>NC_045725.1:14537751-17064299 GCF_009834535.1 Camelus ferus
CAAGTCAACATCTTATATGAAAAATAACAGAAATCAATTTGAGATTCTGAACAGTTTTCTTTCTGAGAAAACTTTTACTTCTTGTAGACTTTAGGCTAAGAGAAATCCATATTAATTCCCTGAAGCAGTCAGTTTGGCTTCAGTCATTGTGAGCGCTGGTCTTTTTTCCATTAGCTCACACCCCCAGGGTGTAGCCCTTTGGGATTTCAACCGAAGCCTGGGGTCTTTACCAAGACCCTTCCTCTTAAGTGGCTTCCAAACTCCCCCAAATTCTTGCTGCCTCAGTTGTTTTCTGATACTTCCAAGCAGTTTTGTTTTTTAAAAATATTTTTCAAATCTTTTGAATGATCTCAGTGGAAGTGTTGGTCCTAGTTGGCCATTAGTGGAAGTGGGATCTTCTCCCCATTATATATGAGTGATCCCAAATGAGGCAAAGGCTGGGGACATACAAAGGCAAAACTTCCATGCAATTCTACATAAGGAAAGAGCCTTGCTGAATTCTTGCTGGAAAGCAAGTCATGATTTATGTGTTCTCAGTTGTTCACATGTATACACCAACTCAGCAAGCTGACTGGCGGTTCTGTTTCCCATCACTTAGGAGTGACTGGATCACATTGCTGTACTTTATCTCTGTCCCTGGCCTCTGCCACCACGTCTACATTTTTTGCCTGATCCTTCTCTTCTGGACTAACCCTCAGGTGGTCTGGAAGGGCACACAGGATTGCACTGCGGGATGCAGTCTCTCCCACCTCCCAGCTTCCATGAGGGCTGGTCCGAGAGCATCACAGAGAAGCTCGGAAAACCGTGACTGGGACTGATTTAAAAACACTGGTAACACGGACTTTCTGATCACCAGTGTGATACAGGTCTGTGTCTTTTATATAGAGTAATATATGTGGTTTGTGAGCATG
Organism: Camelus ferus; assembly: GCF_009834535.1. NCBI lineage: Eukaryota > Metazoa > Chordata > Mammalia > Artiodactyla > Camelidae > Camelus > Camelus ferus. Next base: position 14,538,663 of record NC_045725.1, read on the forward strand.
CTTTTACTGCTAAGAATTCTGTTTACGGACCTGGTGGGAGAGTGGTCCGGAGAGATCCATCTGCGCCTCCCTGGCCCTCTCATTGCCCTGCTGCACGTCTCTGCTGCTCCGTCTCCATGGCACCCTGGGGGCTGCTGGGAAGTTGGCCTCTGCTCATAAATTAAAGTATAGCATCGACTCTAGTCATGGAAATTTAATTTATCTTCAGACAAATCTTGGAAGTAGATACACATGTCTACTTAGGCTCTTTCCCATGTCACTTCAAAGACACTTTTCATCACACTCCATCCCACCTCGATTTCCCCTTTTCCCCACCTCTCCACAGCAGGGAGTTGGCGGGTAGAGAGAGGACGGTCGTCCCACAGAAAAACCAACTGTCTAGGATCTGGACATTCCTGGCTAGGTCCTAGTCTGTATACAGATGTCAATTGGCACATCTACAGACAGGCAACCTATCCATCATAAAGGATAAAGTGAAAAATGGAGTGTGAACAGAGAGAAAGTCCAAGAACTTGTTCTGTGTGTTCTATTAAAGCAACACTCATGACGAGGGAAGCTTTTTACAGAGATAAGTGCATATGCAGCTCTGAGCCGCAGTAGGGCTAACAGGCGGGTGTGTGTAGCTGCCTGCACGTCTCCACACCTGCCTGTTTGTACGAGAAAAGACTAATCAGCAAATGTTCCTACACAGCAAAGACAACAGTGGAAGCAATTCTGTGTGTTGTTTGGTAATTTGACTGGATCGACATCGCAGCGCGTTACTTTGGTCCCTGAATGGAGTCATTCTCAATCATATTTACATCACACAGCCTTGGACTGTGCACATCCTGTATATTGGGGCAACTTCAATCCTGGAAAGAGTGGGGATGGCCCTTGATTGGGAAACTGGGCCCTTTCCAAATGCTCCTTGGAACAGAAGCGTGGACTGTTGCAGCGTGAGAGTGGAAGGAAACCTTGGGGAGCATTTCATCCACTCGCTCATTTTCCAGATGGTAAAACACAGATTTAGAGAACTGAGGTAACTTTCAAGGTTGCAGAGAGAATCAGCGGCAGAGGAAGGCTTGGAAACCAGCCTCCTAATTTCTGGTAACCCCATCAGGCTATCCTTAGCAGTGGTAAAATGGGATTGAAATTAGTAAATGATTAAGGAAAGTTTCAGAAATCCTCAGATCATAAATAAGTGACTTTGAAATACAAAACTGTAAACCAATGGTTGGACCCGGTTATTGGCATCAGAAGCCAGGGTGATATTTCTTCCTCATATGGATGGATGAGAGTAGCAGAATGTGACCATTGCTCTCAGGCCAAGCAGAATGACTGCAGTGAACCTCTGATACTTCTCGGTTATGCAGAAGCTTAGGGGGCCTCGCAGACGAGGCTGGGGACCTGTGCTGTAGGATGCTCCTGCCTGGGACTTTGCATCTGGAGACAGTGGTGCCCAGATAAGGCAGTATTTACAGAGTGGCAACTTCTCGGGCTGGTGCTAATGTTTTGCCTCTTTTGTTTCCTCCCTGTTTTCTGAGGCTGGCTTTCTAACTTCCTGCCAGTCCTCTGAGCTACAATACCCTTTATTTATTTATTTTAATTGGAGCCACTGGTGATTGAACCCAGGACCTCGTGCATGATAAGCACACACTCTACCAGTGAGCTATACCCACTCCCTCTACAATATCCTTTAAACAAATCCCCTTTCTGCTTCACTGTTGGGAGGCTATAGTTAAATTTCACCAGGGGCAATAGCCTTGCTCCAGGGAAGGGAACTTTGAAGGTCAGAATGTCTCCATGTCCAGCTAATCACCCAGGGGAGCCTATAGAAGCTTGTGTGAGGCACAAGCAACCCTTCTGTCGTCTCCTCCATCCATGGAGTGACCAGTGCTGGGACTCAGGCTGCCCACACAATTGAAAAGACCCACCTTCAGGCAGGGGAATATTTAGTGCAGCTCCAAGTGGCATGTGGGAGGGCTGCAAGCCAGCCTCCTCTCTGTACTTTTCATGCAGACTCAGGCTGGTTTATGGGGATACCACAGGTGTTGTAGGAAATCAGCCAGGGTGACCCCTTCTCCATCAGGGGACATTGTAGAGTTGGAGGTCCCAACTGGGGAGAGAGCAAGTTAGCATTTGGACAAATCCTCACTCCAAGGACACTGTTCACCTGCAGTGCGACCTTGTCATTCTCCCACATCCTTCCTCTCTGCTGCCTCCCAGCAGAGCAGAAACAGTTGCTAACAGGCACGAGAGGACATAGTGCAAAGAGTGGAATGAGGCTGTGATGGACTAAAAGCTTATGTCCCTCCAATCCCAACTCAGATGCTGAAACCCTACTCAGCATGTGATGGTGTGATGGTATTGGGGAGGGGGATCGTTAGGAGGTGGTTAGGATGAGATGTGGTTATGAGGGTGGAGCCCCCATGAATGGGATCAGCGCCCTTAGAAGAGTCCTAAGTGAGCTTGCTTCCCCTCTCCTCTCTGTCACGTGAAGACACAGTGAAGAGACAGCTATCTGCAACCCAGAAGAGAGCCTTCACCAGAACCCAAGCATCCTGGCATCTTGATATCTAACTTTCCAGCCTCCAGAGCCATGGGAAACACATTTCTGTTGTCTTTGAGCCCCTCAGTCTGTGGTATCTTGTTACAGCAGTTGAAATGGACTGAGAGAGTCCCCATCCTGTCCCCACTGCAGGAGGCTGAGCTGTGTGAAGGGGCTGTAGGAAGGGGAGGTTGTGATGGGTAAGACATGGAAGCTTGGATGTTGGGGTGGGCTGGACTGTTCAGATAACTGAAAATGAGACTGTTCTTATACCTGAATGTGACCAGAAAATGCCTGGGATCTTCTCAAAATGTGGAGTCAGAGAAGGGAGATCCAGCAAAGTGGGGGTGAAGGAAGTGGTGGGGAAAGGAAGCCCTCCCTGCTGGCTCCCCGCTGTGTCTGGCTCTTTCAATAAAATGCAGGCAACGTCACGTGAAGCCAAAATGCACAGGCATTGGGAGTTCAAGATTTGCAAATATTAGCTATATAAAAATAGATAAAAACCAAATATCTTCTGTATAGCACAGGGAACTATATTCAATATCTTGTAATAAACTTTAATGAAAAAGAATATGAAAATGAATAAATGTATATATATATATGTATGACTGGGACTTTATGCTGTACATAGAAACTGACACATTGTAACTAACTATACTTTAATAATAATAATAATAATGAAAGAACCACATAGAAAAAAATGCACAGGCAGTCTCAGGGCCCTGTCCCCTGCCAGACTTCCACACCCTGTGCCCTACCTTTACAGAACTTATGGAACCATCACAGCTGGGGCCCCCACCTCAATCTTTCCCTAACTCCTGTAGGACCTGGCTGACAGTACAAATAGAGGGCCACATGCCAGGGGTCTGAATATTTAAATGTAGAAGTCAAGCTAACAAGCTGTTAAATGAACTATGTTGTACCCTCCTACCCTGACGAGTCTTCCTTCATCAGGACCCAGGAAGCCAGGTCCCAGTTAGAGCCTCAGATTCTTCGGGATGCTGGTGGGGCAGAGCCACGCCTCTCTTCCCACCCCCCGCTCTGGCCCGCGTGGTTGGAGGTCTGGCATGTGAACTCCCCACTCTACACATTTAAGCGCCGTCCATCTTCCTCGACAAACAGCCACCTCCCCCTCTACCTCAGCTTAGGGGAGGGACTCCAGCAGCAGCCAACCCTCAGAAAGACGGACCTGGGGAGAGGTCCACGCAGGTGCTGGGAGCAGGCTGGAAGCTGTTTGGCCAGGGAATTAAGGGGTCCCAGGTGCCTTCTGCATGAACTATCTAGAAGGGGCATAGGTTGGTGGAGGGCAACCCCCATCAGCTCCTTGGATTCTGTGCCCCAGGGAGACCCCTTTTTAACCAGGGCAGTTGCCTGGTTTCTAGGCCAAAGGGCAGTACGGATGACCCCTCCTACCTGTCCAAGCCTAACCCGTCAGCAGCCGATCCTGAAATCACAACTCCTTTCCTGGCATGGGGCTCGGGCGCAGCATCCCCCGCTGGCCTCCCTCCCCCACAGCGGGGTGTGGGGTGAGAACACGGCTCTTCTGAGTTGCTGCCTAGGCATTTCGTAGCACGACAACCCTGCTCACACCCAGAGTCTGGGCATTTAGATAAGGACCTCAATTTAGGATCCCCGCCAAATTTCCCGCTTCGCTTTTCCTGGGGTTAGAGTCAAGGTTGTGAAAAGTTAGTGACCTCTGCCCTAACCACCTTCTAAATACTGAGTGCTGGCTGCCCTGCTTTCTGTGTCCTGCTTGCTCATGACCCAGGATGGAGGACTGCCCTTCCCTCTTGCTCATTCCCCTCAACTCCCTGTTTCTGGGATTTGTAAGTAATAAATCTTGTGACTTTACTTCCTTTGTGTAGGTGTTTTAAAACTGCGCCTTCAATCAAAATGACCCCAGGGTTCTCACTTCCCCGAAGTGGAAGCTGGGATGCTGAGGGAGCTCCCTGCCGCCCCCGTGTGGGTGGCTTTTGCCTCCTCATTCATCTGCATATTCTTAGATGTACCAGCTGGGGTCGAGGTCGGGGGCCCAACATAGTGCGCTAGACGCTGTCAGCCCCAGAGTGGTCCTGCTTGTGCCCTGGGAGCCAAGAGAGGCTAGGCTGCGATCGGGCAGCATCTGGACAGGAGCCCCAGCCACATGTCATCACGGGTCTGCAGTTGAGTGGGTCTCCCTGGGTGTCTTCCAACAGATCTGCATGTCAGGCAGACTCTGAGAAATGACCAGCTCGTCATTCTGACTTACAGAGGATGTCCTAGTCACTTCCTTCTCCCAGCTTTCCCACAGGAACCAGTAACTGATTAACTGTCTTTATCTGATTGCCCAGAACGACAACTCAGATCATCACTGGGATAAGTAATGTGTGCATCTCTGCTCCTCCCCAACCTCCTCCCCACCCCTCTTCCTTCCTTCCTTCTCCCTTCCCTCCCTCCTTCCTTCCTTTTCCATTTGGAGAATAAAAGAAAAGCAAAAAGAAACAGGTAAGGAAAGATAAATAAGCACAATTATGTTAAATGTTATTGGATCACAGAAGAAGGAAGGCGGGAAACCAACCTTGATGGAGCGCACCTGCTCAGTGGCAGGTGAGGCTGGTGCTCCCCACGCCCCCTCTGGCCCCACCAGAGCCCTTCAAGTAGAGGTTATCACTTCCTTTCTATGAACCAAGAAACAAAGCTGAGCAAGGATGCTTAGCAACACCCCCTCCCCTCGACAGAGGTCCGGGCCTAAGTGCAGACTGGGAGTCTTCTGAATCCTTTCTGGACACCAGGAGCTCCCTCTGGAGGAGGAGGCAAGGTAGTGAGCCCCGCACCCCCCGGGGTGTCCGTACAGGCCCGTTTGGCTGTGTTCTTTCTTGCTGTGCACCGCTCTCTCCCCCAAAGGCCCACCTAGGTGGGGACGGCCCAGCTACCGGAAAATGAAAAAGTGCTTTTGCATTGCAGAGTGTGGCTCCTCTAGGAGTGATGCTGAAATGGCCAAATAAAAACCCATTTTCACTAAAACACACATCCGGGCTCTGCTGTGTGGGTTAAATTAGGGAAACCTATTTCGAGGAGGGAGGCTCAGCCTGGAGGAGGCGTCTCAGTGAAACAGCAGAGAAGTGCAGGTTAAAGTTCCACGTCCCTGGGTATAATGAGAAAGCCGAGATGGTGCTATCTGCTGCAGGGGAGTAGGGGGATGAAGACACGCCTTGCAGATGAAGCTTCCTGCTTGGGAAGGCAGCTCTGGGAGGGTGTCACTGGGAGTGATGTTAACCAGAGCTCTAGGGGGCTGAAGTGTAGGGACAAACTGCCAGTATGAGCTCTGTGTAAGCAGACTTCTGCTCCTGGTGGTCCTTGCTTTTTTCTGGGCTTCAGCTTCTAAGGGACAGTCGGGTGCAGCGGCCAGTTCTAGCCCTGCCTCCGGTAGCCTTGTCTCCAATGTTTTGCCACTTTGAGCTTTGGGTCCCTCCTCTGCAAAATACTGCGCGGATATGTGACATGTGTCGAGGCCACCCAACATTACTGAAACCCTTCCTCCGTTTGGTGAATTCGCATCATGAATCCTTCCTCCTCCAGGTGGAAGCCAGCTGCTTACTTCTCCAGTGAGGCCCGCAGTGAGGCCGAGGCACGGGGCCTGCGCCCTTCCCATCGCACGTACCAGCACTAGAGTGACCGGAAGAGGGCCAGACATGGCAATCTGTCTTCTGGGGAGGATGGGGGTGGAGAGTGAGCCATGGGGCAGAGTCCCAGGGTCCTAGGCCTGGTGTTAACGGGGTGAGCTGTGGGGTCTGTTCCTGTCACAGTAGCAGCAATTAAAGCTCTGCTGGAGCCATCGGCTACAGTGGGGCTTGGGGTTGTTTCTGGATGCCTAGCTTACAGGTCATGGACTTTGTGCAAACTAGAAAAGAGGGGAGAAAAGGGAGGGTCTGATTGCAAGACTATCTGTCCAAATCAGCCACCCTTGTGTGCTACCTTCTAGACACTTTACTGCCATCTGCTGGGAAATTGCTATGATATCAAATCTAGTACATGTTAGAATATCCAAACTTTAGTCTAGGGTGTGAATGGCGCCCCTTCAAATGCAGTGTTGTGCAGTGTGCAACCTGCACGACTGAGCTTGGTGGCCCTGCCAGGTTGACTCTTTGGCCCTTGAGGAGATTTTATTAAGGACTTAATTTCCTTTAATAATTGCCCTTTCTGCTTAAGCTACCTGGTGTTTGATGAGGAAGCACAACTGATAGTCAGGCTGGAGCCAGCTGACTGACGGAAGTTAGCCTTCAAGGGGTGTGAAGACTTACCTTACTCAGAGCATTTGTGAGTAATTTATTCATTTTTAGAGGAACACGGGAATGGGGTCTGATTCACATCATCTTCCTTCCTTATTCCAGAAACCTGTTTGTTTATTCTTTCTGGTTGTCAGGGTCAGAGTTCATGGTCAAATAGAGGAAACACAAGGATGGAAATGAGAGTGTGTGGTGTAAATATTCCAGCGGGGAAACTTGTGGGGAAAATGGCTTTACTGGGTCTCGTTCATGCACAGCCATATCTCCCATTGTTACAAGGAGGGATGACATCAGCCTGCGTATCATCTGTCTGATGACCGTGTGTGTGTGCGCGTGCGTGCATGTCTGGCTGTAGATAAAGTGATCGCTTTTGAGGCTTTCCAGTATTGTCCAGGTTTGAGATGTCTTGTCCTTATTTTTCAGACCATTTCCAGACCCATAGTTTTTGGTTAGGCCATGTGGGGCTGCCTCTCCAGGACGCAGCCTCCCCCACGCCCAGGGTGTGGCAAGGAGGGAAAAATGAGCAGGACCTCTGCAGGGAATTCTTTCCCCATCAATTGCTGGAAATGTTTGACTCAGTCCTGCGGGCTTCAAACCTGAATGGAGAGAAAAGGCTGTTGGGTTGCTTCCCGCACCTTCTTCCCCTCCGGTGCCCGAAGCAGGGAGGGGAGAAAAGGGAGGGTCTGATTGCAGGACTATCTGTCCAAATCAGCCACCCTTGTGTGCTACCTGGGGCCTGACATCACTTTGCTGGGGCCTTTCTTGAGCGAGGAGCAGGGGCTGCAGAGGCCGGGAGAGGGAGCCTGTGAGTCGTGTTTCACGGTGGTGGCTCCTATCAGGGTTTGGAGAGTGGGAGGCAGGGAGTGGAGGGGGTGCCCACATTCTGGAAGGCAGCGGAGGGGGAAGGGGCAGCAGGAGAAAGAGAGAGGGGGCACTAAGGGGCTGGTGGGGTTGGGACCACTAGACACAAACATCCTTGATTCTAGAATTTATCCTGGGTCCCTGGGGGGCCTCTGACCCTCTGTGTGACTTCTCCGCTCTGGCTGAGTGACAGATGAGGGGAACTGGCCCAGGAGGCCTCCCTGTCCTGCTCTCTCGCTTTCTCTTAAGAAGCCCTAACCACGCCGGGCTCTCAGAAGGGAAAGAGCCTGCAAGCGGAACACCCGGTTGTGTCTGTTTCTGGAACTGCTTGGAGGAGCCTCAGGCAGGAAGAGCTGGCGAGGTCCCAGAAGAGGAGGATGGGGTCTGGGAAGAGGTGGGCGGGACGTGACACGGATCCCGGCAGCCCTGCCAGTGAGGACCTTTGCTCCCATCGGGAAGGGCAGGCCCTGGGCTCAGATGGAGGCCTGAGATGAGAGACGGTCTTGCTTCCTGTTCTCCTGTCACATATCCAGGGGCTCAAAATAAGTCACAGCCTTTTCTACACAGAGTCCTGTTTCTCTGACCCCAAGTAGGTCACTGTGTGGGGAGCTGGGGTGTGGCAGGCAGCCATGAGCCACCAAGTTGAGTTTCGTGAATCTGTCCCAATGCATCTTTTGCACTTGTCACCCGCTCTGCCCGGCACAGTCCCTCCTCCACAGTCGGAGGAGGATGTGTATTCTGTTTTTCACAAATCAGATGGAAGTGACCCAAGGGTTGGGCCATCTAGAAAGTTCTCCATTCATGAAGGAAATCTCCTTATTCTTTAAAAAAAATTTTATTTATTTATTATTTTATTTTTGGGGGGGAGAAGAAATTAGCCTTTTATTAATTAATTAAGTTCTTAATGGAGGTACCAGGGACTGAACCCAGGACCTTGTGCCTGCTGGACACGTGCTCTACCACTGAGCTGTACCCTCCCCCCAGGAATCTCCTCATTCTTGAAAGAGAAGTTAAACCCCTCCAATGACAGAGAGCTCACTCCCATGCAAGGGACCTCATTCTTCTTTTCAACAACTCTAGATGTTAAGAACTTATTATCCAGCTGCTCCTGGAATCTCTCTCCTATTGGTTTGAGTTGGCCAAATTTTTGGTAAGATCCTTCATCTACCTGACAGACCTTTTGAAGTTCCAAGGCCTGTTCTAATGTATTACTTAAGCCTTCTTCTCTAGGCTTCTTTTCATTTGTTTCCCTTGGGGGGCGGGTAGAGTTATGTTTACTTATTTATTTGTTTTAACGGAAGTACTAGGGATTGAACCCAGGACCTGCACATGCTAAGCACAGCCTCTCCCACTGAGCTATGCCCTGCCTCCCTGCACCTGCTTTGGCCTGTCCTCAATGGCCTCATCCTTCCTTCCCCACTTCTACTGCAGGTCTCTTTGCTGTCAGCGCCCCAACTCCCTTAGCACATTGGGGTCTCCCTTAGCACATTCCATGCGGAGCAGGTCATACCCTGCGTGGCCCCATGGAATACCGGGGCCAGCGGAGGCTTCACTCACATGAGGTGCTCAGGAGCCCCCAGAGGTCGGGGCCCCATGGGCCCAGGTCCCTACCTCTTCCCCATGGTCACCTCTGGCCCCCAGAATGAGGACTCAGTTACCTTAGGAGGCCCAAGCTGAGCGGACTCTTGATGAGAAGCTGGCCTCAGTCCTCACGGCGGGCCACGCTCACCCCCAGGCCCCCCACCAGCCATGAGCCTGGGCCTCTCAAAGCTGCAGGGGCGCCGAGGGACACTGTGACTTTCCCAGAAGATAACGGGGGAAAAGGCAGGTGATGCTCAAGATGATTTTTATATTAAGACAAACGTACACATGTTATGTAACAATGTAGAAGCATCAATTTCAAAGCCATAATGTGAGACTTCAGAGGAGTTTCACACTATGGGGAAGCTGCTTCAGGCTGCTTCTTTAGAATTCAGTTTCCAGTCTCCCGACTGGCCGGCCCCCTCTGCTGAGGGTGTTTGGACAGAAAACTTGGAGAGGCTCTGGGTTTCTGAGTTTCTTGGAGAAACTTAATCTCCTTTGCTATTAAAGTGAGGCCGCTGAGGACCAAGGTAAGAGAATCAGTTAGCCTGCGGAGCTTGGAGTTTGGATTTGAAACCCAAATCTGTTCTTTTCCCAGAAATGCTGCACTGGGTTTCTAAGAGTGCTCCTGGTGGCAAGGCAGGGCATCTGAACACAGAAATCTGTGTTAGGGGATTTGGGTTAGCCCTTGGTTATACAGAAAACTTCAGTTCAAAGACCAATTTTATTCAAAGAGTCAGTGCTCTGGGTCCTGAGCAGAGTTGATCCTGTTCAATGACAGCAGGAAGTTTCCTTTCCTCCTTCATGGCCCATCACTACCCGTCCAGGAAAGAGGTGAACAAGGAAGAGAAGTCCAGCTCCAGGGAATGAAAGGAAGAAGGCGGAGATGCACAGGGAACTATATTCAGTATGTTGTAGTAACTTACGGTGAAAAAGAATATGAAAACGAATATATGTATGTTCCCATATGACTGAAGCTCTGTGCTGTACACCAGAAACGGACGCAACCTTGTAAACTGACTCTACTTCAATAAAAAAATATATATATATTTAAAAAAAGAACCTTATACTCAAAAAAAAAAAAAAAAAAAACCAAAAAACAAGGCAGAGATGGCAGCCAGGCTGGTGAGAGGCTGTCCGGGACTCCATGTCCAGATAGGGGAGGACTGATGTGTTGAAACAGCCAGCAACCCTTCAGCTCTCCCTTGCTCATACACCACCAGCTGCACCTGCACATGTGAACACACACACACACACACACACACACACACCCCTCTTGCGCTCAGGGTCACAGATGCCCAGAAGCTTATGATCAAGCAGAGACTCACAAATTAAAAATGTAGAGGACCATGAAAGATCTGAGTTCTGGCCTCCCCACCAAGTGACCAGCCACTGACACTTGCAGTGAGAACGGGAAGGGGGATCAGCCTTAACCGGGAAGCTGAGTAAGTGTGGCTTCCTTCTGACATTATTAAATAAGGGTCAAAGGTTTGTGTTTTCTACAAAGGCGTCTGACATTTTTATAAGTTTGTGACACCCAACTGTCAAAATCTTAAGCCACGAATGTCTGCAGACTGTCTTGGTGCCATCACCTCTCACAGAAGTGCAACTCTCAATGTAGCGTAATCAAGTCAATTAATACTGTTTAATAAATAAGCCAGAAAATTAGCTGAGAGTTCTTCTCGGCGGGATGCGGCGTGCGACCAAAGTTATGGAAGATTGTCCCTTGAATCACTAAGGCAAACTTTGTTGAGTGTCATTTTACATAAAGCAATCACATAAAAAAAGACTTATAAATAGAAAAAATTCCCAAGTTCTCCCACAGACAGACAGGGAAATCGAAACATCCGAAAAAAAAAAAAAAAAAGGAAATAAAACAAAACACAACCACCCCTATCCCCATGACCCATTTGCTTCAAGTTCTTGATCATACAGTACTCGACATCTTTGGATATTTTACAATATACAACTCCAAACTGCAGCCAAGAGAAAACAAAAAGAACTAACCAGTCGTCTGAAAAATTGAGTTTATAAGAAGTCATTACCTTTACAAAATAAAAACCGAAAGCCCCAACACCACTGGATTCTAATTTGTTCGTTTTTCCTTGTTTTCTTTTGAAGTTTGGGTCAGCCCCACTCCCTTGGTGACGGGGAGGGGGCCACAGGTATGTTGGCTGGTGGGTCCCAGAAGCGAGTGTCAGAGATGGAGACGGGGAGCTGGAGAGGCTGCTGCCCGGGCGGATGATGTCTGAGGACAGGAGGGTGCCAGCAGCAGTGCCCTCGGGCTGAGATGGCAGCTGGCGGTGTATGGAGTCAGGGGTCTCTTTGGGGGGAGCTGGGACAGTGACGGAGTCTGTGGTCTTCTCTGGCCTTTTTGTTGTTTGTGTTTGCTTGGGGAGAAGCCAAGGCCGTAGGAAGAGCCCAAGTCCCTTGTGCCCACAGCTCCTGGGCTGGGGACACCAGCCCCGGGCCATCCGTGCGGAGGAACGCTCCTCCCTTCTGGGCCACTGAGATACAAAAGCAAATTCAGCAAGAAAAGGGAGGGAAAGGCAGGAAAAGGGAGAGAAGATCAGGAAGGCACTGGGCCAGCAGAGCTATCTTTTTCTCAGGACCTGCTACAAACTGGAGAGCCGGGGAGAGGCTGTGGACAGACCTCGCTCACAGAGCCCTCCAACTCATGCTGAGCCGAGGCTCTGACTCCCCACACCAGGCACCCGGATCCCTCCCCAGGGGAGCAGGGAGGGGTTGAGGGGCTGTTCAAACACAGCGAAGCCAAAGCCCCGAGAAGCCCACAACTGAAAAGCGAACATCCACCTGGGTAACTGGGTGTTTTGTCTGTTTCCAGGAATCAGGTGGAGGGAGGCAGTTGCCAGGAGTTAAGAGGTGGCCCCCCTCCCTTCTACGCTGGCCCCAGGAGTCCTGAAAGACTCCTTAAGGCATTGCAGGGAGCACGTGGAGCGGGGCTGGGGGGGATGCTAAGTGGCCGTCCCCAGATGCGCACAGTGGCGCAGCGAGGAGGGTAGGATTTGCAGTTCCCCAAAGCTGCCTGGGGGCTGTGGACAAGCCGCATCCCAACCCTCTCCCTCTGCCACCCCTGCCTAGTGTGGCCACATTCCTCACCTGTGGATGTGACAAAACGAAGCACAGTAAGACGTGACACCCGGGATGTTAGGAATGCAAAGCTCCTACTCTCTCAAGGCCTCTCTCTGGAGGGATGGGTGTGTGTGTGTGTGTGTGTGTGTGTGTGTGTGTGTGTGTGTGGATCGGGGGAGGGGAGCGAGGCAATGAAATTAGCAGCCCCCTTTCACAGCAGGGTGACACTGGGGTACGGAGGGCTGATCTGTCAGAGATCACATGACAGTGAGGAGAAAGTAGGCCTGGACTCCAGGAGCCTCGGGCCTCATTCCTGACTCCAGGAGGCCTCCCTGCCAACAGGGCATTTCCCCCCAGGATCCCAGGGCTTCTGGAGACTGGAAAAGTGGTCCATCAGAGCAGTGTCAGCAGGGACTCCACCGCAGAGCGGCAGGGCTCACAGGGTGTGTTCCTCAGGACCCTACCTTCATCCCTGCTCCACCCGGTCTGCCTCTGGCCAAGCCACCACCCTCCATCTACCCCACACAGCTCCGAAGTGCTCCTGGGCACCCAGCTGGGGGCCTCGGCTGTGGCACTGGCCCCTGCGAACTTCTATGAGAACAGAGAGGCAGCCAGGGAGAGGCCAGGCCTGTTGGGAGAAGCCTATCTCAGACACCAGCAGAGGGGAGGCAGCTGCCTCAGGAGGCCCAGAAAATTCCATGGCTGCTGGATTGTTTCCTTTTTCTTTTGTGATTCTGAAATAAAAAGTTCAGACCCATCGGATGGGGCAGGTGGGCCTGGGAGGAGAAAGGGGGACAGGGAATCAGGACCGGGGTTGACAAGGACCAGCCTAGTTGTTGGCTTCAGACATGGAGGCCACGTGGTTGAGGCCGGCCAGCCCGGGGAGGCCGGCCAGGCCCGTGGCCCAGGGGTCGGGCAGCGGGAAGTAGGGCCGCGCGGCGGCCACGTTCTCGGCCAGCGCGAAGGCCAAGAGGCCCCCCGCGTCCCTCTCGGCCTCGAGCTGCGCGCGCCCGAACAGCTTCATCTGCGTCTCCTCGAACTGCCGCTCCAGCTCCTGCAGGCTCAGCGCGCCCTTGGGCGCCGCCAGGAAGTGCTTGGCGGGGCTGGGGCCCGGGAGGCACACGGCCGCCCCGCCCAGGTGGCCGCCCACCTCGCCCAGCGCCGGCGGCATCACCGCGAAGGCCGCCTTGTCGGGGGCCGGGCCACCGGGCCCGAAGAGCAGGCTGGCGGCCCTCCAGGCGGCCGGCTTGCGGCCGCGCCGGGGCCGGGCCATGCGGCAGCTCTGGCGCTTGATGTGCCGGTGCAGGTGGTCGGAGCGCGTGAAGCTCTTGTAGCAGAACTCGCACTGGTAGGGCCGCACGCCCGTGTGGATGCGCATGTGGTTCTTGAGGTCGTAGTTGTGCACGAACTTGGCGTTGCAGTGGATGCACAGGTAGGGCCGTTCCCCCGTGTGCTTCCTCATGTGGATCTTCAGCTTGTCCTGCCTGCAACGCAGAGTCTGAGTCAGTTCCTGCCCGGAACCCCAGGGCGCACTCCTAACTCTCTGCTCCCCTTCCTCCAGAACCCTCTAAGGCTCCCTACTACCATGGTGTCAATCCCAGGAATGGGACCCCAGCTAGGACTTACCTTCAACTACTGTGCCACCCCAAACAGGTGTGGCTTCTCACTTGGATTAGAGAGTGGAGCAGGAGCTGGGTCCTGGAAAGCCACAGTCACCCCAGAACTCCTTTTACACATAAGCTCAGAGTAATGAAGCGCCCACTCGGTCAGGGCCTGTCTCACTGGAAATAGACTTGCGGGGGACACATGCCCCTGAAAGTCGGCGGTCTTCCATGTCCTCCAGTGGGGCACCCACTTCTGGTACTGGATTGTACCTTCATCTCATGTCTGCTTTCTTCGGGGTTCACCTCGTGCTTTTGCTTGGAGGTCCTGGTCCCATTCCAGCCCCTGGGCTGTTGAGATCTGTCTGTCCTCAGCACTAATCTGGGAGGCTACAGGGACCGGGCACACCTTGTTCAAGCCTCCTGCGCTGGGGTTTCCTTTCCCCAGCCCTGGGCTCTCTTCTTTGTCTGCAGACAATTCCAGGGTTTACAAAAGAGCCAGGTGCAACAAGAATGCAGCCTAATCGAGGGCAGAGCTTTTCAGGGTTTAAGCGGTATTATCAGAGGCAAAGTATGATGTAGGGGTGTGGCTCCCAGCAGGGGGCGGTGGGAGCCCCTGCTCCAGCTGCAGACCCACCGCTAACGTGCTGGGTGACCTTAGCAGAGTTACTTAACCTCTCTGCACAGACCTGAACCTAGGACTAGATATTAATTCCTGTTGTTCAGGGCTGATGGTGAGAATTTGGGTTTGTGTTGAGCTAGGTTGGGCACACCTCCTGGTGGTCTTGAGAGGAAAACTGACACCACAGGGTTGTTTTCGTAAACACCGAACACTGCCTAAACCCGCTAAAGGAACCTTTCAGCCTCCACTCTGAGAGAGTCAGTTGTGCTTCAAGAACTTTCAGGATCCTTCTGCAGGCTTCCTTGACTAGACCCAGTAGGCCAGAAAGCTGTGTCCAGCCTCCCACCTCCTCCCTGCAGGTGTGGCTTGGGTGGAGCGTCTGCCTGTAATTTTTGGCTGGGGTTTGAGGTTGGAGCAGATGTGGATCGCAGGCATCCGCCCTAAAATGGCCAGATTTAAACCACACTCAACCCCAGGACAGCAGGAGCGGGTCTTGGTCGCGTGGTGTCTCCTGGCCGCTAGAGGGCTCACTGGCTCTCATTTTCCAACTAGCTCCCCAGGGGCAGGCCAGGAGAGAAAAGGACATTCATGTGAATGCTGGCAGGGTGCAGGGAGAAGGACCAGAGAGGGCAGATCCGCCCCTCCCGCCTGTGCTCACTGGAAGGCTGGAGGGCACTGGGAGGTGGGGGTGGAGAGTGGGGTGGGCAGGGAGGAGACAGGGAATGCTGCTGGTGTCCTCCACACACCAGACCCTCCCCTCTCCCACATCTCCGTGTCCCTGCCCTTCCCACAACCCACCAGCTGCCCCCAGGCTGCACGGGACCCTGCTGTGACATCGCATGCTCCTTTTCCCCACCAGCATGATGCTCTTATGGTATCTGTAACCCACATTTCACGCAGGTGATTGGATCTGTGAGCAGGAAGGGGCCTTAGGGAGCATCCAGGCCAGTGGATCTCATACGTGTTGACCGTTATCAGAACCACTATCAGGGTTTGATGAAAGATACTGGGCTCCACTCCCAGACAGCCTGAGTCAGTAGGTCTGTGGGGAAGAGAGCCGGGAATTTGCATTTTGGACAAGTTGTCAGGTGCTGCTGCTGCCGCTAGCCCAAGAACCACAGGCCTAGGTGCATCCTTCACCTGGCTAGTGGGCAAACTGAGGCCCAGGGAGGGGAACTCAAAGTCGCCCAGAGGGCAATGGCAGAGCCGGGCCGAGAACAGCCCGGTCGTCTTTCCTCACCACCACACTGTGACCTGTGTAAAAACGTCGGGGTGGGGCTTTAACTACGTCATCGCATTTAATCCTCACCACAACCTTAGAAGGTTGATTTTTCAAAAATCACTATTACACACATGGAATAGAATTGATCCTGAGGGTCACCCTCAAATAATGGAGAGAGTGCAAATGGTAAAGCTTCCAGGGTCGAGGGGCTCCTTTAAATATGCACTGCTGCTCCCAAGCTTTTCATTAGGGCATCTAAAATAAAGCACGCTTCAGTGGCGATTGACCCAAGTGTGCAAGAGGGGATGAGAAGGTGCTTATAACTTCCTCTTATTGAGCAGCTGCTATGGGCAGGGGAATACACCATTTCAGTGACCCTGGAAGGTCATTATTCACAGGCAAGTTATAGTGCAGGAGAGGGGCCCCATGCCGGGTGTGGGAGCCTCCGCTCCAGCTGCAGACCTCACCTCCCCACTAACTTGCTGGGTGACCTTTAGGCAAGTTACTCAACCTCTCTGTGCGGAGTTGAACCTAGGACTAGACATCAATTCCTATTTTCCAGGGCTGATGAGAGAATCTGGGTCGGCACGAGCTTGGTTCAACAGACCTGGAATGATTTCCTCACTTGGACGGAAGAAGAGCTAGGGGCTCAGAGACATCAAGCTGCTTTCCCAAAGGTTACCAGCTAGTGAGAGGCAGGGGGTCCTGGAGGGCTATCTGGGCGTGGTTTGTTTGCCCGCTGTTCCAAGGACTTTCATGCTGGGTGCTCCCAGCCTGACGCCTATGGGAGCTGCCTCCTAAAATCCAGCTTGAACAATCAAAACAGGGCATCGGCAGCCAGCCTGCTGTCTCTGGGGCCAGGAGACGGGCCA
Organism: Camelus ferus; assembly: GCF_009834535.1. Taxonomy (NCBI): domain Eukaryota; kingdom Metazoa; phylum Chordata; class Mammalia; order Artiodactyla; family Camelidae; genus Camelus; species Camelus ferus. The sequence goes on from NC_045725.1 coordinate 14,555,307, forward strand.
GGTTGTGGGAGCAGCTTAGCCCGGGCAGGAACCGCTGTCCCCAGTAGAGACTTCATGGGAGCGGGGCTGGGGGTGGGGGGTGGACAAAGCTCGTAAGTTAGTTCTGCAAAAACATTTAGAGAGCATCTCGTCTACCAGAAGCACGTTAACACGTCCTAATTCATAGCCTGAGTCGGCGGGCCGGGTAACCTGCCTCATTTGCAGCGCGCTTCCCGGGACCTTGAAAATACTGATCTGATCCAGCACATTCCCGGGGAGGCAATGACTTTCTAAGGTTGGACAGCCTCCTTATTTCTGTAATGACCTTCTCTGTGGCTACAACGCGCGTGTGCACTGGCCGAGCTGCGCCCGGGCTTGGGCACACTCCAAGACCTGGACCAGGTCCTGGGCTGCCCTGGGCTTCAGTTTCCTGACCTTGGAGTCAGGAAAGGGAGGCTGGACCATTTCAGCCTTTGGTGTTCTGAGAGTGTTTGCATCTGGGTAATGGGCTAATAGTGAATCTCTTTCTGGCCAAGGTCAGTTTCATATGCTATGGCTCTTCTACCCTTGCTTCTTTAAGCATGAATAAATTTGGAATGTTCCAGACTCTCAGGACCTGTGCTCTCATTCCCACTGCTTCAGGACTAGGGATCCAGTGATCCCCATTAAAATCTTCAGAGGCCCTCCCTGTCCCATGGCCTATGGACTAACCCACCCCTTAGCATGGTTTTCAAGTCTCCTTATAAGCTCATCCTTTCCACCTATAAGACGAGTAAGTTCTGGGAACCCCGGGTGACTATAGTTAACAACAGTGTATTGTGTACTTGAAAGTTGCTAAGACAGTAGATCTTAAATGTTCTCATCACACACACACACACACACACACACACACACACACACGGTAATTAAGTGAGGTGATGGGCATGTTAACTAACCTGATGGCAGTAATCATTTCACCATATGTATGCATATCTGATCACCGCCATTGTACACCTTAAACTTACACAATGTTCTGAGGCAAATATATCTCAGTAAAGCTGGAGGTAAATAGTCACCCCATCTCCTTTGCCAGTCCCCGTCCCTCCTCATAGTGCTGCACCCACACATGACAGGGGCACGCTGTTCCCCTAGCAGGCCATGCTCTGATCAGCTTTGCATCTTAGAACTTCTGTCAGCATGAGCTGGACTGCCAGCCCCTGGTGCAGAGACTGCCATATTATGGGATGGATGCTGGTAAACTCTGGCTCCTTCCCCTCCTGTGTGTATCTTGTTTGTGGACACCATTCTCCATCCTTAGATTCCCACCAGATGTCCAAGCCTAGATGCCAGAGTGTGTGCCCCTTCCTTCCCAGCCCTGAGCCCCTCATCCCAGCCCTCCTCTTCCCTGCACCCATGTCCTTCATCTCTGCCTTTACTCTTACAAACTGCCCTGCCTGAAATGTCTACTGCTCCCTATCTCCCTGATCCTTCAAGGTCAAACTCAAGGGCAGTCCTTCCTAAACCCTTCCCTCTCCACCCAGGTCTCCTCCTTTGATCTGCCCTTCCAGAGCACCTGAACACTGCACCCCAAGGCAGGTCACCCGAGGGACAAGGAGGGAGCAACAGAGGACAGTGTGTCAGCATCGTCTTCTCCTGCCCTGCCATGGCCCCACGTGCCAGCAGTGCCCTCCCAGCAAGTCCTGGCCTCGGGGGTCCGGTCTCCCTGTCTGCACCATCTGTGGCCCAGGCCGGACCGCACAGGTGCTGCTGGCAGATGGAAACACTTGTTCAGAGGCCGCCTTTGCTGCCTTTATTTTCTGTGCATGTTATCCCCAGGGCAGGGCCACCAGGAGAGACATTTCCCCTAGTTGCCCCTCCTGCCTACTGAGCCGCCACCCTGTCCCTGGCTCCTGGGGCTTGTTAGGAGCCTTGCCAGCAAGATGATGTAGGAGGCAGCAAATTCATGGAGAAGGAGCACTGGCCCCTGGCAGATGCCAGAAAGGAACCCAGGCTCAGGGACCTTCCCGTCAGGACTAATTGTGAGCACAGGTCAGGGCCTTGCTGGGCACCTGGCAGTTCCACCTTATCTCATTGCAGCCTGTGAAGTCGGCATTCCCATCATTCTCGTGAGGAAGTGGAGGCAAAGAGAGGTGCAATGATGTGTCCAGAGCTTTCCTGATACTGGGCGATACGTGGAGCGAATTTACGGAGCACATGCTTCAACCCCCTGCTCTCTCCACCCCATTCAGCATGTGGCCCACGTGGTACCAGAACCTGCTTGGATAAGAAGCTGTCAGATGCTTTAATATTCTGCTCGGTGCCCACCACTGAGTGTACAGTGGGTGCTCACTGCCAAGACCTGCTGGTTCGGGGCCACTTACCAGAAATCCCCAACCCAAATCTGACACTCTCTCTCTCTCTCTCTCTCTCTCTCTCTCTCTCTCTCTCTCTCTCCCTCTCTCTCTCTCTCTCTCTCTCTCCCTATCCCCCTGCCATCACATCCCTCTACCCTGATCCCTCTACCCTGCACCGGGGGCCCAGCCCAGGTCACGTGCACCTGAGCTTTGATCGGCATTCCCCCTTCCACCTTGGAGAGCTCATGGTCAGGAGAGACAGTCGTCATGATCTCATTCCCCTGAGTGAAAGGAAAGGGCCTGGGGTCCTGGGCCTCCATGGAGGTTCCCAGAGAGGATAACGCTTTCCCAGCACCATCCACCCAGACTTCTTGGTAACCTGATGGTCTGAGACAAATTCTCTCCCTGCTGCCCCTGCTAATAACATTACATTATCTTAATAAGGTCCCCAGAGCTGCCAGGAGTGGGAGGACTAAGAAGAAAATATAGAAAAGAAAAGGGAAAAAAAGCAGTGGCCAGGCTCCTGGCCTTGTTTGGGAAGCAGACAGCTGCCAGCGGGTACAGAGCAATCAGCATTTGGCTTGCACTGGGGGCAGAGGTTGGCAGCTAAAAGTTATAGCCTTTATGGGAAGTTGGTAGGGGGATTCAGTGGAAACTGGGAACATCGTGGCTCATCAGAGACTGACTTCTCAGGGTACAGAGGTTGCCCATCCTTTTCCCAGGGCCTTTGTCTCGGGGGCTGGTCTATTCTTAAGGTTTGCAGTTTCTCGCCTTCATTGCATGGCCCACCAGGTGTGGCTGGGGCATTTGGAAAAGCTCGGCTGCAGATGGGATGCAGGGGGCATGGGATGCAGGTGGTCCTGGAGGAAGACTGCCCAGCCATGTTCTCGAGGGGCTCCCCTGACAGGCTGCCTGCACTTAAGGACTAATGTGGCAGGACAGGAGCAATTGAGAGTGTTCTGAGGGCCTCACAGACCCGAGGCCAGGCCCAGTCAGCAGTGATGATGGCTGAGGTTGGGGTAACAAGGGTGGGGGGTGCCTGTGATGTGGGCGGGCCGGGAAAAGACCCACGAAGTACAGTAGCATCCTGCATGCAGAGAGGACAAATACCTTCTTGTCTTCCCTGGCCCACATGCTCCCTGTTCTTCACGGCCCATCCTCAGGGCACCTCTGGTGGAACCCAAAGTTTGCCTGACCTGTGGCCCGGACTTCCAGACTTTCTGGGAATGGAAGCAAAGGACTCCTGATGAGGAGAGTCTGGGGGAGTCTTGGTCAAGACTGCCTTTTCCCTAAGTCCTAGAGCTGTTTCTCTCTCCCCCTGAACCACAAGACTGGTTTCAGCAGGAGCTGGCTCTCAGCAGCCAGCACAGGCCCCTGGTGACCTTGGCCCAGGCTGGGGGAGTGTATACATAGACTCAGTCATGGGTGGAGGGACTCGGAGTCAAAGTGATCACGGGGTGACCAGAGCTAGGAGGGGAAAGCATGCAGCCAGTGATACACAGTCTGGTTGAAGCCTCTGAGGGGCCCCAGGGGTGTCCCATATCTGGAACAAATCAGTGGAGGGACAACTGGTGGGAGTGGCTGAAATCTAGAGCTGACTCGGAGGTGAGGCTCCTGATACTTAGGACAGACAACAGATGGTGGGGGGACCTCAGTCCCTTCTTGGAGACCCACAGAATGAAAGCCGCAGGTGGGGCCTTAGGGGCAGGAGGAGCTCTGTTGGAAGGACCTCCCCTAGGCCCCTCCACCATGTTGTAGCTGCTCAAGTCATGAGGAATGATGCTCCCACGGAGTGTGGGCATGCTAGGAGTTGCCATCTGAGGCCATAACTCAGAGCCTGGGTCAAAGGGCCATCTGGCAGGGGGAGGGGAGGGTGCACCAATGTCGCCCAGGAGGGAGGGGAGGTGGGTTGAACATCAAGAGAGGAGAGGAAGCTTGGCCAGAGAGCTGAGGCTCAGCTGCGATTAAGCAAAGACCCAGGCTCCAGAAAGGGAAATAGTGTCCAAGAAGAGGACATGAGGATGCTCCAGTCCCAGGCCTTGGCTTTGCCTCGCAAGGGAGTCTGGGAATTCTGAGTCAAAGAGGCAGCAGCTGCTGCTCTAAGTGGCTTCTTCAGCCTCCAGCTGGGAAACGAAGGCGGTGTGATGGGTGGAGGCTGCAAGTAGTCAACCACAAAGGAGGTCCCCGGGACACACTGCTCGCTGCTCAGGGACTTGGCTACAGAGAGAATCATGGGCACCCCCGATCTGGACGGGCCAGGGCTGAGGCTCCCTGAAGACTGAAAAGAATCCCGTAGGGCAGCTCTGGGGAGGGGGCAGAAGGGAAGCAAGGAACCAGCGATGTTGAAGGATGTGATGGGGAGGGGCGTTGGGGAGCGTTCAGCTCGGACAGCCACAGTGAGAAATAAAACCCCCATGTGAGGAGGCCCAGGAAATCTCCTCCAACCTCCCTCCACTCCGGTATCTCTGCTTCTGGGAGTTGGGAGTGGACTCAAGAGCTTTTCTGTTCTTTCCTGGTGGGAACCAAGTGAGGGGAGTTGCTGATGGAGGTGGGAATGCAGCTGCTTCAGTGGGGATGGGCCTGGGGGCCCAAACGGCTGCCTGTTGCTCTGCTGAGCAGGACAAAACCGAAGGGAGGGCCGGGCACAGGGCTGGATGGCCAGAACCGCCCCACGGCTGATCAGGCCTGGAGGGGTGGGGAGAGGCCGGCAAGGGGGCCGCCCTGAGTGATCAGCAGGAATGTGCCTGGAGGGAGGGTTCTGGAATGTGACCCTTCTCTACAACACAGCATCCAGGCCGAAACCAGGAGGCCCATGCTGAGGAGGTTCTGGGGTCAAGAGGGTGAGTAGTCTCACCATCTTGACTGACCAAGTTTTAAACTTTCCCTAGGGAAGGCAGGAGCACAGACTGGCGTGGCCTTTAGCGAAAGCTGAGTGTGGGAAAGGCCCCGAGGGAAGTGGGGGAGGGAAGGGAGATGGGGACTTGGGGGTGGGGGCCAGGCAGGCCCACTGTGCAGTGGCCTTGAGATGCAACTCATTCCACTGAAGCTGCAGACCTGGGTCTCCCCTGCAGGGAGCGGTGTCCCCAGTGCCAGCCTCTGCACAGGGGACAAGCAAGGGAAGTGGACCCTGGATAGCAGGAGTCTGGATCTGGCTTTTCTGGATCTGGCCCGTGAAAAGCATCCACGTCTTGAAGTCATTCCCCGGGGGCTGGACTTGGCACAAGCTGCAGAGAGGGCCTGGCTCCAGATGCATGGACTGGACTTGAATTTGGACCAGGCTCTGGTTTATCTTCCTCCTGCTATCCCTGTGCTTTGGTCAAGCCTTTACATGTGTTCTGTGGCTCTAAGGTGAATTCAAGGTAAAGGACACCCAAGAGGAGGTGAATCTCGGGGACTCTGGGTCAAGCTGCTCTGCGGTGATCAGAAGAACAGAGCACATGAGGTCAGCACTGCTGGGGCACGCCCTGGGGAGGAGGGGCCCTGTTTCTCTGCACCTGCAAATTCTCCCTTTACTGTCAGCACAGAGCATCTGGGAGAGATTCTGCTTGGGGTGTCCTTCACAGAAGCAGCTGCGAGGGGAGCCAAGGCCACCTTGGAAACAACCAGTGATGTCCTTTGAAGCAGTCACTGGAGGAGCCTGCAGAGCTGTTTGCACAATGCCATTGTCATCTGAACACATCCCTTTACCGTCTCTGGCAACCTCAAGTAGAGTTTTCAAGCCACCAAAGGTGAGTCTCCTTACTTAACAAGACACGTCTTGCTTTCTCCCCAAAAGCATTGCCCTGATTTGATAATCAAACTGATTCAAAAAACTTCACTCCATCCTCAAATATCAAAGCTCTGGGCCCACTGAGGAAAATCAAAGAACAAGCCCCCAGCAATTCCCAGAATAAATTGCCAAGAGGATGTGCGGTGACAGCAGCAGGAACCAAGTATGGGTTTCTCATGGCACGTGCCTTGAAGGGGACAGCGGCAGTGTGGGCAAAGGACCTGGTCTAGGAAGTCACAGTCCCAGGGCAGGTATCCACCAGGCTCTGTCCACATCCGACACACTGAAATGACCAAGCCCTGATGCAGGGCCACTCACCAGGACCTGCCCCCACTGTGGACAAGGCTGGGAAGGCCAGCCTCACACCACGGACCACAAACGGCACCAATGGACCACATTTGCCCCAGGTGAGGCCCATCAAACCTAATGGACAAGTTGGGCCCCGCATCCTCCCACCAATCAGCCTTGACCACAAAAGTGGCTGTGCAGAGAACGTATATAACCCATGTGTGTGGAATGGGATGGAGTCCAGGAAAGATGAAAGCCTTATAATGTACTGATTTCAAATTTCAACTTTATAACAGCATAAAGTTAACCCTCTTTCTAACATGGACAGTCAAGGCGGAGAACACAAAAGGAGGCCCATCCTTTAGGTCTGACCTGAAAGAGGACTGAAAGGGCCACCAGGGGCCTCTAGGGTCCCCTGTTGCAGGTGTCACTGTCACACATGAACTGGGGCTCAAGTCCCAGCTCTGCTATTATCCAGCTGGGCTTATGAGTGGCTGGCTAGCTACTGGGAGATGGATCGCCTATCTGTGGACAAAGACCCTGGCCCCTGCCTGTCTTCTCACTCGGGACAGACCCTGGCATGCTGACTGAGTTCCAAATAAAATAAAGGGGGCTGCCCTCCAAACTGGATTGACGGTGGGTACCAAGGCCCCTCACTCCTGCCTTCACCAGAACCACTCTGCGCTTATCGATTTTACATCTTGGCCTCCTTCTACCTGGTATGGTGTATTAGAAAATATTTGAAAATGGCTGCACCAGGAATGCTGAGCACCCCTTCTGGCAATGAGCTTTCGAGGAGCCAGGGCTGCCCCTGACCTGGGTCTCTCTGTGTCCCCGGGGCCCCGGCCCTCCGCCCCCCGCAGGCCCCACCCCAGCGCACCTGGTGAAGCGGACCTCACAGATGTTGCACATGTATGGCTTCTCCCCGGTGTGCGTCCTCATGTGCCGCGGCAGCTTCCCGGCCCCCATGATGACTTTGTGGCAGATGGGGCACTGCTGAGAGGCCTTGGGCTTCAGCTTGCGCTCCTCCACCAGCGGCCAGGGCGGGAAGAGCCCCCCCAGGTGGGCGGCACTCAGGAAGCTGAGATAGGCACCATAGTCGTTCTCTGCCTTGATGGGCCCCAGCGGCCCCCCGGGAAGGTCCGGGAACACGTCCTTGAAGAAGTCGTTCGGGAAGGGAGGCGGTGGGGGCGGGGGAAGCTCCTCCTTCTCCTCCTCCTTGATCTTGCGGTTCTTGATGACCAGGTCCAGGGGCCCGTTGTCCACGGGCTGCTCGGGCAGCTGGGTGAAGGCACCGAAGTCCCCTGGCCAGAGGTGTGGAAAGAAGTCTGGGGCGAAGGGAGATAAGGAGGGTCCCCTGTCGGGGATGTTGGCTTTGGGGTACAGGTTCTCCCTCAGCAAAGATTCGATGGAGAAGTCCCGGATCACGCCCAGATGGCCGGGGCTGCCGGCCTGGAAGGAATCAGGGAAGTCCCTGGGTGTGTCTGAGTAGGCCTTCTCCGAAAGGTGGTCTGTCTTGGAAGGGCTTTGGTGGCAATTGATGTCCTGGGGGTCAGGCAAGTTTTCTTGATCTGCGAAATCCTCCGTGTCGTCGTCCTCCTCTTCCTCCTCTTCCTCCTCCTCCTCCTCTTCATCCTCCTCGTCATCGTCATCTTCATCATCGTCGTCGTCCTCCTTGTCATCCTCCTCCCCCCCATCCCCCCCGGGCTCCATGATCTCCAGGCACACGTTCACGATGCACTGGATCTCCAGCATCCTGGCGGCATTGAGGATGTGCTTGACATTGGAAGCGGTGATGGTGAGCGTGGAGGTGTAGGCGAACTCCAGGATGGCGGCCAGAGCCTCAGGCTGGACAAAGTCAATCTCGTAGACGTAGGGCTGGCTGGCTAAGGTGCCGGCCGTGAAGAGCTTCTTGAAGTACTTGCTGCAGGCAGCTAGGACGGAGCGGTGGGTGCGGTACTCCTGCTCCTGCACCACCAGGAGCACGTCGCAGAGCAGCCCGTCATGCCGCTGCTCGTTCAGGCTGCACAGGACCTCGCTGCTGTGGTTGGGGAAGGGAATGCCGATCAGCTCGTCAATGCCATTGGCCATGTTCTCAGCCAGAGCCCTGCGGGGACATGCAGAGGGAGACCGGGTTAGAGGACACAGCCCCAGGAGGGCTACCAGCTCTGGGACTCTCCAGGGCGTGCTTGTCTACCCCACCCCTGCCTTTGCTTGGGGCTCCCCTCCCTCCCCCTGTGCTGGAAAGCCAGCCCTCCTTCCTCAGGTTTCTCCCATCTCACCTGCAGTTCAGAGCCCAGCTCACAAGCTGGGGCTTTTCACTGTACCACTGGGCTCTTCCCGGGACACCGAAGGCCCTTGGAGTGGGGCTTCTCATTGGGCAGCTGGCATCTGCCGTTTAGCAAAGGCTACAGAATCTTCTCTCGGGCACGATTTCACTGAATTCCACTTTGGGGGTGTGCGATTCCTGAACACGAGTATGGATGGCTATGTGAAACTCCGCTGCTCTGTGCGCTACGGGGATGGTGTTCGCAGCTGACTCACACGCTGTCTGCCAGGCCAGGCCCGGAGACGGAATTTTCTCTCATGACTCAGTGCTCCCGCTGGGAAAACACTTTGGTTTATTCCCTCTGACTCCTCACATTTTGCTACTTTTGGCTACTGATGTGGGCTGCAGTAACAATTGGTGACTTAACAGTTGCTGAGTTGTTCCCCACCCCCAACTTCAAATGTTAAAGTCTGAATCCCAGTATCTCAGAATGTTATTGTACTTGGAGGGAGGATCTTTAAAGAGGAATTGAGGTTAAAATGAGGTTGTATGGGTGGACCCTCCTCCAATATGACCGGTACCCTTACAAGAGGAGATTAGGACAGAGACACGCAGAGGGAAGACCTTGTGAGGACACCCGGAGGGAGGCAGCCATCTACAAATGGAAGACAGAGGCCTCAGAGGAAGCTAACCCTACCGATGCCTTGATCTTGGACTTCCAGCCTCCAGAACTGTGAGAAAATAAACCTCTGTCATTTAAACCTCAGTCCACGGTAATTTGTTACAGTTTAGCAAACTGATGTAGCTACTAGGATTCTTTAATTTAATTAGTTAATTAATTAATTTTTAATTAGGAATCTAAAAAAACAATTTTGTGGCCCATTTTCAGCAAGAGGATGGGGGCTTTATGATACGTGCTTCAACTTCTGAACTTACGGCTGGCTTCATCTTCGTTAATGAAGTTTGCAATTCTTCATTTGCAGTTCTTGATTTTTTTAAAAATATACTGACATCCTATGTATATCTGTGAGCCATTTGACCTATAAATATTTACATTCAATGTTAACTTCGCGTGCACTGTTAATTGATCACGTCTGTATTCTGTCACTCTCATGGAACCATATCGCTGTGGGGAGAAGCCTCCTCTGAGACAGCTCAACATTATACATACATTAAACATGAAGTGTGGCCAGTGATGGCCACCAGGAGGGAGGGGTGCAGGATGGAGGACAACGGACATCCCCTCCCTCCAGGGAGCAGAACCCACAGCCCAGGTCAGCAGACTCAACATGGATAACAGGCTGCCTCAATTTTTACTCCAGAGCACGGAGGGCAAAGTTTGGTCGTGTCTCGTTGGTAAATCCTAGCAAAGGTCCTTACCCTGGTGCAGTTACAGTGGGGCGAAAAGGAAAAGATAAATGAAGCCTGGGAGCCCCACACCCCAGTAGCAAGGGCCTTGGGGAGCCCAACACACTTATCTTCTGGATGTTTCTGCCCTAAGAAGGCAGATTCAGTGGAAGGGGAGGAGGGATACGTGTCAGTCCCACAATACAGGCCCCGAGTGGGGCCGGGAGGCACCAGGGCCCTGGTGGGGTGTGGAGGGTGCTGGGTGCTCTTCCCTCCCCCTTCTCCTCCATGGATGGCAGATGGCCTTAGCCTCCTCTGAGCAATCCCACCTGCATGGCACAGGAAACTGTATTCAATATCTTATAATAACCTATAATGGAAAATAAACCGCAGGTGCTCAAGCGGTTTCCCAGAGCGAAGGCCAACCTGTGTTCCTCCTTCTCATCTTTAAAAGGGCAGGCGACCCCGCAGGCCATGCGTTCATTCCCTAAATGGTCATTGGGTTTCCTCCTGTGCCCAGCACTGCCCGGGGCACCGGCAATGCACAGAGGGCAGACCAAGCAGGCAGCTGTTCTGTGACAAAGATGCAGCACGAGTCATCGAAGAGGGATGAGCTATCACCACACACCAATCAGAGTGGCTAAAAAAATAGCAGAGTGACAACAGCAAATGCTGGCGAGGATGTGGGGAAACCAGATCACTCACACACCTTGCTGGTGGGAATGTAGAGTGGTACAGCCTCCCTGGAAACCATTTTGGTGATTTCTTAAAAAACTGAATATGGGAACTTCTGGCTCAGCAAACACACTCTTGAACAATTATCCCAAAGAAATGAAAACTTACGTCCACACAGTGCAGGTCAATGTTTTTCACAGCTTCATGCATGAGAGTCAATAACTGAAAAGAACCCAGATGTCCTCCAGTGGGTGAACGGTTGGAGAAACTGCACCAGCCCTAGCACCAGTCAGCAACAGAAAGGGATGAGCTATGGACACATTAGAAAGCTGGGTGACCAGAGTGAAAAAAGCTGGTGCCAACAGGTTACATGCTGTGTGATTCCATTTGTATACCAGTCTTAAGGTGACAAGATTATAGAAATGGAGTACAGATGAGTGGTTGTTAGTGGCTAAGAAGGAGCTGGGGCAGGAGGGAGGTGAGAGGGTATCAAAGGGCAACAGGAGGGGTCCTCCTGGTGATGGGGATCTTCTGTAGCCTGTTCTGTATCAATGTCAATGTCTTGGTTGATGTCATTATGGTTTTGAAAGAGAGAAAACTGGGTAAAGTGTACCTGGGATGTCTGTATTATTTGTTAAAACTACATGTGAATTAACAGTTTTGTCAAAATAAACAAGTTTAATTTTTAAAAAACCCAAATGATAGGAAATAAACTTAATCAGTCAATCTTTCTCCCCCCAACTTCTGTCCTCTGTCTATAGCAGTGCCTGGGGCCGTGTGGGGGAGACTACTTCATTCGGGGTGGTCAGGGAAGGCTTCCAGGAGGAAATGTCATTTGAGCTTATGCCTGGATGGTGAGAAGGATCCAGTCATAGGATGAAGTGGGGAGCAGTGTTCCAGACTGTGGGAATAGCAAGCATAAAGCAGGCAGTCCCACCAAGGTGCTCCAGGTCTCGGGGGCCAGGTTATGCTCTGAATGGCCCTGTTTAACTTGGTTCTTTCTACTGAGAAACCATTCCACTTCTGCATCTCTCTGAGGGGGCTCAGAATGGACCGCACCTACCTAGATCCACTTGAGAGCCTGTGTAGGACTCCCCTCCTTCCCTCTGACCAGGGAAGGTGTCCCCAGACCTCAGGCCTCAATTGTCTGTGCTGTAGAGAGCTCTGAGTCTGCCTTCTGCTGTCCAGAGAAGGAGACAATCTTTTTTTTTTTTTTTAATATAACTGACATCATCCTTTATTTTATCTTATTGAAATATAGCTGTAATTGATTTACAATGCTGTGTTAGTTTCAGGCGTACAGCAAGGTGATTCAGATATATAAAAGGAGAACAGATGAGTGGTTGTTAGTGGCTATATATATATATTCAGATTATTTTCCATTATAGGTTATTATAAGGTATTGAATACAGTTTCCTATGCTATACAGTAAATTCTTGCTGCTTATCTATTTTATTTATAGTAGTTTGTATCTGTTAATCTCAATCTTCTAGTTTATCCCTCCTCCCACCCCTTCCCCCTTTGGTAAACAGAAGTTTGTTTTCTATGTCTATGAGTCTGTTTTATTTTTGTACATAGATTCATTTGTATTATCTTTTAGATTCCATATGTAAGTGATATCATATGGTATTTGTCTTTCTCTGTCTGACTTACTTCACTTAGTATGATTATCTCTAAGTCAATCCATACTGCTGCAAATGACAATATTTCATTCTTTTTTATGGCTGAATAATATTCCACATATATATCACATCTTATTAAACCAATCATCTTTTACCAATTATCTGGCACTTGGGTTGTTCCCATGTCTTGATTATTGTAAATAGTGCTGCTATGAACATTTGGGTGCATATATCTTTTCAAATTAAAGTTTCCTTCTTTGGGGGATTTATGCCCAGGAGTGGGATTGTGGGATCATATGGTATCTCTATTTTCAGTTTATAAAGGAGTTTCCATACTGTTCTCCATAGTGGCTGCACCAATTTACATTCCCACCAACAGTGCAGGAGGGTTCCCTTTTCCCCACATCCTAGGAGAGAACCTTCCTGAGGCTCCATCCTTCCCCGTACACCCTGCTGCAATGCTGGGAGCCAGAGGGAATGCAGAGGGCTCGGGAAACTAGGGCCAGCTGACAGGCTCAAGGCCAAGTGGCTCCTTCAGGGCAGCCATGGGGTCCCAGGAGGGTGGCTTTGTGGGCAGCTGGGCTGAGGGCCAGCAGACAGCCTCTCTGAGTCCTGGTCAGAGGGGAGACCTCACATCTGGGCTACATTTGGTTCTGAAGGCTTGGAGCCAGGTGCAGGGTGACCTTCTCAGCAGTGGGTAAGAGGACTCAAGGTCGCAGGGCTCCGCCTCCTTGGCCCCCAGTTCCCCACTTCAGATGCTCGGGCCCCCTGGGGCAGACTGGGAGGCTAGGGCAGGGCCTGCACCAGCACCTTTACCCTGCAGACCGAGTTCCAGCCCTACACAATGGGTTTCCCAAATGCGGGATTGGGACCCCATCTGCCCTCAGGCCTGCTAAGTCTTCACAATAACTGGGATTAGCTCCTATTATGATCATCATCCCCATTTTACAGGTGAGATAAATGAGGTAGCAAAGGATAAATCACCCAGATAGTAAGTTACAGCATAGAGATCTGTGCCCACAGGCTGACTCCCCAGGACATGCTCTCAACCACAACCCATCTAGCCCCTGCATCGGACCCACGAAGGTAATCAAGGATGGGCAGGAGTCTCTGCTAATGCCCCCGAGGGGCCCAGCCTCTGGGCATTCACAGGTGCTCAGAGGCGCCCTGGTGGAGCGTAGGAAGGAAGTAGGTCAGCAGGGAGGTGTCCCTCCCTTCCTGGGAGGGCCGAGCAGGCAGGGCTTCAGTGCAGGGGAGGTCCTCCAGGAGGCTCGGCCAGGCTCAGTGGCTGGGGTGTCCAGACCTCCCCGGCCCAGGCCACAGGGAGAGAGCTGAGAGCCCAGGGAGTGCCTGCTGCCCCTCGGACAGTCTCCCCTGCTCTGCGGAGGTGGCCCCCTTGGTGGGGTTTTGGCAAAACTCTGCCGCGTGGTGGGCGGCGGGGAGGAAGAAATGGAGCAGAGGCTCAGCCAGGCTTTCCCACCCCACCTTCTGACCACTACTGTGAGCGGATGGTCACCTGGATGGGCTGAGTGACCATGACATACCCCCAGATGTGTCCCTAATACCCCCCTGCAACCCCTACTCTCCAGTCTGCAAACATGAATCCTGCTTCTCAGCCTCCCTGCCTTTACTCGCGCTGAGAGAACACCCCACAATTTGCATCTCCAGCATCTCCAGGGGTCAAGGCCCCACTCAGATGACCCTTTCCCCATCTCTCAATTCAGATGTAGGGCCTCTCCAGCTTTCGGTTCTCCTGAACACTTGATTTTTCCTGTCATTGATTTTACGCTGCCTTGTCCTGTCACTAATTTTATGTGTGTCTTAGCTTCTCTGCTAGATTGGAAGCTGCTCCAGGGTAGACCATTGTTACAACACTTAGCACAGTCCAGGCACACAGTTGGTGAAGGTCGATGGCAGGACTCAGCAGGGCTGAAATTACAGTTGGGCAGGTTGTTCACTGTACAAGAGCACCCCATCAAAGGGGGTAGCAGGCTCAAAGATGGCCCCCTGGGATTCTTGCCTCCCAGTGGCAAGAATTCATACCCTCGTGTGGTCCCCTCCCATGTGAATAGGGCTGACCTGTGTAACCAATGGGATTTGTAAGTGACGATGTGTGACTTCTGAGGTGGGGTCATAAAAGACATGGCTGTGTCAACCTGGCTGTCTCTCGGGTCAGTCCCTTTAGGGGATGCCAGCTGCCATGTCAGGACAGTGGCAGCCCTATGGAGAGGTTCACGTGGCAAGAGGCTGAGCAGATCCACGTCGCCAGCTGTGTGAAGGAGCCACCAGGAAAGTGGGTCAGTCAGCCCCAGTTAAGCCTTTAAATGACAGCAGCTCCGCTGACATCCTGACTGCAACTTCATGAAAGACACTGAATTAGAACCACTTATCAAAGCTGCTTCTGAGTTCCTGACTCACAGAAACTGAGAGATAGTCAATTTTTACTCTTGTTTTAAGTTGCCAAATTTTGGAGTAATTTTTTATGCAGCAATGGATAACGAATCCAGGGGCACGATCTACTTCATAGACATTATAGATCTGTGATATCCGTCATGATGTATTCTGGCAGTTGAATGCTGCCTTCTAACAAGATCAGTGTATTACAACGCTCGTTTGATAAATGGAAGTAGATGTATTCAGGAAGTGACCTTTTTCTAATTCCCATGAAACTACCACAACGTAGCGGGGTCCTGAGCCTCAGAGGAAATTCTCATTGGAAAAGACTGTGAATGAAATGCCTCTCCAACTACTAAGTAAAAAGCCCAAATCAGTAAAACTCCAGGAAGTTAGTTCTTTCAAATAAGTTTTCCTGCTTGCTAAGGGCTTATTCCTTTAAAGACAAAAATATTTGTAAATGTTTTCCAGGAAAAGTTCCAACAATTCCTTAAACATTCTCCCACCTGCTTAAATAGAGGAGCTGCAACCTGTTGGCGGGGTTGCAGTGGTCAGTGTCTCATCTGAGCCCACCGAGGGATGAGAGTCCCGCCCCTACACTAGATGTCCCACCCCCTGTGCTCTTGGAGCCTGGTCTGCTTGGGACTCAGAATCACGACCACAGCTGAGTGACTTTGGGAGCACCCCCCAACCCCAACCTCTCTGGGCTCTTTTCTCATCTTGTCATTGGATGGACACGAGAAATCTGATAACCAGCATCATGACCACCAGGATCTAGAAGCACAAAGTGGATCTGGCGATGAGGAGAGGGCAACAGGCCTGGGGGACTCTGGACTTGAAGGCTGGTCTGTCCAGCAATGACTTCTGTCCGTGGCATGGTTTGGAGACTTTGACCCATTCCTGGAGGAACAGATGTAACCGCGGAGCTGGGGGCTGTTTTTCCTGGCAGGAGGTAGTGGGGGAAGGGGAGACTGTGACTTGCCGTTTCATTGACTCTTTGGGAAGAAGTGCCCCGACTCTGCGTGTGCTCTGGGAGCTTCCCTGGTGACCCCAGGATTCCCATGCCGGGAGGCCCTGCAGCCAGAAATATTCCATGCCTGGCCCCCAGCTTCCTTCTCAGATCCTCTACCCCCCACCTTGCATCTCTCCCATCGCCCAAGCCAGGGCACTCTGTCTCCAAGAATAACACGCTCAGGAAAGAAAATTACACACACGTGAAAAACAAAACCTCTCAACAGCTAAGAGAGGCTTGATGCAAAATACGAACCTCTGGTAGGAAGGAGATAGAAAAAGCACAGAGCCCAGAAATAAAGGGAGAGACGGGCAGGGAACAGGAGTCCGAAATGGAGAAAGGAGGTTAAAGAGGAAGAATGTGGGGCAGTAAAACCTTTTCAGGTATCGTCCCCATTCTAGGGGACATTCCCGCCACAGCCTCCCTAGGCCTCTGCCCTCAGTGGAAGGTTCTAGAGCTCAGGTATATCCAAGTAACCTCATCTCTGGCTTTGGTTTATTCAACTGGAACATGAGACCATCACTGACCTCAGGTGGCCTACCTGCCTTCCGGTCTCTAGGGAGACGGGGTGCCCTCAGCCCACCAGCTAAAGATGGGGAGGGGTGCTTCTGTGAGAGGAACAGAGGAGAACTGGGGGTGGAAGGGGAGAGGGGGACTTCACCTTACAGAGATGCATTATAGAAACCTGGCTCCAAACTGGTTTTTTGAGTGTGACTTGAATGTCTTTTTTTATTTGTGTCCCATTCTAATAACGAAATCAAGCAAGCCAGGTTATAATAGTAATCAATACCAGCCACCATTTATCGATTGCCTGTAACATGCCGGTCATCGCACCTCTAGTCCTTCTTCAACCAACACAACCCTGAAAGATACATATTTTTATCATCATCTCCAATTTAGAGATAAAGAAAGAGTACGGACTGGGCAAATGACTTGCCCGACGCCACACAGTGTCTGAGCCAGGACGTGAACCCAGCTGCATTCGATGCCAAAGCTCAAGTTCATTTCCCTTTACCGTGCTGCCCCTTACAAAGTCCAACCTGTGGGTAGGGGGATTTGGACCCTCCCCTGCAAAGACTGTGTCTTACTTTAGCGATCTGATCAGAGCCGGGGCTGAGGGATGTGCACCAAGAACCTGAGACCCACACAAGCCAGGGGGGCTCAAGACTGAGTGGTATGGACAGGGAGTGAGAGGTATGGACAGGAAAGCAGCAGACCCCTGTGGCCTGGGGGATCAAGGCAGGCTTCCAAGAGGAGGGGCCTGGTCTAAGCTGCAAAGGATAGAGAAAATTTCGCTGGACAGAGAGGCAGGAAGGACCTGCCCCATATCATTTGAATGTAGAAAGGTTTCAATTTCCAGAATCCTGTCTGAAAATGTGTTTAGCCTGGATCCCGAGTGGGATCACACAAGAAGCTGTTCGCAGCCAGCGTGTGCCTGGAGTTGACTGACAGCCATCTGACAACAGGGCAAGGCTGAGTGGTGAGGGCCCTGCTCTCAGACCTCCTGGGTCCACATCCTGGCACCCACTGGTCACCTCTGGGACTTGGTATCATCACCTTCCTGAGCTCAGTTTCTTCATCTGCGCAATGGTGATAACTGTCTACCCCACCGAGTTGCTGGGCGGATCAAATGAGGGAAGGCACATAAAGTGCACCTGGTACAGAACAAGTGCTCAACTAGTGCTCGCAATTGCGAAGTCCAGGAGGGACACAGACCCCTAACAGGGGTCCTACCGAGGGAACCGCCCTCCGTATACTTTTGCAGAGATCTGTCTACGCTATTGAAGCAACTCTCCCAAAGACACTGCTGGGGCCACTGCGACATGTGTAGAGCATTGCAATCTTCCAAGGTCCTTTCATATCTTCTGTTTCATATACTCCTAACCCAATGAGGCAGCCAAGGCTGGTTTACACTTTATGCCCATTTTACAGATGAGGAAAATGAGGCACAGAGAGGAGTCTATGGCGCGGATGCAGAGAGGAGTCAAGGTCACAAGGCACATTAATGTCAGAGCCAGAACTAGAACTACGGTGTTCTGATGCCCAAGCCAGTGCCCCCAGCTAGGTGTGGGGCAGCCTGGCTAGTAGGTGCCCTCTGTTCTAGGATTGGTTTTACTATAGATATGAAGTGCAGGGATAGGCAAATTATGCATATAGTCCTGCTGTCCTCAGTTTGCTTATCTAGGAAATGGGGAAGTAATTGCAAGGATGTCATCTGCTCCAGGCAGGGTTTGTTTCTTATCTGTCTGTATCATTCCTGGAACGCCATCAAGCAGGAACACGGAAGACGCTGAGTGATTGAGATCGGTTCATATACGGTGGGGATAGCCTTTATGTCACAAAAGGCAGTGGGTGGCCCCAACACTCTGCCTTGGGGACACCTGACATTTGAACAAAGCCCTATCATTTGTGAAGTATTTATGTTTATTCATTTCATCCTTACTATGATCCCCATTTGACAAGCATCAGAGAGACTAAGTAATTTGCTCCAAGTCACACAGGTAGAAAACAGAGGGGCAGGGACTTGATTTCCGTTCCAGTCCCATCTCTTGCCCATCCTCCACGGTGGCTTTGGTGATGTGACTCTCAGGACAATTCTGTTGCTATGATCCACAAGCCCAGCACCTCCCTGAATTGTGCTCAGATCAGCATATCTGGGGCCCAGGATGATGCTTCCATCTGCCAAATCCCCAGGGCAGGCTGGCCCCAGCTGGCAGGCTCCCACTGCCCTGGGAGCGGCCCTCCCCCCTCTCCAGCCTCCGGCTCCTCCCCTGCCTGGGCCTGGAGCTTCAGAGCCGACTGGCAGAATTAGTGCCTGCCACGAGAGAGTGGGTGGGATAGCACAGGGGCACAGAAGGGATGTGGGTTTTTTCCCCCAGATTTGGGAATAAGGCTGGGTAGAAGCTACCTGCCTCCTTCAAGCAAGTTCTTAGTCTCTGGCACAGCAACCTACAAGGGGCTGGTGGGCTAGGGCAGGAGAGAGGGCAGGGAAGCCTGGCTCAGGCAGCTGGCCAGCCCCATTAGATCTCGGCTGGGCGCGCCCTACCCTGCCCTTGGCAGTTCCCCTAAGCAGGGCAGCCACACCCCTTGGCCCCGGAATGCCCCAGAGGCTGGGGCCAGACATGTGGGCTGGAAGGTTGGGCGGGGCCTCCTCAGCTTCCAGCCTGCGCCCTGCCCGCAGGAGCACCCCAGGCACAGTGCTCACAGCTGGGTGAAGCCAGCCCCACCTGCTCTGCCACCCTGCCAGGACATGCCTGGAGCCCACGGTCCCCAGCTCAGCCTCGGGCCCCAGGCTTGGAGCTGGTTGGTTTCTGTGGAATGAGCTCTGGGCCTCCCTTCTCTGCCAAAGGTGACGGCCGTGCCAGATGTTCCCTTACAGCTGGAATGCAGGCCTTCTCTGCCTCACATGGCCATGCTCCCCCATTCTCTTCCCCCCCAGTGCCTGCCCCCCAACCCCACCCATAGGACCAGACATGAGAGGGAAGAGGCCAGGCCTGGCAGCCACTCCTGGGCTCTCTTCGTGCACAGACAGGTATTCCTGGTGTCCCCACACCTGGGGGCCTGAGCTGCTTCTTCTGTGACCAGGCATTCCAGTCCCTGCCTCACTGTCCTCTGAAGCCCCTGGCTTAACTCTGCTGCGAGTCTGCTGAGCACATCCACTTTTCTCTATACATCTTCCTCGGATCCTGGGGACAGAGGGAATTATCTGGCTCATTTCACTGGTGAGAAACCTACGCTCATGCTGGTGAACTGACTCCACATGGCCACAGTACTAGATAAGTGACCGAGACTCCAAACCTCCTGACTTGTCACCCAGACTCTGTCCACTGTTTCATGCTGTATCCATCCTTTGTCACCCCGAACCTCACCATCATCACCACCTCCACACCCTACATGGGTTTGGTTTTATCAGAACAAGATCTAGAACCCCCACCCCCCAGCCCTGCTGCCCTAAACTCCATCACAACCATGGGAGTTTGGGGGCGGGGCAAAAGACAGGGTGGGCTCCTCTCCCTCTACATTCTTACAGGGAGGAAACTCACAGACTTGGGGGTACCTCAAAGGGCGGTCTGAGTGATGGGCAAGGAAGGGCGAGGGGCAGGTCTGCACCTGGGCTTTGGTGCTGAGGGTGGAGCAGGGGCGTCTGAGTGTCAGAGCTGTTTAATCTCCCCCTAGAGGAACCTGTTCTTCACAGCATCTGGGTGAACCCAAAGTGGGTTTTCCCGGGCCCCTGCCCCCATCCCCTCATCCAAGGGGTAGCTTGGAGCCTTTGACTTCTCAAAGCACTTCCACTTCTGTGGTGGCAGGCTAGGCCAGCATTATATCCATTTTACAGATGAAGAAACAAAGTGAAGTGAGGTTAAGGTCACGAAGTCCAGCAATGATGCTGGGGAGTTCACACATCCCCCAAGGCCATTAATCTGGGGGCCCGTGCCGTGGGGTAACCTTGTAGGAAAGACAGGAAGGGTGGGTTGTCTAAGGGGCTGCATGACCTGGAGCGGGGCTGCGGGGCTGAGGCCGGCAGAGCGCAGCGGTGGGGAGGGTCCCACTGCTGGAGTGCTGGCTGGGCTGGCGGCGGGAGTCTGGGCCAGACAAATAAGCGGTGCCCCTTCCAACTGCTGTTCTTTAATTATTTATTCATCCTTTATTTATTAGCGGGCGAGGTGGGGGGAGGGGGGAAGACTTGGTCTCTTTTAAGAAAAATCGCACACCTCTTTATGTTCCAAACAAAGGATTTACTGTTGTGTTTATTACAGGCGATTTCCCAAGCCAGAAAGCTCCTTGGGAGGCTTATTAAACCTTATTAAACCACTGAAAATTTAGATAATAAAATAAATCACTTGTTTCTCATAAACAGCACTGCGCCCTGGGTTACTGAGTTTCAGAAGCCTGGCTGCCCCGGCTGCCTTTTCAGGAGGGGTCCGGGCTGGTGGGCCCGCGGGCTCTGCTCCCCACAGCCATGGCCACGGCCACAGGCTCACTGCGGGGTGGGGGGTGGGCAGGCGGGGGCCACACAGAAGCCGCCTGGGAGCCCTATTCTTTTTAGCATCTCTGCCCAAAGGGGCCGCCTCCTGCAGAGGAGCGGGAATGGTTTCCATTCTGAGAGTTACTTAAGGAGTTGTGTCTGGAGTGGGTTAAGAGGCACCACTAACTTCAACCCGTCCTGGGGATGTATTTCAGCGTCTCTTCTAGAAGTCACCAAGGCGGCAGCCACACAGCCTGCCAGCCTCCACGCGGTCATCGCGGCCCCGCCAGGGGGCCTCATGGTGGGAGAAGGGAAAGCGGGGCCAGGTGGGAGGGTCAGAGCTGGAGCAGGGAAAAGCCGAGTCCTGTCTGGGGAAAGGATGTGAAGAATAAGGGCTGAGAAATGCCCAGGTGTGCAGTCGGCAGAGAGGGGCTAAAACCCTTTTGGGGAGGAAGTACTTACACTTAATCTCTGCTCTGCAACTGAGTCACAGGTGACCTTCGACTGGCCAAGTTCCCTCTCTCAGCTTCAGTGTCTTCCATGATGCAAGACTAGGAGGCTGCCCACACGCTCGATGGTTCTATGGTGTCCTCCAGTGAACCCACTTAAATAGTTTGGTTCTAGGGTGGATCCTCGGATTCTGAGGTCATGAATAGCTCAAGCTCTGCTGTCTTGGGACTGCTGTGCCCGACTGTGGGTTTCCCGATTCTATCCCCATGCCCCCACCCCAGGCGTCTCAGGGACGCTGCCCAGTTACATGGGAAATGTGTGAACACACGTTAGGTTTTCAGAGGTCAAGTGTTCTACAGATCACGGTAGGATTAGCATTTGACCACACTGGGCAGAGTGATGGACACTCAACAGCTTGGTAAAAGATGCCTGATACGTTCCCTCACCCTGGTCAGGGGTGGGAGGAGGGCAGGCTGACTCTGGGTTTATCTTCTGAGCTCTCAGTCAGTGGCCAAGGACCGGCCTGGAGCTGGAAAGCGGCTGGGCAGGGTCTGGAATTTGCTTCTCCAGAATGCGCCCTAATTCATTACAAATAACCCCAGAGGCCCTGTGTGGGGAGTGTGGAGGGACAGGCACCCAGCTTGACCGAGGTACAGTATCTGGGAGGTAGAGGGTTACTTCTGAGATTCCTCCCACTGATACTGATGGAAGGAAACTAGTGACTGAGACGTATTGAGTGCTCTGTGTTTCGGAGCAAGTCGCTGTCCTAAATATTTTACATATATTCTCTCTTTTAATCCGCTCCAAAACCCATTTTTCAAATAGAGAAACTGAGGCAGAGGTGGGACTTGAACCCAAGCCATTCGTTGGCCTCCAGGTTTCCTAAGCAGTCGGCGAGGCTGCCTCTTTGCCAGCTCCTGTAGCATTTACCCATCTGGGGCTGGAGAAGTAGGGATGAACGGGATGGAATTTCTGGCCTTAGAAGTCACAGAGGAGTAGGAGCTACAGACAGCAGTGCAAAGGGCGAGCCCAGAGGTGTGGACAGGGCCCTGTGGGGGCAGGGCCGAGGGGCAGGGACCCGCCGGCTCAGGGAGGGGACTCCACTGAGGAAGTGATGGCTTGGAGAGGAGGCCTCAGATGCACTAGGTCTGTGTAAGAGGCGATGGGAAGGAAGCTTCTGGACTGGAGAGGAATCTGCCTGGGGCTGCATTTCAGGAGATGTCAGCAACAGGCAGTCCTGGGAGGGCAGGGAAGGGCGGCTAGAAGCCAGCTAGGATAGTGTATCTCTGAGCCACCCAGCTGCTCCCTATTACTCACAGCCACACCCCTGCCCCTCTCCCCACCGCGGACCCTGGGTGGGTCGGGGGTGGGTAGAAGCTCCGGAGGGAGGGAGGAAGGAGGGCAGAGTCGCCCAGGCCTCATCCAGGTGTAGGAGGCCCTAGTTAAGCCTTGGCTCTTGAAAAACAAGTCTGCCTCCCTGCCGCTCGCTGTCCACTTTGATTTGGAGACAAGGCCCGGATCAG
Organism: Camelus ferus; assembly: GCF_009834535.1. Taxonomy (NCBI): domain Eukaryota; kingdom Metazoa; phylum Chordata; class Mammalia; order Artiodactyla; family Camelidae; genus Camelus; species Camelus ferus. The sequence goes on from NC_045725.1 coordinate 14,577,934, forward strand.
CGGTCCAGCCAGATGGCCTCAAGGATCCCAGCCCTGCCTGTGTTTTCCAAAGGAAGTGAAACCTCAGATTTGCCTCAGAACTTACACTTTTCTTCTAAGCACTCACCATCCGCCACGAGAACCGCCTAGCATTTGGCTGGAAGGACCAACTGGAAGCTTGCAATTTTCAGGCTTAATTGCACAGTTACGTATAATATTATTATATAGAACTTTTATTGCACTGAGAAAGTCCAAGCATTTCCTTTTCTTATTTATACTTGTGCCCAGTTCCTCCTTGGCTATAATTTCCCCACTTGCCTGCTGCAGAAGCTGACAGCTGTTTGGTTCCAGGAGCCCTCTCCAAAGAAAGGGCAATTAGGATGTGAGTGGAAACTCATTTGTCACAAACGGTTTACTCGTGAAATATCCGTCAATTCACAGATGTTACTGATCACACACCACATCCTGACCGGGGTCCATGCTCTTTGGGGCTCTAAACAAGACCCTGCCTCTACTTTTGAGGGGCTGCTGGCTTTTCTGAGCAGATAAGACTAACTCACAGCAAACTATTAGAGAGAAACAGGAACCAGGAAGGAATCTGGTATGGGCTGCGTCTTACAACGCAGGATGCAGGAGCCAGTAAGTTGTTGTGGGAGCCAGTAAGTCGTAGATGAGTGTCTGGGCTACACAGCTGTCTGTGCAGGACTCCAGCGCCAGGCTGCAGTGATGGAGAGACCGTGTGAGGGGGTGCAGCAAGCACCCCCTTTATGTTTGGTTTCCCCAGGGCACATCTCAGGGGACAGGAGCCTTCCTTCCTTCTGCCACATTTGTCCCCAGCCTCAGCAGCCAGAACCAAGGACTGGACTGTTTCAAAGCCTCTAGGGAGGGGGCTTCACCTGTCAGCACCTTACAACGTAACTCCCCCACCCTATTCCCCACCTGCCCCCATTCCGCCCCAACCACCACCACTCATCATCCATTCGCGGAAAGTTTTGGTCTCCAGACTATCATAAACTACAGTGAAAATATTCTCAAGGCTCGAGAATCCTAGTCTCTAGGATGAGAGAACCCCCCCACCCCAATCTCCCACTCCCCACCCCCTAGTCCTCAGCCCCCAGCCCAAAAAAGCCTGGCTGATATGCTGATGACCCAGAATGGGCTCAGCGATTTCTGGCACCCAGGAAGTCTCAAGATCAAAAATGTCGAAGAAATACAAGGTTAAAGAGTTACAATAGAGTTAGTGGACAAACATTATTTGCAGAGGATATGATTGGATACTTTCCTATACAAACAATGGACAAGTTCAAAAATATATTAGAGGATCCCATTTAATTGGCAATGACAATAGATACAGTATCGAGGAATAAGCACATAAACAATGTGCAAGATTCATACAAAGACCGTTTTCAAACATGACGGAAGCACTCTTTAGAAAGACTTAAACGGAAAGACATGCTACTGTTGGATAGGGAGCCACGATATTGTAAACATGTCAGTTCCCCGCAAATGGTTCAGTGAATGCAATATGGTCCCAATAAAAATATCAACCAGAATTTCTACTGAAATTAGATAAACGGACTCTAAAGTTCATATAGGAAAAATGAGCGTTTAAGAATAGCCAAGAGATTTTTGAAACAGATGATGAATGGGAGTAAGGGGACTAACCTTGCTAGAAATGAAAACACATTATAAAGCCATGAAAATAAAATATTTGGTACTGGATCATGAACAGAGAGACAGATCAATAAAATGTCATGGGCAGTCATAAACAGACTCACATCAATTCATATACATATGAATTTAGCAAATTACAAAGGTGGGATTTCAATTTTTATCTTAAGATGAACTTTTTCAATAAACGGGATTGGGACTACTGGCCAATCATGTAGGAAACAAAACAAAACAAAACAAACTTTGGATCCCTTCCCCACCCCTTACCACAAAGTAAATGACAGATATAGCAAAGATTTAAAGTTAAAAAATCATAAAAAAATTGGAGAATTGTTTCATAATCTCAAAGGGTCATGCTCTTCTACGTAAGACCCAAATAAGCTGGGGAAAATATTTGCAAAACATGATAAACAGCTAATTTCCTTTAGAGAGAGAGCTGATATGAAATCAGGAAAAGACCTGTAGCTTGCTAGAAAATTGCCAAAACTGTTCTAGCTTACAAAAAACATGGACAAGATCACAGAAAAAAATACAACCAGGTTTTAAATGTGAAAAATGCTCAGCATCACTCAGCATTAGAGACATAAAGATGACCTAGAAATAGGTTTAAATTCTGATGATCTAGTAATTTCCCTTATATTTACTTTACAGTTTCTTTATCACATGTACTCAACTTATATACAAAGATCATCCCTGATGCATTGTTTCTGTAGCCAAAGATTCTTAAGCAAAAATCAATGGAGGGTTGGCTGTATACATCACGGAGTACTACGCAACCATGAAAAAGAACAGGGTGTATTGTACGTGGATATGTGGGGATTAGCTCTAAGACTTAACTACAAAGAGTGCTGCATTGTGCATGGTTTGTTACCATGTTTGGAAAGAAAAAGATGACCATGTGCACCTATTTATTTCTTGGTAGACGCCCGGACTATCTTTGGGAAGATACACTAAAAACTGGGTACTAGTTCTTTCTGAGATAGTGTGAGAGAGCTGCTAGTGAGGGGTAGAAGGTAGATTTATATTTGAATATATATTCTGTAGTGATATTTGAATTTTAATGTCATTACTATGAAAAATGTTGAATGATTCGAATTCTCATCATTCTTTCACGAAGCTCCCAAAATCTTCTTTGGGATTGTTTGTGGTGTGTGATCACTACTGATTTGTTCTGGGGCCTTCCAGCTACTCTATCTCAGTTGATCTGTCTGTCAAATGGAATTAATGACACTGGGCTGTCTCTCTCCTAGGTGGTTGTGAGGATCAGATGAGGACTGGATGAGAACAGGCTCTGGCTGCTGTTGAGTCCTATAGGATATGACCGTGGGATATTAGGGGTGGCCCGTGTCCTCATCAGAATCTGCCTACAATATAGCCATGTTCCTGTGGCTAGAAGAGCAGGCTACGCATGGAGCTGGATTCCCCTATAATGGAAAAGCACATGATTCCAGCCCCAGGAGGTCATTTGTTAGTCTAACATTTATCACCCAGCAACTGAGAACACAGGGAAGAAAAGGAGCTGGGAGGTTGTTTCGACCCCATCCGAACTTCGAAAATCCTGGGAGGGTCTGGTTGCAAATGATAATCTTCAGGATGATCAAAACCTTTCTGCTTTCCAGTCAGCACCTATCACACATGTATGGACTCATTCATTATGCGCATTTTACAGATGTGTTTACTGAGCTCCAAAGGATTGAAGTGATTCATTCAAGGCACCCAGATGGTAAGAGGCTGAGCCTCCTGACCTGGATTTCCCAGTGCTCTCTGGCCTGGAATCTCTCTTTAAAGCTGGTCTGTGCACTGCCCTCTAAACACCATGTTCATTGTAGCCTCTGTGCCTTTTGCGTCAACCTGCCACACCTCCCAGCCCACCTCTCTTGTCATCCCAGTCTCTTCAAGACCGACCTTGAGTCTCATGTCTTCCCTGACACCCACTCCCTCTACCCCAAGGTGACTTTTCACCTTGTGTCAGCCAGGTTCCAGGGTGACCCCTCAATGATCCTCACTTCCCGGTATTCACGCCGTGTGAATTCCCTCCCACGTTATATCAATCCGGTCTGTGTGACCAGAGCATGCAGGGAAGTGATGATGTGAGACTTCCAAAGCTAGGTTACAAGACACATTGCCACTTCTGCCTTGCTTTTTCTGGGAATTCTTGCTGTGAGGGAAACCTGTCGTCCTGTTGGGAGATACAGAAGCAGCCTATGGAGAGGTCCAAATAGAGAGGAACTGAGGCCTCACCAACAACCAGCACCAAATTGCTGACTACTAAGCGAGCCATCTTGGAAGCAGTTCCTTCAGTCCTGATCAAGCCCAGTCAACATCTTGACTGCAACCTCATGGGAAACCCTGAGCCAGAATTCCCCAGCTAAGCTTCTCCTGAATCTCTGACTATAAAAATCACAAGGATAATAAATGTTTAGTGTTATTTTAAGCTGCTAATGTTTGGGGGCATTTTTGTTATACAGTAATAGCTGACTCATGCACATTCTTCTCAACCCCTTCAGGGGTTAGGATCTTATCCCTTGGTCTTTACCCATTTACTGTCTTTCCTAGCTTTTCACATCTGTAAGCCTGTTTCCCCAACAAAACAAACATGTGTGGCTTATAATTCCTCTATATCTCCCATCCTACCCAGTGGAGGGGGGGCTGGGAACAGAGGGTGAAATCCACAATCATTTTCTGGCTTACTTTTGTGAAGAGAAGGTGAGTGAGTAACTGAAAGGCTACAGCGCACACATGCACGCTGTTTCCTGCTCGACTGGTACCCTTACATGTATGCAAACAATGTGCACAGGATGCCCGCAAACCCACCACCTAAGACCTACAGCTCGCCCTCACACCAGAGCATCTGTGTGTGAGCATTCTCGAGTGTTCCACGGTGAGTCACAGTCATGATTCACCCCCAGGGGTCTCCCAGAGGGACGGAGGGGGAAGAGGGCCATTGCTTCTTACTAATGACACTGAATGCTGGCTCCACACCCTTTCCAAAAATACTTCTTTCAAAGCTGGAGTGACAGCCCCCTCTTTCTGAGGCTCAATTCTAAATAGATGGTATGCTTAAGCCCAAAGAACAATTTAGGAGTTTAAGAATCATAAAGAGCAACATTGCCAGGGGAGCTGCTGCTGCTGCTTTTAAAACAGTGCCCAACCCCAGCCTCTGCCCCCCCATCACCCCCCACCAGCCTCTCCCCGGAGACACATCTCCAAACCCGCCCAGGCTATTTTCCCTGAAGGCAGCCAGGCGGGAGGACCCGACCCTTCCTCTGCTGCCTCCCTCTTCCCATCTCTTTCCCAGGCCAGCAGGCTGATTTTTCAAGACTAGTCCAAAAAAGTTGAAGGGAGGAGGGGAGCCCTTTTGTAAAACGGTGTGTAAACAGCGGCAGCCCCAGTAGGTTTTCGGCCGGGTGGGTGGAGGTGACCGAAGATACAATTATAATGGAGCCCATCCTCTCCCACAAGACCCGTTTTAACTAGTGTGTAATAAAGCCCCAGCCCATCCACCCGCTGATTTGGGTCAGATGAGATGAATTTTTAGCTTTTCTGGAGAGTTTGTGCCAGCGGGGGTGGGGGTGGGGGTGGCAGGAACAAACAAATAGGCTACAGTTCCCTGGAAGAAGGAAGAGTCGGGAGCCTACTGAGCCGGGACCAGGGAGTCCACCCTCCGCCCTCTGCCACTGTTAGCGGTCCAGGTCCAAACCTTGGCTGAGATCACGGTCTCCCTCTCTCTCGCCCCCCTGCTCCCAGCATTATCCTGCTGTCCCTGCACCATCTTTTTGCCTGTACCCTCCTCTCCATTCCTGCTGCCGCTTGTTCAGAAGTGAATCTCACCACTGGCTCCCAGAGCGTACACATCTGGGGCTCTGCCACATGGCCCCTGCCTTCCCTGGTAGCCTGCTTTCAACAACCGGAGGGTGTTACTAGTGTACCCAGCTCCCACCACCTCCGTCTTGCTTTTCTGGCCCCTCTGCTGAAGCTTGGCTGCCGACCAACTTCCTCACCTTTAGTGGGCTCACTCTTGCTCATCCTTTAAGACTTGACCCAGGCATCACCTCCTCCAGGAAGCTTTCCTGAATTAAGTGCTTGGCCCTCCATGTTCTCTCCCTTCCCTCTCTCCTAGCCCTTACCACATAGAGATGTGACTGGAAAATGGGTATATGTGATCCACCTGAGGGAGAGGAAAGAGAAGTAACTCTGGGAGGTGAGGGAGGGGGTCAGGATAGGGTAGACAGACCACAGTGGGTGCTGCAGGATGAACCCTGGGGAGTCAGGGATCCCCATAACCCACGGGGTGGGAGGGGCTGCCAGCACTGGAGGAAATGTGCCCCGGTCCAATCCCAGGTGCTTGAAAGATGGTGACCACACAGCCATGGAGCTCTGGGGCTGGGGTGGGATTGGATAGAGGTAGAGACAGGAGTGTGACCCTGCTCTGACCTCTACAGGCTGAGGGATTTTCCACGCAGGAAGGCAGGACCCCTTGGAAAAGGCCACAGGTTGAGTAACAAAGCTTCAGTTAGTAACATTGTAAAAGGAACAACGTGTGCCTGATGCAAAGCCATCAGAAAGAAGGGTAGTGAGGACGGCTTCCTCAAACAGATAGTAGTAGGATTAGACAGAAGTTGGATTATTTCTACCCTCCAGGAAAGTGTCATTTCTTTCTTTTTTCCTTTGCCCCAACATTCACCATGGTCAGCAACTGAGGGCTGCCATCTGTGCCTTCCCATCTTGGAGCTCCCGGCCTCCTCCTTTCCTTTGTCAGGGATCTCTCGCCTTCTCCAATAGTCTGAGCCTCCAACAGCCTCTCTCCAATAGTCCTAAACACTCATGAAGCCACTCAGGCTGGTGGAGAGGAGGGTGGGGGCTAGGGAGGGGGTCTTCAGACCCATAAGCACCCGCAACTCCATTAGTATGCTGAGCGAACAATTTCACACACATACACGAATGGCTAGTTTTCAAATGTGAGCAGATGGGATTGTGACAGATTCAACACAAAGGCATGTAAAAAAACATTCTTGAATCACATGAGCCAGGTACAGCCCAGCAGAGGTCCATGAAATTTTTGGAGCTTCAAAAAGGATCCTCATCTTCAAAGGGATGAGGCCCAAGGCTGGAATGTAAGTTTCTTGACAGTAAGAATGGTTTGCTCCTCCGAACCCAGCACAGAATGGAGCTCGGAGCTGCAAACCAGCAGGCATCTGGCGTGTTTGTTGAGTGACTCACCGAGCACGTGTGGGCCTGGTCACCTTGAAGTGATCAATATCACCTTGACTTCCTTGATGAAGAAATGACCTGGGAGCATAAGTAACACAGAACAACAAAGCCCTCAGTAAGCAGCAAATGCTGGGCGGGCTTTGCCCTGTTAGCAACGCCAGCCCGGCCACACACTGTGCACTTGTGCTTCTGTGCAGCCAAGGAAGGCAGAATGCTGAACTAGAAAATGGACATGAGTTAAATCTCCCAAGGAAAAAATGGGAGAGTCTTATTTTCTCTGATTAAACAATTTATGAATCAGGATAAAAAGAATTTCTTCTAAAAACCGTTATCCCAATAATGCTTCATAATTGCTATAACCTCAAAATAAGAACGGCCCCTGAGAGACACCCCGGTTTTGTTCCTGAGCATTCAGTCTGAGAGGTGAGGTGAGCATTTGGTCGGTGCCTTTGAAGAGGTTCGCTCCCTGGGAGAAGAGAGTGGAGGAGTTCCCTTACTTCCTCTCCCAGGAGGACCTGGGGGAGCTGGAAGCCTGGGTCACACTGGATTCCACTCTGGTCCAGGATGTCACTTCTGTGCTAAACATCATATCCCATTGCACTCAGACCCACTGAGTGCTGAGCGTGTCAGACACACCAGAACAGTTTTAATATCACCCAGCACTTCCTGAACACCTACTATGTGCCAGGTAATGAGTGGGCTCTTGGACGTGTATTACCTCATTTAATTTTTACAATAACCCGGTGAGCAGGTTATTTCTACCTTAATTTTCCTATGAGGAGACTGAGCCAGGTGTGCTAAAGTCACATGTTCTTGCACATGCAGTGAGTCAGTGGTCTGCTCCATTCTAGGGGCTCCACTTGAGAGCATCCAATGGCCGACAACTGGGATAACGTGGGAGGAGCTGGGAATTCAGTCTGCAAATATCTGAAGAAGCCTCCTAGGATGTCAGGGCTGGATGGGACCTCTGATAGTTGAGGATGCTGAGGTCCAGTGAGCGGGAAATGTGGCTTGCGCTAGGAGCCACGCCAGGGTGCTGGCGGAATCCCAGGCTCTCTTGTTTTGCTCCCCCTGCTCAGTTCTCTCTATGGGCGTGAGAAGTCTGTGGCTGCCTACCAGCACCCCAGAAAGGATCATCATACACCATTCTCACCCCAAAGGTTACCCTCCCTGCTTTCCACCACCCAAAGCCCTAGGTGAGACCAATTCAACCCGGTTTTCCCAGGACTTTCCTGGTGTAAGCATTGAAAGCCCCACATTTCAGGAATCCCCTGAGTCTGGGCAAAGGGGGATGGTTGGTCACCTAGACGATCTCCGCCTTCCCATGTAAACCTCCCACTTCCACTGCCTTTCATGACCACGTGACCCTGCTTCACTAGACACACAGTGCAGGGCTTATGGTCCCAGCCCACACCCTTGAGGTACTGCCCTGCCCCCGTCAAAGTGAAGAAAGGTTCCTGTTGTCCCTGCAGATTGCTCAACCCTGGCATCTTTCTTCTTTACGTGTGAGGGGGCAGCCCTCAGCCTCTGGGCTCCCGCAGGGCAGGGAGGGGCAGATGTGGAGGAGACTGGAAGAAAGGAGGGAGGGCAAGTTATTGAAATTGAGACAAGGAGAAAAGGGAGCCAAAGGAGGCAGGGATGAGGGAGGTGTGGGAAAAGGAGAGAAAGAGGGGGAGTTGGCCACATGGGTCATACAAGCAAGGGAACAGCCAGCTGCCGTGGCTAGCTGTGGTCCAGGTTTCAACAAATGCATTGGGCAGAGATGAATTTACACGGGGCTGTGAGGACTATCTGGTTTAGCGCCCTCATTTTGCAGATTTTGAGAAATCTGTGGCCTTTAGGACTGGAAGGTAAGAGCCTCCAGAGTAGAATCATGTCAAACTATTTTTTGCACCTAATCCAGAACTTTCGTGGTATCTTGTGAATGGCAGGTTCTTAAATGTTCGTTAATAAGGAGTGTGACAGTAGTGACATTGATCTCTAGCCGTCCAGTTCTCTTCGGCAGGTCTTTCCAAGTTACTGTCAACACAAGGTTGGATAACTATCTTGGACATTTGAGTAATATGGCCACGAAGGATGAGGAAGTGGCCTTAATCTGCTGGAAACAGAAGCAGGGCGGGCCCCACACGTGGGCGGCTGCAGGATGGGGTAACTGGAGGGCACCTCACTAAGGTCTGCCCACCCCACCCTGGTGCCCCTCCAACCTGCCTGAAATGATGCTTCCCAGATTGCCAGTCCCACCACTGGGAATTCCCACCAGGAGAGATTTTAATAAAGAACTCTGTTGGTGAGAACCACCAAAGCCATGTTTATCCTGCATCCAAATTTTACAGGATTTCTGGATTAGTCCCAGAAGGGTATGAATGAACTCCTTGGGGCAACTACCCCTTGGAAGGTGCCCCCTTGGATCTATGCACCTACCCCTTGGGTCTCAGGTCTACTGTCCACACCGCTGGTCATGTGAGGTGTGCGAAGGGGAAGGATGGTGATAGAAACAGGGAGAGGAAAGGGGGCTGAAGGCAGGGAGCCTTCCCGCAGGAGAGAGTGAATATGAGTAGGAGCTCTAGACGGAAGGGGCAGGGGACAGCTTAGTTTATAGAGCAGAGAAGCCCACACTGGGCTTCTCATAACACTGGTTCCTTGAGGGTGTTATTAAAGCATCTTCCCTCCCCCATCCAAGGAAAAGACTCCTTGGTCAAAAGTGTCAACGGCCAGGATCGGACATGTCCTTTTGGTTTGGGAGAGGCCCCCGTTGTGAAAGCCTTGGTGGGAACCCGACCTCCCGCTGGGGAATGAGGGGCTCCCTCCACTCCCTTCCCCTGGGAACGGGTCCCTGGGCACTTAACCCAGGCCCGGCCTGGACACTGCGGCCAGGACTTTGAATCTCAAGGGAGTGACAGCTAGCAGCAGTGATGGTTCGTGTCTCTAATTTGCAAGTGTGAATTTCAAAATATTGACACAAATATGTTTGGGAACCTGAACACCAGCATCCTGTTCGGGATTCACAATAGATATTACACGTACATGCGCGCGCACACACACACACGCACATGCACACACACACCAAGAAAGCCCATATGAATGAAACCTGTTTAACTCTGCATTTCCCAAACCTGTTCAACCTTGCTGCTCTGCCGAACACCTTTAATATCCTGCAGAACTGGTGTGACAAGGACCCTGGAAGGAACACTGGCGTGGAGCTGTGCTTTCCAAATTTTTTCAGTCGTGGGATCCACAGAGGAACACTATTTCCACGGCGCACAGGGGTATGACAGCCCTTGGGAGGTCACTGGCTGCTCCGCTGATGGGAGGGATGAGGGCAAAGCTACTGACTGGAAAGCTCTGGAACAGAGGGCAGGCCCCTCTGGGATAGGAGCCTGGAGGCTTGACCCCCTGCTTTGGCTCTGGCTCGAACCAGCCTCCCCAGGGTCACACAGGGCCCCCCTGCGGCCTCCCCTAAGCACACCACACAGCTTCCTGTCCAGAACTCTTGGAGAAGGGGTCTTATTCGAAGCGGCCGCAAAATTACAGATACCAACGGAGCCCGGGCAAAAATAAATGCGGGGAGTCAACAACCACTGGGAGGCCTCCCAGCTCTGCCTGCTCCTTAGAGGTGGCTCAGCATGCAGCTGCCCTCTCCCCTACTCCCAAGATCTTGAAGAGTGAGTCTGCGGGTGGGGGGCTGGGGAGAGAGGCAGGGCTCGTCCACACGATCACAGAAAGCTCCTTCTCTTCAAGCCCTCACTACATTGTCGCTGGGAGGAGAGGAAGGAGCAGCCACTGGACATGAAAAGTCTTGGGCTGAAGACCCTGCTCTACTCTGCCAAAACGCATGGCCCGGAAAGGGGGGTCGGCCCCCGGCACTCATGGCTTCCCTTGTACATGAGGAAATCAGACTTTATCTTTATGGTCTCTTCATGGTTTTACAACTTATCTGTCTACGACAGATGAAACAGCAATGGAAGAACCGGGTAGGGGCCCTCGATGAGTTCTCTTTCTCTGGGTCTTAGTTCCCTTATTTGCAAAATGAATTAGACGTGTGATGGTTAAGCTGAGGTGTGTCAGCCAGTCTAGGCCACGGCTTCCAGATATTTGTTCAAACACCAGCCTCGATGGAGCTGTAAAAGTATTTTTTAGAGAATATTAACATTTACATCAGTAGATTCTGAGTAAAGCAGATGACCCTCTATAATATATGTGGGCCTCATCAGATCAGTTCAAGACCCTAAGAGAAAAGAGACTGGGGTCCCCAAAGGAGAGAATTCTGCCTTCAGGCCTCCTTTAGACTCGAACTGCAAAGTCAACTCTACCCTCGGTCTCCAGCCCACTGGCCTATCCTGCAGGCCTATCCTATTTGAACTTGTCAGCTCTCACGATTACATGAGCCAATTCCTTAAAATAAATCCACCTGGCTCCCTGTATGTACACACACACACACACACACACACACACACACACATGCACGCACGCACACACACACCCTGCTGGTTCTGCTTCTCTGGAGACTCCTGACTAATGCAAGATAGTTGGATGACTTAGTGGTGGTCTTTAAACTTGCGGCCTGTGGGTTTTAACCGGGGCTGCACATTACACCACTGCAGGAGCTCTTAAAATCACTGGTGTCCAAATCCCAGACCAGCTGAATCAAACTCTCCAGGGATGGGGCCCGGGCATCAGTGTTTTATCCTCCCCAGCGCCTCCCCATGGGCAGCCAAGGCTGAGAACCATGGTAGAGTCACTTTGGAGCTTATTAAAAATGCAGATTCTCTGGGCTCCACCCAGCTCCTACAACTCAGAACTTCTGGGGTGGCTTGTGGCATCTTCGGATCTAACAAGCTCCCCAGCACACGGGTCAGCTGCTCTCTAAAATTTGAGACCTCTGAGCCTGGATCGCCTCTCAGGACCCTCTTCGACCCTCTTCACTTTAACAGCTGACCATTCTGTGGTCCAGTTTGGGGGCGGAAGCACACAGTTCCCATCTGGTGGAGGCTGAGGCCATCACAGTGGGAGAGGCCAGCAGAGTACCATGGTTGAGCAGGGGACAAACTGCATCCCGCCCTCCTCCCCCAAGAACACGCTGTACCTGCCGGGGAAGTCGCCTACGCTCCTGGAGGGTACACACAGTGTCCCGCCCACCTCTGAATCCCCAGCCCTGGTGCCGGGCATGCTGCAGACAGCTGCTCACACATTGCTGTTGCTTCATTGATTGAACAAATGAACACATTGTCTCGTCACCACGGGGCTCACCTGTCCAGGTGTTTCTGTGGGTGGCTTGCCGCTCCCCGTTCCCAATTCTCCCGGCTACAACCTGAAAAGGCCCTGCCCTTCCCTGTCCTCTCAGCTCTGAGCCATTTCCAGGGCCCAGCTTACACCCCCTCCCTCTTAGAGATCTTCCCTGACTCCTCTCTCCCCCACCGCATCTGACAGGGAGCTGCCAGAGCCCTCTGGGTATCTCATCCTCTGTGTTGTCCCCAGACTGTGAGGACAGGCCACCTTCCAGGGTCTACCCAGGGTAGGCAGCTGTGACAACTCCCGGCTTTGTGGCCAATGGAGGCCCAAGAAAGCAGATGTCCAGGTGCTCCAACCTCTCCAGCACCACTGCCCCCTTTTCCTGGGAGCCTTTATTATCAGGAACAAGGCTTTGAGCTATACGTGCGTTATCTTGGACACTGTTCCTTCCAATTCAGGCTTTTGCTCTTAATCAAAAGGCCTCTCAAGTGCCCTGGGAATGGAGCAGAAAAGGGGTGTTTACTGGCCCTGAGAGAGGCAAGAATGAGGGTCAGGATTGGAGTCAGGGTGGGAGATTAGAAAGAAGATGTGATAAAAGGCTTAGGGAGTGAGAGACTAGGAAATCACTCCAGGGGAATCAGGTCTGGCCCCTGGCAAAGGAGGACAGGGAAGTGATGTGTCAGGTTTCCTGCTGGCCCTTCATACAGCTTCTCTGGCTGAGGCTCCTGGAATCATGCCCATTTCACAGGTGAGGCAACTGAGGCTCACAGAGATGAGTTCACTTATTTAAGGCACAGGGCAGAGCCAGGACCCAAACCCAGGTCTGTGTGACTTCAAGTGAATGTCAAGGAGGCAGACAGGGACTCATTCCTTCACCAACACATACATGTTTAGCATTTATGATGGACCAGGCTTTGGGAGGCACAGAACAGCAAAAACAAGTTCACAATGAGTTTCTGGTCTAGTGAGTGAGAGATGGAATACTTTAGGACCTGGCATCCTGGAAAGTAACAAGGCTGGTTCTAGAATGATCTCCACCAGGACCCGGTAGGCAAACCCCTGGCTGCAGACTGGTACCTGGCCTCCAGCTGTGAAAACCATGAAGACACTGTCATTGCGTGGCAGCATTTGAGAAAAGGATTGGTGCTACCTTGCTGGTTGAGGTCTGAGGCAGCAGGAAGAAGAAGAGGAGGAAGGATGCCAACGAAGAGCCTAGAAAAGCTAGAAAGAACTCGCCCCATCCCAGAGTGGGACCTCCTCTCCTCCTCCCACTCAGTGTTCTCCTGGAGAAAGGAAATCTTTCCCCGGAAACAGCACCGAGAGGTCAGAGGTTCCCCTCTGAGTCCTACTTTGCATCCCTAGACCCCCTTTCCCCCCTAAAAGTCTGCACCAGTCTAGAAGCCCAGAGCAGCTACAGTGGAGGTCCAGCACCTGTGCATGTTGGAGAGAAGAGATGCCAATACGCCGTCACAGCCGCTTCTGGACAAGAAGAGAGGGCTAGGGACCAGAGGGGCCCCGACCATCATCTTTCCTGCTGTTTCTGTGCTGATCCTTTCCTTAGCTTCCTTCTGAGCCAGGGTTCTCTCCCTTTCCAGCTTATCTCAGGGCTCAGCCTAGTGCACCAAAAATTCCCATCAGATTATACACTGAGATTTCTGGTTCAGGAAATGTGCACACACTACTTTGTGTTGTAACTACTTCTCCCCAGCAGAGTCTAAATCCTTAAGGGCAGGGACCATGTCATATTCCTTTAACGCCTGCAGCACTGTACCTGGTATGTTAGTAAGGTCTTAATACATGCACGGTAAATGAATGGAAATTTCACAGGACTCATGGATTTTAAGATATTTCAAATGCAACAAAACACACTTTACACAAAAGCACTACATGTACTGTTTAGCAAATCCAGAAAGCACTGCAGCTTGCCCCGGGGTTCTAATTATGAACATAAATGATGACTTTAGATTCTCTGAAAAATTTCTGATTACTTGTAGTTTTGAGTAAAGATGCCTGGATGACTCCATAACAACAAAAAACCCCACAAACAACCCAACTCAAAAATGGGCAAAAGACTAGACATTTCTCTAAAGATATTCAAACCACCAATAAGCACATGAAAAGATGACCGATCAATATTAGTAATTATTAGGGAAATGCAAATCAAAACCACAATGAGATATTACCTCACACTCATTAGGCTGGCTACTATCAAAAAAAGAAAAAGAAAAGAAAAGAAAAAAAAAAGAACAAGTGCTGGTAAGAGTGTGGAGAAATTGGAACGCTCATGCATTGCTGATTGAAATGTAAAACGCTGCAGCTGCTATGGAGAACGGTATGGTGGTTTCTCAAAAAATTAAACACAGAATTGTCATATGATCAGCAATCTCACTTCTAGATAAGTACCCAAAGGAATTGAAAACAAGGATTCGAACAGGTATTTTTGCTCCCTTGTTCACAGTAGCATTATTCACAGTGGTCAAGAGGTGGAAACAACCCAAAATCCATCAATAGGTGACTGCATAAATAAAATGTAGTATATCCATACAATGGAATATTATTCAGCTGCTCTGATACATGCTACATCATGAATGAACCTTGAAAACATCATGCTAAGTGAAATAAGTCAGTTACTTATATGAGGTACTTGAAATAGACAAGTTCATAGAGACAGGAAGCGCAATGGTGGTCATGAGGGGCTGAGGGGAGGAGTAATGAGGAGCTATTGTTTAAGGTCACAGAGTTTCAGTTTGGGATGATGAAAAAGTTCTGGAGATGAAGAGTGGTAACAACTGAATGTATTTGATGCCACTGAATAATACACTTAAATGGTGAATTTTATGTTACGTACATTCTACAATGAATGAATGAATGAGTGAATGAAGCCTGGATGGCCCTTGGAGGCAGCCTAGGGTATGAGGAAGGCTTCTGATCTTTGGAATCAGACAGTCATGATTTCTAGTCCCAGCTCTGTGAGATGGGGTGATATTTTGATTCTCTGAATTTCAAGTCCCTCATCTGTAAAATGGGTAAGAACACCCCAAACCAAGGAAAAGGTACTCATGTTACAAAACAGATCCCAGGATTGAGATGACATATGAAGCCTGCTGCACCAGGTGGGGAGACATGAACCCTCCCCTGACATCCCCCTCCTCCCTTCTCCCCAGCCCGTCCCTGGACAATCACTCCAGTTGGCCAGGTTGGCCGCTGGTGCCCAACTCCAGCTGGCCTTGCCCAGCGATGTGCATCCTTCCCACGTCCTGAAGGGCAGCCGCCAGCTTCCCACACTCAGTAGACACAGGCAGGGGGCGAGCTGGCCAAGCCTGATTAGTGCCTCCCCAGGGTGCCTGCAACCAGCCAGCAAGCAAAGACTGAAATGGGAAAGGTAGAATTTCACTGTCCGTGGGAAGCTTGTGGTGGAGGTATTTTTAGGGTGGGAGAAGGAGGGAGGTATTTTTGGGATGGGGTACTCTTCCCACTCCTCAAATCCCACTTCACCGGTAACCACCTCCCCTGTGGGGAAGGGAGGAGGGGGCACCTCAGGGCTTCGTTCGCGGGGTGAGGCAGCACACCCCCTGCAGATGAGGAAGTCACTCTATGCTCCGTCCTGGGGCTGGGGCCCCAGGTAGCTGACCCCAGCCAGCGCCCAGCCGGCCTCCTCCCTTTTGGGAACGGAGCCTGGGGTTCCCTTCCCCCTGCCAGGCCACATCCCCACTTTCCCTTCAGGATGACCTGAAAGGGAAGTTTATAAGAGGAAAAGGAATGAAAAGGATCCCATTTAACAGCACATACTGGGCGGGGGAGCTTCCTGACAGGAAACACTGTGGAAACCGGGCCTGGTCTGGCCATGGAAAACTGGTTTGGCTCAGAACCGGCCAGAGTGGACAGGAGACCTCGGGCAGCCGTACATCACAATTAAACTGGACTTGTCCGAGTTCACGTTCCTTCTTGTCCCCTCTCAGCAAGCAGACACTATAATAATCTGCACACCACAGGGGAGAAAGGTACCATTTTTTTTTTAAATCCAGAGTGTAAAACTCACTCTAATTTAGGTTGCAGGGACATAAAGGGCTACTGGTTCAGATCAGCAAACCAGCAGCAGATGCAGGCAGCTGAGCAGAGCCAGGCTGAGCAGAGCCACTGCCACCAGACCACCAGCCTGAGTCACCCGGGTGGGGAGGGCGGGCTGCAATGGGCAAGGGGTGTTTATCTTTATTCTTGGGCTGGGGTGTGGGGTGCAGGAAACAATGAGAACAGAAGAGTCCTTGGGGCTGGGACGGGCGCAGGGTTGCAGGCAGGAACAGACAGGCTGCTTTTCTGGGCCAGAGAATTCAAACCGGCCCTGAATCTGAACAGGGAAAAGGCCTCTCCTCCCACCTCGGCCCCTTGCTTCTTGCTCTCCTCCCCTCCCCACCCAACAAGACCTTGCAATTCCCTTTTTGCAGGGCTAAGTCTGGCTGTGGCTGGCCAGCTGGTCCCCACCCCTGCTTTCCCACATGATTTCTTTAAGAGCCAGGCCATCCTGCTGCTGACTGTGGGGTTCAGCCCCTGCCCAGGCTCCTGCTGTGCTGGGCACCCTGCTTCTGGGTCATGTACCCTCCCCTCTCCTCAGTTTTCCCTTTTCTCTCTTCACTCGAATTCATTTCCTGTAGCTCCCAATGGAAATATGAGCTCCTGGCATGAAGGTCCTGCTCTTAGGGACCCCAGCTCTGTGTGGGTGGCCTGGTGACACTGTCCCCTGAAATGTGAGTTCTCAGGAGCAGGGACACCCCCATTTTGGTGGCCCTCTAGCCCTCCTACAGTGGGCCTGGCTCAGCAAGGGTCTGCCATTGGTAAATAGATGAGTACCGCTGGGCATCATGGGAGCCCCCAGGAGAGCACAGGACCTTAGAACATTCCAGCACCCTGTGTGGATATCCATCCACTGAGGTAGCATCCTTGTATAACGAGGAAGCTTTTCATGTTATCCTCAGCCCATTAAAGATAAAAACTGGTCTGAGACAGAGTGACCTGGTGGTCCCAGCCCCCCAGACCTCCCAAAGGTAGAATGGAGAGAAGACGGACAGCCTGCCCTCAGAGATGCTCTCTGTGGCCCAGCAGAGAAGATGGAATGAAAGCATTTCTTAGCAGGAGGGGCTCGAGCTGGGCAGCCTGGGACGCGGTGCCGGGAAACAGCACGGTCAAGGACCCTTGCTCATCAAAGCAGTTGCGACCTCCGTCTCCTGCTGTCCAAAGTCCTTCCCGTTCAGTGATGTTTTTGTGATGAGTCGCGTAGTTATGTATATACTGGCACTTTTTTTTTAAATTCTCAAATTCTCCTTGATCCTTTGGCCCCTCTAGTTAATTAAACTCACATCTTGGCCAGCATCAAAATAAATCATCTCTCTCAGTGCACAGAGAAGCGGGAGAAGAGAAGGGCGCTGCTTTACAATCTTCCCGTCATACAAGCCTCTGTGCTTTTCCTCAAGCACTGTGTCTCCCCACCACCGTGGTACAGGTGTCATCGCTGAGAAACGTATTTGAGCCTCATTAGCACACGAGCTGCCGTAGACCATACTGTTAAACAGCCAGCTCAACAGAGTTCTGGTTTCTACCTAGTCATTCTCTCCCACTCAGGTGCCCACCTGGTTCTATGGGTGACCAGGGACATAAAAAGGACCCTCTGGTTTTAGCTGCAGCTCCTTGCATTCCTGTCTGGGGTGGGGTGGTTCTGGGGAAGGGCTTCTAGCCCAGTGCCTGGAGACAAGACGACAGGGTGGAAGTGGCAGCAGCCAGCCCAGAGAGGAGGCATGTGCAACAGCCTCCAAGGACGTGTTTGGTGCCTGGGGTTCCAGGGAGCCCAATAGTGGCCTTTCTGCCCCTACTGTGGGCTTGGCTGAGATCCCAGTGATGATCATGTCATTCTGAGTTGATTTATTCTACTTCCCGTCTCCCCAGTCCCAGGATGGGATCTGAAGCCTTGACCTGTAGCTTCTGGGAGAGCAGGAACCCCAGGCCTGCTTTCAGTTCTTCTGGGGGAGGGGCGCATAAATCCCTTGGGCTTTTTTCCCAGTGTCGGTTTTCTCCTCCCTGCATCTGAACAGGTGAGTGTTCAGGTTAAACAGAGGTGCCTAGAGCGGCCCCACCTGCCCAGCTGGCTAATCCCCCAGCACCTGCAGAAATCGGAAACACAGGACCCCAGCCATCCTCTACAGAGTGAACACATAATCCATTGATGTGTATTTAAGACAGTGCCTGGCACTAGAACGCGGTGCTAACGGAATGTCTGCTCCCTCGCCCCTCCCTCCCGCCTCCTTCCTCCCCAGGGCAGGTTCAGGCAAATTCTGCAGCGGCTCACTGTCACTGAGCCCCTTCTCTGTGACAGGCAGGTCCTGGGCCGGGTGCTGCAGGAATGGAAGGCAGCATGGGTCAGAACCCCACTGAATGAGCTGCTTCTGTGTCACGGGTACTTTGTGAGGTACTTCACTCCCATAACCTGATTTAATTTCTACAATTCTGTGATGTAACTATTAGTGTCCTAATTTTCTTATAAGAAGACTGAGGCTCCAAGCGTGAATGAAGGAATTGACAATCTAGCAGCTGCAATGGGTTCTTTACAAATAACCATAAAGCTCCATGTGGTGAGGGCCTGGGAAAGAAAAGCAGAGAGTGCTCGGGGGTCCAGAGGAGGAAAGGTGGGGGGGTGGGGATTTCCTCTGGGGGACGGGCCACCAGCAGTTTTCCTCTGTCCAGGACACTAACCCCAAGTGCTCCCTGCTTTCCGAGCACCTCCTGGCCTCTGAGAGCATGGTCGATGCTCAGGAAATACTGGTTGCCCGAGAGGCTGATTTCCCAAGCAGAGCGGACACAAGAAGCCTAGGGGCAGGAAGCACCGTGAGGGCTCTGGGCTTGGCAGGGGCCTAGTGCAAGTTACTGATGGACTTGCAGACTCAATGAGCCGCTGAGCTGTTGGGATGGCGACTCCTACCATGTGGTGGCTCCGCGGGGAACCCCTGGGCTTGCAGGTCAGAGCCACGAGTCCCACAATGCACTGCTCCACTGAGAACCCACAGGAGCTCAGGAGCACGTGGCCTTACACCTGCCTCCCCCTCCCCCCTCAACCCTGAACACGCTGGTTTTTCTCTTGAATCTAATTAAATCAAGGAGTAAGCTTCACCTAAGTAGTAACCTGGCTTAATACCTCTCCTCAGCATCCTCTGGGTGTCTAATAATCTCTAACCAGGACAGCGCCCGAGGTCCCTTCTAGCAAATGCAATAGGACTAGAATGGAAAGAAACGATGTATCACGTGGGGGGAAAAGGGGGAAATTTTTTCATTCTGTTTTTTTCTTATTATAAAGGCAATACAGGCTCACTCCTTAAAACTCAGAAAATACAGAAGGAAGGGAAGAAAAGAAAAGCCACTGTCCATCCATTAGGGGTCAGCCCCATTCACAACTCACGTATTTGTATTTTTATGCATACAGGTGTTTTAAAAATGGGAATATACACTATAATCTTTCTTCCTTGTGCTCTGCTTTTTTTTACTTAATATTCATATATTTCTTTCTGTAAGGTCCCTATTGCCTTTGCTAGAAAGGAGTTTGGCTGGTCTCTTGGTTACAAGCTGTCATATACACCTTAGGTGTTAAAACCGGGTGTTAAAGCCAGGTTAGTACTTAGTTGAAATCTCCCGCTTGATTTAATTTGACTCATTGAAAAGATGTTGGAAAAAAAAAAAAGAGAGTTTATGGATGCACACTGGCAGCTATCTTGCAAAATTTTGTTCCAGAACAGATGTTTGAAGAATTCGCCCTCCAGCCTCTGGGATTCTAGCACCATCTCCTCTGAGTGGGCAGGAACTCCTGGACATGTGAACACTTCTAGAAGGCAACAGTGAGTGGGTGGAGGCAAATCCTTGTCCCCCTGGGTCTCCTTGAGATCTGCGTCCTGCTCACCAGAGACTCATTGCTGAAGGCTGTGTTCGAAAACACAGAATTAAAGGAGAAACTGATAATTAACCAGTCAATTGACATGAAGTAGATGGTCTACCTGGAGGTAAATGTTTTGGACCTGAACTATTTAGTGTGGCTGAATTAACCAGGTAATCGTCAGGCCTGCCCACCCATAGCCGAGCATGGCATGAAAAAAATCAAAAGTCAAAAGTCAGAAAAATTACAAAAGTGCTTTGGAGCATCCCAGAGGCCTCTTGGGCATGTGCCCATGAGCATTTCAGTGCAGGAAGTCTGTTCCCAGTTTCGTTCGGTGAGTCGGAGAATGGGGTGGGTGATACTTGAAAACGTCTTACTGTTAATTCCGATATGGCATCGCCCTAATCCACTCCAAGCATCCTACCTCTCATTGAGAGTCCCTGCAATAAACACACAGAATTAGAGAATGAGGAAGGCTAGGTGGGGCCCAGCCACTGACCCAGCGAGCCTGAGTCTAGCATAGGGCCTGGCATGGAGTAGCTGCTTAAGACAAGTTGTTAAATGAATGAATGAACGAGCAGAGAAGTAGGGTGAGACAGTAGGGCCAGGGCATACGTGCAGGATACCAAAGAGTTTAGCAGCTTTCTGCATCAGATGCATGTGTGAACGTGGTGGGAGGTGAGCTGCTGAGGGACAAGAGCTAACTGTGGTGCAATGATCCATTTACCGAGCACTTGTAAGTGCCCAGGCACTGGGTCACACCCCGTGTCCTCCATCCTCACTGATGGAGGTGGGTCTTACCATTGCCGCCTCCCAGCAGGCAGGACCAGCACTCAGGTCCTGCCCGCTGCCCCGCTGCCTCCCTGGGTGCCGATGTAAGAGGCTGGAGAGGGCTGACCACAAGGGTCTTTCCATCCCATACCTTCCCCAGCTCCCATGTCAGATCCAGCCTGAATTTAAGCTGCATCCACTCAGAATCAGAGCATGCCAGGGCACATCTGGGAGGGCCTGGGAACCAGGCAGCTGAGCATCTGTTGTTTGAAGGAGCAAGCTGCCCACCAAATGTGACTCTTCCTAAGGCAGACAGAGCTGAAGGCCACAAGCTGGGTCCTCAGATGGTTCCCTCAGGGTTGGAGGTGACAGGAGATTCGGGTGCAGCTGGATTTTGTCGCTGTCATGGCTCTCTGGCTCATCTCCCAGGATTTCAGTGTTCCCTCATTTATCTGTTCATTCATTCATTTAACACATAAGTGTTGAGCACCCACCAGGTACCAGGTTCCGTACTAGGGCAGGAGCCCTGACGGGAGAGAGCCATATGTCAAGACGCGCCTGTTGTGTGGGTTCCATGGGGTCCAGCCCAGCACTAAGTATTTGTGGAGTGAATGAATGAAAGAAAACATTTACACACAGTTCTTCAAAGTATTACCCATTCTGAAAAGGGACGTGTCCATGATCCCATCTCAGAGGCTCAAAGCATCTTGGGAAACAATTTACAAGGGTCAGAAAAAATGTGCGTGAGTGTCCATTAGAGTCAGTGGTGCTGCCTGTAAACGACAGTGCTGTTGGGGGACCTGCGACCTTCGGTGGAGGATGGCTCTTCCTCGTCCTCCGTGGCCCCCAGTGGAAGTCCACACACTTCAGGTCTGGACATGCATGAGAAAATGAAGAGAGCCACAAACAGGACTTGGATTAACACACATGAAGGGATGGGGCAAGTGCCTGAAATGGACAATTCCCAGGTATCGTTCTGGCCCCGACTCTATCCCTGCCCGGCCTTGGCAAGTCATTTTACCTCTGTGGCCCTCAGTTTCTGCATCCGTAAAGGAAGGAGTGGTTTTTGTACCATCCCTCCAAGCTCTGAAGTGCTGTCAGCAGTGATCTCCATACTCGGGCACACATGTATGCCACACTGGACATGTGACAGCAGACTGTGGCTGACATGGCATCATGGGACGTGGACTTAACTGTCCCGACAGACAAGCTGCCGTGGGCTCTGCCAGTCCCCATCATGGCTGCACACAGCTAGATGTCTACAAGGCTGGAGCAGCCACAGAGCCCATGTTCCTCCCAGACCAGCTGCCAAGTTGTCCAGCATCCTCCGTTCCCTCCGCCTCTCCAGGGAGCCAGGGGAGCCCCTGTGCTCCTTACCACATCTTTCCCTACTCGGGATTCATTCATTCTTTCCTCCACTCATCCTCTGCTTAGCCTTTCATCAAGCATTACGGCAATCTTCCTGGGAGGCAGACCCTGGGCAGAGGTACAGCCATACCTGGAGGAGCCCCCAGCTGAGACGGTCAGGCAGCCTTATGCACAAATAAACACGCTCTCTTGAGGGTAACATCTGAGGATAAAGATGTGTACTTGGAACAGTGGGGCAGCAGAAAGAAGGAGTTGAGCCTGCTGGCCGAGGCTGAAGGGAGGATTAGAGCCACCTTAGGGTAAGTCGCCCCTGAACTAGCTCTTAGGGGAACAGAGAGGACAAAAGCCCAGAGACCCCAGGCAGTTAGCTATACTTAAAGACCTGAACTGCAGGTAAGAAGCCACATGCCCCTGCACCTTCCATCTCCCACCCCAGTCCCAGGCAGCGCCCCATCTCCCTGGTCCACTGTGCCCCTCTTCTTCCAGTCTCTACAGATCCATGGTCTGAGCCTCACAGTTAGTGTTTCATCACTTCTGATGCTGATGGTTTTTGCCCTCTGAGACAGATCCTACAAGACCCTGGACCTCATTTCCTATTCCTGATTTCTCCAGTGCCTTCCAGAATCAGGGTTGGGCATGGGGCAGGTGCCCTCAAATGAGTCAGGGTTCGTCTGTTCATCTTAGTGACACATCTGCCAGGCAAATGGTGCTCGGGCTGCTGTCCTGCCTCCAAGCAGGGGGTCCTCCCATACCCCAGCACGCGGAGCATCAATAGGGCAGCCCAATTCCAGCTTCCCCTGGGGAACTAGTCCTCTCCAAAGATGCCACAGAGCATCTTCCCTTACTTAGGATAAACTCCATTAAATTCACGGACAACAAACACTGAGATTATGGTTCTTCTTGATGCCAACATTTAAGACGGGGAGTAGAAACCTCACCTATGATGAACTTGAGACCCCAGGTCTCAACCCCAAGCCCACTAAACAGCCCCACTTCTGGTGATGCTCAGCATGGCTCCCTCATCCTGCAACTGGCCCCACCAGCACACAGTACAGGGGCATCCAGTCTGCACTTCTGACGCAGGTTTTCTGACTGTCCAGCCCTCTGGAACTGTCCACCTCATGACTGACATATCTGATGTAGCCTCTGAAAGGGAGGCAGTTCTGTGGCAGATTTAAAGGTGACGATTTTGCTCATTCTAAGGGATTTCTTTCTAATACCACCATCGGGGTCCTTCTCCCATTTTCTTCTCTCAGTCCCTCTCCTCAGATCACAGTGAACTGCCTGTAATTCAACAGGTGTCCAAGCTACCTCTGCCAATTGGTTTGTAAATATTGTAATATTTTAAAATTTAATATTATAAGTTTAGATTTGCCCTGAAATAAATGACTTCATGAACGTGAAATGTTTGGATAAATTAAAGACAAATGTCTTCATAACTTAAAAAAAAAAGTCCATCTCAGCAAAAGGTTTTCACTCCTAGTATATGCCAAAGACTCTTTGCTGGAGTTTTCCATCATGGAAGCCACCGGGCCCACTTGTCTACTGAGCACTTGAAATTCGGCTAGTCAAATGAAGATGAGCTGTGGGTGTAAATTATACACCAGATTTTGAATACCTAGTACCAAAACAAAGTTAAAAAGAGAATTAATCATTTTTATATAAATTACTTGTTGAAATGATAGTATTTTGGATATATGGGGTTAAATAAATATAGCACCAAGATTAATGTCACCTATTTCTTTTTGTTTTTGTAATGTGATCACTAGGAAAATTTTAAAGTGAATACATACATGGTATTGCTGTAGGACAGTGCTGGTCTGTACACGAGAGAAAAATATTGGTCCTCACCCGCCAGGCATCACGACAGTTTAGGGCTCTGGGGCATTCTGAGTGAGTTGAAATTAAAACAGTCTCCATAAAGCATTTGCTTTCTACGTAATTATTCACCATCTCCTTGTTCTTGGAGAAGATTCCAAAATGCTGAGCCCTGTAACAGGGTGACAGATTGTGAGATCATCTGGGGTAGGAGATGGGATCTGGTCCCTCATTCTCTGCCGGGGAGACTCCAGGTAAACCTCCTTCACAATGGCCTTTGGGTGTGAGCCAATTGATAGTCATGTTGGAATTTTCTCAACCCACCTGTGTTATCAGGAGTCACGTTCATTACCCGCAGGGACCCAAGATGGGAGGAGCTGTCACTCAGGCCCCAAGCAGAGGACTAGCAAGTTCAAAGAAATGCTGGAAACATGCTGAGAAAGGAGGAGATGCGTGCAAAGTGTCAGCTCTTCACCTTCTTTCTGGGATGTTCCCTCATGGAGAGGCATTAGTGTGGGGAGGTGGGTCATGTGAACAGATATGTGGAAAGGAAGAGAAGGTTTAGGCAGACAGCACACTCTGCATTCCTTTCATGTGCTGGGCATGGGTTTTATGTAATCTCACTATCCTTACCACAACCCTGCTTGGGTGGGTATAGGCCCATTTTACAGATGAGAAAACTGAGGCTCAGAGGGTTAAGTGACTTGCCTAGGTATAGGTGTGGAGGCTGCTTCTGACTGCCTGCCCCACAGAAATAATTTGATGTATGAGACTGCTGAGAGGATTAGGCCTGGCCTAGAAATCAGGCCACATGTGCTGGATTCAAATTTCAGGATTTGGGTGCTCTTGGACAAGTGGCTTTCTCTCCCTGAACCTCAATTTTCTTAAACAATGTGGACAAAACCAGTTTTTCTTTAACTTTTTTCAACTATAACCCATTATAACATTTTTTTATGAGTAGGATCCAAATCTCTGTGTTTGTAAAACTGAAAGAAAAGTTTGCACAATATTTGCTATAACTCTATATGATGCATCTTAATATTTCCTATTCTGTTCTCTCTCTATACTTATTTATATATTTAAGCTGGTGGTTTGTGACCCACTAGACTGATCAAATCACCCATAATAAGTTGCCACCTATGGTTTGAAAAACAGTGCTCTAAATGATTGACTTCTAAGCTTCTCTCCAGAACTAACAATCTGAGGGTCGGTTACTGACGCCAAACTAAGAGTCTGTAAGCACCCTGGTCTCAGATCAGCTTTCTTCCCTTCTCCGTGTTTCTCCATCCTCTGACTCCCCTTCCCCCTGCCCCTCACACTCCACCGGCCCCACCCTCCTCACACAGACGAGGCGCAGAGAATTTAACGTGTTTCTCTCGGCCCAAGGGCACGCTGGAATCGGAGCGGGAGGAGGGAAACCTGCCGAGAAGGCGTGGCCTCCCACCCGTCAGCAGGCCCCCGTCTATGCAGGCTGTTTTCTGGGACACGAAATCTCCCTGTATTAGCACGTTGCTCCTCTGTAACAGAATTTGTTGGAATGGGGGCTTTAGCGTCCAGTCTAGCAGGGAAATGCGCTTCAGGGCCCTGGAGAGGATGAAACTGAACAAGTCCTCCTGCCTGCGAACGGCGCCAGCACAGGGAAACCCCACTGCCCCTTCTGATTACGAGGTTATAAATTTAGAGTCTCGTCTTGGCAACCCCCATCAGGAACTGATTTTCCCTCCTAGCTTGTCCCTGAAGAAATGAAGTCTTCATTCTAGGACATGAGGTCCTGCCAGAAAACGGGCCGCCCCCTCCCCATGCTGGGCCTTTCAGGGACCCTCCATGTCACCTTGAGGGGACATATCCCTGTGTGTCACCTCACACTTTCTAAAGTTTCACTTGTCATATTAGGAGCTGTTCTATCTTCAGCTTCGAGTTAACTCCTAAGACAGCGGCAGGTGGCCCTCCGAGTCCCGGCCAGCCTTCCCTCACGGCTCCTGTGCCCTCTGGGCTGACTCCGTTGGGGTCACACCTGCCCTTCACTGAGGTATTCAACAGACCCCTGGAGACCACGGTGGGCCGCGAGCCACAGGCGGGAGGAAGGCCCACAGACCCTCCCCCGGCCCCGGGCCTCGGGGCTTGTTCTTACTCAGATGCAGTCCTGTGTCAGGACCTGAACAGCCTGCAGTTTGCAGCATCTGGCAGGAGGTGGGCAGAAACGGGGGCTGCTTCTGTGGGATATGTTTTCTGGGAGCCAGGAAGGGCCTCTGTCACCCTAACCCTTTTCCTGCTGTGCCCCCGAGCCTCCCTGGCTGGCTGGTGCCCGTAATTCCACAGTCAAAACTTCATCCCTTTGGGGCAAGACAAACCTGGACTTTAGCCCATATTAAAATGCCCACATCTGGGAGTGGTATTTTTAAAACCTTATCAGTCATTTACATCTTAGAATGAATGAGTTCATTCAGATCAGCTCAGCTGAACTCAACGGCCTACCTGCGGCTGGGCCTTTTGGGCAGTGAAAAGGTGAGAAGACATAGTCCTGCTTTTAAGGGGCTGCGGATGAGTTCATGGGCTCTTTCCTGAGGGAGAGTCGGGAGTGTGCTGGAGAAAGGAGGCGGAGGGGGAAGGGGCCCATCTCCCCGCAAGTGACGTGTGCCCAAGGGGGCCCACCGCCCCTCCCCAGTAGAACTTTCCCCACCCAAGGAGTTGTCACAGGGAAATGTTAGACGCAGATTTGCACTTCCTGAACAAACGGGAACTGACAAGGAATAGAAGAGGTAAAAAGGCAGCCCTGGGCCAGGATTGGGTTCCTGTTCTGCGATTTAATAGCTGCGACTCTGAGTGAGTTTACCTCTCTGCATCTCAGTTTTCTCATCTGTCAAGTGGGGTGGATAACAATAATACCTATCTCCTAGGGTTATTGTGAGGATTAAAAGAGTTAATAATGTGAGTACTTAGAAAGTGCTCAGTAAACACGAGCTATTAATAGCCTCCAATAGGAAATCTCTTCAGGGGAAACTGAGTGTTGACTGGGCAGCCCTGGACTTGAGGCTCGCTGTAAGGAATGGTGGTCATGGGCAGACTCTGGGGTCTTTATGAATGTCTGGGATCTTCAGAGACCCTTTCCTGCCCTGGCCAGCGGCCCTGCTTTGTCTGATGGGAGGTGCAGGGAGTCCAGCCCCAGTGGGGGGCGTCTGAAGGGCTCTGGCTCCTTCTCCAGGCCATTCTCCAGATCTCCTGCTGCTGCCCTGACCACGCCTGGCCCATCTCAGCCGGAGGCCAGCAGAGGCCAGGGAACCCCCGGTTACCCCAAGGGCAGGGCAGGCATCAGGCCCCCTCCGCTCTCTCCCTGCACCAGTCTGCCCTGAACATTGCTGCCTGATTCATCTTGGAGAACAACTTGGATCATGTCTTTCTCTTGCTCAGTCATCTTCAATGGGTGATTAGCACTTAGTGCTAAGTACTTGGTACTTAGTACCTCAGTCGTGGAATGGAGGACAGTTCCTTAATCTGGCATTCACTTCGCCTCCACCTTCTTCCTGGGCTTTTCTCTTTCTCACTGCTGTTTGTGCACAGTAAGCACAGTGAGCACTCACTGAGGCTCCACATGCATTATCTCATTTAATCTTCACAACAACCTCCTGAAGTAGACATTGTTCCTATCTTCACTTTATAGTAGGATATTGAGGCACAGAGAGGTTAAGAAACACACTCAAGGCAACCTCGCTAGATGACGGTGGGGCTGGGACGGAGCCCCGGGAGCGAGGCTGCAGACCCTGCCTCCTACCTGCAGTCCCTGAGGGCCGCCCCCAACCTCCCAGCAATCTGGGTGACCTTCTGTTTCCCCGACACCCCTGGCAGGGTGGGTCCCACTGTTCACATCAGTTCTCGCATGGCCTGGAATGCTCTCCACCCCCATCATCTGCAGAGTCCTGTCTCGTCCACCGTAGAGCCCACGCCAGGGGTCATGGGGAACCAGCAGAGAGCACCCGACTACGCATCCTCTGTCTCTGCTGTTGGAGATGTGTGTGAACATCACTTGACCTGCCTGACTGGATTCTGAGGGTCCACTGAGCATCTTTGGTCTTTTCGCAGCAGCCTGGGTGGCATTGGGACTATTTGTTTAACAAATGAATATATGATGTGCAACAGGTTTTAAACTTTGCAGACACTCGAATACTTCCCATCTTATTTAATACCCGTGACTCTGTGTTAGAGTGAGTATTGTCACCCCATTGTGCAAATGACAATATGTACCATTTGTTAAGTACTGTGCTAAACGGTTAACATATATTTTCTCAGTAATTCTGTCCAAGCTTTCTGAGAAGTAACTATAATTATCCCCATTTTCCAGATGAGAAGACTGAGGGTTAGAATGTTCAGTGACCTCCCAGGATCATGCTTGGAGCCAACCCTGGGTGTCCCAGTGCCGGCTTACATGACTTTTCGGAATACATTCGTATTTTAAATAGGCTACGTTCTTATTCTTGTTACTCTTCCCCATCTCCGATTTGAGTCAAAGTGATGAGAGCTGTGAATCCCCTCTGAAAGCTGGGCTCAGGGTAGCCACGCCCTCATCCCCATCCCTGGCTCCTGGAGGCTGCTAAGCCTGCTGCCTCGTGCCGGCTAACACAGGACCAGTGACTGATGGAATCCAAACAGCTCCAGTTCGTCGTGTATCTTAATGAATTACTTTTGTCTTTTTTCCCTATTCTACTTCATTCTTTTCTTTCTATTTTTCTAAAGCTACTATTTACTCTTCAAAAAGCCCCAAAGCAGTAGATTTACATAAATATATAGTACAGAAATAAACATTAACACCCTCCTCATCAAGGTTCTACTCTGATCATCCACCTTCAATCAAGTGAAACCCAGGCCAAACATAGGCTACCGTGCTAAATAGGGGTAAGGAAGAGAAAAACGGTAAAGACAGTCTTAAGTCAGCCCTACAGGAACTCACAGGAGGGACACATTGCTCAGAGGTTGGGCTCTCAGAGAAACTGGGCCTTGAAGGATAAACAGCACTTAGGGATGGATAAGTTTTAGGCAGAGAAGGGGCTGGGAAGACAGTCTACCAAAACCAAACCAAAACAAAACATCCCCAACCTGTATACACAAAGGAACAAAGAAATGAATACAGAAGACCTGTTTAGTGTATCAAGCACTCCACTTTGGTTGATGTGATGGATGGATAGAAAGAAACTAGAGGTGTGAACTTGGCAGTGGGCAGGGGGTCAAATGACAGTGTTCTTCAGTGCCAGCCTAAGGAATCTGACCTTAATTTGATAGGCAGTGGGGAGCCACTGAAGATTTGGATGCAAGAGCGATGAGTTGAAAACACAGTTCACTGGGCCAGGTTTACTCATCACAAATGGAAGAAAGTGCTTGGGAAAGACAAAAGTCCTAAATTCATTATTCCAATTAATTAGAATTATCTGGGTTGCTGGTTAAATGAGGATTCCTGCGCCTTGTCCAGACTTCAAGAATCAGGTTCAGAAATCAGGGCTCTAGGGTTTTTTGTTTCCCCAACTCCCCCAGGTGGTTCTGACTTACCTAGAAACAGCATCTCACTCTTCAGGGGTCCACTCTGATCGCCTGGGGAGTCATTAACTTGTGGATTCTGATTCAAGAAGCCTGGGGAGGGGGCCTCAGAGCCTGCATTTCTAATCAGCTTCCAGGGGAGGCCCATGCTGCTCACTCAAGGGCCGCACCTGATATAGCAAGGTGACAAAGTTTTGTCCTCAACCTAAAGAGTTGTTTTCCACTCCTCAAAGCTTTGAAAAATACTTCCACCTGGCTGCTCCAGTCTAATGAATCAGACTCTCAGGGAGGAGCCAGGCCTGGGTAAAATTTAAAACTCCCCAGGTGCATTTAATGAGCAGGTGGGTTGAGATCCATCACCCCCAACTCTGGAAGTGAGCATTTCTCTCTTCCCAAGACCATCAAGAATAGTTCCCTGATTCAGAACCCGGCACAGGCTGTGGGAGAGTGGCCAGCAAGCAGAGCAATGAGGTGGGCAGCCCCAAGCCCTCCCACCCGTGGCCAACAGGACGCAGCACTCAGGGAGGCTCACATGGGTGGGATGCAGCCATGGAAAGTGATGGGAAATCACCTAAGTCCAGAGAAGACATGCGCTTTTTTCTGTGAGGCCCCAGATTTTCTCAGGTCATAAAAGGGAAAAGGGAGGCAGCAGCACGCACTGGGTCAGTCACAGGTCCTGCCTCTGTGTGCCCAGGATGGGGGAGAGGAGGGGTGCTCTTAGCAGCTGGAGCACCACCAAAGGGATGGCTGGCAACCAGGGAAGCTTGCTCGTTAGTGCCTGGCTACCCACCTACTCCTGGGGTTCAAATCTCCATCAAATAGAGTTCTTGCCCAGGGAATTAAAAGTCATTTGCAATGACACCTACAGAGTTCCAGGTGCAATTCCACCCACTCCTGAACAATCACAGTCCCCAGGTGAGGAATGTGGAACTGGCCTTATAGACAAGCAAGGCAGGAAGAAGGAATCAAGTT
The DNA here is from genome assembly GCF_009834535.1 of Camelus ferus. Classification (NCBI taxonomy): domain Eukaryota; kingdom Metazoa; phylum Chordata; class Mammalia; order Artiodactyla; family Camelidae; genus Camelus; species Camelus ferus. The sequence continues at coordinate 14,608,382 of NC_045725.1, forward strand.
CTCTCTGAGCTACTGCTCATCCTGAAGGCGCCAGCTGGGCTGAGCATACTCAGTGAGGGGCACCGAAAAAAGGGGAAAGAGAGAAGTAGAGGATGGGAGATGAATAACAGAAGAGGGGGCTGTGGAGAGAGGTTGGGGCTAGGAACGCTTAGCATGACACAGGCCTGCCTTTGGAGGCTCTCTTTTGTCCCCTTCCAAAGCCTTAACTTCCAGAAAGGTTGGCCAACCAGGCCACTTGGTTGCAGAATGAGTGTTTCCAGCTCCCTATCTGAGCTTCTCCCAGGCCAGACAGACTCACATCCTCCCTCCTCTGTTACTGAATCAGGCCCCCTCACCTTCCCCACCCTGTCCTGTCTTGCTGGGTGACTCCAGCCCCCCGAGCTCTCCCCTCTCTGAACTCCAGCAGCCCCTGCTCTGGGTACCCATTATCTTTTCACACAGCTTCTCTCTGCAGCGATGCTCTCCATTAGAAATGTACTGCGAGCCATGTATGCAATTTAACATGGTCTGGTAGCCACAGAAAAAAAGTAAAAAGAAACGGGAAATTAATTTGAACAACCTCTTTTAACCCAGTATGTCCAGTATGATTGTTTCCGAGATTTATCAATCATGAGGCATGTTAAGTTTTTTTGGTACTAAATCTTTGAAATCTGGTGTTTTACCTTTGTGGGGCACTTCAGTTTGGAGGGGTCGCATGTCACGTGCTGAATAGCTACAGGCAGCTCATGGCTATTGTGTTGGACAGCTCTAGACTGAACGCACCTGGAGGGCAGGAATCATTCACCAGAGCTCACAGAAGCACTGGATGCGAGGGTCAGAGGAAATCTCAGGACCATCCGGTCTAACAGCTTTCCTTTGCAGGTGCGGAAACAGCCTCAGCTCAGAGCGCCCAGGCCTGGGACTGGCCCAGATCTCCTAAAATCCAAAAAGTCCCCACTCAATGACTCAGCGAGTGAAATTTAAGACACTTTTAAGGCTGCTCATGGAAAAGTGTATATTTGAGGCCGGTGCAGGGAGAGGGTTGCCCTCCTGTTGCTTTACAATTGTGCTACATGAGTGAGTGCCCATTCTGAGGCTGGCCTTATTAAGGGCAGCTCTGAGGGCAAAAACGGGGGCAGGGATGCCTTCAGATGCAGACGTGGGAGTTCACAGAAGAGGAGGTAGCCAAGTGCCCTGGGAAGTCTGACTCTTCAGAAGGAGGCCATGCCAAGCTACACCCCGGCCTTTTAATTTTTAAGGCTTTAAAGTTTTTTTTTTTTTTTTAAGGCTTTTAAAGTTTACCAGGCTTCTTATTGATTCTAACCAAACCCAAAAGATGGCGAATTTAAATAAATGGCCGCTGTACTCTGGTTTGGCTGCTGTCCGACTGCTGTCCTGAAGTTAGATGCTCTGGACTCGATGGACAATGGCGTCTCAGCTCCCGGGATAACGATGCTGTCATCTGGCCCGGCCCCTCTCATTTTTCCCCTCGTGTTTTCAATTTACGTGCCACCCTTTTGGCGACTGCAAAGATTAGGTGGCTGCTGTTGAGGGTGGCGTTGGGTCAGAGTTGCAGCATTTGAGCAGCATTTAAGAGACTTGGCTGCTGGCAGCCACCAGCTATGCATCTTGGGGCAGCTCATCCCCACCCCCCTGGGTCTCAGGGCCCTTGTCTGTAAAACAAGGGCGTTGAACTGATATTCTACATTTCAGGGTCATCCCTCTGACATTCGTTTCCATCATGCAGGCTTATAAATGGAGGTAAAGCAGGAAAGAGATTTTAGGAAGAAGGTAGTTTGAGTTCAGGCAGACCTTGGAAGAAGTTTAAAAAAAAATCACTGAGATGAGATCCCCCCACCTCCTTATCATATGCTTTTTTCCCCTAAAAGCAGAATTCTAGGGAATAAATCCTAGTTAATTGAGAGTTCTGGTTACTTGGGGTGCACTTAATCAAGGTTTTACTGCATTTTCAATTGCAGTGAGTTACACAGTGGTTTGCATATGCAGTTACTTCTTAAGTGACTTCTGTTCCCTGACCTCATATCTGTTTCATTAAAATTGAACACTTTGAAACGAAAAAGGGAGCACAGAGCAAGATGGTTCCACCTGGATACAGCTCTGGGGAAACAGCAGTCAAGGTGATGACACACAGCGTCCAGCCATGCCCATACATCAGCTGCCCTGCCTGAGAAGCAGTAATTGTATTTTCAACCACACTTCGCAGTGCTTTTCAACCTGGTGAAGCCTTTCTAGGTTATTCTTCTCACTCTGGGGCAGGTAAATTTGGTGCCGCAATCTCCCCCAAATCCCTTTTCATAGAGACCATTATTTACCTTTGGCTGGCTGAGCAATGTAACATTATCTCAGTACTCGCCAAATGCTGTGCATCAGAACTCAGGCACTCTTGGATCTGGACAAAAATAAGGAGTCCTTGAATTTTCATGGCCACTTTGAGGCTGTTTCATGGCCAGTAGTGATGCTACCATTTCCTGTAGAGGTGAGGGTCTCTGAAAGCAAAGCTATTTATAGCCTGGTCAAAGAAAGAGAGGGCAGGGAGGGCTGGGAGGAGAGTCCTGAGCAGGTGCAACCAGTGGGATCCCAATAACTGGTTACTGGGTGAAGGAATGAATGGATGACTGTGTCTCGCTGAAGGGTCCCGCAGCCCACAGCTGAGGGACAGGTGGCTATCTCCTACCAGATGGGGAAAAACCCACAGCTTGCAAGCTGGGACAAACAGCTGGGAACCTCTTATGCAGAACGCAGCAACTACAGACAGCCATATTTCCATCAGGCAGGTGGGCTGCTGTCAAAGCAATCACCCACTCTCTCCTCAAAGCTGCCCTTTCTCCTGGAAACCTCTGTCACTGCCCGATAGCCCCTGCAGTTCTGTCTTTACTGGGGTACTCCAGTCTCTGGTCCCACGAATGCACTCCCACCCTCTTGCCAGAAGTTCCTTTTAATTCAGACAGGTAAACACGGTTACATTCTTTTCACAGGAAAGAGAAAAAGGAGAAGGTGCCAACCGTGAACATCGGATTGGAAAACCAAAAAGTAGGAAGGCATTTTGGTTTCTTAAGAGAGCATGTGAGGGCAAGCAAAGGAAAGACAGAGAAAACTGAATCCCAGGCCTGATCTCTTAAAGACAGGTCCCAAGCTGAGCTGTGACTGTTTATGAAAGCTCTGAAATGCCAAGTTCTCCGACTGCAAATGCACGTTCAGGGCAGCGCACTTGGACGGAAAGGAAATGGGGCTCCGCCTGACATCAGGGCATGCTTTCTGGGCTCTGGCATGGCTTTACACTGATTTTTTTCTTTTAAAATAATGATCAGGATGTGATGATGTTTGACAGGGAGATGGCAAAGAGGGAGGGCAGGGGGCTGGTGGGATATCAGGCGGTTTGGGGGTGAGAGCACTGCTCCAATGGTCAGGGACGGGGGTGAAGGGAAGGGACAGTTGACAAGAGGTGGAAAGGCTACATTTCAACAAGATCGTGAAGCTTATTACTAACACTGTCCCATCTTTGAGTGTGAGGAGGTGTGGGTGAACCAGCCCCATGGGACCTGCTTTTCGGCACTTACCAGAGTCCGTGCGGGGTCGACATCATTCTTCCCTGCTGGATTGCAAGTCTCTCAAGGGGAGTCTAATTTTGTTTATTTCTGTGTCCCCGCCACCGCCGTCACCATCACTGTCACCATCATTACCACGGTGGCCTCCACCACTCCTACAGAGGTGTGGTCAGCAGATACAGAGAATAAGTAGAAAGGAACCTTTTTGGGGGAGTGTCTCTCTGGCCCGAGTGACCCTCTTTGCCTGAAAACTGGCTCTTCTCTCACCTCATAGGGTTCCCTGGTTATTAAGGAAGCCCGCTCACTGACCGGAGTTGATCGAATCAGAGCCCAGACTTTCTCTGCCTCTGGCCAGACCTGATGGCCATATAGATATGGATCTTGTCTGACCACCGATCACGTGCAAGGAAAATCAAAGAGAGCTAATCTGTAGAGTGGAAAGGATCAATCAGTTGTAAAGAGAGAAGCCAAGATGAGAGAGAACACAGCCCCAGAAGGAGAGACAGATACTGAGGAAGACGTTGGTTGCTGATGGCTGTCCTGGTTCCAGTCTTTCCTGAGGTCTGGCTGCAGTGTTTTCTCTGCTTTTTAAGACCCATGACATATCCCTCTATCTGTATTATAAATGGTATTTTCAGCTTAAGCTAGCATGAGTTGGTTTTCTTTACTCATAACCAACAGTGTCTTAACTAACACAAGGTTAGTTAAGCCCTGCCCCTCTCAGGAGGCATCACTAATCAACCAAGTGATCTTCCTGGTAAAACTCAGAATCCTTCATCTGACCATCATTACCAATCGAGCCAAGCTAGTAGACAAGATAAAAATCTACTGGCAGAAACAAACTCCACAAACTACTGGCTAGCCAAAAGTCTGTGATGGGCTGGAGTACCAAAAAGAGCACAGGAGGAGAACACGGGAGGGAGTGAATCATTCTTGAACGTTGGGTGTGACTGTACATTGTCGGAGACCGGCAGGGTGCACTTCAGGTGTGAGGGGCGACAAGGGCAGCCTTTATGGGTCAGCCACCGTGTGATGGACACATCCAATACCCACCTGAGTGACTTCCTAGTCACCTGACCAGGCTGTCTCTGGATCTCAGAATGCCTTCTTTGTCACTGTTGTTGTTGAGGATGCTCTAGAAAGCATCCCTGTACTTACAAAAGGGATCCTAACCAAAGCCAAAAGTTGGCCTCATCCACAGCCAGCGTGCTTGTTCCTCTACTGCTTTCCAGTCCCCTGTGGGGCTTGGATAAGGACCAAATGACTTGGATGGTGTTGGTTTCCAGGCCTGGCTTTGTGCACTCTCTCTAATGAAATCTTACGCTTTGGCATCCCAGAATCCACTCCCCCTTTCTCAGCCACAGCGTCTGACTTTTTTTTTTTTTTTTTTTGTAGATTCCTGGCTCCCACTCTGGTCCAAGTGGTGTGGGATGGATTCCGTATCTGGTGTGACCAGGCATAAGCCAATCAATGAGTTTTATGCTCTGGCTACAGGGATTGGTCCAGGGATGGACATGTGACTTAAGACAGTCAGCCAGGCTCAATCAGAGTGAATCCTAAGGCTTTGTCTTTAACAACCAGCAAGAGATGTTTTCTTTTTTCTACTGGAGCTGGAGGAGCCGTGAGGCTGTCCCTACTGCTACCATCTTGCCACCTTGCAGACCTGAGAATGAAGCCAGTCCCTGTGGGAAGCAGAGCCAGGAGACAAAGAAACCTGTGTCCTGAGTTTGTTGGGCTTGGGTGCAAGGGTATCTGAATCTGACCCCACCCACGGATCGTTGTCAATGCATATTCTGTTTTGCTTCAGCCAGTTTGAGTTGGATTTTCTTTCATTTGCACCCCAAAAAAAATCCTATTACACCCTGCTTCGGTCACCTCATCAATAACATGGGATTAACAACAGCTATCCTTTGCACAGGACTCCTGCCAGGAAGGACTGAGTGCCTGTAAAATGCTTTATTAATTACCAAGCAGGTCCTAGCGGTCAGTGATAACACTGCTCCGATAAGTGGTTTTGGGAAGGGGCCTTGATTATTCTCCAGGGAAAAATAAACGTGGAGAGTGTTGCCTCATCTTCCATACAGTTTATCCTAGCACATTGCCTGGCCCAGGATGGATGCTTCATAAATGGTCAAGTGTTCAAAGCCTTTGAAAGAACACTCCTCGCGTGCCTTACCACTGGCCCCCCAGGCTTTTCCCAGTCCCTCCATTCAGAGTGAAGTCAGCCCAAGGAGGGCCCATCTTTCAGAGCAGTTAAGTGGACTTCCACTAGCATTCTGGCTTTAGCTGAAACTTTAGGACCGCCCAGCACCTCCACTTCCCCGTACATACCTTTGGAAACCCCAAGCCTACTCGCTGTACCAAGAGGGTGGGAGAGGTTGCAGGGGGGCAGAGCCAGCTGAGGCATGGGGAAAGTTTGGCGATTAAGGGCGATTCCTGAAAATGAATTGGCAGGGTGCAGGCCCCACCAACCCCTCCTGCTGGCTGGGGTGGGGGACAGGAGTCAGGCGGCCCTTCTGAAATGGAGTTTGGTTATTGGCATCCAGTCTCGGCAGCTGGCAGCCTTTCCCGTCCCACCAGCACGGGTACAATGGCTCTGTTAATGGCCTCTGTCTTCTGAATATCATTCATTGCCTAAGACAAGCCTAATAAAAGGCTAAAGGTGTCCCCTCCCATACTAACTTCTAACACAATTCACTTTTAAATTGTTCGTGTTCCCTTTAAGCTGCTGCTCTGCAGCCCTTTTCAAGTTCCTCCTTTCATGCCTGAGCCCCAAGCTACTCCTGGGAGGGAGCACCTGCACCCCCTTTTCTTTGGCAACAGTGGACTCTTCACTGATGCTTCCCATCTCTCTCCCATCATCACCACCCCCCCCCCGCCATCCTGGACATTTGGTTTGGGGGAGTTGGATGCATTCGCCCAGGTTTTTCTCATCAAGCTTTCTTTTTTTTTTTTTTTTAACTTTTCCTCCATCGTCAGCAGATTGGGATTGAAAATAATTTACGTGAAAGTAGGTGATTCTATAGTTCAGCCTGCGTGCTTTTGACAATTAACTAAATAAACTGCTTGGGGTCACTTGGAGTAACAATTCACAGACTTTCCGGTGACAGGCAAAAGTTAAACCCCTCGGCCTGCAGGACCTCCCCACGGGGTGAGGGGGAGGCTGGTTCTGCGGGAGGGAAATTCAAGGCATCTTATTATTCACCCGCTCCCTTTCCAGATCTGACCTTAAGAGTACTCTTAACCTTCCTCCTCCAGCTTGCTAATGGGGAAATAAATCTTGGGAGAGTATCTTAAATTCTTTTTTATCACAGACTGTATCACCGAGATAATAAGACCAGCCTTCAGAGTAACCATTAAGCCACAGAAGGTGTGGTCATCATTTATGATTTTTTTAGCCTTAATTGCTAGACAGACACTTTAAGTGGGAAGTCTGTCTAATGAGCCCAGTCATTAAAACATCAAAAACTGTTATCTGGGGTTTCTATTTTAGTTAGACATTACATTATTTTAATAAGGGGGCCGCATTTCTTGTCACAGGGTTTGGTAATGGAGGCTGAAGCAACCCCCTGGGGACCTGGGGAGGGGGAGGCAGGCTTGCCTTTGGAAAACAAGGTCGCAAATCAAGCATGAGCCCTGGAAGGGGGATGCAGATGAGCAAGTCTGGGAACCTGATCCGAGGGAGTAGGGCCCTGTGGGGGCGGTGGGGATGGGGGCCTGGAACCTCCACCCTTGCCTGGGATGGGGGAAGGCAGCTCACAGGGTGTTCTGGCCTCCTGGTGAATCAGTTCAGAGCTTTCTGAGCTGTCACCACACCTTGGTGCACGCTGTCCTTGGCCTGGAAGTGCCTGTGCTCTCGGACTTGTCCTTGCTGGGTGGGGAAGGAGGCCTGCAGGCCCAGCCCAGGCCCTGGCGTCTCCGACCCGCCCGTCCTCATCGGAGCCCATCACCCCCCCACCCCCGCCTCGGGCACCCTACAACGGCATCCTCAGAGCTGTCATGTAGCACCTGATTCTACACTGGGCCGTCTCAGGCTGAAGGCTCTAGATTTTCAGTCATTGTTGGCTACTTTTTACTGCTCTGGACCAGCACTGTCCTGTGTGAGCCACAAACTCAGGCCATGTGTGTAATTTTCAATTTTCTAGCAGCCACATTAATAAACAGATAATTTTAAGGACATATTTAAATCCCAGCCTATCCCAAGTATTATCATTTCAACATGTAATCAGTAGCTTTTAAATGATTAAGGACCTATCTTACATTCTTCTTTTCGCACTAACTCTTACACTTCCAGCTCATCCCAAGTTGGACAAGCCACATTTCCAGTGCTCCAGAGCCACATGTGGGAGAGACAGACTGCCATCTCAGACAGAACAGATTTAAGCTTTAGTTTTCCAAGTATTTAACTGTTACTGAGCGCTTATTCTATACCAGGCACTGTTCCAAGCAGTTTACACATATTAATTTATTTAACACTCACAACAAGCCCTTTGAAGAGATGCTACTATTACGCCCATTTTCCAGATGAGGAAATTGAGGCAGAGAGAGGTTAAGTAATTTGTTTCAAGTCAGAGCCTGTGATGCTACCAACCAAATGCGCCACCTTGAAGGGATGGGATGAGTGTGGATTTGATGTTGACCATCTGGCCCCTTGCTCAATCTAAATGCAACTGAGCCCTAAATGACCTAGTAAATGTGCTGACAGACTCCCCAGCACACCAAGCCATCGGAGAGCAGCTGGTTTCCTCCCTCCGTGTGACTGACACCCCTGGCCGCGGAAGGTCCAGGTAACCACCACCAGCTGCTTGTCTGGGGGTTATGTGTCTAATACCAGGAGATCCTCCTCAAATAGGAAACTTGCCAACATGTAGCTTCTATTTTGGAAAAAAAAAAAGAAAAAAGAAAAAAACCAGTCAAGAGGTGAGCTTTAAAAAGACAGCCTTTCAAAAACAACTTTACAAAAAGGCTCCTGACAGTCATGACTTCTGACATTGACACTGAAGAAGAACACCCTCAAATCCACCACCGAGTAGTAGGAGAGCAAAAGACACAACAGGGGATGGTCCCCACAGTTATTATCATCTCATCATCAAGAAGATGTGTATGAACAGTAAAGGCACAACACTCTGCAGCCGAGTAGGTGCTCAGTGCATACTGGCTGGAAGGGCTGGCTAACCTAGTCTTCGTGGAAAAGTAGACAGGGCTTGAAAGAAAGAGTTATCCACACTAACTATTTTACAACTGAGAATGGTTATCCAAACAGGAAAATGGAATAGGACGACCTAAGCAGGCAGAGCCTTGCATGCAAGGAGAGCAGTGTCCCGGCAGAGGATGAAGGCAGACGCGGCCAGGGCTGCACGGCATTTACATCCCACACATCAGTCTTCCTCCCTCCATCAGGGCAAAACCCCTTACAAGGGGACGTGTGGAGAAGGGATGCCAATCTTTCAAAAGGAGAGGTCATGATTCATAGCACCATTGTTTGATTTTCTATTTTATCAGAATAAATGATTAAATTGATAGAGAAGAGAGGCAGGAAAGGCAACCTTAAGACAGGGACGACCTGGTGGTATGTATATCCAAGGGAAGAAGAAAATGACGGGGTCCTAGTGGGTCACAGACCAGCCCAACACTTCCAAAGGTCAGGAAAGCACATTTCCAGAAAGAGAAATGAGAGGTCCAGTCTGGCGCCATCAGGAAGGCCAAGATTCATAGGAAAATAACAAAGACATCATTAACAATCAAGGGCTCTGGCAAAGAGGAAGGAATCTCGGTTTACTGGGCTGACAGAAGAGAAAGTTGCCGGGACGCAGGAGATTCTGACCCAGTAGCTCTCAGTCTCAGCACAGACAGAGTCACACCACTCGGATTGAATCCAGCCTGAACAACTCCCTTGCTCTGTAGTCTTGGGCAATTTCTTCACCTTTCAGAGCCTTGACTCCTTTATCCATAGAACAGGGATGTTAATAGCTGCCTTGACAAGTTGGACAAATTGATAAAAATATAGATAAAGTTATCATATGACCAAGCAATTCCACAGGTATGGTATATATATATATATATATATATATATATATATATATATATATATATATATATATATGAGAAATTAGAACACTTATCCACATAAAAACCTGTACATCAATGTTCTTAAGAGTCCACAAGTGAAGACCACCTCAATGTCCATCAACTGATGATCAAATAACAAAAATGCAGTAGATCCATACAGTGGAATATTACTTAGCAAGAAAAAGGAACGGAGTACTGATACATGGCACAACGTGGATGGACCCTGAAAACATCATGCGAAGTGAATGAAGCCAATCACAAAGGACCATGGATTGTGCAATTCTATCCTTGTGAAATATCCAGAAATGGCAAATCTATAGAGACAGAAGGTAGATTAGTAGTTGCCAGGGGCCGTAGGGGGAAGCGGGGAGTGACTGCTAATTGGTATGAGGTGTTTTTTTAAGGTGATGAATATGTACTAAAAATGATTATGGGTGATGGTTGCACAACTCTGTGAATATACTAAAAACTTTGAATTGTACAATTTTAAAGGGTAAATCGCATGGTATGTGAATTATATACATATAAAATCCAGCCAGTGCCTGGCATATCACAGGCACATAGAAGGTACCTGGTAACTATTAGTTGTAATAGAAGATTCTTTCTCCTTCTTCCATTTATTTGTTTTAAGGATGCAAGAGAGGCAAGCAGCATGGGGACCTCAGTGCCCTCACAGGTCCATCTTCCAACAGGAGGCAAGTTTCAGGTCTCCCTAGGTGGTCCATTCCCCAGGTGGAAGTGAAGGGTAAAAGAACAGGGGGTCGCCCAGTAGGGTGTGGGTATAATGTACAATGTTAGGGCCACTGCAGTGCCTCCCAGGTCCCGGGCAGGCAAGCCCTGCAGCCTGGGGCAGTGGGGTGTGGGGCTTATATAAGACGAGCTCACATCCAGTTGTCTTGGGATATCTCAGCCTTGATCTCTGCTAATGCCACCCTCCCAGAGTGCTTGCCGTAGCTGGCAACGCATTGATAAATGTCTCTGTGACTCTGCAGGGAAATGTGTTCCAACTGGGTGGCTCCCTCCCATAGGGCTCAACAGTGTTGAGGGTGTTTGTAAAGGCTGGATGCCCCCTTCCGCTTCATTTCTGGTCTTTCCACAGAAGACAAGACCTTCCTTCTGGCCCCCAATTCTGCTGACGTGGGAAGAGTCTGGAATAGGGTTTATAGGCAGCCTTGGTTTCTGTGCCCACTGCAAACCTTCATGTAGCAAAGTGATCGCGGGCCTGTGGGAAGGCAGAGCTGAGAGCTGTCCATCTTCATTGCCCCCACCCCAACATATGGTACCTGATACATTCTGATGGAACCTCCTTTACAGAGCCAGCAGCTGCAAGAACTCTTACGGCTTCTCAACAGAGGCACTGTTGCATCTTGGGTACAATTTGGGAGCATGGAGGGTAACACCAGGCCTTGTAGGACACTTAGGGTTGGCCCTGGCCCACTAAATACCACAGTGCCCCCCGCCCCCGCAGGACAACCCCAAACAAGCCTCCTGAACTCACTTTCCAAATGCCCCCTGAGGAGGTATTGCTCCAGGGCATCGGGAGGATCTCAGGGTTTCTTCCAGCCCTGATCAGTGGCGTGCTAGGAAAGCTTTAACAACTGGCTCTCCAGAGCAAAGGAGGGGTATGGAGGAGCCCTAGTGTGTATACTATGCTGATTTCCATGGTGTAAATACTCCCACCACTGTCGATTTCAAGGATGGTTGTGTTGAACAACTGGTTACAAAATTTGACAATGGGATCTGGCCCCAGCATACCTGACGACCGCATTATCCTGCACAGCTCTGGTAACTGGTAACTATTAGTTGTAATAGAAGATCCAGCTCTAGTGCTAACTTAAAAGATGAAACACCCTAAGTGTCCATCAACAGATGAATGGATGAAGATGTGGTGTTTGTGTGTATATATATATGAATATACATATATGAATATTACTCAGCCATAAAAAAAGAATGAAATAATGCTATTTGCAGCAACATGGATGGACCTAGAGATGGTCATACCAAGTGAAGTAAGTCAGACACAGGAGGACAAATATCATATTATATCACTTATATGTGGAATTTTTTAAAAATTACATAAATGAACTTATTTACAAAAGAGAAATAGACTCACAGAGGTAGAAGACAAACTTATGGTTACTAAAGGGGGAAAGGGGATTAAGGGATAAATTGGGAATTTGGGATTAACAGATACACACTACTATACATAAAATAGATAAATAGTAAGTGCCTACTGTATACCACAGAGAACTATATTCAATATCTTATAATAACCTATAATAGAAAAGAATCTGACAAAGAATATATATATATGCGCATAAATGAATCACTTTGCTGTATATCTGAAACTAACACAACTAAATCAACTATACTTCAATAAAAATAAAATAATTCAAGGCAAAAAAGAAAGATGCCCTGAATTGAACTCAGTTGGAATCTTCTTTCTAGGGTCATATTTTAGAACCAAATAATAATACTAACTAATGAAAATCCTGAGAGCATCCTATGACCTGAACCAGGCTATAGAAAAATGAGAAATATTTCACTGAATAGCAAGGCTGCTGTGTGCACGCCAGGTGGGCATGGGACCAGGCTGGGGCAGCAGGAAGCTGCCAGCTCCTCTGCTCCACCTGGCTTTGGCGGCAATCCTCGCCCCACAGCTTGAGGGACTGAATGATCCTGGCTGGCTCCTCCCTCCTCGCCCTTTCCCACCCGCTGCAGAATCCTCTCCTGCACCCAGCATCTCTCCTTCAGAAGGCACCCGATGAGTTCCTCTGCCCCCAGGTGGTACAGACCTCATGTGTGCCTCCTCCCAGGGGACCCTGCAGTTCCAAAAATAGCAACAGAAGGAAGAGGGCAATACTTAAACCAAAGAATCCCAGACTTAGACACAGGCAGACAAGGCAGCCCTGAGAGGCCAGCATGGCACAGAGAGAGCAGCTGTAATAAGAAACAAGGGGCGGAAACCCTGTTATCATGGTGTGGGGGGTGGGGAGGTCATGGAGGGGGATGAGAAGAAGATACAAGAAAAGACGCTGAAACCCTTAAAAGAGGCATGTACTGAGAACTAGTTCCCCGGGTGGGGAGGCGAGGAGGGCAGGAGGGGTTACCAAGGGCTGGAGGTTCCTGGGAGCTAATGGATTTGTTCACTCTCCTGATCATGGTGATGCTGTCATCGACAAAACGTATCAAACTGTACACTTTAAAAACACGTGGTTTATTCTGTGTCAGTTACACCTCAGTAAAGCTGCAAATGTATCCCCCAGGCAAGCTGTGGGGGTGGGTATTTGGCTCGACCCAGAGACCTATCAGCTTGGAACAAACCATCTTGGCATTAGGAAGAACCAAGGAAGAGGGATCTCAGGCAGGGTGGGGGATGGGTGGGGAGAATAGGACCTCTCTGACTACCCCCTCTCCAGACTGGAAGGATTGTGGGGGCCCAGGGAGGGACAAGGAGGGGCATGTTATGTAAGCAGAATCAGCAAGCCGTATGACTGCCCGGAATTGTCTGTTTGCAAGGATGAAGGTGATATAATTGGAATCAGAGCCTCAGCTGAACCAGGAAATGAGTGGAGATTTAAATACCAGGATGCAAAGTTTACCAAAGGAATAGGAGAGAGGGAGGGAGGAGGGCAGAGAGGTGGAGAATGTGGGGAGGGAGCTTTGGAGGGAAAGGTGGAGGAAGGGTCAGGAGAGGGAGGAGGGGAGGTTGGGAGGGAGGAAGGCCAAGGAGGAGGGGAGGAGGGTGGGGGGGGGCCCGAGGAGGAGAGGAAGGGAGGAGGGGTGGGAGAAGGGTGGAAGAGGGGGAAAGAAGGAAGAGGGAGGGGGCAGACTGAGAATCAGGGGAGAAAAGGTGCTGACACAGCAAGGCCAGGAGAAGCTTGCACAGTGAGCTCCCTGAAAAGATTCCTGGAGGTCTCCAACACCTTTCCGGCAGCCGGGAAGGAAAGGGGAGCCTGGAGATATTTCTGGAGATAAGCTCAGCTTGGGCTGATGCCAGAGGCAGGCCCAGAGTCTGGGCTGGGCAGAACCCCAGGGCGCTTGGCAGGGCCCGCAGTGCTTCTGGCCATTTGGGTGCTCCCAGGAGGCAAGTCACTCATTACACTGACATGGGAACCCTCCTGGACAGCAGCCCCTTACTCCCTGGGGGGTTGTTTTCAAATAAGGATAGAGTCTGGGTTCATCCCTGGAGCTTAAAAGAATGAGCTTGGCTCAGGTGCTGAGATGGAGTCTCAGAGAACTCTGCAGGTACCCAGTGAAGTAAAGAGCAAGTCACCTAGAAAGCAGCTGCAGAACTGGCTGGTTGAGCTGATTTCCTTCACCCTTGTCCTCCTTTGCTCTCAAAAGGAATTCAGAGGTTCCTCAGGTTTGATTTTATGCCCAAAGAAATGTCACCTCTTCCTTCTCCTCTCAGAAGACAAAACCTTCCCCTCAGATATTTGTTAGTGCACATGAAATTCCACCATTAGAAAGTCATTCCTTTGAATACAATTGAGGCTTGGAGAGTGAAGTCATTTGCATATGGTCATAGGGGTCTGTGCTCTTTCCACCTGAGGGGAGCAGTAGGGTGCCCTGAGGGGTGAAGCACCCAGGAACAGCAGCGGCAGGCTAATATGGAGGGCTTGCAGTTTTCCCATGTCGGGGAAATCTAGAGAAGGAAAGTGGGAAATAAGAAATGGTTGAGAGGAAACTTGCAGTGCAGATTTTAGAGATTTACGTGCAAGGAGGCTATCCTGGCTGGGCAGGAAGGTTAGGTCAGAGGGAGCAGGACGAATATAGGAGGGATGCTTTCTCGGCGTGAGAACCCAGAAGAGGGGAGATTCAGGGAAGGGCAGAGCTGCACAGATCTCAAGCCTCAACCACCCTAATGAAGCCATTTTATCATTGAGGAAACTGAGGCTCAGAGAGGGGATGATTTGTCCACAGTGAGTCTGGGACAGATGGGCCAGACCACGGGTTCCCTTGCTCACTGGCCCGAGCGCTCTCTTCTCTCTACCAGGGCCAGCTGCTCACAGGGCCAGCTGCTGACAAGGGCCAGCAAGTTAAAGGAAGCCAGGGAGGAGCAGGAAAGCAAATGGGGGGTCAGCCACGGCAAATGAGGAGGTGCTCCTGAAGAGAGGCCAGAACGAGCCCCCGGACTGAGGCACTGGGGTTTGTGTGCTGTGTTTGTTGAAGTCTTATGGTGTGATCCAAACGGCGGTGGCTGGGCTTGGGCTGAGCTCTGTGGGCAGGGCCTTCCACTCCTTTTGTCCTGCTGTGTCCTGTCCCGCCTTTTCTGTTCTCAGTGGCAGTGACATTGCTCCTTGCCATGGGATCAGTGAATTATTAAAGTTGTTAAATGTCCCCGAAACTGTGTGTCAGAAAGTAGGTTGAGGGGAGCCCTGGGCGGGAGGGCGGTGAGCTGTAGCTTGACAAAGCCCTGGCAGGAGACATTTCCCAGAAGGTTCTGGAGTAGAGGGACTTCCTGGCAGAGGAGAGCTTGGAGAGGGAAGACCACACAGTCCCGAGTGTGGGGTGAGGGGAAGGGTAGCAATGGCCTTGGGGCGCTGCTGGGAACCAGGCTGGAGGTGGCTGTCACAGGCTGAATGGAGGCCCAGGGGATGAGGGGACACCAGGCCTCAGCTTCTGAGCAGAGGGACCCCAGGCAACCAGCCTGGCCCCAGCCTTAGGTTCCTAACTTTGGATACCTGGACCTTGTGCTCCTATAGGGAAGGCCCCTTCCCTTTCTGGAATTGGAAGGATCCAGAGATGACTTGAAAATGCCCATGAAGATGAGTGAAAAAGCAGATATAAAATTGTAAACCATATAACCATCACCATGTTGCAACAGACACACTCACAAACAGTGCCTGCATGGGAAGGGACTGAGGGGAACGCAGCCAAATGATGGATGAACCAGGATGTCTGAGGCAGGACGTGGGATGAGGGATGAGCCAAGGAGGAGCAGGACCAGGACTATGGATGTATATTTTCCACATGTTCCATACTGAGCATGTGTTACTGTTATCAAGGATGCACATAAATGTTATTTATTAAAAAAGAAAAACTACTATATTTTTAAAAAAGAACAAGGGGTGACTTTTTGTGCAGAGAATGACTCAACCACACACACTTCTCTCTCTTCCCCCCAGACTCTGGAAGCTGATTTCCTTCCCATTCCCTGCGTGTTCCACGGGTCTGGCAAGCAATGGGGATGGTCCTCAGAGAAACCCGTGGGACCACTCAGCCCAAAACTGCAGGCTGGAGGGATGGCCCCATTTCACAGACTGGGAGACTGAGGCCCAGAGAGGAGAAGTGACTTAACCACAGGCCCATGGAAAGTAATGGGAGCGACCACAGGTCCTTAATTGCAGCGGGGTGATCTTTTCTAGTCTATACCTTGCTTTATTGAATTTATTATCATCATCACCATCACCACCACCATCATTATCATCACCCATTGCTACAGTATTCTTGTCTCACACGGATGAAAGCAATCATGTTTTTCTGTCTTTTACACACAGTCCTTGGGCCCAACGCAGTCCTACGCCACAGTGACCAGAGGGCGGGTGCCTCGCGACTTCCTTGCCCACATCTGTGCTCGCTGTCCATGCTCTGGCTGCACCATCCCCTCACCTGGCTTGAAGAGCTGAGCTCTAAAAGCCTCTCGGTTGCTGGCACCTCTTATCCAGCCTGCAGTGCATTTTTAAGAGGCACGCTCTTTAGGGAGCTAATTACCTAATTAGTGCATCCAGAGGAAGGCTTACGTTATGAGGCTGATAATAAGGCAAAACCCACGAAACAATTGTGCCAGGCGGCTCCTTGCCGTCAGTCTTGTTGTCTGCGTCAAATTATTAATTACGATTCTTAATCACTTCTTTTCCCGTCAGAACCCCTGAGATTTCATTCACTTCGTTTGGCCTTCCTCGAATACACAGTTGAGTGTCTTTCCTCCGGGGTGATGGGGGGATGGCTACGTCTAGCCTGAGAACACCTGTAGCCACCCACCCGCCTGGCCGCGGAGGCCAGGGTTTACCCGTGCCAGCGGGTCCTGTCCTGGGGAGGGTGTGCGTGGACAGGAAGGCTCAAGGAGGGGGTCCAGGATGGGTGGGTGGGTGGGGGAACTGGACGGGGCAGGGGAGCAGCACAGTACAGCTGTTGTTGGCAATCTGATGGGCCTGTCAGTAGAAGAGAAATTAAGCTCATTCCATGGCTCCACGGACAGAACTAAGATCAACGAGTACATAGTATCGAGGTTCAATTGGAGTTTCACAGAATAACCTTCTGACAATTAGAGCTGCACCGAGGATGGCGAGCACTATCCGGGGGAACCAGCCTCTGCTGGCCAGACGCGTTCCGGCAGCTCATGGCTCCCGACTTTTGAGATACAAGGATTCCTCCCTCTTCTGCACCCTCTTCCATCCTAAACCCATTGTAGGTGTCTGGGTCTGTCTGTCTCCCCCACACCCAAAGCCAAGACTGTGCCCGACTCAGGCATGTGTCCCCAGCCCCTCTCACAGCCCTTCGGAATTTGAGTTGAAACAGAAAACAAATTCAGCTTCATCGAGTCATAAAAGTCCAACAGGGACAGGAAATGAAATATTTGGATTGGAGGAACTGTCAGCAGGGACTTAGCTTTACTTTTCTTTAAGTCTAGAATAAATGTATGCAATTATTTGTGAAATTCACAATTAATTTAAGGATTAAATAGTCAATATGGGGGAGGGTAGAGCTCAGGGGTAGAGCATATGCTTAGCCTGCATGAGGTCCTAGGTTCAATCCCTAGTACCTCTATTAAAAAATAAAAATAATAAATAAAAAAATTTAAAGTCAATATGAAACTTCTAAACTTTAGGTGGCATTTTTTCCCTTTTCTACATAATTGGTAACCCAAGACTATTCTGAGCTTGTCATAACTTGTCCAGGGGAGGGGGGATGTGGGGGGAGGCCTGGGCGGGAGACGGCAGGAAGGGGTGCGGCAGGTGTGCTCTGTTTAACCTCAGCTGTGAAAGCTGATGAGGTGGCCTCCTTGGGGAAGGACTTCCCATGCTCACTCATTTTTAGACCAACTTTGTCAAAACAGAAGGTAGAAAATGTGTGTGTGTGAGTCTGTATAAAGAAGAAACTCAGGCATAGCCAGTCCAGAAAAAAGAGAGGAAACGCAAATACACAATTTTTGGGGTAGGCAAGCTAGCAATTTGGGGCCTAAAATTATTATGTACGTTCTCTTTGAGACTGCAATTCCACTCCTCATGATTTACCCTAATAGTTAAGTACGTGCAATGGTTTTATTACCTAATATTAATCTCGGTATTGTTATGCTGTGGATGAAATTTTAAATGTCCAACAAAAAAGGTTAAATAAAGTAT
This sequence comes from Camelus ferus, assembly GCF_009834535.1. Lineage (NCBI taxonomy): Eukaryota > Metazoa > Chordata > Mammalia > Artiodactyla > Camelidae > Camelus > Camelus ferus. The sequence goes on from NC_045725.1 coordinate 14,626,344, forward strand.
GTGACTGTACATTTATACAATAAAATGACTTGCAGTCATTAAAATAGTACAGATAAGTATTTACTGACATGGAAATATGCTAGGTGGTCACACATACAGTGCTGCCAGGAAGAGCCCAATTTGTTTAATAAAATCTATGTTCACTGAAAAATATTCAGAATGGTATAAATTTGTAGTAATAACATGCAGTGGGAGGGTTGCAATAGTTTAATTTTCTTTCTCTTATCTTCCTTCCTTCCTTCCTTCCTTCCTCTTTTTCTCTCTTTCTTTCAATAATGGGCATACATTACTTTTGTAATTAAAGCATTTAAAACATGTATGCTTTTTGTAGGAAAAGAACATCATTATAGGTGCTGAGAAAAGTTTGCAAAATGTATGTGCAGAAATCTATCGTGTGTGTGTTTGTAGACACTGAGAGAAAAAAATGAGGAAAATAGTTAAGAATATCAAACAGAGGATTAACTAGCCTCCGTTTCTTATCTCTTTCTAAGTAGTGGGACTAAGAGTGTTTCCCCCCTCTTCTTGTTGTTTGCATAAAATATAAACATAAAATTCTATGTAAAATGTAAAAAGTTTTGAATTTAATGATGGTGCGATCTCTGAAATGCAAAGTGGGCCCAGTGCTTTAGGGGAGGCGAGACGGCGTGTCCACGCGGACAATTCCTGGCCTGTACACTGGGAGCAGCCAGCTTTGCACGCCCAACGCGGGAAAATCTGCCCGTACAGAACAAGTAAGCTGATAGGAAGGGGTTTCTTGAGTGATTCTTGAGAGCATCCTTCCTATGACTTGGCGTTTGCTGTGGACGGGAGAGTGATGTCCGGGGAAAGACCCTGGACCTGCTGGCCAGTGGACTCAACTTTTTTTTTTTTTAACAAAGATTTATGAAATTGATGAGTTTTTTAAAAGGTGGTATCCCAGAGCTTTAACTTGAGTTTTTTTCACTGGTTTCGAGGTTCAACATTGCCTCACATGTGAACTGGCCACTTGCCATATGCAGTTATGTGAACCATCAGTTCCTGTTTCCCCTTTTACGCTGCTGAGAGGATGCTTTTCTCTTAAGGTTTACGGAAGCTCTTTTTTTAGGGTTAATACATTAACTTTTTTTTGCCGTATGTTTTACAAATGCATACATATGTTTTTAAACTTTATAAATAGTGTTTTTAAACTTTAAAAGTTTTTAAACTTATTAAATGTCCTCCGAGAGACCTAAAATATTTAGTCTTTGCCTAATCATTCATATTCGAGCATTTTATCTCCCTCCTCACCCCTCAAATCAGATTTTTTGAACCAGGATGTTCATTCTAGTCCTATTTATAATAAGAAAAACTGGACATTACCCAAATAAATACATACCTTTTCTGGTATGTTAATGTAAACGAATAATATGAAGCCGTTAAAATGAGATTTTCTAGGAATGATTAGGAAGTGCTCAAAGCTAAAATGCTAAGTAATAAGAGCATCATAACATCCAAAATAATTCCAATTTCAGTAAAGTTAAAAAAAATACATACGCTTTTTAAAAAGTTTGCAAAAAGATACACCAAAACATTGACAGCACTCATCGGAGTTATTTCTGAGTGATGGAGTTATTGATGCCTCAAGCTTCTTCATGCTTTTCTGATTTTCCAAATTTTCTACAATACATGGAATATTTTACATGTTTCTTAAAATAAAGGTTTACTTTTATCACGTCAGTCTTGAAATCCAGCACGCATCAGGTGCGTCGCTTGGAGGTTTGTTAAAACACAGATCGCTGGATTCCACCCCTAGAGTGTCTGACCCAGTAGATACGGGTGGGGGCCTGAGATCCTGCACGTCTAACAGATTCCCAGATGATGCAAATGCAGATGCGGATGTGGATGCTGCTGGTCCAGGGAACACACTTTGAGAACCACAGCTTTGTGCTAAAGGTTTTTTTTTTTTTTTTTTTTTCCGATTGCCTAGTTTTCCTCTAGATTGAGAAGATAAGAACACTGGCACCTGATCTTCTCAACCTTCGAAGACTGTTTTTACCAGCAGAGAAAGGAGCCCAAACGTCTCCGCAAGCCCAGCAGGCAAGCGTCCTATGCTCGCTGCCAGCCCCACATTCCTGGAAGATCTACGTTCCTAGCATTCCTTCCCTGAAACTACTGGGCACCTCCCTTTCCTTCTCATTTTCCAACCAAATAAACTTGGGGAATGAAGGCATTTCTCATGATTAGCTCCCACATTTTAAATTAACTTTCATATGTGGTTGGGGGGTCCTCTCAGCCCGACCATCGTGGGCTCGGGGCACCTTGCACAGGCCCATCTCTGGGGCCCAGAAAATGTGTGTTGGTCTGACTGGGCCCTTCCTGCATGCCGGGGATGGCTATAGGCTGGGAGGACATGGCGGAGAGCAGGATTGGCTGGGTCCTTCCCTCCTGAAGCTCACATTCTAGTGAGAAGATGTATAATATCACAAAAATGTAAACAGTGATTTCATTGATGGGCATGAACAGGCTGAAGAGAATGAAACAGAGGAATAGAATGGTAAGCGACTTGGGGGGCATTCCTTTAGTTGGGGACTCAGAGAGGGCCTCTCGAGTCTGCAGGGTGATGGTCCTAAGTGAGGTCAAAGAGGCGAGGCAAATCTCGTGGGGTCCCTTAAGCTAGTGTTTCTCCAATGGTAACCATCTCCTGGCCCAGGGATTTTGACTCAGTTGGTTTGGGAGGAGGCCTGAGGTGCTGCATTTCCATCAAGTCCCTGGGTTCCAAGCTGCTGGTCCAGAGACCACCCCTCGGAGGAGCAAGGCCTTAGGCCACAGTGAGGAGTTTGGAATTCAACCTAATTACAGTGGGAGACCACTGAGAGTTTAAAGCTGCAGAGTGAAAGATCCTATTTAAGTTTTCAAAAGATGATTCTGGGGGATAGAATGTGTGGGAGGGCTTAAAAGCAGAAGCAGGGAGGCAGGAGTTTGGGTGGGAGCTGAGGACACTGGACCACTGGAGGTGGCAGTGGAGATACAGAGAAGTGGTTGGGTCCAGGATGTGTGATGGAACCAGGGCTGGCAGGACAGGCAGGGGAGGCAGGGGATGGGGGGAGCAAAGGAGATTTAACCTGCCACCCAGCAGGTAGGTCTGGAAACCCCAACAAAAGGCAGGACTGTGATGACCCCCACTCTCCCATCAGCCCATCAGGGATTCACTTGGGGACTTTGGGCACCAGGCGCATACAGTCCGAGTTCCAGGCCCTCCCTGACTTGCCTGCAGAGGCTGCTGGGAAGACACACGATAAGTTTTCAAGCTTGGGTCCTGGAGCACCAGCTCGGAAAGGAAGGGGCACAGCTGCAGGTAGTGGACGGGCTCTGGGAGGTTCTGGGAGGGGAAGTGGGCACCTCAGGAGTCGGCCAGGATTCTCAGCTGGCATGAGCCCCCCAGAACTGCCCCTGATCCTGGGGCTCTTCATGGGGAGGGAAGCCACATCCCTGCCCACTGCCATACCTCCCATAGAGCCATGTCTAAGAACACTGTCCTTCCCTGTCTTCTGCTCCAGGTAAGAAGAGAGCAATCCTTGGAGACAGAGATCCAGACCGTCAGCCAGACCAGGGTCCAGGAATGATAGCTGGGGGAGAAGGAGAAGGTGGACCATCCAGCTGGTGGCAAAATCATAACGTAAGCAACCCTCAGGCCCTCATGTGTTTGTATCTTCGCAGTCAGCCAGTGTCCTGCCACTGTCACCACAGCCTTCCCCTCCTCAGCACAGGCCAGCTGTTCTGCGTGTGTGTTGTGAACCTTCTACTGCCTTCTACAACACTCCATCCCTCCTTTTTCTTCTTTTCAGGTTAGCTTAATGCTTGTTTCAAAATATATGTATTTATTGTATTATACATTAAGGGATGATATGAAAAATGCACACACTTGACACCCCTGCCCCATGCTCGTGCTTCAATACACCTGTTTCTGTTTCTTCATTCTCTCTGGGCCACAAGCTATGCGTTCCCGTTTTATACAAACGGGATTCTGGACTTAGCTGTGCGTGGAACTGATGAGCAGTAATTCGCATGGATGTTTTGGGTTGAATGACAGAGCTTGGCCAGCAGGGCTGGGGACAGGCAGGAGAAATAGCAGGATGGATGCTGTGAACCCCCACCTGGCCTGGAAGTCAGGTCTGAGTCCGTGAAATTAGGGCTTAGAGGAGAGCCCGAGGACTGTGGGGCCCTGGTGCCAAGGGGATGCAGAGAGTGGCAGAGGGCAGTGCCGCACTTGATGGCTGGCTCCGGTGTCCTGAGGGCCTTGGTGGCCCCAGGGAGGTGGTGCTCTCACTGCACAGCAGCAGAGAGGCTAGAGATGAAAGCCTGAGCTGACCTGTGCTGGGGGCCCATGCACAACACCAGCCCTGGTGACTTGCAGCAGTGACGGGAGATGCTCATTAAATCCATGAATGAGTGAGTGAGTGAACAGATGAGATAGGAGCAGCTTATGTAACTCACACAGTCTTAGCCCCACCCCCAAGAAGGTTAGACTGCAGAAGGAAGAGGTGTGCCTTCATGGCCCCGGGGGGAAACTGACCCTGGGGCTCTGCCCAGAGGAGCTGACACCCTGAGCTGTAGCATTGCCCTCCTGGCAGCTGTGGCCAGGGTGATCGGCAAGGCCTCCAGCAAACCTCTAACTGTACTTCACTGTGGATCGCTATCACCTGTCTCGTGCTTCACTCCGCGCTGGGGGCTGTGGGGGAAAGAGAGCCGTATAGGATATACTTCCCATCTATGTGGAGTTCACAAACTGAGAAAGATGAACCATATACAGGCTGCGGAGGGCACAGACTTAAGCCACCTGGGTCCCCCTTTAAGAAGAACTAGCATCCCCAGCTGCTGGGAGTGTGATTAGGGGTCAGCCTTCAGCCCAGGACCGCCCCGTCAGGACGGCCTGGGCTGCAGAGCCACCTGACCTAAAGGCCTGCCCATCTGTCCAGGGACACACACATTCCATGACTGCCTGGGGTCCCAAGAGCCCTATAAAGGCACAGGACAAACCTGAGGAGGCCATGTGAGCTCAGAGGACCCCGAGGGGTTGCTGAAGCTGACAGGCTGCATCAGCTCCCTCCCTCCTGCTCCTCCCGCAGCCCCCCCAACCCCAGCCTCCTGCAGGGGTGGATCCCCAGGGTGCTCCTGACTAACATCCTCAAGCTAAACTCTGCTTCCTAGTTGGCTGCCCAAAGCATCCTCACCTTGGAGAAACAGGGACTCTAATACTGAATATAATTCATAGAAGAACATTGAGGGTTAATTCTGTAGTTCAGCTTCCCAGCACCGGAAGAACGGTGGATATAGAAATACATCCTTACAATGTCAAATGTCATTTTCCTTAGGAATTATTATGTGTTTTTATTAATTAACTTGTAAAACACAAACATATATACTACAGTCTTGTTTATTACTATGAAGAGGTGTTTCTCTTGTATTTTACGCATGGTGCTGGGCTCTGGGGTCCTTGATGGACAGGAGGTGATGTAGCCTGGGGACACTGAGATGGTTTCTTTCCCGTAGGGCTCAGCCAGCCAGGAAGAATGCCAATTAAGGCAAAGCTGTCTGTGAGGAGTCATTTTAGTTGTAATGTTAACCTTGTGACCTGGGGATCACAGGCCGGATTCTAGCTCCCTGACTCTTCAGGCAAACGGGGCCCTTTTAATTGGCATCCGTTCCTTTGGGGCGTGGTGACCTCTAGCTAGTAACATTGAACTTTGCAGGGCTGATGAAAGCCAATGAAGAGCCCAGCAAAGCCTGCAGTCTGTCTGCCTGTCTGAGACCCTCGGGCGGGACCGGGATGGGAGGAAGTGGGAACGGGCCCCCCCATGCGGACGTGTCAGGAGACACCGGGTGGCATACACCTCATCAGAAGCCGGTAGCACATGCTGGGATTGAATCTGCATACAGTCTCCTGAGCCAAACAAAATGCAACCAACCACCTGGAAGAACCAAGGTGTTTTGCTGTTAATTACTTTTTTCAGATGCTTTCACTATTAACGTATTACTTATCTTATTATTGACTGCATGAATCGTTACCACAGAGAGCCTGCTGGGGTGGGGGGTGGGAGAGAGTCTGTACGCCCACCCTGCAGTCCTGGCCCACAGGACCAGCTACCAGGAGTCCTGACTGTGAGGACCACAAGGGTCTTGGGGGCAGAGTGATGCAGGGCTTTGAGGGGTGGTGGCTGGCTAGGCTCAGGACCTTGGGATCAAAGCCCGGGAGCTCACCCTCACTGGCTGACACATTGGGAATCCTCATGGGGTACTGCTTGGCATTTTTAGCTTGGAGCCTGTCAAGTGCTGTCTGAGCCAGCTCTGGGGGAGCTCGACTTCTTCAAGGAGCAGGGGTGAGTGAGAAAACGGAAAAGCGAAGTTTTAGAAAATGGGCGTGAAGTGTTCGAACATTAGTTGGGGAGACGTCTCCTTGCTGTCACCCCCTCTCCCAGCCCCACTGCTTCAGGAGCAGCGGCACTGGCCAATAAGGATGACCAGGAGGAAAGCCAGGCCCAGGTTAAGGCAGGCGTGTGGTGCTGATGTAAGCCCTCAGCTTTCCACAGTGGTGGCAGGAAAAATACCATGGTCATGACCTGGGCGCAGGAGCCACTGGAGAAACAAGAGGCTCTTGGTAGGGGTGGGGGTGTCGGGGCCCAGAAATCTGCTGAATGGAAGTGCTGAGTTGAAAACTATTTTCAAAATTATGGCTACTACATGCTAGACACAGTGCACAATTTGTCTTTTTAATTCTTTCATCAGCCCTGATCTTCCCATTGTACAGACGAGTAACCTGAAGTTCAGAGGTTCCACAAAGCCCACAGTGACCTGGCTGGAAAGTGGATGAGCTGAGACTGGAGCTCAGGTCTCCCTAAGTCTCACCCAGCAGGTGCCTCTGGCTGTGGAAGCCGTGGGACGGACCCTGCTCCTGAGTGGGACTCTGGACTAGACAGCGTCCCAAGGAGCAAGTTTCCCAGGCCTGAGTGGTGTGTCTTCTCTGGGCTGCCTTCCAGACATCCATTCTTGTCCCACTGGGCTGCTGACTGATGGCCCCCTTGCTGGGGAGCCCCCTTGATCATAGGGACACGGACAGCCCTCTGTGCCATGGACACCACTGCTCAAAGCAACTTGTTTCTGGACTTTTCTATCCTGGTACTCAGATCACAGCAAGCTGGGGAAGCAAAATGGAGGATGCTGGCTGTACTGACCCAAGGGCTGCAAGATGCCGTCAAGCCATTTGGCCAGAGTGTGGTCTTGGGTGTAGGCAGACACATATTCTGGCTCCTCCATCTGCCAGGAAGGACTTTTGCACAGGAGGTCCTTCTGACAGCCTAACCTTGTCTGCCTGGCCCCTCGTTAGGTGGCCCCAGTGGTCTAGGCCATCCAGGGCATTGACCCTGCCAGGCAGCCCCGGGAGACACCATCCAGCAGATGTCCCTCTGGAGTGGCATCACCACACTGCCATAGCCAGTGATGCATTCTAAGAATGCGTGACACGGAGAACCTTTTCCCTGGTGTGCTTCGGGCAAGTGATCCCAGAAGGGCCTGCCAAGAGCAGGGCAACGGGTGTGCCAGCGCAGGGCCACTGGGAGAGCAATGTGTACTCTGGGAAGCTGTGCAAACGTGGCCGAGCCATTCTTTGGTGATAACGTCACTTTTATAACATTTGATCTCTTCAAAGGATCCTGTTTGAAAAGTTTCCACACTAATGTTGTCTATCTCCTTTATTACCCTTCATGCCGATCGCCCCCTCCATTATTACCTGCTCTGGCTGGATACTTGGTAATAATTATTTTGAACCTGCCATATGGTAATTCTTCACTCCCATTAGTAAACTGACTTAGTCTAAGAGCAGGCCAGGATTTTGTCAGAGACAGGTCTTACCAAATACATCACAATAACTATGTCTTTAAACTACTCCCCAACACCTTGGGCCGTGAAGACAGCCCTGGTGTGCTGCCCCTTCTGTCCCCATCACAGCGGGGCTCAGAGCCCAGCCCTGCCCAGCGTGACTCTTTAACTGAGTCTCCTAAAACCGATGGGGGATTCACACCTCCACTGCTTTCCACAGGGTGCTGCTCAGCTTATTTCTAAAATTTCAGACAGTTCCAGCCCCCTAGGGAGATCCTGGCCAAATGGATGTCCCCATCCAGCTTCGTGTCACCTGGGGGTGGGGTGGGGGGACACCTGCTTGGAACAGGACATCCTGCTGCATCAGAATTTGTCCTGTCCAGATGGTGAAGGCTGGGCACTGAGGGGTGCTCCCATTCAATTCTCACAGCATCCCTGGGAGGTTTCGCCCCCATTTTACAACTGGGGAAACCACAGCACAGAGAGGTTATGTAACTAGCCCAATGCTGCAGAGCCTGGAAATGAGAGCCAGGACTTGAACCCTGACTGCAGAGCCTATGAGCTGAGTCCCAGCCCAGAGCTACTCCGTGAAGCCACCCCTGACCCCCCTGCCCCTCATTCCCTGCTCGGACTCTGAACAGCACCATCTTTCCGGACCAATCCACTGCGTCCATCACTCGATTTGACAGACTCGTGCTTCACTTTCAAGTTCTGGTCTTAACTGGGTGAACAGATGACAATCTTGATGGGGGGCAGGGGCCAGAAAGCTGCGTCTGTGTCCTCTCCGGGGTCAGCGCGGGGCCTGGCACACAGCAGGGGTTGCATCTGTCCTTGCTGAAGAGGCATCACTTGCAATGGCTCCCCTGACTGCGGGGAAGGCCCTGTGGGCCAGCGTTTCTCTTCCCTGGCCCCCCACCCAGGAGGCTCACTTGGCCTGGCCTTTCATCCCAGCATAGGCCCAGGGTTGGCTGACGCTCAGCGCCTCTCCTCTGCCTGGGTCTGCAAAGAGTTCACCACCATGTTATTGGAAAGGCTTCCAAGAACTGGAGGCCAGGTTCACTCAGAGGGTGCGCTGCGGGAGGAAGGGAGGAGGGCGGGGAGGGAGGGTGCAGGGAGGAGCCCCTCAGCAGGGAGCTGGGCGAGAGAAGGCAGGGAGGAGGGGGCGGTGGAGTCGAGACCCCACAGCTGGGTGTGCACCAGGCCCACCGAGGGGCCCACCGCCCCAGGCCCCCGTCCTCAGGGCCACCCCTCCAGCTCCAGCTCTGTGTTCACTCCATTTGTTCCCCGACCTTCCTGGGGCCAGTCACACCCAGCGTTACCTTGAAGAAACCCACTGGCCTACAGAGAAGGAAACCGTGCTCACCAGCCCAAACATTCACCTGCGAACTGTTTAGTCCAGCTTGTCCTTTGAAGCCCCTGGTTCTCCCTGCCGGGCACCCCAACTGACAGTCCTCCCCAAAGTGCCCTCATTCTGGTCTTTCACCCTCTTCTCGCTGATTCCCCCACCACCCCGGGGCCATTTCTGTGCCTGGGCCGCACAAGCTGGTACGGATGTCACTTGATTAAAGCGATGCTGGGAGGTCCCCATCCCGCATACACTGCCCCTGCCCTCTGCCTAGAGTTACTTTGCTTTATCCTCACGCCTGAAGTCCTACCATCAGAAACAGCCCGCGTCTGCTTTCAAAGTCAGACACCCCACGAAGTGGGAAACGTGGTAGCCGGTCTTCCACCCGTTCGTGTGAATTAGCGTTAAGGCCTGGCTTCCTCCGAATGACTGGGTTGGATCCTCAGAAAGAAGGATGGAGTGGGAGTTCGGAAGGGGTGCTAAGAGGTTGGGTGGGTGGGGTGATTCTGGAACAAGGAATGATTCCTGGATGGGTAGGCTCAGGGGGATGGAGGAATTTGAGCAGCAACAGAATAGTACGAGAGTACCAGGAAAAAAAAGTCATGCTGCCCTGCACAACTACTGCTGAAACGGAGCGAGGAAAACCAGGGGTTGAACACACACTCAGGGGGCCTTCATAACTTCCCAGTGTCTCCGTCACCTGGTTAGAACCCCAAGCTTAGGCGGTCCGTACTCAGAGTGGAATGTTCACCGAGGACACACACACAGAATGAAGGAAGATACAGCAGTGCCCAGGAAACTGCCTCAAACATGTTCCCTTCCAAGCTGCCAACCGGGGAGGCCTCACAGATCAGTTGGAGGCAGAGCGAGCCCGTTTCCTTTTATTGAAACTTCTACCCTTCTAGAATTTCTCCTTCTCTGCAGGTCCAGGCCACAGAGACATTAATCCCTATTCAAATGAACCTTCAAGCTTCTTCCTTTATTAGAAAAAAAAAAAATCTCTCAAAACATCCCAAAGCAGAGGCTCTAATGTCGCCCAGTATGCGTTTACCAGGAAGCGCGGGAGCAGGCTGTGAGCCTCACCTAGCCTCTCTTGTTGGGAGCAGATAATGTGACCGTCCTCCCCTCTCTGCCCCGCTCCCCCTTCCCTCCGACAGCTTTAATAAACACTGATTAGTTCAGTCTTTCAAGCACAGCTGTCCTGCGAGTTGTCCAGTCAACTGGGGTCCGGGGTGGGAGCCAAGGGCTGGAGTGTAGAGCTCGGATCTCCACATAAACCAGCCCTCCCTTCCCCTCCTCCATCGGCCTCTCCTGAGCAGGTGGGAGTTGAGGAGGAGGGCACGTCTCTGGCTGAAACCAGGGATGGCAGAAGCGGTTTCTGAGCCGCCTGCTGAGGGCAGATCCCCAGTGGGGGAGGGTGGGGGAGCAGAGCTCCCAGGCAGGGTTAGAGGTGAGGCTGCCCTCCCTATGTGCTATGAATTCGGGCCTCCCCAAAACCCTCCAGCCAAATCTAGGGGCCCTGAAATGGCACCTCGGGGGATTAGTTTTGGGCTTCCTCTCTGGTTAAAACGTGCTGGCACATTATCTGAGGGCAGAAATAGAGTGTTAGTCAATTTGTCACCTATAGGAGGTGTGTGGCTAAATGGATGAATGAATGAACACATGAGTGAATGACTGACACCCTGGGCTACTGTTAGAAACGATAGTAGAAGAAGGGGAGGGAAACTCTGGGTGCATCCAGGGAGGTGAGGAGGGACGCCATCGAGGGGTTGGGAGAAGAAGGGGGTCCCAAGTCCATTTCTACCCCGTCACTGTTGTGCATGTGGCCAGCCAGGCAGCATGGGCCCCGCCCTCGCAGAACGTGACTCCATTACCAAGTAACTGCCATTTGCACAACTCCTGCTAAATCTTCCTCTGAGAAGTTGGGACAATTGTCCTCTGAGAATGGGATGCTCAGAACTGTCACAGCTGAACTTCAGAAACGATCCACTCAAGGGCGCTCTGAATTCTTTTTCAGCAGCAGAAGTCCCCTTGTACAAATACAATTTTGTGCACAAACAGACCCACCCAGAACTGTTCTTGAATCAGCTCCGTGAATCCCTTCGGAGAACATCAGTCTAACCCAACTCCTCATTTCAAGTAAGGAAACCAAAGCCCGGAGAGCTCAACCTGTGCTCTCAGACTCCATCACACCCACTCTCAGACGCCTGGTCTCCCCCTGAGCATCTACGTCAGTACCTCTGGGGTGGGGCCCTGGCACCTAATATCTTTAAAAGGTTTCAGAGGCGATGAGCACCTGTAGTCAGGTTTAGGAACGGCTGGGTTAAGCTCTAGTTTGGAGGGGAAGTCGTCTTCACTACATCAATAGCAGGGCCTGATCCCAGCTGCTTGGCAGTGATTTCCAAGATGCTGTTGGAATTAATTTCTGGTACTGAGGTTTGCTTATATTGGACTTAATGCCACAGAATGGCCACTGACCAATCGGGATTTTAACATGTTCTGGTAAAAGGGTAATTTTTCATAATCACTGGCAGTCTTTCAAATTAGGTGAGTCTCCCCTACACGACTTGGCTCATATTTTTCTCTGTTAAAAGTGTGACTCCAGTCAATCCCGTAGGTATGACAATGGGATAAAATGATCTCATCGTGGGACTGGAATACCAGTGTGACATAGACCACCCAGCCACACCCCTCGCCGTTTGGGTTGAATCAACCGCTCCTGTCAGCAGCTCAAGGCCCCAACAAGAATAGGATGAGGGGCCTTGCTTTACCCAGCTGCCACTTGGTTAAGATGCTAGCTCTCCAACAGCTTTATTTGTGCTCCCAAAGGGGTCAAGTGGAATTAAAAGGTCAGGATCACAGTCAAGTCTCCACCAAAGCCCCAAACGTTGAACAGCTTGTCCAGTGAATGTCAAATTCATTTCCCTTTAGGTCAATTTCTTCCTCTCCCAGGGCCTGGCTTTCCATCAGCAGCTGCGTCTGGACAGAGTGGGGCTGAGGCAGTGGGCCCCACTGCTGGCTCTCTGGAATATTCCTTGGAAAACAGAATGAAATCACCAACCGCTGCGTCATATCATGGGACCCTGCGCTCTCCCACAGAAACTCGCAGGGAAGACCTGGTGAGAGGTCCGGGACACGCGCAGGAAACGCCAGGCTAGGGAGGATGCTCAAGCAGCTGAAATAAATGGCTCTCCCCACAGGTATGGCAGGCAAATGTGACTGAGCTGATTCCAGAATACTACCTGGGTGCTGCTTCCCTGAGTATGTAAGCCCTTCAAAAACAGGATGGCTAAGGGGGGAGAGTGTAGCTCAAGTGGTAGAGCACATGCCTAGAATGCCTGAGGTCCTGGGTTCAATCCCCAGTACCTCCACTGAAAAATCAAATAAATAAGTAAACCTAATTACCTCACCCCTGCAAAAAAAAAAAAGGAAAGAAAAAAAATTAAAATAAAAAAAACAGGATGGCTACAATTAAAAAGGCAGATACTATCAACATTGTCAAAGATGTGGAGAAACTGGAATCCTCACGCACTGCTGGTGGGATGGAAAATGGCGCAGCCGTTGTTAAAAGCAGTCTGGCAGCTTCCCCAAAAGGTAACACATAGAGTTGCCATCTGATTCAGCGATTTTACTCCCGGGTATGTATCTAAGAGAAAGCTAACCTATGGCCACAGGAAGACTTACACACAAATGTTCAGAGTATTATTTACAAGAGCCAAACAGGGGAACAACCCAGCTGGCCATCAAGTGATGAATGGATAAATAAAATGCAATATATCCACACAGGGAACATTACTCAGCAATAAAAGAAATGAAGTACTGACGCATGCTACAGTGTGGATGAACCTTGAAAACATTATGTGAAGTGAAAGAAGTCAGTCACAGAAAGCCACGTCATCTGTCGTTCCATTGATATGAAATGTCCAGAACAGGCAAATCTATATACAGAGAGAAGGTAGATTATTGGCGACCTAATACTGGGAAGTTGGGGTGAAAAGGGAAGCGACTGCTAATGGTTACAGGGTCCTTTTCAGTGTGATGTAAAATATTCTAAAATTGATGGTGGTCATGGTGACACAGCTTTACAAATACACTAAAAATCACTGACTTGTACACTTTAAATGGGCGAATTGTTTAATGAAAAAGAATATGAAAATGAATATATGTAATACATATGCATGGCTGGGACATTGTGCTGTACACCAGAAGTTGGCACATTGTAACTGACTATACTTCAATTAAATAAATAAATCAATAAATGGCTGAATTGTATGGTATATGAGTTACATCTCAATAAAGATATTATTAAAAAAAAAAACCTTCATCCTCTTCTACACTTCCTCAGGGATCAAAAGAAGGCAGGTAACAACAGGAATCTTGGTCACTGTCACCTCCCTTTGCCAGTAGATTCACGAAAACAAGTGGACTGACCAGTTATCTCCGGAAACAACTTAACAGAATTATCAGCCAGAATCCACAGTCCAAAAAAGCCAGAGCTCTGATTGTGTGTGTGTGCACATATGTGTATGCAGGCAAGGCAGAGTTTTCCTGAAGGCCAAGTTCAGGTCAATGATAGCATTTGGGAAGGTCACGTGGACATTTGCTTCTGGTTTGTATCTAATTTGAAAAAGCCACTCTATCATTAGGCAATTTTTCCAGCTCAGTGTCTCGGTGTTGCTCTACTCAATTCGTTCAGAGGATGAACTCACTTCTTGACCAATGAAGAACATCCCGCCCCAGTTTCCTGGCTCAGGAGGGGTGGGCTTTGGTCGTGCCAGCTTTCCCATTCTGCACCCCACGTGACCCAAGCCGGGCCACCACTGGGGAAGAGCTCTTACCCTGGGGGAAGCTTCCTTCTTACGTGCTGGATCCTGCAGGTGGAGGGGGTGCAGGGGTGATGAGGTGAGGGAAGGAGGCCCATCTGGCTGGTCCCTTTCCAAGCAAAGCCCCAATGGAGGGGCCTCCCAAAAATAACAAAAGTGAGTGAGGCAGAGGAGAGCACACATTCCTCTTTTTCTAAACACAGGCTCTAGTTGGACATAGGGAAAGTTCAATTATGCTGCAATTTTGAAAGACATCCACTGAAGATAAACTCTCCCTTCAAAGGAATTACTCATCTCATTCCATCATGGTACCTCAGGGTCTATCAGTATTCAAATTTATTAAGCAATCACATGCAGAATGCATGGTACAAACGACTCATTTCATCACTCCATTCTCCCAATTTTTTTTTTTTTTTTTGCTAAGTCATGAGAAGTTGGCAAGTTAAAAATCAAAACAAAAACTAACAAGCGCATGTGCACACAAAGATGGGGGAAAAAATCCTTCATGGAGTTACGGTGAGGCGGGCGGCTTTAGAAAGGAAAAAACACAATCTCTGACTAATATGAAGGAGGCTCCAAATTGCTCTTGGCAACAATCTCTCAACCCCAGATTCCCCTCCCTCTATTCATCTCTGTAGTTCCCAGCCAAAGGAAAATAAACTGAACAGCTCTCTCCCTGGCCCAACCTGTAGGGCTGCACGGCTGAGCAGGGTGCTGAGCAAACAGACATCCCCATGCAATTATACACCTGTGCAATGACTGTAAACATGGGGCAGCCAGGCAGGGGCTCGCCACTCCTATCAGGCTGATCATCTCAATATTAGGAGAAAAATGCCTTTATTCTGGCAGTGTGACATCTAAACGGAATGCTGTATGATCTTGTGACCTCAAATCCAAGATACTTTAAAAAAGAAGAAGAAGAAAAGAAGAGGAAAACCATTCTCCCTGGAAGAGCTGGTGTCAGTTGCGAAGAAGGAAGGCCCCAGAGCATCTATCTGATGGGCTTAGCTTCAAGGCAAGATTTATCAGTTCACCTTCCTCACCAAAGTGAGAATTAATTTGAGAGGTAGTTATCTTACACCTATGACACTATTCAAGATGGAAGGAGACTTAACAGGCCAAATGTCCCGGAATATTTATGACCACCCTGTCTCAAAGATCCATCTGACACCATTTTATGAGGACAGATATGTCAGGTCAGCTAAAACGGAGATGGACAGGAGCATGGGGAAACGGCATGGTAAGCGGAGACATAGCAGATGGAGCACGATCTTTTCAGTTGAGTCGTCAAACACCCTGGCTGGCAGGGTGTGAGCTGCTATGGACAGCCGGGAGACCTGGGGTCTACTGACTTTGCTACGAAGTCCTGTGAACATGGACAAACTTCCCCAGTGCTAGGATGAGGGCCTTGGAGCTCCAGCTCCAGCCCATCCCTGTCACTGGGAACGAGGCTGACACATTGTGGGTGGGGATGTGATGCTCTGGGGCAGCTTTCAGCCCAGCTGGCATGGCTGCAGAGAGGTGCCAGTCTCCGGGAGGCTGCACGGGGCTCTTGTCATCTCCAGCTGGGATGCACAACACTAAAGGCTCATCTTGGAACCCATGATAGTAAACTGATTATCTGAACAGCAGGGGTTCAGACAGCATCATGGGGAACTGTGTGCACTCCACAATGTCTCCTTGAGCCGGCCCCAGTCCTCATGACTGCGCACAGGGGCACCCATACTCCCACTGCCCACCCCTCTTCTTCCCCCAGGCCTCCTGCTGCTTCTCCTGCCTCATGGCCATGCTTCTGCAGCATCTTCCCACATAGCGTCTCATTTCAGCCACTCAATACCCACTGAAAGATGTACATTCACATTGACAGAGGCCAGGGCCCAGGTCGGAGTCACTTACTAATGTGTGCCCAGCATTTAGCATGGTGCTTAGAATCACACATAAGACAATACAGTAGTTATCGAATAAATGATTGACTGATTGAAAGAAACTCAAATTCAAGAACATTAACATTGGATGTAACACATACTATTTTGTGTCATACAATAATTATACTAGAGTGATGGATTCCCGTCTCCCCAACTAAAGTATAAGATTCTAAAAGATGGTGGTAAAACAGGTAGCTTGATCCCTGGCTCTGTTACTAAGTAGCTGGGCAACTTACTGAACCCCTTTGAGCGTCAATTTTCTCACCTGCAAAGCGGAGCTAATGGTTCATATCTGATGGGTTGTGTGGGTTACAGGAGATAATGTGTGCCAAGCACAGCACCTGGCACATGGTAGATGGTCTCTGGATGTCCCATCCCTCTCCTCCCTGCCTGGACCTCTCTGGTTTATCTCCCAGCGCTGACATGGCAGGATAAGCCTCGAGTTCTGTGATCTCCAGACCTTCACACTTTCCATCTTCCTCCTTCAGGGTCCTGGCCCAATGCCTCCTCTTATTTTAAGCCTTTCTTGACCTCTGGCTGCCAATGTGCCTCTTCTCAGATCCCAAAGTGGCTCTCCCAGCAGTCTGTTGAGGACATTTGACTCACTACCTAGCCTTTGCTTATTCTGTACAAGCCTCATCTATCTGCACTGGATGCCCCTTGGCGGTGGCCCAGGTCTGCATCCTTTTCTGCATCTCCCAGCAGGTGTTAGAAGGTGCTTGGTGGGATCCAAATCTATCAGTTTCATCAAGTTCCGGAACCCATGCCGGTGAGGAGCACAGGACTCACCTGGGGTCTCAGTCCCTCACCTGTGAGAAGGGGGTGATGAGGACGGTGGTGGCTGCCCGTGCGTGGTCCTTAGTGCGGTCGTTTGGAGGAACTTAGGAAACAGCACCAAACACCATGTGCAGAAGCCAGAGCACAGGCTGACCCCAGCCATCTTTTAAGAGGGTAGGTTTCTTCTCCCTTCCAGCCCAGGTTGGGCCTTAAGGGGAGAGGGTGGTATCAGCTACTTTCTCTTCCTGGAGATCTATCCAGAGAAGGTTCCTGAACCCTTCTAATCCGCAGGATTTAACTGGGTGAAGGAGTGGAGCTGAAACTTGAACCTGGCAGGGCCTTCACCCTCCCTCTCCCTCCCCTTCCACAAAATCCCCTATCGACTCTGGAGAAAACCGCCTGATTGTTTCAACCACTTCCTTCACATTTTCATATTTCTGCACTTGGAGAGATTGGAAGGGGTATGCCTCCAGTCCGCCAATGAATCGCGGGAACGGGGCTGCCCCCTGTGCAGAGCCCAGTGCCAGGGGTTAAAAGAAAGAAGGCAGAGGTCCCGGGCCCACCGCCCACAGCCGAAGCCAGAAACCTGGACGACCAAACCCCGGCGACCCTCGGAGGCCTCCCCACAGACACGAAGAAAACTGCACCCGCACTCGATGCTCCGCGCGGGGTGTGTAAGGGGGTGCGAGTTCTTTTCAGAGTCCCTCCTAGCCCAGCCCGCGGCCACTGCGCCCGCCCGGCTGCAGGGCACCCGGGGCTCGCTCGTGAGGGCGACAGGGGTGCGGACGCACGGAGCCGTCCCGTCCCACCCCAAGCCGGCGGGCCGCATCGGGAGCTCCGGGACCCCCCGGCTTGGCTCAACCGCCCACCCACGCCCAGGTCGGGGCGCAGGGAAGGGTCCCCACACAGCCAGCTCTGCCGGCGGTTCAGCCCAGGGACCGCGACGGGACTCCCTCCTGCTCGCCCAGCGACTTCTGCCAATCCCCTCTTTTATCCTCGCCCCTGATCTGACTTCTGCCAGGAGTTGCCTTGGCTTTTGGCTCCCCCCACCCTCAAAGTTTTGCATCTGATACTAGGGGGAGGGGGTGTTGGGGGAGGGTTTTGAAACTAACAATGTCTATCGGCAGCCACCACCCCGAGTGCCCCTCGCACTCTTCCCTCTCCTCCAACCCAAAACCCGCCGCGAGGACTGAGGGCGCTGAGAAAGGAGCAGACTTGCTGTATCCCGAGTCCCCGATTCTTTCCTGCGTGTCGCTGGGGATACAGTGCTGCGCGCCCCTGTGTGAGCGCGGGGCCCCCGTCCCGCTTTCCCCAGTACGCGCCGCTCCAGCCCAGGCGCGGCTTTGATATTCCTTGCAAACGCCGCCGCTCACGCTCGACGAGTGCCACCCGAGCCAGTGGTTCCCCGCCACGCCGAGCGCGAGCGCCCGCAGCGCCGGGAGAGGGGACGCAGTCGCCCGGAGCCGGAGGGGCCTCCTCCCCAACCCACCTCCGCGGGCTGCCGGCCGGCCGGCCGCCCGGTGCCCCGCGCGCATCCCAGCCCGCTCCGGCCGAGGCCGCCGCAGACCCACCTGGCCGCCCCGGGGACGCCGCGCTCGTGGCCGGGCCGTGTCCTGAGCGCCGCCAGGGTCCCTGGCTGAGAATCCACGCGGCAGCGCTGCTCAGGGGAGCCTGCCGCAGCCGGCGAGAGGTTGTCATTGATTCGTGCTGGGCGAGTTAAGCCATTCCAGGAGTGGTTTTGAGAGAGCACTCCCACCCCTCCCTCCAACCAGAAGTATTTGGCAGGCAGCCCCTTTCGTCCACCTGTACTGTTAAGCGCGGGACAAGGACCAATTTCACCAGTCGTGTTTTACGCCTCACTTTGTAACAGGCAGTGAGCCCTTTCCTAAAGGTGAAGCAGAAACGAAAGCAAGGGTGGCTGCGGAGTTCTCCTCCTGCTCTTCTCCCGGGTCTCTCCGTTTGTTTATTTTTCCCTCTAATATTTCACAAAATGCCTCACCACTTATCTCAAATCAGGATCTGCTTTTCATTGTTATTGTTTTATTTTCTTCAATTCTGTGTGCCTTTTATTTTTAGAGGCAATTTTATTTCCATTTGCCTGAAACCTGAGCCCAATAAAATTACTAGAATTATATGTTTTCTCCTTAAAGGGTCGTGAGTGTAACTTACTAAATAAAACACCGCACAGCAAGCCTTCAAGTGGCAAAAAAAAAAAAAAAAAAGAAGGAAGTGCAGGAAGCAAGCACGGAACTGTGGCTCCCTCCGTGGGGTTGCCCAGGGGAACTCGGCCCAGAGGGAGTCAAGAGGTCTGAGGTGGGGGCACCCACTGACACTCCTCTCCAACAACAAACACAGTATCACCAGGCTCTCCTTGGCTTTGTCTCCGTTCTGAGACTGACTCAGAAATGCCAACCAGAGACCCAACAGTCCACGTTTGGGGTGAGCCAACCACCAATCCAAGAGGTGTGGCGGGAGCGCCCTCTTCCAAGCTGTTCCTTAAAACCACACCCCACACTCTTTTTGAAAACTGCCAGCTGAGAGGCTCCTGCTACTGTCAGCCCTCTTCCTCAGGAACTGTCCTTCATCTGGGGGGAACCTTCATTAACTCCTTGGTACCTAGATTGGCTGTTCTCAGAAATGGGGGAGGAGCCAGGGGAATCCTTCCTCCCTGGTGACCCACTGCCTGGTGTGCGGTGGAGAATCAGCACAAGACAAAGGTAACCAATGAGACCAATGAGAGGCCTGGCCCTCCACGACCTTTGCCACTCTTCAGAGGCAGGTCACAAGCCTTAAGGCACCCCAAAGCCAGAGGTGAATCCCAAAGGTCCGTTCATCTATGAACGCTAAGGATGGGGCTGAGGTTTGCAGAATCCCAGGAAGACGGTTCAGACTTAAGTATCTTCTCCAACAGGTGCCCCCTGCCTGAAATTCCAGTGTTAATGATTCATTTCTTTGTGGGGCACGCCCTGCAGAAAGCCTGTGCCGGGGCAAGGGCAGGCAAAATCGCTTCTGGAAGGCAGGAAGGGTCTCTCTCTCTCTGTAGTTCTAAAACCGTAAATAGCCATGGGTCGGGGGCAGGAGTCTCCCCAAGGGGCTGGAATGAGTCTGTCAGACCCTTCTTGCTCTGGTGGGAGGGTGGCGGTTGGCAGCACATGGGGACAGAGAGGCTCAGAGCCAGGGAGGGGTGAGTTGGGGTGGAGAGGGGGTGCTAAATCAGAGAATCAGGCACTGAAGGTCAGAAGGGAAGGTGCTTAATCAGGGCAGGTGGACAGTTTCCAAGATTGGATGACTCCATAGCTTTTTATCAAAAACCATGTACTCCCGGAACACCCAAGCCAAAGAATGAAAAGTCAAATCCCTTTGTCCACAAAGGCGCTAATTAAATATCCAATCAAGTGTGACTCCACACTCCACTCCCAGACCCGGGAGGTAAAGGTGCCAACGCATGACCCGGTTGGAATCAGTGTCAATCCAGAAGTGTTTGTTGTGCACCCGTAAGCTGAGGTTTGCTGCAACAGCCTGGGTGAAGGTGGGGTGGGTGCAGTGGGGTGCTGCCCTCGGAGCCTCCTGTCTTGTGGGGAGTTAAAGCACAGGGCTGTTCAGCATGGGGCAGGGAACATGGAGCGCTATGTGGGATCCATTAAGGGCGCAGATCCTCGGAGCAGACAAGGAGCCAAGGGGCAGTCATGAAGAGAGGACTCATGTGGAGAGGGCTCTGGAAGTGGTCTGGGCAGGCCTGGAAGTCTATGTTGCTGTGAGCAGGAGGGCATGTCAGGTGGGGGAAGTGAAGACCGGAGTGGGGGTGGGACCTGGCCTTAGAGGGGTCTCCCAGTGGATAAAGCATTGGGTTAGGGTCTGTGAGGTGGGACCAGTTTATGGATACAGCTTCCAACTGAAAGGAGAGAGTACAGGGCTAGGGCCTGCTTTGGAGGGAGGGAGGGAAGACTGGAGCACCTCTTTCAAACCCAGCTGGAGCTGGATGTGGGCAGAGGGGGTTGTGGAGGAGGGAGGCTGCAGGGAGGGGTGGGGAAGAGATGCCGTGTCCAGCCCAGCCTTCCCCTAGGCGGCTCCTCATAGCAGGGCTCCGGCCCCTGGACCTGAAGGAGTGTCTGAGTAGGGCAGCGGGTGGTGCCAGGACTGTCGATACTGCAGCCAAGAGCCCGGGGGAGAGCTGGTCATGCTCCAGCCCGCTGGCTGGGTACCGCAGTGGACAGTGGATGTCATTCCTCCCTCCCCCTTAATCACTGTGCGCGCGCCTTATGGAGACACGCCCTTCGGAAGGGCTCTGGGCAGAAAGTGGAGAGCCCGGCCCCACTGCCCTTCAGCCTCACCTCCCTGTTCTCAGCCCCCATGCTGGCTGCTTCCTGGGAACAGAAACACAGGAGTCTTGTAGGGTGGGGGAGGGGGGCTGGGGAGGCTCCCAAAGCCATACAGAAGGGGCTTGGGGCGGGCCAGACTCTCGATCTGTCACTGTGCATTTCTTTTTGGGAGGTGGTTCCTTCCTAGGCCGCCATCGTTGGCCCCTCCCTCTTACTCCCCTCTCCTCTCCCCCTCCTTCCCGCCCCACCCCCTTCCTGGGTCAGGTCGGTCAGAACACTTGGAAACAGGCTGGCTTACAGACGCCTTGCCTTCCACATCTGCCTCCAAACCCACAACGCACTCTTGTTCCAGGAGGATGAAAGCTCCTGCCCCAACCACCAGGCAGTGGCTCAGAAGGCGGAACAGAAGCCAGGGAGCAAATCTGCTACCATCAACTTGAAACTTTGGTGGTGTCTGGTCATCAGCAGTGACCTAGGCTCACAGACAGCTTCTGTTCGAGCGCGCACACAGCCAGAATTACAGACTGTCTATATGTGCATGTATAGAGAGGGGGATACAGAGATGGGCCATGTGATCCGAAAATAGTAATCACGAACATCTATTGAGGCTCTACCCTACCCCCTCCCATTTAATCCCTTGCAGCCACACTATGAGGTAGATCCTTTTACCATCTCCATTTTACTGATGAGGGAACTGGGGCTCAGAGAGGTCTTGCCACTTGTTCAAGGTCACACAGCTTGATAAATCGTAACACTGAACATCAGGTCTTTAGGCTCTTTAGTCCTGGGTCTTTAGGACTCTGCTGCCCAGAGGCTGCCCCTAGGGTTCGGCTCCAGCTCTTTGTCTAGTTTCCATGGCTGGTTCCCTAAGGAGCAGTTTGCTTTGCTGGTGTGTGCCTCAGTTTCTTCACTGGCTGAGTAGGCAGAATCATGACTTACGGAACTGAGAGGCTGGAACAGCCAGAAAGAGGCTGAGATGGAGGTGAGACTGGTGAAGTGCTAGAGCGAGTCTTCTCTAAAGAACGCACATGGCACTGGGGTTGAGAGTTACTCAAGCTGGAAACTCAGAGTCACCCTTGCTCCCTCCCCCTCCTTCCTGCCCCACACCCTGCTCCAGCCAATCCATTCATAAGACTCAGATCCCAAAGCAGACCTCAAATCTCCCCCTCTTTCTGCCTCCTCCTCCACCACTGCCCTAGGCTGAGCCACCACCCCCTCACCTTGACTTCTGCAGGACCTCTTCACTAGCCCCCTGCTCCTATTTCTGCTCTGTTCCTTTGAACTGGTGCCATGCAGCTGCCCGGGTAATCTTAAAACATGCATTGGTCGTGTCGCCGGGCACTTAACATGCAGTCCAAACTGCTCACCATGACCCACGAGGCATGGCTGAAATCCTTATTTCTTTCTCCAAACTCACTGCTGCCTCCCACTGCCCCCATCCTCCAGTCAGACACACTGAGTTCCTTTGCCTTCCTGATGTGGGACTTCCCTTAGCCTGACGTGCCCTCCCCCACCTCAGGTCTTGAAGAAGTGTCACCTCCTCCGAGAAGGCTTCCTTGACTACCACAGATAAATTAGGAACCCTCCCCCATAATCTATTTCTGACCCTTGGTCAGAGCACTCATGTAGCTTGCATACTCTTATTTAACTGCATGCGTACGTTGAATTATTTTTTGACCATCCCTCCCACTGGAACAGAGGCTGCTCATGGGCCAAGACCCTGCTGTGTCTTCTCCACTGTGGGTACCTGGTACACGGTAGATTCCTGGCAAATACGTGGGGAACAAAGTTTTGTAGAAAAAACCCTAGATCCAGGAGACAGGGGGACTGGATCTAGTCCTGGCTCAGCCACTGGCAGGCTGAGTGCTCCTGGGGGTGTCATGTGCCCTCCCACATCCTCATCTTCATCCTCTGTAAAGGGGTACTACGGATGAGATGACAACCAGGAGCCTCACCAGGTCTGACACCCTGCAGCCAGGTTGGCCTTCGTCCTCTGAAATTATGCAGGTGCCAATAAACAAACAAGAGAATCCTGGCCATCATCACTTGAGAGGGCTTCGAGAAGACCTCTGTTGTCGGCCCTGCTGATTTTTGAGGCCAATCAGCTGGTGAAGACAGGTATTCCTGTGGCTCTGACCACCCACCACCCCCACTGCACAGGCTGCCAGCGTGCGTGGCAACAGGCGGGTCCAGAGCAAGCAGTTAGGACCTTGGAGAGAACCAGCATGAGGCCCAGTCAGAGCTGCTCTTCTCTGGAGATTTCCAACCCAATGGCCATGCTCCTTTGATGTATTGAGTCTGAGGGCCCGGCCTCCATCCAATGAGGTCAACGTCTGTACATGTGGTGTTTTCAGTGGCTTCTCAACCCATTATCCTGCTTGGCCTTCACAACCACCCTGAGGCCCACTTTGCAGATGAGGAAACTGAGACCTAGATTAAAAAGTGAGTGAGTGGCAGAATGGAGATCTTTGAAATCAGCAATGAAAAACTCTCATGAGAATAATATTCTTTTTAAAATGCATGTATATGAATAGATAATTTTAAAGAGAATACTGATATATATGAAAAACCAGGGAGGCTATAGCTCAGTGGTAGAGTGGGTGCTTAGCATGCCCAAGGTCCTGGGTTCAATCCCCAGTCCCTCCATTAAAAACATTAAATAAATAAATAAATCAAATTACCTCCCCCCAAAAAAATTAAAATTAAAAAAAAAAGAAAAAATCATATACAATTCTTCCATAATAGAGAAAATTTGTGACCCTTAATCCCACCACACTAGTCAGGGAATGACCCCAGCCTGACAGCAGTGCAGGGCCCTGGTCTCCCCTCAGGGCCCCCTCCTCTCTCTCTCTCTCTCTCTCTCTCTCTCTCACTGGGGGGAACAGTCCACCCTGCACTAAACACAGGCTTCACGACATCCCGCTTTGCACGTGTTAGGTGCTCAATAAACATTTAATTAAATTTTGAGGAAAACGGAGAGAAAACTCCACCGGCTGGATCATGAAGGTGGTGCTCAAGGGGGGCCCCCAGCCTCTCCCATTGCAGCCCCCCACATCCTGTCTGATGACACCCGAGTCCTCACCATCCTGAAGGCCACTGTGTGTACTATTCCACGCATGGCTTTGTAATCACGTGGCTCTATCATTTTGATCGTTAGATCAGATTTTATTGAAGTATATTAAAATGCCAGTGGGAAATAACAATTCATCGCCGTTCATCAAGCGTCAAGAACAGAGAAGGAGCCACAGCTGAATCTAAGCTAAGCTTCCAGGGTGACAAAATGTATTCGCATCTGCTGGTTGCCAGTGCGACACACTTTTCTGCCACCGTGTCTTAGAGGGACAGACCCATCATCCAGAACCAACTGGCAGTTTGCCAGACTTCTTGCCCAGACTCCCCCACTTCTTCAAGCACACAGAGTTGAGAGAGGAGTGGAGTCCCGGTGACCGTGACCGGCTGGCCTTTGGCTGCCCCAGTCCAGTGGATGCTGGAGAAAAAGGCAAGGCCTGTGGGGGTGGGGCCAGATCCTCTGAGCCCGCCTCCCACCTCTCAAGTGTACTGGGAGACCAGCTGGAGCTTGTCCTGACCCTGGGTGGGAGCCTCCCAGGTGCCTGGGTACCGGAATTGTTCTTTTTGGGGAAGTGAGGGGAAAGTACCTTGCCTGGCTGGGCACAGGGAAGGGCTGGGGCCCTGGCTAAGCCACACAATAGACAGGGCGAGTGAGCTCACAGCCTGAGGGCCCCCAGGGCTGCCAGGGCCTCGCCCTTCTTCCAGGTTGCATCAGTGACATAGTCAGGCACGCTAGGGAGGAGGGGAGGGCACCAGGAACTTCAGCAGAGCGGCTGGGGTTCTGGGTGACTGGGCCTGTCACCCCCAGAGCAGGCTGGGCATCCAGGGGCAGAGGGCTTGGCCAGGACCTGGCCAATGGGGCAGCGGTGGGAAAGCGGGCAGTACCACCAGCCAGAGAGGCAACTTCCCTCCTCCCTTCCTCCCTTCCCTCCTCTCTGCCTGCCTGCCTTCTTTCCTTCCTTCCTTCCTAACTCACCCTCCCTCCCTCCCTTCCATTCACAGTTAAGTACTGACCACCTTTCTGCGGTTCCCACTACTTAGGCTTTGGCTCTAAAGTGACCACATCAATGTGTCTCCGTCCTCATGGAGCTGACTTTCCAGCAGAGGAAAGACAATGAACAGATAACCATCAACCATGGAATCAGCTGGGTGAGGCCAAGTCTCTGTCCCTAGTCTCTTCCTCAGGGACACCACCTCTTCATCGTCTCCTACAGCCTCTCACCTCATTTGATCCCCACCCCTAGGGATCAGGAGAGCAGGATTTATAGCTCCCACAGAGAGTGAGGAAATACGGTTGAGGGTGGGGAGGTGACTTGCCTAAGGTCACTCTGGGCACAGTGCTGAAGCTGCCGCGTGAAACCCCGGCCACTGGACTCCTTGCCCAGTCAAGGAGTCAAACCCAGCACGGTCACCTAGACTTACCTGCAAAGGGGTCAGGACTTAACTCCATGCTTCTAGAAGTACTTTCTTTTTTTTTTTTAAGGGGTTATTTATACTCAGAAGACTGAAAAAAAAAGAAACTAAGAACTTCAACCTAGGCAAACAACTACCTTAGCATATTAAATGACCCTTGCAAGACAGGACCCTGGGTCTAAGCAGCCTGCGGAGCTGAGGTCCCAGCTGCGCCAGCTGCAAACTCTGGCCTTGACTCAAGTTCCCTTTGGTGAACAGGATGAAAGCTGGCCTCTCCTTCCTGGGTCCCTGCAAATGTGTGAAGCTCCCTTACCCAACCGGGTTGTTGGTACCCTTGGGCATAACCTGGCTGCCCACTTATCCCTTCGCTGCTGTTCGACCAGGATAGGGAAGGGCGGAGGCAGGAATGGGGATGGTGAAGCAGGGCTGCGCACGTACGGGCGCTCGTGTGGCTGTACTGTGTGAGGAGGACGGGCTGGATGGCAAGTTGCTGGATGGGGAAGGGGTACTAGCCCCTTCTCTGTTGGATGAAGCAGTGAACGGGGCTCCAACACCCTCCAGAAAAGTGTCTGCCCTAACTGCTCCAGGGAGCCCAGGTAGTGGCTGGTCTCACCTCTCGTCTTGTGCTGGTCAGCGTGCCATTGCCAGGGGTGCTGAGAATGGCTGGGACAGCCCACAACCCTTCCTGAGGGCCAGACAAGCCAGCCAGACAAGCCAGCCAGGCTGGAGGGTCAGCACAGTGACCTTCGCTCATTGAAGCTGGCGTTTTCATTAAGGTCAAGGGGAAGCTTGTAGGCTGAACAGGGGAATGAGATGGAGATCAAAACAAGGGCCTTGGCCTCCTACAAGGACCACATCAAAGAAATGACTCCCTGTCAACCCCCAAGGACAGGAAAATACTCATAATTATAATAGCTGCAAGCACTGTGCCCAGAGCCTCGCAGGCATTATTTCCTTCAATCCTCAGCAACAATCCTACGAAGCCTATACATTACCATCCCCTTTTACAGAACGGCAGCTCAGAGCCGGGATTTGAACCAAGGTCACAATGACCACCTCTAAAAGTCACTTTTAATCCTGGGAAACTGCCTAAGGTAGCTCAGAATATTTTTGGACTTTGAATGGAGTAGGAGAAACCAGAGTGAGACAGAAGGTAAGAACTGTTACAACAGGGGTAAGATATCAGAGCGGTCCCTTGTCTGAGGCTGTTCATGCCATTTTAGGCATCTCAAAACAGAGCCTAAACAGCTTTCTGTGCGGCAGAGCTGGCAGGCTCACACAGCAGTGAGTTCTAGGACGAGGAGAGTCCTTGGTAAAGACTTTATATCTCACTGAAGATGAGGAAAGCGCAACAGCCTGGAGTGTGCGCGGCGCCAGGGCACGGGCTGTGGCCATGGGAGCGTGGTGATGTTTCTCAGAACATGGATTCCTGAGCCTCTGCAAGTATCTCTGGACAGATGGTTGCAGTGCAGATTCTTGGGCCTCACCACAGGCCCACTGAGTCAGAACCTGAACCCCAAGTCTGCATTCTCACACACCCCAGGGGGTGCATGCTGCTGTGGTGGAAGCAGTGGTGCTTGGTAACTGGTTGGTTTGGCCTTGCGGCTGAGTGGCCCCCGGTTGAGAATCAGTGCTGTGAGAAGCCACTGTCACTGACCTAGGTCCTTCAGGTGTGTGTTGGGGGCGGGGAGGGGGAGAAGGATTGCACCCGAAGCATGTTCCCCACACCAGCCATTTTTAACGGCTGTAGAGAAGGCCAGCCGGCAGGCACACCGTTACACACTTAGCCCCTCCCTACTCTTGGACCCTGGGGGCTTTCCCGTATTAGATAATGTTAGGATGAACATCCTTGTGACTAGTTCCCCCATATTTTGGATTATTGTCTTAGATTAGATTCTGAGAAAAAGGATGAAAAGGGTATGAACATTTTCATGGCTCCTAATGTGTAATGAGAAACTGCATTTTCTAGAAAGGCTGTGCATTTAGGCTGACACCTGCAACGTTCAAGGGTGTCAGTCTCACCACCACACCAGCCCTTTCACATTTTATTTTATTTTATTTTATTTTATTTTATTTTATTTATTTTATTTTATTCCATTCCATTCTGTTTTATTTTGTTTTGTTTTGTTTTATTTTGTTTTGTTTTGTTTTGTTTTGTTTTGTTTTGTTTGTTGTTTTCACCCCTCGTTTTAAAGATAAGGAATTGAGGCTGGATTGCCGAAGTGCCCTGTGGCCTGTCCGAAGGTACAGTCAATGCTGAGCTGGGACAGGAACCCAGCGATTCCTTATTCACCTGCCAGGGTGTTTGGCTGCTGTTGACTTTCTCAGCCTCCAACCAGGGAGGGGAGAAACACCAAGCCTGGCACATCCTTCCCTCTCTGTCCCAATCTCCCTGCCAGCTCTGACTTCAGCTGCTCCAGGAACTCACATTTCAGTGCTTTTCATTGTTTTTCTGCCTCTAAAACCGGGGCCTCTCCTCTGTTCAAGCTCCACACCCTCCGTAAACCCTCTTCTGATCACTCAGAGGAGGTCATTACATACCTGAACTGCAGGTTAGATGTAGATAAGTGGGTGGGGAAGCAGTGGGACAAAGGTGAGGTGACAGCCCAGGGGAGGGACAAAGGCCAGCCAGACTGGCCAGAGCAGTGGGTGCAGTAGGACAAAAGACACAGTGGGACGGTGGGTGGGGCCTGGCGCGCCAGACTAGGGAGTTCAAGTAGGGGGGTTCTTGAGCACACGCCTAGCCAGACATCCTCTGCTACTGGGACAGGGGTTGTTCCATAGGACAGCTGGGCTCTGGCTTCAGCAAGGCCCTTAACAGGGTGTCTCTGTGGGTTTCAGAGGATCCTTAAACTTCCAGCTAGACCACATGTAACACTATGAGTATGTGAGCATGCTCCTTTTTCTGGAGAGACAGCCCAGGGTGTTCATCAGATTTTCAAAAAGGTTCCTAACCTCCCCTGCCTCCAAAGTTCAAAAGATAAAATTAAAATGAAAGTTTAAAGTCAACTAGAAATATAAACTGTTTGTTGTATGAGTTGTATAGATTTTTTACGCATGGTATAAAGAGAGGAAATAATTAGAGGTGGTCCTTTTCAGACAGATGATTGATAAATGACAGATGATTGATAGAAGATTAATAGATGATAGATGATTGAAGATTAATAGGTGATAGATGACTGATAGGAGATTAATATACGACAGATAATTGATAGACGATTAACAGATGATAGATTGATGATTAACAGATAATAGATGATTGATAGAAGATTAATAGGTGATAGATAGATAACTGATAATAAACGATTGACAGATGGTAGATGGATGATTAATAGATGATAGATAAATAGGTGATTGATAGAAGACTCATAGATGACAGATAGACGGATAATTGATAGATGATAGACGGATTACTGATAGACAGATAGCCAGAACAGATCTACATTTAGCAAACAGTTACGGCAAGCAGTCATTATTTGTGCCACTTCAGTTTTCTGCTCTTCCCCTGCGTGACAGGGAGCCCGCGCAGCGGGGAGGAGCTGGCAGACCTGGTGCTGAGGCGTTCAGATCACTGCCCTCCAAGGACGATCAGAGGCAAAGATAAAGCCTTTGTGAAGTGATGAAGTCAGTGGGAAAATGGGATTCGGTTTCACAGCTTTTCCCAGAGCCATCTCTTGCGTAAGAGGGGACCTACTTGACAGTCATCACAGCGAGCCCTTCTCGAGCACTTAGTGGGTGTCAGGCACTGCGCTAAGTGCTTTACAAGTATTGTCTTGTTTACTTCTCAGCGGCCCTGGCGGTTTGGGCAGCACTGTACCTCCTATTTCACAAAAGAGGAAATGGAGGCCCAGGGATATGAAGTCACTGGCCCCAAAGCAAACAGCCGTAAGTGGAACAGCAGGTGCCGGGAGCCAGGCGGGCTGGGTCCCGCAGCTGGGGCTCAACACAGCCTCTGAGAGCAGTCGTGTCGTGTGGTCAGTAACCATCCCCATCTCTGCCTTCCACAAGTGGCTGGACCCGGAAGAGCTTGGCCTGACTGTTCTCTCTGCCTTTAAAGGGATAGTGTAGTGAATACACTTGAAATTATCTAGGCTGATTGTCTATATCTGTTCTTTTAAAAAAAAATAGTAATAATAGTAGTAGCTATACCTCCCATTTAGTGAGCATCTGAGTCAATGTACAAAAGGTTTTATAGTCATTTTCTTAATTCCATCCTTAGAATAAGCCTCCAAGGTGAGTATCAGTGGGTCCATTTTATAGATAGTAGTATTGAGGTCCAAGGAGGTTTAGATAACCTGCCTGAGGTCAGCTAGTGGGGGGGGGGGGCTAGACTGCACCCTTGCTCTTTCTGCTGCTCTGTCTCTTGCTGGGTAATGCAGGGCACAGAGGAACAAGGGCTGGCTTTCTTGTTGGCGCCCACTATGGGTAGGGCATGGAAAAGGTCCAGGGGCTCACTGCCATGGTCAAAAGGAAGGAAAGGAAGGAGGGAGGGAGGGAAAGCAAGAAGGGAAGGTGGGAGGGAACACGGATGGTAGCATGGGCTCTCAGGCAGTACCAAGCTATGGATGAATGACCCAAATCTAGAGCTGCAATTTCAAAAGCGCCACCAAAAAGGGCCACTGGCCACTGGCGACAGTTAAGTGAAACGATCCCCCCAGAGTCAGTCGCTCCAGGATACAGCAGATGTGTGGCCCATGCCTTTTTGGAATTTGGCTACAGTCTTTGAGGCCAACACTGAATGCCTCATGAGATGTTCTTTTGAGGCTCAGGTGAAGGCGGGAGCATGCTCCTTCGATTAAAATCAACCCTTTTAGCTCCTCTTCTCTCTCGGGTTTTGACCTTAATTCTGGAAGCCCTAGGGCCTGGGAGGCATGAAATGCAGGCAGCAGAACGAAGAGCCAGCCCCTAGGATGGAGCTAGGAGGGTGGGAGTGGACAGGGTCACAGCTGCGGCTCAGGGTCATGGCTGGGAAAACCTGAAGGGAGAACTGTGCCCGTCTTGTCAAGTCCAGAGGCCAAAGCTGGACACAGAGTCAGAGAGGCCTTCAGGGCAGAGCCACAGCCAGCATTCCAAGTAAGCTATCAGGGGTCAGGGCAGGGATGACCAGGCCTTAGGAGTCCATCTGAACATCCAGGAGGAAACAGTCTGGGCTGGATCCCAGGCCCTGGTGAGGGGGAGAGGACCCCCTCATAAATGACCCAGTGAGCCTGGGGGATACCCAGGCAAGGCGGACACTCTCCTCTGGATGGGGTGGCGCTCCGCACTCAGAGTCCTGGGGGCTGAAATCTGTGGCAGGACAGGAGCTGAGCTTGACCTGGGAGAGCGGCCCCCAGGAGGCTGGGGCTAGAGCCCATGCCCAGAAGCCGGCTTTTCTTCCATGGAGGTCTCTAGAATCCACCCTGTCCTGTTCTCAGAGGTCTCACTCTCCTGCCTCTACAGTCCTCTTGCACCTGGCATTTTCCTTCATTTCAGAGAATAAAACTTTGTGTTCTTGATCTTGAAAGTAACATGCAGGCATTGTGGAAAGCTTCACGGGCTGAGGATGCTATTATAAAGGTAGATTTTCACCCTGGTTTCCTCACTAGCCATTTTCCCGTGAGCATTTTCCCATGATGCACTTGCCCCATCCCCCCATCCCTGCGCTTCCAATTCATCTCAAGCCTTACCTGCAGGTGCCTCTGGCTGGCATCTGTGTACTCAGATTAAGCAAGCCACGCTGTCACTGCTAAAGGTTCAGGTTCTAGTCTCTTCACGGGAATTGCTTAAACAATCAGAAAAGGTTTGCAGAACAGAAGCCAGAGAAACCCTCCGGGGCAGTGCCAGTCATCAACCAGTGCTGCCTCCTGGAAAAAGCTGATACAAAACTCTACCCAGGACTCTCATTTGCTCTATGTGGTCCCATGTATATGTTAGAATTGTGCACAAAACAAGAGCAAATAAGCCTCTGAGTGACACGGGCCTCAGGGAATGAGTGTTAGAGCACGTATTCTGTGACGTCTTCTGGTGGTT
The DNA here is from genome assembly GCF_009834535.1 of Camelus ferus. Lineage (NCBI taxonomy): Eukaryota > Metazoa > Chordata > Mammalia > Artiodactyla > Camelidae > Camelus > Camelus ferus. Next base: position 14,657,854 of record NC_045725.1, read on the forward strand.
CGAAGTCGTCTCATTTTCCTTTCAGATTCTTGGCTGTGTCTCAGACAGAGGAGGAAAGCAAATAAGTGAGGTTTCTCTGTACCTCTAATATTCCTTGCTATGTTACATGGGTTTCATTTCTTGGAAATGTTAAATGTTCCTTCCTGATACTGTAGCGTTTGTACAGTGTGGTCATCTCCGTGCGGGCAGGCGGGGTGCTCCTAAGTTTCAGGTTTTGCTCCCCTGCCCAAGTTAAGAACCATTGTCACCGCAAACACGGCTATACTAGAAAAACCAGATTCTTTGATCTTTCTTTATCTCATACTGAGCTGCGTGACTCTAACAAGGTTGGAAATAGATTCACACTCAGGCTGTGAGAGCGCCAAGGCTCCTCAGGGCGCCTAGAAACCCACGCCCTCACTTTACCCCTAAGGAAATAGGGTGCGTCCAAGGTTACAAAAGAAGCTATTGGCCAATCGACAAATATCTCCTCCATGGGAGACTTTATGAAATGATTAACAATGACATCTGTGCAGGAATGCGGGCATTTACAATCCTTCTTGTTCCGAAGGATTTGAGCCAGCTTACAAATATGCCTACAATGCAAGGTCAACACACATAAAAAGTAAGAAAGAAAAATAAGACATGGGGCAAGTAAGAGCAAAGATGGAGCCAGGCTTGAGATGAACACTGGCCAGACCTGTGTGCTTAATCCAGCGTGGCCCTAGACTTGGTACCAAGATGCCCAGCAGTCAAGAGTAGGAGGAAATATTCCAGCCCTACAGGATTCTGCTTTCTTGTTCTCTAGGACTTGCTGCTTCCCTCTCCAGGCATCAGTTTTCCAGTCTGTAAAATGGGCAAATCCTGCCTTGTAGGAGCTTCATGAAAATCAAGTGAAATCTTACCTGTAAAAGAAAGTACTTGAAAAGTACTGAGTACAAAAGGGGTTATCATTTTATTTTCTCACTGTCTTCTTGTAATGATTTAAACACTTCTTATTTTCCATGGGCTGATGCAGCCCCCAGATTTAAGCGGTTAGAGTTGGTCAAAGTTAATTCTGTATGCATTCTTAAGAACACCATGCACTGTCCAAACACTGAATCAGAAGCCTTAAAACAGTTTCTGAGCTCACGTTAAGCCTGTTTCCACCATCATACCTTTTCCCCTTCCCTTGCTGTGACTAGGAAAAATTAAGATTCTTAGAAGCAGCCGGGAATGTAAAATTCTAACGCGAAGTTTAAGTACCCGCTAGAAAATTCCTGTTTCTGGGTGCAGGAGTGTGGCTGGATATTGGAGAGGAGAGAGCAAGGATGGGGAAGGGGAGATGGGCCCTTCAGGGGCCTCTCCAGCTGAAGTTTGGCAGCCACTGCCCCTACCTGTCACTCAGAGGGTTTCCCCAGCCTCAAGCGTCAGGGTAGAATAAGGCATCTTCTGAACACAGGCCAGAATTTTACCTAAAAGTTAATTCGTGTTCAGGAATCGGCATCCTGGGATTCCAAGAGGTGGGAGGGGGCAAAGAAGCCACCGAATCTGAGCAAGCAGAGCCTGGGGGGCCTCAGTTGCCTCCCCCATCTTGCCTGAGATAATAAACTGGGGGTAATCACTGAGAAGAGCTTTTCAAAAAACAAAGGCATTCATAGCAAAAGAATCATATAAATACCATAATAATAGAAATTTATCAGTAACATATAGATACTATGTTTGGTTTGGGATTCAACAAGGGAAGGTCACTATGGGCAAAGGTGGTCCAGCCTTCTCCTTGGGAAATCATTGACCCCACAAGCCCACTGACCTTCAGGGGACAAGTAAGCATGAACAAGTAAGGATGAGTCAGCTTCAGCTGAGACGTGGTCACATGAGGACCTGCCCTCCTGTCTGTAGAGCCCTGCACATTTCTCACAGTTACTATTTGAGGAGGTAATATAGGGTTAATATCATTATACCCATTTTATAGATGAGGAAATTGAGAGCCGGACTGGTTGAAGTTCATTTGTCAAAATGGCAAGAATCCGGTGGTCCCAGCAGAAAAGCAGCCTGAAATCCTGGCTGAGAGCGTGAATTCTGGAGCCAGACTGCATCCTGGCCCTGCCATCACTCCCTCTGTGACCTTTGGCAAGTTCTTGAGCCTCTCTCTGCCTCTGTTTCCTCATCTGTAAAGGTGGCTGGGTGGATCGCCTGAGTTCATATTTGTAAAATGAGAACAGCCCTGGACACATATCAAGTGCTACCTAAACAGACACATCAACTCCCAGCTCAAAGCCCCCTCTGCAGACCCCAAACCAAATCAGACCCATGGCAAGATCCCAAGGGTGTGGGCTCCATCCTGCAGGAGAAATCCTAACCCCACTCAGTGTCAGCAGACAGAAGTCACTGGGGTGGAGAGAGGGGGCTAGAGCCGGAGGGGAGGTAGGGAGCAGGCCCCTGATGAGCTTCTCCAGTGCCCTGGGGACAGACCCCCATCCTCTCCCTTCGCGGACTTTGCCAAGGAGGAACACACAGGCTAGATAAACCTGTGCCAAGCAGGAAGAAGATGGTATCAGACCTGACAGGCTGACAAGTTCGGTGTGCCCAGGCTCCCTCCAGGGGCAAACACCAGCTCCCCACGCTGGCCCGCCTTCACCTTCTCTTTGCTTTGGTGGATTTGTTTTAGTTGCTGCCAAGGGCACCCATCAGAAACCATGGAAGGTTTGCCTTTGGGGAGGGCTGTGTTTGGCAGACAAGTCCCAGCAAGCTTTCTCGTAACTCTGGCCCTAACAGGCCACAGGATGACCGTGGGTCTGAACGGTGCTTCCCAAAAGCCACGGGCCCATACACTTGGGGCAGGGTCTGAACCCGGAGGCAGGCTTCCTCCTTCCAGCCCTGGCTCTGCCGCACAGGGCTCTGTGTCCTTAGGCAAGGACTTCTTCCCTCCAGGTCCTCACTGTTCTCATTTCTAAAATGAGGGTCTTGAGAGGTGGAGCAGGGCGATGAACTTGAAGGTTCTTTTCAGGCCTCCCATCTGTGACTCTGCAGGGAGCCCTCTGGGACCAGAGCTGCAGAATTCCAAATGGCTGTTGGTGGGCCTGCCTTCTCGTGGCTCCTGGGCCTCTCCTGCAAGCTGCTCGGTTGTCATTATCGACTTGGCGGCATGGAGGGGTGTGCAGTGAGTGTCCCCATGTCCCTCGCCCTGCCTCGGTGGGATCAGGAGAGGGTAGACTCCAAAGGCAGAGGATGGCGAGGAGAGGCCAAGGGGAAGAGTGTCACCCCACCGGGTCCACACCACCTGGAACCCCTGCAGCCTTGGGCACATCCCTCTCACGGGCCAGTCCCCTGCATCTGATTGGTTATTCCCTGCCAGTTATGCACAAGCACTGGAATGGGGGTAGGGGGTACAAGAGAGATTCAAGGTCACTTTTGTCCTCAAGGAGCTCAGTCCGTGTCCTTACCACTGCTTCACTAATTGATGCACTTATTGAGCACCTATTATATACCAGCCCTGTGTTTACCTCTTCCAAATAGATCAGAAGCATGTGGAGGGGGTAGGGGTCATGGCCTATTTTTTTCCCCCCATTCTATCCCCTTTGTCATAAAATACCTGCATATGTGGTGGTTAAGGGCACAAACCCTAGAGCCAGACTGCCCAGGTGTAGATCCTGATGGTCTCCCAATTACCAGGCTCAGTTTCCTTGTCTGTAAAATGGGAATAATAATAATTCCTACCTCCTGGGGTTCTTCAAAGGATTCAAAAAATAATTAACGCTTTTAGAACACTTAGCACAGGGCCTGCCATGTAGAAGGTGCCTGAGAAATGTTTGTAAATAAAATACTTACCAAGGTGAATGGAGCTGACCTGCTTGCTCCTGGTCCAAATTTGTCATCTCAAGAAAGTAACACGGATACACCATCCTTCCTACTCTAAATCATGTGTGAACTGTTAATTTTTTCACTGAGCTCTGTGTTCACAGACAGTGCAAAGGTGAATTTCATCACAGATAAGCTCAACTCTCCTAAATTCCAAATCAGTAAGGTCCGAGTTCATGATCTTGTACTACAACCAAAAATATTAATCATTCATTTCATCCCATTTCTTCTCCAAATACTTTATTGAAACTGATAATAGTAGACTTGTATTTCTCCAACTTTTGCTCTTCCCGGCCCCATGTGCCAGGGCAGGACTCACAGCCAACGCCCAGCAGGCAGGACCCCAGAGAAGCACAGGTCCCACAAAGCCCTAGGCAGCCCAGAGCTGGGAATGGGGGCCTCCAGTCCCAAGGTTCTGGATTTGTGGGCCATGGTCTCCTAACACAATGCCTGGCGGGGACCCAGGGTAACAGGAGCCCCTGCAGGAACAGACATGCCTCGGTCTTTTGCAACCTGTTCAGATATCGGCTGAGGACAGTGAATGGAAAAGAGTCACAACATTAATCACTCTGATCTGGAGTTGCCGATTTGGTTCATGCTTAGACCCACCTCCAGACCCGCAGTCTCCTCGGGCACAATGACTGGGCTTGAAGTGACCCGACCTGATGCCAGGCTCCTAATAGTGGTCACCACTAGCCAACTACCCCGGAGAGACAGGTCACTAGCACACTCTGGGAGAAGCAGCTGGGGTCCCAAGCCTGGGGGAATCTGGGGGTCTTCTAACTTCTCTCCAAAATGTGTTTCTCCAGCTTCCTCACTGAGAGCTCACTCATTCATCTCACCAGTATTTACTGAGCATCTATTCTGTGCCATGCAGGTGCTAAGTTAGGTCCCCAGCCCAGAGGTACCCTAAAACAAATACACACTGGGCTGGGGCTAGGAGGTGGGTTGGACTTCCAGCTCTACCACTAACAAGCTGTATGACAGGTCACTTCCCTCTCGGGGTCTCAAGGGCCTCAGTCGATAAAAACCCAGGACTGGGCTAAGAATGCCTGTGGTCCAGCTCTGTTAAAAATCCTGGTTATTTACTCTGTTAGACAACACGCCTGATGTACGGATAGTGGCGATCTCGGTCAAAGAGCTCCCAGCTTGCAAAACACACCAGCTCAGCAACCCTGAAGCTCTCCTTAGCCACAGGGCTTGGTTCCTGGTTGCTCCCTGGAAATATAAGAACTAGCAGCCTTGGGGATGAACTGGAAGTTGAACTGACCACAGGGACACATAGGGGCAGGGCAGTGGAGGGGCTAAGGGGGGCTGTGGTGGCCTTCATGATGGGATCTGAAGGATCCCTGGAAGGCTTCTAGTGCCCCCAAATAACCCCTCTCCCCACTCTGGTGTCTTGCCTTTGGGGTGTTACCATTTGAAAGTAACTAGGGTATGTGTGTTTGTGGGGTGTCACTGTTCCATTGCAGGAATCTCTGGCAAAATGCAGACATTAGAGTCAGGGGAGGTTCTTCTTATTCCCCTAAGGTTGCTCGGGTCTTCCCTCCATGCCAGCAGGGGCCTGGCAGCCTGTGGTCACTGGGCCCCTGGGACCAGAAAATAAGGGGGACCCTGAAGGGGCCCTAAGGGGGTTGGGGGGAGGGGAACGGGAGGGGAGTGGGAGCGCGGGTGCAGGGCAAAAGAGGGCACGCACAGGCTCTGAATTCTCGAGGAGGGGTGGGGGTGGGAGAGCTGAGGGCAAGCGCTTGGTGCCTCCCTTTGGATAACCGATTCCCCAGAGGAGCCAACACAGAGAGGGGAGGGCAGGGAGGGCAAGTCAGGAGAAAGGGTGGGGCGGGGGTGGGGGGAGCGGATTCACAGAAAAATTCCCGAGTGTGGGGAGGGTAGAGGGTGTTGGGCAGCACCCCAGTTAGCCCGGCCCACGCCCCTCGAGTTGCCCGGCCGGTACAGACTGGTTCGCCCACCTTTCCCTCCCCGCCAGCCCCTCTGGCCTGATCCCTGAGAAAACAGAATCAAGAACGTGATGCAACCACCGCCGCTCCGCCCCGGCCACAAGCTCTCCGCACTCAGAGCCCGCCCCACCGCCCGCAGCCCCTTTCCTCCTCCAGCGCCCTTCCGCCCCCGCCACCCCACGGCCCCCTTCCAGAGCCCCCTCCCAGGTCCTGCCCTGGTCCCCGCCCCTCGCGGGCGTCCCCGCCCTCCTGGACGCCCCACCCCGCTCCCCTCTGCAATTCCCGCACCCTCTGCTTCGTGGGAGTCCTCGCCCTTCTCTGGGGCATCCTGGCGCCCTCGACCTCTCCCTTCCCCTCCCCGGGCCCCCTCCCGGCCTCTACCCCGCCTTCTCCGCGCCCCTCTTCGCGGCCCCATCCTATTTCTCCCGGCCTCTCCTCCGCATTCTCACCCTGCCCCAGCCCGACCTCATCTCCCGCCCTCCTCCCCTGAAGGCCGCAGCGCCTCCCTTGCCGTGGTTAACGCTGGAGAGGCCGGCGCCTGCCCCGGCGGGAACTGCACTGACCCGAGAGAGGGGATGGGGGTGGGGAGGGGCCGTGAGGGGAGAACGCAGAGCCGGACCCCCGCCCCTGTTGCCCCATCGCCTCACTGCCCGCCCACCCCCTTGCCAGGCTTGGTGCCAGGGCCCAACGTGGGCCAGGCAGCCAGCCAGCCGGGCTGCAGCTATCAGCTGGGTGGAGGGCAGTGCCAGCTGCAGGCGTCTCTGAAGCTCAGACACCACTCCCACCAGCCCTAGCCCTCCCTCCAGCAGCACCTTCTCCCTGAAACTTGGAGCCAGGAAGTGGCGAAGGCAGAAGACCCCAATTCACTTTGAGATCTTGTTGCAACAGGGAGGCCAGGGGCTGAGCCTCATAATCAGAACTAGGCTGAAGCCCAGCTCACTTATTCTCTGGGCGGCCTCAGGCGAGTCATTTCTCTCTGCATCAGTTGTTGCATTTGTAAAGTGGAGGTAATAATAGTACCCACCTCATGGGTGTTGTGAGTTCAAGAGTTTTGTGAGTGAGATGTGGGTTTGAATCCCAGCCCTGTCACTTAGCAGCGATGCGATCTTGAGCAAGTTATCTGTCCTTTCTGAACCGCAGTCCCCCAACAGTAAAACTGACAGTAACGCACACTTTGCAGAGCCAGTGCAGGAAATAAACAAGGTAATGTAAGGAGAGCGTCTGGGGCAGTTCTTAGCACATAATAGGTACCTCTCAGTCAATGGGAGGCATGGGGTAGGGGGATGGAAGGAACTGCCTCAGTGTCTGCTATGTGGGAGCTCTGGAGAGATAAGACTTAGGTGAAAAAAAAAATACCACTAACTCAAGGGGATCAAAGCTCAGTGCCAAATCCAAAGTCAGGAGGAAGGGCTTTGGGAGGAGGTGTGCCCTTAGCATCCATGAGAACAAATAAACTGCTAAGGATGGAATTCCAGGCAATGGTGGGGATGCTTTGAAACAGGGATGGAGGGGCAGCCCTTTCCCACCAGGATCAAGGGAGCAACCACGGGGCTTGAGAGGGGACGCAGTTTCTCCAGAATGACGGAGGTCAGCATCTGCTTGACGGGGGAGGACCCAAAGACAGCTTGGTCGTCTCTCTCCCATCCTGACAGGAGAAAGAACTAGAAGGACAGTTGGAAAATGAGACCTGAGCAATATCTCCACCCCTTTCAATGGCTGTGAACGTGGCAGAACGTCGTTGCCACCCTCGGCTATGGCTGTGTGACCCTGGAACTGGTTCCCTCATCTGGAGAATAACAAGGATGCTTTCTAGGCCCCCTTGGTTGCACCCCTCCACCCTTCTTGAAAGCAATACTTGCTCTGACCTGTAGGAATGTGGGGGAGAAGCTGCTCCTCCTTGAAGGTGCAGGGCTCAGTCCTGTCAACCAGTCCATGAGCTGGCTCCGAGCCCTCTTTAGAGGAGCAGGAATGCGGCGGGGCTGCACCCTGGCCAGCTCCCTGAGGCAGGAAGACCAGCTGTCCCAGGGAATGTGACTCTGAGCTGGAAGGAACCTTGCAAGCAGGCATCCAGCCCTCTCACTTATAGACCCGGAAACAAAAGCCCAGAGAAGGAAAGGGACTTGCCAAAGTTCACGTGTCTCTTTGGGGGCAGCGTCGAGGTTCAACCCACTGTAGCAGACTGCCTCCAATTAATTCGGTTCCCAGCAACCACAACAAAAGACCCCAGTAAGCTGATGACTGAGGCCAATCAAAACGTCTCTGAGTTCCTTTCATGAAAGAAAATGGAAAGGCATTCACTTTACTACCAGGTAAGAAAATGTCTTTCCGAAGTGAGTGAGCAGGACAGCCAGCCCACCCAGCCCCCGTCCGAAGCTGGAGGGGTGACCAGCGGGGCAGGGGCAGGGGCTCCTGCCAGGCTGGGGGCATTTGCGCCTGTGATCAGCACTGCAGGCTCCCTGAAGAGAGCCCAAGGACACGGAGCTTGAGTACTAATATGCATTTTTATTCTGCAGTAATTTTCATACTGAGTTCAAGAGGCACCGGCTCCAAGTACATAAAACCAAATCAAATTAAATTAATTGATTTTATTGAAACCTGCTGCAGTGGTATTCAAGCCCACAGCCAGGGGCACGACCCTCGTGAAATACCAAAGGGGCTTTTGAAATAATTAAATTAATCACACCCTGGGTTGCGCACAAGGGCTTGCTCCTGTGCTCAAGGCGAGCACGTTCCCACTCACTGCCACGGGTGACAGGACCGCAAAGCGAGGGGCTGCCTAGGGGAGCAGAAGGCCCACACCTCCCATTCTGGGGGAGGTCTCTGTGTTCTTTAGGCAAACACACGCGCACACGCACACAGACACACACGCTCACCAGCTAGAACTTCCTTTTCCCTCTGCCTACTTACGTATGGTCCAGGCCAAGTGCTCTCCCCCTCCGCTTCCTCCTCCTCTCCCTCCTCGTCCTCCTCCTCCCCCTCCTTTCCTGACCCACCCAGGACCCATCAAGCACTTACACCCATGTCCTTGGGTGATGCACTTTCTGGTTGCCTGTTCTTGCACGAGGGGCTGTTTTGTATCACTAGGCAAAAGATAATATTCCTCTTGAATGCAGAGAATGGGCCTTGGCCTTCTCTGGATCTTTCAGGAAGCTCAGCAGAGTGCTCTGCACATGGAAGGGACTCCAGACATTTATTAAGCACCTGCTGTATGCTAGGAACTGGTCAAATGACTTTGCACACATTAACTCATTTAATCCTCACCACGACCCCCTGTCCCCATTCTAAACTGGGATCGTTATTGTCCTTATTTTATAGGTGAAGAAACTGAGGCACAGAAAGGTCAGGTAACTGGTCACCAAGGTCACCCAGCTGGTAAAGGGAGCGCAGCTGAACTGCTTCTCAGTAAATCTGAAACCAAACAATTCTCTAAGCCCTGTTGCTGATGGCTTCACCCTGTCTATTTGAAGATTTTCTTACAAACAAGTAAGGTCACAAAATCCCAGTGTCCCCGGTGGAAGGGACACTCACCAACCCTTCATTTCATAGAGGAGGACATTTGCAGACCTGCCAGGGGAAGGTTCTCATGCAGGGTCACATGGCAATTCAGAGGACAAGAGTATCCTGTTGGGCCCGGACTCTGAACAGCTCTGGCCAGGGCAAAAAGTTACTGATGATTCCAGTCACTTCTGTACTGGGGGCTATCACTCCCAATTAGGCTGTCCTTTAGGGAAGACGATGTGTGTCCAGGGATGGAGTTGCCCATTTTCTGTGACCTTGCGCATATTCAGGGAGCAAAGCAGGGCAGAGTGGGGACCTGGCCCTTCAGGAGTCACACCCCACACCACAGCCTCATCAGGACGTGCTCCAGCCTTGCCTCAACCTGCCAGGACACCTTAGGAGACAAAGCCTGCCGCTCTACCTCTGTTGCACAACAGGCTTTCCAAGCCCCCCACCCCAGCCCTGTCCCCACTTACACACTCCTCCCACTACCCTCAAGATTAACCTCAAAACGGAGCCCAGGATGCCGGCCGGCGCACAGCCCCTCCCTGCCTCCGTGAACTCGAGCTGCGTCATAACAATGATGGACACAGTCATCATAACCGTGACGGCGACTATTCCGAGGCTGTGTCACTCTGTGCCAGGCGCACATGTGCCATTCCGTCTAATCACCCACCACCTCACGTTACAGGTGAGGAAACTCAGGTGAAAAGAGCTGGCTTGCCCAAGGACACAAAGCTGGCACCTGGCGGGGCCTGGATTCAAAGCCGGGCCTAAGGCGCACCTGCAGACTACATCTTCCCCGCCTTTGTGGACTGATAGTCTTTAATTGCCTCTTTATACGAGAATAAATTTTTAATTGTGGTGAAATCTATATATAAAATGAAAGTTGGTATTTTGACCGTGTGAGTGCACAATTCAGTGGCATTAATTATATTCGCAGTGTTGTGCCACCATCATCACTAGTTCACTATTTTGAAAATTTTTTCATCAACCCGCACGACAGCTCTGTACCTATTAAGCAGTGACTTCCCACTGCCACCCCCTCCACTCCCCTCCCACCCCGCCGACCCCTGCTAACTTCTCATCAACCTTTCTGCCTCTATGAGCTCTCGATATCTCATGTAAGTGGAATCATACAACATTTGTCCTTCAGTTCTCTCAAATAGTAAGCCAGACTCTTCAACTTTTTAGGCCCTCAGTGTCTCACCTGCCAAAAGGACACAAGGACCCTTGGCCTGCCTCCTTCCCAAGGATGCTGTGGAAGTGTGAATTCCATTCCAGCCCGGGGGGTGGGAGATGTCATCAGGGGAGGACCAGTCCTATGGAGGTGCCACACCCCCAGCTACTGAATGCAAGAAAGGCCTTCTCCGTCCTGAGCATCACTAAGGGGACCAATGAAGCAGCATATTGGAGATAGGGGTACAGGAGAAAGCAGAGGCTCTAGAAGGGAAAGGAGGCAAGAGGGGACCCCAGCACCTCTGGGAGCCTGGGCAGTGCTGCGTTATCACAGGGTGGGCCTTGGATGGTCCATAGGGAGTACTGCATCCCTGGGGAGAAAAAGGGTGACCCAGATCAGGCTCACCTGCCCCCTCCCACTGATTAGGGGCCCACAGCCTCTTCAGCTCCTCTCCCTCACTCCTCCCTGCTGTCTGCCCCACCCCGTGGTCCCCGCGGGGCAATCTCCTTCCTACCTGAGGCATTACTCATGCAGTCCCTTTCTTGTGTGCTCTGTCTGCCAGTGCCCCCAGCTCCTCCAAAGAGCCTTCCCGCCCCTGGTGGTTCCTCTCCAGCTCCACAGGCCCTATTCAATCTACATCACTTGATCCACCGCACTGGGGGACACTGTCTCCCGGGGCACGCCCAGTGGAAAGCGTTCTGCATTGGAGTCCTGCTGCTGCCATGTTCTAGCTGATCTAGGACCCCACTGCTCAACCACTCTGAGCCTCAGTGTTTCATCTGGAAAATGGACGTGAAAATGCCTGCTGCCTGGGCGTTGTCCTCAGGACAAGGAGAGTATGTCTGTGGCTTGTAACCCAGGTATGTGGCTGAGCTGCGCCAACACACAGCATCCCACGTGGCACATCTTCCTGATGCTCAGTTCTACTCAACTGTTTGGGGCAAATGCATTCTTTGATGTTAAAGAAAAGAGAGAGATGATTCTGGATAAAATAGAAGAACTTGCATTGCTTTTAAAAGACAAAATGGGTAACTTTCAGGGCATTTCTTGCTTTCTGGGAGCCTCATTAGTGATGTTTTCGGAGTCACAGTCTGCACGGCCCACTGTATTTGGAGTGCTGCTGGGGCGAACTGGTGAGGCCATGGCTAGGTCGAATGCCTGGCACTTGTGGTATTTCCCCCAATTGTCATTGGAGGGACAAGTTTAAAGCAGTGGCACTGTAAACCCTCTGGTTGGTATTGTTGCTTGGTCTCCCTTGGGAGAAGCAAAGCATTGGGTGGGAAGCACGTGGGGCTGCAGTGCCAGGAGAACTTTTGTCTCTGCGGCACCATCACAGGCTGGATGTATGTCCTTGGACTTATCACTTAACCTTTCTGAGCCTGGGTTTACACACCTATAAAGTAAAAAAAAAAAAAAAAGTCCTTATAATTCAGTATCAAAAAAACTCCAATTTAAAAATGGGCAGAGGACCTGAAGAGACAGTTTTCCAAAGAGGACATACAGATGGCCAACAAGCACATGAAAAGACCCTCCACATCACTAATCATCAGGAAAATGCAAATTAAAACCACAGTGAGATAGCACCTCACACCCGTCAGAGTGGTTATCATCAAAAAGACAGGAAATATCCTCGTGTTGGCGAGAGTGTGGAGAAAAGGAACCCTCATGCATTGTTGGTAGGAAAGTAAATTGGTGCAGCCACTATGGAAAACAGGACAGCGGTTCCTCAAAAAATTAAAAATAGAACTACCGTATGATCCCACAACTCCACATTTAAGTATTTATCTGAAGAAAAAGAAAAATGCTAATTCAGAAAGATGCATGCACCCCAATTCTCATTGTGGCATTGTTTACAATAGCCAAGATACGGAAGCAATCTAAGTGTCCATTAATAGATGAATGGATAAAGATGTGGTGTATATATACAGTGGAATATCACTCAGCCATGAAAAAGGAAATCTTGCCATTTGTGACAACATGGATGAACCTAAAGCATATTATGCTAAGTGAAGTAAGTCAGACAGAGAGAGAGAAATACCATATGATTTCACTTATATGTGGAATCTAAAAAGCAAAACAAATGAACAAACAAAACAGAAACAGACTTACAGAGAGCAAATGGGTGGGTTTCAGATGGGACGGTGTTGGGGGATGAGTGAACTAGGTGAGGGAGGTTAAGAGGCATAAACTTCTAGTTATAAAATATATAGGTCACAGGAGTGTAATGTACAGCATAGGGAATAGTGTCAATAACACTGTAATAACTTTGTATGGAGACAGATGGTAGCTAGACTAATTGTGATGATCATTTCATAGTGTATAAACTGAATCACTATGTCATATACCTGAAACTAACATAATATTATAGGTCAATTATACTTCAATAAAAAAATTAAAATTAAAAAAAAAATGTCCTAACAACAGCTTCCTTGCAGGATCTGCAGATGACATCAGACATGTTTGAGGAAACGGAGCCACGGTAAAGAAGCATTAACTTCACTGCTCCCCACTGCAGGTCAGCGAGAGAGGTGGGCAAGTCAGGCACTTTGCAAGCAGCGCCCAAGTGTAAGGTGCTGTGACCACAGCTCTCTGAGGCAGACTGGGCAGGGGCTGTGCTCACCCCTCTGGAGATGAGGATGGGGACCCGAGGCTCTAAGTGGAGCTGATTCTGGAGCCACCTCCGACTCCCAGTGGATGCTCAGTCTTCTCCCCACCATCCTTCTAATATTCAGCGCTGCCCAGGATGAAAGAAGGGGTCTTGGTAAGCAGTCAGCTCCCCGTCACCTTCCATATTCAGTCAAATGCTGGCAAGAGTGGGAGAGTGGAACCCAAGCCTGGTGATGGACCAGTCAAGTGATCTTTGAAAAATCTCCTTGAATTCCCGAGATTCTGGGATTCTAGCTGGCAATCATATTGGAAGGGGCTGCAAAGGCTCTCATTTTATATTTGCCACATTTGCTTATTGCATTTCACTTGTTGCTTCTTTCCTGAAGAGTCTGGTCCAGAATACGATGCCCAGGAGGTGCTTAAAAAAATACTTGGCAATGGTTTTGGTGAAGTGGCCTGGGAAGCTGCTGTCTGCCCTGGAACAAACTCTTTGGAACTCAGCCAGTGAAGCCACAGACACTTATTGGCCACCCCTCGTATACCAAGCAGGGAGGTGGCTCAGCGGCACTGTCCTCACTGAATGGGAGGAAGCTCTCGATGCTGTGTCCCCACTGCCCAGCCCCGACCCCGGACAGCCTCTTCCTCCATCTTCAGGAGGATCCAAGTCCAGCTCAGCCCTGCCCCTGTCTGGCTCACTGCCCCCCATTCCACCCTTCTACCAGAGCTGTCTATGCCGGCTCCCTGCACAATGGCCATCCGGAGGGAGCCCTGTGTCCGGTCCCTCCTTGGCCGGAGGCAAAGTCCGGACCCTTCCTCCACCCTCCCAGGCCTCCCACCCACGCCCGAATCTCTACTTTGAAAACTTCCCATGGACTAGTGATCTCCAGGCCACAGCCGCACACCACCCTTGCTTCCCCTCCCAGTCCAGGCCGCCCCTCCCACGGGCTCCAGCCTACCCGTTTCCTCTGCCCTTTTCACCCTTTGGCGTCAGGACCAGCTATTCTGAGCTTTGGCCCAGCGCCTTCCCCTGCCAGCTGCTCCCTTACCAGTCTTCCATTTCTTGCCTTTTCTGTCTGGAGTGGAATGTTACTCAGCCCTGCCAGCAAAACGCACCCTGAGAGCGGGTGGTACTATGACACAGGAGCGCCAGCGGCAGCAAGATTCTGCGCAGAATGAAGTGCTTGGGTACCTGTTTGGAAATGTTAAATACAGGCCACTGCATTGCTGGGTGTGCGTGCGCACACGCACAGGCGCATACATCCGCGCAGCCTCCCCAAAAGACTCTGGGTCTTCCCAAGAAGCTTTTCCAAGCAATCTTTCTCCCCCTCACCCGAAACGATGAATGAGTAAGGATAAGCCCCAACAGGATTAATAGTCCTTTTCTGGTTACCCAAGCTTCTTGCTTTTATCACCCAGCAGCCGCTGGATTTCAAGGTTTCTTTGAGAAGATGCTAGAGCAATTACTGCGGATCTTGGAAAATTACACTGAATGGTAATGTTTGAAAAGATAATTTTCTGTAGTCGGCTCCGTGTAAAGTTTCCCATAAAAGCAGCAACTGGCAGATAAAGGTGCCGCCCACATAAAACAGTTTTCATCGATTTTCAGATCCCTTTCAGAGAGTGGGGAAGAGAGACGGGAGGACAGGGGTACGAAAAGGAACAAGTTCCTGTGTCTTGATTTGGCCTTGGTGACCAGGAAAACACACTCTGAGTGTGTCACAGTCAATCTTGGATTCGCTGAGCTTATCAGCCAGGCCTCAACCTGTGGGGGAGCAAAGGATGAAGCCTCCCACAGAACCTGGGTGCTGGGTGATGTGTCTGGGATGAGGGGGCTGGTGAGCAGCAGCCCTGGGCCTCCAGGTCAAAGGCTTCTTGCAAAGAGACCCTCAGAAAATGTTTGCTGCAAGACAGCCTTTCTGGATATCTGCACCAAAGCTTTCGGATCCTAGAGCTCTGGCAAATTTGTTTTTGACAAATATATGGTCAATGTGCAGATTTTCCTAAACATGGCACAAAACCCACAAACCGTAATGTGATGGATGGTGATCTGTGGGCTGTAGCCTGGAGATCACCTGTTCATTTCAAAAGCGAGTTTTAATTAAATAGAAGTTTAAACTTTTATATGACAAAGATACCATAATCCATGGTTTTTTTTTCTTTCTTTCTTTTTTTAAATTCATTTTTGGGGGTGAGGGGAGGTAACTGGGTTTGTTTGTTTGTTTATTTAATGGAGGTACTGGGGATTGAATCCAGGACCTTGTGCATGCCAAGCATGCACCCTACCACTGACTACACCCCTCCCCCACAATCCACGTTAAAAGTCAACAATCCAAGTCAAAATTATTTCCATTATATATAGCAGATGTAGGTTTGGACCCATAATATACAAAGAGTTCCTATAAATCAATAAGGAAAAACATGAAGTATAAATGTCCACTAAAATTATTGAAATCCCCCAATCTCACTAATGATTTTTTAAATTTGAAAACCAACTGTTAGATGCTTATGAAGAAACAAGGGGGCAGACAGCTTAGAGGAAGGGCACTAGATTAAAGACAGAGAAGACCTGAGGTCCAGTCATCTGTCCTGTGAGACCTCAGGCAAATCATTTCTCTGTCTGGGACAGCTTTCTAGTTAATGTTTTAGTGGAAGTTGCATTAAGGCATGGTATTTATTGGTCTTGTGTTTTTTGCATCAGACATAAAAATGGTTTCTTATACCTTTTCCCTTCTCTGAGCAGCTCCAGAATGTTTATCATACCCTGCTTCGCCGCCCTCTCCACTCTGGAAGATTAGAAACAGAAGTTTTACTGGGTGCCCTTGCCAGCTGTGGGATTTGAGAGGATGGAAGGGAAGTGGCTGAGCCCAGACCCCTCAGCAGCACCTTGTGTGTGTTACAACTGGTCCAGGGCTCTTACCCTGTCTCTGTGGGACTCTGTCTGTGCTTCAGGATCTGCTGGCCAGATGGCTGCCGGGGACGGGAAGGGGATGCCAGCAAGGGGCAGACAATAGAAAGGGCAAGTGTGAGGAAAGAACACAGCTTTATCTCACAGCTACTTAACTCTTTCCGCCCCCAAACCAGACTCTATGACTTCATGGGTAGGAGCATGTCTCTTGAGGGGGCAGCGGCCCCAGAGGTCTGCGAGTGCTGGACTAATGCCAGAGCCCTGTCATGGTCACTTTTGAACTTCCAGCACCTGGCATCTTGCCTGGTGTGTGGACGGCACAAAATAACACCTGTGGAATGAATGAATGAAATTCACGGATGAGAAAGTCAGGGCTCAGAAAGCTGAAGTGGAGCCTCAGGGCTAGACAACTCATTACGTACCCAGAGAGGATCGTAAGTCTTCTCTCTTCTTCTATCATGGGCGAAATGGAGGGGAGGAACATACAGCCAATTATATTGGCCCCTGAAGTCTCATGTTTGCCGGGAAAGTTTCATTTTGCACCTGTTTCCCCTGATAATTATAATAATGCCCACCTTCAGTCTCAAATGGTCTGTTCTCTCTGTCCGGAGGGAGAGTGGAGGGAAGGAATCTGTGTCTCCCTGACTGTCTAATCTCTCACCCCTCATTTCTCTTAACTTGTCAGTTATCAAGTAAAATGTCATTCCATTCTCTATTCAGTGAATGCCCTATTTAAACTGTGCTCATCCCAAAGGCAGCCTTCTCCCAGTAAAACCCATGAGAGCTGAGATCGACCATCAAGGTTGCTCTCATCGCCCACACATGGGGTGATGGGGTTCCTTGCTGCCTAACTGCCTCCACTGTGTCACCACCGAGGAGTGGACCAAGGGCACTGCCTTTGCTGGGTCTGTGCTGGAGCAGCACCTCCCACCCCCAATCCTGGTAACTGGCACCTAGCCTTCCTATTCCGCAGGGGTCCCTGGACCGGTCACGGATGGAGAGGGACACATTCACCACAGCTCCTGCTGGGCCTGGCAGCCTCTCCAAAGAAGGACAGGCAGGCCAAGATGAGAGCTGGGGACCTGAGGTCCATCCGTCTAGAGAAACTTTAGCTTGGGGGTGGCAGAGAGGCTCAGGGAGAAAGAGAAACGTTCCAGGCGAGCACAGCAAACCAGCGGGCAGCCTCAGAGATGAGCATTTTCAGCCACGTTCCGGTTCATGTGGCTTGGCTATTGGACTGAGGGATGGGGTTGGTCCTCCTCCTGGTCCTCAGATCTTCAGCGATGGCCAGGAGGAAAAGAAGACCATTCATACGTCAGCAAAAGAAGCAAGAACACACATCTATGGAATCTTTCAAGGCCCAGCTCCACAGGAGTCTCTCCCAGAGCCTTTCCTGGGCTCACCCAGACCGTCCGTGCCCATCCTCTCTGCACAGACACAGAAGACTTGCTTGTGTGCAGGCGCAGAGGCCTGCTGTGGTTGCCCCCTGCCCCTGGCATCTCATGGAGTGTGGTGCTTTTCCACTGCAAGATGGCCTGCCTCCCATCAGGGCAGGAACCCTTCACTTCCTGATCCCGAGGGAGTGCGCCCTGGGCGCTGCACACACCCCAGCCTCAACTGGCACTTGCCAACCACGCAACTCGGAGTGGGGTCTTAGAACCTGGGGTTGGCAGCTGCCACCCTGCGGGGCCTGGGCCATGAAGCTCCCTTGGCCGCAGCTGAAGATGGCCTGGGGTCTCACTTGCCCTCCCCGAGTCCTGCCTGCGCCTGTGGTTCCCTGGCCTACAGAGCTCCCAGGCCTGGCTCTTCCAGCAGGACAAGGCCGGTCTCCTGGCTTCTTCCCCAGGGTGGCTGATGCCTAGTTTCCCCAAAGGAGGAACCCAGGCCGGCTTTGGCTGTCTCACCCTCTCCTGGAGAGCCCTGGGTGTGACACACTGAGAGCGCTTTGAGATCACGAGCCGGCCCTCTGTTTGTTTTGAATTCCCCTCTCCCTTCCAGCCCTCACTTCCTCACTGAGGCTAGCCCTCTACTCTGTGAGGAATACCCCAGAATTCATCCATCTGGGAGCTGATCTCAGCAACTGTTTGGCTGGACAGGCCTGGAAAACCCACTGTCCCCACGATGCCTTGAGGGCAGGAGTGCTATATCCATGGCCCCAGCTCCAGCCCCGGCAGGAGGTGGACAGAGTGGGCTCTCAGCATCACTTTGCAGAACCGGACTCAAGTCTTCACTGTTGCCCTCTGGCTGTGCTGCAGCCTGGCACCCAAGAGGCACATGGTGAGTGTCTGTAAGTGTCTGTGTGCCTCCTGGAGACCAGGTTCTGTGCTGGGCACACTGCTTACTCTGTTGGTGCAATGGCCCTGTAAGGCAGATGTGATCAGCCCATTGACTGGATGAGGAAGTAGAGGCTCAGAGAGGTTAAGAGGCTTCCCCAAAGCTGCTCAGCAAATATCCAGCCAGAGTTGAAGCTTAATTCTTCCTGACTTTAAAGACTGGTCTTTCCATTCACATTTCAGTGACTCGGTCAATGCTGCTGGTCTGTGCTCAGCATGGGGGGATTTAAAGCTGATTGAGAAGCATCTCCGACTCTCGGACAGTTCACGCCGAAATGGGCAGACAGTGCCTACACAACTACCTGGGATGAAAGACAGACATGGCAAGTCCTGCCTAAGATGCTAAAACCTTTGTGTGCAGGCTGCAGGCAGAGGGAGACGCTCATTCGGACTGGAGTGGAGAAAGGCATCTGGGAAGACGTGGTGTGGGGTTGGGCCACTAAGGACAGACAGGCTCCGAGCCAGGGACAGAGGCTGAAGAAGCTTAAAGATGGACTTTAAGCAGCTTCCTTGGGGGGAAGATGAGGCTGAGGTGGGGGCTTTCCTTAAGTACCATGACGCGGGTCATCAGGTGTCCATCTCTTGCGAAGAGCTTTAGGACCCACGGGCCGGCGGGGAAAGGCCCTGCTGGTGTGATGGGGTGGGGGGTGGAGCCCGGCATCTGCATGCCCTCCCTCCTCCAGTGTGGTCTGGGAGATTCGGCCAACCTCCTGGCCTAGATCAGCAGGAGCCCTGGGGGCGGGGGAGGTGGGAGAGCAGATAAGTGAGCTCTGAAGGGCAAGCTCCAGCCACAGGGCTGCAGACTTATTATTTTTCCCATACACTTGATTGACAGGACACAAGGGGCTGCAGGGGGATGGGCTTCACTGGGCCTGCCGCTGATGCCGGGAAGAGGAGTGAAATGACCGGCCTGGGGCCCTTTGGTGACCCTTCCCCAGGGATGTGGCCTGGGGGTGGAGAGGGCCGTGGGGCTTGCTGCTGTATCCCAGCCCCTGTCTCCGGCCTCCTTCTAGGTTTTGCTTTTCCTCCCTTCCAGGTCAGCACGGTTCAGGGAGGAAACACTTGGCAAGGCTATGGGGATGGCCTCTGGCATTTAAGCTCCTGTGCTTTCTAGGGCCGGGGAGGGCGGGCAGAGTGTGGGGTGGGAGTGAGCATCCATATCGCTCTTGAGAGGACTCGTGGGAACACAAACCCTAACCTACTGTAAGCTGTTAACACACCGTGAGAACCTTCCTGGGCCTCAGTTTCCATTTCTGCAAAATGGACACCTTGACACTGCCCCCGTTATAGTCCTTGAACAATGCCATCTTCCTCTTCCCAAGGTGTGTGAATGGTTAGTTTCCCTCAAGGTTTGTTTGTTGTAATTTTCCCCTCCTACCTTGTGAAGTGAACAGTCCCCTGTGTCAAGGACATTAGACTTGAAACCTGATTAAGAACATCAGTAGATGCCCACAAAGCACAGGAAACTCAGGTTTCCTGAGCGTCCACTCCACGCCGGGCCCTACACCAGCAGAAAATGTTTACATTGATTAGCTTCTACAATCTTGACATCAGTCCTGGGAGACCAGTTATCAGCCCCACTTGCCCCAATTTAACAGAATTTCTTGAATTTTGTAGAGTCCTGCAGTGGCTTCCTACCACCTGGATGAAATCCAGACTCCTCCCCATCCCACCTTTCCAGCACCACGCCACTTTCTGACTTGGCCAGTCCTCTGATGAATGGCACATGCCTCTCCTACTGACTCAGCCAAGGGCGACAGTAATCCCCTAGCCCCATCTATTTACTTCCACTTTTCCTCAAGCCCAGTTCAAGTCCTGTGTCTCCCCAAAGAAGGGCTAGAACCAGGGGAGGCAAGTGAGGTGCCCAGAAAACAAAATTTAAGGAAGCCCTGGCTCCTGGGTATCAGCTCTGCACTTGTGCAACCCTGAGAGTGAGGTCTCCTTAAATTTGCCCAATGTGCCTCACTGGCCCACCCTCATCCCAGCCCTGCCCCATTGTCCCTCTGACCAGCCCAAAGGATCCGTTAGTCCTCTGAAGTTCCCACAGCCCTCCCTGGTGGACCCTGTCACTAGATTATGTCATGGAGTGAGATTTGATTGTTTGCATGCATGTCCATCACTGCAGGGCAGGGACAACTTTTGCTCTGTCCCCATCCCTAAACCAACAGGGTGCAAGTCTTTTACATCTCCAACCTTCAGACCGCTCCCCCTTTGCACTCTTCAGTCCTCTGCCCATCTGCCTGGAAACTCCAATTTATCTGATGGTTTAATCTTTGCAGTGAAGTATTATATAGCCATTAAAAATGATGCTTCAACATTGGCGAATTCTTCTATCACCTGGGTGTAAGAAAAGGCTTTCTAACTATGACTGAAAATCCAGAGGTAATAAAAGATTGATGAATTTTACTGTACTATAATTTTAAAATGATATGGCAAACACCAGAAGTAAAATCAAAGGTAAATAATAAACTGGGAGAAAATACTTGCCACATATATCATAGATAAAGGTTTAATAACACTAATATATTTTTTAAAACTCTTAAGAATTGAGGGACCAAGAACCCAATGGAAAAGCAGACAATAGAAAACTGGGCAAAAGAATGGAATACTTACCAAATGAATATAAAAATTATCCTTAAATATATGAAAAAATGTTCAACTTTACCCATAATAAGAGCAATGCAAATTAAACCTACATCAGGATACCATTTCATACTCATAAGATTGGTAAAAATTCCAAAACGTGACACTACTTTCTTTGGCAAGGTTTTGAGAAAACAGGTCAGAATATAAACTGGTAAAACCTCATGGAGGATCTGGAAATACCTTATAAAACTATGTATACATTTACTTTTCAATCCAGTAATCCCATCCTAGAAATTTACCCTGAAGACATACTTCCAAGCATATGAAACATATGCACAAGCTTTGCAGCATCATTTGTAATCATAAATATTGGAAACCACCCAATTTGTCATACATAGGAGAGAAGTTGGATAAACTAGGGTATGCACACATGGAATACTATGCAGCTATTAAAAAAGAATGAGGAAGAACTCTGTGAATGATACGGAGTGTTTCCCAGGAGATCGAATGCATAAAGCAAAGTATTAAATAAAGTATACATAATATGATATCTTTTGTGTAAAAAAGAAAGGAGATTTTAAAAATGTATATAAAAATACGCTCATCTTTATAAAAAGGAAAAGAAGTGGAGGCATCAAACAATTAAGTTGATTATAGACAAGGGGGGGATGGGGCAGAAGGAACACAGGAGAGAGTGACCCATCTCTTAGTATATTTTTTGTGTAGTGCTGACTTTTGCAAGTATCTAATATTCAACCTATTAAGATAATTTTAAATCAATAAGAATGAGAAGGGAAAAAATCCCTAAAATGAAAAGGAAAATGAAAAAAAAAAATGAACCTAGCTGTATTTCAAATAAATACTCTAACCACATTGAAGGGCAAGAAAAGAAAAAAGGAAGGAAGGAAGGACAAGTCCAAGTGATTTATGAGCACAGCAGGGGGGCTGGAGTGAGGGATGGAGGTAGGCTGATTGTAGTGGTGTGGGTGAGACAATTCTGACATCATTTTAGATGCAGTATAGGATTAATTAAACATGTAAGTGAATGGTTTAGGGACCCCAGGTTTTCACTCTGGAAGAAAGACATATAAATATGGAATAGGGGAAGACAAGAAGCAACGCTGTGAGGTGGATTGGATTTGGAGGTACCAGTCTGGATAATTTCTAACATATGAATATGTAAATGTATATGCATGCATGTATACATGTATATGTATGTATGAAACTTATGTATATGTTTTATACATACGTATATTTCCTGAAAGGGCCAAGAAGCAAAGACACTCAGCAGCAGTGAGCACACCCAGAGCCCAGATTTTGGTCTCTAATACCATTTCCCACTAGAAAGAAGCAGGGCTTCTCAGAGAAATGACTGATTGCAGGACTAGCACCAGTACAAGACGAGCCTGGAACCTCTTATTGCCTGAGAGTAAGAAAGTGTTGCAAAAGGGGGATGGTGGCATATCAAAATATCATGGGAATTAGCTTAGAGGGGGTCCTGTGGGTCAACTCTGGGGTAACTTAAGCACCAAAATAATTGAGTACAGTGAGAAATAATAAACTCTTGGAAAAACAGAAATTCACGAGATAATTAACAAATAAAGACATTGTACTGCTTACAGTAGTAAATGCATTACTGCTTGTAGTGTAAATAAATTCTATTGCTACAGTAGAATGCCAAGGGCCAATTGGTAAATATGGAGGTAATGCTGGAGCTGGAAAAGCATTGATCTGCAACAACCATAGTGTTAACAGCTGGATCAGGCAAGAGTCATCAATGGATAATACATCTGAGGGATATCGATGAGGGGCCGGTACTTGCATGATTGCAAAGTGTCTCCCCAGAGACGGCATACTCGTTCCAAGGGAGGAAAAAGACGATCCTCACATAGTAGAGAAATTGGCAATACCTTGACTGGGAGATGAAACTCAATACCACCAAGGAGGACCAGGGAGTCCTCCCAGTGTGATTGCCTGAGAAGAACTCAAGATTGCCTCGGCAGGATTATGCCGAAAATACATAACCTGGCTCTAACGACAAGGAAACATCAGACAAACCCACACTGAGGAACATTTTAATAAACATAAGGGGGCATTTGTATGATTTATAAATCTCAAAGTCCTGAAAGACAAAGAAAGGCTGTGAAAATGTTCCAGATTAAAGGAGGTCAAAGAGACAGAACAACTAAACACAACAGCCGACCCTGGACGGGACCCTCTGTGGAGGGAGCCGGGCCATAAAGAACATCAAGAAGTTAAGTGATGGCGCTGGGCCACAACTGGTGGACTGGTGATTAGATGAAAGTGTGCATTAATGCTACGTGCACTGATCGAGCACACTATGACTATGCCAGCGAATATGCCCATTCTTAGAAGATGCATACCGAGGTACTGACGCCCTCTGTAAGGAACACACCCAAGCGGTTCAGACCAAAATGCGTGTGTGTGTGAGTGTGTGTAAATGATAGCTAGAAAGAGAGCACAGATAATAAAGGAAATGGGGTAGAATTTTAATAATAGATGAGTCTAGAATATAAAGATGTAAGGGTCTTCTTTGTGTTTCTATATTTTGCATTTTTTCTTTCTTTTGAAATTATTCCCAAATAGTCCCAATTTTAAATATATGTTCCAACATTTGAATGATGTTCCCTTCTCTGCAGGTGCAGACCCTCCTCAGTCAGGAGACCCCAGCCAGGCGACCAGGCCAGAGGGGCAGTTCTGAAATCAAGCCATCTGGGTTCAATGTGGCCTTGAGCAAGTGACTTTCCTCTCGGTCTGTGCTCCCCCTCTGCAGGCCCATCCCCACCTCGTGGGCTGTTGGATACCTGAAACAGACTATGCTCGACGGCCATCCAAGGGCAGGATCACGGTGAGCTCTGCAGGGAGCAGAGCTGAGAGCTGCCTGCAGTTCCGTGAGCCACGGTCATGGCCTCCCCCCAGGCCTGTGAACCCAGGACAGGCACTGCCCCGGGCTGGCCTCTGTGCGCTGAGCCTCCGTGCCCTTGCTCTGGCCTTGACCCACACTTTCCTTTGGCTGGCACCTCCTTCAGGGCCCACTTCTGGTGGCTCTCTTGGCCCCTTGCTGGAGCTCCTTCTGGTGAGGGATCAGGAGGGGCATCGCAATACGGATTCCACATGGTCTGGCTCTCCTTTCCAGGGGAACCCGCTGGGACAGTGTTGTTTTGGTGAAAAAGAATAGTGATCCATGGAGAATAGTCTGGGGCCTTTCCTGGAAGCTTGGAAATAGGCCCTAAGACCAGGTCTGCCATGACAAGGATGCTGGCCTTCCCTTCTGCCCCCAAACTGTCAGAGATGCTGTGCTGCTGTCCCCAGATGCCCCTCCAGGCTCACTCTGCACCTCTGCCCTTGGCTCTGACCCCTACAGACCACAGCAGTGGACCCTTGCCCTCTGCCCTCCTTCCTGTTAGTTCAGCCAGTGGAGGCCCCGGAGGAGACTGCAGGGAGTGGGGAGAGAGGCTGGATGTTTAATGCCTTGTTACTGTCTTCCAGGGCACCTCGGGTCACAGCCCAGGCAAGGTGGTCCCCTCCACACCCTCACCGTCTCTGCTTTCAGCATCCTCCCTCCCAGAGGCGCAACTGCCCCCCAGCGTCAATAGCCCCGGGACACAGCACTGGGTCCTGTGGGTTCCCTACATGCTGCTCTGGCCTTTGGATTCAATTCTCTTCCAATTGCTCACTTTGAGTCTGTTTCCCACCAGCCTCTGCCTCATGTAGACACCTGTGGAGGGAGGCCAGGCCCTCCCCCATTAATGTGTTGGCTATTTGCCCGCGGAGGCCCGGGTTACCACCCCTTCGAGGGGACCCACCTCGAAGCCCTTCACGCAGCAGAAGAAAAGCAAGGACCGTCTCTCCAGGCCGTCTTTGGAGGCCCAATGCTTCCTGTTCCAATTTTATTTCATCTTTTCACAAGTTACTATTAACTGAGAGGCATTACAAGAATGGAATTAAAGGAAAAGTTGGTGGAGGAATGCCTTTTTTTTTCTTTTTTGGTTAAACCTTTTGTTATCAACTCTTTAGGGGCCTGATTCAACTAGAAGAATGCGTGGCAGCACCTGTTCTTCAAAATTAGTTCCAAGAGATACGAGGGGCTCTTTATTATTCATTCTATTAAAATTGAAGTATTAGCTAATGCCTCTCGTGTCGTCAGAGCGGGCCTGGCGACTCCTCTGATGCATTGTCCTACTTGAAAGTGAAGAAGGCCTTTCAAGCTGAGGCCTCTGTCAAGTCCCTCTGGTCTCATCATGACACAGAAACCCTGACATGCTGTGTCTGAGACACTTGCGGACCCAGGACAAAGGCCGAGGGCCGGTGGGCAAGGCTGCCTCCTCCTCGGCCCCTCTCCCAGCACGAGCGCACATACCGCCTAGGATCCCAGGGTGGCCTTGCGCAGTGCAAGCGGGAGGCCCTCCTGATTTCCCACATCCAGAGCCAGACTGACTTTGAAGGAGGTGAGCGGGGTGATGACTCAGGAACACAGAGACTTAGAAATCAAAACTGTTTTGCATGCTTTCTTGGATCCTCACCGCAGCCTTCCAGGTCCTCTGGAAGGACCACAACGCAAATGAACTCTTCTAATCTCACAGGGACAGACAAATCAGGATTTTGGCACCCGGATCTCTAGAGTCACCCAGAGGTATGTTGGTGCCATTTTTATCAGGCCCTGAGGTAGACAGTGAGGTTCTTAGCTCAGTGGGTGGGACCAGAGCCCCCAGCTGATAAGAGTTTGGCTCAGCAGGTTCCGTGCCTGGTGGCCCCCGGTTGCAAAGTAAGATGAATACATGTTCCCTCAGGGGCCTCCTGGCTGGCTGGGGAGTGAGGGGGAATGCACAGGCCCAGTGAGGGCGTGCAAAGGGTCAGAGGAGGAAGAGATTCCTAGAGGCTGAGTGAACCAAGGAGGGCTTCCTGGAGGAGCTGGGATTTGACAGATGGTTCAACACTGGAAAGGAGAGAGGCGAGGGAGGGGCAAGGAAGACTGTGAGTAAAAAGCTCACAGGTGGGGTGAGAGGGAGATGGGACAGGAAAAGGCCAGAGGTAAGGTTGGAAGGACCTTGGCTGCAAGCAAAAGTAGTTCTTTCTTTCTTCCTTTTGTTTCCTTGAGCAATCCTAAATTCACTATTAATCTCCCAAGACCTATCTTGTTGATACATGTTGATTTCCCCTGCACACCTGTTCATATTTCGGATGGAAATGTATTATAAAATCACGCCATTCGGCTGGTGATTACCATGGTAATCAGGAACGCTCATCGACAGGCCAGCGCTCCTCTTGAAAACAAGATTCTGAAGATACAGGCTTTCATTTCAGTCCAGTTGTGCCTGGGGAGAGAGGGGAGTGAAGCAAGCACGGGGCAGGATGGCTGCGGGGACGGATCCCTTCTCTGGGGAAGCCTTGGCAGACAGTATAGCCGCAAGGACCTGGGAGGAAGATGGGGGCAGGGACCAGATAGGGGGCAAGTCAGTGGCGGCGAGTCCCGCATACCTGAGTGCTCTACAGTGTGCATGCAGCTGGGGACAGCTTCGTAGGGTCCCAAGCCAAGAAAGGATCTGAGTGACCAGGTGCCCAAGATCAGGCTAGACTCTCACTCAACCTCCCACCTCTGCCACAGGAACCACCTCCACACCTGCTGAAACACTACAAAGGGGTCATCATCATCATCACCACTGTTATTATTGTTACTATTTTTTCCTATCACAGGATTATAGTTTAAGGTCTGGTAAAAGCCCCAGATATTTGAACTGTATTATTTAGTCATAATATAGTCTATTTTAAGTTTTCAAGAGCTCCAAGCAAACTGCTTGGCTTCAAATCCCAGCTCCATCACTGACTGGCTGTATGACCCTGTGCAACTTACTTAACCTCTCTGCTCCTTCTCCCCTGTAAAGGGCAGATGATTTCTAATGAGTAAGATCGTTGTGAGGGTTAAGTAAGTTAATACACAGAAAATGGTTAGAATATGCCTGTCACAGAGTAAGCACTCAAAAACGCCCAGATATAGAAATCTCCCCTGTCACTGGACAGGGGACAGGAAAGATTGAGGGTACAGGCAGCATCCTGGACTTTGCACAAATGTCTCACTTCCTTCTCCTGACACTTCCGTGTAACCCTCTCTGAATGGTGAGCAGACAGGAACCCCAAAGCCCCAGCTGCTTGGTGGGTGTGGGGTGGAACCCAGACCCCCTGGCTCCTTGCCCACAGCTTTTTCAGTTTCCTTCCCAAAGATGTTGGTTTGCTGGCCTCTGGCTGTTCACCTCCAACTAGGACCCAGTCCTCCTTCTCAAGCCCAGTCACCCCCTTACTCTGATTGCAGTCCTGGGAAGCTCAGTCCTAGAGCACAGAATTCCAGAACACTCATACCCACAAAGTCCACATCCGAAAACCTCTATAGCTTTCAGTCACTCCTGCAATTGTCCGTACGTGTTAGATGTTACCTAATGAAAGTCTACGATCATAATAAGAATAGTAGTTGCATTTATTGCTTGCTCTGTTCTAGGCTCAACACTACCTTCACCTTTTAAAATAATAATACTCGTCATTCATGGAATGATTTCACGTTGCACCAGACACCGTGTAATCCAAATCTGACCAAGAGATGCTGGCGCTGCCTCACAGAACCCGCCCCACCAGTGGCAGCTGACAGGCCATTATCCTGGGTCCTGCAAACTGTGCAGTGATAAGGAGACTCCACCAATTTGATGCTTTATCTGGTCGCAGGTTGAGGAAAGATATTATTTCAATCAAGATAATGATTCTATTTCTTGGACGGAAATAAGATTTTTTTCTGTTGCCGCATGGGGTTGCCACCAAAATCTGTCTCGGGGCTTGAACAGGGCATGCACAAGTTAAGGGATTTTCTTGCAACCTGAGAGAGGGCGTAAACATGAAGGAGAGAGGAAAGGAGGGAGTCCCTTTGCAAGAGAAAAACATGCCAGGCCTCTGGGATTACACAGTCAGTTCTATTTGGACATTTATAAGCATTAGACAAAACCAGTGGAACCCAAATTTGGAAGATAAGCGTGCAGCATGAGCCCAATAGCCTGGATTTCAAGGGAGGTAAACGGCCTATAAAGGTAATGATGATAACGAATCTGCCCAGACCAGACTCAGCTACGATGGCAACTCGAAAGTCTTCTAAGCCTGCCTATCATGTAGGGTAGATTCTCCCACATGACTTTGCTGACAGATGACCCAGCTGGTCTTTCAACACCTCCCAAGACAGGGAGCTTACCCACAAAGGAACCTGTGCCATCCATGACCAGCTCCTCTGCTGAGAAAGTATGTCCAAATCATAGAGCAACGTCACTTCACAAAAGGAAGTTCACAAGGTGCTGACACTGCCGTCCATCTAAACGCACTTTGGAAACAGGACACATTTCAGGAAGCCATCAAACGACATGCAAATGACATTAGACTATAAAAGCAGTGAGACGGCAACCATTTGAATTAAATAGTGAATTTCATGGAATTTTAAGTTATTGAAAATACTTGGGAATTTCAAGGGCTGTAATACAGCATCTCAAACTCTTTATAAGTGATCTGCTTTCACGACGAAATGATAATCATTTGCAATTCTTACATCAATTGTTTGTATAGTGACTCTATACTATAGGAGGAGTTTGAACCTGTTTATAAACTTTTTATGCATTTTGAACATTCCACTGAGAGCTGACTTGGTGAACTGCTCTCTCTCCAAACAAAAGGCACATTTCAGCTCAACTCCTTCTGGGATAGACCCAGTTTTGCTGATTCTTGAGGACCAAGAAGACTTACTCTTATTCTACTGCAAAACTTTGAAATCTAAAGCACACTGTTGTCAAAGAGTGTGTAGACTATCATTGGAAAGTAACCCAAACCCCAGGTAATATTGGTTGTCACCAGGGGACGAGCCAGGCTGCTTGGGGACAGGGGTGGGAAGATTTTCACAGTATGCTTTTAAGTATTTTTGCATTTAGGGCCATAGAATTATATTACCTATTAAAAATAAATTACAGTTAAAACAGCACCTAGTTATTTCAGTGAAAACAGACTTTGACACGATTAATTTCTATTTTAATACCTATCCTCTTAAAATGTGAACTTACTACAATGAAAATTACTGCCAGGTCGGGCAGAAACTGCTTTGGCTGTCTTCATGATAGTGATGCTCACGGCGTGGTAGTGAATTTGACCAATGCCCTTCTCAGATCCCTTTTCCTACTGGGCACCCAGCCAAGGAGAGACCTGCCCGGACACACCTTTGCTCAGCCTCTCCTTCCCGATCCTGCTTCCCTCCCTTCCTTACAAGCTTTCCCGACACGTTCTCTCTTCCTACATCATGTGCACCTGAATCCTCATCTCAGGCTCTGCTTCTAGGGAACTCAACCTGAGTCAGTCACCAATGGCTCCAAATGGAACCCTCCCGCATCTTCCCAGAGGATTGTCCCTGGTAATAGAAGCACACGTGAGCCTACCTCTTTGAGGGCAGAACCATAACCACCTTCCTGCTCAACCAAAACCACCAGTCAGACACTCTACATCCCATGAAAGGCGGCACAGCAAAACGCCCACCATCCAGAAGACAGTTCCCACCGCCAGACCCAGTGGAACCACACAGCACTCTTCTTCCCCAGGATGAAAAAGCAGCAGGCAGCAGCAGACCCAGAAGGCCTGCTCTGTTATCAGACACCCCGAGACGTGCACCAGAAAGTCAGCACGAACGCCAGCTCCACCCACGGAGCAAACTCAAACAAAACATTTAACTACTCCGAGCCTCAGTTTCCTCATCTGCACATGACCTGACGGGGCTTTGGTGAGGCTCAGATGAGGCAGTACCATCAAGTGTGCTGCAAACTGGCAATGCCATGTAAATATTGGTGGTGGTTCTTGCCGTTTAGAACAAGCTAGCTTCCCCTTGCTTGCTTGGAACAAATGGTTAATTAACCTTTGTGAAATAAATAAATTCCAGCTGCTCCTCATCGTGGACATCGTACCTAGAGCTCCCTGGGTGAGAAGCAGG
Source organism: Camelus ferus (assembly GCF_009834535.1). NCBI lineage: Eukaryota > Metazoa > Chordata > Mammalia > Artiodactyla > Camelidae > Camelus > Camelus ferus. The sequence continues at coordinate 14,687,750 of NC_045725.1, forward strand.
TCCCAGGAAAAGCGAGTGGACATGGGGGGCACCGTCCTGCTGACTGTCCACCTGGAGCTTAGGGTGTGTCCCCACCACCTGTCTCATGACCCTCAGCTGCAGCTGTCTGAAGAAGGCTGTCTCTGTCTCTCTCACTGAGATATAAGAGGGATCCCCAATGTGAATTCCGTGTTATCTATCCAGTGTGTACATTAATCTCAAATACAACCTCAAATTTGGTTAAAAAAAAAATCTATGTGGCCATTTTCACGTGATGAGGCATAAACTGGCAGACAATTTTACTTACATAGGTGAAGGAAACTTTACTCCATCCTGATCCTTTGTACATGGACCATTCATGAAGCCATTTCAAGTCCCGTACCATCTGGCCCTCCCCAAGATCCGCAGCTTTTCCTCCCCTCCCACATCAGACCCGTGTCTATGATGTCCTCCACATGGGCCATTGGGTGTTAACAACCTGGCGCCCCTGCCTTGTGCCTTTCTCCTTGCAACGGCCTCCCTCCTCTGTCAGCCCAGCTCCTGCCTCTCTTTCCCCAGGAAGTCTCCCCTGACCACTCCCATCACCAGCATTTCCGCCTGGACCCATTCGAGCCAGAGCGGAACGTATGTCCTTTCATAAGGTTCTTGCACGGTTTCATGTTCAGATGTCTTCTCCTCCCACACTGGACTGACAGCTCCTCTGTATTTTTTAGAGCCTCCGGGTGCCAGGCACCTGGTGAATTAATCATATTCTCAGATGGGAGTCATGGTTTGGGTCATACGATTGCTCCTAGTTTAACACACTGTTAAATGGCCTATATGAGAATGTCCTGTTCTGAGAACCTGTTCACCCTAGCAGCAAACTTGGAATTGTACAAACTGTCTGTGGCTCCAGGGTAAACAAAGACACATCGTCCTTTATCGCAGAGGAGTCCTGCTCCTCCCGCACACCAACCAACCACAAGGGAGCGACTCTCTTTCAGGAGCCAGTGGGAGCACGTTCCACTCAGAGGGCAGAGCCAGGATTTGAACCATGCGCCTTCACAGCCTTACATTCCTGGGTCCGACCCCACCCAGCCAGAGGCACCTTCTAGACGAACCAAAAGCCGACTCCATCAAGGTCATTCGTGCTCCCTTCCCCACACAGGGAAACCCACCCAGTTCCCAGGAACATTGTCAAACCACAGACCTAAAAAAGCAAGATTCAGACTCACAAGCAACGACGCCTTCTTCTTAAATTTCAGGCCAGCAGTTTCTCTGCAAACCTGCTCATTTCCTGCAAAGAGAAGAAAGGGATGGAGAAGCATATTAGCATCTGCTCTGGGTATCCTTCAGCCGTTTCCTGGCCGACCTCTGGCTTCTGCACCTTCTCTGCGTCCTCGCTCCCAGCAGCACTCTCCCCTCCCAGGAACACCGCGTGCTAGTTGGGTGGGCGCCCCTGGCAAGATCCCACCCCCCCACCTAGGGCCATGGGTTCAGCCCACATCGCCTCCCTCCCCCTCCCCGGCGCCATGCCAGTCTCAGATTGACCACTGCCTCCAATTCCCCAAAGGCGCTGGGCTTCTTCCCACTCTGGAGTGAGGCCTCCTCTGCTGTAGCATGGGGTTGCCTAGCAACCCCGCGCGCCAGCTCGGAAGGCCCTCCTAAATTGGACCTCACAGCACAGGGCATCTCCTTGTACAGCTGCCTGAATCTTAACAATCTGGTTCTGAATAATAACACAATGGTAATTGCATGCATGGGCCCCAAACTACATTTAAATAATGTTCAAGAGCTGACACAAACCACCAAAGGCCAGAAAATGCATTTCGGAGGTTGACTGTGAGGCCGGGAAGGACATTCGGTGCAGGAGGGAGTCGACACCAAAGACTTGAGTTAATGACAATGCCAACCTGAACTGTGAGTCCTCCTGCCTTTCTGCCTGAGCGTGTCACCACTTTAATGTGTTTTAGGTGAGTTTGGGATCTGTAGAGGCAATTAATGCCCAGGGGTAGTGATGCTTCAAGACAGGATGCCCTTTAGTTCTTTGGCAGCGTGCGGAGATTTTTGGAGGGAGTAGGGGAGGGTGAAGATACAGGACAAGGAGGGAGAGCGGTGCGTGAGTGACTCCCCTTGGCTTTTACACTCGTGGCTAAATACATTTTAGAAGGTAGGAGGAAGAACTTACCAAGCAAGAGCACAAAGCGCTTGCTTCCTCGGCAAGGGACAAATTCAACATGACTGATGTGTTTCAGGATAAGAAGTGAAGGCAGAGAGGCCTCGACACAGGCTAACACACAGAGTGAAGCAGCTCAGAGTGACGTGGGGGAGAGGCCCCGCGCGCCCGAGGCCAGCCTGCGATCTGTGTCCCCGGCAGAGGGTAATGGAGAGCCCTGCTCAAGGCAGGAGAGTCTCCCCTCGTGGGAAATAGCAAGCTGGCGATCTGCTCCTTGTGGAGCGATAGCAGCCAGGGCCAGCAGATCAGACCTGATCATTTGAAAGCCTGAAGCACTTTTTTTTTTTTTAAAGCTCAAAATCGTCCTGCAAGGGACTTAGATAATCGCACACCCATGTTCATAGCAGCATTACTCACAATAGGCAGGAGATGGGAGCAACTCAAGTGTCCACTGGATGAATGGATTAAGCAAAGTGTGCAATATGCGTACAATGGAATGTTATTCGGCCTTAGTGAGGAAGGACATTCTGACACTTGCTACAACATGGATGAACTGGGGGACATTATGCTAAGTGAAATAAGCCAACCACGAAAGGACAAATGCTGGATGATTCCACTTATATAAGTATCTAGGGTTGTCAAATTCTTAGACAGAAAGTAGAATAGAGATGCTAACCGGGAGCTGAGGAGATGGGGAGACGGGGCGTTGGTGTTTAATTTGGGGAAGATGAAAAAGGTCTAGAGAGGGATGGTGGTGACGGTTGTAAAACTATGTGAATATACTTAATGCCACTCACCTGTACACTTAAAAATGGTTAATGTGGTAAATTTTATGTAACGTATATTTTACAATTAAAAAATTTCCTCCTGCCGTAATAGTACAACATACACAGCTTTTCTCTAAAAGACTTTCATCCACTTCATCCTGGAAGTCAAAGTGAGGCCACAAGTTCCAATAGGGAGACTGCCACCAGGACTCAGGGACAAATGGGACAGTGTGACTGTGGGCCAGGGAATCCCATGGCTTGTAAACACGGTGTCCATGCAGCACAGTCACAGGTGGAGGTGTCTGAGCGTAAGAAACAGCATCCTCCAGTGCCCACTTCCTGGAGTCCAAACAACGTCACTCTCCAGAACGTGGTCTCTTCGCCCGACCAGTCCCATCCACCATGCCCTGTGCCCGCTTCCTCTCCCAGGCACATGGGCTCATTCCCACCCTGTGCTCCTCGCCTAGAAAGCCCTTTCCTGTGGCCTCCACCAGACCTAACTCTCCTCTTTTTAATGGGTCTACATCAAATTCCACCTCCTCCTCCAAGCCCTCTGGGTACCTCCCACTTCTGCCTTCTCTGAATGTCAGAATGTCATTTCTCTGAAATGAAGCACTCACTTAGCTACTGTTCTATCCTCATGTCTGAAAGGTTTGTCTCTCCCCAAAAAATCCCCCCAAACGACCCCTGGATGGAGCATCACTAATATTTTTTGTCTGCCACGGACCCTGAGCACACCGTGGGCTGTTGCCGCAAGGCTCTGAGAGGGACAATGGGCTTCACCTCCTTTCTCAGGGAATCTGGTCACAGATCCCCTGCCTGGGGTACAAAGCACGTCTGCTGCCTGCAGAACCCTAGAACTAAATATTGCAGGCGGGCATGCAGTTCCCTCCGGCCACTTAGAGCTGTAACTCAGTGTGTGCAATAAACAAGTGAGCCTTTACAGATTTTATTAATTTGGAAAGGTCATTAGCACTAACAGCTTCTCCGAGTGAGAGTGAATAAATAGCATGGATAATTTTTTTCAGGGTCCTGATTTTTTCTTGGAATGTGCTTTAAGTCTCAAAAAAAAAAAAAAAAAACAACAGTGTTAAAAGTAAAAGAAAAAAAAATCTAGGCTTATAAGACAAGGGGAACACTCTGGACAAGCCTCTTTCCTTCTCCGAGCCTTACTGTTCTCATCTTCAAATTGAGGGAGTTATCACTAAAGTCCCTTCCAACTTAAAAAGTACATAAAGGGGGAGGGTATAGCTCAGTGGTAGAGCGCATGCTTAGCATGTATGAGGTCCTGGGTTCAATCCCCAGTACCGCCATTAAAAAAATAAATTAAATAAAAACAATTTTTTTAAAAAGTAAAATTATGATTCAAGATGAGGATGTGAAGTTACCAACTTTCCAAGCTAATAGTTACCCACCCCGCCACTCCATCCATCCCATCAGGTGTTGGACACCACTTCGCCTCTGGAGAGATAAGGTCCAAGTTCACGCCAGGTGCCTTCCCAGACCCTGACCTGGGGGCTCTCAAGCCCAACAATCTGGCTGCCTCGCTTTCCTTGGATCATTAAGGAACACTCCAGACTAAAGACTTGTTTCCTTGCATATCCAGGAATGGCTGGAAATGGGCCAAAGGGCATCTTCCAGGCTCCGTCTCCCCAGCCCTTGGCTCCATGACCAGCTGGCACTGTCTACCAAGGGCCAGGTCTCTGGGAGGCACACACTCATGGTTCTCCCCCATATGAGAAGAAAGCAGTGGTCCAGGAGCAGAGGGGTCTGGCTCCAGCCTGCTGTCGAGGGGAGAAACAGTTGGCCCTTGACCAGACTGTGCAGTACGTCATCCCTCCCCTTCTCCATCCTCATCCCCTCTTCTCTCCTCTCTCCTCCCTGAGCGTACAGACACTGGGAAGGTGGGAGGTCCGCATTTGTCTGCAAACATGTGGCCACAAGCAACACGACTCCATCTCCGATCACTCCTGGCTTTCAGTAGCAATAGGAAGACAAAGTGGGAATCAGAACTGTATGACTGGCAGCTTACTTCTCGTATTAATATTAGCACTCGTATTAGTTAATATAAACTAACATTTGTACAACACCTGATAATTTAAAAAAGTATTTTCCCACATACGTGTCAGGCAAGTGGGATAGATTTAACCCATTTAGTGAGCATTGGCTGAATCCCCAGGTCTTAGCTACCTGCTGGGGATGTACACATGAAAAGGTGCGGTTCCTGCCTGCGAACTTCCTCCAGGACAGGTTACAGTCGGGGAGATAGAGGTACCGAGATGCTGAGTGACTTCCTCTGAGACCTTACAAGTGCTAGCCATGCTCAACCGAGTCCTCGGACTCAGAGCCTTTTCCAGCTGTTCCTGTGTGGCCTGGGAGTTTAGCATGAGATTCAACCTGCATCACACCAACCGGAAGGGCCTAGCCAGAGGACGGCATGGTTTGGGGACTGTGGAAGTCTATGCCCAGAATGAAACAGTGCCTGTGAGTCAGGCCACATTTGACCCTGGACCCTCCAGAGGGGCAGGCCCCGGGCAGGGTACAGGCCAGACTGTGCTGCAGACGCGGCCTTGGCCCCTCGTGGCCTTTCTGCTCATCGGTGAAGAACCCTCTTCTCATCAGCTGCCTTTGCAGAGACGCTGTCTTGAGAGCTGCTGCAAATTCATGAAATCTTTGTTTTGTTTTGTTTTTCCCCGAATCTGTACTAACCTTTCTCTTCTAGGAACTGCCATGGCACTTACACTCAGCACATGACACAAACTGGGTATTGTTCTTCTCAGAGTCTCTAATGGTTTTTTGAAAAATCGAATGTCCGTCCATGCTGGAGAGGCCCTGAAATCCCTCACTCTGCAGCCAGGGCCCCCAGACCCAGAGAGGGCAAATGATTCACCCCAACTCACACCGAAGACAAGAGCAGAACCAGAACCCAAGTCCCAGACTCCCAGTCTGGGGCCTACACACATCCACCCTACCCTGCTGGGAGGGGAGGTTCAGGCTGTGTCCTGCTTACCCTGAGCCCCCCCAGCAGCCCCTTAGCAAGCACGCGCAGCTGGGAGGGAGGCTCTCCGATGCTGCATGAAGGTGGGCAGATCACAGCCTCTCCCAACAATGATACTGGAGTGACCAGCTCTGGCTCCTAGTCTCCAGTGGTGAGCCTCACAGGGAGGGGCAGAGGCCATGAGACGTGCCCTCAGGGGACAGTGAGGTCATGGTCTCTGCCTTGGGGCCCTGCAGCTCCCAGGAGGCCAGAATCCCTAGTGGTTTAGAGCCAGACTGGCCCTGCCATGGACTAGCTGTGTGGCGCTGGGCAAGTGACTTAACCTCTCTCTACTTCAGCTTTTCAACAGCAAAATGGGCAGAATGATGGCATGGACCTCCTACCTCCCAGGGCTAAAGCAGAGATGAAATGAGGAAATGGAGAGAAACACCTGGTCCAGGGCCCGGCATCCGTTGTTCTTGCGTGAGCAGAGCGAGACCAGCTTTTCCCTGGGAGGTCTGCTCCATGGTGGACCTGTAGCCTGACTCAGGCACTGTTTCATTCTGGGCATAAATGTCCACAATCCCCAAACCATGCCGTCCTCTGGCTGGGCCCTTCTGGTTGGTGTGATGCAGGTTGAATTTCATGCTAAACTCCCAGTGCCCAGTACGAGACCCGCACGTGGATGAGAGTTGACCTCGCTCCTGTGGAAAGCGCTGGCGGGCTGGAGGCAGCCCAGCGCCTTGTGAGAAGAGGCCTGGGGTGATGGGCTGTCAGTGAGGGTGGGGGTGCTGGCTGGCCAGCCAAGGGTCTATGATGACAGAGAGGCAGAGGCTTCTCTTTTCAGAATCCTTCAGAGGCTATGTGGCGTGGGCTGCAGTTTGCTTTTTCCTCTGATGGTAAAATCAGCCACCCTGGGGATGCAGAAAGGCACACAGACTTGGGAAGACAATTCAGCAGTTCCTCACAGAATGAGACCTACTCTTACTACAGGATCCAGCAGCCACACCCTTAGGTGTTTATCCAAAGGAGCTGAAAACTTATGTCTACACAAAAACCTGCACACGGATGTTTACAGCAGCTTTATTCATAACTGTCAAAAATGGAGGCCACCAAGATGTCCTTCAGTGGGTGATGGACAAATAAACTGTGGTCCCTCCAGGCAGTGGAGTATTACTCAGCACTAAACTAGAAATGAGCTAGCAAGTCACGAAGACATGGAGGAAACTTACGTGCATATTTCCAAGTGAAAGAAGTCGGTCTGAAAAGGCTACATACTGTATGATTCCAACTATATAACCTTCTGGAAAAGGCAAAACTATGGAGACAGTAAAAAGATTAGTGGTAGCCAGGGGGAGGAAAGGACAGTTAAATCACAGAGGATTTTTCCGGCAGTGAAATTATTCTGTATGATACTTTAATGGTAGAGACACGGCCTTGTGCGTTTGTTAAAACCTATAAAACTGCACGACACAAAGAGTGAACTCTAATGTAAACTATGGGCTTTAGTTAATGATGATGTATCAATACTAATTCATCAGTTACAACACATGTACCGCACTAATGCACGAAAATGGGAGAGAACCGGAGGGAGGGGAAGGAAAGAAGGTATATGGGAATTCTCTGTATGTTCTGCTCAATTTTTCTATAAACCTAAAACTTCTCTGAAAAGTAGTCTACCAATTTAAAAAAACATCTCAGAAAAACAACACTCAGGGCCAATTAGTACCCAGGATATCACTGAGCCCCGCTGGGCAGCCAGGCCCCATGCTGAGGACTTGGAGGAAGAGCAGGAGACCAGCACGATACTTCCAACTTCAAATGCAACTGTGTCCAACCAAAATGTTAGAGCCAGCGTGGGAAAGCCAAGTGGAGAGGCCAGCAGGACCCCCAGCTCGTGAGGCAAACAGCCGTGCACCCCGGCAACCGGGACACCTCTGGCTACTAGGCACTGACTCGGCGCCCTGTGCCAGGCTTACCCCCCGCCTTCCAGAGGAGAGTCACAAAGAGACTCAGCCCCCTGCCCTCAAGCCAGACTCCACCCAGCCTCTTCTGTTCCCTCCATCCCCACCATCAGATCTAGCAGGTGCCTGAGAAACATTTATTGAATTACATAGTGATTATTTGTATGCCTATTGCTTTCTGCATTAAAGGAAGGAATCTGACTGTAAGCCTCCCTAAGTCCCCAGCAAAGAATCAGCAGCAGTGCCCCCACACCATGGGGGCGACCCTGTGCTCGGTCAGGAGGCCGCTTTCCCAGCCCTGCGGTCCTCCCCCAGGCGCACCTGCCACACTGCGCTGCTCGGCCCCGAGACCCCACGTGGCAGGAGAACATTCCCCTGCTCCTCCTGGAAGGGCTGAGAGATAGATAAGTGTGTGTGTGTCCTCGACCCAAGGGCCTGACACAGGGGCACCTCTGGGAAACCCATGAACTGGGGTCCAGCTCATCACATTGCTTAGAGGGTGATGGCCCCTTGGGAGTCTGAATTTCTGTGACCTTGGCCTAGAATCTTAAGTAGCCTGAGAAGGAGGGAAGGCTGAGCCCAGAGCCAAAGCCAACACCAGGGCCTGGGCCGGGGGGCAGGGACGGGAGAAGAGCCTGTCCAAGGAACAAAGGCCTTATCTCCCTGGTCAGGCTACCCAGCCCCGCCCAACTGCTCAGTCACACACATTTTATTTTTTCTGGCCTCAGGGGAGTGTTTCTGGGGCTGGCAAATCTGAGCAAGGGATTGGCCTGGATGAGCTGAAGGAGATGGCAATGGCTGCCCAGACCCTGACTCCCGGCAGCACCCTGCCCGGACCAGCAGGGGAGGGCGCCCACGGCTCTCTGACTGGTGAGGCAGGATGCTTCAGGCTCACCAGAACATGGGTGGATACAGGGGGATGACAAAGAATATTCAGTGTTGTGATATTGAAAATGGTTCCAATTTGGAGAAAGGAAAAGATTTCTTTCTATAACAGCAGAAAGAAAGTTTGATCAAGTCTTCATGTCTGCAGGGCTCATGGAGAAGGCATCTTAGCGGCAGCAGAATTCATCCTGCAGGGGTGAGGGGAGGAGGGGGCCTCTTGGGTTTAACACGGAGGTTCTCTGTGCCTGATTTCATTGGCTGACGGAGTCTGGGGAGGGATGTCCTGCGGACTCTGCCTGGTGGTACCCCCAGCCCTGCTGGCCTGGTTCTGCTCCCCACTGGGGCTGGGGTTTCAAGGCTGGCTGTCGGCAAGTACTGGGAGGGGAAACCGGGGGACAGCGGGAGCAAGGCTCGTCAGTCCTCGGAGGGACTGATATCAGGCTGGCAATGGCGGCATCCGGAGCTCCAGCCAGCCACACAGGGAGGCAGGCCTGCTCTGTCTTCGGTGGCCACTGGCTTCCCCTTGGTGGCTCTTCCTGTCTCTGGGAGTCCTGCCACTTGTCCTATTCCCTGGTCTCCGAGTGCTATCACTCACCTGCCTCCCTGAATCTAAACCTGCTTTCCAGAAAGTTCTATCTCACCAGGTGTCCAGTGTGACGGGAATAATTTAACATCAGGTTTTCTTTCTAAAACATGTTTCCAGGCCCCTCTCAGGTGGAAGAAAACATTGATCCCCTGGGAAAGGGATGTATTTTACTTTTTATCTTCGAACTCCACTGCTTACCCTGTATCACAGTGACGCGGAAGACAAACCTGCAGGTAGCATCAATGCAAGTGAGGCCAGGCAGTGCGGGCGGTGCGGCGGGTGTTTGGAAGGGGGACAGGTGGCCCCCATGGCAGAAGGGGAGTGGCTGGCCCTTCTCTCCCTGGGACTGAATCCCTGCCGCCAACATGCAGCATTGGTAGGCCAACCCTCCTCTTACTGTCCAAACAAGGACACCGCTGAGAGTGAAAGGGTACACTCTGACTAGTTACCTGGGGACAGCAGGCATAAAACGGCTGTCCCAGGCCGACTAGGAGGTGTCGCACCTGCAGTGCCACCCAACCTTTGGGGTTTGGGAAAACCCAGTCAGAGCTCTTCCCTGGAACATCCACCACATGACAGAGGAAAGAGGTGTCTGCCTCAACTACCCAGTTCCCCCTCCCAGGAGGCATCAGACATGATCTGGAGCAAGGCCACCAGGCATATCAGGGCTGGGTGGAGGCACTATTTGCATCTGTGTGAAATATAAGACCCCTCCTGGCTGGCCTGGCCTCCCTCAAGGTTCTCTCCCTAGATCCCCTCAGCCCTCACCTCCTGCAGGAAGTCTGCCCGGATTACCCATCTCCCTCAGCATTTTGTGTACCATGTATCCTAGTCCCTCAGAGATGTGGCCATCTCCCACACCAGCTCATCAGCTCTGGAGGGAGATGCCATCCTGGCTCATTCATCCCTGGATCCTCCCATCCCTACTCATCGTCCCCCGCCCCCACCCTGGTGCCTGGCTTACAGGAAGTCTCTGGTCTAAAGGTTTTGTAAAGAACCCAGTTGAGCTGAACTCCTGAAATTTTTGCAGGGGCAGGAAACTCCTGGGGGCCTTCAGGAGATCATTGCTTTCCCCACATTAGCTTTTCAGAACAAATACTCTTTTCAGAGCAAATAGTATTTGCCTCTATGCCCATTGCAGGGGCATTAATGGTAAAATTTGTGCAATCATGCAGGGTAGTGATTGTTAGGTGGGAGTGTCTGAAATTAAATCCAGGAAGGGTCTCAAGAAGAACTTCATTTTTATAGCTTGGAGGAGGCCTGGTTTGGCCTGTGAACCTGGGTGAGTACTTCCACTCAGCACTGAACCCCCCCCCACCCCGTATCTTAGAAAGATGAGGAGGCAGTTAAGACTAAGTGCAGAAGGGTGGTATACGCAGTAAGCTCAGGGGGTAATCAGGGAGGGCTTCCTGGAGGCAGCAGACAGTAAGCAGAGGAGGATATAGAGAGTAGGGAGACTCTTAGCAAAGATGCCGAGGTGAGAACGGTCTCATATAATCAGGGCAGTGAGTTACCAGGTCTGGCTGGAGCAGTCGAGGTGTGCAAAGGAGCAGGAGATGCAACCACAAGGGCAGGTAAAGAACCCAAGTGTCAGCCGCCTCTGAGCTGAGTCTTCGGCATCTGTGGAATCACCCTGCTCCCTGTTGTCCAGGCAGAGAATGGAGGCTGGACTAGAGCTTCCTGCTCAAGCCGCTGGGGTAATGGCTAGGAGGGAGCTGAGGGACCGGCCCAGGCTTAAGCCATCCCCAAACCCCCTCTGTTGTTCCCTGGCTGCTCCCAATTCTGTCAGCTCTGGGAAACCCAGCCAAATAAGCATCTGTGGCCCAAAAGTATAATCTCGTCCTGCCTACCAGCCTCTCATTCAGAGGGGTGGGAGCGAGTTTCCAGGAGCTGAAGCTCCCCACAAACACACTATGTTCGAAGTCCTCTTAGCTGAGATGACTGGTCAGCTAACTGAAGTATTTTAACATCTAACATATGTTTGTACATTCATTCACCAAACTTTGGCTGTAAAGCCCAGGCCTTTTTTTTAACTTCACATCTCCTGGATGGAATTGTTCCTGCTGTCTTTGTGGCATAAATCACACTCACATGGCACTATAATTTCTGATGATTTTTTAAAAAGTGGAATGAGAAATGAACCATACTTACAAAATAAAAATCTCCCTCAGTTTTCTGGCTATTTCCCCAATCTCTCATAGCTGTTTCACCCACATCTAACTCAATGCTTTACAACATCGACTAGTCCTTTTTGGATTTTTCCAAAGCTTCAGCTGAGTTTTCATTGAAATGACTTTTTTTTCTTTTCTTTTTTCTTTTTCCTTTTTTTTTTTTTTGCAGTGGTACTTAATTGGTTTGTATAATACTTAATTAAACTGCATAATTACAATAGCAAGTTCCACTGGCATAAACAGGTTTGGGAAGTAAGCCAGCTGCCTCTAGGAAAGCACTCAGCTGAGCTGGTGGGAGCAGACATGGTGGACGGTTTGGACAGCCGCCCTCCTGCCCCAAGTGTTCTTCCAGCTGCGGGCATCCGTCAGAGGGAATGGAGAACGCTGGTGAGTTTGGCAAGCTGGTTAATAGCGGTGTAGAGAGCGTCTAGGGCTCCCCTCATCAGGACTCAGGTTAAGGTTAATTCTCCAGGGACTGAGGACCCAGTGCTGCCCCGCCCCACCTTGGTCCTCACCTGGTTCCCTTCCTCCCACCTCCACACCTGTGCCAAGTGGGCCCCACCCCTCCGGATGCTTCTCCCCTCTTCCCCTCCCACACCCGAAGCCTCCTCCCGCTGCAGCTGTCCAGGAAGGATTTGGCAAACGCTTCTGCTTTAAGACAGGCAATAGCCAAATGTGCCCTCTCCCAGCGGCCTGGGAATTTCTTCCACAGAGAAGAGTTTCTAATGACATAATTTCTAGCATCTGCATTAGGTTGGCTGGGGAGAAATGTGGAGTCAAGGCAACGTCTAGGAGTCGTCCCTCAGTCACACCATCTTCCCCAGGCTGAAATTTATGATCACATCCAACTGAGTCGCAGTTGTGCACCCTTCCCCTGCGAATGGGGCTTTGGACGCACCTGTCTTTCATTCTTGATGTTCCCACATCCGTTCCATGGCATGGGATTCCCTCCTTCTTTCAGCCTCCCTTATCAAAGCCATTTGTCTACGTTCAGCCGTCCCTATTTCATGGATCACACAGATCAAAAGTTAACATCTAACTTAAATGCCATCAAATCAACCAACCAACCAACCGATCAGAAGTATTAGCAGGGACCCATCCCTCACAAGGAGAAGTAGGAAAATACTCTCCAGAGGAACACATTTGTAGTGGATGCTTGCTATTTTGAGCCACCCCTTCCTCTTGGCAAGAGAACACTAATTTCCTCCCAGATTACCACCTGCCCCCCATAGCCAAGTGTTTCAGAGGTGGATTATGTTTGGTTTAAGCCAATCAGCTCAGCTCAGCCCCCTGGCCACGGTGAGGGAACAAATTCTAACACATAAGATGTAAGGAGATGTTTGCTGGGGACCTCTGGGGAGAGGCTCCATCACTGGAGATGTTGAAGGCACATGCAAGGCCTGGAGCTGCTGCAGCCATTTTGTTGCTGTAAGAGTCCAGAGGACAGCACTGAGCTACATAACAATGGAGCTGGAGACCTCATCAAACTCCTCCTGAAGAACACCCTGCTTCTGAATTTTACACTTATCTAAGCCAATCCATTCCCTTTAGTGTTTTTTAATTGATTTACTTTTAAAAATTAAACTAACACATACACATGGCTTGAAAAATCAAAAGTAATAAAAGCCCAACAATTAAAAATAGCAGTCCCTACTCCAGCCTCTCCACACTGAGTACCAACTCCCAGAGATAACCACTCTCAATTATTTTAGCTATTTATTGTGTTTTTAGCAACACATTTCTAAATAACATGCTGTATTCGTCAACGAGGGCTGTCATAACAAAATACCATAGACTGCTGGCTCAAACAACACAAATTTATTTCTCCTAGTCCTGGAGGCTAGGAAGTCCGAGGTCTAGGTGCTTGCCGATTTGGTTTCGGGTGAGAGCCTGCTTCCTGGCTTGCAGACAGCCACCTTCTCACTGTGTCCTCACTGCGGTCAAGAGCGAACTCGCCCGTATCTCTTCTTGTAAGGATGCTCATCAGGGCTCCACCCTACAAATTCACTTAACCTTAGTTACGTCCTTACTCTGAATACAGCCACACAGCATCTGTATTCGGGGGGAGCACGACTTTGTTCCTAGCACGTGCTATATGTTGTTTATACATCTTCCACGTTTAGAGGTTATCTGTTAGTGCCCCATGATGGAAGAGAAGGTTTTATCTCTCTTATGCCCCCAACCCTACTTCCTCTAAATCCACAGTTTTGTTCTCTGTATCCTCCCAATAGAGGGACACCCCCACCTCGGTTAAACCAGTCGTCAGTGTTCACACCACGGTGACTGCGCAGACTATTCTACTGTTCACAGGCTATCCTTTTCTGCAAAACTTATTTTCTCTAGTGTTAAAAATGGCTTTGTGTGCACCTAACACTTGTTTACACACAAACTGACTGCCAGAAGGGCTAAAACCCCTCCCCAAGCAGCTCAGTGCGTTAGGAATCTGCCATCCCCTTTTCGGGTTTTCCCAGGAGCCATCCCATCCAGAGGCCACAGCCTCCAGCTCCAGTCTGGACCTGAGCCTTCGGCACAGCTGTCACCTGGGACTTCTCACCCCCTTGTTTCCTGGATCCCACACTGTATTCAGTTCCATTACTGCTGGAACAAATTACCACAAACTAAGTGGCTTAAAACAACACAAAGCTGTTACCCCACAGTTCTGGAGGTCAGAAGTCTGAAGTGGGTTTCACGGGACTAAAATCACGGTGGTGGCAGGGTCGTACTGAAGGTGCTAGGGGAGGCCGTCTGCCTCTCCAGCTTCTAGGGGATGCCCGCATTCCTTGGCTCATGGCCCCTTCCCTCCATCTCCACAGCAACCAACCCCAGAAGAGTCCTTTCTGCACTGCATCACTCTGACCTCTGTCTCCTTCTTCCACTTCTAAGGACCCTGTGATTACACTGCATAACCCAGGGTCATCTCTCCATCTCCAGGTCAGCTGATGAGCAATTGTCATTCCATCTGCAACCTTAACTCCCTTTTGCTGTGTAACCCCACATGTCCACAGGTTCTGGGCATTAGGTTGCAGACATCTTTGGGGGCCCATTCCTTGGTCTACTACACACGTCATTCTTGTTTTGGTTTCCTCTCCTGCCTCATCGGTACAAAGTGTGCAGGAGGTACATCCTTTGAGATCACCCCAATCTACACCCACTTTATTCCCTCTCCCTCTTGATAGTCTGTTTGGCTGTGAGTAAAAAGCTATATTGGAAACCACCTTCCCTTGGAAGGCTGAAGGCTTTGGCCCGTGTCTTCTAGTTTCCAGGGGTGCTGTCGGAAAGCCCGGTTCTGTTCTGTGTTCCCACTGTTGTACACGATCCACTCTCCTCCTCCCTGAAAGGCGTGTGAACCTTCTCTCTGCCCCCAGCATTCTGAAACTCCACGAGGATGGGCCCAGAGGTGGGTCTGTTCCATCCACAAGAACATCCACAGAACGCATCTTCCTTCACGTCGTCTGGAAGCACGTGCCCTCCAGTCCTGGGAACTTCCTCATGTGACGTCTCCGACAATCTCCTCCCCTCGGGGGCCTCTGCTCTCTACTTCTGGGGTCTCTTCCACCAACCCTCCCAGACGCAGCTTCTGATGTCCTGATTTTTTTTCCTATCCTGGTTTCTACATTTATTGCCTTCTTTTCTTACTTTCTGAGAAAGTCCCTGAACTCACTTTTCATATCCTCTGCTGGTTTTTAAACTTCTGCTTTTATATGTTTAACTTCTTAAGGTTCTTCCTTATTCTTTGAATGTTCCTTTTTGATAACTCTGTTCTCATTTTATGGACGCATTATCTCCTCTTATCTCTCTAAGGACGTTAATTACAGTTTTATTGAAGTTTTCTTCCCTAGATTTGGCTCTGTTCCTTCCAGCTCCTTTTTTTTTCTTCAGTTTAATTGTTTTCTCTCTTTCTTTCTCTGGATAATTCATGTTAGAGGTTTTCTTTTCAGAAATGCCAGGTGATCCTTGACTAGCATTTATATTTAAGAGCAAGACACTAAAAAGTTGGAGGATTAGGGAGAAATGGGGTCATTTCTTTGGGGGAATCTACACATACACACGTAAACATGCAGAATCTCACACACACATACACATATAGACACAAACATATCTGTATACACAGACGTGCATATACCCACACGTGCACACGTAATGTACGTGTAGGATTTTCTCCCTCTTGGGCGGATCAGTTTACACGCCAAGGAACCTTCCAGTCACCCTGCCTAGGGAACAGACATGAGCTGCCAGTATTCTTGGAGCCAAGAGTGGAGAGAAGCTGGAAGTCTCACAACTCGGGTTGTAATCTTTCAATAAATTCTCTCATTTTGAGTACAGTGTGCAAACTTGCTGTCACTTGTACACAGTGTCTGAGTCCAGAACTTCTCTGAATCATGTCCTTTTAGAAACTTCAGGTCTTTGACCAAGGTGGAGATGCGAAGTTATGGGAGGGGAGCTGGGGTCCAACGATTCTTTCTGAATATTTTCAACCAATTTCCAAATTTTCAAACGCATTCTTCGCCTTACCTTCAGAAGTATGTGGAACTCCTATTTCTGAGCTGTTTGAGGGTCGGTGAGGGCGGGGGGAGTCCAGGATGAATGCTTCTAGAGGCTTCTTCTCGCTACCCAAGCTTGGGTTTCCGCTCTCCTCTCCTAAATGAGTACCCATCCATCCATAGACCTTCCGGCCCCCACAGTTTTGCCGACACCCTTGGCCTGCTGTTGCCTTCTCTCCTGTCCCATGGTCTTTGTGGAGCTGGGCTCTGCCACTCTCATTAGTGCCATGGCTGGGGGGTGATTAGGAAGCGGGCAGAGCTAAACGGATGTGGCCAGTCGCCATGTTTAACCAGAAGTCTCTCCTTGATCTCTGGGCCCATGAACCAGATTGCATCCTGCCTCACACACCCCTGCATCACGGGCTCCCCTCCACTGCCCAGGGCACACACAGCCTCACCGCCCACCTCTGCCTGGGCACCCAGTTCCCAGCACGCTGCCCATCTCAGGGCCCACAGCCCCCTCTCCAGTGCTCACACCACCTCTGGTTGCAGCGCCAGGAGCTTCTAGGAAGTTCTATTCACTCTCGTCAACAGCCCTCAGCTCCCATTCCCACTCAGGGTGCTTCCCCAATTGCTCTTGAGGCCAACACCCGGGCGTCCACACTGCAGACACAGGGACGGTCCCGGGGACTCTGTAGAGTGGACTGGCCACTGAGAAGCAGCAAAGAACCCATCACAGGAACAGACTCCACAACATCAGCCACATCGTCCACCTGGTCTCTTCTGTGAACCTCTTTCGGGTTCACAGGTGAGAAAATCCCACCCAGATTCATTTTGCCACCCACTCATTCAGTCCTGGCGAGCGGCCCAACGTGGCTGCGCGTGGGCAAGACGAGTCTGGCAAATCTAACCCCGGCCTAAAGAGGCAGGCCCTTCATCAACCCCAGGCTCACTGCCACACCGTCACACCAACCGCTAGCAGGCATGAATGAAGCATCTAATACCACGGCGGACAAGCCAGACCCAGAGGCCAGTTGCTGCCTTGTTATCACGGTTTTCTTGTAAATAATATTAACGTCCACTGAGTCATTAGGATAGAGTCTTCCAGAAGCCCTGTGCCCCCACAAAGCGTGGCCCAGAGCTGCCGTCAGCCATCTGCCCTCCTCCCGGCTCCAACTCTGCACAATAGCAATTGAAATAAAGGCCTGTGGTCCAAGCAGCCCTGTGGGTGGGCAGGATGTAGGAGCTCTCCCCGAGGGGCAGTCAGCATTCAGCATGGGTCCCCGCGACCCCCCTGGAAAGCAACAATCTTGGTCTCATTCCTCAGAGCCCCACGCAGGGCAGGGCCACCGCCCTGGGCACTGTCCTCTCAGCCCGACACAGACGCAGGCACGCCCACAGGGGAGCAGGCCGTGGCACCTGCGCAGGTGAGCTCTGTTTTCTGTGCAAGACTGGGTCTAAACAGCCTAACACCTTGAATCTCACCTAAGCCCACTGAAGGCATTGTTATTTAAGTCATGTTTGTAAAGTGAATCATTCCCCTTTGACAGTACCCCCTCCACCCTCACGACACATAATTTCTCTGCCCTCCAAACGCCAGCCATGCTGAAAAGGAGATTCACTTACTTTTAAATGATTTTTTTAAAAACAATAACACAATGATAGGACCAGAAATTCCCCTCCTCCCCTGACAGCCGAGCCTAAGTGCCTAGAAGCAGTTAGTTACAAGCCTCGGACCATAATCCAAGGGACCGGCAGGCCACAGAAGGGCAGTCTTTTGTATCTGAATAAACTTGATCAGATCTCATCTGTGGTCCTTCCCCGTGACGACATCACCCCTGGCTCAGTCCTGGCCGCACTCTGGCAAGTTCTGGACAGAGCCTCAGTGACTCACGACCTTGGGTTTTCCTTGCATCTTCCTCCTTCCCCTTCCAGGAGCCCTGCCCCTCCTCCACCTGCATTGCAGGTGTCCTGCCTCTCCTCAAGCCTCTTCCCTCCATCTTTTCCAGAGCCTCCTCCTTTGTCTTGGCCTCGGGCACTTCTCTCTTTTAAAAACTTGTGATGAAATATTCCAGACATACAAAAAGGCATAAAAATAATATCACAAACACCTGTGTCCCCACCACCCGGCTGCATAAATAAAAGACAGCCTTTTCTAATCCCAGGCCCACGTCCCTCTCTGACACCACAACTCCTGAGCCTTTGTTCCATTCTTCCTTGGAAAAAGCCCAGGTTGCTGCATACATCCACGGCATACCCAGCTGTCACCCGGACTCTCTATTACTCCTCTTCCCTCCTTGGCTACTTGCAGCTCCCCCAGCCCGCAGCCTGCCATCTCCCTTTGTGGTTTGACTGCTCCCCTATCCCAGGGGAACTCGCTTGCCAAGGCCCCCGCCTCACTGGAAGTCACACAGGACCCAGGACTTACAGTGGGCCATACCACCGGACAGGACCACATCCTTCCTTCCCACACCAGTGGGCTCGGGGACATTTGTGGTCTCTGTGCATCAGGTGTTGGGCTGGGGAGGAGATGGGACAAGGGGATACTCTGCGTTTGTGCCTTGCTGTCTCGGCAGGGAGGGGGCAACAGAATGCACACAGAGGGGGCCCAAAGCCTAGTGGGCAGGCTGGGGTCTGGGGATCCACTTGTGCAGTGAGAATGGGGGCTGCTGAGGCCTGGGGAGGCTGAGAAGGACTGAGCCCAAGATCCGGGGGTGAGTGGGATTGAGAGACAGAGAAGGACGAGGTGGGACCTTCCAGGTGAGAGCCAAGTAAATCAGTAGAGACAGCTGGGGGCGAGAGGAGACAGCAGGGAAGACAGGCCGAAGAGGATGGAGATGTGGTGGACGAGGTGTTGGATGAGCTGAAGGTGGGGGCTGTCGATGCTGAGAAAGCTGGGGTGCCCCCCTCTGCCTGGCCCATCTGGGTTCTCAGATCTTAGTCGGGGGAGAGTGTGTGTGTCCAGGAAGCCCTTTGTCACTGCTGCGCCGCCCACCACACACAGCCTGCGGGAGGACACGGAAGGGCAGCCTGGACCACTGATGGCACTGTTGACACTGGCACAGCCTGGGCAGAGGCGAAGATGGCTCACAGGATACCGGCTCACGTGCAGTCCGCCCAGGAAGCAAAGGGCGCCCACAGAGCCAGGAGATCTCCGTGGTGCCTGACACCCATGGCTCTGGGCAGCAGGCAAGGTTCAGGAGCGAGGGAGCCCCTCCCCACCTCCGCAGGGATCTGCAGACTGGGGTTCACCACCACATCCCCGCCTGCACTCCAGGCCCTGTTCTCCACTAGGCCCCGCAGCCTCCTGCCCCGCCCCCTCGCTCACACCCACCCATGGCCCCAGCACAGATGCCAGGCCCTTGGTCAAGCAGGCGTGTCAGGGCACAGGTGTCTGGCTTCGGTGCCATCTGCCTCTGTCACGTCTGTCTCCACCCCTTCTCTGTCTAAGGCTGCCTCTTTGCTGCTTCCCTCTGCCCACACCGTCCTAGCAAAGTCCACATGCAATCAGCTGCAGCCAAAGTGTCTGAAAACAACACAAATGGTGTCCCCTAAGGTGGTTATAACTCAGCAGAGTCAAAGTCAGAGCTCAAGGTTCAGGCAGCAGCCAGAGGTGGGGAGGTGGCACCACTGAAACCGCCCAGCCTGTGGGACCGCACGCCCCGAGATGAGGAAGAATGGACCTTGTCACCTTCTGATTCTAGAAACATACTCTGGAGATGCCAACAGCAGGGGCAGCAACCCAGGGGAGCTGCCTTCAGCTGCTTCATTTCTCTGTGACTCTCTTAAGGGTGAAGCTCTGGGTTCCGCCTTCTCTGAGAAGCTGTAGCACCAGCCCTCCCCTCAGCGCCGCTGTCCGGGCTGGGAGTTCCTGCGGTCTGGGCTTAGCACCACCCTGGCACCCACTGCACCATCTTGAAACTCATGCCCAGAGGCAGGGAGTGTGTCTTATTCATGTTTCTACCCCAGCATCCAGCCACCAGAGAGATGCTCCACAAACGTTCAGTGAAGGAAGGACCCCCTCCCCAAGAGCCTCCCAGGAGGAGTGCCTTCTCTCCTCAAGATTCCTCGGGGGGGTTTTTCAGTGACAGCTGTAGGCCACCTTTGACTATTTCATGTGGGTCTCTGAGCCTGAACCAGGTGTCCCAACCTGTCAACCACAGTGTGGGGCCTCCCTTGCACACCTGTAGATGGGGGCCCTCACCCATTCTCTCCGAGATACCCACCACCTTTCGCATCCTTTCCATCCCTGATTTACACCCAGGCCACTCCATGAGGTCATATTCCCTGGTGGGGAGAGGATACCCCAAATAGGGTCCCCCAAGACAGACACACTGGGGGACTAGCCCCCTCCTCTCCACCCACCCAACTCTTCCCATACTCAATCTCGCACTCAAGACCCACCTCCCCAGTAAACCTTCCTCATCCTTGATGCACACGGATCTTTCCAGGTCAATACACACTGCTCTTCCGATCTCCATGACTGCCTGACCACTGATCATGAGTGTTCCCTTCTGGACTGTTTCTAAGGGAAAGCCTCAGAGCTGGACACCACCATAAAGAATGACCAATTCCCTCTTATAACTTTGCTGGGAAGCCAGGCCCATGCACAGCAGGAGGCCACGTGTCAGAAGGCTTCCGTTTTGCTGGTGATGGAGCTAGAACTCCAACCCAGGTCTCCTGCTCCAGTTTAGACAACCTTTCTCTTCGGGTAGTGTGGACTTTGCTTTCTTATCTCCAGAACAATCCTGGAAGATAAGGCTGGTACTACATGCATTGATGTATCCCAAATTGAGGACCAAGCAAAGTCCGTTGTTAGGACCCTGGTGAATATTTGGTGACTGACTGTGTTAGGTGTTCCAAGGCCCCAGGTGACCTCCACACACTCACTCCTCGGTGTCAGTTTGCCCTTCTTTGCCAGCATAGCCCAGCTCATGCCACAGCCTCCCACAGAAATCCAGCCACGACCCCTCAGAGAGGAGAGGAGTTGTGTAAATTCGTCTCCTTCAGGCCCACCAGTGATTTTCATTTGGCCTCTGCATGACTTCTCTTAGTCACAGAGCAAAGAGGTAAGGACTCATTTTAATGGTGGCAAGGGGCTGTAAACCATAAAAAAAAAAAAAAAAAAAGCAGCTCAGTGCAAGAGTGGGGTGGAGAGCGAGTTTGAGGGGTTTACACCTGCCCCAGGACCAATGATCAGGGATCCCCAGGGCCCAGGGGACATCCTTCTTTCTCCTCCTCCTGCTGTGGGCAGATTTTCAGGACAGCCAGTGTGTGTTTATTGAGGCATAGCATTCTGCAGAAGGGGTTGGGGGTGTCCTTCTGCAGTTCGTTTATACTTTGGTTAAGACAGAACTAGAACTAGTAAGTGAATTTTTAGCAAGGCTGATGAATACAAGGTCAGTGATCAAAAATCAATTGTATTTTCCATAGACTAGTAACAAACAAATGCAAGATTAAAAAAAATTTAGATAGCACTTACAATAGCATTTTAAAAAATTAAATATTTAAGCAATGAACCCAGTGAAATACGGGCACAACATCTATACTGAGAAGCACAAAACAACGCGAGAGAAATCAGAGGCATCAGTAAATGGAGTACCATGTTCATGGAGTGAAAGGATCAACAGTATTAAGATGTCTGTTCTCTCCAGTGTGAGCTACAGATTCAATGTAAGTCCAACCAAAATCCCAGCAGATCTGTCCACATGTGTCTGTGTATGTGTGTATGAAAACCAAGTGATTTTAAAATTATATGGAAATTCAAAGACCTAGAATAGCCAAGGCAACGCCGAAGAACAAAGCTGGAGAAATTCCACAACGAGGTATCAGTTCTCCTGCTGCCAAGTGTCGGTAATCAGCCGGGGGGCTATGGGTGCACGGACAGGCAGAAGGCCAATGAATGGAGCCCAGACATGGACGCATTCGTGTCGGGTCACTTACGACAAGGGCTCCATTGCAATTCAGTGGAAAAAAAGAATGGTGCTTACAATAAATGGCTCAGAGTCAACTGGATATCTAAACAAAAATTAATCTGAGATGGATCACAGACCTAAACACGAAAGGGAAAACAATAAGGCTGCTAAAAGAAAACACAGGAGAATCTATCTTCATGACCTTGGGTTGGCAAAGAGGGTACTTACACAGGACAGGAAAACCACTAACAAAAAACGAAAAGACTGATCAGTTACAGTTTATTAAAATTAAGAACACTGTAAGTCAAATGACCATTAAGAGAGTAACATGGCAAGCCATTGAGAGGAGACAGATACCACAGAGAACTGATCTCCAGAGTATACAAAGAAAGCCTACAGACGAGAAAAAGACAGACATACCAGTTAAAACCAGGGGAAGTATGTGAACTGGCATTTCACAAAAGAGGATATGAAAATGGCCAATAAACAAGTAAAATCATGCAAATGCAAAAACAAGACCACAGTGACATAGCACCACATCAACCAGAAATGGCTAAAATAAAATACCCAGCGTAGGTGAGGCTGTGGGGCAATTTAACTGTTAAATTCCTGGTAGAAATATAGATCTATAAGCTCTGTACTTCAAAAAAGTGTCTGGCAATACGTACGAACGCCAAATAGACATAAACCACATAACCCAGCAATCCCACTCACACATATACCCAACAGGAAGGATACTTCCGTACACCAAAAGACGTCAGTAAGAATGTTCATAGAAGCTTTTTTTGAAATATTCTCAAACTAGGAGGGACCCAAATGTCCATCAACAATAGAATGAGTACACGAGGTCCTGGGTTCAATTCCCAGTACCTCCATTAAAAATAAACAAATGAATACATACATAAATAAACAATAGAATGAGGAAATAAATTGGGGCATGGTCATACCACGAATACTGCACAGCAACAAATAGAAATGAACCTCTGGTATATTCTACAAAGTGATACAACAGGGGTTTCAGGTGTACCTTCTGGTGTATATCCACAAAATGGATAAATCTCATGCGTGTAATGCCAAGTGAAATACCAAAGGAGTGAACAGGGCACAGTTCCATTTATATGAATTTAAAGCCGCAAACTACTCTGTAATGGTAGAAACCAGGGTAGTGGTTATTCACAAGAAGGTCCAGACTGTGAGGAGGCAGAGGAAGCTGTCTGGAGGGCTGGGATGTTCTGTAACACGGTCATGGTTGGATTACGAGAGTGTTTACCCGTGTAAAAATCCCTCAAGCTGTATCTTTCAGATTTGGGCACTTTATCAAGAAGGCGGAGGGGGCGGGGGCAGGTGTGGGGAGGAAAGAACTCCAGTGGGAAGACAGAAAGGGAATAAAGCAGGATCTGTCAGGGTGTAACTGAGGGCTAATGCTGGCCTTGGGTGGCCGTCTGTGTGCCCAGGAGCCTTGGGGACCGAGCAGCATTCCAGTAGAGAGGTTACTGCAACGAGGGTCTGCCCCGAGGATAAAAGAAGACACCTTTCACCAGCACCTAGTCCACTTTGAAAAGACAAGTAAACAAGAGCGGCTTTTGGAGAGAGGACATCAGATGTAGCTGCCACTGCAGGGACTGGACACAGATGTGGCCGCTGGGGACAACAGAGACCTGTATCTCAGGCCCTTGGTTTGTTTCCAGTGCCAGCTGCTCTGGAGAAAATTAATAAAATGAGTTTTCTTTTCTTCCTGTTTTAAAAACTCCAATCTGCAAACTCAATTCCGACTTCTCCTTATTCCTCGGCAGGGGAAGAGGGGGAAGTAGCTGGCACTGAGCCTGGAGCCTCACCCAGATAAGAGAGATGTCACTTGTTCTGTTTAACTCCTGCAGGCTCTCCAGTGACTCCACCCACCAAACGTGGAATCTGTTGGCTGCCCCAGGATGGCTTTGTCAGCACTTCCCACCTCGGTTGATCTGGAAACCCTGGCTACTTGGTCACATCCACCCTTCCCGCTGTCTCCGACTCTTGGTGGCAGAAGGATGGTTCAGGGTGCCACTTCCTTATCTGCTCCTCCTCTCCCCACATCATTTGTGATTTATTGATATTTGTTTGCCTTTAACAATCCTGCAATCTGGTTTCATCCCCCCGCCCCATGCCTGCCACTTGTATTAGGGTGGCTCTGGAAGTCTGTTATTTGGATTTGCTCTCCATCTGTCCTGCACTCCGTGTTGCTGTTCTCCATGTTATACTGTTTAAAAATAAAGTCGAAAAAGTAACAACTAAATAGATGACAGCCTGGAAAAACAGCAGCTGTTGCCCATAAGGCAAAATAGAAAATATTCCTCTGGATGTATTTCTATCGAGATGGATACTACAGAGTGAGAGAGGAAGGAAAGAGGTCTCACCCAGCGCAACATCGTTTAACCCGCTCTGATGCTGAGGAGGTGACGGATGTTCCGTGCTGGCACCTGCTATTTAGTCCTGGGGTTCAAAATGTGATGCACGGAGTCTACAGTCTGAAGAGGCAGCTGGTTGGTGTCTGGGAACCTCTGTGATGTGAGTGTTTGCATTCTGACCCCAGGTACAAGCCAGATCTAAATCAAATCTACAAGTCCAGACAAGGGAGCAGATACAACCATGAATTTCACATGAATTCTGCCCTTGACAAACTTAAATTTTAGTTAAGTTATCATGGCACAAAGTTACCAAAAGTTCATGAGAAAATTCATTTAAAAATTCAGTCATATGACACCAAAAGCACAAGTGACAAAAGAAAAAATAAATTAGACTTCTAAATTTTAAACTTTTTTTGCTTCAGTGAGCATCATCAAGAAAGTGAAAAGACAGCCCACAAAATGGGACAGACATATTCAAATCAAATACCTGATAAAGAACTTACATCTAGGATGTATAAAGAAGTCTTAGAACTCAAAAATAAAAAGACTATTTTTAAAACATGGCCAAAGGTTCTGAATAGACATTTCTCCAAAGAAGATAGACAAATGGCCAATAAGCACATGAAATGCTCAGTATCATTACCCACCAGAGAAATGCAAATCAAAACCACAATGGGGTACCACTTCCCACCTGTGAGGATGACTAGCATCAAGAAATCACCTAAGTCTGCAAGTCTGTTTCTGTTTTGTAGTCAATTGTAATAGACTGTACTTCAATTAAAATAAAAAAAAAATAAGAAGTCACTTAATCACAAGCGTTGGCAAGGATGTAGAGAAATTGGAGCCCTCGTGGACTGCGGGTAGGAGTGTAAAATGGTGCGGCCACTTTGGAAAACAGTCTGGCAGTTCCTCGAAAGCTTAAATATAGTTACCATATGATCCAGAATTCCACTTTTAGGTGTACACCCGAAAGAAATGAAAATATATGTCCACACATAAGCTTGTACATGAATATTCATACCAGTATTATTCAAAACAGTCAAATGTGGAAACAAATGCCCATCAATTGAAGAATGGATAAACAAAATGGGGTATATCCAAAGAGTGGAATGTTTTCCAACCACAAAAAGAATGAAGTTCCAATACATGCTCCAACATGGACGAACCTTGAAAACACTATGCAAAGTGAAAGAAGCCAGTCACCAAAGACCACATATTGCATGATTTCATTTACATGAAAGGTCTAGAAGAGGCAAATCCATTGAGAAAGGGGCTGGAGGAGGGGAGAATGGGGAGTGACTGCCAAAGGGTATAGAGTATGTCTTTGGGCTGATGAAAATGTTCTGGAACTAGAAGGTGATGATGGTTGCAGATTTTCTGAGTGTGCTAAAAACCACTGAATTATACGCTTTAAGTGGGTGAACTGCATAATATATGAATTATAACTCAATTAAGTTGTTTTTTAAAAATCCATAATGTTTAAATGGAAAGGCCAAAGACCCAGAATAGCCAACTCATTCTTGAAGGAAATGAACAAAGTTGGAGGACTGACACTTGACTTCAAGACTTATTATTAAAAAAAAAAAAAATGAAGACTTATTATAAAGCCATAGGAATCAAGACAGTGTGGTATTGATGAAATAATAGACAAATAAATCAATGGAACAGAACAGAGAGCCCAGAAATAGGCCTGCAAATACAGTCAACTGATCTTTGCTAAAGGAGAAGAGACAATACAAGGGGAAAAGTCTCTTTAACAAATGGAGCTGGAGTAACTGGACATCCACGTGCAAAAAAGTGAATTTAGATACAGATCACACACCCTTCACAAAAATTAACTCAGAGTAGATCCCAGACCTAAATGTGAAATGCAAAACTATAAAGCTCCTAGAAGATAACACAGGAAAAAGCCTAGATCACCTTGAGCATGGCAATGACTGTTTAGATAACACCACCAAAGGCACAGTCCATGAAAGAAATAACTGAGAAGCTGGCCCTTATTAAAAATTAAAAATTTCTGCTCTGTGAAAGACATTGTCAAAAGAATATGAGAGAAAATATTGGTAGAAATCAAATATCACAAAGGACTATTCTCCAAAAGACACAAAGAACACTTGAAACTCAACAATAAGAAAATGAATAACCTAATTAAAAAATAAGAAATAGATCTGACCAGACACCTCACCAAAGAAGATATATAGATGGCAAACAAGCATATAAAAAAAAAGTTCAACATTGTGTCATTAGAGAATTGCAAACTGAAACAAAAATGAGACACCACAAAATCCAAAACACCAACAACACCAAATGCTGACGAGGATGCGGGGCAACAGGAAGTCTCACTTATTGCTGGTGGGAATGCAAAATGGTACAGTCACTTTGAGAGACAGTTTGGCAGTGTCTTATAAAACTCAATGTCCTCTTAACACACAATCCAGCAATTATGCTCCTTGGTATCTACTCAAATGAGAAAAGTTATCCATACAAAATTCTGCACATGGATATTAATTGCAGCTTTATTCATAATTACCAAAACTTGGAAGCAACCAAGATGTCCTTCAGTAGGTGAATGGATATACAAATGGTGGTCCATCTAGACAATGGAATATTATTCAGCAATGAAAAATGAGCTATCAAGCCATGTGAAAAAAAAACCCCATCTGAAAAGGCTACACGCTGTATGATTCCAACTATATGGCATTCTGGAAAAGGCAAAACTATGGAGACTAAAAAGAAAAAAATCTATAATTGCCACGCATTTGAGGGAGGGACGAACACAGTAGATTCTTAGGGCAGTGAACCTACTCTGTCAGATACTACAATGGTGGATATATGTCATTATACATTGTCACAACCCATAGAACATACAACACCAAGAGTGAACTCTAACGCGGATGATGAACTTTGGGTGATTACACTGTTGAAACAAATGCACCACTCTGGTGGTGGATGTTGATAACAGGCAGTGTTGTTCACATGTGGAGATGGGATATATGAGAACTCTCTGTACTTTCTGCTCCGTTTTGCTGTGAACCTAAAACTGCTCTTAAACAATTAAGTTTATTAATAAAAAAAAAAACCCAAGTGAAGACAAGAAAAGGGACAAGTTAGTTTGTGATTCATCACTGAATAACTCAGCATAAAGGAGGTGGACAAGAGGACTTAGAGCTTGTGAGGTGGTGGTGACAGGCATGAAGGACACAGCAGAGGTGTGACGTGCTCTGCGTGGGACCAAAGCCCTGTGGTGTGGGGCTGACGCTGGCGACTCTGGGCTGGTAGTTGGGGAAAGCCAAGGGCACATTTGAGAGGAGACCTAAACCCAGAGAGGGAGCAGCAGCGAGGGCAGAACGGGGTTCTACCTGCAGGAGCAGCTGCGCAGAGGCGTTGGGATGGAACGAGATTGTCATGTCAGAGGAACCGGATCAGGCCCAGGTGTATGTGATCTTACATCCCTGTGTCCCTTAACTTTCTGAATCTCCAAGGCCTTTTGCTTTCAACCACATGGTATCTTTACTTTGGTTTCTCTATCCCCAAACCACCCCGTGTTAGGAAGTCAACCCGTCCCGGAGAGCTTGCGGCAGAAGAGCTTTCAGCAAAGGCCCTCATCACCATGTTACCCGCCCACCCTGCGCTTGCACTGAGCGGACCTGCCCGCTCCCTGGGCACCACCGCGTTTTCACCAGCCTCTCCCACGGGCTCTGGGAGACACATGGCCCTGCCTGCAAAGCCTGCTGACGGCTCTCCCAGGAGAACACTCCACGTGCACCAGCACCTCGTCACTCTTGACATAAGTGAAGCCAACTCCTGAACTACATCAAATCTGAAAGGAAAACAGCTAAATTTTAGACCACAGTAAGGAGAACAGGGCAGAGAAAGCCTGTGCTTTATCCAAGTTTATCAACCTATCTTTTGGGCACTGGTTCTGAGTGTCCTGAACTGCACGCAGCGCATCCCAGGTGGTTAAAGAACTCGCCCGGGAATCCAGGCCAGATGGGACCTGGAGCTAAAGGAAGACAAGCGCTGGTAACAGGCCAGGTCAGAGGGCAAGGGGCCCTCCCCGCGCTGGGCTCCCGAGTGTGGGTGGCTCCACGGAGCTGTCAAAACGTAGCGCTGGGATGACGAGTGGCCTCCAAAATGAACAGGTGGGCCGACGCGTGAGGCACACGCAGGATGAGGTGAGTCAAAGCTGCCTGGACGCGCACCAGCCTGTCCTGCCGTGAGAGCGGGCGTCGTGTGCAGGCAGGACTGGGTGTAAGAGCCTGGAAGGGCTGCTGCCTTCTCTCCCTCTAGGTCCATGTTTTAAAATTATGATAAAATATAGATAATATAAAATGTTCATCATTTTCAAGTGCACAGTTTGGCAGCATTAAGTACATTCACATTGTGGTGCAACCATCACCACCATCTGTCTCCAGAACTTTTCATCTTCCCAAAGGAAACGCTACACCTGTTAAGTACCAACTCTCCACTCCGTCCTCCCCCAGACCCTGGCCCCCAGTGTTCTACTTTGTTGCTGTGAATCTGACTGCTCTAAACAGCCATACAAGTGGAATCACACAATATTTGTCTTTCTGTGACTGGCTAATTTCCCTTGGCACGATGTCGTCAAGCTTCATCTGTGTTGTAGCTTGTGTCAGAATTTCCTTCCTTTTTCAAGGCCGAATAATATTCCGCTGTACACAGAGGCTACACAGACCACATTTTGCTTATCCATTCGTCCACCAATGGACACTTGGGTTTCTTCCACATTTTGCCTAGAGTGAATAATGCTGCTGTGGGCATGAATGTACAAGCATCTGTTCAAGTCTCTGCTTTTTTTTGGATATTTACCCAGAAGAGAAACTCCTGGATCATATGGTCTCCACTTTATTTTTAGTTACCCTATTGTGTGTATGTGTTTTAAAAACTCAGAATGCCACCATTTTGTTTTTGGTTTTTTTTTGAAATGGGCAAAGTGTAAAATAATAAATAAGTTGATTAATAAGCAAATCTCCCCTGAGACCTGGGTTACAAAGACCAGTCTCCATAATCCTGCTCACCATCATTATGCCATCTTGATATCAGCAGATCCTCAGGTGACATCCAAGCCAAGCAGACTCAGTGCAGGACCCCCCGTGCACAGTCACCCACACCGGGTGGGCGTACTCCCAGTGGCATGGTGCTCACTGCCTCAGCAAGCAAGCAACTGACTTCACTGCGGTGCCATTTCGATCGTTTTCAATCAGTTTCTCATGCTGAACAGAAAATTTGTTTTGTCCAGTCAGCCCCTCAGGAGGAAGAGCTCTTCTGTGAATTTGCTTGTCATGGGTGAAGCCTGAGGGGATAGAAAAAGCTATCTTGGTCTCCGAGGCTCACGGTCTTGTTGTGGAAAGACTGACGGCTGATGTAACTGAAGTTACATAACCAACTGAATCATTTAGGTTTAGGAGTTGCAATGAGTTGCAACAGCTGCAGGAATTGAGACAGAAAGAGATATAGGTGGGGCTGGTCATTGGTGCTCATTCCCTGGGGAGCAAAGATGTGAGCTAGAAGCCCCCAGTCCTAGGTCTGCAGGCCAGAGTCATCTCTCAAGCCTTGGGCCCATTTTCCAGAGCGTGTGGAAATCCTTTCCTCCAGCTCCCTGCGCTGAAGACAGAAGACAGACTTCCTTCTAAAATGCCCCCTCCTTCAGTCCCACGTCTGTCCATCCTGAGTCTGCCCAGCCCTT
The DNA here is from genome assembly GCF_009834535.1 of Camelus ferus. Lineage (NCBI taxonomy): Eukaryota > Metazoa > Chordata > Mammalia > Artiodactyla > Camelidae > Camelus > Camelus ferus. Next base: position 14,717,721 of record NC_045725.1, read on the forward strand.
ATTTGGAAATAGACTCATTGCGGACGTAATTTTTTAAGATGAGATCACACTGGGGTAGCGTGGGCCCCAAACCCATACGACCGCTGTCCTTATAAAGAGGGGAACTTTGGAGACAGACTTGCACATGAGGAAAATGCCAAGTGAAGATGAAGGCAGCTATCGGAATGATTCTTCCACAAGCCCAGGAACACCAAAGACTGGCAGCAAAATACCAGAAGCTAGGAGGGTGCCTGGGGCTGATTTGCCCTCACAGCCTTGGAAGGAACCAACCTTGTCCACACCTTGACCTTGGATTTGACCTTGGACTTGACTTTGGCCTTCCAGCCTCCAGAACTGTGAGAGAATAACTTCCTGTTGTCTGAGGCCCCCTGTTTGTGCTGCTTTGTTATGGCAGCTGGAGCAAACCCATACACCATTTCTCCTCAAATTTTTTTGGTAGCATCATATTCAAACCAGGCACAGACCAGAGCAGCGAGGAGATGCATTAATACACATCGGCCAAGCGCCGCTTTGCTGAGGCTGGAATCCCAGCGCCCGCATCGTGGGTGGGAGCCTTGAATTTGCTCAGTGATGCTGGCTATGACTCAGATGGTGGCAATGCCTTACTTCCTCCCTACAGATGAGGGTGGGGCGAGCAAGGCGTTCTCTAGGGAACAAATATTTATTGCGTACCTAAGTGCCAGGCACCACACTGAGTGAGGGAGATACAGCTTGGAACCCAAGCTGCCAAGGGCCAACCCACAGAGCTCAGATTTTCACCTGCATGTAGCCTTACGTCCCTGGCAACCAGGATCCCAACTTTCAGACTTTTACACACAATTCAGTCTGAAATCCAGATTCAGAGAGTCTCTGTCCAAGTGTGTGGGAAAGAACATAAGCCAGCCAACAGCTAGCAACAATGACAGTGGAAGCATATTAAGTGTCAGGTACTTTTCTAAGTGCTTTGTGGATGTTACCTCATTTAATCCTTGGAATAACCCAGTGAAGCAAATATTAAGTCCATTTTCCAGCAGAGAAAGTGGAGGCACAGAAGGGTAAAGTAATTCGCCTTATACATCAAGTAAGTGGCAGAACCAAGTCTGTGTTTCTTGCCTCCCACCGCCCCTGCCTTGACCGCTATCCCGCCCCTGGTGTCCCTACATGTTTCCTCTATCCTTCCCTCTGTCCTGCCTCTAGCAAGCATTCTGTGAGCCCAGGATGCAGCGTAGGCTGCATATGAAACCGGCCCCTCTCTAGGGCCTGCTCCCTGCTCTCCATCAGTCTCCAGCCTCGGTGACCCAGAGAATGAATTGCATGTGAGATGCTTGCCCAGAGAAGGACCGCAGGCAAAGAGAGGATGAGTGGGTGGAGCACCTGCTCTGTGCTGAGAGCAGGACCACCTTTGTACAAGAGTCTTCCACATTTAAAAGGCATTTCGTGTCGATCCCTTTTTACCCACTCTGGGGTATAACTAAGGCAGGCAACTGTGGTATCACCTCCATTTCTCAGGTGAGAAAATCCAGGGTCAGGAAGCTGGGACTCCATCCAAAGCTGGTCCTGGATGCCTCCCCCAGGGCAATTCCCAGCACACCAGGTTTCCGGAAGCTTTCCCACACAGACACAGGGCACAAGGAACTAATACGTACGTATGTGACTGACATGGAACCAGCACCAGAATTTACAAGCAGACCCCCTACTTCAGAAGGGCATGAGAAAGGGTCTCCTTCAGCTTTCTCATCCTTCCATGGTACCTAGCAAGAAACCAGCTCTGAAAACCTTGCACCCTGTGCTCTACACCCAAAAGAACTCCAGGGGAAGCAGCTAGAAATCTGAAAAGGGGAGGGAGAGGAGGCAGAGGTGGAGTGAGAACATCTCAGTCCAGAGGGTCCTTGCCCCTGGGGCTGGGTAGCCCCAAGCTGCATTCTGAGATAGCAAGCCCCAAGCCCCAAGCCCAGGCTCTATGCCAGCAGCATTAAAAAAGAAAAAAAATCCCAGCAAATCCTGAAGACGACACTGACAGGAAGATCCCAGCCCAGTAAGTGCATGTGATTACACACTGAGCTCCCAGACAAAAGAGCTTCTCCGCTTCCTCAGGGAAGAGCTGGAGGGTGGTTTTACACTGCAGCATGCAGAACGGATGCAAGGCCAGGGGAGCCTTGAGACTGAGTAGTGTCCCAAGAGTCAGCCTTGAGGTCAGGCAGGGACAGGTTTGCCCCAGCAGACGCCCCCCGCAACAAAGGCAGAGATGTCAGGATAAGAGGTAAAGAATTTCCCCACCTGCACCCTTTCTTCTAATCACCATCACTGACCAGCCTAGAAACCTAAAGGGTTCAGCCCCAGGCTCCCTGGCTCTCCCACACCCCAGCCAGCAAACTGACAGGCAGCACGTGTCGAGCAGAGTTATCAGATTAACCAGCTTTTGCAGGACAGAGGGCAGAGGGTGGTAAGGTGGGGGAGGGGGAGCTTACTGGATCCAGACTATTTTTTCCACTTGAGCACTGCCGCAGTGAGTTTTTTCACTGACAGACCCTTGTCACATGTGCGCACATGTGGATGTGTGTGTGCAGGAAGGTTGGGAATGGTGTCCCACCTTAGTTCTTCATTGGGCTCACCAGAGAAGTGACCGGGAGTCCCAGGTCTTAGTCTCAGTTCTGCTACTATGACTTTGAGCAAGTCACTTAACCCTCTTTAGCCTCAAGTTTGCATCTATACAATGGGCAGATTGCCTGTTCTCTCCTCCAGTCCATGCATAAAGGTAGGTCTCAGGAAGAGGATCTGTTTTAGAAACTGCCATTTTCTTACCTAATAGTCATCCTCTCCTCATGACTTAGAAGCCTGGGCGCCTTACCTACCTGGACAATTACATTTCCAAGACAATCTTGCAGACAGAGGTGGCTGATAGGATGTATGCAGCTGTTTCTGGGGAATGTCACCAAAAACTCTTTAAAAGTCATGATAGCTGGAGCTCCTGCAGCCATCTTGGGCCACAAAGATTTTAGGGTAAGGATGGGGTGATAAAAGTCTTAGATCACTGTGAATATTTCATACTAACCCTGAACTGCCTGCCTGCAGGCTTCCTTTACTTGAAAAAAAATTTTTTTGAAATTATTTGTCACTGTTGTTTATGATCTCAATTGCTAACTTAGTTTTCTAAGTGACAGATACAGGACCTGCATGTATTTACACTAATAACCTACTCATCCAGCATCCTACGATCAACTCCACAAAAGCCCATGAAAGTTACAAATCTAGAACTAATGAATAAACCTCAAAACACAAGGTCTGATTAAATATAATTGGGAACTGAATGCATAGGAGATAAGAGCTGCCATCAGCACAAGGAGAGGTGGGAAGTCCATGTGATAGACAGAAGCCACAAGTAGATGCCAGGGGCCGTGGAGGACAGGGAGGGCCTGACATGGAGGGAAAGAAAGCAAAGAGGACACTGAACAGCCTGCGGGCCTCAGCTCTAGAGCAAATGGCCCACACACCATCTCAGATTCCCAGGGCACCACATGGTAAGAAGAGAGTTTTCCAGAACATTCGAGTGGTCATAGGAGGGGCTTCATCAAATAAGTCAATTCCTAAATCACAGTAACTCTGACAGAGCTGGGTACCAAGGCCAGCACCACTGCTGACCAGCTGTGGGCAAGTCAGCTGCCCCCGCCAGGCTTTTCTCTTCATCCGTAAACTGGGGATAATCACAGTAACTCTTCAGAGTTGTGGATTACAGATAACATGTGTCAAACTACAAATTTTGCATAATGCTTGGCACATGGTAAATACCCAACAAATAATAGCTAAACAGACTAATACACATTCTAGACAGTAAAGGCAATTATAATGAAGTCATTAAAGTGGGTTCCATATCCTTTATTGACTCAGACTTTCATGATACCTTCATGATATATACCTGAAACATTTCCAACAGAGTGTAGGCTGCCCTTGGGACTTGCTTTGATCAACAGAATGCAATGAAAGCGACCTGGGTAACTTCTGAGCCTTGAACCTTAAGAGGTCTTACAGCTTCTGCTCTCTCCTTCTTCGAATGTTGTCACTGTCACACAGAGACTCCCAAGTCAGCCTCTTGAAGGATGAGAGACACATGAAGAGAGAATCCAGCCATGTCGGACCGTCTCAGCTGAGCCTAGACATGTGAGTCACCCTAACCAACACCACACAGAGCCCAGCCCAAATTGCTGACACAGAACAGTAAACACATAAATGATGACTGTTTTAAACCACAAAGTTTTGGGACTGTTGGTTACACAGCAGTAGGTAACTGGTACAGGTTGATCCAGGAAACATCTCCAAGTCTTCCTCTAAGCTCCTCCATCCCAGGCTGCCATGTAATGACCACCCCAAGTGGCTACCCTCTCCTCCCATCTTGGTTCTGTCTCCCAACATCTTAGTCCTTAACACGGACAATCAAGATGCTTTGTTGTTAAGGATCTTGGGATGCACATCTCAGTCGAAGGTTTTGAAACTACAGTAGTGTTGAAGAAGGTGGACTATGGACGCAATACTTGAACTCCCTCCTTTTAAAACTGAGAACACTGAGGGACCAGGGACCTTAAACTGTATGTGCATGACTCTTCTCTTCCCACCTGGTCTGGAAGCACCTGTGGACAAGGTCTCCATGTCACACCTCTGCATCCCCCAGGTGCCACAAGGAGCCTCACCCACTGTGGTGGCAGGTATATGTTCCCTGGGAGAGTGACTGTCTTCATCCAGCTAGTTAACACTCCATGCTGCACCCCCAACGCATAGGGACAGCCCTCACTCCCTCTCTGTCTCTAGCTCTGACAAGAGCCACCCTCAGGAGAGCCCTGACAAGGTTGTCCAGGCCAGGAGGTTAGACGGGCATTTGGGAAGTAAAAGGCCACAGTATCCTGTGGATGATGAGAGAAGAGAAAGCTACCAGCTCCATCCTTTCAGGCAGGCACCTTTACATTCCTGAGAGTTTGAAGGTAACCCACTCGACCCATCCTCTTCCCTTTCAGTCGCTGAGGAGAGGCGGCATGGATCACAGTCTCACTTGTAATGGCTTCCCCCAAACGTTGAATTTTCAGATTCCATCAATCCACTTGCTCCTTGTATACCCCTTGTCACAAGTATTTCAAATAATCCTAACTGTGTCAATGATCGTTTACATTCATTATTATTATTAACTGAAACCTACAGTGAATAGGGAATAAACTGACCACCTTTTAGAGTTCTGCTAATTTTTTCAGACCCTAGTTAAACAGGCATTCTGTTTTATTAAACCCTGTTTCGCCATAAGATTTTCATTGGGCTAGTCTTTGCCATCTCGTAACTAAAGGAGGAAATGGGGAAATTAGGAAAAGAAAAAAGTATAAAAAACAAAAAGAAAAATGCTTCCTGGAAGGTATTATAATATTTGCAGCCATGGCGAGGGAAAGGGTCCCCCTTCCCTCCCCTTCTCCTCCTCCCTCTCAAAATGAGAAAGCAGGGGTTGGAATGAAACATCGTGATGAGGGGACATTTAAGGGCACAGCTTCTTCCTCCATAGGTGAAGCTGGATTCAGACGGTTGGCTCAGTGAGGGAAGGCAAACTCTGTGAGGTGCTATAATGCAGCAACGGGAGAAAAGAAACAGGCACCATGGAGACAGGGGAGAAGGTTGAGAAGGTGATGGCGAGGTCCTCAGGAAAGATGCTCCCAGCCTCTCCATGCACAAAGAGGTTGCCGTTAAGCAAAGGTAGATGGGTGGGGCGTGTTCTCAAAGTGTGGCTACTCAGCCAGGGAATAGGACCTGCCAGGAAAGTAGGACCTCAGGCAGTAAGTAGCAGAAACAGTCACATTAACCAGCAGGCACCCACCCGCATTCTTGCATTTCACTTGTGTGGTCCTCAGTTTCCTCATCTGTAGCATGGGAGGAGTGGCCTAGAAGATTCCCAAGGCCACTTGCCGGCTCTGAACACGGGTGACTTTGTTCGGGGTGAGCCCTGAGAGGAAGTCCTTTCCCAAGCCTGCCTCTGGAGGGGAGGGCTTTGTGCGCCCTCTGCCTGGCACAGATGACACCAGGCCCTTGTCCCCATTGAGGGCGTGGGACTGTTTGTTGGCCTTGGTGCTAATGAGTGGGGCGGGGCCTCTTACATCCTTTCCACATCTCCACCTTCTCCTCCCTGACAGGACCTCTCCTCACCGCCCTGCCCCACCTCTGGCCTGACAGCGGCTGCCAAGGGCGGAGGCTCCAGCTGGAGGAGCAGAAGCGGCCCCGGTGCGTCATGGTGGCCTCCCCCTGCCCACCCGCAATGATCCTTGGAGGCCAGGAGTCAGGAGGCTCTGAGCAGAAGTAAAACCGAAGATGGAGGTTTTGGCTCAGAGGACATTCAACACACACACAGTCATGCACACTCGTGCACACACACACACACCCTACACCTAGACCCCCACTAATCTGTGCTCATACACACTCCCACAGGCTCACACACACACGCTTTCTCACCCCCCCCCACACACACACACTCCAGACTTAACAACAAGGATATTTCTTCCCCTTTCCTTCCCACCCGCCCCACCCCTCCCCAAAAGGAATCCATCTGGCTCTGCAGTGGCAACCACAGAGCTTCAGACCATCTGGAAACAGCAGCACCGAAGCGCTGTGCCAGGCTGGAGGTGAGGACAGCCAGGGCAGGGGAGGCGGAGAGGACCAGGCGGCTGCCAGATTCCGGTCAAAACACCCTGTTCATCCCCTTCCAATCTGCCCACCCCCTAAGATGCCCCCAAGTCCCCCACGTCCGCCTGGGCAGCTCACCCCGACTCTGATTCTTTCTGCGTTCTGCTCGCCACCCTCTCTGCTGCCTGGTCAACACCAGCGCCCACTCTGGTGACAACCAGAAACAGCCACACCGAGTCGCATTTTAGCTCCAAGCTTCCCTGGCTATGTGTGTGTGGTGTCTATTTATTTTATTCCCAAGATTTACCTTGATGGATAGTTACACATTTTCCAATTTACTGTACAGTGTCATGTAAAGTGCCCTTAAAAACATGTGTGGATTAGTCCATGCTGTTAATTTCCCCAGCTCTAAGGAGAAACCTGCAGATAATCACCTGCCCTAGAAGCTCTGATTCAATCCCCACTTCTTTTAATACTAATAAAATGGACAGTTCATTTATAAGAAGTTCCCTAAAAGAGGGTATTGAAAAACATTATATTTCTTTTCAAGTTGTTAAAGGGCATAAATCCATTACTCAGATAGAGATCGCTTAATAATTTAATGCCTTTGGCTTGGCATTGTTCCCAGAATATTTTCACTTTATCTGTCTTTATTTTCAGGTTGGAACAAATTGAGGAATAATCAGCTCTATTGGCGGGAAGTATCCAAGAGTCCACAGGAAGGAATCGGGGAAGACTGTGGGGGGGCCAGGCAGCCCCCTGAGACGGTCTGTCTCCCTCACAGGCCTTCAGTCTGGGGAGCAGCTCTGGTGCAGACTCTGAGGGCCAGCCCAGCGGAGCCAGCCTTCCTTTTGGGCCTCCACGTGGTGGGGTATGTGTCCTGCACGTTGCCTGGCTGGCTTTGCCTCTGGGAAGCCACCAGCCCCCTCCCTCCCTCCCTCCACCCAGCCAGGCAAGCAGGTGGGAGGGCCCACAGACAGAGTCTTTCTGCAAAGGGGATTAGTTTGCATTTTCTAAATAAAATCATTTACATGATGTATTAACCCATCCCCGTAATTAAAATCATTAACGTTTCTTTGTGCAGATTAGCAACAAAGAGAAACTAAGAGCAGAAATCAACATTCCTTCTTACGGGCTCTTCAGAGGAATCTCCCCTGAAGAAGGCTTGGAGGCTTCCTCCGCCTGCCCCCTCACCACACAGCTCTGTTGATCTCCTAGTCAAGGACCCTCAGCTGACTCATGGTACAAGTGCTCCGGGAATGTCTGCCCCAACCCAGGCGGAAGCCTCCTCCAGTGGGAACCAAAAGGTTTGGGAAGCAGCCCTGGACTGAATAGAAAAATGGCCGAGCTTAAACCACAGCTCTCTGGCTTGCCAGTTAAATGTCTGTGTATTCCTTCCCCTCTCTGACCCTCAGTTTCCCCTTAAAATTAAGCCAAGGAACTAAAATGATGCTCGAAGGTTCTTTCTACTTCCCCAGAGCCACAGCAGACGTGCTGCCTCTGAGGGTAGGACAGGGTTTTAGCCGTGATTGGTATTTACGATGTTTTTTTGACAGGAATTGAAGTGAACTTGCCAGACCAGTGAGGGGATGGGTGTGGGGGGAGGTGGGGACATCACCACATCCAGTGCAGGGAGGCGAGCTGCCAGGGGTCCCTGCCAGAGGGCAGCCCAAGGCCAGCAGCACGGAGCCCTTGCTCCACAACTCGTGTGTGCTTGAGAAGGATATGAATTCTCAAATGCTGGGCACAGTGTTCTATAGACAGCCACCACATGAAGCATCTTGATTGACATTTTCAAGTCTTTCATTTGCTTACTTTTTGGTCTATTTTATTCAACTATTGATTCAAGTGTGTTTAAATCTCCCACTTGTAAGGGTGAATTTGTTTCTTTTCCTTGTACTCTTGTCTTTCTTTCTTTCTTTTTTCTTTTTGCTTTGTGTATTTTGAAATTAAGTTATTGGGTACATATAAACTTAGAATTCATATCTTCCTGGAGAACACAAAAGTTTATCATTATTTTGAGAATAGTGTTTCTTGAATATGCTGTTTGTGCCCCCATCTCAGGGCCTTTGCATGTGCTGTTCCCACTGTTACTTATTCAAGTCTCTGCTCAAATGACACCTATCAATAGTGGTCCTCGCCATCTCAGATATCACTTTGTGAGTGGCCTTTCCTGAGCACTAAATCCTTCCTTTGTCATCCTTTACTTTTTCTTTATAAGATTTATTGCTATCTGACATATTAGTTATATAGTTGCTTATTGTCTCCCCCAGTAAGATGGAAATTTTGTGTCCTTGGAGCCTAGAAGAATATCTGGCCCATGAAAGGCACTTGATAACTCTGCACTGAATAAATGATTAAATGAAAGGCATATAAAGTACTCAAAAGATCCATAGAGGAATTACTTTCTCTTCTTTGCAAAAATTAAAAGTACTCACATGAAGAGATTGACAATTTCCCATCATAATATAAAGCTTCTCTATAATGAAAATTAAAGTTAAAAAGAGGACAACAAACTGGGGTAAATATTTGAATCAATGGCAAAAATGATTAATACTTACAATCTATAAAAAGCCCATTTAAACTTATAAGAAAAACACCAAAACCATAACAGGAAAATGAACACAAAATTCACAGCTAGTCTAATACAACATAAACAAACACATGGAGAAATAGTTGTCTTATTAGGAAGCAAAGAAATGTAAATTAGAGCAAATTGGGGTATGACTTTATCAGTCAAATTAGCAAAAAAAAAAAAGCTTTTGCTAACTGCTACTGAAGTTGAGATGCAACTCATAGACGCATCCCAGAGTGATGACACTGTGTTAAACAATATTTTTAGAAAGCAATTCAGCGATATAGAGAAAGAGCCATGTAGATGTCTGTGTCCTCCACCAGTAATTCCTCTATTAGGAGTTATTCCTATGGAAATTCAACAGCTGCAAAAAGCTATTTGCAAGAAGATGCTCACTGCAGTGTTATCTATAAAAGCCCCAAACCGAAAACATAAATGGCCAACATTAAGGGGAATGGTTTAATAAATTACAGTACCTCAGCACAATGGAATATTATGTGACCATTAAAATGATAATTATGCAGAAACATGAAAAATGTTTATGATCCACTGGTCACTGAAAACAAGCAGAATACAAAATAGTAGGTATGTACCATGGGCAAAACGACCAGCATGTATATGCTTTTAGAAGATAATATGTAAAAATAATATAGTAGTTGGATTGAGGTTAGTGGGATTTTATAGTGAGTTATAAGAAATATTATTTTTTAAATGGTCTCTTTAAATTTTCACCCAGAAGCTCCTGTAATTTCTAACATGTTAGATTCTGAAAGGTTCTTCCTGTGCCTGAAATAACCCTGCACAAAGTGCCAATTTGTATAGGTCCCTGTAAAACTTTATTATCTTTACTTGTATTTACATTACAATAGTAGGATCCCTCTTACCACAACTTTCAACACTCCTTCTGCCCTGACACTTAATGGCAAAGATGCAGAAATATGTCAAACAAATAAAACAGGACACTCAGGTTAGAGCGAAAATGACCCTCATAACCACTCGTGCTGCCTATGGATGGCCGGCGGGGCTAATGTGTTTCTGCCTTGGCTGGAAGCTTTGCTTATATATCAGAGGCTCTAGGTGGAGGGAGGATTCCACCCGCCCAAACCAGAAAACACGGTCTGAAAACACAGCTGGGACTTGAGTCAGCCACCCTCTAGAGCAGAAGGCACAAGCCCAAGTAAATTTCCCAGTCATCAGGCATGGGGGGCACATAGACCCTCGAGCTCAGACCCTCTGCACTCCTGACGACCAGCATGGCTCGACGGCACAGAACAGAGTGGAGGTCCAGTCTGCCCGGAATGCTTTCCTCCCCATGATCCACCTGAAGAACAGATTCCCCAGCCTTCCTTTTGATACCTTTCTGGCCTTTCCACCACATCCTACTTTTGAGCAAGTTACTTAAACTCTGTGCCTCACTTTCCTCCTCTGTAATACTGGGAATAATAAGAATTAAATGAGTTACTATCTGCCAAGCAAAGGGAACAGTGCCTGCCACAGAATAAACACTCAGACAACGTTAGTTATCACTGTGTTGTCGCCTCTGAATGGAATTCACCCACCCCTCCTCTCCTCCACTCTATTCTGTACACATTCCTAATAAAGAAACACCATCGGTCCCAAACCTGGTATGGGACAGAACCTTTTTGCATGATGTAATTCCCAACCTCCTTCTGGGAAGAAATTAGCGTTGATAAAATGCTTAAGCAATTTTCTGATAAACTTTAATGAGATTAAGACCTCTTCTGGGAAGCCAGTTACCCACCCACTCAGCTGACTGTCAGTCAGAATCTAATGATCTGGAAACAATCCTTTTTTCTTGTATCCAGTCTAACAGTGATAACCTAATCGTTCTGTTTTCCTATAAATTTTTTTCTGTGAGACAATCTAGAATTGGCCGGCTTAAACCTCTTTCCTTGTGACCTGCTTGAACTAAAACCCTGATACATGTTCAAAAGCAAAATGTTTGGAATAAAAGTAAAAAACCTATTATAGCACAAAAAATAGTCTATAGCTTAAAAGAGTTTGTATTTTTTTTCTAATTTTCATACTATAGTTAGGGCCCTGGGAGCCAGGGATCATGCTTGTTTTTACCCATATTTCATAACTTTTATCCAGAATTTAACATTGTGACTGATACATAAAAGATGATAGTTTAAAATGTTCAGTAAGAGAATAAATTAATGAAAGAATAAACAAACTTAAAAAAAAAAACAAATGAAAAGAACACTTATTAACCAAAAGAATGTAGCCACTGTATTATAAAGCACTACCAGCTTTGGATTCAATTGTAGGTTCAAAACTCGTTTTAAGCTGTATGTCTTGGGGAAGGGTTCTTCACCTTTCTGAGCTTCCATCTCCCCATCACACTACATGCTAATAATGCACTACAGATGTGTCATGAATTCAGGCAACTTGTATAAAGAGTGTAAAACAGTGTCAGCTACATTCAGACATCAAAATATTTTACTTCCTTCTCTTGCCAATGACTTTCTATGTAACACTGGGAAAGTCATTCCCTCTCTCCAGTCCTCAGTTTCCTCATCCATCAAGTGAGAATTAAAAACAAAAAAAAATCCCTCACATGACAAGGGGAGAGTCAGAACAAAATAAGATAATGAATGTAAAAACGTTTTCAAAAATAATTAAAGCCCAGGGAAGACTTCTGCTTCCAGCCAAGATGGAGAAACAGGAACCAGATTTACCCTCCTGACTGGAAGAACCAAAATACTGGACAAAATGCATGAAACAATAGCTTCAAGACATTGGGGATCAAGCAACAAAGAGTACCTGAGAGATAAGAAAATTTAAAAAAAAAAAAAATCATGTGAGCCCTATGATTACATCAATCACAGCCTTGAGAGAGTACCTAGGCCACAAAGCAGGAAGGCAGAACTGAGACGGAGCTCGGTGTTCTTCTTGAGTTGAGGAGGCAGAGCTGAGAGTCCATGGAGACTAAGACAGTTAAAGTTCATAGGACTGAGTACCAGAGAGAAGAGAGTAGTGCAGACATCTGCAGAGAGGTCCTCTCGAGTATTCATCAAAGTGCTGATCAATGCACACATGTGAGGAAAACATCCAAAGCCAGGAATAGAGCCCCCCAGAAGGATTAGAGGAAACAGTATCTGACACTCAAGTGGAGCAAGAATAGTACTACTCCCATTGGCCAAGCTGGAAAACCTCAGAATTCGCAGGACATTGGTTAGAGTGCTCAGAAAGATCTTCACACTGAAAGGGGAGATAATTAGCCCTAGACTATATATAGATCCAGTCCCACCTAGCAAATCTTAAAAGTAAAGTCCAATAAGATCAAACTATTCCCAAGAACTTAATTAAGTTCCAGGACAAAGCTCAAGAATATTTGAAGGACTACAAAAATACCCAGCACACAAAAAGATAAAACTCATAATGCCTGATATCTAATAAAAAATTACCAGATGTGAAAAGAAGCAAGAAAATATGATGCATAATGTGGAGGAAAAAAATCAATCAATCAAAATGGACAAAAACTAATACAGAAGTTAGAATTAGCAAAGGACAATAAGACAGTTATTGTAACTGTGTTCCATATGTTCAAAAAGTGAAGATATAAAACAAAGACTACAATCAAACTTCTAGAGATGAAAATTGCAGTGTCCAAGATGAAAAATATACTAGTTAGAACTGATAGCAGATTAGACCTTGCGAAACAGAAAACAAACAAAGAAACAAAGAAACAAAAAAAATCCCCAGGGTAACTGAATAGATAGTAATAGAAGCTATCTATAAAAGAAACACATACAGGAGAAAAAGAAAAAGAAAAAAATGAACAGAGCATCACTGCACTGGGGGATAACTTCAAATAGCCTAATACATGTATAATTGGAGTCCCCAAAGGAAAGGAGAAGAAAAAGGGATTTGAAAATATAATGGCCAGAAAATCACTAAACTTGGTTGCAAAAAAAAAAAACCTATAAACTCATAGGTCCAAGAAGCTCAACAAACCTGAAACACAAGAAATATGAAGAAAAGTATGCTGAGATGCATCATATTCAAATTGTTCAGAACCAATTTAAGAGGAAATCTTAAAAGCAACCAGAGAGGAAAGATACATTATATTCAAAGCAATAAATATAAGGATTACAGCAAATTTCTCACAATAAATAATGCAGGCAAAAAGACAGTGGAGCACTATCTTTAAACACTGAAAGAAAAATTTTCAACCTAGAATCTTCTACACAGTAAAAATACCTTTCAAAGAAAAGGTAAAATAAAGACTTATTCAGACATATAAAAGCTGAAAAAAGTCATAATCAGCAGACCTACACTACAAGAAATGTTTAAGAACATTCTTCAAGCAGAACAAAAATGATATCAGATGGAAATATACAGAGCAATGATAGAATCAGAAAAGTTCATTGAATTTATAACTGTATTTTAAAAGATAATCAAGTTTTTATACAAAAAAATAGCAATGTAGTATGTTACAAAACAGATGTAAAACTAAAATGTATGACAACATTAGTATAAAGGTCAGAGGGGAGAAATGGAAACGTACTGCTGTAAGGTTTGTATACTATACATGAAGTGGTATAATATCATTTGCAGGCAGACTATGATGTTAAAGATTTATATCATTAACTTGAAAGCAATTATTAAAGTAATAAAGCAAGAATAATAGGTAATAAGTTAACAAAGGAGATAAAAGAGAATCATAAAAAGTAATCCACAGAAAAGCAGGAAAAGTGAAACAAAGAAGAGATGGGATGAATAGAAAACAAAAAGAAAGATAATAGATTTAAACCTAATCATCAATAATCATATTAAACATAAGTGGTATAAACACTAATTAAAAGACAGAGATTGTTAGATTGGATGAAAAAGGAAAACTCTATGTTGCCTACACAAACCCACTTTAAATATAAATAAATAAACCTACAAAAATAAAAGGATCAAAAAATACATACCATACTAATACTAATCAAAAGAAAGCTAGAGTAGCTATATTAATGTCAGACAAAGTAGATTTTAAAACCAAAACATTACTAGAAATAAAGAAGGTTATTTCATGATAAAGAAGTCAGTTTATCAGGAGAAAGACACAGCAATCCTAAATGATTGTATGCTTAATAACAGAGTCTCAAAAAACTTGAAACAAAATCTAAAGAAGAAGAAGATGAACTTAATAGCCAATATATCCATTAAGGTAAATTAAATTTAAAGTTAAAAACCTTCCCATAAAGAAAGTTCTAGTTTCAGATGGCTTCTCTGAATTTTACCAAACATTTAAAGAAGAAATTGTACCCATTCTACACAAACTTTTCCAAGAAACCAAAGAAAAAGGAACGTTTCCCAACTCATTGCATGAGGCAGCAGACAAACATACCACAGGAAAACCATACAGCGGCAATATCCCACATCAACAAGATACAGGAACTGTAAACAAAATTTCAGCAAACAGAATTTGATAATATATAAAAAGGATAACACATGATGACTAAGTGCTATTTATCTCAGGATTGCAAGGGTGGTTTAACATTCAAAAATCAATTTAAGTCATCATATAAACAAACTAAAAAAGAAAAACCATATGATCATCTGAATTGATACAGACAAAGCATTGGACAAAAACCCACCATTTGTTTCTGATTTTTTTCTAAAAGTCCTGTCAAATAAATAAACGAACTTAGAGCTAACATCATACTTAGTGGTGAGCAACTGAATGTTTTCCCCTAAGAACAGAAACCAGTGAAGGGTGTCTGCTTTTCTCCACTTCAGTTCAACACTCTTCTGAAGTTTCTAGCAAGTGCAATAAGAAAAGAAAAAGAAATGAAAAACATTCAGATTGGAATGGAAGACAAAAAATTACCTTTATTCACAGACATGATGGTCTATATAGAAAATCCAATGGAATTTATATAAAAGCTACTAGGACTAGTAATAAAGTTAAACAAGTTTGCAAAATGCAAGATTGATATATAAATATCTATTATATTTCTTATATACGAATCTAATTGTATTTCTATATTCTTTAAATACATCAATTGTATTTCAAATAACTGGTAGTTGAAATTAAAGAATAATACATCAAAACATATGAAATGCTTAAGAATAAATTCAATAGACGTGTAAAATCCATACACTGAGAACTACAAAACACTGTTTACAGAAACTAAAGATCTAAATCAATGGAGAAATACACCATGTTCATGGGTTGGAAGAATATTAATATGTCATCTCTCACCAAATTGATGTATAGATTCAACGCAATCCCAATCAAAATCACAGCAGGTGATTAACATGCTAATTCTAAAGTTCATATGAAAATGCAAAAGACCTAGAATAGGCAAGATGATTTTGAAAAAGAACAAAGTTAGAGAGCTGACACTACCTGATTTCAAGACATAAAGATACAGTAATCAAGACAGTTTGATATTAGCACAAAGATAGATAAATTTATCAATGGAATGTAATAGTCTAAAAATAGACCTGTACATATATGAGCAACTGATTTTTGACAAAAGTGCAAAGGTAATTCAGTAGAGAAAAGATAGTCTTATCAACAAATTGTGCTAGAATGATTAGATATTCATATGCAAAAAAGATGAACTTTGATATACACGTTACACCATATACAAAATTTAACTCAAAAATTAACTCAAAGTGTTTCACTGTCCTAAATGTAAGACTATAAAATTTCTAGACAAAAATATAGGAGAAAATCTTTGTAACTCTGAGTTAGGCAAGGATGCCTTGGCTACAACACCAAAGGCACTATCCAGAAAAGAAAAAATTGAAAACTTGGACTTTACCAAAATTTAAAACTTCTGATCTTTGTAAGACATTGTTAAGAGAATGAAAAGACAAGCTGCAGACTGGGAGAAATATTTTCAAACTGTGTATCTGATAAAGATTTTGTATCTGGAATAAAGAAATCCCAAAACTCAGTAATAAGGAAAGAAATTACCTCTTCCAAAAAAAGTTTGAACAGACACTGCATCGAAGAAGATATGCGAATGTCAAATAAGCCCATGAAAAGGTAATCAACATCATCACTTAAAAGGGAAATACAAATTAAAACCACAACGAGATGCCACAACACAACCATCAGAATGGCTAAAAGTAAGAAAACTGAGCATGCCAAGTGTTTTGGACGACGTGGGATGACTAGAATTCTCAGGCACTGCTGGAGGGAGTGGAAAATGGTACAACCACTTTGGAAAAACAGTTTGGACAGTTTCTTAAATGTTAAATATATACCTATCTCGTAATCAAGTCATTCTACCCTCCCTCTCCAAGAGAAATGAAAGCACATGCCCACACAAAGATTCATGCGTGAATGTTCGCAGCAGCTTTATTTATAATAGCCAAGAACTGGAAACAACCCAAATGTGCATCAGATAAATAGTCAACAACTGTACTATATCTAAACAATGCAATACTATTCAGCAATAGAAATGAATGAACTATTGATACACGCCATAACATGGATTAATCTCAAAATAATTGCATTGAGTGAAAGAAACTAGAACTTTTTAAAAAGCATACATGCTCTATGATTCTATTTATATAAAATTCTAGAAAATCCAAGTAATGTGTAGTGAGAGGAAGCAGATCCATCACAGAGCACCCCCTGCTCCCTGGGGATGGGAAGGAGTGTTGCGGGATTGGGTATGATTACAAAGGTGCATAAGGAAACTTTAGGGGTAAAGGATATGTTCATTATTTTCATCATGGTGCTGATGTCACTGATGCATATAAGTCAAAACTCACCAAATTGCACACCTAAATATGTGCAGTTTATTGTGTTCCAATTATACCTCAACAAACAGTGTGCACTGCAATGAGGCGTAACCACTGGGTATCCAGCAGAAGTGGGTCAAGCCAGACCCTGATAGCCACCCTGCAGGAGCCAGTCTGAGCCTCCTTCTGGTCAGGGAGATGCTCCACACCTCCCACTTACTATCTCTGTGAGTCATCTCCTAGTGGAAGAACCACAGGAAAATTTTCAAGCTGGTAAAACCAAAGCAAGAAACATCAGTGAAGGCCAAGTGAACCTTGGGCCCTTATCTGGAAGGCTGTTTTGACTCACCCACCCCTTTGCTGTTGGCCCACTTCCTTCCAGCAGATAGCAAAGAAGTCTGTTCTAGGCATGCAGATCTGATCTCTCTGTCCGCTCTGAGAATCTTGCCCTCTTCCCAGCTGAAAACCGTTCTCCAGAAAAACCAAATCACCTTCAAAGGCAGCACTGTGGCCTCACCCCGGCCTTTAATGGACAAATTCATATGAGCAAGGGCAAAATGAAGGACAGCAAGTAGAACACTGAATTAAAAGCCACTTAAATTAAGAATTCAATAGTATCCACTTAACTAATAAATTCCTCTTTGCCATTGATCGACTCAGGATTGTAATGAAGAGTTCCAGGGGCAACAGCAGAATGTCTTAATTCATGGAATAAACGTCACCAACTCTTGGGTTCCTAAGATTGACTGCATCGGAGAAGAGCGGAATGGAGAGCCCGCAGGAATTAATTCTTGGAACATCCCTGCAGGGTCAGCATTATTATCCCTGATTCTAGGCGGATTTAATATCTCAAGTGCTGGGCAGGGTGCTGTTTGCCCCGGTGGGGGTTCCATACCATTATTAAGTGATGATGGGGTAGAGAGACTGGAGTTGGAGCTCACACAAGATCAGCTGTCTCATTTATTTCCAAGTTAAGAGACTGAACAAACATAGTGTTGCTATTATGATGGTGATGATTATTGCCATAGTGTATAACCACCACCCAGAGCGGCCAGAACCACGTGGGAAAGACAGCGCCAAGTCACAGGCTTCGGAGGGCTGCTTCCTCATGGGACAACATCTTGCAAATGAAGAGTGCATCTGAAGGATGCTTCATATTCTAACCGTAGAATCCCACCCAAGAGTTCTGCCTGGAGTCCTCTCCTTGGAGCCACTCCCTGCATCACAGAGCATCTTCATGTCATGGACACCAGGCTCGAGAATGGACCTAGAGCCCTCACTGACACTTCGCCTTGGAAAGTGAGTGCCAGGTGGCTTTAGCTTAGGGTCTGCAGGCTCCCCAAGCACTCCCTCAAGCAGGACATGGCGGTCATGAAAAGGTATTGGGGGTATGTCCACTCTCAGTCTTCTAAATCACCATCAAGGTCTATTTCCTGCACTAAATGGGAGAGGGTGGTCTGGACAGGATGTCTTGGACCAATGCCATCTTAGGTTCGGTGAATGGAGGCAAAGCAGAAGGGACAGAAGGAAGGTACAGAGGGAACCAAGGTCATTTTCTCAATCCTTTGGCGAATTCTGGGGGTGTCTGGTCACAGGGCTGGGATTCCTATCCCTGGAAAGTCACACAGCATATGAAAGCCCATGAACACAGAAAGGAAGCTGAGATACCCTTCCCCTCATTTTACGGTGGCTCTCTCAGTTTACAGTTGAGGACATTGAAGCTCAGGAGGATGAGATGACCAGATCAAGGCTGCACAGCTAGAGAAGGGCAGAGCTGGGTGCAGTCCTGGCCCCATCTCACGGTCCAGACTGTCACATCGCGCTTTCCAGCCCTCAGCAGCATGAAGAGGAAGGACAAGAGGCCCTGAGAGGTGGCCCATAATCAAGCAGTAGGTGTATCTGGAATACTTCCCACATCACTACCCTATGGGAAGGCCCTGTAGGGACTCTGGGAAAAGACTGTTACAGATCTGCCCTCACTCTCTCACTGAGGAGGCAAGGCTTATCCCCAAGAAACCTTCCAAGAGAAAATTCAGGTAGTATATAAAATCAAGGATCATGTAGATCATGTGAAAATGCTAAGAAAATGGCACCATTAGAGTCTTATTTTAGGGTGAGCCCTACAGATCCATTTCATAATTAGGTACCCCAAATTACCAGCACCCAGAAAAACATCACTCAGCCGGCCTTTTCCCTTGGACACTTCAACAGACAGGAACTCGTTGATACACAACCACCAACCCAGTATGAGTACGCACTGCAAGACGCAGGTCCCTCTCAGTGGACACAACCCTCTTCTGTTTCTGGGGATATGGAGCTGGATTGGGCAGGGAGGAGGGGCGGTTCAAGTTCCATCAAGGCCAAGAGCACAGAGCACATCCCAGACCACTCACAAAACTCGACAGCACCCCAGCAGCCAGTGTCTGCTGATGTGGAACCTACTAGGCCAGACACCTTGTATCCACCTTGGTAGCGCCTGCCCGATGCTCCTGAAACACTGTGGTCACCTCGTGCTCCCACCACCAGGAAGCCTCTGTGCCCTACCCTTGAATCACCTCCAGCTGGCCTGGCCCACTCTTCCTCCCTGGCTTGGAGATGCCCCAGCTCCCATGGGAACCCCCTGCTCTGGCCTGACTTGATTCCTTACCATCCCACAAACACCAGTGCTTGGAGAAGCTTCCCCCCACCGAGCAAGTCCTTCTGGTCTCTCCATCTGGCCAAATCTCACCTGTCCTCCGGGACTGCCCTCCATGGCTGGACTGAGGGAGCTCACATGGCCCTCGCTATCCTGTGGGTCCCCAGTACCCACGTGAGCAGCACCACTCACACGGTGCCAACACAGGCAGCTCGTGTGGGCAGTGATACGGTCATGCATCTTCCCACAATCGCCAGCGCCCTGGGGGCAGCATCGCGCTGTGTTCCTCTCGGCGCCTGCCCTCTGAACCATCGGAGCAAGGGATTAGGGGGCTGGAACAGACTCAGAGGTAACTTAGTCACACCTTCCTTTTTTCAGGTGAAGGAACAGAGGGCCTTCAAAAATGGACTTAAAAAATGTATGCAGCTGAGCTCAATGGCAGTGGAGCCCTGAAGGCGGGGCCGGGGACGGTGACGGTGCTGCTGGG
The DNA here is from genome assembly GCF_009834535.1 of Camelus ferus. Lineage (NCBI taxonomy): Eukaryota > Metazoa > Chordata > Mammalia > Artiodactyla > Camelidae > Camelus > Camelus ferus. The sequence goes on from NC_045725.1 coordinate 14,737,758, forward strand.
CTATCTGTCCTCTGGATGCTGGGGGACTGTGTCTGTTCGGTCCACGAGGCTCCTGGGTGACAATAAAGCTGCTAAAAAAAATTCCTCAGCCCAAAGGCACAAAGGATATAAACAGATAATACACCAGAAGAAATACAAATAACAAACATATAGAATAAATTAGTCATCAAAGATATGCAAATTAAACCACTCAATCCCCCTCAGATGCAAAGTTAGGCAACCATGTATCACTTTATACCTGTAAGTTAGCACCAAAAATGAAATGAATTAATCAAATGCTGGGAGGACTGTGGAGAAATGAGAACATTCATAAATGGCTAATGGCATTAAGATCCGATACAATATTTGGGGGGAAATATCTAGCAAAACATATCAACGCCCACTTTAACTTTTTTTTCCCATTTTTTTTCTTTTTGGGGGGGGAGGATTTAGGTTTATTTATTTTTAGAAGAGGCACTGGGAATTGAACCCAGAACCTTGTGCATGCTAAGCATGTGCTCTCTACCACTTGAGCTATAACCCACCCCCATCAACGCCCATATAGGTATCCGTGCCTTGTAGCCTAGTAATCCCACTGCTGGGATGTCATCCTAAAGGGATGAGCAGAAGCTGCAGCCCCCCACCCCGCCCCGCTGCTGAATCAGCACTGCTTTAGGATGGCGATTGTTAATACCTCCAGTGTGGGGGTGACATCTCTACAGTCAATTAACGAGCCAGTCTTTGTAAGATATAACATTAGCTGGCCTGGCTAACATCAATTACAGTCAAAGGCGGAGCTGCGATCGTGGGGCAAAGAAGGCTGAGCAGCTCATTGTTTAAAATGACCACAGAATCAAATCACCTTTATGAACGAAACTGGGATAAATCAGAGAGGAACAAAGGAAGGCACATTCGCCGCTCATCACCACACACAGCTGGCTCTGTGTCACAACACATCCTCACAGATCTAGCTAGGCTCGCCCCGTTCCCCAAGCTCGGCTTGCCGAAGGACCTTCTGGGGTCTTCTGCGTGGCTGGGTTCCAGCTGTCAGACAATCCTGGCTTCACAGAGGTGGAGGAACAGCTTTTCCATGTGCTGGAAAGCAGGGCTTCGAAAAGCTGGCTGCAGGGGTTGGGATTAGGGAAGCTGGGGAGGGCTACTAGGAAGTCACCATGGCAACAGTCTCCCTGGCATCACCCTCCCCTAACCCGGCCAGCCCCCACCAACTGGCCTGCTCACACAGGAACTGTGACTAACTGCTTCTCCGTGTGGCAGACACTTCTCGCAGGCTTGTGCCTGTGAGGGAGAAGAAAGGTGGCCCATAACCCTTTACCTTCACAGAGGATTGAGGAAAAGCATTTTTTCCACGTGTTATCTCAATTCACCCCCCACAACCATGAAGAGGGTGAAAGGACAGGCGTTTCAGATGAGAAGGCAACAGACAGGAAGGGTAAACCCCTAGGGGAGCTCACCCCCGAGTAAGCACCTCCTTTCTGGGGGAGAGACAATGCTAGGAGACACCTGCCTTCTAGACGTGGCTGTGTGACCTGGGCATCTCATTTAACCTCTCTGGTTAAGGGGGAACCGGGAGAACTGGACAAGAGCCAGAGTTTGTAGGCTTTCAGATTAAATTGATGAGCATAAAAATAAAAATGAGGGTTTCTGACATCAGGGGTGCCAAGTTTGCCATAGTTACATTGAAAACCACCTATGATCTATTCTCTGTCCACTATAAACCATCCAGTATCACTATTATTTCCAAAAAAAAGAGGACATTGTAACTCCCCCAAAGTGGGAAGGGCATAACCTCAAAATAAGAATAATCCTTTAACTGGAGATACTGAGCATTGTAAAATCACTTCACCTCAGACTGGTGATAACTCATGGGGACTTAAGGGCCAGTGTTTGCAGACCCCTGAAGGGTCAGCAACTCTGGGGAAAGTAGCACAGTGGCCGTCACCATCCCAGAAACAGATGTGACTTCGGGGTGAGCTGTCCGTGGGCAACAAGCCCTCCACCTTTCCAGGACTGTGGAACTCCCTGGCCAACCCAGCAGTGCAAAACGATATCTGTTTTTTGTTTTCTTTTGTTTTCTGTTTTCCTAAAGCAGGAGCAATGTTTTTTCCTGCACAGGAAGAAAATCACAGTTTGTCCTTTTCCTCAGCAGTTTCTCCAGGTTAACCAGAGGAATTTCTGCTGCTCAGCCTAAGTGTGCTAAAAGGTTCTTGGCCCAAAGTGCAGCCCCCACTCGCATTGTACCCTATGAGGTCCTGACTTGACTGTGTGCCCTTTGAGAAAGATGGAATGGCACCCACCCCTGGAAATGGTAAAGCCACGGCACGGCAACTGGCAGAACGAACAGCAGTCATCTCTGGGTTCCTGTTCCAGGCAGATGGCCTCTGTCTCCGACTCTTTGATGTGCTGGGGCGCAGACTTGGGCCGGCATTGGAATAACCTACAGTGCCTTTTAAAACACAGACTCCTAGGTTCCAGCCCAGAATTTCTGATTCACTGGGCCTGGGATGGGGCCCAAGAATTCGCATTTCCAACAAACTCCCAGTTGGTGCTGATGCTGCTAGTCTGGAACCACACTTTGAGAATCGCAGCTTCTAACTCATCCATCCTGGGAGCTCCCAAACCTGTGACAAGGCATCTGGGATCCTGAGATGGATCAAGGGCAGGACGGATGAGGCAGCGGGCTGGGACCTAGAGCAGAGGATTCAGCAAGGGGGGGGGGGGGGATGCCAATGCAAATGTGGAAGTCTGCAGGAAGTGTGACAAGTTCCCGAGGCTACAGAATTTCTCTGCAGGGTGCCTGTAATCCCCATTCACAAAGGGGAGGTCTGATTTAGTACTGTGTCCCCCTAAGCACTGAGAGGCAGCCTGGTGTGAGCCCCACCTCCCGCAGCCTTGTAAGCCTGGCTAGAGGCACTTTGCGGGGAGGAGAGGGCCTCCTCTCCCGCCCAGCTATTCAGCCCATCCACAACCACGCTGGGCTGGGCATGGCTGCCCCAGGCCAGTGAGGCTGGGAGCCCACATTTCCATTCGCCACGCATCCTTGTGAGTCGATCTGCTGTGCTCAGAATCCCAATCCCAACTGACTAAAATTTGCCCAGTTTATTCCCGCCCAGCTTCACTGCCAAGCCCAGTTGAGTAATGGCCCCTGCACTGGGAATGAGGAGGTCTGGGCCCGGTTCTTGCCCTGCCACTGTCATAGTGTGTGGCCTGGTCAAGTCACTTATAGCTTCTCTGAGCCTCAGCATCTCCATCTGTCTAAAGGGCATATTGATCATTACCTGACTTGAGCAAGTGATAAAATGAATGTATATGTAAATTGAAAATATAAATACAACTCAATACAAGATATTCACATAAGGCCCATGAATAGTGACAAATACTCTCTTTTTACCAGACTTCAGTCAGGCTCCTCTGAGCGCTCTTCCTGACTAAGCCTCGACCTTGGCCCCGTCCTTGGCCCCGTCCCTTCTGAGCCTGCAAAGCCCGGTTGTAGCCGGAATGCTGCTAAGTCAGTTTAGCAAGAATCCCCCTACCCTTGTGGCCTTCTGTCAGTCATTTTCCACCCATCGACCCCCTCACCCTGCTCCGTGGCTGCACATTCCCACTGGTCCCTGTTGTATCTGGGACTGAGCTCAGTTCTATACCAAAGTTTTTCTTCCAAGCCCAGTTTCTCCAATAGCTTCTGAATAAAATCTGTCTCAACCCCTTTATCCAGTGTCTGGCTCTGGTTCTCGCCGACATACATTCTCGTCAGTATATTCCTGGAACTTGAAAACTAGAACATTTGAGTTCAAGTCTTGGGTTCATCTCTGATGCTCTCTTATCAAGTTACGTATCCTCGTGGGGCCACTGTTCGTCTCTAGAACAGTGAGTGTAATGGGACGAACCCTGTAGTCCCAACTGGTGCCTGCCGAGGCCTGGCAACCCCCATTCCTGGGCTCTCAGATGTCCATCTGCAGTCCCTCAAAAAAACCCAAAGTACACCCTTTCCTGATGTGTTTGCCTCAGCACCCTTAGCTGTGGGAAATGACCAGTCTCAGGCTGACTTGTCTCAGCCAGTGTCTCCTCCTTATCGGAGTCATAAATCCATCATCTTCCCATATACCAAAGCCCCCTACCTCACTTACAGCCAATCAGAAATCTGTTCCCCTGTCCCTTTGTGTCCACAGTCTCTTCCTCAATAAAAGACCCTGCACGTCCACATTCAGTGGACACGCAGACACTTCTTGCCTGTGGCCCTCTGTTGCCTGGAGCAGCGAACCTATTAAACTTTCCTTTGTTCTTGAACTTCTCCCTTTCTAGTAAACTCTTCTTACCAACCTGCGTTACTGGCCCCGCCAAGTGTCCCCCACGCACACCACCAGAGAACTAAAAGAGGCCATGCAGGTAAAGCACTTAGCCCAGTGCTGCCCGGGGTGAGGCTGCAACACGTGAACACGGGGTTCATGATGACCTCACTGATGACAAAGTTCACAGTGGAAAGTCATGGCATTACTTTTACAGTCGTCCTGTCAAAGATGTGCCTCTTCAATCTGATCACGCCAATGTCAGACAGACTTGCTATGAGGAGCATTTCCAAAATAACTGGCCTGTATTCGCCCAAAGCATCCAGACCACAGGAGTAAGAGAAAGACAGAGAAAACCGTTCCAGACAACTGGAGATGTAACATGTGATTATGAACTGGGCCTTTTGGTAAAAGGAAATTATTGAGACATTTAGCAAAATGTGATGGGGGCTGAAGATAAACGAGTAGCAGCATATCAATGCTAATTTCCTGATTTTGTGGCTGGGTTGTGGTTCTAGAGGAAAATGTCCTTGTTTGCAGGAAAAACCACATAAGGATTCTGATGAGGCATCAGGCCAGCTTATTCTCAAATGGTCTGGGGCAAAGGAGGTTCATTGTGCTGTATTTGTAACTTTCTGTAAGTTTGAGACTGTTCCAAAGCAAACAAATTATTCAAAAATAATACAAAGTGAAATGATGCTCAGAGATGTTTAAGTGGCCTGGTGGGACCAAGACTCACTAACACCCTGGACTTCTGGTCCCAGAACCAGTGCTCCTCCCACTGAACATTCATAGGGTGGAAGGCATTCAGGAGGCTCTTTAAAAATAAGTACAATTTAAAGAATCATGGGTTTTTAGTACCTATCCTGCTTTTAGCCACAGAGAAGTTCCTTCCCCTCTCTGCTTGTTGGTTTCTTCATCTATAGAATGAGCAGGTGGCAGGAGCCCACAGTCTTTAACAAGGGCACTACTACACCCGAGACGTTTGGAAACATAAGTGCAGTGCATCCACAGTCCTACACAGCCAAGACTCGCCCTGCATCCTAGCACTGTAGAGAAACCACTTTCTTTTGTTCATAATTTTAGCAGGAATTATTCTCCATTTTAAAATAAACCTCATCGCAATAGCAATGCTGCTCTTGGTAACGGAGCTACTCACACCTGCATCAGGACCGCTCTCCGTGGCTCGACACATGGGGCAAACTTCTGACCACTTCATTTGTCTCCTAGTCTAGTCCCACCTCAGCATTGACAGTGAAATACACAAGATTTTATTACAAGTTACTTTCCTTTCATCTCTCTCCTATGTTACAGTTAGGTTTATAGAATGGATTTTTGGGGAAATCCTGTGTATACATATTTATATGTATTCATATGTTTCATTCAGGCTATCAGATGCTTGTTATAAAAAAGGGCATTGGGTTGACTATGGTTGAGATCTAGTGTTCTGTCTAGTGGGCTCCACCTCATTCTTTTAAGGGGCCACAAAGTAATCCACAGCTTAACCATTCCTTTACTGAGAGACATTTAGGTTAATTGAGGTTATTTTCCATCTCTCACTGATGCAAATGAGTGAACTTTTGCAGTGAACATCCTGGTACCTGCCTCTGTGGTACATAATTAGTTTCTAAAGTAGGTCAAGTTAGATCAATGCACAAGGTCATTTCTTTCTGGCAAAGCCCCCTCTACTGCCCACCAGATACTCCCCTCAGCACCATGGACACTACATGATGAGAACTCTTCTCTTTTCCTTTTCCTGTCCATGCCTTTTGAGTCTCAGTAACTGACCGATCCCTGGCAGCAATTCATCCAGTGTTAGATAAAGCACACGTTCACTGCTTGACAACAAGCCCCCGCAACAGATCTACGCAACTAAAACTGATTGGCAGGAATAAAGCGTGGCTTGGCACCACACTCTCAGCTGGGGTTCACACAATTCAAAATGCATTTGGTTCTGACAGCAAAGTCTTTTTGCAATGAGGTCTTCATTTTTATCAGTATGGTAACCAAGCCCAGAGGAGTGAAGGAAAACCAAATTCTCCTTCACACTCCCACTCATGTTGGCTTCTCTCCAAGGGCTCCACTGATCTCCATTGAACCATCATTCTGTGGTTCGCTGGTTGAAAGGTCTTTTAGATTCCTAGCTTCTAAATGTCTCTATCTCACACATGTGAAATGCAAGCGCTCTCCATAGGCCTGTATTCAAAACCTATCAGCCATTTCAGCCACTGGGTACAGCATTTGAAAAAGACATTTTCCATAGGTGGACCAGGGCGACTTTGAGGTGAGTATTTGGGAATAGCAAGCCATACACTTGTTTCAGGCATTGAGTTTCAAAGTCCAATAAGATACTTTTCACAACCACAAGCACCACCCCAAGTCTGCTTTATTCACTTATTAATTTATTCACAATATGGCTATAGAGACTGAAAAAAAATGTGCACTGGACACTTGTTACAAATGTCAAGATGAATTTTTATTTGAAGTACTCTAGTGGGGGAGAGACTTCATTATAGAGCTGAACTCAGCTCTGAATTGAGCAAAGAACAATGAAAAGTATTTACAAAGAGTTTGTAATGACCTGAGGTTATGCCCATGAGACAGTATAAGCAAAAACAAACAAATAAACCAAACCAAAACAGGATATGTAACTCTATCTACAGTGTTACCTCCTATGTATAGAAAAGACACTGGGAAATATCTGGCAATGATTCCACTCAAGAGGGTGTTGTAAGTTCATATTTTGTGTAAGCCACCCTGCCAACACCTCCAGATATATTTTATAGCAAAAATTAAGAGAACATTAAAAAAAGAGAGAGAGAGAGAGAATATAGCCACACTCAAAAGCAGGGTTTAGAAGTGAAACAGGAGAGCAAGAGGTGAAGAGCTGATGCCGTGGCCTGTTTGACATGGGGTCTGGCAGCAAGAACAGGGTACCAGAAGTTCAATGTCTATGGCATAAAGCCCTTATACAAGGCAAGGGGCAAGAGCCATTGCTCAAAACCAGGGGCAGGTGCCCAACCCATGTTCACAGAGGCAGCTCATGAAAGCTGGGTCTGATCGCTCTCTGGGGCTACACTCCATTTGAAGCTATGTGCTTTGAGAAACTCTAAGACTCAGACACCTTACACCAGGACTTGAGGCAAACCAGCCCCTGGCTCACCAAATGATCCGCAATATCCTCAAGATGAAAGTAAAGCAGGAGCCATGAGATGTCAGCATGGCGCCCAATACTGCACTGAAGGCCCTCTCACTGAGAAGAGGCAAACACAGAGTTACTAGACAAAGAAGAGTAAACATCAGAAGAGGAAGAAAAATAGCCTGTTAACCAAAACAAAGGGAGGAAGACAAATGCAGAGAGATACAACTGACAAAATCCACAACTGGGAGATGAACTGACTCAAAATGAAATAAAAATAATGGAAAAATCTTAAAAAAAAAAATCAAAGCAGCATGCTTTAGTACCCTCAAGTAAAGAATAACAACCATAAAAATAAAAAGAATTACCAAACAATAGTGGATAAAAATAAACTAAAAATAGCTCTGTGTGAAAGAAAACCAATAAATCCTGGTAATTAAAACTAGAGGCATAGAAATAAAGTATGAGAAACTGTAATATCTATACTAAACATAATTACAGTCAGAATTAGCAAATTGGAAGAGAGCTTTAGGGAATTTATCCAGAATGAAACATAGAAAGTAACTAAAATTTTTTAAAATATAAAGACCAATGAGATAGACAGTCTGACGTATCTTGTAGGCATTCTGAAGACAAAATAGGAATGATTGAAAAGCAATATTCATAAAGATAATGGCTAAGAGTTTCCTAGATTTGAAGCAATGAGCATCACCAGATTGAAAGATATTTTTTTAATATCATGGTAAGTCAGATTAAAAAGCATCTTCAATAAGCCAAGGAAAAGTCGTGAGCAGGATACGCACAAATCAGTCCACACTTAGATATAAAATGGCAAAAGTGAAGAATATGACAAATAAAGAGAAAATCTTAAAAGCTATCACAGAATCAACTTGAGAAGGAAACAGAATTATGAAGGAAAGTAATAATAGATGCCAGGAGTCAATAATCTTCAACGTACTGAGAAAAAAGAATTTTTATTCTAAAGTTCTATACTCAGCTAAATAAAAATTCAACAGAAAGAAAGAAAGGTATCTTCATGGATACAAAGACTGAGAGAATGAGTTAACCATCCACAGACCCTCACTGAATAAACTACTGGAGGACGTATTTCAGCATTAAGGTTTTCTGTGATTTGTAACAGAGATCATAAAACTTACTCTCTTAGATAATAATTTCTCTTTTGATTTAAGAAATATCTACTGTTTTTGGCAAGAAATCCCCATTTAAACCTTATTACTAATATTTTTTGTATGTCTTGTCACTTTTCCTTTTGTTCAGTCTTGCTAAAGATTTGTCTTCCAAAGAATCAGTGTCAGGTTTTGGTAATTCCTTTCCTATTTCATTAATATCCACATTTCAGCTGTTTCCTTGTGTTTAATCTGTTGTTGCTTTACTAACTTCCTGAGGTGAACCTTTAATTCATTTATATTTATTCCTTCTCTGTCTTCCTTTTGTCTAAATTGATAGTTTTGTATTAGTTATCTTAGTACTATCTGTGTGGAATGTCTTTGTCCGTCACTTTATTGTCAACCTCTTTATATTGCTTTGTTTTAGGTGTCTTTATAACAATATTTGGCTGGATTTTTTTTCTCTTTCTACCTAACAGGAGAATATGTCTTTTAATAGGTGATTTTAATCCAGTTTTATTTTTTGACTACTGAGATGGACTTATTTCTACTACCTGTTTTTCCGTGCGTGTGTTTTTTAATTTATAATTTTTTTAATTTGCTCTTCTCTTTTTCTCTCTCTTGTCTCCCATTAGATTCATATCATTTTTGCTGTTTGCCTTTTCTCCACTACTGGTTCACAAGCTATAGATTGGGTGGGTTTTTCTTTTTAAGAGGTTACCTTTTACTTTTAAAACCTGCACTGTTAAATATACATTTTTCTAACAAAACCTAAAATTACTCAGTCTCTTTCTATTTCTCTCAAACAAGAAATGGCCTTTAGCTGAATCTAACTTCTCTCCTATCTTTTGCTACTGTTATCTAGAAGTTTATCTCCTCTTTTCTTTTAACCACACATAAAATCAGTAATTTAAGACAACTTAGTAATTAATAAATCAAGCTACCTGTTTTATCAATTGCTGTGGTTATCATTTTTATTTGTTTTGTTTTGCACTTTACTTTTTCTCTCACATGGAAATATAGAGGGCCAAGAATTGGTCCGAGAATTTTGGAAAAAAAAATACAGGAGAGATTTGTTCTATTATATAACAAGACATTAGAAAACTTAATAATCGGCTTCTCTGTTATTATTATAGGGATAGAAAATTAAGCCAAAAAGAAATAGCAATCCCAGAAAGAAATTCATAGATAGATGCAAACTTGGTGTAAGGCAAACTTGGCATTAGGAATCAGTAGGGAAAGGATATAGACCCTTCTATGAATTTACCTAGAGGAGGAAAAAAAATCGATTGTTACCAGTGAAGTTGAAAACAGCAATGAAATTTCATTTCACATTCAGATTAGTAAAAAATATACAATAGTTGTTATATTTTAGGAGAAAGGAAAAAGAACTAAAAGGGAAGGGTTAAGGTGGGAGGTCCGTGGTATCTACAACATATTATTTCCTTTTTAAAAAAAATTTTTTTGGGGGTGGGGTAAAGGTAATTAGGTATTTATTTATTTTGATGGAGGTACTGGGGATTGAACCCAGGACCCTGTGCCTGCTAGGTACATGCTCTACCACTCAACTATACCCTCCCCCTACAATGTATTATTTCTTAAAAAGGATCCAAATCAAATACAGCAGAAATGTTAAGACTGATTAATTATGGCTTCATGGTAGATGTATTACAGTTATACAATTTTTCTGCATATTTCTACATGTATGAAATCATTTGTAATTTTTAAACTTCCATAAAAATATTACTTACATGAAATATGCCAAAATATAAGAGTGGTTTTCCTCAGGGTAGAAAAATGAGAGTAATTTTTTCCTTCTTTCTATTTTTCTGTATTTTCCCTTTTTTATAATAAGCAGATGTTATTGCTGAGAAAGGAGAACATTAAAACTATCAGAAAGGCAACCAGTCCACTTGGCCGCTCTATCCCGCTAAGAAACTTACACTGTAACCTGAATAAAGTGATCATTTCCGTAAATTTCATGGCATGTTGTCCTTTTCATCACACTTCCACCCATCTGTTTCATGATCAATGTGTGAAGCAGATAGGAAAAGTATTGTGATAAATTGTTTGTTCTTAGTTACACATGGTTGTTCGTGATGGAGCTGGACCAAGAACTAGCGTTTCAGGATTCTTCATCTTACACTTTTTCTACTACACCCAACTACTTCTTAACAACCCCAGACAGCCCCTTGGTGTAAAGATATACAGCTGCTTCCCAGCTTCCAGTTATCCCCTAAAATGTATTTGTTAAATCAAGTATTTTGAACTTGAATACTGTTTCATCACAGAAACAGCATTATTTCACAGCACTATTTACAACATTATTTTTTTCAGATGTACAATTTGATGAATTTTGATAGATTCACTACCATCACAATCAAGACAGCTAACATTTCCATCACTCCCCAAGAGGTGCAAATTTTGAATTCCCAATTTATCCCTTCCCACCCCCTTTACCCTCTGGTAATCATAAGATTGTTCTCTATGTCTGTGAGTCCAGAAACAGCATTATGATAGCAAGTTAAGCTCAAAGGTTCACTAAAGTCATCACCTCCAACCAGACCTCTCTTGTAAGAGTTGTAAACAGCTGCTGGTTTCAGCCTTCTCCACCAATATGATTCACCAGGTATCCCAAACTTCGTATTTCCAAGGCTAACGTGTTTATATTTCATCCAGTCCTTTCTCAGACTTTTCATAGGTGCCACCTTGGTCCACAGCTCAATCCAAAAACTCTGGGGAGTTATCTCTGACTTGCCCCTCCTCCTCCCCAGCCACCATTTATCCACCCTACCACTGTTGACACCCAACCCATCACTAAATTCTGTTGCGTGTGCCTCTACAGCAACTCTCAGTTCCATGCACTTGTCTCCATTCTCCCGTCACTGATGTGGTCCAGGTCAGCATCCCCTCTCCCCCAAACTCTAGGTCACAGTCATTGGACCCTTGGCAAGAAGGCAAAGGTATAAGTCCACCTGCAAGTGAGGACCCTGGCTCTCCTTTGGGTGTTTAAGTCAATGAGCATCTGCCTCTGCTTTGGTTGAGGAGTTATGTGTAAAAGTGTCCTCACTACCCGCCACCCGTGCCACACACCCCTGGCTGTCATCACACGCTGCCCATTCCAGTAACTTTCCTTTCACAGAGACTTGCTCTTGGGGCCTTGTCATCTCCAACTTGAAACCAAAGTTGTCTTTCCTAATTATAAGGAGTACATATTACTGGAAAAGAGTCACAGTAAGCAAAACAATGACTTAATTAAAAGAAAGATCTGATCTCAAGCAATGGAAAACTAATTAATTAACAGATACCAAACCAGCCCTAGCTGAACTGGTTAAGTGCTTTTCATAAACAAACCTTGCAAAACCATAGGTGAATGCTAAAGACCAACACCGTGATCTTCTTCTTACACCTCTGGTTTCCCACCTATAGCTTCTAATTTCTGATGAATGAACTTCCAAAGTTGCCGTGAAGCAGGGCTGGGTCCAGGCGTCCTTCTCCCACATTCAGGACCATTTTCCAGCTAGGTACATGGTCCTAACAGGGCTCAGGTGAGTTCCTAAATGTAAGATTTTCTGTCCCAAATAAAAATGCAAAAAAGACAGCAGACCATGCACCAGTGTGGTTTTCCTGTGGGACCATTACTAAGCACAGTAGCAGGGCGTGTGTATATTTGGAGAATTTTGAGTATCTCGGAGCCTCAAAGATCATTAAACTGAATTTCCTGCAAGTAGGACACAGCCTAGCTCCGTCTCTAAGCTCAATGCCCAGCCCAATGCCTGGCCCCAGTTTGTTAAAATGAATCAACTCCAAATCCCTGACTTAAAGATCAAAAGTTGAAACCCAGAAAGGTTAAGTGACTTGTTCAGGATTACAGGGTTCACTTTTGATGGAGCTGGGATCACCACACTTAGGTCTCCTGACCCTCAAGCCACACTATTTTATGTGTCCAAAGGGGGGAAAAAGTATATTTAACACTTTCTTTCCCCTGCACTTGCTGGCTTTTCTAGCTTTAAGTGACCCAAAAGAATCTCTCAGCACCGTCTTCCAAGAAGCAGGTAGACCGCACAGAGCAGAAGTGCCCCTCGTTGAAAATCAATGAAAAACAGAAGCCCTTCAAATTCCAATCGCCTGCTAAGCAGCTTGATGGTGAGAACATTAAGCAACAGGGACCGACAAACTATAGACCTGTTTTCTCTCTGCTAAGGTCAATCTGATTTTGGAAATTTGCTTTTGGAAACATCTTACGTATGGGATCCTGGAACTGGATTCAGAATACGGACGAAGGAGGAGAGAAGGACAGATGGGATTTGAGGAAATGGAGGAGGACCAGGCAGACAACAAAAACAGTAGCAACCAGAACAATAAAAAGACCTCAGATTTTTATAATCCAAGGTGACTTCCAGAATTCTCATATTGTAAAAATTCTTCCTGTGCCTCATGAAAAACAACCCTTCTTATTCCTTTTCTCTCTTTTTTTGTTGTTTATTTGCCAGCTAGGTAAATAGTCCTAACAGGGCTCAAGTGTGTTCCTAAGTTTAAGATTTTCTGTCCCAAAAAAAGTGCAAAATAAACAGCTACTCTGCTTACATTTTGAGAAGTTAAAATCCACATCTATTCTGAGGGAGGCTAGAACTCCTAACAAGCTGTTTAACACAAATGTGAGATGCAAGTTTGACGGCTGCATAATTAAGAACAACGCTGGCTCGTGAGGACCCACCGGAAGGTGGGAGAGGGGTGCTTGGACTCAGCCCTGCTTCGCGGAAGCTTTGGAGGTTCCGTCACCAGAAATGAGAAAGCATTCCCTCGAGTGCTTAGACTGTAGACAGACACAGTAGGTTTAACATGAACATCAGAGTTCATAATTTATAACCACAGAAATGCACACGAGCCTTTTTTTTTTTAATCAATCTCCATTCTTCCGGGTAACAATTTCCTCTCCTTCAGGACACTGGGGTCCAGCAGAGCAGGAGCGGGTTAGGGTGAGGCATGTGGGCTCAGATGTGATGATGGCTACAGAAAACAAGCACTTTGGGTGTCTCCCTGTGATAGATTATTTCTAAAGATGGTAATGACAATCTTCTATCAAGCACTGGGCGATCTGTCCCTTCGCCTTAATCTGGACTGGCCATATGATTTGACAGCCCAACAGAATGGGATGGAAGTGAACTTCTGGGCTTGAAGTGGCCTTGTAGCTTCCACTTTCACAGACGCAGGTCCCAGTGACTGTGTGTAGAAGTTAGGCTGTTGTGCTGCAGAGAGGGGCCATGGGAGAGAGAAGTCCTGGAGAACGGGGGCCGTGAGATGAGAAATAGGCCATGTGGAGAAGCACCAGCCCCGACAAGGGAGTGGCGCCATCTTGGATCCTCCAGCCCCAGCTGAGTGACCCAAACAGAAGAGGGAAAAGCTGTCCCCACAGAGTCCTGGGCAAATGGTTACTTTAAGCCACTATACCTGGGGTTGGTTTGCCAGGTAGCAACAGATAACTGAAACACCAATCAACTGCTCTCTGCTGTCAACTACCTCCTCACAGGCTATGCTCTGAAGGACTGTAATGGGTTTTGGTTTTGATTTTGTTAATCTTTTTGCCTTTCTTTTTTTTTTTAATTTGTCAACTGGAAAATCTTGCTGGGGACAGTGGAAATTGACTTGAGACTGACAGAGCCCTCAAACCTGCCTGGAGGAGGGGGGACTGGTTGCCAGCACACCGTCATGTGTGCTTCACCCGTGCTCAGAGGAAAGAGGCCCACGCGTGACCCATCCCAGGGCCGGACGGCAGCCCTACGGAGCTGCGCCCCTGCCCACCCCCCGTCCTCAGAACACAGGCCGATGACTGTTTCGTGGGTGAGCTGCTCCTGCTCCACCGTTAAAAAAGAATGCCCTAGAAGGAAACCCAGTACATCCGGTCCTCACGGGCCTTGGTCCCTCTCCAGTCTGAAGTGACAGGCTGGCAGATCTGCCTGCTGGATGCTTCACGCTCCCTGCCTCCCTGCAGTCATTTCACAGTCAACATGGCAAATAAAAGGAAAGAATAAAGAGGCCATCCTGGTTCCGCTCAAAGCTTCAGGTGGGGCCGGCATCCCCTCACATTTGGCTGCAGGTGGATCCAGCAAGATGTAGCAGCTTTTATCTCCAGTGAATCATGTCCAGACTCCACTGGGGAAAAAAGAGCCTAAACAAAATGAAGACAAAGGAAGGGCAGGGGGCCTGGCGTGTTCTGCCTTCAGAGAGCAGCACTGCCTGGATTTTGTAGGGGGTGTGGTGGGGAGACAAGGGGCAGCTCCCCCCAAATGGCCTGCAACTGGCCACGGCTAAAATCAGGCACCCTGGGTCCTGAGCCTCAGGTGGCTTTCCCACTGCAGCTTCATAGGTGGGGGCAGCACAAAACACAGACATCTTGAATGTTGGGATGTCGCTCCAGACGTCAGAAGGAGGGGACCAATGAACCCCTGGAAGGGGAGCACGGGACCTGCTTTGCACCAAGTTTGCCTTTACATCCTCACCTGTACACAGAGTTCAAGAGCCTTGAAGAAAGAAAACAAGGAAAATCCTACATTGGTAGCTAGGGGCAAAGTCCAGGACTCATTGGAAAGTCACTGAAAAGGGGTTGGCAGAGGGGTGAAATCGGGAAGACTAAAGAACATTAGTCGTCCCACAAACATTGATTGAGTTCTACCTGTGAACCAGGTACTGGCCTAGGTGCTGGGAATAGAGTGGTAATCAGGACACACGTGGTCCTTGCCCCAAGAAGCTCACGGCCCGCTGTTGTGCAGAAGGACAGAGGTGGGGCCCTTACTGGAGGGTGTTGTGGTCGACCAGCATCAGGAAAGGGGGTTTGGGCAGGAAAGCCACAGTGGAAGCCAGAGGAGGTGGCAGCACACTGCAGCGTGGCCCCGGGAGGTTCACAGGGTCCTGCGGCTTCACTCATAGGTGAGGACACTCTGCTCCCCTCCCTAGAGTCTTACAGTTCCTCTGACAGTGCCATTCCATCCGGCATGAATTGGATTCTGTCTATCTTCTTACATGTTTCTAAAACGTTGCTTCCGTTAAGGCACTCACTTGCTCAAAAGCATTCTATGACAACCCACTACCTACTGAATAAACTCCTCAACATTTTGGCTTGGCTTCTCACACCTTACACAATCTGCCCAAATCCATCACAATACATCTGGAACAAAAGGTCCCCACAAAGGAATCCCCCAATCCCTGCTCATGATCACCTGCCCAACCACATGGTGAGCTCCACCCCCAACTCTGACCACTTTTACAAATGTCTCCATTTCTATATATGAACTCGAACACAAGGGTCTTCTTATTCACAGAATTAATGCATACTTGGGCCAACAAGGTATGATATGAGATATCTAGGAAAAGGCCCCGGGCCCAACTAGCATTCAACACCCAGATGGTCTGAAATTCTCTATTAGCTACTGTCTATTGATTTTAGCTTTAGCTTTACTAGGCAATTTTTTAAATTAAAAATATTTAGGGGGAGGGTATAGCTCAGTGGTAGAGCACAAGCTTAGTATGCACAAGGTCCTGGGTTCAATCCCCAGTACCTCCATTAAAATAAATAAATAAGAAACCTGATTACCTATTCCTCTCACCAAAAAAAAAAAAAAAAAAGAAAGAAAAAAGAAAAATAGTGTTGTGACCCAGTCCAGGGAATACAGCTAACAGAAATGCTTACAATCCTTCAGCAGAAGAATGTATAAGAATGATCATGGCGGTGCTGGCTGTAATAGTCACAGCCTAGAAACTATCCAATGCCCATCTACAGTAAGATGGACGAATTATGGTACCTTCACACAATGAAATGCAATACAAAAATGAGAAAACACAAACTACAACTACACATAGCAATATGGCTGAATTCCCAAACACAATGTTGAGTGAACTAAGGCAGACACAAAAGAGTAATACTACACGATTCCATTTAAGTAAAGTTCAAACACAGTCAGGGACTAACGTATGAAGTTAAAAAGACAGTGGTTACCCTTGGGAGTATGATAATGACTAGAAAGTGGTTTCTTGGATGTTGATAACATTCTGTGTCACGATCTAGATGCTGGGTTCATGAATATATTCACTGTGTGAAAATTTATTGAGCCACACAATTATGATGTCTGCATTTCTTCTATGTATCTAATACTTCAATAAAAAGTTTACCTTAAAAGTGGGGAAAAGGGGTGGGGAGTATAGCTCTGTGGTAGAGCCCATGCTTGGCAGGCACAAGGTCCTGGGTTCAATCCCGAGTACCTCCGTTAAGGGGGAAAAAAATAAAAAGGGGATAACAATATTGATGAGGGTGCACAGAAATCCATACTTTCTTACACTGGAGAATGCACATTAGTATAGCTTTAAGGAAGGAAATCTGGCAATATTTATCAAAATCTTTAATAACTTCATAACCTTAAGACTTAGTAATCCCAGCTCTAGAAATTTATCTTCATGAAATAATGAGAGTGTGCAGTGGTACTTGGCAAAGAATTATTTATAATAGGGAAAATTTGGAAATAGCCTAAATGCTGAGCATGTATATACCTACATGCAGCCACTAAAATACGCTTTATAAAATATTTAATAATAGGATTATGGGAAATTTTAATTTCTTCTTTCTCCTTTTCCCCCCTAAATTCCCTACAGCGGACATTTATCATATGAGAAGACTTACTGAGAAATAAGTAAGTGCAAATACCTATGCAGAGATTACAACTTAATGCAGCATTCACTCAACAAGTATGTACGGAAATCTTCCACTGCCAGGCACTGGGAGGGTGAAGAATATGGTTTCAGACCTGTTCTCAAGAACCTTAGTCTAGTCAGATTTGAATTTGATTTTCATGTCATTAAATTAGAAATCTGTAACAAAAGATAACTAAAAAAATAGAAGAAATATATTTGTAAATTTTAAAATACTAATTAGAGACAAAAATCATAATAAAGTTCTTAAATACTTAGAACTGAATGATAAAGAATTTAACTATCAAACTTGTGAGATGCAGATATAGCATTATATAGAGCGAAATTTGTAGCCTTGAATTCTTATACTAAAAAAAGTTAATTAATAATGAACTAAAGAAAAAATCAACAGAATAAAACCGAAAAATTAGAGAGAGAGGAACATAAAAAGAAGAAATCAATGAAACAGAAAACAAGGAAACAGTAGAGAAAATTAACAAAGGAAATAGATGTCTCATTAAGAGACTAGTGTCCAGTGAAATTGATTAAAGAGGAGGGAGGAAAAGAATGAAATCAAAATAACATCAGGAAAGAAAACAAGGGGCAGCTAACTTCAGATACTACAATGATTTTAAAAGATCAAAAGAAAATAATATGAAGAACTTTAAGCCAACAAATTTGAAAACTTAAGTAAAATGGACAAATTCCTAGAAGAATTTAATTTACAAAAATAAATTCTAAAAAAAATAGAAAACATGATGAGCCTTATAATTGATAAATACATTGAATAAATAATTTTAAGTCTCCTCATAAAGAAAACAAGAGGCCCAGATGGTTTTACAGGCAAGTTCTATCAGACAGGCGATGAGTAAGCCACTTCATCTTCTATGTAACCTTCCTAAGCATAAGGAAAGAAAGCCTATTTTGTAAGGCTAATAAAAACTTCAGACCAGGAAAGTCTGAAGAAGGAAAATTACAAGTCAATCTCACTCATAAAAAAAGAAGAAAAAAAAAAAACCTGAAAAATAATTGATAAACCAAATACAGAAACATATTTTTAAAACATACATCATTATCATGTTGAATTTTTGCAAGGAATTGAAAAAAAGTAGCTTACCATTAGAAAATCTGCTGGTGTAATTCACCAGAGCAATGGATCAAAGGAGACTAATCATCTCAGAAGAAAGGATAAAACCATGTGATAACATGTTAACGGTTATTCCTGACTACACTCTTAGCAAGCTAGGAATGGCAGCCAGCTTCTCTAACCTCACAAAGGCCATCTAATACCGCGGCCATGACACTGAATGGTGACACACTGGAAGCACTCCCTTCAATATCAGGAACAATACAAGGCTGTCCATCCCCTGTGCCTCTATTCAACTCTGTACTGGACATCCCTAGTTAGTGCATCAAGGCAAGAATAAGAAATGAAGGGTATACAAAATGGAAAGTGAGAAATGAAACTATCATTATTTGAATAAGACATAATCTACAGAGATCCAAAAGAGCTTTTAGCAATGTGTTAGAATTAATAAGAAGCAGGTGCAGGGTATAGCTCAGTGGTAGAGCGCGTGCTTAGCACGCACAAGATCTTGGGTTCAATCCCCAGTGCCTCCGTTAAGGGGAAAAATAAAAAAATAATAATAAATTAAATTAAAATATGTAAAAAAAATTTTTTTTAAGAAGAGGAAGGTTGCTAGTTATAAGATCAACATATACATCAACTGTATTACTATATAATTGAAAAAAATGTTTAAAAATATATCTCATTTGGTATTGGGAAGACTTTTTTTTTAGGTAGAAACTGTTGATTGAACTTCACTGGCCAATCAAGGCAAACAGTACCACCTCCCATCCCAGGCACGGTACCAGGCATTGGTGAGGATAAGTGGGAAAGCTCACACAGTGTCACTGGGAGTGTAATTAGGTTTTAAAATAACATTGGAGAGCAAATGGGCAATATACAAATAAACAAAGGTATGTCTCCTCAGACCTAGCAAATTCACTTCCAGGTGTGCTCTGCATTTCTAGTCTCTCACACTTGTGTGCCAGGAGACAAGTTCCTGGATATTAATCACAGCATTGGGACAGCAAAAGAATTAGATGAAACTTAACGGCCTTCAACAAGACAATGGTTTGATGATCTATGAAGTATGATGCAGCAACGGCTAAGAATGAGGCAGATCTGTACATAGTCATACGTACAGAAAATGGAATATGATTTTTTAAACCCCACAAAACATAATTATGTATTTACACACACATTCATTCAACTGCTACATGCCGGGCATGCTTTTAAGTGCTGAGGATACAACAATGATCAAAAAATACAAATAACCCCCACCCACATGGAACTTACATTCGAGGGCACACACACACACACACACACACACATAGGTGTGGACCTTCAGGCCTTATGTAGACTTACGTGTATGTTCGGGCATAGAAAAGTCCTAGAAGGGTGAACACTAACCATAACAGTAGTCACCACCCAGGATAGATGCAATGTGGCTGCTCACACAATGAAATACTATACAGCAGTTAAGATGCATGGACTTGCTGTCTATACAGTGATATGGAGAGGTGTTTCGTGTGGTCACCTAATCTTGCTAAGGCTCAGTTTCCACACGTGTGAAATTAAGGGTTATAATAGTTATGTTAGTACCTCTTTATGGAGCTGGTGTGTGCTTTCAAAGACATAATTCGTTTAGAGAATTTAGCAGGTAGAGAGTGCTCAATAAATGACAGTTATTAATATTTTCACAAAGGGAGCAGACAGGTCTAAGCCATCCAAGGGCCGCGGGTGGCGCCACGCCACCCCCATGGGTTCCGGCTGGGGCTGTGTGCGCCGAGGTCCAAATGCTGCGGTGCCAGGGCCCTCGGGAAACCTGCCCAACCTTGACCCTGTAAGGGCCTCAGCCACACTAGTGGTGCTCCCTCTGGGCTGCCCAAGCCTCTAAGGTGCCCAAGTCCCTGCGTGGGGGAGAAGGTGGGCAGTGGCTCCTGCAGGTGGAAGGGGTTTGCAACCTTCACGCCAGGTGGTGGCACGCCTGTGGAGAGCACGTCCGCTCTCTGACTCACTTGCTGCAAGGCAGACCCTAATTAGCTTGGGGTGCTGAGCAGAACTGCTCCCCAGAGGTATTTCTGATAGTCATTAGGAATATAGAGGGGGATACTGGGGGACAGCCTGAGCTTCCTTCCCTGGTCAGTCAACAGGACCTGTCGTTGGAAGAAGAAAAAGAACCTGCCTGGAGCTGGATCATTAGTCAGCCCTGTGCCTGGGCGCATCTTCCAGCCCACATGCTCTTCCCTGCAGAGGGAAAGCCAGGCCCCATCTTCTCACCGCAGGGAGTACTTGGAGATCAGACACCCCCTCCCCCATGTTCCAGGGAGCTGCAGCCAGGATGGCCCGGGCAAAACCATGCAGGGGTGGCCCTGGGCTGTCACATCCCTCCCCTGCCACCTCCCTTGCGGGGGACGCCCTCCACCTCCTCCACACAGGCGCCTGGAAAGAGTGCCTGAAGGTCAAAATTCCTGGCCCAAGCCAACATATCACGTGCTTATCACTTCCTAGAAATTGTGAAAAGAACATTCTCCAGACTCTCTAAAGTGAGAGGCTCCTCAAGTAATACTAATCCATTTGGAAAGTCAAAAGCATTGGCGGCCTGATATCATCTCCAGTCACTCCAGAACTTCCTGCTTTCAGGACAAAACAGAAAGGAGCCCTCAGATCGGAGCCCTGGTCAGCGTCAGTAAGAACACACCTCCACTAGGTTTAGCGGACTTGGCTGGAGAGAATGTCTCTCGTCAACCAGGCATTTTAGGAGTCTAAGGCCATCAATTAGACAAACTTTCATAGAAACGGCCACCTCCCGTCCCAGCTGCTGTCACCTTCACTTCTAGGTGGTCCCACAAACTCAGGGAGGGTAGCGATGGTATCTGGGGAGCCAAGTCTCCCAGGATGGAGAAGGAAAGTCAGCTGAATCTTTCTCTGTTTAGTTGGTCTGGATTCAATGAACCACAAAATCTAGTCCCATAAAGCGGCTTCTTTCCCCGGGGGATTAAAATCTGAGGGAAACTCAAAAGTAGTAAGTTGGCGAAGAGCCCCAAAGAATGTGCCAAAGCGGAAAGCTGGGATGCGACCCACGCTCCTGGAACCCACGGCCTCCTCATTAACCAGCATGGGCGGCATCTGGACCTGGCTGCTGTGACACTCGTCCTAATGTCTACATGGCACTGCAAACGTGTAAAGAGCTTTTAAGATCATTTGTATTCACAGGCCTGTAACTAATCAAAATATCGCATCGCTCCACAACCACAGCCACTATGATTACTGCGGTCAAAGTTACTTTCCAGCGCTCTGCACTAAGGAGTGGTGTCACTGTCGGGGCGAGGCGGGGGCTGCAAAGGGAGAACAGCAGTTGGGGCATCTGGAGGCAGGGCCAGCTCAAACCAACAAGGATGCTGGGCCTCTGCTATTGAAAACTCCAAGAGGGGACTCAACCTCTTAGAACTTGCTGCCGTCCCTTACACGCTCACAATGTCCCCATCACTGTACACACATAGCCATAACTCCTTGGGGAAGCAGGTATAGCATCCCATTCTATGGTAGGGAACACTGAGGATCCAAGAGTTTAAGTCACTTGCCCGGGGGTCACAGTAGTGAGGACAGAGGGAGGTTTGGGGTTAGGCTTGTCTGACTCCAAAGCTTTTCACTATGAGCCGCTGCGCCTCCAACCTCCAAGCTGCCCAGATTCACTAAAGCGCCCGGGAGAGAAACAACCTGTATTGAGGTACCTGCCTCCCAGAGGGGCCTAGTTTTACACCAGAATCAGCTACAGAGGACTCAGCTTTATTCTTCCAACTCCCGAACCTGACTTAGGAGAGGCCAGAAACAGCAGCTGGCAAGAGAGAAGGAGAGGGGCAAGCAGAGAGAAAAGACATCATCTGTGTTCCTCTGCAGATTCCAAACCCGGGCAGGGACCTGGGGTGAGGCAGGAGTGGACAAGGAGGCTGGAGCTTAACACGAGATGAGAGATGGAGGCTTGAGTTTTAAGCTGGGCTGGACTCTCAATACCTTCTGAAAAGGAAGCTCTTCTTTAATTCCTGGGTCTGATAAGAAAAGCGAGGGGACCTGCCCAAGATGTGATACAGGAACTGGAGAAAGGAGTCCAAGAAGTGATATGAAAAATAGTAAAATGAGAAAAAAGAAAGCTCTTTCATGACTTCCCGGACTGAGCCTGGCTCATGGCATGAAGCACTGAAATCAACTGCTACTAATGTGTCTGCTACTGACCATTGATCCCTCACCCAGAGGCGGGCACGGTGCCGACACTTCACCGAGCTGCAGCGGACTTTCACCGTGTCTAACCTCACCAGATGGCCAGCTCCCCGCGGGGAAGAACTGTGTCTGGCTCAGTATCGCAGCTTCTGTGTTAGCGCAATGCTTGTAGACCCTCATTAGAGATTTGATAAATGAGTAAAAGAATGCTCTAAACCTTAAATCATCATTTGATATGTATTAGTATTCACATCACCTCCCATCTCATCTCCTTCTCTTTTTGGCACCATTTGAATCTGGTGGAGATACTAACAAATTTCAGAATGGTGCCCAAATAAGATGGAGGATAATCAGGCGGTAAAAAAACACAGTCCAAAGATTGAAAAGATCAAGTGTGAATCATCAAAGGGGAAGAGTGTCGAATTGGAAGGAAAACGGCAGCGAAAGAACCTCTCACCTCTTCCCTAGGAGGTGCAGGCACAGAGGTCTAGCAGCATCCATCGCTCGGTCCAGAAGACCACTACCATTCATCAACATGCTTTAGCTTCCGGGAGAACAATGAAATGAAACAAGCTAGAGATCGAGGCCTGCGGTGGCCGTGCTTCCTTGGCAAGGTGCTGCGGCCACCGCAGGAGCCATTAAGAGGGAACAGAGTGTTTATCTCCCTGGAGAAGGGCGAGCGTCACTCCAGTGTTTCAAAATGCACCACCCTCTGGGACCCAGGGAGGAAGCTTTAGCCAAGGCTGGAGAAGGGACAAAGCGACCAGCAGGTAGGTTTGCACATTCCGGCCGGGAATTCTGAATTAATCACCTGCAGGATGTACAGCGGGCAGATGGGAGGGAGTTGCAGGAAAGGAGTCCAACCAGCAGCCTAGGCAGCTGCTAAATTTAGCCTGGTCCCCAAAGCAGGACTTAATTAAATTAATCCTGCACACCCTCCACCCCTCCACCCCGCAGGCCCTGTTCCCAGGTGGGTCTTTCTGTTCCGAGCTTGGCTCACATTGTAACATGGGCCTCCGAATGTTGATCCCCTTGACAGGTGCCCCAGGCCAGCTCCTCTGGTGCTGATGCTGCGAAGGAAGCACAGTTCCCAGCTGTCCTTGCTGCTCCCGCGGAGCTGGGCGCACTGCAGCCCGGAGCAAGGCCATTTGCTGCGAGGCTAGGCCGGGCAGATGGCTCTCCACCTGCTGAGATGGACCTGGCACTCGGCCCCCCTCCACCCTCCAACGAGGCAGGGCCTTCACATCAGGGCAAACGTTCCGCTGACCTGCCTGGGCTCCGGCTTCCACACGACCAAGGCTGGCCCTTCCCTGGTCATTGTCTGCCCCAAGTAGAGGCCGTCACCCTTTTCAGCACCTGCAAGGCAGTTACTTTAGCCGATCTCAGAGCAGCCCTATGGGTAGGGCAGGAAAGGTTATCACTGCTCCATAAGTCAGTTGTGTGAGCTCTTGGCTTCCAAAATTTCAATTTGGACCCTTCCCTTCCAAATCTGTAACATCCCCCTCACTCACCACCCTGCCGTTAACCGTCATCCTTTTCATTCATACAACTTAAGCAACCTAACAGGAATGTCAGGACCTGAGGCCTGGTTTCCACCCCCTGCAAGCTTGTTGCAGGATAGCCGATGGGATTCATCCGTGCTCAGGCGTCCTGCTCCTCACGGTGAATAGGAGGTGAAAAGGTGTTCTGCGGTTGAGCAGGAAAGTCAGCATCACTCAGGAAGCTCTCCACACTGGACCAGGCCCACCCCTCCACCTCCACAAAGGGGAAGCCCAGGTCTCCAACTCCACTGTGCAGCAGAATCACCTGCAGGCCTGACAAAGATAGAGCACCGGGCCCCACCCAAGTGTCTGCTTCTGCAGGTCCAGGGTGGGGCCTGGGAATCTGCACCCCAGTAAGCTCTCTGGTGACACTGATGTTGCAGGTCCAAGGACCACACTTTGGAAGCAGTTGCTCTGGGCAACGGCCCCCACCATTCCCCCACTTAGCCCCAGACAACCTCAGTATTTTGTGGGAGCAGACTCCTGGTCCAAGGTCACCTTCCAGGATGCTTTCTCCATGTGAGTGAGGAGGGTGGGACTCAGTGGTGGCAGGGAGCTGGAAGCATCTCCCTTCCCTGGCTCACCTTCTGGGACCCAAGCCCAGGAAGATTCAGGCGACAATGTTTTTAGCCTGAGGGAGTCAGCTGCTCTCAGCGGTCAAATTCAACTCAACAAAACTATCCTGGAGTTCCTTCTATGTACCTGGCTCAGTCTGGGGCTGAAATTGCTCAAGAGGCCTAAAGCATCTTTGAATCCATAAGGAAGTTAAACTCTAGTTGGCAGGCCTGAGACCACTCAAAAGAAAAAGCCCTACACCATCTGACTTCGCTTCTCTTCCCTAACTGCGCCAGCAGGTGCCTGAGGAAGTCACGGCTAAGAGGGCGGCTGGGGCGAGGCAGGTGGGGAAGGGCCCATTTCCGAATACCTGAAAATCCTAGGAAGGAGGGTTGCACTGGGTCAGTTAGGGACACAGCCTGTGGATCACGTGTTAGTTACATCTGCTCGGCTGCATAAATCCTTTTCCTCCACTGGCACCCAGCAGGCGGTGCCCAGAAAGGAAGTCGTGTCCAGGACAGTGGGTTCTCTCCAGCCAAGAGCCCCGCTGGGGCTGTGCCTCCTTCCTAAGAGAACCTGTCACCTCGTCCTTACCAACCACCCTCCATTCCTACCCCGCCTCCCCGCTCAGGCCACCAGCCAAGCAGTGGCCTCTTGGATGGCTGGGAGGTCCAGGGCTGCTCCCAGGGCCAAAGTGTGCAAGGACTCCTCAGGCACCCTGTCCAGCCTGGTAGGCAGCCTTCTCCCCTAGGCTGCCTTTCTGTGCCCCCAGGAAGCTGCTCCCAGGAAGGAGCCCGTCCTGGGAGAACCTCAAAAAGTCTCTGCTAAACTTTTATCACCGAGTGCCCAGGCTGAGCTCCAGCATTTCATGAGTTGCTTCCCTCCTCCTGTCTTCTTTTTCCTTTAAAATTTCTCCTTCCCCCTCCCCCCATTCTATTTGTCTTTTCTTAACTTTCAGATATAATCATGTTATTTTTAAAAATTAGATAATATAGGGACATGGTACAACATCCAGAAAGCATGAAAGAACATACAATGTGAAGTATTGTCTCTCCTGGAACACGTGCAGTGTCTTGGCTCTCCTCGTGGAGGGGACCTTTGCTGTGCATATCCTCCGAGTCCTTCCAGGGACAGGCTATGTGTACACCAGCACAGTCCTAAGTGATCTTTTTTCTACACAGATGGCGGCTTACCACACAAACTACCCTGTACCTTGCTTTTTCCGTTTACGTTTTTATTTCATCATAAACTATTCCAAATGTACTGACAAATAGTGAGTCATACAGCAAACATTCTCGAACCCACCTTTAGCATCATCACATCCTACTATTATGCCGTGTTTGCCTTTGGACTTTGTTTTTAGGCATAGAAAGTTGCACGTAGGGTTGGGTCCCTGCGGACATGTCCCTGGCCCCGTGCCCCGCCCCTCCCTCCCCAGAGAGAAGCTCTATCAGGCATGGGCTGTTTATAGCCTCCGATTTTCCTACTCGTCCATCTCCCTCGGCTCCCCCTCCTACCTAAGGAAATCCCTTCTGGGCTGGGGATGTGCTCCGTGGTTTTAGAGCCAGTGCTAGTCTGTCTGGAGTCCGGCAGGCACTCACAGTTATTTCCCTGTTACCCTAACAAATGAGGTGCTGTTACAGCAGCACTTGGCCTGGCTGCAGCACCAGGCAAATGGGGATGTTTTAAACCTCACAGACTCCCAAATAGCATTGTCCCCTTCAGTCAGAAGCCATTGCAAGTGGCATACATCACAGCTAAAAATCAATGCCTGCTAATGTCCCTGCAGGAAGGCAGAAACATTAACTTCACGAATCCTCCTTCTGTTTACACGCTCATTAGGAGGATGAAATGTTACTTGGTGTGGGTCAGGCTTTCCGCCGCTTCAGAGGAGGTCCGGAATGAAAACACGTACCTTAATCTTGGTATGGCCTGTGTCACACGTTAAATGCCTACGGCAGCTATGAAATGCACACTCATCTCTTTTCTTTAGTCCCTAAGTGCTCCGCCCCCAAGGTAAGAGCTTGAGATGAGGCTGCCGTGACTGGAGCTGAGGACAGACCTGCCCGTTGTTCACCCCCTTGAGGGTACCGGCCTTTCCTCCTTGGGGGAGATGGCCGTGGTCACTAACAATGTGGGCGGGGGCTCTGGAAGCCGCCCGGGGCTCTATACCTGGCCGTTTTGACCGCCACCTCCGGACCGGGAATCCAACCCACAGCGATTCTCCGAGGTGTGCTGGGGAGCTCTGCTGATGACCCAGACCAAGGCCACGTCATCACCACTCACAGCTGGGGCACCCTGAAGACAATCCTAGCCCCACATTCATCATTTTCAAACAAGGCAACTTAGAGGCACAGAGAGGGAGCCAGCGGCCCTGAGCGCCCAGCAGGCTGGCCCCATCGGAGCCCTCAGAGGAGCCAGTGCCCCTTCGCAGGGCCAGGCCAGAGCAAGTGTGGGCCAGGGTGGGAAAGAGGAGTTCTCAGGCTCTGGTCCTGTCTGGGCCTCTTTCCCCTGCTTGCGCCCAGGTCCCCAGGTCCCTCCTTAGCTCTGGAGATCTGTCCTCAAACGCTTGGGCTCTTAGCCAAAGCTGCCCTCAGGAAAGAAAAGCTTAAGAACAAAAGCAGCAATTATGTGCATATGTGCATTTTGGGACCGCAGCTCTGGCCAAAGAGCTCAGAATTAGGAGGTGGTTGGCTGCATGGTTTCTGAGGGACAGAGAGGCCTTCCTGCCGCCCCCACTCAGCCTTATCATCCGTTCCAGTCCTGTCCCTGTATCCCCCAGAGGTTCTGACCCGGGGATGGGCGGGCAGGGCATGCGGTGGAGGTGGGAGCAGGCGACATGGGAGGGCGTCGACTGGCAATGGGAATGAAGGAAAGAGTGATGACTCAAAGAAGAGGGAAAGGCTCTCCTGGGTCACTGCAGTGGGACCTTTCTAAGCACTTAATGCTCAGCACTCATGGGAAACAGAAATGCATCTGCACCGTCACAGGCCAAAGGCTTTGTGTTTTCCTCATACTCATCTCACAGCTCCCTCCAGCATCCATTCCCTGCCGCCGACACCAATAAGAATGATTATGATTTATATTTGTGGATTCTTTGAACTTTAGAGAGCATCCTCTTTGTCCTCATGAAGCCCCAGTAAGGTGGACACTTGCATAAACCTGAGGAAAATGAGGAAAGTGACAAAGGAAGTGAAGACATAAATTGGATTCTGAAGTCAGATCTCCTCACCGCCAGACTCGGTTCTCCTCCACTACCCTGGACCACCCTGGGAGCTGTCATTGCTGGGCTATGATGCCAACGAATGGGAGAGGCAGGAAGAGAGATGGATGAGATGGGAGAACAGGGTGGAAAAGGATGTGGATCGGACAAAAAAGGTTCCACTAGGTCCAGCTGTGGATAAGCAGGAGTTAGCCAGGTGAAAGGGAGGATGGCAGGGTCTGGAAGGAGGATGGGGAACATCAGGCAGAACACAGCATGTACAAAGGGCCTGTGGGAGAGAGAGCTTGGCTCCTCTGGAAAGTGAAAATGGTTATAGCATAGATGTTATATCTGTTTCCATGCACATTAATATTAACTGACATTAGATACAACTTTTTTTATGCCACATCTACACCCAAAATGGATTGGTGGCTGCTTACAAAAAAGTAACAGACAATATAGACAAAGGAAATCCTAAAAGGCCACTTATAGGGTGAAAACCATGCTCCTCAAATGGCATAGGAATCCCCTGGACCCTTGTTATGATGCACATACCGGTTGGGAGGTCTGGGGTGAGTCCTGGGAGTCTGCATTTCTAACAAGCTCCCAGTGACCCTGTGCTGCTGGGTTGAGAACCGCACTTTAAGCAGTAAAGCTAGAGCAGTGAGTGGCTCTCACTTGGCTACACATCAGGGTCACCTGGGGGCTTTTAAAACATAAAGATGCCTGAGCCCCACCCAGTCCAATGGAATCGGACTTTCTGAGAGTGGGGCCTGAGCATCAGTATATTTTAAAAGCTCCCCAGGTGATACTAAATGTGCAGCCTGAGTGGGAACACCCGGCTAGATTTTTCATGAGTTTCATGCCATATCAATCATCTCCACCTGGACAATGAGTTGTGCGCTCGGTCTACTTTGTGAAACGGAATGGTACCGGCAGGGAGTGTGAGTGCACTGGTTTTAGAAGAGGAAAACAGATGTTTCTGCCCCAAGTAGGAACCATATGCTGTCAGAGCTGGATGTCTGATTCAATCTCATTTTCCTGCTGAGGCTACTGAAGTCCTGAGCCCACACAGCTGGTGAGTGGCAGGGCCAGGACAAGAACCCTGGTCTCCCAGCCCCAGTGCCCTGCTCTTTCCACTGCCTAGACAGATATTAAGCAGGAAGGCTCCCTGAAAGACGCAGGGCTAGACGGGGTGCGGTGGGACCCAGAGGGATTTCCAGCCATGAGTGACACCCAGAAAAGAAATGGAGGCAGGGGGGAAATGTTGGGGGCGGGGCAGAGGTAGAGGAACCCACCCCAGGTCCTTTCCAACCACAAGATTACAGCAGCACACACAACAGACAGGCCTGGAAGGTCATTGTGAAGTAGCACATGGGCAGAGGCAGGCTCGGAAGAGCACGAGAAGGGGACAAGAGAGACGCTGCTAGGACAGGGATAGGTCAGGAGCCCACAGGACAGCTTTGCTGCAAAGCAAGGGCCTCTCTGAGCTGAGGTCATACCCAGGAGAGGGCATAGGCTGGGCACAGTCTGGCCCTGCCTTTAGGAAGTTTTCAGAAATAAGAACCATCACCTTCTCCACCATCCACTGCAAATGCCCTTTGAGGACCTGGTAATAATATTTACTTGACTTGAGTGCTATCATCGGCCTGTTGTTGGGCACCCAGGCACCCATGAGATGAGGAAGGGGGAGGGACAGGAGGGACTGAGCCAGAAAAGAACTCAGAGGACAGGACCCGTGGCTGCAGGCACCAGGAAGGTTGTCTGTGCAGAAAGGCAGCCAGAGAGCAGAGCCATGAGGAGCGGCTGGGGAGGAGGGGCGCGGGAAGTGGGCGGGGAGTGGGTGCAGAATGCGGCTCCATCTCACAGAGAACTCCCTGACAAGGAGAGTTATCTGAGCGTGGGACCGTCCGCCCTCCAGCACAGTGAGCCCCTGATCCTGGAATCATCTGAGCAGCGGCCAGCTAACCCGGAGACTTTGGGAAGAGTGACGGACCGCGATAAGAATGGATGCGAAGCCTTGGACGTTTCCTATCAGATCTCAGCTTACACTGACTTTTCACACTGAGGCTCTACTTTGGATTTCTCTGTCTTTGCTGGCTTGGAAGAAATGGGGCTGGGGCAGTGGCAGGAGAGGCTTGCAGTGGATCCCCGCTGAGAGGAAGCCCCCTCTGCCCCCCCCATCAACCCTTCTGGAGACCAGCCAGCACCCTGACTGGTGGGCCTGAAGGGAAGAAAGGCTCAACTCTCCAGAAAACATCTGAAAACCAGCTCTTGTCCCATCTAGCAAAGATGGGCTCCAACTGCCGTCTCTTGACCTGGGGGGAGGCCGATGCCCAGACGATCCGTCGTTACCTCCACCCCCGATTTCTGGCTCTAGCAGCGTCCCTTCTCCCCCCTCCACAGCTGAGGATGCTCCTTCAGCTCTGTCCTGTCATCTGCCACATGGAAGGCACACACACAGCTGGGCAAGGGGGAGTGGACACTGCTCCAGGAGACAGTCCAGGAGAGGGGAGGGCCACCAGGAATCTCAGACTAGACAGCAGACATCTCCCATTCTTCTGTTTTCTTGCCCATCTCCTCTAACTCAGTCCCAGCCGCCAACCAGGATCCTCCCCTCGCCCTCCTTTGCACAATTTCTGCTTGTATTTATACAAAGGAGTTCTCTCTCTGTTATTCCTCTTTCTACTCATGGCCTCCAGGCCTCATCCCTCACCCAAATGACCTATCAAGGTAGTTCTTAAGTGAAAGTAGTTTCTTCCCTAGGAGAGCACTAATGCCAGCAGGTAAAATAATAATTTTTCTCTTCGCTGCATGTTCAATAACAGAGCGCTGCCTAAGTCGGGCCAGATCGATGTCTGCTCCACGGCGGGTGAACTAGCAAGGACTGGCCGGATGCAGATGTTTGAATCTGAAGTTGAACCTCTCAGTATCCCTCCACAAAGACCCCTCCCCAAAAAACACACTGCAAACCTGACTCCCAGTTGGCTGGCAGCTACGACAAGTCCCAGGAAAGCTCTGGCCCTGGCAGACATCTACGAACCACTGATTATTTGCAATTCTGTTCTTTCTGATTCGATCTGTTGCTGCGTCCTCTAGCCTGGGATCATCAGGACCCACCTTCCTTTGCAACCCAGAGCCCACCATCCAAGCACAGTCTCTGGTTTTCAAAGCTTAGAACCCCAGTAACGTTCACCAGGGCTGGGACTGATGCAGGAAATGGGAGCATGAGGCTAGACGTACAGCACGTGGGGCTCAGGCCTCCAAAGCTTCCGTCTTCCCTCTCCTTCACCTTTTCCATCACTGGGAGTGCTTCTCCTGGCACCTGTGCAACAGGACAGATTGGCAGCCACTGTGGAGAATGTGTCTTTGACTGTCCTGACTTCTGTGTTCCAGGGGACATGGCTGTTTACATCTTGACTCATCAGACTGGAAAAGGGGGAGAAGATAAACCAGCCCTAACAGTCTGCTCTAAGGTTTCCAAAACAAAAGGTAATCACCTAAGACTCCCCACCCCACCTTCAACGAGTTCTCGGATGCTCCGATGAGCCCTTTAATCCCAAGGATCTACCAGGCAGAGTTGGTGGGAAGTCCAGATTAAATAGACAAATGCTATGCGCTGTGACAGCAGGGCCCTCCCCGAATACCTGGCCAATCCTTGAGAGGTTCCTGACACACTACAAGTTCACTCCTGCAGCATCGGGAATTGACCCTGTTAAAATACAAACCGTGCCGCGGGGCTGATGCTCTGAGGTTATCTTGGCCGTGAGACTAGAGGTGGGGTGAAAGATCTCAGCAAAGTTGGAGTTTGGAGACCGGCACTCAGAGTGACTGGGAGGACGGGTGACGAGGCCTCGACTCCAGGTTTGCTCCACATCCACTCTACTCTGTGACCTGGGTTAGCTCACCTCTCTGGGCTTCCCTATTTCTTTTGCAAAGTGGAACCAAAAATAGAGTTATCTTGCTCCTTGCAAAGTGAAGGGTGGCCTTCCCAGTTGCCTTCTTAGGGAAACGGTTCTGAGATAAGACTTGCAGGACTTCACTCTGTGCCAGGTACCGATTTCAGCATCTCACACACGTTTACTTGTGTAATCCTTCCACAATTCCAGAGGTGGGAGCTAGGAACACTCCCGTTTTGCAGATGGAGATCTCAGGGGCAACCAGGCTTGGGTCGCCCAGCCGGCGGTGAGTGGCAGAGCCAGGAAGGAGCCCAGGCAGTCCATCTCTGGAGCCCACACCTTGACCACCGCACCCTGCGGCCCCCGTGTGCAGGGCCCGCGAGCACAGGGCTTATGTCTGGCTGCCTCACCTATGGTTCTGCTCCAGGGCACAAGGGTCACAGTGTCCCAGTCACAAAACAGGGGCAGCCTGGAGCCCTCCTTCTAGTCAGAGCAGAGTAACTGTCTAGATGCATTTTAAGGCTGCACCTGGGGAGGGGTTCTCCGCTCCAGTGCGGAGTAGGTTATCTGTTGTTAAAAAAGCCAGTCTTGCTGGATTTGATTTCTGGCACTGGGACTTCATTTCAGTCCTGTTTGAGACAAGGCTGGTTCTCCCCGCGGTGCTCTACAGGCCTGACAGCGTGGGGAGGGAAGAAGCACCCAGGGCCTTTGTTACCTTTAATTAGGTGTGCTCTCATTGATTGATTGATTGATTTTCTTCCCTGAGTTGCAAGAGACGACAGCGCCCCTGCTCCCCAGGTGCGCGGGGCCTGCCACTGGCATTATAACGAGCACTAAGCAGGCCCCGTGCACCCTCCCGGGCCTGCGAGACCTCCACCGGCTCCCTGTCAAACCTCAAATTGATTCTGAAATTGCTTTGAGGACGTAAAGTGGTGAACAATTTGAAGCCCGTGTAATTATCTGAATGGCTGTTGCTGGGTGACCTGGCCATCACTGCCTGAGCCTATCTGAAGAGGCCGGAGCCATGGTTCCAAAATGAAACCGTTCAAGAGCTGCTGGGGGTCTTGGATTCATGCAGGACTGACCCACCTGGAGTGGTCCCGGCTCAGAGGACGTCAGCGGGGCTGCTCTGTGGGTGAATTAAATGGCTGCCCTGGCAAATACCACCCAGACCTGGCTTTCCAAACAGATTATTCAGGGGGAGGGTGTAGCACAGTGGTAGAGTGTGTGTTCAGCATGCACGGGGTTCAATCCCCAGTACCTCCATTAAATAAAATAACAATAAATTAATAAATAAATAAACCTAATTACCTCCCCCAGCCAAAAAAACAAAACAGATTATTCAATCAACTGAATATCTGTAGGACACCTGCCACGTGCCCGGCACCATGAGGGACAGAGTGGGCAGAGAAACAGGTGGTACCTCTCTTCTTGTAATCGGAGTGGGGAGAATATGACCATGAGGGAAACATTAAATAACAATGCAGGTTTTGTTGCAAGACACGATGTGCTTATACCCAAATGAGTAGTGACACTCAAAGTGACAGTTACTCAAAGTGACAGTTACTCAAAGTGATAGTTACGTAGGCCAGGCCAGGGGCTAAACGCTTTCCATGTCCTCCAGCGCAGGTGCCCACCACCTCCTCAGACAGAGAAACTGAGGCCCAGAGAGCTGAAGTCACTGGTCCAGGCTCCCCTCCGCCCCACAAGTGGCACGAGTGTGCACGGCCAGTCCCCAGGAAGCATTCAGAAAATCATGACACTTTGTAGCCTCAGCTCACCTAGGGTTTTGAAAAAGAAACTCTCAGAAACACATTCTAGAAAGAAAAAAATTAGAAACTGAGCTCCAGGTATCATGGTGGTGGCAGCCCCAAGGTTTGTGCCGCTTAACCTCTCTGCCAACAAACATGAGTTCCAGACGGAAGTTCCAGTTTGAGCACTGTCCCTACAGTGGCAACATCTCAAAAACACATTTTAGCAAGAAATCTAGTTAGAGAGCGCGCCCTCTGTTGTGCAGACACCTCATTTCGTGGGCATGCAGGTGGGCGATCCCTGCAGGAGGCCCCCTCCCCAGCCTGCTGGGGGCACTCCTGGCATCCCACGGTCTCCCGCTGACCCCCTGGTTCAGGCTCCAGGCCATGCCGGGGGCAGTTCGCAGAGGATCAGCAACCTCCTGCAATCAGGGACTGTGTTCTGTTTTGCTAGTTTCCCTTCTTTTTTTTTTTTTTTTTTTTAACATTTTTTATTGAGTTATAGTGATTTTACAATGCTGTGTCCCCCTCTTTTTTTTTAAATCATGGTAAAATTACACAACATAAAATGTACCGTTTAACCTTGTTTAAGCATAAAGTTTAGTGGCATTAAGAACATTCACATTATTATGCAACCATTACTACCATCCATGTCCAGCACTTCTGGCCTCACCAGTTAGCGCAATGGCTGGGAAATAATAGATGCTCAAGAGACACTCGTTGACTGAATGAATGAATCCAGGGGCCTGACACAGAATCCCAGACAGCTGCAAACGCTCAGATGTGTAATCTCACCACACAGCAGATCTCCTCTCCTCTCCCCAACCTGTGACTATTCAGCTCTGGCTCAGCAACTGTCCCCAGGCCCAAGGGGGCGCAGGAACCCCCTCCCTAGAATGATGCCAACTTTGATGATTTTCTAGTTAGTATTCACTGCAAAAACAAAACAAAACAAAACAACACCCACCCCCCTAAAAAAAAGCAGGTTCTTTACAGCCAGGCACTAAAAGCCAACAGCCCTGGAGGAAAACTGGGTGGGGCACCTCGGGCAGATATGCAGGCTGCTCCGGAATCCTTTGAAAAGGCACACAGTATAAAAATGTAAGCCAGCGTTCCACAGAGCAGGCCTGGCAAGAGATGATCTGCCAACTATCTGCCACCTTCTTACCACCTTCCCTCCGCCCTCTCACTCCACCCTCCTAAGGAATCTCAGGCCTGGCACAAGAAACAAACGAGGGGCTTTACTGTCCCTGTAATTGCTCCAAATCCCATTAATTACATGGTAGGCCTCCAACAACAGGCCCGCGGCCTGCCTTAGCACAAGCTCGATTTGGGGCAGATATGGGGCCTCCAGGGCCTCAGTTTCCATCCTGTAATATGAGGGGTTGTTGATGAATGCTAAACCCCCTTCCAGGCTCCGCACTGAGCCAGTGGCCTCTTCATATGCCCAAAGGCACGAGACAACTAATTACTTCTCACACTGTCACCATAAAATGTCAAACAGTATCTACAAAGATGGCAGGCTGGGATCACAGAGCTTTCCTTCCTAGCTGTAAAGGACTTGCCCAGGCCCGGGGCTGGTGAGGGGCAATGATGAAACAGGCCGCCAAGTCCCAGACTCAGGCCGGATCCCTTCCAACTCCAACCACTTATTACCATGGTATTTATTGCCCTTAGAGCCCTCTGAGCAATTTACAAGGCTTTCTAAAATCACACCGCCTTTCGACTCTGCCACCTTGCTCTTGTAAGAACAGGTATCCCTTACGTTATGCAAAGACTACATTTTTGGTGCATCCTTTTGTGTAGCAGGGAATCCTACAACTAATGTTTTTTTAAAAGGAATTATCCTCACCACCCCCTGACAATCTATCCCTTGTCCACATTGGAGCTTTTGTATACTGGTTTTTGCCTAACACAGGAGGTACCTGTAAGTACCAACAAAGTACCATTGCCATCCATGCAAGGCCAGACACACACACACACACACACACACGCGCGCGCGCACACAGTTACTATGTACAAGGGCCTTCTGGTTGAGCCGGTTCTGACCAGTGTGGCCCCCTCTCAGCTCTCAGCCTACTGCCCGCCCACCCCCAAGAGAAGGCAGGGGGTATGGAGTGGGGCTGGCTTCTTAGCTCCACCCTCCCCATTGTTTTTCAAGAGGGGTTCAACCTGCATTTAGGGCAGAACAAGTCTCTGCGTTACCCAGGCCCAGCCTTCAGCCATTAAATGCCAGTTTCCTCCCCCACGCCAGCAGTCACTGGGACAACCCACACCTTGCCCTTCCTCCATCCCCCGAGCCCCGACATGTTTCCAGATGCCTTCTGGGGCCAATCCACTCCATGCCCGGCCTGCATCAGTTTCTAGGTGGGCACTCCAGCTTTCTGCCAGCCTGGGGCTCCTCCGAACTAGAGATCCTGGGCTTGCTTGGCCAGAGTTCCCAAATTGCTATCTGTGGAAAAGATGTCGTTTTTTTTGTTTGTTTGTTTTTGTTTTAACTACTAAACCATCCTAGACCAATACCGTCATGAAGGGAAATAAAAATTGATTAATAGAAAAATAATCATGTGCTTGGGTGACATGGCAATGTCACACTTCAATAGAAGTTTCTGAATGTTTATTCTTAACCCCTGTAGTTAGTTTCTACCATGGACCGGTGACAACCAGTCACCAGAGGACCCCATTTTGAGTATGACCATTCACTCTAGGCCAGTGGGTTTTAGACTGCGGTCAGCACACCGGCAGTAACTGCATCACCTGGGACCGTAACAGAAATGCCAGTTCTCCACCCAGACCTCCTGAATCTGTGGTTCTGGGGTGAAGCCCAGAAATCTGTGTTTTAAACAAGGCTCCACATGATTCTGACGGAAGCTTAAGTCTGAGAACCAGTGCTTTAAGCAGCGCCTTCCCTGAGAGTCAGCTGAGCCAGGCCCCGGGAGCCCTACAGAAGGTGAGGGCTACCTGAGGATTCCAGAACTTTTCAGGTCACGTCTCTGGCCATGTTCCCTACCTCACCTGCCATGGAGTTGAAGAGCACTCTGAGGCTGGGCCACAGGCTATGGAGATGAGGGAGGGGGAAAGAGGGTGAAAATTAAGATCACTGGAGCCCCACACGCCAGGAAAATACTCGTTAATTAGGGCCAGACTCCCGGAGATCACCAAGGGAGGCTTGCCTGAGACCACTAGTCTCCATTAGCATTTTCCCAAGGGGGACATCCAGGTTATAAAATAGGAGGGCCGTGTGTGATTTGCATATAATTTGCATATGTCTACTTGGCCCGCACTCTCTTCTCCAGCAATTTTCAACAGAATTACGATCTTTTCTTAGAAAACCACTGCTGCCCTAAGGGTTGTCACTTATCATTTTTCCTGCTTTCTCCTCCTCCTGACTCTCCCTCTCCGACAACTCCACAACCCTAAGCAAAAGTGGAAGAAAGGCACTGAAGCACCGACGTGAGAACTAGGCCTGATTTTTGTAGCAAAGGGCAGCAGGGGTTATTCCTAGCAGAGCATCCCATTCGAGAAGGACTCAAACGGACTTCAGAATTTCACCAACTTGGAAAATAAATTTTCTCAGGAATGGGGTACCGAATGTCCATGTTGCCCACATCTGCTGTCTCCGTAGTTACCATAAAAGATAGTGCATCTTGTTACCTTATTAAAAAGACATAAATCTCAGAATAAAGGACAACCCTTATAAGAGAGATCGGTGTAACCTTACAGAAAACTCACTACATGATGCTTAATTTTCTGATTTCTTCCTAGACCAAGGTCTGCATCGTGGCTTCACCACGTACTAGCCGGACAACCTGAGACTTCAGTCCCCTGGCTCTGAGCTGGGACGCTGAGACCTGCCTTGCAGGGATCTGGTAAGAGCTGCAGAGCAAAGAGCCTGGCACACAGCAGACACTCATAGGTCAGTTGCAGGTTCCCATTACCATTACCTTCCTTTAATCACAGTTGTTGTCATGATGACCATGAGGTTTTTTTAGGTGCTTCCATTTCTTGCCACTGACTCTGAACAAATGAAAATCATTCCTGCCACTTTGTTTTCCTGACTGGTCTGGATTTTAAAACCAGAAATGTAAGAAGTGGATT
Source organism: Camelus ferus (assembly GCF_009834535.1). Classification (NCBI taxonomy): domain Eukaryota; kingdom Metazoa; phylum Chordata; class Mammalia; order Artiodactyla; family Camelidae; genus Camelus; species Camelus ferus. Next base: position 14,775,316 of record NC_045725.1, read on the forward strand.
CAGGTTGGAAAACAGAGCTGTGCCCAAGACTTCCAGAGGAAGGCTGCTTACTGTTGGAACACAGACTTTCTTTCTTTCCTCATGCTTATAAAAGCAAGGGAGAGAAAGATTTTTTTTTTCTTTTTTTCTCTGCTAAGGATGGCAAGCGGCCTTATTTCAGAATGCCCAGGAAAGGCACTGTCCACGGGGTAATGTCCAAGCCCACGGGGCAGGCAAACTGCCTTCCTGAGTTTTCTCTCAGGACACATTTTTGGTCCCATCTGCCTCAAAGCCCACGGGTTTCTCCTCCCCTGCTCTCCGCCCAGCCCAGGTCTCTGGCGAGTCTGAGGTGGGGACACATCAAGCTTGGAAGCTGGGGCTGGAAGCAACAGCATCCTTCTGCAGGCTGACCTAATAAATCCACCTGTTCTCTGTGTTACTGGTCCTCCTAGGAGACACACCAGCAGGCCCCTGGCCCCCTGGCTCCAGTGTCAACACGAAGTAACTGCCCCTCCATGTGATAAATTAGTGCACATCTTTTCTGCCGAGTTGGCAGTAAGTTATGGCATGTGCAGCCTTTAACAACCATTCCCAGATCCATTCAATCAACAACAGGCATGGAAGAGTTTCTGGCACCTGTAGGTTGATACTCTGGGGTGTCTTTGACCACCCTCCACACCCCCCTGCCCCCACCAATGAAAAACCCAGGATTAAGCATCTCCTCTGTGCGTTCGTTCTCACAGCACACCATGGCCTCCCCACCATGGGAGCTGCTGAGGGCACATGACCCGTCTGGCTCACCACCGAATCTCCCAGTGCCCAGCACGTAGCAGGTGCACGGTAAACAGCTATCAAATGAATGAATCAAAAAAGAGCGAATGAAATTTAGCCTTTTCTGCCTAAAAGGGAGCCAGGGACTATAACAGCAGTTCTCAATTGTGGGCAATTTTGCCTTTAGCGGATACTTGGAATCTCTGAAGACATTTTTGGTTGTCACTAATTCAGGAGTTGGGAGGTACTACTGGCATCGAGGGGATAGAGGCCAGGGATGCTACTAAACATCCTAAAATGCTCAGGACAATCCTTGCACAACAGATGAGAAAATTGAAGTTCAGAGAGGTAAAGTAAGTTGCCCAAGAACACACAGCTATTCAGTGGCTGGGATGGGACTCAAAATAAACTATCACTGAAACCAGATCTGTGCTCTCACCTTGTACCTCACTGAGAAAGCCAGGGAACAGTAGGGATCCCAAAGACACGCATGACTTATGGTAGAAATGTAAAAATTATTCACTAAAATTTACCTTTATTTTGATTTTTCTTCATTGATGAGATTAAAGACAATTAGAAAAAGCAGCCACCTTGGACCAAATATTTATTCTCAATAGGCTTGCTTTGATTCCTAAATTCTCCCCGGTGAGTTACTCTTCCAGGTTAAGGCAAGAATCTCTGTGCTTCTGCTGATGGTCACCCACCTACTTAGGACATTCGTGACCTCCCCTCTGCTTGTCCACTTTCTACCCTTCTCTCCAGGGCAGCACAAGGCCTTCCTCCTCTAGGGAGCCAGGTCCGATCCCCTGAGCTGACCTTCATCACGGGGCATTGAAGGAGGCCTCAGGCGTCCAACTCACATGCCTGGGCTTTGGCCACATCCCAGAGCCCCAGTCCCTTCTGGGTCTCACTACAAGCTAGTCCACTTCGTTGCCTGGCCCCCAGGCTCTTCCCATACCACGGGGTCTCAATGAGGTTGTCCCGGCAGCAGGCACACTTGTCCATCCCACCCTTCCCAGCACTGGCCCAGAATGGCTGTGCGGGTCCCCTCCCGGCCTCACCCACATCATAGTTAGTCATGTCACCCACTGTGTGACCAATCTCTTCTGCTCCTCCAGCAGGTGTCCCAGTGATGACTCTTTTATATCATGGTTTAACATGCATGTGGCTCTTTATTTGTAAAGGGCGATGTTTACCAGCCTGTTTGCTGGAGGCAGACTGTCTGGGTTCAGACCCCATCTCTGCTGCTTTCTAACTATGAGATTTTGGACAGGCTACTTACATTCTCTGGGCCCCCTATGAAGAGCTGAGGTAATGACAGCATCCTACCTCACAGCAATGTGGGGAGAATTAAAAAATAAAGAGCTTCGCTGAGCACCTGGCACGTACTAAGTGCTCTGTAGGCATCAGCTCTGGTTATGGCGCGTGCCCTGTCCCTCGGAACACATCCGCCCCAGGTTTTTGAGACAGTGTCTTAGATAATCACTGCTCAGCCACGTGTGAGGCGCAGTGCTGGTGCAGGGCTAGATGCTGGGGTGGCGGTGAACAGACAAGCTCTTCCATGATGCCGTGGGGCAGAGGGGCCTCAGTAACTGTTAACTGATTCCATCTGAGCCTTCTTGACCACAGACACTGGAATGCCTTCATTCAGTTCCTACTGTCATCTCATCTGACATTCCCGTGGCTGTTTGTGAATCCAAGAAGCGCTGTGTACACAGTTCATCTGATCCTCCTTTTGTTATAGTTAACACTCCCCTATCCCTTTATAGGAGTGAACCTGAAACTCAGAGAGGTTAAGTGACTTGCCAAAGGTCACACAGCACTCATGCTGTGAATTCAAAGCTAGGGCTTCTATTTCCCAAGTCAGTGTGGCTGGCATGCCTAGCTCCACGGGGCACCATTCACAATAACAGGACCCCATAGAGTTGTGGAATGAATTCACCCTGTGCTTAGCAAAATCCAGAGGCCTCAGGCCAGGAAGAGCAGAGGGAATTTGCAAGAAAGAGCTTAGGGCAGTGGTTCTCAAGCCTGCCTGGGAATTAGAATCACCGGGGGAAATGGGAACACGTGCACTGTTGATGGGACTGTACAATGGTGCAACCACTACAAAAAAGAGTACGGAGGTTCCTCAAATTGAAAAAAATTAAAAATAGAACTACGATATGATTCAGTAATCTCATTTATGAATATATACCAAAAAAATTGAAAGCAGGGTCTCAAAGAGATACTTCCACGTCCATGTTTATAGCAGCATTATTCACAATAGCCAAGAGATGGAAGTCATCCAAAATGTCCATCAACAGATGAATGGATAAGTAAAATGTGGTACATGCATACAATGGAATATAATTTAGCTTTAAAAAGGAAGAAAATCCTATCACATGCTACAGCCTGGATGAAACTTGAGGACATTATACTAAGTGAAATAAGTCAGTCACAAAAAGACAAATACTGTAGGATAATATATGAGGTATCTAAAGTAATCAAATTCATTAAAAAACCAGAAAGTAGAATGGTGGGTGCCAGGGGCTGGAGGGAAGGGGAATGAGGAGTCATTGCTTAATGGGTACAGAGTTTCAGGTTTATAAGATGAAAAAGTTCTAGAGATCTGTTTCCCAATAATGTGAACATACTTAACACTCCTGAGCTGTACACTTAGAATGGTTAAGATGATACATTTTGTAATTTCTTTTACCATACACACAAAAAAAATGAAAGTCCCTTGTTTGGGCCCTGTCCCAGATAAATTAACTCAGAATTGTGAAGTAAACCCCAGGAAGCAGTATTTTCAAAGCCCCTCCCCTCCATCCCCGCCATGGACCTATGGTTAGCCTGTAATCACAGCTCTATTTCCTTGCTACTCAAAGTATGGGCCTTGGACCAGCAGCATTGGCCTGAAAGCTTGTTAGAAATGCAGAACCTCAGCCCTGCTCCAAACCTGTTGACTCATAATCTGCATCTTATTACAACTCCAGGGCATCCAAAGTAGAGCTGGTCCTGCAGAGGTTGAAAGCCACAGAACACAGGTATCACCCCCTTCTTGGGCCCAGCCCCGATGTGGGGAAATCTCTTTATGGGTGATTGCCAGATTTAGCAAACAAAACTTTAAGATTAAATTTAAATTTGGATTTTGCTTAAATTTGAATTTTAGATAAATGACAAATGATGTTTTAGTCTAAGGATGTCCTGTGCAATATGTTTTTTCATTGCTTACCTGAAATGCAAATTTAACTGGACATCCTGTGCTTTATCTGGCAACCCTACCGGTGAAGCCCAGTGAAGAGGGAGAGAGGAGACGTGTGGGAGGGAATCACTGCAAATAACGGCCAAGTGCACTGAGGGCTGCTAGAACTAGTTCAAGGGATGATGGGTGGTGGCAGAGATGGGCAGCACTGGGTCCCCAGTCAGGTGCAAGACCTACACCTTCCAGAGAGCCCCTTCAGAAAGTGTCTCCAGCTGAGCTTCCTTGGAGACCAGAGGAAGAAGAGCCCACAGGTCAGCCCACCCCTCCAGAGGCCCCTGACAGCTGGAAGAGGGGCTCAGGCTGCAGGCCACCCACCCAAGATACCGGCCCTCGTTTTTAATGAGCTATTCTCCTGGGACTTCACACGCGGGCAAGCAGGTGCTATTCGCAGCCAACAGAAGCATCCTGACGGGGCTGTTAATAGGTATGGTTCCCGCAGCTCAGATGCCCCTCCTTGCCTGGGGTCTGCACAGTCACTTGGGATGAGAGGAGGGCATGGTGACCGTGGCCATAGAACCCTGTCCTCTTTGGGGGCTGTCAAAGCCTACCCTATCATCCGCCTGGGGAACACCTTCAAGAGTTGGGACAAAGTGTGTCTGATTGCAGAAGCCGGTTTAGCGGAGACACTCAGAACACAGTGACGTCTGCATAACGCAGGTGCGGTGGGTGGGGGAGCTGGCCCTGAGGAAAGCACCCATCCCTCGCCAACAGCTGGAAATTTGCTGGGGGAAGATTGGCACACCAATGCTGAATCAGGCTCAGGGGGCTCAGGGACTTCTGAAAATTCTAAACTCCTAACAGGATGCAGGAAAAATGGCCAGAGGTCCTCTGTAATCTGGGGAGAATCACATGCTTGGATTCACAATGGACTGAAGGGTACCCCCACAAAGGCCCATGACGTCCAAGATTTTCCCGTTTTCTCCTCCTCCCCTTCACTCATCCCCACCCTGATTAGTGCAAAGAGGACTGACCTGGTACTCAGGAGCTTGGCCATTTACTAGCCTTGGACCCTAAGAAGCCACCTCCTGCCTGAGGCCAAATGGGACACAAGGAGGCAGACTGGAACCTGTGTTCAGCCCTAAATCCCACACACTCAGTGGAATGGCAGCTCCTAATGGGCACAATGGGTCAGCCTCTTGGGGTGGAGGTCAGGGGAACTGCAGATTTTGACCCCCACTCCACTCCATCCAACTGTCTGGAGAGTCTCTGGGCTGGGTGAACCAGTGTCCAGCTCTGACACTAAGAGGGGCTCAGTTCACTTCATGGCCCTTCTCTGCCAAGGTGTAACACAAAAGGGAAAGAAGTGGGTGGAGGGATGGGCTTTTATGACAACAGAAGCACCTAAAGCGCCCAGCCCAGCCCAGCCCAGCTCCGGGAGGACCAGGAGCTCCCTCGGCCCTCACTTCTCTTGCCCCTGGAAGTTCACATCACCACTGTGCAGCCCTAGAGACCTAGCAACGAGCCTCCCCGCCTCCCACCCAGACCCTGGCTGCCACCACCAACTACCCGGGACACCCAGCGCGGGCACTGGGCCGCCACAAAACACTCCCTTACTCGCTTTTTTTCCCCCTTCCTTACAGATGGAGTAGACTTCAAATTTCCCAAAGAATATTACTAAAAGTCTTCCTGAAAAATAAACAGAGGAAGTTAAAAAAAAAAAAGTGGGTGGGGGGAGGTTGGGGACTTTGAAAAGAATGCCTCTTCCATGTACGGGATTAGGAGTAGGAGTCGACTGAGGTGGGCATGGGCGTCTGCCTAGGGAGGAGGCCACCTGTTACGCCTGCAGGGAGGTGACTGTGGTGTGATAAAAAGTCAAGACTTTCACTGGTTCTCCTGCATGACCTTGAGCAAGTTGCCAGACCTCTCTGGGCCTCAGTTTCTCCCTCTGTAAAATGGGGGATATGTATCCATCACACACAGTTGCTGTAAGAACTGTGTGAAGTAATAAATGTGAACATGTCCAGCACACAGAAGACACTCCTCAAAGGCTGCCCCATCCATCAGCTTTGGCCAGAACACTGTCCCGAGCTGGACACCAGGACCAAGGCTAAGGCCTCTAAGGAGCAGGCATCATCATCATTTCTGACCTGGTCCAACACAGTGTCTACCATTTTGACCCAGGACTCTAGGCCAGCTTCACACAGACCTCAGATTCCAGAAACAAAACATCTCCCCCAATGTTCTGTGTCCCCCAAGGACCCCAGTCCCTGCTCTGAAGATGCCAGGTCCAGAGCCTGTTTGCAAAGCACAGGTGCTGTTAACTGACCGTACAGTTTCCTCCTAGGTGGCAGCCACATGGCAAGTGTACACAGTATTTCCTTCATCCTCACAGCAGCCCTGATGTCAGCACATCTATTCCCATCGCCACTGCATAGACGAAGTGAATCAACAGCCCAGGTCCAACGCTGCAGAGGGGGAAGCCTGTCCTCAAAGAGCAGAGTGTCTGACCCAGTGATTCCCAATTCTGGCTGAAGAGACAAATCATCTGCAGAGGCTTTAAAACAGACCAATCCTTGAATCCCTGCCCCAGGCCTTCTGACTCCATTGGTCGGGGGAGGGGGAGGGTCAGGGACTCTGTATTTGAGAAGTTTCTGGCACGATTCCAGTCTGCAGCCTGGGTTGAGAGAGCTCACCCTGAGCTCAGTGGACCCCTTCCCCTGCTCTTGGAAGACTGCCTCCCTCCTCACCACCCCACCCCTGGTCTCACTAGGTACACGGGCACTAACAACAGGCTCCACCCCCTCCCTCAGTGACACACACCTACACTGCACTTCTAGGCATCCAGGCCCACAGGTGACCTTACTACCATGGCGGACCAGCTGTTTGTCGTCTGCTCTCTGCCGCCCCCTGTGGACACCAGTGAGCAGAACATGTCACTTTCTTTTCCTCCTCCCACCAGATTGTTCTGGAACCACCTGCTTCACACATCAGCCCCTGCCCCCTCCCCCAGGTGAGGCTTCATCCTCCTCCACCCGCTTGGTTCCTGGAGTGGCCCCTCTGCCTTCCCTAGGCTGGTTCATGAGGCAAGTCCCAGGCAGCCCATTCCAGACCAGCTCTGCTCCGGGCCTGCACTCCTGCTGGCATGGCAGACAGGCCATTCCTCACCCGGGAGGGTAAAATCCACGCCCCATCCTCCCTGTGGTCAAACTTGGCTCACACGAGCCCCACGTTGGGCTTGGGACCAAAGCCAGCACAACGTTCACTTATTTGCCTGCCCTTGGCCCTGCTGTGTGTACTCCAGGGCAGGGGCAATTGTTCTTGGGACAGCCTCTGCTGTTTGCTCAATCCTGTGCCCAGCCCTCCAGTTCCCTGTCGTTTCTGTTTGTTCCTAATGTAAAGAGATCTCAGCCCTGAGCGGGCGCTCCTCATACCAGGAAGAGAAGCCGGTGGCTGGGGGCCCCCGACAAGTTCAGCCCTTGCCCACTCTAGTCACCACGTGACCAACTTGGCCAAGTAAGGCCCCTGCAGTCACCCAGGGTCCTGGCGTGGAGGAAGATAAATTCTGCCCTGAGCAGGCCTCCTCCTCCCACAGGCCCCAGCCTGTTCCCCTCTCCTGGGATCCAAGCCCAAGGGTTGGGGTAAGTTGTGAGCCCTCAACTTGTGGAAGCACAAGGCCCAGCAGGCATTTTCTTTTAATAGAGAGAAGATGGATAGAAAGAGAAACAGATAGAGGAGCTTGGTAAGTATCAGAAGGTAAGATCTATTTCCCCTCCTATAAATTTTCTGTCAAATTAACAAGTATCTGTGAGCAATTCCAGAAGACATGCGTGTGTATGTGTGTTCACTTTGATTTGTAACAAGAGTCATTCAGTGGGGTTTGTAAAGGGCTGGCAGTGGTGGCAAGTGTGTGTGTGAGTTCACTCCCTTGTTTACTCTGAGATGGTGTGGCACAGGAGCAGGAGCAGGGCCTCCAGAGGCACAGATCCAAGTTCAAGTCCTGCCTCTGTCCCTTGAACCGTTTCAGTGTGACCTCGTCACCTCTCGGGGATCAGTTTTCCCATCTGTTAAGTGGGGTTAATAAAACACTTAGCAGAGAGCCTCGCACACACATCGGAGATGCCAGCTGTTATTAGTAACCTGGCACTGTGGGGGGATGTAGTGTTAAATATTCATGCCACCAGTATCTTCTGTTGTCAAAAGGAGCAAGCCACAGCACATGCAACAATATAGGTGGATCTTAACAGCATAATTTTAAATGGAAAGGACTTCAAAGATTATATAAAGCATAATAGGTTCTGAATAAGGCTAAAAATAACTACAATAAAATATACCTTTTAGGAATACACATAGATGCAGTGGAACTAATAAAAAGGAAAGCGGGGGAATGATAAAGACAGGATTAAGGAAGACGATGACCTCGGATGGGAAGGCCTGAGGCGGGATCTCACGTCAGGATGTAGGTTTTGTCAAATCCTTGCTTTGTCTTGAGTGATGAGCTCTTGGCTGCTTATTACATGAATGAAAAACAACTAAATAACTACATAAAAAAATAAAAGCAGACCATGCAGGGACCAACACAGGGAATGTCATCAGATGGGAGATTGTGATTAAACCAACTGGAAGCATCAATGGTCCCCAAGGTGGGGGAAATATATTGGATGCCCATTGCAGACTAGATACTGTCCCAGGCTCTGGGTTTACACCAGCAAATGGAATGATGATAATCAAAAAAAAAAAAAAAAATCCCCACCCCCTTGGAGCTCACATTCTAGTGTAGGGAGATAAGACAGTGAATGACATACATAGTGTCAGCCTATGAGAGGTATGGAGAGAAATGAGGATCCAGGAGACGGGAAGCAGGTGGTCCGGGAAGGCCTCATCGAGAACTTGACATTCAAGCGAGGCCTGAAGGGGAAGGAAGGAGGCTTGCAGATCTCTGGGGGCTGAACTTCTAGGCGGAGGGAACATCCCAGGCAAAGGCTTTGGGGCAAGAGTGTCTAAAACCGGGAGGAGGCCAGTGTGGCCGGAGGGGTCAGGAGGGAAATGGGGGCCACTCTGAGGACTTTGGCTTTTGCTCTGAGCGACATGGGGAGCCAGTGGAAGGTTCTGAGAAAAGAAGGAAACCAACGGAGACACGTTTTAAAGGATCCCTCTGGCTAGACTGTTGGGGATGGAGGCTGGGACCCTAATCAGGAAGCAACTGTGATCACTGGGGTGAGAGATGAGGCTGCTGGCGCCTGAGAGATAACGGTGGAGCAGGTGAGAAGTGACTAAATCCTGATACAAGTGTGACCCGGCCACTGCTCTCCTGGGGGCTCCCAGGCTGGCAGCAAAAACCGCACATGCATCCAAATAACCACAACACAAAATCCACCATCAACTCTACAGCGTTTATGTGAAAGTCATGCTGCCCTGCCCAGGTGCAGAGATGCTGGCAGTCTCAGCCCTGCTCCTCAGACCCTGGCTCTGGGAAGCCACCTCCTTTGAGTCCTCGCACTTTCCCAAACCCTGCTGCAGCTGGAAATCCTGGTCACCTTTGTGGCTGGATGGGTGACATTCCTTCTCCACCCAGGGTCTGCCAGCCTCACTATGTCCTCCTCATGATGGGGCCCTCCCTGGCACCCTAACTGGGGTTTCCCTGTGCCCTCATTATAGGCTTCAATGTGGCCAGACTATCGGAGCCCAGGGAAGCTTTCAATCTGTGGCCCTAGGCCTTGGCTGCCCTGAAATCACTTGGAGAACTTGAAAAATCACTAGTGCCTGAGTCCCACCCCCAGAGACCACTGTAATAGGTCTGAGGTGTAGCCAAGGCTTCCGAGTGGCTCCAACGTGCAGCCAGGGCTACGAGCCGCTGCTCCAGTGGCCTGGTCTAGCCTCCCTGCCCCCATCCCTTTCAAGTGCTTCATGCCCACAAGCCTCTCTCCTGCCCCCTGCTCTCCTAGCAGGTGCATCCTCCCCTGGTGAGGCACCTCTGCATGGCCTGAGATGAGCTGAGAGTGCTGACTTAACTCACCGGGTGGGCTGGGACCCAGGGCTACCCTACAGGTCTGGTGAGTGGAGAGGATACCCAGGACCACCCGCTTCCAGGGGCCCCAGGGCTGCTTCTAAGGCCAGAAAAGCGCTGCGGCTCAGATGCATTTAATCAAGGCTGTGCTGGGCGGGCTCCCCTCCCCTGCTCCTCCCATCCTTCCTCCTTTAGGACTAGGACTTGGAATGCATTCTTATTAGACTTTTCCTAGGTGAAAATGGTGCCGGGCTGGGGGTGGGGAAACTGGATGGAGTGTGATTTACACTTACCCTGAGTCCTCACACCTCCCAAGGGCAGCCAGAACCGGCAGCCTGCTCACAGAGCCGCTGGCAGACGGTAGCACGGCACAGGCTGCCCTCTGATCTGCCCCAGCCGGGAGCCACATCTCCACACAAGCACCTCGAAATCTCAAAAGAGCCAAAAGCCCTTTGCGAAGCAAACAGGGAAAGGAGGATGCTGGTGACTGTAAGGTTCTGGCAAAGATGCCTCTCGGAGAAACAGTCCACAGTCCATAAGCCCCACAGACTTCAGATCAGGCTGCCCCTTCTATATTTTCCCTTTGCTCCAAGCAGCTATTTTGACTCTCATCTGCTTCTAAGTTCCATCTTCAGCCTTCTGTCCCTGCTCAGCCCCAAATAAGAGAGGCTATATTCCCTGTGTATAGGCTGACTAGGCACCTCCTGCCCTTTTTAGAGCAGGTACCCTTCATCAGGTCAGTTTCTGGTGGGCTTAGCTCCCCTGGAGCCCTCCTAGAGATGATATAGCAGGATTTCTCAACCCCAGCACTACTGCCATTTTGGGGGGTTTTTGTTGGGAAGGAGGGTCCTGTGCATCGTAGGCTGTGTAGCATCATCCCTGGTCTCTACCCACTAAATGCCAGTAGTACCCACCCTCCCCACATCCATGACAGTAAAAAAATGTCTACAGACATCACTAAGTACCCCTTGGAGTGGGAAAGGGAGCAAATCACCCCACTGAGAACTACTGTGCTACAGCGATTTGATCGGGAACCTCTGGAGGGCAAGGGCTGTGCCAGCACTTCTGATAGCCCAGTCCAGCAGCTGGCACAGAAAACCAGGCTGTGTGGTCTCAGTCAGGAAGCCTAACCTCTCTGGGCTTCAATGTCATCCTCTATAATAATTACAGCCAAATATATGCCCAGGACCGGCACTGTGCTAAGCACTTAGCACGGATTTTCTCACCTAATTCTCATAATATTTTTCTCAAAATGTTTTTCTGGAAAACATATTATCCCTATTTTACAGATGGGGAAATTGAGATTCAGAGAAGTTAGACAACTTGCCCAAGAGCGCACACCCAGAAGCCAGGCAGTTTGACTCCAGAGCCCCTGGTCTTACCCACCACCATTACTCCCTCCCTGAAAGAAGGGCTTGGGCCTAGGACCACCTCTGAAATCCTTTGCAGTTCCACGGCGGTGCCATTCTTTCAATGTGGTTGCTACAAAGAGAGTGTCCACTGGGCGTCCCGAATCCTTTGCGTCCCCTGCCCTGCCCTCCAGGACATGGCTTGCTCACGCGCCACTCCCCGCCGCATTCAGTCTGCTCCTACTACGTTCTGGTTCTGTGCGCTGTGCCAGGATCCGCTGTCAGTGAGTCGTGGAGTTTACTGTCTCCTGAGGAGGCAGATACTAACTACTAATTACTAATTACAACTGTGATTAGGGCTAAGAGAGGGCCTGACCCAGCCCAAAGGTTCAGGGGACGGGACAGCCCAGCTGCTCTCTGATGGGTGCGCAGGGGTTAAACCCATGAAGATGAGGGCAGCCAGTGTCCAGAGACAGCAGGTGTACACCTCCTGAAGTAGGAAAGAGCACCGCTTGTCCTAGAAACCAAGGGGCAAAGGGAGCCGGGAGGAATGGGGTGGGCGGGACCTGTGGGCACTGGTGAGAATTTCTCCCTTTATCCCAGATTCAGCAAGAGGCCCTGAGAGGGTTTAAACAGGGAGCGCTCTGGTCACATGAGCATATTTACCAGAGCAACTACTGTGTGCTGTGTGAGGGTCAGGGTGGGGATCGGGGTGGCAAGAGAAAATGCAGAGGGACCTTTTGGGCTGTTGGGCAGATCCGGGGGAGGGTGACAGGGGGATGAAGGAAATTGGCAGACTCCAAAGACATTTAACATGCAAATCAGATCAGAGGGGCGCAGGTAGGGCTGAAGCAGGAAGCCTGGAGGAGGGTCCCCCAGGGTGTGGGCACCTGCGTTTGAGGGTTGCTATGCACGACCACACTGGATTGAATGACTAACTGATCTACCAACTGATTCATTGATAAATGATGCCGAGATCTCTTTTGTGGAGTGAGGCTCCATGTGGGGCCCCCACCGACTTAGGCCTCACTCTGAACAGGAACTGACAGACCACAGAAAAGACACATGTGCAGGTGGCCAAGCCCTGGGGAAAGAGCTCATATAACGAAAATGTAAGTTATTATTATCATTACCTTATCAGATCTGACAAGATCGCAGTCAAAGGTGGGACTGCGGCGGCTTGTAACATAACATAAATGGGCTCTCAGGTGGCAGTTGGCTGTTGCATTGATTCTTATTCACTCAGAGGCTAAATCACGGTGCTAATGTGAAACATGTGTGAAATATCCCTTTTTCATGCACTGGCAATGAAAGGGCTTTGCAAATCTGTAGCCAAATGAATGTACTTCTGAGTAATGGGAATCTGCACGTGGGCATCATTTTATTACCAGCTACAAGCCAGTGTCATCAAAGCTTTGATTTCTCATTAAAGAAAGCACTCCAGCCACCCAGGGAGGTGAGGCACCAGCACAGGCCCCCTCGTCGAGAAGGTGACACTTGACTGCTATCCAGCACCTAAGGATTTAAAAACTGTACTTATCGCCACTTGGTTGCTCCTAGAATCACAAGAAGTAAGGATGGGGATGCACCTCAGGCGCTCAGCTCACCTGTGTGGGAAGAGACATGTACAGAATCATTTGGTTCATCAGTGGCAGATCTGGGACTGGAATCCACGCCTTCTCACTGGTCCAGGCCAGGATGCTTCTCCCACTGCACTCAGGACCCCAAGAAACCTTTCTAAAGATTCCCAGTCTCTCAGGCCCTGGGTTGAGTCTTCACCTGAAACTACAAGAGGGAATGAGAGTAAAGACTACTTCTATCAGCACAGGTTGGCAGGCAAAGGACACCACATCTTGGGAGATGCTTTGGTGACTATGGAATGCGAAGGGGCTATTGCTTGTAGGATAAGGAAACAGCACAGGAATCTGGGAGCAAAGTTGTATTCACTTAACTGTTTATAAATAATACATACTCTGCCTGCTTCTAGAAAAGATTTGAGGTGGTTTGCAATTTAAAACACACACACAGGCAACAAAAGGCTCTGACTAACATCAGATTGCAGACTTGTTTTTAAGAGCAAAAAAAAAAAGGAAATGACCCAAGTGTCCCTCTCTAAGGAGGCTGGTTTAAAAAACTGTCCATGTATTCAGTGGAGTACTACGCAGCTATTTTTAAAAATTGAGGAAGTGCTCTGTGTACTAATATGGAGAGACTTCACGGACATATATTTAGGGAAATAAAAAAGCAAGGTGTACATGACAGATACAGTAGGCTACCTTTTGTATGGTAAAGCAGTAAGCTAAGAATGTATATTCAGATTTCTCCATTTTAACATAAACACTGGAAGAAAACACTGGAAGAATAAACCTGGAAGTTATATAAACGGTGGCCTACAGAGAGCAGCAGGCAGAGTGAGAAATCTTGGTGTACACTTCTGTGTTTCATTTTGATTTTTCAACTGTATAAATGCTTTACCTGTACAAAAAATTCTAATTCAATTAAACACAGAGGAAAGAGGAAATGGGAAATAATTCTATGTGCAAGAGCCAAACATTTCTCCTTTCTGCCCCCTCTGAAAAATGGGTGCTGGACCCAGCAGCAAAGGGTGCGTCACTCGCCCCTGGCCAAGAAGAGGCCAGGAACAGAGTGCACATGGCAGCCTGCTTGGACTGGCCTCCCTGCTTCTTCTCTAGAGGGGGCAGGAAGGACTGAAGGAAGGGCTGGGGCACTAAGCCAACTCTGCTCAAGGCGTGCCCAGCGCTGGAGGGCTGTGCCCACATCTGCTCCCGCCAGCCCTGATTCAGTTATCCCAGCTCCTGACGTCCTGAGGTTCCAGGAGCAGCCAAACAGCACTAAGTACAATGTTCATATTCTCAGGCTCCTGCCTGCCCAGCCCTCCCTACTCCTTCCTCCCTGTGGTCCCAGCACGGCCTGGGCGCCCCCAGCTCTGGGGGGCAGTGCCCTGGCATTGCTCAGCCACAGTACTTGTGGGAGAAGAGTCCTGGAGAGGTAGAAGGGCGGCACCCTCAGGACGGTGGCTTTGCCATGGGAACATGCTCTTCCCCTCCCAAAGTAGGAGGGGGCAGCCAACCATCACATCCATTAAAATGTACTGCTACCACCCAGACATCGACTGAGGAGGTGAAATTAGTTCTAGCCTATTCATAAATTACATGCATATTATAGAAACCATATTATAAAAAACAAGATGGATGAGTCGTTTTTTTTAAAAGATTATATTAGGTACAAACACACGCTGCGGAACATAATAGCTTGATCCCATTTTTGTGTAATATGGGTCTATTTCTCCAGATCCATGTAACAATGTACATATAGACAGTGATACAGATGTAACAATTCCCTCAATTGTTGACAGTGATGATCTCTGGGATGGGTGAGGTCTCACAATTTCCTTCACTTTCTCAGTGAAACACCTGCATATTGTTTTAATTTTTTTCCTTATACAAAGCAACTATTACTTTTGTCATCTGAACGTGGATCTCTCTTATTTATTGCACACATTGTTGGGCTGGTGTATCTAGTCAGAGATTCGGTGGAAGAACTCCCCTCCCAACCTTGCAGCATCCAGCAGATGGGGGAACTGAGGCCCAGAGAGGTCAAGTGACTTTCTTGGCATCACACAGGGAGTTAATAGCAAGGCTGGGCTGAGAGCCCCTATCTCCCCACTCAGCCCTGCACGCTTTCCACTGTGGCCTGAAAATAAAATGAGTGTGTATTTGTGGAGGGTTCTTTATGTGGCCGGGAAGGGAAAATGGATGTTGCTCTCCCTTGGAGAAAAAAAAAAACTTAGCACTCTAGGACTCATTACCTGGCTGCCAGGTCAATACCACCACCATTGACTCATGAAAGATTCCAGATAAGTATTCATTTAAAGATGAACCATTAACTGTAAATCAATGCCCAGAGTGAGTGCTGAGTTACAAAGTGAATTAGAATAAGTGGGTAAATGGCTAGCTGGTCTCAGCGCCAACGGCCGCCTGACTGTTACCCACCAAAGCTGGAAGAAGATATACCCTCTGACTCAGAAAAGCAACAGAGGGTCAGGGTCAGGGGAAGCTTCTTTAAGGAGTGTCTCCCTAACATAAAAATAATTGCCACTGCCTCCCCAGAAGCGGATGAAATGGCAGGATGCATATTAATCAATTAACAAGTGTTATTAAATCTTTTGTTGCACGGGGCTCAGAAGGCCTGGCTGACAGTCATAAAGACGGTGGCCTCTTCCATCTGGTCACTGCTTTACGACTCAGAAAGGCTTTAACGCATTGTCCTGTTGGAGCCTCTTGTCATATGGTCAGCATTTTTTTTTTTTGTTTTTTTAAAAAACCTGCTCTTTATTTAAATATCTTTATTGAAGTATAGTTGATTTACGATGTTGTGTTAGTTGCAGGTGTACAGCAAAGTGATTCAGTTATATGTATATATATATAATTTTTCAGATTATTTTCCACTATAGTTTATTACAAGATATTAAATATAATTCCTTGTCCTTTGTTGTTTATCTATTTTGTAGTGTGTGTCTGTTAATACCAAATTCCTAATTTATCCTCCCTGCCACCTTTCCCCCTTGGTAACCGTAAATTTGTTTTTGTGAGTCTATTTCTGTCTTGTAAACAAGTTCATTTATATCATTTTTAGATTCCACATGTAAGTGATATCAAACAATATTTGTCTTATCATTTAATATGATAATCTCTAGGTCCATTCATGTTGCTACAAATGGCATTATTTCATTCTTTTTTATGCCTGAGTAGTATTCCACTGTAAATATACACCACATCTTCTTTATCCAGTCATCTGTTGATGGTCATTTAGGTTGCTTCTATGTCTTGACTATCGTAAATAGTGCTGCTATGATCATTGGGGTGCGTGTATCTTTCCCAACTAGAGTTTTCTCCAAATATATGCCCAGGATTGTGACTGCTGGATTACATGGTAGCTCTATTTTTAGTTTTTTAAGGAGCCTCTAAACTGTTCTCCATAGTGGCTGCATCAATTTACATTCCCACCAACAGTGTGGGAGGGTTCCCTTTTCTCCACACCCTTTTCAGTATTTATTGTTTGTGGCCTTTTTAATGGCCATTCTGACTGGTGTGAGGTGATTAACCTCACTGTAGTTTTGATTTGCATTTTTCTAATAATTAGCTATACTGAGCATCTTTTCATGTGCCTGTTGGCCAGCTGCATGTCTTCTTTGGATAAATGTCTATTTAGGTCTTCTGCTCATTTTTTGAATGGATTGGTTTTTTGATATTGAGCTCTATGAGCTCTTTGTATATTTTGGTAATTAATCCCTTGTTGGTCACATCGTCTGCAAATATTTTATCCCATTCCAAAGGTTATCCTTTGTTTTGTTTATGGTTCCCTTTGCTGTACAAAAGCTTTTAAGTTTAATTATGTCCCATTTGTTTATTTTTATTTCCATTACTCTAGGAGACAGATCCAAAAAAATACTGCTATGATTTATGTCAAAGAGTGTTCTGCCTATGTTTTCCTGTAGGAGTTTTATAGTATCTAATCTTACATTTAGGTCTTTAATCCATTTTGAGTTTATTTTTGTATATGATGTTAGAGAATGTTCTAATTTCATTCATTTACATGTAGCTGTCCAGTTTCCCAGGACCATGTATTGAAGAGACTGTCTTTTCACCATTGTATATTCTTGCCTTTGCTGTACATTAATTGACCATAGGCTTGTGGGTTTATTTCTGGGCTCTCTATCCTGTCCCATTGATCTAAGTGTCTGTTTTTGTGCCAGTGCCATGCTGTTTTGATGATTGTAGCTTTGTAGTATAGTCTGAAATCAGGGAGCATGATTCTTCCAGCTCTGTTCTTCTTTCTCAAGATTGTTTTGGCAATTAGGGATCTTTTGTGTTTCCGTACAAATTTAAGAAATTTTTTGTTCTAGTTCTGTGAAAACTGTGGCCGGCAGTTTTTAACATTTATTTCATGTCTGCGGAAGCAGTTCCAAGACTTGCTCAGGGTCCCACAAGGCAATGTCTGAGGCAGAGCTGGATGCCAGACCTGCCAGGCTTGGCCCCATGTGTTTCTCCCACACCCTGCACTGTCGCCAGTGCCAGCATCCAGAAAAGTGGACAAACAGCCTCTGGGAAAGTGAAATGACCAAGAAACACAATTCAAACCAGTCTAGTATCAGGTGGCTTCATCTCTCCCCTCCAGACCACCTGACATGCTGCGGACACATTTTGCCACTCTGCGATTTCACCTTCTGAGGACAGTTTGCATGTGTGGGTTGTATACGTGAACACACAGGAACACAGGTGTTAAATGTCTGCCTAGCTCTTTATGCTATCTGACACGTTTTTACATACACTGCCCATCAAAACTCTCTTTTCATAGTTAAACGCTGTCAGTAGGACAGGTGATCTAATTATTTCCAGTTAATGGATAAGGAAACTGAGTCTCGGGGCACCTTGTCCCATGTCTCTTACTTCCCAGTGGCGGGGGCGGGAGGCCAACAGCTCTCTCTGGACCATCTCATTTCATCCTCCCAACCATCCCGGGAGGGAGGTGTGGTTACCCCATCTTCCACTTGAGGACGCTGAGGCTCAGGGACACTAGGTTATCTGCCCCAAGTGGCGGAGCCAGAACCCAGCACCGGGCTGTGCGGTGTGTGGATGCAGTGAAGGTCCACAGTGGGGCCAACTTCATGGCAGGCGCTGAGTAAGTCCGTCCCAAAATACCAGTACCAACAGCTTTCTGAGCCTTAACATGTGCCGGAAGTGGGCTGAACTCTGTCCACGCAGGACTCTTGAGAACACGGGATGCAGCCAGGTTATCTTTGAATCCTTGAGTGGTGCAGAGCTGGGACCCTGTGTTGACTTGAAGCACCTGCCACAGCCCTGTCCTTTTCTAGGACCTTTTCTTCCATTTCTGTTGTGCAAACTAAGGACAGTGTGGGCTCTTACTAACAAGTGCCCTTGACTGCTATTCATCCTGAATCACTCCCTGCACACCCTGCAGGAGTGGGAGCCCCTAGCCAGCTCTTTGCACCCAAGAAACTGGACCAGCTCCCAGGAGGGCCTCAGATCCCTCACCTTTACTTAAGCAACTGCTGCCTATCTTTTGCAAGATTCCTACTCAGGCCGGCTTCTCTCTCTGCCCTAAGGAATGATTTGATGATGATAATAAACATTTCCACATGAAGGCTTGGGTGTCTCTGAGTCATAATTTATTGCTTTGTTTCTGTGGTTGACTTTTTTTGTTTGCTTAAAAGACAGGGCAGGAGTGCGTGAGTGTGGACAGGATGAGTAATCCCAGCTTATCCAAGCTCTGGTGGGAAGATGGAAACAAGGGGTGGAGACAGAGAGGAGGAGAGGATGGGAGTGGCTGGAAGGGCTAGGCAAGTGGAGCATGACCCCAGTTCCGGATAGAGAAGACTCGGGCCCCCAAGTCAGATAATACCGTAATCCAAACAAGGTTTATGTGCTCAGCTGCAGAGTGTGGGCGTATGGGGGCGGGAGACGGGGAAGTATTCCAACCAAGTGATCCCTAACCAACAAAGGGATGAACCATCTAAATTTTCCCCATGTTCAGGGGAAGGCCCAGGGCAAGTGCCACCTCCTCCAGGGAGCCTTCGAAGATGACACCAGCCAAGAGCGAACTCCCTTTCCTCTGAACCAGAATCCTTCATTTATCCCCAGGGCTAGATGGCTTTGTCCCATCACTGTTTATTCTTACTGCCTCCCCAGTTCCACTGTGAGCTCCCAAAGGGCAGAGAGCTTTTTACCTCCTCTGTATCTTTTGAGCATGTGACACCCAAGATAGTCCACACTTTGGGTGATGTTAGACTACACATGTACACAGAGCCATGAGCTTCCAAGAAAACATCTGTGGACCAAGTTTCAGAAAGTAGCACCAAATAATAGTCATACAATTTAACCTTTGGTCTTGGGTTTTACACTACACAAAACCCTTTCATATTCTTGGAAGGTAAGTGGCAGGTGACATGCAGCCCATTTTACAGATAAGAAAACTGAGGCTCAGAGAGTTTGAGTGATTTACCAAAAACTAGTTAGTAAATAGAAACAGCTCTGGAACCCAAATTTCTGACCTTTCTGATATTCCTTAGAGGAGCTGAGAGCTTCTATTTCCTCTGAAGCACATGACAAATTATTCTGGGGAACATGGCACTGGTACCACCCACCCCTACCCAGGATGCACGGTATGCAGTAACATACATTCAGAGTATAACCACGGCTCTGAAGAAAGCTGTTTGGCTTAGTTCAAGACCACCTTTTCCAAGACCACCTTACCTTGCCTGGAACCCTTTCGCATGGGACATCTACAGTGTCTGCCCTGGGAAACGTTCTATCACCCCACTGTTACCTTCCCAGAAGGTAAATCATGTTCCCAGTAGAAGCTGTACATTATGGATGAAGAAAGGCTTAAGCTAGAGGAATAAAGCTCTAATGGTGAAATTTCAGGGCTCAGCCAGTTAGTAAGAGCATTTATTATTATTTTACTTTCTATTATTGAGCTTTTCAGATAAACCTATCACCAATCACCCAACCAGCTTCAATAATATCCAACAATCTGTTTTTGCTTCGTCTTTTTTTATCTAAAGTATTTCAGAGAAAATCCCAGACATTGCATCATATCATCTGTAAATACTTCGGTAAATAACGTCACCACAAAACAATTAACAACAATTCCTGAATATCTAACGCCCAGCCTGTCTCTAACCTCCTTGATTCTCTCCACTACGTCCTCCTACAGCAGGTAGGCTTGAGTCAAACCCAACCCATACACTGAGCTCAGTTGGTGTGTCTCTTAAGACTGCAAATCTTAAACAATTCCCTCCCATCTCCGTGTCATTTCCCCTCGACCTTCTGTTGGAGAAGTTAGGGCACTCGTCCTGAGGAGCCTCTCTGTCTGGATCTGTGACGGCCTCCCTGCAGTGGGGTTTCACCTGCTCCCCTGGTTCCTGTACAAGGTGGTCATTAGATTTATGGAGCAGAATGATGTTCATCTTCGTGGCAGGAAAGTGTCATGCATGGTGCTGGGTCTCTCCCATTTCATCACATCCAGTTGTCCACTGTCAGCAAAGCTAATATTGATCCATGGGTTTGGATGCCGGGGCACATATCCTTTTGAGCAACTAGGTCTTCCCAGGGTCTCCAAAGTCATGTCACATTATAGAATTAGGTTCCAGATACATCCTTAACCTGGGATTTCACGGTGGGCTCTCTCTTACCACCAAGCTCCAAAATTCTATCAGCCTATCCTTCCCTGGGCTGTCTCTGGGTCTCTGGGTGACATTTTACCTTTCCTTTTTTTTTTTTTTAATTTTAAGAAAAGATACTTTTCAATGACCAGACAAGCTGGGGACCCCGTGCTCCTTTCAGATCAGCCTCTGCCAGCAACTCCATGGACTCAGCTGGAGTCCCAGGGTCCCCCCAGCCCGTGGATCCCTCCACCCGTCTCTTAGGAGATGAGTCAGAATCTCAAGGAGAACAAGAACACGTAGTTGAACGTGATAAATATGCATCCAAAATTTTTAAAAACCAAATTACACAAATCAAGCTTATTCTGAGAGGTTTGTTTTGCCAGGGGTCTCTGGTGCTCCAATCAGCATAATTAAATAGCAAGATATCTCAGGAATTGATTGTGGTTTTCACATTTTTTATCATCCAAGGACCATTGCAGCAAGATGATTTTAAGCTAATAAGAACCACCAAATTAAAAACTAATTAAGGAGATGGAAAATACAAATGTATTTGTTTTTAGTCGGGCACTATTTTTATCCAGAGGAATCATGAAAATTTAAAATTGTTAAATACCCATAGGAAGGTTGTCAGTCAAGGGCAATGTGGCTTTCTGCCTCTCCCTGCTGCAAAATTTTAAGGTGATCTATCAGAAACTGTTCCCCGTGGACTCCCAGGAAGCAATAAAGGGACTAATTTTGAAGAGCAGAGTTACACACTGCTAGATTAGGCGAGGAAAAAGGTGTTGCCATGATATGCGCAAAGCTCTGGTGATTAAGATTCACAGCGCCTCTTACTTTTCAAACACGTGCATGTCTGCAACAGGATTAAACCCCTGCACTTTCTCATACCCATTTAACAGACTGAGAATGTTGAGGCCTGGGGAAGTTGAGAGATCTGCTCAGGGTCACACAGCAAACTTAGAAAGAACCTAGACTGTCACTCTACCTTAATGTGCCTGATTTTATGACACCCCCCTCCCCACTGTCCCCTACAGGTGCCATAGATTACCTTTTAAAATAGAGACTAAGTCACAAGGACACCAGTTTGAAGGATTCTTTAAGGATGTGTGACAGCCCTGAGATCTCAGGCCCCAGGACAGGTGCAGGAAGCAGAAGCCAAGTGCTCTGGGGGGAGGAAGCTCCTGTCCAGAGAGACAGCAACACAAGGACCCACAGATCACTGTGCTGAGCATCAATGGATCACTGGCCCAACCACACACAACCAGACGTTGAACCAACTTTGAAAATGTCACTTCAGTCCCCTGGCATGGAGAATTCTCATTTATCTGTAGACTTTGCACTGATTCCAGCACAGCTGACACCTGGTTACTCTTTGCATCACTGACCTGCACCTCCTTATCCTGCTTCATCCTGAGGTTGGGCAATCTGCCTATAGAGACTCTTCAAATGTCCTTCCCCATCGCAGAATCCTCACCAAACCCAAGGCAGGTAGGAGACGAGGACCCTATTCCTTAGGTCCATGCCTCACTCCCCTGAGGCCCAGGAAAGACAGATTATGAACTTTCATGATAACTGGGGTAGATTCCAAACTCAGGGGCACTAGTCAGACACCCCACACAATAGGCTAAAAAAAATAAGGATGTCAGGGAGACCTGCCACTGACACACAGGAGACACGGGGTTAGTTCAGAGGTGCTCATCCTGCAGGGAGGGGCACCCAGCGGGGCCAGCTGGTGAGAAGGACAGTGCGTAGTGGCCCAACATGCCATGTGAGCTGAGTGGAGGACACATTTAGAATCAACCCAGCTCCCAAACAAGAAAACACCCCAGGGAGGGAATTAAGAGTCTCAAGAACACTTGACGAAAAACTTTCACATACACTAGCTCATTGAGTCTCAGAAAAACCCCAAGGCAGGAACTATTTAACTCATTCCTCAGGTGGGGCTGGGCGTAGCGGAACTTGACTCTGTGGAGTGCCAACCTGGTGCCAGCGGCACGGGTCAGGATGCTATGCTAACACACGTGCAGAGCAATTGCTGTTTTCTGCTGCTGTTGGGAGCCAGTGCCTGGAGCAGATGTCATTCACAGAGGACTAAAAACTACCCTCCCCCCTGCCCAGAAAGAGCGGCCGCATTCCATGGCAGTGGGTTCCCTGGCCCTAACGGGGGTAACCTGTATTTTCACGGCTGGGGAAGAAAGAGGGCAGGTAAGGTGGGGATGGACCTTCGTTTCAAAGGCTAGGGCTGGGAGACAGCAGGCAAGGGAGGAAGGGCAGCTTTTGGAGTAGGGTGCCTGGGTTGGGCCCCAAGACACTTAGGATGGCTTTAGGCAATGGGCCCTGGAGCGGCCAGCAGCACTCACTCTGCTGAAACACAGCACCACGGTGGTGTCCACACTCTGGAGATGAAAACCTGGGGGCCCCCAGGTGCTCCATGGCAGAGCTGACGTGGAGCACAAGCTGGTTGAGGGATGACCACGTGGCTCTGGATGAGGAGGGCCACAGAGAGCCACCATGCCACCCTGGGCCAAGGTCCAGGCTCACCCTCTCCCCATCTGTCCTGCCCTACGAAGCCCCATGGTAATCATACAGCAGAATGGCGAAGACAGAACTACAGAAATTCCTGCTGGGAAACTTCTGCCAAACTTAGCCCACAGGGGAACTCAAATCGGTTTTCATTTAATTTAGGGAAATAAAAAGCATTATTTTTTTACACTGAAGGTCACAGAGTAATTACTATTCTATTTAGTCCTCATAGTTACCCAGTGCGATAGACGTTATTAGTGTCACTTTCAACTGAAGCTTCTCAAGTTCAGAGAGCTTTGGGGACTGCCCGAGGTCAGCCCCAGACCCAGCAAGTGGTGGCATCCTGAGGTCAGCAGGCACAGGACCCACAGCCAGGGCTGGTTCCAGAGAACAGACGTCACCATCCAAACAAGTCATTCAAGACGTCTCTGATTATTCACACACCAATTTCCCCAGGGATTCGCTTCAGCTGTGTCATGAGAAGAAGCCATAATAGTAAACCCTGTTATTTAGCTCAGGACACATCTGGCCTCTGGACGCCCCTGGGCAAGATACTCTAAACTCTAGATCTGAGCTGCCCAATACAGTAGCCAGTAGCCACACTGAGCATATAAAACGTGGCTAGTCCAAACTGAGATAGAATGTAAATATCAAACACACTCTGGACTTCAAAGACTTCGTACATAAAGAAGACTGTAAACTATCTCATGAATAATCTTTATAGTCACTACATGTTGCAATGATAATACTTTGGATGTGTTGAGTTAAATGAAACATTATTATGATTAATTTCATTTGTTTAAAATTCAAAATCACATGTGTGGCTGGTGCTCAGTCTCTCTGGGCAGCCCTGCTCCAAGTCCTAAGTCTTGTCTAAGCACAGCTCTGGAAACCTCCAAGCATTCCGAGAATGTCCTCTCTTCTCAACAATTCTGTGAACTCCTGGACCCACCCCTCCCACCCTCTATCCTACTCACTGCCCAGAAAGAATCCCCGGGCCCAGCGACTGCCAAAGCACTCACATGCAATCACCATTTCTGAGTGTCCGGATCCACCTTAAACCACATTTTCCATGGCCAGAGGAACGCCAATAACCAGGTTTTCAAAGTCCAGGCCTCAAACCCGGTTAGCAGTCAGAAGCCCTGGGAATCAAGATGCATCTTCTCCCAGCCTTCTTTGCTCCCTCCCCTGCCAGACTGCAAGCTCCTCCAAGAGCAGAACAATGGAAGAAAACTAAATGATTGATCACTTACGATGGTGCCAGCTGCTGTGCTAAGTGTTTCGCATGTTTTATTTTATGTTATTTAATTTTCCCAACCAGCCTGTGAGTGAGAAAGTCTTGTCCCCATTTTGAAGACAGGAGGCTGAGGCTCCCAGAGCCCTGGATCTGTCTCTACTCCCATGCTTTTTCCTCTGCCCCGTCTTCCCTTCCCTGGGAGCAGACACACCTCATGCATCTTCGCATTTCTGGCACCTAGCGCAGGGCCCACAGGCACAACAGGCACTCGGTCAACATTGTGAAACTAGGTTAAGAGTCTTCTGATTGACTCAAGCCTCTGCTCTTTCTTGATTTGATCAGGAAGTAGTTTGCCCCTTACCTTCCCGAGGCTGCACAGATGATGTGCGTCCTCACCTACCCACCTGCAGGCCGGGCCTCTTCTGCCTCCTCCTGCCCCCCATTACCTCCCACCACGAGGCCCCACAGGGTCAGCCCTGCCCAGGTCCCCAGTCAAGCCTAAAATGCACAGACCACCTGGCCCACTGAGAGCTGGGAGTCTGAGAACAGCCCAGGGCCAGTACACTAGGGTCTAGGGTGCCCAGAGGCACAGCCAGCCCCAGGCACCTAGCGAAGCCCCTTCAGGCATAGCCAGACCCCTGCTATACTCAGTGGGGTCCCCAAAGCTCCTGTTCCCTTCCATTTGCTCATAGGGACAGAAGCCAAGTCCTGGGACCGCCTGGTGCCTATGGCTGATCCATTTCCTAGAAGTGGGCTCAGCTTTCAGGATTCCTTCTTCATCTTATTCTTTCTGCCTGATTTAGAACAAGGCCACCCAGAAGTTCTAATACTCTGCCCCTCCCCACCCCTTGGCTCGGTCCTGTGGACCCTGACACTGGCCTGCACTGGGATGGAATCTGCCCCACCCCCTTGGGTATCCTGCCTCAAGCCACTGGCCTTCTCCCCCTGCCCTGGTCAGTTTCCCAAGGCCCCAAGCTATTTTTGCTCAGGCCCCAGACTGCTGTCTTTTCCATGGTGGAAACTGCCAGAGTGGTACCCAGTATGATACACACAGTGAGGACCAGAGGGCCAATGGGAACAGGCCCTCCACTGGACCAGAGCTCATCTTTGGGGTCTCCAGTCTCAATGGGCCCAGTTTCTTCCAGCCTCAGGGCCCTGCCCTCTAGGCTCTGGGAACCTTCTCAATGCTTCCTGCCTTGGCTGACCTCCTCAGATAAGCTGCTAGACCCAGGGTGTCTGCCAGCCCCTCCTATGCTCTCCAGATCCCCTACTCATGACCTACCCCAGCCAGCCTTGGCCATCTGCTACTCGCCCTAGCACCCTTGGAGGGATAAAGGGAATCACAAAGGACCTATGCCCATTTTTACAAGAAATACCAATCCATCATCACCTCACCTGTCATTCAAGAAATCAGACCCAATCCAGAAGGCTCCTCAGCCAGTGAGGCTTCCTGGCCTACCCCTCAGGTGCCACCGATACAGGAAAGACTCCTAGTCCCCTTGCTTCCTGTTTCCCCACTGGCATCCATGCCCTGCTTCCCAAGGGAGCTGATGGGAAATAATGTCTTAGTTTGTTACTCTGAGGTCTTAAAACAAGAGGTGCTACATTCATCCCAGCATCAGGCCTTCCCATAAGGTATATAGTAAGTGAACCTACCTGACGCTAAATCTTCCGGTGCCTAGCTCCAGCAAGCGCTTGGGGCAGAACTAATAACTATAAAGCGTCCATCTGTCATCTTATCAGGCCTTCCTCTGCTTCGTTTGCATAGTTATCTTCCAAGAGTTGATGTTATATGTCTACTGCAGGCTGATCTATTCTCCTACCTGCCACATCATTCAGAGAGGATGGATGAACCTCAGGCTCATTACCTGTCATTACACCATGTACATGTCACCGGGGGCCGGAGTATCAATTCTTCCTGAGTCTCCCCGGTGGTGCGGTCCTCTGACTTGGAGGCGAGCGAGCTGTAGAGTGTGTTCACTCCTCAGGCCCTGGGGGGCTCCACGCCATCCCTTACTGCTCTCCTGGTGGGCCTGCTCCTCACGGGTAATGAGGCCTTCTGAGTTCCCAGCTGCTTCAGAAGAGACCTGCAGGAAGAGGCTCAAATTTTAACTGTTCTAGAACTTTCCAGATACTGTTTTTTTGTTTGTTTGTTTGCTTATTATTATTATTAGGTCTTGTAACTCCAGGTGACCATGCAGATTGTACCTCAGCTAGGGTCTTCACTGCCAGGATCTCACCCACCAGCCCTATACCCAGGCCTCAGAGTGCATGTGTGCACAAGCATGCACACACACACACACACACACACACACACACACATCTTTGTTCTTATCTTCTTACCTCTGCATGTTTCATTTCATCTTCCTGAAAGGCCCACCTTCAGTCACCCATCCTACTCACCATTCAGAGTTCAGCTCATACCCACAACAGACCCTCACTGCCCCAGGAGAGAGGGAGGACCCAGGAGCCCTCCCTCCCCCAAAGAGACTCACAAAGAACAAGGCCATGTCTACCAGGAACCTTCCTCAACTCTTGGAGCCCCCAAACAGCAGCACACTGGAAGTCCTGCCCCAGGTGGCTCCAGGGAGGCCACTCACCTGTGACCGATAACACACCTCCTTCACAGCCCTTCACTCAAAGCAAGAGACAAAGGTGAAGATGCAAAGATTTATTCAGTGGACTTGCTGAGGACTTAAGCACAAGAGGCAGCCTCTCAGCTCTGAGGGACTTCTCTGAAGAGGCAAGGGAGGAGCCAGAATATAAAGGAGTTTTTGCAAAAAAACAGGTAGTCAGAACATCAAAAGATCACTGTTAATTAAAGAAAACCAGACATCTCAAGCTCACTGGGTGAGGGACAAAGACACCACGGGCTCCACTGCGTGATCACATATCTAGCTAAGACTCAGCTCACATTCTGAGGTGGCGAGGGGGGTGAGTGGTAAGGGGCTCCAGCTAGAAGTAGCCATGCCTCAGCATTTAGACCTGCCAGTCTCCAGACACTGGGTCCACGCTGGCCATAGCCCTGCATCTCCGACCAGCTGTGGCCTCCAGCTCCTGGGGGCACTGCCCAGACAGCTGTGACTCTGAGCTCCACCCCAACCTTGGGCTCCCCTGGGCCTCAGTGGACCCAGTGCTGAGAAGGGCCTGTGGCAGGTGGAGAGCATCCGCAGGGCATCCAGCGCTACAGGTAAGGGGAAGCACCATGGACAGGGATGAGCGCAAAGGAAGGCAGGGACGTGGAGTCCCACGGATGCTGTAAGCAGAACGATGACAATGTCTTACACATATGTCATGATTCATACCCTTCAAGCTACTTTTACGTCCATTGGACCCATTTGATTTCACAGGAGTGATGTAAAGGGGTGTGTGTGTGTGTGTGTGTGTGTGTGTTTAAGGTTATTTTAAAGATAAGGCAACGGAAGTACAGAAAGGTTGAGAATCTCACTGAAGATCACACAGTAAGGTAGTGAAAGAGTCAAGTCTGGAATTCCTGACTCTCAATTATCTGTTCTTTCCAGCAAGCTCCCTGGTCCTGGGGTAATTTCCTATCACGTCAGGGTGACAGTGGGTCAAGAGGACTGGGGAGGGGGAGGGGAACAGAGGCATGCGTGGCCTGCTGTGGGGGGATGGGGAGAAGAGGAGAACTAGAGAAGGGTGGCGCCTGTGGCTTCTCCCCTGCTAGGAGGGTCTGGGCGAAGAAAGCGGAGAACAAAGTGATAAATAGGGAAGACAGGTATGCAGAGGCTCCGGGGAGCAGCTCAGGCAAGGAGGAAGCTGCTGTGATAAACAGCCACCGCCTGGTGGTGGGGGAGGGGCGGGGTACCGACCTTGCCCCTCCAGGGTGACCTGGCTTTACTGCCATGACCTCCCAGGCATTTCTGGGCAAGGCAGCCCTGGGGGTTAGAAGTCCCTTTGAAAGAACAAAGCAATTACTAGTAGTAATACCTTCCAAAAGCATATATACAAGTCGGCGCCCTGCTGTATATGGGATATATCTCTAAATAATGAAAATGAAAAAACAAAAAATGATGTTCCAGCCATGCTCCACCCATATGAAGAAAGATCTCAGCTGCTCCTGGACAATGGGGTTCTCTGCTTGATTCCAGCGCTGCGCTCCTTCTGTTGACACGGAGGAAGTCCCAACCCAGAAAATTCCTACCTGGCAATAGAAGGCAGGCCCAGCCCCTTCCAGGACAAGCAGCAGCAGGCCAAAGGCCAGGAAACCCAGGATAGGTGGCAAATGCAAGGAATTGGGCAGAAAAATGACTCAAACACCCATGGCGGCCACGAGCTCAGTGCAGACCCACACGCCCACCTCCATCCGCAGTGGACTGGGCCTCAAAACCAGGCTACGAGAAGAACAGAAAGTCATCCCCTGGTGTTAGGGCTCCGTGTCCCAGGCAACCAGGGGGCGGGGCAAGGAGGGGGAGGGGCTCTTCCTACCTACTAGGAGGTGAGCTCTACGGTGCCCACCAGATGCCATGGGGAAGGGAGGAGAAGACGCACCCTTTAGAAGCCGATCTCCTTGCTGCTGTAGCTCCAGAAGCAAACAGCTAGAGCACATCAATTTTTGCTGCGGGTGGGAGTGAGGATAGGAGCCCTTTTGAGCCCTCCTGCAAGGTGGGGCTGGAACATATTCACCGCAGATGGTGCTGTCGCCCTCACGCCGGGATTCTCACTCCTAATTATCTGTACTGTCAGCAAAACAATTAACCCTCAAAGAAAAATTGCACCGTCCACTCCCAACCATATGAAAAGGCGATTTTTCCCAAGGACGAGGGACACTTAGGGCGGCGGCAGAGGGAAAGTAGGGCAGACTTGCGTTCGATTCCAAATCTCTCTCACCCTGGGCGATTTTGCCATCCTCTGACCTCCGTGGTCTGATGCAGGCATCGCACAGCAGCCCCTCCCACCTCTGAGTCTGGGTTTCCTTTCCCATAAAAAGAGGGGGTGAGCCCAACCCTTAGGGTCCCCTTCAGTCCCACAGTGCTACCATTCTACAAGCATGGTGATTTTTCTTTAAATTTTAAGTTCCTCTGGAGCAGAGACTGAGTTTTCACTTGTTCCTCCATTCATTTGCTCCCTTGCTTATCCGTTCATTCATTCATTCATTCATTCATTCAGTTACTGCAAAGATACAAAGGAAGTCTGTTCAGCCTTCTTGACCACTGCTTGGAGTTCTCCTCCCCTGAGATGTGGGGAGAGGGGAGGAGGATGGAGCAGAGCGAGGTGGGGGATGCCAGGGGCTTCAACACTTGGCACTGGCTTGGCATCAGCTGTAGGAAGGAATCCTGTTGCTGCAAGAAGGCAGTCTCCCCTCCGAGAGCTGAATGTGTAAGCAAGTCGCCTTGATCCCCAGGGTACGCCTGCAGAGGGGCAGAGAGGTGCCATGTAAGGGGACCAAAAAGCGCCCCCATCAGCCGCTGTGGGGCTGGAGACAGCACAGGGCCTGTGCTTCGCAGTGTTCATTAAATACCTGAGGCCCGAGTGAATGCACCAGAATGCCCCTCCTTAAAAGAACTGTTTTAAAAGAAAAGAGAGCTTTTACAGGGCTCCAGGCATGATGTCTGTTACCCAGGGGGCTACTATTTAAGGCTGGGCTCAGTTGGTCTGTTTCATCCTGTCAGGGATGACATCACCTAGGGCCACGTTCTGCAGGTGCCGTCTGGAGAGGCTGAGGGGCTGGCAGCTCACAGACAGGGAGAGAGAAGCAAGACTCTGCCATGGGTGCCCCATCATCCAGGCCTCACTCTGGGCCCAATCCATACCGCCTCCCAGGATGTCCCCTCAATGGACTGGGGAACTCACAAGGCAGAAACGAAAGTCCAGAAGGGGGCACTTCTGGCCTGCTCTCCTCTCTCCCACCCCCGTGGGGCTACAGGCCCCCTGCTCAGGCAGGGCCAGTGTCCTAGGCACCTGGGGAAGGACTGGGGCAGAGAGGGGGACAGGAAGTGAGACCCCGCCTCCATCACCATCTTGCCGAGTTCAAGCCTTATGACATCTCTCTTCCGTCTCCCCATCGCCCATCCGGCTACCAGCACTTGCCCTCACCCAGTGCCCAGGAGCACAGGCTCAGATGCCAGCTTCTCAGCATAAAAGGAGTGTGTTTATATTCAAAGCAGGCCACTGCCCACTCAGAATCTACCCACTCGAAGGCAGCACATGTGACTGCACCCCCTGCCCAGAGCCCAAGCGGGACAGAGGCCAACCTCTGGCTGAAGACATTTCTAAATATGAGCCTGGCACAAAGAGTCAGGTTCCCAGGCCTCCTCTGCTCTAGGAGACCCAGCCAGGATTGTCTAGGCTGCCGGGAAGGAGAGGGCTGGGGGTAGGCAGGATCAGGAGGCAGCCAGCTGAGACAGCCATCAGCCCAGGGAAACATCACCTGAACCTCTCCCTGGCCCTCCTGCCTCGTTAGGGGAAGAGAACGGATTACCCTGCACCCAGAAAGTCTAATCAATTGCCCGAAACCCTTGGCAGTGGAGACAGGAAAGTCACTGCTTGCTCAAATGCACATGGATTAAAAATATACAAACTGAGTATTCTTTCTCCCCCTCTCTTCAACCCCCTGAAGCCTGGGATTCTTGTTAAAAATAGCCTTGCTGTGGCATGGATCCTACAAAACCCAATGGTTGGCAGGAAAATTAAGAAGTCATTGGAGGCGGCACTAAGTGGTCACCCCTGGGGAGCGGGCTGGGGAGGGCTGGGAGGGGCTGCCGTCAAGTGTTTGCAGACACTCTCTACACTGCTTGGGGTTTTAATAAGCAGATATTATTTTTATTAGTTTATTTTTTAATGGGGGGGTGGTTCAATCTATTGCATCCTCCAGCCTAAGTTTAAGGCTGAACTTGCACTGACCTAGCAACCCGACAGCCCGGTGCTGGCTGGCCTGGTGGTGCACAAACACTTTGGCACCCAGGGCACTCGGTACAAATACAGCCCAGAGTCATGAAAGGAGCACTGAATCCAGAATCAGAGTCTCGGATCTATAACTCACTGGCTGTGTGACCTCAGACAAGTCACTTGAGCTCTCTGGGCTTCAGTTTCCTTAACTGTGAAATGAAGCAGTTGGATTAAATGTTAAACCAAGTCATAGCATTTCAGTAATTTTAAGGATTGCGGGAAACATCTAAAACTGACCCTGTGTTTGACTCCATCACAAATGAGCAAGGGGATGGATCCCTGGGCAGAGGTAGGGTTTTCAAATCAGGAGGCCGGGGAGGGTGGGAGGAAAGAAGCTGTTCTGAGAGTAGAACCCAATTCCACACCTTGAGGGTGAAATGTGACAGGTGGGAAGAGCATCACTTCAGGACCCAAAATGTCCTGGGTTCAAATCCTGACTTCAAGCTGTTAGTAACTGTATGAACTCAGGAACTGCTTGTCACCGGTGCAAATCGGCCTCCTCACCTGCAACACGGGGTAGGAAATACCCACATCCGAAGGTTGCTGTGATTATGACACACAAGGAAGTGAAAACGTCCCCAGTTCATTGTTGGAGCTGAACATCCTTTTACTCTTTTTTCCCTCCTGTCATTTACCCGCCACTGTACTGCAAGATTGTTAAGAGTGTGGGCTCTGGACCCGGGCTGGCATCCCAGCTCCACCACCTACTGGCTTGTGACCTTGGCCAAGCAGCTTAATTTCTCTGTGTCGCAGCTTCTTCACCTGTAAAGCGGGAGTGGGCCGGGGCTGGTTGTTCGGCTGCCTCCGCCCAAGCTCCTGCCCCCGCCTACCAACTGAGCCCTTGGTTTCAATCTTGCGTCTTCCACAGACTTGGCTTTTAGAACTTCCTTCACAGGCCTCCTCCCTCCCCCCAGCCTCACTAAGGCTCCTGGCCCACAGCTGTCCACCGGCTGTGGCTGTCCAGCAGGCCCTTCTCCACTCACTCCCCGCCTTCTCTCCAGTTGCTCTGCTCTCTGCAGGTTGTGCACCTGGCCAGGGTTCTGTCCTGGAGCACAGGGAATGTGTATTTCAGACCAGTGCTTCTCAAGCCTTAATGTGCTTAGGAATCACCTGGGGATCTTGTCAACCTACAGGTGCAGATTCAGACTCAGTAGGTCCCAGATGGGGTCTAAGATTCTGCATTTCCAGCAAGCTCCCAGGGGATGTCCATGCCACTGGTCAGGGACCATCCTTTGATTAGCAAGGCTGTAAGAGTGGAGGAAATCCTAGTGTGTGTGTGTATGTGTGTGTAGGGAGATGGGGACAGGGACAATGCAGGCTAGTTATCCCAATCAGGGAAGGAGCAGAATTTTGACAGAGATGCCATGATGGAGACTAAGTGTAGATTCAAGAGACACTAGAGAGGAAAAATAGGAAAGGGTTTTATGAAATGATGCAGCATTACCTAACCAATAAAAATAATGTTTATTGAGACAATGCAGCAACCCACAAAGATGCTTATGACGTATTAACTTTCAAAACAGACTACCAATTATACACACACTGTGTCTTCAACTCTGCCAAATGCACATATAAGAAAACTGAGAGTAGGACCCCAGCTCAGGCCCATCAGGGCTGTGTTATATTATAACCACATGTATTTTCATTTCTTGATTATTTTCTCAATGTTCTACATGAAGTTTTATCATTTTTGTAATTTAAAGTCTACCTTCCCCATACACTCAGATGCCCACTTCCCAAAATCGTCAGTTATTCTGTGTTACTGAGGTTTGATGTATTTTGAGCACAAACTGCCATCGCTGGGAGGGCTGGAAAATGGTGCATTAAACCTTCTCAGTCAAACCCAAAAATAAAGCAACCCAGATTCTGGTCTTCCTCTAAGCCAAGGGTCCAGCATTTTGGAAGGCTGGTGCTATCACCTCTCACTATAGCAACAAGGAGACCCCGGTAACCCCGAGCTTACAGTTATTAAGTGTAAAAATAGGAAGTGCGTAGATAGATGTGCAGTAAGACGCTTCCACAGGTTTGCACTGGACAGGCTGGGTTCGGAGCCCTCTTAGCCTCTCTTTCAGGAAACAGAAAGCGAAAATCAGACTCCACGAGCTGTTTCCCACAGTGCCTGGCATTTTCTTCTTCGCTTCCCATTTCAGGGCTGTAAGCTGCCTTTTGAACTGGTTCCTGACGTGACTTGAGGCATGTCCCAGCCCTCCCAGCCCTCCCAGCGCTCCACCCCCAGGCTGCCCCGTGTACTTCTGTCCAGCTCTCCTGGCTTACCAGCCACCCGCTACCCATTCACCTAGACCCCTGCCCCATTCTGGGCAATGTCTCTTTAATTTGTCCTTGGGCAGGTGTATCAGGCACCCCCATCCTAGGCCTTGGCTCTGAGCTCTGGGAGGTTGGAGGTGGTTCCAGCCTCAGTCTGGCTGCTCCTGCCAGAGACCCAGCACCTGAACTCAGGCCTGCTTCCCAGCTCCTGCATCCATTTTGCATTATAGTGAACCAAGTTTGAGGCCCAGTTCTGCCACCATCTGGCTGTCGGACCTTGGGCAAACCGCTTCTCATCTCTGAACCTCGATTACATCATCTGTAAACATTTTTAAATGGGTTTATAGAATCTCACAGCCGCTTTCAGTCCTAACACTCCATCATGCCAACAAGAATAACCTCTTACCATTTATCTAGCAATTCAGATGAGGTATTTCACATACGAGGATTTTCTAGACAGCTAAACATTGTCCCTTCAAGCAACAAAATGTGTTTCATTTTAGCCTGACTGAAAGTTGTTTTTTTATGTCTATT
Organism: Camelus ferus; assembly: GCF_009834535.1. NCBI lineage: Eukaryota > Metazoa > Chordata > Mammalia > Artiodactyla > Camelidae > Camelus > Camelus ferus. The sequence continues at coordinate 14,809,276 of NC_045725.1, forward strand.
TTTATTCCATTGTAGGAAAGCTTATTGTGAGTTTAATAAACAGTTTTTTAAAATACTCCATAGCTACTTGAAAATGTTGTATGTTGTTTGTTTCAGGAATATAACTTTTTTTTTTAATAGAGGGACTGGGGATTGAACCCAGGACCTCATGCATGCTGAGCACGCGCTCTGCCCTTGAGCTACACCCTCCACTGTCTTTTTTTTTTTTTTTTTTAATGTTTATATGCTTCTCCTCCTTTTGTGGGAAAGAATATGAAACCTAACACTTATTTGTGTACATCTCCCCCCAGCTTTGTTCCACAAAGCATTTGCAGTGGCCGAGATGCTGAACATAATGTAGCCTTGTCTTCACGGCCCTCTGGCATCTCTGTAAGATGCTCTGCTGTGTCAGGTGATCTGTCCCTGCTGCTCGGATCTTCTATCTTCTTCTGTCTGCCCTTCCCAAGGTAAGTCTCCCAGAGGTCACGCTACCTGTTTGGGTATGCCAACCTAAAGAGGTTTCCCCACTTCTAATGTGCACCTTGGACTCCCCCTGGGCTGGGTGACCGTAGGGCTCTGAGCAAGGGCCAGTGGAGGTAGGCTGAGGAGCCATGGCTCCAGCCATTCTTACTGATCAAAGGCACTTGTGCCCTGCTCTGAGGTCCATGTTCTGGATAAGAGAGGGGACAGCAGGCTGATCCCTGGATAAGTAAAGTGTCTGTGTCTTGACCCCTCATCTGAACTAGCACTTATTTCTGCTTCACTGGCTGGTTTCCCTAGAGGGGGTGTTTAGAGACCATTAGAGTTGCTGTCATGTTCGCACAGGCCAGACCAGAAGGCAAGCTCAGGTTTAGAATTTAGCCCCAGCTCTACACATCCCTGATGTCACTCCTTTCTCCAAACTGATCCCCAATTTTCGCTATGCCCTTGCCTTGCTTCTTCCCATAAGAGACGCTACAGTTCCCCAAATTAGGCTTTCTTTTCTATTCTTTCCCTCAGGAAGCCACCCAGAGGCACTCGGCCAGATGCAGGCTCATCCCTAGATCAGAAACATCTGGCAGAGCAATCCGAGCAATTCCCCCCTCTTCCCAGGAGGGCAGCGCGAAGCCTCTATGCCCTCTGCCTCTGCCCCTCCACCCCAGGTCAGAGCAGCTCCACAAACAAGCTCCTACTGTCCCCTGAGCACACCCCGTTTCCGACCCGAGCCAGGCGTTTCCGCATTTATCACCAACCGACCACGCCCCCTGGAACATGTGAATTTCCTGCCGGCGCGTGACGGAGCCCACCCAGCACACCGCTCGTGCTCCGGGGACACCAGCAGAGAGCCTGCAGGTTGCGGTCAGGAAAGGGAATTTCACAGTTCTCAAGCTTGGAGGTGAGCAGTTCTGAAAAGGAGCCTTTATGGGTGGCCAGGCTGCAGGAGGGGGAAGCTTCTAGAAAAAAAAAAAAAAAAAAAACAGTAAAGCCACTTTGAGACCAAGGTGGGAGATGGTTTGCAAAATGCTCTGGTCAGCAAGAAAAAGGGCAGGGAGTGGGGACAGAGGAGGTCCAGAGGCGGATGTGGGAGGCTGCTAGGAAGGAAGGTGCGGTGATGGATAACCCGGTGGAGATGGAGTTGAGGAGGCTGGGAGGGCACGTTAGTGCCGTGGCGAATCTACCAGCCCTGCTTGACAAACAAACTGGACCCAGGATGCCACCCTCCAAGCGGCATCCCTGCTGGGTCTGGCCTAGGTAAGCAGCAGCATAGCAGCAAAGAAGTGAGCCAAGACAGTAAAACCGCATGAACCTTGCAAAATAGTAACCACCCTATGGGCGTTTCCCATGAACAAGTCAAGTCAGTCCTCACAGTGATGCCGCCCCTTAACTGGTACCCATATGTGCTTTGGCGTCTGATTTTCCCAGGGCAGGTTTTACCCTGAGATTGTGACAGGGACCAGACCAGAAGGCAAGCTCAAGTTTAGAATCAACCCCAACTCTGCATCGCTGTGTCATCCATGTTGGAGTCCAGCTCCCACTTTTACAGATGACTAAATCGGGGCTTGGAAAGAGTAAGAACCAAGGAGTCTGCATTCAAATCTCAGCTGCCTGATTCCCAAACATGACCCCTGGGCCACCACACTTCCCGGCCAACCCACGCTTCCTCACTGGGGCAAGGGCAGTGGCCCCAGTTGCTTTGTTCGAGGGGCCCTTGCAGCCTCCTCGCCTGAAAACACTGCATTTCATGCATTTCCAGCATGAAAACACTGCCCTAAGTCTCCTGCAGAGGCTGAGATGGTGCGGGCAAGATTGCTCCCTCGGGGAGGGCCGGTTTCCAAGAGTTACAGCGTGTCACCTGGCTGTGCGCGTTGCCACCTCTGCTCAAACACATACATACATTGGCAGGGAGAGGAAGCTTTGAGAGCTGGATCTGAGGACACAGGGAGCTGCGGGTGAGAAGGGGAGGGGAGGGAGCAGAAGGAAGCAGGGAGAGGGCAGCTGGGTCTGGGGGAGCTTGCCATGCAGCCCTGGGTGTGGTGGCTGGCAGGCCCTGCGAAGCACCTATTAGCTGTTTGGTGGCTTCTTCAAACTGAAGGTTAACAGCCTTCTGGCAATACATGATGGGGACGGAGGACTAAAGGAGAAATCATTTTTATCTTCATTTCCTATATAAAATGGGCATGAACAAAGGAAACAGCAGAAGAGGACAACGATACATTTTTTTCTTTATAACTCAGTTCAAAGACCAAGCTTCCAATTTGTTATTTCTTTTTTTTTTTTTTCATTTTTTAAAAATTGAAGTATAGTCGAGTTACAATGTTGTGTTAATTTCTGGTGAACAGCATAGTGATTCATTTATACACACATATATATTCTTTTTTGTTTCATGCATCCTTCCTAATGCCCATCTGGCACCACCCGACGCACACGATAGTATCTGCATATGTGCCTCCTCTAACAGGTTTGTAGTGAGGCCCTATTCGGTCCTGTCAAGATGATGGGTGCTACGGAAAATGCAGGGAGGGCACTCTGGGCTGGACCACTTCCAGGCTGTGTGATGGCTGCGACAGACACACAAGGGTGAGTGTGGTCTCGTGAGGGAAGGCAGGACACACACCTCCCAAAGCAGAAACCCAGAGTCACCCAGTCTGGAGTGATGCTGAGACCAACCATGCGTATGCTGAGTGCTGCAAGAGGAAAGCCTAGAACGGAGCCAAGTCCCAAGAGGGGGTGGGTTCTCCCGCCCTGGAGGTATTCAAGGCAGGAGGACTAGCTGCGAGCAGGGGGAGGAGGGAAAGTCCAGTCCATTGGGGCCCCAAATGGCAAAGCACCTAGAAATGCCCTGCCCAGCAGGCCATGGGGGCAGGGGGCACACGGTGTATTCATCCTGGGGGCCAGTTTTAAAGGAGGGGACATTGCAACACTGGCCACAAGATACCCCCAGGGCAGCGACCATGTCTTTTTCATTTTGTGGCCCCTGCACGTAGCACAGTGCCTGCCGTCCTGGCCACTCCAACGGTCCTCCAGAAAGTGAGCTGGGTTCCACAGCGTTTAGTCTGCACCACACAGCACAGCACTGAAAGTTGGTGTCTGCTTCTTCTGTGCATGGGCTATGAGTCCACTGTAACTAGACTGCAAGCTTCTTTCAAAAACTGTCTTATTTACTATTCTGAGTAGTATATTAGTTTTCTCTGAACACTGTAACAAATGATCACAAACTCAGTGGGGCTTAAACAACACAAATTTTCCATCTCAAAGTCTACAACTTTAATCACATCTGCAAAGACCCTGGTGCCATGTAAAGCAACATATTTAGAGGTTCTGGGGTTGAAGCATGGACATCTTTGGGGGGCCATTATTGCACCTACCACAAATAAAAATACCTTTACATTGTTCACAATTCAAATGACACACAAGGCTACAGAATGAAGAGTTTTCCTCCCATCCCTGTCTCTCATAACCCACTTCTCCCTGTTAATATTCCCCTGTTTCTATCCCATGAGACTTTATGCCTGTATAAGTAAACAGCAATGTTTTATTTTTGTGCTTTTTCACGAGAGATACTGTAATACTGTTCTGCATCTTGCTTTTACTACAGTATCTTTGAGATCATCCCAGATCAGTATATAATAACATCATTGTTCTTTTTTATGGATGCATACTATTCCATGGTCAGGCTACACTATAATTGATTAATCCAGTCTCCTGCTGACGGAATTAGGTTATTTCTAATCTTTTGCTCTCACAAACAGCATTACAACAAACAAGCTTGTACATATGCCCTTTCCTGTGTGTGCCTGGATCTATAGGATAATTTCAGAGCAGCGGAACTCCTGAGTCAAAGGATATGTGCATTAAAATTTCACAACAGCTGTTGTATTGCCCTCCACACAGCTGAACCAATTTACATGTACTCATACATGGCCCACCTCCAGCCACGTATGGGAGTGAGATGTAAGCTCGTTTTGGCAGGGAAGCCACGGGTCACATTTTCTCTATGTACCCCACGGCGCTCACTCCAGGTACGAACTCAGGAAGCCCTTGGGGGTCATCACTGCTCACAGTTCCTTGGACTGTTGGTGATGGGGGCAGGGACCGGAAAGGAGGATGAAGCCAGCAGCCAGCAAAGGAGGGGTACAAGTTCCTTGGATTTAAAGGCGTGGTTTTGTGCATCTTCACCAACTAAATGGCTCCTCCTGCACGGACATCCCTCCGGGTTGGGTGCCAAGGGGCTTCCCCAGTGCGGGAGCATCTTACTGCTGCTTAAGGAGGGACTCCCAGGAGGGATGTGCCCTAAGAGGAGATTACAAGCATTTGGGGGTTTCCAAAGCCCCAGCTGCACCCCGAAAGGTGCTGTTTCCCTGCTCTTTACCTAAATTCCTGGTGGAGATGTTGCTTCAAATTGAATGGCCCTTTATGTGCTAAGTCAATTTTGATCTAAAAGATAAGTTAAATGGAGACTTTGATTGGAGCGACTGATTTAAGATTCCACAGCAGCAATTGCAGGACCTGGAGAGCCCAAAACGTTCCCCTTCCTCCCTCCAACCCAGCCTGGCCCCACCTCTGCAGCAAGGCCAGCTCAGGCTGGGACACAGGACCCCAAATCCCACCCACTGGGAGATTTCTCGCTGGCAGAGCCCGGAAGAGGCTGGAGAGGAGAGAGCAGGGGGCTGAGTCCCTGCAGGTGAGCCTGAGGGGCGCTGGCAGGACAGAGCCCAGAGGTGCCACGCCCTGCCCAGCCCCAATTCCTCTACTTGGCTTGCTGCTTCAGCTCAAGGGTCCCCCCTGCTAGGAACCCCAGACCAGGATGTGGTAGGCGCCTCTACAACACGCCAGGAGATGAAAATATGCCTCGGAGGGTGTCACGCTAAGAGCTGAACTTCAGAGAAGAGTAGAAGTGACCAAAGTTAGGGACAAATGTGATGTATGAGCAAGTGTGTAAAGTGATGTCGAAATGGAAGGTGAGCTAAAAAGCTGTGATCGCCGAGTCGGGAGGACTGGGGTCCAGGCTTACCTCACCTCCAGCTCTCAGCGGCAGCTTCAGACAAGCCATCAATCAGCCTTAGGCATCTGTATATGAATCCTACCATGAGCCCTGCCCACCTCACACAACTGTTGTACATTAAATAAGAGAAAAGATAAGAAATTTCTCAGGAAACCTAAAAGCAATATAGAAACAGAAACCGTTATAACAATAATCCTTTGCTTTTGCTGTGTCTTGCAGACTGCACAAAACTTCCTATCCAGTACCTCCTGGTCCTCAGAGCAACCCTGGGAGACAGGAAAGGACAGTCATACCCAATGTACAGATGTGAAAACTGAGATGCAGACAGCTCAAGCCCAGAATCACACAGACAACAAGGGGCTGAGCTGACAGCGGTGTCCAGGTCTTCTAACCCCAAACGCTGTTCTGTTTCCCACAGATACACCCAGTAGGGCCTAAAACCGCAGCTCCTAGCTGTGCAGAAACCCTCCTCCTTTAATCGTTTCACTTCCCCCAGCTTTACTGACTGAGGAATGAGCTTCCCCAGGCTCTTTCTAACCAGCAGCATTGGGGAGGTAGGCAGGCTACAGGCTGGGCTCAGCCTCTGACCCTCTGCGGGGCTGTAAAAGAGTCCTTGTCCCCCAGTTTCCTGCAATTCCATGTATCTTTGATGGTAAAAGTACCTAACTCTCATCTAGGTGCCTCCAGGAAAATGCACTTGGGGCCTTTCTGGAAGGGCCAGGCTGCGGGCCTTTGTGACAACACAGGAAGCAGGGTGATGCTGGCTGTCCTGAGAGGGCACCTCCCAGGCTCTGGGCACTCCGTGCATGTCTTCTCAGTTATCTCATGATAACTTCAGGTCAACACTAGTATCGAGGAGCAGAATGGTCGCATGACCTGCTCACAGCTGTCACACAGCCTGGAAGTGGTCCAGCCCAGATTGCCCTCCCTGCATTTTCCATCACAGCATGGGTACGAGAGATGGAGAAGGAGGCACAGTGTGGAGACTCTTGTGTTTCCGCCTCCAAAAAAAAAGGCTTTATCTGCACTCCAAGCCACCTCCTGGGCCTTCCAAATTTTCCTTCCTTCAATGAATGATGTGGAACAAAAGACACTCAATTGGTAGCAGAAATTAGACTCCAGTTTCTCAGATGCAGGCATTCTATTAAAGTATTGTCTGAGGGTGGGATTGCCTGGGAATACACCTGTGTAATTCACACCTGTGGGCAAAACTCCAACTTTCTACAAGGCGCATTTAAACAAAGGGGTGTGTTAGGCTGACATAATCAATCTCAACATGAACACAATTAATGACTTGGCTCATGACAGGTTCTTGTTGGAGCTTTATATGCACTGTACGCACTCTTCCCACTTACAGACCATCTTACATGGAGAACCTTGACTTTGGAACAGGCGAAGGAGGTAATTAATCATCTGGCAAAAGGACTCACCTGAGACTTCCACATCAGCTCATCATCCCCAAATACAATTAGTACAGTTTCTCTTCCCACTCTGTTTTTAGAACATAGGTATCTAATGGACTTGGGAACATGACTTGAGAAATACAGCTATTGCCTGCTTCCTGACTGCAAAACTAGCACCAATTCCAGCCCTTCCAGCCGGTTAAGCAGGAGAGGAGAAGGCTGGCATGTCAGGGTTGGGTTGGGTCTGAAATGTAGCAGTATACTGCCCTTAACGTTCCACAGAAAGGAGGGGAGATGGGGAGATCAAAGAAATTGGACTGAGCTATTGTGAGCCTGCCAAGCACACTGATGCCTTCCTGTGCTGTCGGCATCCAGGCCTCCTCCGGCCTCACAGCACCCAGAGAACATTCTTGTTGACCAGCCCCAGAGGGCTCTCCCTAAACCCGCTCTGTCTTCTGCTTCCTCTCTGACCATTGTACCTCTGCCTCTAGGTTTGTCAAAGTTTACTGGTCGTGTGTCCCCTGCCATTGGTTCTTGGAGAAGAAGACTGCCATGTAGACCTTCTCTAAGGTGACCTAGCATAGCATGCTAACGTTAGTTACTTCCCTTCTTGAGCATTCCTGGTTCATAACACGAGCCTCTGGGAGAGGGTAACATTTTGAACAAAGGATATAATCTCTAACAGTGAAATTTCAAGGACTGCAAAGAAGAAACAGGGTAGTAGGGGAGAGGAAATGACAGAGAAATCTCTGAGATTCAGCCTTGAAATCATGTCACACGGACCAGCCATGAGCTGCTACTGAAAATCTGTTTTTCAAAATTTAAGAGTCAATTTCCAGATGTCTGCTTTGGGGAGCCAAACTACTGTTGATTTGTTCCCAATTCACCATGGAATAAAAGTCTGAGCTGCTCACCCGAGCATTTTCTTTCTCTCCTTCTCTCCTTCCTGCTCCTACCGGGAATCGACTCGGACCATGGCATCTGCACTGTGCCCCAGGCCTACTCTGGGCTTCCCAACCTGGGTCCCTACACACTGGCCCAGCACCAAGGATCCTCTCATTTGCCAGAGCCGCTGCACTGCACAACTCCAGGGGTGCCACTCCCACCCTAGGTCGTGTGTGTGCAGTGCACAACACAGTACTCCAGGTCTGCCCACCCTCGAGGCCCATCTGCTGCAGGAGGCCTCTGCCCCCACTGCACGCTCCCTCTCCCAGCCTCCTCAGTGCCCCTCGTCCTGGGGTCACTGCAGTACTGACACACTACCTCGTATCCCCGTGCTCTGGGTGGGTGGAAATAGGGCCCCAGTTACAGTATAAATGCCGTGGGGGGAGTGACTGGGTCCTGAGTCTGCAGAAACCCTCCCAACCCCCAGGCTAGCAGGTTGAGAACTTGGCGTTGGCTTTCAAAGTGTGGTCCGGGGAGCAGCACTGCAACCCCTGGCAACATGTCAGAAGGCAGGTTCTCTGCCCACCCAACCACCCCCAGTCAGACGCTCTGGGGGTCGGGCCCAGCATCCTTTTTAGCAAGCCCACCAGGCACTTCTGATGCCCAGGAAGTTTTAGAACCACCGAGGTACAGGGTTCTCAGCGCACCCTGCTGGGCTTGCTGAACTGATTAGCAGCGTTTTCCAGCTAGGAAAGGAGCTGGCCCAGCTGGGGCTGCCCCTTTCATTCGTCTCTCGTGGGGACCCAGCTCCCCCATTTGTTCCGAAGAATCACAGAGTCAGCTCACTCAGAAAGCCTTCCCAGCAGCCTGAAGCGTTACCAAGTCAAGGCTGAACACAAACAGCGCCGAGCAGTCAAGATGCCTCCAGCTCTCCTCCAAAGGGCGCCCTGTTCAACAGCCCTTCCCCTGGTCCTGCTAGCTGGGTGGGCAGATTATTCAGCAGCCTATTAGAGTTTCACAATGTCCTTGTCTCCCTACCAAGTGACTTGCCCCAGCGGTAGTAAGTGCTTTTCCCATGCAGGGCTGGGCATCTCAAAGGCCCTCCTCCAACATCCCACCCACTACCCCTGCCCTGCACCTTTCACAGCTTGCTGGGCTCAACGCCCAACCCTCAACATCCCAGCTCCTGGGCCGGAGCTTGGGTAGGGAGGGGAGGCCAGACGAGAAACAAAGGGCCAGGTTCCCGGCCCCACTCCAGACCCACAGACTCTGAATCTCTAGGAGGGGCCTGGGAGTTCCAATGGTGAACAAGCCTCCCTGGAAATTCTTTGTGTGTGTGTGTGTGTGTGTGTGTGTGTGTGTGTGTATCTCACAGGTACGCTTGTTCATGCACAGGGGCAGTGGCACATCTGCAAGTCAAAACGATGTCCCTCGTCCCCATCCAACACAGCCAGCCCAACGTTTCATCCACGTAAAGCTGATTAATGGTGACCATGAGCAAGCTCAGGGCTGAAGGCTTTCGAGGCTTGATTTCTTTTTAGCACTCCTGATTTTATAAACGATGAAGCCCATCAACCCCATCCCCACCCAAATCTGGTAAACTTGGGTATAGCAGGGCTTCGTGAGGATCCAGACCTCCTTAACAAGGCTTTGAAGCATCCCAGAGCAGGACCCGTGGTTCAGGCAGCCCCAACTCACTACCAACTGACTCAGAAAGGTGCTGGAAACTCTTGTCATTGGGCAATCTAAACAGCAATCAACAAGCCCACACTCCTTATTTGACAGATGGGGAAACTGAGGCCCCAAAATAGTGACTTGGCCTTGACCACTCACTCCAGACCACAGAGCACTCTCGCCACCCTTTCAACCCCCACAGCACGCATGGCCTGATCCCACCCGGAGTTCCTCACACACACTACCCTGCACCACACTTCTAAACCCTGCCTTCCTCCACTGAACTGCAAGGGTCTAGAGGCCGGGCCTTAGTACTGTGCTCAGAGCTGGGCTCAGAGCAGCTTCCGTAGCCATTTGAGGAATGAATGACCCCGCATCCCCTCACCCCTACCCAGGCAGCCTGCACTCCTCCTTAACATATGCACTGAGATGAATCTATCAGATCACAAGACTGTCACCTAGAAACACAGGAAGATTTGTCCCCGGAGGGCTAAAGGATGCACAGAGGAAGCAAAGAGCCACCTGCAGAACAGGTAGAGAACTGCTGGGAGAAGCCAGAGCAATGAGGGGTAGAGACTGGGAGAGGGGTAGGGGACAGTTACAGGGACAAACTTCACCTTCTTGTGGATTCTGTTCAGAGTCAACACCCAGAGAATAACAGCTGGGAAATAGGACACAGAGCTTACACTTTCTCACCTCTGCCTCTCCAGAGCCCTGACGCTGTCACACAGAAAAGGTGACAATGAAACAGACAAAGAAGAGCTCCAAGGAGAAAACAAGCCTGCTCAGCCTGTGGGTCACAGGGTCCAGGGAATCCTCACGGGTGCCCCCAGGCATGCAGGACACAGGGATCGGCCTTCCTCAACAGCACAGAGGTGACCGCCTGCCAAGATCAGACTTTCTGGGGTCTCCCGACAGGTGTCACTGGTCCTCAAACATTGTCCCACCCACCCCTGCTCAGGCCCTCCCCACCTCTCCGCATCAGTCAGGGAGGCCAGCAGTACAGACAACCCTAACATCCCCATGGCCTAAGACAGCATATGTGTGTTTCATGCGCACAGTACACGTGCACCGATGCTCTGCCCTTTTCATTTTCATGTTTGCTGGAAGCAAATGGCACACAGTTTACATTGTTGCCACACAGCACAGCTGTTCTAGGCATAGAACCAGTTCCTCCACCAGTCTGGCTAGGCCCGGTCATGCTGCAGTAACAAGCATCCACTGTAGACTGGGCTTGCTGCAGTCACTCAGGGTTCCAGGCTGATGCAGGAGCCACCGCCTCCAACGTGGCCAACTGTCCTGCCAGCTCTGGAGGGCCTCGCACTGATAATTAATGCTCCAAGCTGGAGGTCAAACCCAGCATCCACAACTCACTGGCTAGAGCTCATCTTGTGACCCCACCCCACGAGGAGTACCAGATGGACAATCCCACCAAGGACCAGAAGACAGAGCTGCTGACCACATCACCCACGAATGCACGCCCACAGCCCCGCAGAGCTGATGCCTAACGTTCCTGCATCCCAGCTCCATCCCTTCCCCTCCCCTGTAGGAAGCCAAGCTTTTCCTCATATTTGTCATTTTCACTCTAGGATGAAGGAAAGCTTTCAGAGCAGGTTTAGAAAGAGGAAACCATGAAGATGATCAAAACTTGGTTTTCAAAGTCTTGGTTTTCAAATGTGTAACCAGGGACAGACATTCTTACAGTACATAACATCACAATCTTCTAATATACAACAACATTCTAATACATAAAATGACACACTTTTAGGTAGAACACGAAGTTAAAATGAAAGGTTTTGTAGTGATGGCAAGATGACGGGACCCCAGATACCACTGTGAGGGTGAGACTGGCAGAAGGTACAAAGGAAAATTTCAAGAATGAATTTAACAACAGTTCAAGGATCTAAAAGGAGGGCTGAGGAGGCCTGCCCGGCAAGTAGGGCCCCGGGAAACCCACCCAAAGCTGGAGGCGTCCATTCTGCAAGGATGCTTTGTAACTTTAACAAGCCATCCTTTCCCTTTTTCCCAAAGAGAGAACGGTGAGAGAGATGTTGGAAAGGAAGCCATGGGTGGTCCAAAACAGGAGCAAGAAACCATCAGAGTTGGGGCAGGGGGAGGGACCACTGCCCTTCAGCAGGTGCTTACCCTCAGGGGACGTGGACGCAGGAAAAAAGAATCCAGAACAGCATTCAGGACATCAGGAGTCTCTCCCTGGCTCAGAGCTCTGGCTGCTTCCACAGGCCCAGTCACAGCATGCCTAGGATGTGTGTGCATCTAGAATTATGCATGAACAGGGCCCTCATGGAGGAAGCCCCCTGCTGTCTGCAGAGATCAGAAGATGGCAGAGATCATGGACAAGTCAAGACCCTCGCTAACTGTGAATCAGCACTCCTCGATCCCATGTGAGGATAACTACTTTCCCAAACATTGGAATAGAGGAACCATGGACATTCCTTGGGCATTCGGAAGTCACCGTGGCCTGTCAAGATGCTTCGAGTTGTCCTTTGCATATCAATCAACTCAATTTAATTCTACAAATTTGTTGAGGTTCAACTCTGCAGCTGGCTCTGCAAATCTGAGGGCAAGAGCTGGAAAGAGAGCGCGCCAGCCATGAACCCTTCTCTCAATGAGCTCCCAGCTCTGAAGAAGCAATGCTGCGAGCATAATGCAGTGGGAGGGGAGCTCAGAAAGCAGCGTGACTGTGAGCCGCTGTGGCCCAGAGCAAGGCAAGGTGAGACTAAGCCCATTTGGGGATCGAGCAGAGGAATCAAGGGAGGCTCCTTGAGGGATTTGACAGTTGAGCTGGGATTTATAAGATGAACATTCTTCCAGCACGAGGCTGGGGTAGTGGTGGCCAGGGAAGGTTTTACGGGAATGTTACAAAACGTGGAAAATCACAGAGACATGCCACACCAGGAGAGATCTGCAGAATGAATGCAAATGTGAAAGGAAGAGTTGGAAGAGATGAGTCTGGAGATGCAGGCAGGGCTACAGCGCAAAGGGCTTTGTATTGAACTCGACCCTGGAGGGCAGAAGCAGCCGAGAAGGGAGGTCAGAACACCTTAGGAGGCTGGACCAGGTGAGAGGTGAGGGGTTGAACCAAAGGAGTGGGGTGCGCACTGAGGGGAGTCTAGCGGTATGACAAATACTTACGAAGTGGAATCCCTAAAGCTAGGTGATCCGGCAAAGTTGAGGGGGAGGGGGAGGGGAGGGTGTGAGGGAGCCTGAGGAAGGAGAGCATGCCTTGAAGGGAATGACCTACAGGGCACACACCGCAGAGACCTCAGGTAGACAAGGACGGAGCAGCTGGTGGCCAGGGCAGAGGAGTGAGGAGTGAGTGGCATGTCCCAGGAATCCCGTGTAAGGCAAAGGTGGAAGGAGGAGGGGGCCCAAGGGTCACAGGTGTGTATTATTTCTACTGTGAGGGAAGGAGTAGGTTTCTATCCTGAGGGGAAGAAGCCAGTGGAGGGCAATGGAATCTGAAGACGGGAGCTGAGGAGGGAAAGGGCTGGTCAGTGGTGCCAGGAGTGGATGAGGTCCGGAATGCACACGGTGGGGTAAACCTGTGCCGGAGCCCAGGAATTTAGGACATCTGGTCTCCCCACGTCAGGCAGAACTCCTAAGGCACGATGTCCAGAGAGCCACAGTCGACAGAATACAGAACACAAGTGTTTTTATGCAATATTTTCATTTCCATAGAAGTCTTGGTTTCTAAAACAAAATTTCATGAATGATCTTATTTTTTCCACACAAATGATTCAGTAAGATAGGTGTGAATAGTCCCATGTGACAGAGGAGAAAACTGAGTTCAGAGAGGGTAGGTAACTTCCCCAGACTCACACAGTGAGTGAGTGATGGAGTCAGCCTTGATAACCAGGCTTCCAGGCTCCACGTTTGCTGCTGCCTGCCTGCTTCCCAGCTTCTCTGGGGTCTCGACTCTCAGATCTCAAAGGAGACTCATGCTGTACAGTCTTTTGCTAAATATAAAAATTAGCCTAGAATGTGGTGAAGCCACTATGTAGGAAAGTATGGAGGTTCCTTAAAAAACTAAAAATAGACTTACCGTAAGATCCAGCAATCCTGGGCATATATCTGGAGAAAAATATAATTCAGAAAGACACATGCACCCCAATGCTCACAGCAGCACTATTTACAATAGCCAAGACATGGAAACAACCCAAATGTCTATTGACAGATGACTGGGTAAAGAAGGCATGGTTTATATACACAATGGAATACTACTCAGCAAAAAAAAAGAATAAAATAATGCCATTTGCAGCAACATGGATGGACCTGGAGACTGTCAATCTAAGTGAAATAAGCCAGAAAGAGAGAAAAATGCCACATGATATCACTTACTACGTGGAATCTAAAAAAAAAAAAAGTACAAATGAACTTATCTACAAAACAGAAACAGATTTACCGACATAGAGAACAAATTTTTGGTTACCAGGGGTTAAAGAGGGTGGGAAGGGCTAAACTGGGAATTGGAAAATTGCATCTCTTGGGGAGGGATGGAAATGTTAGCTGTCTTGATTGTGGTGGTGGTTTCATGGGTGTACACATCTATCAAAATTCATCAAATTGTACATCTGAAATATGCACAGTTTACTGTACAGGAACCAGACCACAGTGAAGGTGTTTTTTAAAAATTAGCCTAGAATGAAGAAGAATATGAAAAGGAAAGTATATCTATAACCGAATCACTATGCTGTACATCAGAAACTAGCACAACATTATAAACCTATTGACTATTCACCAACAAAAATAAAATAAAATTTTTTATTCTAAAAAAAATTTAATATACTCATTTAATTTTATTTGACCTTGCAAAACACATCCAGTATCGGGCCTAAAGCATATCATAGCATCTAATAACATAACATGATTTTTAAAAATTTTTACTAGGTACATGAAATTCTGACGGACTTCCCTCTCTCTTTTTTCCGCTCATGCCCTGTGCCATGCCATGCTGAGGAAAGTGGGTCTCAACACAAGGGCACATTGGAATCTTTATGAAGCCTTTAAAGAAATACCAAGCCCTAGTGCTCTGCCACAAGTAAGGCATGTTTGGGTATTTCTACCCATTTTACAGATGAGATAACTGAGGCTCAAAGATGCAAAATGCCTGCCTGAGGTTGGTCATCTTTATGGAACAAAGACAACCCAATTAGAGGACGAGACTCCACTGCCAGAGAGGAACCCCTGGGAGAGAAAGCTGATGCTGGTTCCTCCCCATTGCCAAGCCTTTCTCTCCTAGGGGCCCCTCTCATTTTCATATGGGGAATCCTTGCCAGTGAGCTCACCTCTCCCCATGGTCACAGGGTGCTTCTTGATGTGTACCCAAGTCTCTCCAACATCCTACAACACACACAGTTTCATGTCCCCAAAGTGGAGCCTTGTCACCTGCATCACACTGTCCCCTTGCCACTGTCTATGCAAAATAAGAAGTGTTGATAAGTTCTCAAGCAACTCCACTCACCAACCCAAAATGGCTCTAAGAAAGATGCAGAGGGCCCCTGCCTCCTGCTCTAAACCAGTGTCCCTCTCTGGTCTCTCATGAGATAAGGAGCTCCACCAAACCACATGTATTTACGCCTAGCACAGCACCTGGAGGGTGCAGCGCCCACCCCGAGAACCTGCTATCTGGTTGGGAAGCTGTGACGCACAAACACAAAACAGGAAAACCAAGAGTTAAACTGGTTGAAACTGACCTGAAGTGTATTCCAGCTCTTGGACAAGTTACTGAATCTCTCTTGACCTCAGTCTACTCGTCAAAATAATGGGGACACTAATACGAATATTACCTTAGAGGGGAGTGTGGGATCAAGTGAATTAATCCATAAATGTGTTCAGAACGTGCCCGAAAGATATCGAGGCTCGGAAATTCTCATTGTCATTGCTGTTGTGGATTTTTTTGTGTGTGTTTACCTGATGCTCAGAGGGAAGGTCCACGTGGCCTAGAGGATGTGGGAGAGAATTTCTACCAGAGGCTGAGCTTTTAAACATTAATACAATTGAGAAGGGAAGGTACCATTGAAGAGGAAGGAGAAAACAAGAATGCCCAGAGTTGGAATGTGGATATTAATTTACTATCAGGGAGGCAAGCTGTGTGCAGCCCGACCCGGACCCCGACCCCCCTAGAATTCCTGCCGCTGCTGCCGGATGGACCACGTTATTAAAAAAAATACCCCACAGGAACCGAAACCAAACAGCTCTAGGCAACAGGAGTTCAAGGAACCTTTGGCTCTATCTCCAAGGCAATTGAAAAGAGCTCAAAACAGATTAAAATATGAGATGAATTTTGAAGCCCAGGAATGAGAGAAAATGAATCCTGTGACCGAGGAGCCAATATGATTATTTCATTATTTGGTTAGAAAGTTAAAATGTGCAGGAAACGTCAGATGCTTTCTCGAGATGGAGGGAGGTTAGGGACAGTGTGGCCACTGGAGGCATATTCTTTATAATATTTTAAAAAAAATAGCTTCACCTGGACTTGGTTGTAATCAGAATAACCCCCTCAGTAGGCAGCCTGCCCTCCTTCCAGGCTGTATAAGGTCTTTTTAAGACATGCATTCTACCCCACAATTACTGCCTTTCCAGAGCACATCTGCCTTTTTAAAGGTAGTCCCCCTGCAATAAAACGAAATTAATGCCATGGGCTCCCAAGTGAAGGTGCTCTCCCCTCCCTACCCCTCAGGGCACCGATGATGGCTCAGCCCCAAACCAAAGCTGTAGAAAGCCCAGCCACTAGCAGCTTCTCCCTACAGCCTCTCCCCATCTTTCTTGCCCAGATTCATTCTCCTCCCTGGGCAATTACCACTCCTAGGACTGTTTACTATCTAGGTCACCCTGTGTCCTGAAGTCCCCATCTCCGTATCCAACATTCCTTTGTTTGTTCAGTTATTCACTAAAATTCTTAGGTACCGACTTGCAGGCTGGGCTGGGTGCTGAGGATACAGTGATGGGCAAGGCCGAGTCCCTGCCTGCAGAGAGCCGACAGCCTATTAGAGAAGACAGCCATGCAGTGGGCGACAGAAGCGCAGGCTGGGGAAGCCGAGGAGAAGGGCTGGTTAATCCTGCCTGCAAGGGAGGGAGCCGGCCAAATCCCCAAAGGAGGCAGCATCCGGGCTGCCTTTGAGCTGGCTGTAATTCTGCCGAGAAGAGCAAAGGGAATTCCAGCTGGGGGCACAGAAGTTAGCAAAGGCCCATGACCAGGAAATGCAACGCTAACCCAAGGAACAGTGAAGAGACAAGTTTGACTGGCGTGAAGAGGCCACCGAAGAGGTAAGAGAGGAAGCTGATGAGGAAGGCTGAGGTCTGACGGGTGCGGGCTGTTGCATTTTAATATTTGAAAAAAGTAATATATTAAATGGTTCGAATTCAAAAGGTACAGAAGGATATGCAGTGAAAAGTCACCTTTCCATCCATGCCCCCAGCTATTCTAGTCCCCATCTCAAAGGCAACCAACGTTGGCCATTTCTTAGGCATCCTTACAGAGAGATTTTACACATAAACAAGAAAATATATACCTCTTTTGCCTTTCATGCATAAATAGTAGCATAGTATATATGTATCTTTGTACCTTTTTCCATTTAATTATAAATATTGTAAACCAGTAGTTATCAAAATGGAGCATGCATCATGATTACTGGCTTGCTGGCTAAAACACAGATTGCTGGGTCTCACTCCAGTCTCTGGTTCAGTCAGTCCAGGGTAGGGCCTGAGAACATACATTTCCAACAAGTTCCCAGGTGATACTGTTGGTCAAGGAATCACACTTTGAGAACCACTGGTGTAGATCATGCTCCATGAATTTATAAAGAGCTGCCTTATTCATCTTCATGGCAGCATAGTATTCCATTGTTTGGCTGTACATAATGCAGTTACCAGTCCCTCCCATTAGGTTGTTTCCAATCTTTTGCTACTTCAAACAAGTCTGCAGTGATTACATTTGTGCTTTCATTATTTCACTCCTGTGGGAGAAGAGATCTGGGATACAGTCTGGGTCAAAATGTTTGTGCCCTGGCAATTTTGACAGGTAACTGCCTGACAGCTCTTAGATAGAGTCTTAAATGCTCATATAAGAAAATGTGAATTTTAACTAATGCAGACTTTTGAGCAGAAGACTGGTAAGGTCAGAGACGTGCTTTAGGAGATTTAATCTGGCTCCATGGTGAAGCGTGGACTAGAGTGGAGGACAGGTTCCAAGGGCATCCCATGAGCCCTGCCTCCTGGTGATCATACCTTTGAGTAATAATTCCCTTCCTCTGAGTGTGGATGGGACCCGTGGCTGACTGCTAACCAGTACAACATGGCAAAGATGATGGGACGTCACGCGTGTGATCATGCTACATTATAAGAGACCCCATCTTACTAGTAGACAGGCACTACAGACACTCTTTCTCCCTTTCTTGCTTTGAAAAAGCAAATTGCCATGAAACCTACAGCCACAACAACCACACAAGAGCTGCCAACAACCACATGAAAAAGGACATGGATCCTCCCCAACTGAGCCACCAGATGAGAGCCCAGACCTGGAAGACACCTTGATTGCAGCTTCATGAGAGCCCTGAAGGACAGGGCTTCACAGAGATGTGCCAGGACTTGTGGCCACAGAAATAATAAGTCTATGAGATAATAAATGTGTGTTGTTTTAAGCGAATAAGCTTGTGTTGATTTGTTTGGTAGTAAGAGGTAACTAAAACATTTAGGAGGGTACTCAAATAATAGGCCTTAACAGTGAAGGCCTGACGTGAACAGGTGCCAAGGGCAGAAGAGGGGAAGAGGCATGAGGGATGAATGTAGGAGATATTTAAGAAGAGAGCAGGACCTGTGGATCCTGACAGAGGAGCAGACAGAGGGACTTCCTACCATCAGGGGTAAGATGGTTGGAAAATGTCCCTGAAACAGGCTCAGCCCGTTTTCATGAGCCCAAACCACAGAGCAGTCCAAGATGGGGAGTATCAGACACTCTTGCTCTTTATCTCTCTCCAAAAGCGTTTCTTTCCTTGAAGATGGCTCTGAGATTACCTCAGCACAGCCTCCCCAGGCCACCAGCTGCCACCTGTAATTTGCTGACAAGGCAGATAAGCGCCTACATGGAGAAGACCCACAATAAATCAAGGTGGCATTTCAAACCACTGGGGACAAGATAAACTTTTCAAATAATTGTGTTGAGACAATTCAGGAATGATCTAAAAAAAAAAATTTGGATCAAATGCTATCAAGGACCTAAGCAAAAACATGAAACTAAGAAAAGAGCTAGAAGAAAAATGTGGGAGAATATTCGTCATAATCTTGAACTAGGAACGACTTCCAAAGCACAACCCAAATCCAAATGTCATTTTTTTAAAAGGCTACATCTGAGTTCAAAAACGTTTAAATATCTAATACCATAAAACATAACAAATCAAAGGAAAATGAAAAATAGGAACAAAATATTGGCAGCATACATGGCAGGCACAGGGCTAACTTCCTTGCTACCTAAATAATGTGCATGTGCAAACATGTCAAGTCTATGAGAAATGCCGACAACCCAATAGAGAAATGTACAATAAAGAAGAAATTAAATTGTTGGTCCACAAAGCAGGAAACACAAATGCATGTTACACATCGGAACTGATGCTCACCCTCACATATGGCAGGAAATGCAAATTAGAACTGCAATGCAATCCAGTTTTTCATAGATCAGGTTGGCAAATATGCTTAAATATACACAGTGCTGTTAAACCACCTATCAAGAGTCAAGCTGTAGCCATAGAAATTTGCTCTGATTTCCTGCCTCTCTTTGGAGAGGCCTCATCCAGTCACTTGTGAGGTCAGAGGTCAGAGAAAACACCTTAGAGGTCTTTCCTTTGGCTCCTGAGGTTCTTCCACAGCTTGGCTCAGCAAAAAGCACTGAATTTTTAAAAGTAATTCAGAACCCAAAGCCCCTGAAATTAAACGTAAAAGAGGGTATGTGTCTGGTACATGGTTCTGTGCATGCCACATGCTTTTCTAGAGAGGTAGTCTGTGGCTCTCACCCATTTCTCAAAGGGGTTCACTTCCCAAAGAGGCTCACACTTGATACCCACAACCCCCATTTTCAATGGCCCCAGGAACACCTGGTGAGCTCGGCCAAGCCCAGGCCACCTTCTGGAAACTCCCAATAAACCTGGTATTCCTGCTCCTCATTGAAGAAGCACTGTTCTAAATTTTCTGGGCACCTAGGATATTCAGTTTCTACCCTATGGAGCTGGAAATGTCAGAGCTTGAAGATCATCTCATTTAAAATCCCCATGCCCACCCAACAGAAGAAGAAACTGAAGCCCAGAAATACAGGCTGACTTCCCAAGATCATCCAGAAAGTTAGCGGCCTAGTTCAAACCAGAACTCAGGTCTCCTCCCCGCTGCCAGCTTTGAAGCATCTGTCCCTTAGGTTGGCTTGAGAGCCTGACATCGGGCAGGGCATCCAGCAGAGCAAAGGCTGGGCAGGAGGACTGCCACCCCCAAGTCATTAGCAGTGGAAGACGGCAGTGAGAGCACAGCCAAGCACAGCCAACACTGGACTGAAACGAGCACAGATACGCAGAAGGTAATGAGCAAACACTTCCTCTGAAAATACCTGACAGGCCTTCTGATGCGGCAGCTTTCATTACTCCTCTGAGATACAAACAGGTGGCGATGAAGCTTACAAACACTAAAGAAGTGCTACTACTCTGGCCATTGAACGCCAGTCTTTCCCAGGGATGTGCCCATCTGGCTCCCGGTCTTCCTCCAAGCCTCTTCAGTCGCACCCATGGCTTCATTTACCAACTGCCCACTCGCTCCACAAACGTCAGGTGAGGACCTCCAGAGCGCCAAGAACACGGGTAAGGAGGCAGGAGACCCGCCTGGACAGACCTCACACTCAGTGACAGCCGAAACTCTGAGGATGCCAATGACGCCCTGCCCACCCGCCAACTCTGCGCAGGCGCACTCCAAGCCCTGCAGCCCTACCCGTGGTCCACCCACTGCACCAACAGGCCCAGCACTGACCTCCCATCACCCAGAGCTGTCTGCCTCCCTCACTGCTGTCTCCACCCATCTTCCTTCTCAGCCTGAAAGCACACCTGGCTGCAGTCTGCAGAGAATTGAGGAGCAGGGAGAGCCCTGTCACCAGAGCATCGGAAGAACCTCCTGCCCTATTTCCGCACTTGAAGCCCCTGTAATCCATTCTTCCATCTGCTGCCAGAGTGAACATCCCAGATCACACACCAGACCACAGCCCTCTCCTGCCTAAAGTCTTCTGTGGCAGCCGCTGGTGCTCTCCGAGCACGCGTGCACCTCCCACACTTCCCAGCCTCCTCTGCAGTAAGGCTGGGGTCGTGTGACTGGTTCTGACCAACAGACTAAGAGTTAAATGTACGTGTCACTTCCAGGATGAGGGCGTTGAAGCTGACGTGCTTTCTCCATCCTTCTCTTCCCTCCCACTGTGACTCTGGAAGCCTCAGCAGACTCCACTGGGGTAGAATTAAACCTTTGAGCTTAAGCCATTAAGATGGTAGGGGTTGCTTATTGGACCGTTAGCATTGACTAATAAAACTTTTCAGTGGCTCCCCATGGCCCTCAGGATAGAAGTCCAAACCTTTTCGTGTAGCCAGGTTCAATGCCTTTTATGGCCTGGCCCAGCCCCCCTGTCTGGACTGTCTCTTGGCCCTCCCACTAAACACACCCTTTCAATAATCGTGATTCGCCCATATTTGCAGGTCCTGGAAGGTCTATGCCCCCTCCCACCTGAGATGTCCCCTCCACCTGGAATGTCCTTACCTCTCCCTACTCCAGCCTCCTCGGTCTTCTGAGCAAACTCCCACTCATTTTTCAATTCTCAGCTCAAGCATCCCCAACTCCAACTTCCCCTCGATGAGCTAGGGGTAACTTTCTCCTGCCCTGAGGCACCTCGTCTCCAGCTCCCAGAGAGCCCCTGCTGGCACTGTAGCTTAGCTTTTGTGTTTTACTTTGGCTATTGCCCACTGGACTGTGAACACCACCAGAACAAGGAGAGCGTTCTCCCCAGCCTTATCTTCCCCCGAGCCCACCTCAGCTTATTCCCAGGAGACCATCAGAAGATGCTTAATGACCCCACAAACAGATCCCACCTGAAACTTTCTGGAGAAGTTCGCCTCTTCTTGAAGGAGAGGCTCAACTAAGTTCTAGGAACTCTTCATAAAAAGAGGATGCTGGAGGTTGAGAAACAACATGACTCACAATTACCTGGAGCTCTAGAAAGGCCTCCATCCTGGAGGCCAACTGACCAGGTCTGACCAGCTCTGCCCTCCTTTGGCTCAATGTCCCTGAGCAAGGCAGTCCCTCCTCTGTTATCTCTGGGGTCCCGCCCAGCACCAAGCTACACGGCTCTGAGCCTGGTGAGAGGCTGCCTCTGCCATCCCACCTGCTCTTCCTGTAAACCCTGTCTTTCCCAGAAGCCTCCACTCAGAGACCTTGGCCTCTTTCCACTGAACCCCCTACTCATGTAACTGGAATCTGGTAAGTCATTCACCAGCAAGGCATTAGGTGTCACCCTTCCTCTGACATTCTACTTTAATATGACACCACTGGAAACCCAATGGACCGGTGCTCATGGGGGGATTTCAGGCACAAGACAGGCAGTGGGACAGACATCTGGCCAGTGGTGAGGCGTTCTCTTGAGACACCCAGCAAACCCCCTCCCAACCCACCCACCACACAGCAGAGACAAGAGCTGTGGAAGCGGCTAGACCCTGGCAGATGGCACAGAAGGTGCTGGCCTGGGAGAGAGTTAATGCTGGTAGAATGTCCCGAGGGTGGGACCCGCGCTCCTCGCTCCTCATTCCATGGTTTCTTTTATCTGGTATTTCTGGGCAAGACAATGAGCAGACAGACTGGAAAGTTACAGACAGGCCAGCCTGGCCGATCCCTGCCAAAAATGCAGCGAAGGAAGCTGGAGGGAGACTGGAGCCTCTTCAATTTCCTCTTCTGTTTGGCTTCGCCTGTGCTTCTCCCCCCTCACCCCACTGGAGCCTTTTATGCCCCCGGGCTCTAACTCCAAAGCAGCCCGGCTTCCCATCCCAGATGTGTGTGAAACCCCTCCCCGACCCCGCGTCTCTCCTGACTGGTGTGCTGGCCACAGACGGGAAGGCTCTGGCCTTCCTTGAACAGCAAGGACACTGAGATCAACCAGGATATCCAATTCCCCGGCCAAGATGGAAATACAGTGGGGAGAAAGGCTTGGAGGGGGGGCAGTCTCTCTTTCTGTCCCTCCAGACTGGAGTCAGGACACAACCAGAAACAAAGCTGGAAAGGTAATAGGTGAGAAAGCACCCCCATAAGAGGAGTGCCCTCGGAATGCCAACATGACCACTCGGAGTGCCCCTGCCCCAGCGTAGCAGGGTCTGACTGGCAACCCTCCATGTCCACGCGTGCGCACATGCACACACACAACATACGCAACTGCAGAAGAGAGAAGAAAGAGGTCAGGATAGAAATCCTGTCTCTATCCACTCATGTAATTTAACTACACTGAGTTTTCAGAATTAAGATGAGGGTTAAATGAGAGAACACTCCTGCTATGAGACTTCATGGAGAAGGCCCCCCCAATAAATGTTCATTCCTCCCCAGATCCTGGCAACCAGTTGTCATTTGAAAATAACGGCTCTGCCATCACCTCACTTTGTGACCTCAGGCAAGTCCCTTACCTTCTCGGGCTTTCTTGAAGTCTCCTAACCTTGAAAAGCAGTGTTTCTCCAGCTGAGGCGTGCGTCAGAATCACCAGGAGGGCTTGTAAGGCACAGGTGACTGGACCCCATCGCCAGACTTTCCGATTCTGCGGTTCTGGGCGGGACTGGACGAATCTGCGTTTCCGACGAGTTTCCCAGTGCTGTTGGTGCTGCTGGTCTGGGAGACACACTCTGAGAAGCCTCGAAGTAGAGGCAGTCTAAGGACTCTTCTTAGTTCTGCCGGTTTAATGAGCATGTTAAGCTAATCTACGTTAAGTTGTTCGTGGCAGTTATTTGTCCAATGTGCTCTTCTTAAAGCTACTTCTAAACAGAATAATGTCTTGACCCAAAGAAATCCTCTCCTTCTAAGTTGAGTATCAAAAGAGCACTAGTCTGTGACTGGGAAGATGATTTCGAGGGAAGGCCTTCCCAAGCCTCTCCAGTCACACAAGGCAGGGGTGACCAGAAAGTCAGATCATTTGTAAAACTCTGGCGTCCCAAGTGACTCAGCTGCACTTGGTTAATTACCATTGGGAGCATGGCGTCTGAGGCCGCGGAAATGCCCCTGGTTGCCTGAAATCTGCCCAAGGCCAGGCCCCATTGCTGGAAGCAGGGCTGTCAGTCAGCCGTGACATTCTGGGTCCCTCCGCCTCCGTCAGGGCCTGGGGGAGCAGACTCCTGCCTGGGGAGACCTGCAGAGCTGAGGGCCTGCAGCCCCGGAGGCTGTCACTGCGCATCTGCGGTTTGGGATGTAGAGCCCCTCTCAGCTTCGCTCCCTGCCTTTGTGTCCCTGTAAGTCCTGTCCAGCAAGCTGGCTGGGCTCGTAAACGCTGCTGTCATTCTGCTAATGCTCTGGGCCTGCCTCGGGGAAGAGAGCTGCCCTGCGCGTCAGTTACAGAATAATGACACCTCCTCTGTGGCTTTGCACCAACCCCCCACCCAGCACTGCCCTGCCTTTGGTGCACAGAAATATGGAGAGGGCAGAGGTCGTTATGTAGTGACACCTCCCATCCCCACTGTCTTCTCAGTAATTCTAATCACAAACTCAGGCACATGGACAAAGTCTTCAGGAAAAAGGTCAGTGACCTTTCCCAGAAAGAATCCAGTGCCTGAAAGAGGTCTGAGATCAAGCCCCCAGGGAACCAGCCTGGGCTCTTACTCCAGCCCAGTATGCAGGTCACAGTGGGTGAGGGGGATGCCTCCAGGCAAGCCCACCCCCGGAGCATCACCTTACAAAGCACCTGGTTTTGCTTTTGTTCATGTTACAAACATTTGGTAAGTCTACAGACATCTGAGCACTGGGTCAGGGGCAGAGCTCTAAAGACAAGCAAGAGGTGCACCCCGCTCAAAGCTCTTGGTCTAAGAGAACGAGGCAACTGTACAAGTTACCATCAGTAAATGCAGTGAGAGCAATGGATGCAAAGTCCATGTGATCTCAGGAGGAGAGATGGCCAAATCTTCTTGTGCAGAGAAGAGGGGAAGAACACAATAAAGCAGTGCACAGGGGGTGACATCTGAACTGATCCTAAAGGATGAACAGGAGAAACCACATCTGGACAGGGGTAATAGTCAAACTCTTTAACAACTGCTAAGGCCCAAGCCCAGCCGAATCAGAACAGATGCTTCACTTGAATGTCAGCCTTACCAAGTAGACATGGCTCATTAGACTTATGTATCTACTTCCGCTCTCTCCCAGAACCTTACAGGAATAACAGTTTTTTGGGTTTTTTTTTATAAAAGTAAGTATAAACAGACAAAGATGGGAAGAACCAGAGAGGAAACAAAAGTAACAGAATTTCAGAAACTGGACATCAGATAGACAAGTGGCTGATGGCCCAAGAATCCCAAAAAGCTAAATTACAAACCAGACCCAGGGGAAGTTGAGAACCAACCCAATTTATACTGCAAAAAGCCTGGAACGCTCAAAAATTGGTGGTACCAGTCCCTCTTAAAAGTAGGCGAGATGGAGGAAATGAGCCTGGAGCATCTTGCAGTGCCAGAGAATAAGAAAAGTGTTTAAACACACACGTGCACGCGCACACACACACACACATACACACAGAGTGATGGGGGTGTGTCAGAGAAATACAGGAGCTAATTGAATGAGCTTCCAATGGAAAAATTGGGACATTTTCAGCAACAAAATAAACAAAGTAGTACTGGATTATAACCCAAAGTATAAAATGAGTCCATAGTAATATAAATAAAAATTGATTAAGTAAATAAATGAAAGAGAATGGACAATCTCCTGTGTGAAAAAATCCCAAATAATTTATGGGGAGGTGAATGTAACTCCCTGTTCCTTAAGTGAGGGCTGTGCATAGTGACTTTCTTTCAAAGAGAAAATAAAGAAAGTTATGGATAGGGAGAAAAAAGAGTTATTTTGAAGTGGAGAAACATAACAAGCACTATCTCAAGTCAAGTGATCAAAGTCAACATCAACAAGGACAAGTCATATTGATATGATGTAGTCTTGATTTGATGTGATGACAGTGGCACTTTACCTCTATGATCTTCTTCCCCAAAACGTATTACAATGAGGTGGGAAGCCCCATGAAAAGACCAGCAGGGGCCTCAGGCAGGGCCACTACTTTCCTGCCAACGCCATCCGGTTCCCTGTCCCAGCGGCACTATCTAGTTTTTTGCCTCTATAAAACGACTTGCTTCTAGGAAACTAGACCTTACCCCAAAGATTCTATTGGTTCCCTGAGCTCACTCCTGATTGGTCCAATTGTAACAGCTCATTTGCATAAGTCTCACTCCTAATTGGTCCATTTCTATCACTCCTGATTGGCCCATTTCTAAAAGCTCATTCCTGATTAGTCAACTTTGTTACACCTTATGTGCATATGATGTTGCAAAGTCTAGACTGGCAGCCTATAAAAGCCTGTGTAAACCTACAGAAGGGGGCCAGAGCTTGGAGTGTTAACTCTTCGAGGCCTGCCCACTGAGTTCTCCAACCCTCTGAGTGCTGCTTGGTCTCTCATCAGTATCCAGGTTTCTGTCACAACTGAGCTGTAACACACTTTGCTGCAACAACCCCAGTCTAATCATGAGAAAAACTTCAGATATATCCTTATTAAGGGACATTCTACAAAATATATGACCAGTGTGCCTCAAAACTGTCAAGGTCAGCAAAAACAAAAAAAGTCTGAGAAACTGTCAGATATGGCAGCTAAGGAGATATGAAGATATGACAAGCAAAAGTAATGTGGTATCGTGTATAGGATCCTGGAACAGGAGGGGCTTTAGGAGAAAGCTGATGAAATCTAAATGAAGAATAGAATTTAGTAAATGACAATATATCCATATCAGTTAATTTATTGGGACAAATGTATCATACTAATACAGGATTTCAAAATAGGGAAAATTAGGTATGGGGTATATGGGAACTCACTGTACTATCTTCACAGTAATTCTGTACATCTGAAACTCTTCTAAAATTAAAAGTTTACTTTTAAAAACTCCTACAACCTTCCAGAAAGAAAAAAAAAAAAACACGGAATGTAGAGGATCAGGTATTAGAATGGTTTCAGACTTCTCAATAATAACAGTGAAATCTGAAAGAAAATGGGGAAATGCCTTCAAAATTCTGAAGGAAAATGATTTCCAAACTAGAATTCTATACCCAGCCAACTGTCAATCAAGTGTGATGATAGAATAAACATATTTGCAGATAAACAAAATTTCAAATAATTTATATTCCTTGCACATCTTCTTAGGAAGGTTCTGGAGGACATGATCCACCAATTCAAGGATGTAAACCAAGAAACAGGAAGCCATGGAATAATGGAACCAGAAAATCCAACACAGGAGAGAGTCAAAGGGAATATCAAGGTGATCCCAAGATGATAGCTATGCACAGGCATACAGATCAATCATTCCAGATTGGAGCATTTCAGAGATACAAAGAGGGATTTCTAAATAAAATGAAATCTGGTCATTTTAAGAAGAGATTTAGATAGTTAGCAGGAATTTGGGGATTGAATTAGTAATAAGAACATGAAATCATAAGCAAATGAAAAATAAGGCAATGATGAAATTTCAGGAAAATGAAGAGTGATTCAAGAAAGGAACAGCATCACAGAGATACCAGATGCTTCACTTGGAAAGAGCATGAACACAATCGTAACAATGTAAACACTCAATATTTATGATATAAATATGTTGGGAGGATAAGGAAGACATCAGTCAGGTTTTGCTAGGTTACATTGCAATAACAAAATAAATCTCAACAGTTTACAAATGTTCTCACTCATGTAACACTGCAGCATAGCTGTGGGTTAGTGGTGACTATAACATATATCTCCTCCATTCTAGGATCTAGGATAAAGGATCAGCCTCTTAAGGGCACATGTCCATCTTCTTGGCAGAGGGAAAAGAGTAGCTCACCCAAACCATGCAATGACTCTAAAACTTCTGATCAGTAGTGGAATACATCACTTCCATTCACATTCCATTGACCAAGCTAATCATATGGTCAAGCTCAATGTCAGTTATATCATTCCTCCCATAGGTGTGCGAGTCACGTGACAATGTAAACAGATATATTATCCATTTACACGGAGGCAGTGACTCAATTGAGAACAATAATACAATTGATGAATGTATATATGTATTGTAGTGCCGGATGGAGGGCAGGTGCAGCAAAAGAACTAAATTTTCACCTCCCACCAGTAGGAAGCCAACAGAGAATGCCTAAAACTGAAAAATGAAGAAGTGGTTGCTTATGAATGTTAACTAGAAATATGGACATAAGTTTAATAATTCAGGAGAAAGAAGTGAAAATAGTTGCCTCTGGAGAGGAGGAAATGGAGGTAAAGGGACAGGGGACTATTTTTTTTTATAATAAATTTGTAAAACCATTTGGTAAAAATAACTAAAAGATGACAAATAATAACAAAACCAGCAGCTCTTAATCATTAAATTACACTGGGCCATGGTGACTTTTTAGTCTGGTTTTGATAGTAAGAAAGTACACAAATCTCTTCACTTTTAACAAAGGAAGTGAAATCACTGACAGCTACTATCGTACTAATGCCCCTTCAAAACCTACCACCTGGGGTCACACACCCTCAGTGATGACACCCCTTCCGACGTAAGTGAAACCTACATACTCTTTACTTTCTTTCAGTCATCTCCGCATCATCCAAGCCACAAGAGATGGAGAATACCACCGAAACTCATAACATGATATAAATTCAGAAGCCACGTGACTACCTCCCTTGAGGACACATCCTTGTCGTCACTGGGCGGGTGATTTGCCGTCCTAAATATGCGTAACTCCAAATAACGTTTAAATAAAAAATTTGCCCCCAATGACAAAATATGCAGCTGACCAAGAGTTAACATTCTTTTTTCCCCTCTCTCTGCTCTCAAGGTATATGCTGCATCTTGAAAGACGGGGCAGTGGCAGGCCAGGTACTTTGATCACTGTTCAGCAGGAACTCAAATTTGGCCCAACCTTTCCTTCTTCACTTAGCTGGGCCAGACATGATCTTTCACATGTAGGCATTACATCACGACTGATTTCCATAACGTAATCAGAAGTGGACAGGACAGTATCTTAGTCTCAAGAGACCATGAGTCAACTGTCCACATATCCGCCCTCATACTTACCAGGCTACTGGCTCAGATCAATATAGCATTTCCCTCCATTAAGAACTCCTTTTAGATCCCCAAACCAAAAACTTTTGTAAAACACTGATACAATTAAAATCTTAGAAAAAAAAAAAACTGATGAGGGGAGAGGGTATAGCTCATGGTAGTGGGAGAGCACATGCTTAGCATATACAGGGTCCTGGGTTCAATCCCCAGTACCTCCTCTAAAAATAAATAAAAAAGTAAGCCTAATTACCTACCCTACAAAAAAAATTTTTTAAAGAATTAAAAAAAATACTGATGCGGCTTAAGGACAGGAGAATACTTTTCATTGCATTTCTTCTTATATTTTTGGGTGTCTGAATTGTCGAAATTTTTTTTAAATATTTTTCTAGGGGAGGAGGGTATACCTCAAGAGGTAGAGTGTATGCTCAGCCCGCACAGGGTTCTGGGTTCAATCCCTAGTGCTGCTTCTAAAAATAAATTTTTAAAAACGTAATTACCTCCCCCCACAAAAAATAACCCACAAAAAAACAAATAAAAAATTTTTTTCTAGAGCAGCAGAGAAGGAGGTAGCAGTGAGAAAGAGCTAAGAGAGTTCAGCATGTTGTAGGAACAGCGAACAGCAGAGCATCACCAGGCTGCTATATTTGGGTAAGGCTGGAAGGGAGTTCTGGAAGCCAGGCTTGAAAGGTCTCACGCTATGATGAAGGTGCTGGACTTTAAGCTTAGGTATTAGGGAAATAATCCTGGGGGCTGAATAATCTTAGGGGTCAGAACTAGTGGAAAAGAGGGATCTGTCTGTGTCATCAGTTCTTTTTGAATTATCTTATTTTAAATCACAAGAGTTTGAACTAGAGTAGTAAATACAGAAGTGGGGCCAATAGGATGGAGGCAAAAGACACTTAGATGGTTGAATCAGCAAGATTTGGGGACTGCTGCAAAGAGGGCGGTAAAGAGAAGAAGGATAGAAATACAAAGCAAGGCTTGATAAGTGGTTTTAGCCCCCTGGCCCCCACCCCAGGACAAGCCCACCCCAGCTTCTGATACAACAGAACACACCTGCTCTATCATCTCAGCCTGATGAATTGTGCCTGGCCAGCCTGGCCAGCTGAGCCTTAAAGCATCACCTGCACTGGAACCAGCCAGACTGTCCCCAGAGCTCCTGCACCCTGGAAACTGGGGGTTGAAAACACTCTGGGGGCATCTTTAACGAGGTACGAAAAGGAGCACGGCCCCTGCTCCATGTCACCACACCCCTAGAAGAGAAGCTGCTGGAAACCGGAGGGTGTGTTCAGGAAGCTGGGGAAGGAATTGGGGACGATGTGGCAGAAAACAATGTTGGATGATAAGTCACAGCACCAGATGCAACCTCACCCCAGCCGCCCCATCAAACGTACCCACATCCTTGGCTGAGTGGGGTCCCGGCAATGACCGCAGACTCCAGGTGAGTTGCAGCAGACCTCGTATACATTTGGCAGACATTGTATTCAATGGTGACTATTTTTCGGTTTGCAGATCTCTTTTCAGCTTGCAATCAGCATTTTCCTTTTCAGGTCTCAAGTATTTCTGTAGGTCTTTGAGACATTTGCAGACCCTAGTAGTACCCACAATGCCCTGTGGTGTGTGGCAATTAGGAAGCCATTGACAACCTCTGCGGAGGCTGACGGGGGTCACTGGATTAGAGCACCATGATCAAGGACTAAGGTCAGGGTTTCAGTCTCCATCCTGGCCGACTGGTTTTGCCCAGCCCAGCAATTACAGGTCGCACCTTGGGGTATAGCCAGAGAGGCTGGAAGGCCCCAGACAAAATCACCCCCATTACAATTCCAAATGTATGTGCTATTGCAAAGGGGTTGAAACGTGCCCTACACAAAGGCAGGCCTGCCCAGAAAGCACTTACCGCTGGGAGTGGAAGGTAGAGGGGCAGAGACGGACGTACATCTAGAAGCAACTGAAGCAGACAAAAAGTCCCTTTAACCTCTTCCAGCCAGCAGTTCAGAAATACACAGGAAACCCTTGATATTTGCAGAGTCGTGATTTGTGGTTTCAAACATGCACAGCACTGCTTGCTCCTTGCTCCTCGCCAGCCCACATGGTTATGCTGCAGGCAGCCAGTGCCGCAGACACATAGCCCATGTGTCTCTACAAAGCTCCCTCAGAGTGGCCTTTCAGCTGCCCTGATTCCACCAGAAGGAGATTCTCCCCTCCCTCTCCCCCCTCCCCAAGCTCCCACAAGTATACTCTTTTTAACCCCTTGTGGCTGAGTCACAGAATCATAGGATGCTTGAATGAGAAAACAGAGATCTTAACCCCCGCTCTTTTCTGACTCCCCACCCATTATTCCTGCCATTCCAGCCCCTGTCTAATGCAATCAGGAAGGGGTGTCTCCTAAGCAGAGGCTGCTCTCTGGCTAACGCACTGCAGGCTGCACTCTGGTGGAGAGGGCTTCTCCATCTACCCCACAGACAATCACAGCTGATGTGCTTGATCAAGAAACCCTGACCCCCGCCCCCCCAACCACCACCACCAATAGCAAGCATCCTCTAGGCAGGAAATTGACAGGTGGAAAGAAGAGATGAAGGGATGGGCAGAGGGCAAATATTGAGAGTCCACAGGGAGGAAAAGTGCACCAACCTACTATCCAGGTGAACTTGGATTCAAAGCCTAGTCCTCCCATCCATTCAACAAGGACTTAGCCCAGCCAGTGCAGTGCTGCAAACAGAGGGGCTCGGATGCTTGCCAAAGAGGGGAATGCATTCTAAGCTGCAGAGGCTGGGTGTACCCACAGTCATTATATTTTCCAAACCACAAATCAGAGCCCTTCTGGAAAACCCAGGTCATAGAATAGCAGGAAATATGCAAAAGAACCTTGAGTGTAGGATGGTGAGATACAGCCTGCGTATAGATGTGCAGGGAGAATGCAACTGGTAACCTGAATAAATCCAGAGGTCCCACATCACCCAGTCTCTATGGGGACTCTGGTTAAAGATGCAGAGTCTAGCAACCTACAGTAACTGAACAGAGATTCCAGTTTTGTCTGGCTTCATCTCAAAGAATAATATCAGACACCAAATGATAACCCACAGAAACATTTCTCAAGGTGCCCTTTCTCTCCTTCCCAAATTCCCTGCACTTCTCTGGAGCCTCTCCGTGTCAAATCTTCCAAACCCTCCTGGGTGCCCAGCATGCAGCTTCTCCATTCTCTTTCTTCTTCCTCCGCTCATAGTGCAGTGGGAGCAATTAGGTCCCATGGGACAATCCAGGGAGACTTCTTGGAGTAGGAGACATGTATGGTAAATTTTAAAAGATGAGTTGAATTTTAAAGAGGAGAAGTAAAGAACATTCCAGGTTGAAGGGCTATAATGAGCAAAACCAGGAGGGGGCATAAAGTGCCCTGTCATGTCAAGCACAGTAGAGTAGCTGGGGTCAGGGTGTGCAAAGACACACAGTGAGACAGGAGAGCCTGGTCAAGAGTGGATTTGGAAGTCAGAAGTCTGGACTCACTGGAGGTCTTTTGGTAGAAAGATAAAGGTGTACAAACAGCATTCTGGGAAGCCCCATTGCTTGGGTTAGAGAGAAGGCTGGTATGAAATGTACTGCAGCCACTCACCAAGCCAGCCTTCATTTTAATAGATCCTCAAAATGAATGGGGTTTTATTTCTATTTAATAGGCAGTTGTAATGGAGGTTACAGAAAACCTGGTCATCTGAAATTCACAGGTAACTCCCAGGCTCACTGTAGCATCACTTACGGCCAGCTGCCTCCTCCAGTGAATCTCTTCCCTGAACTTCAGTTAATTGCTAAACAGATGGGTCTGACCTTCTGCCTCTATCCTCCCTCAAGCCAGAGAAACAAGAAGTGAGATGGGCCGGAGAGGGAGGAGTAGCAAGATGAGGACACGGACCTGGGCCCCTGTATCCTGGATACAAGTGGGCAGGGAACTTGGTCAGATGTGGCAAACCAGCCGACAGTGTAACATCACAAATGATACCAATCGGCAGGGAGAGAAAGGAAGCATGGTTTTCACCCTAAACACTGGTCTAATTAGTTATGCAGGTTTATTTTATAACACTGTTTCCTCCTTCCAATAAAAATCCCAGCCACGCTTCAAAACTCACCTCCACCACAAAGCGGCCCTCATTATCCCACCCTCCTCCCGTTCCCCTGAACATCTGTGATACCAAACAGTCTGCCACCAAATTCTGATACTATCCTGTATTTTCTTCATCTTGTTTCAATGGATATTCATGTCTTATTCCCACTGAGGGAATATGTTCCTTTAAGATTAGATACTGTGTCTTATATTGTCACATAGACTTTCCCACAGCACCCAGCAGTGTGTCGGGATACAGAAAGAACAAATAAACTGTTGCTCAGTAACTGACTTTTTTTAACTGTCTGTAGAATATGGCAGTGCTCGTATTACTTTGTTTTTCTATACTGGGAAATCCTTGAGAGAAGCTGGCTTTAGCAAACTGACTTAAAAATATCTTATTTCATTTAGACTGACAAATACTAATATCTTAGAAGTTGGAGCTGGAAGAGGAAGACATTTGGACAGCTTAGCCCATTTCACATGGAAGCAACTGGTATAACTGATCTAGAACAAGCAGGGACAAAAGGATTGTTCGACGTGCGTGTCGGTACTTTAAAATGACGTTCCCTAAGAGTTCAAAGGCGGCAACCTCTCATCTTGTTTATAGGATTCTTTTGGCCTCCCCCTGCCTCCTGTCTTTATTTGGACCAAGTTACATTTCAGCCCAACCCTGTCTGAGTCGTCACACTTTCTAAATAATTGCCCTGCAGTCTGAATTAATGTGGAAGCTTTAGGCTGGAAGTAGCAGGTTAACTTTGCATGCATCAAAGCCGCATTTTGTCATTTGCATATTCACAGAGTAATGTTCAGTGCCCTGTATCTGTGCGTGTGTGCGTGTGCGCGTAATGTTCAGTGCCCTGTATCTGTGCGTGTGCGCGCGCGCGCGTGTGTGTGTGTGTCTGTGTGTGTGGTAGGCCTACCTGTTGACCCTGTGAACACCTGAGGGCCTGTATCCTCTCTAGATTAGGTTGTAGGGGAGCAGGGTAGAAACAGTGGGACTCAGAGAAAGATGGGAAGATGTGGATTCAAATCCTGATCATGCAGCTTCCTGGCTGTGTGATCCTAAGCCAGGCCCTTTACTTCACTGACGCTTGATTCTCTTGCACCTAAAGTGTTGGTGTAAAGATTGAAAATACGCATGAGCACTTAGCACAGGGAAAATATCGATAAATGGTAGTGATGTCAGGACTGCCCCCAGGTACTCCCCATATTCCCCCAGTGGCCTCACAGCCTCACTGTCGCCCAGACCACCCCAGATCCGAACTCCAGCCTGAAGAGGCCTGCTGGAGCTGCATTCACATGCAGGAAGACTCTCTCCTGATAAAAAACAAAGAACCAGATCAATACAGAAAAGGAGAGCGCTCGGGGTTAAGCAAGCAACCACGCTCCTTAATGCACAACCGATTCTGCCGAGCCCAGCACGGGGCCTGACACACAGAAGGCACTTGATACATATTTCTGAATGAATCATTAAATGAATGAACGAATGCTCTCCAAATTCTCTGTTACGTTGGCTTCTCTAGAATCCCTTTACCACATCGGGAGATGCTCTGTTCTTACTGAGCTGGAGTCAGATTTCCAACAGAAAAACACTGCTGGTGTATTTAAAGACCCCGTCACTGATGTCAGATGAAACTATGGACATCTACAGGAAGGGACAAGGCTGCTCTGGGGACGCTTATTAAAGGGAAGTCCTCTGCGTTGACCAAAGACTAATTCTTTTCTGGTTTCATTAAAATCAATCATTTTTTCTAACTATAAAAGTAATACGTGTTCATACTAGAACAATTAGAAAATACAGGCTAAAACAAGAAAACTTCAGTCTTAATGATATTTTAATATTCATTATTCCGGACTTTGTCTACACATGGATACTTTTTTTGGTCCAAATGGAATCATACCAAAAAAGGGTGTCTTTTTTTTTTTTTTTTTTTTTTTTTTTGCTAAGCAATTTATTTCAATCTTTTTTTTCCAAAGCACTACATATTCTCCACAGAATTTATTTTCCCTTAGTCTAGAAAAGAGCTTCATTTTTGAATTAGTTTTTTAATGCATATACACACAGTAAAAGTAAGACATGGTCAAAAAACTTCAAAGAGTAACAAAGAGTAATAAACAAAATGCAAAGTAAAAGCCCCTCCCACTATCGTGCCCAGTCACAGGCTGGGAGGTAACACTTGGGGCCAATGTGTAATAACTGCCGGTGATCGTTTTAAAACTGTAATCACAGCAGACTGAAAACTTTAGTCACACCTGCTTAAAACCTTCCAACAGCTTCACGATCAGAGTAAGTTCCAAGCCCACCCCAGGGCCTGGCTGTCCCGAGCCCCTTCTTCTTCAGGGACAGAATGAAACCTGCACTCCATCTCCAAGGTCAAGGTGTGGAGATCCATGGCTCTGCCATCCCTGCTGTGCTCTCCCGGCCCAGAAACCCAGGCACTGAGAGGCAAGCAAGAGGGACAACCCCCGTGAGAGCTGGCAGTCACCCGCTCCTTCTCCTCGGCTCAGAGACCTCTGCAGCCGACAAGGGACCCTTTCTCTGGCCCTCGCATTTGCCTTCATGTGCTACAGGGTCAACGCATGAGGACAAATGGCCTGGGCAGGAAAGTCACAGAGCTGAGCTGCAGTGGATGGGGGCGCCTGCCCTCTTTCTGCTAATAACCAGCCACGTGGCTTAAAATCTCCAAAAGCCCATGTCCTCATCTATAAAATGAAGTGAGCGGAGTGAGCGGACTGGATCACCACATCCCTCCCAAGGCTGGTCCTCACTCCAGAGAAGCAGCACGTGATGGCAGTGCCCTCAATCTGCGCCACCCAGGGGAGGGAAGGCCTCTGTGTGGCAGGGACCCCGAGCTAAGCTCCGCCTAGGTGGTGTCCCTCAGCCTCCTTTACTCTCAAGAGCTCCATAAAGTTAGTCATTTTTACCCTGACTTTTTTCTTGACTCAACAAGAAAAAAGAGGCTCAGAAATCTTAAGGAACATGATCAACTTCCTGTGGCTGGTAAGTGGCAGAGTCAGGGATTAGAGGCAGTCATTCTGACTCTCAAGATTTGGTTTATGTTCTTTCTGAGTGAAGTTCATTGGATTTTTGGTTTTCTGTTTCCTGAAGCACCTGTAATAAAATTTTATTAGAAATGCATGGAAATATTTTAGGCTTAACACGTTATAAGGCAAAGTATAATGTCCAATTCATCGGATTTTGATATGCAATTCACTCAACTATATATTCTAGAGGGTAATAAAATTCTTTATTAAGTTAACCAGATATGACAACAAATTACAGTATTCACAAAACAATACAGAATCAGTACTCTGACTCTCAGCTGCTGTCCATGGAAAATGGCTTAACATAACCCTCATTCTTTTCTTTTTAATTGAAGTATAGTTGATTTACAATGTTGTATTAGTTTCTAGTGTACAGCATGGTGATTCAGTTATATATACAATATTTTCTTTTTCATTATAGGTTATTATGAGATATTGAATGTAGCTCCCTGTGCTATACAGTAGGACCTTGTTGTTTATCTTATATATAGTAGTTTGTATCTGCTAATCCCAAACTCCTAATTTATCCCTCTCCCCCCTTGCCCATTGGTAACCATGTTTGTTTCTCTTTCTGTTTTGTACTAAGTGAAGTAAGCCAGAGAAAGGCAAATATCACATGATATTGCTTATATGTGGAATTCAAAAAAAGTGATACAAATGAACCTATTTACATAACCCTCTTCTCTCTACAGCTGTGGTTCTCAAACTTGGGAGTTCATCAGAACAT
This sequence comes from Camelus ferus, assembly GCF_009834535.1. NCBI lineage: Eukaryota > Metazoa > Chordata > Mammalia > Artiodactyla > Camelidae > Camelus > Camelus ferus. The sequence goes on from NC_045725.1 coordinate 14,845,886, forward strand.
CCCAGGAAGGCTTGTTAAACTACAGATCACTGGACTTGTCCCTTGAATTTCTGATTCAGGTGGTCTCCATGGGGTGGGCCTGATGACTGGCATTTCCCACAAGTTCCCAGGAGATGCTGGTGTTGCTGGTCCAGGGACCTCAGAGACACAATTGCCGTTCTGCCACACTGCTGTCTTCTCGGATCGTGTAGTTCCTACAGGCTCAAGCATTCAACCGTCCAGCTGTAACTGCCACTGTAACTGCCACTGTTTGACTGTCACGACTCTGCTCCTCTGTTCAGGATCCGCTGTCTACCTACTTCTCCCCCTCAGGCTCTCAGCACAAGGGAAAGCTTGGCTTTCTGCCCCATTAGTTGGCTTTCGGCTCCACACCAGCTGGCAAAGGCTGAAAGGAAAGGCCTTCGAAGCAAGCATCCCAGCAGGGCGAACTCCCTGTGATGGTGCCTTGAATCAGAGGGAAGGACTGTTCGCCTTTCAAAGCATAAGATCTTCCCTTCCCACCGCACGTTGGGTCTCTAGTAACTACCATCTACATACAACTGGTTTCTTCACTAACTTTTTTTTTTTCAGCGCTTTGAATTTTTCAAGAGGAAATGCTCTTTTTTAACCCCAAAACAGAGTTTTTTCAAAACTTTCTTTTAACACACACACACACCCTCAACAAAATGCAACCAGGATTTAAAACAGTGTTTTCTACACAGAAGTCCAAGTACAAGCTATGGCTGTTTCTCTGGCCTAATTTCTTGCTTGGACTTGTCAGGTATAATCAAAGGATTGCTGCTTCTGGAAAAAAAGGTCTAAGCGAGGGGGTTCTCCACTTGACCTCTGCTCTTTTCAGGGTTGCGAGATAATGAGAAGTGCTTAAAAATCAGACTGGGACAGGGTAGCATCCTTACTGTGCTTCAAAGCACCAAAAGACAGCTGTGGAGCAGGGCTTGGGAGCTGGTACCCAACATGCCTGTAAGGAGATAAACAGGTCTTTGGTCACCTCCACATTGCCTTCCTGCCCACTTCCCCGTGCCCACGCGAGGCCATTCCAACAGGGCAACACAGTGAGAAGGCCATGCCACCGTCCTAGACAGTCAGGAGACCAGGATCTGGCCCCAGCTCTACCATTGGCTGGTGACTGGCCCTGGACCACTTAACTTCAGCCCCAGGGACATTATTTGTTGTGTGTATATAGGGGAACTGGCCTGGATGACCTCAGAAATCCACTGCAGCACAGCCTGTGAGTGAGAACAGGAAATGGTTTTAGCCAAATTGCTAATGAATATGCTTTTGATGTGACAATACCTTGGCATTTGTGAACTGTTATGACCAAGGAGGAGCAGTTGTTGGCCAAGTGCTAAAAAACCCCACCTGCCAGGGTGGGACCTGGGAGGAATCTGGAGGGGCCTGTCCCAGAGTGTGTCCCCCTGCCCCGTGGGCCTGCTCTGCCCCCATACTTCCTGCCCACATGGCTCCTTCTGCAGGGAAAGTGAAGGGAGAGAGCGCACCTGCGTGGGCTGCAGGAACCAAAAAGCGTCCTTCCCCTTTCCTCCCCTTCTGGGAGAGGAAAACACTCATTAATACTCCACTTTCCCTGACATACATATATACATCTATACATATACACATTGTCACAAAACAATCATTGAATTGTAAGCCTAAAACAAAGTGAATTCTATGGCTTATAAATTATACCTCAGTAAAGCTGTTTAAAATGTTTTAAAAAGAGAATTCTTTAAATGTAAAATTTTCCTTTGATTCTTCTGCAATTAAGCTCTGAATCAAAACTAAAAGAAGTTTTGATCAGGACACTTTCGAGATGAACACACACACACACACACACAGGACTAAAGCAAATATTCCTAAGTGAAAATAAGCCACAAGGGGCAAGTACCAAGGGACAGCAAGGTGATCATGAGCCCCCAGACGTCAGCAACCTCAGTGTCTGAGTCCAAGACAGCAGCTGGAAAATGATGTTCCTCTGCCTCCTGGAAGCCGAAACCCTCCCTGATACCCCAAAGGGCATAGCTTCCAGTCTTCAGGGCAGTGTTTGCTTTCTGACTGAACATCAAAAGAGCAAAGCAGACCACACAATGAAGAAAGCCACTGGACCCCTTCCCAGCCTTGGCTGGCTCCTCAGCCCAGCGATGCCCAGGTTGGCCGCGCGACGGTAGATTCCTGCAGCATTTCCATTGCAACCAACTCATCTAAAGACTTCTACAGGGGAGGAGGCAGAGGGGTGGAAAGGGATGGGAAGGGATAAACCGGGAGTTCGAAATTTGCAGATACTACTATCTATAAAATAGAAAAACAACAAGTTTCTACTGTATAGCGCAGGGAACTATTTTCAATATTTTACAGTGACCTATAATGAAAAAGAATATGGAAACCAATATGTGTATGTATATGTATGACTGAAACATCATGCTATATACCAGAAATTGACACAACATTGTAAACTGTACTTCAAGTAAAAATATTTTTAAAAAATAAAGACTTCTACAGCTCAGCTATTTAATTCTCCCTGCACTGAAATGGAGTAGACTAGGCTTCAACTTGGCATCCTTTTTTTCCTGAAACCTCCACGTGACTGTTTTTAGAATTCAGGTACCTGGTACCCGCGAGACCTTAAAAATGTCTTAAGTTTCTTTTTCTCCTCTGCTCTGTTTCGTTTGGTCCAATCAAGCACTGCCAATGGCAGGCTCTTTAATGACTGATTGGAGAGTGGGGTGTGGATGGCTGGATTTTCTGGTGATGTTAGCTTGAAAGGGCAATTTGTGAAGAGCTCTCTGCCCTGTCAGGGAGCGCAGCTAAACCAGAGGCGTGGCAGGCAAATGACTAAAGCTGCAGGGTGTGGTGAGGAGTGGGAAGTGAGGGACCCAAACCAGGGAAAGATCAGATGCAGCGGGCTCATTTATTTTAACAAATCTCTTCTTTTTAATCATCGGTAATAAGACCATAGGACATTGTACCATGTGTGCGATATATTTTGGAAAGGTGATGAAGTCTAGGGAATAGGCAGCGTAACTCTGCTCCCAGCTATTAAATCCTTGCTTAGAAGTAAAGTCAGAGGAGCATGTATGTATGTGTGTGTGTGTGTGAAAATTATAGGGCTGGTACATTAGCAGGGGCAAAAATTAGCCAGGTTCTTACTACTACATTGAGATTTAGAACATCAGAGTACAGTGACTACATTTTTCTGTAGAGATCTTAACAGCTCTTTAAAATTATGAACCCATAATATGCAAATACACGGGGCTAAGAAATACACATTCTTGGCAGAGACTGAAGATGTTATAATGTGTGCTGTAAACGGCGACGCGTATGTGTATAAAATCAGTGCGCACATACTAACTGGTCGATTATCCCCTCTAAAACCACACATAAATTCTCCTGACAGGAATTGGAATTTCACACACATCCCAAGAATGAACAGACTCTTAATGTGCTGTGTGTGTATGAAGGATGGAGCATAAAAAAACAACAGAATGGGTCACCAGGCTAAGAGAGCTTTCTGAATCTCAAGCGTGACCACAAAGGAACTGGGGGTTACAGTTTCCTTTTGAACAGGATCATTATAATATTAGTAGTAATCAATAATATTTATTGAGTTCTGGGCTCTGTGACAGCCACTCTGCTGGGTGCTTTCCATCCATGATGTCATTTAAGAAGGGAAGGAGAGAGGGAGAGGGAGGGAGGAGGAAGAGAGAGAAAGTGTGTGTATGTTCTATTGAAATGTTTTACCACTCTGGCAAATGGCTACTTTCCCAGCGAATGTAACAATTTGCAATGGTGAAAATGCTAGTTTACCCATGAGGCAAGCAGGAAGAGGAACTAGGTCACTCCGGCACCCAGTGGCTGGGCAGAGTCCTGGTACAAAGATGGGTCCTTTCGTGGTGAGACGACCTCAGACCCGGACTCAAGAGCTACATAATAACCAGTCCTGAGCAAAGAGCAGAAAACTAGAGAACTGAAGCCCAGAATATGAGAAGAGGTCACCAATTCCCAAAATAGAACATTGCTGAGTCAGATCTGCACAAAGGCAGGGTCTTGAAAATTGTAAGGAAGCAACAGAAAAGCCTCTACTTAAACAATGGCTTTTAGTTGACTTCTGCAAATAGGGGACACTCAGCCAGGTGGCTCGATCTGGCGCATCAGAATCTGTCATGAGGAATTTCTGGCAAAGCAATGGAGATAAGACATAGCGCGATTTGGTTTTCTATAATGTAAGCAAAAATATTATTTTATCAAATAACTCACTTTCACAACCTTTCTCTCCAGCCCCACCCGGGTCGCAAAGCGTCTTAGGAAAACATCTCGGGGTTCCAGGGAGACAAAGGCAAGGAGCACACACTCGTCGGTAGCCCCATGCTGGCAAGGACAGCGACTGGGACCTTTCCCTCTGCTTCTCATGGGTACCACCCAGCCGTGTGAGCATGGATTTCTGAGTTCCTAGAACCTAACTGAAATCTGAGTTAGGAGATGATTTTCAAAATGGGCACAAGCACATCTAACATCAAAGCTAAACCAGAAACAGGAAGCATTTTCCTTCCCTCAGGGACCTTCCTATATATTCTGCAAGAGTCAAGGCAAGAAGCCTAAGATGGACACGAACTCATCAGGTGGGATTCAGATCTACTAACACTTCATTAATTCCCAATGCTAAAGGCAGTCAGGAAAACAAGAGGAGGGCTGTTTTTTTTGTTCCAATGGTTTGTATTTATTTGTAAGTTAGTACTAAGACAGAGAAACCCTGGGATTACAAAGATGGATAGGATCCAATGGAAAGGGGGGTGGGTATAGCTCAGTGGCAGAGCTCAAGCCTAGCATGCAGGAGGTCCTGGGCTCAATCCCCAGTACCTCCATTAAAAAGGAAAGAAGGAGAACGAGTCTACTGGAGGACACTTACGCAAACTTGGGCCTTGGAAAGCGGTCCTTAACCACCACACAGGATTTACTAGCCCTCACATCCATTCCTCTGTTCCTGTCCATTCACCACCCCTAACAACATATACTACATGGTCCGCAGTACATATAGAGCGTATAATGAAAGAGGAATTTTCATCCTTGACCATGAGCCACAAGATCATTAGCAAGTCATGTGGTTCTCACAGAAGTGAAATATAGAACCATCCATCTATAGGATTTGAAAACATGGATAAACACATATCTCTGGGGTGTCTTAACACCTGATTCCAGTGACCTGATATTCCTTTGTGCTAGTAGTTGCATTTTTACAACAGTGCCTTAAATGGCTCCAAAAAAACAATTTCCCAAAATGTTATAGGAAAGAGATATTGCTCAATGGATAAAAATCATCCCAGTTTGGTTCTGGACAGAAATACATGGTTTTTAATACTTGGATCAAAGTGGATTATCTCTTCCTAAATGCTTATTGTTTAATGCAAAAATCGACATTATGGCATCACCTGACGTATGCCAGAATTGAGATAACACCAGGTAAAAATCAGAAGTGAACTGGACAGAAGGGTAAACAACCCAGGAGTCAAGATTTACTGCAATTAATCCTCCAAGCCTGACCCCCTCAACCAAATGTTTTTCCACCTGTTCCTTACACATGCCTTTCTGCTGAGGGGAGACTTCTTGGCGGAGAGTGACTCAGGGCACAGTGGTCCCACCACTGTTCCTTCGCACAGGCTGTTCCTCCCTCCCTGGATAATCTCCAGGAATCTGACTGTCAGTGTAGGTGCAGTGGACAGAATGTGGGCTCTGAAACCCTGAGCTTTGTTAAATGGGAATAATAACGTCTAATTGAAAGTGGTTGTGCGACTTGATGGGCATATCGCACGGGTGCCAGCTATGCAGCAGTTGCTAAATTGATGTCAGTGCCCATCCTCCTCCCATGCTGCCTTTCTGAGGTTCATCTCAAGTCTCGATCCTGTTGACTCCGGGCACACACCTCTCTTTACCTTGAAGTTTTACAGCTCTTATAAGATATCCTGTATCATTTAGTTCTCCAGCGTAAGGCTTGTGTTAGCCTTATATACATATCATCGTTTTCCCAGCCAGATTTTCGCATCCTTGAGGCCAAGACAACGTCTTGGGCTTCTTCTGAAGCCCTGAGGAACTTAGCCCAGGCTGAAGATACAGGGGGAGCTCCGATGCACCTTGTGCTCTCGGCGGGATGCTAGCTTCTTCCCCTCAACACATACAAGCGAAACTGCTTTGTGACGGGCAGTTTCTAGGACTAATCCAGAACTCTTCAGCAACTTCGGTCTGTTGCCTTCAGCCCTGCTGATAAAGGTCCACACTCAGGCTGTGGGATGCTACCAGAAAGCATTCTGAGCCCCGAAGAGGGCAGGCTGCCAGGCCTGGGGCCAGGATTCCTGGGAAGCAGAAGCCCCTCCATCCAGGAAGGGAACTTGGAGCTGCATACACACAGGGACAGCCCAGGGAGCTCCAGTTCAGGGCGGTCGAGGGTGCCTCCTTCAGCACAGAGGGGTTGATTTCTCCCCGCTGACCCCAGTTCCCTCTGTCCATGGGGCTGCTCTGCCATCGCCGCCCATTTGCTGAGAAGGAATTGGCCTGAGAGAGAGCCTTGCTTTCCAGACTGAAGGCAACTTTGTTTTCCTGGGTAAAAGAGGGGTTTCAAAGCCCCTCAAGGTCAGGAGCACACCAAGGACACACAGAGTCTGCCTGGCTGAGCCGGGGTCCCAGACCTTGCCCTTCAGAGGACCTTACAGATGGGCAGGAACCAAGAAATGCAGATGAAAGGGACCAAGGACGTGGTGCCATGACCTGCGGGCAGAAACCTCGCTGCTCATATGCAGCCAATCAGCCCAGCGCCCCAGCCTGGCATCCCACATCCCACCCCCAGTCACAGGGCCAACGTTCCCTCTGTGACTTTCATTTTCCTTCATCAAGGCTGCCCCCAGCGTTGCTCTAACTGTTGTCTTCCCCCATCAAAGGTACCCCTTGCCCCCAACTCCAGCCCCAGAACGGGAGGGCTCTCCTGCAAACCTCCTTCTTCTTTGCTTCCTCACCCTTACCCCTATGCACTGCCTGCCCCGGGGCCCGGGGCACAGCACACAGTAGGAACTCAGGAAACATTGACTTAACGAGTGAATGTCGACCACGTGATTTGTTTCCCAGGAAGTTCAATGCCAAAGATCACTTATTCTGTTCTTCATCCTTAAACAAGGAAGCAATTTTATTCTTTGAAGCATCTCGTGAACAATACATCAACAAGCTTAGAATGCTATCAGTTGGCCTGTATTCAGAAAACTCAAGATTTGCTTTCATAAAAAAGAAATCATTGGGTTAAAAACAGGAAAATTGGATAAACAAAAGACTTGAAACAACTAAAATATGCATCCATGAGGGCCTGGCTAAATAAGTCAAAGTATTGCCATATAATGGAATTTATGCCTTCAAAACAAATAAGCAAAAAGATCAAAGACATTCTTTACAGTCAAGACTTACTGTTCAGTAGCAAATGTAAAGTGAAATAATAATGTGTATCATGTGCTTCCATTTGGGTAAAAAAAATTTAGAAGTATGCACACACATGAATGTACACATACACACACATCTACGTATTTCCCAGTATGTGCACAAATATATTTAAACTGAAGATCCCAGTAGCCACGGTTGCCTAGGGAGAGGGGGATGGGGAGATGGGGTGAGAGAAAGACATTTCACTTTGAATAACCCTTTTGTACCTTTTGAATTTTAAACCACGTAAGTATTGACCTATTCAAAAAAATTAAATTAGAAATTCAAAGCAAACAATGCATAGAAAAGTAATAAAAAAAATCTAGTTTAGGAAAACATAAAAGAGAAGTCCGCATTTAAAAATGGTTCAAGGCAGCCTGGCTGAGTCATCTGTTAACTGTGGAAAAGACAAAAACCAAGGAGGCAAACTTGTGTGGTCAAAAGGACACGTGGCAGCCGTCTCGGCACAGGCAGGGGCTTTCTGGGGGACCTCAGAGAGTGGTGGGGACTCTCTGACCCTCAGTTTCCTCATCGCTGACTGCAAGTGTTTGGATCGGCTCTTTACAGCACGCAGGCGCTTTCCTGTGTGGGAATGGGGAATCCTCAGGTAGACACAGCTAGTTACTTAGTGACAACCTAATTTAAAACGAAGAGACACTCCTTAAAAAGGAGAAAGCGTTTCCTTCCCCCCCACAGAAGCCTGTGGCCGGGAGATAAAAACCTCAAATTCCTCCTCCCCAGTGTGATGAGACCAAGGCCTCTGACTTCAGGAGCTTAAAATACATTTGCGGACACGCCCTTCCCTCCAAACACACCTGCTGCTTTTTTCCTCTCTCTTCCCACATCCTCTCTGGACAGGCCAAGTGCCCATTTATGACGGGGCTGAAATATTTCCTTTTTTGCTCTAATATTTCCTGCAGGGCCGCTCCCCTCTTTCATGGTTGTCGTTCACAGCCATCTGGGATGACCGGGAACAAGAGGCAGGCTCAGGATTTAAAAACAATGAAAACATGTCATTTTTTAAAAATAATAGTTAACACATATCCCCCCACCGCCCCCAAAACATACTTTTAAATAAATGCAGCTTAACGGCAGTGACTGATATTGTCCATCCTTGGAGACACTTAGAGAGACACATACGTCTCCCTAAACTGTCCAGACAGAACTTTCTAACGAGATGCTTTAAAACGTGGGGCCCCGCAGTTTTCTCTTTTGCCAGAACTTTCTCTCTAAGCCCCACCTCCACCCACTTCAAACTTAGGAAGTGGCTAAGTTTGCTTTCCGTGTCTTTCTCACAGGGATTAGTGAACACCAGAGCCAGAAGGGTTCTTACATGGCACAACCTCATTTTTGCAGATGAGGAAACAGGCCTATAGTGGACCCGCTCCCCCTCAGGAATACACAATTCGCCCACCATGGGCCCAGACAACAGGGGAGGTCTCACAACCCTTCACTTCTTCCCTTATTTGCTTGCTTTTGACACGTTCCCTGCCAGAGGCCCCGCGGCCTCCCCTCACCACACAGAGGGCCCCAGGTAGCACCAGCCCCCCCCCCAGACTGGCCCTCCCAACCTGTGTCCCAGGCTCACCACACCGACCCCAGGAGACTACAGAGCTCTGGAAATGTGACTAGTGTCACACGTTGAAATGATAATATTTTGGATATACTGGGTTAAACAAAACACCTTACTAAAATTCATTTTACCCATTTCTTTTTAGTTTTTAAAAATGTGACTGCGGAAAATTTTAAATTACCAGGATGACTCACAATATATCTCCGCTAGGCTGTGCTGCTCCAGGTCATAAGCCGTTTATCCATTCAGCTCCCAATCAGGAAAAATGACCTGTCCCCAGTCTCATCCTCTGTGCGGCCCTCCTCTCTTCTCAAGGCTAACCGTGACAGGCATGCCTTAGTAGACATGGTGCCCCTGACAGCGACAGCGACAGCGACAGCGACACTGAGGCTCCGAAGCCTCAGGGTGAGCATCAGACGTGTGTCTCGCCTTCTGCAGGTGGGAGGGAAGGAAAGGAATCCTGCCACCCCTCAAGGGACATTAACTCCACCTACACGTGGGCACTGGCTTCCCAACGCTCATCTTCCTTGTAGGATTTCCATCCCCTGAAGTCAGGTGGTAGCTTGGGAAGGAGGAGGTGGAAGGAGAGAAAGTTGTGAATGACCTTTGACGTGAATCCTTGGTCTTCTCTCTCCTCTCCCTTCAGGTTAGAAACAGAAATTCACAAAACACGTGGCTAATAGTGGCTTCCCTGTGGGGAGCCCTCATCTTTGTCAGGAGCCGTGCCAAGTGTTCTGTGTGCATCTTCTCATTCCCATTGTCCCAACCACTCAGTGAAGCTGGTTATCACTGCTTTCTGGATTAGCAAACTACAGCTTAGGGAGGTTGAGGACCGGGCCTAGGGCAACCACTGGAAAGTGGCCAAGTCAGAATTCAGGTCTGAGCAGCTCCAGACCCACACTCCTCACCACCCCTTAACTTCTCCAGGCCTCAGTTTCCTCCTCTGCAGTATGGGGACAACACCTGCCTGAAGGCAGGTTGGGGGCCCCGTGGTCCCCAGGGACCCAGCTTTCCCCAGGAGTAGGTTCTGGGCTCCTGAAGAGCTGCCAGTCTGCAGGGTCCCCATCTCTAGCCGTTCCCTGGCTGGGCTGCACCCCACATGCCAGGCTGGCAGACATGTCCCCGTTCTCTTGACCCTGAGGCTCCACGTGGCCCATGCCTCCTACCTGGGTGCCCTCGACTTCCTGTCTCACAGAGTTAAGTGCCTCTAGCCCCTTATATCAAGGCTCCACCTAAACTTTACTGCCTTCAAAAATCCATCAAAACTATTAAGTCAAATACAAATGATAAATTGGCACATGAAAAAATGCTCAATATCACTAATTATCAGAGAAATGCAAATCAAACCTACAATGAGGTCAATCATCTCACACCAGTCAGAATGGCCATCATTCAAAAGTCCACAATTGACAAATGCTGGAGAGGCTGTGGAGAAAAGGGAACCCTCCTACACTGCTGGTGGGAATGCAGTTTGGTGCAGGCCACTGTGGAAAACAGTATGGAGGTTCCTCAAAAGATTAGAAGTACACTTACCATATGACCCAGAAATCCCGCTCCTGGGCTTATATCCAGAAGGAACCTTAATTTAAAAAGACACATGCACCCCAATGTTCATAGCAGCACTATTTGCAATAGCCAAGACATGGAAACAGCCTAAATGTCCATCAACAGATGACTGGATAAAGAAGAAGTGGTATATTTATACAATGGAATACAATTCAGCCATAAAAATGACAACATAGTGCCATTTGCAGCAACATGGATGTCCCTGGAGAATGTCATTCTAAGTGAAGTAAGCCAGAAAGACAAAGAAAAACACTATATGAGATTGCTCATATGTGGACTCTAAAAAAAAAAGAAAGAAAGAAAAAAAAGGAAAAGACAAATGAACATAAATACAAAACAGACAAACTCATAGACATAGAATACAAACTTGTGGTTGCCAGGGGGTGGGGGGTGGGAAGGGACAGACTGGGAGTTCGAAATTTGTAGATACCGACAGGCATATGTAGAATAGATAAACAAGATTATACTGTATAGCACAGGGAAATATATACAACATCTTATGGTAGCTCACGGTGAAAAAGAATGCGACAATGAATATATGTATGTTCATGTATGACTGAAAAATTGTGCTCTACACTGGAAATTGACACAACATTGTAAACTGACTGTAACTCAATAAAATAAAATAAAATAAAATAAAATAAAATAAAATAAAATAAAATAAAACAAAATATTAAGTCAAAAAGCTGCTTCCCATCCCAGGCCACCCTTCCGCACTCTGGTTCCCAGGAGGTAATGCTCTCCCCCACCCCTCCACCCTCCTCCCTCCCCCGTGAACTCACTCTCAACAGAGGCCTTGACATCAGTGGGCTTAATCAGGGCCTCACCTCCCACAGGAAGGATTCTGTATTTCACTCACTCAGCAAAACACTTCCTCAGCACCCACGGCAGGCCGGGCATCCTACTAGGCCCTGCGCACAGCCATGACAGCGACAAAGCCCCCGGGCTCCTGAAGGAGCCAAGGTTTCCCCCAAACAGTGATGCCCTAAACACACGAATCCGATAATACTAGATCATATTTCTCGGGGTTCTCCTGCTGTTATTTTTAGGTCAAGGAATGAGCAGTTAATGGGCAGTGGGTTTTGTTTTGCTTTTCATAGTGGTAAACAAATATGATACATTCCTTGAAGGAATGCAACACATCCATTAAAATATGTGTCTAAAGAACAGGATGGCATCATTGGTAAAAATGATAGGACGTTCAGTAAGGGACAGCTTGCAACACCATGTACCAGTAGCTCTTAACACAACGACGGAGGGAGGTGTGTAGTGGGAAGTACTTTTCAAAGCACATCCGCAAAGTATTGGAGGTGGGGCAGGATGGGGGAGCTGTTTTCCTAACTCAAACTGCAGATGGTGAACCTCAATGAAATATTCTCAGCCAGTGAGGAGACTTGGAAAATACATTTTATTCTAAATATCAGTGATTCGCAGTGGGAATGTCCCAGACTCCTAAGAAAAAGAAATCTTTCTGTTTATGAAAAGATGATATGAGTTTTTAAAGTTTTAGAAAACAATGTTTAATCTTAATTATATTTGTATGTGAGTGTGTGTGTGTGTGTGTGTGTTGTGGTGGATACAGAAAAAAGACTGGAAGGAAACACACCAAAGTTGGCGTGTTGTAAGCAGTTTGGAGTTTTAGTTTTACACCTTTTCATATTTTCCAAATTTCCCATCATGACTCTTATTGCTTTTATAATCAGAAAATAAGCAGTACACTGAACGCTAATAGTTTTTTAATTTCCTCATGAATCTGTTTTTACAGGCACCATTTCAGTGGGGTTTGGAAATCAGCAGGGTGTGAAACACAAATGAAATTCCCCATTCCTGCAGGGCTGAGCGTACCCCTTGGCCCTGAAGAGAAGCTCTCCCTGCATCCACGCTGGCAGCCAGCTGTCCACAGCTGTTCCGAGGAGGCTGCAAATGAATGGAGCTGGTGGAAAAACACTACATTCCTGACTCTCCAAGGATGGCATTATGCTTGGAACGCTCGCTCACCAAAGAAGTAAATAAACAGAGCGAGAGAGGGAAAGATGGCAGCCAAGCAAGCTGGAGGAACCTCAGCCTTGGAGGTGGGTCAGCTGCCAGGGCTCCCCAACTCTTAACTCAGCAACTGGAGGAAGACCCCCCCTGCCTGCGCCAACCACCCTTGTTAAATCAGGGCTAACATTGCTTGACCACGGCCCCTCCTGGGCTGCACCTCTTGAATGTCACCTTCCCTCCCTGCCACACATCTGAGTGTGTAAGAACAAGCTTTACTTCCACCTCTAGGCTAAAGGGACCCCCAGGGCAGGGCTCCTCCCTCCCCCGCCGTCTCATCTTCATACGCCCCATAGTACTAATGGGCATATCTGCTCACCAACTACCTCCTCAGCCACTGCTCCGTACCAGGTACCGCTCTGCACTGAGGATACAATGGGGAGCAAAACAGACAAGCTCCCTGCCTTCACAGAGCTTCCATTCTAGTGGGGGAGGCAGATAATAAATGCGAGGAGAATCAAGACTATATCCCAGAATAGGGAGGGTACAGCTCAAGTGGTAGAGCACATGCTTAGCACGCACAAGGTCCTGGGTTCAATCCCCAGCACCTCCTCTAAAAATAAATAAACCTAATTACCTCCACCCCCTGCCAAAATTAATAACAATAATAATAATAATAAATAATATAAAAAATAAATAAATAATTTTCTTTTTAAGACTATACCCCAGATAGACTGGGCTGCTATGAAGACTAGATTACCAGGCTATTTCAGTTGAGATCTAACCACAAGGGAAAGCCAGTTGTGGGAGGATCAATGGGAAGGGCCTGGCAGACAGGGACAGCCATGGAGAAACACGTGAACTTGATGTGTTCAAGGAACAAACAGGAGCCAGGTGGTTGGAGCACAGAGAGTGGAGGGGGTTCAGACAGGCAGGCAGGGCATAGACCCCGGAGAGCCCACAGGAGGGGCGCACAGGAGTGGCCCCCCTGCCTTACTATAGGAAACTCAGTCCCCAGCTCCTTGAGGCTGAGTTGTGCTGTGACAGCCCGTGGAGAAGGACTGCATCTCTGTTTCAGGTGACTCAATGACCGGGTGCTCCCTCCATCTCTGATGGCCAATCAGCTTGACTCAGGGCTCTCAGAATGCCTATGGAATCCCGTCTCTTTTCATCCACACCCCACTGTATACCCTTGCCCTCCCAACACACTCTTCACAGCACTCAGCCCTTGGTGGGCGTTCAGCAAACATTTTCCGTGCCCAGGCCTTGTGCCGAGCGCGAAGGATGTGAAGATGAGCGACACAAGTCCGGACCCCAAAGCTGCACCGGGCTCATGGGGCATCGCCCTCAGTCAGGAGCTGCCCAGCAGGCCTCCTGGGAAAACGTGCTGTGAACGCCTGACATGGTTCTGAAGGGTGGATTAACTCACTCCAAAGGGTTAATCGGTGCCTGGCCCGCTTCCTCTGCCCCCACCCTCATCCCTCCCTCCACTGACCCAAGGAGAAAACACAGCCTGCCCGGTCTCAGGAATGAAGCTGTAATCAGGTGGGACGGGCAGGTACTATTCATCTGAGGACACAGGAGGGTTTTGGTGTTGGCTTGAAGAGTGGGAGGTGAGGGGGACCACCGGGACTGGTCTGGGGAAGGGGTGGGGAAGGAGGGAAAGAGCTCTGGGTGCGTGCCTCGAACCTCCTCAGCCAGCATCACTCAGAAAAGCCAGGGCTCACAGTCACAGGGAACCACGACTAACGACTAACGTGTCGCTTTTGGAATCTCCTCCTGCATAAAAATCATTATTGCCATTATTTCAGAAAAGCCAATTACCCCCACTTTAGGTTTGCCCTGTGAGGTTTCTGGGGTGTGGTCTTATTTTGTGCAAATGGGGGTTCCATGCCCAAGGAAAAGTGCACCCACTGGCTCTAGGAAATGTTTGTATCCCAAATCCCCCAGAGCAGCCGAAGTTCCGAGCAGCCCTGCAGACCCCTCCCCAGCGGCCACTCCAACACCCGCCATGCTGCCAGGCAGCAGGTTTTTGCCCAGTGGGCACAGTCATCCTGGGGAGAAGTCAGCGCAAAGTATGGTTCCAGACCCTTGAGTCTCTTCTTCCCAGGAGGGGAGGAGAGGTTATAAATAGCCTAGACTCCTTCAGCCCGACACAGGCACAGATCCCACACCCCCGCCCCAGCCCCAGCCAGCTGGTCCCTCCTCGCCCAAGTTCCCACAGCCTGCTGCAAGAGGGAGGGAAACGGCACGCCCACAGCAGGGGTGGGGAACAAAGTCCTTCAGGTCCCCGTGAGAGTGAGTGGCCTCCTATGAACTGCGACTATAACCCCACCACACCTCTACGCCCCTTTGTAATTACAGTGCTGAAGAGGGGCAAGGGGCTTGCCACATTATCGGGGGGGCCTCTCACACCCTGGTCAGCCCAGAAACCCCAGGTTACATGCTCAGAGTATGTGAATGCAGCGAGCAAAGTTACAGGACTAACATTCTCCCCTCTCTCTGCCTCAGTCTCCCCATCTGTAAGAGGGACAAGAGCTGAACTATGAACTACCTATGAGATTAGCATGCAGTGGAAATTGAAAAGGTCATGTCAAAAAACAACACTGTATTATCATGAAGGTACCCATCTTGGTTTCTTCCACAGGTGCCCCAAGCATAGCTTTGGGGACATTGATTCTTATCTGTTGACAAGAGAAGAATTATGCTCGGTGACATTGCATTAGCCTTGAATTCTTGACACTGCATGCCCTTGAAAGCATCACACTTACAATATATTCCCACTTACAAGTCATTTCTGACTAATACAGATTGACATACACCACATCCAGACCGATTCTGATTTACTATGGCTCTGCAGACCAGACCATGATATTATAGACTGAAGAACAAGCATTGCGCTGGAGTATTTAGGTTTGGGAGGGAAAAAAAGTTCTCTCAACAATCATTCTGTTTATCATTCAAATCCTGCCCACCCATGCACGCTGGTAAGAAACAAGTGGCTAAAATTCAAGTGGCCAACTCGCAGTTCTTTTTAATTAAGACACTTTGTTTGCTCAATAAAATACAACGTAAAAAACATTTACTGCAAACCCACTCATTGATGTCTAATAGCTGTGTCAAATCCTCATAACAACATTTATTCCAGCTCCCCCAGATAATTGCTCATCTTTCTCATTTAGTATCCACAACAGCACGGCATTTGTGTCCAAGTGTAATTGATCCAGAATTGGGCTCTCTTTCAAAAATATCTGTAAAACCTAATTACCAAGAAAACAGAGCTCTGGCATCCTACGGAAAGTGGGTGCTTCACAGTGAGACAAGCTGCAAACTCATCTTGGCTAATCAAGCCACATTATGTTACAAAAGGAGTTTGAGGGATTCGGGGTGAGGAGGGAGCAGGAAAAGTTAGGATCGCGTCAGACTGGAACTCTGCAGTGACAGTTCTGATTCTGTTCAAGCCAAGGGCAGAGGACAGGAAATTAGCTGGCAAGCATGGATGTAGAAAGCACCAGATAATGAGCCCATGATGGGCTTGGAGTGTGGGGGTGGCATTTCTGATCTCAGGCCCTCCAAGGCTTTGCTGAGGGAACTCTCTCCACCCTGGCCTGCGAGGATGATGTCATTTCTAGTCCCCCTGGACCTCTAACCACTGTGGCAGGTCTCTCTCCTTCCCTGGGCCCAAGTCTGCTCATCTGTAAAATGAGCGCTCCTAATATTTCTAGGGTCTCTTTCAGCTCTAAAATTCTGTGACTTCCTTTAAAGCAAAAGGCATGCTTTCTCCTCAGATACTTATTGGGGTTGGGGGAACAGGGAGTGGGAGCAGGACCAGCCAGAATGAAGGACTGAGTGTTTCCAACTCTCATGCAGTTCTGTATGGACTTGCAACACCCGGGTATCAGACCCACTCCCGGGATAATGATTTCTTTCATCCCAGGACGGACCTACCCGGGTGGTGCTAACCTCGCTGCCCTAGATTCATCAACCTGGCCAGTGAGGAACGGGGCCAAACCGCTGGACTTCTCGGAGCCTCTCTCCCCAGAGCTGACCACCGCACATCTTCCTATTCTGAGGGTCCTCCCTTCCCACTCTCATCCCTCTTTCTGTTCCAGAGACCTCAGAAACCCAGTCCTAGCCTAGCGAATGGTCCTGCGAGGCTTCCTAGGCAGGCAGCACACGCCACCAACTCTTGGCTCCCCTGGTCCTGGACCCTCGACGCCTAGGATACTAGCCTCCGCCGCTGGATTCAAAGGAAACGAGAGTGGTTGCCGCTCCGCTTTTCTTTGGTTCCTCTTCCGCCCTCTTCCTAAAGAAATCAAAGAAGCAGCCCGCGTAACAAAACAACACAAAAGCCAAAGAGGACTCGCTTTCAAAGACGCAAGAGACGCACACACCATGAGGGAAGACGCGCCCGGTTCCTGTGCGTGTCGCTTGGAAGAGACACCGCGCTGCCCTGAGCGGGCGACAGGTACCCGGCTGGCCCTGGCTTAGCTTTCCTGAGGCACAGAGGAACCGTTGCGTGCACCCATTTCCTACAACTTCCCAACGAACAGCAGCATGGGTCTCAAGGTGCTGCAAAGACGCCACCTCGGTCAGGGACCAGCACGAAGACCTCGAGGCGCGTCGCGAGATGCAGGATCCCAGACTTTCCAACCCCTGTCCTAATCTTCAAGATAAGATGGTATGAGGTGTGGGTGCCAAAGTCTCAGGAAACCGCCACTCTCCAAACTGCTCCCGCGCCTTCCTGGCAGAAGTGTGGTAAAACTTTTGGCAGAAACCACCTGTGGCTGCCGACAGGCCCGTCCCGCCCGGGCCCGAAGGCGCCGCGGAGCCTAGGGCCGCACGCGCCCGCAAAAGTTCCCTTCCAGCCCCGCGCGCCACTTCGCTCCGGGCCACGGTGCCAGCCAGGAGGCGCGGCGCCCGCTCGCTGGCTCGCTCTCCGCTGGCTCTCCCCTCCTCCCTCCTTCCCTCCTCCCGCCTCCTCTCGCTGCATGGCTGCCGCTCGGAGCCCCTGAATAGCCACCGCAGCCCCCCGCCTCCTGCCCGCCGCGCTGAGAGCGCCTCTGCCCTCGCCCGCGCCCCGGGGCGCGCGGACCGCCAGCCGCCTAGCAACAGTCCGGGAGATCACTCTCCCGCACCAGCGATGCAGAGCCACCTTCCGGGAGCCCCGCGACCCCCGACCTGCCTCGGCAGCCGAGGTGCGGAGGAGACCGCGACGCTCGCAGCCGGTGCCCCGGCTTGGCGCGCGAAGCCACTCACCTCTGCGCGCCGCCGGACCCGCGCGCCTCCCGCACTTGGCGCCAGGCCGCGGTCCTCGCGTCCACCTTCGCCGCCGCTGGCCGCCGCGGTCCGTCCGTCCCTGTGCGCCGGAGCAGCGCGGGCCGCGCGGCTGTCAGAGTCTCGTGGCGGGGCTGCGCCCGCGGTGTGGAACCGAGCGGCAGCGGCGGGTGCGCGGCAGCTCCTCCCTCCCCGCGCTGCGCCTCCGCCCTCCTCGCGCCCCGCCTCCCTCGCAGCGGCTGTCAGCCCCGCGCCCCGCGCCCGGCGCCCGCGCTGCCCGCGCCACCGGCTCGGGGGGCGCAGTGGGCTAAAGGGCCCGGATGTCTGCGGTCGCCTCTCGCTCGCGCCCGCCCCCTCCGCTGCGCTCCCTCCCCGCCCTGCCACACATGCACTTGCTGCGTCTAAACCTCCTCCTTGGTTCCAATTAATTTCTATTTTGTCAGTAACTGTGGCGGTGGGCGGCGCTGCGGGGGCCACCCAGGACCCGCAGAGGCGGCGGGCGGCAGTCAAGACGCGGCGCAGGGGCAGAGTTGGGGGCCGGGCAGAGCCACCCTCCTCTCGGGGCTCCACGTCTTTTTTCTTTCTTTCCCTTTTTCTCTTTGCCTCCTCCAGGATTTAAAGGGACAGCCCCGGCCGAGGCGAGGGGCCAGGCGGCCGCCGTTTCTCCGGTCTCCAGACGCCCTCTGCGGCCCGGCCGGACCCGCCCGCACCCGGAGCACAGGCTCCAGACCGCCGTGTATTTTTAGGTCCACACCCGGCCCGGGACAGCGGGGCGGCAGAGCTTGGCTCGGTCGCCCCGGCGCACGGCTATTTTTACAGAGTCTGATTGGGGGAGGAAATAAAACAACTCAGCAACTGCTTTCCCAACAGAAAGTAGGGAGCAAGGAGTGGGGGCGAGAAGTTTCCCAAATGCTCTCGGAATTCCTGAGAGCTCAGAAAGACACCTCTCCGACACGAGAAAGCACAGGCGTGCAGCACTCCAGAGCTCCCAAATCCCTGCGGGCAGCCCAGCCCTAGAGGTTGCTTGGGCGCTGGATCCCCCACCCTTCGCCGGCCAGGTACCCCGCACTCTACACCGCACGCGCCAGGGACCCGCCTCCGGCCACACGGGTCACTTCCCGGGACAGCCTAGAAGGCGGCATTCCGATGCATCCAATCACCCAGCTACGCAGCCAAGGGGCGGGTCCTGGGAGGACTTGGCTCCGCCCTGCCTCTCCAAGCTCCTCCTCCGCGGATACGGTACCCGCTGGAGAGAATCCTCCAGACACAGTGAGCGCGGAGCGGTGACCCACACAGCAAATGGCTCATCCGAGGGAAGAGGAGAGGGTCTTGGTCCAGGAGCGTTGGCGTGAACGGTCGCGGGCGAGGGGAATCTTGGGCAGACGTTCTGGCCATTAGCAGGCCGGGAGCACTGGAGTTCCACCTTTTTACAACCCCTGCCTTCCGCACTCCCCGCAGACATGGAAACCTTTGCCTGCAACAGTAGCGCGACATCTGCGACTACACCCTCTAATGTCAGCGGGTACCCTCCGGGGCTCCTCCTTCCGACGCGGGAAAGTTTTTGGTCCTCAAAGTCTTACAGGGACTGCGCTTATCTGAGCCGCGCGGGACGACTGGGACAGGCGAGAAAGCGAATTTCTCCCTCCTGTCCTCATTCTGGCCAACGACTAATGAACGGGCAGTGGGGCTGCCGCTGTCTGCGTAGTGTCTTTGAATGTTGAAGATACTCGATGGCGTCCTTTACAGAATTCACAAAAATAAATCTGTAGACCTTTTGCTTGGTGATTCTTGCCAGTGCTGCTCACTGGGAATTCCTATCGTTTCATCCATTTGTGTAACAAATGCACATTGCATGGCACCACGCTGGTGAAATGAAAACAAGGGGAAAGGCTCTGGAACAGGATGTGACCCTGGAAAGCTAGGCACAAACACAAAAGGGAGAGCTGAAACATAGGGTTGTGTACCTCATGTTTCACTGGCCAGAGAGGCCTGGCTTTTCCTAGTAAGAAAACGTCATTCATTTGACAGTTTGAACAACCACCTTACCCAAACTTTCAAAGACAGTAGAAGTCTATGGAAGTCTCTCGTGGAAACTAAGATTTCCAGATTCAGGATGTCAGACTTCCAAGTAGCTAACGCTTCCAGTGGCAAAATAATATACTTGCTTTAAGCAGCACTGGGAGACTTTGCCCTCCCAAATTAGGTTGTCTGTCTTCCATCTAAATTAGGTTGTCTGCCTCACTTCTTTTCATTAAAGTATCTTCAGCCATTTGGAGACTACTGACCCAGCTGATGCGGCCAAACATCGAAGCCAGAAGCATGGGGGTGCATTTAGGGAGTACCTGGCCAATGTGAGCCCTGGAATGGCAAGACACGTGCAGATGACAGGAGTGCGTCCTGGGAGCGAGGGCAGCTATGACCATGAAAAGAGTGTTTTGTTTAAGAAAAGAAGGATATGGGTACTAAGTTAGAAGTGCCTCTAAATCGGAAAGTTTCTCCTTCCTTCTCTGGGTACAGATGGGTCACAGCAGATGTTTCAAAGCTTTGGGTCACTAATCACCACAGGTAAAAGTTGTATAAATTTAAGGACAAACAAGATGCGAATACTCTGCATAAGTGATATTATGGAATATTTTATTCAGTGGAGGTACTGGGGATTGAACCCAGGACCTCGTGCATGCTAAGCACACATTCTACCACTGAGCTATACTCTGCCCTACACCCTGGAATATTTTTAAAGAGAGCAGCTTTTACACTGTGTCACAATTTTTATTCAGTGTCTTTTTTCAACAAGACTTTGAACTCCTTACCCATCTTTGTACACTCAGTACTTAACACACACTCAGTGCCTGATAGGTGCTCATTAAAAGACTGATAAACCAAATGAACGGAAAGTTATTTTAGAATGGTGGAGTCAGCATGGTAATACACAAGGACAAAAATCCAGTGAACTTCATAAGACTCGTTTACAATTTACTTCTTTGTAGGTAAGTGCAGCTGTAAGTGTTTCCATAAATAATAGGATTTACTGGCTCATACCAGTCTCTACACTCATCAGTCATGTAAGCTAGGAAAACGTGTCATTCAGCTCCTCAGTGCCTCCACTGCCAAATCTGTCAAGAGGAGATAAGAATTAGAATGTTTCTACTCCTTAGGAATAATAGGATGACCAGATGAGAAAAGGCATGGGCAAGTGTTACCTCGTGAATGTGCATTAAGGAGCTGTTTTGTATTAGGCACTGTGGAGTACATTGTAAATTGTCAATATTGGTTATTGGAATAAATTTTACAGAAATTACCAGAGTACTGGGTTCAGACATTCACCTGTGTCCCAATGGTAGTGAGAGGCTGATTCAGGAGAAAGGAAAAGGAGGGAATTAACATTTATAGAGCTCCTTCTAGAATCAATCATGGCATTCATGGTTTTATGTTCCTTAGGACGATTGTGTGCAATGCATTTTGTTATGACCATTTATAGATGAAAAGTCTGGTATCAATAGTGATGGTACTGACCAAGGTCCCAAAGCTGGGAAGTGGTAGAAGCAACTTTGGGACCCAGGTTTGTGAGTTTAGGAATGCAACAGCCACCCATCCTGAGATGCTGCCTGTAGAGGAAAAAGGGAAGAGCCTTTAAGGACATCAAGGTTGAAGAGAATTGCTTGAAAACAGTGGTCCCTGTTACCACAAGGCAGGTGGGGCAGGGTGCAATCTTGGTTGAGAGGGACTTCCTGGAAAGGGTAGCAATTGACTCAGTCCTTTAAAATGCACACTTTCCCCACACAGCGTCTAAGGACAATTCTCAGAGATGATTCAGTCTAAATCTATAAGGATCAGAGAAAATTTTTTCTAGTTACCTTAAATTTTGTGAAATGCCATAGTACTACTTTCTTTCCTTCAACCCTGTCTCCCTGAGATATAGAGATAGACATAAAGATATAAATAGTTACCCAATTCCCCATGAGAATCCAGAAGTGACCTGTCACTGAGCCAGGGTCCCCACTGGCAGTTCCCTTGGTTAGCCAAGCACCAGGTCAGAGCTGTACAATTACTCTGAGGATGTGATTAAATGGAGAGCCCTCTCCCTACTCAGAGACTGTATAGAAGGAGAGGGCTGCTTTCAGTAGGATGTGCAAGGCACCAGACAAATATTTTTTGCAGAGTGCCTGTCTTCATAAACAATTTGATTTTTAAAATGCATTACAAAGCCCATGACCCATGTGAAGTACAGTGATTTAATGATGAAGGTTTAGAATAACAGCTAGAGAAGAGATACATATTTACGGTTTTTTCAGTCCATGTAACCATTCTTCATCATGTCCAGGCACCACTTCTTCCTGTTCAAGTTTAAAAACCACCTTTTCATTTTCTTTCCTGTTCACTATTGTCAAATGCACCATTCTTAGTTAATTTCATTCCTCCCGCCTTGAGAAAAGGTAGCGACAACATTGTTACTCATAACACCAGGGCTTTATTATGTTGAGGCGTGTTCCCTCTATACCCACTTTCTGGAGAGTTTTTACCATAAATGTATGTTGAGTTTTGTCAAAAGTTTTTTCTGCAACTATTGAGATGATCATATGATTTTTATTCTTCAATTTGTTAATGTATTACACTGTGTATCACATTGATTTGCAGATATTGAAAAATCATTGCATCCCTGAGATAAATCCTACTTGATTGTGGTATATGTATTGTATTGTTGGATTTGGTTTGCTAGTATTCTGTTGAGGATTTTTGAGTCTATGTTCATCAGTTTTATCGGACTGTAATTTTCTTTTCTTGTGATATCTTTGCCTGGGTTTGATGATGCTGGTTAGGGTGATGCTGGGCTCATAAAATGAGTTTGGAAGTGTTCCTTCCTCTGAAATTTTTTGAAATAGATTGAGAAAGGTAGGTGTTAACTCTTCTCTAAGCATTTGGAAGAATTCACCTGTGAAGCCATCTGGTCCTGAACTTTTGTTTGTTGGGAGTTTTTTGGTTTTTTTTTTAAATTGCTAATTCAATTTTGTTACTGGTAATTGGTCTGGTCACATTTTCTGTTTCTTCCTGGTTCAATCTTTGGAGATTGTACAATTCTAGGAATTTGTCCATTTCTTCTTTGTCCATTTTATTCACATATAGCTGTTTGTAGTAATCTTTTATGATCTTCTACGATGGACACTTACCATACTAAGTGAAATAAGTCAGACAGAGAAAGACAGCTATCATCTGACATCACTTATATGTGAAATCTTTTAAAAATGATGCAAATGAACTAATTTACTAAACAGAAATAGATTCGCAGACATAGAAAACAAACTTATGGCTCCTAGAGGGGAAGTGGGGAGGGATAAATTAGGAATTTGGGATTAACAGATACACACTATTACATAGAAAACAGATAAACAACAAAGACCTACAGAGTAGCACAAGGAACTATATTCAATATCTTGTAATAATCTATAATGGAAAAGAATATATATACACATATAACTGAATCATTTTGCTGTACACCTGAAACATTGTACATCAATTATACATCAATTTAAAAAAATTTTTTTAAGCATACATGTGGGAAAGAAATTGCTGGGTCAAAATATATACACATTTGTAAGATTAAATAGCTACTGTCAAATTGCCTGCCAAAATAAGGTACCGATGTGACCACCGTGCTTTCCTGCTGGCAGTACCTAAGAGTACCTAAGATAAGAGTTCGCCACATGTGTGGTAAAGAAATGGAAAATAAAAGCTTCATTAGTAATTTAAAAATGTAGATTAAAACAGGAAGTTTGGCAAAGATAGATTAACTATCTTTTAATTTACCTATCAATCAATCTGCCTGCATATCTTTGCCAAACTTCTTGTTTCAATCTACATTTTTAAATTATTAATGAGGTTGATATTTTTCCATAAGCACTTTGGCCATTAATATCTTTTCTTCTGTTAATTGCTTATTTGTGCCCTTGGCTCATTTCCTAATGGGTTGTTCCTTTTTTTCCTTACTTTTGTAAAAGGGCTTCATGTAGTGAGGATATTAATCCCCTGACTGCCACATATATTGCAAATATTTTTATTACTTTGCCATTAGCTCTTAAATGTTTTCTATTGATGTCTTTAATATTCTAAATTACAAAGAAATAGATCCTCTCTATACACTTCTATTAATACATAAATATATTAGGTTAAAACATTACATTCACCATCACAACCACAAAACACAAGGATTTTACTCTTCCCCCCAGAGACAACCACCTCTAACAATTTGTTGATGACTTTCCAAACTCTTTCTTATGCATATTTGTTAAGATTTGTTTTGATGTGTAAAAGTTTCAAATTTACTTTATTAAATGATTTACCTCCTGAAGTTTGATTTAGATGTCATCCACTGTATGACTGGTGTCCTATTAGAAACACCTTTCTGACTCCAAAATATATATAAATATTCACTCGTATTTTCTCCCAATGTGTTTATGGTTTCATTTTTTTTTTCACATATATGTCTTTAGATAATCTGAAACTTATGTAGACTGTCACTTGAGGTAAGGAACTTACTTTGCCATTTTTCCAAACAGATAGATCTGAAGAATACTTCAGAAAAAAAAAGCACATCCCAGAATAAAGGCAAATGTAGAAAGTTAAGAATTTGCAAAGATTAGCTCAAGACACAGCATCTTAGTGTGGCTATGGCATAGGAGACTCATGTGGGAAAAACAGAAGATATCACTGGAAGAGCAGATGAATTAAGAACAGGGAGGAATTTGAAATTAAAGGCAAGGAGGCCAGGAGGACGTCTGAGGGGTTTGGGGACAGGGAGCATCCAACCAGAGCCACCCCTAGGACAGTGTGAGGACAGACGGGCGTAGGTGCACAGAGGCAGGGAGATGGTGAGAAGGCTATTGCAGTGGCTCGGGTGCATGTAACTGGGGTCTAAATTAGGACTGAGGCAGTGGGGATAGAGAGGAGGTGATGATTGCTAGGTACCTGGAAGAGTCAACAGGACTTGAGGGCAAGAAAGGAGTCTGCTGTGACTCCAAAACTCAGGTCTGGGTGGCCGTCAAGAGGACAAAGATGGCTCCTGGGCTGGATGGAGCTGTTCTGGGCTACACAGTTCTTCACCCTCTGTTTTCACAGGTGGTAGGTTGAAGAAGTTTTCCTTTCTTCATTGTACAGATGGGGAAACCGAGGTTCGGCAAGACACGACTTGCCCCAGAGAGACAGAAGTGATGCGTCCCTTGCGGCACGATCTGGGTAAAAACTGAGGACAGCGGGGATCTGGAGGTCTGTTATTTGAAAGTTTCATGTTGAACATGACGAACCCACCCCACCTGTGTGCATGGGGTGGGCGGCGGTGGGCAGGTGATGAGGGGACGTGCTCCTGTGCGTACACGCTCCACGGGCATGTGGGTGGGGAGGATAACACATGTACCAGCTGAGTTTCTCTCTCAGGAGCTGATGATGGGCACCAGCACTCCCTGGATGGCTTCCTCTTCCCAAATAAACAATCATATGACACAATGTCTGAAAACCCAGATGATTTCCTGTCTCCATTGGCCCGGAGCCCTGCCTGCTGCAAACCTGGAGCCATTAGAGCTATCTCCAGCCCTCTGCTTCCCTCCACCCTCAGTCTCCAGCTCCAGGACTCATGAAACACCATGAGCTCACTACGCCTGGCCTGCTTGGCACCCGCTACATGAAGAGGATGGACATTCTTCTGCCAAAGAAAACCCAGTGACTGGGCCAGTGACCTGGACTTTCTCTAACAGGCTGGCTCAGCCACATACCACTTCAAAGCTCCATCCCCCCAGGGATCTGTTACTCCCATTAGGACTCCGATCCAAGGGACCTTGAATAGGATCCACCCCTACCAAAAAGGAAGTCATGTTTCCCAGGGGTCATTCCTTACCTTCTCTCTACACTGCAAATAAGCCAGCAACAGTGCACAGAGCAAAAGGAGACCTGTTCTCCCTCAGCCTGTCCTCTCTTGGTGTCTGGCTGAACTCCCACGTATTGTGGGCCCGCAGGAGTTCCGTGCTCAAGCACCGTGTCCACAAGGCTGCAGCTGAGTGATCGGCACACTGACAGCCCCAAGAGACCACTCTTCCCACTCAAACCAGAGCTTGCTTCAAATACAGAAGGACAACCGTGGCACTTCTAGGAAATACGAATGGCCAAAGAACCGATCATATCCTTTTCTCTCTTGTTACTTCTCTGTATTAGCCAAGCAACTATGCTGAAAATGATGACATAAAAAGAAAGGAAAAGAAAGGGCAGCCCGAATTTCTTTAAGTCCTTTCTTACCTACCAGTAAACCAAAGGTGGAGGTGGGTGTGTATATCAAAAAGTGAAATGGAGATAGTTGAGCTAGTTTTATCCAGTGTTTCCTCGGCAGAGGTAAAAATAGAATACACATGAATTTGCAAGCTTTGAAATATGAAGTATGCAATTTTGGTGATTCGGCATACAAGTGAAATGCTTTTATATTTGTGTTTAAAACTGGCTTTGTAGTATTCACAGTAGCCAAAGGGTGGAAATAGCCCAGGCGTCCATCGGTGGATGAATGCGGCACCCAAAGTTGTTAAACTCATAGAGACAAAAAGTAGAGAAGGGCCTGGGAGGGGAGCAGAGTGGGAGTTGGTGTTCAGTGGTACAGGGTTTCAGTTTTGCAAGAGGGAAAAAGTTCATAGTGGATGGTGGTGATGGTTGTACAACAATGTTAATGTGATTTAAATGATTAAAATGATGTTTTATGTTATGCATATTTACCACAATTAAAAGATAATGAATGCATGAATGAATAATTGACACAATATAAAGATGAACAGCAAAATTCATGTTAATCATTTAAATGTTTAATTTTGCTTTATTTATAATGACATTAAATGACAAATTTTTTAAAAAGTAGGTTGAGAGAGATCACAGAAGAAAGGGAAATGCCTTGTATTTTAGTACCTTTAACTGCATTTTCATTTTGCACTGGGCCTTGCAAATTATAGAGCAGAGCTGGTCCTGCCCTCACTCTCCCATCAACAGCTCAGTCCCCATGCCTGGTTCCTTCCTCTGAGTCCACATTCACCACTTGAGAAAAGTGTTCTCTCCTTTTCCCTCTTATTTCTCTTTCTTTCTCATTCTCCCTCCCTATGCCCTTCCTTTTCTTAACCAAGAGCAAGACAGTCATTACCACATCTCTCCATTTACCTTCCTTAACATATTTCACCTCCTTCCTTCACAGAGACCAGCCCACCGGGTCCTTGGGCTCTGTGCACATCCCAGTTACCCTATCTGCACCCACCCTCTTCTCCCCTCACATCCTGAAGCCGTGCCGCTTTGCTCTGGAGGCTCACGGACCACTTCCTCTGCCTCTCTGCATCCCTGGGCTTCAGTCACTCCTGAGAGATCCTATCCACTTGGAGCCCTCACTTATCCTTCTCTGAACTCCCCTGGATTCCAAATGGGTTATCCAGAAACACTTTTCTTTAAAAAGAACAGATGGGCAACCCAAATGTCCATCAACTGATGAATGGATAAACAAAATGTAGTCTAGACCTACAAGGGAATGTTACTCAGCCTTTAAATGGAAGGAAATTCTGACACATGCTACAAGCTGGATAAACCTTGGAGACCTTATTCAAAGTGAAATAGATCAGACGCAAAAGAACAAATCCTGTATGATTCCACTTACATAAGGTTCCCAGAGTAGGCAAATTCATACTAACAGAAAGTAGAATGGAGGTTGCCAGGGACCGTGGGGAGGGAGAAATGAGGATCTGCTTCTCAGTATGGAAAATTGTTTGCTTCTGGGTATGCATACTGGCGGTAGTTGTACAATATTGTGAATGTACTTCATGCCCCTGAATTGTACACTTAAAATGGCTAAAATGGTAAAATTTATGTTATGTATACTTTACCACAATTTTTTTTTTTAAAAGAAAAAGTAGGGATGCTAATCTCTGCCCCTGTCTCTTTATCTTCTCCTTTCTCCACCTAGAGATATGTGTGTCCTGGAAAAAAGGAAAGATGATTTACACCTTCAGTTCAAGGCTGGACAGGAAAAAAGACAGAGGAAATGAAGGAGAGGATGTGGCGTCATTCATCAAGGTTATGATATCAGCTGAAGAATTGTTTTCAGAGAAGCACTTGAGGGCTTTCTGATGATGGCAGAGTAGAGTTGCGGGTTCAGGCAGGAGGAGTGACTTACCTGGTCCTCCCAGCTCGTGGTTGACAAGGACAGCACTAGAGGCATGGATGGACGGGCTGGCTCCCAACCCAGGGCTGTTCCCTCTCGAATGAAGCTCTCCATGTGATTGCACCCATGCAGCCATGAGGGAAATGACATGTGAGTCAGTGATGACAGCAGAATGAAATAGGGACTCTAAGGAAAGTAGACACAGAGGAGCCATGGCTCTGCTTCCAGGGTTAGACCAGAGAATTGGGGATGAATAGCTAAGGAGTTATATAAGGTAAGGAGCCCAAGGCAGGCATCCTGGGCAGAAGTAACAGGATGTGCCGCAGGATACAGCAGCATCCCTGGCCATGTTTCTGCAGGGGGCTCTATTGTCATTTGACTCAGGACTGTTCATGCACAGCGGGACGTTTAGCATCTCTGATCTTTGCCCGCTGAAGTCCATAAGGACTCCCCAGTCACTGTGACAATATCATGCACCTGACACATTTCCAAATGCCACCGGGAGAGTGGGTACCATCCCTACCTAGCTTCTGGTTGGTCTATTTCCAGGGCACATGTGCAGGGGGGTTCACTGACACACCATTGGAGCAGTTGCCCAGGGTCCCCCATTTAAAAGGGCCCTGCTTAACGCTCTGAGAGTACAGTGTTGAGATTCTTGATCCTTTTACCCTTGAATTTGTGTTTTGGGACTATAGAGTCCATGAACAACGGAGAATGTGCTGAGAGCTTGAAGCTTCTGCTCTTGTGCAGTCCCACCTCTTGCCGTCTCCCGAGGATGGGTTCTCCACCACCCACTCCATGCCCTCCGCACATCAGGCTCCATCCAGTTTCCCCTCCCCACCCTCATCACTTGACCCCATCACACTGGTGGCTGGAGAGGGGAGTCACATTCTGTATTGCCCTCCACCCCCAGCAGGAGGTCAAGTCAAGCTCAGAGAGGGCTAAGCTTGAGTGCAGGCCCCTTGGTGTATCTGGATAGGGTAAAGCAGTGGTCATCACTGCCCCGGGCTGGCTGTGCTTTGGCACGTTGCAGGGTGACCAGGCAGGGACCCCTTGCCCAACCCCAAAGCGGGTCCCAGCTTCTCTTTGGTTGCAATCCCTTAGGGTCTGCCCATCCACCTGTGAGTTGGGTGGAGGCCCATAGGAAGGGACCTTGATTGCCCACCCCCAGCCAGGGCCCTGCATGCTACACTGGACCCACAAATTACAGAGCCAGCTCTGAACGTATAGTAGTGTCAGTGGTGGACGTATAGGCAAGGGGACACTTTCGGGAAATAGTTTGGCGTGGATTCCATAGGTTTTAGTGACTGATTACATATGGAGGGAGAGGGAGGATTTTAAGACACTTCCGCCCAACTTTTAGCCTGGAGAAAATCAGTTTGTTTGAAGGGGGTATGGAAAAGTAGGGAGAAATAATAGCTACTTTAGGACATATTTATGTTGAGATTATCATGGAGACATCCAGAAAGCAATTGGAAATTAGGCCAGGAGCCCAAGAAAGAAGTCTGATCAAAAAGAAATGGATTTGTTTGAGTTATAGGTGTATGGAAGGTGTTCAAAGTTATGGGAGCAAAGGAGAAGGGCCACAACAAGTTGCGATGGTTGCAAGAGGGACAAGGATGCTTCAGGGACAGAAAGTAAGGTTAGACAGAAACATGAGCATTGAATTTGGTCACTAGAAGGTCACCAAGTACCTTAGAGCTTCACTGTCCAATACGATCGCCACTAGCCACATGCAGCAATTAAAATTCAAGTTAAAATTAAATAAAATTTAAAATTCAGTTCCATGAGCCACGTTGTATATTCTCAGTAGCCACATATGGCTAGTGGTTACCATACTGGACCACTCAGAATAAAATATTACCATTCTCACAGAATGTTCTGTTGGACAGCACTTGCCTTATAGTAGATTCTGGGAAGTGGCAGGAACAGAAGCAAGCTCGCAAGGGACTGAGACATGGGCAAGAGGGAAATGAGGATGACAGTGGTCCATTTCAAGTGTAGGTTACTGACTGCCATGCCCAGACCCACTGATTTACCCAGATGCAACTGTAAGGCACATTGAGAGTTGAAACTTTCAAATGAGATGCTTTTGTGGGAAACCTGGTGTAGAAAATTGTATTCTCCAGATTTCTTTAGGTAGAACATTGTATTTAGTAAGAATTGCCCTTGGGGTAGACACTGAGGTGGTGAGTTGGCTAATGGGGAAGGTGGCTGCTCTGCTAAAGGAGACAGAATATGTTGGGTGTGCGGGGGGAGGAGCTGTGAGGAGAGAAACAGAGAGGGGAGCCGGAGTTCGGAGGTAGTTAGACAATGTGCTGGGACAGTCCTCCCCTTAACCTGCCAGATCTTCAGTAAACACCCATGAAAACCACAAAATCCCCAGTGTGAGTGGGGTTTTTGTAGGAAGCAGAGAAGGGGCAATGTTGACCACTTAGAAATCATGGGGAGACCACAGAGGCAGGTTCAAGCCAAGTTCATGCAGATCCCCAAGGGTCACTTGTGAAAAGAGTTTGGTGTAAAAGAGTTTACAATAAAACATTTTATGTTGGTGTAGTTTTTTTTTTCTTGATTTTTAATATGCTTCTAAAGAGCAAATCTTATGTTTTAAAAGTTTAATCAGATGCCTATAAAGTATGACCATCTAAAGCAACAGGATGAAATATTAAACCTGGCTCAGGTCTCCATGGAAATTCTGGCCTGGAGATCAGAGCCCCTCAGAGGTGCGAGGAGTCCAGAGCCACCTGGAGGCCTGGAGCTCTCATCCAGGGAGCGCTAACAGGCCTTTGAAAATTGCACCTGTGGGCGTTGCCACCTGTTTGGGATGGAAACTTGGTGTAAATAGCACTTTTCTTTGGTCTGTCACTGCAGCCACCCCTCCCTCTCTGCCACCCTAGAGCGCTCTACATTGACATCCCCTGCACCCATCCCCCCACCCCATCCCCTGCAGAGGGTCAGGACCAACCTGTCTGCTGCTCACATAGGATCTTGTGATGAGGGTGGAGGGCTTCAGAAACATCTTAACCTGGCTGAGGCCTGCAGACTTGTCCAAGCGGTCACTAGCAGTGCCAGGACTGAAGCCCAGGTTCCTGGACACCCCAGACATCCTTAGCTCCTCAGTTCACCCTTCCTGGCTGGCAAAGACGTCTCACTCACTTCTGTCTTGTTTGGCTGTAAATCAGCATCCATCCAACGCTACCACCTCCAGCCTCCTGCTGCACCCTGTTTATAGGCCTCCAGCCTCTCTAGCACCCACAAGTCCCCTCCTCCCTCCAGTTCATCCAGGTGCAGCACCAGGGACACAGGAAACATTCCACGCTTGTCGAATGACCCCTGGCTAGGTGTGCTGGCTCTTAGGAAGCCTTCATGCTGTCACAAACTGCAGAAATCAGGTTTCCTCCTCTCACCTGCTTATCCCTCAGGTTATCAGGCTTTCTTTGACCTGGATAAATACGGGTCCTGCCTCCTCAAGTCACTTGCTGCCTCTAGTGTTCATTTTCAAAGCAACTTGGAGACTGGTCAGCATCTGCACTGTCCCAGGTGCATTTGGAAAGTTCATGAGGGAATTCAGAAGGTGGGGGATCCAGTGGCGGTGCCCAGGATGAGGAATCAGAGATTCTTTGTCCCCCTGTGGGGCCGCGGGCCAGGCACGAACTTCTCTGTGCTCTAGTTCCCCACCTGGAAGACGGAGAGCCAGATTCTGTCTACCTCACAGCATGGCTCTAGGGGCCAGTGACGGTCCTGACTGGGTGCGAACGGCTCTGAAAAGTCAAAAGCCTGCTGATGCGTCTCCTCCTGCCTCCCTGCCTCCATCCACATGATTTCTACACCTTCCTCCTTAAATATATTTCCCTACCATCATTCACTCTCATTTTTTTTTTTAATATTCTGCACTTCCTTACCCACCGTGGATTTTTCAGGATATGAACATTAGAGGAAACTCTTAGCTGTCATTCTTCCCTCTGCAGCCCACCCCAAGGTCACAGCCAAGACTCCCAAAGGGCTCCTCTCCATTTCCCAATCTCCCAGTCACTTCTCAGCCCGCAGTCATCTGGAGCCTCGCAGCTCCAAGGAACCAGTTCCCACTGATGGCACCAGGGACCTCTAAGTCCCACCCCAGGGATCCATGCTCCCCATCCTGCTCCTCCATAATAGGTTGGGTGATCTGACCTCTCCCTCCTCCTTGAGCCTCTCTCCTTGGAGTCCCAGGACTCCACCGGCTCCTCCCACCTCTCTGGTCCCTCCCTCTCGGGCTGTTCCCAGCCCCCACCTCCATCTGCCTGAGCTGGATGTGTTCGTGTTTCTCTGTTTGTACACCGCCCCTCCCCAGCTTTCTTACACCACATGCTCCCCAGGGAGACTAGACCAGAGGGACAAGTGCCTCGACCTCCCCAATCTGCCTCTCCAGCCCCAGCTGCTTTCTGTTGCCAAGGACCCAGATGTCCAGTCGCCTCCCAGACATTACACTGGGAGGCCCTTAAGCAGTCCACAACAGCCCAAAACCCAGCTCGTGGTCCCTCAAAGCCTCTCTGTGGGTTCATTTTCTGTGAGCAGAACTGTACTAGATGTGTTTAGCTTAGTTTCCTGCAGAATTACACCTTCCATCAGACAAGGATCCACTGCAAGCAGTTGAATTGGGAGGTGAAGTCTCACTGAAGCCTGATCTGACCACTCCTCTTAAAGGGCAATAAATTATCACAAAATGAGTACTTACATATCCATCCTCCAGATCGAGAAATAAAACATTGCCAGTGCTCCAGAAGCCCCTCTCTTGCTGATTCTCCTCTTCACACAACCCCCTTCCCTAGCCATCATCCTGGCTTTTAACACCATAGATAACTTTACCGGCTCTTGAACTTTACATAAACATACTTATTTAATATATATTCTTCTGGGTCTGACTTCTTCCACTCGACATCATACGTGTGAGTCATCTGTGCTGCTGCACCTGGCCACAGTTCATTCATTTCTGCTGCATCATATAGTTCTGTTGACTCTGTACATCAGAAAAGACTTACTGTGGGTTCAGGGGCACTTGTGATGATAAGTGGGTGAAAAGAGTTTTTTAAGCAGGGAAGTCCCTCTGGGCACTCATAATATGACACCACGCGGGCAGCTGGGCTCTTACTGTTCCCGTGTTATAACAAGGCTACAATAAGGGGACCTGTATTAGTTTCCTGGGGATGCTATAGCAAATTTCCACAAGCAGAAATTTATCCTCTTGGGATGTGGAGAAAAGGGAACTCTCCTACACGGTTGGTGGGAAAGTAGCTTGGTGCAGCATTATGGAAAATAGTATGGAGATTCCTTTAAAAACCAAAAATAGACTTACCATATGATCCAGCATCTATCTGGGGGAAACTCTAATTTGAAAAGATACATCCACCCCAATGTTCACAGCAGCACTACTTACAATGGCCAAGACAGGGGAGCAACCTAACTGTTAATCAACAGATGATTGGATAAAGAAGCTGTGGTATATATGCAATGGAATACTACTCAGCCATGAAAAAGAATGAAATAATGCCATTTGCAGCAACATGATGAATCTGGAGATTATCATACTAAATGAAGTAAGTCAGAAAGAGAAAGAACAGTATCATATGTTATCACTTATATGTGGAATATAAAAATAATGGCACAAATGAATTATTTACAAAACAGAGAGAGACTCACAGACACAGAAAACAAACTTACGGTTACCAGAGGGAGAAGAGAGTAGAGGGATAAACTGGGAGTTTGGGATTTGCAGATACTAACTACTGTATATAAAACAGACAAACAACAAGGTCCTACTGTATAGCACAGGGAACTGTATTCAATACTTTGTAATAGCCTATAATGAAAAAGAATATGAAAAGGATATACTATATGTGTGTGTAACTGAATCACTATGATGTACACCAGAAATTAACATACCATTGTAAACCGACTATACTTCAATTAAAAGAAAAAGAAATTTATTCTCTCAAAGTTCTGGGGCCAGAAGTCTGCAATCAAGGTGTCGGCAGTGCTGGTTTTGTCTGGAAGCACTGACTGAGAATCCTTCCATGACTCTCTCCTAGCTTCTGGCGGCCCCTGGCAATCTTTGACGCATCACTCTGATCTCTGACTCTGTCCTCACATTGCCTGCTTTCTTTCGTGCCTTCTCCCCTTCTCTCCACTTATAAGGACACTTGTCATTGGATTTAGAGCCCACGCTAGTCCAGGATGATCTCATCTTGAGAGCCTTACCTTAATTACACCTGCAAATACCCTTTCACAGATAGGATCACATTTGCAGCTGCGGAGTGGACTTAACTTTTGGGAGCTACCATTCAACCTACTACAGGACCCAAGAAGTTGGAGTC
This sequence comes from Camelus ferus, assembly GCF_009834535.1. Classification (NCBI taxonomy): domain Eukaryota; kingdom Metazoa; phylum Chordata; class Mammalia; order Artiodactyla; family Camelidae; genus Camelus; species Camelus ferus. The sequence continues at coordinate 14,880,237 of NC_045725.1, forward strand.
AGTTACTCACTAAGTGTTAAACCTGTGAAATCAGCACACAATGAAGGAGCTAAATTCTCCAAAGAATCACCTTGGGCGATAGGCAGGACATCTCCCAAATCAAAGCAGGACAAGCAATGTCTGGCAGAAATTAATCAAAATCATCTATAGCGATCCCTTCAGTAGGATCTACAACATTTTTCCATTTTGTAAAAAGACACCATAAAAATCGAGGTGCTCCTGGCCAGGGTTATGCTTACGTTGTTATCATCTAATGACCTGTTCATCCCCTAGCTGCATCCATTCTAACCAGTCTTCCCAAAGAGAAGTGGGAGGTGATGGGAGGGAGGAACTCCAAGCATAGAGAAAGACTCAGGGCACCCAATGAGAGAAGAAGCCCTGAAGACAAATTTTTCCACCTTGCAGTTATTCTGAGGACTGATTTGGAATACAGATTGCCCCAGTTGAAGAAACACACACACGCGATGAATGGGAGAAAAAAATTTGCTTTACAAAGGATTCTTCATAAAGAAAATCCCCCCTCAGTCATTCCAGGCAAGCTCCCTTTAGAAACAGAGAGCCCTTCATACATTTAAAATCACATTTCCTTTCCTAAAATTGGGTTTGTTCACAGCTTTTCAGGACCATCTCTATGGCCAAAAGCCAGGTTTTCTTGTACCAATGAAAATGCTCTGATAGTTCATGCATTTTTTTTTTGCCCTGGTCTCATGAGTCGCTACGATCAACTCTAATGAATAAGCTGAACTCATGCTTAGCCTCATCTGGAAAAAAGCAGAGGTCTTCCCTACATGAAACAAGTCACATCCTGTCTGACAGTTCCTGGATCAGGGGGCCTGGAGTCTAATTACTGCATGACCCTGGCCATCTTGCTTCCTCCCTCTCTTCCTCCCATCTCTTCATCTTTTGAATAGAACTAAGTAATTCAAAAGTAGTAGGAGGTCTTTTTTGGAAGGATTTTCTATACATTTAGAATATACTCGGGAAGGAATCTTACTCCTCTTGCATAGGTATGTTGGTTAATTTCCTCAGTCCTGGGGTTTGCGGGAAACTGAAGCATAAGTCCTCCAGGCAGAAACCCTTACCAGCAATAACACAATAACCAATGATAAAAGCAGGTGGAATGCTGGTTCTCTGAGTCCGCTGGCCCCCTGGAAGTTTCCATTCCCATCCACCTGTGTTAGCAGGGTCCAGAATCCTCTATACCAGCAGCAGCCCTATCCCACTTGCCCAATTTACTCTCCCTCTCTTTTCCCACACTCACCTGTGCACTGGCCCCCGCAGTGCTTCCCTGCCAGCCCCTCACCCCATTCCATGAAGCTGGAACCAGAGCCTGTCTGCTGCAGGTACACTACCCTCTCTCCTCCTGGCTGTGGTGTGTCAGGAAGGAGGCTGCACACAAAGACTGGGTGAAGCTAACTGACTCTGGGGACTTGAGCAAGTCCCTGCACCTTTCCATGCTCAGGTGCTCCCTCTCTTGCCAGTCATCAGTGGAGTTGCAGGAATTGGCCCTGCAGGCAGACCACTTAGGTTTCAAATTCTGACTCCCTGACTTATAAGCTGTGTGACCTTGGGCAAGAGGCTCAACATCTCTGTTCCCTCAACTGTAATATGAGGATAATAATATGTAATATGGGGGTATACCTACTTCATAAGGTTGATGAGGGTGAACTGAATTAAGGTGAGTGAGGTGTGGAGAGCAGTGCCCACCGCAGAATAAGAGCTCAATACCTGTTGGCTGTTACCGCACATGTAGGACTCACGTGACATACTGCATGTGGGAGATCTTTGAGAGGCAAGCACACGGCTATTCTCCTAGTGCTCCCAACCCCTTACTCACTGTCTCTCGTTTTCTTAGCCTTTTCACCTTTCTTTAAGAAATACTCAAAGCCAAGTGTGAGATGAAGGAAGTTCCCACAGTGTTCTACAGGATTGGCATGGTGGGTCGTTGATGTCTTTCAGGCTGGGGTCTGAATTTCCTCCTTTCTGAGACATAGTTACCCTCCATTTTGGACCCGAAGATCCAGGGTTCTTTCCTGAGCCTCTTGTTCACCAATGACGTAATGTCGAGTATATGGCTTGGTTTCCTCACCGAGCGATCTATACAATCTTCCCTGCCTCCCGTAGGGGACATTGGGAGGTTACAAAGGGAAATGATTTGCAAACTGGAAAGTGCCCGCCACACACAAACACTCTTGGAAGAGAAGAAAGGTCAAGAAAATTTTGAGGACGGGGATCAGATCTTGGTCATCCTTCTGTCCAACCCTTCTTTCCCACTGTCGCCTGCCAGCACCTGGCTGGTACCTCTCACACACTCGGTGCTCAATCAAATGCTTGCTGGGATGACTTGAGTTGGGAAGGGAGTGGGAGGTACCCATAACCCTTGCGGGTTTCCAGGCCTGAGGGCCTGACATCCCTCAGCAGTGTGTGGGCTACAAGGAGTCTGCCAAACACGTCACCCGTGAAATCACAGGGCCACCAGGAAGGCGGTGCAGGGTGGGGTCAGTGGCAATGTACTAATTTTGTCAATTGCACGGTGCCATCATGCACACACCCATGGGCGGCAGAGAGGGAGCAGGGGAGGGGAAGGGAAAGTCGACAATTTCATGTGAGTGAAATTGCAGGTCCTGCCAGATGGCTCGCAGGCCTGGGGCTGGCCCAGGGCAAAACTGTGCAGGAGGAAAGTGTGTTTTTACTGTTGTCACTCCCTCCGTTTCATCATCTTCTCCATCCTCCCTGACCCCAAATACACACACACACACACACACACACACAAAGACACACACACACACACACACACATCCTGCCCTGGCTCTGTCCTCTGACATGTCCTACTCTCCATCTGGAAGCCCAGCTGCCTGCCCTACAGGGAAGCCCTGACCTGAGCCTTTTCCTACTTCCCTGCCCCATGACCCCCCATCTCCTACCAACATCCCTCTGCTCCATGATCCAACTGTCCAACCCTTGTCATCCCCTCTTATATTAAGGCTAATTAGCTCCTCCCAGGTTTGAACTCCACCTTGTATTATCATGATCTGAGCTCAGATCTGCCTCCCAGTGAGAAGGCAGTTTCCATGAAGCTGGGGATCATGTCTGATTATCTTTGCGGTCCATTCAGAGCTCCACAGTGTCAGGACCATGGCAGGGGCTCCATGAATACTCAGTAACGTGCTGGGATTTTTTACCAGTTACCTACACTTTATGTACGGACAGCCACAGAGTCAAAGTCTCCATGAGGGTTGATGTGGTCAGGAAAATCTAGACCCTGAGGATGGAGGGAATGAGCTCCCTGAAGGAACCAGCTGGACCCTTACTCCTTCAGGCCGTGTCATGGGGTTCGTGTTCCATGAAAAAAACAAACCAGTCTGGGTCAGCTTGGGTGAAAATCCTATCGGAACTCTCTGTTCTGATTGACAATTTTTCCATTAGCCTAAAATGATTTCCAAATTTAAAAGGAGGAGGGGGGAGAAGAGAAGACAGTGAAAAACCCAGATAGTTTTACATATATTCTATCAAAACTTAGAAGAACAGACAATTCCTTTTGTTTACAAACACTTTCAGAGCATAGAAAAAGAAAACCAACCATCCCATCTTATGAGGGTTACTACGACCCCTGCTACAAATGCAGAGATGGCACAGGGAATAAAAAGTAAAGATCAGGTTCATGTGTGAACTTGGATACAATTGTCCTAAATTAACTAATTAACAAATTGACTATATCAGTGTATAAAGAAAAGAGAACCCTCCTACACGGTTGGTGGGCATGTAAATTGGTGCAGCCACCATGGAAAATAGATACTACTACATATAAAATAGATAAACAACAAGTATAGCACTATATTCAATATCTTGTTGTAACCTATAATAACACATTAAAAATATGAAAAGGAATGTATCTATATATAGTTACATCATGCTGTACACAAGAAATCGACACAGCATTGTAAACTGACTTTACCTCAAATTTTTTCAAAAAGTATCGCTGTGGAATAAGCCACCCTAAAATTTAGCAGCCTAGAACAACATTCTATTTGCTCTTGGTTCTAGAGGTCCGAGACCTGGTTTGGGCTTAGCTGGGGTGGTTCCTTTGCTGGTCCCACCTGGGGTCACTCACGCAGCTGCAGTCAGCTGGAGTCTCAGTGGCTGCATGTTATAAGATGCTCTCACTCAAGCATCTGGCGGTTGGAACTGGTGCTGGCTAGGCCACCATTCTTCAGCCACGTGGCAGTGGAAGAGTTCCAGGAAGGTAAAAGCAGAACCTGCAAGTCATCTTGAGTGAGGTCCAGGCACTGAAGACAAGCAACAGCTTTTGCACTGTATTTCCCTGATGAAAGCAAGGCTTAAGGGCAGCCTGGATTCAAGGCAGGGAGGACTGGCAAAATCGCCCTGCAAAGGGTTGTGGATCCTAGAGTGTGAACACATACAGTGACCCCGGCCTTGTAAGCAACTGGCCGCACTAATACTTAGCCCAACTCAGTGCATCTGAGTAAACCGAGTTCTATGCTAACAGTGGGGAAAAGTAAGAAGCAATATGACTGGATGCTAGAACTCTCTGAAGGCTCAGGAAAGGGTGGAAACAGTTATCTCTGAAAATAAAGGTAAAAATGGAGCAAAAAGAAATAGCTGAAATTCTGCACAAGACCTGGATTCCTACACCCTCTCCCAGCTCTGCACAGCCAGACACCACCACCCCATCATGGAAGAAGACTGCAAGTTTATTCTACAGAGAGGATCAAACTGGAGGAGGTTCCCCAACTGGGCAGAGTTGAGGGCAAGAGTCTTCTACTAAGAGCTAGAATACTAGCGAGTATGTGTGCACTGGAGGCTGAGATTCACAGCTCTCTCTCGTGCCTCTCCTCCAAGAACCCTGGAGGCCAGGCATTCGCCCTCAAGACAAGAAACAATTTGATCAGTAAAGAAGAAAAACCTAACTGATATTGAAAATCTCCAAGGTCGGGTGGGAGAGTATAGCTCAGGGGCAGAGCACATACTTAGCATGCACGAGGTCCTGGGTTCAATCCCCAGCACCTCCATTAAATAAATAAATAAATACATAAACCAAATTATCCGCCCCCACACCGAAAGAAAGAAAATCTCTAAGAGATGATCTAAACTGATCATCTCAGGATAATCTAACTCACATATCCAGAGCTTCCAAGCAGCTTTTTGTCCCCATAAGAACATAAATAAAGATCTCCAGACATGTGAGGGAAGCCACCAGCATGAAGGACAAAGACCCTGATGAACAAGTGGAAAAAAAACAACTTAGAAAAAGCAAAGTTGATTCACGGGGAAGAAAACTCAAAAAATGTTACAACTAATATCCTCATAGAACAAGGAGAGGTTTTTTGGAAAAGGAACACTCAGAGAACATAAACCAGTGCTCCTGAGAATTAAAAACATCACAGCAGAAATGAAAATTTCAACAGAGGAATAGAAGACAAAGTTGAAGAAAGAGGACAAGGAAAAAGGAATGGAAAATAAGAAAGAGAAGAAAATTAGAGGACTAATCCAGGAGATTTGCTATATAAACAATAGGAGCTCCAGCAAAAACAACAGAAAATGTGGAAGAGAGGAGTCATAGGGAGGGAGGGAGGATGGAGGGAGGGAGGGAAGAAAATCTGAAAAGAGAATAAAGAAGGAAGCCTCTCAGAACTGAAGGACGTGAGTTTACAGATATTTTTTAACATTTTTTATTGATTTATAATCATTTTACAATGTTGTGTCAAATACCAGTGTAGAGCACAATTTTTCAGTTATACATGAACATATATATATATTCATTGTCACATTTACAGATTTAAAGGACCTACCAAGCACCCAGCACAACAGATGAAACATTATTAAATTCTAGAACACTGCCTACAAAGGAAAAAAAACAACTCTACAAGTTTACAAAGATCAGAAAGGCTTTAGACTTTTTGGCAGCACTACTGGAAGCTTGAAGATAATGGTGAATGCCTTCAAAATTCTAAAGCTAAAGTACTTCCAATCTAGAATATCCCACAACCATCCAAAGAGCCAATCAATTGGGAAGAGGGAATAAATATATTTCCAGACATCTCACAATATTTATCTCCCATCCACTGCTTCCCAGGAATGGACACGTGCCCCCAGAACCAAGAAATAAAAAAACCAGTAACAAGGAAGAAATGGGACCCAGGAGATCCAACAGGAAAGAGAGATTGGTGGTGAAAGAAAGACCCAAAATGACAGATGTTCATCAGACGTAGAGGCTTCTGGTCCACCTGAGAACACATCAGCAATTTCCAGGGAAGACTCCTCACATTTAACTGACTTAACAGCAAATGACTGTGGAGAGGAGAATTAGACAATTGTTGAAGCCTTTGTGGTTGAATTAGATATGCATAAACAGAAAGCCAAGCAAACAAAAAAGCAAGATAATTATTACTTCCAGGAGACACAAAAAATTGTGTGGCGAAGGAAAGTCGGCGTGGTTTACTACATGGTTTTACAGTCAGATTAATGTGAACCCCCCAAATTAATCTAACCAGAATTATGACTTAACCTCACTGAGGGGCTGGGGAACAGAAGAGAGCAGAGAAATCCTCAGTAGACTAAAGTTTAAAACTTAATGATTAAAACTGAAAAAATTACGAGGTAGCAATACAAGTTAAGAAATATTATTTGGAGACATGGAAATAAATACCAAAATAATCAGAGTTGAAAACGATTGCTCCTAGGGAGGGAAATGGGGAGGAGTAGGGTGAGGAGCTGCTATTTTTCACAACAAAGCTTGTAAAACAATTTGACTGTGCTTATGTATAACTTTAATAAAAGTACAAATTTTAAAAATAAAATTTTTTGAAGTAAAATGGTAGAAATAATACCGACACTTACCATTCCACCAGGTTTGAAAAATTGCAAAATGCCATACAAGTAAAAGATATTTCACAGCTAACGAGGCACAGGAACAATTGTGAGGGTCAGTATTTATAATCTGGCTGATATTTTTGAAATGTCACAGCTCCGTCATATATGCTCAATCTTCCAAATTGTTTGTGCTTATTTAGCATAACTCTTTCCAAAATCCAGGAAACATTCGTGCTACACACACACACACGCACACACACACGTACATACACACGTGGGAAGATCTAAGAATAGCCAAGGCAACTGAACAACAAACCAGCAGGGGACTTGCTTTACAGATAATAGAATTTTGCAGAAAATTGTATAAATTAGCAGTGGTACTGGCACAGAAGAAAGAATACACCAAGAGAACCAAATAGAGGGACCAGAGATTTACTAATACACAGAAGGAACCCTCAAATATGACCAACATTGGGGAGACACACACTCTGAAAAAATGGGCTTGGATAATTGCTTATCTCAATGGAAAAACTAGCAGAGCTAGGTGAAAACATAAAAGCAAAGAAAACTTCATTCCAGACACTATGTGGTTAATAGATGCTGGGCAGGGAGGGGCTGTCAAGGGGAGGGAGGAACCAGCCAAGGAGAAATTAGAGGCCACTGCAAGAGGGAGGGAAAGAGACGATATGTATTTGAACAAAAATGGTAGCAGTAGGGACAGAGACATCCATCCCATGTCACACATATGGCTTTGGCTCATCCAGCAGACATTCCTAAGGGAGACTTGATTAAGACCTAGAAACTGATTGGATTTTGGTAATCAAAGAAAGGAAGAGTCAATGGATTCCTAAGTACCCAGCTTATTCCTCATCCTGGATTTACAACAGCTCCAAGTAGGATAGAATCATTTCCATTGTGGATATGTTTAAATCTAAAGCTGCTACAGAATTGTTGGTGGAGGTGCCTAGTAAGCAGTGGTAGAAGGTCTGCAGTCCAAGAGAGAACTGGAACTGGATGGAATTAAGTCCCTGTTACAGGCTACCATCACCCTTGCTCCCTTCCCATCGCAGAGCTTGTCATAATCAGTCATAACTCCCTGTTGTCTCCTCACTAGGCTATAAATCCTGGGAAGATGGAGGCTGTGCCCTGTTCTCTGCTGTATCCCCAGTATCTGGTACATACTAGGTCCTTAATTATTGAGGACCTAGCGAAAGATGATGGGCAGAACCTTGGGGAGTATCAAAACCGACCAGACCAGCAGCAAGAGAAGACGAAGGTCAAAGGAGAAAAGTAACCACCAATGAAAAAGAAGAACCACAGCATGTGTATTCCCAGGAGCCAAACGGAGAGAGGATGTCTGCAATGGAGCAATGCGGGGAGGGCGGGGGTTGGGGCAAGCAGCCATGGTGCTCGTGTCCTGCATAGGTTTCCCACCTGCCCCATCCCAGCTCTTTCTAGAGAAACGTTCCAGTCTGCCGTCCAGGCACCACATCACTCTCCTTCCCCTCCAGGCTGATTAGAACAAAGAGGGACTTGACCCACGACTGTATCCATCCGCCAGTGGTGAAGTTTCAAGGTAAAGCAGAGGGAGGTGAAGTGAGCAGCATAGCAAGCTGAAGCCAAGTGATATTTATGAGTGAGCAGGGCCCCTGGATAAGCAGAGGAAGCTAACAGTAGAGGGAGAAAGAGAATAAATGAACCCAGTCTCCGTTCCCAGTAACTTTCCAGTTCCCAGCTCCAGCCCGTGTAAGACCTGCCCTGACCTTGGGTTTTATGAGATCCAGTAAACCTCTTTTTTCCCTTGCGCTAGTTTGAGTGGATTTCTGTCCTTTCTACCTACCCAGATCCAACCAGAAATGTCTTTAAGCTATTATAACCATATAAATGTATATAAACTATACATCGATCATACAGATGGCAATTTTAAGGGAAAGCAAATGTCTGTGGACTCATGAAAATCTTTACCTTCACTGGAGACGGTCAACAACCCCCTACTCATATTGAAAAGATAATCTTCGCTTGCACTTGGAACTGTCCTGCTTAGAATTCCGGAGCCAGAGGGAAGCTGAGTCTACCACCCAGGGAAGGAGTTGAGTGCCTGCAGCCATATGCTGTTTAATGGCCTAGAAAGGACTCCACTCCAGAAGCCCCGACTCCCAGGGATCATGCCACCACTGTACCCTGTTCCCCCATCTCTAGTCCCAAGGAAACAGGAGCCAGTCACTGCACAATGGTGCTGAGCACTCAGCCCCAGCAGTCCTCCAAATCCAACTCGAGGAGGAAGTGCTCAGACCCAGTGGCTGATTTCTCTGTGGCAGGACCCCTCTACCAGGAAGGTGGCTTAAAGGAATTCAAACTTGCGGAGGGAGTCTGTGATGATCACTTCATCACAGTCAAATGCCGTGCGAGATTCTGTTTGCCTGAAACCCAGTGTTCCTTTTGTGCAGTTTTAAAGTCACCTCTGGCGCTGAATTTAGAACCAAGACTTTTGTGCTGAGTGAAGGCAGTGGGGTTGTGTGTGCTCGGGGTTCGGGACTCCTCTGGAAGGCGCGCCCAGCCCCTCCAAACTGGCACAGGATGTCTGGCCATGGTCGGCTTCCTCCACCGCCGCAGAAGATGCCAAACAAAACATGGCCTCCTGCCAAGACTCTGGGACCACGCTCAGATCCAGGCCTCGGGGGCAGAAGGCAGATCTCGTGCCAAGGTCTCCAAAGCTGGGCTCCTCCCAGGCTCTCGTCCCGGAAGTGTCCTGGCCTCCTCTTTGGAAAAGGGGACATCAGTCTTCGGCTGACTCCTGACATGGGTCGGGTCGGAGCACTGGAAGCTGCACTGCAGGGCCTCCTCCAGCTCGCCTCACACTCTCCGGCCCGGAAAGGCTGGTTTGCAGCGTCTGGAAAAGTATTTACTGGTTTGGTTGTGGTCTGCCCTAGCCGCTGAGCCGGCTCCAAGTGCCACATCTCCGAGTGCCACGTCCAACCCCGGCTGCTTCAGCCCAAAGACACCCAGGAGAGGTGACAAGGAGACCCACTTATGTACTTTCTGGATGACTGTCCTTCCTCCATTCTTTGAACTCACAAATGGTTATTTTGTGAACTGCCACCATTGTCTAAATTCCCTCTACCAGCAGTCCTTATGTCAATGCTTCACAGACTGAGGACAGTTTAAATGAAGTTTTCCTGCATAGTATTTCGCTGGGCTGGTGCCAAATAGGTCTGGCTTAGGTTGCCACGCATCTTCCCAACCTTCTTAGAAAGGAGCAGGGAAATAGGCCTCCTGTCTATTCTGTAAGTGGGGAAAATGAGGCTAAAGGAAACTGCAGAGACTCACGACTGTGGGAAAAGAGCCACTAAAGGCAGCGCAGCAGGGCCAGCCTGAGAAAATGTGCACTGCTGGGTCCCTAGACTTCCTGACCTTGGGGAGTTATGCAACTATTAGGCGCTAAGGACACCACAGGTGGGGGATTTGAAGGGCAGAGAAACTGGAGATGGGTCCCTTTGCAAAATTAATTTGAGTGACCCCAAATTTAAGCCTGTACCCCAAACTCCAAGTCTGATGCTCTTGTACTGGTACCTCAAGACCTACACTAGTGACCCCACCCTAGAAGGTTACTCGAACTGCTCAGTCCCCAACATCCTTCTCATCTAAGAGCTGTCCTCCCAGTCTCAGTCGGAACCACACCCTCATCTTACTGTTCTCAGCTTTGTGTTAGTGTTCTCCCAGCTAGATTACTAGCTGCTTCTCAAGGGCAAGGACCATGCCCCAGATCTTGGAAACCCCATCCCGCTTGGTTTCCAAATGTCAAATGTCAGGGTCATGAGCACAGCCCCTGTGACAGGATAGAGGAAAGCAGTCTTTCGGGACTTGAGGGAAAGCTGTCTTGTTTTTTATAAGAACTGATCAGGGAGGGAAAAATCAACCGTCTGAAATGACTGTTGGTAAGGAAATGTGGCTTCTTCCTCAGGTCGTGGTCGGTGGCTCTGTGGGTAGCTTCACATACAGAGAGTGGATCTGGGATGAATGCCTGGTCAGCTGACCAAGGCTGAGGCTACCCACAGGGAGATTTTTTTCCCTGCACCACGTTGTTAGTGTTCAGGTGTGTATCATGTGTGTATGTCATGTCCCCACCAGCCTGCAAGCTCCCGGTGTGCAGAGATCCTTTAAAATTCTTTTGGACACCATAATGCAGTCTCAGACACATAACTGACACTCTAACACGGACTGATAAACAGGAGCATCCAACCAAAAGGAGAGCCCATAACCCAAGCTGGATAAATGAGAAAGGACCATTTTATATGTGGGGAGATTAAATATATGGCCCTTGGTAGTGCCTGCCAATCGGCTGCAAGATTGCATCAGTGGCTTCCCTACCCAGTTCACTTCTCCATGGCCACTGACAGATTGTTCAGGGAGCGTCTACCTTTCTGCACATCAAGCAGGAGGGTTTTCCAGTAGCTCCCCTTCTGTGCCCAGGCCCATTGCCCCGTGATCACCAGGAACAGAACCTGAGAAGTAAGTCCCCACCTTCACGTTCAGACCTCACAGTCCCCCTGCTCAAGTAGTACCTCCCTGGCACCACCCGTATTAAATGCCATTAGTGAGACTCAGCATCAGAGCACCGTGAATCTGGTTCCATCTCTGATCTTGAGCAAGTGATTTCCCTTCCTGGGTCTCAGTCTTTGTATCTGTCAAACAAAAGAATCAGCTAGTTCATCTCTGAAGGACACGCATGCTCTAAAAATCGAGTGGACTAGAATGGCAGGTGACGTGTCACTTTGGTTCTGTTTGATTGGTTTTCTTCTCTGTGTCTTGGCCTGCATGGCCATCTGTCCTGGGTGGACAACACAATTATCTACATCAAATGCCCCCTACATGCAAAGTGACCATGTGCCCTGCTTCAGGGAGGCCTGGGCAGGCCTACGACTGCCCAAAGGAGATGTGGAATGACTTTGAAGCTCTAATCTCCCTTAGAAATTCATGTAAAATTTGCTTTCTTCTCTACATTGTTACTAAGTTATTTAAACTAGAAACTCTCATCCCCGTATCTTAGTATAAAATGACCCCCTCCAGAAAAGGATTTCATGTTAAAGTTGTTTGAGCTGAAGCACCAATCCACAGGTGTTTTCAGGGGTACCAGAGCTTCCAGGGCTAAAAATTCATTTTCCAGGGCTGGAAATCCCTCATCAGATATTTGTCCTTTTCTGTAAAAATGCAAATTCCCTTGGGAATGGTCTAAAAATTGGACCAAATGAAGACCAGGCTAAGGTTCTATACAGGGACCTGGGAAGCCAGTGACAGCAGGACAATCTGGGGCTGGCTGGATTAGCAGTAGCTGGTGAGAACAGCTGAGGATTTTGATAAACTTCAGTCAAGTCAACACTGTGATTCGACACTGTCCTTCAGAGCAGGAAGGACACGGTGCTGCATGGCTGAGCGCCGGGCAGGTCCTCCTGGAGTGCTGCATGCAGAGCTGCAACCACACCTCCGAGGGACTTGGGCTAATCAGCCACAGCCTAGACACAGATCGCGGACAGACGAGCATCTCATGTAGAATGGAGGAGACCAGAGTGGTGGGTGGACTTGGGGGGAGCTCCCTTCTGTCACGCGGATTGATTTGTATGCCTCAGAGGGCAGAATCCAGACCGGTGCTCACCTAGTTTTATACTTGGGCTTAGCAAAGGGAAGCCTGGAGCCTTGTGAAATGCAGGTGGGCTGCTTCAGCAGGGAGTGAGCGTCCCTGCCCTGGGAGAGTGGAGGCAGGAGCTAGCTGGCCACCAGGTGATGGGATTCTGTGAAAAGAGTGGGTGCATGCGGAGATGCGGCCCCTAGATCCCCTTCCAGGAAAGACTGCTGCCCAGCTGTGTGGAGTGTGGTTGGCAGAAAGCCTCCAGTGTCAGCTCTTCAGGGTCGGCCTCAGCTGCAGGGAGCCCCCTCCTGGGGCTCGCACGTGGTGACAGGGAGCAGCAGGGGCACAAAGGCTGGACCTCCAGGCTGGCTGCAGAATACCCTGACAGGCGCTACTCACTCCGGAGTAGGTTAGCCCAGGCTGTGTTGGGTTTGCATCTTCCTCTGCCCCTCAAACTCCACCTCAGCCTCTACTTCTGGAAAACCCTACTTGAGACAAAAGGATACAGCATGGGTGGGTCACCCGGAAATCCGAGGTTTTTCTGTTATCACTCACACCTGAGTGTGAATTAAGTCACTGAAATCTATACAGAAAACAAGTTCATTCAGGTGTAGCTTCAGGAAGTGGGGAGAAAAAAAGTCACAAGACGAAGAGGTTAAAAGACAATGTTCGATTGAATTGTAGACTTCAAAGGGGTGTATGTGAATTATATCACAGTCTTTTTCAGAGAGAGACAATAGAGTTGTTGTCAGACGGCCAGCCCCTCCCAGGCTCTGCTGGGACACTCCTGCACCGCAGCCCCAAACCAGGAACTGAAGGGACCCACGTGAGACCCTTGGCCCTCAGCAAGGCTGTCTGTCCCCACAGAGCAGACTGGGCCTGTCCGGAGCATGGTTCTCAGCCCTGGGAGGCTTCGGTGACATCATCTTCCCCACTATGTCCCAGAGCACAGAGGGAGACGACCTGCCACCAGCCAGACCCTAGTGGGCCGTTTGTTCTCCTGAAACCAGGGTCTGCAGATTTTTTTTCTGTAAATATTTTAGGTTTTGCAAGCAATATGGTCTCTTCGGCAAATACTTAGCCCTGCGGCAGTAGCACAAAAGCAGCCACGTAAATACATAAATGAATGGCCCCGACTGTGTTCAAATAAAACTTTATTTACAAAACAGGCGGTGGTCCAGATTTGGCCCGGGGACTGTAATTTGCTGACGTCTGGCCTAGAGTCATGGACCAGCCTACTCGAAAATAATTCCAGGACGTGGAACAGAAAGGTTTTCTCTCTTTGGGATCCAATCAAGCATCCTGTTGTCCCCCAGGTCTCACTGGAGAAACGAAACCACACGGTTTATATATATCACATTGATTTCAGTTCTACTGGGACCAGAGACTCGCAGAATATGGTTCCTGCTCTCAAAGAACCCAGCTGAGTTCTGGAGACAAGTAAATAAGCAGATAATTCTCATTCCATGTGATAAGTGCAGGAGGAATGTAGTTACATAGACGTAGGTTTGGGCTAAAACCATCACCGTCATTGTCACCCGGATTCAGATCATTCGTTTGGAGGCTGGGTCAGCTGGCCTTCATGGTGGGCTAATGAAGTGGCGTCACTAGTCCCTTCCAGTCACGGTCTTTGCACATCTGCAGAGAACTTGATTCTTTCAAATTAATCTTGGAAACAAGGACAAACATAATCCCAGTTTGTCACTGAGCCAGATCCTTCAGGGACTGTTTTGGTGCATCAGCCACAGGGGTACCTGCCGGGAAGGGAGGGTGGCCAGGGACATAGTGTGGAAAAGGCCAGGGGCCACTGTATGTGGCAATGGGTGCCACATTCCCCTTTCCTGGGTCTGTCAGTGTATTTTGGTGAGTGTGTATGCGTTTCCCTCTGCTGTGCCCTGACATCAACCATGGGAAGTCTCCCGGGTGCCCTCCCAGGCCCTGTCTGTGGGTGCCCCCTGGTGGTTGGTAGGCTGGAACGCTCTGGTGCCTGTTAAGCAAAGAAACAGGCAGGCAGGCTGGGAGAGAAAGCCTGAGAATCCACTGCAGACATTTCCACCAGGCCCCTCCTTCCCGACACAAGCCCAGCCTCCCTCCTGGGGACTTTGGTGTGCATCCAGAGTGACAGAAGGAATCGTTTTCGTTCCTAACCTGATACCTTTCATCTTTCCACTTGGGCGATTCATACCATCAAACCGCCCCCAGAGACTTGGCATTCTGGACTGTTTTGGGCAGAGAAGTCACCCAAAATCTTCAGATGCACTGAGGCCCAATGGTTAAAAAGGCAGCTGTGAATTTTCCTTGCGAGGAGCCATCTCTCCTTGGCATCTACCCCCCGATGCTGAGGAGCTACCCTCCCCCTGTTCCTGTTCCTTCAGTGTCTCCCACAGCTGAGGCCTCAGTGGGAGCGGACAGCTTCCTTCTAGGTGTTCAGTGAACTAAGGAGAGCGTTTTTCTGGTGAGCGGGCTCTTTTGGATGGACTAGTTGCTCTGGCTGAAGGCTGCACGCTCCTCACCCCCAGCAAAGGTCATCCACACGTTTGCTTTCTCAGCCCACGGCAGGGTCCGTGGCCCATACCTTCACCACCATGCTGATGTCTGCAACCCTGGTGGTGCCCATCCATGGCTGAGCAGTAACCCTGGTAGAACTCAGCTTTTGTTCCAGGCTCCCCGGGCTTTTTTCAAGGCCCATTCCTTGCCGTCCCCCATCCCTGGGGCCCATTCTCATAATGTACCTTCTGTTATTCAAACATCTCTATGCACTGATTTCAAGTGCCTCTGCCCAGGTAGACTTGCCTTTTCCAACCTGTGTTTCTTTCCGAAAAGGACATTTTTCTAGGAGTCAAAAGACCTGGATTTTCATTCCAATCCTGCCACTGATGGCCATGTGACCCATGTGACCCTGGACAAGCCACTTTCTCTATGTATAACAAGGGACTTAGTCCCGGCCAGTGAATCTCAACTTGGCTGCATGTCAGAATCACCCAGGAAGCTTTTTAAAAGTATCCTTTGTTGTCTGGGGCCAACCCCGGAAAGTCAGACTCATCTGGTGTGGGGGCGGGACCCAGCCAGCCACCAGGAGTTTTTATAAACTCTCTAGAGGCTTCACACGTGTAGTCAAGTGGGGTTGTTCAAGAGTCCTCCAGGCAGCAGAAGGGTCCGAGGTTTAGGTGGGTGGGGAAGGGGAAGGCTCCGAGGGTCCTGGCACTGTCCCCTACTGTTTGCCTACATGTGAAGCCAGCCCTGGATTCATCAGGAAATACATGTGGAAGGCCATCTGGAGCTAAGAGAAAAGCACAGGACAGCAAGGGTTGAAGTAATTAAGGAACACAGTCTTTTTATAAAAACTCTAAGCAGAGCCCTCTCCAGCTTCCCGAATGGTGGTATGGCTCCATCAGATCTGGGGTAAATGAGCTGCAGCCCACGTCCTGTTTAGCAATGGGTCCATGATGGGGATACAGGAAAAGTGCAGGGGCCTGAGTCCAGACAAGTCTGGAGCTGGCTCAGCCCTGGAAACTCCAAGTCAGTGGATCCCAGTGCCTGGTCCCCTCCACCCACCCCTATCCATGTCCAGAAGACTTAGCAAGTCCCTGTCGCACATCGGTTACCTGCATGGACTCCTGCTCAAGGCTGCCTGGGTTCAAACCCCAGATCCACTACTTACTAGCCATGTAACCTCAGATGAGTTGCTTAACCCCTTTATGCCCTGTGCCCTTCTCTGTAAGATGGGAATAATCCTAGTGTAGGGTGGTTTTGAAAATTAGATGGGATGGTAGCAGAGCTGTGCCTGGCACTTAGGATGTGCTCAATAACGTCCCCTCTTCTTATTCAGGAGAAACCTCACACTGTACTGAAACAGGAGTCTGAACACCTGGCTTTCCGTCCCAGCTCCACCTTTATCAGCTGTGCGTTCTGGGATGGGTCGCCTCACTTCTCTGTGCTAGTGCCCTCTGTTCCAAAATGAGGGGTAGAGCTCCTCTTACTCTAAAATCCTCCAAGGATCCCCACTGACCTCATAATAAAGTCCCAGTCCTGTCACTTGGCCTGTAACGCCCTTGGTGTCTCCAACCCCTGCCCTTCCCTCTGGCCTCACATTTATTATTTTTTCTTTTTTAATAAGCTCTGTTCAGAGTTTTTTTTGTTTGTTTGTTTGTTTGTTTGTTTGTTTTTTTGGTGGGGAGGTGGGGTGTTAAGTTAATTTATTTTTTTACCAGAAGAACTGAGGATTAAACCCAGGACCTTGTGCGTGCTAAGCACACACTCTACCACTGGGCTATGCCCTCCCCCTCCCTCTGGTCTCAATTTGTGGAACACCCACAAAGGTCATGGCTGGTGAGTGGTCTTGGAAAGCATCATCATATCACATCCTCCACTCAGAGGCCCCCTGTGGCCTCTTGTGCCGCTCAGAGTAAAACCCAAGGCCCTTTGCACAGCCTGCCTGGCCCCACGATCTGATCTCAGCTCCCACCGCTCTCCCTCTCCACCCCTGCACCCAGTTCTCTGGCTTCTTGGTTGTTCCCAAGACATCAGTCTCTCCTGCCTTGGGGCTGTCACACTTCCTCTTTCCTCTGCCTGGAACCTTCCCTCGGAGCCTCCTGACTCAGGCTCACCATCTTGAGGTCTCTGCTCAAGCTTCCCGAGACACTGTAATAAACACGCCATAATAAAGCCGAGGGGCTTATGGTGTAAGGAGTGGGCAAGGGACAGACACATGAAACAGAACTAAGCAAGATGGAGAATGTGTATATATCATAGCAGAAAAAAACTGAGTTAACTTTACAAGACAGCCTGGGAGTTCATGTACAGCTCTGGAGAGAGAAAGGTCAGGGTGGGTTGCAGTCCTTCTGGAAGCTCTGAGCTATGAGCAAGGCCTTCCATGACCACCCCGCATACAATAGCATGCTGCCCCATCATCCTGTTTTATGTTCCTCCACAGCCCCACCAGCCCTAATCGATTATATGTTTGTTTACAGTCCGTCCCGCTTCCGCAACGTAATCTTCAAGAGAGCAGGGATTTTGTTTGGCTCTTTGCTGTGTCCCCAGCTCTGTGTACCATGCTGGGAACATACCAGGTGTCCAGAAACTGTGTTGAAGGATGAAGGATGCTGGCCTGCCTACTAGAGGAAGTTGTGAAATCGCAAGGAACTCCTGTGAAAGAGCCATCTCAACCCAAAAGAATTAACCTTTTTTGCAGGTGTCAGGTATGGACACAGATGGATGGGGAGGATATAGGAGCGATGGGAACATGCGTTGCTGAGGTCCTCAGACCAGGACGCTGGGGAATGACCTACCACCTGTGAGCGCACAGAACAAGAAGCCTTAGGAAGGCATTTAGCTCAGCCCCATCTCACCGGAGGACTAAATCCTGAGTTTAGGCTAATGGTTTGTTCTGTCTGAAAGCCTTCAACAAAGGAGACCGCACTCCAGGCTCACACGCCTGCCCCACCCACCTGGGAAGCCACCAGAGGTGGTGTCCGCCTGGGCTGTCCCTCCCTTCTTTCTCTGTCTCACTTCAGTACTGCGTTACGTAAACACCTGTTGGTTTCCAAACTGCAGTCACATTGTCAGACGGCAGGCTTCTGGAGGGAACTGCTGCCCTGTAATGCCCTCCTGACTGTTCTGAAAATGGAGCCCTTTTCATTCAAAGCTTAATTCAGTTAATGTTCCCAATGTAAATGAATAATGGAAAGTGTAAGCAAATTCTCTGGCAGGCTGCGATGACAATGTTCCTCTGCTCTATTAAAAGACGTTTCCTGGGCAGAACCTAGGCTTGGCTTCCCTTGAACCTGCTGGAAAGTTCCCACCACACAGCACCGCACTGACTTCCCTCGGGCATCACATGTCCTGGGGGAGGGCAGGGAGGGCAGCGAGGAGCGCCTGCCCACGCACCTGGGCTCCCAGACTGGTGCCCTTTGTCCAGTCGCAGCACCAAGCTGGTATGGGGGGACCCAAGAGAAGCTACGGTGCCCAGAGTCTTCCAAGGGGTTATGACATAAGGGATGGGCAGGGGACACACACAAAACAGAACAAATCAAGATGGAGAAAAATTATGTAGTCATATCATAAACAATTGAGTTAATTTTGTGAAATAGCTTCGGGGTGCTTCTAGAGAAAGACCATGGGCGGGAGTCATTCTGGAAGCTTTAAGGCCCAATTCAAAGCTCACTCCTCCTAGGAAGACTTCTCCAGGCTTGGAGGGGCCCTCCCCGCTGCAGGTCCTGCTGGCGCCAATCCTAATCTGCACCTCGGGTGTGGTAGTGAGGGTCACCGCCTCCTTCTGTGATTGTTTAGGGACTAGGCCGACCCCGCCCCCGCCCCCTCCAGGGAAACCAGTCTGTGGGCTCCGTGGCTCTGAAATTCCCTCCACTGTGCCACGGAGCACAGCGCAGCGGGACGGGCTGCTTCCACGTCTGCCCCTCAGTGGGCTTAGCGCCCTGGGCAGGGAGGACCCACGCTGGTCTAGTTCATTGCCACGTGCCCCAAGCCTAGTGCAGTGCCTAAACCATGATGAGCCCTCAATCAGCATTTGCTGGACAGAGGAATCTCCTCTACTCGAATTCAACCGGGACCATGCTTTATACTCTTTGCAATCTTGTGTATACTTATCACAGTGTTAGCATTCTAACGGTTTGCTGGCTAAATGAATGAAAGGAAGATTTCACAGCAGAGTTGGGACTTGAACTGGGCCTTCAAGGACGAGGCAATCCAGAAAGTCTGGGAAGAGTGATGTGGTTAAGATCCCATCAGCCTTTTACTGATGGGGTCTTTCAAATTAGACCCGGCTAACAGTGGGAGAATCCACACAGAAGCCTAATAGAGAAGGCATGCCGGCGCCTCAACTCTGGGTCTAGGGCCAGCCTGTAGACACACCAGGGGTCATCTTTATATCCTCATAGGCCAGCACAGGGCAGGACCCTCCTAAGTATGTGTTGAATGAAATCAAGTATCTCCAACGCATTATTAAGTTTCCTGCAACCCACAAGTCTCTGGGTTTAAGGAAAATGTGTGCAGAGGTGGAGCAAAAATCTGTTGCACTAGCTAAGTTTCTGCAGAATAAAAGGATTCTAAGTCAGAGATGGGCCCCAAGCCTTGTTGAGTGCAAGCTATTAACATTTGTTCTGAAGTCTGTCTGTTGTACACCAGACCTAGACACGAGAGCTGCCCCCGTGTGCTGAGCGGCAAGGAGTCCAGCCCAGCCCAGCCCCTCAGGGCAGACACATGAGCCAAGTGAGGATGGATTGGGAGAGTGGCGTCTGGTGGTAGACAGGGTCCTAAGGACGGGAAGCATAACTCAGAGCATGGGAGGAGGTGTCTGGAGGCCTCACAAGGCTCGTTCCATCTTGGTGAGCAGTGGGTCACCCTGGTTCCCAGTTTTGTAAAATCTCATCTCTCCCAGAGAATCTCATCCATGGGTAGTTTGAGTTGGAATATTCCAAAATGCAGGGCAGTGAGTGCAAAGGACGACATAATATTACCACCACCACAACTCCACCACCCCATCACCCCACCACCCCCGTCCAGACCTCTTCCCCTAGTAAAATCAGAAGAGAGATTGTGGCAGGAGGAGGGGGGAGGAGAGAAGGGAGCAGAGGAGGGGAGAGGGAAGAGAGAGAAGACAGTGGTTAGATTTTTGCCTCCCCATCCTCCAGTCTGCACTGTAGGAAAGTTCCCTTGGGTTCACCACACCATGTAGGTGCTGCTGGCAAGAGCCCCCTTCTGGGAACTGGCTGCCAAATTCATCCAGCCTGGCCAGCAGCTGTGAGCTGGCCCAGGGCAGGGCCGGG
Organism: Camelus ferus; assembly: GCF_009834535.1. NCBI lineage: Eukaryota > Metazoa > Chordata > Mammalia > Artiodactyla > Camelidae > Camelus > Camelus ferus. The sequence goes on from NC_045725.1 coordinate 14,900,472, forward strand.
TGAACCATTTACCTCCTGTGCCCCCATGTAAGTGTGGGGTCCCTAGGGCAGGACTCGGGGTGGGCAATCAGGCAGGGCCACCTTCATCCCACTTCTATGACTTTGGGCCTTCCAGGAGCACTCCTGTGGCTTCCAGGATTTGCCGCAAAGCTCCACCCCTGCTGGCCCCAAGGCAAGACACAGCTGACTCTCAGCTCAGGCAAGCTCTCCCCAGCCTACAAGGCCCCTCTCTGCATCTTTCCTTAATGAGTTTGAGCCTTAGTTCCATTGATGACCTCTTCTCACTCCCCGGGGGCTGCCAGCAGGATCCAGGAGACACTGGGAGTGAGGTCCAGGATGAACCACCCAGAGCTCTAGGTTTATTATTATTATTATTATTATTATTATTATTATTATTATTATTATTATTATTATTATTATTACCTCTGCTCCACTGACAAAGGATCGGGGAAGGGCACCACATGATCAGATGGACCTACAGTGATCAGGTAGGGGCCCAGCTGGGGCCTGTTTCAGCAAGTCAGCAAGCAAGGCTGCCCGAAGCAGGCCTGGGTCCACAGCACAGAGAGTTGGTGCAACCAGCGAGGACAGGGGGCCGGCCTGAACTCAGGGCTGTGCCACAGGGCTAGCTGGGGCCTCTCAGGGTCCCAGGCAGGTGGGCAGAGCTGAAGATTGTAGGATCACGAGGCCATCTGGAGCCTCGTGGCTTGTTCCCAGATCTCCTTGGGATGGAACAGCCCTAGGGGGCACCTGAGAGTGCTCCCGGCTAAACCAGGACAGCATGAGCCCCCAGGAACCACCCCCTGCCCATCCTCAGCAGCCTGTCGCCTCTGCTAGACTCCTTTTTGGAGAACATCAGCACCCTCTTCAGGGACAGGAGACAAACTGAACCCAAATACTCAGTGAAGCCCCTTGGGGGCTGTAATGGAGCCTGGCACCACTGGGAACCCAAAGGGGGGTGGGGCGGGCATCCCCCCTTCAGGCCTCCCCAGTCCTGTGTGGACACTGGGGGAGAGGAGTGACTGGAAGCAGTGAAGCAGCAAACACCTTAGTGGCCGCCACCCAGGGTAGAATGCGGGGTCGAGAAGACTAAGAGAAGTGCTAGGAACCAGAGAAATGAGACTTTCCCGACTGTTTCAGGACAGGAAGCCCTTCGTGGAGGAGCTGGCGTGCCGTGAGAGTCGGCACTGAGCAGTGGTTCAGCCGTTGGGCTGGATGTGAGTCTTGACTCGGCCATCCCACAAGCGTGTAGTTCTGAGCTCTCTGAGCATGCATTGTTTCAGCAGTAAAATGGGAAAAAGAATGTTGCTGGCCATGAAGTGGCTGTGATGGTGCAGACTGATCGCATACACAGCGCTGAGGAGGTGGTCTGCTGGAAATCAGTCCCAGTCACCACTCGCTGCTATTAAGGACGATGGGATTTGAACTTACAGAGATGGTGGGGAAAGGGGAGGCGCAGGAGGACGGTGTAGATCAACTTAGCCCAGCAGTTTACGTTTCAGCCCCTTGAATTAAAATCTCATCTTAAATAACCAAGCAAGTTTCCATTTAAAGAACTCTAGCAGGAAAATGTTTTGTAAAATGAAAATTCCTTTTAAAAATGTGAAGAATCTCTCCTCGTTTCCTGCTTTCAAGTCTGAGTTTCGTATAGTTTTTCAGTGTGGATTAAGCAGGCTTTTTTTTTCCAGGATGCTGTGCTGGGGTCGTGGCAATCCGGAGAGATCAGGTAGTCTCCACCCTCAAGGCGTCTGCAAGTAGCAAGTTCAAGGGCACAGGTCCTGGAGGGGTGGAAGGTGGATTTCAGGAAGCCTAGCCCAGCCCCTCTCTCAAGTATCTCCAGGGAACTGGGCAGCTGCCCCTACCCACCAGGCCCCTTGGTGCTGGGCGGACCAGCTTCTTCCGCTAAGATCAAGGGCCTACCAAGGTGGGCCAGCCACCCCCACCCCCAGCTAGAGGTGAGCACTGAAGGTCTGGTGAGAAATTCCAAGACCTGAGGGCAAAACTTCCCCAACCAGCCTTCCTCTACTGAATTTAAAATTAACAGCCCAGCTGCAAAGAGACTTTTTGTTCTATGTTCACAGGGAAATGGCCTGTGCAGCGCTGACCTTGGCTCTGACTCTCACCGCACCACACCCCGCTTGCTTCAGACCAGAACCACGGAAAACATTAACCCTCAGTTCACCTAACTATTGCTTTTTGGCAAAAGGCATTCACTCTTATGTGGGTTTGTTGGGGGTGGGGGCAGAATAGCCTAGTAATTGTTCATTGAGCTATGCTTGCCATGTGAAGGGGCTCATCGTGTTATGAGATAGATTATTTCATCATCCCTGCTTTGCAGAGGAGGAAGCAGACTTGGCAAGATTGAGTAATCTGTCTAGTGATCATACAGCTAAAAGGAAGCAAATTAGAAATGTCCATCCCAGCTAGACACCAAAACCTGTGTTTTTAGCCCCAGTTCTACCCACATCCAACCCAGTGCTATGTGTGAGAGATTCTGATGGTTCTCTTTACAGCCTCTTCTATGTCAGAACAGCAGAACTGTGGATTGTATACAAGAGAGTTGGGAACTCACAGCCTGGGGGAAGGGGGGGGGGTGTATCTGGTCAGGAAATACATTTTATTTGGCTAAAAGAATATTTCAAAAATATAATTTTTGAATTCAGATTAAATGTCTAGACTGCCCTATATCTTATTACATTCTAGCCCTGTGCATATTAATTACCTGCTTGGGCCCAGAAAGCATTTGAATCCATGACCCCTGGTACAGCCCATGTCAGCCTCCACCATAACTTCGTGGCTGTGTCCTGGGACTCTCCTGTTTTGAAGGCACTTCACCTTTTTTCCCTCAGGAGGAACTCTGGGGCTGTTCACCAACAGTGAGAATTTGGACCACGTTGCCAGCCAAAACGATGAGACTCTAACCCTTCCCCGCCTCCACCCACCTTGACTCTCCCCCCTGGCCCCGCAAAAGGACTCCGCAGTCCTAGACAGGCAGGCTGTGTGCCCAAGGCCAGAAGTCCGCTGAGCGTGGGCAGCGCAAAGGGGAGCCGGCTCTCAGCACTAACTCCACAGTCTTCGCCAGACCCAGTAATCCACAGGCCTGACACTGGCCAAGTCTCTGGGTGCAAGGCTGGGTCACTGCCCAAGGAGGTGCAGACCCAAGGCAGCTTGCACCCCAGATCTGCCGTGCTTTGAGGCAGTGCCAAAGGCAGCTGAGGGGAGACCTCTGGTTCCGAGAGAGGGGCTAGCTTGTCTCCTGGGTGTCGTCCTAAGGGCTGTGGGTAGTCTGCTGTTTACATGTTCCAGGACCAAATCCTGGGCAGCCTTGTTTCATGAAATCACGAAGCAGCTTCCTGATGGGAAAATTGCTGGGGAGAAAAAGGCTCTATGTGTGTGTGTGTGTGTGTGTGTGTGTGTGTGTGTATCGGGGTGGGGAAGCAAGGAAGAGGGAGGGAAGACGAGAGAAAGGAAAAAACAAAACAAGAGAAAACAGCCCAATTCAAAGGACATGTGGTTTTCTTCTTGTGGTTTGATGCAAGAGCTTGGTGGTTTAAGTAAAGCTCAGAGCCCAGATTGTGGGACGCTAAAGACTGGGTGGGGCTGGGGAAAGTCCTGAGAACAAAGAGTCTATTGAGGGAGCCCTGCCCAGGGAGAGGCAGGCAGCAGGAGGGCGGGCTTCTCCACTCACCTGGGGAGCCCCGCCCTGGCACAGGCTCCTGGTCTACCCAAGAAGCTGTCACAGCCTGACTCACACAGGGGCTCTTCTTCCTCAGAGACAGCAACTGCCAGATGCAATGCTGTACAAGGGAAGTTTCAAAGAGCATATGATTCCCTATGAGATCTGGGCTTGGGGCTCAGAAAATAAGGTCTCTATGGAGACAGACCTGAGATGAAGACATGGGTTTGCATTCTGTGCAGTCACTAACGCTGACACGGAGCTTAGACCAGGCCACCTACAGCTCCAACTTTCTAAGATTCTAGATACCTTTTAAGGATGTGGCCTTTCTTCCTACTTCTTGGGCTCAGCAACATCAAGTTTACATGACACTTACGCTTACTGGATGCTCCTCTAAATGCTCTCTATTAACTCATTAATCCTTTCAAGTCTATGAAATAGATCCTATGACTATTACCATTTTACAGATGGGGAAACTGAGGTACAGAGAGATTGAGTGACTTGCTGGATTGCGAGTCCAGGCAATGAGCTCTGGCAGGTATGTTACTAATGATTTACTGGCTCACTGTGGGAAGATGAGAATGCCTGGGATGATGCCAAAAATGAGGTTCCCAAGGCACAGACCCCTGCAACCCATCCTCTTCCTTCAGCCGCCTCCCCCAATTAACACAAACAAATGCAGGAGATGAGGTTCACTCCCCAGGGAAGCTAGGAGTCCCTGAGAAAGGCAGATATGAGTCCCCCCTGGCCCCTCTTCCTTATGAGAGGTAAGGATTGGGCTCCAGCAAGGGTGCAGAATAAGTTAGACCCCTTACCATGCAAAGCAGCCTTTGAACTAAACCTCTACTATGTTTATAGTGTCCAGGGGCTGGAATTTTCTGGTATTTTCTAGATATTGGAAACCCTACTGGCTTTCACTGTTGTGGCTAGAAAACTCTTGAAAATGGTTATGTAAGAATAATTCCAGTGCGACCACAAGCCCAATCAGGGTAGCTCCCTACCAGATCCAGAATGGAGGCTACACCGCTGAACACCAACACGGATCTATTGGAGTTCCCTTCAGCCAGACCAGGAGCTGCAGTCCCTGCTCTGGGCCCCTCACCCCTCCGCATCCCAGCAGCCTCAAGCCTTTCCTCTTAGCAGATCACAGAGCTGATTAAAGCCAACAAGGACCTTGGAGATCATCTAAGATCCCACGAAGCAGTGCAGTTGGTGGAAAAAGCAGTTTGGAGTCCCAAAAGCCAGTGATTTGAAGCCCATCTGAAACATGTATAAAAATACTTGCCAGTGTTGGGGAGGGTGTAGCTCAGTGGTAAAGTAAGCACTTTGCATGCTTGAGGTCCTGGATTCAATCCCCAGTACCTCCATTAAAAAAAAAAAATCAGTTGTATTTCTATACACTAACAACAAACGATCTGAAAAAGAAATAAAGAATACAATGGCATAAAAAAAAAATACTTGAAAAAAAAACTCGCCGAGTGGTTACTGTGAGGGTTAAAAGAGGCTCCGTTCATAGAGCTCAGAACGCAGTGCCTGGAGTAGAGCTGATTCACAGTCTGGTGGCTGTTACCACCTAGACCTGCAGCTGAGTTCACTGAGGGAGAAACTGATGCCGGGGGAGTGGTTTTGAATAATAACATGTACCTGGCATTTTGATTAGTACCTTCACACATATTTTCTTCTTTATTCTACGAACTAAGAAAGAGCCACCTGAGACTCATGGAGGTGAAGGCGTTTTCTCAAGGTCACCCAGCGTAGTAAGTGACCAGGCGCAGATTCACACACTGGGAAAGACTGGAGGCGTCCAGGGACTATCTGGCATCTAGTAGCCTAAAAACTGCGGTGAATCAATGAAAGAATGAATTTTAAAAAGTGGATGAGGAAAGTCTGAGTTCAGAAACACCCTCAAAATCATACTGAAATAGTATCATTGCCAAATCACCCACTCATCAGCCCTGCCACCACCAAGGAGATGTGTACTGTAATCCTGGTCAGAGAGGGTTTAGGGAGGTAAATCTTAACCAAAGATGGTGCCACCCTCTAATGCTTTGCTCTGTGACTGATGCAATTTGATTTCTTTCTTTCCTTCCTTCCTTCTTTTTTTCTTCTTTATTTCTCCTACTATGTGTGTCAAGTTTAATAAATAAAGAGCAGTAAGAAAATCGAAGGAGAATAGCAAACAAAAGAAGCTTTATACTTTGATGCCTCAGGGCTAGAATTTTCAGAGAAGAGCTACCCATTCCCAGATACAATCTGCTCCAAGGACTTTAAAATGTATACAAATCAATGCAACAAATTGGCAGTTTCCATGCAATGACGGCACCATTCAACTGGGCATCACCAAGACCTGGCACCAGCACGAAGCATGAGCCTTTTTTTTTTTTAAACAGTTGCTGAAGAATGGGTGGAAATGCTGAGATTTTGTGTGGAAATTCCAGATCATTTTCTTTTCCTATTAAAAATTTCACTTTTTAGAGCACTTTTAGGTTCATAGTAAAACTAACCAGTAAATACAAAGGGTTCCCATATGTCTGCTGCCCCCCACAATTCCCCCCACGGTCAGCATCCCCCACCACAGTGGTGCACTGGTTACATGAACCTACATGAGCACGTCCTTATCACCCAGGGTCCATAGATTTCCTCAGGGTTCACTCTTGGCGTTATGCAGCCTATGAGTTTTGACAAATGTATAATGACACGTGTCCATCATTCTAGTTTCATTGCCCTAAGAATCTCCTGTGCTCTGCCTGTTCATCCCTCTCTCCCCACAACCCCTGGCAACCACTGATCTTTTTACCATTCCCATTGTTTTATATCTTCCAAAATGTCATATAATTGGAATCATACAGTGTGTAGACATTTCAGATTAACTTCTTTCACTTACCAATATACATTTAAGTTTCCTGCATGTCTTTTCATGGCCAAGCCCATTTCTTTCTGGCAAGTGAATAATGCTCCATTTTGTGGATGTACCACAGTTAATTTCCCCAGGTAGCCACTGAAGGACATCTTGGTTGCTTCCAAGTTTTGGCCACTGTGAATAAAGCTGCCTTAAAAATTCACATTTAGGTCTTTGTGTGGACATAAGTTTTCAGCTCCTTTGGGTAAATACCAAGAAGTGTTATTGCTGGGATTATATGGTAAGAGCACGTTTAGTTTTGTGAGAAGCTACCAAAGTGTCTTCTAGCTGGCTAGACCAGCTTGCATTCCCACCAGCAAAGAATGAGCAACTTCTGTTGCTACACATCTCAACCAGCATGTGGTGTCATCAGTGTTCTGGATTTTGGCCACTCTAATAGGCATGCAGTGGTATCTCATTGTAGTTTTAGTCTGCATTTCTCTAATGTCTTACGATGTGGAACATCTTTTCATATGCTTATTTGCCATCTGTATATCTTCTTTGGTGAGGTGTTTGGCCTATTTCTTAATTGGGCTTGGGTTAATTAATCTGGGTTTCTTATTGTTGAGTTTTAAGTTTCTTGGTATATTTTGGATAGCAGTCCTATATCAGAGATGATATGACTTTTGCAAATATTTCCTCGTGGTCTGGGGCTTTCTTCTCATTCTCTTGACAGCATCTTTCATAGACAGAAGTTTTTAACGTTAAGGAAGTCCAGCTTATCAGTTGCTTCATAGATTGTGAAACATGCCTGGATAAGTCCCACTGGGTAATAGTATATAATTCTTTTTGTATGTTGTTGGATTTGATTTGCCAATTTTTTTTTAGGACTTTTGCATCTTTTTTCATGAGAAATACTGGCCTGTAGTTTTATTTTCTTATAATTTCTTTATCAGGTTTTGATATTATAGCAATGTTGACCTCACAAAATGAGCTGGGAAGTGCTGCCTCTGTTTCTATTATCTGGAAGAAATTATAGAAAATTGTGTAAAAAAGTATAATTTCTTCCTTAAGTCTTTGGTAGAATTCACCAGCAAATCCACGTGGGCTTTGTGTTTTCTGTTGTGGAAGCTTCTAAAGAATTGGTTCAATTAATTTCATAGATATAATCCTGTTCAAATGTCCTGTTTCTTTTTGTGAGTTTTGGCAGATTGTGTCTTTCAAGGAATTAGTCCATTTCATCTAGATTAAAAATTGTGGACACAGAATTCTTCATAGTATTCCTTTATTATCCTTTCATTGTCCATGGGATCTGCAGTGATTTCCTATCTATCATCTCTGAAATTGGTTTTTGTGCCTTCTCTCTTTTTACCTCATGTAGCCTAGCTAGAGTCTTGTCAATTTTATTTGGATTGAATTTAGTCTTCTTTTTCCAGTTACCTAAGCTGGAAGCTTAGGGCATTGAATTTGAATCTTCTTTCCTAAATCTGCATTCAGTCCTATAAATTTCCCTGTAAGCACTGCTTTTACTGCTTCTCACAAACTTTGGTAAGTCCTATTTTCATTTTCATTTAGTTCAAAATATTTTTTAATTCCTCTTGAGATTTAGTCTTTGATCCATGTGTCATTTAGAAGTTGTTTTTGTTTTTTTTTTTTTTTTTATCTTTATGTGTTTGGGGATTTTCCGGTTATCTTTTCATGGTTGATTTCTAGTTTAATTCCATTGTGGTCTGAGAGCAGACATTATATAATTTCTACTCTTTAAAATTTGTTAAGGTGTGTTTTGGGGCCCAGAATGTGGTCTATCTTGGTGAATGTTCCACATGAGCTTAAAAAGAATATGTATTCTGCTATTGTTCAATGAAGTAGTCAATAGGCAGCAATTATGCCCAGTTGATTGGTGGTACTATTTTTTTAAACAATGTCCCTACTTATTTTCTGCCTGCTGGATCTGTTCAATTCTGATAGAGAGGTGTTGAGGTCTCAAACTTTGCTGTTCTATCAATTTTTGTTTCATGTGTTTTGATTCTCTGCTGTTGGACTCATACATACTAAGGATTGCTATGTCATCTTGGAGAACTGATGTTTGTATCATTATGTAATGCTCCTCTTAAGCCCTGGTAATTCTTTAAAATTCTGAAATCTGCACTGTCTGAAATTAATATAGCTACCCCTGCTCTCTTTTGATGAGTGTTAGCATGGTATATCTTTCTCAATTCCTTATTTTTAATCTATATATTTGTTTATGTTTGCTTGTTTCTAAAGTGTAATTGACCTACAACACTATGTTAGTTCCTGTCACACAATATAGTGATTCAATATTTGTATACATTTCATAATGATCACCTTGATAAATCTAGTTATGATCTGTCACTATGCAAAGTTATGATCTGTCACTATTGCATATTACACAGCCCTTGACTATATTCCCAATACTGTATATTTCATACATATAACTCATTTATTTTGCAACTGGAAATTTGTTCCTATTAATCTCCCTCACCTATTTCACTCCTCTCACTCCTCTCCCGTCTAGAAACCACCTACTTGTCCACTGTACCCATTACTCTGTTTCTGTTTTATGTTTATTCATATGTTTTGTTTCTGAGATTCCACATATAATTGAAATCATACAGTATTTTTCTTTCTCTGATTTCAGTCACTCAGCATAATACTCTCTAGGTCCCTATGTGTTGTCACAAATGGCAAGATTTTATTCTTTTTTATTTCTGAGTAATATTCCATTGTGTATGTTTGTGCATGTGTGTGTGTGTACTAAATCTTCATTATTCATTCCTCTATTGATAGGCATTTGAGTTGTTTCCACTTCTTGGCTATTGTAAATAGTGCTGCAATGAACATAGGGGTGCATATATCTTTTCTAATTAGTGTTTTCATTTTCTTTAGATAAATACCCAGGAGAGGAATTGCTGAATCACATGGTAATTCTATTTTTAATTTTTGGAGGAAACTCCATACTGTTTTCCATAGTGGCTGCACCAATTTACATTCCCACCAAGAGTGCACAAGTGTTCCCTTTTCTCCACATCCTCTTCTACACTTGTTATTTCTTGTCTTTTTGATAACAGCCATTCTGACAGGTTTGAAGTGATATCTCATTGTGGTTTTGATTTGCATTTCCCTGACGATTAGTTAGGTTGAGCATCTTTTCATGTGCCTGTAGGCCATCTGTAAGTCTTTTTTGGAAAAATGTCTACTCAGGTCTTCTGCCCATTTTGTAACTGAGTTGTTTGGTTTTATTTTTTATGTTGGGTTGTATGAGCTATTTATATATTTGGACATTAACCCTTTATTGGTCACATAGTTGCAAATATTTTCTCCCATTCAGTGAGTTGTCTTTTGGTTTTGTCAATGATTTCCTTTGCTGTGCAAAAGTTTTTAAGTTTAATTTGGTCTCATCTGTTTACTTCAAAGAGTGTTCTGCCTATGTTTTCTAAGAGTTTTATAGTTTCCAGTCTTACATTTAAGTTTTTAATTCACTTTGAGTTTATTTTTGTATATGGTATTAGAAAATATTTCATTCTTTTACATGTAGCTGTCCAGTTTTCCTAGCACCACTTCCTAAAGAGACTGTCTTTCTCCATTGCATATTCTTGCCTCCTTTGTCACAGATTAATTGATCATAAGTGCATTTATTTCTGGGCTCTCTATTCTGTTCAATTGATCTATGTGTCTGCTTTTGTGCTAGTACCATACTGTTTTCATTACTGTAGCTTTGTACTGCAGTCTAAATCAGAGTGCACCATTCCTCCAGATTACTTTGGCTACTTGGGGTCTTTTGTGTTTCTATACAAATATTAAAAAATTTTGTTCTAGGTATGTGAAAAATATCGTTGACATTTTGTTAAGGATTGCATTGAATCTGTAGATTGCCTTAGGTAGTATGGTCATCTTAATAATATCAATTCTTCCAATCCATGAACATGGTATATCCTTCCATCTGTTTGTGTCATCTTCGATTTCTTTCATCAGTATCATAGTTTTCCAAGTACAGGTCTTTTACCTCTTTAGGTAAGTTCATTCCTAGGTATTGTATTTTTTTTATATGATTATAAATTGGATTGTTTCCCTAATTTCTCTTTCTGATAGTTCATTGTTAGTGGATAGAAAGGCAATAGATTTCTGTATATTAATTTTTGTATCCTGTAACTTTACCAAATTCATTGATGAGCTCTACTAGTTTTCTGGTGGCATCTTTAGGATTTTCTATGTATGATATCATGCCATCTGCAAACAGTAACAGTTTTACTTCTTCCTTTCCAATTTGTATTCCATTTTACTTTGTCTGATTGCTGTGGCTAGGACTTCCAATGTTGAATAAAAAGGGCATCTGTGTCTTATTTCTCATCTTAGAGGAAATGCTTTCAGCCTCCCAAGAACCCCTTGGGACCTACCCTGACTTTCAGACTTCAAGTATATAGATTAAGGCTTATTGAATGCTCATACCAATAAGTAATGGGTCTTTGGAAAACCCCCAGCACTTCTGTATTGTTTGTATGGTGGAACAGATAGAGAACAAGAGTTTGTGACTCAATTTCATTCCATTTCAATAATTGAAAATGTCTAGCATTTTCCACAGTTATGACACTAAAGAATTACTAAAGACACAACCATGTAGTGAGATGTGGTCTTTACCTCCAGGGAAATCACAGACCAGCACAGACTCAGTAAAAGATGCAGACCCCACTCAGGTAAGCTCAAGTCACCCTGTGGGTTTCTACTTGCAGTTATCCCTGTAGTAAGCAACAAGATGTAAATATTTTTGTCAATTATATCCTAGGAAAAATGGAAGAAAAATAAATAAACATATGTTCACTAGATGGAAGGATGGATGCATACATACATACACAGTTGAACATATGGGTAAATGATCCTTTATTAAACTCAGGAGAAGCCCACACTTACCAAGGAGGTACCTAGAGGTAGCCTCAAAAATTGAATCCAAAAAGTAGCTCAAAAGTATCAGCACAGATAAAAATAGGCTATTGCTAACCATTCCCTAATTTAAAAAAGAAGAAGAAGAAGAGAATATCCAAGAATTGTGGGACCTGTATTAGAATTACATAAGGAATTTTCAAAATTACAGATCATGCTCAGGCTACAACCCTAGAGATTCTGAGTCAGTGAGGATATAACCATAGGTATCTGTATTTTTAAAGCTTCTGGGGTTTTTTGATGCACAGTTGAGTTTGGGACAGTTTTCCAGGGCCAGGGAGCCACATTGATCCAGACAAAGAGCACAAGGAAGAGAGAAAACGTGTTTTATGAGGCTTATCCAGGGCAGAAAACAGAATTTCTTCTATCCCTTCAATATAGAGGCAGACTTGGGCCTTGAGTTGAAAATAGACCTCATTGCTGGTGGGTTTTAAGAGAGTTGTACATGATTTTTATTAAAGTAATATGGCTTTGAAAGCATTTTAATGCTAACATTATATTGTTCACCCATGGTTCTCAAACAAATATCATGGTACAAGTCTCTCTATGAAGAAATAAATCTGTGGAAGAAAGAGAAAGCCTCTCAGTATTTTCACAGTGAAAAGTATTGTTTTCCTACTGAGGAAATGTGAACCTGTCACTGCAGTGATTATCTCCTCCATTAAACCCTAAAAAGTCAACGCTGTTGAGCTCAATTAGCTTAATTCATTCTTTATCTTGTCACTGGCATGTCCTGCCGTCAAAAGATAGTGAAGGCTTCCCTCCGGCCTTCCTTCATCAGCACCTGTGACCATCCTAGCCTAGGGAGCTCCACAGAACCCAGTCCAGAACTGCATGCCCTTCAAATGCACTTGCCAATGTATGCTACCTGGAAGCCATTGGATTTATCCCCAGTGAATAGAAATTCAATCTGACTTGGGAAAACAACAAATTAGATTTCTGAGATCAGGATACATTGGATTATGTGGACCTTTAAGAAAACCCATTATGATGCTGAAACTAAACTCTTCCCACTGCTAAATTAGAGCATGATTGTTCATATCAGCAAACGAATCCACACTTGACAGAAAGGGTCATGCACCAGGATCCTTGAAACTTGGGGCTCTCTCATGCTTTTCGGGAGCAGAGCTATTGCATAAAACTAGGTACACTTGGGTGCTTTCATGGACAGTGTTAGCACACTTAAGCCTTAATTTATAATGTGTAGAGCCCTTGAAGGTAACAAACTTGCATCTGGCTAAATAGTCTCTAAGGAAAGAGTAACATGAACCTAATTTGTTCCTGTTATCCTGAAGCAAAGTGTATCTGACAGTCCTTTTTCGTCACTCTCATAACCTCCAGTCTTACATTTCACAAATATAACATTAAAACAAGGTCCTACTGTATAGCATAGGGAACTATAGTCAGTATCTTGTAGTAACCTATAGTGAAAAAGAATATGAAAAATAATATATTTGTGTGTGTATAACTGAATCACCACACTGTACAACAGAGACTAACACAACATTATAAATCAACTATGCTTCAATAAAATCGATAGATAAATAATAAATAAAAGCAAGTGACAAAACAAAAAACAAACATAACATTAGCATTTTGGTCCTTGCTTCAAGCTCTGCTTTCTAGAAAACACAGACTAAAACAATTGTCCAAGAGTGATTCTAGAAAACAACCCTCAGGAAGGAATTAGGGAATTGAATGGTCCACCTGTCTGAAAGTAATAGGTACTTCGTTGCTGGCGGTACATGGAATGGGAGCAATCCCTCTGTATTTTGTAGATTCATGAATTCCTCAACTTTCAACAGGGATAAAGTGCAGGTGGAGGGAGGCCAAGGTGATGCCCAGGGAGAATCAAGTGGTCGTGGCACCCAACTCACATAGAAACAACATTAATGACAAGGGTTGTGAATTAGGGTGAATACTGATGACAGCATTAAATATGTTTAAATAAGCAACAGGCTCAGGGAAGTCAATTTCAGGCATGATCTAAAATCCGGATGACCTCTATGGCAATGCAAAACCACATCTTTATTTCCTGCAGCCTCAGGCAAGACTGGGCTGAAAATCAGAGCAAGAATCTGGTGCTAAATTTTCCAGAACTGGCATTAAGATAAAATGCAGAGGCTTGGAGAATATTCCATGTCCCATCAGAGCCCTGATAGGGAATGCACAGGACTCTAAGCTCTGGGATGGAGGCATTTAGGTGAATGAAACAAGCATCTTGAAACTCCAACCTCCCTTAAGCCTCCTTCCCAAAGAAGCAGCACCTTCACTTTTGCCAGAGGAGACTAGACTCTACTTGCCTGGAGAGTGTTCGGTGATCTCACCTGAAGCAGTTTCTTCTCAAGATGATGCTTGTCGTCCTCAAGACAAATTAACTTCCAGCCACCCTCCTTGTCTCCAGACTGATAGCCAAAGTCAGATCTCAGCAAGCTCAGATGCAGAAGCAAAATCTCTGTTTCAGGAAGAAATTATCCAGATTGGAAAGAAATTACAAACCTAGCAGGAACTGAAGAACATAAATGCAAACAAATATTGAGGGTGTTAGCCCAGGGGTGGCAGAGATGGGGCTGGAGAGCGGGGAATTCATTGACATGTGGTAACTCATTTATGACTCATTTAATTTGTGCCAAGAACACCTGGGTAGTTTGCTGGGCTGGCTACTGGAAGCCTGGACTCCACAAGGAATGACAGTAAACCAAGTGGATAACCCAGCTTGGTATAGTATTAAAGGAGAAGTCAGAAGGCTTAGGGAAGTGGGATTATTAAACAGAGATTTAGATCCTGTATGGTTCAAAAACCTACCACTCAGAGAACACACTCTTCACTAAGGCAGTAAAAAAAAAAATCCGTTGGTGAGGAAGGTGTCGGCATCTGAGAAAATCTCAGTATTGGCTTTCGGAGGCACAATGAATGTAATTACTTAACAAGAAGAAAGTTGGAGTGGCAGATTCAGATGCCTTGATCCATAGGGGTCTACAGCAGTTTTAAATAGCTTTTGGTGTCCTGGGAGTAGATAAATGGACAACCAATCAAAATGCTGTCATATTTATATACTCAGAAAAATATCTAGATCTGAAAAACAGTAGGCTGACATTAACCACTGCAAAGGAAAGCCACAGCCCTCACCTCTAAGCCAGTTCATAGACCCAGAGCCCATGGTGAAGAACTATTCCAGGACTCTAAGTCCCAGCCAAAGTCAGCCTCCAGAAGACCCAGTGCATCTGCAAACCCACCCTGCGGTTACTCTCCCAGTTCCCAAATATATAGTTAGGGTGGATATACTTGGCATGTACTTAGCAGCTGACATATTCCTCACAGTACTGGCCTGATTTGTGGAGTAAAGGGTCACTACAAGAGGACCAGTGAGGTGGAAGCCCTGGAAATTTCCCCATCCCTGACACCAACCTCCAAGACAAATCAGAAGCAATGTCACCTTTCTGGAGAAATTTCAGAGTTAGCACCATCATCAAAGATGTGAAAGATGAAGGAAGTGGTCCCTATTGCATTTTGATTAAATTCACTCGTGACATTGGACCACAGCAAGATTGAACCCGTTTCCGGCTGCTGGTCTGAAAATGGATCTTTACTGGGGCAGGTCCACACAGTGTCTGGGGACAGAGTCAGTACACAGTCACTGTCTTGCCCCAGGGCCATGCTAACTTTCCTGTGCTCTGTCCTAATACAGCAGAGCATCTGCTGGTCCACAAGATTGATTGGCATTGTGCTAAGTGGAACTGGTGAGCAGAACTAGCAAGTATCCTAAATGCACTAACTAGACACATACATGCCAGAAAGTGGGAGGTAAACACCACAAAGATTGAGAAGCATGCCACATTGGTGAATTTTTTCAAGTTCCGTTTGTTTGGGATATGTCGAGACAATCCCTCTAAGGCAAAGGGCAAGTTGCTGCCCCTTGCATCTTCTAATACTAAGAAAGAGGCATAATGTTTGGGGTTTCTTTAGATGTTGAAGCCAACATAGTCTAGCCTTCTGTTCCATTTCTCTGAACTCAAGTGGCCACCCGTTTTGAGTGGGCAGCAAGTCCAAGTTGTGGTTACAGTTCCTGTTTCTTGGACCATGTGACCGACAGATCCAAAGGAGCTAGAGGTATCTGTGGTGGATAAGGGTGTGGCAGTCCCCAGTAGAAGGGTCAGAACAGAGCCCTCAGACTCTGGAGCAAGGCCATGCACTATGGCAGAGAGCTGTGCTGTTTGGAAAGTAACTTCTGGCACCGTATTGGCCCTGATAGAGACTTGGGAGCTGACCATGGGACACCTCGTTACTGCGCAGTCTGAGTCCCCATTGTGAGTGGCATGTTCTCTAACCTGCAGGTTACGAGCTCGGACGTACATGTCAGCGATCTATTATGCAATGGATGTGGTAGGTTTGAATCTAGTCTTTAGCAGATCCAGAGAGTTTAAGCAAGTTACGTAAATAGGTGTTCAGGACTCCCATTTCACTCATCTCTGCTGCACTGTTTAAGTCTCCTGTATTCCATACTTGCAGCCTCCTAGCATATGCCCTTCTGAACTCAGTCTTGGTTTACATAACAGGATTGCTCTGCATTGTCACCTCAATCAAGGGTGGCCCTTAAAGATGAGGCTGAAGGTAATTCTTCCAGTGAAACAATCTGGACCAGTTCGCCTGGCCATCCACTTGGTGTAGAGAGAGTAGTGGCCCGAGACATAGATGTGCACACTGCTTTCTTGGCAGCATTAGGTAGCTTGGCCAATTGGTCAAGGTCCTGGAAGGAAAAGGCTGGAAGATCAGAGATGAGGAAATCCAGGGCAGAGATGTGTAGATGGACCCGTAGAAGTGGGCACCAAGTGCATGGGTGCATCCTTGGTAAGTAACATCAGAGCCGGGGTCAGCACCCCGTTTTCTGACAGCTAGCCCAGAACAGTCTCACTGCATGCCCAGTTTCACCAGCCTTGCTTTGAACTGCGGCCAAATGGCCACCTTTTTATTGTAAAGGGACTTCTCCCCCTCCATTGGAATTCATGTCTTTGAAAACACTCTTTGCCTGCACGTATTCGAAGGGCTGGAATCAGGCCCAGGCGTAACTGAAATGGTGAGACCACGAGTTGTGTTATAACAAAATTCTACTGCGTTTGGAACAAAGGTGATGAAGACGTCGCAAGTGGTGACCAACGATACAGCCTTCCACTCTGCACTGCTTAGATTGAAATTCTGCAAGACCGTGTGAACTGGCTTCCTTCGGAAGTTTTCGTCGTCTCCTTTCAACTTCCTTAATTGCTGCGCCCTCTGGTGGTTATGAATTTAATCAGGTCTGTCTGTTCCTGACTTCGCAGGTGAGATGGAAATGTCGGTGCTGGAGCATTGGAACCTCACCCTTCTTCAAGATCCAGGTACTCACACTCACACACGCAGCTCTGGGGAAGACCAGGCTGGATCAAGAAGAGCCTGATGGCAGAGACTCGACGGCAGGGGACTCTGCCTGGAGGTAGATGAGGGAGGTGACAGGAGGGGTCAGTGGGAGAGGAGCAAGTATTTCAACACGGGAAACCACAGGGTTTGGAAGAGGACTCAAATGAGAGGAAGAAGGGAAAACTATGAAAGGTTAGGCTAGGAGATTGCTCCTGGTTCCAGGACACTGGCCAGAGCCAGGTTACTACCTACTACTCCTCCCCCAGAAGTTACAGAGTGTACAAAGCTCCATCGGGCAATCTGAAGTCAGCACCATCCACTTCTCTCAGGCTTTCCCCTCATCTGTCTCCTTTATGCCTCATCCCTGCACTGGCCAGAGAGGCTGGCCAACTAACTCATAGGCAAAGGAAATGGTACAGGTGACAATACCCAAAATCTTGTACCTACTGGAGTGATGCCTGAGCCCTCTCTCCAACCCACCCCCACTAGCCCCTAGAAATTCATTCCTTGAGAGAAAGCCTTCTCTGGGCTTCAGAGCAGAATGCAAGTCGATCTAGAAAAAAGAGAGCACATTTTTCCCCGGAAAAAAAAAAAGATTTTTTTGGAAAAACTGGATTAAGCAAAGATAAATAGCTTTCTATACTGCAGGACTTCTCTGAGCCTTAAGCATATTAATGTGCTCTGAGAGTCAGCTACTGGGAATTATAGGATAGCATTTCCACAATTTATTAGAACATGGTAACCTGCTATTCAAACGTTGAAAGAATTTCTCCAGAACCCACTTGAGAAGCAATTCCTTAAACAACTAGTCAGCTTGTTCCTATTAAGGTCCTCGTCACCAGAGGGCAGCTGCTTGTGATAGAAAAAGTACTATTCTAGGTGCCGAGATGCTGGAGTTCCCCCACCCCTACATCTGCCATTCTGTGTGTGCTTTTGGTTAGTTCCCTTCATTTCTTCGGGTTCCATTTCCTCATCTGTAAAGAGTTTGCAGAAATCTGTGGTTTTCAAACTGTCCAGTGAAACCTGGGGCTTTACAGAGGTACATCATTCATTCCACAACAGTCATAAAATTTCCATAAATTAAAAAAATGTGAACTCCCAGGGGGATCCTTTACTCTCTTTTTACCTGTTTTATATTGAAGATTCACCAACGATTTCATTTGTTGAAAAGAGTTTATTTGCTAAAATTGGTTGGAAACCTCTAGCATATTTGATCTCTAAGGACAATTCCACACATGTATACAAGTGTGTGAACTAGGATTCAAGTAGAGCTGCCTGGAATTACAAGCTTGACCAGTGTGGGTGGATGCTAGCTGTGGGGATGGCCAAGTCACGAGACTGCGGGGGAAGCTTTTGGACCAGATCATTCAGCTATTGGGAATAATGAGAGAGGGAATGGATGTGACTATACTGGAAACTGTTAAGGGACGCACTTTGGGAGATACAGGGGCGAGTCTAGATTGACCAAGGGAACCAGATCCAGGGCAGAGGGCCCTGTGGTTGAAATTGCTGCTCAGGGTCACTGCACCAGCCTCTTCTCTCTTTTTTTCCTATCTCCCCACTCAGTCTCCAGTGTTATCAAATAGCCCCTTTCTTGCTACCCGGTTGCCCGTGAACCTACAAGAATGCATTGGAAGCTTTGCAGAAACTCCATACCCTGTCCTCAGCGGCATACCAGAGAGCTGCAATCTACACAGCTATCAGAGGAGAAAACAGGTATCATGGGTTAAAAAAAAGAAACCAAAACTGAAATTACCCAATCCTTAAAAAATAAATGATGCAAGAGCCTTACATACCAAATCTGTGAGTTTCAGCAAAAATAGAATTTAGAAAATTTGTAACTTTAAATCTATATATTAGAAAATTAGAAAAAAATTAACTAAGAATATAACTCAAGGGTGTTGTAGTCACAGTGGCAGTTTAGTTTTTTACTCTTGACACATAAGCCGACCAGACAGGATACTCCCCATCAAATAATAATAATAATAATAATAAAAATAATAATAATAATAATAATAATAAAATAAATAAAAATTATAATTATTTGCAGATGAGGTAAAAAACACAACGGAATATACAGATTATTGAATTGATGAAAGTTCACAAATGTTGTAGATATGAGACCAATATACAAAAACAATTGCTTTCTTACACACTAGTAACAAAGAGTTTTTAAAATGAAGCATAAGAAAAAGATTTTAAAAAGGTACCTGAACAAATCTAGCAAAATATATGAAAGAATTTTAGGGAGTAAACTATAAAAATGCTCTAATATTTTTAAAGAGGACATAACTGACTGGAGAGAGATACCATTTCTTGTGGGCCGGTGCAGTGACCAGACTCTGCTGGGAAGTAAGGACCACAGCTGTACTGCCCACCAGGTCCCCACCCTGCATCTGTCACAGGCACCCAGGCCACCCAGAGCATTTGCTCCCAGGTCCCGCTAGGGGGCTCTGTTACTTTATTTTTCTGAAGACTGAAGACAAACAAATGCCACTTTGAAAAAAACTATTCAAAGCCAGATTAAGTGGGCTGCCTGGAATCCTGTGGTCTTCAGAGAAACCGAGCTCCCGCAGCCAAAGCTGTGGGCACGAGGGGGAGGAAAGAGAGCTCACATTTATTGGAGACCTTCTGCGTGTCAGCCAGTTCACAAAATACCTTCGGATTAATAACAGTCAACACTAAGTAATACTTGGTGTGTACGGGGCACTGCTGTATGCTCTTTACAAATACTGACACACTTAAGCCTGGCAACAATCCAGGAGATAAGTAGAGAAATACAGAGAGGTTAAGTAACTTGCCTAAGGTCACACAGCTAGTAAGTAGTATGGTCATTTGGGCCATTTCATCCTCAAGACAACCTGTAAGGTAGGTGTCGTCCTTCCTATCTTGCAGATAAGGAATCCAGGCTCAGAAAAATTAAGAGGCCGAAGTCACACACCTAGAATTCAAAGAAGCAGAATTCAAATCTAGGTCTATTTGACTCAGGACAAAATAGAAGACAAACTATCTTCCCTGCGAGGGAGAAAAAGACTAGTTCACAGGGAGGGTCTGGTGTCCTTAGGCCCACGTGGGTCACTTATGCAGGCTTAGGGACACCATAAAGGACTGGGCAGCCCGCCCTTTACTGTAGACAGGGCTGAGCTATTCTGAACTATTTCAAGAATTGCTTTAAAAGAATCAGAAGAGGACAAGGTCTGTCATCTTGCATGCAAACCACCCCCTCCCAGCCTTCCACCCCTACCTGGGTGTGGACAGAGAGGAGCAGGTGTCTGCCCCGACTCGGGAGGATGCGGGAGCATTGCCTTGGGGGTGCGGGTGGCAAGTTCATGGTCAGGGCCAGCAGAGGTGCTGTAAGGTGGGGTCTGAGAGGATCTACAGAAAGCCTCAAAATTGCTCCTTAACCCAACTTTTAACTGCTGCTTGGAACCTCCCCTGCCCTTACCTTTAGAGATGTATTTATTTGACTTAAAGCATCCATTGGCCTCTGCTAAAATACAAATACTACCCATGGTGGTCTTAGTGTCATTCACCAAACACTTCTAGCTGCTGTCCATCCAAGCCCATGGTAGGATGGCACACCCTGTCCCCGTGGAGTTGAGAGTGGTCACGTTACTCACTGTGGATAATGAAATGTGAGTAGGCGTGGTGCCAGACACCTCCGCTGGAAGCTTTTCAACCCCCATGCTCAATTCTGTGACCTCTCTGTCCCTCCACCACAGTGACCAGCAGTGCTCCAGGCAGTGTTGGGTCTAGCAGCCTGGGTCCCAGGGTAAAGATGTCAACCTCCATGGGCACACAGTATGAGTGAGAAACAGCTCTGTGGTAACAGCCCCAAGATTTTGGTGTTATGTGTAATGATGGTATAACTGCTCCATCCTGACTGATACACCAGCAGGGCGCATTCATCCAGAGTCAGCCCTTAACAACTTAGTGTGAGTTTACACAGGGCCAGGACTTTGAAAAACCTGGAGCTTTCCTGGGGAAAAATGAGAAGGAAAAAAATCTCCAAAGATGGAGTTAATAGTTAGTTAATCTCCAAAGATGGTCCCAAACATTTCCACTCCTCTGGTGTACACATGTGGTTCCTCACATGGAGTCTCATTTTCCTGACCTTGAATCTGGGCCGATTTTAGTAACTTGCTTGGCCAACCGAATTTCCAAATGATATTCTGGGATGGCCCAGGCTAGGTCCTAAGAAGCCTGGGTCTCTTGGAACCCTCACTCTTGGGACCATCCCTCTCAGAAAGCAGCTGTCTTGCTGGAGACGCTCAAACCAGAAGAGGCCATGCATATGTGCCCTGTCACCCACTCCCTGCTGCATTCCAAGCCAACTGGCAGCCATGTGAGTAAATCATCTTGAACGTCGAACCCTGTGGAGCCTTCAGTCCCAGGCACCACTGAATATAAGCACATGAGAAATCCCAGGTGAGACCTGCCCTGCTGAGCCGGTCAACCAAGGAAGGCAATGCAGTAACAAAATTGTTGTTTCAGGCACTACGATTTGGGGTGGTTTGTTAAGCTGCAATAAATAAAATAAATAGATATTGGTTCCTGGAAGCAGGGTGCTATT
This sequence comes from Camelus ferus, assembly GCF_009834535.1. NCBI lineage: Eukaryota > Metazoa > Chordata > Mammalia > Artiodactyla > Camelidae > Camelus > Camelus ferus. The sequence goes on from NC_045725.1 coordinate 14,921,907, forward strand.
GGTTTGTTCGTTTTTAATGGAGGTACAGGGGATTGAACACAGGACCACATGCATGCTAAGCACACACTTCACCACTGAGCTCTACCTTCCTTCTGCTGGGGTAGTTGTTTTTTGTTTTTTGCTTTTTGTTTTTAATCTAAGATTGGTGGCTTTGGCTTTGAGAGCAGCGAACAGACAGAAGCTAGAAAGACTCAGAGGAGACAGGTGGTGAGAGCTTGATGGACAGGAAGGCAGAGCATAGAGAAGAAGGTGATTCCACCCTCACGCAGTGGGGAAGTCACAACACTGGTAACTTCAGTGACATCACATAGAAAATATACCTAGTGAACTGGTATATTTGACTAAAGAGATTTCCCAGCTGAGGGTTCTAAGGGCCAACATGTTTCTTTTAGCTGCTTTTGACAAGGTGCCCACAGAGAAAGAAAAGAGAAGAAACGACCTAAAAAGACGTGGTTTCGTTTTTTAAATTTATTTAACTCCCCCACCCTTGACAAAATTTTTTACAGCAGTTTGAGGTGCACAGCAAAATTAAGAGGGAGGTACAGAGAGTTTCCATACGTCCCCTCCCCCTACACGTGCAGAATCCACCCCCTTATCAGCATCTCCCACCAGAGTGGTACCTTGGTTACCACGCTGAACCTACACTGACACAGCATTGTTACCCAAGGTCCATAGTGTGCATCAGGTTGTACATTCTACAGGGTTTGACAAAAGCATTACATGTACCCACCATTATAGTATCATACAGAGTCTTTTCCCTGCCCTAAAAATCCTCTTACTTAGAGTCTCTTATGAATTTGAGGTCCAATGGCAGGTGGGCCTAGAGTTGTCTGAAGGTGAATGAGCTGCCGTCCAAGATATCTCCGTTGTGTGGCTGGCAGCTGATACTGTTGGCTGGGAGCTCAGATGGCGCTGTTGACGGGAGAGCCTACATGTGGCCTCCATCTGGGACTTGGACTTTTCCTTGCATAGGGGCTGGCTTCCTAGTGGAAGCATCTTAGTAACGTGTTTAATTATGTCTGCTCAGTATCTGCATCATTATTAGGATTATTAGAAGAATTAGGATTATTCTGTTAGTATAAGGTACTCACGCTACCCACGAAATGTCGTAGTGTTATTATTTGAAAGTAGAATTGGAGTAGTTGTAAATGTATATTTCAAACTCCAGGGCAACCATTAAAAAAAAATTGAAAAAGAAAAAGAAAAACTATAATCGACAGGCTAAGACAGGAGAGAAAATGGAATCATATAAAATGTTTGATGAAAACCACAAAAGATGGAAAAAGACTGGAAGAGAAAAATAGAAATAAAGAACAAGAACAACAAATAGAAGTAGTGACAAATATGGCAAATGTCTACCGCTATCAATAATCGCTTTGAATGTCAGTGGTCTATGTAAGAGTGACCCAGCTGAGCAGAGGGCCCTCCTCAGTGCAAGTGGGCGTCATCCAGTGGCTTGCATTGAACAAAAAGGTGGAGGAAGGGTGGACTGGTTCTTTCTGCTTGAGCTGAGACATCCATCTTCTCCTACCCTCAGACACCGGTGCTCCTGCTTCTGGGGCTTGTTGACTCAGATCAGGACTTACACCACCAGTCCCCCAGCTCTCAGGCCTTCAGACCCAGGCTGACTTACACCACCAGCTTGCCGGGTTCTCCAGCTTGCAGACAGCAGATCACAGGCCTCCTTGGCCTCTGTGACCACATGAGCCAGTTCTTATGGTAAATTGTCTCACAGATAGACAGATAAATACATAAGTAGGTAGATGGATAGACGGATGGATGGATGGATGGATGGATGGATGGATGGATGGATGGATGGATAGATAGATAGATAGATAGATAGATAGATAGATAGATAGATAGACAGACAGACAGACCCTATTGGTTCCACCCTGTGGAGAACCCTGACTAATACACAGAAGTTCAAGTGTCCAGTCCTGGCTCTTTCATTCACCTTTTAATAACCGGAGTTGCTTAAATGTGTGATGAGTGCATAGTGGGATGCCTGTCACTAGAGTTGTTCAAGCACAGCTCAGAACGCAGCCTCATGAGGTCCTCGGTTCAGTAAGTAAATGAATGATGTAATAAACTGGGTCCTGCCTGGGGGCACCAGAGTGCCACGAAAGACTGTTAAAGTAAGACCCCAGTGGCAGTCAGGTGGAGAATGGATTGGCGGGGAGAGACCTTCGGAAAAAATTGTGGTCATCCAGGGAGACATTAAGAAGGCCTGGAGAGGCATTATCCCTTCTGGCATTTAGCATACTCATTCATTCATTCATTCATTCATTCAAGAAGTATTTACCAAGTCCCTAACATGTCTCAGGCAATATCTTAAGCATTGGGAATTATTTCTGAGAACAAGAGGGGTATTTACGATATTGTTTTGTTATTTAACTGCTCTGATTAACTTGCTCCTTGGCCTTGCTTCTATACATTTTGCTCAATAAACAGGAATTGAATTGAATTGAATTGAATTGAATTGAATTGAATTGAAATAATACAAGAATTGTGATAAACCCCACAGCTCTCCACGTAGACTATTAAGACCTGGATCATAGAGATAGAGAAAATAGGTCACGAAAGGCAATAGGAAAATCTCCCCTCTCTCAATTCCTGAATTACCCACAAGCGCTAGCGTGCTGTCCACCATGGGGAACACAGTAACCCGGTCCATGTGTTCTCTTTTGCAAGTTCTCAGGCTCATGTCTAGTTGACAGAAGCTGGAGTCAACTGAAGGCTCTGAACTCCACTCACTGTATCCTGCTGAAGCTCCCCCAAAATACTGAGGTGCAGATTGAAACAAACACTTTCCCAGAAGAGAGAGGGAGGCTGGCTTAACCGCAAAGTGTGAGAAAGGAGGAAGGAACATTCTCCTTAGTGTTTCTAAAAATAGCTCCAGTCAAGACACTTCATTCAAAGTTTTTCAAATATGAAAATGAAACAGAAATCTCGTGCTGCCATCATCCTGAGTTTATCAGAAGATGGAAGAGACAGCAGAAGATCTCTTCCTGGGTCTTGTGCCAAAAAAAAAAAGCTGTTTAAGCCTACCTTTGGTGCATGAGCAAGTTAGTTGGGGGACTGGGGTTTGCCTGCAAGAAGAGAGGAGTCAGGAGAAAAATAAAATCAAAATGGTGATGCATTTGTCAGCTGCTCTTGTTTTCGCCTTCACTTTCCATCTAGATGCTCGGCTCTCTAATCCCACTTCAGGAGAAGATGGAACTAATCTTAGCTTTCCACTAATTGAGGTAGAATTGTTCTGATTTGGGGAGGAACAGAGAGTCCAAGACCTACTTATTCTATGATTCATGGTTCTGGCTGTGTCTGGACCGGAGCAGGGCGAGAATCTAGACAAGGTGCCCTGTAGGGCTCAGTGGCAGATGACCCAGCTGTGGGAAGCAGAATGAGACAGCGATCAAGGAATTGCAGCTGTCAGGACCCCTGCCCTCTCAGCACTTGGTAAAAGCTGAAATGAGGATGAGGTGACACCTCCCTGGAATCTTACAGGCCTCCCTCGTTCCCCTGGTCCCAGGCTCAGCTCCTCCCTGACAAAACTTTGGCCTGGAAATGCTCCAGGTCCAGAAGTCACGCTCTCTCCAGGAGGTGAGGGGGCAGACTCTTCTCCCTCCCTTGGCCCTAATCTGGCCTCACCTGGGCTCCCCTGGCTCATGCTGCACCCACAACTCTATGGCTCCAACTCTAGAAGATGGAGCTTAAGAAAAGTTTAGGACATAGTGGATCCTCCATATTTGGTAGCTGTTATCATCAAGTTAGCCTTCTGGGCTTCAGTCTCCTCATCTGTAAAATGGGCTTAACAGCTGCTACCTCGCAAGATGGACCATAGGGATAAGGATTTAGTGCATGCCCCAGGCACTGTGCTAAGTACTTCACACGCATCGTCTCATTTATATTAACACAACTACATAGCTACTATTACTATCTTGTTTTACAGATGAGAAATCTGAACAGAGACAGGTTTTAAAAAGCCTGCCCAGGGTCACACAGCTAAAGCCAGGACTGAAAATCAGATTTGTCTGTCTCCAAAGCTCATGTGCTTAATGAATGTTTATAAAGTGCCTCAGTCATAGTAAGAGTATCAGTTCACTATGCTAGGAACCAGATCACCCCAAAACTTAGTGGGCTGAGACAACCAGCTTTTATTCAGCCCACAATTCTGCAGGCCAGTAACTTAGGCTGTGCTCCCCTGAGTGGTTCTTCTGGTCTTTGCTGGGCGCCCTCAGGCCTCTGTGTTCAGGGGCAGGGTGGGGAGGTGGCTCTGCTCACCCGTGTTGACTGGCTGTGGCTTGGGGCTCTGTGGCTCTCCTCCACGCGGTCTCTCAGCCCCCAGAAGGCCAGCCTGGGCCTTCTCCCATGGCAGTGACCTAGACTTGGAACTGGCACTCTGTCCCTTCTGCCTCACTCTTCTGTTCAAAGTAAGTCACAAGCCAGCCCAGGTTCAAGAAGTGGGGAAGTGGGTTCCAACTCTTGCTAGGAGGCTCTGCAAAGACACTTTCAGAGGGTGAGATAGGAGAAGTCATTAACAGAGCAATCGATCAATCATGCTAGGCATTCAATAAACAGTGGGCAGTGTTACTACTAGATAATTTTGGACAATATCCACTAGACAAACTCCGGTAACTACCCTACAGCCACTAAGTTCCCTAGAGAACTCCTTGCAGTGATCTGGGCTCTAGCAGCTACAAGAAGGGCGGAAACACAACTCATCAGAAATCTTTCTCCGCCTTTGGCTCTTCCTTCCTCTGGGGTGACATCCTTCTCCCACATCCCCATGAGGTGGCAGAGGGGACCACCAGCAGCCCCAGGTTGTTCCCACTCTCCGCCACTCACCCCCTGACTGAAAGAGACTGTCTCTATCCCAGCACCTCATGCAAAGCCCCAGAATGACCCCCAGCAGCTCATGTGGTGTCCCAGGTGCATCCCATAGGTCCTTGCGGTCAACGATTGGCCAAGTCTGAGTCTCAGCTCCATTCCTGACAGAGAAGAGATGTGCCTCCCAAGAGGAAGATGACAGTGCCCTTCCCAGGAGAAGGGGGAGAGGGCACCGGGACAGCCCTTAGTAAATGTCAATAGCCTGCCTTTCTCATGCTCCCAGAGGATGCCCTCCCTGTTTCCCTGGTGTCCCTACACTGATCTGATGCTTCTAGGTTAAAATACACTAACCAGATCTGAAATACTAGTTACAAGTCATAAAGTTCAAGGGAACTTCTCTGAGCTGAAGTAGAATTGCCTTGAAATCCTAATTACGAAATCCTAAATGAGACTATTATAGAAGGATGAAAATGAGAACTATTCAGGTTAGAAAGTGTAAAGAATGAGAAACCAAACCAAACGGGATGGGACAGGAGGTTGATAAGAAGAGAGGGAGGCCTTCTGTATGCAGAGTATACTGGTGGCTTTATTCCTGGTCTGTGGAGCAGCCTGGAACAAAGCCTGTGCAAAAGCTAGAGACAAAGGAGAGCTCCTGGCTTCTGCACCAGAAATTCTCCTTACTTTTTTAACCTTGTGATTCCCTTGGTTCTAACTCAGAGAGACCTGTGCCCAAGTCCCGACTCCCCCAACTTACTAGCTGCATGATCTTGACAGGGGGACATGTCATTTATTGTCCAAACTGGGACACTTTAGAAAGCGAAAGGGGAAAACCAACTAGGGAATATAACAAAAAAGAGGCACACTCACAGACGCAGAGAACAAACTAGTCACCGGTGGGGCGAGGGGCAGGATGGGGCAGGGGCGTAAATACACAAACTAATGCGTATAAAATAAGCTACAAGGATGTATTGTACACCAAGGGAATAGAGCTGAATACTTTTAACTACAAATGGAGTATAACCTTTAAAAATTGTGAATCACTATATTGTACGCCTGTAACATATATAATATTGCACAGCAACTGTAATTCGATAAAATAATAATAGTAATAAACAAAATGAAAGGGGATGTTGTTAATGATTTCACAAGGGCAGTATAATGTATGGGCATCCCTCTCTTTTTTAAAAACTCATTTTAATGAAGTACAATGATTTACAGTGTTGTATTAGTCTCTGGTGTGCAGCAGAGCGATGCAGTCATACACACACACATTATATATATTATTTTTCGTTTTACTTTCTATTATAGGTTACTACAAGATATTGAATAGAGTTCCCTGTGCTACACAGTAGGGTCTTGTTGATCTGTTTCACATATAATAGTTAGTTGGGCATTCCTCTCATAAGAAAAATGATAAATACTTACATTCCTAGTGCTATATAGTATCTGTTCAGCACTTGTTAAGTTGTCTTCAGTTCTTTCTATTCTCTCTATAATCTTATGGTGTGGGAACTATTATTATCCCCCACTTTACAGATGAGAAAACTGAGGCTTGGAGAAATTAATTAACTTACCCAAGTCTAGGGGACAATAGGTTTCAGTTTTCCTACAACTACACAGTAATTGGACGGTAAAGAACCATTAGAACTTGACCATCTACGTGAGTCTCCTTGCTGGGAGCACACATCTCAAGAAACTATACAGCTTTCAATGGTGTTCGTCACTGTACACATTTGGAATTGTGCTTCTGGAATGTCCCACTGACCTTGAGGTGCATATATTTCTAAAAATTTTTATCTATTTGTATTGTGATATAATTGCCATATAACATTAGATTACTTTCAGGTGTACAACGTAACCATTCGGTGTTTGTATACATTGTGAAATAATCACAGCAGGTCTAGGTAACTTCCATCACCATACATAGTTACATTTTTTTTCTTGTGATGAAAACTTAAGATCTACTCTCTTAGCAACTTTTCAATATACAGCACAGTATTATTAACTAGAGTCACCTTGCTGTACACATTATTACATCCTCATGACTTATTTATTTTATAACTGGAAGTTTGTACCTTTTGACCCCCTTCACCCTTTTCTTCCCCCACCACCTGCCACACACACACACGGAAGTACCTCTTCTTGAGAATCACTTTTATGACAGTAAGTTTTCATCCATAGAGATTAAATATGATTTTTGAAGAGAACCCAAAGTGATTCAGGTAAAAGTGAATCATCTAAAAGTATATTTTGACTTCTGGATTCCATCTAGGATGTAGAAAGCTGAAAAGAGTGTCATTCCTGCATTAACCACAAGAAAAAGCCAAAAAAAAAAAATCTAAAAAAAAATCATTACTTTTCTTGAGCGCATCAAAAAACTGATGTCACAGAGCAACACAATTAGCATCAAATCTAAGGAAGAATGGGCTCCTCCAAAGATCGACAGGACATGAGCCCTGGCTCACCTGCAACAGAGCAAAGAAGGAAGACAGGGCCACCAGACAAGTCAGAGGAAGCACCCAGCCAAAATGTCGGAGGACACACAAAGGCCGAGTGTGGGCTCGCATGAGACCATAAAACCCTCGGGGGTTGCAGACGTGGGAGAGCCCCCATCCCTCAGCAGTTCTCCTCCATGGCCCCCACCAGGCACTCATGAAAAAGATGGGGACAGGGAGGGAGACCAGAGAAAGCTTTCCTCCTTGGTTCAGGACTGGAAGAGGGGAGTGGTCATAGCCGTGGGCTTTCCCACGAGACCCATGAGACCACACCCCTATCTTTCCCTCGCTGTGAAATTCAGCATTAAGCCACTGGGGAAAGGAAAGCCACCCTATGGCCCCTAGAGCACAGGTGAAGACACACTGCAGCTGGAGGAAGGAAAGAGGAAGAAGTCTCTATTCCCAGAGGAGGGGCTGGGCCACACCTTTGGGTCTCTGGTTACTGGAGGAAGGTCAGGATCACTGAGAAAAACCAACTTCCAAGACACAGAGACCAGTGCCTGCCCAAGGTTGGGCTGAATCAGAACAACAGAGAATCTCACTCCCCCTCCTCCACACCCACTGCCAGGCCAACAAGCACCAGGGGACAGGCAACAGCAGCCCTGGGGGAGGGTCGGGGATGGGAGGAGACTCCCTCTGTGGTGCAGCCACTCAGGGAAGCGGAAGGGAGGGAAGGAGCACTGAGAAAAATCCTTCTAGCATCCCAGCCCCTCCCTGAGCACATGGTGATGCAGATCAATGGAACAAGTGGAAAGAAAACCAGTGAAGACCTAGCAGCCTGCACAACACTTCCAGCCACCCTGACCTAATTGGATTTATAGACCATTTCAAACAATGACATCAGAATACACATTCGTTACAAGTGCACGTGGAACACTCACCAAGATATTCCATAAAAGAAACTTCAACTCATTTAAGAGACTTGGAATCATGGAAAGGATGATCTCAGATCATAATGGAATTATACTGGAAATAAATAACAGAAAGATATCTGGACAATCCGCAGATATCTATAAATTATGTGCCATACTTCCAAGTAACCCATGAGTCAAAGAAGTCACATGGGAATTAGAAGATATTTTGGGTGGAATGAAAATTAAAACAAAGCATATCAATTTGTGGAATGTAGCTAAAGCAGCACTTAAAGGGAAATTACAGCATCAAGTTATCATTTTAGAAGATGAAGAAAGGTCTCAATTTGAGGTGCTCAACAATAATGAGCAGCTCAAAACATTTATTTAGATCTCCTTTGATATATCTCAGCAATGCTTTGTAAATTTTAGGCTAGAGGTCTTGGATATATTTCACCATAAAGTTTTGAATTTACAAAAAGAAAAAAATGACCTCTGAGCATAAAACAGCTTTTATTTCTGTTAGGGGTATATTCCAAATCAAATAAAGAAACTTCACTTGTTCATTTTTATCAACAAAAGTTCAAATAATGAAATGAGGCATTTCTAGCTACCTATCTAAGAGGTAGGTCCAGTTATCAGCTCCTTGAAGGTAAGAGAGTGTCTCTTTGACTGGAGATGAACAACCCTTAACAGATTTTCCTGCCCAGATGGGACTCTCTCACAAAAGCATTTTAAAAGGCATTATATCTCTTAGCCAAATATTACTCATCCTTCAAGACTCAGCTCCAGTGGCACCTTGTCTAAGAAATCATCTCCAATGCCAGCCGGCCATCCATGCTGTTCCTGTGTCTCCCCTGTCACCCTGCGTTTGCCTTTATCTTAACTTGCAGTTAGCCAGTGATAACAGATCTGAAACCGAGCGACAAACATACACCAGTTTACTCCCTCATTTAAAAATGTGAAGGTGGGCAGTCTGAGGCCAGTGTGGCAGCTCCGTGAAGTCATCCACTTCTGCGCCAGCATCCCCACTGCATGGTTTCCATCCTCCAGGTTACCAGATGATCCAAAATGGCAGCTGGAAATGCAGCCTTCTGGTCCACACTGCAGACACCAGGAGGGGCTGAAGGGGCCACAGGTGGCCCTCCCTTTAAGCAGTCTTCCCGGATGTCCCACATCACACTGGCAAGGAGCTAGTCCAGAGGCTACTACTAGTCACAGGGAAAGAAGCGAGAGATGCAATCTTTACCTTGGGTAGCAATGTTCCCAGCTAAGAGTCAGGATTCTATTACTACCGAGGGAGAAAATTGATGTGGACAGGCAACTGGTAGTCCCTGCCCACTCAACTTAACATGCCACGTGGTAATTCCTGGTTGTCTGTCTCTGCTACAAGAATGTGTATCCTGAGTGGCAAGTGCATCACTTCTCAGCCTTTTGGCTAAGATCAGGTGTGGTATCTGAGTGGCCAGTGCAGTACCTGGCACACAGTAGGAATGGAAAAAATTTGAACTTTTGTCCGGAGGTTTATCACACATATGTGAGTGCACTAACCTTAAGTGGATACCTATTTCAATGAGTTTCACACATGAATACACCTCCATAGCCACCACCCAGGTCAAGATGTAGACCACTGCCCGCCTCCCAGAATTTCCTCCCCACCCCTTCCCAGTTAACTCCTTCCCTAGGTGACCGCCATTCTGACTGTTCTCACCTCAATTAGTTGTGTGTGTTGTTGAATTTCCTGTAAATGAAATCATGGCACTCAACATTTTAACCAACGAATGATTTCTAGGAATTACAACCATCCCATCTAGATTTTCTAGGTTACTTACTCTTCATTCCAAATAGGCTGTTATAAAAACATTACTTCCTAGAAAATTGGATTCCTAATTGACATCCCCAGATGCTGCAAACAGACATGTAGTCCAATTCCCTTTGGCCTGCACTGTTTTCCACAATAAAGTTCTCTCGTCTGTCCTCCTTTTTAAGAGAAACATAGCTTAAAAATGCCACCTCCATCAAGAAGCCTCCTGCTGCAGTCACAGGTGTGCCAGGACACTCACCGTGTGTTTGATGGGGCGAGTGATGACGCTGGGACAAAAACAAAAGCTGGCAATGGAGACAAACAGACTCAGGGCTGGCCATCTGGAACACCTGCCGCTGGCCCAGTGGGATGCTGTGTGCCCGTCCAAACTGCCCAGCTGGAGAATTCTCTGCCCCTGCCACCCCCACCATTGGCAAGGAACCATCACCCTCCTCACTGGCAGTCAGCTCCTTTTCTATTGGTCAGAAACAGAAAAGCGGGCCCAGATTTGTTAATCAGGCCCAGCAGGACACGGCAAAAGCTTGGCAGAACCGTAAGCAGCAGACAAAAGGCTGTCAGAGCTGGGTCTGATGGGAAGGCAGTGCCACTTTCTAGCAGAAGCACGGCATCTCCGTCATGTACGAAAATGACCCCATTTTTCTTGGGAGCCACTGCAGAAAGTTTGTCCTGCCACACATCAGACTTTAGCTAAAACCAGGAAGTTGACTGGGACCGGGGGAGCGAGGAGGAGGCGGGAGGGGCAGAGGGGATACAGCACAATGAGGATGCGATCATTCACACGAAAGCAGGGGAAGTGTGGATGGGCAAGAATGATGGCACTGTAACCAGGGTGCTGTCTTCCCTTCGCTCCAGGAGTATCAGCACACCCCAACTGATGCCCAGAGAACTGATCTCAAGACCTAGCCTCCCACTCCGGGGGTCCTGGGTGATGCTGAGAAGTAGGGCGGAGTAGTAAATGCCAGATTGGATCTCCTATTCTAGGTACTTCTGGCCTGGTCCTGAGGCCTTCTCCCATCTTTCTTCCCTCCTCCAGGACCACAGCTCAGTTCAGCGTTGTGAAGTCAGGCTGGGACGACTTCCCCAGGATGTGTCTCCCAAAATGTACTAGCTGGATCTTCAGGGGGTGGTGATATTCAAGTGGGAGTTTCTCCTTTAGATTCTTATGCATAAAAGTATGATTTCCCCTCCCTTGAGGAGTGGCAACTAAATGCCTCAAAGGGGGTTCAGGCCAGCACAACCCAGAGATCTAACTGGGGCAACGAGGCACCTTCTTGTCTCAGAGGTGATTCATTCTCCTAAGGTCAGCTCAACCAGGGTGATTCTCTGCATCTTTCTCACCAAGGGAGAGAGAAAAAGAAGTTTAATCTCCACGAGGGCATTTGAATACACCACAGTGAGGATGCTGGACAGGGAGGCTCTGCCCTTTGCCCTGCTCAGACGCTGCTCTCCCGTCCAGGCCCCTCAAACTCTGTTACGGGCTGAATCGTGTCCCTCCCGGAAACTCACCTGTCCAAGTCCTAACCCCCAGTTCAGTTACATCTGAATGTGACTGCGTTTGGAGAAAGGGCCTTTACAGAGGTAAGTAAGGCAATGCAAGGTCATTAGGGTGGGTCTCATCCAATGTGACTGGTGTCCTTATAGGAGGACACAGACACACACAAAGAAGACATAGAAAGAAGATGACCATCTACAAGCCAAGGAGGGAGGCCTCAGATGACACTAACCATGGTGACATCTTTTTTTTTTTAATTGAAGTACAGTTACAATGTGTCGATTTCTGGTGAACAGCACAATGTCCCAGTCATGCATATACATACATATATCCATTTTCATATACTTTTTCATTAAAGGTTATTACATGATATTGAATATAGTTCCCTATGCTACACAGAAGAAATTTTGTTCTTTTAAAACTATTTTTATTTATAGTGGCTAACATTTGCAAATTTCAAACTCCCAAATTTATCCCTTCCCACCCCTTTTCCCCGGTAGCTATAAGATTGTTTACCATGTCTGCGAGTCTGTTTCTGTTTTGTAGATGAGTTCATTAGTGTCCTCCATTTTTCTTTTTTTAGATTCCACATATGAGTGATATCATATGGTATTTTTCTTTCTCTTTCTGGCTTGCTTCACTTAGAATAACATTCTCCAGGTCCATCTATGTTGCTGCAAATGGCATTATTTTATTATTTTTTATGGCCAAGTAGTATTCCATTGTATAAATATACCACATCTTCTTTATCAAGTCATCTGTCGATGGATATTTTGGTTGCTTCCATGTCTTGGCTATTATAATTAGTATCTATGAAAATTGGGGTGCATGTATCCTTTTGAATTAAGGTTCCCTCTGGATATATGCCCAGGAGTGGGACTGCTGGATCATATGGTAAATCTATTTTCAGTCTTTTGAGGAATCTCCATACTGTTTTCCATAATGGCTGCCCCAAATTACATTCCCACCAGCAGTGCAGGAGGGTTCCCCTTTCTGTTGACATCTTAATCTCGGACTTCCAACCTCCAGAACTGTGAGAACGTAAGTTTTTGTTGTTTAAACCAATCAGTGTGCAAGGCTTTGCTATGGCAGCCCTAGCAAACTGACATAATCCTGTCTCTTCTGTGAAACTGTTTTTTGACATCTCAATGAATTCGGTTATTATGACAAATCTCCAGGTTTTCTCTAAAAGCTTGTATTACGTAGCAGTGGCCCCTACACTTCTTCCTGGCACACTCCCAAACAAACATCTTCTTCATATGGGAAAATGATCCCATTCTACTGGAAACCCACCCAGAAAGTTGTGTACCACATACTCTCACATCAACAGCAGCTCCTTATCCAAATATTCTGATTTTGATGTTTGGCACTGGATCCTAGACATGGATATTTTTAAAAAGCAACCCCAGATGGTTCCACTGTAAAACCAGAGTTGAGAACCCCTGATCTAGTCCCCACCCTTGCCCCATGAGGAAACAGAGCCAGAGAAGGGAGGACATGACTTGCCCCAAGTTACAAAGCCAGGAAGTAGCCAAATCCGCACCAAAATCTCAGCCCCTAGATTCTCATTCAGAACTCTTCCTTCTGTCCACAACTATAAATGCTGCTCTTCCCGAGCGTAACCTCTGAGAGAGGAGGGCTGGGAACAAGACCAAGGGTCCTGGATGTCTGGAGGAAGGAGCGGAGGAGAGAGGGAGCCAGGGGGAGAAGCCAGTCCAGTTCACCCCCCTTCACCCAAGGAGAAGGCAGTGCTGATGGGCAACCATCTTAGCTCTTTGTACAGCCCCCACCAGAGGAAGAAGAAGGTAGTTCAGTCCTAAAGTTACACTCCATGGTCATTGTCACAGCCTCCACTGTTACCTGCTTTGTATCACTGTGAATGTTACCACAGTCCCCAAACCCAGGTATGATTCCCAGCTCTAAAAAGGCAGCCCCAGGGCTGACCTGTTCATTTCACCTGCCCGGGGAAAATTGCCATCAACACAAAGGCAGCCGCTCCCCCAGGACAGTCATGCTGAAAGGGCCCTGTGTCTTAGAGGCTGCACATAATATCCAATTATCCCCTGGCTTTCCCAGGGAGAGAATGGAGAGGTGAAGGTTTTCAAAAGCCAGCAGCCCTCAAGGCTCCATTACGGGGACACTCACTAGCCACCTTCCTGGAAACACCGCAGAAGGTCACGGGGATGCAGGGCAAACGAAGTGGCTCTTTGGGAATTGGAGAACAGCCTCCCTTTCTGTCCTGGCCCAACCACAAAACCCCAACTTCCATTCTTAGCTATAGAAATGAAGCTGGAGGGCGTGGTGCAGAAATTCGGCATCACATGGGAGGTGACTTCCAGGCCATCCTTGGGGTCACTTTGGACAAGACCCACAGAAAAGTCCAAGCACGGAGGTCCTTCTCTCACGCAATTCTGCTCTGTGCTCGTGACCCTCTTCCTGACCCCCCACCCCTACCCAAGTCCCACTCCAGTCCCAGCCTCCTTGACTGCCAGCCCTGGCATCAGACTCCTCCTCAGGCTCTTCTCTGCTGTGTCATTGTCTCTCCAGCCACATTAGCAAGTCCTCAAGGGCTGGAAACATACCACCTATTCTTCTAGCTTTGTTTCCACAGGCTATTAACGCAGCTCTGAGCTCAAATAAATCCAATGCAATAAATATTTGCAGAATTGATGAGCAGAGATTGAGAGAGAAGGTATTTCCTTGTCTCCAAAGTTTGAATCTCTGGGCTTGATTTCACCCCCTTTCTTTTTCACCACCAGAAACATTTAAGTTTTGATAATGCACATATAGCTCATGAACAGCCTGTATTCTTAAATTCCACAAGAATTTGGAGGAAGGAGTATTCTGTATTATTTAAGAGTACTGAGGCCTAATGCCTCAAATTTGAGTCCTAGCTCCAGCACTTACTACCTGGGTTACTTCGGCAAATACTGTACTTTTCAAGCCTCAAGTTCCTCATCTGTAAGATGGAATTAATATGAGTGCCTACCTCTTTGAGTTGAGTGTCTCTCCAAGGGGGTCATTTCTTTTTTAACACAACCACAGTCCCAGTATCATACCTGACAAAATGAACACTTCCTTAATACCATCTAACTCCCAATCTGGTCTTAATTAGGAACTCTTTTTTTCCCCCTATTATATACATATAATATATATATATATATATATATATTTATTTATTATTTATTTATTTATTGAAGCATAGTCAGTTTACAATGTTCTGTCAATCTCTGGTGTACAGCACAGTACTTCAGTCTTATAGGAATATACATATATTCGTTTTCATATTCTTTTGCACCATAAATTACTACAAGATATTGCATATGGTTCCCTGGGCTATACAGTATAAACTTGTTGTTTATCTATTTTATATATATTGGTTAGTATCTGCAAATCTCAAACTCCCAATTTATCCATTCCCACCCTCTACCCTCCCTGGTAAATGTAAGTTTGTTTTCTTTTTTCTACGTCTGTGAGTCGAGTCTGTTTCTATTTTGTAAATAAGAACTCTCTCTTTTTTTTTTTAATTAAAATCTAGTTGACTTACAATGTTGAGTTAGTTTCTGGTGTGCAGCACAGTGATTGGGAACTATTTTAAAGGGGACTTAATAGGTAGAGAATCAAGTGTCCCTTTGCCTCTCCTTCCATGTCCCTACTGTCATATGGCATTTAGGTGGCCAGAGTTCAAGTCACTGTTTTGTGACCACAGCCCTCTTAGAGGATGGAGCCGGGTGCTGGGGAGGATCGTGTAGGAAGACGGAAGCAGCTGGGGCTCTGATAAACACGGAGCCATCATTCCAACATGAGCTTGCTGAACTCTGGACTTTTTTTGTCTCTCAGCCTTGCTTTTTTCTTTTTTTTTAATTAATAGATTTTACTTTTTGAGCAGTTTTGGATTTACATAAAAATGGAGCAGAAAGTACAGAGAGTTCCCGTATCTCCCCTCCCGACCCCCACAGTTGCCCCTATTATTAATCTTGCCTGAGTGTGGTCTATTTGTTACAATTGATGAGCCAACACTGATTCATTATCATTAACTGAACTCCACAGTTTACATTAGGGTTCACTCCTGGTGGTGTACATTCTATGGGTTTGGACAAATATATAAGGACTTGTATCCACCATCACAGTATCATACAAAGTATTTTCACTGCCTTAAAAATCCCAGGAACCCTTAGCAACCACTAGTCTCTTTACTGTGTTACCACAGTTTTGTCTTTTCCAGAAGGTCACACAGTTGCAATCACACAGCATTTTCAGATTGGCTTCTTCCATTTAGCAATATACATTTAAGTTTCCTCCAGGTCTTTTCATGACTTGAGAGCTCATTTCTTTTTACTGCTGAATAATAATCCATTGCCTGGAGGTACCACAGTTTGTTTACTCATTCACCTACTGGAGGACTTCTTGGTGGCTTCCAAGTTTTGGAAATTATGAATAAATCTGCCATAAACATCCATGTGCAGGTTTTTGTGTGGACGTCCATTTTTAATTCTTTTGGGTAAATAATCAAAAACGTGATTGCTGGATCCCATGGTAAGATTATGTTTAGTTCTGTAAAAAACTGCCTGAACTGTCTTCCAAAGTGGTTGCACCAACTTTTTTTTTTAATGTGAGAGAAAATCCCTATTGTTTTTTATGCCAATGTAATTTGAGTTTCTGAAGCTGAAATTCCTAATTGATAAGGTGGGAATTTGCCTACTGAGTGTTGATTGCCTGGACAGAAACCTACCAACATAACATCTTAACCAAAAAGCCAGAAGAAAGTGCTCATCTGGTCACGTGTTGTCTTCCACGGGACATTTCTTCTGCTTTTCCATGAGAAGGTCAGGAGAGGCTGCCAAATGCATAGCAAAGCCATGGCTCTCTCGTCCTCTAGGTCCCTATTAGCATTAGCCATACCGGAAAAGATCTCAGTTTGGCTTGGATTGTTATTTACGTCTTGTAAGGAGTTTTCAAGGGATCCCTTCTTCTGGTCGGTGCTTGCAAATCACTTGCTTAATCACCTCCTCCACTCACCTTTTGGCATTTCTCTAGTCCTTCGTCACTGCACCAAGATTAAGGATAGTGGTTTGATAGTTGGGTCTGCAAATCCTTTTATAGTTAGAATCCTCCAATGCTAAAGTGAACAAGTATTCCCCACTATCATTATCCAGTAATCAAAACCATTTTAGCAACTTGACTTGGCTTCATGCTGTGCAATAGATGTGTTCTGGGGGATCTATAGGTACATCACATTGTTATAAATTAATTCCTGTTTTAAATGAATGGGGAAAGCTCATCTCAGAAGAGGATAATTCAGTGAATCCTTCTATAAAGCAAATAATTCCATTATACGAGTAATCACCTTCTAATTTAGTTCTCTGTGAATATGAAATACTCAAATATTGAGGGGTTTTTTTTCACATTATGGAGATTATAGCTGAACATTTGGTTATATTCAATTCCTTTTTTCTTCTTTAACATCGTTACTGTCTTCATTATTTTTTGTTGTCATCACCAGGAAAGACACTTAATTTTAGAAACGTAAGAAAAGAATTGCATTACTAGAGGTTGTCTTGTTTCTCCGGAGAGGGTTTCTTTCTGTGTTGAGGGATCCTGTAGCCTCCTTTGGTGGTATACAATGATTACTTGGTTGTATGACTTTGGTTGGGCAAACCATGGCTTCTATAAACTCTCTGGGTTTCAGTTTCTTCATCTATAAAATGGAAATGATAAAGTTGATATGAAAATTAAATGGGATAAGTAACATAGAGTGTTGTAATGGTTAATTTTCTGCATCAACTTGACTGGGTGAAGGGATGCCCAGATAGTGATAAAGCATTATTCCTGGGTGTGTCTGTGAGGGTGTCTTCATGAAAAGATTAGTATTTGAATTGGTGGACTAAGTAAAGAAGATTGCCCCCCTACCTTCCCACCAATGTGGACAGGCATCATTCAGTCTGCCGAGGGCTTGGCTAGAACAAAAAGGTGGAGGAAGGGCAAATTCTATCTCTCTGCTTGAGCTGAGAGACCCATTTTATCCTGCCCTGGGGCATCAGTGCTCCTGATTCAAGCCTTCTGAGGACTGAATTACACCACTGGATTTCCTGGGTGTCTGGCTTGCAGACATTGGCCTCCATAATGTGTGAGCCAATTCCTATAGAAAGCCTCCTCTTACATCTCTATGTGGCTAGCATGTTGGTTCTGTTTCTTTGAAGACCCCTAATAGAAGTGACTACCATGTGCTATGTGCTCAATTAATATCAGCTAGCATAATTGCCATTAGTAGAAGTGTTAATAAATGATTAGGTTAGACAGGCCCTCTCTTTAATAAAAAAATTATTATGACCATTTGTACCTATTAGGATGGCCACTGTAGAAAAACAAAACAAAACAAAACAAAACAAAAATGTTGGCCAGGAAGTAGAGAAGTTGGAACCCTTGTGCACTATTGGTGGGAAAGTAAAATGCTGCAGCTACTATGGAGAACAGTCTGGTGGTTCCTCAAGAAATTAAAAATAGTACTATTATCTGATCCAGTGGTTCAACTCCTGGGTATATGCCCCAAAGAACTGAAAGCAAGATCTTAAGATATATTGCACACCCATGGTCACTGAAAGCATTAGTCACAACAGCCAAGAGGTGGAAACAGCCCAAATGTCCACCGACAGATGAACGAAGAAAATGTGATACACACATAAGAGGGAATATTATTCAGCCTTAAAAAGAAGGAAATTCTGACACATGCTATAACATAGATGAAATGTGAGGACATCATGCTAAGTGAAATAAGCCAGTCGCAAAAGGACGTGCTGTATGATTCCACTCATCTGAGGTCCCTAAAGTAGTTAAATTCATGGAGACGAAAAGTGGAATGGTGGTCACCAGGGTCTGGCGGGAGGGGAGAACAGAGAGTTCTTGTGTAAGGGGCCCAGAGCTTCAGGTTTGCAAACCGAAGAGGTGTGTGAGTAGATGGTAGCATGGCAGTGTGAATGTACTTAGAGCTGCTGAACTGAACACTTAGCCAAAGCTAGGATGGTCCATTTTATGTTAGATTTATTTCACTATAATTTTTTAAAATTAAAAAAACTTTTTTTTAATGGAGGTACTGGGGATTAAGCCTAGGACCTTACGGATGCTAAGCATGCATTCTACAACTAAGCTATAGCCACCTCCCCAAGATTTAAAAATTTGGGGAAAAAAAAATAAACCCTATGATTCCAAGAGTGGAGGTTTTCTACGCCTAGGAAATGAGAAGATACCAGGGGGCAGGAGCCTGTAGAAAAAGGAGAAGTGACAGTGGGGACAATCTGTTCTTTGGCGGAAATGAACGCCTGTCCTAGCTGACAGGTGGGCCACTCAGGACGTGCTCACATTTCACAAGCACCCCTGGAGCTAATTCCACAGCCGAGTGGCTTCATGAAGCAGAGCGTAGGTTAAGACCTGCATCTGGGTAACCACAGCGCTAGGCCCCGCCCAAGAAGCTGGTATTCAAAAATTACAACTCAATCGACAGCAGAAGAGTTCACTGGTGCTGGCTTAGTAATTAACTTACAAGGTGGTTATTAGTCTGCTCAGGCAAAAAGATTACATCTGAATCCTCGTACTTAAAGTAGCCCTGGACTGAAACTCCTCCCAGGAAAAAAAAAAAAACTCTAACTAAATTAATGCCATTTTCTACCAATTATAGATGCCCTCCAGTGACTATAAGGTTGTCATGGCAACATGCCCACTGAAAGGGTACGCCTGATAAGGCCTGAAATCAAGCATAGCCGGAAGGGAGTGTTGCATCCCTGATTTCTGTGTCAGACCAAAACTGTTTTCTAGGATAGGGGACAGGAGAACTGTCACCAGTCGGCGCCTGTCTCTTCTGTGGCTTATCCAAGGTTCCAGGCTGGCAGGCCGCCTCTGCTGCTGCCCTGCAGGGAGAGGGGCAGCCCCAACAGCTCCCCACACTTCTCCCTCCTCCTGGGATGGTCTCGCATTCAATGGTCTCAATTCAACTGGCATTTTTCCTTGTTTTTCTGAAAACCTCCTTTGCCACCTCCTCCAAGCAGGCTTCCCTGACCAACTGGCAGCTCAGTGGTCTCTAGACCAGAGTCAATTCAATGGCTTAGCTCTGCACATCTCAGATTTTACAGAAATTCATTAAAAAATATAGCAGAGCCCTTATTTTGGTTTAAGGTGGCACAAAACAAGTTCAAGGGCTTCTTATACCCTTTATTCAAGTACCAAACTTGATCAGAACCAGTCAGCGCTATAAATCACACTAATACCATCAACACTTTCTGGAAAAGTTGCTAGCAGAGCAAAATTTTGTCAATCAGATCTGATGCTGAATATACCAGATGAGCTGCTATTTAAAGAAACTATGTTTACTCCTTTTGTAAAAGGTATAATCATCTCATAAAGTGTCTTTTGTGTAAACTCCTATTTTCATATACAAAGTATACTTTAGAATTTAAGAAGCTGTCTCAAGTCTTTTCTGGAAAGAACGGAGTATAAACAAATTTGATAATCAATATTGTCAAAACGGAGAAAGAGGTGGGATGTGCCTTTTTATGTCTGCACGTGGGTGAGAGGATTTCGGCTCCTTGGAGCACCCAGAGGTCTTATCCTTATTCCCAGGTTCTGCTGACCCTGCAGAGGCCGCCCTGAAGGTGTGGATGAGGATGACGGGACCTCAGCTCAAGCTGCAATGGATGACTGGGGCACATTCCACTGTGTTCGAATTACCACCCAGGAACAGAATCTAACCTCTCTTCCCTGGGCCACAGGATGAAGTCCAAATTGCTCAGATTTTCATTCGAGGTCCCATCCAGTGTGTCTCCAGTGTAACAACAAAAACAAGAACCAAAAAATAAAAGCTAACCTTCACTGAGCCCTTACAACGCGCTGAGTGCTCCATACACGTGATCTTGTTTCATCCTCATGACAATTTACCAGGGAAGTCTCAATTATTTTTCCAATTTATAGAAGACACGGAAGCTCAGAGAGCTTAACCTGCCCAAGGCTGTCACCTGGTTATAAAAGGTGATGGAGAGATTCACACTCTGGTCTGTGTGTGTTCTGAGTCCAGGCTCAAATCATCTCCCCATCACTGCCTTTCTGGACTTACTGCTTCCTTTTTCCCTTTGTCCTTCTCCTCCCCCTTACCCCTTCGTTAATTCCCATTTATAAACTCCTGCTGTTCGCCCACAGGGAAGGCACCTTCCTATTCGCTTCCCATGCAAACTACACTCAGACCTCAAAGCCTGGCTCAGGCCACTTTTCCTGTAATACTTTCCCTGCTACTCAGTTCTCCAGGCTCCTCCTTCCCTGAACATACCTCGGGCATGTTTCAGATTTTTGTCTTATGCTGCCATGTTTGCTTAAAATGTGTCTGTCTTTTCATCTGACCTAAACAGTGAGGTCCTCTAAGCCTAGAAGAATACATATTTTGTGTGTATTTCTCATTCATGATATCAAACTTAGAGCAAACACATTGGATATACTTAAACATTAGGTTAAAAAAAAGAGGTCATTTAAGTGATTTTTCAGATGGTGTCTCTAAAGACTTTTTAATAACATAGAAATCTGTTTTTCATTTTATTAAGTGACTGAAAAGCTGGATGAATAATGCATAAGTAATGCTATCTCAACTGTTACAATTATACACAATAAATCACTGGTTTAAAACACAAAAAATAAAAACTGCTGGGGTAATAAATAAGTCAGAAAAGGAATGAACTGTCACTCAGATCTAGCTGACTGCATCTTCATTATTTCCTGAAACTCTTGTATTATTAACAAACTGGGGAACATGACAAACATCCCAAATCCAGGGTATGGCATGCGGGCCCCACAGGGGTGTCTCTGTGTGTGTGTTCTAAAACAAGCCACTTGCATTCCAGAAGAAAATCTTGTGATATTTATTGATGTTCACCTTTAAGTTAAATTTACACAAAAAATAAGCTTCCCTAAGAGCAAAAGGAATCATTAATTTGTAAAAAAAATTTAAAATTATTTAAAAATACTTATTTCATCTTTAGACCCTCATTTAAAGTATCTACTTTTATGTTGGTTATAGCTCAATAAAACTGGAAAAAAAAATAAAATCTCTATTTTGATAAATGTAATAAAGCAATAAATAACTAAATAAATGACAAACATCGATGTAGATCAAAAATTGTTTTTGACCGATGAGGTAAAGGAACAATGATCATTCTTTTACAGCACAGACTCACTTGGGGCCTCAGATATATACAAATAAACGCACACACTCATCTCCGAAGTCTCGGTTTAAAAGGAAAATAAGCACCTCATTATAAATGCACCAGTAAGGAAGAAGGATGTTTCCTGCAGCTGGAGGAAAGGTGCTTTCCAGAAACTTAGGGAAGGTGGATCCTGATGTTTGGAGATAAGGGGTTATGGTTAAGCTCCCTGGCTCTGGGGTCCACAGTCCTGAATGGACCACCACGTACTTGCTGGCTGTGTACCCCTGGCAGGTTTCTCACCCCTCCTAGCCTCAGTTCCTTCTACTGTAAAAGTTGCAATGTTGACTACATAAAACAAAGCACAGAAAGGGTTTTGTTTGTTGTCTGGCAAATAGTAATTGCTCAATTAATACATTAGCTATTTTTCTTGGAAAAGGATATTTAGAGGCTGTGGAAGGTTCAAGGCCAAGTTATTCTGCAGACATTTCAGAATAAAGATTTAGGAGCCAGGGATTACAAACTAGCTGAAGAGGGAGACATCTAGGATGGGAAAGGGAAGAACATCTTTAGAGGCGGAAACTCTAAGCTACAGGGATCATAAGGGCTGCACGTCTCTCTGCACTTTTTCTCTTTCAGGCTCTTCTAGATGTGGATCTTTGGATTACAGAAATCAGAAGCCTCTTCAACCTAGTGCAAATTAAAGGGAATTGCTATAAAGATACAGAGAGATCAGGAATCCAAGAGAGGTATAGTAGAGGAACTGCAGCTACTCCATACACCTCTCTCCTTCCCTCTTCCTCCCTTTACCCTCCTCCTCTACATCCTCCTCTTGCACCTGGTCCATCAAGGCAGCAAGCCCCTCCTTCCCTCACCTGCCCGAAGAGAGCAGAGGCACCTTGAGCAGTAGTCTCTCAGCCTCTTCCTGCAGATTCTTGCAAAAGGGAATCTGATTGGCTCAGTTCATCTGCTGGAGCCAGGGCCACCTAAGTCCAGGCCTAGCCAATGGCCTGGAATCCCTCAGATCAGGTGTATGCCCCTGGTCCAATAAGCCTGGCCGCCCCTCCCAGGATAAAGGGAGCACAGTTCTTCTACAGTATAGCCTGACAAACGATGAAACCTGTCTCCTGCAGGCACGTGGGGGTGTATCTTTGCCCAAGTCCTCGGCATCTGCAAGTCCGTCTATGGATGAGCGGCTCATGCCACTGACCTGTGAGGTCTGACCGTGAAACAAATTGAGGAATGCTTGACGATTCATGGATTTCACTTACTGCCCTTGAATCTTGCAAGACAAGATCTGCTTGTCTTCTGTTCCCTCACGGATTACAGGGCTTTGTTAAATGACTATTACAAACCCTTCCTGCTCGGCTGGAATTAAACAGCTTAAAATTCATGCTTTTGGCTACTCAACTTTTAGCTTCTTTTGGCAGCTGGACTAAAAATTTTTCGAAAGGATAACTTCAGGTTTTGAAAATAATCTTAGAGAGCATAGACCCTCCCATTTTACAGGTGTGGAAACTGAGGCCCAGAGAGAGGGGCTGTCATACAGCAGGATAGGGGCAGGTGGGGCCTGGAAACTCGTTTCACACAGTTGGTTCCCCTGGTGCCTGGCAATGCCTTATGAGTAGCGTATGCCAAACAAACTTTTGTTGGTTTATTTCTTATTCAGCTTTCGCTTTTCTCAAGCTCATCATTTTCTGTCGATGCTCTTTCTCCACCACCAGCTTCAAGCCTGGAGGATCACGTTCCATCTGCCTTTCAGGTGTTGGTCTTTGGGGTTCTGTAGTGGAAGCTGAGATGAGGCAAGGGTGAAATTTAACCTGGTTCTATCAAGCCGTTATCTCTCCAGGCCAACACCACAGTACCAGAACGGAGACACTAAGACAACTTCCTTCCTTCTGAGGGGTCACTGGCCACCTAACTGATGCAGGATAAACCCACTCTCTAGCTCTCACGTAAAGACACGACTTCTGCAATCCCTCCCAGGCCAATGTTACAAAACTGGGATTTAGGTTGCTGCTGACCTCCTCCTGATGGGAAGTTATAAGTGGATCCAGTCTCACTTTCCTCCCAGAAGTCTTCTCTGACATTCCAGCTTACTAGGAACGCTTTGTTCACGTAACAGCACCCTCATGCAGGACAGCACTCCATCAGTTCTTCTGTTATCTCATGGGTACCAGCCTGGCCTCCGCAGCTCCAGAAAGCAGGCCATTTCTTGGCCCCTGCACTCTGGTGGGGTCCCACCAGGCCTTCAATAAAAGTACTGACTGATGGAGGAAGGGCTGGTAGGAGGAAGAAGAGGAAATGGGAAGAAAAGAGAAATATTCCCTTTGGCTAATACCTGAGGAAAGTATGGATTAGGAAACGCAACAGCTAAAATCAGAGAGAAACAGTCTGGCTTTTAATTTCTAGGCTATGTGGTGACAAGCCAGACAAAGGCAACTCTCAGCAATTCAAATCTGCCATAATTAACCAAATCCAGTGTCGGTCCATTGACTCTGCATCCAGCAGCGCCTCTGACCTAAGCTTGCAAGTTGGGCATAAGATTGACTGCAGAACAGAGGAAGACACCACAGAGGGACCAAGTAAGCCCCAGGCCTCCCGCACTGGGAAGCCCACAGTTTCTAGTCTGAGTGACCCACAGAGTCTTCCTCTCAGAGACCCCCATTCCAGCCTGAGAGCCCCATCAGCAGAGGCCATTTCAGAGAGCTTTCGATAAGAAGACAAAAATGTCAGTCGGATGAGAGAATGAAAAGACTCTTATCATCCACTGATGAAGGTTGATTAGACTGGCAGTAAAGCAGAGAGCCAGGCTCTGGGGACGTGCAAAGCAGGAGGTAAGCGTTGATGGGTGGGAAGTCCAGAGAAGTGGCCTTGGGTGGTGTGACACTTGATGGGACACTTGAGCGTCAGGGTGGGGAGGGGAGAGTGTAACCACCGTCAGCTGGAGAGGGTTAGGGGAGCTGAGCCTACAGGAGCCAAGGACTAAAACTGGGTGAAGTTTCCTTGAAGACAAACCTAGCCTACTTCACACATGAAGATGAGTCACCTCCAGGAACGCTCCTTGCAGCACCAGCTCTGCGGGCCTAAGTGCAGTAAAAAATTGAAGGATCATTCTCCTGGCCCAGAAAGACCACGGGACAGGGAAAGGGATCAGCCATCATGGAGCATTGCTGTGCAAAGGAGCCGGTTGAAATGCACTGTCGCCATTGGCTCTCACAAGGCCAATAAACGTTGAATAAGCTGTCCAAGGTCACTAATCTGGAGGTGAAGTAAACTGCCCAAGGTCACAGATCCAGGAAGTGTCATGCCTGGCATTCAAGCTGAGGGGTCAGGCTGACTCTTAAGTCTGCGACCCCACCACTGGCCTCACTGCAGGCACAGCCCAGAAACAGAGGCGTGTGCTCTCCACGGATGTTTTGCATTCTGCATGTTGCTCAAGCTCTCCTCACCTCTGGGGGTGGATCCTGTTCTCACCTCCGGGGCTGTGATTTAAAACAAACTCAAAACCAAGACCCAGACAATTGCATTCTTGTTTCTTTGCAGACAGCGCACAGATCACACAATGTGCAAAACAGCACTGACAACAAAAGGCAGATAAATGAGAATTTGCTGAGTGGAGAGACTCGCGCACTATCACTTCATATTTTGTAAACCCAGGAAATCATCCAGATGTTAAAACATAAAAATAACTGCTGAGCCAATGAGGTATAAATGCTGAGGGACAAACCAGTGGGAAGAGTCAGGTGTGCTTAAACACGTTCCTCTGGCGCAGGGACTGGGCCTGGCACTCAGACAGCTGGCTTCTGGTACCCACTCTGCCTCTTACAAATACATGACCATGGGCCTGCCGCCTCCCTCTAGAAGGGAGGGGGTGACACGCCTCCATGCCCTTTAGTACAAGTCAAATGAGCTGCCTTACTGGATGTGACTGTGGATGCAGCTTCTTTCCTTTGATGGCTTCTCGAACGCTGAGTCTCAAAGCAGGACACTCTCAGAAAAAAACCCACCCCTCCTCCAAGGCCCACTGCAAGCCCCACCTTTGGTGAAAAGCCATCCCAGGCTCCTTCTGCCCTCAAGACCCACCCTTTATCCCGGACCCCACTTTTGTGGCCCTCCTTCTGCCCTGTGGAATTGCTGGGACTTTCCGAATTTGCTCTCTTATCTCTCATCTGGAGCCTTAGTTAGAGGCCCACCCCTTTCTTTCCCTTTGTTAAAAATCTTAGTGATTCTTAGCTAAAGTACTACCTCCTCCAGGAAGCCTTCCCTAACTATCTCCCAGCCCCATCTACCCTCCATCCTGGTAGTCTGCTCCTCCTGAGAAGAGCCTCCGGAGGTTTCCATTTAACTTTATGCTTATCCCTGTGTTAAATGTTGACCCATCCCCTATGCTTTCATTGACTGTGGTCTGTACATTAGACTTTGAGCTCTTTGAGGGCAGGGACTGACAGTCTCACTTGTCGTGGCATTCCCAGACAGGCCCCGTCTGTGGAGATTGCTCACCAAATGTTATATGAATTAATAAATGGATTTCTACGGCAGATAAACGTGTCACATAGTTCCTTCCATGAGTTTCTAAACCCTTTGCTTGGAGGGTGTACAGCATATATTTCTCCAGAAGGCTTCTCTGTGCCAAGCTCAGCGCCTGGCACCTAGTAGGTACTCAGAAAACAGTGGTGATTTGGTTAAGTGATTACTGAATTATCCATTGCATTGAATTCTCCCAGCCACCGCGTCCCCTGACTTAGCCCTTAGCATGGCCAATGGAAAATTAATCGGTTGCAAAGTGCATATCTAATTACAACATCCCGCCCCTGCTACAGAGATGTTCAAATGTTAATTATAACATATGCATCTCAATAACAGACGTCGGCATTTAATGCAGCGTTAATAACTACACTTGAGCCGTCCAGTGCGTACACAAAGCTCCCTTTTATCTGCCATTAGGACGGACATAGCACTTAGAGCAAGGAAGTCCTCATTCTTAAAGCCGTCCTGTTCCTGAAACCAAATTTTTCCCTACAAGCCTGGACCGCGCCTAAGCCCCGAGTTCTCCCCACTCAGGGGTCCCCACCCAGGGCCGCGCCAGCGCGTGCGGGGAGAGGAGCGGGCGTTGGGCGGCAGGCTTTGGCGTGGCTAGACTGGGCTGTCTCTCCTGCTCTGGCCGCGTCCCCGGCGTCCCGGCGGCGCCCAGATCTCCAGGGCCCGCCATCCCGGGAAAGAAAGACGAACTACATTACCCAGCAGGCCTCCCGCCGCCCTCTTTCCTTTCAAGTCTTTGCACGTGGCCGGAGGGGAGGGCGGGGACTGGACGTCACTCTCCTACATTCTCTTTCCCTGTGTCAGAGCAGGGATCATTTTTTTTTTCTTTCCTCTACTCCTTCCCCCCCCCCGCCCCTCCCTCCCTCTTTCCCTTCCCTCCCTCCCTCCCCTCTCGGCTGGGTTTTTGCGCTGGGGCGCCGGAGCCCCTCGGCGGCCGGGACGCGCGGAACTCGCGGCAGTAGTCGGCTCTCCCGAGCCTCCTCCCTCCCTTCTCCTTCCCTGCCCCCTCCCCCCACACCCCGACTCCGGCTCGGAGAGGCGGCCTGAGGAACCCTGAGGTGAGCATCCCCCCGTCGGCCCCCCTATTTTAGTCATCTCCGCTTGCGGATCGATTCGGGGACCCGCGAGGAGGGCTGCGTGACGTGCGCGTGTTTATAGATAAATCCGGGAAAACCGCCCCCAACAATTAGCCCCCTTCCGCCCTCCCTGCTCCCGGGGCAGCCAGGCGTCCGCGCCCATTCAGCGTCCCCGCCTCTGTCCAGGACCGCACTGCCCGATCTCGCCCCCCTGCCCAGGTTTGCCCCTTCCCTGCTAGTTTCCCCGCGCGTAGGGCAGCCGTAGCCCTGGGGCTCCAGTGAGGAGGGGGGTTCTTGAGGGGCTTACGGCTGGAGCCCGGCTCGCGCTGAGCCGCGCTGTGTGGCCGCTGTCGTGTGCCGGATTCCGACCTGGGGGGAGGACGAGAGCGAGCGTGATTCCTCTCCCTTTTGTTTTGAAGCCCGCATTTGCTGCATCAAGCAGTTGGTTTAGTACCGGCCAAACTTGCAGCTGTTCTGACCGAGCTTTGGGCAGAGGTAGGGAGCGCGGCTCCGGGTGGCAGCTACGGGCCGGAGGCTGCTGCGCTCGCGGCTCCCGGAGGGGCCCGGGGAGAGTGTCTCCGCGCCGCCCCTCCCTCCTCTGGTGACTGATTGTGTCTGTGGCAGCGGCCGCGTGTGAGTGAGTGTGTGTGCGCGCCCTTCCCCACGGGCGCGGGGATGTCTGTCGTCTAGACAGTCTGCACCCTCCCTCCGTCCCCGGTGAGCCCGCGGGCCGCGGGGGCGCGGGGGATGGGAACAGAGGAGGAAACCGGATCGGTGGATCCATTGCGGTCGCAGCTTTGGACATTCCCCACAGCGGTGATTCTGTTGGCTTTTTAAAAATTGTTATTCCTGTCGCCGCGGTGTAATTGGGCTTGGAGGATAGATCCGTCCGGCGGAGCCGGGGTTAAGTTGACAGGCTCGGAAAAGCCAGCTCGCGGTGGCGGGTGACCCGAGCCGGAGTGGAGTGGGCTCCAGCTCGGGTTCTTCAGCAAGGAGGTGACTGTCCCGGACGCTGTGGTAGGGGTGGGGGTGGGGGGCGACGGGCAGGGGGCGGTGGCTGGTCTGCGGCGGAGGTCTGGTGCCCCTGAGGGCCGCGTTCCGGAGCCTGAGTGCAACTGGAGGAGGCGTCCCGGGGACTGCGCGTCTGAGTTGGGTACCTCTCTCCATTGACGTTAAATGACAGTCGGGGGTCTGAGCCCCTCAGGGGCTCGGCGTTTGCTGTTTGGTTTTGTGGAGTTTTCACACTTGGGGGTGAGGGGCAGGTGTGAACAGAGAAGGGGGTGCGGCGTGTGAAGGGGAGGGGTGGCCGGCGCCGCGGTGTGCATCCCCACCCCGAGAAGAGAGGCGTCGTCTCCTCCGCCCAGCTGTTTGTGTGTGTACACACCGCTCTTGCGTGTGTGTGTTGGGGGGGCGGGGACCGCAGATCGCGGCGTAGTGAGGACGAGCGTGGGCCGCGATCTCCCGCGGGGATCGGTCCCGCCAGGGCTCGTAGTCGTGCGTGTGTCCGCGCTCGCGCCGGGGTTACTTGGAGAGAGGATCGTGCGGCTGGGGGCCCGGGGAGACCCTAGGGTTATGTGTGCGCGGGGTACGTGAGGGAGTCCCTGTCCGGAGACACGCCGCAGTCCTTTCCTTTTGGCCCCAGACGCCCCCTGACCCAGAGGGCTGAGTGCCTACTCGGTGGCGCGGGGGGCTGGTCTGACTGGGCCTGGAGGAGCCGCGGGTGCGCGAGTGTCGCCCCCCCCCCCCCCACCTCGGTTGACCCTTGGCCGCAGGCAGCCTGCCGCTGCCTAAGCAGATAAAGAATCAGCGCGCACTGTGCCCCCCACTCCCCTCGTTTTTCCTCCAGGAGGTAGTGAGGGCCAAAGGCTGCATGGCCTGCCCGGCCCCGGGCCCAGCCAGGCGCTGCCGCCTGTGCCGCCGCCGCCGCCTGTGCCGCTGCCGGGTGCTCAGCCTACTGCACGCCTTTGCCGGCTCTTTCCGCTCGGCGCTGGGTCTCTGCGGTCTGGGGGTTCTCTCCCAGGCTAGGGGCCCGCTCGCACAAGGAGGAAGCCGCTGGAGCTGCGGGCTCCGTGGCGACAGGAGGCTCCAGAGGGCGAAAGTGACACAGCACCAGCGCCGCTGCCGCCCGAGCTGGAGAGAGGAAGGAGCCGCCCAGAGGGCGGGGAGGGGCCGTAGGCCCGGTTCCTCCTGTCCAGCGCGGGGTCTGGGCCAAAAACCTCAGGGATCCCGGCTCCGAGCATGCTCGGAAACTGCCTGGCTTTCAAGAAAACCCAATTTTACTGGAACAGAACGCACTGAGCAGACGTTAGATGTCCGGTCCCTCACAGGATGCCCTCTGGTTGCCTGAGGAAGCTCCCTTTTTGAGTATTTGAAACAGGATTCGATTTACACACAGATCATCTCATCTGCTGTGTCAGGTGTCTGTCCTGGATAATGTACGCTGGGAGGCAGCAATTTTGTAACGCATTCTGCGGTACAGTGTCATTAGTAATTCACAGATTGCTAGAATAATGTGTTTGTATGACTTTACAGGGCTGTTCTCCCCCCCCACCCCACCCCCATCTTGTATCGGCGCATTTTTTAAGAGGGTCCTGTGAGGTAGGGGGGTATTAGCCCCATTTTACAGAATAGCACACTGAGGCTCAAAAGTGATGTGACTTCCCTGCGTCCTCTCTGTGAGTTCAGTCTATGGCTTTTAATTTAAATAGTGGCCACTTTTTTTTTTTAAGAGTAGGTCTTGGAACCCCAGGAAGTACTGAACCTGAGAAAGGAAGGTAAATTGTGGCATTTATTCTTTGTCAAAAACACCTTTTGATTTGCTACCAGTCCTAATGAGAATAGGCATTAAAAAGCAGAAGTCTGCATTGCCGTTGTTATCACTCATCTGATAATTTGCTCTTGAATGATTGTCAGCTTTAATGCACCCAGTATATACCAGAATCATACCTGCATATAATAAATGCATGTGGATAAATACATGTTTCTGCAACACATACCTGTGTTCCCATGGGTGTGTTCATGGGGGTCCTTATTGAAACCAAAATTTATTCTTTAGTTACTGGCTCCAAAACCATGGATTTAAAGTGTAGCTCCTGAGAAACCATACAGCACTCCTGTATCTTCAGGGATGGGAAAGCCTGGAAAAGAACAAAGAGCTCCTACATACTTGTGTGTATTTCTCAGCGTTCATGCACATGAAGGTTCTCAGACACAGCATGGAGGATGATTAGTTTTGACCAGCTAATCAACTACTCATTCACAGGTATGTACTGAGCACATACATGTTTGTGCATCTTGAAGTGCGTTCAAAGAAAATTTAATTTACCAGCTCTGCTTGCCAAAAACGTCTTCTAGCTGTGGAGGTAAATATAAGATTTTTAAGTCCAGCAAATGTTTACTGGGCACCTAGCTTAGGCTAGATCTGCTACTATGTTTGGGACACAGAAAGAAACAGCTAAGCTGCAGTACAATAAAACAGATGATTCAGAGCCAACAGGAGGGAATAAATCATAAATATTTTAGAGCACTCACCCTGGGACTTAGTTTCATGTATGTTGGTTGCAAGGGACTCATGGTGCCAGTCCCTAAGCTAGAGCAAAGGCAGAAAGAAGCAACTGAGGAAGAAGAGCCTTATGTCACTTGTTCCTCTGAACTTCAGACTATTTGGAACCTCCCAGGTGGGCCCTGAAAATATGTCCTTCTATAGAAGTTTGGCAGCTAGTGAGAAATGACCCTAAAGTCAACCAGGTTCATCTGCTAAGCATGAGGAGCTGACAGGTTTTTCTCCATGGTCCTGCCCCAGCTCCTGCCCCATGACGGGCTGTGATAGGCTATCTTCAGTGATAGGATGTGGCTTTGGTCAAGGTCTCACTCAGGCTCTGTCTGAGTTTAGTAGTTTCTGTCTTACAGGTCTGTGTAGATATTCTAATATGAGTCTGCTTTTTAACTATTCGTTCCCAGACTCACTTCTGAGGTCCGTGACCCTGTCCTCCAATTTTATCTCAGTTTTGGGGGTCCACTGCCCTTGTTTTAAGGTTCTGTTGTTTGCAGCTCAGATCATGAAGGCGGAAGCAGGAGGTGGTGGTTAGGATGGGGAGAGAATCCTGAGCCCAGAGAGAGAACAGGAGGTACAAACAGACTGGCAAATTGCAGTTTTTGGGAAGTCTCCAAACGTGATGGCACTTTTGCATAGCTTACCCGGTAATGTGGCCGCCCCTTGTGATGCTCTTTTGGGGGGATCTCTACCTCTGGGCCTCACTGCTGACTCACTGGCCACCTGAGCTCGGCCGCTCACATTCAGGCTTTGCTCTTCTGCCCTGCTGCCTCATCCTGCATGCAATTTAATTTAGAACAATTCGGTGGTGGTAGCCTCCCTGAATTACCACCATGCTGACTATCGACATCTGCCTGTTATTTCTGAATTAAACCCAGGCCAGATCTGTGGTTGTTCAGAACAGGCTGAGAACAGACACGTCCTCAGATCTAGGCACCCGGAGCTGGGAAGGGCCTTGTCGATGAGCTGATCTCCTTGTGAAGACCTGAGGCCCAGAGAGGTGAAGGGACTCACCCACAATAATGGGGAGCTCTTGGCAGTGCGGAACAAGAACTCCTAAATTTTGATGCCTCATTTAATCTTTTTCTGTACTATGATGCTTTTCTTACTTCATAAAGTGAAAATGCTATATCTTCTTCTTTCTTTTGGTTCCAGGAAAGACCCTGGAATTCATCTTTTAGTCTTGGGATTTCTCTCCTTCAAGACTGGCCTTCCTTGCCCTGTCTTTGATCTTTGGTGCCCAGGAATCTGGATGATGGCATATATTTGGGGCCTTCCAGCACTCTTAAGTTTGGTCTGTGACCTTCCCTTCCTGTGGCAAAGTCCTCAGGAACCTCCTGGAAGTGTTTGCAAAGCTGTTATATATGTGCATTTTTCTAGGAGGGTCCACAGATTTCATTTGATTCTCACCCGACTCAAGTAAAGATAAGAACTACCCGGGTCGGAGGCAGGTTGGTTGGCATTGGAGTCTGTTTTAATACCTTACACTTGACTTGGCTTTGCATCTTATGAAGGATTTCACACAGATTATCTCATCTGCTTTTTAAATTAGCCCTGGGAGGCTGTTAGCATTATTCCCATTTTGCAGATGGGGAAACTGAGCTACCACAGTTAGTGACATGCCCAAGTCACAAGTAAGTAGTAGAGCAGGGATCTGACCGCAAGGCTTCAGCCTTCGAATCCAGTGACCTGGGACTGAAGTGGCCCACCATGGCATAGCATCATTACAGTTTTGTAAGTGGGGGGGCTTCCAACTTTTTGGAGCTTCTTTGTGTCCACTGCTGGCTCATATCCAACTACAGAGCCAGCCCCAAGTGCTAACTTACCCAGGGGGTAGGATGGATAAAGTATGGGAGGCAGTTATCATAGCAGTGATATGTGGACTGGGGCCCATTTGGGATGATTTCATGGAAGAGGTGAATTTGGGGGTAGGTCTGGGGTTGAGGCAGACCTGGCAGAGGTTTTCAGCCCGGGCAGTGGCCCAAAAGGGGCGAAGGAGAAATGTATGTGTGCTTGGTGGGGGTGGAGCTGATTGAGGAGGTCGGGTGGACCCCGCAGTCAGAGGGGGGCTCTTTCTTCGCCTGGAGCCACAACGGTGAATAGGCACAGCCCTCCTGCCTTCAGAGAGCCCACTGTCTCACAGGAGAGACCAACACTTAAGCGGTTAAATTCTGCATGGTGTGGTGCGCGCAGTGGTGGAGAAAGTTCCCGTACAGACAAGGGCTACCTGTTCCAGCCTCAGAGATCAGAGAGGGCTTCCTAAGAGAGACAACACAGGAGCTGAATCTGAAGGTGTGAAAAGGAATTAGCCAGGAGAGGAGACAGAGGGAGGGCATTCAGGAGGAAGGGACAGTGGGTGCGAAGGCATGGAGGCCTGAGGCTGCCTGGTGTAGGAAGGGGCAGCAGCAGGGAGGTCAGGCACAAGACCGGGAGGCATACAGAGCCCAGCTCTGAGGAGCCTGTGCGCCTGGCTGAGGCCCTCGCCCTTCAGCATGGAGGATGGGGCTTTAAGCAGAGTCCAGGCACACAGCCAGGGACCAGAAAGGGACATGACTAGGAACCAGGCAGCCACTGGGCTGATGAGGCAATGACAGCAGGCTCCATGCAGCATCCGGGACACCGGGGATGAGGCCTGGAACCAGGGCGGTGCGTATGAGGATGGGGGCAGGTCATATATTAAAAACATTTGGGGAGTAAAGTGATTGCTTAGCTTTGGGGGGAAGGGAGGAGTCCCAGTGACTCCCAGATTTCTGGCCTCGCCGACTCAGTGGACGGCGGCCTTTACTGGGCTGTGAACTTCTGGTTGCTGGAGCAGGTCTGCTGGGGTTAGGACGAGAAGAAGGATCGTGGTGAGTTTAACGTTAGATGTGATAAATTTGAATTACTGGCAGGATAGTCTAATGGAGCTGCCTTCCAGACGATACGATGGGCCGGGTAGATGCCGGAGGAGGAAGCAGATGTGGGCAGGAGCTACAGTTCTGGGAGTGGGTACAGGGTTTGCCGTTGAAAGTGACTGTGGCGGGGGGCTGCTGTAGACAATAAGAAGACCTCTTCCTCCCATTGTCAGAGAATCCTTTGTGACTCCGGGCTGCTGTCGTCAGGGAAGCCGGGCGGGGATGCTGTGTCATGCTGGAGGCCCAGCTGGCAGAATCGCACTTCAGCTGGAAGCATTAGAGTGAGTTAGGGGAGAGGCATTGTCATTTTCAGCATCCCTGGTGAGCAGAGCCCTGTCCCAGGCCCTCAGGGCTTGAGTAGAGGGCAGGGGAGACCTGGATGCACTTCGAAGGAGCAGACAGTCCAGTTGGGAGGCAAGATATGGACATTTGAAGCCACGAAAAAGCTGTAATTACCTGGGCAAATAGGATGCATATTAAAGGGAAGAGGGCTGCGGGTCCTTCTCTTCCTGCCACGCTGCGTTTTTATAGAGCTGCTGTATTTTGGGCAGTGCTCCAATCTTTTCGTTTTTGAGTCCTCTGGACCTAAGGTCGTGCCTGGCATATAGTAGGCGTTCATCATACGTATTTGGATCTGCAGGGATGTGGCCAGAGTTAGCTGTTTGGGGCAGGAGGTCAGCCAGGGAAGGTCCCGGTGAACAAGTCCAAAGAGGGGATCCCAACACTGATTTGGAATATTTTTAGTACCATAGCGAAGTGGAAATCTTGACAACCTTCCAACTACCAAGCACCTAGAAATGCTGTATGAAATACGACTAGCATCCTTTCAAAGAAGAGCTGAGCTCCTCGGATGTAAGGCAGATCTCCCAGGGAACTCAAAAGTGAGCGTGGACAGTGAGCTTGCACTGATGTTAGGCCAGGCCTGGGGGTGGAGGCAGCTGTGGGCATGTTGAGGGGGTCTCAGAACCAAAGGCACATGAGTCCTGACAAATCCTCCTCCAGGGCCCAAGGTGAGACTGGGAGGTGGCATGGAGGGCCCTGCCTCAAATGGGCTCCTGCAGAGGTTTGCAGGCTTGGAGAGGACGGAGGAGATGTTCATCCACTGGCATGGAAGCAGGGCAGGGGGAGATTGGGATGGGGAAAAGTCTTCCCTGGAAACTCGAAACCTCAGGCCTGTTGTGGCTTTGGATGTCACTATACATGTGGTCCAGAGGTCCCCAAGAGGCAGAGTTAGCATATAAAGCCTTTTTGGGCCAGGGGCCCCCAGCCTGTGGGCTCCAGGCTCTTGGGGGAGCTGGGAAGATTCTAGAGGGCTCTTTACCCTTCACTGACTTGGGTCTCTACCTTGAAGAGATGCTGCAGGACCCAGGTGACCTGGGAGAGGAGGAGGAGGGAGAGGCCTTGGTGGGAAACTTTGAAAAGGGCCTTTGAGACCCTTGCACACCGGTGAAGGTGTGTATGGCTGTGGAGAAGGGCTATGCCTGCCCTCGGGCTTCGTCTCTTAGCAGAAGCCTGCAGACAAGCTCATCCTGGAAGACTAGAACGTTCTCCCGTGCTGTTTACTCAGGCCTGATCTTTACAGATAAGGCGTCTGGCCAGGTTCTCTCTCAGGGTGCCCTATACAGGTTCCAGCTGCCACTGGTCCCCCAAAGACTCAAGATCATCCTAGAATTTCAAACTTGGGAGACATCTTAGAGGTCACCGAGTGGATCTCCTACCTGGTGTGGGAATCCTGAGTCCGTTAGCACTTGCCCAAAAGCCTCCCATGGTCAGGAGCGTGCTGCTTTCTGAGAAGCTGCCAAGGCCTGCAATGAGCCTCAGGCCCTGCCCATGCATCGCCCCTGTGGCTGTTGTGAGAGATACCTTAAGCCTTTCCCCATCCTGCTCACTTTTGCTGGAAGGGGCTTAATTTGTCAAGCTAAGACTCTGTGAGAATCCAGCCAACTTCCCATCCCAACTTATTTAGCACAGAGGGAGCTTTTGAAGATGAGATGCAAGTTTTGCTGAGCTGGCTGTGATGTAGAAGTTTTGAGAAGCTTTGGCTCAGTGTTTCTCAGATTATGACTAGAAAAGCAAGCTCCTTCCTCCAACGCTCGGAATATGTTTCAGTTTACATGTAAGTGACTCAGGAGTCTGACGCAGGGCGCTGACGTTTACTGAGTGTCTGTTACATGCCGGACACAGTGCTAGGTGTTCTCTGTATGTGTTACTAAATAAAAGTAACTTCTTCAAGGGAGAGAGACAGGGAGGCAGAGACATGGAAATGCCTAACTG
The DNA here is from genome assembly GCF_009834535.1 of Camelus ferus. NCBI lineage: Eukaryota > Metazoa > Chordata > Mammalia > Artiodactyla > Camelidae > Camelus > Camelus ferus. Next base: position 14,957,911 of record NC_045725.1, read on the forward strand.
TAGTTGTGACAATTGAGCCCTCAAGTTATTCAGAGGGATGTGTGTAGTTCCATCCGGAAGGCGTGGAGCTGACATTCCCTATGCCAGTCCCTTACAGGGACTTCCCCTGAGGTACGCAATGTCACCGTCTCACCATGAGCTAAGAACCCACAGGCCTTTGCCATAAGGGCTGTTTGCTGAAATACGTACCATGAGTTTGAACCATGAGATCAAGAAAGTGGCCTGCTGGACAATCCACATCTTGATGTGTCACCAAACAGGTGGGTGTTCACAATGACAGTGTTTCTTCCCGAGCACGCGTTTTATCTGTCTCTCGGCATCTGTCGACAGCACCCTGGGCTCTCTTAGGAAGCAAAACTTTCTGCTCCTTTGGGCTAATTGGTCGGCTGGTGTCTGTGGGGTTCGTATATTCACCAGGTGCCGTGTTGGGTTGTAAGGAACACCAGTTGCCTTTGCATCACCCAGGTGGATGCCCGGATGTGCACTCCTGACAGGGCCCAGTGGTGAGGGTCAGGGATTCTGGAAGAATACCCAATTTCTCCTCTTCTCCCTCCCCCTGCTCTCTCCCCACTGGTAACCACTAGTTTGTTGTCAATATCTGTGAATCTGCTTCTTTTTTTTTTGTTATATTCACTAGTTTATTGTATTTTTTTAGACTCCACATATAAGTAATAACATACAGTATTTGTCTTTCTCTGACTGACTTATTTCACTTAGCATAATATCCTCCAAGCCCATCCATGTTGCTGCAAATGGCAACATTTCATTCTTTTTTCTGGCTGAGTAGTATTCCACTGTCTAGGTATACCACATCTTCTTTATCTATTCGTCTGTTAACGGACACTTAGGTTGCTTCTATATCTTGGCAGTTGTCAGTGGTACTGCTATGGACTTTGGGGTACATGTATCTTTTCGAAGTAGTGTTTTTGTTTTTTTCAGATATATACCCGGGAGTGGAATTGCTGGGTCATCTGGGTAGTTCTATTTCTGGTTTTTTGAGAAACCTCCATACTGTTTTCCACAGTGGCTATGCCATCCTTGTATCTTAATTGATCAGGCATGAAAACCTTTCCCAGGATCCCCTGCTAGACTTTCCTGTCAAGTTCCATTGAAGAGAAATACCCATGGGTTATAAATACCCATGCCTCAGCACCATGGAGGCTGAGAAAGGAAATCCTGGTGTTTTCTGCCTCATCTATAGAAAGAGGTGAGCACTGCCTCCAAGGAAATGAGAGGGGAGTGATGATTGGGTAAGCAATGATTAATGTTTGCCTCGCCAAGTTTCAATATGATTTTATTTATTTGGGGAGGTATCAGCTTTATTGAGATAAAATTTTTTATACCTCCATATAGTTGAGGTATAAAAAAAGAAAAACAAAGCCATCCCCTGGCTCCGGCAATTAATCTGCTTTCTTTCACTAGAGTTTTGCCTTTTCTAGTAATTATGATTTCTTAACTTGTAGACAATGTGGGTGCATAGGACCCTAGGTGTCCCATGGACGTCTTTTGTGTGGTCTCAACAGGTGGGTTCTATGCCCTCTCCCCCAGTAGTCCTCAGCTTTCCTATCACTGCGGCCAGGTGGAGAACCCCGGCAGACAGAATTATCCTGAGGGAGGGAGCCTATGTTGCTGGTGGCCCTGACAGCAGGACCGTAAGATGCCTAAAAGGCTGAGGTTCTGGCTGGTGAGTGGCAGCCATGGACACCTTTGCAGGCAGCTGTGAAGATTGAGAGACGAAGTTGCCTCTGAGCATGGCTTAGACATCTTGGATCCTGCAGAGTTAATTCTCCTGCTAACTGAAAACTCTGATCCAAGGGAGTGCAGGCCACAGGAGAAGTGTGGTGGACACCATCTTTCCCTCTCACACCATCATCCCCTTCTGCAAACAAACAGCCCAGGACACGGGAAGACCACTCAATCCCCTGGGGCAGATCCGTCCCCTCTGGGCTCTTCTGCATTCTGCTCGTATGGTCAATTTTGTCCTATTCCTCCATCCCAGCAGTTGGTCTGTATACCTTTAGCGCACTGAGCACTTAGCATCACTCCCATCCTTCCTTGGATTCTTGCCTGATCTGCTCTCTGAGATCATGAGCACCTTGAAGATCATATCCTAGTCTGAGTCATCTGTGGATGTCCCACAGAGCCAGGCGGCCAGGCCAGTGCCTGCCGCAGGATCCATGCTCCAGGAACACAGATCTTTTTTTTTTTTTCAAAGCAAAATGCATTTTTGTAGAATGAGGAAGGGCATTTGCTCACTTTGGACATCTCTCCAGGTCTCAAAACCAGTTCAGTGCGGCACAGCATAGTGCCCTGGTAAGGATCTGTGAGTCTCTACATACTCCTTCCCTAAAGAGGAAGAAAGATAATCCACCACAGTGTTCTGGCTTGAATCATGTCCCCCCCAAAAGTGTGTTGTCGCCCTGACCCCCAGTATGTTGGAATGTGACTGTGTTTGGAGATGGCGCCCTTTGAGAGGTAGTTAAGGTAAAATGAGGTCCTGTTGGCCCTAATCCAGTGTGACCAGTGTCCTTAAAAGAAGAAGACATCAGGACACCTGAGACAAGCATGTGAGGACACAGGAAGAAGGTGGCCATCCGTGAGGCCAAAGAAGAGAGGCCTCAGAAGGAACCAGCCCTGCTGACACCTTAATCTCAGACTTCTAGCCTCCAGAACTATGAGAAAATAAATTTCTCTTGTCTAGGCTACCCAGTCTGCGCAATTTTGTTCTGATAGCCAGGTTCCAAATCCAAGCCTATGTGACTCCCAAACTGGACTCTGCTCTGTGAGCTGCTGTGTTTGGGCAGTGGGGCAGATGTCTATCAACTCAGGGGTTGAACAGGTGGTAATTCTGCTGAAACCCTGGGGCTATCCAATAATAACTTTAAAAACCTAACATTTGTTGATTATTACACTGTTAAGGTGCTTAGTGAGCACTTTACATGTGTTACCTTAATTGGCCTTCGATTTTATAGATGCGAGGGCACAGAGAGGTTAAGTAATTTACTTTTGGTCACACAGTCATTTTGCTATTTTGAGTTTTGCATTTGAACCATCACACACGGAGATTGCTACGCTGAGGTCCTTTTGCAGTATTCTGGGAAGGTCACTGGTCTTAGGTCTGCCATTAATGACCTGGGTGACCTTGGGGAAGTCACTTCACAACTGGATGTTTTCTCCTCGGTGACCTCAGGGGCTGGATGAGATAATAGCTAATGTCCCTGAGTGTCTCCTTCCGAGGGTCCCAGTGCCAGGCCTCTGAGGCAGGGATTATGTCCTCAGGATCAACCTGCACAGGGAAGGAAGACTCCTTGTGACGTCATCTTCGCCATTCACTCACACCTAAAGTAGCAGCTCTGGGTCTGCCTGGTTTGGCCGTTTGCACCTATAGTTTGACAGTTTGGTCCCTCCTTATAAAGTTACCTTTTTTAATAAGGTAGAAATTATCCCCACCCTGTACCCTAGGCCAGACCCCTAGATCTTTTAAGGATGTAGACTTTGCGTTCTATCAACCAAAGGGTATGGGGCAAGGGTTGCTGGTGTGTGATGTGATGTGTTTTCTTCCTCTAGGTTGACTGCAGCCTCATTCATGCCAGGGGGAATCCAACCATGGGGACAGCCCACCTTACGAGCCCCAACTGAGCCAAAGGCCTCTGTGTCTTTAGCCTCATCTTGTTCCCATTTCCCATGAGACCCAGGTAGATGGCAGGTGAGGGTGAGGAGAGGTGAGGAGAGGGTGATGACCTGGTTCTAGGATTCCACAGACTGAGAGCAGGGCAGTAAGAACACGGACGGCGTTGGCTGGGCTGCTAGTGGACAACTCTCGGGGATGTGGTTTTAAACCTCTGGCAGCCCGGCCCCTGGTTTATCCTCACAGGGTTTTAATGACTTTAGTTACCTCATTAGAGCCAAGTTTACTTAATGTATCTGTAATAGATTTTAAAACCAGAAAAGCCGTTGAGTGTCTTTCAAAGTTCCCAGCTCCCCAGCTGCCTGCTTGTGAACTTCACAGCTCTGGAAGCTCAGTTTCTCTGGCTCCTGCATTCAGACGGCCCGGCCCAGAAGAGGCCTTCAGAGCCCAGTGGCTGAGGACCCGGAGCCCACCTGACCCTGGGATGGGCGGTTGTCCGTTCCCACCTCCCTTCATGCTATTGTCAGTGGCACCGGGGGTTATTACTCTTTTGAGGAGTGGGCAGGCTAATACACCTCTTCCAGTGGGGACATTGAAGCAAGAAAAACCAGGTGACTTGGCCAAGGTCACATACCACATTTGTCAGTGAGAAAAAGGGCTGATCTCCATTCATCCAGTAAACCTTTCTATGCCTTAAAGTACGGCATTCAGACCACTGACTGATTTTTCAGTCGAATATGTAGGACCAAGTTGACGATTGAAAGCCACATATTCATTTAAATGTGCACTAAAGAAAGAAAACATAACTAGTACATGGACACTTGTAATTTCATTACTGCTTAGCAGGAAGCTTAATTTAATAAAAAGTCAAGACAAGGTCAATAATAGTGTTGCACCTGGAACCCAGGTATGACAGGAAACTCCAAGGTGGTGAATTTTGGAAAACTCTGCAGAGGCAACTTTGAGTGGGTTTCTGGTACTTGGCATTGGGAGAGTTTTGAATAATACATGAGCAATTTTAGCTCAAGGCTACCTCTTTTCATGTAACACATGCGGGTTTCCAAATATTTATTTCCACAAAACTTATATACATATGATTGTAGTTTGAATTCGTAAAAGGCAGTCATTACCTAAACACAGCCTTAGTAAATATTTTTGTAAAGCAAAGAATCTTTTTATATAGTACCCAGTTTCTCTCAAAAGCAAACTGAGACTTTTAAACAATAACGTCTTATTATCCAGGATTTTGATAACCAGAAACTTCTTAATTGACACCCGAATAACTTCTGCACAGTAGTCTATATATTTAATTGTCAGAAAGATCATCTTAGCATCAAATGTCCTGCAATGAAGAATATTCTGAGCACAGGCAACTATATTCAATATCTTGTAGTAACCTATAATGAAAAAGAATATGAAAAGGAATATATGTATGTATATGGATGACTGAAACATTATGCTGTACACCAGAAACTGACACAGCATTGTAAATGGACTATACTGCAATTAAAAAAAAAGACAGAGATTATACTAAAAAAAAAAAAGAATATTCTGTTTGACATCCTTTCTGATAAATACTCTTGTCTAAAGTTAACTAAGGGGTGTGTTTTAAAGCTAACTCATCCTAGTGAACCTGACAAAGTCTTGCTACCTGAATTTGAGTAAATTTAGATAATCTAGAAGAGTTATGTTGAAGCTGAGACAATCACTAGCAACACAGAACTCAGCGTTTTTAGGCCAGAACATTGTCTTCTGTGTTATGAGTGGTGATGGTGACCAAATTTTCTGAGCCAAAAAGTCAGGATGTACATTTGAATGTTTGAAATCAGGACTTCTCCCGCCTGTCATCGTGTTATCTAGATCGGGACTCTGGGGTCTCATTGTCAAATTTGTTGATGTGCTCCTACAAATTCAAATTTCTTTCTTTTTTTTTTTTTGTGATAAAAATACTGGTCTTACCTTCAGATCGTCATGAGACCTACCTTCTCCACCCCCTCCCCCCCTACACACACCAATATCTTGGCTCCTTACAAGTCTGTTCCCAGTATGATGTGGGGGGTGGGTTGTCTACCACCAAGCAATTTTCTGACACCAGCTGGGTGTCCTGCAATTCACCTCAATTCTGACACTGTCAACCTAGAGATGGCACCAGACCCCCACAGGTTCAGGGCTCAGTCCTACAACTGCTCCTCCCTCCCAGCTTCGGATGCTGTGCTTCTGACTGGCTTTCAATGACCCCGTTCTTTGGGTCCTATTAATTTGTTAGACTGGTTCGCAGAACTCAGAAATGCATTGTATTTGCTAGATGGCCAGTTTGAGGAAGAGCCAGATGGAAGAGATGTATAGGGCAAGATGTGGAGAAAGGGCTCAGAGTTTCCATGCCCTCCTGGAGTACATCCTGTCCCCAAATCTCCGTATGTCCACCAACATGGAAGCTCTCGGAACCCCATTGTTTTGGATTTTTAGGGAGGCTTCATTACATAGTCTGGCTTGATTAAATCACTGGCCATTGGCTATCGGTTCAACCTCTAGCCCCTCTCCCCTACTTGAAGGGCAGGGGTGGGACTGAGATTTCCTACCCTCAATCCCATGATTGGTTCCCCTGGCAACCAACTCCCATCCTTCAGTTTCCAAAAGTCACCTCTTAACATAAACCCAGTTGTGGTGGAAGAGGTTTGCTATGAATATCAAGACACTTTGTAGCTCTTATAAATTGTGAGTTTTATGAGCTCTGAGTCAGGAGTGTTCAAGACCAATATATATTTCTTATTATAAATCTTAATATCACATTCCTTTATTAATATAACAAAACATTAAATTTGGGGTCTGCATTCCCATCCCGTCCGCCCAAATCATAACAGAAAGAAGAATGTTTTGCTGCATTATCTGTGGGGGCAGATAGCTTTGAGGCCTGAGCAAATGCTCGAAACTTAAGAGCCTTTTCTAGTTACTATAGCTGTGTAACAAACCACCCTAAAACCTGGTGACTTAAGCCGTAATAACCCTTTATTCTGCTCACGGGTCTGCCATTTGGGCAGTGCTCAGGCACAGCTCACCTTTGCTCCATGTGGTGTCAGCTGGGATGGCACAACCAAGGCTGGGAGATCTACGTCCAATATGGCGCAACCGTGACTGGCAAGTTCTGTTGGCTCGTGGTTCTTCTCCTTGTGGGCTTCTCCACAGGGCTGCTTGGGCTTCCTCAAAGCATGGTGGCTGAGTTCCAAAAGCGACTGTCCCAAGAAACAGGAAAGAGAAGCTGCAATTTCTTAAAGACTTGGCCTGGAAACCAACTCGGTGTCCCTTCTATATACAATCAGTCAAGCAGTCACTGAGGCCAGATTCAAGAGGAAAGGACCTCGAGCCTCCTTGATGGCTGGGTGTCAGAGATTTGGGGACCATGTTTAAACCACAGGAGCTGGTCTCACAGGAAGGGAGTATCCTTCCTTCCCACAGACCTCCACTGGGGTTTTAATTTCTTCTTCTTGCAGTCTTTTATGGGAAGATGAAAAAAGAAATGTCTATAAACCCTGTTTGTATCATTTGAACACAGTTATAGTTAGTAAATGTCCCTTTTTCCTTCTAATCCTTTACAAAGTGGCTTCCCCCGTCATGGGTACGTAGGCATCTTCGTTTAATCAGTCGCTCCCAGAACTGGCTGAAATACGGGCAGGCCCGCACTTGGTCCTGCCGGGCAGGAGTCTTTCCCCTCGTGGGGCCATCCACAGTTACCGGCCTTCCCGGAGCGACTCTACTGTGCTAGCTGCGGGGGGCTACAGAGACGAACGGGGAGACTCCCTACCCCATGCCCACAGGTGTAAGGTAGGTGGACAGCAAGGGCCTCAGTGTCACTTTTTCTCAGGGTGTCCCTTCAGCTGGCAGAACATAGCATGAGTGTGTCTGCTCTGAACGCAGTGTGGACAATTTCTCTTTTCCTTTCTGGGGCTCTTGATTTTAGAGCGTGCCCTGCCCTGGGCGGGCAGAGACCTGGGTTCCAGCTTTGGCAAATGACTCCCCATTCTGTTTTCCTCACTGTGAACAGGGAATTAGGTCCAGTCCAGGGGTCAGCCAACTACGGCCTACAGACCAAACCAGCCCAATGCCTGTTTTCTTAAGTAACGTTTTACTGGAGCACAGTCACGCCTATTGCTTCAGACCCATCGTGGTTTTTGCTGGTTGCAGCAGGGACCGTTATGGCCCACAAAGGCTAAGATATTTACTCTCTGGCATTTTACAGAAAGTTTGTAGACTCCTGGTGTGGAATAATGGTTTTCATACTTCATTTTAGCCACCTGAGTCTTTCTTCAAATAACTTAAAAAATTGTATTTACCAATAAGGGAGGGAGGGCTAAATTAGGAGTTTGGGATTAACAGATACACACTACTATAAATAAAATAGATGAACAACAAGGACCTACTGTATAGCACAGGGAACTATATTCAGTATCTTGTAATAAACTATGATGGAAAAGAATCTGAAAAAGAATATATATATATATATTCAGTCGTATATATATATATGACTGAAACACTTTGCTGTACACCTGAAATATTATAAAGCAACTATACGTCAATTTAAAAATTTTGACTTACCAATGTATCAATTCTAATATTTCCCTTGTGCCAGGCCCTGTGCCAACTGCTTTTAAACTATTAACTGATTTTAATCCATATAAAAATCCTGTGAAATGGATATTGTTATTATCATTTTAGAGAAGAGAACATTGAGACAGAGTTAACAGAGAAGTTAAGTAACTTATCTAAGGTCACACAGCAAATAAGTGGCAAAGGCAAGATTCGAATTTAGCAGCCTGGCTCCAGAGTTCATGTTCTTAACCCACTGCTTCATGCTGCTCACCAGTGGCCTGATGTGAAAAGAAGGAGGCCGGATGACTAGAACGGATATGGGGATGGTCAGCATCTCCCCCTCATCCTTTGGCTTCTCTCTCTGCAGCCCCCAGGACTCCCAGGGCCATATCTGATAACCTCTGCAGACTGTAAGGTTAGCAAATTAGAAGGATCCTAAGCTCATAGAGGGGACTTAGCTTGTTGAGGTTTCTGCAGGAGGAACTGATCCTGGTTGTTGGGAGCTCAAGCAGGCCTCGAACTGTAGGCACCTCTGTTCCCTGGGAGTGAGGACTCCAGACAAATGATCATAATTATGCCCAATAAAAATGAGTGCTCGGAGACCAAGGTCCACATTTCAGAACAATAACTGGAAGACAGCATCTTTCAATTAATTGGAATGCCCCAAACAAATATTAAAACTAGTAAATCTATTTGGAGTCAGTTCTCTGGGCGAGAGTGATTTACCTTAGAATTGAGCCATAAAATTCAGCAAGGACTGACTTCCCACACTGAATGTCACCTTCCCAGCTGCCTCTTACCAATAACCCTAAATCAGTCCCAGAGAATTAAGAGATTCGTGGCAGCATTTCTCGGAGAGGTGGGAGCCTGGAGTTGCAGAGGGGCCCTTGGGGGTCTTCCCTATGTGCAGATGAGCTGTCTTGACTGAACTCACCTTTCCCATAAGGGGCAGTCTTCAGGGAGGAAATACAGCCTTCTCTGTCCTTTGAGCAAAGGAGGTGAGGGTGACTCACTTTTACTGCTAATGGAAAGCTGACCTTGATCTTGGTGGCAGTTTGAAGGTGATTGAGATCTTAGAGGAGAGTGTATTCTTTGGTGTTTTGGCTGGTTTCAACAATGGTACCTATTCATTTTTTGTGATTTCAGAGGATTCCTGATTCCTTGGGACCCCCTACATCCCACCCCTGGCCTGTAGCTTCTCTGCCCAGCGTGAAAGGGTCTCTCCTGTTCTGCGTTTTTTTCTGTCCCTTCCTTTTCCTTTTCTCCTAGGCTTGTGTCACTGCCTGCCTCGGTGGGACGCGGGACCCCATAGGGTCTGTAGGGTGGGCTCTTTCTAGGTGCTCCCCTCCTACCCAGGGTCCCTGGACCTGCCTCCTCCCCCAGCCATCACACCATTACTCCCGCACCACCACCCCGTCCCCCAAATGATGAAATACTCTTCCTGAAAACCAGAAATCCCAGTTTATTTTCAGTTGGAGATTTTCTATTCTACGGAGGAAAGGCTTTTAAAAAATTTTTCCAGTTTCTTTTTGGCTGCTTTCAGGCCATGCTTTGCTGTCCCTCAGTTTATCCACATTGGGGTTTTCCTTATTCTCAGAGCCAGCTCTTCTGAAGTGCTCCCTCCCAGGGGTCACTCTTCCTGCATTCCTGCCTGTTTTAGGTGTGACCGGACTTGATCATTGGGTGTCCTAAAGGCTGGAAGGTCCCAAAGCAAAAGGGGCTTTTGTGGGAGTGGATGCTACGCCGGAAGCCTGGAACAGTAGCAGGGGCCTTGGGGACCTGCCAGGGTGAGACTGCCCATGTAGGGGTGGCGGCCCTGCTGGGGTGGGGTTGGATGGGATACTGGTCAGTGTCACAGTCCCGGGGCAGCTCCGTGTACTAGGAATGGCTCCCTCTCCAGGCCTCAGCAAAGATCCCCAAAGCCTGGCTCTAACTTATCCTAGAAGAATATTTGACCTCGTTCATCTCCCAGTTAACAATAGATGGAAGGCAGCAGGTATTTGGATAAAGTGACGCTGTTTCATTTGGGGAGATATTTTGGAAGCGTGGTCCTCCTTGAAGATACCTTACTAGTGTGTGTGGTTGTGTTTTCAACAACTTAGAAAATGTTACTGAAAATACGGTGTCTCCATTGCGGTAAAGTACATCTGAAGGGAAGAATCATCTCCACTTCATCACTTCAATGCTGTGCTAATTTTTGCATATTGTATCCCGTTCCCCCTTTAATAGCAATTGGTTGATTTGCAGCTATGTTACATAATTTTGTATGCTTAATTAGCTTGGTTTTAAAATTGGTTTCAAGTCCTGTTTATTACCGACGTCACCGCTATTTTCCTTAGATCTTGAGCGCTGTGGTACCGCCGCCTTCATCCGCCGCACGTTGTCTGCGGCGGGTACCGTTAGTCCTCTTTATCCGCGGGTTCTGCATCCGAGGATTCAACCAATCTTCAATCAAAAATACTATGGGATCCACAGTTGGTTGAGTCCGTGTGTTCGGAGGGCTGGTTATCAGGAACTTGGGCATCTGCCGAATTTGGTTTCCATGAGGGGGGCCTGCAACCAACCCCGCCCCACACCCATAAATACCGAAGGATGACTGTAACAAGTTTTAGTTTCTGCCTCCCTCTGTTCAGGGTTTCCCTTCCCTCCTCCTAAAGGAAACAGCTGAGAAATCGCCAGGATTGTCGTATCCTTAAATAACACCATTTGTAATAACCTTTGCCCCTCTTTGTGTCATATTTTATGTATTTACCAAGTGCTCTCATGCCTCCTGTGTAGGGTAGGCTGGTGGTATGATGCCCACTTTACAAAGATACTCTGAGAGATTAAAAGTCTCATACAGGTTTTGGCAGCTGACAACAGGACCTGAGGCCACACCCTCTCACTCTAAATCTTGTGTTCTTTTCACCGCACCATGGAACCAGGGATGAGGTCTCTGTGCTTTAGTTTCCTCATCTGTAAAATGGGGTCATAATAGAGCCTATTTCATGGGGCCACTGTGAGGCTGGAATGAGCTGTTACCTGTGCTTAGGATGGTGCCTGGTGACAATATATGTGAGCTCTTGGGCGGGTAGTAGACTCCCCCTTATGTGCTGGACACTGTAGGGGACAGACTGATCATGTGGCTTGGGCACACCATCCAGAAATGCAGATAAACCCATGCCCAGAGAAGTCTCCTACAACGTGGGAGACTGTACCAGGACTTCATGGCTGTCCTGCCCCGTGCATCTTGGGGTCTGGTCTCCTGAAGTCCTGCCCCTTCCTTTGCTAGAGCAGTCGACTCGAGGGCCCCTTGTAGAACTGACCCTCCAGTCGGGACCTGGGCCTGCTCGGTGGGCTTCTTAACCCACCGCAAATGTTGCCAGCCCATTTTACGGATGGAGGCTGTGGTCACTGGGCTTTCTGGCTCGCAGCCTTGCCTCACTACCACCCTTTCAGTGTCACCAAGTGTGCACACACACTAAGGGATAAAACCATCAAGAGGAGGAGTGTGCGGTCTTGTAGAGGAAGGTGGAGTTCATCCATTCGTTCTGCCAGTATGTACTGCAACATACCAGGCCCCGTTCATGGAGCTTCTGACCACAGGCAAGGGCTGAGGACATGCTGTGAAGGGGGCAAAGCAGGGCCAGGCGCTGGAGGGCTGGGAGGGCGGTGGTGGCTTTGGAGTGGTAGGGACAGGGTCCTGAAGGAGGGTGTAGGAGCAGGTGGGGATCCTGGTCTGTTTGAGGAGCAGCAGGAGGCTGTGGGGGTGGAGGGGAGTGAGCTGGGGGAGAGCGGCAGGCCATCGGGCAGTGAGGTCAAGGGGTTAGAGCTTGATAGATTTGGACTTGGACTCACAGTAGTGTAGGGAGGCTCTGGCAGACATGCTCTGAGATAGTTATTACCCAGCTCAGGATGTTACCCGGGGAGGAGAGAAGCTCTCAGTTTTGACCCTGGCCCAGGGCTGGGATTTCAGAACCTCTAGCACCTCCTGCAGTTCTGGCTTAGCCAGGTGCCTCCTGTGTCCTACCCTCCAGGTATGCTGCCCCCCATTCGGGACATTCCAGTGATCTCCGAGGGTTGGTGTACCCACTTAGTGCAGAGTCTCAGTGACAGCAGCTGGGGCGGCCTGGTGTGTGCTTTTCACAGAACTCCTGATTGTGAGCCTCTGGGCCTCATCTGGGATTCATCCTCTTACCCTTCTCAGTGAGCGGCACACCATAGGCCTCCCCACATCTGGTAGGGAAGAGAGAGCACGTAAAACCTTGTAAGATCAGGCCCCGTGCCTGGCCAGCACCTTGGGGGAGGCACTTTGAGGGGAAGAGTTGAAGTTTTCATGGCCAAGGTGAGCTGCCTGTGTGCAGGAGTTGCCCTCGCAAGGCTTGGGGGGGGGGGGGAGGGTTGGTCCAGCCACAGCACAGGGACGTCCTTCCATGCCACCCTTTTCCGCTGCTCACTTTTGGAGGTGACAGCTGGGACAGCAGCTGCTGCCTCAGGGGCCAGCCTCTTCCTCTCAAATGCCTCTTTGAAAGGCAGGAGTTTGGGGTAGGAGTTCTGGTTCTTCCTTCATCCAGAAAAAAAAAGCCTTGGAAAGGCTGCAGAAACCCTCTTGGGGACAGCTCTGGGTAGATGACAGGAGGGGATCTTTTGGGAAGGGATAAATATCACTAGGATTTTGCCTAATGGACAGTGCTTCCTGGGCACTCCTATTTGGCTTACAATACCCCACAGCCAGTGGCCCACCTAGATTTGGATTTTCTTTCAATCATTAAATTTTTAAAAATCTCTGACACAGATAGTCAGAGTTAATAGTCTTATTTATTCAACAAATATTTCTGAGCAGTATCTATGTACAAGGCTTCTTCAGGTGCTGGGAATATAGTAAGTGAACCAAACAGACAATTCTTGCCCTTGATGTTTAGTCTTATAATAGGAGGTCATCTTCAAAGAAAGACCTCCCAAATCTTTAAATAGTAACTCCTGGAATTATGTAGGCGTTGGTTTAAGGATCACTGGCTTTGTGCCAGAAAGGAGGGGACAGCAGAGATGGTTGGGATGTTCAGGGATGGAGGGAAGCAGAAACAGTGTCACTGAAGGCCAGTCGCACAGAGGGGACATCCAACACTCTTGCAATGTGGCAGAAGTCAGGGAAGAATGGGATTCTGTTTCTGAAGCTGAGCTTATAAATAGCTATTTCTCAACGTGTTTATATTATGGAGGTAACTTATCCAGGACTGGTCTTCTGATGGACCAACAAGTGTTATTAATTATTTTCTTTGTACCTAGGTACCTGGGGCTTGTGGGAAGATGTGCTTCTTGTCCTAGGGACTAACAAGGTTAAGCAATTTGCAGATAAAACTAGGACAGGTCTGCTCAGAGTAACCTCATATGGCTGAGCCTGAGAGCTCTACGGGAAGAACTCAGTGAGAGCAGTCTGGAAAGGCTTCCTGGAGGAGGTGGCTCCTAGCTAGTCAGAAAGAAGTGGGGAAGGTGTTCTCAGAGATGTGGTAACATGTGAGCATGGCTTGTGTCCCGTCGGGCAGCATGATTGCTCTGTCACAATGGAATTGGAGGGGGGGATGGGATGGTGGGGGAGCAGGGCAGGCCAGTGGGGGCTTCATGTGGCCTGCACCTGGGAGCCACTGAAGATTTTGCAGCAGATGAGTAGCCTGGTGGTGGTGGTGTTTTCCAGTGTTTGCTGTGTCTAATGGTGGGAGGGAGCTGGGAGCAGACTAATGTGAGTGCAGAGAACGGGGTCCTGCCTGACAAGTCACAGGGGCCAGGGATAAATCACTCTCCTTCTGTGCCTTGGTTTACCTCATCTATAAAATGAAAGTAAGATTTCTAATCCCAGATTAGTTGTGAGTTTCAATTTGATGAATACATATGAGAATGCTTAAAAAAAAAAAAAAGAGTGACGTGTTAATTCAAGAAAAAAAAAATCCAGGCTATTGTGTCAGGATCTCCTTCTCACTTTGGCTATGAAGTAAGAGAGAAATCTCGGTCTCTTGTGGATGAAGAACGTGGACCACACATCAGAGAACCAGGGAGGGGGAAGTGAGTTCACAGCACCTGCGTTTAATTCCCCCCTGCCCCCACCCATGTAGGGGACCTGGGGGTGCCCTGAGCCAGAGCTGCAGCCCTACCCAGGGTCACACAGCTCATCAGCAGTGCAGCCCAGTGGGAACAGGGCATTGACAGACTCTTCCCATGTGAGTCTGCTTGGGCTGCCATAACATAGTGCCACAGGCTGGGGGCCTGCACACCGGAGATTCACATGGTTGGTTTCTCCTGAGGCCTCTCTTCTTGGTGTAGAGATGTGCGCTTCTCACTGTGTCCTCACATGGTCTTCCCTCTGTGTGTGTCTCTGTCCTAATCTCTTCTTCTTATAAGGGCATCACTTCTGTTGGATGAGGGCCCACCCTAATGACCTCATTTCACCTTAATCACCTCTTTAAAGGCACCATCTCCAAATACAAGTCACATTCTGAGGTGCTGGGCATTGAGTTTGGGGGTGGGGGTAGGTACAATTCAGCCCACAACACATTCTTTCGGAATTTCCAGAGTGTGCACCATTTTGGGTGGAAAGGCACATTCCTAGAGGGAAAAGGGAGTGAGAACTGAACATTGCTGGGAGCTGTCACAGACCTGATTTGGGGGGCCCGTGCACCATTGAGAAACATGCTGAAGCATGCAGATACTAACTACTATATATAAAATAGATAAACAGCAAGGTCCTACTGTATAGCACAGGGAACTGTGTTCAATACCTTGTAATAATCTATAATGAAAAAGAATATGAAAAGGAATACATACATATAGCTGAATCACTATGCTGTACACCAGAAATTAATACAACATTGTAAACCAACTATACTTCAATTAAAAAAATAAATTAAGAAAACCAGGGGGAAGAAAAGAAATAAAGGAAATGTAGATGAGTAAATGACAGTGTTCTTGGCAAACTGGAATTCGATTCACTTAAGTAAACTAAGTAAACCAGAACCTCCTGAATTTCAAAAAAAATTCAATAAACTTGCTTTATAAAAAACTTCATAACAGGTTTTCTTTAAATACTCAACCTCATTGGTATACTTAAAAAGTGATTTAACACCCTGTGATTAAAGTAGTGTGTTTCAGAGCCTAGCCATTAAAAGCAGGAGAGACAGCCTGTAATTAAAATTCTGCTGAACCTTCCTTCCCCAAAGACCAATTGAGCTCACAACAGTTGACAATTAAAGCAGCTGGGAGGCGCTGGTGGGTCCCCAGTGCCTTCTATGCCAGGTAAGTGTGTCTGACCAGTGTTGGGGGAGGTTAGCCCTGACCACCCGGCTCCTGCCTGGGGCTGGGGCATCTTCCCTGCTCTCCTAGGAGCCAGCAGTGGGTCTGTGCGGCCAGTAGCCCAACCTAGTCCTTCTTGACCTCTGTTTCCTGGGGGGTAGTGACATTGGTCCCCTGTCAGTGTAGAGGGCAAGGAGACATAGGTCAATGGATATTGAGTGTTGTCCAAACCTGATGTTAGCGATTTCAACCTGCAAACATTCACTCTTACTAGAGCTGCAGACGTGGCCAAGTTGACTGACTGACTCCCAGCGTTCCCTGTAAAGGGAGCACATTGACCAGGACTAGGAGAGGAAGCTGAGATCAGAAAGAGGCCCTTCCCCACCCCAAAGCAGGGGAAAGTGTGTGTAACCAGGAAAGCGCACGTGTAACTGATCCATTTGCAGGGAAGCGTGTCGTGATTCTTGGAGCGTAAAATCTGACAATTATTGGCACCCAGGGCAGAGGAAACTGGAGTTTGATGAAGTCAGTTGCTTGTTGGGTGTTAGATTCTGTCCTTCCATCAGCAATACTTGTTAAGAACCTACTGCGTGCTGGGAACTGTGCTGTGGACAGATGGTCTTACTGGAATCCCCTCTGGCCGGAGAGCCTTCCAGAGCGATTCTAGAAAGTTAGGTGCTTCGTGCCTGCCCTAAAGGGTTGCACAGACCAGCAGAGGAGACAGATATTCACACACAGAATGGAGGGAGACACCCAGGGCCCTGTGGGCGTGTCCCTGGGGGGGGGGTGCTTGGCCCAACCTGAGGAGTCAGGGAAGGTTTCTTATGGGAGTGGTAAGTTGAGAGCTAAATCAAAGGATGCAAGGGAGTTAGTTTGGCCAAGAGGTGGGGACTGGAGTGTTTATGGGAGAAGGGGCATTAGATGCAAAGGCCCGGCAATGAGAACGTGAGTGAGTGGGGGTGATTCCAGGCCTTCTAAGGATACAGACTTGGAGGAGAATAGAGGGAGGTGAGGAATAGAGCAGGAGTTTTGAGCAGAAGCCGAAGAGTGAAGGCCATGCAGGTGGAGGTGAGTAAACCAGACCTTGCCCCGGGTTTTTGAGATGCACTTTGGGGCAAGAGGTCCTGTGACAGGTGCCTTGAGCTTGAGGGACCACAGTGCTGGGCAGTATGGACACAGCCTACCCCTTAGCCTCACTCCTTCCCCCTATACCTGGTGCTCCAAGGGCTCATTCACACCACTCATTGGCATCCAGGTTGGAGGATCTGTTCTTTGATTCCTCTGAGAGGTATGGATGGCCTCCATGCCCTTCACACGAAGTTGCCTGACTCTTTTCTGATCTGTGGCTGCTTCTGGGCCCCTTCATGCCAGTGCAGATCTCTTTAGAGCCTGGCAGCCTTTATTGTTTAAGGTATACAAACCAACTCAAAGGAACCAACCCATGAGTATTGGTTAGTAACAGACACCACAAATAACCGGGGCTTAAGTAAGATAGAGATTATTTCTCTCTTGCATAAAAGAGGCCTAGAGATAGGCTGGCCAGAGCTGGTATGCTAGTTCCATAGGCCTTAGGCCACTTCCATCTTTTTGTACCACATGTATCCTCTGCATGTGGCCCTTTTATTCAAGGTCACCTCATGGTCCAATATGGTTGCTAGAGTACCAGCCATCACACAAAGTCCTTCTGGAAAAAGAAGGAGGAAGACCTGGAATCGGTTCTCATTGATCACCCCTATCTGCAAGGGAGGCTGGGAAATGTAGTTTTTCAGCTGAGCACTTACCCAAGGTTCTGTTTGTGAGGAAAAATGGGAGCATGGATCTGATTAAGCAACTAGCAGCCTCTGCCCTGGCATGTTATAAGAGTGAGCCAAGGAGGACCAGCAGCTCCCTGAGGGCGTGGCTCTGTGTTCCATCTCTATCTGTGCTGCTCAGCACCATGTGGCACATAGGAGATGCTGCTGAAGGGGCAGATGCATGAGACAAGACACAGGGGAAACTCCAATTCTGATCAGTCTTCAGTAGGTCATCCCAGAGAATAGAAGGGCTGTGCATCGACCAGGGGCCTGGCTCCACTTCTTGCTTAGAAAAACCATTTACTTCTTTGAACCTCAATTTCTCCCTCTTCAGAAAGGGAATGATCCTACACCTAAAATTTTGAGGCAAGGCTCAAATGAGTCAATAGACAATGCATAACTACACAAATAGAGGTTTTTGGTGGCAAATTGCAGCTTGTTTACCTTTTCAGACCCTTCCCCTCCCTCTAAGAAAAGTCTAGAAGATTAAATTACTTTTCTGTGCTCAGTTATATATACTGACTTCTCCTCTCGTAGTCTCCACCCCACCTACCGAAGCCACAGGAATCATAATGTCCCCTTGTGTGTCCAGGCATCTTTCTTCTGAAGAGCTCAAAGCCTTAATTATCTCTAGACCGTCTAATATTCCAAGGTACAGGGAGAGGCAAGAATTATTATTCCTATCTGGAAAATGGGCAGGTAACCCACCCAGAGTCAGAGCTGCAACTAAGACTGGGTCTTCTAACTCCAAACCCAGAGCTCTTTCTCCTGAAATAGTATTTTCAGACCTTTTATTTTAAAGCAACAGATGCAACTTAACATGCTCAAGGTCCTGGTTCAATCCCCAGTACCCCCATTAAAAATAAATAAGTCTAATTACCTCCCCCCCACCAAGAAAAACAAAAACAACAACAACAACAACAAAATAAAGCAACAGACGCAGCTCTTCAAAATAATCCATCAGGGGCCCAGTGCTCAAAACAAGACAGAACGCCACAGGCTGCCCCACCCCACAAGCCACCTTTCTGGAAAGTGCCCTTAATTCTCCCTGGGGTCCCAAGGTGGGCTGTTCTTGGTCCTTCCGAAGGCACCTACTTCCCCAGCTGCCCAGTGCTTCATGGGTTTTGAACACTCTGGGTAGACACAGGAAGAAGTCCCAGCCCTCCCCTTAGCTGAGGAAATGAGCAACTCGGTCAGCGTTGTGACAGTGATAAATGTCATCACACCTTGGCTTGACCATAGCTGGGGGCGGAGACCCTCACAGTCCAGCCCCATTTGCCAACCCAGCCTGGACTTGCCACCCACTCTCCCAGTGCTTTACCCTAAATAGGTTCTCAAGTAGTTCATTCATGCTCAAAAGAACTATAAATTGTGTGGTATAACCACTTACCCCAAATACAAGTGATTAGAGCTTATTATCCATTTTTCCTTTTATATTTTTGAATGCTTTCTTACTATTTTCTTGCCAAGCTTCCTAACTTTTTGATGAATCTACCCCTGTGTCCTCATCTTGCTTCCTCTTTGGTCCACATATTTATTGTCTGGTAGAAATTTAATTTAAAAATTTGTTTGAATAGGTAATACACTTCTACAGCTAAAAAATAAAGACAAAATAAAAAGATATGCTTTGGCAACAATCCAATGGTCCATCAACCAATCGATGGATAAACAAAATGTGCTGTAACCATGCAAGAGAATATTATTCAGCCACAAAAAGAAATACATGCTACAGTTTGGATGAACCTTGGAAACATTATGGCAAGTGAAAGAAGCCAGACACAGAAGTCACATATTGTATGATTCCATTCATACGAAGTATCTAGAATAGGTAAATCCATAGAGACGGAATGAAGGTTGGCGGGTACGAAGGGAGATTGGGGGAATAGAGGGTAATTGCTTTGTGGGTACAGGGTTTTGTTTTGGTGTGATGAAAATGCTTTGAAACTAGATACAGGTGGTGGTTACACAACAATACGAATGTACTAAAGGCCACTGAATTGTACAATTTAAAATGCCTAAAATGGTTCATTTCATGTTATGTGAATTTCATCTCAAAAATTAAAAGGAAAAAAAGATGATGATCTGTGACGTATTGAAATATTATTTTTACTTTGTCCCCATCCATTTTTCCCTTCCTTCTTGCCCAACTCCCTCCCTGGAGGTAATAATTTTTGAAAAAAAAAATTCTATAGGATGTAAAAGTAGACAGAATGGTATAACGAACTACTGTGTTTCTTCAGTTATCACCACCCAGCTTCTTCAGTTATCATCTCATAACCAAGCTTTGATTCTTTTCTGTTTCCCCCATCCCCTTCCCTGGATTATTTGAAACAAATTCCAGACTCCGTATTATTTCACTCATAAATCATTCGGTGTATATTGGCAAAAAAACTTAAAAAAAAAACCCACAATATGTAGCACTTTCAATAATATTGTGTCCCCTTTCAGTATTTCTTCATGCACTAGAAGGGATACATTCTGATTTTCTCCATACTGAAAATGCTATTCTGCACCTGTTTCTTTCACTGTACAAAACATTCCATAGATCTTTTGTCTATCCATGCACAGTGATCCACCTTGTTTTTTCCCAAGTGTGTAATATTCTGTCATATGACTGTATACTAGTTTATTCACCCAGCCCCTGTTTCTAGATGTTTGGGTGGCTTTCAGTCTTTCCCTTCTGATAGTCTGAGCAGGACACTGTGCAGATTGAGGGGTCAAAGGCAAGTCATATTTGACTTATAGCCTTGAGAAGCCTGGATTAGGCAGATTCTTCAGAGAAACAGAATCATTAGAGAAAGAGAGAGAGGGGAGAGTCAATCCTCCTGGGATTAGCGTGGGCTTCCTTCCAACATGATGGTTTCAGTGGCTGTGGCCTTATTTCATGGTGGCTGCCTTCCCTCAGAACACAGAAGCAAAAGCCTCCAGGCTTTCGGGCTTAGCCCTGGAACAAGAGTAATGTCACCTCTGCTGCTCTGCTGAACATCCAGTCACACACTGGGACGTGTGGACACTTCTATCCCTGTAGGGAACGTAGTAGAATGTCTGGATACTCAATAAATATTGGCCGTTTTATTACAGCACTAGACGGTCTGAGACCCAGCTCTTGGGGTAACTTCCTATGTGACTTAACCCAAGACTCACTTCCCCTCTGAACCTCTCCAGTGGAGAAAGTAGAAGTACCACTGCCAGGTCCAAAAGAGATAAGACAGTAACAGCTCGGAAAGCTGTTGGCAGCTGGGTGTGGCAGAGATTTTGGAACCTCCATCCCTGGAGCTCCCACCCCAGACACAAGTCCTACCTCTGCTGCTGGGCCTCCTGGGGGCAGGATCTGGGGGCGCAGCAGGCGGGTCCTGACTCCTCCCCTCGAGGTGCCCAAGCAGGCCACCGGTCAGGACTCGAGTCCCTGATGAGTGTTTCTCATGTACCCTCCTAGCAGTTCTATAAGGCAGTGACACTTCTGCCCCTTGGACAGTGTCCTCATGGTGACACAGCTGAGTGACAGGGCCAGAACTCCAACTTGGGCCCTCCAGGCTCCAAACCCCATGCCCTTTGCCCACAAAGCTTGTGGGAAGAGAGACTCTTGGCAAAATACCAGACTTTTCCTTACTGCGAACATTGTTGCCTTTAATTAGATTAATTGTCACTTTTCTTTTGCCTTCGAGGGGCTTTAAAAATGATGCGGTAGGATTACAGCAGTGCATTGTGAGAACTGAGTGTCAGTGTGCAACCCTCCCAGCCTGAGAAGCAGTCAGCCCCGCATTTAATTTACCCAAGTGCCCCCCTAAGGAGCGCTCCTCACCCCACAGCAAGGCAGGGGTGGTTGATGGAGGCCCAGCTTCCTGGGCTGGCTCAGCTCCCCTGGGACGTTCCCTGCCCCCTGCCCTCCCCCTGCCACCCCCAGGCCAGAGCGGCACAAACACTCCCTGCCCGCCGTGCATTTCTAGAAAACACTGCTCTGAGCACATGTCTGTGCTGGGTTGGGGCCCTAGTCCCCAGCCCTGATTATCCGGAGTAAACAAAGGAACCACTTCTGTAATCCTCTCTTTCCAAGGTAAACTGTGGAAGTAAGGGCTTTGCCTGGATGAAGGCCTCAGCAAATGAGAGTGCCTTCCCAGTCGCAGTCTGGCTTTTTCACAGCAGGGAGCCAACCACAGACATTTGTGGAGGGCCCAGGGCATGCCAGGCGGCCCGACCTGGAGAAATGTGCCCGGCGGAACAGTTAGCCTTAGAAAGAACTCACTGAAGAGTAATTCAGGTTTGTGGATTATTCCCTCCCTGACCTCGGACAGCAGTGCCGGTGCTCGGGGGCCCGGGTGTGCCCGCTGCCCTGGTGAGAGCGTGGTGAGGAGTGGGCCCACCCTCTGGAAGCTGAGGCTGTGTGGTCACTCGCACCGAGGCTGCCCAGGGTAGCACTGACCTTTGGAAGGGCAAGTATGTGGCCTGCGGGGCTTTGCCAGGCCAGCCGCCAGCCCAAGAGAGAAGCACTCCGTACGGCATGGTGTTTTCGCTTCTCCTCCAGCCTGGCTCTTTCTACTGGGAAACTAAAAACACATTAGCATCTTGCAGGAGCTGTGGCCGGGCCGGGCCCTTCGGTACCTACGGCCCTTTCCTGAGATGGGCCTTTTCATTCATCCGAGGACCTTTGCCCATTTCCCCTCATCTCGCTGGCATCACTCACCACCCCTCTCACTTTCCAAGTCCTCTTTCTATGCAGTTCTGTCCATCAGCCAACACAAGCACTGGAATAAGTAGATGAAAAGCCACCACTGAACGGAGAGTCTCTCGTTTCCAGATTCACAGTGCCAGCTGGGGCATAACCGTTTAATCGCTGACACTGTCTCCAGTAAGACAAAATAAATCCCAGTCCCGGGGTGGCCCAAGTACGGGATTTATGTGTGACACAGGCAAAGAAAACAAAGAAAAAAGGACCTAGGTAGGATTCGGTCTGCTCAAATGCACCTGTTAAAATTCTTCTCTTTAGACTCTAATTCCCTATTCTGCTTCATAAGCTTGGTGTTTGGGGATTTCAAGGCTTGTCTTTTGTGTGGTTTTGTTGTCTGGCTTTCTCCATTCAGGGGATAATATTCTAAAAGGTTGAAATTGCTAATTACTCTTAAAAGCCTGAGAGCCGCTGGGGTGGAACGTGTGATGTTAGAGCACTGATGGTAGGTGTGTGGGCCGAGCACCCGGAGAGGGTCTTGAGGGGAGTTACCGGGAGAAGTCACTGTCCCTGCTCGGGCGGTGCACCGAGGGTGGCTCTGACCAGAGGGTGTCTGTAAGGTGTGGGCGGGTGGTCAGAGCCACAGCCTCTGTTCCCCACAGTGACCCCCGGGAGAGGGGTCTGCCCGGAGCCCCCTGTGTCCTGGTGACAAACTGGCCTGGGGGCTCAGACAGCTTCTTGGGAGCTTGAGGTTAGAGGTAGGAGGAGGAAGCCACAACAAGAAATTGTGGCTGCCTCATCCCCTGGAGGTGCAGAATTTGGGCAAAATGGAATCTGACATGTGTCCCTGACCCAGGACAGAGAGTGGTGACAGGGTTCAGGCTCTTGAGGCAGGTGAGGTCAAAAGCCACATCCAGAAGCAGTCTTTTTCTGGGACCTGTTCTTTCACCTTAAGTGGTGTTAATCCTGAGACGGTAGAGGGTCTGATTCCTGAGACGGCCCCTTCCTTCCACCTGATTCTCTCAACCTGAACTTCTTCTGGTCTCACTTCGTCTATCTTCGGCCAGGACACCTAAGGGTTGTGCCTCAGCCACTCACCAGTTCTTTCCCTACTATCTTCTTGAATAAAAGCTTTATTGAGATGTAATTCACAAGCCATAAAAGCCACCCTTTTAAAGTAGGTGGCTTTGAATACACTCACAATGTTGTGTAACCATCACTACTCTCTAGAACGTTTCCCAGAGGCATCATTTTCTAGAGCCTCACCGCCCAGAACATTTTCATCAACTCCCGTGCCCATTTGCAGCCACCCCCCGTATCTCCCCAACTCCCTCAGCCCCAGGCAGCCTCTGCTTTCTTTCTTTCTCTATAGATTTGCCTATTCTGCCTGTTTCATATAAATGGAATCATGCATTATATGGTCTTTGTGTCTGGCTTCTTTGACTTTGCATAATGTTTTCAAGGTTCATCCACAATGTAGCAAAGTATCAGTACTTTAGTCCTCTTTATTGCCAAATAATATTCCATTCTATGGTTATACCTCATTTAAATTTATCCATTAATCAGTGGATGGCCAGTTGTGAATTGTTTCCATATTTTGGCTATTACGAATAACGTTCCCATGAACATCCATGTACAAGCTTTGGTGAGGATACATGTCTTTAATTTTCTTGGCTGTGCACTTAAGAGTAGAATTTTGGGGTTAGATGATGACATGATGTTTAGCTTTTTGAGGGATTGCCAGATTGTCTTCCAAAGTGGCAGCACCATTTTACAGCCTCATCAGCAATGTGTGAGGTTTCCAGTTTCCCCATATTCTCACCAGCACTTGTTAGTATGTGTCATTTTGATTCTGGCCATCCTAGTGGGTGTGAAACGCTACCCTGTGGTTTTGATTTGCATTTCCCTAATAACTAATGGTGTTGAGCACCTTATCATGTGCTCAGTGATGTTTAAAAGCTCCAGTTTACCTGTTTATCCAGGGGTGTTGTACATCTTCTTTGGAGAAATGTCTGTTCAAATTTTGGCCCATTTTTCATTTCATTATTTGTTTTATTTTATTTTTATTGTTACGTTGTAAGAGTTCTTTATATACTCTGGATGTTAGGCTTTTATCAAATATATGATTTGTATATTTTTTCTCCTGTTCCATGGGTTGTCCATTTACTTTTCTAATGATGTTCTTTGAAACACAAGTGGTTTGAATTTTGATGAAGCCCGGTTTATCTTCTTTATTCTTTCATGGCTTGTGCTTTTGGCGTCATAGCTAATAAACTATTGCCTAATCCAAGGTCACAAGATTTATTCCTATGTTTTCTTCTAAAAATTTCATAACACTCTTGCATTTAGGTCTGTGATCCACTCTGAGTTAGTCTTTGTTTATGATGTGACGTAGAGGTCCACCTTCATTCTTTTGCACATGGATATCTAGTTGTCTCAGCTCTGCTTGTTGAAAAGGCTATTCTTTCCCCATTGTTCTTTTTTTCAGTCATGCCTCTTTCCTGCTCAAAAATAACTATTGAATTATCCCCCTTCCCATCACCTCTCCAGCCCCCTTCTCTCTCTCTTTCTCACTCACACACACACACACACACACACACCCCACACATGCACACACCTGCAGCCTTTCCTGAAGCACAGGGCATCTCTGGGGCGTGAAGAAGGGCTCCATGCAGCCCAGGCCTTGACCCCAACTCCCAGGATTCCTTCCCACAGGGACCTCTGCTTAATCAGGACTCTGTATGTGTCCTTTCTTCCTCTCTAGATGGGAGTATTCATCTACTTCATGGGAAGGACATGAAGGAGGAGCTGCAGGTGACCAGAAAACCTACACTAATGTGTTATCTTTTCATACCTGTATTTCTGACTCCCAAGCCAGACGTAAGCTTTCCCAGACATGACCCTCAAGAGCCCCTTGTCCTTCCAAAAATATTCCCTAATTGGATAATTAAATGGAGGCTTCTCTAAGGCCTCTTGCTGACCAATGGTTCACAAAAGTGGTAGTCCATCCATCTGCCCATCCATCCACCCATCTATCCATCCATCCACCCATCCATCTGTCTGTCCATCCATTTACTGAGAAAGGAAAGGGCTGGTTGCTTGGCCCCTGTCTGCTGGCTGGGTCAGAGTTCTGCTACAGGTTTATATTGTTATAAACTCAGACTCATCTGCTCGTCCAAGGGGTAGCCAACTTACCAGAAAGCCGGAGTCAGAGGTTACCCTGGCTGTTGTCCCTGGCAGAATGCTTGGTGAGGGTCACTGGCACAGAGGTCCTCTTGGTGTGTGCAAGGTGGGGTGGGGAGGGCTCCTCAGGAAGCCAGTAACACACTTCTGACCTGATTAGCAAGAATTAGAGCAAAGGGACAGGGTGGTCTCAGGGGCCCCTTCCTCCACTCCAGGGATGTCTCTGTCTAAATTGTGATTTCTGCGCATGAGAATTTAGTGCCACAGGATAGAGGTGGAGGCTGCTAAAAAAAATTCTCCCTCTCAGGTATCCTGTGCCTGCTGACCACCGGCCTTCAGGGATGACATCTCACCTTATTTCAATTCCATTCTCTGCATCCTGAAATTGGGCCCGATTTGAACCACTTTGGGCCCCCTGACTCCTTGGTGGAAGCACCTTACTGCTATTTGGAAAATAGAGTTTCTGATTTAGACCCACCTTCAGGGACACTCTGACCAGGGCTTTGATTCCCAGGTCCTGGCCACAGTTTGCCTGGACCACCCCTCTTTCTAGTTCTGTCTGCCCAGTGTGCCAGGCGGCTTCTCCCACCATGGGGAATGTTCCTGTTCTCCTGCCCTGCAGGTTGGTCTCTGTGTCCACTCCTCCCTGATGCCCCTATCAGAAGTAGGCCTGAACCTCAGCGGAGGACAGGTCCCCTGAGAGGCCCTCAGCAGTACATAGATTCACGGGTGGAGGCATTAGATTGCAACTAACCCACTTGCTGGAAGCATCCGAGCCTCGCCCGTCTCAGACACCTCTGTGTTGCTCCAGAAACGAGCTCCTTCTGCAGCCCTGCTTCAGAGCTGACTTCTTTCCACTCCCCAGTGAGCTGTCACGTCTCTGCCATGTCATTCCGTGTTCCCTCTGCAGCATCACACCAGCACCAGCTCTCTCATTTATTTTCATGAGTTTCCCATTTCACAGTGAGAGAAGGTGAGACAGCAAGACTCTATTTTCCCAAATACTGCAGCTGAATTTTGTAAAAGCAATTTTTTATTTGGAGGGGGAAAAGTCCTGAGATCTACCACAAGCCAGTATGAATTGCATAACTTACCAGCCCTGAGTCCAGAATTACACTTTGCCCCTTGTATTTGCAGAAATAAATCTTGCCATCCCCTTAGGTTTGGGGGCTTTAGTTTGGCCCTGCCCCTGCCCCCCATCTCCACGTTCCAGGAGCTTTTCTCCCCATTTCTGGTCTTTTTTGCTGCCCGCATCTGGGTTGGATCTGGAGTCTCCCCTCTCCTCACTGGGCTCCTGCAGACTTTGTCTGGCGTTTCTCTCTCACTGCTGGCACTTCCTCTGAGGGAAGCAGACCAGGAAGAGCAGCCGGTGAGGGAAGGGGATGCTTTCTCTGTTGGCCAAAATGGAGCAGAGCCAGCGCCTGGGAGGATGGGACTTCCATCCAATTTGTTCCCCAGGGTCAGGCAGCCAGCAGCCCTTTACCTCATTTCTTTTTTTTTTTTTTTTTTTTTTTTCTCGCTTGCATGGGGCTGGAAATCTCTAGTGCGTATCCATCCTGCAAATGTTCATTGAGCTCTAGGTAAGTACTTGGTACCCAGGAAGGTGTTATTACCTGTCACCAGGAGGAAAGATGGCAGACAGGAAGGAGTTAAGGCTCCACACATGGAGAGAGGTAGGATTAAATGGCAGAGGGTGTGGTTGGGAAATAAATGCTGGGGACTTAGGGGAACGGGAGGTCAGTGTGGGCCAAAGCAGGGAAGCCTTGTGTCTGAGGTGGGTGCAATGGCCTTGCAGGAGGTGACGGGGGAAGGGGTTAGAGTTGGATGGAAAAGGACCCATTTTGGAAGGAAAGGGTAACACTGTTCTTCTCCTGGGGGATGTCCTATGTGACTTGGCATCTGAGAGGCCAGGAGGAGGGAGGCCCCAGAATGAAGCATCCCAGGAAGCAGGAGGCAGGGCCAGGGCTTGTGGGGGTGGGGCCTCCTGAGGGTGGGTAGAGACTGTACCCTCTGCCCAGCAAGGAACCATGATAAGACTGTACAAAGACCACCGACAGCTTATGGGGCTATTGGGGGATGAGTCCTGGGATGTGGGGTAGAGGCTCGGTAAGGACAGGGAGGCCCATCAGGAGCTGGCCTGGGTGACTCAGGCAGCTGGCACAAAGAGGTGATGGAAGGACCTCTGGGTCCTTCCAGCAGACAAGGCCTCCCTGCTGTGCCTCCTGCCTCAGTGTGTGTTCAGTGTGCCTTGAATGGGCTTCTGAGGGACACCAAGCATTGTTGAGCTACCTGCCATGTGCTTCTTGGCACGGGGACTGTCAGTGTACCTGATGGCCTCTGAGCTAGCAGGTTAGTGAGCAGTGGCCGTGGTAGTGATGGGAGTCACGGTGGGCTAGGAGGACCAGTACTAGTGGAGTAATAATAATATGATCATTTGGAGTGCTGGTACTAGTGGAGGTGATATGACCATTTGAGCCATTACTACATGCTAGGCATTTTACCAACTCTAGTTCATTGAGTCCTTAAACAATCCCATGGGTTGGCCCCATTTTACAGATAAGGAAACTGAGGCATGGAGAATTAAGTGACTTGCCTGAAGTGGCACATCTAGTGAGAGGCAGAGCCTGGACTCAGATCCCAGTCTTCTGGCTTCAGACCCCAAGATCTCGGTCACTGTGCTCCCCTTCACCCCCAGAAGAGTAGGCTCTGTCACTGTTTGCTGAATTGCATCGATTGTGGTTGTGTCATTTTAGAGCTGGGTGGCTGTGTGTCAGCACCCCCGGTATGCCAGGGACGTGCCCCTCACTCCCTCTCCACACCATGTCTGCGATGGTGGGTAAGAGGGGGAGAGGAAAGTGCCTGAGAGGAAATGCTGACCCTTCAGGGGCAGCCAAGCGGCATGACTGGGCGGAGCCCGAGCACAGCCCCAGCCTCACTGTTGTGTGACCCCCCATCCCACCCGGTCCTGCGGAGAGTCTCCCTGCCTTCGCTGGTGTGGCCAGCAGTGCTCAGAGCACTGGCCTGCAGAGGTTCTTAGGCGAGAAAGCACAGAGAGGTAGGCCAGGGAAACGGATTTATGTCCAACTGGTAGTCAGTGGAATTAGATGCTGAAGAAACTCTTAATGAATGCTCTGTTACTTTAATTTTCTCAGAGTGTGAAGTATTTAGGCATCATAAGAATGAGAGTGAAAGCAAAGCTAGGAGAGCTTTGAGTTCAGGTTGCATTGTTTTTAGATCTGTAGATCGGCAGATGAGGGAGCTGGACCATTTTTAGACGATGCGGGACTAGGTTTGTAATTAACAGTGTGTCCGTTGCTACACACTCTCCTTACCATGCTTTATTGTAATTAGTGTTTTAATCATCTTCAGACAAGATCGTGAGGTCTGAGAGGGCCTGGCACATGCCTGTCTGGTTTGCTGCCCCATTCTCCCCGCCGGACACGTGAGCATAGAGGGAGGATTAATTCACCTGCAGGGGTTGTGGAAGGTGCCAGCGGCTGGGTAGCTGATCAGTGAGGAGTTTGGTAGGTGGTGGGAACAGCTTGATCAAGGCTTAGAGGATAGGGGCAAGGAATGTCTGGGGAAGGGCAGGTGACCTTGGGAAAAAGTTGGGGACTGATGGAAAAAGACAGGACAGGTCATGAATATCAAGTCACATCTCTTGTCTTTAGGGAGCCAGGGCTGAGAACACGGGCTTTGTTAAAAGAACATGAACATCTTCTGACACTGGTCTCTGACTTATGCAGTGCCTTTGCCAGAATTAGGAAAAGGCATCCCTTATCTTGGTGGGTGAATTTTGAAGAAAACAACCCCTTTCCCTTCCCCTCCCCCAGGTGGCTGCAGCCTTGCTTCAGGGCACATGGTTTGACAAATGAGATATGAACTGGCTCTCAGCCCTCACTCACTCTCTTGGATAGATATCCTTGAGCAGTACATGAACTGCACAACTGTATAAGGTCACCCTTTGAGATTTAAGGTCTGGCTTCAGGCTCTTGATTGAAGAGTGTAAGATGGGAAGTGACGCGTTCCTGCGTCACCCAGCTCTGATCATCCCATGTATGTACACCTTTCTCTTGGCTGTATGTTGCTGTTCTTCCACAAAGAACCAGGGACTGTTACCATTGGTCAGAGCCTTTATAAGCACATTGTCCACAGTTCCCCAAAATTGGGCCTGGATCCCAAAGAACATTACTGTCACTCACTGAGTTTATTAAAAGGCAGATTCTTGTTCCCAAAACTCACATTGTGTGTGATTCAGGAGACAAGACAAATCCCAAGAATCTGTATTTTTTTATGGAACTGGCCCACTTCTTCAATTTATAGATGAGGAAGCAGAGATCCAGAGAGAGATGATGGCTTGCTCACGCCCATCTGGAGCGGGTTTGTGATTTTCGGTGCGGGGTTTCTTCCACCCGACCACGCTGCCCCCAGGCTCTTTCCCAGCTCCCCGGTCTCTGACAGTCTCCAAGGTCAGGAACCTGGCTCTGTACCATTTGGTTTGCAGATCACACTTTGTGTAGCCATCAATGTTTTCTTCCCCCTCTTAATAGTAACAGTATTTTACCGAAGTGTAATTTACATACAGGATAATGCATGAATCTTAAGTGTACAGCCTGAGGGATCTTGACGAATGTTTATATTCTTGTAACATTGCCAAGATCAAAATGAAGATCATTTCCATCCCCCTGGAAGATCCTCAGAAGTTCTAAAAGCATATTAGCAAGGCTAGTGAGGACAGAGGTACCTGTTTAGGGGACAGCGACCCCCTCTCCCATTTGGTCCATATGTGTCTTATATTCTCTGCAGTTTCCCTTGGAAGGGTGGGGCCTGTGGAAGGGGCAGGGGGCTCAGGGAGCAGCAAGAATGACTTGTTGCCAAACTTCTCAAACCCGAAACACCTTCATGTACCAGGGCCAGATCAAGCTGCAGAATCAAAGCAGTGCATCTTTTTGGAGTGTCAATAGCATTTGAAGATTGTACCAAAAAAAAAAAAAATCTATCTTGTTGTTGAAATAAAGAAAGGTATAGAGAACAGAACAAAAATCATTTGGATGCTGAAGATAAAAAATTACCTTTAAACAAAGCTCCAGCTTGGCCCGAGCTTTTCTCAACCCCAACCTGGATCTCCAGGTAATGCAGCCTTGCTCCCGACCAGTGCCAGCCTTGGGAGAGTTTGAGGAATGCCAGTGTGCGGCGTTGCTGGGGCCCAGCAGGAGACTCCCTGGCTTTCTGTGAGGTTGGGGTGGGGCCTGGGAACACAGCCTGGACACCCACACCACCCGTACCCCTAGGTGTGACCTGCTGGGCAGAATGCCAGCACTGGCTCCCATGCAGATTGGCAGACAGCCCATCCTCAAAGGCTCGCTTTGAAGAGTCCACACTTTTAAGGCAAAAAGCTATGAACAGGGACCTGTGAGATTTTTATCCCATCCCTTGCTGGGGATGGAGCATCCAAGAGATGCAATCTACTCCAGCCTGGAGACTCCCTGGGACTTCGCTAAGGGGCACTGACAGCCTCGTCCTTTTCCCAGGGACAGGACTGGCTCAGAGCATTTGAGCAGATGACCCAGCTGCTGAGAACTCTTACTGCTCAGCAATGCTCCGTTTCTGTTTCCCATGCCTTTTTTTTCCTGCCTCAACTTCATGTCTCTTACAGCTGGGTTAGAAAAAAACAATGAGAACCTGCAAATGCTTGTCCCTTTGGGTGAACTCTCATTTGTCAGTGTTGTGGTGTTGTGCCTCATGCCGACTCCACAGGCTTGAAGGAAGAGGCCTGGCCTGTGGGTGTGGCCTCTGCTTTTATTTTCCCTAGAGATACACCTGCAGGTGAATGTCAAAGACATCTTTGGTTATTTCTTGTTTGATTTTTTAAAATTTTGGTGGGGAAGTAATTACATTTATTTTTTTATTTTAATGAAGGTACTAGGGGTTGAACCCAGGACCTTGTGCTCACTAAGCACGCACTCTACCTCTGAGCTATACCCTCCCCTCTTTGATTGATTTTTTATTCCTACATTATGCTTGCATTTAAGGGTTCTTAAATACTTGGGCAAATGGCCCTAGAGAAGAGAGGTTGTGCACATCTTTATCCCCACTAGCTGAGTGCGAGAGAGAACACCTGTTCCCCCAGAACTGGGTGCAGGTTTTCCTTTCTACTCCTCCTAATTTGGTGAGTATGAAATTGTAAATCTCCTTTGCCTTTGTGTTTCTTTGATTACTAGTGAACTTGAAGATTTTTCAGGAATTTATAGGTTATTCATATTTCTTCCTTTGTAAATGTACTTTTCACACTCTTTGCTCATTTTTCTACTGATGTATTTATTATCTTTTCCCTTCATTTTTAGTTAGAGGTCTGAATTTACAGGTTAAGGCCTTGATTTCTAGTTTTCAAAGCATATTTATCTCTACCTAGATTTGGAGGCTTGGAACAAATTCAGTTAACTCCAGAGTGGAACCAGGCCACCGCTGGCCCATCCCCGAAGTGGTCTTTGACAGAGTTAGGAAAAGGGC
Organism: Camelus ferus; assembly: GCF_009834535.1. NCBI lineage: Eukaryota > Metazoa > Chordata > Mammalia > Artiodactyla > Camelidae > Camelus > Camelus ferus. Next base: position 14,989,532 of record NC_045725.1, read on the forward strand.
CCCCTCACTGCAGACACAGCCCTTCCTCAGTGTAGGGCCTGGTGAGTGTGGGTTTCTGCCCGTCCTGGGTCCCTGAGACGGGGACCCCTGTTCAAAGCCCAGCTGCACAACCCACACAGTCCACACATCACACACCACTCCTTGCGGCCACGGCCACTCTGACACGTATAGAGTTGAATTGAGCCAGTTTTGAAAATAACATCAAACACTCCAAGCCATTGGATGGTACACTTTTTACTGTGATGGACCTTCCCGAACTTCAGACTTGGGCATCACAGTTGGGTTTTTTGTTTTGTTTTGTTTTTGCAAAGACCGATAGAATTCTATTCTATAGTAATTATAGCCTAAATTACTTAAACTCGTATTTCCTGTTGATTTAGCTTGTTTCCAGTCTTTTGTAACCTTAAACACTGCTAGCGTGAAAATCTTATACAGAGGTATGTGTGCAAATGTGTGAGTATGTCTGTAGGATAAAGTCCTAGCAAAGGATTTTTTTAGATCCAAGTATATATATTGTTTTGATAGATATTGCAAATTATTCCTCACAGAGATTTACACTCTTCCAATTAGATTTTTTGACACCCATGCCAATACCATTTATCACCAATTTTTAAATCTTTGTCAACTTTATATATTATTCTATACATTATATGTGTATAATTTATAGGTATAATGTTGTTATTATTTTATAGTATATTACTTTATATTCCTTTAATTAACAGTAAGACTAACATCTTTGCATTTGTTTGTAAACTACAGTATTCCTTTTCCTTTGAGCCACTTTTTTTTTAATTCTTATTTTTTTATTGAAATGTAGTTGATTTACAATGTTAGTTTCAGGTATACAGCAAAGCCATTCAGTCTTACATACACATACGTACATATATGTATGTCCATTTTTCTTTCCCATTAAGGCTCATTACAAGAAATTGAATATAGTTCCTTGTGCTCTACAGTAGGTCCTTATTGATTACCTATCTTATATATAGTAAAAGTATATGTGAATAGAGTTTGAATTAGGTTGAATTAGCCTTGGTTTTGTTTGTGTTGAAGCAACAGGAGCCAGAGGGGAGGTAAGAGGCGTGGGCTCCAGTCCTGACTTAGTTAATAGTTAATGATGTGACTTGGGGCAAACCAGGTAAGTTTACGAGTCTCACCAAAAAGTGAGTCTGGCTAGGTAAACTTCTAGGTCGTTCTTAGCTCCAAATATCTATAAGTCCAGTTCTAGCCATAGTTTTCCTTTTTTCACAAAAAGATTATGATATATTTAAAACAGCTTAGCTTTATTTTTTCTTTAGCATCTGGGTTATATAAAAGCAAAAACATTTGAAAATCCTATACATATGTTTTTCCATTTCACAAAACTTCTACCTGGTTTAGTTATGCTCTAAGTGTTCAAAGAAACGAGACGTGTCAACGTAACCAAACCCCCTCCTAGGTTTTACTGAAGGCCATCATCAGGATCTGTGGAGTCGCTGATGAGAAAGCACGGTGTGCATTTGACAATGGGAAACTGGCTAAATCAGTATCATGGTCTGCAAAGACCCTGCTTCCAAATAAGGTCGCAGTCATGGTTGAGGTGGAGGTGCTGGGTGTTAAGACTCCAGCACGTCTTTTTGCGGAAGACCTTTCTCCCCACAGCAGCGTGGCAGGCGTCACGCATCTCTGTGGTGCTGAAGAGGGAGGTGTGAGGTGTGGTTCACACTGGGTCATCCTGTGGTAGGAGTCTGCCCAGTATTTTAGGTTAGAATCTCTCAGTCTTCCACTTGTTGGACCTGTCCCTTTAATAACAGTTTGCTAGTAGGGGGTTTGTCCGTGTGTGGGGGGGGTGGGGGGTGGAGAACTAAAGTCTTATCAGCTTTCTTTTTAAGATGTGACTGTATATTTCAGCCTGAGGTTGGTGGGAGAGACACCTCACCGAGGCCTCATTTTTATTTTGTAACTTTTCATCCTTGTTCAACTCTGGGACATAAACTTGGATGTGCTCAGGGATTTAACTGCTTTACATTCTCCTCTGTTATTTAAACTAGCAGACTAGCTCCTGTGTTCCTTGACAGGCCAGTGTCTCATGCTGCTGGTGTTTTGATTGCTCCGGACGTTCACTGTTACTCTGGCCTTCTGACCTTTGTCTGGCCTTTGCTCACATGCAGAGTCTGTGAGTCAGCATTTCGGATGGGCTGGAGGGCAGGCAGCGTGATTGTCCGAAGCTGCCGAGGTTTGGGCCCTAGGCCTGCAGGTGGGGAGAAGCCTGGGCTGGGGCTCCATATTTAGTCTGGAATCCAGTCCCAGCTGTTGCTCGGAGGCCACAGTGGATGCCAGAAAGGGCGGAGCACCGGCCTCGAGCCAGGGCAGCCGTGGCCTGCTGTGCAGCACTGCTGGGGACAAAAGTGGCAGTCCATCTGTGCCGGGCCTGCCCCTTTTCCTGCCTGCACGTTGACCAGGAGACCAGCCTGGCCCAGAGAGGTGACCTGCCTGAGGTCAGATAGTTAATTAATGGAGGGCCATGAGATTTGGGTTTCCGGAATCCAAGTCCTTTTTTCATCCATGCCGCCCAGGAAATAGTGCTGTCATCAGGATGGGGGTCCCTGTAAGCACCAGCTTTCCCAGAGACCAGGAAGAGAATGACTGACACCCCTGGCAACAGCCTAACTGGGAGAAGACAGACATCTCTTTCAGATGTCTTGCCTTCTTTTCGATGCCACTCTCCAGTTCCCATTGGCCTCTGGCACTCCTGACCCCTCCCCGCCACCACTGAAACCTGCTTGTGTTAGTCATTTACACCATAGTATGAATGTCAGTCCACTCCCAGGGAAACTTAAACAGTGGTCAGACAGAGTGAGACTTGGAGTCAGCCAGACATAGCTTTCTGGGCCATGTTGTAAGGTGCATACGGATGGAAATAGGCAGACAGCAGAAATGGAGGAAGCTCTGGGACCAGCTCTCAGGGCATCTCAGCTCTTGTCTGGTGCCTGCCCTGTCTCCCTTGTCCACGAACTGGCTACCCATCTCATGCTCTACAGTCCAGACCTGCTCAGAAGCCAGTCTGATGACCTCGCTAATTACCCTTACCCTTCCAGGACAGGATCCTCCCACTAGGCCCCCTCGTGGGTCCCAGGGAACTGTGGATGGGTGTGGTGCCCACTGTTCCAGGCAATGGCTGCTTTCAGGCACCGCCTAAATCTCTGAGCAGGACACGTGGCAGGGGGTGGTTGCAGCATCAGGAAGAACTTGGCACTGGAACAGTGGTCCCCATGGCCCCTTTCCACATGCCCTTGCCTGCTGTGTGGCCATTGTATCTAGACCTTTCCAGACCTCATTTTCTTCATCTCTAAGATGCGATCCATCAGACCAGAGGATGGATTGTAGAGAGAGTGCATTTAAGTCCCAAGAGCCCCTCACATAGTTATTATGACATTCCTTGCCTCAGTTAATCCTCACAGCAACTGTACAAGGTAGGTGGGGCTGGTGCCATTAACCCCACTTTATAGATGCAGAAATTGGTGGTAGAGCAGGACAGGGATCCACCAGCCCTTTGGATTCCCGGTGCTGTGTTCTTTCCCCTGAAACACGCGGCCAGTATCTGTGGGTTTGGGAGCGGTTTTCTCCCTCGCCCCAATTCTCAGAGATACTAATGAATAATTTAGTGTGAAGCTCTCCACCTGCAAGGCACCTGGCTTCCCAGGGGTGGTTTGGAAATAGCTCTCCCTGGCATTCCCCCAAATGGTTCAGATTCAGCGGAGAAGCCATGGGTCTCAGCGGCTCGGTGAATGGATTAATAACTGGCACGAGCTGGCCTCCCAGGCCGGACACTGTAATTCCCATGACATGCAACTTCTGTCACTGTTAACAGTCGGAGGCTGTGTGCCGGCAGAGGGCTCCGCGGGAGTGGACGGGAGGGCCTGGCACTGCTGAGGACAGCAATTAGCAGGGAGTGGCTGGTACTAATCACTCTGATCAGCCAAGCAGAAGCCAAGCCTGCCATTCACAGGCCACATTTGGCTCCCGGGGCCCCAGGGAAAAAGGAACAAAAGGAGTCATTGCAAAACTTTGGGGGCCTCTTCTCATCCTTGGGGGAGGGGCTGGCTGCTGCAGGAGCTGGGAATGGTGGGCAGCTGGGAGCTGGGAAGCCCGGAAACAGGTGGGGCCCGGCCAGGCTGGCCGACTCCACTCTGCCCAGAGCCCACTTCCTGCCTCCAGATGAGCCAGCACATTTTTTGTCATGAGCCCGATAAAGTTTTCTCCTGTCCTTGTCCCCTTGGGAATCCTCAGTGACCAGAAAGACTCGGGTACTGTGTGTCCAGCAGGAGCGTGGCACCTCTCAGCGTTCAGGAGGAGGCTGCAGAAGGGATTCCCCAGGTTGGTATGCACTTGGCAGAGATGCACAGGGAACCACCCCCACCCCCAGTAGGGTGCTCACGGGGAGAGCAGGAATTTCAGCCAGACTCTGGGATTCTCTGGAGGAGACTTGGCAGGAAAGGGCAAGTTTGTAGTGCATGTCAGAGGACTCGGCTGAATCAAAGGAAATTATCTTTACTGTTGTCTTCATTATTGGTATTAATAATATGTGTTTGGAGTTATTTTGTATTTTAGATCTGGTATTTATGTCCTTGACAATCCTGGGCGGTTAAAAAAATAACAAAGGAGGGAAAGGTGTGGAAAAGGGACCTAGACGAGCAGGTGACTGACACAGGTGATAAACCAAGGAGAAAGCGTTCTTTTGCCTTCTATGGGGCTGGGGCCAGGCCGAGGGCTGCTAGGCTCTCATTCAAATTGTTTTTTCTGAGTATCTCTATTCAATCATATACCATAAAAAATTATTTAGGGGACTCTTTTCCATCAACCAGATGATACAGACAGAAGAGGTAACTATCACCTCTCCTGCACCACAGGTGCCTCCTGGAACACAAACCTCCCCCTCCTCCCGCCTGGCCCCACTTCCCCGACTCCTGAACTTTGTGTTGGAGAACGAGAGAGTTTATTTGGCAGCTCTGGTGTGTGGAGCATCGTGGCTGCAGTCTGGCCTGTCTGTTCAGTGGCCTGGCCGTCTTTATGGGTGTCCTTGTGCGCTGACACAGGGCCCCATGCTCAGAAGGGTTAATTCTTGGTGAGCGCTCGGCTGTCACTGTTTTGACATCCTTATTTTGAAGAAGAGACCCAACATTCTCATTTTGCCCGGGGCCCCGCGAATTATGCAGCTGGGCCTGATACTCTGGTTCCACAGCTGTCGGGGCGTGGGGCTGGGGTCCTTGGGGTCTATCAGCTGGCCGAGCTGTTGGGCAGGCCTGGCAGAGGCCACAGCCCTGCCTGTGTGTGGGGCCGGCATTTATGGCAGCTGCACGCGGAAGCCAAGCTGGGCAGCTGAGCCAGGCCAGGCGGGGTTTCTGGAATGAGCGCACACATTCCCTGGCTGCCTCTCTCCACCTCTCCCTTCCTCCCTCCCTCCATTACGGGCTGCCTCTGCCCTCCTCACCTGGAAACGCCACGTGCAGTCCTGTGACCTCGCTGCAAAGGGAAGGGAGCCAGAAATCCCCTCACCCACAACAGACAGGTGTCCCCCATCCCGCCTTGCCTTGCAGTTGGCTCCATCCACGTCCCCTCGGGGTTTATTTTTGATGGATGAGGAAGGAAGAAGATAGCCATGCAAGGAATGAGGGCTGTGCCCCGAGGGCCCCCTTCACCTGGTGCGCTCAGCAGGCCACAGCAGGCCAGAGCACGCAAGGAAGGCCGGTGGGGCCGGACCCTCGGAGGGCAGAACCACCCCACACCCAAACCCTGCTGAGCCCAGTCCTTACCAAGGCATCCAGTTCAGCGGGAAAACAATTAGAGAGCTGAGGGGTGAGGTTAGAATCCTGGATTCCAAATGGCAAGGGTTGTGGGAAATCAGTGGTTAGTGCCAACTTTGCCGCCTGGAACTAGTGGTCTCCAAGGTGGCGTGCATAAGCGCCCGCCTGAGGAAAATGCTAGAACTCTCATGTATATTAATTTTTTTCATTTTTCACTTCTATTTTGGGTTGTTTTTGTAATCCACAAATGTATCACCAGGACTGCTTTAACACAGTACCACAAACCTGAGTGGCCTAAACAGCAGGAATTTATTCTTTCACGGTTCTGGCGGCTGGAAGTCCAAGATCACGGTGTCAGCGGGGTAGATTGCTCCTGGGGCTGTGAGGGAGGTTCTCTTCCATGCCTCTCCCCTGGCTGCCGGTGGTTTGCTGGCAATCTTTGGAATTTCTTGGCTTGTAGGTGCATCACCCCAGTCTCTGCCTTCCTCTCCCCTTGGCATTCTCCCTGTGTGTGTCTGTGTGCAAATGTCCCCTTTTTATAAGAGGACTAATATGACCTCTTAGCTAATTATATCTGCAAAGATCCTGTTTTCAAATAAGGTGGCATTCTGAGGCACTGAGAGTTACTCTGAACTTTGGGGGACACAATTTGACCCGTAGCAGATGGCATAAGCAGTGAAACAGGCTGGAAAAACGGGCCTTAGCTGAGTCATTTGCTCTCCTGTGGTTAGCTAACCTCGACCGTATATTAGTCCGGCCATCTCTATTTCTCATTCAGAGCCCCTGGTTGAGCAGCTGTCTTGACAAATGGCAGGAGTTGCTGCCAGGGTTTGCTGGGCCCCAGGCCTCCAGTCAGCCAAGAGGAGAAAGATCTATGGTGAGAGGTGCAGAGCGCTGCGTGCTGGGCACAGGAAGGGGAACCCTGGCGTCCTGTTTCTCTTCCCTACCTTGAAGCATCATATGACAATAGCAAAAGAAGTGGCACTAAGCAGTCATGAGTGAATGGACTCCTGAGCCCAGCCACTCCAGGGATGGAGGTCAGGCAACCTGGGTCTCTTTGGCGTGACCTTGGGTAAGTTATAGGATTCTGGGATTTCAAGGTGGGCAAGCACCTTTGAAATCACCCAGTCCAACCTTCTTATTTTACTGACAAGGAAATGGAAGCCAAAGGAGGGGAGGGTCCTGCCCAGGGTTTCAGTTAAGAAGAGGACCTGGTAGCTGTGTCAGTTCTCTACTGCTGCATAACAAGTCATTCCCCAGACAGCATACACTTATCTCCTGCATTGTGCTGGTTGGAGTATGGGCTTGGCCTGGCTGGACACTCTCAAGGTCTCTCCCTGAGGCTGCAGAAAAGGTATCAGCTGGGGTTGCAGCTGACTGCCAGCATGTCTGCTTCCAAGCTCACTCATGTGGTTGTTGACAGGACTCAGTTCCTTGGGGCTCTTGGGCTGAGGCCCCAGCTCCTCACTGGCTGTTGTCCAGAGACTACCCACAGCTCCTGACCACGTGGGCCTCTCCAACATCAACCTTCATCAGAATGTGCAAGCGGAGAAGGCAATGGAGAGTCAGCAAGACAGAAGTCCATCTTTCATAACCTGAACACAGAGTGACATCTTATCATTTTACCATATTCTATTTGTTTAAAGCAAGTCACTAGATCCATCCTACACCAAGGGAACTGATTACACAGCGCATGGAAAGCAGGAAGCAGGGGCCCCTGAGGTCTATCTAGAAAGCTGCTTACCGCAGCAGCTTATACCAGGAAACCCAAATAACAGTAGTTTAAACAATCAGATTTATTTTTTCCCATGTAGAAGGAATCTGGAGACAGGAACTCAGAACTGGTGTGAGAGCTCTGTGGCAATCAGGGACCTAGGCTCTTTCTGTTTTTCCACTTTGCCATGCTTAATGGGTGGCTACTTAATAGCCTCAAAGTTGCCTCATAGTCTAAGAGAGCTGCCAGAGCTCCAGGCATCATGCCCACATTCCACACAAGAAGGAGAAAGTGGGAAGGCAAGAGGTATGTGCTGGCTCATTCAGTCCCTTTAAAGGGTTTCCTGCCCATTAACTAACTTTTTTTTTTCTCTCCTGCCCATTAGCTTTCTTTTACATCTTATTGGCAACTGATCTGTGAGGGAGGCTGGGAAATGTAGTTTTTATCTGGGCACATTATCTCTCCCAGTGTTATAAGGGTTTTGTTAGTAAGGAAGGAGAGACGAGATATTGCAGATTCAACTAGAATTGACTGCCACTCTTATGGCTCCACAACCTGAAGGTGTAAAGCCAGGTGTCTGGGTTTCACTGAGTCGTGTGGGCCCTGTTCCCAGTTCCTGGTCTCCTGGGGGAGCTGTGTGGGTGGAACAAGGGTCAGGCATTGAAGGATGAAGTGCAAGTACGACGTGGGATGAAGCACTGAATGAAGAAGTGTAATGTGGACTCGCCAATTTCCTTTGCTCTCTCCCTCGTTCATTGAACATCTATTGGCTGCACTTACTCTCCTTGAGGCAGCAGGAAAGGAGGAAGAAAAAGACATGAGGGATCCACAACATCCAAGAGGAAACAGACGTGCGAGTGGATAACTGACCATTCAACATAACCCAGTCTTGGGGAGAAGGGTCTTGAGGGGTAGATAGGAGTTGCCTGGACAGGAATAGGTCAAGGATGCAGCCTGTGTACTGGCATGCAGATCCATCCCCCCAGCAAGGAAGGCCTTGCTGGGTTCTCTCTTCTCCAGCCTGAGAACTTGGGCTGTTTTAGATGAGGAGACCCAACAGCCGATGCAAGGGTCAGACCTCTACCTCCAGCTGAGCCTATGATCGGGCCTCCGCATCCTCTATTCCATTGCTACTTCAGCTTTTCCTGTTCATCCCCTGGCTCCTGGACCCTACAGCTGACTTCTTTAGACTTCCAGTAGGCATGTATCAAGCGCTAGGCTCTTAAATGGTGGGCAGGTAGCATGGGGGGCAAGGAAACCCCAGCTGAGGCTATGGGGGAACTGGGGAGGGGTGGTTCTGGGCTCTTACCAAGTTTCCAGATTTCTTCTGCTTGGCAACCACAGGTATTTCTCTCATACTTCGATTGTCTTGTAAGTCACAAGAGAACAATCAGACCCATACAACTGTGAACTTCTGCTCATCCATGTTTAAGAAGGATTCAGAGGCCTGGGTGTGAAGAAAGAAAGAAGTGTGATGTCATTAGCAAGGCGGGAAGGTGTAGCGGGGCTAAGGTGGCGCCCTCTGAGGATGCTCAGAGGTGCCTGGAGCCTGCCCGCCCTCCGCACCATACAGACAGGAGCCCACAGGGCAGCAGGGCAGTTGGAGGAGCTGGGAACAAGATCATGGCATGTGCCATCTCGCTGCATTTAAAATGTTAAGAGCAGAACTTGGGACCATATTTCCCTTTGGTTTTTTGCCAGCAGGAGAATCCACTGCTGGGAGGTCTGTGAGATGCTGAGACAGCGTTGCCGTGTGGGCGGGCAGCCTCCCATGCTTCCCGTTGTGGTAAACAGAGGAAGAAGTCTGTACAACACCCAGAGCGGGAGTGAGGATGGTGCACCAATGATGACAACAGTGGCATTTATTGAATGTGTCAAAGTGTTCAACACGAGTTAAAAGTGCTTTATGGGGATCATCTTACTTTAGCCACCAGCCTTCTTTCCAGGGACAGGGTGGGGGGTCGGGGGGGGGGCAATCCCAGTGGTACTCCCATTTCCCAGCTCTGGTTCTACACGAGGTCAGCAGATTTCTAGATAAAGACACAGGGTGAGAGATGGACAGGATGCTGCCCACCCAGCAGGGGCCCTCGCACATCGCCAGAGTAGGTGACCTCTGTGTCAGACACCTCGTGGATGCAGGAAGGCCTTGCAAATAAGGCAGTGTCCCTGCCAGAGGGTGTGAGCAGATGGTTCTGCTGGCCCGGTGTGTGGCAGGTGCCCCACTGCCTGGGGTTGCCCTCCGAGTGACCAGCCACCTCGTCTGGGACAGCAGCAGCCCCTCCAAACCAGCGTTCCAACCAGGTGATCAACAGGCTGGAGGGCCCCACAGCCAACTTTTTGTTCCTCTTAAACCAAAATTTATATTTCCTTGCTTGTAAAAATGCCAAAGGCTTATTCTGGGGGGGGAAAAAAAGAGGAAAATATAGAAAATCTTTAATTCTGCCTCTGAGAGATGTTTTAGAATACTTGCTGTTGGCAGTTATTTTTCTGCACATTTTCATGTAATTGAGAGTCTAGTGTACATAAAAAATATGCTTTTTCCCATAACATGATAACACGAACATCCCTAGCTTATTACAGTTCTTCATAAATTCCTGAGGGGATGGTGAGAAATCTGTCAGGGGAGATGGCCTCGATGGATCTGTCTCTGTCACTGGGGGTGATGGCATTTCAGGGCATTTCAGTGCCCCCTAGTCTGTCCCCCTCCACGCCAGCTCCTTCCCTGCTCAGCCGGGCCTCTGCCCTGCCCAAGTCAGCAGGGCACCTGGCTAGTTCCTAAGACTGAGGTAATAAGGAGACCCTCCTCCTTCTAGGGTTAGGGAAGTGCCAGGTACCCCCATTAGCGGGAGGCAGGGCAGTGCCCATGTCTTGGGTAAACAGGTGAGAGCCTTCGATGTGCTGCATTGTGGCGGGCCTGAAAGGTGGGTGCCCTGGGCCCTACTCACAGCCTGTGGTGGGGGTGGGGGGTTCTGAGCCAGCACAGTGGACCCCAAAGCTTACCAGCCCGTGGTACCCAGTAAGTGGCCAGTCCACTTTGAATATGTGAGGCCAGAAGAGGACAGATCACCATGTTGCCAGCCAATGCATTGGATACCCTGTGAGCCTCAGTTTCCTCACTGTCAGATGGAGGCAGTAACAGCCTCCGTGGTTGGGAGCACTAAATGCAGTGAAACGTGGAGTGTGCCTAGAAGGGTGTCTGGCCCTCGCAGGCACACAGCAGGTGCCCAGCTAGGGAGCGCCACCGCGCTGTCCCTAGGAGCTGCCCCTCGGGAGCTGGAGGGTGGTGGGGAGCTGGGACCCTCCGGGAAGTAACACAGATGCCGTAGACAAGTGATGACGCCCGGGCAGAGCGAGCGGCTGAGCTGGTACACACAGCTGACGCCTGCTTCAGGTTCAGCCAGCCGCTTGTTAGCGTCTCGCCTGTGACGGCTCTAAGGTCTGGGCACTTTGCATGGATAATCTCATGTATTGCTCACGCTCTGATCCTCGTAGCTCAGCACCGGTGATGAGGATGAAGGAAAGCAGGGTCTTGCACTCATTCAGCCTGTGGTGATCCAGGCTGCTGTTGGGGTCACAGATCCAGACCTGCATCTTCCCTCTGGGCCTGCACACTGGGGTTCCCGCAGCCAGGCAGAGCAGGGGCAGGAGGGATGCTGGCTGGAGGCGACGGGACCCAGCAAATGCCCCTGGGTTCAGACAGCTTCTCTGAAGGTCCTGCTGTGAGGGTCACCTTAGTTGAGTTGACGTGCACTTTTGGGGCCTGCGTGGTGGTCACATGGCCTGAGGGCCTGGGAAGAAATGCTGGTTTCTTGTCCCACCTCTCTGACTGTGTACAGGGACAAAGGCCAACTCCTACACCTCAGCCCCTCTGCCCAGTGGGTTCGAATGAAGATTTGGGAGCTATTTTATCCCGCAAGTCGCACTCTGCCCCGGTCTCCTGGGCTGGCTGCTGTGGGCATTGGGAGGAGACAGCAGCATGGCCCCAGCCCTAGAGGGGGTCAGGCCTCCGCTTGATGGTGCCTCGGTAATGTGGTCCCTGCACTTGGGGCCCTTCCCCTCCCCCACCTGGCAGACCTCCCAATTCAAGGTCACTTGAAGAAGGTGCTCTCTGACCTTTTCCAGACAAATTATTATTATTTTTGTTTTGTTGGGTTTTTTGGTTTGTTTTTATTGAGGTGTGATTGACATATAACATTATAGTAGCGTCAGGAGTACAATATAATGATTCAATATTTGTATATATTGTGAAATGGTCACCCAGATTATTAATTGCCATTCTTTTTATTTTTATTTTTTATTGAAATATAGTTGATTTACAACGTTGTGTTAGTTTCTGTCATACAGCAAAGTGATCCAGTTATACGTATATATATATTCTTCTTCAAATTATTTTCCACTTTGGTTTATTACAAGATATTGAATATAGTTCCCTGTGCTATACAGTAGCACCTTGTTGTTTATCTATTTTATATATAGTAGTTTATATCTGCTAACCCCAAACTCCTAATTTATCCTTCCCCACTCCCTTTTCCCTTTGGTAACCCTAAATTTGTTTTCTATGTCTGTGAGTCTGTTTCTATTTCATAAATAAGTTCAATTGTGTCATATTTTATATTGCACATATAAGTGATATCATATGGTATTTGTCTTTCTCTGACTTACTTCACTTAGTATGATAATCTCCAGGTCTATCCATGTTGCTGCAAATGACATTATTTTATTCTTTTTTATGGCTGAGTAGTATTCCATTGTGTATATATACCTCATCTTCTTTATCCAGTCATCTGTTGATGGACATTTTGGTTACTTTCACGTCTTGTCTATTGTATGTAGTGCTGCTATGAACATTGGGGTGCGTGTGTCTTTTTGAATTAGAGTTACCTCCGGCTATATGCCCAGGAGCGGGATTGCTGGATCATATGTAATTAACTGCCATTGTTTATTGAGCCTCCAGTGCGTGTTTGACTCTGCGATAAGCACAAGGATATGCATCATATATTGCTTGCCTACTGTTTACCTGGGACTGTGCTAATTTTACACATTTTATATAATCCTCTCAACTGCCTGTCAAGTAGGGGTTTTTATCTGCTTTGGAGCTGGGGAGACTGAGGCTCAGAGGGCTCAGTGACTTACTGGAGGTCCTGCAGTGCGGTTGTCCACCTAGTTACTCTGCGCCAACTGCAATGTGTGCCCTGGTACCCGTGTCTTTGTGGCTCCTGACTGGAATTCCTATTAAGTGCAATCTCCTCCCTGGGGATCCTCAGGGAAGAGGCCACGTCTCACCTGGTGCCCAGGGTCTAGCATGGCGCCTGGCACGCGCTGAGGAAGTGGCCGGTGTTTGCTGTGCACTGAGTCAAGGGAAGAGCCAGAATAAAGGGCCCAGGGTGACTCAAAGGCATATTCCTTTTGTCCTCTCACAGCTCAGCATCCACAGCTCTGTTCTTAGCTCAGCACTGCAATCAGACTGGAATGTTGGATCCTGTTTTCTCCCTTGGATCGTACTAGATGATGGACAAGTTCTTCATTACCTTTTGCAGCATAGCTAGTTCCTTCCTTCTCTCCCACTATTCCCGTCCTGAGTGGCCTCCCGCTACATCAGCGCCAGTGCAGCTTGTCTCGCATTAGTTTTATTTCACATTGGTGTCCCTGGTGAGAGTGTGACTCTTGCTGAAATCCAGGCAGTGCCCCCCTTGCTCTCCGCCGCACAGACGTGCTGTTTCCACAGCCTGCTATTCTTACCCACGTTGGGCAGGCCTGTTTCTGGCTCAGGTTTCAGGCTTTGGTCTTGCATTTGGGGAAGCATATCTCAGCTCAGTTTAACTGGATCTGCCCTCACCTTGAAGGCTTTAGGCCCATTCTTTATCCTGCTGTAGAAAAAGAAAAAAAACTTTTTGTTGAAGCAAAGACCATGTTCATCTGTGTCAGTGTCTAGGGGCCAGCTCTGCAATCCCAGGCAATCCCAGGCGCACAAAAGAAAAATGTGTTTTTCCCCAATTTGATCCAGTGCCCTGGAAGACAGATGTACCGCCAGCATGTGAGCAGCGTGTGGAGATACTGAGAATCAATTTAGCAGTTTCCTGAACTCCAGATATTCTGTCTGCGTGCAACAGACACAGTGATTTCTAATGTCAGGCTCCACAAGGGCGTTTCTAGGTTCTTAAAGGTCATCTGATGGGGAGACTATCTCCCCGGGGACCCCACCCCTAGGGAGAGTGCGTATTTCCGGGAAAGACACCTGGCCAGCCTCATTTATAAACATAGCACAGTATTATTGGGTGGCAGACTGGGGACCAGCCTGTGGGGAGTGGAAATGTGTCTCCTGGCAGCTTTAAACTAATGGTCCTTTTTTGCCTCCATGCACATTTAAGATGGTCTCTTAGGTGGCAATGGAATGAGCCCATCTTCATGGACTTGTAGGACTAAGACTGTACTGCTATATTCTCTAAAGGACTGTTTTTGTTGTTGTTGTTGTTTAAGCAAAAACAATGTAAGAAAGGCTTAGAGATGGCAGTCTCCTGGAGGCAGCCTGAGGGAGTAGAAAGGAAACACATTGGCACAAATCTCAACTAACAAGGGTTTTTGTCCTGACTCTGTGATTTGGGATGTGTCGTGTCACATCTCCATGCTTGTGTTCCCTGATTTGTCATATGAGGGATTGGCTTGCCCATTTCATTACTTCTAGCAGACATGTTTTTTTCCCCTACGTGTTAAGATCTCTGAAATCAGGGTGCATCTTGCTGTCGCTGGCTGTCAGCCGCACGGCATGGCTGTCATTGACTGAGCAGGTGTGCACGTGATCCTACTGTTCAGACTGTCATGACCTCCATTGAATTAGATGTGTTGTTGGTTACCCACATGTCAAGTGTCATTGTCATTCAAAATGTCTTCAAAAAGATCTCACTATAATTTATTATTGATACCAAATGTTACTGTGTACACAGAGGGACCTGGAAACAGTCGATCTGATATTTTTGATATTAGAAAAGCAAATATTTGCTGTTGGGGGAAGGACTGCAATTTCATACTTTCTTGTAAATCAACAAAAATTATCAGCCTCACACTTGCCAACAAAGGCAAGAGAAATTCCCGAAATTCTTCAGAGAAGGAAAAAACCACCTCAAAGCCATGGGAGGCTCCTGTGACCAATTTGTCCGCATGCAGGACTGTCAGTAAGGTATTATGTCAGAGTTTAATTGGCAGCATTTTTTCTTTCCTTTGTGGCTCATAAAAAAATGGTGGGTCTTAGAATTGATGACTTTACTTTCTGAAGTTTCTCCTGGTTTTAATATCTAATAGTTTTACTTTTGCTTTATTTTTTTGGTCAATTAGAACAAGGTAATAAAAACATTCCTCCCATGTGTTGGTGCTGCTCCTCGGGCCCCACAGCACGTGACTCATGGTATCAATTGCCTGGTTACTTTCCTATTTGTTCCTAACACCTAACACCAAGCTTGAGGAGGCACTTACTAAATAAGTGGATAGACGGGTAGATAAACGGATGAATGGTTGGATAAATGGACGGATAGTGATGGATGGATGGGTGGATAGGTGGATGGAAGGGTGGGTGAATGGGTGGATGAATGGAACTGCCCAAGGAGATGCAGCCTATCTTTGGCAAAGCAGCAGAATCCCTTCTAGGGAAGCTGCAGGCATTTCTCCCAGACCCAGGGGGGGACCTAGACTCCGTTTTTAGGCTTTTTATTGACATTTCATTATTAACTGGTAGTCTTAGCTGATTTTCACAACTATAGCTTTCTCTGGATGGGTCTCCAAGCTACTCAACCAAAGTTTGAACCCAAGGCCATATCTTGGGACCAGTTGTGTAGACCAACTAGTTTTTTAAACAGCTTAATTGAGATATAATTCATATACCATGCAGTTAACTTATGTAAAGTGTCCAGTTAAATGGTTTTCAGTATAATCACAGATATGGACAACCACTGCCAATTTTAGAACACCTTCATCACCTCAAAAAGAAACCCATACCCTTTAGCTATTGCCCTCCTACCCACCTTTGCCAGCCCCTCACCCCTAGCCCTAAGCGCCCACTAATCTACTTTCTGTCTCTGTGGATTTCCATATGCTGGACATTTCATATGAATGGAATTGGATCATTTGTGGTCTTTTGTGAGTTTCACTTAGCACAGTGTTTTCAAGGTTCATCTACATTGTAGCATGTGTCAGGACTTCATTCCTTTTTAATGGCAGAACAATATTCCACTGCCTGGATATACCACATTCTGTTTATCCATTCATCAGTTGGCAGATATTTGGGTTGTTTCCATGTCTTAGCTATTATTAATAATATTACTAAAAACATTCATGTATAAGTTTTTGTGTGGACATATATTTTCGTTTCTCTTGGGTATAAATATACCTAGGAATAGAATTGTTGGGTCCTATGTTAGCCCTGTGTTTGATCATTTGAGGAACTACCAGACTGTTATCCAAAGCAGCTGCACCATGTTTCATTCCCACCATCAGTTTATGAGGGTTTTAATGTCTCCACATCCTCACTGACACTTGGCTCAATGATTTATAAGGTTCTTTCTACTTTTAAGCTCCCCAGATTCTGGGGTGAAATCCAGTGACTTTTGAGACAATGGAAGCCCTTTCCTGGCTTTGTATACCCTCCTTCTCCTGTCTCAGCAGAGTCTTCAGAGGGCTGTGGGGAATTTCTCAGTTAATTATCTGCCAGTTAACCACTCAGCCTGCTCCCTGTGGCTGTAACTGGCTACAGACTGCTCCTGCTGTGTGCCCGCAAAGAGGTTATCTGCTGCTATCACACTCTGGTGAGTGAAATTCACTGCAGGGATAATGGGAAATAGAGCCCAATGACTGTGATGGCCTAATAAGAACAGCCATCCGGGATCTGCCACCAGGTGGGTTCTCTCTGGCTGCATCTGGGAGTCTTGGCTACCACTGCCCCAAACTAGCTCTGGGGAGGGCTCCTAGGTCACAGAGGCCCAAGATGAGCAACTCCACAGTCCTTCCACCGGGGGCCCATGGTCTTTCCATCCATCTTCTGTGGAATCTTGCTTTGTGCCAGGCCCTGGAAGTATAATGATGAGAAAGTCAAAATGATCACTGTCCACCGGAAGGCATACTGTAGTGGGTTCCCCATGGGAGTGATCTGGAGATCACTCAGATTTTCTGGCTGCCTCTTTTCCTAATTACATGACCTCAGCATGTCTTGAGAGAAACGCTTGGGGAAAACCAACCCCAGGAGAACTGCTGTGCCTGGGTCTTCAGCGTGGCCGTGGCCAGCAGCTCTCATCTCTGGCTTGGCCGTCATTGCTGAGAGCTGAGTAGCTGGACTCCGTGTTCTACAGAGTAACAGCCGTAGCCAGCAGACATCTGTGGCCTGCAGAGCTTGGCTTTCCTACCCCGTCTCCAGATGTCTCTGCAATATGTAGGACTTAACATCTGTTCAGTCCCTTTCTCCTTCGTCCCTCAGAGCTTCAGCCCCATAACAACGCAAGCTGGTGGGACTGGTTGGGGATTTACTGGCTCATGCCACAAGGCAGTGGGACTCTGAGCTGCTGCTGGTCCGGGGAAATGCCCAGGACTGGAGTCAGGATGCCTGGGATGTGGTCCTTCCTGTCACTAGGCCACAGGCACACTGCTCCAGGGTGCAGTTAGAGGGAGGTGGTGATGCATGTTCTGTCTCCCTCATACACAGGGCGACTGAGAAGTAGCTGGCTGGATGGTGCAGAGCTGCAGACCCCAGTGTTAGGAGGCCCAGAGCCGTCTCCCAGGCCTCCACAGATAACGCCAGATCTGACTCAACAGTTCACATCTGATGGCAGCTTATTCTGTTATCCTGTGAAAGGAGCAAAGCCTTGACCTGGAGCGGTTCCAGGGCCCACTTCAGAAGTGACCGTGGGGTACAGCAGCTCACGGGGTGATGTTGAGCAAAGGATGGGAACATTGAGTGGATGGAGCTGTGGGCTCCTCACTTATGTTTAATCAAACTAGCTGTATCTTGGATCCACTCTGGGCTCAATTCCTGACTCAGCCAGCCTCTTATCGGATGCCCTTGGGCAGTTCCTCCCTGCCTCAGTCTCCTAAGTTGTATAATGGGGACCAAAAAGTGCCTACAGTATAGATTGTCTCAAGGATTAAAGTAATATATGACAAGGATTTAGAACAGGGTTTAGCACATAGTAAATGCTCAATAAATGCTGGTTGTTGTTTTTTATGTATCGTGGGAAGCCATGTATAATTTAATTTGAAAAATAACTATGGTGTTAGAGGAAAATAGTTTGGAAACCAGCGATCTGTGGGGAATACAGTATTGATGGTTTGCTTTCCTGCTTCAGTACAGGTCAAGGGCAGCTGACTCTGAGCGGGAGGAGCACTCCGGGGTCCTCCAAACAAAGGCACGGGCAGCAGAGGTGTGAAGGCTGCTCCAGGAGCCAGGGTGTGGCCTTCTGTTTTCTGTGCTTTTACACTCCTGGGCTCCTGCTGCTCAGTTCTCCCTGTGGTTCATGGAGGATTCAGGGAGAGGTATGGGAGCCTGGGTCCTCGATGAAGTTTGAGATGCCTGTGGTTGCTGTCCAGTGGGCTCCAAGCATTGTGTGGGATACACACAGGCTACTCTGCTAAAGGGGCCCGTGCTCAGCCTCCCATACTAGCTGTTTCCACTGCTAACACGCCACCCGTCTCTGCCCACCGGCGGCCAGCAGCTGCCTGTCTGCTAATACCAAGCGGACAGAGCATCAATTACCTGCTGTTCATTTTCTCATTTCTGGGAATCCATCATCAAATGCTCAGTGATTAACTGACTGTCTGCAGTGGGCTCAGGTCTGACTCCCAGGGGACAAAGCAGAGTAGACACAGCCTCAGCCTCTAAGAGCTTAGCTGAGGAGGGAGGCAGGGGCATGATGGGGGGCAGTGGGACAGCCCTGTCCATTTATCTTGACCCCCCTCAAGACGTTCAGGAGGGGCACCCCTTTCCCAAAGGGCGGAGTTTGGGGATGCACTGCCTTCTGTGGTTGACTGTTTTCTTTACTTCCAGTGCAGCCCCATCCCTGCAGAGTGATGCAATCTTCCTATAATAGCGCTGTGGCCTGTCTTCAGCCAGGTTAGGGGAGAGTCCTGCTGGTCTGGAAACCTTTCTTTCTCCTTCTTGCAGTGACTTTGCTGATTTCTATTTTGGACTATGGTGTATTGATTTCACGTTGTAACTCCCAAGAGGCAGCCCTTGTTCTTATTTCCAAATTCTTTGGGACGCTCCTTTTTGCAGTCATCTACCACCTACAGTTACTTTCTTGCAGGGGATCTCAAACTCGGAGGGCCAGGCAGGTAGTGTGTGAGTGAGCACAGCCGTATGAGAATGCTGGCTCTGGGCAGCGGGGAGAATTAGGGAGTGTCCGGGTCTGTGGAGAACTGGAGATTACATGTCCTGTCTGTAGGGGTCAGCCCTGCTTAGCTCTAGCTGATGATTGTGATGTGGGGAGGTGAGCCAATGTTGTTGGATTTTCCACTCTTTCAAGAAAAATAGAAATGTGGATTTTTACGTGAAGTCTTTTGGTTTATAAAATTGGCTTAAATATTTTTAAAATACCAAACAGACCAAACAAAAGATACTGTGGCCCTGACATGGCACCAAACGGCCATTTGCAATCTCTGCTTTGTGATTATACTCCTGTGCAGAGCCAGTCACCCAAGGTGGCAGGAGACAGAGGAGCAGCTGCTATGAGTGTTCTGAGGGACGGGGTCCCTGTGAGCTGGGATGGTCCAGGTAGCAAGCAGGAGGTGGGCTCAGACTGAGCTGTCCTGGAGGATGAAGACAGATGAGGGAAACAGATGCTTCTCTCACAGGGAGCCAGCTCTGCCTTCCCAGCTGTGGGACAGACCCCAGGGTCACAGCCTCGCAGGGACAGGCTGTGTGGAACCTGTTTTGGCTCTCCAGACCCCCCCAAGCTCTCAGAAACCACTCGGTACTGTCCCTGCTCCAGCTGGGCTCTGGTTCCAGAAGCTGTTGCCAGGAGGGAGCAAGATGACTGGGGACCCTGGTTACCCCAAGAAAGACACTGGAGAGAGAGTGTCACCTGAGAATGAGGGCCTGGGGTGCTGGGCCACTGGGCTTGGAGGAGCTTTCTGGCCTTCACCCCAGGTGCTCTGACAGGTGCATTGCTGGGTTCA
The DNA here is from genome assembly GCF_009834535.1 of Camelus ferus. Taxonomy (NCBI): domain Eukaryota; kingdom Metazoa; phylum Chordata; class Mammalia; order Artiodactyla; family Camelidae; genus Camelus; species Camelus ferus. The sequence continues at coordinate 15,009,179 of NC_045725.1, forward strand.
GAGCAGGGCACTGTTGGTATCCCTTCCTGGCATGCTCTGAGTTAGTTTCCACTCTTTGTCTGTCAACTCAGAAGCTTTTGAAGGCTCGTGGTGGGTCCCACACGGTCCACTTCTCAGGCAATCTCCCTTAATCCTCCCAACACTTTATGAGATGGTACTTTTATCATCAGTCTGCTCTAAAGATATGAAAACAGGCTGCCCAAGGTCACAGAGCGAGGAAGTGGGTTAGCCAGCATTGGAACCCAGAATCATTACGTTTCCCTGTCGTAGGAGTAGGGGTTGGGGGGGGAAGCCACCTGACTCCAGCCAGAGATGAGGCTGGCTGCCAGTGACTCTGAGCCTATGACAGATTTGGTACCTTTATCTCCCCCTATGGGGCTTCATCTGTGACTTCCATGCCCCTTGGAGCCTGTAGGACATACAGCAGGCGCTCAGTACCTGTTGGAGTGAATTGCCTTAAGGAAGCTCTTGAGGTGGATCAGGTGACCCTGGCGTCTGGAAGGGAGGGGTATGGATTAGGTCTCCCACCAGCACCCTTGGCTTTAAGGTTCTAAACTTGGAGGGGGGGGCGGGGTAGAGGGGAGCCTGGGCCCAGCAGTAGTGGGCAGAAGAGCGGGGGAGACCAAGGAGTGTGCCGGGGTGGGTGTGAGAGGACCAGGGAGCTGTAGGTCGGTCTGCCGTCCTGAGCTTGGGACAATGAGAGGTATAGGATGAAGTGGGGTCCCCAAGGACCATGAAGTCTTGTCAAGACAAGATAAAAAAAAACATAAAAAATTCAAGAGTGGGACAAGAGTTGGGTAACAGCGCGAGGGAGGATGAGAAGGTGGCAGGAGGCAGCCCGTGTTCCGCTAAGCGTGCTGGTGGGCAGTCAGCGCCTGGAGCCCAGTGCAGGCTCCCGTTGACCCCGGGGACTAAAGGGGAGGGCAGACCTGGGCAGCAGAGCATCCAGGGACAAGGCAGGGGCTGGAGCCGGAGCCCACCCTGGATGCCCATCGGTCCAGATTCGTCTGCTGGTGTGGAGGCCCTGGGAGGGTCCAAGAAATGACTGTTTCAGGATTTTCCTCCAGAGGAAGTCCCAGTTAGGAGACTGGAATCTGATGGGGTGTCCTGCTGCATGGACTGCTATGGATGTACCTTCTCCCTGAGACCTGCCTTCTCAGACTCCTCCCCTAGAGTTGCCACGATGGGTGCTTTGAGGAGAGAAGGGTTCACAGCATCTCCCCTGTCTTCCGGGTTCACAGTGATCTGTCCCCTCCCAGTGAAAACCGGTCCAGCGCCTCAGTCACTCCTGAGACTGATTGAGGGAGAGGGCAGTGAGGCCAGAGGCCTGTGGTCTCTCTGGAAGTTCTGAAAGAACCACGAGGCTTGGCCCAGGGTCCTGCACAGAGTGAAGGCTCATGCTCAGTAGTGTGTGAAAATGATGCTATGATTTGGGGTTTGTCTGTAATTTAGGAATAACTGTCTGACATTAATGACTTTGACCCAGAACTTCACTTGGGGTCCAAAGACACTGAAAGTCACTGTGGGAAGGGGGAGGTGACTCAGCTCGGCAGGGCTTCCCTGGGGATGGCAGACTGTGGGGGACTTGGGGACCCACCTTACAGGCCAGGCTCTATCCATAGACATCTGAGTAGCTCCCAGCAGGACCTCCCCTTCTCTGGGCTCCAATGTCTTCATTTGCTCAGTGAAGGAGCTGGATTCTCTAAGATCCACTGAGGTCACGTGGCTTAGATTTCAGGAGCCCCTCCAACGTGTTGAGAGCAGCTGGATGTGTCTGGACCTGCAGCTTGGCCCTGCAGGACCCTGAGCAGGTGCAGTTACATGCACCTGGTGCTGAGAGTCCAGGGTGGAGCTGGGTGGTCCCGGGGTCCACAGATAAATACTAACTCAGCCTGTTGAGGTCCTGCCTGGCCCTTAATGGACCATGAGAGAAAGTGCCCCTCTTCCAGGGAGCTGGCCTAACAGGCCAGAGGTTCAGGATGGAGAATCCACCCGTTTTGAACCAGGGTGGGCTATCTGCACAATGGATAAGAAGAATGTGACAGGTTTTCTAGATCTTGGCTATCTGAAGCGAGGTCCTCTGACCAGCAGCAACATCACCAGCTGGAAGCTTGTTAGAAGTGCAGAATCTCAGGTCCCACCTGGGAGCCAGTGAATCCGAATCTATATTTTAGCAAGATGGCCTGTGATCGCTGCACATGTGAAAGTTTGGGAGGCCCTGCTCTGGGCCACTTTTCATAAACTCTTTTGATCACGCCTCATAGAAAGAGATACTTTTCCATGGGCAGATGAGACAAAAGTTCCATGAAACAATAGTTCCACATACAATGTGTGTTACTCACTGATATTTGCAATTTAGTTGTGTATTTTGAATGATCATGAGTTTATCGCGCAGCCTCCCAAATTGCCGAGACCTGCAGTTTACAAAACGCTGTGCTAGCTGACCCCCATCTGATGTTTGAGTGACAAAGGGTCACCCTGGTATGTGTGTTAGGGCCAGCTGTCAGCCATTTAGAGGCCTCCCGAGAGGACTCCTGAAGCAGTAAGTGGTGTGGATTTCTGGGGTCACCTCCGGCTCCATTTGAGTTTTCCTACTTCCGGTGGTTGGAGGCCTGAGGCTTCTGTATACGGAGGCCTCCACCGAATTCCCTTGCTTTTCTTTGGCGAACACCATTGTGGCCCAGAGTCCCCAGGCCAGCACAGACAGGAGTGGCCAAGCATGATGCCTGCAGGCTGGGGGGAAAGGCATTCTCCCGCACCCCAAGTCCTGTTTGTGCAGGAGATGGAGCGTGGGCTGGACTTGGAGGGGCGGTTGGCAGCAGGCCATGGTGAAGGGGGTTCCCATGGCTTCCTCAGGGAGCGCGGTGGGCGTCCTCTGTCCCCTGGCAGCTGGCTCTCTCCTCCCACACTCTTAGCAGGCGGCCTGGCCTGGCCCTGCCCTGGGGGCTGCCTGATGGCGGACAAAGGAAAAAGCCCTCCTTGCAGGCTCAGGGTGAAGGTGTCAGTTGCCAGCAGGGTGTGGAGGTGGGAAGGGGAAAGGGAAAGGGGCGGGGCCTTGTGTGAAGCAGGGTCACCTGGAGCCGCAGCCGCAGGGGGTCTGGGAGGGGAGTGAGGCTGTGCGCAGCAGGCCAGGGGCGGTGGAGACGTGGTGGGTGGATGTGATTCAACACGAGGAGAGTGGTGCTGATTGGCTGGGCCCTGCTATCCACCCCCAGCTCGGATGTGCCTGTGTCAGTCTGGGGAGTTGCTATCCTGCTGGGATGGGCCGACAGACCCGTGAGGCCCCCAGGCCACTGAGCTCAGGAACGCAGAGCAGCCCCCTACAGCACTGCACAGTTCCCTGCTGCTGGCCTGTGGTCCAGGAGGCCCGGCCCCTTACAGTAGCCAAAAGTGAGTCCTGCGCTTCCTCTCTGAGGTCCCAGCAGAGTGTGCTGCCCGGGCTGAGTTGCATGCTGAGGGCCTGAGGGGAAAGGGTCTGATGGAAGGTGAAGGGCTGCCCTTTGAGGGCCTGGAACGATGGATTTCCCAGAGAAGGGCTGGCAGGCGGCAGAGCAGAAGCATCTCATCTGGTTTGCAGGTCATCGGGAGGAGGTAATGCCTCTAATGCCTGGCTCTTCTTAAAGGGATTGGCTAAATTTACAGCTACTAATGCCATTTGTCACTGGGCGGGTGGGAAAGGAGTGCTGAGAGGGCTGGGACAGTTCCAGCTTCTTGTCTCAGGGCCCTCCCTTTCCCTCCAGACCTCTAACCCCCATGTAGTACTGTGAAGCCCCCCGCAGGGTGCAAGGCAGGAGGGCAAGAGGGTGAGGGGAGTGAGACTCCTGACCTCAGGCAGAGCCCACGGTGTCCGCAGATGCACCTTTGCTGAGTGTGGGCTTCCCAAAAAAGCCACACCGCTGTGCTGCCTCAGCCCCTCTGCACCCCTCCTACAGCCGTGCCCACCCAGGCCCCGCCCTCCTGCCTCCTGCCTGCAGGCTCAGGGCTGCCAGCCCTGTACAGCAAAGTGCGGCCTCAGCACTTTTCCCATTCCTGCTGCCTGCTTTTTTGTTCCTTCTCATCCATCACCTGGCAGGGGATGGGGCAGGGCTGGGTGAGGAGGGGAGCCCAGAAGACTACAGGGGCGTGCTCCTGGACTTTTATCTCTCTGGCATCCTGGATGGCTGCGGCAGGGGAGCTGGCTCTTCTCTTCCACCCTCTCCTCTGTTTCTTCTTCTTCTGGTCCCATCCCCCTTATCACTTTCACTGATCATTGAAACATAAGCTCCTCTTGCTGGTTCTCTCAGCTTAGCCAGAAGCCCAGCTGTTTGGAGATTTCCCATCCCGATCTTCCTATGAATGAGAAATGGAGCCAGGAGGAGACCCCAAAGCACAGGCAGGAAGGGAGCAGAACAAGCCCTGGAGGGGAGCATCCCTTTATTTCTCTGTGTCTCCATCAGCCTGAAAGTTTACTCTATGCCTGCTCACTCTTTTTACCTTAAAAATGTGGCAGAACTTCTAGACATGTACCCCAAAGAATTGAAATCAGGAACGCAAACACCCATGTTGATAGCAGCATCATTCACAATAGCCAAAGGTGGGAACAGTCTGAGTGTCCACTGATGGATGAATGGCTAAACAACATGTGGTCTACAGTATATTATTGTAACACAGTGTGTTACTCAGCCATAAAAAGGTATGAAATTCTGACACATGCTACAACATGAATGAATCTTGAAAACATTATGATAAGTGAAATAAGCTAGTCACAAAAGGACAAATATTGTTGGATGCCATCTATGCGAGGTACACAGAGTAGACAAATTCATTAAGACAGGAAGTGAAGTGGTGGCCAGGGGCTGGGGTGGGGGAGGGGGACTTGTTTGATGGGCATCAGAGATGGTGATAACCATCTGGAAATAGCAAAGATCCTTACACAACACTGTGCGTGTACTTAATCCATGCAGTTGTACAGTTAAAAGTGGTTACAATGGTACGTTTTGTGTTCTGTGTATTTTACCACTATAAAAAGTTGGGGTGTGAGTGCCTGACTGATCCCCGAGGAGGTGGATGATACAGCCGGCCCTCCCTCCTCCCTCTGCTCTGCTAAAGAGAGAAAGCTCTGGGCTTTTCTGCTGAACGAGGGAGCCTCTCAGAACCCTGGCTGGGACTCATTCTGGAACGTACAAATGAGCCCAAGTGTATGTTAGCCTGGTTCCCCTTCTGAAAGCTGAGTTCCCCAAAGTTCCCCAAGAACGGGAGTCCCCAGGGGAGAGCGACACGGTGGGAGGGAGAGCCGGCAAAGGGATGTTATGATCTGGTCACCACTGTGGGCAGCTGGGCTCAATCCGCTGGGACCCACGAGGGACCATGGAAAATGCACCTCAGTTGTTATCTAAGAGACCAGGAGGGAATGTCTGTCCCGGTCCAGGGCTGCCCCAGGGGCTGTTAGCTCCTCCCACTTTCAGGGCACAGGGTCAGGGTGGCAGGCAGGGGGCAGTGCCTTCCTGCAGGCACTGCCCCTGTGTGTCCGAGGAGCCCTGGGCAGAAGGCCCTCAGGGCGGCTGAGGTGAGGTGCATCAGGTTACACGTGTGAATCTGATTGGGCAGCAGGGGCGGGAGTAGGAGGGGGGCTTCCAAGACACATGACTGTGAAGCGTCTTCGTTTTCCCTCTGGGGACCAAAATTCTGCAGGGTGGGAATGTGTCTCAAGGCTTGTCCCTTTCATAGGTGAGTCAGTATGGGGTGATTTCTGCCCCCAGACTCCCTCGCAGGATGATGGGGTGGCCCTGTGACAGGCCCACGGGAGCCTGGGGGTGCCTAGCAGAGCAGGGCAGAGGCTGCTGCTGCAGGCAGAGCCCGGCACTCGATCCTCCTGGAAACATTCCTGACTAGTTCCTGCAAAGCCCAGCTCTGCCCGCATCTGTGAAGGATGCCAGAAGCCCTTGATAAGATCTCAAGTCTTCAAGGAATAATGGGCGTGGCCTTAGGCCCTGGTTTTTCCTCCAGGCACCTCCTTTCAGCCCTCTCTGGATGCCATCCCTCTGAGGCCTGCCACCTCTCCAGGGCCCTGCACTGAGCTAGGCATGGGGCCCAGCCCTCTAGAGCCTGCAGCCCAGTGGAGAGTAAGATGCATGCATACAACCAGCACTTGAAGAATTCACTGGGCAGTGGGGAAGGAGAAGTGGGAGATGTCCTGAGGTCCTGAGCAGGCAGCCAGCAGGCGGGATGAAGGAGGAGTGGGGCATAGGCAGACCTGGAGCTCTGCTGTGCAAACTTGGGCAAGTTACTTAACCTTCCTGAACCTCAGTTTTCATTCTGAGAGATAAGTAGATGAAGGCATATGGAATGCTGAAGAGAGTGCCCGGTTTATGATATGGGCACAGTGCACATTAGCCATTTCTATTATTAGTAGAGGCTGTTGTATGCATGCCCATAGGCCAAGGCTGGGTGAATCCTTCACCCGCTGGCCTGCTATTAAAACAGGGACTCGGGCTACTTGCTAGATGACCTCTAAGGCACTGTTCTGTCACTCTGTGAATGTAAGGACCTCGAGCTTTGGGAGGTGGAGGGAAGGGGAAAGTGATGCTGGGTGAGTGACACAGGGTGAACAAAAGCAGAGGCAGAAAGAGCATCGCATATTAGTAGTTTCCTGCTGAGTAACAAGTGACTACAGACTGAGCGGCTTGACATGATCCCCGTTTATAACCTCACAGTTCCAGAAGTCAGAAGTCCCGCTCGATATAGCCCGGGGCTGGAAGCAAGGTGTCAGCCAGGCTGAGTTCTAGTCTGGAGGCTCTGGGGGACAAGCACCTGTTCCCAAGCTGGAGAGTTTACTTCCTGCAGTTGTAGGACTGCAGCACCGTTTCCTTGCTGCTCATTGACCAAGGGTTGCTCTCAACCTCTAGAGGTCGTCCACATCCTTACACAAACCCCCTCCTTCAGGCCAGCAACTCTGTCTCCACCTCCACTGGAACACAGGTCACATTGTGCCCGGTCCCCCCGGGAGAGGGTGTCATGCTCCTATAGGGGGTGGCCAGGCAGGGCCCATGGCTCGCCACACCCTCCAGAGAACCTGCCAGGCCTTTCATGTGCCATCATTGAAAGCCATTTATGTCCTTACAAACTGGGCATGGTGTGTATCCCAGGAGCCACGCCGTAACAGGGCTGCAAAATCGTGTTTATAACTTAAGGCCTACAGACCTCACCTCATTTTGGATTAGTCTGGTGTCCAAAGGAGGCATTTTCTTAGAGGCCCAGGCCCCTTAGAGGGTTTGTGTCTGCGGACCCTTTGTACATCCCAATGCTGGGGTCAGGGACACAGAAGCCTGTGGTCTGCTTTGTGGTAGATTTTGTTAACTCCAAGTTGGGAAGTGGGGCTGGGTGGTAGACAGAGTCTATCTCCTCCTTTTTCCCTGGTGGTAAGGTCTGGTGTAGACTAACTCCCAACATCGCACAAGTTACTGTGTTGGCCAGTTAGTCAAATTGCCTTCCCTGGGCCTGAGTCTCCCTAAACATGGGGGATCACAGCATCCTCTTCACACTAAAGGCAAGCCGGCAACCCACCAACTTCTCGGGATGTTGGGAGACCAAGGTGGGGTGACTGATGAGGGGGACGATTTCTCAAGTGGGGTCATCCATCGTCTCTGCCTCCAGCAGTGTCTCATGGAGCCTGTCTGTTCTCTGTGTCCGCAGCCCCTACCCAGGCCCCTGAGCGGCAGGGATGGAGAACTCCTCGGCAGCGTCGGCCTCCTCCGAGGCTGGGAGCAGCCGCTCCCAGGAGATCGAGGAGCTGGAGCGGTTCATCGACAGCTACGTGCTCGAGTACCAGGTGCAGGGGCTGCTGGCCGACAAGACGGAGGGTGATGGCGAGAGTGAGAAGACGCAGTCCCACATCTCCCAGGTGAGCGCCGCCCACGGGAGGGGCGGGGCCTGGGCAGGGGGCGGGGCCTTGGCAAACTCAAGGGGGCTAAGAAGGGACTGTAGCTCTGGGCAGTGTCTGGTCGCCTAGATTGCCGAGATGTGGATGGCCCCACCCAGCAGAGTAACCGAGCCAGTCAGGAAGCCCCTGGCCGTGTGCTCCTGGGCCCTCTGACCCACCTCTACTCTGTCCTAACCCGCCGGGCAGCTGGGACCCAGCCGGACTCAGAGTTCATGGAGCCCTCGTTTACTGAGTACCTACTGTGTGCTAGGCACCACTCCCTGTCCTCCATAAGCCCGTGTTCTAGAAGTGATCTGACGATTGTAGCTTATCCAAAATGTGCATCATCAAAAGTCTATCACTTGTGAATAATTGGTCTGAATTTCACATACAGGCAGTCTTTGGCAGAACTGAATCTCTCAGGCAGTTACCCAGGGCTCTGTGTACCAGAACCTGTTAGGCTGATGAGGCCTCCTGACCAGAATCTCAGGTTGGTCTCCCCGCTCCTGGGTCAGTCTGCAGCAGCCCTGGGCTTGAGTAGAAGGTAAACTCGGCTGAAAGGCTGGGCTGAGATTTGGAGGTCTTGAGTTTTCCCATATAAACCACTCAGGTCCAGGACCATGTCATGTGCATCTTTGCTGAACACAGTAAATCCTCAGTAGATATTTGTTCAAGAGCTGGTTCTAGATTTGCTTCTAGCTGCCTGCGTGACCTCAGGCAGAAGCCCTCAACTCCTCTGAGGCTTGGCTTTCTTATCTGGTGAATGGGGATGATCCTGCTGCCTTAGGAATGTTGGAAGATCAGACGTGATGAGACCCAAAAGCTACAGAGAAGCAGGGTGTTGCCTGCAGCAGATGCTCGGGAAGGGTTTCTTCTGCTCAGGGTCTGGGTCCTAGTGTCCACCTCTTGTACTTGTCCCACCTCAAGCCTGGGACTCCTCTGACAAATAGGGGCCACACGGGTGCCTGCTTTGGAGAAAAGCCAAGTGCAGCTGGCAGGCATGCCATCTGGGTGGGCAGAAGATCCAGACCCTCCAGCTTTTAAGAAAGCCAGAATGAACCTGTGGCTTTCTTGGAACTCAGGACCAGGAGTGGACCTAATTCTGAAGCCGTGGTGGTCCTCGCCTTATCCCCACTGAAGGGTAGGGAAGAGAAGATTGGCCCTGAGAGAGAAATGGACATAAATGTGATGCTTTCCTTGAAGCCCTTGAATTTCTAAAATCATAGTTAGTGTGAGCCTGTAATTTGTCCAATATTCACTCTACAAATGTGTGCTGAGCACCTGCTCTGTGTCTGGTGCTGTTCTAGGACTGGGTACCTGGCAGTAAGCAAAGGAGACGAATAGCTCAGCCCTCGTGGAACTTAGTCCAGTGGCAGATGGCAACTGCTGTGGGGAAAAATAAATCAGGAAAATGGAATGCGGAGTGATGGCGGTCAGGAAGGGGTTGCAATTTTAAGTAGGATGTCAGGGAAGATGTCACCAAAGGAGGTGGAGGGGTGAGCTTGCAGATGTCTGGGGAAGGGGTAGTCCAGGCAGGAGGAACAGCACATGCACAGGCCTGAGCTGGAAGCGTCATTCCTGGGGCAGCAGGGAGGCCAGTGTGGCTGGAGCAGAGAGAGAAAGAGGAAGGGCAGAGGAGGCGCTTGAGCGAAGTAATGGGATTGGGTAGACCAGATGTACGAAGGCTGAGCCCTGGGGTTGCCTGCATTTAGAAAGCAGAGTTGTGAAGGGGGACCCAGCAAAAGAGACCAGGAATGGTTACACAGTGAGGCAGAAGAAAATCCAGGCAAGGTGGGATGCCAAAAGCCCTGAGGAGGATGTATTTCGAGGGAATAGGGGGAGGCAGGCTGGCTGTGTTGACGGTTGACTGATGCTGCAGGCCATGCAGGAGGAGGATGAAGAAGAACCTGATGGAGCCATGGGGGCCGTTGATGACCCTGACTGGAGAGGTGACAGTCCAGAGGTGGGAGGTGAAGATCAGGAGACGAATTGGAGACAGGAGGATGATTCAGGTCCTCCATGTATTACAGGAGTCCCTGTAAAGAGGAGAGGCATGTGGTTTGAGGGGAAGCGAGGTCAAAACGGGAGCATAAACAACATGTCATGGGTTGATGGAAGTGGTCCAGGGCAGAGGGGCCAGTTGCTGGAGCAATGGCCTTGAGTAGGTGAGAGGACTTGGCCTTGGCTGGGGTCCCATGGACAGGCATGTGGGGCTGGCCTGTTGTGTGCTGCCTGCCTCCCCCACTGTGTGGACTCTGTGACCTCCAGCAGGGCATCCCTTGATGTTTCCTGCAGGTAAAGTGGGCTCTTACAAGAGGAGGGTCCCAGAAAGCCATGAAGCTTCACCCCAGAGGAAAGCTCTGTGAGTGGCAGAATTTCTGTTCCCAGAGCAGCTATGGGGAGAATTTTGGAAGGAGGGGCCCTCCCAGCACCTCTGACCTCCCTGTGGTGACAACTGAGCTCTCAGGATGTCAGGCAGATGGAGAAGTGGCCTCAGTCTGGGCCCTGCACTCCCGGCTCCTGCTGCTGGAATGGACTGGGCCTAACCACGCTTGGATGTCCACATCTGGAGGGGCAGAGTGTGGAAAACACTTGTACCATCTAGATGCATTCCTTAAACTTTCCACATTCCCTGAAGTTCCCAGGAAGAATGCAGACACCTGCAGGATGCTGGGACCTGCCTGTGTGCTGCTGGCTAAGAAGGGACTTTTCAGTCCTGCTCCCACCAACCACCCCACCCCCACCCCAAACACAGCTGAGGTCCAGACTCTGAGGAGGGGGCAGCTGTGAGCAACTCTAAGCAAGGCTGGGGTTAGATGTGTGCATATAACACACTTAAAAAAAAATACACTCTCTATTGACACAGCTTTATGGGAACTCTTTCTGCTAAAGCACTTTTGCTTGCTTTTATTTAATCTGATGACTATTTTAAATGGAAGCCAAAGACAAACCAAACCAAACAAAAAAAAACCTCAGAGAATGTCCCCGGCTGCCTGTCTGCGGTGGTGTTTTGATGTTTCTGGGAGAGAAAATTGTTAAGAATCTTGGAAACCTTGAGAAAATTGAGGGAGTGGAGAAGAATGTTGCTTTTCAGTGGGTGAGGTCATCTTTTAGGATCTGAGAGATGACAGTTGACACTCTGGAAGAAAATACCTCATGATGCTTGTGCAGTTGTGTTCTCCCCTGCCCCTCTCCCAGCAACAACTAGAAAGAAAACTTGGTGGATGGATGGATGAATGGATGGATGAGAGAGAAAGAAGCTTCCTTTTTTTCTTTTCTAGATGAGTAACCAAGAGAATGTATATTCTTAGTTTCCTTACATGTTTGGGATGCTGATTTTAAAATTACCCACACATTTCAAGAGTACCTGCTCTCCAATGAATTCCAAGTCCCCAAAGGCACATCCTGAAAGCTGTCCTCACTCTGTCCTTGGGAGGAGGGGCATAATATAGCCCTATTCTGCAGAAGAAGAGACGGAGACACAGAGATGAGAAATGGCCAAACCCCCAGTGCCCACCCCTTCCCCACCTACTTTTGGTTCCCTGCTGGGTACTGTCTGTGACTAACAGGCTGTTAAGAGGTTAATATATTTTTCCCCCATGGAGTGAGAGTTAGGACTCTAAATCTCATTGACCTTTAACCTTTGGTGAAAGAGATTGGGATGTTACGAGTGAGGAAGTTTGGCACTTCTGCTGTTAGTGGATGGTCTTGTGGATCATCAGCAAGCTTTAAAGTGGGGTTCACAGCTCTGGCTGCACCCTGGAATTGTTCTGGAGCTTGAACAGACCCCACCCCAGAGTTGAGTGGAATGGGGAGGGGCCTGGGCATTGGCACTCTCTTCAGTCCCCATGTGACTCTGATGTCAGCCAAGGTTGAGGACCACAGCCTGGTGGGTGTGTCTGTCCTCCTTCCCCGCGCTTCTATGACCAGCTACCTTGAGCCTCACTCCCTTGGAAGGATAGAAGGATAGAACGTAGGGCCATTGTAGTCCAATAAATTTTTGTGAGTAGGTCAATTGAAGAGCCAGTGAGGGTGACGATAACTTCCTGTTATCTTTTTGATAACTTTTTGATGCTGTCAGGCACTTGAAAGGCCTGGCTTTTCTCTCATGCAAAGACCTTACAAAGAGAGATGCCACCATGCAAATGTGTAGGATGGGCTAAGAGTATTCAGATTGACGTGATGTCTCTTTCTTACAATGTTTTTCCTTCTCTTTCTCTTCACGTTTTCCCTTACATTCTGCCTTCCCTGTTCACTGTTTCCTCATCCCCCTTTTATTCCATTCCCTCATTTCCTGCTGCACTTTGAATTCTTGTTCCCTGCCATCTTCGCTCATAGGAGGAAGCGCTCAATGGTGGACCTCCCATGAAAAGCTTAACAGAAGAAGTGAGTGTAAGGGGAAGTGTGGGGTGGTTGAACATGGTGACTCATTTTATTTTTCTCTTTATTTAAAAAAATTATTTATTTTTAATTACACAAGTACTATATGTATATATTCCCACGGTACGTAAGAATTCAAATACTAATTAGCTATTGCCTTATTCTGCTGTGTTACCCTACCTCCCGTTGGAATGGTGAGTTAACTTCCTCACCTTTTTAATGCTTCTACCAACACACGCACACATCTATAACATGACCTACAGAAATATAGTATTTCAAAATCATATGTCATGGCTGGTGAATATGCTGTTCAATAATTCGCCTTTTTCACCTAGCTGTATGCCCTGGGGATTCCTCCAGGCTTGTACATCTCTATGTTCCATTTAATGGCTGCACAGTAGCCCATAGTATGAATGTCCCACAGTTAAACCATTCACCTACTGATGGGCATTCAGATTACTTCCAAATTTCCCCCTGGAAATACAGGATAGTTCAGTGAATACTTCTGAACATACCTCTTCCTGCACCTTTCAAAGTGTTTCTTTAAGTGGATGCTGAGAAGTAGAATCAGTTTTAATAGCCAAATTGCTCTCCAAAGTGACTGTTGCATTATTCCCAGGATCACCAGTGTATTGGGGCAAACGGTCTCTTGTCACTTTAATTTGCATTTCTTTGATTTTTAATGAGGGCGAGCACTTTTTAATCTGATTACCAGTCTTTTTTTTAAAGTAGGTTAAATTTTTATTTTACTTTCGAAGCAACAGTTGGGAAAACAGAGACCATCAGAAAACAGAGAAAGAAGTCCCCCATAATTTTATGACAAAAACTAGGGTAATTTTTATGTATGATTTTCACCTTATATACCTTTTAAGAGGTGAACTTCTAGCATACAGGTAACCTTTATTTTTATTTATTTATTTATTTTTAATTAAAGTACAGTCAGTTACAATGTGTCAGTTTCTGGTGTACAGCACAATATCCTAGTCATGCGTGCACATACATATATTCGTTTTCATATTTTCATTAAAGGTTATTACAAGATATTGAACATAATTCCCTGTGCTATGCAGAAAAAAACTTCTTTTAAAATCTATTCTTGTATATAGTAGCTAACATTTATAAATCTCAAACTCCCATATTTATCCCTCCTTCCCTTTCCCCGTAACCATAAGATTGTTTACTATGTCTGCAAGTCTGTTTCTGTTTTGTAGATGAGTTCATAATGTCCTTTTTTTTTTTAAGATTCAACATATGAGTGATATCATATAGTATTTTTCTTTCTCTTTCTGGCTTACTTCACTTACAATGATGATCTGTAGGTCCATTCATGTTGCTGCAGATGGCATTGTTTTTATTCTTTTTTATGGCTGAGTAGTATTCCATTGTATAAATATACCACAACTTCTTTATCCAGTCATCTGTCGATGGACATTTAGGTTGCTTCCACGTCTTGGCTATTGTATATAGTGCTGCTATGAACATTGGGGGTGCATGTATCTTTTAGAATTAGAGTTCCCTCCAGATATATGCCCAGGAGTGGGACTGCTGGATTATATGATAGGTCTATTTTTAGTTTTTTGAGGAATCTCCATACTGTTTTCCATAATGGCTGCACCAAACTACATTCCCACCAGCAATGTAGGAGGGTTCCCTTTCCTCCACACCCTCTCCAGCATTTATCGTTTGTGAGCTTTTGAATGATGGCCATTCTGACTGGTGTGTGAGGTGATACCTCACTGTAATTTTGATTTGCATTTCTCTGATAATTAGTGATACTGAGCATTTTCTCATGTGCCTATTGGCTGTTTGTATGTCTTTCTATTGCCTGGGCAGACTGCCCTGGGAGAACATTGCTAAGATTTATGTCAGAGAATGTTTTGTCTATGTTTTCTTCTAGGATATTTATCGTGTCTTGTCTTATATTTAAATCTTTAAGCCATTTTGAGTTTATTTTTGTGTATGGAGTGAGAAAGTATTCTAACTTCATTGGTTTACATGCTGCTGTCCAGTTTTCCCACCACCACTTGCTGAAGAGACTGTCTTTTCTCCATTGCATATTCTTGCCTCCTTTGTCGAAGATTAATTGGCCGTAGGTCTGTGGATTTATTTCTGGGCTTTCTGTTCTGTTCCACTGATCCATGTATCTGTTTTTATGCCAATACCATGCTGTTTTAATTCCTGTAGCTCTGTAGTATTGTCTGAAGTCTGGGAGGGCTATTCCTCCAGGTTTGTTCCTTTTCTTCAGTATTGCTTTGGCAATCCTGGGTCTTTTGTGATTCTATATAAATTTTAGGATTGTTTGTTTCAGTTCTTTAAAAAATGTCCTGGGTAATTTGATAGGGACTGCATTAAATCTGTAGATTGCCTTGGACAATATGGCCATTTTAATGATACTGATTCTTCCAATCCAAGAGCATGGGATATCTTTCCATTTCTTTAGGTCATCTTTAGTTTCCTTAATCAGTGTTTTGTAGTTGTCCATCTATAAATCCTTCATCATCTTGGTCAGATTTATTCCTAAGTATTTTATTGTTTTGGATGCAATTTTAAAAGGGATTATTTCTTTACCTTCTTTTCCTGCTAATTCATTGTTAGTGTAAATAAATGCAACTGATTTTTCATACAAGTAACTTTTAGCTTGCTTGCTTGCTTACTTAGCATGATCTCCTGAACATTGTTTGGTGGTTTGGCATAAAGTATAATTGTTTAAAACTGCCAGTTACTGTTGGCTAAATAGTGAAATATAATTAAAGCTAATGGTGATTAATTCAGGCTCTGTTCCAGGCTCAGGATTAAAGTCATGAACAAAATGGACCATAATCCCTGTCCACCCAGCCCTTACTTTTGGATGGGGAAGGACAGATGACCGACGAAGAAGCAAATAGAATATTGCAAGGTGATACACAAGTGAATGAGGCTGGAAGGGGCAGGTCACTGGGCTGTCTGGAAGGCTTACTTAGTTTTCTTGAGCAAAAAATTTGAAGAAGGTGAAAGCGAGGCCACTTAGGAAGCAGCCTTCCAGCCAGAGGGCATGCTAAGGACACTGCTCTGGTGTGGGAATGTGCCCCATTTGAGGACCAGCTTTGGGCCAATCTGGTTGGGAGCAAAGTGAGGAAGAGGGAGTGTCATGGCCTCGTCAGCGAGATGCTGGAGGGTTTTGAGCAGAGGAGGGACATGGTATAACTCTTTAAATAGGACTCTTTAAATAGGACTCTGGGTGCTGTGGGGAGAATGACTAAGGCGAGGAGCGGGGGGAGAGGGGGAAGAAAGGGAGCAGGGAGACCAGGAAATCCTTGGTTGATCCAGGAGAGAGGAGATGGTGGCTTGGAGCCGTGTGGCACCATGGAGGTGGGTAAGCAGCCGTCAGATTCTCCTACTTTAAGGCACAGATGACATGATTTTGTAATGGATGACCTTGACAATTGCCTGAGCCTGTAGAAGGACACATTTTCCAGATGTGAGATATGGAAGACCCTGGGAGAGCTGCTTTGGAGAGCAGAGCTCAAGAATTCAGTTTTTGAACATGAAAGATTTAAGATAGTCTTGGATATCTCAGTGGAGATGTTGATCAAGCAGTTAGATGTACAAAGAGTTCAGAGGAGGAGGATGACATTTGTAAAAAGCATATGGGTGGAATTTTAAGCCCAAGGATTTGGGATCTTAGGGAAGAGGGTCAAAGATTGAGCTCTAAGAAGTTGGGGCCATGGGGAGGAACTACTAGAGGAGACTGAGATGTGTCCATGTTAACTCATTTACTTTACATAACAATTCTGTGAAGAAGATGCTGCTTTTTTCCCAGCTTACATGGGAGGAAACTGAGGCACAGAGCTGTTGAATAAGCTGCCTAAGGTCATACAGTGAGTATGTGGTCAGTCTGCGGTTTGAACCAGGTGCCATACACAGCCTCTCTGCTATTGGCAGTTTCTGTTATTATTACAGGTGGGGAAAACTGAGTCTTAGGGATGAAGTGACTTGCCCAAGGTGACAGAGCAGGACTATGAACTCAGATTCGTTGCTTCAAGAACTCAGGCTCCTAGTCACTGTGCCACGCTGCCTCCTCAAAGGGAAAGTTTTGTATTTTTTTAAGGATAGGAGCAAAAAGCCTTTCTCCCTCTCTCAGATCTCAGCCTTGGGCAGTTCCCTCCCCCTTACTCACAAGGTTTTCCTGGAGTTTCACTGCAGAGGGAGAGAGGGAGCCACCAGCCAGTCTCCGCCCCCATCTCCCCTCTTCTCCTCTCCTGGTCGGTTAGTGCTCTGCCAGGACAGAGGAAGCAGTTGAACATGCTCCTGACTTTGAGAAGCTCCGGTCTCTAGGGCGTCCCATGCCTGGCTCTGTGAGGCTGGGAGGAAGCGCCATCCCCTCTCAGGTGCCTCACTGGGAAAAGAGCGCACTGGGAGAGAGCAGCGGGTTCCCACGGGACCTTCAAATTGCCCCTGGTGGTCCTGGCACTCCCTTGATTAAGAAACCTTAGATAGGGTGACTTTTTTTTTCTCTTCTTTATGATTTTCTTTTTTTTTAATTGAAGTATAGTTGATTTACAATGTTGTATTAGTTAAGATGATTTTTTAAATACTTTTTCACTTTGAAATGATTGCAGATGTACAGAATAATTACAATAATAAGGCAAAGAATTCCTGCATATCCTTTCCCAGATTCTCCAACTGCTTATATTTTACCACATTTGCATTGTGTCCTTTCTCTCCATAGATAAATAGATCAGCCAATCAATAGATTCTATATATAGAAAGAGATTGCTCCTTTATCCCTAAATATTTCAGTGTGTGTTTCCAAAGAACAAGGACATTGTTTTACATAATCACAGCACAGGAAATAAACATTGTACAACACTATAATTTATAGATATTATATTTCACCAGTTTTCCCAATGATAGCCTTTCTAGCCAAAAAAAAAAAAAAAAATTGAAAAAAATTAAATGTAGAGTTACCATATGATCCAGCAATTCTGCTTCTGGGTATATACCCAAAAGAATTGAGAGTAAGAACTTGACCAGATACCTGTACAACATGTTCTCAGCAGCATTATTCAGGTTAGCCAAAAGGTGGAAATGACCTGAATGTCCATCAGTGGGTGACTGGATGAGGAAAATGTGGTCCATACGTACAATGGAATATGATTGAGGCTTAAAAAAAAGGAAATCCTGTCACATGCTACAACATGGGTGAACCTTGAGGATTTTATGCTACGAAAATAAACCAGACAGAAAAGGACAAATACTATATGATCCCACCTCAGTGAGGCATGGAGAATAGTCAGATTCATAGAGAATGAAAGTAGGATGGTGGTTACCAGGAGCCAGAGGGATGGTGAGTTATTGTTTGATGGGGACAGTTTCAGTTTGGGAAGATGAGAAAATGCTGGAAATGGATGGTGGTGAATGTACTTAATGCTGCTGAATTTTACACTTAAAAATGGTTAAAATGGTAAATTATGTTATGTGTATCTTACCACAATAAAAAAAAAAATCTAGATCAGCATCTAATCCAAGATCATACATTACATTTAGCATCCAACATTTTTATTGGCTCTTTGAATTAATATCTATTTATTCCCTTTACTCATTCTGCCACTTTTTGACTGTGGAGCCCTGGGTCAGTTACTTAACCATGCTATGCCTCAAATTCTGTATTTGCAAAGTGAGTAATAAATGGCCCTAGGGATCTACAAGGAAAAAATGTTAATGTATGTAACAGGCTTAGAACAATGCCTAGGTTTAAATGAAATCTGTATATTTTCAGGCAATGAATCCTTTGTTATATGTGTTGCAAGTAGCCTCTCACTTGCCTTTAACTGCGTTTGTGATTTCTTTGGTCACACAAAAGTTTTAGACTTTCATGGAGTTTAAAACTTGTATCTTAGATTTTAATCAACTTGGAATGTGTTGTCCGTGGTAGTGGGAGACAGACACTAGGGTAATTTTTTCCTCACTGGCTCGTGGATTGTCTCAGTCCATGTGTTTATTGATGACCTCTCCTTTCCCCTGATTTGAAACACTATCCTTATCATATATTAAATTCCCATTTGCACATCCTCTCTGTCTGTGGATACAGTTTTATCGGTTGATCTTTGTCTTGTCGTCCTGTGCTGACTCAGTGTGCTGATTTTGCTCTGCGTGATACACTTTGATGTCTGGAAGGGCAAACCCCAGGGGACTTCAGACACCACTGAAAGGGGTGGGGGGCGGTTCAACTTTAGCACCTTCAGCACCCCGCTCCCCAGGCTTTTCCCATTTCACTCCTCTTCCCTCAACCTTCAGTGGCTTCCCCTGTCCTCCACAAAGTCTGCTCCCAAGATACTGTCCATCCTGGGATGCAAATGACTGATAACAGACTTTAATTCTTTTTAGTGTGAAATATTTTAAATGTTCCGATAAAAGTAGAAAATAATAAAATAAGCATCTAGTTTGATTACAGAATAAACATCTGTACTCCCATGTTTATTAATCTTTAACCCTGTGCATCTTTGTTTCAGCTTTTTAAATTAAGAAATAAATTATAGCAGTTATGGTGGAGACCCAAAGCTACTCTCGTGAATTCTATGTTCATCGTTCCCATGTGTACAGATTTCCCACTTTCCCCGCCTCTTTGTGTTCAATGACCTTTTCAGGAGGGGCCATCTTACGCCCAGAGGACTTGTTTAGAGAATTTTCCAGGCAGTGGCTCAGAAAAGGCAAAGGGGAGGCAGGAGGTGGTGGCTGCAGCCAAAGAAGAAAGAAGACAGCTTTGGCAGCAGGATCCCAGCAGCAGGGCAGGAGCTTTGAACAGGGAAGGGAAGGCTCCCAGGGGCTTTTAGGGCCAGGGAAGAAACACTCTTCCCAGTGGAGGTGATTCAGGCAGTAGCAGGGAGATGATATGACTGGGGGTTGGAGGTGAGAAGCCCGCAGACCCAGTGGGTACAGATTCCTGGGAGAAGTGCTGCTTAATTCCTCCCCCGGGGGTCAGGAAAGCTGTGCACAGCTGGGCCACAGCTCCTCCTCCAACAACTTTGCCTGTGGCCATGTCTGTATCTAGTCCTGGCTGGGTCTCAGGTGGATTTCTGCAGACTTTACTGTCTTACTTGCTTTCCTACACACGCATCTGCCCTCTGCTCTCTGTCCCATGCTCCACTTCCACCTCTGCCTCCACCACCGGTGGAAATGCTGCCCAAGGCATAAGAAGATGGGGGAGAAACGCCGTGGCTTCTCCCTTCTTCCTGTCTCCCATTGGCCCAACCGGGCTGGAAGCCAGCCGAGTCTGCAGGGTTCAGCCCCTCTGCGATGCAGAGCAGAGGTGGGCAAGAAGTGTATCTGAGGGCTGACTCTTGTGGGACTGGTACCTTGCCTTTGCCAGTTCCTTGATGCTGAGCTGCGCTGTCCAATATGGCAGCCACCCAGCCACATGTGGCGCTTGAGCGCTTGAAATTAACATGTGCTCTAAGCGGATTTCAAAAATCTAGTATGGAGAGAAGTATGTAAAATAGCTCATTGATCATTTGTATATTAATTACCTATAGAGATAAATATATTGAGATAAATGTAATAAATTATTAAATTTAATTTTACCTTTTCTTTTTTCCTTCTTTAAATCTGGCTACTGGATCATTTAAAATTATGTCTGTGGCTCCTATTTGTTGGCTAGTGCTGCTTAAGGGTATACTTGTACCAGCCTAGATCATTGGTATTGTAATAAAATGCCTTTCCTATACAGAGGTCATGCCCTTGACACACAGCCTGGAGGGTATGTCTAGCCAAGGTGTTACAAATCTGGGACTGTGATGGCCTCGAGCCATCCACACTCACTGACATTTCTGACCAAGTGTGTCAAACAGAGGGAGGTTGGGCTCCTCTGCTTTTTAGGAATCATACAGGGTGTAGGTCAAGGTCAATGTTCAACATTAGCCAGAGAGCCTAGCTAACGTTTAATACGATGATAAAGGCCCTACTGTACGTCTAGATAGCACATTGCAGTGGAAGAGCCGTACTGTTACTACTACTTTCTGTATAGATTTTTTTATGGTTTACCAAGGTCCTTCATTTCACCCTTGCAGAGTTGCACAGCCTTACTGTCCCCATTTTATAGAGGACGAAATGAAGCCTGAGAGAGCACGTGGATTTTAGTGGCTCTTAAACTTCTGATGTATCACTTGGGGGGCTTGTCAAAATGGAGAATACAGACTCTGCCCTCAGAGAGTGATTCAGTGGGTGGAGGGTGGGGCCCAGGGACCCCCTGCGTGGCTGGCTTTGGGGACTGTCACGCAGGTGGTTGTCAGACTGTACTTTGGGGGCCCTGAGCTCTCATGAGATCAGTGGTGGGACTGGGCTTGAGCTGGGCTTCTGATGGCCAGTGTGGGGCTCTGCCCCAGTGCGACGCTCTCCTGTCTGTTCACAGGTCCACCGTTGTTTGTTGCTGGGTGTACGGGATGATCCACATGTGCATGCCTGGCCTCCAGCTCTGGCCTTGACCCTGTAGGGGGTCTAGTGTGGCTGAGGCATAGTCAGGTGGTCAAACATGGTGCTGTTTTCTCAGATCTCATAATTACCCTATGTGGTGTCTGGTTGGCCTTGGAATGTAGCAGAATGTTCATGACTTTAGATGAAGGGAGATGAGTTTGCCTGCCATACGCATATACCAAAGGGTCACCTCCATGTGGAATTTGGAGATGCCAACTTGGACCTGCCGGTAGAGAAAGATTTGTCTTTGAAAGTGACTGAGCAGGATTTCATACCAGCTGTACTGCAGAAGGGTGGGACCATTCCAGGGGGGCCAGGGCAGAGTGAGGACGAGCCTGTGTGTCCTGCCGTCGCTGACCGTCCCTTTCTCCCCTGCAGTGGACGGCGGACTGCAGTGAGCAGCTGGACAGCAGCTGTTCCTTCTCCCGAGGACGAGCCCCCCCACAGCAGGTAGGGAGCCAGCTCTATCCGGGGGTTTTCATGGTCTTGTCTGTCTGGGTTTCTGGGCTGCCCACCATGGTGCTCCTGAGAAGGTGGTGATGTGGAAAGAGTAGGAAACAGGAGAGGGGAGGGTGCTGTCTGCACTCTGGAAAGTTCTCCCTGAATACCCAGCCACAGTGAAGCTCTCCCTCCCCAGAACACATAGATTCGTAAGATTTATTTTCAGTAGCAACATAATTTATAATAACAAACATCCGCAAACAGCTAATGGTCCGTTGAGAGGGGAATGGATAAATGATACATGATATATCCTTACTGTGGAATATACACAACAGTAAAACGCATGAACTAGAGGTTCACACATCAACATCCACCTTGGAGATCACTTCTGCTCCAGGTTTACAGAGGACCTGGAGGGGCAGGCTGTGGGGCTGAGGTGTCAGGTATCTGTCCACTTCCCCGGCCAACCAGCTTCCTGGGACCAGGAAGCCTGCTGCTTCTCCCTGGGCTGCTTGCCTGTGAGATCCCGAGGGCCCCCTGTGCATCGTGTGGCCGGGAGGGAAGGAGGCAGCTGCTCTTTGAGAGCCGTCCCTGGTGACCCCCAGGCCCCGCACACCCTCTGGCTGTCCAGCTGTTCTTGCTGATGCCTCGTCCTGACCTGTGGGAGGTGGTGGGATCAGAGGCTGGAAAAAACCATCTATCCCCAAGCCCCAGCCCAGCCTCACCCTGCGCCTGTCCAGAGAGATGAGGGAGGCTCTGTGGGCTCCTGCAGTAACTTGCTCCCAGTCCCAAAGCAGCTGCGTGAACACATTGCCCAGGCCCACAGCTTGTGTCAGCTTCCGTGGTGCTGATGAGAGCAACTCTTCTGTACTCTGTCCTAAGAGAGGGTGGTCAGTGGCCTTGGTGTGGCTCTTTCTTAGGCTGTAGGGCTTTGCTATACCGTGGGGCGGGAGAACAGCGGCCCTGGGTCATTCTCCCACGTGACAAGATGCTCATTTGTGTGTGTGTGTGTGTGTGTGTGTCTCATTGATTCTAAGTAGGAGGCCTCAATAAAGCCAGGGTGGGGTGGGGCAGGAGACTCAGGTTCTCCTTTTCACTCTGCCACAAAGTGGGTGGCAATTCTCAGCTTCCTCATATAAAGACCAGGAGACCTGATGGCCTCTGAGAGTCCTTCTAGCTTCTCCATGCTGTTTGTAGATGAGGAAGCTGGGTCCATGGAGCTGTGATGACCTTACCAAGCTGGACTTGAACCCAGGTCTGTCGCCTGCCCCGTCCCCTCACTGGCCCTTTTCCTTGCTTACTGTAGCAGGTAGCCTTCTATGGAGGTCTTTGGTCCCCATCACCAGACTGCTGGTCCTTGCTCAGGGACCCCATTTGTACTCCCCGAACCCCTCCAGCCCTTGGCCTAGGACTTGGCACATGAGGAGCACCGTCTCCAGTGTCTGCTGATTTTCTGGGGTTTCCTACATCAAGATTCCCTTAACTCTTCAGTGGCAAAGTGGCTTGGATATGGGAATTCAAGAATTGGAGAGAGAGGGCTTCAGGGAAGGGTTGAAGTTCTCAGACTGGGGACCTAAGAGGCTTTACCAGTGAGAGACTGAAAAACTAGCTCTCTATTACTTAGTTAGTAGGTGTGTGGTTCTGGAATCTTCCAGAGTCTACCTTTTTCTCTCTCTCCTTTATCTCCTTTTTTTGGGCCCCCTCTCCCCGCCGTTTTCCTCTGGTCCCATTCTCCCGTCTCTCCGGACAGGCTTCCCAAGGGGTAGGAATGGCGTGTCCTCCCACTTGCCCCTCATCTGCCTCCCTCCCTCTGGGTTGTCCTTTCACAGCTGCCTTTACCCCTGGAGGAGGGTGGGTGGGGAGTTGGCCAGGACTGGGGGCTTGTGGGAAGGGGTACCCTGGCACCGTGAGGACCAGCCGGCCCCCATTCCCACCTTGAGAAGCAGCTGAGTAGTCAGCTTGGGGTAAGCAGGGGATGAATGAATTGCACCTGAATTTCAAGAACTTGTAAAAGGCTCACATTGGATCCTTTCTTGGGAGGTGGAACTGAGACGCAGGTCGGTTACAGGGGACGAGCCCCAGGAAGGTGGAGATGGGCTCTCAGAATATAAACTCGCCTTACTTCCCTGATGTGCCAGGAGCGCGAGCGTTCTTAGTAAGGGTCTCCTGCAGGCTGTGGGGCCATGGGCACTCCCACCGCCCCCACGTAGAGTCTCTCTGGTCATCTCAGCCGGAGGAAGGGGGAGACACCTGCTTCCGAGAAGCAAAGGAGTGGGCAGGGTGCTGGGTGAGCAGCCCGTGTCAGCCCCACATGCCGCGTGCCTTGTGGGTTAGGGGTGCAGACTCTGCGGTGTCCACGTGCGGCGAGCCGGCAGGGCTAAGAGGAGAGGGCTGCCCTGCCTGAGTGCCGGTGTGGCGGCGCCCCTGTGCTGTGCGGGGCTGCTGGAGGCCGAGGAAACTCAGCCTGGTCCTAGAGTTCAGGGTATTTGCAGAGGGATTTTTCATAGATTCCTCAGCCGGGGGGTGTTTGTAGAGGCCTGGAGCATAGCTTCTGCCTTCAGGGGCCTTACCTCTTAGAAGGACAGGATAACATGTGAAAGAAGGCCCAGTGCAGGGCAGGAGATGCAGGGTCCAAAGGGTGGCCAGATCTCTGGTGACCCAGAGCTGAGGAGCCAGGGGCAGGCCGAGCAGGGGAGGTGGCACTGAGCGGGACCTCCTGGATGGACTCGGACACTCTACACTGCACTGCATGGGGAGGCAGGAGCTGGATTGAAACGAGGTCTCCTGAGGTCAGGAGAACCTTGCTCGGTGATAAAAAGCCCGATTTTTAGACATTAGTGACTCAGTTAATTAACATACAAACAATAAAGTGCTGTGAACAAGTCTCTTTCTCGCTACCAACCTGGGTGAGTACTCAGGCTGGCACAGCAGCTCAGCTGTGTTGGGACAGCCTGTTTCCCTCTCTGCTCTGCCCTCTCTAGGGTGTGGCCTTTGTCCTGTGGCCCCGTAGCTCACGTCCACGTCCACGCTCCTGGCAGTGGGAGCATCCTGGACCTCATCCCCAGGGAGCCTCTGGCGTCCCCTCATGAAGCAGCATCTTCTGGCGCCCTCTGGTGGAGGGATCAAAGCTGGCCAACCTCCCTTAAGTGACTGCATCGTAAGGAAAGCCCTAGAACCAGGCGTGCTGTAGCTGTCCCTGCCCACCCGCCCTGCAGTGGCCCTGATGGCGGGGAGAGCCAGAGAGCTGCCAGCTGAGGAGAGCTTCTTGCTGGACAGCTCTGACGGGAGGCTGCTGCCCGGACATCCAGCAAGGGCCCCTTCATCCTGGTCCACCACATGTAGGGGCACTGGACTGGCTTGTAGGGCCATGAGCACACCCGCTGCCCCTGACCACACCCTCTCAACCAGGCAGACACCCTCACGCTGATTCATGGGGGGACCGGGATGTTCCACATGTACATCTGCCTGTCTGGCTGGTCGTCCGCCGTGAGCTGGGTGCTAGGGCTGCTTCTACATCCCTGCCCGCCCCTAGCCTAAGGCCTGGCACACAGTGGGTGCTCAGTCACGACCCCTGAGTTGGCTCGGACCTGGTCCACGCAGACGTTCTCTAGCAGACCCTGTTCTTCTGGCCACACCAACTTGGCTGAGCTTTCGGGGGTCACTGAGATAATGGGGCAGCTCTGCTACCCCATCCTCCCCCTGGGGGAGAATTTCAGGGGGAAACAGGCTAGATTGAGACTAGGGCGGCTGGCTGCTCTAGCAGTTTCCCTGACTACCCCACCTTGGCCACGTGTGCCCAGGGCAGTGGGGCCGGCAGGAGGGTGCTGAGGTGCTAAATTCTGCCCAGGAAACCGTGTGGTGGGTCACAGACCATGCGCCAAATGAGGGGCCAGGTGCAGACCCATCTGGGGAGCAGTCATGCACTGGGATTATTTATTTTGTTATTTTAATTAATGTAAAAAAAAAAAAAAAGAAAAACCTTCTCTGAACCCTTTCAGAGGCACAAAGTTAGGGTAACCCCAGATAGAATCCCATGAGCTGGGAAGAAGGGGGCCCAGAGAGTCCAGAACAAAAAAATCCAGGCTCCACGTAGCCCTGAAGAGGCCTGTCCAACTGTCAACAATCAGGACTCAGCTGTATTTAGGAGTGTTTGGTGTCCTGGCAGCCTCTTTCCAAGAGAGCTTGTCCATCATCTTGTCATTTACCTAGGAGGCTGAAATACAATTTCCACCTTTCCATTGTAACGGGAAGCTCATGGAGATGATGTAGAAGAAAGTGCCTGAAATAGGAGAGTGCAGCCCGGTGCATTTAGAAAACGTCTCCAGGCGCCGGCACGGGGCTTAGCATCCAGGGAAGGAAGCCAGAGGCATGTGAAAGTTTGTGTGGAGTCAGCCACAAATAGCTCTTCTCCATCTGCACAGCAGTGCCAAGGAAAGGAAATTAATGTGCACAACAGCAGCAGGGCCTCTAATTAGACCTTGAGAAGGACTTCCTGCCTGAAGGACTTGTTGGCCCATAGTGTTGGCTGTTGAACGAGTGATGAAATCTCTGCTGGGAACCTGGTGAGCACACCTTCTCACCAGACAGTCCCATGTGGAGCCCTGGGAAAGGGAGGGGTGTGCCAGAAATGATGTCCTGAGTCCTGGCTGACAGCCTGTGATCCCGCACTCCCTGGAGGGAGGAGAGAAGGCCACTCCCCTGTTCCACCATGATGCCAGTAGCAAATCAGAGCATCAGGTGGAAAGAGCCTTGTCCCAGGGGTCAGGAGAACCAGATGTTGACCCGCGTGTGGCACACACTCCAGTCTCCTCTGAAGAATAGGGTTTGGGCTCCACAGACTTCTCTGAGCCTCTCTGGAAACCTCTTCCACTATTTACATTCTGTGTCTCCATGAAATGGGACCAACTAGCTGCTAATAGCAGTAACAGGTCTGGATTTTCCCATTTCTCTACTGTTCCCCACACCTACCTTGATACCTGTGGCATCCTGCAGGTTAGGGATACCCTGGGAGTCAGCGCTGACTCGGACCCAGGAGATGACAGGTAGCAGGTGGAGGTGAATCACAAGTGCACTGTTTACCCCTCGTACCTCTTTACCTCTGGAAAAGGGTAGAAGGAGTTTTCTGCCAGTCATCTTGCTGCCCTCCAGGAATTATAGTATCTGATTCAGAGCCAATGTAAAAACTCATTAGTGCAAAAGATATCTTAGTCAGAGTGCCTAGATTTTTAATCAGCTTCTACAGATATTTAAGAAATATCATATTTCTGTTCAAGGCCCTGCTCTCTGTTCAGGCAGCATTTATTGAGCACCTGCTGTGAACCTGGCTCACATCTGAGCTGGAGCCTTTGGGCTTACTACCTGTTTGTAGGGTGGAGGCTAGTTAACATGAAACAGGCCAAAGTCACACACAGTAAGTGCCCCCAAAGGGACGTCCTGAGCTCAGACACTGCAGTCATTCAGAAGAGCGGTCCTGTTGGTCTCTGTGGATAGGGAGATATCTTGCAGGATATGAGATTTGATCTGTGCCTTCAGGAATGGGTAGGATGTCTTCCCGGGTGGAGGGGAAGAGAGAAAAGGATGAAGAGAGAAGGAACGGCATTAGCAGAGACTTGAAGTTGGCCATAACATTGGGGTGTGCCAGAGGCAGGAGAGAGCACAGCGGGAGTAGCTGGTCAGTGCTGGGTGTTACCAGGGTGGTGGGGGATGAGGGTGGTGAGGGCAGAGGTGTCTGTGTGCCATGCTGAGATGCTGGAACTGCTGTCCCACCGCACCCATTTGTGCACCTTGTCCGTCTTATATTTCCTCTGGTGTTCCATACAAGGAAAGTCTGCCCTCTGTATCAGTCAGGATAGCCTGGGAAATGCTACAGTAACAAACAACCCTGAATCTCAGTAACTTTAAACCACCTATTCAGGACCCAGCTTGGCAGAGCAGGTGCCATTTTCACCAGTCGTCATGACAGGGAACAGACCACCGGAGGGGCTTGTGTTGGCAATTCAGTGCTCCAGCCTAGATGTAACGCATGTCACTTCCACTCTTAGCTGGTTGCCCACAACTAGTCACACAGCCCCACCCAACCATAAACACACTGAAAAGTATAATCCTACCATTTGCCTGGAATGGGGAAACCAGAACTATTTGGACTGGCTAGAATGACTGTCACATGCCCCACCTCTACTAGAAACTCAGCAGCGGCTGTGGCTGACTTCTTCCCCCCTTATCTCCTTCAGATCCAGAGCTAGGCAGGTCTCCAGTGAACCCTAAGGATGTGGACTTTCAGGATGACAAGAAGCTCAGAGGTCCCCTGATCCAACCCCTACCCTGCAGTGCAGGATCCCCCTCAGGACGTGTCCAGAAATGGAGAGCTCACTGCTTCCAGAGGCGTCTCAGAGCATTGTGGGGCAGCTCCACTGAGAACAGCATCTTTCTTTGATTCAGTCCAAACCACCTCCTCGTAACTCCAGCTAATGGTTTCAGTTTTGTTATATGGCTATTTAGCTTCTTCCCCAGCAGGTCTGCTTTTAAAGCTAAACATCCTCATTCCTGCAGCCATTTCCTTTTGTCAGGGTTCACTCATTCCTTTGTTTGTTTATTTGTTCTTTCATCCATTGATCCAGTCAGCATGTTATCACTGAGGGCCACCTGTGTGCCAGGCACAGGCACGGTGCTGGGAAGCTGGTGTTGGGACATGGAAGGAGACGGGTGTAGTCTCTGTTTATATGGAGAGCAGAGTAGGGAGAATGGGCATTTAAACCACAGACTAAGAAGTCTGGGACATGACACGGTGGTTCCCAGGTCCTGTTGCATCCTGGGTTAGTCCTCTGGGAGCACCAAAAGTATGGCTACATTTCCTCTTAACAAGCCTCCTAGAATGGACCATGCTGTGATCTTGTACCTCCGCTGCTCCCAGCATGTGGGCATCTCTCTTCCAGAAGATGCCGTCTATCCCCATCCCTGAAGTGACTTCTGGCTCCAGCTCACCTGGAGGAACCCAGGATACAAAACTTACCAAACACTATTGACAACTGACTTTTACAGGAACAGACAGCAACCATTCATTGAGCTCCCACTGTAAACAGTATGAGCCGTGTGGCCTGGGCTCTGTCCTCAGAGTATCCAGAATCTGCTTAGAGAAAGAAGACTTTCTCGAGTGGAAAAGCAACAGTTCAGAGCAACGTGAGAATACACGGAGGGAGTGGAGCTGGTGTCTGCAGGGCAGCTTGCGCCTGTAGAGGAGGTCAGATGCATGGGCGTGAGTGGGGAGGAGCCATGCTGTCATGGTAACGGCATCGGACTGGAGCAAGGAGACAGGAGTCCCAGCCTCTGCACCTCTGACTTACTGTTTCATCACTGGTGAGATACATCATCTCGCTGCAGCGTCAGTTTCCTCTCTGCAAAACTACACTTAAAGTCATCAAAATGTTTTGTTAAAATACAGACATGGATTTCTGATTCTGGAAAGATGGAGTAGATGTTCTTTTCTACATTTCTTCTGCCAAGTGCAGTTAAACCCTGGACACTCTATATAAAACAAACATAAGATTCTGAAAGGTGGAGAGAAGGCAGACCAGCTAGGGACCTTGGGTCTTGAGCATTGGCACAGGAGTGATCTCTCTGGGTTTTCTTTTTGCTCCCTGTATCCCAGACTTGGAGCTGAAGAAGTAGGTAGCCAAGAAATGCCAATGGACACAGGTTTTTTTTTAATGAAAGTCCTGGTAAAAGCCTACTCTAAGCGTGGGTCCAGGAGAATGACAACCTAGCGAGATAGAAAACTTTTAGACAGTAGCTGCTCTACTCCAACCAAACAGCACAGACAAAAACTGTGGCCCCTTCCCCACCCCCACCAGCAAAGAACCAGTGGGAGCCTGGGTTTCCAACCCACTCGGGGCTGTAGTGAGGCCCCCTAACTCCCTCACCAGGGTGGTGTCAGAGAAGGCCAAGTCGGAAGCTGTGACTTTTATCCCTGCTGGCTGGTAGGAAGCCCCTGCCTCCCTCCTCACCACTTGGGGGACCTGGACTTCCACCCCTGCTCAGCAGGGTGGAGGTGCCCCTCTCCTCCCTGCTGGGATGTGTCAGAGGAGGTTCTAATAAAGAGCTGGGACTTCCACTGCTGCCCAGTGGTAATGAGGCCACCCCCACAGCAAGGTTAGTGGGGACCAGGTGGAGTCCTGAAAGTCCCACCTCCACCCAGCTGTACAACAGGTGCCCCCTGGGCTTCTGCCTCCACTGCACTAGTGAGGCCGTGCCCCTCCTTTCCCCTGCCAGAGCAGTATCACAGAGAGCCAGTCAAAACAGAAGATTTAAATCAGAGATTCAGAGTCTCATTACACAACAATTTGACTGTTACATAACAATCAAAAATCATTTGCATACTAAGAACTGGGAAGACTTCAAACCGAATGAATAAAGACAATCAATAGATGTCACCACTGAGATGTGAAATTGGACTTCATCAAAATTAAAAATTTTTGCTCTGAGAAAACTCCTGTTTAGAGCAGGAAGGGACAAATCACAAAAAGGGAGAAGATTTTGCAAGACAGATATCTGACAGAGGACAGGCATCGGGAGTATATAAAGAACTCTCAAAACTCAGCATTAAAAACAGTGCAATTAGAAAACGGACAAAATACATAAAGAGACATTTTTCACTAAAGAGGATATAGATGTGGCAAATAAGCACACGAGAAGATGTCCATCATTAGCTGTTAGGAAAATGCAAATTAAAGCTCCAACGGGGTATCTCTATATACCTATCAGAATGGCTAAAATTTTTTAAAAACTAGCGACAACATCGAGTGTTGGTGAAGATACAGAGAAATTGGGTGACTCATACATAACTGGTGGGGATGTTAAGTGGTACAGCCATTCTGGAAAACAGCTTGGCAATTTCTTTCAAAACTAAATCTACATCTACCATATGATCCCGCAGCTACACTCCTGGGTGCTTTATCCCAGGGAAATGAAAACTTACATTCACACAAAACCCTGTACTCAATTGTCTATAGCAGATTTATTCATAGTAGCCAAAAACTGGAAACAATTCAGATGTCCTTCAGCAGGTGAATGGTTAACTAAGTTATGGCCCTCAGCAGTAAAAAGGAATCAACTGTCCACACATGCAGCAACCTGGGTGAATCTCCAGGGAACTAGGCGGGGTGAAAAAGGCCAGCCCCCCAACGTTACATACTCTGTGATTCCACTTATGTAGCATTCTTGAAATGACAAGGTAATAGAAAGGGGGAGCAGGTTAGTAGTTTCGAGGGATTGGAGAAGGGGGGCGGGATGAAGGGGGTGTGGGTACAGAAGCACAGTAGGAGGGATCCTTGTGCCGATGGGAATGTTCAGCAGCTGGATGGTATTGATGACCGACCGTACCCTGGATGTGACAGTAACTATGTATCTTTATGTTTCCCTGTGGGGGAAACTGGGTAAAGGATACATGGAATCACTATTGTTTTTTACAACCAGATGTGAATTTACAATTATCTAAAATAAAAGTTAAGTTTTAAAAATACAGAACCCCTTGTTTCATCACAATCTTTCAAGGAAATCTCGTGTAGAAAATCAAAAGGGGCAGCGGAAGGAACCTACCTGACTTCTCCCTGACTCTACTCACCTCATCACTCTGGAAGCATCTCTGCAGAATTCCAAGGTCAACCCTAGACCAGGCAATCTCTCAGCCCCTTTCCTCCCTGGCTTTCTGTGGTTCTGGGTCTGGTGCTGGCAGGAAGGGAGATATCTCCAGGGACTGGGGAGTCCCAAGAAGTCCTCCTAGTGAGAAGCCTTGGAGGAAGGGCTCCTTTCTCTGCACAGAGGCATGGGGCAGAGAGGCGGACCGGGGCCGGTGGGTGGGCCCTCATTATTTCAGCAGATACTGGGCAGGCAGGCAGCCAGCCAGAAGTCCAGGACAGGTGCTAATAATATTGCCATTTAAATCCTAAGGCTTGAGGGGAGGTGTGGTAGCTCAAGTGGTAGAGCATATGCTTAATATGCACGAGGTCCTGAGTTCAATCCCCAGTACTTCCTCTAAAAATAAATAAATAAATAAATAAACGTAATTACCCCCTCCACCAAATAATAAATCCTAAGGCTTGATTAATTACCTGAGAGTGGATAAGTATACTTGGTCACGGGTTTTAGTCATTATCTCCCACTCTTCCCTGGCCTTTTGTGTTTTAATTCAAAGACAGTTGAAGGTATAGAGAGAATGGACTGACTGGACAGACAGGAAAGTTGCCTGGTAAAAGAATTGGCCTTTCCTGCTCCTGATCTCAGCTTTGGTGCCACCCAGGAGACTCTCTGCTGGTCTCTGCTCAGCTGTTCTCCTGCCTCAGGCTTTTCTATTTTAGGGGGATTAAAATATTGGGGGTCCATCACTGTCTTTCCCACCAGCAAGCAGGAGTGCTGTCCTTGGTGCTGAAAACACGCGCACATGCGCGCGCGCACGTGCGCACGTGGGTTCCAAGACAAGACTGTTTCTTTTCGGGTCCTGCCCTGCCCCACCACCTCCATTTGCACTTGGCCCCTCACTTCCTCTCTACTCAAGCAAATCCAAGTCACCCTCAAAGTCTGGTTCAGTTTGGATCTTAGAGGAGTTTCAGACCTGGGCTGCAGGAAGCCCCTGTTTTGGCCCAGGAGATGCCTTTGGAGTCCTTTGGTCTCCAAACAATCTGTGTAATGTAAAAAACTCTCCCAGTGTCTTGTGCTCCACCTGCTGCCCCCACCCCGACTCGGGAATGGCCAATCTAGTCCAATGCTAGTTGTACAAAAGGGGCAGTGTGGGTCCAAGGAGCCAGAGCTACCCTCCTGGGGCCCAGGAGGCAGCTTGCAAGCCTAACATCCTGCTTTCCCCACTTTCAGTTCATCCCTGTTGCTACTTGCAGGAAGTTTCCCCTGGAGTCCAGAGCCACAGTTGGAGCCCCTAGCGTGGATGGCATGCAGCGTGTCACATGGTGCTTAATTACCTGTCTTTATCTATTGTTCTTTCCTTTTCTGTGACTCTCCAGCTAAGTGGTAAGACCTACGGGGGCAGGGATGATCTCCTCAGACTTCAGGTGACCAAACAGTGCCTAGTGCTGTGTTAATCCACTAATGTGAGTAATAGACTGGGGCTGGAGGCAGGGGACTTGGGAGGGCGTCCTTGGAGAGGAAGGAGAGAAATCTTGCCCACTTTTTAAAGGTGTGGCCCTACTTGTCAGCTCTCCTGGGAGTCCTGTGTCTGTGGGGTTTGCTTGCTGTTGGCCCTCGTGATAGATGGAATCTATGGAAGAACATTTTACACCAAGAAGGAAAGTGGGCTGGGATTCTGAGCCTTCTGAGGAGCAGGGGCTGCACTGCCCTCCTCTGGTGCCCAGGCTGGGCCTTGTGGACCTGATGACCAGCCGCTGGCCCTAGTGCTGCAGTCCCAGAGTTTCAGGCCCTGGTCTCTGCAGACCCGTGGTGTTGCAGGCCCCCATCGCAGTCTGGTCAGCTCTGGTGCAAATGACACAGCAGCAGACATGCTGGGAAAACCTAGACTGACATGCCCAGACATTCTCCAGTTGGAACTTCACCTGTGACCACCCCGATAATGGGGGGAGTCCTCCTGCTGCCCCCTGCCCTATTCTGTTAGATTCTGCCTTATTTCTAAACCCTTGCAGCCTAGAATTGTCAACACACACCTACTAGTGCACATGCACAAGCAGAAGTTACTCTGCACTTGTATATTAATGAAGAAAAAGCAGCGGTATAGAAGGGGGTTGCTTTTTTCCACTACACCTGATTTGGCATGTTCTACTGGTAGTGACTCACACTCATCTTGTTTCATTTACTCATGCATGGAGCCTCCCCTCTTCCCTACACATTCCAGCTCACACCCTTACATTACGTCTTTCCCTCACTGTAAGAGATTTACTCCCTGCACCAGCACTGCCTTCCTAAGAGATGGACTCAGAGAATGCAAATGTTCATAGGGATGTGGATGTGTTCCTGCATTGTGGGAAACTCCACAGTGGGGTCAGAAGTTATTTAAATAATATAACTGCATAGTGCAGTGGTTAAGAGCATAAACTCCGGTCCGTACTGTATGCATTCCCATCCCGGGAACCAGCTCTAATGAATGAGGGCAAGTTCTCTGAGCCTCAGTTTCCTCATCAGTGAAATGGGGATGGTGATGACATCTGCCTCGTAGGGCTGTGACAGGTGCAAAGCGCACAGACAGCGCTTGGAGTGCAGTGAGTGCTGCGTCAGTGTTTGCTGTTGTCATCAACCGAGGCCTGTCCTCCCCTGAGCTGGGGTGGCTGTGCACCCAGTGGGGCCCTTTCAGAGGCAGCTTCAATCTCCCTGCCCGTGGGCAAGCCGTTTCCATTTCTTTTTCTACATGATTGAAAGTGCTCATTATCCCTTTGTGATCTGTTCTGAGAACAGCACGATTCACCCTGGCATGGGGCCTCCTGATTGCCAGTAAAAGGGGCTGTTGTGAAGGATTCAGCAGCGTTTAAGTGCTAAAAAGACGATCCACTGAAAAGGATGATTGTTTTTAACAAGGCTTCTTGGAACCTTGGCATTGCCACAACCTGGGGGTGCAGGGGCTAGGTGACCTCAGGGCCAGTGAAGGGGTGCGACTCAGAAGAAAGCTTATGGTCACCAGGGGCAACTGTGGAATTGCAAACTGGAGAATGTTATTGAAGAAGCTAGTGAGGTTTTGTGGAGAGCTCTCAGTGAGTCCTTCCAAAAAAAAAAAAAAAAATTAATGAATGATGCTGGGTCCCGAGGCTAGGATCGGTGGGGGGACCCAAAAAAAAGTAAAGCCAGAGCTACTACCATCAAGGGGATGGCAGACTAGTTGGGGAAGAGGGTTAACACAGAGAGCTTTAGATGACTGTTTTCCATTGGGGTTTTGTGTAAGGGAACCAGAGCCCTACAAAATGCTCTGTGGAATAAAAAGGAACAGTGGGGTGGATTTCTAGCCAAAAGATTTTGGGCAGTGCTGCACACGGTACTTCCACCTTCTTGAAGAGTCAACATCCATCTACGACCAATAAAGACACTGAGAAAATCTGCAATAAAGTAATTTACTTAGAGCCCTTTTAGCTCAAACATTTGACTAAGGAGCCTCTTTAAACTTTTGGCCCCCATGAAACTCTTTTCAAGATCCAGTGTTTCCAAAAGCACGTTCCACGGATCACTTCAGCTGCACTAAATTCAAACCACCAGCATTCCTTGCCTCAGATCATTCTGATGCACATTGACCTTTGTGAGCCAGCGGATTAGTGTTTCTAGAACACCCCTGGGAGCACACAGTAGACCAGGAAGGGAAGGAACCACTAGGGTAGGCACTGGATGTGCTGTGGGTTCTTGGGGCACCAGCTGATAAGGAAATGGCAGAGCTGCAGGGAGGAAGGCTCTTTAGTTAGGTCCCAACAGAGAGAAAGACTAGGGGTGAGTAGAAAGAAGATTTGTTTTCTCTGAGTGCAGGAAGAGCACAGTTGTCCAAAGACGAATGTAATCGTGTACCTTCAGGGGCTGGGTGTGGTCTCAGAGCCCCTTCACAGACACCGGACACCGACACAGAGCTTTGCCAGCATCCAGGAGCTGAAGGCTGCAGGGGGCGGGGCTGCCAGGAACAAGGCAAGCCCTGCCACCTTCCTCTCCCCTCTGTGGGTTGGGGGTGGCAAGGTTTGAGGGTTGGTGTCCAGAAACTCAAGAAGGGGAGATATCCAGGCACTTTACAGCTCCAAGGGCTTTGGCTGGACCTGAAATGACCCGGCAGGTGGCCCCAGGGTTGGTTTGGATGCTGGCGGCCCAGGGCTGGAGGGCACTGGGACTGGGCGTTATGTTCCCAGCTCAGTCCCATGGCAGCCATGAGTCCCAGTCCCTCTGGGCACTGTCAGGTTCACCATCTCAGCTTCAACAAGGGGCAAAAAGGAAGGCTCTGCAGGGGAGGCTCTTCCCTCTCTGTGTGGAGACGTGAAGGAGACAGACTTTGTTTCCAAGTTTCAAGCCCTTTCTCCAGCCCCTGCTGGTAAAAGACGACATGCAGTGGTTATATGCCTGTCACATCCCATTGCAACAGACTCTGGTGGGGGGGGGGGGTCCAGATTCTTGCTATGTGCTGTACTCATTGTGCCAAATCGAGTGATGAAAAGTAAGTCGTTCCTGTGACCAAGATTTCCACTGTGGATTTCTCCAGACACTTGCCCTCTCCCGTGTTAGGACCCTGGCCTCAGTAGGGGGTCACCCTCCTGTTATATTCAGCAGGCGAGGCCAAAGTCCTGCCCACGGCCCTCTGCAGTCCTGGTCAGTGGCCTCGAGGGTCCTGATTCTCGCCCAGGGCTGTTGCCTCCTCCAGGGATGTCCCTGTGCTATTCTTTCCCTCAGGACCATGCGAAGTGGGGGCTCCAGCCCCTTGGTCTGTGAGGGGCTGGTCCTGGGCCTTCTGTTCCTCAGCCCCAAGAATCAGTGTCGGGGCAGGGAATGGAGGCGGGAGGTAGATCCGGGTGAGAAGTAACGAGGTCCACCCTGTGGAAATGGAGGCGTGACAGCAGAGGCTTCTGCTGCGTGAGGGATGCTGGTCACTGGAACCAGGGGGTTGAGCTGATCGGGGTTGGGGGGAGGGTTGAGGAGCAGGGCTTTTGCTGGGAACCACTGTGGTCTCAGAGTTTCTTCAGCACTTAACATAGGCTTCAGGTTATCTGTGTCAGCTCCGGAGCAAGTTCTCCGGGTTGTGGTGAGGATGGGCGGGAGTTGTAGGAACTCAATGAGGAAAATGTGTGGAGAGAGTCTATAAAGTATGAAGTACTGAAAAAATAGACGCTTCTCACCTCTGAACAGAGGTGACAACAGCGCATTGAGCACGTGCAAGGCGCAGTGGCCTCCTTTACGGAGTATCGCCTGTGGCAAATGCCTGGGGCATCGCCCCCCTAGCAACTTCCGCTCTGTTACTCTTTCCCACCCATCAGCCAGTGGGGCCTTGTTCCTGGACCCTGGGAGCCCTAGGGTCTGGTCGGCTCCCTGCCAGGGGAGCTGCTTCAGAAAAGGCTGCAGCCGAGCTTGAGGTGCCCAGGAGCATCCCTTGGCCTGGGGGCGACGCCTCCTTTCAGGCCGTGAAACGCACGCCAGCTCTTGGCACTGGGCTGATGGTAAACCACCTCCCCTCCCAGCTATGAGGGACGGTGGCCCAGACTCCAGCCTTCAGCCCAGGAGGGAGATTTATGTGCCCTCCCACTGCCCTTGAGCTGCCTTCAAGGTGAACTGTGCTCGTCCCTGTGAGATGCTTGCAGTCCTGGGTTTAGTTGTGACCGTCCCGTCCCTTTTTCATGGTTGTTCCTTCTCTCTCCACCTCGTGTTCCTCACTCTTTAGGAGCCTCAAATCCTAGGACAGTGAATCCATCTTGACATCCTAAACTGTGAATCAGTCTCTCAGACACAGAAGCAGCAGGGCAGGCACAGGGCAGAGTCTGTTTAATCAGTCGGCAGGCATCTGCGTGGACCTACTGTGTGCCCAGCTTGGCCACTGTGGGGGCACAAGAACAGAAGGCAACTGCAGTCCAGGAGCTTAAAATTTAGTTGGGGTCATGGATGAACTTTAGGACATTACGCCAAGTGAAGTAACCAAGACACAAAAAGACAAATACTGTATGGTTTCATTTGTATGAGGCACTGGGAGTCATCAAAATCAGAGACGAAGAGTAGAATAGTGGCTGCCAGGAGCTGGAGGAGCAGGAAATGGGAAGTTAGTGTCTAATAGGTACAGAATTTCAGTTTTACAAGATGAAAGGAGTTATGGGAATGGATGGTGGTGATGGTTGCACAATATTATAAATGTATTTACTAGCACTGCCCTGTGCACTTAAAATGGTCACGATGGTGCATTTTACCACAATAAAGAACTGGGGGAATAAAACTTACTTGGGGAGATCCAGCATTCTTATGGACATAAGGGGGTGATGACAAAGCAATCATCCACTCCACGTAAGCTGAGCTTGTGGGTGCCTGAGTGAGTTGTGTATTTACAGGGTCAGGGATGAGGGTGTAAGTTACTCTCCTGGAGGAGGAAGTGAACTTCACTCTGGGTGAGGTCTCAAACATGTGCTTTGGAAACAAGGTTTAGTTTCTTTGTTTAATTTTTTTTTTGACCTTTACTTTAGAAGTCATTTTGAAATGTTATACCCATTGATAATTATCTTTGAGGCCTGGGAAGGGTGTTGTGAATGAGCCGGTTAATATCTCAGGAGGGCGGGGGCTGGCCCCTTGTGAGGGTTGATTGATAGAAGATGAGTCTCTCTATCACCCCTGCAATCTCAAAGTTGCATTTGAAGCAAGCAGGGCACCAGGAGTTGGGATGGGTAGGGTGATAAGGCAACTCTAAGAAGGAAGGGAGAAAGGGGCTGATCCTAGAGCATGAGTCGTCGCCTAGTTTGAGGACTGTAAATCATGCCGTAACTGATTAGTGATGTCTGCCACTGGTGGGAGAGGGGATGGTGGAGCACGTGTGCCAGTCAGAAGAAGCCCATCTACAGGATGTGGTACTTCACTCTCAAAGATCTCTTTATTTAAATATGAAGAATCTGAAATCCAAATTGGTGAAGTAACTTTGCTGAGGTCACGTGGCTCATTATGAAAAGAAGGGAACACGTGTTTGGGGAGGACAGTGAAAGTCTCTTGAAGTGTGTGTCAATTCAG
Source organism: Camelus ferus (assembly GCF_009834535.1). Lineage (NCBI taxonomy): Eukaryota > Metazoa > Chordata > Mammalia > Artiodactyla > Camelidae > Camelus > Camelus ferus. The sequence goes on from NC_045725.1 coordinate 15,047,007, forward strand.
CTGGCACTTCCTGGGCACTGAGCATAGAGCTCTGGGGCACCCGGAGAGGTCCCTGCCATCCCAGGTCCATGCCCTGGAGCAGGAGAGAGGTCACTATGAGAAGATGGAGCGAGAATTGCCGCAGGCTGGCTCTGCGGCCACAGGGCACCCATGCCGGTGGCAATTTCAGGGCAGAGCAAGGTGACTACGGTTTGGGAGGTCGGAGGAGCTTCCTGGAGCCAAGCGCTGAAGGATGGGGCAGGAGAGGAGCAAGGCTGACGTGACAGGCCACTGTCAGTAGCAAAAGGGATAATGGGGACGTGGGAATGGACGGGTATGGGGAGGACCCAGATGCATGCAGGTGTGTAGAGGTGCCCATGTGGCATTGCATGGAGAAGCTTGCAGCCCTGAGTAATTGTGGCTGGTTCACAGGAGGGTTGTGGGGGCTCTCAGGGCGTCATGAGAAAGTTTCCAGTCACTTAGAACCTAAGTGACCTAAGGTTAGGCGGTGCCGGAGGGAGGGACCAGCCCTCATTTTATTGAAGTGGCCCAGGCAGGTCATGTGACTCATCTGAGGTCACACTGCTTCTCTCTCCTGTCAGTCCCTTGTCCCCTGAGCCCCCCCCCACTGACTGCTCCCCTCTTCCCACACGCCCGCATCACCTCCTGCCTGGTGTCTGTGAATGTCTGAGCACTTGGGCCCCTTCTGCTGGGAGGCTGAGCCACTCAAACTTTCTACTGGCCAGTTTGTGTTCGCTGCTTTCCTTCCAGATAGAAGGTGGGACCCACCCTCACATTGCTCTCTCTTTGGGAAGTAGGTTGGTTTCTGCCTTGCTGTGTTGGCGAGTCAGGATGTGCTGGGAGGATGCAGTGAGGGAGGAGAGACACTGGCCGCTTCTGCCCTACTTGAAGGAAATGAGAATTAGAAGCAACACCAAACCCTCAAATCATGGGGCTTCTTGGCCACGGTGCCGGGTGTCTCTGGTCACTGGGAGAAAGAGAGATGGGGTCATTGAGCCTGGTTCGGGGTCATTTCTAGCCCAGTTCTCAGTGCCTTGTATGTGGGAGGCGCTCAGTGGATGCAGAATCTAAACCAACACATACATCCTCAGCCCTTTACTCTTTTCGCCCTGAGACTTCAGTGTCCATGTGGGCTCAGCTTGGCAGGCTCTGGGGTGATGCGGGCCATGGTCTGCAGCTGGGCAGGCATGGGGGGAGAGCAGGGGGCACTCATCCTGGGCCGGCTCCAGGAAGGCGGTGTCGGGAGGTCAGAGACCAGCCGAGCCAGCGCGGGCCTGGGTTTTTCTGTTTGCAGGAGCTGGGAGACCCCGGCCCCGTGGTGCTTGGTGTGGCTGAAGACCATGAGAAGGTCACAGGCGGTTGTCTGCTGGCTGTGGGAGGTGGGGCATGATGGACCACCCTCACAAAGGGGTGTGTCGGGGCGGTGGGTGATTGACCACCATTCTGGTCTGCTAGAGCTGCTTGATTTAGGACTTCTGACCACAAATTTGGTGACTTACAACAACAGAAATGTACTGTCAGGTCACAGTTCTGGAGGCCAGAAGTCTGAAATCAAGGTGTTGGCAGAGCCATGATCCCTGTGAACGTGCTAGGGAAGGCTGTGTCCCAGGCCTCTCTCCCAGCTTCTGGAAGTTCCTTGGCTTATGCAGCATAACTCCAGTCCTCCCCCAGCATTCTCCCTCTGTGCACGTCTGTCACTGTGTCCAAATTTCCTCTTTTATGAGGAGGCCGGTTATTTTGGATTAAGGTCCATTCTAATGACTTCATCCTAACTAATTACATCAGCAGTGACCCTATTGCCAAATAAAGTCACATTCTGGGGCACTGCGGGGTTAGGGCTTTACCATATGAATAATGGGGACCCACAATTCAACCTAGAACAATCACCCAGTAGGCCCTGACCAGGACTGAGAGTGGGTGATGTTGGAGACCACCAACTCGCCTGCCTGGGGCCCTTTGACATTCTGCTGGGCTCCCTGTGCAAACCCAGAATGCCTTCCTGTGTCCCGCCATGATCCCTTTCCACACATGGGCCCCTTTCCCAGGATGACCCCCTTCTCTCCTTTTCCCTCTGCTCCAGCCTGACCCCCATGAACCCCTACTCAGGGGGAGTCCTTCCCTACTCCTCAGGAAATTTGCCTGTGCTTTGGTCCTACTGTGGCACCTTGAATCAGGGCACGTTTCACACTGTATTGTAATTATTTATCACGTGCGTGTCATCTCATAACATTCTTTGCAGGCAAAACCTGTGACTTCTCCACTTTTGTGTCTTCAGTGTCTGCCCAAGCCCAAGCCCCTGGAAAGATCTCAAAAGAAGCTTGCCCAGTGTCTGAGCTAGTGGATCTGAGATATAGCAGGTCCAGGAACAGGTCATCTTATGATATAAATATAAGGACTGGGGATGCTGCCAGGAATCTAACCAGAAGGTCATAACACAGAGGAAAGTGTATACATACCATGCATTTAGGGTCAATGGATTTGCACAAACCAAATACGTCTGTGTAGCCAGCACTTAGATCAAGAACAGACATTACCAGTCCCCCAGGAAGCCCTGAGGCCCCCTTCCAGTTACCATCCAGTTACCATCCATCTCTGTTCTTGAACTTTATAGAAAATGAAATCATAGAGCCGGTACTCTTGTGTCTAGATTCTTTTTCCACTTGACGTTTGTGGGATTTATTTGTTTCTGCATGTTGTTTTAGTTTGTTTACTCTGACTGTTGTATAATATTCCAGTATGTGAACACACCATGCTTGATTTGTCTGGTCAGCTGTTGGTGGGCATTCGGGTGGTTTCCGATTTGGCACTATTATGAATAGTGCTGCACTGTGCTTCTGCGCCGTGTACAATTGGTGAACATCTGTGCGTATTTTGGCTGTGTTTGTACCTGGGAGTGAAGTCCTCAGTCATAAGGCATGCACACTGTCAGCTTCAGTGGAGGTAGAAGTCTTGTTTTTAAAGAGAGTGGTGAGGGAAAGGCGACTGCGGGGGTCATGCGGGGTGGGTGGCATCGGGTGTGAAGGCAGGGAGCTGGAGAACCTGTTTCAGAGACCATCAGCCAAGGGGCAGAGAAGCCGGGCCATAGAAGCTGGGTCAAGTACAGCGTATGGGATGGATCATGTAGGAAACATCAGAGGATGAAGACCAGAGTGGGCTGACTTAGAGAAATTTCATCGCTGGAATTGTTGGTCCCTGGAAGCTTCTTGGTGATGCCTGATTTTGGAGTGTGGGGCTTAACTCCAAAGGAAGTCAGCCTGTGACACACGCTTTCCAGCGTGCCTGGCTCTGCAGAGCCCTTGTCTGGGGAGGAGGGGAGAAGTCATCAGGTTGGTGGTGGTGGTTCTTTAAGGAGATAGCCTCTGCTCTGTGCTTGACCACACAGCTCTGCCAAACACCAGCAAAGCCAGGGCCCGTTCCTAGGGGAGGCCAGGGGTGCTCCTGACTCTTACTGGGTGCACCAGTGTGACACTCACTCCAGTGGCTCGCTCCAGCCTCCAAGCCGCCCAGGATGACCTGAGGGGGACAGGAGGGCCTCTGGAGCCCTCTCCGGGACTGGGCCTTGGTGAGGCCTTCCGCCCACTTGTTCTGTGTCCTGGACAAGCACATAATACCACCCCTTTCATCCTCTGTCTCTTCCAGAATGGCAGCAAAGACAACACTCTGGACATGCTGGGCACGGATATCTGGGCTGCCAACACCTTCGATTCCTTCAGGTAAGCTCCTCTTCCTCTTGTCCGTCGTGTGTGGCTCTGGCTGGGGCCCCGGCTTACTGGTCCTTGTGCCCTGAGGGGTCTTTGGGGGCCACCTTCATGTTGAGAGTTCACTGATCAAGAAGTGGAGAGACAGAGTGGGGTGAAGTAGTAAGGGTGAGGCGCAAAAGGAAGGAGGTCAGAGGGGAGAGAAGGAAAGGAAACGGTGGGGGGCATCCAATGGAAAGAGAAGGAGAAGGGAGGAGGAGACAGAGAGAGAAGAGGGCTGACAGGGAAGGGGAGACAGAGGCCAGCAGTCCACCCAGGGGACAGGGAGAGAAAGCGGAGTGGGGATCCGGGAGGTGGGGGTGCAAAGCAGAATGGCCTGTGGCGGATGTTAGGCAGACTGTGTTAGAGCCAAGCACAGACAGCAGACCCCCAACCCCCGGCCTGCGGTTATGGAAGGCCAGGGGTTGGCTGCAGAGAGAGGTCCAGAAGAAAGGACAGATTGTCAGTGCTCTGGACTCTAGAAGGTTCCTGATGGGCTAGTTGGAAGGGCAGGTATTGGCCAGCGTTCCTCAGGATGTGGGGGCGGTGCCCCTGAAGGGTTTAAGATGGGTTCCTGCCACGGTGCGCACTCCCCTCGGGGGTGACGGCCTGAGGCCGTGCATGGCCCTGGTGCTCTGGCTCCGCTTCGCCCCTGGGCCTGGAGCTGGCCCGTCCTGAGCCTGCGCCCCCAAGCCCCTGGCTCCTGCTCAGGCTTGCCCAGCATGGAAGCAGCGTGGGTCTCCCGGGACCAGAACTTGTGAGGCCTGGTCTCCTGATTCCCCACTGACAAACTCTGAAGCGTTTTAGGGGGACCCTGCAGAGCAGGCGTCAAGCCCGCACTTGTGTTTTGTAGGCGTCCATTATCATCCAGCAGGGTTGAAGAGAGGGGAGGGTTTCGCAGGCTGGCCTGTGAGCACAGGGCTGAAGTGTCAGACTCCATTCTGAGTGAGGGGTCCCAGCCTGACCCCTGCCCGTGGCCAGGGGGCGCCCCCTCTTCTTGCCCACCTCTCTCTGAGCTGCTTCCCCACCTGGGGTGTGCCTGGGCCTCATCCCCGTCAGGAGCTGGGCTCGTCTCCCACCTGCCTCACGTTTCCCGCCCTCCCTCGCCCTCTAGTGGTGCCACCTGGGACCTGCAGCCTGAAAAGCTGGACTTCACCCAGTTCCATCGGAAGCTCCGACACACGCCCAAGCAGCCCCTGCCACACATCGACCGTGAAGGGTAAGGGGCAGCTGGGGGTGGCTCTCACGTAGGGGCCGGTGAGGTGGGGGACAGCTGCGGCGATACTGGAGCTTACCCTGCGGCAATGGGGACACACAGGTGCCTGATGTCCGGAGAGGCTCATTAGCTCAGACCTGCACGTTTACTGGCCTCTCTCGGGAATCCCTCCGCCCTTCACTGCCCAGCCGCCTCCAGCCACGCGGCCTGCTCCCCTTCCTGACCACTCACGGTGGCCCTGCTCATCAGTCGTCTAGTGCGGAGGGGCTCACCTCAATTAGAACACAGATCGCTGGGTCCACCCCTGAAGTCTCTGATTCAGGAGGTCTGGGGTGGGGCCTGAGAATTTGCGTTAATAACAAGTTCCCAGGAAATACTGATGCTGCTTGATGGAGGGACCCCCACTTTAAGAGCCACTGGTGTCGTGCTGGCTTTTACTGGGGTTTTCTCACTCTTTACTGAGTTCATGCATCAGTATTTACCTCCCCCTTTAAAGCTGGTGTCAGGGCCTGGGCTGACCTCAGGTCACGAATGTGACTCCAGCCAGGCACAGGGGTGTGAGACGGCTGGTTTCTTTTCTTCCTTCCTCCCTCCCTCCCTCCCTTCCTCCTTTCCTTCCTTTTAAAATAATTTTCACTGAAGTAAAGTTCACATAACATTAAAATGAACCATTGTAAGGTATCCAACTCTGTAGCATTTAGTACATTTATAATGTTGTGTAACCACCACCTCTATTTAGTTCCAAGACATTTTCAACACCTCAGTATAAAATCCATACCCATTAAGCAATTACTTTCCCCCTTCCCCCTAACCCTATCCCTGGCAACCACCAATCTGCTTCCTTTTTCTACAAATTTATCTATTCTGTATATGTATATGTATGTGTATATATATATGTTGACATACATATACAGAATCATATATAGTCTTTATGTCTGACTGCTTCTCAGCATGGTATTTTCAAGGTTCATCCACATTGTAGCATATATCAGTACTTCATTCCTTTTCATGGCTGAATAATGTTCCATTATATGGATGTACCACCATTTGTTTATCCATTAATCTGCTGATGGATATTTGGGTTGTTCCCATCTTTTGGCTACTGTGAATAACGCTGCTATGAACATTCATGTGTAAGTATTTGAGTCCCTGCTTTCAATTCTTTTAGAGCCTATGCCTGGGAGTGGGATTGTTGGGTCACACGGTCCAATTCTGATACCAGTTCTGATTCTGTGTTTTTTCCCAACACTCAACACAAGCAATTCTTCAACACTAGCTGGGTGTCCCACAAGTCAACTCAATTCTAACACTGTCTACTTGGATAAAGCATCATATCCAAAGGTTAAGAGCCCCACCCCCAGATAGCAATAGAAGTCAGGGTTGTTACTTGTGCTTCTGACCAACTGGCTTTCAATCAAATGTTCCCACAATCCTCTCCTAGAGTTTGATTAATTTGCTAGAGTGGCTCACAGAACTTGGGAAAACATTTTACTTAAGAGACTACCAGTGTATCACGTAAGGATATAACTCAGGAACAGCCAGATAAAAATGATGCATAGGGCGCAGTGTGGGGGGAGGGGTGCAGAATTTCCATGCTCTCTCTGGGTGCACCATTCTCCCTGAATCTCTACTTGTTCACCAGCCCAGAAACTCTCCAGATCCCATCCTTTTGGGTTTTTAGAGAAGCTTCATAACATAGGCATGGTTGATTAAATCACTAGCCAGTGTTGATGGATTCGGTCCCCAGCTCCTCTCCCCTCCCTGGAAATGGGGAATGGGGTTGGGGCTGAAAGTTCCTACCCTTCTATCATGGGGCTGGTTTCCCTGGCAACCAGCCCCCATCCTCAGGTGATCTAGGGAATTTCCACATTTCACCTCATGAACATAACAAAAGACTTATCACTCTCTTCACTTAGGAAATTCCAAAGATTTTAGGAGCTCTGGGCCAAGACTGGGGATGAAGAGCAAATATGTCTTATAATAAATCACAGTATCACACATGGTAATTCTATGTTTTAACTTCCTGGGGAACTGGTACCCCGTTTTCCACAGCAGCTGAATATTTTACATTCCCACCAGCGGTAGGAGGAGGGTCTAATTTCTCCATGTCCTCGTCAACACTTGCTGTTTTCCAGTTTTTTGTTTTAATTATACTCGTGGCTTTTATTTTTCTGTCCAGCCCTTCCCTGCCCACCCTGTCTCCCAGTCACTTCAGATCCAGATACAACCGATGTTATGGCTACATTTCTGCATCTCTCGGGTCCAGCTGCTACTCTCTGCCCCACGCCACCTCCACCCCCAGCGGTCACCCTTCTCTTGGCAGCAGTGGTCTCACTGTATGTGCGACGGGCTGGGAGGGAGATGCTCTCATCCTTATTTCAGAGATGAGAGCGATGAAGCTTAGAGAGGCAGTGACTTGCCAAAGTACCAGAACCATGATTTAAGGCCATCTGACGCCATCCAGGGCTCAGGCCATCACACCAGAGTATCCCTGAATTGGCTTAATCCCCTTAAGTTTTTATGTAAAATTATGTGCATCTGTATTGTTTCTGGGCAGAGGCCCATCATTCATATCAGACTTTCCCAGGGGACTTCATCCTCTCCCCATCCCTCCTTTTTCCTTTGTCCTGCCATGCCCACTCACCAGCAAGTTTACCCACTTGCTAAGTGGCAGCCCAGCAAGCAGGAAGAGCAGTGACGATCGGGAGTCACCAAGTCCTGCTGTCCCTCAAGGCTGCAGAATCAGCCCTGTCCCACGGGGGAAACAGCCCTGGAGAGGCACACCCTCCTCCCCAAGGCCTGGCAGAGGCCAGAGAAGGACAGAGGAGGCTGCCAGATTTGCTGACAGTCCCTGGTGTCTCCCGCAGACCTATGGTTCTCCCAGGCTCCTGGGGAGTCTGGGTGCAGCATCCTGTGGCCACCTTGTGGCTGAGCCAGGAACCGCGTCACCCTCAGAGTCCGGCAGTGCTGGGGATGGGCTCCACGTGCCCAGCCACTGCAGCAGCCCTCGGAAGCAGGGTACCTCTCGGTTGCCAAGGCTTCCCGCAGCCCATGTTTCCAGGAAGGGACAGAAATCAGAGAAGGCTGTTGCCTTGGCAACCCCGTTGAGTGACTCAGCTGGTCTGTAGCATCCTTCTGCCCTCCGAACCTGCAGTCCCTCCAGGGAGTTCTGAGCCCCAGACAGGGCGGGCCTGGGGGGACAGCAGCCATCCCTGCCCACCCTAGGGGCTGCTGAGGGGAGAATGAGAGGCTGTGCCTGGGCTGTGCTAGGCTGGTGCGGGAGGGTGGTTGGAGCCAGAGGTGTGCTATCCACTCACGTGACCTGGGGGAGGGGGGTGTCAGCTGTTCCAGCCTGCGAGAGCCCCAAGTTCCCTCCTCCCCCACTGCCAAGGCACACACAAGAACAAGTGACTGCGAGCAATTGGTGCCTTCCCGGGCCAGCCTGTCTCTACCAGGCAGATCTGTTAATTGAAAGGCTGCTGGATGTTTCCAGACCTCCCCCTACCTCCTTCTCTGCGGCCTTACACATCATCACCGGGGTGGGGGCGGAGAGGGCAAAAGTCCCCTTCCAGTCCTCCCAGCCCAGCTCTGCCTGCCAGAACCTAGCTGTGCTTCCAGCCCTGCCCTCCAGCACCACCTGGCCCCTTGGCCCACCCCTCACCACCACCCCCCACCTGACTCCAGCCTCAAGAACCCTGACCTCCTTGCAGGCAACATGCCTGCACTTCAGCTCCAGGCCTTGCCCTGCTGCCCTCTCCTAGGATGTTCTCCCAGATTCTCTGCTGGGCCAGCTCACATCCCACCTCTCGTCCCTCCACCCCAGACCACTCTGGATGCTGCCCCCCTGGGTCCTGCAGCGCCCTCACTTGCCCCTGACAGAGCACTGCCACTGTGCTGTGACACGGAGCGCCCAGCCCCAGCCGAGCCCCCATGAACAGATGAGCGTGTTGGACGGGGCATCAATCATATCCCCCACCCCTTCCACCCTAGCCCAGCTGGGGTTTGCGGCCATGCCATTTCTCTTCCTTGGGGTTCCAGGGCTCCTCTGGCCATAGGACTTTCATGACACTTAGCTCATGCTGCCCCCTACTGGTGCTCAGGCTCGCTGCCCTGTTAGACTGTCTTAGGACTGGATAAGAGCTGTGAGCTGCCTGAGGGCAGGAGCCACGTGGAATTTCCCACAACTCCAAGAAAGGATGACAGGGCCACAGACCCAAGAGATGCTTGGCAAATATTTGATCAAATGAACTGATTACTCTGAGATTTGAGAGTTGCATCAACTCCGGAGCTGGAAAATGCTGCCGCGAACCATCAGGCAGCCCTCACCATACCTGGACCAATTATAACAGCACATAATAGCAGTAGTGACTGACTGTGCACTGGGCATGCACCACGTCCAGTCCTGCTTGTCTGTGTTCTCCAAAACGCACTACGACCCAGGGAGGTGAGAGTTGTTATTAACTTCACTTCAACAGATGAGGAAACTAGGAGACCCAGAAAAACTGAGGAACATGCACGAGGCTGGGCTGGCTCTGGAATCCACGCTGACCAGTCACTGTGCTGCGTGCCGCCCCCGTAACAACAGCAACAGCAGTAATAGGAGTGGCACCACTATATTTATCTTATCTTTTATTTTATTATAATTTTATTTAATTATTGCTTGTATTTACCTTGATAATATGTTTTCTCCATATGCCTTTATATATAGCGTTGACCATATGCTGGGCACAGTTCTAAGCACCTCAATACGTTAACGAATCCTCCAGCCCCTTATGATGTTAGGCGCTAGTAATTATCACCATTTTACAAATGAGGAAACTGATGACGGAGCGGGAAAGTGACTTGTGCAGGGGCACTCAGTTAGTAAGGGCTGCAGCTGGGGTTCCAACCCCCGCAGTCCGGATCCAGAGTCCACACCCTTAAATATGCAGTGGGTGTGGACCTTTGCCAGTGAACCGGGCTCAGTACCTCTGGCCTGGAAGTGCGTTCACCCACAAGGGATGTGAAGACACGGCACCAGTACCTGAGCGGGCTTGCTGGACTGGCCCAAAAGTCAGGCCAAGGAGGGAAGAAGCCCCGTTGGGAGCTGTGTGACCTCGAGAAAGTTGCTTGGTCTCTCGGTTCAAGGTGTTCATTCACCTTCCCTTTGTTGTAACCCGGCAAGATGGTGGGCTTTTTGCAGGAGCTGTGACAGGCTGTGGGGCATTCATCGGCAAGGAGCTTAGCCTGGAAAGATGAAGGGGAACTCTGGTACCCTTTTGCGTCCCTAGGGGTTGGATGTTGCATTGGTGCCCTCCCTGCCCCAGGCTGGTCTCAGCATTCCTGCCTGCACAGAGTCCTTTGTCCTCAAGGAAAGGCCTAGGTTGCCAGGCCTTGGGGAGGAGGGTGTGCCTCTCCAGGGCTGTTTCCCCCGTGGGACAGGGCTGATTCTGCAGCCTTGAGGGACAGCAGGACTTGGTGACTCCCGATCATCACTGCTCTTCCTGCTTGCTGGGCTGGGACGGGATGCATGAATGAGCTTTCAGTGCCATTATGTCTTTTCTGGTCCAGGTGTGGAAAAGGGAAGTTGGAAGATGGGGATGGAATCAACCTGAATGATATCGAGAAGGTCCTCCCGGCCTGGCAGGTAGGTGCAGGGGCGGAGTCTCCAACAGCACCCTCTCCCTCTGCCCTCGGCCTGGGCGGGGCCCCTTGGTCCAGCAGGGTCTGACTGGATGTACTGCAGTGGCAGGTGGGCTGGGGTGCGGACCTGCCTTGGTGCAGAGTGCCCCCCTGTGATGTGTGTGCGGCCGCCCACTCTCAGCTGTGCTGCAGGTGGCGGACCTGACACCCCCCAGAGAGGAAACGGCCCATGCCCTAGCCACTCAGCACACCTGGAAGCTTCTGCCCCTTGACCTGAAACCTCTGAGGTGACGCGTCCTGCAGTGTGTTCCGGTGGGACTGGCAGGGCTGCCGCGGTTTTGAATGTGGTCAGGGCTATTTTCAAGCCTTTGAAAGGTGGAGGCGTCGTGCCAGCCTCCAGGTGTCTGCTGTTCTTGCTGATTTTGTCAGTGATTGGGCTCCTGCCCCTGAATCCAGGACAAGAGGATTTATTCAGCAAAGAGACAGCAAATCTAGGTCCTTAGATGCCTCCAGTGCTGGATGCTTCTGAGCAGAAGCAGTAGGAAGTAGCTGCTTCCAGGAATGAGGTTGGGCCTCTGAGAGGAGGGAGCAGCAGACCCTCCTCGGTGACAGCCTGCCCTGCGGTGAGCTGCCACCACACTCACCCCGTCGCCGTTTCCTTCTCTCTTCTGAGTCTCTCTTACACTGTCACCTGCATCCGCTCTTCTCTTCCCACTCCCTCTGGGTGTTTCCCTCTTTTTTGTTCGGTGTCCATGCCTGCGCTTACCCATGGGGGGCAATAGGATGCACGGGGAAAGCCTCAGCAGTCTGTTGAGGATGTGACTTGGGCCGACTTTTCCTTGTGTTTCTTCCACTTGGAGTTTATTGAGCTTCTTGGATCGGTAGGTTTGTAGTGTCATCAAATTTGGAAACATTTCAGCCATTATCCCCCTCACTTCCCCCAGAACTCACCCCCTGCAATTCCAAATATATGCATGCTCTGCTTCTTTACAGGTTTCCATAGCTCACCAAAGCTCTGCTGGCTTTTTTATTTTTTGTCCAGTCTTTCTTCTGTGTTACATTTTGGATAGTTTCTATTGCTATGTCTTCAAGTTCACTCATCTTTTCTCGCAGCGTCTAATCTACTGTTAATCCCGTCCTGTATATTTTTCATTTCAGATACTGTATTGCTCAACTCTAGAAGTTCAGCATGATTTTTTTTGTATTTATTTTCCATTTCTCTCCTCTTTATGCTCATGCTTTCCCCTATCTTCTTAAATGTATGGAATATTTTATGATAGATGTTTTAATGACTCCCTGCTAATTCTGTCATCCCTGTCATTTCAAAGTCTGTTACTGTTCACCGATCTTTCCCTTGGGTGTGGATCATATTTTCCCTTGCATGCTTGGTAATTTTATATTAGATGCAAGATATTAGGAATTTGGCATTGTTGGATGCCAGCTATTTTAAAATATTATTATTACTCATTTAAATATTTTGAACTTTATTCCAGAACACAGTTACTTCAAAACAGTTTGATCTTTTCAAGGCTTGCTCTTTAAGTTTTGTTAGGGGGGAAACATTTAATTGAGGGAAAATCTTGCTTTACTACTGAGGCGGTACCCTTCTGAAGTTGCCACCTGATGCCCTGTGTTCCTAGAGGTATTTCCACCCTGTCTGCTGGGAATACGAACTATTTCCAGCCGTGTGTGATTTCAGGGGATCGTTCCATCTGTTCCTCGCAGGTAGCTTTTCACCAGTCCTGGAAGTTTCTTTATACACACGCACATATGGGTGCTCAGCCGCAGACTGAGGGCATGTATTTTCTGGATTTCTTTCTCTGAGCAGCTTTCTCCTCCCTGGTACGCTGCCTTCCAACTTCTAGTGGCCTTGGACTCCTTGAATTTTAAACTCTTTCCCCTTAACTTACTGAGCCCACTAGGCTCTGTTTAGACTCCTCCCTGCGTTGCGACTGGAAACTCTCTGGGTGCCAGACTAGGGCACACGTAGGGCTCACCTCATTACAAGGGGGGGATGTGGTGACTTTATGGTGGAGAAACCTGGCCGACTCCAACCTGACCGGGTGATCGAGGTTAACATCACTAGCGTGGGATGGGTAGACACCATGCGCCCCCGATGTGCTGCACAGAGAAAGCCCAGCGTCGTTTCTGGGGGGTTCCTGCCAAGAAAGCACAGCCTGCATCTGGTCATGAGGACCCCAGTGGGAGGACCATTCTCTAAAACTGTTTGGACATGAAAGACAGGGAAAGACTGAGGAATCTTCCAGATTGGAGAGGATCCAAGGGGCAGACAGCTAAATGTAACACGGGTTCCTTTCTGAGATCCTGGACCAGGAAGAAATAGAGACCTGTTGGACCATCGGAGAATGTGAATTGGGGTCTGTGGGGGGCAGGCAGCAGTGTTTCCTGGATAAAAGTGCCCTGACTTGGGGGCTGTATGATGTTTATGTCGGTGAACATCCTTGGTTTTGAAAACTACACACTGGAATATTTGACGGATATATGGCCTCATGTCTGCAGCTTATCCTCAAATGGTTTAGAAAAAGATGGCTGATAATGGGTGTACAGACCCAGGGATGGAGAGGGGGCAAATGTGGTGCAGTGCTAACAGTCAGGGAATCTGAGGGCGGAGCGCAGGGAGGTTCTCTGTACCGTTCTTACAACTTCCCCATGTCTGAGAGAAAAATAATCAACAGGGCGTGGGCCATGGTATGAAGGTCAAAGGCATGGAGTGTCTGCTTACGAATTACCCTTTGGCCTGGATCTGTATTAAATTATCACAGCTAATACAAAGCTAGCCCTCGTGCAAAAGAGAAAAGGTTAAGTACTCCAAAATCACTACTTACCGCTCTGCTCCTAGACACCTGCCGCATCCATCACTGATAGAAAAAAATACATTTGAGAGACACTGATCTGGGGGAGCAGCCCCCTTCCCTAGTGAGGTGTTGACCCCCAGTGGCCTTTGAGCTGGAAGCCTGGGGCATCCTGGCTGGAAAAGTAACAGGTCTGACTACTTCTTCCAGCCCCTCGGGGAGCAGAGGGCCTTTCATTCCCACTAGAAGGGAGAAGAGAGCTGGGCCCTTACTTGGGGGGAGGCAGCAGAGTGCAGGCGTTAAGGGCTTGGTGTCTGGACCCCATGGAATCCGGGCCCTGCCACTGACTAGCCAGGGAGTCGGGCGAGTTACTGACTCCACCTCCGTGTCCTCCTGTGTAAAATGGGACAGTAACAGTAATTGCTTCCTAGGATGGTTGGGAAGATTGAAAACATGGACTCACGTGAAGCACTGGGAACACTGCCAGGCACATAGAAGGTGCTCCCTCTGGTGGTGGACAGGCTATGGGGTCCCCTTTTGTTAGGAGGTGGGAGAGGGAGCAATTTCCTGTACCCCATCCCTACCCTGAGTGGCTTCCCAAGGAGTGTAGAGAGATCGCATCCGAGGGCATGAGAATCAGATTCTTGGCGTCTGCCATGGACATGCCATGTGACCTCCCCCCTTGGGCCTCAGTTTACTCATCAGTAAAATGACACTGTTAGAACAGATCAGAGGTTTGCAAATTGTGATGCTCTGGAGTTTTCCAGAGGTGCCTCAGGGCTGCTGCTGGGGTGGGGAGTGGGTTGGTTATAGAAGCCGACTCGAGGGGACCCCCACTAAGGCTCACCCAGAACTGCTCTGTCTGTGTCTCTAAACCAGATTTCTGCAAATGGTTTCATTTGAAGAGATGGTCCCACTACTAAACAAATTTTGAAAGTTGTCAGACCAAGGTCCCACTCAGGTTTCATATTCCAGGGCTTTCCCTCTTGCAGGAACAAGCATTCCTGGCCTCCAGGGCCCAGCTGAGACATAAGCTCTTAGAGGCTGCCGGCAGTGGGGGTCTTCACCTCTGATCTCCATTCCCCGTCAGGATCCACGCAGTGGAGGGGCTTTGATTCTCACACCACACACACACACACACCCCCCACAGACTTTCCCAGCTTTGCCCACAGAAAATTACCAGCAGATAAGTCCCTGAGCAAATCTACAGCTTTCTGGGTCTTACCCTAGATCCCCTGTATTAGTCATCTATTGCTGTGTGACAAATTGCTGAAAATTTAACAGCCTAAATTTATTATCACACTCAATTTTTGAGAGTCAGGAATCAGGGAGCATTTTCACTGGGTGGTTCTGGCCCAGGGTTTCTCACAAGGATGGAATCAAGGTGTCAGTTGGGGCTGCAGTCATCTGAAGGCTTGACTGAGGCTGGAGGACCCACCTCCACGGTGATTCACACAGCAGAGGGCAGGAGCCTTCAGCTTTACCCTGTCTGGTGGCAGAAAGCTTCGTTCATCCCCATTTATGGAGAGAGCCTCCCCGTAAACTGCTTAAGTATCACAACATGGCAGCTGGCTTCCTCCGAAGCAAAGTACCTGAGGGACAAGGAGAGAGGAAGAGGGGGCGGGGGAGACAGACAGACAGACAGCTACAGACATATAATGGCTGAGTGAGTGGAGAGCCTCCAACACAGAAGTCCTCATCTTTTCTAATCTAATCTCAGAA
Source organism: Camelus ferus (assembly GCF_009834535.1). NCBI lineage: Eukaryota > Metazoa > Chordata > Mammalia > Artiodactyla > Camelidae > Camelus > Camelus ferus. The sequence goes on from NC_045725.1 coordinate 15,062,117, forward strand.
GCGACATTCTCTCCCCGTGCCATGTGCCAGATGTTGATTGCACAACCTGGTACAATTTAGAAGGGACGACAAAGGTGTGACACTCGGGGGCCATCCTGGAGGCTGGTGACCGCACCCACTGAATTATACCCAGGGATCCGTATTTGTGAAAGCGTCAGACAAAATCTGCAGTTTCATCAACATGATCCACGAGGGCTGAAAACCTAACGTTGGAGCTGATAATGGCCGTGACTTGACCTCTCCTTGGGGGTCTGCATTTCCCATGGTAACATTAGGACAAGGCCAGCAGGCCTCCTGGTCCCAAAACAAACATCTCTGGTGATAGAATTTGGGGTCCTGTGAGAGCACACTGGAAAGATTTTTTTCTGAGTTTGCCTACTGTTTTTCAAAGCCCCTCAGAGGCAGGGCCGGCTGGTTCTGTTGTTTGACCTTGGGTTCTCAAGGTCAGCTGGCCTAGCTGTTGGCATCTGGGGTGGGACAAATCTGAGTTGCACAGACCTGGCCGGCACGTGCAGGGTATTTAGTGCTCCCAGTTTCAATCAGTGAATGCCAGTGACCGGGGAGAGGGCAGTCATGGTGACCACCAAAAACACCTTCCATTCCCAGATACACCCAGGAGACACCACGCACCCAGCTGAAGGCCACTGGGTGGGAGGGAAAGCCTCCCCCCGCCAATAGCCTAGAGACCCCAGCCCTTCCGCAGCAGTCAGGGGCCTGCGCAGAGATGAACGGGCTTCCTAGAGACTTTCTCAGACAGAAGAGGGTTTGAGGAGGAGAAAGAAACTCACTGCCTCCCCCCCACCTGGAGGCATGAAGGAAGGGAAGCAGGAGGATGAAGGGAGGAGGCTGGCCTGAAGCTTGTGGCCACCTGCCTTTCACTTCTTCCACCCAGAAGAAGAGGAGCTTTCAAGCTGCCGGGCACTCTTGCCTACATCTCTCCACCCCCCAGACCTGGGCTGCCATCTCTGACCCAGCCCCCTTCCCTGTGCAGACTCCTCAGCAGACAGGTGCCTCTGTGATATGCCCACCTGTTGGGCCTGTGTCCCAGGCTCGGCCCACCCTGTCTGTGCTGCCGCTGGGCCCCCTGCCCCCAGCCTGTCCCACTCTCTCGTCTCTCTGCTTTCTCACAGGCAGTCCCTCTGCCTGGAAATCCAGTTCCCCTTTTCTCTGCCCCATGGACCCCTTGTCCTGCCTCAGGATGCCCTCCCAGATGCACAGGGCAGAGTCCAAGGGTCCACCTGCGCAGTTCCCCAGACCCCCTGCTCCCGCCCCGTGTTATGGCTCCCATCACATTGCACCTGCTTATTTACTCATCAGACTCCCTTCCTGGACCGCAGGCTGCAGGAGGGCTGGGGCCACATTTCATTGATCTTCTTAACCCAGCACCAGGCGCTCTTGAACGAGTGATTGCTAAAGGTTATCCCTTCAAGAGGCATCACGTGGCTGCCTGGAGGGTCCAAGAGAGGTAGGATGTTTGTCTCGACTTTCACTCCATCCTTCTGCCCATGAGTTTTCTGACCACTTCCCAGCAGAGCTTTGACATGAACCTGGTTATGCTCTTGGTGATTTCCGGGGCATGCCTGCCGTTTTGTTTTTTTTTTTTTTTTTAATGAAACAGGATTTTTCAGTCATCTGCTGTGTTAGGATACTACAGGCCACAGCACAGAATTAAACAAACCCCCAAATCTCAGAGGCTTCACACACAGGATCTTCTTTTCTTCCATCTCCAAAAAAAAGTATTAACATGATTAAAAACACTTTCTTGAATAATGATAGAAAGAATTTCGAATCATGAATGAGTGTCCAGTGGCTGTATCTTATAATCAGTATTTGCAATTGGATGGGCAGCTTTATTTCCAGGCTTCCTTTTATTAAAAACAATCCATATTTACTGGTTCCATGTGAAGTCATGACTATTGCTCTGGCTGGGAATGAATCCCTGCTGCAGTGAAGTATAAAAACATACCTTCCACAGAGTGTGACCTGCATTATTGAGTAAAGAGTTAATAAAAATTCTCAAAGGGTGGGGTTTTGTTTTGTTAAAACATTCCTTTTACATACCACAAAGAAATAATTGTTTTGGCTTTTTAAATTCCTACATGAGACTTACAATGGCAGTCCCCAAAGGTCCTCCCTTCACATAATTGCGAACGCAAACCCTCCTCTGGAGCATACATTCTTGGGGTAGAGTCGGAAGCCTTCAATTTCCACGGCATCCAGAATCTTATTTCTCACTTACTGAGATTCTGCCGAGGGTCCAGCCACCCTCTGGGGCAGCTTCTTTCCAAAGTGGGGCTCAAAGGTCCAGTTGGATTCCATTCTGTGGTCCTATCATCTCAGCCCACAGTGGCCCTGGCAGGAGCAAAGAGCGCTGGAGGGTCATGCTCTGGGTCTCAAATGCTTTTTTGACCCAGAAGTGTCACTTGCACTTAGCCCATTGGACAGAACTAGTCACGTGACCCCGCCCAACAGCAAAGGGGCTGGCAGGGGTGGGGAGCAGTTGTGCCTCAGCCCCACTGTCTTCGTTCTTTTTCTTACTTGCTTAATTCATCTTCATGATGAGTGTTTTGCACTAGCTTTTTAGGGAGAGAGAGAATTGCATAAGATACAGTTGCCCAGGAGGGGCACAGTCTAGAGGAAACGAGACATGTACACGGATGACAGCAATGCAGAGTTGCAGGCATAAATGCCTTGGTGGACACTGGTGCCTTGGCCAGGTCAGAGTCCCTGGTTCCATGAGGGAAGAGGGAAGTCTGGTCCCCTCCCTGCCTACTCCACCTGCCTCCCCAGGGTCGCATAGTCTCTGCAGCCTAGGGCTTGAGAGAATGGCCGAGTAGGGAGCAGAGGGCCCCAGTCTCCCCCAGCTTAATACCTATTGTAGACTTTCGGGTGCTCTAGCTTATCTCACTGGGAGTCACACATGGGCACATGTTACATGAGTGGTCCTGGTGGGAGTGCTGACACCTGGGTGCCTGTCCACTCCTCACTCTGGCCAAAAAAACCGAGGACTCTATCCCTGATGGCCCCACCTGGTTATATTTCCACAGTAAGGGATGATTCCAGGAACCCTCATTGCTGGGACTCAGCCCCTGGATCCACCCAAGCACCTGGAGCCGCAGGGTGGATGGTAGATGCCTACGTCTCTGGGCAGTTCTTCACCCATAAAAGGCATTTAGTTGGTTAGTAAAGGCTGCTGCTGGTAATGCTGGCTGTCCCCCAGTCCGCTCCCTGTAGCAGTAGCGGAGGGTGAAGAGCAAGTGAGCAAGTGAGCCAGGATGGGCGAAAGCCAGCAGCCAGATTCTAGCGTCTGCAAGTGCTCAGCAGCCTCGGGTGAGCTGAGGCTGGCTCTGCTCCCCAAGAGCTCTGATTGGAGAATGCAGCTGGAGGCTCTGAGTGTGGTGACATGGATTCGGGAGGACATCCATCATTGTTCCAGGTGGTGAAACCATAGGGCAGGGCAGAAGCTGAAACCCGTACAACTGGGCTCAGAAGGGAGTCCTGGGGGGCCAGCCTGCCGTGTTGGCACAGTGGTGTGGACATTCCAGCCACCCATCATTTGTAATCTTGTGTGGCCGGTCCAGAGGCCACGTGGGACAGATGGCTGCACTGTGATCTACTCCCACTAGAGGGCACCAGCGCACCGTTCCCGATGCTCCACAGTCACGTTTGCAGTGGGAAGTTCCTTGTCCCCAGCCGCAAAAGGTGTCCTTGCCTCATTGGTTCTAAGCATGCAAGTATGGTCCTCAACATTGTCCCCAAGATGACCCAGGCCTTCCAGGCTCAGGCCCTTCCTCCCCAGAACAAGGGGCAGAGCAGGAGGCAGCACACAGGGGGCCTGACATTCCTCCAGGGACGCCCCGCCCCTCAACCCCTCCAGTCCTCAGACCCCTGGGAACACGTGGCAGCTCCGGGGAGGGCACACCGGTTAAGCCTCTATCAGCTGCACAGACAAGGAGGATGCTTGCCCGCGGAGTGAGGGGTGCTGGTGGCCTTCCCCACACCAGGTGGCCTCACCTGGGCCTGCAGGGGCGGCAGCTGCTGTGTGGGGCTTGGGAGTTACGGAGTGCTGGCTTCTGCCCTTGGGAGGACAGGCGCTTGCGGCTGTGCCAAGGGGGAGAGGCGGAGCTCCACAAACTGACTGAGTTCACTGGGAAGGCAAGGGAGGCACCTTTGAAGGGGCTCTGGCCTCCCCTCTGGCTCAGGACCTCCAGCCCAGACACCACCCTGGCCTCCTTCCCCCTGAGGTGTGGTAACTTGAGCAATTTCTCCTGAGCATCTCCTCAGGTTACAGCCTCAGGGCACCCCTCTCCCCAGAAACACTGCCTCGTTCTCCAGACACAGCCTTGGATGCTTCTGCGTCTTGTACAAAACCCCAGTGGAGAGACGTTTTTGAAGTAGCTCGTGTCTTGCCCAAGGCTTTCTAAAAGGACACATTTTGATCATCTTTCTTTGGATCCACTGTCAGACAAATGTTACATCTGCTGCCTTTTGTCTGACAATAGGAACTGCATAACCCAACTTGTTTCCCTTTTTGCCTTCCTGTTAGGAAATTTTGAAGCTAAATTCTGTGTCCGTCTGCAGTTAATTGCGAGCTCACTCTGACCTGGTCGGGTCCGTTGCTCTGGTGACTGACCTAGTTTAGTAAAGCACGTGGTGTGTAAGCCCCCTGCTGTGAGGTCGGCAGGGCGCACTCACTGAAGCAGGAGTTTAACTAACTCAGGTGGGATGTCTGACCTCCTGACAGTGTGTCCAAGGCCCTCTCTTCACACAGGACCCAGAGAGAGGACAGGAGACCAACTAAAGGCGGGGAGGACAGTGAGACTTGGAGTTAGGCACCCCATTCCCCTGCTTGGTCCAGAATAAGGACAGGGAGGGAACCGCCCACCCCCCAACTCCAGGAATCTGAGGGATAAATGAGCTTTCAGAATGGAAGTCAACTGCCCTCCAGAATGGCGGCCGGGTTTCCCCTGCTCCACTGAGTGCTTAGAGGAATAAAAATGGTGGCAGATGCAGGAGCAGCCTTGCCCGTCCAGCAGGTGGCGCTGTTGCTGTGTGGACTCAGGGTTCAGGTGGGAAGGGGACACCCCACACTGGACTGAAGCTGCTGTAGCCCCGTTCCTAGCCTTCCAGAAGGGAAGGAATGACTTTATCGTTCCCTAGAGCTATGCCAGCTCTGTTGCCAAGTCTTCTGGAAACCCAAGATATGCTAACTCACAAGCATAAGGATTATTAAAGTATCCTGAGGTGCCAAGGGGCACAGTCGTGTAAAAACTGAGTCCCACGTCACAACCCCAGGCCTGTCTTCTTACCCAAGTGCTGCTTCATGTCCCTTCTTGGTCCCACGGGAGTTACGGTCCAACTTCATTAACTGAGTCCACCAGTATTGACTAGGCACCTCTCCGTGGACCGGGCACTGTCTTAGTCATGATGAACTGAGTTTAAATGCAGGGGCCGCTGCCTTTCCAGGGAGCCAGGACATTCACTCTCCTAATGTCCCCGTAACAAGCATCTAGCCATGACTGCGTCTCAGTGCAAATGCTGGCAGAGTGGAGTGCCCGCCAGGCTCCAGGAGCTGTGATGGGGCTTGCTTTTTCTTATCTTACTTACCTTTACATCGTCTCCGTGGAGTGTGTGGTTACTCATCTCTTTACAGACGATATTGTCTCTGATCAGTACGTCCTTTTGAACACCCTGTTCCGCACTCCCCAGATCCCCCCCACACACTTTATTCTTCTCCATAGCACTGATCACGCTTATACTGTATTTATTCTGCGACCCGTATTCTCCCACTGGAATGTTGCATTCCATGTGGGCTCATACAGGGGCTCATTAAATGTTGGCTGAATGACTGAAGGAGCCTGGACTTGCTCCTGTCCAGAGGGACTCACCCCCAGCGCCGCAGTCCAGAACCTGTGCCTCCTTCACAGGGGCCCACATCCATCATGCATCATCTGAGCTACGTATCTGCATGTATCACCTCTGAATTCTTATAACTGCCCTGTAAATTATAGGTACTACTGTATCATTTTGCAGACAAAAAAAACCTGAGATCCAATTCCTTGCCCCACATCACACAGCGTACAAATGGGGGAGTGGGATTGGAATTCAGGCAGCCTGGCGCCCCTTTGTAAGGCGTGACGAGAAGGAAGAGGTGATGGAAAACCATTTTCTAATTCTAGGCGACTGCAGTCACGTACAGCAAGTTAGGGGTGAATGTCATTTCCTTAATAAGCAAGAACAAGAAAATGGATATCTTTTTTTTTTTCTCTCTACTGCTGAAGGCACTAAAAATGGAAAGAGAGGAGGAGGGGGTAGGGAGAGGGAGAGAGAGCCCCTACTGACACCTTTGACAGAGGAAGAGAGATTTTTACATGTTTTTAATCAGAAAGGTTTCCAGTGGCCTCCCCCCAGCGCCTGCTGACTCCAGATCCTGCCCCAGCGGTAAGGAGCACCCACCTAGGGAACCCCTTGTTCTCTGGCTCACCAGGAAGCCGCCCCCCAAGTGCTTCCTCCCTCAGGATAAAAATAGGCACCCATACGATGAAGGAGGAGACCAGGAGTTCTTGGATCCATGGTTTCCTGTCTGAGACCACCAGGTAGCAGGGCCCATCGGCGGTGGGCAGCATGCGCCATGAGGCCAGCCTGTTTTTATTTGTGTTGTTTGTAAGTCCTTTTACAACAAACGATTATTTTCAGGGTGAAGAGTTTTAGAAAGCAGGGAACTGGCCAAGTCTGCACCAGGTTCCCACAGTCTCGAGATGGAGGCAGAATCCTGGGAGCTGGGACTGGAGGTGGCAAGTGCTCTCTGGTTCTACGGGGTCCCAGAAGCACCTGCCTCCCTTACATGACAGCCTCCATTCTCCCTAGCGCAGTTAGGGTCTGAAACAGGGGTTGGCAAACTGTGACCTGCAGACCAAGTCCAGCCCTCCAGCCTGTTTCTGCAAATAAAGTTTTATTGGTGCACGGCCACGCCCTTTGTTCGCTGTCTGTGGCTGTTCATGCCCCCAGGCAGAGCTGAGTCATTGCAGCGTGGACCCTACTGCCAGTGAAGCCTGAAGTAGCTCCCATCTGGCCCCTCACAGGGAAAGACTGACAGACACTGACCTAAAGTATAAACAGAAAAAAGGTCCCCAGAGTTAAAACAGGTGACAAAATTCTGAAGTTCATTCACTTTGTCGTCTGAGAACCCTTCAGATCCACATGCAGGACATCTTGAGGTTCATCCAAAATGGTACTCTTCCAGTTCAGCTGTAACGTAGGGTCATATATCAGTTTGACTTTCATTGCCAGGCTTTGCTGAGGGTCTGATATAAACTAGGGCATGGAATGACCAAAGAACACTGTACAGGTGTGACCTGGCCTTACTAAGTGGCTCAGTTACACCTGGAAGCAAGCACAGACCTGGTGAGCTTGACAGACAAGAAACGTGCTCAGGAACCATCCACAGGTCCCTTCTGTGACTTGGGGTAGGGAGTGGGGCTGGAGGGGTGAAGATTCGGTTGAATTTCTTCAGCTTTTTTGAAGACGGGTCTAAAAGAACTCCCGTGTGCCCGCGTAGACCTCGGGCTGAGAGAGAAGCTGCCTGCCTGCGGTGTGCGGGGCCTCCCGTCGCTCACCCCGTCCTCATCCCTGGTGTGTCCCTTCCTCCCCCTTGCCCAGATCTCCCCATTTCATGGCCCTGTCAGATTTCACCTCCTTCGTGAAACTGTCCTAGACAGACAGAACACCCCTGTCCTCGGGGGTTTGGTAGACGTTCGGAGGACTTGATTCTAGGCCAGTTTTGAGGTTGTCCGTGCGCGTGTGCTTCCTGTAGGAGGCAGACCACAAGCTGGGCCTGGAGGGATGGGCCAAGGAGGTGGATCTACAGAGAAAAAGAAAAGGCCTGGCCTCAAGGGTTGCAGAAGTGAGCGAGCGAGTCCAGAAGAAGTGGAGCCAGCAGAGAATGAGGGAGCCCGGGGGTTCTGAAGGGACATTTCTATAAGCAGAGAGAGCAGTTGGGGCAAGTGCTTGAAGCCTTGGGGTTCGACCAAACAGGTACTCAACTGAATGTTCTTGAGCAAAGAAGTGTATAATAGAAGGAAGGTTTAGGAAGCGAAGGGCCAAGTCCTCGGGCCTGGCCAGTCCTTATTCTCTCTTCCTGGGACCTCTAAGGAGTTCCAAGGATTGTACACATCTTCCCACAGTGACCGGGAAGGAAGTTTAGTTTCCTTGTTAGGGACAGGCCAGCATCCCTGAAAAATAGGACTGGCCCCCAGTAGAGAGGTCATCTGGTCCATGCCCTGCTTTGGGCCAGACCGTACCCTAGATCCTTTGAGGGGCACCAGAGGGCTTGGTCAGTCAGATGAGGGGGGCATTTAGGGTGAGGGGGGCGAGTAGTGGGCCCAAATGAGGCCAGACTGAAGACAGCCTCTCTCAGGACATCTCAGGGCCCAGGGCATCTCAGACAAGAAGAGCCGCCCAGCCCCACCCTGTTCCAGAATGGCTTGGGCTCGGGACAGGCATACCAGCAGCGGTGCCAGGCACCCAGTGCTGAGAGCAGACCCGAAGCTAGTGATGCTCAGAGGCAGGTCCACCCTCCTGCACACACCCTCCCCAGTGACACAACGGTCCTGCCGGGAGAGGCCTCCAAACCCAAGGTGAGAGGGGTCACCTTGCCCGCAGCCCACCCTCTGTTCCTAGAGCAGCTTCCAGGACTGATGTGACACCCCTGCCGTCTTGGGGATGCCCTGGTGACTTGGACCGGTCCTGGTTAAACAAGGCTGCACCCTGGTCCAGCACCTTCCTGCTCCGTCCTTGGCCATTGGAAGGAGCAGCCACGGCTGGGGAAGAGGAAGGTGTTGCTGAGGGTGTGAAGCATCCATTATTCCTTTATTAGCCAGTATGCCATTTCTGTCGCGTTCTTCTTCCTGGCGGCAGTGAGCTGGGGGCGGACAACCCGGTTATTTTTGTTTACCCCAGCTCCTTTCTGGGAGCAGCCGCCAGCCCGGGGCAGAGGGGGCGGGGGGCGGGCAGGGCTACGTGCTCTCCATCAGGCGTTTGTGAATGAGCCCCGGCTCCCAGGCCGCCCCGACGGCGGGTGCCCCCCACCCCCAGGACGCGTCCTGACTCTCACTGGCCGGCCGGCGTCGTTTCTAGCATTGCAGCAGCCAGGCGGGAGGAAGCTTTCTTCTGGCCCAAGAACAATACCAGGGTCAGCCCGGGGACCTCCCTCCTACACCCTCTTCCTTCCATTGTGAGCCGCTGCACAGTCCCAGGCTGCTTGGCTCTGCACAGCCAGGGGGGAGGGGGGACGGGCCCAGGAGAGATTAGCGACGTGTGTGACACCTCCAGTCATCTGCCTCCACTTCCCAGGCTGGCCAGGGTCCTGGAGGCAGCAGATGGACAGACAGACCAAGCATGTGTGAGTGGCCATTGGTTCCCTGTGCTTTGCAAGGAGTTGCTGGCAGGGTGAGGCCACTGCCTGGATGACACCCCACCCTGTCCCCTGCACCCATGGAATCACAGCATGTCAGGGCTGGAAAAGGCCTTCCCAGACCGTCTGCTCATCACCCTACGACATGGGCAAGGAGACTCAGACCCAGCAAGGGAAAAGCTTTACCAAACTTCCTGTTGCCCTGCTTAGAAAGCCTTCAGTGGTTCCCGAGGCCTGTGGGAAACCCCCGGCCTTTCCTTTGTCCCTGGTGCCTGCTGGCCTCCCAGGCTCCTGCCAGCCCCTGCCCTGTGCTCTAGCCTTGTGACTAGCTGACGGGCCCTCATCCAGCAGCACTGGTCCCCTGCCTTAAATGCCTTCCTGCTACATTTGCCCACCTGCCACATACCTGCTCTTCAATGACTCCTCGAAAGGCACCTTATCTGTGCAGCCCTCCCTGGTAACACACTTCATTTTTGCTTCTCCTGGGCTCATCCTGTGTTTAATGTATCCTTACAGAAGGGCTGCCCTCCACATCACTGAGGTGTCCAGGTGTCTCTCCTGCACGTAAGCTCCTCTCCCCACAACACACACTCCAAATCCTGGAGGCTAAAAATATCTTACTCCCCCTTGCAACCCTCAGGACACTGGTTTTCAAAGTGTGTGGTCCTCAGACCAGCAGCATCAGTATCGCTCAGTATCACTCGGGAACTGGTTAGAAATGCAAGTTCACTCCTACGGAACCCCCAAGCCTAGGGGTAGGGCCCAGTGATCTGTGTTTTAGCAAGCCCTCCAGGTGAGAGCCAGTGCCTAAGGACCACTTGCAGGCAACTGGCTCTTAATTTTTTTTTCTCTTTTTTAAAAATTGAGCCAATTTGACATACAGCATTGTGTAAGGTTAAGGTGTACAGCATAGTGACTTGATACATTTCCATTGCAATGTGGTAGCTATCTTAGTGCTAGCTAACTAATCAGCATTTCTTCTAGTGCTGGGAACAAGTAAGGTCCAGCTTCTTAGCCAGTTTAATGTTTATGGCTCAGTGTTGTTGCCTGTCTTAATAATTTCTTGATAATTTTGCTGGTAATTGACATCACCTATCCCCTTCTATTTGCTGACAAAATTTTTGGTTGTTTATTTGTTCTTTATCATTATTTTGCTCAAATGGAGGATAAAGAGTCTTGCCCTATTTGGCAACTAAGTCTGTGGGTTTGCAAAGGGTTGAGTGATTTGGGAACGACATGCCTCCTCCTGTCACTGGCCACACCCAGGTGGAGGACCTGTCAGCCCCTACGGGGGCTCATTACCTTGCCATAAAGGGCAGAACTCTCAGCAGGGCCCCCAGTGACACTGTACATGTGCAGGTGATCGGAGCCACCACCTGGGGTGGAGACGTGGAGGCAGCTTTTGTTTAGAGATGGCTGGGAAGCCCTGGGCTCGTCACTCTGTCCCTTCTCTTTGGATCACACTGCTGTGTGTGTAGCCGACCTGTCACCCTCGGTGTGCTGGACAGCAGCTGATGGTGAAGGGAGTTTGTCCCTGAGTGCAGAACCTCTGCCAGCAGCCGGCAGTGACCCTGAGGCATAGTTAGTGGCAAGAGGAAGCTGACCTGGAGATAAAAAACAAACACTAACTTCTGTCTACAAAGGGAATAATCAAAAGTTGATGTTAAATAGACTATAAATAATAACAGTAACGTAGTTGCAGGCCTAGCTAAACAGACGATGGCAAAGCTGAACATTGAGATCTGTCCAGAAAACAGTTCCGGCCTTTCCCACTGAGGTTCAGTGTTCTGACTCTTGGAGCAGAGGGCTGATGAGGACAGAGCCCTGGCCCAGGGACAGGCAATTGTGTCCTGCCTCTGAGCCTCGCTGTCCCACTTCCTATGAAACAGGAGAGGAGGCTCTGCCATCCTTTTGGGCCCAGCGCTGTACCCTCTTCACCCCCTCTTGGGGTGCCTCCAGAGGAAAGACCTCATTCGATTATTATAGCATTACATACATTCTTGTGTTCCTAAAGGACCCTCACTTTTCCTCCTGGCACCTACCTCCTGGAGGGTTCAGGAAGAAGTTCTGCCTCCCCAGTCACACGGTGGGGCCATTATGCAGCTCTGTTCCCTCCCCTTTTTCCACATCCCCAGGCTTCTCTCACTCCTCAGAGTTCACCAATCTTGAGTTTCTCGTTACTGATGGGGAATTTAATTTAGCATGTTGCTGCTTATGTCTTGGAGCGTGTTTCTCTTGGGTCCTAGAGGCCTGTCCGCCTGGCAGGGATCCAGGGAGAGGTGAGTAGGGGCCCCATGCTCTTTTGGGACAGGCACAGGGATGCTGAGGGCCGGCAGCGTGGAGGGTTCTGGTCCCCAGTTGTCCCACGAGGCCCAAGGCTATCAGCCCACGTGTTCTATGTGGAGCGGCTGCTGCTGCTGCATGGACTTGGCGTCCCACTAAGTGAGGTGCTGCGGTGTCAGGCGGGGTGTGATAGCCTCCGACAGCCCAGTGTGGCTCACCCTCTGCCTCCACGTCCTCATCTCCAGAGTGAGTGTCAGAGCCAGTGGTCTCTGGCAACATTTCCACCTCGTACATCCTGTGGCTTGGATTAAGTACCAGTTCACTCAAACCTGTTGGTATCAGGTGGGATTCAGGCTGGAGAGCCTTCCTGCCTTCCTGGGGAGGTGGGCCCCAACGAATTAGATCCATCTATCCAGTTTTTTCAAAAGTAGTACATGTCTGTAGTTTACACAAATTATATACTTAAATAACACTTTTAAAAATACTAAAAATTAAATAATGCTACATAATTAATACTTTTAAAATGCTAAATAACACTAAAAAAAAAAATACCAAAAACGAAATAATTCTAAAAGGTCTCTAACAGAAAATAGCAACTTCCTGCCTCATTCTTCCGCAATCACCAGTTCCATTTCTCAGAGCAGCTACTTTTTTTCCCCTTGTTTTTCTGGTGTGCCACCATATTTCTAATTATATATAAAGTAGCTAATATTTCTGTTATCTCGTATACTATTCTTACACTGCTCTTTTTAGCTATATTGAATTTAAACATTATCTGCTGATTTCCCATTACGGTAGATACGAATTTTGCTGTCTTCCATCTTCTCAAGATAGTTCTATCAAATTTTTAGTAAAATTTTCAGTCAGAGTATTACTTCATTATTACATCCTGCTTTATGTTTCTTTTTATTCTGAAAGACATTCAGAGCAACAGGAAAGTTGCAAAAATAAGATACAAAGAATTTCCGTACACCCTTCAGCGGGTTCCCCCGGTGTTAACATTTGACCATGCTTGCTTTAACAGCCTCCCTACATAATTTTCTTATTATTTTCTTGATGGTTGGAAGAATAAATTGTGGATATGTACCACTTTATCCCTAAAAAATATTTCAGTGTGTTTTCCTTAAAAAAAAAAAAAAAAAAGGACATTCTCTTACATAACCAGAGTTTCACCATCAAAGTGAACATTGATAGAGTGGTTATGTCATCTTCAGCTCTTATTTAGATTTTGCCAGTTGTCCCACCGATACCCTTTATAGCTAAAGAAAGAGGGTTTTTTTTTTCTTTTCTGGTTTAGAACTCAACACAAGATCACACTTTGCCTTTAATTGTCATGTTAGCTTGATCTTCCTTTGTCTTTTATGACCTTGACTTTTTTGGAAGGTTACAGGCCAGTTATTTTGTAGAATGTCCATCTGTTTGGGTTTGTCGGCTGTTTCCTCATGATTGAATCATGTGTTGTGTCCTTCGGTGCCTCATACCAGGAGGCACAAGGTGTGGCCTTGGAGACGTAACAGTGACCACCTGTTCAGGTGGTAGCTTCGAGGCCTCACCAGGACACAGTTACTGTGTTTCCCTTTGTAATGAATAAATATCTTACAGAGAGGTGTTTGAGACTCTGCAATTACACCGTTTCTGATAATATTTTTACCCACTAGTTTTAGCATTCACTGATGATGCTGGCCTGAAATATCATCAGAATCGTTGGCAAATGGTAACTTCTCTAATTTCATATACAGATTTTAGTTGGCTTTCTACTCTAAGGACGGTATTTCCTTCTTCCTCTATTTATTTCTGTGTCTTGGCTTATAGATTTTTGTTACGCTAGGGATTATAATCTACTACTATCATTGCTTATTTTGATGTTCTAATTGTCCCAGATTTGACAAATGGGAGCCTCTGTAGACTCATGTCTGGGTATTTCTGAAATATTCTGATTATTCTTTGAGCACTTCCTTACTTGCTGGCAGAAGAAGTTGCTCCAGGCTTATTAAGTACTTTCTCTGCCCAATTCTGGAATCCATCACTATCCACGGAGCCTGGTACTTTTTAGCGGTCGGTTTGTAGAAACCCAGAGCCAGGTGCTGCGTGCACTCGTGGCTACTGAATCCCTTTGTCTTTGACCCGTTTTTCTCTCTCTCATTTTCTGAGAGCCTGTATCCCCAGGTCAGAGCTTCTCTTACTTAGCTTCTCTGTAAAATGAAATCTTTTGCCTGAGGACAGGGACTGATGCATAGGTGCATGGCTGTGTTGGGTGCAGAAGGAGATTTGGGGAGTCCTGTATTCAGACTGTTCCCTCCTAGCCCTGAACCCTGCCCTTTGTGGTACCTGATACCTCCAAACTCAGCTCCCTGGAAATCTGCAGGCTGAGTCAGCACATTTCTTGTCAACATCCCTCTCTGCTAAGCTGCATGCTATTCCTCCGTTCACTTTCTGTCCTCCCTAAATGTGTTGAAATCTTTCCTGATTCTCTGTGCTTTTGTAGGTTTATAATTTTTTAGAATTAATGAGAGAGGGGGAGTTGAAGTAAGCACACTTGGTCAATCCACTATGTCAAGTCAGAAGTCTAATTTGGCTGGATTTAAATCATCAGGGAAAGAGGGAGGGCACTGTAGGAGACACTGAGCTTAACGTGAGCAGAGGTGGAAGCAGACATTTGTGTCTGGGAGTAGAGGGGTGAAGTGATCTGTCCTCTGATCCAGGCAGGAGGACTGGCCTGTGGCTGAGGCCCTGGATATGTTGTCACTGGGGTTAGAATACAGAGGGGGCAGCAAGATGTACCTGAATAATACCTGCCAATAAATAGGTTACTCCAGGAGGGGACACACACATATCAGCTGTCTTTGGGGCCTGGGAAAATCTGCTTGGATTCAGACCTTATAGAGGTGCTCACTCCCACACGAGAGCCAAGAGCCACTAGGGTCAGCGCCCTCCAGGACTCAGGGATACGCTCTATTGCCCAGCTATTCAGGATCCCAGCCACACCCCGCCTAGCTTTGCACCTGACCCCTTCTGGTGGGAAAGACGTTTTCCCAACAAGCATCCAGGGTCCCGGGGGCAGGGTCCGTGCCCAGTGCCACACCTAGGACAGGGCTGGGCCCGTGGTTGGAGCTCAGTAAGTCACAGAGCCATGGAACAGTTGCTAAGATGCCAGAGCAGATGTGTGAGCTGGCAGTGTGCAAAGGGCAGGGCAACATAGCCTCTCACAGTTGCCCCCGAAAACCTACAGTTCACCAGGTCTGGCCTTTCTGCTGTGGAACTGCCTGGGCCTCTCCCCTCTGACCAAGAACGAGGGCTCCCACCCACCCGCAATGGTAGGCTGGTTCTAGAAAGCCTCATATGAAGTACAGGCCGTCCCTGCCTCTGGCCAGTTTGCGTTTCAATAATGCACGCATTCTGCAGTTCCTGAAAACCATTTGTGCAGAACTTCTAGTGGCTTTAATCTCCTTACTTAGGAGTTCCTACTCATTTCTGGAAATGTTGAAATAGGCAAGGATGCCTTTTAGGGCAGGCGGGGCAGGTTTTCCTGCATCACACTTTGCACCCAAGTGATAAAGGGCAGCTCCCGAAAGAGCCAGCCGTGGCTGGCTCGCCAAGGGCTGTTCTCTGCGGCTCTGTCAGCTGCTCCTCCTCGGAGGAACTTAAAGCCCTGAAGGACAGGAACTCTGGGTACATTCTATTACCTGGAAATGCGGCATTGCCAGCTGATCACTGGCAAGGATTCATCCTGTTGACGAGCTGTCACCTCGGGCTGCCATGTGCAGGATAAAGCTGGGGCTGGTGGCACAAAAAGGGTCAGATTAGGGCAAGCTCAGGAGTAGGGGACACCAAGAGTGGGACCAGCTGGAGAGAACACGGGCCACCTGACTGCCTCACCCGAGTGCCCAGCGTGAGGAACAGGCAGTGTTGGGCAGTGGAGCAAAAGTTGAAATCTCTCCCTGCGCATCCGTCTTGGAGATCACCTAGGCAGCATGCGAAACCATGAGGAAAGCATTCTAAATACATCGTGCTCAACCAGGAAACTAAGCCCCCCAGCCCCCCCGCCTGCACCCAGGACCGCGCAGTGAATCTGGTGACAGAGCTGGGGGTCAGGTTCCGTGGGCCACTGCCGTTCCCAAATGCACTGCAGTTTCATTTCTGATGAATTCTAATGATGGGTCCTTGCATGAGGCTCACAGGACATCTGGTTAATAATTCATTCTCGAGTTTCACTAGGGATCAGCATCAGTAGGTGTCTTTGAAAAGGCTTCATCACTGAAGTGTCTGAACATAAAATGTTCAGTAGAGAGGAAATTAGGAAAAAAAAGAAAGGAAAGGAAATCACAGTCAGAGCTGCCTCTCCACCCCTGCCCCCGATGCAAGCTCGAAAGGCAAGGCTGCGTAAGCTGCTAAGGGCAGCTCCCGGAGGCCAAGCGCTCCCGGGGGCCCCCTTCTCAGCCCGACCAGGTCCAAGGCGCAGAAAGATGGAGGGCCTTGTACAGAAGGACGCAGCGGACACCAGGGGCCTTGATAACCAGGGATTTTCTGCTGCATCCCCTGGATGCCCCACATGGGTCGCTGCGTCACGTCCTCTTGCCAGTCTCTTCTAAATGCTGTGTATTGGGCAGGACTGTGAGTCCCTTTTTAGCCCCTAAAGATGGCTTTTCAGAACTTGTACGTGGACTAGCCCTGCCATGAGCCAGGACTGCCGTTTTGTGCAAGTTAGAGAGCGGCATTCCTTCCTCTGCACACGCGACAACCTCTACCTAAACGTCTCAAAAATGGCTCAGATTGACGATGACGGAGAGGACCGTCTCCTAGAGTTGTGCAAGGTGCATGTGAGCAGCAGCTGTTCCTTATTTTAAGCAAGTTTCACACCCAGAAACTTGAGTTGAACACCTAGGCCACTAATTCATTTCACAGAAAGCCAGCCTTTGAGTTGAGAACGTTCCCAGCTAAAGGGAACCTCCCTTGGAGAGAAATATCTAACAGCAGGGAAGGCAGAGTGACTCACTCTGCTGCTTCAGGAGGAAGGAGTCGTGGCCATCGAGTGTTCCAGGATGCTATAGTGTTGGTCCTGAGAGTACCTTCAGGTCATCTAGTCCAGCTCCTTTCATCTTGCAGTTGGGAAAACTGAGGCCCAGACAGATGTCCCTGCCCTGAGCACAGAGTTCTGCTCCCTCCCAGTATAGAGTCGATGAGCCGAGTCCTGGAGACTGTTGCTGGTCAGGGGTCCTCGTGACGGGGAGAGAGAGCCCTGCAGACCAGGAGGGGCTGAGCGCGGAGGTGATCTGCAGAGCAGCCAGGTTCACCAGATGCTTCCAAGCCCTGAGCGAGACACCCTGGTGGAACTCCTTGTTCACCTGCCCTGGCCAAAGGTCATCCACTCAGCATGAAGACTCTTCTTATGGAAACGTCAGTGATACTTGATAATGCGTGTCAGTAGTATGTGATTCTTTGTAAGGTATTTGTTGCAAAGACCCTCAGCAAAGTTGACCATAAGAAGCAGACATTCTGAAAACAGAAGAATCTTCGTAGTGCCAGCCTGTACACCCCACCTGGCCCAGCCAAGGGATGGTGACTGGTCAGGGACTACTCACATGAGGGGCAGCTGTTCGTCTTCTACCCGTCCCAGTGCTTACACACACACACACACACACACACACACACACACACAAACAATTCTCAACATGCTAAAAATGTTGGGAACAGCTCATTCCAGTACTTGACCTTTAGGGCAGCTCAGTGGCCTCTGGATCATTATTTGGCTTCAAAGGGTACCCTCCAGGTCAAAGCAGAAACATTTGCTTGGCAACAAAAGAGAAGATGTTCCTTTATGTGGCCCTTCCTGGCGGCAAGAAAAGGGACATTGTTCCAGTAGGCTGGTGTGTGGTGTGGTCAAGGAAATGCATCACGCCCCCTCAGCGAGGTCCTTTCAGGACACCCTGAAGGGCGGCAGCACCGGCGGCCGGCCACGTGGGTCAGGCTGGCTGCTCAGGTTGGGCAGGATGTCCAAGCACTGGAGGAGGAAACCTGACCGGTGAAAGATAGAGGGTCAAGCAAACCGACCCAGTGGACAGGGGGCCGGGGAGGAACCTTGCTAGGTCATCGGGGAAACTGGGCAGGGGGACCTCTCTGTGCTGCAAGAAGAGATGACTCAGACCTCGGGGCAAAGACTCAAAAGTTAGTCGCTAAGGAGAACAGCATCAGTGTGGTGTGAGACTGCGGCCCCCTCTCCATAAAGCTGAGAAGACCTTTTTTCAAGATCTTTGAAATGAGGTGCTATGTACCCCCCTTTCAGACCCTGCTGCCTGTTAGAATTAGTTGGGGAGCTCTTAAAAGGTACCCATGCCTGGACCCACCACAGACAAATCAGAATCTCTGGGCAACAAGACCTGGGCATCAGTTATATTTGCAGCGGCCTGGGTAAATCTGCCGCGCAGCCAGCCAGGAGGTCTGTGCCCTAAGGTGTTGAGGATTTATCCCATTTCCCCCTGCTGTAAGGTGTTTGCGTCGTAGACAAGTAAGAGGTTAGCCAGGGCTTGCTCCAAACTTATAAAACATTAGTGCGGTGACCTCTAGGCAGAGGTATTAATCACACTCAGCCTTGCATAATGTTCATTTATCTTCTATCTGTCCTATGAGGGTGTGGGATTCCTCCAGAGCGGGGACCGTGTCGTATTTGCAGTTGTATTTCTCACATGTGATGCTCTGTCCTCCGTCCCAACCCCCATCCTTCACCAAAGCTAGTCCATGTGCGTCTTAAATGTCTGTAGACTCTCCTCATCCATCCCTCCGCCACTTCCCTAATTCCTACATCGGCCATTGTGACAGCCCCTGAAACCCGTGCCCCACGTCACCTCCAGCATGACGTCCCTTTGACGCATCTAGCTATTTTACTGCGTGCTTAAGCCTTTCCCAGCCTCCCCATCACACGTAGGTTCAAGCTTCTGCCATGTGAGGCCACCCCAGCCCAGCCCCTGCTCTCCTTTCAGCCTCAGGTCCTACGTTTTCCCCACCATGCACTCTGTGTAACAGCCGCATTGGACTGGTTCTGGGGTCCTGAGTGTGGAAGGGCCAGCCCCTGCCTTTGCCTGGCTGATCTGCTATGAGCCCGTGCCTGGCGTGGGGGGGGGGGGGTGGTAGTAAGTAGACCGTGAACAGGTAGTGAACACCCTCCCAGCAGCCCTGGTGCTCACCGCACCGTGTGCGGGACCCGACAGACAGCCTCTAGGAGCCACCATGGGATTCTGCACTGCCCCACCCCCTCCAAGCTGGAGGGCCTTGACCAAGATCCTTGAGTTCTCCGTTTCCTCATAACTAGGCTGCGGGTAATAAGGTCTGCGCCCTGCCTGCCGCCCTCTTGGAAGGCTGTTGTGGGAATCCAGCACAGTGATCACGGGGGAGCTGCTTTGAACACCGCGAGGCATGAGTCAGATGCAAGGGCTTCCACAAGGGCCTCAGGAAATGGGCGTTGCACATGGCGGCTCCCGGAGGCCCGCTGGGAGTCGCCTTCTGAGTAACGCTGCGCACGTGCTTGGGAGCAGGGCAGCGTGGAGGTGGCGATGCCGGCCTCTTCCCTCGGTGTTTTTATAAAGGGAATCGAGTGAAGGAAATGTCTCGGAGTAGACAATCTTCCTAACCTCCCCCGAAATAACTTCAGTGGAAACAATTGTGGTAACGTCCACTCTGCAGCCATTGTTCCCGCAGTGGGAACCAGCTCCCGGTCTTGCCAGCTCAACTGGGAATCAGCCTGACTTCCAGGGGCCTGGAAACAAAGGATTGTGCTCGGGGGCCCCTCTGGGTCTTCGCGGCCCGCTGGAGCTGAAGACAATCCCAGGGTCTGTGTACAGCTGGGCTCTTCCTCTCGGCTCCCCTCTGGGAGTCTTGTTTGCTGGACACCTTTGTATTTTCCCATAGGTAACTTTTTGGGGGGCTTTACCGGAGGAGCTTATTGTGACAATGCCTGGGGTTCTAGCTTTCCGTTCAGTCCCGGCGTCCCAGACTTGAGACCTCAGAACGCTCGGTGGCTCTTTTCCACCCCCACCAGATGTAACCAGCCCCTTCCCCTGAAAGGTCGTCCTTGATGCTCCATGCTTCCCTTCTCACAAGTGCTCCTCTCCCCAGGCCTGGGTTTTAGCCCCTTATCTAGTCTTCCTGCCTCCCGCTTGCTTCTCTTACTGATCTGTCTCTTCCGAGAAATGGTCTGAGCGCCTTTGCCCAGTCCCCTCTCCAGTCACCTCCATCCACGACTCCAGAGGCAACACGCAGCTCACCACTGGCTTGTGAGACAAAATCTGAAGCCCTTGGCAGGACACTCAGCATCTCTGGAATCTTCCTTCATAACCCCATCCATTCCATTGTCATCCACCACCCTCTAATTGTTGCCTCCAATTCTCCAGGACAGCCCTGTGTTCTTGTCTTTTTATCCTTTTCAAAAATCTTGGCTTGTTAATTGTGTGACTAAGAATGATTTAATTTTCTGCTTTTGTAAAAAACCACTTTGAACCCTCATCCTTACTTCTGGCTCACCACACAGAAGGACCAGCTTCCTCCTGGCTTCTGTACGCCGAGTCCTCCCATCTCTCTGCCTCTAATCTCCTGTCCCTCAGAATCTCTTGCTTCTCCCTTCCTCTAAGAAGTGTTCACGGGCTACTCTGCGAGGAGGTGCTGGAGGCGGTTCTTTCTCAGAACGTGGCCCCCACAGCAGCAGTCCTCACACTTCACGTGCAAACATACAACACACAGATTCTGATTCATTAGGACTGGGATGAGGCTCTGATTCCTGCATCCCTAACCAGCTCCCAGGTGACGCTGATGCTGTTGGCCCGTGGACCACACTTGGAGCAGCAGGACATTATAACCATGCTTCCCAAATTTCACTGCACATTGGAGTCACCTGAGGGTTTTAAAGGAGACCCATGCCAGTCTTCTACCCTCAGACGTTCTGGTTTTGTTGGCATGGAATACATCCGAGGCGTTGGGATTTTTTAAATCTCTCCAGGTGATTGTGTGCAGTGCAGTGCGGGAACCACTGCCTGACTGCATGGCACGGATATGGCTAAGTTTCATCAGTGTTCACCTTGTCTCCCTACACAGACTGCAATCCCTTCTAAGGCAGGACTTCATTGTGGGTTTTTTTGAGGATTAATTGATTGACTGATAATTGAATCAGGCCATTAGGGCTTTTTTTTTTGGATGATCAACCAGTGTTAATAGAGTGCATATTGCCAGTAGGAAGTCATAAGAGATGTCAAGATGGAAACGAAAATGAGAAGAAGTCTTGGATCTTGCCAGAGCGTGGTGAAACCTGCATGGCAGCAGCTTAGGCAGAAGGTGACTGCCGGGGTGGTGTGGTTTCAAGGGCTCTGGACATGTTCCCCCTGCCGCCCATCCCCATCCCCATCCCTGAGGGGGAAAAACAAGTTCTACCTCCCTGGCTTGCGTATTCCAAAAACACTGCCACTAATTTTTGTGTGTCTCTTTTAGTTTAAGGCAGTGGTTGTTAACCTGACTGTTCTTTAGAATCACCTGAAGAGCTTTTAAAAACCCCATTTCCTGGGCTGCACCCTGACCACGTGCATCAGAGCTTCTGGAGTGGGGCCTGGGAATCAGGTTTTAAACCTCCCCGGGGGCTGTCAGTGAGCCTCCAGGGCTGAGAGCCACCGACATAGGGTTATTATTGATTGAAATGTAGTTACAATCCATTTATTCTCCCACTGGGTGGTGGGGGGGATTGAGTTTGTCAGAGCCTCCTTGAAAGCAGGTCCTGATAGCAGTAGGGGGAGATGTGAGGATACTGGGCACCTCTCAGGCAATCACCGCTGCATCATGGGAAGGGTGCAGAGAGCGAAGACACACTGCTGCAAAGTGCGCTTGGCCTCCCAACATTTCTCTAGAGCAGTGTCTGCAAATCATGGCCCGTGGGCCAAATCCAGCCCCCCACCGGATTCTATCAATAAAGTTTTATTAGAACACAGCCACACTTCTGTGGCTGCTTCTGCTGTGGAGTTAAGTAGTTGTGACAAAGATTACATGGTCTGCAGAGCTTAAAATATTTATGATCTGGCTGTTCACAGAAGTTTGCCTTGCTCTAGAGAGATGACCCTGCATGTCCTCCCTCACTGCAGTTTATGCATCAACACAAATGCTGGGACTTTTTCAAACCACTTAGACTCTTTGTAATTTTGTAGTTACGCTTAAAGCCAGCGGAGTGTCCTGACAGATGTGCTGAGAAGAAGTCCTGGTTGGGCTAAGATATGGCTCCCTTCTCTCAGCCCTGGCCCCAAGCAGCCTCTTTGGGTTACCCCAGTGGGCCATGCAGATGTCGCTGTCTTCCCTATGGGCTGTGAGGTGGGGGGGCTGGGAGGCCCCACATCAAAACCTGATAGATTAAAGAGATTGGGCGGACTGGGCTAGGAATGGACACCTTTCCTGTCGGAGGAGAATGGAGGCAGAGCAGGGAGGAGGCCTGTAGGAGCCAGACGCTCTGGAGATGGAAGGAGGGAGGGGATGAGACCTCGGCTCGACCAGAGCCCACGCTTCAAAGTCCTGTGCCCAGGCGCTTGCGTTCCCCTCCATTCCTTCTTTAGCCACTGCTGTGCCCCTGAAAGTAGGTCAAATCACTGTCTGCTATGGCGACTTGGAGGGAAATAGATACCAACTGGGTCATCAGAGCTGCTGGTGCCTGGTGAGAAGGCCGAAAGCAATGGCTGCCCAATTTAAGACAGCCCATAAAGACTTTCATGTGGCAGGGAATCCTTAATGGCCCACATCCACACAACAAAAGGTCAGCCCTGCTTTCTGGGAATGGAACAAGTAATTGAATTTCTGAAATGGTACATTTCCTATAGTCAGAGAGAGGTACAATCCGTGTCCTTAAAGGATTCACTTAAAAAATTAATAAATTGGAGGCAATTATTTCTTTTACCAAAGATATTTGCAATAGGACTTAAAATTTCCTAGTATAGTTAAAACACAGTTCTGGACAGAAAATTTCTTGTGTGCCAGCAGCTTTTCAGGAACTCATTTCTATCTACTGATTTCCTGTCTTTCTTAATTGGAAACCTCCGTAAGATCATGTTCTTTATGCTTTGTAATTTTTGACAAGACACTTGTCGGGGACGTCCATTATTTTTGCATGACACTGAGCATATTAATCTTTAACTTGGCAGCATCGCTGTTAGTGACTTAATTTGGAAGGAGGGGGAGGCAGGAAGCAAGGTACCCAAGCATAGTCCACTGACAGCCACCCAGTGAATTTATACTTCCAATCTTGAGACGGTCTGCAGAGTGAATCCAGGGAAAGCCATGAGTGGGTCATCCACTTCTATGGCTTGTTGAAAACCATGCTTCATTCATTCATTTTTCTCATTCCATCAGCCAATGCTTGGTGAGTACCTGCTCTGTGATGTTGCTGTGCAAGTCCACTGTGATGGCACCTGGGGATCTGTTGCCAAAGACTGCAACCCCCTGATGTCTGGATCAGCCCTTCCTGCGACGGGTGCTGGGTCTCAGACCTGCAGCTCTTATGGGCGATGTGTTACGGTTCCATCCCGAGCCTCTGAGTTAATGTCCCAGCTCCAGTGCACACTCACTGTGTTTCCTTAGGTCTGCTATCAATCTATTTCATTTTCCTCTCCTGTAGAGAATAATAATAGTGCCTCCCTCTCAGGGTTGTTGTGAGGTTTAAATTAGTTGATACATGTAAAACTCTGAACTCTGCCTGCCTCCGTAAGTGACAGACACTGTTATTATCATTGTCATAGCTCCTTGCAGACATAATTTAGTTCCTTCTATGGTAAGAAGATTTTTTGAATACCTTCCAGAAAAACGGAATTGCTCGCTCAGTGGAAGGCAGCATATTTATCGGGCAGGACTGGAGGGGAAGGAAAGACTTCGCAGGCTTGCTTCCCCCCATTGTTGGGCCAGCTCGTCCACATGGGACTCAGCTAAGGATGCCCTCGCCTCACTATCTCCTTTATCTTCTTGCCGCCCTGAGCTGGCCTAGGAGGTAGCCGGTAGAACCTGCTGTAAACAGCCAAGGAGGGTAAAGGCAGGTTTTCCCAAGAGTCCAACCTACCTCCCACACGTTCTTCCCCAACCATCAATGTCATCGGTCAAGTGGAAGATTCTTGTTGCACATCTGCAACATGTAAGATGGTATTTTGGAGGTGAAATTAAAGGCTCTGACAAGGAAGGTAGGGTCCTGAGGCCTCCCCAGAGTCTCCTGCCTTTGTCTGGGCTGTGGTCCCAGCTTTCATCTAGAATTCCCCTCCCCCCGCCCCCCAGGGCTTTCACACCAGGCAAAGAACACACATCCAGGGCAGAAATCAGTGACCGTCCCCAGAAGGGACCATTGAATGGGACCTCCCTGTCCGTGCCTGACTCCCAGTCACAGTGTGAGCCAGCTTACCTTAAAACTGCCTTGGGCAGGAGAAGCCTTGTTTTGAATCCCTGAGGAGACCATGCCTACCTCCTTGGACTCTGCCACCGGGTCACTCCTCAGCCCCAGCAGAGTGGAACTCCTGGTCTCACCTGCCTGGTCTCTGTTAAGCTGAGTGATGTCCCCAGACCATACTCCTCCCTCTGTAGGATGGCGTCTCTCAGCCCGTCTGGCTAAGCTCTGAGGACCTAGGGTCCCCTTGGACCCTTCTCTTTGTGGGCTGGCCTGGGCATCAGCACTTCCCCATTTGAGTCCAGCAAACTTATATTCCAGGACTAATCAGGTGTGCTCCTTACATCATCTCAGTTGATTTCCAGCACCTCATTTAATCCTCATGACAGAAGCAGGTTTAAGTTCTCTGTTTTAGAGCAGAAGAGACTGAGGCTCAGAGAAGGGAAGTGAACAGTCCTACTGCCTGGCGGGACTTGCCTCTGGCCTTGCATGTAGGGCTGGCTTCCTTGACAACAATGAGACACTTGTTACAACCTAGAAGGCTGTGGAGTTGATTGGGGCGGGGGAGGTGCCGAGCATCCCCGGTGTTGTTCTAGTGCAGGTCAGGGAGTGAGCACCTTGGTGCTCAGGGGGCTTGCAGTGTAACCAAGGACTAGGGGGATCTGTGCCTTCAATAGCATTTCCATTTCGCTGCAGGAAAGTTGCAGTCACGAAGCACTGAGCCTCATGGTTGCTGTTGAGGGCCAATGAGGCGGTGGAGCATCCTGGCTTCTTGCAACACGGGAGATTATGCCTGGTTGAGGGCCACAGTCTGTAGGCCCTGGGCCCCTGGGTCACCTGTGAATGCTGCTAGTCCACAGTGGATAGACTGGGGATGGCCCAGCTCTGGTCCATGCAGGGCTGTCAGTCATCTTAAGTTTTCATCTAACAAGTAACTATGGAGGACTGTGGTATCCAGGGCACTATGGGGCCTACAGAACGTGTAGGAAGCATGGCCCCTGAGCCCCTGAAAGTTTATAGCATGGTTGGGGAGGCAAGATTGTAAGCAACTACCTAGTTTATTTAGACACCAGGACGGCATGCTGTTCAATGTACCATGTGACCAAATGGGTTAATTCACGTGGGAATTAGCGTCAGTTTTGTAGGACAAGGGCATTGATGCCAATGGCAAAAGCTAGACAGGATTTCAAGGGTGAACAAGCTGGGGAAGGCGTTCAGGCTGAGGGAAAAGCCGGGATGAGGAATGTGTGTTGGGGGGTGAGGTGGCAGCACACGGGGACAGGGAGGAGAGGACAGCCCTTAGAGACCAGGGGCTGTTCTCAGGTCGAGCTGCAACCCCCAGGGCAGGAGCCAGATCTCCAGGTCCCCAGCCACTGCTTCTTCTGCCGCATTTCCATAAATAAATGCTTAAAGCTGTTCCCGAGGCCAGTGGTGGGGATGAGGGGTGGGGGAGGCGGAGGTTAAAGCTTTCCCACCAGGTGAGGTCCTGAGATCTGACACAGGAGAGGGGCAATGAACCTGAAGAATCACTTCTTCCACATAAGTGGTTGGAAAGGTTGTGGTGAAGCCATGAATACTGGTCATGCCCTTACGTCCTGGGTCTTGGTCAGTCGCCCAGCCCCCCAGCCCCGGATCTGACCCCTTGGGCCCCGCTGGTGCAAGCCGGGGATGAACACAGAGCCCAGACCGTGTGGTCGTCCAGGGCAACTCTATTCCCAAAGGTCAACATTGTGGGGAATTGCGCCATCCTAAAAAAAGAAAGAAAGAAAGAAAGGAAGGAAGGAAGGAAGGAAGGAAGGAAGGAAGGAAGGAAGGAAGGAAGGAAGGAAGAAAGAAAGAAAGAAAGAAAGAAAGAAAGAAAGAAAGAAAGAAAGAAAGAAAGAAAGAAAGAAAGAAAGAAAGAAAGAAAGAAAGAAAGAAAGAAATTAAGGGGGGAGGGCATAGCTCAGTTGTAGAGCACATGCTTAGCGTGTACGACGTCCTGGGTTCAATCCCCAGCACCTCCACAGAAAAAAGGAAAAAAGAAAAGAAAAGAGATTAAGAAAGATGCAAAACTCACCCCTGAAAACCTCATGGACACAAAACTAATTGTATTGCCTTTGTGTCAATGGCCAAAGGAGGGTAGGATGGTGGCCCAGGACATGGAGGGTCAATGAGCAAATGACTGGAAAATCCTGTGTTCACTTCAAAAACAAAACCAAACAAAAACTGATTATGGCTTGATTAAATACCATTAGCAAAAAGAGAAAATGTTTAGATTCCATGAGACCCTGACGTTTTTTTTTCCTCTTATTTTTTTTAATTTCAGGGGGTGGTAATTAGGTTTATTTTTTTTTAATTCATTTTTTGTTTGTTTGCTTAATTTGTTGGAGGCACTGGGGATTGAACCCAGGACCTCATGCATGCTAAGCATGTGCTCTACCACTGAGCTATGCCCTCCTCCCACCACGAGTCCCTGACTTTCATACTGAGAAGGCAATGGTCGCTACTGAGGTCCATGACTTAGGCCAATGCAGGTAAGCCAGAGGTTTTTCCGCTGGTCTTTGGCAAAATGAGAAAAATGATAAGTTCACATTTTGCTTGGGGATTAGGCCCAAGTGAACATGACCATTGATAAACAAAATTGCTCTTGAAAGCCCCTTAAATTGCCCATGAAGTTCAGAATGCTTGGTTGGGAGTATATACCCCGGGCAGTGGATGCAGCAATGTATACTGTGTGCTCTCTCGTAGAGGACATGTGTCTCACATAGTATTTTAAGTTTTCTTTCTTTCCAAATATATGAGGATGAATTTGAGTAAAGCAGACAAGCACCTGACAGACTCTGAAAAGGGCGTCTGACAGGAGAGTGTGGTGACTTTTTATAGAGTTGAAGTTAATCCCCATAAAGGCCCATCTTTTATTTTAAAATTGTGTCCTTTATGAAATGATGGTGGGAGTGGACAGGATGTCATTAGGCAGAGTGAAAAAATAACAACTGCCCATTTTTTAATTTCAAGTTTACTGCTTTCTGAAATTCCAAATGTTGGTTTCAGCCTTGAATTGCTCCTGATCGGTCCACCTGGTCATTCTCATTTGGCGCAAATGTCAGTCTCTTAGGCCATTTCTGATCCTCCACTTGAGAGCATTACTCTCTTTACCCCCAGAGCTCTTGTCTCTGTTTAAATTATCCCTTTCTTTTTAGCTGCATCCTATTGACAATCGCGTCCCCCTTGTAGAGCAGAAGCCCTTAATCTATGGCTCAACCACCAGCCTATCTGCAGCACGTACATTAGCTCCTGGCCCCTTGGAAAGCTCAGTGAAGATGTGCTGGGTGAATGAATTAAAGCGAGATCGGTGCCTGGAGGGAGGGACCACGTTTTAGCCCTCTTGTCTCCAGCACCAGCACTGCCCCTACCCCTGTGGGTTCTCGGTCAGCCTCTCCCTCCCCTCTCTCTCCCTGCACTGCCGTCTGTGTTTTGTCTCAGCCTCTTTGATACCCTGTGAGCCACCCGGAGCCCAGCATCCCTGGCCGGGATGCTCTGACTCAGTGTTTCATTCACCGTTTCTCTCAAGTTGGGAGCAGCTCACCTTCAGAGGATGCAGTCCTGGCCTGGGGTCTTCAGGGTGCTGGGGTGATGTTCTGCCCAGAGTGGGTTCACAGACCCTTCCCTTGGCCTTCAGAACTTCCAGAAGCTCCCTCTCTTCTAGCACCCACTTTGCTGGGGGCCTGCGATGAGATGAGGGGGTGATAAGCAAGGATCTAGACAGGGCTGGGAGTGGGCAGGAGTTGAATAACTGTGTGGAGGAGGCTGAAGTGTTGCAGCAAGCTGCACTTTTGTCCCCGACAGGGTTCTGGACAAAGCCAGGGAGCTCAGGAAGTGGTTGTTTGATGGGCACAGAATGGCCACATTCTAGGATGGCACTGCTGGGGGTTTGGGCTGCAGCTTCCCGGCAGGTTCATGAGGGACGTGGATGGGAAGTTAAGAGGCGGCGGGCTTTCCTGGTGCAGGGCCTCCAGGTGCAGATGGGGTGGGCGTCTCGGGCCTGTGATTCCACAGACTGTGCCCGAAAAAGGAAGAGGGGCGTAGGGGTGTGCAGAGGGTGGGGGGAAGGACGGGCAGTGGGGAAATCATCTCTGCCGCCAATCCTATGTCAGATAATCTCACTTATTCCCGTGATAGACCTCTGAAGTTGGTGTAATTCTTTTTTCTTTCTTTTTTTTGGGGGGGGGTGGTTTTGTTTTGTTTGTGGGGAGGTATTTTATTTTATCTACTTATTTTTAGTAGAAGTACCAGGACTTCATGCATGCCAAGCATGTGCTCAACCATTTGAGCTATACCCTCCCCCTGAAATTGTTAAAATTCTTATTATTGCCATTTCATAGATGAGGAAAATAGAAGCATAGGTAGGGTGGGTATCTATCCAGGCTCCCACAGTAGGTGGCAGTGATGGCTTTTAAACCAAACCAATTGACTCCGATCCCTGCCAGGCAGCCCCAAATCTGAGTTGCTTCAAGAACCTGAGGCTGGCTGTGCAGACTCTGGGACGGGCGCCCTGCTGCTCTTAGGTGCTCCTTTGTCATGGCCCCCTTCCCCATCCCCCCGTGTCCTCAGACCAGCCAGCCTTAGCCCAGCAGTGCAGGGGGCAGGAGAGTGATGGACCCATTCACTCACAGGAGGCCTCAGCGGTGTCTCCGCTCAGCCAAACTCACCTCGGGATCTCAGCATCTCTGGTAGAGGTGTTTGGGGCAGTGGGTTCTTCCCCATGGCCCACGGATGCCCTTGCACTTACTGAATCCTGGCTACGGCCAGTCTGTGTAATGAGCCACACCAGAGTGCATTCAGGAGAGGCAAGAGCAAAACCATCAAAACATGCGACCGAGTGACTTCTGCTGAGGCCCTCGCCTTTCTGATTCTGCTTCTGTTAACTTCAGAGCCTGCCAGCAACTAGTTGCTGGGCATCGCTTCCTCCACACGCTCCTTGAACCTTGGGTGTCCCCCATGTGACTTCCCTCGGTCTGGAGTAATGAAATCACTTCTGTGTCTGTCCTCCTGGCAGCCTGTGGCCTGCTTTAGGACACAGGCAGAATCTGGTTTTTCTGTATCCATGACATACAGTGTCGTCACAGCCCGCATTGGGCATCCCCCTGACTGCTGCAGAGTCGTCCCTCCTCTTCCATCCACTGTTGCTTCTGTTCCCAAGATGGTCTTTGAACTTCCCCAGGTACGTAAAACTATTCACAACTCGCCTGCGTCTCAGGACTGTCACTTCTCCTTAGAGACCAGAGTATGAGAATTGCTTTGTCTTCTCTTGGTTTTTCTTTTGTCTTCTCTTCGAAATTGCTTTATGGGCTTTTCCAGGACTTGGGTCTTATCTGTCATGGACACACCATTAGTTAGAGACCAGGATTCAGGCCGCATGTGTCCAGTCTTGCTCATGCAATTTTTCCAGAGGCTGCAGAGCAAACACTGTGCCTTTCCCGTGGCCACTTGGAGCTCTTGCCTTTCTAGAGCATCTTCCTGCCTCTGGTCTGCAGCAGCAGGAAGGTGTTGCCTTTTTCAGGTCAGCAGCCCGTCCAGGAAACGCCCCTCATTAGGGGAGTGGGGAGCATCTGTCTGCCTCAGTTCCGTTCTCATGTCCCTATGTCAGTGGGCAGCAGGGACACCACCATGAGCCCAGATGGCCTGCATCCTTCTGGCCTCTTGTTCCCGGGCTTGTCACCTGGATGAGACCTTGAGCCACTTAGTCCCATTTGGTCATTGACACAGAGTTACAGTGCATACCCTCCCTACACACACAAACACACACCCTGATTGCAAATGGGAAACTGACAATGGTTGAAAACGCCACATTGTAGTAATTGTTTCCTCCACATTCTACATCATGTAACATAGAAACAGTTCTCTCACATTTTTCTATTGGTTTATAGGCCTGTCCTTTGCATCAGTGTTCTCACCTATTTTTTCCTGTTCATTCAAAAATCATCAAGGAGATGTCATTTGTGTTTGACGTTGCTCCGCGGATCCTCCCTGACATGGCTACGGGCGGGAGGGCGCAGGGCGGTCCCGAGTGCTTTCCAGGACTTCGTGGATATACCAAGATCAGCCGGCACAACACCTGAAGTTGTAGCGTGCTGCATCACTTAGGACTTTTTTGAAACCCAAGTCAAAATATATTTTAAAAGATAAAAAGGGAAATTCATTGGCTCATATCAAAGGAAGGCTTAAGCAGTCATGATGCAGGAGATAGGAAAAGCAAACATTTTCATCCTTATTTTCCACAAGAGGGAGAAGAGGGCTGGATGAGATAACTAACTGCCCAGTGATATCCAAGTTTGGCAGCAGAGCTGGGGCCCAGGTTGCCTAAAGGGTGTGTGAGGTTTATTAGTCAGGACATTTGTCTGTGACAGTGAGACGCCCAACTTGAAAAGGAGGGATGGGTTTTATTAGCTTAATGCATCCAAGGAAGGCCGCAGGTCTGTGCAGACACAGACCCCTGCTGCTGGATGACTGCCGTGGGCTGGCACCCCGAAGACAGCCACGGGCTAAATATTCGTGAGCTAGGCTCCATTAAACCCTGTCCAGAGAGCCTCAGTTAGCCCCCTCTTCTGAAAGAATGTCCAGTTCACCCATGCTTTCAGAGTGGGTGGAGTGTGAGTTCACGTCCAGGGAGCAGGTCGGGGGCTGCTGGAGGGGAGGGGTGGGTGTTGATGGCTCAGAGGCAGCCCCTGCCTCTCTTCCCCGTCTACTTTTATCTGTGTTTTTATATTGGGGTTCCAGCTGAGGTATTGTTTTTAAAAGGGTCTCTGCTGATTAAAACAAAAATAAATTAAAAGAAAAATTAGAAAATCATGAATTTAAACATGGGTTAGCCCACCCGCCCGCCCCCTCCACCCACTTTCTTTCTGAAACAGGTCGGCTTCCCTGAATAGCCGTGCAGCCTAGAGATTCCAGGAATTTTAGAAACATTACCTGTTTGTTTCAGCTTGGACGTGACCCGCACATCCTGCCCACGTGGAGCTTGGTAGGATAACTTCTTAGAAGCTATGAAAAAACATGACGCCAGCAAGAGGAAGGCTCCACTATTGAGACTAACTTATTGTCAGAGGAGCTGTACTTGATATTTTTATGGCCCCTTAAGTTGCCAAGTGTTTGCTGCATACCGTCCGCCCTCGGGATGTCTCCCCAAGTCGGGCTGGAGACGGGGGCCCAGGGAGTCCCAGCTGGCTTAGCCCAAGTCTGTCCTCCCTCTGCGGGGCTCCAGCTCCCTGGGCTTGCCCAGTGGGCACAGCAGAACCAATGTCCAGTTCTTCTGAGCCCCTGTTCACAGGGCTCTCCACTCTGGGTCATCTGGAATTTTCTGGAGAGAAGGAAGCCATTAGTCTCCATGTATTTCAAAGCATTCTTGGGAGTGACAGATGGGGCCAGACACAACCTTGTGAAGCAGAGGAAGGGGCCGTGGTTTCCAGTCTCCAGGAGAGATGGGGGTGGACGGGTGGATCCCTGGAGAGGGCAGGGCTGGGGCCACAGGGATACCTGGTCTCAGGAGACTGGTGTGGGCCCCTCCCACTGCTGCCTCCCCTGGGCCGGATCCTCAGCCCACCTTTCCAGCTCCTGCATCTCCCGGCCGCACCCCCTCCTCCTGCTGCTTGTCCAGGTCTCCCACAGTCCGGAGGGATCTTCGCACAACAGGGAGGGGGGATCTCTTATGTTTGTGTGATACGCTCTCCCTTTGCAAAGAGCAGGTGTGTGTGAGAGAGATAACAGACCTCTGAGATAGTCAGGCCTGGATGATTTGGATCTGACCCGGGTCCGGGGTTAGTAGTCAGAGGTCACAGGTCACGGGAATATCAGGGAAATCTCCCTGGAGGGGAAGGCGGGCCTGGGGTTCCGTGAAGCTGCCGGCCGTGGGACGGAGCTCTGTGGGGCACTTCTAAACCTCATCCTGGGGGATTGAAGGGGAACCAGGCACAGCACAGCCTCACCCCAGCATCCTGTGTCGTGACGAGCAGGGTGAGGTTGGTGCCACGGGCCCCATCCCCTCAAGAGAAAGGACCAGAGGCCTGCCGATGGGGCCAGGGCCATGTCAGAGGTCACAGCAAGCTCACACGGGCAAGAACTCTGCAGGGCAGACATGGGAGGGCATCCAAACCAGTGCCTGGTGACACCAGCTCTCCATCCCTGGGCCGGGTGGCCGGCGCCGTGATCAGTGTCGGGGCCGCCCAGCTGCGGCTCCAGCACGAGTCGGGCTTGCCCTCAGCCACGTCCTCACTTTTGGGGACCAAGAGTGCGTGGCTGGGCACCATGGGGTCAGAGGAAGGACAGGAAAGACCCTGCTCATGCACCCCGTGGTTCCACTTCCACATCTCTGCCCTGGCAATGCAGGCCGAGTGACATCACAGTTGGGACCGTGAGCCTGGGAGGCGGCAGACACCGGCTGCTGCCAACTGGTTGGGCGGCCTTGGGTAACTTCCTGGACTTTACTAAGCCTCTCCTTCCTCTTCTGTAAAAATAGGTTGCTACCACAGTGGAATTACCTGGTGAGCATGTAACTCACAAATTCAACTCTAGTTTGGCAAAGGAAATACAGTGAGAAAAATAACCCTTTTTTAGAGCACAGATGATTTTGCCCCCTCTCCCACTTGAATTCATTCCCTGGGGCTGCCGTAACAAAGGGCCAAAAGGCTGTGGCTTAGAACAACAGCAATTTCTTATCTCCTCGTTCTGGAGGCTGGAAGCCCAAAATCGAGGTGTTGGCAGGACCGTGCTCCCTCTGAAGGTGCTGGAGAGGGACTTGCTCCTGGCCTCTCAGCTTCTGGTATCTTCTTGGCTTGTGGAAGCATAACTCCAGTCTTTACATGGTGTTCTTTTTATAAGAACGCCAAGCATATTGCACTAGGGGCCCACCCCGATTCATTATGTCCTCATCTTAACTCATTACATCTGCAACAACCCTGTTTCCAAATCAGGTCATCCCAAGGTACTGGGGCCTAGGACTTCAGTGTGTGACTGGAGTCGGTGTGCAGGGGACATAGTTCAACCCACTACACCACCCAGTGGACCCTGGGCTGAGGGAGAAGGATGCGTGGGGGGGTGACCCTTCCCGCTTTCACCGTCTCCACAGTCCACAGCCGCGGGGTGGGCACATCTCAGCCCCGTGTGAGCAATGCATGCAGATGCGGGACTTCTACGCGGTGAGGCCCCCGAGTGCGTGTGGGCAGCCTCACCTGGCCAGTGGGGGTGGAGGCCCTGACGGACCCTGGCGGTGCTGGGAGCCTGCAGCTCCCCTGGGTCTGCAGGAAAGCAGGTGATGCGGTGAGAGGCGGGGACAGTGGACACACATGGGCCTGGCCCGCCCCGCTCACTGACTTCGGCATCTCAGCCCTGGGGCCCTGTCTGGGGAGTCCGCGAGGTGAAGAGTGTGGGGCGTGTGGCCCCCTGTGAAGCCAGGAGCTCCTCCTGCACCTGCCACTGCCACCACCACTCCCATTGATATTTCTATCCAGAGACCTTATTTAGTGGAAGTTCCACCAAAATTAGGCTCTTGTCCTCTTCTTCCCCCTTTTCCTTTTTGTCTCTCCTTCAGCAGGTACTTAGTTAACACCTCCTTGAGCCACGCACCCTTCCAGTGCTGGGCGTACAGTGGTCCATGAGCCAGGTGGGTCCCTGCCCTCTTGGGACTCACCTTGTTGGGGTGAGGTATGGGACCGAGGGGCTGTCCTCGCAGCAGCCCAGCCTGGGACCCAGGTCGAGGGGGTCACCTGATGGCTGGGGAGCAGCGGTAGCAGCAAGTGCATCTTTCCAGCCTCAAGTCTCCTTCTCTCAGGAAGTCCTCCCTGCTCCCTCCCGTCTCCTGGGCCCTCCAGGTGTGCTGGAGGGTGGGGCTGGGCCAGGAAGCATGGTCCCTGAGCCCCGGACTCCCCTGCCTGCTCTGTAGGAATTTGAATCTCTCATCTCAAATAGACCAGAAGAGTGGTGAAGGCAGAGACCTGGGCACCATCCTAAGCTGTTGGTTTGATGGGGGCTGGAAGACCCCTCCAGACAAAGTGTCTGGAACAGAGCCTGGCATTCCACCATTGGAGCAGCCCCTGTGGATTTACAGCCAAAAAGGTTTTAGAACAGTGCGGGCATGGGGTTGGTAGTGTTCAATCACCAGGGAGAATCAGATGGACTCAGAATATCCTGTGACATCTGGGGTCTGGAAAGACCGCTCTGGGAGTAACGAGCGGGGGCTGCTGAGGGAGCCAGTGAGGAAGGCGATTGGGCGGGCCCAGGGCTGTGGATGCATGGCGGGGGAGTGTATTAGCTTCCTAGGGCTGCCATAACAGAGTGCCACCAACTAGGTGACTTAAAGCAACAGAAATTTGCAGTCTCAAGTTCTAAAGGCTGGAAGTCTGCAGTCAAGGTGTCTTCAGGGCCGCACTCCCTCTGGAACCTCTAGGGAAGGATCCTTGCCTCTCCTGGCTTCTGGTGGCTGCCAGCAATCCGTGCCTTTCCTTGGCTTGAAGCCGCATCGCTGCAAACACTGCCTCCATTTGTACATGGCCTTCTTCCTTGTGTCTCTGTGTCCAAATTTCCTTCTTCTTACAAGGACATCAGTCACTGGATTTAGGGCATGACATCTGAACTTGATCATATGCACAAAGACCCTATTTCCAAGTCAGGTCACCTCCACAGGGACTCAGGGTTAGGACTCCAGCTGATCTTTTGGGGGCTCACAGTTCTACTCACTGCAGGGGTGAAGAGGACTATACAGATGGCACCACGCTAGTTGCTGTGGTCAGGATCACCCGCCCTGGTCCTCGGAGCACCCCGGTGCCTCCGTCTCCTCCCACGGTGCCAAGCGTGTCTCCACTCACTCCGCTCATGACGCTGGCGTTGTTGGCCTGCAGGTTGAGGATATAACACACCTTCTTCTCCCTTGTGCTCCTGTCCCACCCTTACACTCAGCTCAAGTACCACCCCTGGTGAAGGCCTCCCTGACCTCCAACAGAGGTCCTCATTCCTTCCTCGGGGCTGCCGGAGGCACAGCTCTACCATGCTGCACGGCATTGTTTGTTTATGTCCGCCTGAGCTCCTGGGGCTGGGACGGGGTCTCTTCATTCTGGAATTTTCCATCTGATGCACCTGACACATAGTGGGCCTTCAGAGGTGGTTGGGTGAAGAAGAATCAAGGATGGTCAGGTGGGTGGGTGGATTGATGGATGGATGGCAAGGAGCAGAGGGGTCTTCCCTGCCCACCCTCAGCCCCGCTGCTCTCGCCTCTCCATCCTGCCTTGTTCTGCTCTGTAGCGTTTTTCATCGTTTATCAGATTATCTGTCTATTTGTTTGTCATCTCTCTCCTTTCACTGGAAGGTGTGCTCTATAGGAACAAGCTTTTTGCTGTTGCTTTTTCACTACTCTATCTGCAGTTTCTAAAACAACAGTATTTATAGGATGTGTGGGTAGAGGGATGGGTGGCTGGACGTGTAGGGGGAGGGGAGCCTGTGGCTCGGAGGACACACATCACTCTTGTCACAGAGTCGGCCGGTCTCAGCACCACCAGGCACACGTGCTGCCTTGCTCAGTGTGCTTATATTGCCCTCCCTCCCCCTGCCCTCACCCCCAGACCCAAGATATGCTTGTTTGCAGCTGTCATCTCAGGGCAAGGCCCTTGCACTCCCAGCCTGGGACCAGCAGCTCTGCTGCGCCTGCCTTTAATCCTCCGTAAACACCTACTGTCCCAGGCAGCGAGGTGTTAGCCTCAGACGGCCCCGGAAGGGGCAGGTTTTACATAACGTGTTTCTACAACCAGAGCAGTGACGCGCTGCCCCACAGTGCTGCATCTTAGACCAGCGCTGACCTCTGGGACAGGGTGTGTGTGTGTGTTTCACGTGTACTCTGCCCAAGCTGCACGCTGAAGGAGTATTGTCTTCCCTCCCTCCCTCCCTGGAGAGGCTTGGTTTATATCATCTACTTGTCTCCCAGGGCCACTTAGTTACTGAAAGTGGTCAGAGGTTAGACAGAGCGAGGACTACAGCCAGGTCTCAGAGCTGAAGGGAGAACGGTCCCCGTGCGGGGAGTCTAGTGGAGAAAGAGCAGGCAGGGCCTGAGTGGTCCAGGGTGATGCTGCAGAAGCTCACCTGACGGTGGCTGACAAAACACACGAACCAACTGAGGCGCACAGAGGTCAGGTCATCTACTCAAAGTCATAATCATCAAGAGGAAGAGGCAGGAGCTGACCGTTCCGTGTAGCTCCAGAGCCCAGGCCTTTAACTACTATGATGTTTTCTCTACGTACACACATACATGTATAGTCATTTGGAGGAGGTGGATGGATGGACACAGAGGTCACAGCAGTGGCTTCATTAGAAGCCCCAAGCGGTCCCGCATGCCTACGGGGCCACACTGAGTCCGGGCAGAGAGCTGGGACTCCCTGCCGAGGGTGGATCACAAGGGTACCTCCCCACCATGGCTGCCATGTGTGGGGGAGGAGGCCAGGATGCAGGTCAGAGCCCAGGACTCTTGTGGTGGGGACAGGGGAAGCCGACACCTTCTGGGCTCATGGAAGGCCAAGCCTTGGGGACAGCTCCCTCAGTCCGGCCTCCAATCCAGCTTCCTTCCATTGTCTCCGCAGGGCACGCCCAGTGTGTTCCTGCAGTGACCTGAGGCCAGGAGGGAGGGAAGGGGCCAGCCCAGAGCTGAGTCGGGGTGGGAGAGGGGAAATGAGAGGGGAAGACTTGGTGTTTTTCCTTGTTTGTGTTTTGTATTAAAGAAAGCAAATAATATCCTTTGAGAAAACCATTAAACAAAGCACATCCTAAGTCTGCAGAGACCCATTGTGATGCCTGAACCCGGAATTCATTCATGCTTTCTTGGCCAGATTGTTGGAGGCAAGACACAGGGTGTGAGGGAAGGGCTAATATTATGAGTTTTGAAATGTGCCATTCCCTCCCTGGACTCAATGGAGTCTGGGCCAAGCGTCCAAAAGGCCAAGATCCCTGCATCCTCCTGAGCCCATTGTCCTCCCTGGGCCCCCCGACTCTGGCCCCTTGGCTGGGGGTAAGCCTGGAGAAGGCACCTCAGCGGGACTCTCCACCGTGGACCCCAGATCCAGAGGGCTGCACATGCCTTCACCACAGAGGGTCAGTGCCTCAGTCTCCCTGTCTGTAAAGTGGGCAGTGGGGGGAAGGGTGCTAAATGGACTCTCCCTGACCCGTCTCCAGCTCACTGGGCCCTGCCACACCCTCTGACCCTGTATGTGCCCAGGGCCCTAAGGGTGGCATGGGGGTCACACTCAGGCTGTGGACTTTGTGACAGGACGTGTACCCAGCTGTCCCAGGCCCAAGCCAGACCACCTCCTCCTCTCAGACCTCCAGGCCTAGGCACCCTCGACCCTTCCTCCCACACCCCAAGCCTGCCCATAATGGAATGACAGTGCTCTCCCATGTCCCACCAGAACATACTTTTTTGTGGGGAGGGAAATGGTAAGAAGAGAGCTGGCCATCAGCCCAACTTGTGCAAACAGTTCTGCCTGCAGCCCGGCGTGTGCGGGACCAGCCCTGCATTATAGGTAGGGGGTCTCTCTCCAACCTCGATGCAGATATGTACATAGCTGTTACCATGACGACAGTATGCAGAAGACCACCCTTAGGATTTTCCCAGTTTAAAGTTTAAAAAGGCATGTAGCTATTTGCTTGTTTCCCCTAAATACGCCCCCAGGAGTGTAAGTAATGAGGATCCTGGGTAAAAATTGTACGGGGCATCCTGGACTAGGATGAGGAGACCTGAGTCCTAACACGCTCCCTCTGCACGAGGCTCAGGGCTTGCAAGGAGGTTGCATCTCCTTGGTCCTCTCAACAGCTCGGAGAAGATATTGACTTTCCCATGGTGTTAGGAAGCTTGATGTTAGAGAAGACACTTGTCCCCCATCACACAGCCAGTGAACACAGGATCGAATTCTCTTGCTAATTCTCTGTAAGACCTTGAAATTGCTCATCCACCTCTCTGGCCTTGAGTGTTCTCGTATGTAATTTGAGTGACTGGATATGACAAAAATCTAAGGTCCCCTTTGTGTCCCCACTCTTCTTTGGTTCTGTAATTCCAGCCTCATCACCTGGTGGAAAATTCACTAACTCTAGCATTCTCCATTTTTCAGTCTGGACTTGGTGGTCAGAGTCTAGAATTTCCAGGCTCAACTTTGTGTTGTTGTAGTTTGTTCAGACCCAGAAGTTCTTCGCTGTCTTTCAGAAGTGACTAACGATCCCCTCTTCCTCCCCGACCATGCAGGGCTACCACCCAATGCCCCACGAAGTGGAGATCGCGCACACGAAGAAGTTGTTCCGAAGGAGAAGAAACGATCGAAGGTAGGAGAGACTCCGTTGCAAACTCTGGGTTTTCTTTTCCTGTCGGCCTTTTGTAGCTGCAGTTCTAGCCTGTGTTTTGCTTTTCCCAGTCACCAGCCGATACCCGTGAGATGAAGTAGGCATGGTGGTGTTGGTGACCAGGGGCAGAGGTGGCTGTCCTTCTCTTGGTTAGCCCCAGGATTGGACCCCTTTAGGAGTCCAGGGCAGGTTTTGCAGTTCAGGAGAAGAAAAGCTCTTTGCACTGACTGCACAGACACAGTTGCGGTCCTCCAGGGACCTAGGACCTGGCTGATGTGTGTTTTGAAACATGGCCTCCAGGAGGCTCTGGAGCTCACAGTTCCAGAATATCTGTCTGTCCTCCGCCTAGGCCCTGGGAGCTGTGCCTGGCCCGTGCTGGGCTCTGCTGTGACAGGAACACACAGATCAGCAACTGCGTGTGCTGCTTCTCTCGAATGCCTTGCGGGGGTTCACTTAAACTAAGACTGGAATCAGAATCTCCTCTGGGATGCAGAGGGCTGGGTAACAGGGGTCAGAAAATGTGGCCAAGGTGGCCCTGGATAAGAACAAACAACTGAAGCTGGGTTCTAGGAGTCGGAGCCTTTGTGCCCTTAAAGGCTGTCTGACGTTGAAAGGTCTTCAAGGTGTATTTAGATGGAAAACTCCAGGTGCAGAACGATGTTTCAGTATGAGGCCATTTGTGCTAAAGCAGAGTTAGAGTATTTTTGGTTTTGGATTCTTTTTGGTTTTTGTGTTTTTTTGCTTGAATGTGCATAAATGATTTCTGGATGGAAATATAAGAAGAGGGAGGGAGGAAGGAAGAAAAAGAGGGAAGGAAGGGAGGGAGGGAAGGAAAGAAAGGCTTCTGCCTGAAAAATTAAGATGAGGTTCTCTTCTATAGGGAATTTCTTCTTAGATAAAGGTGGTGGCTGGTGGTTTTGCCTTTAATGAACAGAGAATGTTCTCAGGGAGCCAAAATACAGCCAAGCCAACATCCTGGCTCAGAAAACTAGACTAGAAGTGCCCAGTCCTGTGCAGCCTCCTTGAGACCAGGCTGACCAGGGTCCCTGATCCCGCCCTTCACATGTGGGCCCTGGAGTGCTGGCTGGTGGCCACAACTCAGGGTGGGTGAAGAACCAGGGGACCAGGCCCCCAGGACATCTCATCATTAGCTGGTGGATTTAGTGGGACTGAAACGTCCCCAGAAGACAGTGAGTGTACAGCCATCTGGGAGAAAGGCCATCCCGGCTTAGAAACCAATCACCGAGCACTTTTTCTGTAGCTGCATCAAAAGGGGAAACTGAGCAGGGAGAGTGGGACCAAGCCTGTTCGTGGTCTGACCAGAGCGTGGTCACTGCACTGTGTGTGCTGCCTTTTTGCTCTGCAGCCTCATAGAGCCTAATACTTGGTTTCTGGGGTCCCTGCAGGAAGAAGTAGGGAGCGCCCCCTAAAGGAGGAATGGGGTTCACCAGGGACTAGGGAGGTGTCCAGAAGAACAGAGGCTCGGTGTCGCTCCTCCCCGTCCCGTGGTCCCCAGAGCGTGCGTGCAGGTGTGGGGAGTCCCCAAGCTTCAAGGAAAAGCCACCCTCTGGGCCCAGGCAAGGGCAGGCTGCTCTCAGCGCCCTGATCAGCCACCTCTCCGCTTGTGGGCCAGGTCGCCTCACTCAGCAGGAGCCCCCGGACAGTGCAGGTCTCCGGAAAGCAGCGGCGTGACCCAGGAATGTAGGAAGAGGAGCGGAACACGCAGGCACCGGGAAGCTGACCTTCCGCTGAGCCGCGCTCGTGTTAACAAACCCCCGGTTAAGTCAGCGCACCTCGCAAAGGATGTGGACCCGGGAATGGGTCCAAAGCAAGGCAATAAAGATGATTAAAAGGATGGAAAGTATGTCCTGTGAGCAGAGGCTAACGGGATGGGGCCAGGGAAGAGGAGGCTGTAGGGAAAGATCGTTCATGCCAGTAAACTGGAAGATTTATACAGAGCCCTGAGGAGTGGCTGCCCCATATTCCCCAGGACCCAAACCAGAGAAAATCAGCTGAAATGAAAGGAGAGAGTGTTCCTCTGGACCAAAGACGGGCTCAGGGAACAAACATCTTGACTATCAGGGGCTCACACTGCAATTCAGGGCAGCAGAAGCGCGATGAGCCAGTGGCGTGTGCCAGGCGGGGCCCCCACCTTTATTCACGATCTGGAATACAGTGCAGCCAATGCTTGGCCATCATGGAGTCCCCAGGGAATGGGGACTTTCAGGAGAAGAGCGGGCAGCAGATAGTTTGAGGACCTCATTGTCTGAAAGCAAGAAGCCAGCACCAGGGGCCTCCCAAGCCCTTCTGGGTGGAGCACGTGATTCTGACGTCCCAGGAACGGCTGCAGAATATCATCAGGTCGACCTTGACATTCCCAGCTGATGATGGGCGGTCACATCCCTGCTAAACCCCAAAACTTTGTACTTGACCCTGATAGTGAACTTTTGTACAGCAGGTTAAGCTTCCTAGTAGTGGGGTTTCAACCACACTGAGAGAGGTTTGCCTTCCCTGGGTGGCAGAAGGGGAGGGGACCAGACTCCACTTTGGTGGCAGAGAGCACAGCCAGCATCTCTCTGGCTCAAGCCTCTTTTCTCTCCCCCTCTGCTGCAAGGGAGAGAAGGCCCTATTTCCCCTTTTAACAGATGGAATAACTGAGGCAGGGGACACAAGCCAAACTGTTCAGCTAAGAAGCGGCGGAGCTGAGCTCATCTCTGCTGACGCTGGTTCTCAGCCCTTGCAGCTCCACAACCTCAGGTGCACCTCTGACCCAGAAAAGGCCAACAGCAGGGAGCTGGTGGGTGCACGATCAGCTGAGGCTCGGGTGCCCAGGAGG
The DNA here is from genome assembly GCF_009834535.1 of Camelus ferus. Lineage (NCBI taxonomy): Eukaryota > Metazoa > Chordata > Mammalia > Artiodactyla > Camelidae > Camelus > Camelus ferus. The sequence goes on from NC_045725.1 coordinate 15,103,367, forward strand.
GGAAGTGAGCTGTTCCATCCCCCTGGTGGCTCTGAGGCTCTCCTGGAAGGCCTGCAGGGGTGACTGGACTTGGTGTCTGATAGCTGCAAATTCCTGGCAATACGGACCTGAAGCTGCTGCGGGTCTGTTACCCCACAGCCTGGAGCAGGAATTTCTGAACTAGGGTCTAGAGCCCTCGTCTGTATCCTAGTCCCCAGCGGCCTCTTGAGTGTGCCCTGACTGCTTTTACTTTCCAGTTGTTGAACCCTGAGCTGTATGCCCCGGAATTAATTAGATGCCAGATGTGAATCCTACCTCTTCTACTCGCTGACTGTGATTCAGGCAGATCACTTTCTGTCTTGAAAACTCTATTTCCTGTTCTGTAAAATGGGTTCACTAACCGGGAAGCTTGACAAGCTCATCCTTGGAAGGCACTGGGAAATGGTCTTAACATCAGCCCACCCTTTAGATCAGAGAAGAATCCGAGGTGCTCAGAAAACTCTGTACAGACCGAGGATGTCTGCAGCCAGGAGCGGGGGTGGGCTGTCAACCCAGATCCCTATGAGTGCTGGGTTTGCTTGTGAACACAGGGAGCCTTTCTTGCGTTGCCTCCAGGGGCAGGGCACCTGGGATCAGTTGTTCCCTTTCGGGGATCAACTTTTGGGGAAGCTCTGCCCCGACTGCCAGGACTGGTAGGGAAGGAGGGCCCCTCTCAAGCAGCCTTCCGCAGACTCTGCTCTCAGATTCCATGGGCTGCTTCCAGGGCCTCTGTGACTAAAACTGAGTTGTGGGTATCTTTTCCTCATTCTGCAGAAAAGAGTTAAGCTCGTGCACAGTGCAAAGGTTTTCTCCTTTAAATGTTCTCAAAACATGGACAACTGGTAACCGCTTATTTATTTTGGGAAACTAGTCAAAGGTGTTTGCTGATCTCAGGCAAAATTATGAACTTCATGATATGAATGTGATAAATGAGTATTTCATGCATTCCTGGAAGAGCAACATGCCTCTGGGTGTCTGTCCCCACCCGAGCCAGAGAGCTGCTGACTGGAGGGGGAGCCGCTGAGGATCGCCTCCTACCAAGCTCCCTCCCCACTGGACGCAGGGCAGAGGAGCAAACGCTGGAGGCCTGAGTCCTGGCCACGCCACTGACCCTCTGCCCGTGTTGACCTTGAGGGAAGGCTCACCTCCGGGGGCTGCAGGGGTCTTCTCTACTCCCCCAGCCCCACTGTATTTGAAGAGATGAACAGCTGAGGCAGGGAGAGAAAGTCATGGTCTGTGTTCCCTGGGGAGCAGAGTCTGGGATGGAGATCAGGAGGCAGCGCACTTACTAAGGAGCGCCCTTAGGGTCAACAGGCAGACAGGAAGGGAGAGGGGGCTGGACTGGGCAGGGGGAGGAGGTGAGCTGCAGTGCAGTCTGGGTGGGGAGTCCTGATTCTATGGGGGCTTCTGAAGTTGGGGTGACTCTTTAGAGTTGTCCCAAGATGGAGAGAAGGGGCAGGTCTTCGCATCCCAACGTCTGCTCTAGTCATCAGATGGGGACTGCTGTGACTTTGGGCTGGCCGCTGTCCATCCCAGGCAATTTCTGTAAGGCTGACCACTGAGGACTGTCTGCCACAGGGGGTGAGTGCGTTGTTCCTGAAGCGGGACCTGGGTGCACGTCTCAGCGAACACCCCAGTGAAGCACTCCTTAACTCTCCAGCGAGGACTGAGGGAGCAGTGCTCAGCGTGACATTTGGTGCTGTGGGGAAACAGAGAAGTGCCAGGTGTGGTCCCTGCTCTCAAAGGCCTGAGGTGGAGCTTGCACACTGGCTTCAGCAGCCACCAGAACGTGGTGTGCAATGATGTGGCATCCACAGATTTACTCAAGGAGGTTCAGAGAAAGGAGCCAGTGGGGGTGGTGATGGAACGCTTCCTGGAGGAGGCAGACATTGAACTAGCCATGAGTCCTGAGGAGGATTTGGGAGGGGGATGGGAGGACATTAGAGTGAGAGGACTGTGAAAGCGTCAGTGAGACAGGTGTGGGGGCCAGGGATTCCCACTGCCCCAGAAGTCACCCCCACAAAGCTCCCTAGAAGCAGAGCCAGATGGGCAGAGCTCACAGCAGCTGCTACCCCCAACTGAACTAAAGAGAAGGAAAACTCCAGGCTCCTGATGGGCCCCAACCCAGACTGTTAGAAGTCTCCAGAGCTGGCCTCCTAGCAGTGAGAGTGGGGAAGCTAATGGAGGCACCAGCGGTCCATCGGCTGATGCCCGTGTGACTAGGGAGACAGGAGAGCCGTTCTCCAAATTAATTTGTTTCATTAAGCAAGGTCTCAGAACAGTTAATTTATTCCATGTGCAAAGCAGATTTGAAAACAGGAAAAGAATGCCACGGTCCTCCCCAGCTAGTGTCAGATGGCGCTGCTGGGCGAGAGGCAGGAGAGCGAGCCATTCCCACATCTCTGAATGCCACCCCCTCCCTGGGTCCCCAGATGGTGCAGTCGGGCCACATCCTGGATGCTGCAGGGTGAGCAGAGCCGCCAGCAGCTCCTGCGGCCTCTGTCCTATGATTGACCATGACTGTCCTCTAACTGTACGACCAATTAGCAATCTCGCCCCTCCTTCCCTTCCTCTGCAGCCACGTGCCCAAATGCTCCCTGGGTGCCAGGCTCTTTCCCTAGGGCCAGCATTAGTGTCAGCTATCAGATGTGATTTTGCAAGCTCTCTGTGACATCATCTAGGTCACTGATAAAAATGAACAGGACATCTGGAATTAATGGTGATGGCTAGGCAACTTCGGGAATGTACTAAAAATCCTGAATTGTGTAATTTAGAAGGGTGGATTTTGTGGTATGTGAATTATATCTCAATTTTCTTTTAAGTTTTTTTTTTTTTAAATGGATCAGGCAGGTCCCAGGATGGAGTGATGTGGCAAGCCCCCGGAAACACTCCCGGCATCTTGATGTTTGCAGGACTCCAGCAGTGTATTGGGATAGTCACCCTTTCAAAAAAGGACGTAGATTTGGTCTGGCCCCGTCTTGGTCCGTGTGACTCTGTGCTAGCTATGAGTAGTAACATCTTCTCTTCCAAATCACCTGCTTGGGGATCTCTATGGGAGAGATGCTATCTGTGTTTTTCTGACTTACAAAAATTGGAACTGTATATGCACAGCTGCAGTGTCTAGCACCTTGTTCCTCAGGATCGTCAGGGGCCGTTGGTGGCCTCGCGGGGAGAGCTCTCTCTTTCTGAGCCGTGTTGCTTCATCTCTTAAACAAGGAGAGGAGCCCGCAGAGTGCCCGTCTCTCTCCCGTGACTTCCTCCAGGGCTCTCAGCATCATACTGACGGTGCTCTAGGTGGGTCTGCCTTTCCTGGCCCAACACGAGTTCTCCGACGGAAGGCAGACCTTTCTCTTAGCGGCTCCCTTCACTTGCCATCATCCTCCTGTCAGCAGCCTCATGCTTGCCTCCTCCTTCTCACTCTAAATACAAACATTTAATTTAGAATTGTCGTTAACGCTTGTTAAGCTCACTGTCTGACACGCTCTTTGATGGCCATCACTGGTTATGGGAGACCCCTCATTCCCTTCTGAAGTCCACCTTACCCCTCCTCCTCTTCATGCCTGGCTCCCGGGCAGAGACCCTGGGCGATGCCACTGCTGCCTCCGGACCTGTCTCTGAGTCACAGTTACTTTCTGGAACTTGCTGTTCCCTTTGGCACCTCACATCACTCCTGCAGTCATGGAGCCCTTCATCTATGAAGATGACTAAGCCCCAGGTCTTGTCCGCCAGGAACTGATCAGGAATTAGTCTAGTTCAGAGTCCTAGGTCCATCCATCAGCTCATTCACGAGTCGTTAAGGTAGCCCTTTTGGAAATACAGTCGATCCTCATTACTTCTTAGATTCCATATTGTAAACTTGCCCCCTCATTAAAATGTGTTTGTGGCCCTAAATCAATACAGTGTTTTCACAGTCACTCATGGACACGCCCAGGGTAGGGGGGGAACTTGAGTCGCCCAACACACAGGTGACTCTCTGCTTCCTTGCTCCAGCTCTCCTGTCGTGAACAAGTGTCCTTCTCACCATCTGTTTAATGCCGTGTGTTTTCCATTGATGTGCTTTTATTGGTGAATTTGCTGTTTCAGATGGCCCCCAAGCATAGTGCTGAAGTGCTGTCTAGTGTTCCTAAGAGCAAGAGGCTGGGATGTGCCTTCTGGAGAAATATGTGTATTAGATAAGCTTCATTCTAGCCAGAGTCAGTGCTGTTGGCGACAAGTTCAGTGTTAGTGAATCGACAATGTATATTACATAGTGTCTTTAAACCAAAGCACACATAAAGCGAGGTTATGTATTGATCAACTGGAGAAAACATTGTGACCAGAGGCTCGCAGGGACCTCACCCTGTCTTCCTCCTGGGAGCAGTGGTTCTGCAGTTGCTGATTCAGTGTGCACAGGATAGTTACATAGTTACATAGAATGTAACACCGTGAATGATGAGAAAGGACTGTGCTTGCCCTTTAAGACAGGAGGAGAGATGCTGAAGATACAGGACTATGTTGTAAGTGCTGGGGTTTTAGGCCTGAGTAATTTATCTTGCTCTCCTGCGGGTAGCAGAGATGGCAGGACAGAAGAAAGGAGCAGGGGACACTTCCTCCGCGGTCGTCACCTGGCTTGGGTTTCACAGGCCGGACCACTGCTTCATTTGCCCCGTCCCAAAGCCCCCCGACTGCTCAGCCCTGCAGTGACCATCATTGTCATCCTGTCATCAGGAGCCCAGGGGACAGCGAGACAGATTACACTCCCGTTGCCCGCGGTTTGTCTTTATATCGCAGCAAGGAAATTGCCCTCATTAAGCCCCTGCTAAAGATAGATAAGAAAATGGGACAGGCAAACCCCCACCTGGCAGGCAGCCCTGTCAGATTCTAAGCAAAATGAGTCAGATAGGAATTATTTTTAGGCTCCTTCTCCTCCTCCCCCACGCCCACCCCCAAACGAGCTCTCTCGAAAAGAAGAACAGCTCATTTCTTGAAGCCAGGTGTCCAGGTCTGTGTGTGGTTGACATGAAGGCCCTGGTACGCCTAGAGAAGACCCCTGCCTTTGTACAGATAGTAATGGCCCAATCATCCTCTGAGCAACGCCCGCCTCACCCGGCACTGCTGGGCGGAACAGGCTGCCCAGAGGACCCTGCAGGCTGGCCCACAATGCTCTCGTTCCTGCCCCTCCTTCCTGGCACGTGCTCCGTGCTCAGAACCTGCTCACGGCATCACACTTCATGGGAAAGTAAACCAGCCCCTCTGAGGTCCCTCTCCCGGGGAAGCACCAGCACGTCCTTGGGCCCAGGACCCGCGTCCGTGCGTGGCCATGGTGTGCGTTTTGGCAGAGCTCCCAGTGCCAGGCCTGCCCGCCCTGGCAGTGGGCACCTCCCAGCCCGTGCCTGCCGCTGGGAAGCTGAGTGCGGCTCCTTGTTTTTCCTCTGCTCCTTTTTCCAGCTATTAGGATTCGTTCAGACCTCTTGAGCCCTAGATGGCAAAGGAGGAAGACCTGGGCCAAGGAAGCTGACTGAAGAGGAGGCGGGGCACATGCCTCGGGGCCTGGAGAGCAGGAGAGATGCTGACTAGGAAAGTGGTCGTATAGAGAGCGATGTTCTGTCTCCTGGGTCTGTGCTGGGGACGGGAGGTAGCATGGACACCAGGAGCCAGCCACCCGAGCTGGTCTAGTTACTTCCCTGCAGAAGTCTTAGCCTCTCTTCTTCTGAAATGCTGGACATTTGGGACTGGCTCCCAAATGTTAACCCGCAACCCTCTCGCCGTTGCTGGAGCAGATGGAAACAGACAATTCCAAGGGCCCCTTTGCTGGGGACACCCTGCATGGTGGGCCCCGAGGCCAGGGCCAGGCTCACTTGCCATCAGGATCAACTCATCCCTCACCGGCCAGGGGCTCTTGAGATGACAAGGACCCCAGCCAAGCTCATTCTTCTATTGTCCCCAAGGACATTAACATGCAGCCCGCAGGGATGCAGGTAGATGGTGTGCGATGGCAGGTACACGAGAAGGCCCAGGACCCTGCCCGGCTCTAAGTACGGAGGCTGAGGCCCCTCTGCCCAGCGTTCACTTCTGGGTCCCCTCCGTCCTGGCCAGCGTGCCAGGGCGGAAAGAGCGCTGGGCCGGCGGCTGTGGCGTCTGGGGTTCCCTCCTTGTGTGGCCCAAGGCAGTTTCCTCACATTTTGGAGCCCGTGGTTTTCTCAGCTATAAAATGGGGTTTCTGATTTCAGTGCTCAAATGTATTAGGGAGAGTGCAGGGCTAAAGATGACAAAGAACTCTTCCCAGGAATATTCCATTCCTTATCTGTGGGCTGGAAAGACAGAGATGCTCCCCGGGCCTGCTGGGGCTTTCAGTGCAAATAGCTAGCCTCCCTTGTGTCTTTAACCCAGCCCATTCACCCTCTCCAAAAAGTTCCAGAAATCTGGGCCATGTCTGCTACTCCTATGTACATCTTTTGGGACCAAATCTGGTCTAAGTCTGCACCCTGGGCACCCAGCGGTGCCTGGCCAAGCCTTCACACTCCCAGCAATCTGGCTGCCTGAGATGGGACACTGCATGCAACCACCTTACCCACAGGGTGGGCAGTGCGTTGCATTGGTTCTGGGACCCTTTTTGATGGGCCACCAGGCAAGCCTGGCCCACCCTGAGTCGTGCCCGGCAGTCACTCAGTGATTTAACAGGCACTTCCAGAATGCTCACTAGGTTCAGACATGCTAAACCTTTTACAGTTATCAGCTCATATAATCTTTGCAACAACCCTAGGACAGAGATGCTGTTTTTATTTCCATTTCACAGATGAGGAAAGTAACTTGCACAGAGAAGTGGAGTAACTCCCTTCAAGTCACAGAGCTGGGAAGTTGCTGAGCTGGACTGCAAACTCAAACAGCCCAGCTGCAGAGCCTGGGCCCCTAACCAGTTCTCTGCTGGAAAACTTCTCTCTGTCCCCTCTTCAGCACGCTCGGCCTCCTGTGGACACCCATGATTAAGCCCCTGATTAACTCAGAGCCAGAGGCAGTAAAGGCAGCCCGGGGCGGGGGTAGGGGGCGCTCTTTTCACAAGGCCTGGGGACTGGAGGCTAGGGCATCGTTTAAAGGAATGAACAAATGAAGAGGTTTCAGACAAGACCCACCAGACGGGGTCGCCCACCCTCTGCCCTCTGCGCCCCTGCACCAGGTTAGTCACGCCGGTAGATCCCTTCCCTGGTCCGGGTGACTCACGCGTGGACATATTTAGGAAGTTCCTGCAATAGCCCAGAGATTTCCCAGGTTGAGGGGGCCCCACCTGGTGAGAGGCCAGAGGAAGGGCGCTGTGAGTCCCAGGACGGTGGGCAGCTGTCTGGGGAGGACAGTCTCGAGGGGCAGAGCTCCCCCCAGCCCCAGGAGGGTGAGCTAGGCCACGAGGGTGCCCTCCACGCCCCCGGGCTCCCCAGCAAGGACGGGAGCACAGGTTTTAAAAATACCAAAGAGCCTTCCTGCCTGGGTCAGCGTTTACCCTGAGCTCCGAGAGTTATTTCTGTGTCTTCCCAGTAATTTAATTTTAGCCATTTATTCCAATGTGTGTGTTTTTTGGGGAAGCCAAGGTGGCCTCTATTATGGTTTGCAGTATTTTGGGAGGCCCTGGTTTCCAGAAGTGATGCAGGGGCTCAATTAGGCAAGACATCGGCAAACAGGATTAAAATAACTCCCGAACACAGGCCCGTGGGTCCCCGGGGGCGATGCCTGTGCTCAGACCCCCGGGGGGAACGAAGACCAAGGTGTCCTCTGCGTGCCCAGGGTCATCTCTGAGGTGGCAGTTTGTGTCATTGTCTCCAGCTCTCCGAGCACCTGCAGGCATCGTTTCAAAATGCAGAGTGGGTGGAGCTGCCGAAGACGGACAGCCGAGCGAGGGGAGCAGACAGGCCCACACCAGTGGCAAGTTCAGTAGGTCCAGCTTGTAGGCGGATGCACAAATCCACCAGCAATTTATGGGAGGCTTAAAACTTAGTCACTCACCCTTCACATTGCAGAGGGTTTTGGAGGAAGTCTTAAACAGCAGTCAAATAGGCCTTCAGAACCCCCCCCCCCCCCCCCCGCCATTGCCGGCTATTCCAGACCCGCCCCCACAACCCACCCAAGACGAGCCCGCCCCACCCCGGATGCCCCCCCCCCCCTCCTTCTAACGCACTGCCCTCGCTCACTGCGCTCCCGACGCCAGTCTTCCCTCAGTTCCCTGACCAGGCCGGGCTCAGTCCTGCCTGCGCGTGACCCACCCCTCTGCTTGGGTTCTTCCTCGCCTGGCTCTGGCCGTGCTGCCCCCTCTCTCGTGTTGCCCCTCACCGTCCAAGCTCTTTTTTGTCCTCCCTTGATCCTCTCCTGACCTTCCCCCATGGTTGCTAGAAGAGCTGTCCCCGCCACGCCCGAGTTCCCTGGCTCACCTGGAGCAGGTGCAGCAGCTGAGGGATTCAGGGACCGGCCGGGGCGGGGGGGCGGGGCGCGAGCATGAAGGACACTCACTGGTGTGTGGGAGGGCCAGCCCGTCTCCTGAGTCACCTCTCCAGGTGAGCACCCGAGCCCGCATCGTCTGTGGCTCGCCCCTCCCTCAGGAATACCGCTGCCCTTCAGCTGTCTTCAAACTCATCTTTTCAGCTTAAGGGGAGCATGCTGTGGACAGAGGATCCAATTTCAGGCTTTCCCTTTATCGGGGTTGACACTGAACTTGGGAAAGATGTGTGTAGATTCAAAAAGATGAGAAATATGTTTAGGGAGAAATAAGTACTACATGGGGCTGTGTGCGTGTCTGTGTGCCCGAGTGGCCACAGCAGACGCATGCCCCAGCCTGGCTCGGTGCGTCAGAGAGCAGATGGTCACCCTGAGCAGGAAACCTGGTGCCTCTGAACTGTGAGCTGTGGCCAGGCCTGTGAAAGGCTGGGCAGGGCCCAAGGTGGGACAAGCAGAGGGCAGGTTTCTGACTTTGCCTTGATGATCCAGAAGGCTGGCACATAGTCAGGAGTGGGGTGGGGAAGGTAATCTTTAGGACCTCTCCAGGCAGGGCCCAAGGGAGGCCAGCCCCCTCCCAAGGAGCCTTCTGACTTCGGTCCCGGGCGCCCTGTCCTGGCTGAAGCTCTAGTTCTGTACATTGACCTTGACCTTGGTGCTTACTCTGCATGCGATTAGGGAAACCATCTCGGCCTCCTCATCTTCCCCACCTCCCCCTCCTCTCAAGCCGTTCCTTGTGTATCCAGTTTGACCTCTCTTGCATCTCATCTCATGAACTGGGGTGTCAGGAGTCAGTCTAGCCTTAACGGGTAACCCAAGGCAGGTCACTTTGTATTTTCATGGGAGCCTTTAGTGATGACCCAGAGTTAAGAGAATGACCTTGTGCTGAGAGTTTGGGGCACACTTGGGTGTGCTGACTTGTCTAGACTTGGTTTGGGTCGTCTTGCTAGAAGTGGAGCCTCCAAGGCATGACTTCACCTCTCTGAGACATGCTTCTCGTCTACAAAATAGGACATCTGCCTTCTATGGCTCCTTTGCAATTCCAATGTGATGATGCTCTGAAAATAGGTAAAATATCGAGGGCTGCTCAAACGTGAGGACTTACTGCCTGCATGTGTTTGTGGAATATTCATCTGTGTTTATAGCTGTGTGTGTGTGTGAGAGAGAGACAGACTGCTTTAGGGACTCTGCCAGTTATTTCCAATGATGGTTTGCTGGACACAGAGCTTGGCTTCCATGTTTGTATTGGTTATCCATTGCTGCATAACAAATTACTCCAAAACTTAGAGCTTCAGACAGCAAAGTTATTATCTCACACAATTTCCACGGGTCAGGAACCCAGGAGCAGCTCAACTGGGTGGTTCTGGCTCAGGGTCTCTTTTGAGATTTTGGACGAGGTGTTGGCAGAGACTGTGATCACCTGAAGACTTGATTCAGATGGGACTGGAAGATCCACTTTCGAGCTCACTGACGTGGTTGTTGGCAGGCCCTAGTTCCTCACTGGCTGTTGGCCGGAGGCTTCATTTCCTTGCAATGTGGGCCTCTCCGTAGGGTGCTCATGACAGAACGAGTGGAGAGAAAGAAGCTGTCAGGTCTTTTGTAGCCTAATCTCAAAAGTGAAATACCATACTTCCTGCCATATTCTGTTGGTCAACACAGACTAACCCTGGTACTGTGTCGGAAGGGACTAAGAAGGGTGTGAATGCCAGTGGGTAGGGACCATTGGGGGCCATCTTCATCTGTTTCTAGTTCCTTCCTGTGTCTTTTTTTTTTCCCTTCCATTTTACACGGTCTAGTAAAAGACACTAATAGCTTAGAATGGGTTGAGGGTTTTTTGTGTTTTTCTCTTTTCTGGTTCAACTTCAGATCTTTCCAAGAATGCCTTCCTTGTCCTCTCCTCCCCTGTCCACTGGTACCCTCCCTGTCCATGGCTCCTGCCTACAGGGGAGCACAAGTTAGAATGTTTCCTCCCTGGGGAAGGTTTTAAACCAGAGGATACTCTTGTCTGACGTTTGGGATGCACCTGTCCTCCAGGGGTCCAGCAGGTAATACCAGGAAAAGGGAACTTCCCATGACACACACACACTCACATACATGCTCTCTCTCACACTCACTTACACTCATTTTCCCCTAAACTCTATAATCACGATGGTTATAAAAGGTTGTGCTTTAGTTGGAAGCATATTGAAATACTTGAATCCATCAGACACTGACAGGAGAGGCTTCCTTGGGTAGGAGACGGAAGAATACAAATACTAACAACACAAGTCAAGGTGTCTTACATGGCCTTTCTCATGCTTTCCCTGGAGCAGGCCTGGGAGGCAGAGAAGATGGATTTCGTGGCCCCGAATATATAAGAGTATATATAATACACATATAAGAGTAATGTAGGTGAAACCCAGAGAGGCTGCATGATCTGCTCAAGACCTTGCAAAATGGAGACTGGTCTCAGACATCGGAATATCCAGATTCTTGCCATGGGATCCTAGAACGTTGGCCCTGTGCAGGGGGACATGCGCTCCTTTTTCACCTTCTGCAGGATAAATGGTGATCCCAGGTCATCTGCCTACATGGGTGAGGGTGATCCTGCCTACGATAGAAGACCACATGCTGTCAGGGTTCAGAACAGTGAGCGGAGGAGCAACATCCCTGAGAACTAAAACAGCTGTGATGGGTGTGCTGAGAGGCTGTGAGGGACCACACAGTGGGGACGGGCAAAGGGGACCCCCCTCTTCCATCTGTTCCTTCCAGTCCACCCAGAGGCTCTTCGCCCTCCTTTCTCAAAGCATCACTGGGAGCACTTCAGGAGGCTCTGGCTCCAGATGGAGTCCCTGGAATGAAGTGACAGTGAACCCCTTTTGCCTCTAGTTGTGCTGTCCAGCACACAAGCCGTCGTGGTTATTCAGGTTAGTTAAAGTTGAGCAGAGTTAGAATTTCAGTTCTGCAGTCACACTGGCCACATTTCAAGTGCTCAGTAGCAACATGTAGCTAACGGTTACCGCACTGGACAGATAAAGACCATCTCCATCCTCCCAGGAGGACCTGTTAAATGGCCCTGGTCTACAGAAACTCCCGGGTCCTGGAGAGCCAGGCATGGGGTTGGAGGGGAGGAGAGCAGATTGGAGTGGAAGATTCTGAGGGTCTGGAAGGGACCCTGAGAGCAGAAGGAAGGAGCTGAAAGGGAAAAGTGTTCCTTGAGTAAAGCATCCCCTACTCCTCTGTGGGGCTTAGGAAGGGTCTGCCCCTCCCTCGTCTGTGTCTGGGAATGAGGGTCAGTGCCCACCCTGCTGGGGTCCAAAGCCTACAGGGGCCACCAGAACTGCTGAGAATAGTGCAGCCTCCCCTAGACCTGTAGGGGGCATCACCGAGAGGTCTGTGTAGAGCCCTCCTGGGTGATTGGGGCAGAGCCCTGGGCAGAGGGAGAGACACCAGAAGTTTCTGCAGAAAGGGAGTGCCTGTCCCCACTGTTGGCTCCCAGCCCTCTGTCCTTGACTAGAACTCCATTATCCATCTCATTCCCAGAGAACTCCCAGCACAAACCATGCCTCCAACAGTTCTTCCCAGGCTCCATTCAGGGCACTGGTAAGGGCTTGATTTGTTCTGTTAAGCGAAGGGGTGAGTAGATGGGTGAAGATTCTTCAAATCAGATCTTATATGGAAACTAAATATATACCAACCAAAGTAGACCGCCTCTGTTTTGATCAGGTTGGGTCTAGAAACTCACCTGTCCTCACTGCCGCTGTCCCTTTGTCCCCACTGGTGTAAAGTAAGTTACTAAAGCTGCTCTGTGTGGAGCGCCCCCTGTGCTGACTGGGTCAGTGGGCAGCTGCCTTTCCCCATAAAGTACTGGGGAGAAAAGCTGAAAGCTTCACGGGCCATGTGGTCTCGGTCACCACTGCCCCTCTGTGACTCCGCATTGTAGGGCAAAAGCAGTCACTGACAATATGCAAACAAACAAGAAGGGTGGTGTTCCCGCAACACGTCATTCACAAAAACAGCTGCTGGCTGGATTCAGCCCATAGGCCGTCGTTTGCAAATCCCTGATCTAGACTGTCACGACAACACCGAAGAGAAGGAAATTTCTGTTTACGCCTTCCGGCTGAGAAGGCCAAGGTGCAGCAATGTGAGGTCACCTCCCCGCCTCTGCTCTCACCGGCCTCTTGGGGCAGATCCAGGCTGTCTGGCCTGAGGTCACAGCCCCTGTCCCTCCACCTTGCCTGGGATGGAGCATCTACCCAGGGTGGCCCCAGGACGGAGGTAGCAGGAAGCCAGAAGAGAGGTCCCGTGAGGCGGCGGGCTGTCCTACCCCATCCCCGCAGCGTGCTCTGGTTCGTGAAGACGGTACTGCCATTCTCAGAGAAGCACGCCTCAGGGCTGGGTGCTTGCTTGAGCTCTGCTCTGCTAAGCCTCACACATCCTGTTGGACAGAAGTCCCTGGAGATGCATTTGGATGTGGAGGCTGCAGAAGGCCGGGCTGAAGGCTGCCATGGGAGACCTTGGGATACGGACGACCAAGGAGTAGCCACTGATGCCTAATGGCACTTGGAAGGCTCTGGGAAAGATAGTGTCCCCTGCCTCCCTGCAGCTACTGAGGCAGGACTTGGGAAGGCAGAAGGTGGGAGGGGAAGGAGGGCCAGCAGGGCAGTGCACAGATGGGACAGGTCTTGCCTCCACAACTGGGCTGGCCAGCCGGCCCAGACCCTGCCCTGCATGGGGCTCTGCCATGCCCACCATGGGGCAGCCACCACCCAGAGCTGACGCAGCAGCCCAGAGCACCCACAGGCTAAGAGCAGTCTCTTGCTCTTAGTGGCCTGTCTTTGAGCAACCCCTTCTGGACACAAAGCTTCCCATCTACCGTCTACGATCTCTCAGGTCATAGCCTCTCCCGCAGATAACCTGGCCCAGCCAGCAGAGCGCTGTCCCTGCTACGCCCGCTGCAGCCCTCCAGCCGTGCTGCGGACACAGGGCTGCCCAGCACTTGGCCAGAACCCCCACCCAGGGAGTAGACAAGGGGAGGCGCTCACTAATCTGAGCAACCGTCCGGGGACTTTATTTAGCTTGGTGTCTGCGGAAGAGGCATGGTGAACTCTCTGTAGATGTACGACCTACACAGAAGCCCACCTGTCCTCACCACCGCACAGTATGAGTGAATGTGATTTTGAGAGACATTGGGGTCCTGTTGCCTGAACTTCCATTAGTGAGTTCCCACCTCATTGGGGTTTAAAAATTGACATTCCCTGAAGTCCTTTCCAAATGGTAGCTTCCTGGAGGAGGTATATCCCCAGGCTCTGGGACACCTTCCTGAGATTGACTTTGTCAAGTTTGTGGATTACAGATAGGGGAGGGGGACAAAGGGGGATGGCATGGGGTGGGCGAGGTGGGGGTGGGCTTGAAGTCCCAGCTTGGTTGCCTGAAGATTGTGTCTCAGCCCTGCCGCCCCTTTTGGGAGTGGCGGCCTCCCGCTTGCAGTAAATCCCTCAGACCCCACCCAGCCTGGGTAGTTGAAATGGGACTAGCTGGGCTCTTTGCCAACCACTGCCATCCTGGGGGAGCCAGCCGAGAGCAGGGTGAGGGGAGGGGCTCTCTGGTGAGTGACAGAGCCGTGCCCAAGCCCCAGGGAGCACCCTGCAGTTAAGAAGGGTCGGGGGGAGTACTAGGGACACAGATGGCCTGGTGGGGTCTCGGGTCCCCGTCAGCTCTGCTGCCAGGGTCAGGTTGTACCAGCTTCCGTGGAGTGCTTCTGGGTGAGTGTTTAGACCATGCTGCAGAGGGCTGAGCTGGCCCATTCCACCACAGAGCAACTGGGAGTGTTGAGACCGAAGAAAGTTCTGTCTGCCCAAGGTTTTTCATTGTGTAAGAGCAGCATTGTTAAAGAAGACAGCTGCCCCCATCTCCTTCAGGCTCCCATGGGGGCCCTCCTAGCCCTGCTTGGCCAACAGACCCTCCAGCCCACCCTAACTCCCCCCGGAAATCCCAGCTAGCCCGTCCCTTCTCCAGGTCTCTCAGGGCTGGCTCTCAGAGCAAGGCTTTTCCATGGTAAAGACCCACCTTCCCATCGTAAAAGCCCTGTGGCGGGTCTTAATTCTGATGGATGTAGCAGTAATTTGGGGTTCAATAATGGGGGTATTTGCAGATAGAGCTGACCATCTCCCCCGAGGCAGGGTTAATGCTCGGCAAGGCCATTAAGGATGTTGGGTGTTTCAAACTCCACTGAGCCTGTTCTCTGAGCTGTGGCTCAAATCCAAAATGGGAACCTCCAGTAGCGGGAGGGGCCAGGCTTAAGCTCCACCCCCTGCCCCCGGACCAGGAATGGGGAGACCTGCAAGGCTGCCCCTTCTGGCAGGGACTGCCCACCAAAAATAGGTCAGGGCCACCCCCCTTGAGCATTGCTGTGGTCAAAGAGATGATGTCAGATTAGCTGTGTTAAAATTGCTCGAATCCCAGGATTCATTGGGATTTGTCTGCATCCTGTTTATCATAGGACAGCATTCTGGGGCAGAGAGGGAATTTTTCCTTTAGAGGCTGAGGCACTTTGTAGCATTGGCCTTACCTACCTGATCCCCAGGGTGGGGGGAGCAATGCCTGTCACCAGCCCCTGTACAGATAGGCAAGGGAGGCCTGGACAAGGGGGCTTTGGTCAGGAAGAGAGCGTCTCCTGAGTGCTTCTCGCAGGCCTAGGTCTGTGCCAGGCGTTCCAGGAGTTTATAGTCTATTTGGAGAGAAAAGGTATACTGAACAGTTTTCACTTGATAACACTGGTGTGTGTCTGTGTCTATGGGTGTATGCATGTGTGTTATACGTTTTGTACATGTATGTGTGCGTGCGTGTGACGTGTGTGTCTATGTATGTGTATATGAATGTGTGTACTTTGTGTGTGTAATAGTACAATGCCAGGCCAAAGAAAGATTCCTGGAGTCTAGAGTAGCCAAGAAGCCTTCCTGGAGGAGGTGGAATGTGATCTGTCTCGTCAGTAGGCCAGACAGAGGGCAGGGGGAAGCGCATTCCTGGTAAGTGACTGAGCAGGAACAAAGGTGCCAGGTTGGGGCCTGCCTTGTGTGGTGTCAGGGACAGTGGGCAGGGTTCCTGATGGCAGAGGACACCGAGGGACCAAAGACAGAGGTGTGTCAGGGAGGGTCCTCTGTGGAAGGCACGAAAAGCCAGCCAAGAGTTTAGATCCAGTGCACCAAGCTACAGACACATCTCTCAATGCATTATATGCAGAGGTCCAAGCTAGGAGGGGACGTCACTGGAGGGGGCAGCAGGGGCCAAGGCACCTGGTTGGAAGTCATGTGGCATGTGGTGGGTGGCAAGAGGAGGAAGATTCATGTCAGAGAGAAGGAGATGAGACTGGAAGCTGGGGGAGTAGAGATGTTGTGGAGGGAGGAGAGGGTACCTGAACAGAATCTGTACCTCCAAGGAAGCCTCGGCCTTTTGTCTTGAGTCACAGTGCCCAATTCTCATCCTTTTAGGCTGGAGTCTGTAGAAGGCTTGCTGGCGATGCAGTTTCCCCATCAAAACAGGTCGTGATCAGAATGTGAGACATCGTCCCACCCATGGGTGCTTAGGGCAGGTGAGAGGGCATAGGTGCTCCCTTTCCACCTGCTGTCCTCCCTGGGAGCTCTGGCCCATGGATGGGCCGAGACAGGAAACACCCCGGGCATGCTTGTGGAGGGGAGGATGGACAGCCTCTGGGAAGGGCTGGGCTGGTCACTATCCCACGTGTCAGGGGAAGTGGAGGAGTCGGAAAGGGCACGCCAGGGTGGTCTGGCAGTTGGGATGGCCTTGTTCCTGGGAAAGGTTGCCACGAAGCCTTTTCCCCAGCTTCTCCCTAGCAGCAACTCTTCCTTCCCTGAGTGTTAGTGAAAACCTGCAATTACACAGCCACCCCTGGGTGGGAGCGTTTAGACTTCCTCTTCTTCCAAGATACACTGAGTCAAGGCCCAGTCAGTGTAGAAAGTGGATGCCTCTCCCACGTTCCTTCCCTCGTGGCCCCACGGGGGCTGTGGGTAATGAGCGGGGTGATTATGTATTTCATATCCGGGATTAGGAAGGTGAAGGGGATTGGATAGATGCCTGTGTGTCTCCAGGCTCTGAAGCTGGCCATCCTCCTGCTCTTGGCACTCCCTGGGACTACTCAGCAGATCCCACAACATCCCTGGGGTTTGGGGCCTTGTCTGCCTCCAGCTACACTCAAGAGAAGTCAGAGCTGTGGGCGGAAGCTTGGGAGAGGACTTTGGGCTGGAATACGTGATGCGCAGCTTAGCAGAAAGCTCCACCCGGGCTGCACTTTGGGATGGCTCAGAGCTTTGCTCTTTTTCTTCCAGTGATTTTTCTTTGGGGCATATTTATTTCCTGGCCTCTTGCCTTTGCTGGTGTGAGTTGTTAGAGGGTATTGGGAGAGAAGGAGAAATACATAGAATGGGTAGCTCTCAGTTTGCAATTTTCTCTGTAGAAGACAGAATAAAAGCAGCTGTCATGCGTCAGGAACTTTCTGGACCTGCAGCATCTTGGTCAGTTGAGGCCCCAGGCTCTAGAAGGCTTTCCTGGGGCGGGTAACTTGGTCCCGCCTCCGGCAGGAAGTGTACAGAAGCCTCCTGTCAGGGCAGGCCAGCGTCGGGGCTCAGCTGCCTTACCCCTGAGGCAGCATCGGCCCTCTGCCATCCTGACCAGTTCCTTGGCCGCCTGGTGCTCCACCCCACTGACATCTGTGAACTCCCTAAATCTGTCTCTGCTCAGCTGGCTGCTCCCTGCTGACCCCCTGCTTTGCACGTGCACTCCTACCTCCTGCCCACAGTCCTGTCTCCAGGACCCACCTCGTGACTCCACATCACCCAGTAGCCCTTTGCCGTGCACAGAGAAGCCGGTGATGGGTGCTGAGGCTGCTGCACGATGGAATTTATCTTTACCTCCTTCTCCTAAGAAGAAGTTGACCACTTGCATAGTTTGCCAGGAACAGGTTTGGGTCAGCCTCCACACTTGGTCCTCTGATTCACCCTCAGTGTCCACTCCAAGGCCCATACAGATCATCTTATCCAGGCTTCTCATTTTGCAGCGTGAAGGGGGAGCTCCCCGAGGTCAAACACTTGACATTGGCAGAGTCAAACTGTAAGCTAGGTCTCCTGCTTCTGCCCTGATACTTCTAGCGTTTGGCAAGGCCCTGGCCTGCCTACCACGAGGAATCAGGGAGTTCAGAAGTTCAGAACAAGAAGAAACCCCAGAATAACTCACTCTTTTATAAGCCGCTAGACATGGACTTCTAGGGACTGTTTTGCCCCTAACCCAGCGTGGTGGTGCTTGCTAGAAAACAGAATTGAACCACCTTGGTCCAGACAATTTTAAAAATAGGTAAATAAAAATGGCAAAAAATAAAATCTATTCCTAAAAATAAAAAGCAGAGAGAAATAAGTGACATTAAATAATGTTAATTGAGAAAAGCAAAGTGGAAAAAGTATATGCAGAGTGCTACTTTTCTCCCTAAAAGGCAGATATAAATATAGATTAAAGATAATGAATGGATGGATAAACCATAAAACCAATTAAGTGGTTATTTACGGTGGAAAAGGGCGAGGTGGTGGGGGTGTAGAGAGCAGACATCGCTAAACACCTTGTTTTGCAGATTTGACTTTGGAACCCATGTAAATATTTTACATAATTATAAATAAAAATGAAATTGAAATGAAAACAAACCTTTTTGTGAGCCTGGGAAAACAGTCAGGCTGCCTGAGCTGGGGTGTCCAGGAGGCTCCTTAGGTCACCAGCTCCCTGAGCTCCAGGCCCCTGTACCCTCCAGCCTTCTCAACGTCCCACAATGGGTGTCTCTGAAACTTCTCCAACTCAGTTTATCCAAGAGTGAGCTTCTGTCCACCTCAGACCTGCCCTCCCCTAGTCTTCTTGCAGTTGCTGAGGCCAGAAACCTTGGAGACATCTGTGATTTCTCTCCTCCTCTCCACTCACTTCCAGTCTGTAATTCCTCCCAGTCCCACCCTCAAAACAGGTCCAGAATCCACCCGCTTCATACCACCTCTACTCCTGCTCCTCTGGCCCAGGGCATGATTGGCTCCGACCTGCATTATTCCTATAACCCCAATGGTCTCCCTGATTCAGCCTTTTTAAATGTCAATTCTTTGTTCAGAGTCCCCCATTTCACAGAGTAAGGACTAAAGTCCTCTCAGTGGTCTACAAGGCCCCAGGTGATCTGGTTCCCATCACCTCTGACCTCATCATCTACCATCCTCAGTCTGCACTCCAGCTACACTGGCCTTATTGGGGACCTTGAGCATCACTGGCAAGGTCCTACCACCAGGCCTTTGCACTTGCTGTCACCTCTACCTGGATTGCTCTGCTCTCAGATATTTACATGGCTCCTCCCTCAAGTTTTTGCTCAGTGGCACCATCTCAGTGAGATCTGTCCTAAGCACTCTATCTGAAAGTATAAACCCTCATAGGCGAGGGACAGTAAGAGGTACAGACGTCCGGTTATAAAATAAATAAGTCTTGGGAATGTAATGGACAGCATAGGGAATATAGTCAATAGAATCAGAATAACTTTGTAAGGGAACAGATGGTACCTAGACTTATCGTGGTGATCATCTTATAATGTATAAAAATATCCAATCACTATGTTGTACACCTGACACTAATATAATATTGTAAGTCAATTATACTTCAATTTAAACTTTTTTAATAAATAAAAGTGCAGTCTCTCCCAGGGTACCCCACGACCACCAATAGCGCCCCTAGTCCCCCTTCGTGGCTTCATATTCTCCATAGAATTTAATGCCGTCTGGTATTCTGCATGATGTATTTATTCGGTTTACTGTCTGTATCTCCCCATTAGAGATAAGCTCCACAAGAGCAGGGCTTTTGTCACTTGCTCCCCCACCCCACATCCCCAGTGTCGAGAGCACTGTCTGCCTGTAGTAGAACTCAGTAGACATTTATTGAATAAATGAACAGATGGACAAGGGGGTAGCCAGCCCTGCCCTAGGTTACTCACTTTATCCTCTCAGGGCCTTTCAGCAGCTCTGTTACAGTCCTGCCAGCTCTCCGGAGTGCCTTCCCACCAAGATCTCTCCACCACAGCCCAGAAATTAGTCTGTTAAACCACCCAAGGGAGACTAGCGTCAGTGCCCAGATTTGAAGCAGAAGGTGCCAATTCCCACCGTCCACTCTGGGCCTTTATAAGGCAGGCTCAGGCCGGGGTCATTGATCAGCCGCCAGTAGACGGGTGGTGATGGGACTGAAGCCTCAAGCAAGGCCCTAGCGGATGGTTCATGGTGACTCCTATGCAGAGCCTTCTCTGGAAGTGAAGTTCAGTTTAAGCCAGATCATCGCAAATAAAAATCCTTGACGTGTCACCTGGGTGTCTTCCCTGTGTGGTGCCCTGTCACAGGTGAGCCTTAAATGTGCTCCTTGATGTGCCCTCCAGTGGTGGGAGGGCTGGACCTTGCCAGATGTTACCCTGGCTGCCCCAGTGTCATCTTGTCTCATGTCATGAAGGTGTGGTGGGAAGAGCACGAGCCTGGGATCCAAGACCTGGGTGGACCCTCTGTCCTTCCCTAAGTCCATGAGGAAGCTAGAGCCGGCCACCTAGCCTTTGGGACCTCCATTTTTCCCAAACAAAGGGAACTGAGTCACCCGGTCTCTAATTAGAGGGGCCAGCTGCCCTGGTTTACCCTGGACTGTCCCAGCTTTAGCATGGGAAGCTCGTACCCCTGGAAGCCCCGGCAGGCCTGCTGGTTGGTCACCCTGTCTGTCTCTCAGGCTCCTCCCGCCTCCTGGCACCTGACGTTGCAATTCCTTGAATGACATCAGCAGGATAGTATTAATTACTCCTCATACTTCCCAACACCAGTCACATAGATGTGATTCCTCCTGGCTTAGGAGCCTACGAAAGGCAGAGGGAATTGTGGGGCAGAGTTAGCCTAGGTCAACATGGATTATGGAAGGAAGATGGGTGTCTGAAGAGACAGGCCTCCCCCTGAGCTGGATGCCAGGCAAGCACGCCCACTCACTGTGGCCTGTGACAGCGTCAGAAGGGACAGACTTCTGTTTGATGGGCCTTGGTGGGACGTCTCCAATTAGTCTCAAAGGTCCTTCTTTCTGCCTGTTGTCACACTGTGGGAGAGGCCACAGGCCATCCTGCCCTGGCCCTGGCTCTGCCCCTTCGTTCTTTGGCCTGGGCCCTAACCTTCTACTCGGGCTCTTCAATGTTAAGAGTCACAGAATAATCACTGCCACTCATGGGAGAGGGAGTTAGTCCCCACTGTGGGTGTTTCACCCATCCTGGATGAGGGGCATTCCAAAACGGTGGCCTGGCAGAGAGCAGGTGTCAGAGGCGGCAGGAAGCTGAGAGCCCCATGGGGGGCACCGCTCAGTGATGAGTTATGGTTTCAAAGTTCACAGATGCCTTTAGTTAATCCCTCAGTTAAGGAACCATGGGAGGCAGCCATGCTGGTGGTTTAAACACATGCTCCTGTCTGCTCCTCCCCCTCCCGCTCTGTGTCTGCCTGGGTATCTGGGGTGGCCCAGATTGCTTCCTGCTGATATGTCTCCAAGTATGTCAGGCATGCCCATCATATTTAATAAATTCTTAGCACGTCCTCTGTTCAAAGGGCTCTACAGTCATCAACACACATTGTCAGTACAGCCGCCCCTTTGAGGTAGGTGCTTTTATATGCACATTTTACAGGTGGGGCAACTGAGGCAGAAAGAAGGGACATGACTCACCCCGGGTCCCGCAGTGCATCAGAGGCAGAGCCAGGGCCTGCATTCAGGCAGGTTGCCAGACGGTCCTCGCTTACAGCTCCCTTTCTTTCTCTTGGCTTAGCTTCCTGCAACCCCTCTCAGCCACCAGCGACCCAGCCGCTCCCTGGCCTGGCTGCCAGCCCAGCTCTGACCATCCAGCTTCCAGGCTCAGAGAAAGCTTCCTCTCACCAGAACCAAAATTCCTGCCCTTTCTCCACCATCAGCCTCCAGAGCCCCCAAGACCTGGCCCCAACCTAACTTTCCAGCATCTCTTCCCACCACCCCACCTTCATTGCCCCTGCGCCCCATGTCTCAAGTCAGCCAGACCACTCCCCACTCCCTGACCATGTCTGGGCCTCCCCTGCTGGGCCACCCTCCCTCCCTCCCAGAAACCCACCCAGCTCTGGTCTTACCAGGCCCCACCCCCCAGGCTCAGGCTGATTGTTCTGCCATTTCCCTGTGACACTTTATGCCTAGGTGACCAGAGCGGGAAGGGTTTTATTGCCACCCATCAGGGCATCGTAGCCACTCAAGTCCTCGCCCGTGGCCTGCCTGACTGTTCCTCTGTGTCCCCAGAGAGCGGAGAAGCTCTGGTCTTGGAAGGTCCAGCTCCCTGCACCTCTTCTTCCCCGCTGTGCTCAGCTCGTTGGAAGCCTGGGGCAGCCAAAAACAGACCATGAAAAGATTATTAACAGGTTGGAGAAACATTACAATGTTAACAGATCTCTAGAAATTATTTTCTCTAGACCCTACCCCTCTGCCAAGTCCAGAAGTTTCGCGTGGACTCTCCCCAGCTTCCTACTTTCTGGCTGTGTGACCTGGGCAAGTTACTTAACTTCTCTCTGCCTGTTTTGTCAGCTGTAAAATGAGGATAATGTTTCTGTCCACTCCACAGAGTTGTGGAAATGACTGAATGAGTTAATCTGTGTTCTTAGAACAGTGCCTTGGACATAGAAAGTGCCATTCAAGCATTATTCATTATCATGTTGTTGTTGTTGTTGTTGTTGTTGTTAGAAAAGAGAACTGAGGCCCAGGGAGGTGTTTTCATTAACCCAGTGGCACACAGCCAGCAGCCACAGAGCTGGGGTGGCACCTGGTGGCCCACCTCTCCAGCTAGCATCCCCGGTTGCTTTGTCCCTCCTCTCCTTTGGCAGAGGGTACCCAGTGCCTCAGAAATGAGAGTGTAAAACCCCTGGGCCCAGCCCTGCCCGAGAGCTTTGCCAGCACCTCAATCACATCACTTCCCCTTCTGACCAGATTGCCCACTGGGAAGGAATGGGCTCGCTGGGCTGTGCTGAGAGACCCCAACCCTATGCCACCTTCACCTCCCCATCACCTGCCTTCAGGGCCATCCTCCACACAGGACGGGGACCGAGAAACAGGGAATGGCTACTGCAACCAGGGTCCCCTAGGGAGTCCTCCAAAACACCTTCCTCGTCCCCCTGTCACAGACCACTTCCCACACCCTCACAGTGAGAACCTAAACATCCGTTTCCAGTGGAGCCTGACACCTCCTGGAGTGACCTGGCAGGGACCACCACTGTCCAGGAATGAGCTGTGGACAGAGGCCGCGAGTGCACTGATACTTCCCATCAATTCCGGGAAAGACCGGAGGGACAGCTGCATTCACCCTGCGCCAGGCAACCAGGGCAGTTCCCCTGCTTCAGCACCAAAACCCATGAGAAGGTATTTTGAGGCAAAAAGATGAGCGAAGGGGGAGTTCTAGTGGGGGGATGGCATGGACACCCTTGGGGAAGGGGGACTGGCATGTCAGAGCACCGTGCTTAGACTGTCAGTGGATTTTCAAGTTTAAGACTCCCCCAGGGGCCAGCAGGAAAATTCAAACCCTTCTGAACACCCCACACTGGAGCTGCAAACCTGAGGTCACATGGAAGATGCCAAGTTTGCAAGGAACCTGGGGGTTCCCAAGGAGGTGTCTCCTGGGCTCACACACGGAGCGAGCACCTCATCCAGAGTCCTGACTTGTCACTGCTGCTGCTTCCGAGTGAAGCTGTGACAGCAGCAGCGTGGGCTCCTTGCCGAGCCCTTGCTCTGTGTCAAGTACCAGGCCAACTGAAGCTCACTTATCCCTCAGAACCCTAGGCAGTACCCCTTTCATTACCATTTTGCAAATGGGAAACTGAGGCACAGACCAGTAAGAGCCTTGCCCAAGGCACACAGCAAGGAGATGACAGGGCCCTGACTTGAACCCAGGCCTGGCTGGCCCCAGAGTTGTGCTCTTACCCTCATGCCAGGGGTCTCTTTTCACCTCTGGGAGCTCACAGTGTGAGACCCTGCCCGTGGGTGTGGACTGTGACTTTACCACACATGAGAGGGGCGCGCCCGAGACCCAGCCCCTGGGCCAGTTCATCACTCAGCAGCCCGAGAGCCACTTCGGTGGTTTTGACCATTACGCAGTTTGAAATGATTTTTATTCTTAGTCAAATATTTAATTTGTACCCGTAATGGACAGTTGGTTAAAGGCAGGAAGCATTAAAGAGCACTGATATTAAAAGGCTGGTTCCTGAGGAACATACAAGTGGTAATAACTCTGCACGCTCGCCTCGGGTGCTCTGCTCGGCCCCGGAGCCCCGTTCCTCTGGTCGGAATCCCCGTGTGGCAGCTCCCGGGGCCTGGAGAGACCCTGAGCCTGGCGGGCAGCCCGACTCTGAGCCCCGGAGTCAAGACCCTCCCCGCTCACGCCCTGCTATTTGAGCAGAAGTGATTGTAAGCGCTTCCTGAAAATTCTCACGTCTCGCCATTTAGAAACAAAGCAAGAAAATTACAAAAACAAACCAGCTGATTTTTTATTAAACAAACCTCAAATTTGAGAATTCCAAACAGTGGGCTTCAAAATCAGTTTTTGCTTTTTGTTTCTTTTTCTTATATATCATTGCCTTATATAGTCAGACTTCAGCCTCCGCGTGAGCGTGTATCTGGCGCCAAAGCCACAATGAAATGATAATATGTCATTTTGAAATTTCTTTGTAGAAAATTATGCTTTTGCTTTCATAACTCATTTACAATAAGTGAAGGAGAAGACATCACTTGATAAGTGGGAAGGTAAAATTTTGCCTTTAATCATAGTGTTATTAAAGATCATATTAAACATGAACCTTACAATTTATTCCCAATGACATATTAATCTAAAAACTGTGTTTTACATAAAATAATATCTTTATTGTATACCATCAAAAATAACAAAATGTTTGGGAGGCAGGTATACATCAGTGGTACAGCATGAACTCAGCAATGCACAAGGTCCTGGGTTCAATCCCCCGTACCTCCATTAAGGTGAAAAAATAAAATAAAATTTTAAATTGTTTAAAAAAAGAAAATAACAATTTTTTTAAGTCCTAAGTGTGTTTGCAAGATGATATATTAGTGTGATAGGCATTTTTAAGTCTAAAAAAGTGGAGTAAGGCTGTGGCCAGCCCACTAAACTGCCTCAGTTTCCACAGGTATAAAAATAAGTGTAAAAATATGTTCTTTTTCTCACTCACTGAGGAGCTAGGTCTCCTGGCGGATGCCAGAGAGGCCCACCCTAGGGAACAGAGTCTTGCTTTGGGAAGCTCCAGTTACTACCCAGAAGGGCAAATTGACTTGCTTGTGATGGTGCACGGGTCGACTCAGGCCTGCGCCCCAGGGTTGTAGGAGTTTGGCTGCTGTCCTTCAGTTGGAGCCCAGATGCTTGAGCCTCATTGAGAAATTTTCTGTAGGTCTCAAGGACTCAAATGGACAGTGAGCTCTGTGTTCACCTCTGGCGGGGCCACCCCTACAGTGAGAGACCTCCGCAGTTTTGCCAGCTGCTAGGTGAAGCAGCACCTTCTGGGGTCAATTTTATTGTATTTTATTTGATTTGCCAGATACTTAAGAAATTGACTTAAGAAAAATTGCTACCAAAGCTTTGTTGAGTCTGAGTTTCTTCTAGAATGCCCTCTCTCTTCTCTTCTAAGAGAAGAGGATCCTACTCGTTTTTAAAAACTTTTGATTTCAACAAAATCTCAGATGAGTGGGGAGGGTAGATAGCTCACACTGCTAGAGCGCACGCTTAGCATGCACGAGGTCCTGAGTTCAATCCCCAGTACCTCCTCTAAAATAAATAAATAAACCAACCAACAAACCAACCAACCTAATTACCTCCTTCCCCCACCAAAAAAAAAAAAAAGGAAAAGAAAATTAAAAAACAAAAACAAAACCTCAGATGCACAGAACAGCTGCAGGGATAGTACAAAGATTCCCCGTCTATTCTTCACCCAGGTTCCTCAAATACTAACATTTTACTGCATTTACTTTATCTTTCTCTCTTTCGTATACATTTTTTTTTCTGACCTGAGTAAGAGTAAGTTGCCAAAAGAATGCCTTTTCACTGCTAGATACTTCACAGTGTGTTTCTTTATAAAGACATTTTTTTCATAGCTACAGTAAAATGATCAAAATCGAGAAACTAACATTGCTGCAATGTGGTTATTCTTAATACCACAGTCCTTACTCATCTCTCTCCAGTGAGCCTAGCTCATGGGTTACATTCAATTGTCATCTCTCTTTAGTTTCTTTTAATCAGGGGACAGTTCCCTTGTCTTTGTATTTCATGGACTTTTTTAAAGGACAGCTAGTTGTTTTTTGTCGGTGGCCCCTCACTCGGGTTTCTCTGATATTTCCTCATGATCAGACTCAGGTTATTCGCACTTGGGGGACGCTGTTTTCTTCCCAGTGCCTCATACCAGGACACTCATGCTGTCCCTTCACTCCAGGACTGGTGATGTTGACCTTGATTGCTTGGTTATGGCAGTATCCGCCAAGATTCTCCATTGTAAAATTATGAGCTTTCCCTTTGTCATTAAGAAATAGCTTGTGGGGAGATACTTTGAGACTGTGCCAATATTCATCTTTTCCTCAAACTTTTCACCCACTAACCTCCATTGATGATTCTTGCTTAAAACAACTGCTACCATGGTGGTTGCCCAGTGATCTTCTAATTCCATCTTTCCTTCTAATTTTACTGGTGGTCTTTCTGCTGTCAGGGAGAGTCTCTGGTTGATTTTAAACTCACTGCTCTCAGCGTCAGGACCCTGCCTGTGGGAGCTAGGGAGAGTAAGTCCTTGTCACCTGTCTGAATGTCCCTGTATACGTATATCTAGACAGACTCTTGGCTGAAGGTTTTCAGCACCATGCTACAAGTCTCCTTGCTCTTGGGAAGATTCTAGCCCAAGAACCCACCTGCTGGGCAGCCGTGTCCCAGGACGACCGGGTGGGGGTTGGGGTCTGAGGTTACTGAACCTGTTGGGCGGTTCTCCCTGCGCTGTGACGCCTCGCCATGGACTTGTCAGTTCCACCAGCCCTGGCTGAAAAATGTGGCCCGAGGGAGGCCCTACTTCAGCTAACTCCATTTCACATTTCCTCTTCTTCCCGGGATGGAAAAAACAGCCCTTCAGGGACAGAGCAAACCTGTCAGTAATGAAGCTGTGAGGGAGGAGGCTGTCCCAGAGGGTGGCAGGATGTGATGGCTGACGGAGGGAGGCGGGCCGGTAGCTGGCAGGGTTTCCCCAGAGAGCCTGGAGGCTCGGCAGT
Organism: Camelus ferus; assembly: GCF_009834535.1. Taxonomy (NCBI): domain Eukaryota; kingdom Metazoa; phylum Chordata; class Mammalia; order Artiodactyla; family Camelidae; genus Camelus; species Camelus ferus. Next base: position 15,130,157 of record NC_045725.1, read on the forward strand.
GCTCCGCAGCCCACAAAGCCGGAACAGCTCAGGAGCTGCCCTGGGATCCTCCGCTTCCCTGGGATCCTCCGCTTCCCATAACGAAGCCATCATTCCTTCACCCGAGTACCCAGGGCCGGCCAGAGGCAGAGGCGTGAGGGGGCAAAGTTAATCCCTCTGCCCTGTGGTCATCTTTTCAGCTCCACCCCTCGCCTATTTTCTGGTTGTGAGGTTCATTTGATTAATAAAACAACTGAGGGGCAGGAAGTTTAGGTAGCTTGTCCAAGACCATCCAGCTAGACAGGGGCAAAACCAGAATGTGAACCCACATATGTCTGATTTCCACGTTGTCACTGCATCATGCTGCGTCTCCAGGTGAGGATCCTGGGGGTGGGGGCTGGGGTGCTGCTAAACCCATAGGGCTTTGTGGAGGGGGTACTGATTGCAGAATGAGCAGGTTAGGTACAGGAGGGCCCCCTAGCTAACTTTTGGTGCATGTTTGGACACCTCCAATGACGGGGGGCTCACTACATTTCCCAGGCAGCCCCCTCTGTTGGGAGGCAGCTCTCCTGAAGAAGTTCTTCCATTAGGTGAGCTCAGGCTGTGACTTTAAGGACTCAGCAGTTGGTCCCACCCGGGATTTAACCAACTCTTAGAGGACTATCTCTCCATCCCTCCCTCTTCCACTTTGTCCTTCCTGATCCAGGTTGAGGGCTGCTCCACTACGTGGAGATGGTGAAATTAAGATGGTGAAGAGGGCTATTTCGATAGGGCCTCGGAAGTCAGTCATCTCACGGAGCAGGTGCTGTATGTGGAGCCGTCTGAGGCCGGTTGGCCAACTGTGGTGGATCCGAGTGGCCAGGCTGGAGGCTGGAGTAAGGAAGTCACTGGAGGTGGCCCCTAAGCCTTTGGAAAACCCCTTGGACAGTGTTTCCCTTGGGGTGATGTGGTGAGTATTTGGCAATGAAGACTTTCTTGGTGGGAAATTACGTCCAAAATACAGCCCTTAGAGGCCAGAAGCAAAGCAGAAGCAGAAGCTAGACATCTAGGGTGACTTCCTTGATTCCTAAGCCTTGAAAAGGCCCGTTTCTCCCACCTGCACTATGGGTGCACTCATGCTTATTACTTCCTTGGAGTATCTATCTGATGGATTCATGCTACGTTGCTTGGAAAACCCACAATATAATATTATTAGATGCAACACTGAAACAACATATGCATCACTTCCTTTAAAACTCACAGGAACTCTATGAGATGGGTCCTCTATTTGGCCCCATTTTACAGGTTATAAAGATCTGGCCCAGCGTGGTTAAGGAGCTTGCCCAGAATTGCACAGCTGGCAGTTCAGAGCCTGGATTTGAACTCTGGGGTCTGACTCCAAAGTCTGTACTTTGAACTACAGTGTATTGCCTCTCAGTAAATACCCTGGGAGTCTGTGTTGGACACTTTCTGTATTCTGGCCATGAAGGTATATGGAAGATGGCCATGCACTGGGGCAAGTTCACACCCACAGCTGGGCTTCCTCAGTTCTTTAGGAAAAGTGGATGGGAGCGGGCAGCCTCTCAAGGCTCCAGAAAGGTGTCCTGGCCAGATTTTGCTTCCTGGTGCTGATGGACACAACTTGGTTAATTTAGCCACAATTTCAATTTTGCTGGGAAATCAAGCATCCCAGCTGATACTTACCCGCATCCGTGGCTGGTGTCCACCAGACTCTGAGTGCACACCCAGGGTGGGCACGTAGCCGGGGGATACCTGGACTCACCAGCAGGCTGCACTGAGGGTCCATGGGCCAGACTCAGAGACTGCAGGGCTTGGCTGGGCTGGGCGGAAGGGCGAGGGCCTTTCCCTGGAAACAGTCCGCGAGGGCAGCCGCGTGCTCTTCGCATGACATCACACTGCCTCTGAACGTATGAGGCCAAGGATTCTTGGAATGCCTGATTCACCCTGGAACAAAAATAATACTTCATATTTATAATGTGCTTTTGTTCCCCAAAGGCTCTCCCAGGCTCGATTGTATTGTGACTTCAGACAGGCCTTGTGATCCAGGCAGGAATGCAGAGAAGGTGGGAACCCATCTAAGGAAATGGTTGAGTGGGGGGTTGATGTGCCCATTCTACAGGTAGGAATATTGAGACACGGGGAATTGGGGAATTGCCCAAAGTCACCCAGCAAATTGGTACTGGGAGCCCTGGATTTCCAGTGGGTTTGAGAAGAGGGCCTCAGAAATGCCTCGGCAGTTGAATGAGACTTACAGCCCCATTTAATACCCCAAAGAAAGCCATTTCCCTGTGGCTTTTGGTGCTGCCCGAGGATGGAGGAGGGTGGCAGGAGCCTGCAGCTCCTCCCACTCACATCACCTGCCCCCCACAGCCTTGAGTGCAGCGGTGAAGCCAGAGGGCCACCTAAAAACTCAAACTCCCCCCAGCCCTGCCCCACAGGCCCCAGCCACAGGAACTAGGAGATTGTGGTGGGGAAAGGATTGTTCCCAGCACAGATGGAAACCCGAAGGCCACATGTGGCTTCTGTGGTTTTCCCCAGACGCAGTGGAGCCAAGGCTGGAAGGCCGGATTTCCAAACCTCGACCCAGAGCACCAGTCCAGAGCCCTCCCAGGCTTTCCCCTCTCATGGGCCTCAGCTTCCCCGCTCCCAGTGGCCTCTGGCTCAGCCTTTGGCCTTTGCTTCTGCAGATCTAGCCCCGCTTCTGCACCACATGCTGCCAAGTCCATGACCCCTCCCCCACCAGCTTTGTCCAAGAGCTCAGGATTTGGGTTCCAGTGGCTCAAGAGTGGTGTACGGGCTGCCCCAGGCCCTCAGGACCCTGGAACAGGCCACAAAACCTTGAGACAAAAGAGTGTGGTGGTTGAGGGCACACATTCTAGGGCCAAACCACCTGAGTTCAAACCAAGTTCTGCTTCTTGCAAGCTGTGTGGCCTTAAGCAAGTAATTACCCTTCTGTGCCTGACATCTCGGTAAAACAGGGTGAACAGTGGTCCCTCCCTCCTAGGTTAATGAAAGCTGTGGCTGGCCCAAGTTTAGTGCGTCATTACTCTTACGCTGCATCCTTGTGATCACAGGTCCAGCCCCATTCCTCGGGGCGGCCCTCCGGGCAGGGCTGGCTTCTCGGGTGGCCGGTCTGTGCCCTGTGCAGGACCCATGCTCAGAAGGGCTGCCTTTGGTTTAATGCTCTGCTGTGATTGTCATGACATCAACAGTTTTTGAACAAGAGGCCCACGTTGTCAGTTTGCTCAGGATCCCACAAATTCTGTGGCCAGCCCTGCCTCTAGGAGCAGACCAGGACAGGCCCCTGTGCCACACTCTGCTTCCTTTCCTTCATGACTCTTGTCCCTGGTTGTAGCCAGATGCCTGTTTCTGTAAGTAATGGATTAGTGTCTGTCTCTCCAAAAGGATCCTAAGCTCTGGAAGGACACAGCCCCGTGTCCGAGTCATCACTGCGTCCCCAGGACCTGGCATGTTGCAGGACTCATTTCAGGCATGAATGAATGCCCAGCCTCACAATGGACCCCGAGGAAGGTTTAGAGAAAGTTTTGCGACCTTCTGAAGGAAGTGGATGCTTTTAAGGGCACATAAGAGGAACGCACAAGGCCATCTTTGGTGGCAGAGACTAGGGAAGCCAGGCGATAATCGCCTTAGGAGCCCGGAGATAGGGAGGGAGCATCCTGGGAGCTGGGGAGGGCTCCTGGGCAGATCTGAGCCTCGAAGTCTGGGTGGGTGTAGGAGAGGTGTTGAGAGACTCCTTGGGGGCAGCTGAACAGCTTTGGTCACTCCCCCACCCCAAGGTTCCCTCAGAGTGCTCCTGCGTGGCCTGGGGCGAGCCCGTTGACATCTCTGACTAACCTCCAGGCCGAGCAGAATCTCAGAACATGTTTAATTAATGAAGCAGTAAATGAACCAGCCTTGCCCCTCATCATTCCTTCCTTCATTCACTCTGTAATTGGTGAGAAGAATCTTTTCTCTTCCATTCCAGAGCGTCCCTTTGGCCAGGTAAACAGCTGGTGTCTAAAGCTTTCAATCCAGGCAGTAGAATACTGAACTTCTTACGTGAACTTTTGCTTTGGCTGGAGGTGACCTTAGTCTCGAATCATTTCCTACCCAATTCTGAGTGAAAGGAGAGCCCCAGAGTCTGTCGCAGTGGGAGGATCCAAAGCTCGGCTGACCGTCCGAGGCAGCAGGAATGTTCCTGAAGCACGTGGCGCTCCTCACGGAGGGTCAGGGGAACCTGGTGCCGGAGTGGGGCTGGCACTCAGAGAGCCGGCTACGACGGTGCTGCTGCTACTGCGATGGTGTTGATGATCGTTTTATTTACAATTCCAGGTGATTCAGTTGTCCTTAGCTTTGTAGTGGTGCCCCAGGTCTCCAGAGAGAGCACCAAGAACTCGGACAAGTCATCGTTAAATTCAGTCACGCAGGGTTTCAAGCAGTACCTTAGAGCAGAAGCACAGATCCGAGTTCTGGTACAGGCTTTGCCGCTAGCTAGCTGGGCAACCCGCAGGGAACGAAGCAACCTCTCTGAACCTTGGCTCACTCATCTGTAAGACTTTTTGTGCTGCCGCTCGGGTGGTCCTCACAGCCACCCCTGAGCTGAGGGCTGACACAGAGGGGGACAGAGACACAGGCTGCAAGCTGGCAGCAGTCTCCCAGACAGACCAGATGCAGAGTGTCCTGCAGACGGACTCGGGGAATTTCCCTCCTCCAATTCAGCCCCAATGCATAGCAGGCGTTCAGCTGATGCAGGCTGCTCGGATCCTTGTCCCTTTGTTAAGTCAGTGTCGTGCTGGCTCCCTGAGGAAGGAAGGAAGTCTCCCCTATGCTTTTCCTTGCTGAGTTCTCCAGTCATTCTGCAAAAAGAGGCAGACATGTGTGGCAGGGGCCCCCTAGTTTCTGGGCCCCATAGGCCAAGCTAAGCTAAGCAGCCCCTGAGCTGCAGAGAAGCCCCGTCCATCACACCCCAGCTCGTGCTTGGTCACGGCCGCTGGGGCAGGGGAGGTGGGACCTGTGCAGGGCCAGTGTAGGTGGGCAGGAACGGAGGCGCCGAAGCTAGTAATAGGCAGTCATCACTTTCTCTGAAGGCAAGAAATATGAGCCCATGCATAGTTTTAAAACCAAAATGCCCTAGGAATTTTGCTTTCAGAAATTTTTAAGCAGACCTACAAATTATGTGGTGAAGTGTCCGACATTGAGAGAACCATAATAAGTCAGTGGCCCTCGGAATATCTAGTTGGGAATGATTATGAAATAAAAAAATGAACAGAGAGATGTTTGTCTGCGCTTGGACTGCTGTTAAAATCATTTTTAAAAACAAAATCTGAAGTTATTCTCCCTACACCCACCTCCCAAAATGCAGCTGTGGTCTTCAGAGAACTTTTTTTTTTTTAATAAAAGAGAGCAGCCTTAGAGCGAAACAAGACATCTGATTTCAGAACCCAAAGAAGAAGAATAAACTAAATGAGTGATGGAAAAAAACCATACTGACAATTTCCATTCTTAAAAAAAAAAAAAGCATTATTTCCCTAACAGCAGGTGTTGCCAGTAGCTCAAATGGAATATTAATCTTCCCTCCTAAGCCATTCCTCCCCCCTCCCTCCCCCACCCCCCTGAGAAAACTTCCCCAGAGAGATTAGAACATATTAAGCAGGGAGAGAGGTGGATTTCTGCCCTTGTTGGCTGCAAGGCTGCATGTCTAGTATGTCTCCCCAGCCTGGACCCACACATCCGGGGATCTGAGACCAAGTGTGGCTTCCTTACCCGGCCACCGGGAGCAACAGCAGCTCATCCCCAGCTCAGCCAAACCTAAACCCACAGGTTTTGTGGTGAGCTGCCAGCTGGCCCCTGAAGGAAGGTATCGACGAAACTCGGGGCCAGCAAACACAGAAGAGAGAGGAGCTGGTTTTGGCCAGCTCAGCCAGCACCCGCTGACAAATATTTGTGAATGGCCAGAGCAGGGGAGCCTGGCTCTCCATTGTTGGAACCCAAGGCCCAGCCCCAAGTCTGTTCCAGTGGTTAGGGCCCCCACAGCCCTTTCTCAGGCCAAGGATGAGGGCCTCGTGTGGCCATTACCACAGCAGGCCTCAGAGGTAACTCAGCCCTTCTCTCCCGTGGGGGCTGGATCTGAGGGTAAGTGGGAGACAGAAGGTGGACGCCTGGGAGCCGTGACTAGCTGACAGTTGGGGCACATTCCAAGAGCCTCGGCAAGGCCCTCTGGTGTGGGACTTCTCACTGAGCCTCAGTTGGCATCTCTGTAAAATGGGAAGAAAGATTCTTGATTGGCCTGCACATCGGCACTAGTCCCAATGGTCACTGGCCCTGAAAACTAAACAGGAAGTGGGGAGGGGCACAGAGAAAGGGGCTCCATGCCCCTCTTCCCAGGGCATCTGGCTCTTCCCGGCCCGCCCAGCCAACCTCATTTGCCATCCAGCCCCATTTCAGCCCTCCTCCTCTTGAATTCATTAGTGAGGCAGGGGCCCTTGAGGGTGGACTCCAGGCCTCCCCTCCCACCCACAGACATCACTCTGTGTGCACAAAGGAGCTGCCACCCAGGCAGAGTAAGTCCGAGAACATCCACTGATGCCCAGCCACCTGGGGCATTCTTCTTGGTCATCACTGTACTGACAGGGCTGGCTGGTTCCCAGGTCTTTTGAACCAGGATATGGAGTTCCAGGCCCCCAAAAAATTTCCCAGAAAGAATAGCAGAAGCTCTGTAAGGCCGAGCTGATTTCTTTCTGAGACCTTGACCAGCCATATAGAAATTACCTCCTTCCTCCTCCAGGTGAAGAGAAGTGATTTGGGCAGGGTGGGGGGTGAGGGGGGGTTCCTGGAGAGAGAGGGGAATCCCTGATATGGCAAGTGGGAAGCCAGACGGTTTCAAGACAGATGCTGGGAAAGGCTTGGTCAGCCATTCTTTGAGCCATAGCTGCAGGCACCACAAAAATTCTAAATAAGGATGACAAAAGTTGTGAGAATCGAGCATTATCTGCCAGGGAATTTCCAAGGTTCTTCTCTGGGCTTAAAAATTACTCACACTCAAAGAACAAAGAGACTGGAAGGAAAAGGGCCAATTAGTTGAAAGCAATTGAAACATAAAAGTAGGGAGAATTTACAGAAAGTCACAGCACGTGGCACCACGGCGAGCTGGTGGGCCGTGGAATTTCTTCCGGGCTCTACCAGCGTGTCTCTGAATGAGGGACCCAGCTCCCGAGCTGACCTGTGTCTCAGGCGTCTGGCCCATCTGAAGGCCAACTGGGGGATCCTGGGAGGAACTGGACTCAATGACCCACTTTGCCGATGGCGCCCAGCTCTTCCCTGTTCCCCAGGTGCCCACGCCCTGCTGTGAATGCAAACTGACCTTCTTTCGGAACTTAAAGCGTTAGGTCCACGATGATCTCTGTTTTGAGAATGAGGCCGTTAGGGACCCAGACAACAAGGAGGCTCAGGGCACACCAGGCAGGCAGGACTCGGTGGAGCTACTCAGCTTTCTATGGATGTTTCTGCATTGATTCTTAAATTATTGAAATAAATACAAATAAAAACCCTGGGCATTATGTATACAAACATAAGAGAACTCTGAAAAGTGGAGAAGAGAAGGTAGACATGCTGGGGAACTTGGCACCTGAGGGATGACACGTCAGTGACTTGCTTGAGTTTTCTCCTTGGCCTCAATGGATCCCAGAATTGGAGCAAGAGAAACCGGCAACCCAGACACGCCCATAGGCACAGGCAGAGCAAAAAGTCCCCAACAAGTGCCTGCCCTCTGTAGTCGAAGAACCAGGAAAGGGGCAGCCTCTCAAGATAGAAAACTCTTAGACAGTAACTCCTCTACTTGAAGCAAACACTCTAGAAAAACCTGGCTCCACTCCACTTATGCCGGTAAGGACCAAGTGAGGGGCCAAGAGTCCACCCTTGCCAGGCTGTGACGAGGCACCCGAACCCCTCCAGGGTGGTGTCAGGGAGGCTTCATTGGGGGTTGAGAGTCATCATTGTGGGGTCCTGAGCACCCCTCCCTCTGTGTCAGGGAAGGCCACGTGGAGAGAGGCAGAGAGGCACCCTTCCCCTCCTCGCCAGGGAGGTATCGGTGTGCGGAGTCAGAACCCTCACCCATGCCAGCAGTAAAGAGCACCCACCTTGGGGCATCAAAGACGACCCAGTGTGGAACCTGGCTTCTACCCCCACCCCACAGTAACGAGGCTGCACGGCCCTTTCTACTACGGGACCGAGGTCACAGGACGCCAGCTAAAACAGAAGGTTTGATTAAGTCTAGAGTCTAGTAATGTAATACCCAAGATACCCAGGTTTCAGCCAAATATCTTTCATACCAACACCCCAGAAGATCTCAACTGAATGAAAAAAAGACTACGTGTCAACACTGAAATAACAGAAATGTTTGAATTATCTGACAAAGATCTTAAAGCAGGCAGCCCAAAAATGCTTCAAAGAGGAACTAGGAACACACTTGACACAAATGAAAAAAATAGGTCTCGGCAAAAAAATAGAAAATAAAACAAAGAACCAAATGAAAACTTCAGAGTTAAATTAAAAACTCAATGGATGGACTCAATGGCAGAAGGAGGAGACAAAGGGAAGAATCATCGTGCTGGAAGATAGTGGAAGATAGAACAATAGAAATGATCTAGTCTGAGCAACAGCAAGAAAAGTAGACTGAAAAGAGTGAACGGAGCTTCATGGACCTGGGGAACCATAACAGAAAATCTAACATATGTGTCATCAGAGTTCAGGAGGTAGAGGGAAAAAAAGTGTGGCTGAAAATGACCCCAAAAATAGTGGCTGAAAACGTCTCATGCGTTGCTGGTGGGAATGTAAAATGGTACAGCCTTTCTGAAAAACAGTTTGACAGTTTATTTAAAAATTAAATGTGCAACAACCCTACGACCCAGCAATGGTGCTCACAGGCATTTATCCCAGAGAAATGAAAACTGTGTCCACACAAAAACCTGTAAACAAATGTTCCTGGCAGCTTTATGCACAATAACCAATAACTGGAAACAACCCAGATGTCCTTCAGCGGGTGAATGATTAAACTCGCTGATACATCCACACCTTGGACGACTACTCAGAAGCAAAAAAGAACAGCTATGGATACAGGCAACCACCAAGATAGATCTCCAGGGAATTATGCTGAGTAGAAAAAGCCAATCCCACTGGGTTATATACTCTCTGTGTATAACATTCTTGAGATGACAAAACTGTAGAGATGGGGACTAGATTAGTTGCTGCCAGGGTCTAAGGAGTAGGTGGTGAGTGGGAGGGAAGTAAGTGTGGCTATAAAAGGGCAACAGGGGAGATCCTGGTGGTGATGGAAGTTTCTGTATCTTGACTATATCAGTGTCAAAACCCTAGTTGAGATCTTAAACTATAGCTTTGCAAGACGTTACCATGGAAGGAAACTGGGTAAAGGATACAAAATCTCTCTCTCTACGCTTTCTTGCAACTGCATGTGAATCTGGAATTATCCCACGATAAAAAGTTTAGAAAGAAATTTATGTTCATTTAGAACACAAATAAAAAAAGAAAAGAAAAATCCTCATCCTATCCCCCAAGGATAGACTGTTAGCATTTTGGTGTGTATCTCTCCAGATTTTTCAATGCATATAAATACTTGCCTTAAAAAAATAGCACCATGCTGCATGTGTAACAACACGTGCTATGGAGTGGACTTTTCCACCATGTTGGTAATTGATCCACGTTGTAAACACTGCTGTGATGAACATCCCAGTGCCTACATCCCTGTGCTATGTTTCCTTTGGATAAATTGCCACAAGTGGAACTGCAAGGTCCAGCGGTTTACTGGTTTTAGAGGCCTTTGTAACAAATTCTCAAATTTTCCTCCAGAAACATGTTAATTTCTACTTGTAACATACAGTGTGTTGTTAAGTTGCCATTTCTGTGGAGACAAAAAGAAGCCTGTACACCTGTCTCTCACTTAACAATAACCCCTGAAAAGCCTGCCCTTTAGGAAAAGCTTTTCAATGAAAAAATTTTTATTAATTTTAGTGTGAAAATTATATATTTAACCCCAAGCCAAGATACCCCCAAATGTTCAGATACAGAATTACCAAGTGATTGTTTACACAGGTACAAAATTGAGTTTCTATAAGTAATAACAATTTTAGAGTAAATAAATACAGTTTGTTCATAAAAGCAGTGCAAGGAAGGTCTGTTGTACCTTTCAAAGAGTGGGATATGGGCCTCCTGCCTTAGAAAGTGAAGTCTTCTCTCTACAAACTTTCTTCACTGGCTTTACAGCTTTTGAGAGGCTCGTGGTTATATTGCCAAAACTCAGCCTCGGTACCCTGCTTACCGAACTGAGACTCGAGGACAGAGTTTTGGATGAAGTAGAAAATACAGCTTTATTTCTCTGCCAGGTAAAAGAGGTCACAGTGGGCTGATGCCTCCAAGACTGTGAACCCCCTGGGGAGAGAAGGTAGGGGGTTTATACTAAGAGTTCAAGGGGCGGCACTGGTTTCCATAGAGATCACAGACAGGGTAACAATGTGTTGCAAAGTTGTCCCTTGTTTTTGTGGATGCAGCAGCCCCCTCTCTTCTGCTGGGTACGATGCTCACCTCCAGCTTTAGAACTCTTTTCTAATATTCCTGTGCCTCAAGCAAAGGTGCTTAGGAAAGGGGTCTGTGGAAAAGTGCTCCAGAGAAACACTTGTGCAATTTAAAGTCAGGCTGATAGATGCTTCTGGCATTTTAGGCAGGCTGAGGCCTAAGACCTCTTGCTGCAGCGTGTGCACAGGCTGGGACAACAGAATACAAAGAAACCAGGAGGGGCTAAAAATAACTGCAGGCATGTGCAGTTAGGGTGAGTTACCAACAAGATGCACAAAACACCTAGCTGCTGTCTCTGAGGTCTGGAGAACAAAATAAGGGGGGTGGGCAGATCAGTGGAGTTCCCTCTCCCTTTCCAGCCCCATCCTGGTCAGCAAAAGCAAGAGAAAACCCTTTAAATTATCATAGAGTTAGGCAGTTACAAATAGCATATGTTCACAGATGACAGTAGGGTCCTGCTTGGTCACAGTTATCCGGTTCTCAAAATGCACTTCAAATAAAGTTATGGCAGAGGAGACATGGTGAGGGTGAAACAGTGGAAGCCAGGCATGCTTCAGTGTCAGAAGCAGCCCCTGTGTCCAAGACTGAAGGGTCTCAGAGCACCCCTCTCCACCTCCTCGCTCACCTTTAGTCTGCAAATCAAAACGTTCGGGGTTTGTCCCATGATGCACACCTCAGATTTGTTCCATGTGATACACTGTTGTGAAAGTGTATGTCAATGACTCAGTGAGCCACTGTCTGCCCAAAACCACCATGCTGAGCATCACTTCTGTAACTGTTCGGGCTGCCACGACAAACTACCGTAGACTGGGTCTCTCAACAACAGAAATGTATTCTCTCACAGTTCTGGAGGCTGGAAGGCCAAGGTCAAGGTGTCGGCAGGTTTGGTTTCTTCTGAAGCCTCTCTCCTTGGCTTGCAGGTGGCTGCCTTCTGGCTGTGTCCTCACGTGGCTTTTCTTCTCTGTACCTGCATCCCTGTACATTCAAACATCCTCTTGTTACAAGGATACCAGTCAAATTAGATGGAGGCTCACCCTGACAGACTCATTTTAACTTAATCACCTCTTTAAAGGTCTTATCTCCAAATGCAGTCACATTCTGAGGGACTGGGGAGCAGAGGTCGTGGCTTCAACATACAAATTTGGGGCGGGGTGGGGGGCACAATTCAGCCCGTAACGATTTCTTACAGCGTATTTTGTTAGTGGGTTTGGGGGTGAAATGTCAGTGTACCTAAAAAAGGTTGTCTAACAAATGATATAACTTTTTAAGAGCTATTATGGTAAAAAGTCATTCACAGGCTACTTGGTATCAGATGCAGGTCTGTGTATATATCTTTATTAGAACTTGCATAGAATATGTTCACAAAATGGTTATAACTGCACCAAGAAAACATAGTGGGGGTCTGGGGACAGTCAGGAGGGTTCACTGTACACTCTGTTGTATCATTTTAATTTTGTTCCCCAATGTATTAATGCGTATTCTAATAAGGGAATAAAATACTTATTTTAAGACAAGGATGGACTTAATCCTCTGTAATCACAGGGACTTGTCTGTCATATTCTCTGCTGGTACCCCTAGTATCACAGAGCCTGCTGCACAGGAGGCCTGCAGTAAGGGTATTGAAAGAATAAATGAATGAATTCCTCTTCTAGTGTTTGGACGCAGGGACCCTGGCCGGCAGCCCCGGTGACCCTCTCCATCTTTCCCCTCTGGTTTGCAGACGGCAGCAGAGACCCCCAGGAGGGAACAAACCCCAACAGCATGGTGACCACCAGCCGGGCAGTGCCAAACACAACAGGGACCACCAGAAATCCTACCAGGGGGGCTCGGTGCCCCACCCCTCAGGGAGGGCCACTCATCACGGCTACAGCCAGAACCGGCGCTGGCACCACGGCAACATGAAGCATCCACCTGGCGACAGGGGGGAGGCAGGCGCCCACCGCAACGCCAAAGAGACCGTGGCCATGGAGAGCCCCAAACTCGAGGATGCCCCGGGGGACACCGGGCACAGCGGCCTCGAGCGCTCCTGCAGCCCCGATGCCCTGGCCCCAGCGGTTTCCGAGAGGCTGCCCCTGCTGCCGCCAGGGGTTCTGGAAGCCGAGACAAAGCGTAAAGACAGTGTTATTCCCGAGCGCAGCGGGGAGCGGCCCAAAATTACCCTGCTCCAGTCTTCCAAAGACAGGCTGCGGCGAAGGCTGAAAGAAAAGGTACCGGTAATTGAATTTTCCTTGTTCTCTGGCATCAGGGAGGACAGTGCGAGGTAGGTGGGCTCGGGTTTGCGGGCCTGGGGAACCCTGTGGAGGGAAGGGAAGGAATCACACGGGGACCCGGCACACATGGTCACCACTGCTTTAGGGACCCCCAGCCACCAGAGGGCAGGCCTGTGGCCAGTTCTGCATGTGAACCCGCTCCAGTACATTCTACCCACTAAGAGGCCCAGGTGGATGCTTGGTACCAGCCCCCAGCCTGAGAGGGGAGGGGAAGAAGAGGCATGTGCCTCGGAGTGATGGGAGGCATGCAGGGAAAGCCTGGTTCTTCCCTCCAGCATTGTCTGGGGTCAGATACTGCCCTGTTCGTGCTAAAGGGCATCTGGGGACAACACAGAGCCTCTAAGAGTGCTTCTCCCAGAGGTGAGTACCGGCCAGGCTGCACTCCCTGCCAGGGTCCAGAGCAAAGGTGAGTTGGGCAGAGTGTGAGCAGGCTGACCTCATCTTTGCCACTAACCCCCTCCATCAACCAGCTGCCCTGTGAGGGATCCGAGGGACAACATTTAAGGAGGCACTCTCTCTCAGCATCAAACAGGGGCCGATCCTGCACTGGCATAGCCCTGAGAATGAGGGCCTCCTTAAATTTTGCTCCCCAGGAGCCTCTTATTCCTCACCCTTTTCCTGGCCCTGGTCTCCAGAGCCTGGTTCACAAACTAAGGAAGAGATGCCCCAAGCCTCCAGGGAAGGGCGGGGGCTCCATCCCTGGCAGCATTAAGTCCACCTGCTCACACTAGCGCCCTGTCCCCAGCCAGGCGTGCAGGTAAGATCACCTTGGAGAGGAACTGCTCCCAAGAAAGGCCAACTTGCCCCCAGCTTTCCTCCATGGAGTCCTCCTTCTGGGACTTGCGCGGAGCTCAAAATTCCAGGCTTCTCTCCAGCCTCTCTCTACAGCCTTCTCTCCTCCTCCTTCAACCCCCGAGGCCAGGACCAGGTCCACACTCAGGCAGGATAAGGCAGGCCAGACCTCTTCCCTGATCAGTTCTTGAAGCTGACATGCTGCTCCTGGCATCATTCCGGGCCCCAAGCCCCCACCACCATTCCCAGTGAGGCAGGCAGCTGTGAGGTCCTGGAGGAAAGCCTCATACATTCCCTCACATCCCGAAGGTAGGAGCCTGGGAGAGGTTCCCAAGTGATGACCAGTGTGTGGTCTTTGCCTGAAATCCTTCCAGGACAGACTGCTGCAGCCCAGCCAGGGAGAGAGGATTGTTACCTAAGTTCTCTCCGGTTCTACTAAATGTAACCTCAGTGCCACTAAGGGGAAACGACACTGGCTTTAGAGTCTAACAAACCAGCTCAGTCCTCACTCTGCCCTTGACTGGCTCAGTGGCCAAGCCAATCACCGAACTTCTCTGAGCCCCAGTTCACCCATCTGTAAAATGGGTCTAATGCTACCCACCTTGGATATGCTACCCACCTTGGAGATGGACTGAAGATCAAATGTCATAACCTGTGTGAAAACCCTCAGTGGGTGGTTATTCTACAAACAGACCACTATTCCTGCCCTGGGGTCCACATGGTTGGGGTGGGGTGAGCAGGAGGAGGCAGAGCAGATAAGGTCGAGCCATAGCACCTGTATTTCGGCTTCACGGACTCCCGGACCAGGAGGACATGGGCTTAGGCACTGGCAGAGCTCAGGGTAACCTCTCGACTATCTAATCTAACCTCCTCGTGTTACCAGGGAGGAAACTGAGGCCCAGAGAATGAAACCACTTCCCACAGCCGTCCAGCTAGAGACAGACAGCAGGTTCCAGGACTCCGGTCCGAGCCTCCCAGCCCAGGAGCCTCTCTTTGTTGAGGACAGAAGGGCAAACATGGGGCCTCACCATATGTCCCCGCCCCTGCCCCTGCCCGCCTGCTCTCACATCCCGGCAGTTAAGTCACTCTTACTCTTGGCCACCGATCCACTGTGTTTGAATAAATACCTTTGAGACGATCCGATACCCATTTTCTTTCTCCTCCAGCCCAGGTCTGGTCCCAGTGGTAGTGAAACCTCTTAAGGGTGTCGAGTATTTTATGTAAAATTTCCCTCTCAGACGAGCCAGTTCTCTGAGTGTCTTTGAGTGGCACACTGGAGAAGCCAGCACAATCTCCATAGGACACAATGCCCACAGGGATCCCTGCACCCCGAGAACATGATGGTCCTTGGGCCGAGGGAGCCAAGGACCTGCAGGACAAGGCAGCGTCTCCACAGGCACCGTTAACAACACAGCAGGGGATGCCACCCCCTTCCTGACCTCATCTTCCTACGCTTGTTTTCTCTTTGGCCCAGTGTCTTACCTGGTACTTTATCTCGTCTTTTACAAGCCCCATTGATTACTTGTAGATTGAGACATTTGATGGACAAATAGACAGACAAAGCCAGTGTGTATGAGAATCCTGGGTAAGAAGTATATCTCACAAGGATCCACCCAGGATGCCCCAGGGACCAAGAAAAAGGTCAACAGAGAGCCTGGAGCCTGAGGGTTCTTGGTGGAGGTCGGCATTCCTTGGGGGATCAGACCTCAGGTTCTAGAAAGTGGGGGCAGGTCCTTTCTGGGGGTGGCAGCCCTCCCTTCACTGGCCGCCCCTCTGCAGAAGCCTGGGTTCCCCTCAGGCACCACTTGGCGTGTCTCCCACGCCCCCAGGATGAAGTGGCAGGAGCCTGGGTTCCCCTCAGGCACCACTCGGTGTGTCTCCCACGCCCCCAGGATGAAGTGGCCGAGGAGACCACCAACCCTCAGCAGAACAAGATGGACAAGTTGATTGAGATCCTGAACAGCATGCGGAACAACAGCAGCGACGTGGATGCCAAGCTCACCACCTTCATGGAGGAGGCCCAGAACTCGACCAACTCCGAGGAGATGCTGGGGGAGATCGTCCGCACCATCTACCAGAAGGCTGTGTCCGACCGCAGCTTCGCCTTCACCGCGGCCAAGCTCTGCGACAAGATGGCGCTCTTCATGGTGGAGGGGACCAAGTTCCGGAGCCTGCTCCTCAACATGCTTCAGGTAACAGACGCCGACAGCTGCGCCGCCCGCCCGCCCGCCCGCCGCTGGGCTATTACTAGAGAGAAGGCTGCAGATCCTGACCACACTTGAACTTTTCCCGAGTTCCACCCTTGCCCGATTAATTATAGAAAATAAAAAGGCACTCAAGGGGCAAGGGCTGAGTGGCCGGATTTGTGTGTGTTTGTGTGAGTGCTCCATGGTTACAATGGACCAATATAATTTTATAGGTGCTTCATATTTAACCAGCCTTTCCCTCTTTCTATTTCCATGATAAGAGGGCTGGCTTTTGTCTTAACCAGGCTCTGTGCTTTGACCTCTCCACGTCCCAGCAGACACACTCTTGCTGTGGATTTCCTTTTTTAACTCTTCCTCTTCCCCAGGACCACCCCCCACCCAGGCCCTGCAGGTGGTGTGTTGGTTGTAGTTGCAGGTGGTGTTGAGATGGGTCTGAGCAGACGGCATAAGGGCTTTGAGTAGGAAAGCTTTGGTCTGTCTGCCGATGCGCTGGGGTTCCTAAAACCACTGTTAGGGCCAAGGGGAAGCATGGAGATCGAAGACCATCTTGTTCGTTGGTGCCTTCCCACTCAAAATCCTTCCACCCTCAGAGAGCTTAATTCCATCCCTCCTCGTTCCTCCCTTCGCGGGTGCCGGCGTCCAGCGATGGTTTTACTGGGGTATGTCATGGGCATGGACGTGGACGTGGGCACTTTGGCCAAGCCCAGCTCTGTTTGACATCACAGGTGGGGAGCTGGGGGCCAGCACCTGCTCTTCTGTCATGGGTGGTAGCATGTGGACTGGTGGTCCCAGAACTGGTGGCGTCAGGGAGAGGTAGCAGGTGCACGGCGTGGCAGCCATGCCAGGCCCTGGGACTATCCTTGGAGATTCTTGGCTGGGGAAAAGTCATCTGTACCTTAAACTAGTTGAGATATGAATTGAGTTCCAGCCCAGTTAAGGTAAATTAGTAGCTTGAAAGTTCTGGAAGTAGAATGACTGATCCAGGAGAGATCACCTGCTAGTCTGTCTTAACAAGGGTGATCATACAATGGGTCATGAACCACGACACTTCTGAGAGTCAGAGGGCCTCTGTTCATAGTCAGGCCTAGACCCTGGTGTGAACCAGGGTATATGGTCACTCTGGTCTTAGCCACCGGGTTCAAAGTCTGCTGTCTCTTCCCTGAGACCAGGGAGGGAGGAGCCCCCTCCGCAGGCTGCCCATGGGCTCCATCCCCACCGTCCTCTCCTCTTCCCAGGGAGACCGCTCACTGCAAGCTGATCCTTGCTGGCCAGCCTGGGCTGCTTCTGTCCAGCTCCAGGCCCTGATCAGGTTCCCATTCCTGGATCGCCCACGCTCCCCGGTGACGAATTCCCGCATTACCTGAGGGATTTGCACATTGGGCATGTTCCTCGCGGGCCGGAATGTCCTAGGAGAGTGTGGAGGGTGACGGTGGGGAGCAGCCTGTCTGCCATGTACCACCAGGCACCAGGGAGTCCAGGACGGATCGGCCTTTGGCCTGGGCTTTTGTCAAGAGAAGGGCTAGGATAGGGCAAGACTTCTAGACAGTGGTTGCCAGCTCCAAGCAACCTCGCCAGAACCGGTGGCAGACAGTCACACAGGGCGTGGGGCGGGATGCACCCAGCCTGGAAGGGCAACTGGCTGCAGGGGCTGCCCAAGATCCTGCCCGGCTCAGGCCTCTCTTCCAATGACCTGTGGTTAGAGTAGTCTTGCCCACAGTGTCCGGCAGAGCATCAGTCCTGGGAAACGGTCGGCCACAAACGGAGCTCCATGGCCCATGCACCCGCCTCTCCATCAGCCACAAAGTGGGCTGGCTGAGGCCGGCAGGAAGGGAACCTGCTTGGCTGCATCGAACGCAGTGAAGTCCCCGTTGTGTCCCCCAGCTAATGACTTCTTGTGGAATTAGTGTGCTGAGACACATGGTTTGGCAAACACGAGTGCAGGGAAGAGCACTAAATGAAAGTCAGGAAACAGGGCTTCTCGGCCTGGTGCAGCCGTCAGCTGGAGCCTGGGCTCTGCAGCTCCTGCCAGGAGAGTGCTCCGCTGCTCGACATTTGTCGATGGACCTGATGGGCCTGCGCTCCTGGAGATAAGTCAAGGGCCTCGGAGAGGGGCGTGATGTGCCCACCTGAGCTGCTTCTTCTCTTATTCTCTCCTGGCCCTGCTATTGGCATGAAACAGTCCTGAGTCCCCCTAATCCTCAGAAACCTGCTTACCCCATTCCAGGGCTCAGGGCTCAGTGATATGTCTGTCATGTGTGACGGGCTTTGGGGGCCAGCCCAAGAGACCCACTGCATCTCTGGGGCAGAGGGGAACTGTCACTTCCTATCTGCCATTTGTCTGGGTGGAGCGTTTGTGGGTCAGATATTTAGAAACCTGAGTGTCCCCTAGGGCCCGCCCTTCGTCCCCCGCAGCCCAGCTAAAGAGTAAGAGGGGTCCCCTTGAAGGGTATAACCAGAGGGCTGGAGCTGGACACTCAGGCCTCCTAGGTCGCTGTTCAAGGTCCATTGGCTCCCATAGAAGGCAGGCTGGATGTGCTGGCGTGAGGCTGCCCCGAGGTCCTTTGTAGACCCCCAGTTAGGAGGCCCAGAGGAAGCCAACACCACATGTCTGACGGGGCCTCCTCGGGCCCTGCTCCTCTGCAGCTGAGGAGTTGGCGGGTTGGAGCAGGCTTTCCAGGCAGCAGAATGCATGACTACTCAACACCCTAGACCCACAAGGTTCCAGAGAAGAGAGCAGTGAGCACAGCTCAGCTTCTGACCCACAGGGATGGCTTTTTTCACCTGCTATTATTTTCTGGCAAACCTGATTTTTATCCCTTTCCTGGCAGACAGTCCCGGGAGCAGCCTTCAGAGCCTCCCCCCTCCCCCCGCCCCCACATTCTCCCTCTGAGGTTCACACTCAGCTCCATCCACTCAAGGCCCACTGCCTCTGGATCCCCAGCCAGCCCCTGATTCAGTTTGGCAGCCTCTGAGACGCCCCTCACATGGCCAGGTTTCGCCGCTGCCTCCATGTATAAGTTCTGAGGCCCGACTTAGTGATGCTGGCTGCAGCGCGGACGGGCTGTGAAGTGCCCTTTGAGCACAGCTCCCAGCAGCTGTCTTTGGATGTTGCCCTCCTTAGCCAGCACCGCTTCCACTGCCCCGGCTTCAGCGGTGGGAGCGGCAGCGCGGGAGGAGAGGGGCCGGTTCTGCTGTTGGTGGTCACTCTTAAGCACGGTGTGAGGGCTGCTTGCCAAGCTGGGATGCAGCCTCCATGGAGAGGGAGGTGGGCCCAGGGGGAGGTCAAAGGACCTTTAACCCTTCCCAGCCAGATTCAGCATTGTCATCCCAAGAAACCTAGAAGCATTGACCTATGAGCCATAACAATGCCAAGACTTTGCCGTCTTGTCACCAATCCCACAGTTCAAAAATCGTCTTCAAGCTTTACATCTAAACTGAGTCTTTTTGCCCTAAATGTGGTCATTTTCTTGGTAGTGTTCTTGTAAATAAAATTTTACTTATTAAACAGGTATTTCTTAAATGTCTGTTACGTGCCAGGCGTGTAGTCTTCATGACATCAGTGCTTCTCAAACCTGAATGTGTGTTTGAAACACATGGGATTTCATTTAAACGCAGGATCTGCTTCAGGAGATCTGGGTGGAACCTGAGATGCTGCATTTCTAACACGCTCCCAGGTGCTGGTGCTGCCGGCCCTGGGCCCACACTTTGAGTAGTCAGACGTTGGATGGCTGATGGGTCATAGGTGATGGGCCAGTTTCATAGACAGGCTGACTGAGGCACATTCTTTTACTGATGTGAGGTCAGAAGTGGGGGTCCATCCTCAGAGTACTGAGTTCCAGCCACCAGATTTTCTTTAGGATGGTGGTTCTCAGCCTAGCTGTCCATTAGAATCTCACTGGGAAACGATTTTAAAACATACTGGCGCAGGGGCTCTCCCCCCCAGACCAACTGGATTAGACCCTCCAGGGATGGGCCTTGGGCATACTTTTTAAAAAGACTTTCTGGCTAATTATATGGTGCAGTAGGTTGAGCACAACTGCTAGGAAGATACTCCAGAGATGCCCCAACTGTGCCGCTGTTGTCACTTACGAACCAGCTGACCCTGCCTTTCACCCCATTAAGCAGCCAAGAAGTGGGTACCAGGTCCTGGACTCTCTGCTGAGTGATGTGCGGGATTCCGAGCCTGAGCTGGTGGGAGAACAGCAAAGAAGGAGATGTTGGCAGCCGAGACCTTCCCTTCACCTTGCCCGACCTCGGTTCCCCCTCTGTGCAGTCAGGTGGGTGGGCTGGACCATCTCAGCGGACCTTTCTCGTGCACCTTGCTGTTCTAAGATTTCCCCTCGGACACCTCCACACTAACTGAGTCAGCCAGGTGGGGGCCAGAGCTGCCTCTCCTCTTCCGCTGGCCCCATTTCTCTCTGCTCTCAACTTCTTTCCCCGGATCCTTTTCCTTTTTCTTGGCCTCAGCCATTGGTCGGAGCAGCTATCACATGTTTTAGGGAAAGGGCTTCACTCTCAACCCACGTTGCCAGGCTGGGCCCCCCGCAAAGCTGAGGAGGTGATTCGTTTCCCTGCCCAGCCTGCCTCACCCCACCCCTTCCCACTCTGCTCCCAGCTGCATGTTTGCAGGGTCCTACACCCACCAGAGTACGTGCACTGATGGATTCTGACTTGCAGGAGAATGTGGGCTGCCCACGGCCCCTGGGTTACAGAAGTCACTAAAGCTCTGCCTTGATCCTCTCCAGGGAATTGTGCAGCGGTGGGAGGGAAGGGGGCTCTGGTTTCACAGAGGGGTGAAGAATGAGCGTGCCTCTTTTTATGGGACCTTTGGAATGACAGGAATTGGAGGCCTGAGCCCCCTCCGCCCAGCACTGCCCCGTCACCACCCCGGGCCTTCCACTTGGGCTCAGGGAGTGCTCCTCGGCCGAGATATGCTTGGGTAGAATAAGTTCAAGCCCTCCTCTGTTGAAATGTGTGTGCCCTGTTTAGCCGAGAGGTGTCTGCATCTGAGCTATGCAGAGCAGAGTATTATTAGAGCAGGCATCAGTGTGTCTGTAACTGAACCCAACTCTCCCTAGCAACCGTTGTCAACAACACATCTAACAGAAGGAGGCAATACCTTTTTCTGATAAAAAAAAAAAAAAACTCATTTCACCAAGTTGTAAACACAGCAGGGCTGTTGTGAAAAGACAAAGCAAAATCAGAATCTGGCATGTGACCAGGTTTCAAAATAAATTGGTCTCTGCCAGCACCTTCTAGAAGACAGCCTCTTAAGAAGCTGACCTGGAGCTAGAAAATGGATAAACTCGTCAGAGTTTCTAGCTGGGTCACCATTAAGCAACTGTCTGAAGCTTTTGATACACAGAAACTCAGTCAAGTGGTGACAGGGGGTCCACTGTCGGGGCTGGGTGGGGGGAGGTCTCTGGGAGTGATTTTAACTGTGGGTTTTGGCCCCAGAAGGGGCACTCGTGATTTTCTGGTCTGGCTGCCCCATCAGTGAATCAAAATACAAGCTACATCTCCAGGGCTGGTATGGCCCGCCCACCCCACTTCTACCCCATCTCTCCCGTCCCTGCCCCGTCTCTCCCATCCCTGGCCCATCCTGGCCCCGCATTTGCCGGCTCGGTCACAGGGACTGGGTTATTCCTCTGATTCTGCTCATAAAAGGGAACCTCCTTCCCTCCGGCTGTCTCAGGGTTTCAGGACAATCAAAAGGTGTTCCTCTTTACCCAAAGCTTGGAGTTCCTAACCCCAGTCTTCTACAGAGGGAGGGAGGAGAGGGACACGCATTGGTTCTTGGGGTTCTAACCAGCTTTAAGTTGTAAGTTCCTCGAGGATCAGGAATCCTGGTTATGTGATCAATCATGACTTGTATTAGGTGCTCAGCAAGAGTCTGTGGAAGGGGGGACGGAGCCCCAATCTTAGGTGCTGGTCCTCCCTGCTGTGAAATAGGCTTCTCAGTTCTTCTGAGCACCTTCATGCGTGTGAATGTGGAGATTCTCTGTCTGAGGTAGGTTCCAGGGCAGGAATCCTCATTCTCCATGTTCACAGATGAGGATGGTGGCTTCATGAGGCTACAAGTCTTATACAAAGTCATGGGGCTGAATGGGGATGGTCTGTCCAGCACCCCAAGCTCTTGGCTCCCATGCCACTCACCAGGTAGGGTGTAAGGGTTGGAAAGTTGGAAAAATCAGGGACCTGTCTCATGACGCTATCTGTGGGGATTTCAAAGTCCATCCTCCTAGAAGAATCCCACTGTGTTTCCAGTGGTCTCTGAGTCTCAGGCTTTCCAGGCCAGTGGGGGACTGAGGGTGTCCGAGGAAACACCTCCATGGCTCCATCTCTTTACCCAGATGAACCACATAGCTGTCCTTCTGAGGCTGGCTCTCCCCTCGCATCCTCTCCCTCAGCTCGGAGCTCCGCCTTCCCTTCTGCACGCCCACCACTGAGCCGATGTGCACTCCAGGCATGTAAACTAATTTTACTGTTGGCCCAAGCCAGGCATACCCAGGGATAGAAGCACATTGTTCTGTGCATTCCAGAGCCTGAGCAAAGCCCTGGGCTGTACCCACCCAGAGCTCCCCTCCACTGGTTGCTAGAAGTCGAGAGGGGAGGAAGTAAAGGGCTAGCAGGCAGTACAGACAACTCTCCCATGCGCAGATTGCAGGGGGTGATTTTGGAGGCCCACAAAGGTCTCTTTTTCTAAAACATGCTGCCCCTTGGGCACCTTGCGAGTCGTCAGTTCCCATGCTGAAAACCGTGCCCTGCAAGGGCCAGGCAGAGCTGGCCCACACATTTCCTGACGGTGGGCACCACATGCTGTGACACAGGACCTTGACCTGCATAAGGGTCTGTGGCAGACGCAGCTACCTGGCCAGGGACAGCGATGCCTGGCTGGTACCCAGGCTCTTCGCCCACCCGACCAGAACCAGAGCCAGAGGGAGGCCTGTGCCTCCTGCCAAACTTGTTGCCCCCACTTGCTTTGGAATGAGTGCATTTCACCTTCTTTCTTCCAATCCTTATGTCTCTGTCTTATTGAGCACCTGCTGTGTACCGTGCACCGTGGCAGAGCCCGTGTGTGTCATCTCTGTTAATCTGCCCTCCTCTCTCATCTCATCTCCCAGTTTGTGCTGGTGGGGGCACTGTCCCAAATCTAAATGTTTTATTCAAGGACCCAGCTAGGATGTCTCAAGTCAGGTTTTCCTGACTTGGTTGGGGCACGGTGGCTTCCAAAAGTGCTAAGTCTAAGGCCCCTTCTAGAACTCTGGAATGCCCCTTGGGACAGAAGCAGCCTGTGACTTGAACAGGAAAAAAAAAAGAAAGCATTTTCATTTCTTAATCTGAAAATAAACAGAGGGAAGAAAAGGCCAGCTCCGGAAGGAGCCCAGGACAGCAGCCTGCCAGTCAAGTTCTACTGTCCGAGGCTGTGTCCCCAAGTGTCTTGGGGGCAAAGACTGTGTCCATGTCATCTTTGTGTCCCCCACCATGCTCACACATAGCAGGTATTCGGCAAGCATCAGACTGCTGCTTGCAGGAGCTTCAGCCTGTGGGGATGAAGGTGCATTTGTGGGCAGGTGCCGGGGCGACAAGAGAAGGGACGGCTCTGTGTCCTGCTCCCTCCTGCCTCTGGGCAGGGAGCTTTACCCAGGTCAGGAACTGTTTCACCATCACCCATGTCCCTTGCCAGGCCGTGTCCTCTTCCCTGCACACCCTCACCTCCCACCCCGGCTTCATTTTCCCTGCTAAATCCCCTGATAGAACTTGGCCGGGCGCTCCCCTGTCTGAGGCTGCCACGCCAAGGCAGGCCCTGCAGATAAGTGGGTTATCGGAGAAGGCAGCTCGGGTGTCCCGGGCCCCAGAGGGTCACCCCTGGCTGGCTGGCAGCTCCCCTCCCAGCACCTCCTCCTCCCCGCTCCGCAGAGCCAGGCCAGCAGGAGACAGCAGTTCCTTTCCCGCAGCTCAGCGAGTGGCCGGCCCCCAGCCGCCGCAGGGAATCCGAGCTATGCTAAGCCGCTCCAGATCGCCGCATGGCTGCCCTGCCCGGGCACGGCCAGCCCAGACAGGGCGCCTCTACCTGCCGCGGCCGCCGCTGGAAAGCTGGCACCGCCTGGGCGGATGGAAAAAAATCTCCCTGTGGGTTATGTAACTGCTCACCGCCCTGTCCCCGGCTCCCTAGGGAGGCTCCCAGCCACCCCAGAGGGAGAGCGGTGGCCCCTGGTCAGGGAGGGGACACAGAGGGTCATTCTTTGAAAGGGAAGCAAATAGTCTTGAGCGATTGCCTGAGATCCTCCTCTGGACCCAAGGTCCTCAATGCCCCCAAGGAGACTGGTGTTCCCTGTAAGTGCTCGCTGAGCCCAGAGGCCTGCCTAAGACACTCGACTGGCAGAGTGAGAAAGACTCAGGAGAGCTGGACTCGTGGGAGACATGAAGGAGAGGGGGCATTGCTGCCTTGTTTGGTTTGGTTTGGTTTTTTTAATTTTTTTTATTTTCTAATTGCAGAAAGATATATGCAACATGAAAGTTACCATCTGAACCATGTTTAAATGCATAGCTCGGTGGCACTAGGCACAGCCACAGCATTGCACCCACTCCCGAACCCTCTTATCGTCCCGAACAGAAGCCCGGTAGTCACCAAACAGTAACTCCCAGCCCCGCTACATGCCCACTCCTCCTTCTGTCTCTGTGAACTCGCGCTCTGTGCTCTATGCTCACCACAGTATAAGTGGAATCGTATAGTTGTCCTTTTGTGTTTGGCTTATTTCACTTAGCATCATAGCATCATGGATTCCAGGTTCTTTCCTGTAGTAGCACGTCAGAATTTCTTTCCTTTTCATGGCTGAATAATATTCCATTGTGTGGATTAGACCACATTTTGTCTATCCATCCATCCATCCATCCATCCATCCATCATAGATGGACACTTGAGTTGTTTCACCTTTGGGCTATTGTGAATAATGCCACTATGAACATGCCACATATAAGTATCTGAACCCCTGCTTTCAATTATTTGGGAGATATACCTAGCAGTAGAATTGCTGGATTATATGAAAATTCTACATATAACTTTTTAGGAACTACCAAACTGTTTTCTGGAAGGTTGTTTTTGATGGGGGAAATGTAATGACCCCAGACCCAAGTGAGGGACAGTGAGGACACTGCCTTACCTAGAATCCAGGGTGCAGGTAGAGAGTTGGAGGAAGTATGTAAGATGGAAAAAAAAAGGGTTTGGACTTTATGAAGTAGAACCAGGGAGCCATTGTTGGTTCTTGAGCTGTGGCATCCTGAGATTAATTAAAAATCAGTACAGTACACACCTGCAGGATCTATAAATGATCCATCCAACCCATTCATAGTGTAGATGAGAGGTGGAGGCTCAGGAAGGTTGACAAAAGCCCTGCTTTAGGAAGATGTGGATGCTGGACTATAGGCTGTCAGTCATGCTTTGAAATCTATTTCACAGAGGACTGGGGTTTTAGGTAACCATAGTCATCTGTTTTGTAAAGAGAGCACACACAGATTGAAGCCTGCCCCTCAAAGATCCATGCAGCAGTGGCAGGCCACATTCCCCCTTCTCCCAGGACCTGCTTCCGCCTTGGTACATGGAACAGCAGCGTTCAGCCACCCAGCCCCTACAATCCAGAGGCTGGAAGCTGGGGTTGCTACGAGGAGGGCAATGGACTGGCATGAGAGATGTACTCGTGGACCTCTGCTCCCCTTCCTTCTGCGGGTGCCACAACAGGCTCCAAGAGCTACAAGAAAAAGTCAGTGGGCACCTTTGAACTGAGGCTTTGCAGCCACGGGCACATGGCCTGGGTTGCAAAGTAGGCACCAAGCCCATGGCCTGCTGGCAACCTGGGGGGAGAGTGAACAGGGCTCTCCCCATGTGCCCTTCGCCCTGGCCCGCGGCCCCCTCCACACTGCTGTGTGCTCCTCTCCCCCTCCCTTTGCCCGTATCTCTGTGCACTGGCTGTGCTCTGGATGCCTGGCATCAATCACAGCGACTGATTAGAAGTTAGTGCGTGTGGGGGTGGGGGAATGGAAGGAGGATGACAGGACAACTTTTTAAAGAGCCAGCAAGAATGCCACACTTGTCCCGAACTCACTGCTTTCAGGGTGGCCGGGTTCTGTCTCCCCTAGATAAAGAAGAGGTCCCTTTAAGTGGACAGACAGCCTCCCAGCTGCCCTCCAGATGGCCACTAAGAGGTCAGCAGGCATCCCGGGGTGCAGGGTGTCATGCAAGGAAGCGAGTGGGCTGCATCTGTGCCGCGGTTACCCCACAGGCGATTATCATCATGTGAACAATCCAAACTTGTCTTACTCCCAGTTGCTAATTTCTTCTTACCTCTAGACCTTTCCCTGTTTGGTGGCATGTCTATCCAGGAAAGGTAGTGATCCTCCACCAGGAAGCAGGGGCTGGACTGTGTGGCCCCCTGAGGTCGTCTTCCAGCCCAGGGTTCTTGCTGTAGCCTGAGAACCATCAGCATACGGAACTTGCCCTTGGGACTCGAAGTTCAGAATCAGGGCTCCCTGGGCACCCACAGGGTCTCCATTCCCTGCTGCCTCGTGCTTGGTGTTCCAAGTCTTCAGGGAAAGACGATGGCAGCCCCTGCTGGCCTCACCTCAACCACAGTTCCAGCAGGCAGTGCAGGGAGAGGTTGGGCTGTCCCCTTTGGGGGATCAGACTGTGACATTCAGGGAACCACTTTGACCCTTTGGTGGCCTTCCAGGTCCCAGTTCACGGAGGGGGAAGAAAGTTTCAGGCCGCTCAGAAATGTGGAGACAGATGCCCTGCCAAGAACAGTGCCCCCCGGGATAGCTGCCCAGCCCTCCCCCTTACGGAAGTCCCTTGCCCTCCAAATCATCCCACTCCTGACAGTGCCCAGCTAGGAGCAAGCATGCTCCAGAGAAGCTGTGCCACCATGTGTGTGCACGCCCAGATCATTCCCAGCCAGACCACTAAGCAGAGAGGGCCCGAGGGCCACCACACTGCCGCGTAGGGCCCCCACCTCCCAGCTGGGCCACCGAGCAGGGGCAATACCGAAGGAGGGAGGAGCTTAGGTGGTATTCGGGGACGGCTGGGCTCCAGCTCCAGCTTATGACGATCTGTCTGTAATTGGAGTAAGTGCATTCTGGAGCAGCTGCATATAAATCGGAGCTCCACATACTGGACTCCCACTTACCATTGACCCCATTAGATGACAGTCATTGCATTACTCTGGGTGTTGAAAAAACTCTGATTAGAATAGTATCTCTAACGTAGGGTTGGTAGCAGAGGCACCTGGAATTCAGCCTGCAGGCCCCAGAGACACACTCCTGATGACACCCTGCCGTGTGGTATAAGAATTATTGATGGAGCCCGGAGTCCGACACCTACCTTCTAACCTGGTTCTGGCATGCCAGCTGGCGACGGGCAGATCTCACAGTCTGGCTGCCCTCCACTTACTGTTCCATTAAATGGGGTAAAAATACCTGTCTCCTCCCCCCTGCTGACCCCACAGACATGATCATTGTTAAAATCCACTGAAACACATATTCTGTCTGTGCCTTCTTAAGGCTCCTCCCCCAAGAAGAATTTCTGAATTGCATAAAAGGATATTTTTCCTTTTGCCCTTGATGAATCCCATTTGTTCAAGGTTCCTAGGAGAGGGCCAGCAAAAACCTTACTCCATAAGCCCAGGGGCCCCCAAGTCATGCTAGGTTTGGGGGTTCAGATGCAGCACTGGGGATAGCCCTGGGATCCAGCCACAAGGACAGCTCTCACAGGGGCCCTGGGACTGGTGTTGAGGCCCTGTTAAATCCCAGGAAAGCAGGGGCCACTGGCCTCTACCGGATACTTAGAGGCCTGCTGGTGGGGCGAGGCCAGCTCAACCAGAGAACAGTTTAGGAAAATCAGAGGAAGGGGCAAGCCCTTTCAGTGCTGGCAGCTGGAGAAGGCTTCCTGGAGGAGGCAGCATGAAAGAAGAGGAAGGATTGGGTGGAGAAAGAGCTAAAGCAAAGGCTTTGAGTGGGAGGAGCCTGGAGAGGGGCACGATTTTGCAGGAGAGCGTGGTGGGATGAGATAAGTTGCACACTGCCAGCCTGGCCAAGGGTGTCCGGGCAGCAGCAGGGCGCTCTGAGAGTGTCGGCAAGCCCCAGTGTGAACTGCCGACCAGGCTGTGCTGTGGCCCATTCATCTGCTGGCACTTGCTTCTCACCATTGCAGGCCAAGACTGTTCTAATCCAGAACTAAAACTTCTACCTTAAGATCATGGAGGTCCCTGCCAGCCTTGGCCCTCAGTCATTCTTGAACAGTAGGCAGGGAGGGCCACTGCATCTGGGCCCCCGGCCAGCCTGCTGAGGGGCTCCGGACGCTGGGGTTTCACTGAGGCAGATAGTGTGGGGGCTGGCATTCGAGGCCAGGAGACCCCCTGCCTCCACTCCCTGACCAGTTCATGCCTCTCAGGAGAAGGGAAGTTCCAGATGCCCACCTCCAGTGGCCCACTCAGCCCCTCTTTACGGATCAGCTGCTTCCAAGAGCCATGTGGAGGTGGGTGCCCACGCACTTATCCACACACAGCCTGCAGTGCTGGTGATGTCGTATTGTCCCTTCCTCCTGCAGCAGCCATGTCGTCTGCCAGGAACCAGAAGCAGGGCTCCGTGTGATGCCTGGGGCCGGGCAGGTTCACAAAGCAACACTCACAGCATTTACCTCCCCCTCTCTGCAGCAGCCCCATCCCTCCTCCCCCAGCACATTTTTTTTTCTGGCCTGCCTCAAGGGGTACAGCAGGAGACAGGAAGTCTGAAGCCAGCATCTTGCCTGGCCCGGGGCCTCAGTGTCCTCATGTGGTCCAGGGGTGTGGTGCGACTCCCCACTGGGCAGCAGGGCTCTTGGCTCCTCCTGTTCTGCTCTCACAGCCCCTCGGGCGCCTTGGGTTTGTGAAGGTCATGTGCGGGTCCAGGACTGGGAGAGCCTGGGAAACATTTGGGGATGGACTAGGGGCAGGAAGAGAAGATGCAGAGCTGGTCTGAAGTAGGGGGCTCGAGGATGCAGTGTAGGAGGCCCCTGGGCTACAGCAGTCCAGCCTCTGGCTCCAGCCTTGCCTTTCTCTCTCGCTGGGTGACCACAAACTAGTCCCGCCACCCTTCCAGTGGCTTCCTCACTTATAAAATAAAGGGGTAAGAAGAAGTGATTTCAGAAGTCCCTCTCAGCTCTTTGTTATTCTAAGTCAGACATTCTGGGCATACAGACGGTGCCTGTCAATTGCCATCTGCTGTCAAATGGTGGGTTGACACTCCTGGCCAGGAGGGGTCCTACTCCTGGCCACTCCTCCCTACCCTCCTGGTTGGGTGTATGGAGTCTGTACCGGCCTCACGGGCAGAGCAGCCTGCAGGGGGCACCAGCACTCAAGGCCAGCCTCACCTGCCTGCAGGCCCCTCCCAGCCCAACCCAGCATCTTGGCAGCCTCCATGTGGTCCCACAGGGAAAATTTAAGCCATACAATGGTGACTTTACCACAAAGCCACCCTCCAGTATTGGAAGTTTCCAGCCCCTGTAGGGCCCCAGCCCTGAGAACCAGAAACCTCAGTTTTGGGGTCCCTTCCATACCTCTAGGGCAGGCCAGCCTGGTGCTCATTCCCCCAGTGTCTGAAGGTTCCCAACTGTCAGGTGTTTGGCTGAGAGCACTGTTTCCTCCTCTCTTTCGGTAGGGCAGTCACTCTGCAGGCATTTATTGTGCCCTGGCTGTGTGCAGATGCTGCACCCCAAGTTCTCATTAGACTTGCAAGGTGGGCATTAATTGTCCCAGCCTACACATGGGTGGAGAAAGTGCCAGGAAGCTTAAGAAACACGCCTGAAGTTACACAGCCAGTCAGTGACAGAGGTGGAACTGGATCCCAGCCTCCCGGTGCCCGGTACCCTCTGCCTTCTCAGAAGCTGAGTGCCTCTGTTGGTCGGAAGGGCATTTGTGTTGGGGGTGGGGCAGGGCAAGGTAGAAGGTAGACGGCAGGTGGTGGGGAGACGAGATAAGAAGCAGATGCCTTTTAGATGACGTGGGCAGAGCCTCCTCCCCTGCAGGCTGAACAGTGGCCATTTGACCTCCCCATTGTTGTCCTGTGGGTGAAAGAATCAGGAGACAGTTTCCAGACCAGACCTCAGAGGGCACCTGGGGTCTGCTGCTCCCTGCCTGTCACAGTAGAGCCAGGGGGCAGGGGTGTCCTTCTCCATCAAGCTGTCCCTGGCTGGCCTCGGCTTCTCCGCTGTGGCCGTCCCACCCACTGGTTTCCAGCCCATCACCCTCATGATTTATGGAAAAAGGCAAAGAGAACACAGTTCAGTTTGATTTGGTCCCCTTGGCGGCCCCAGGGGGTGGAGACTGCAGCTCTGGGTTACAGTGGGTCCTGGTGAATGGTGCCCTGTGCACGTGGGCACACCCGTGAGCGCCCCTCTGTTCCCAGCCCTGCGGTCGGGTACAGGCTGAGTCTCCTATGTCCTGTCATAGCCACAGGAGCCCCAAAGAAGCAGATCGTGTCTCACATGAGGCTTCATGCCTCTGTCACATGTCTAGGTCAGAGGAGGGGGTGGCAGCATCTTTAACTGGTCCCTTCCTCACTGCCCACCAAGCCTGAGAGGGCAGGAAGAGGAGAACGCGCACCTGTACGCTACCTTGTTTCTAACGCTCTAAATTATTAAGGAGTGAGGACCCTGGGGTGTGAGCCGAGGCAGCTGGTTGCTCAGTCCCGAAGGAGCCCTTCTAAGGTTTCCTCGGCACCCAGCCCAGAGTGCCACCCCGGAGAAGGAGCCACGCTGTGCAAAGCCTCCTTCGCCACTGCTACTGTGCCTTGTCTTTTTTTTAAACTCCCCCCATACGACTTGATTTATTATGACTCCTATGCATTTCAGCAGCTGCGGCTGCATTTCAGAACTGGGTTAAGTAGCCCAGGGTTCAGAACGGAAAAGGTCAGAAGGGGGGCTGCGGGAAGGCGAGGGACACTTAATACAGCGCGTTCCCACGCGTGCCTTTGTGGCCCAGGGTTCATGTGCATCGTCCCCCTGCAAGCGTGGTGCCGCCACGCAGACATCGTGGCTCCTCTGCCTTACGAAAGAGAAGTTCAAAAACATGGTGTGTTGGCACGTTGCACCAGCTCCCCCGTGCTTCCTCTCCCTCCAGCCCCCACAGAAGACACAGGAGAGCTGGTTGGAATGAGAGCGCCACAGGCGCAGGATGGCCAGAGGTCAGTTGAGCTTAAGAAGCATCTATTGAGCACCCTCTGTGTACCCAGGGGCAGATTGCTGGGGTGAGGCTTGAGGGAAAGGAGTGCCAAGAGGCTCAGAGATCCCATTTGTCACTTCCCTCTGTCCCCCGGCCCTTTCTCTTATCCCACCTTTCCTGGCTGGCACCCTTTCATGCACTCAGACCAGACGGTATAGGTTTACGAGGACCCCCGTCCCTGCCTTCTAGGAGCTTCTGGCTCTGCGAGCCCCCTCCTTGTTGTCAGGCGCCACATGACCCCAGAGGGCTTGCTTGCAACAGTCTGTTCCCTGGACTTTGTGTTTTCCCCGTCTGCTCTACCCTCCCAGCGCCTCCTGGCTCTGGCCCCAGCGCCAGCCCCTGTCTGCCCCTGCAAACACAAGTCAGCTGTGTGTGCAGACAAAGCCATGCGTCGCAGTGGGGGCCGGGCCTGCAGAAGGGACATTTCCAGGGAACTCTGGGGGCGGCGGCTGGGAGGGCAGAGGCGACTGTCTGATAGCAGGGACTCGGCGTCACCGTCTAGGGGACTTGGCCAGGCCCCAGGGGCCAGTGGCTGTGGGTGGTGACTGGGAGAGGCAGCCAGGCTGGAAGAAATCTGCTGTGTGAGAAGTGTAGGAAGCGGGCTGGAGAGGAGAGATAACAGCCCGGCCTCTGTGTGTCTGTGTGCGTCTGCGTCTGCCGGCGAGGGTGGCTGGAGCCAGGCGGTCTGAGGCCGTATCTAGTGAGATTTTTGTCCTGGGTTGTGAAAGTGACCTATGGAGCCAGCAGCAGGGTTCAGGGCCTGGGAGAGAAGACATGTGGCCCTGCCCTCCCCTCCCCCTTGTCTTGTGTTCCTGTCAGTGTTCCTCCGTCCAGTCTTGCCAAGAGTAGGAGAGGGGGAGGGGTGTAGCCAGAGGGAACATTCTTGGTGCAGTGCAAATGGTTCAAGGCCTGGGTTCCAGTCTCGATTGTATCAGCAATTTGACATACGAACTTGGATACGTCCCTTCATATTTCTGGCTCTCAGTCTTGTCGGCTGTAAAATGGGGATTATTTATATCTGTTCCGCACATCGTGCAGGGTAGTTAGAAAGCTCTTATGAAATAAGGACGTGAAAATAGTCTGTAAATTGTAAAGTGCCACATAAATGAAAGGAGTTGGATGGTGAGACTGCTCTGTGAAAGCTGGGGATGCTGGAGGAAGACCGGGCTAGAGAAACCTGGTGGGGAGCCGCAGGGAAGAGAGGGGCTGGGGGAAGCGGGGTGGAGGAAGGGGGCAGGGACTGTAGGTCACGGCCTCCCCAAGAGTGGACCCCATGAGAAGCAGACCTGGGGTGGGAAGAGGGTAGCAGAGGCTCCCTGTGGTGGGGGTGTTGGTCACAGATCTGTCAAGTAGAAGGTGGCCTGTGCTGGGCACACGGTTCCCCTAGGAGACAGGGAGAGGGGTGACGCCCTCACCACCAGGGCTCAGGGTACTTGCCTGGCCTGGAGATTGTGAAGGGACGAGGGGGATCTTTGCTTTCCTTTCCTAACCACCACTGCCCACGGAAGCCAGGTTACCCGGCCCCCTCCCCCCCTCCCCACCCTGACCTGGAAATCAGCCATCTCTGGTGTGGAAAGTGCAAGGAGCTGCCGGGGCTGGCAGGGCTGCTAGGCTGACAGAAGCTGAGCTATTTAAAGCGTGCAGCGCCCCGGGGGCATGAACACCACCCACCCCCAAGGCCCTCTCAGCGTTCAACTTTCCCCACCTTGGCCCGGATCCCAGGCCCTCGGAACACCCAGAGGGCCACAGGTCAGATGCCAGGGGCTCTGGGAAGCTGCAGGCTGGCTTGGGAGGGTGGCTCCACCTCACCTCGGGCTTGGGCTCCCTCCCTGGGGCCTCTGGGCTGAGCTGGCAGGGCCACACAGACTGCTTGGCTCCCTGCGCCTTATAAAGGGGGCCGGAGACGCGAGGGGAGCTTAGAGGAGGAATGCCCGGCGCCTGTGGCCCCAGGGCAGCTGCTGCCTGCCCCCTCACACACACTCCGTTGGCTAACACGCTACCTGATTTGGGGAACCAGAGCCAGCTGGGGACAGGACTGGAAAGCGGGGAGCTTTTCTGGGTACACCCTCCTTCCCTACCCGGCCGACTTCCCAGCACACCCCCGAAGACAAAGGGTTCCCTGCTGTTTTCCCAGTTGACATGTACCTGCCCTGTGTCCTAACCCCTTAGCGAGGGCTGCGCGGTGCTGCCACTGCTCTCCCAGGTCTGAAAGGCCAGTCAGTGCCTCAGCTGGAAGAGGGTCCGGAAGGAGGCCTGTCAGACACAAGGACCGCACAGGTCCCTGCACGCAGACCAGCTGAGAGAGCCTTAGCTCAGCGCTTCCTGGGCGCCTGGTCTACCCGGTGAGCGGCACCAGCGTGCTTTATGGACTGCGTGATTTGGGCAGCTGCCAGCTGCCCTGTCCGGGAAGGACTGGCCATTATTCTGAGACTGCATCCTTCCTACTATCTTGGCATTAAACTGTCCTTTCTTTTATGAAATGATGGATGAAAGCTTTTTTAAAAAAAACATCCTTAGCAAAATAAAACGTTGGCAACCCTCAAATTTCACAGGTCCAAGAAATCTTGGAGCACAGGCCCAGCGCCCTGGTTGATGTCCAGAGCAGCGCGGTTCACCTGCGCATCCGGCTCCCGGGGCCTGGGGGGCCCACGCCGGCAAGGCCCACGGGGTGGGAGGAGTTGACGAGTGAGTGGAGTGGGGTGCAGCGTGCGGAGTGGGGACAGGGCACTCCTGAACCTGGGGCTGAGCGTCTCAGCCTGACACTGACTTGTGGCTTCACAAGTTGGGTCTCCAGCCCAGCCCAGCCCTCCCGTTCTGTTCTGTTCTGTTGGCTGGAGATGCTTCCTCCCACTCCACGGGAATTCAGTGTCCCAGCTGCCCGCCCACCACAGGCTGCCTTCAGTTGACACTTGCCCTCTTGAAGGTTGACCTCAGTCACCAGATCAGCACACACTCCTAGCTGCCTGACCCCCACTTGCTCGTGTACGCTGGCTCGCGCGCTCTCTCTCTGTCTCTCACTCTCTCTCCTACGTCCTCTGATCATCTTACATTGCCCCATGTGCAGACTGGCTGGTGGCCTTTTCCACAGAGTTTCATTCATTTATTAACTGAGCACCTGCTACGTGCCAGGCAGCGTGTTAGTGGGGAAAAGGAAGAGACTCTTTGCCACTGTTGGGTTCATCATAATCTTACCCTCTGCACAGATAAACCAGGAGCCGCCAACCAGTCTGAGTGCTGTACCAGAGGCCTCCACAGGCCACCTGAGCATCCAGGGAGGAGGAACTCACGTGGGAAGCACTAGAGGCTGGCGCTCAGAGAAGGGGGTACTCAGTGGCCGGGCAGGGGCTCCCAGGTGAGGAAGTGTGTAGAGGGGCATTTTCTAGACAAACACGTGAGCACGAGTAAACGTGAGGAGAGCATTGCGTGCAGGGGAAAGGAGGTGGTGCTAGTGGATGGAAGTCCGCACTGGGGGCAGTGGGTGTGGAACGTAAAAAAGCAAGAAAAAGGGACTTGGCTTCTTTCCCACCCATAAGCCTGCAGGAACCCGTTCGTCTAACCTGTGTCCTCCTGGAGAGCTCCGGGTGCTTGGGCAGAGCGAGCACATGTGCGATGCACGTGAACACGCTCGCGCACACGTGATCAGGGAAAGGCACACGCTCATCGTCACGCGCAGAAATGCTCACCTCCAGTGCCTCCCATCCTGCCTGATCCACAGACGCCAAAGAGTCTAGCCCTCAGCCTCAGCCGCTTGCTGCACATGTGAGCGTCAGATTTTCCACTCTGGGTCATTTTGCCTTCGGTTCCTTGCTTTAGGCAAAACCAGACACTGGGGTAGGTGATTCCTTTTTGTCTTTTCTTTCCTTCATTTCTTCCTTCTTTGCTGCCTCCTTCCTTTCATTTTTCCTCCCTCCCTTCTTCCCCTCTTTCTTTTCTTTAAAAAAACTCACAGAAAGGTAGAAGGAGCTCATAGGCTATTGGTATTTCTCATTCCTACAGGGCTCCAAACCTGAACTCAGCTATGATTGCTTTAAGTAACTAAAATAGTAGAAAAGTAATTTGAAAAAACAGAATCTTACTTGGGATGCCCTCTCATGAAGCAGTCGAGGGCCTTGAGGGGTCCTGAAGCCCCACCACTGCTGCCTGCACTCCCGGGGGCTCCTGGCACCTCCAGGCTCGGGGGAGGACTCCACCCCCCACCGTGCACACATCCACCACCTGCAGAAACCCGCCCCCCCTGCAGCTAGTTGTTTCCCCTGAAATAGGCCAGGAGCCTGGTCCAATCGTAAGGCCATCAAAGGGAGTAAAAGGCTCTCAAAGGCAAGGAGCTCCAGAGACCAAACCCAGGGGGGAGGGAGGGGGAGATTCTTAGGAGACTACCTGGGACTCAGAAACAGGCTGTGGTTCGTGGGCTTTGCCATGAACTAGCTGTGCCCTCGGGGTCAGCAACAACAGCTGCCCTGCCCTTGAACAAGTGTCTACTGTGTACCTTGGCCGCACCGGGGAGCTCTGGACATGCCAGGACCCGGGCGGCACCCCAGACCAACTGAATCACCATCTCTGGGGCTGGCACCCAGGCACCAGCATTGTTCAAAGTTCCCCAGGTGAGTCCAACAAGCAGTCAAGGTTGAGAACCATTGCCCCAGGCGGAGCACTTAGGAGCTGTGGGTTAAGCTCAGTCTCACAGCCACCTGCCAGGGTTTATGAATAAAGAAGCTGAAGCTCAGAGAGTTTGAATAACTTGTCCATGATCCTTGAGGCTCTCCCTTGTCCTAAAGCCCATTACTTCTCCTCCTTTGCAGGGCTGGGTATACCTATGCTGACAGACACCATACAGCACAGGGAGGGGACAGAGGGAGGGAATAAGCGGGTGAGTGAGGGAGTTGATGTAGGCCAGAGAAGGCAGGAGTGTCTGGTGTCTGGGCCGGGGCTGCAAGCCTACAGTTTCTCACCAGTTCCCTCCCAGGGCAGAACTGACCCCCGATATTGGGAACTGGAGGGCCATCTGTCGCTGCTTGAACCTAAGCCTCAGTCAGCAGGTAATTGCAGGGCCTCCCAGGCCCAGCAGTGCGCAGTATAAGAGCCCAGCTGGACTCAGGAGCTGCCTTCTGGCCCCAGTTCAAATCCCAGCTCCAGCGACTGCGGACAAGTGACCTGATCCTTCTGCCTGTTTCCTCATCTGCATGCTGGGGGTGATGCTAGCGTTGTTAGGAGAATTAAATGAGACACTGCAGGTAAGGATTGAAAGCAGTGCCTGGCGCAGAGTAAACACTCCATGAATCCCAGCTGTGCTAAGGGTTACTGCTGTCATTATGTAATTTGCCAGTGCTGAGCAGACACTGGATGGGACGGGGGCCTGAGTCAGTGCGAGGCGCCATCCTAGGTCAGTGTTTCTCCTTTGACCTTACCTACTCTTAGCTAGAAGCTCAGAATTCCTGGGGCCCAGAGTCCAAACCTGGCACTCTGAAGGTATAGAAGGACCCAGCCCAGCTGTCTTCCCTCCTCTGCCTCACCCCAGCCCAGCCCAAGGGGCCTTTATCCTCTCTCCTCTCTCCACCACAATCATAGCCACCTCCACCCCGCAACCACTGACTCCATAAAAGCCTTCTGCTTGGAGGCAGGGCGCGGACTGGATGACGTGTAGTCTCTTCTGTCCCCGCACTGCAGTAAATCTCCCTTCTCTCACCCTGTCACTCAGTCTGTGTCCTGCTGAGGAACCACAGCCCATCCATATGGTTCAGCCAGCCGCCTGAGAGGGGCCCTGGGGATGGGACTTTGTCTGGGGGCCTCCAGACCATTGAGGCAGAGGCAGGTGTCAGGGCAACAGCAGGGCCTTTCACAGGCTCTCTGGGAGCAGCTGTGAGGGGCGCCTGCAGGAGACAGATGACCGAGATCCACCCTTGTCCTGACTGTTCACAGGGGATGGGCAGAGGAGGGGGGCCAAGCCAGGATGGACTGTGGCCACAGTGGTTCACATCTTGAGTATCAAAAGGAAGGAAGGAAGGGAAAGAGGGAAGGGACCCATATCTCTCAGAAAAGCTAGGCTGTGAGGCCTACTAGTTCTCTATCGGCAGGTTGGTTTCCTTCTCCAGGCCGTGCAGTGCAGCTCCAGCCTTAGCTGCCTCCACTCAGGGTGCCTTAAACACAGCAGCTCCCAAAGCAGGGCTTGTACCAAGGAACCGTAATAAGCCCCAATTCTCATCTCCTCTCATGTCTGAGTTTTCTCCCTCCCAGGAAGGAAGAAGGGGTAGGGTGTGTGGGGGTGTCTGTGTGCGCGTGCATACACACACATGCACGTGTATGTGTGTTCACACAAGTGCGTGTCTGTGTCTGTGTTTCCACATTACATGTTCCATCTTCCAGGCAGCATGTGTCTGGCTACACACTGATTGTCTGCTTTTCTTCCAAAGGACGGTTTGCAGTTTAGATGAAGGGCTCCTGGCTAGAAATGGTATTTCCTTTGCCCTCACCCCAGCTCCTTCTGCCGTCTCCCACTCCCTGCACACTTCCCTGGGCCCTGTGAAGGGAATTGGCAAAGCAGAAAGGCAGGGAAGCTGAGGGCTGGGAGGCCCGGCAGCTCTCGCTGTGCATTTGGGTATCTGTCTTTATCACCTCTCCTGCTCTCATCACCAGGAGGTGAGGGTGGGGCCAGACACTTGTGCCCACGAGATGCTGCTCTGGGAAAGCAGCTCTTTTCACCTTGAGCCGCGAACTCCTCCTTTGCAAAATTTCCGAGTGATAACTCCTACGGGGAACAATTGTATGGCTGACCTTCTGACTTTTAGGTTGGGGGAGGAGAAACCTGAGTTTTTAATTTTTGTTGCTTTCCAGGAGGAAGGTCAGAAAAATTGGGGATCTGCTTAGGGACTAGGGTCCCCTGGCTTTGCAGACAGAGCCTCACTCTGAGGACTTCATGCATAAAGCATGTCCTTGAGGAGGGACAGACACCAGCGCTTCAGCCAGGATGCAGGATGCTGAGTTCTAGGTTCTGCTCTGCCGCATAGTCTTAAGAGGACTCTGGGTGAGCTGTCACTCCTCCCTGGCCTCAGTGTCCTTGCCTGTAAATCAACATCAGTGCCAGTAGTGAGTCCTGGAATTGTGTTCCTCCCATTTCCGTGAGAATCCCAGAACCACACCTGGAGCCCTTTCCCTCCACCTGCCTGCACACCTGCCATTCAGTGACTCCACTGTCAGGAAGGATTCATGCCAGGAAGGAGGTCAGGGGAGCGGTGGGAATGGCCTTTGTAGATAAGATTCCTGAGCCTGGGAGAGGCGGAGATGTGACTGTGATAGGGACAGAACACAGGCCTCATCACCATCACCATAAATCCCAGAACAGTGAGACTTGGGGTTTGCCCTTGGACAGGTCACTATTGGAAAAATAAAAGGAAGCGTTTGTGTTATTGCACAGGGTTGGAGGTGAACTCGTCATCTCCCAGGAGGTACAGACTCAAAGTGGACACGGCTGCTAGGAAGGCTGAAATAAACGCAGGCATGATGACTTCAGGGTGGGCCATAAAGGAGCCTGGGTAGTGATGCCAGAAGAGCCCCCTGCCTCTCACAGCAGGCCCTTCAGCCTGGGAGACCCTGGGAAGGCTCAGGAGGACATGGGCTGTGCTGAGCACGGGGGATGTGGCAGAAAGCGGGGGTGTGCACGCAGGGGTGGGAGGGTGGGTGGGGTGCCTCTGGGCTGCAGACCATCATCCTCCCTCAGCAGAGTCACCCTGAGCCTTGCCTCCATCACTTCTGCAGCCCCCTCCTTAGCAGGGACTACTGAACCACTGGGAAGCCTCAGATCATTTTCTTTCAGTTTGGGGATATATTAGCTGCTTTTTAGATTCCTGTAACGTGGTAGGTGATAGCATGGAGGAGGGAGTCCAACAGGCCTGGCTTCAAATCCCAACTCTGCCCTTTACTAATTGTGTGATCTTGGATGAGTTTCTGAATCTCTCTAAGCCTCAGTTTCCTTGCTGGTAAGGTGGGGATGATAATAATACTCTGTAGAGTTGCTGCAGGGATTAAATGAGGCAATATTTATAAAGGGCTGAGTGTAGTTTTGGCCCTTGGTACCTGCTCATAATGCTGGCAATGATGCATCTGGACTTTGCTTCAGATAATAGTGAAAGGAGTTTGTGTTTCCATTTGATTTATCTCATGTGCATTAATACCATGGGTCTAGCCCCATGTGAAGCTCTGGGGGGATACAAGCAAGTATAAATCAAGGACATACCATGTCCATGGATCAGAAGACTCAATATTGTTAAAATGTCAATTCTTTGCAAATTGATCCCTAGATTTAACACAGTCCACGTGAAAATCCCAGCAGGCTTTTTGGTAGAAACTGAGAAGCTGATTCTTAAATGTATCTGGAGTCACAAAGAACCAATTCTATCCAAAGGGGTCTTGAAAAGGACCAGTGAAGTTGGAAAGATATTCTACTGTCAAGAGACTTAAAGCTCTGTTGGGAAGACTGGACGTTCTAGCAAGAGACTCACAGGTGTGCAGGGCAGTGGTTGAGTTTAAATAGAGCCTGTCTCTGGGCATCCATTGTCAGCTTTACCGCTACAAGCTCATGACCCTGGGGAAGGATACTTTTAACCTCCCTGTGGCCTGGATTTCTCTTCTGTTAATGGGGATGATCACAGTGCAACTCCCATGGGGCTGTTGTAAGGTTAAATGTAAAGGTATGTTACACCAATAGAAGATCAAAATCAGTCTTGTTGCTTGGGTTGAGTTAGAACTCCTCATTGTGGGGAAAATAAGGCACGTATACACGTGGCTGTATCTGGTGAGGACCCTGGGACTGGGACAGTCAGTGATGCTCCAAGGGATTCGGAGGGTGAGAAAGTCTTCAGCTGGGTTGACAGCAGGCTGTGCAATGAAAAAGCAGAACCGGGTGTAGTTTGCATTTATGGAACTCCTTCATCACCCAGGGCTGTCTCCTAGACGTCTGGGGGTGGGGGAGGGCAGAAATGGAATGAGGGCAGTTCCTGCCCCAAGGGTCTCAGGGTCCTGTGGAAGAAGGGAGCCTTGAAGAATGAGCCACCTTTCCCAGAGGATGTCACACTGAAGCTTGAGGACCTGAGGCTGGGAGTCCAGCCCCTCCTTTTCCAAGACCCAGACTGGGGAAGTAGCTTGCCCAGGGTCACTTGGCCGGAGGTTAAATATAGAGGAAATTTCAAGCAGACGGGGAGTGTGGACAGAGGTCTCATGACAAGGAACTGCGAAGGTGTTGCTCATGGCCTTAGGAAAGAAGGCTGCTTCTGGAACTCTGAGTTCAAGGTGGGTGTTGTGGGGAAGAGACGACCCTTAGGCTTGAGTCACCAAGGGGCAGGCTGCCAAGTCCAACAGGACACCCCCACAGAGCCCTGGCCCTGGCCCAGCTCAACCACCCCTCCCACCCCCCGGATACATGCACCCCAGCAGGCCTGGAGACGTTTCCTGAAAGACTGAGAAAGCCCCGGGAGCTGGAGGGGCCGCCCGGGGCGCGGGGCCAGGTCTCCCCCGGAGAGGCCGGCGTGCAAGGGGAGGACGTGACGGGCAGCTCCACTTCTCAAGGGCCTGGGATTTCAGAGGAATGCAGCCAACTCTGGCTCTGAAGTTCCCACTCCAGACCCCGCCTGGCGGGAGCCACGGGCGCCTCCAGCCGCCACCCTGGAAGTCAGAGGCACGTCACAGGCCTCATCTTTGTGGAGGTAAACGTCTTCCCGGTGGCTTTGTGGGCTGGCCCACCTCCTGGTGTCCTCAGTGTACCTTCTTCTGCTGCAGAGCCTGGCACCCTCCGCTAGCCAGCTTCCTCCAGTCTCTGTTCCCCTGGGACCCTACACCTGTCAACCCGCACACATCATCTGTCTTGTCTCCCGGAACAGGCCTCCTAGGGATGTCACATATGTGTCTCTGAGGTCACAAGCCAACCTGGGAGAGGGAGGGGAGCGCCGTACAAACCCTACATGATGACTGAAGCCAGGAGAGCAGGTGACACCAGGCTGAAGCATGGACACCTGTCTTCGAGTAACTCCACAGGTGTCTGCCTCACTGGCCGGTCAGTCTGTGCGTGCCACAGTCTGGACCAATGAGGAAACTGAGGCCAGAGAGGTGTGAGGATGTGCTCAAGGCCGTACAGTGAGTCAGAGGCAGAGCCGGATCTAGGATCTAGGTCTCAGCCCAGTACTCTTTGAAACTCTTTCTGTGGTTTTGTTTCATTTCTTCTGTAGGAGAAAGACAAGCTCTGGACAAACTGGCAGGGCCAGAGACAGGGCCACTGAGGTCCCAGAGGAAAGAGGAGAGGGGCCATGTCCCAGAGTCAGGCTCCCTACCCACCCCACCCCGATGCTGGATGGAAACTGCCCCTGCCCAGACCGGCCCTGGGGGTCTCCTCTTCTGCAAAGCAGCTACCGCCAGAAATGTGCCTATGGCTTGTACAGATTGCCCGAGGACAAGCACTTTAACCCCAGCATCTCCTGGTCCTCCCCGAAGCCTGTCTCTGTCTTCCTAGTAGCTTTGATTGTCATGGCTTTGTCTTCCTTGAGCTGCGCTGTTGAGTGTCTTCGCTGGGTCCAGCTGACCCTGTTTGTATCCCATCCATTTCCCCAGATTTCCTGGCAGCCTCTCTCCTTGGAGCCTGATCTGTGCCCTCACTGGGCACTTGGCTTTTGCTACCTGGTGTTCTTAACCTCATTTTATGGCTCTGCTCCTGTCCCTCTAACAGCAGTTCAGGCAACTTCATTCCTACGACATTGGACAAATATTTATTAAGGGCCTACTGTGTGCCAGGCAGTGGGCTGGGCCCTGGGCCCCGGTGGGATTCAGCAATGAACAAATCAGACTAAATGGCTTGCTCTCATGGGGCTTATATTCTAGTGAGGAGGGGGACGAAGAACATTAACATCAAGACAATAGCTCAGTCACTGAGTAAATTATGATAAGACTGTTGAGGAGGGTGAAGCCAGGCACGACGGGGGCACAATGTTAAACAGAGTGATTGGGAAAGGGCTCCCTCAGGTGACCTCTGGGTAGACCTGAAGGAGCGACCCATGCAGCACTGGGGGAATGTCCAGGACAAAGGGAAACAGTAGAGCAAAGGCCCTGAGGCAGGAGTGTATCTGCTCCACGGAGGAACAGCAAGAAGGCCAGGGGTCTGAGGGCGGGGATCTGGAGTGGGGGTTTGTGGGAGGACGTCAGGTCAGAGCCACGGCAGGGCCCACCTTTGCGGGGCCCGCAGGCTGTCAAGAGGACATCGCATCTACTCTGAGTGGGATGGGGCACCTCTGAGGGTTTTGAGCAAGAAACAAAAGATCTGGCTTAGGTTTTAAAAGGGAACCTCTTAAACTGCCGGGTTGAAAATAGTCTGCAAGGGTGGGGTAGACACAGGGAGGCCAGCTTGAAGGCTTTGGGAAGAGGCTCTGTGAAGGGTGGTGGGGAATTGATTAGACAGGCCAGAGTCTGGATCAGATTTGAAGGAAGAGCTAATAGGATTCACTAAAGGATTGGATGTGGGTGCAAGAGAGAATGTTGATCAAGGATGATCCAAAGTTTAGGGCCTGGACCACTAGAAAACGGGGTGGCTGCCCACTGAGACGGGAATGACCGTGTGGGAGAAGCAGTGTGGAGACAGGACGAGGAGCTCGCTAGTGGACACACCGTGTTTGACATGCGTAACAGACAAAGTGGACATGTGGAGCAGGTGGTTGGAGTCCTGCATTCAGAGGGGCGATCTGGATAGAAGGACCTTCTGAGAGCCATTCGGTGGTATTTAAAACCATGAGACTTCTGGTGGGAGGGTATAGCTCAGTGGTAGAGCGTGTGCTTAGCATGCACGAGGTCCTGGGTTCAATCCCCAGTACCTCCATTAAATAAATAAACAAACCTAATAACCACCCCCCCCCCAAAAAAAAAAAAGAATTAAAAAAAAATAAAACCGTGAGACTGGATGAAGAGAATGAGGATAAATGGTTAAAGGAAAAAAAAACCCACTTGCTTTGGAGCGGACCCTGTGTTTTCAATTGTCCAGAGTCATGACTGGGTGACGCTGGTGGGCTGGCTACCACCGTATCATGGCAGGCCAACTGGATGAGGCAGGCTGGGCCCCTGCTCCCCTCCTCCAGGATCCTCTCCCAGGCTAGCAGGGGCCATGGGAGGCAATTAATTATGCTTATAAATAGGGAAGCTTCCACCATGGAGAAACAGGGAGGGGCAGGCTACAGTCCCATCGACGCTAAACGTCTTGACATTTCATGGGAAAATGGTGTCATTTTATCATTTCATTCCTTGGTGAGGCTTAAATTTCAGCTTCCGGAAAACTGACAGAGAGCCTGGGATGGGCGCCTGGGGCTATCTTTGCTCCCCGTGGCTTTATATAACTCAGACCTTTTCCCCACAGCCATTTACAACTCTGGCTTCTGTAGGTGGTGCCAATAAGATTAAGTATTTAGCGCCCACTATATTTTGTGCTCGGTATTTCTGACAAAATGTTTCCTGCATCCATGACGACCTGTCAGTAAATGGGATACCTCGGAGGAGGATGACACGCTGCTCCGCACGGGCTCCCCGGGGCTGCTTACGGATCCCCTCCCTCCCCTTTCTCTTTTTAATCATTAGCCCGGCGGAAGTTCCTCTTCATTGATCTAGTTTTCCCTAAAACTCACTCCCCAGTACTTCTTTAAGGTCACCATGTAAATGCCCAAGCGGGAATAATGGAGCAGTTCAAAATGTCAGCCTGCCCCAGTTTTAGCAGATTTGAGTGCCATTAGGTCCAGCTGTTTCCCCAAGAAAATGGGGAAGGGCTTTTAGGAAGAGCCCCACTTCCAGACGGCCAGCGCCCCACCCGCAGGAACTGTGCAGCCCAGCCCAGTTTTGCTGATAAGAAGCCTCAGTGAGGTCTCCCTGCCACCCATGCCTGTGCAGAAATTGAGCAAAATTGAGGTGGGAGGGTGGTGCCTCTGCTCCTATGAACTTCTCTGCTTCTCTGTGGAAGAGTTCATCCCCATCACCACCTGTACACCTCTGGATCCTTTGGGCCTGCCAACTAGGGGCCCAAAGGGTG
Organism: Camelus ferus; assembly: GCF_009834535.1. Classification (NCBI taxonomy): domain Eukaryota; kingdom Metazoa; phylum Chordata; class Mammalia; order Artiodactyla; family Camelidae; genus Camelus; species Camelus ferus. The sequence goes on from NC_045725.1 coordinate 15,174,276, forward strand.
ACTTTCAGCCCCCCACAAAAGTACCACCATGGGGCCCGTTCCCTACTCCCCACTCCTTCCTCATAGAAATACACAGGCAATCCCTCTCCTATTTTTTGCTGCTCCCTCAGCAGATTTATTCCTCCCAGCCAGGCACAATGCTGAAGGCAAGGGTGAGCTTGCAAACAGTCTGAAGCCATGTCAGGCAAGGAATTCTAGCACAGCAATGATGGAAAGATGGGGTAAGCAGGGAGGGCTGAATCTAAGGGCCACCGAGACTCAAGAGCTAAGGCCACCAGCTAAACTCCCTAAACTCCCACCTAGCAAATGCAGGCTCCCCAGAAGGCCTCCCCAGGTAGGGGAAAGGCCTTAGACCAGGAGGGGTGGGTTCTGGCTGGCGGTCCCAGAGATGGGGGCTCTGGCTAAGCCAGGGGGCTAAGCTTTCGGTAGCTAACTGCCTGGGGTAGTGAGTAGAGAGAAAACTTGGAAGCAGAGGGAAGTTTGGGAACATTCTTCCCAGAATAGCTTTAGAAATAGGACAGCTTTACAAAACACCTAGGATGACTGAAAGCAGGTGGGATTGAAGCCGATGCCCTCTGGAGATGCCTGTCAGACCCAGAGTTTGTCAGAACTCTGTAGGTCTTCCTGATTGTTCAGCAGATCTCAGAATGCAGCTTAAGACGTTCCTTCCCCCAGGCCCCCTGTGCATACTGTGTTAGAGACAGTGTCTGCTGGAGAGCAGGCCCAGAAACATCTGTGGATGGAAGGACAGATGGAGGGAGGGAGAAAGGGTTGGAGGAGTGGATGGATGGAGAGATGGAGGGATGGACGGTTGTAGATCCAAATTCACCAGCTAAAGTCCTACAAGAGGATCCATGACAGAGACCACAGAAATCACAAGTGGTTAGTTGTGCCTTCACTTCCTGTGTTAGTTTCACCTGGTGTTATTTTCAGTCTGCAATGTTGCCTTCTCCTTGAAGGATGGCATGTCCAAGCAGGACTTTGGTGCTGAAGGGAGGCCCGTCTGCTGTCCTCAGTGCCCAGGGAATCGCCATTTTCTGCCAGCATCCCACACCCCTCCAGCGTCCCCGTGGGCCTTAGCTTCTCGCCAAGCTCCTTTCTCCAAGGTCTTTAGCTCCCATAGAGAGAGCTTCCTGGAGTTCCGATAACTTGCAGTTGTTAGAAGATGGGCCATCTCATGGGCCACCACAGATGTAAGTCTGTCTATCACCTTCTCATCCAGCCAGGATTGTTGAAAGGGAGCCCCCAGATTAAAGGAACTCTGCAGTGAAGGCTTGCTGAGGGGGAAAATCACTTCTTAGTTTTATTTACTTATTTAAGTTTCTTAAAAGGGCTTGTAAAAAGGCACTTGTACTCCGTGGACTCTTTCAAGTATGTGGGTTGTATTTCCCCCAGGAGCTTACTAACCTGGAGGGTGGGACAAGATCGCCTTCCTCCGGGTCCCCAGAACGGGGTTCATCCTTGGGTTTACAGTCCTTCTTTTTTGTCCCTGGCTTGATGACTCTGTATGGGGAAGAACTTCAGACCCTTTCCCTTTGTGTAAGGGTTTATTGGAAGGATAAAGGATGGAACCTAAGCCACACATGCCTTGAGAAAGCTGAGCTGTTTGCCATCCACAGTACTAAGCCAGGTGTCATCTTTCATGTGCCCGCCGTACCAGAACTGCAGGCTTAGGGCAGAGGAGGGAAACACCCCCTGAAAGACCAGTTTTGAAAATGGCAAACGTTTCCACCACTCAACACTTTTTTTTAGCCTTTGAATCAGTGAGGGTCTTTGCACAGGAAGAAGGAACTTGCTGGAGGTGGTTAGAGCAGAAAGCAGCTAGCTTATCCATGTGGACATTATTATAAGGAAGGGACCGTCTGACCTTGGGGCGATGCCCATGCATGCTGCCCTGCACTCTCAGACATGTGCACCCCGCAGCCACCCCAAGGCTGATGGGGAAGAAGGCCCTAGAATTAGAATAGGCTCGTCTTTCTAACATACTTATGGCTTCTGGGATATTTGTAAGCATGCTCCTACCTTAAACGCCTTGAGCTGCTGGTGCGAGAGAACTGTGCAGTGGAAACTGTTTCTCCCAATCTCATTGCTTTCATCTGAGCTGGAGACCTACCGTTTCCTTCGAACCATCCTTTATACTGTTCAAGGCTTTCCTCTGACAGCTGGATGCAGATGTGCCAAGCCCAGAGTAAAAAGGGCCGTGTTAGCAGCCTGCACCCACAGCCTTCCTGGCCTGGGTCTCCCCAGTATTCTTGTCAAAGTCCCCCATGGACTCCAGAGCCTCCTGGGATCAGTCACCCTGTCGATGGTTTCCCATAGTGCTACTCCATGCAGATTATCTAAAATATCCCTAATTTTCTTCCCTTCAGACCCCATCTGTCTTAAGTCCTGTTTTTCTCATAGAAGGGCAGGTTTCTGATCAGTTAAACTGTGCCAGTGTGACCTGCAGTTGATGTTTTACCATGTGGTTTGTCCGGGGAGTAGCTGGAGAAACAGAGCCTTATCCTAAAGGTGTGGTGCTGATGGGGCACCCTCAGGCACAGTGGCTTGCTGCTTGCAGGGAAAATGCTCTAAGGCAGAGGGGAGCCTCTGGGATCACTCCGCGGAAGCTTGTACTTCTGGGTGTGCAGCCATCCTCTAATTGACAGGACGAGATTCAGACATTTAGATCTCACGGTATCTTTGACAGGTGGTGGGGCATGTTGAATGAACCCATTTTCCAGATGGGGCTCAGCAAGACCAATTGCTTGCCCAAGCTCACATAGCACTCTCTGCATTCTCCTTGGATGTTTGCTAAGGAAGCAGAGCCTTCAGTGGCAGGCAGAGCCGGTGGCACGGTGAAGGGACACCACTCCAGTCCTCTCCATTCCTCTCAGACAGTCAGAACATCACATGTCACCTGGGTAACACTTCCTCCGCCTGCAGCAGAGCCAGCGCCACCAGGGGCCGGCACAGGGGGAGGAGGTGCCAGACAGGATTGGTACCTCCAGCTTTCTGCCCTTTCTCTCCGCAGACCTGTGAGCAAGCTGGCGTTATTTTTATCTGGGGACACGGGCGTGGGAAGTATTTGTCAGTGTCATCTGGTAAACGCAGCTGAATTATCTGCTGTCCAAGGCACCCCCAAATAAGTAGTGTTAAGTGTGCTAAGATGTTCACATTTAAAAATACAGTCAGACTGATGAAAGATAATTTGCTCACAGAGCTGACATCACAACCCAAGCACAGAGCTGTCAGTGCCAGAGCCCAAGCTTTATTTTTACCCTCTTGGGGTTTTGAATCATCACACATAAGGGCTCGTGCTCTTTTTAAAACTGTCGTTCTGTATTTCTAATCCACAAGAGTGGAAATGGCCACAGTCTGCAGGCTGGATGCAGGGGCAGGCTATGCATGCTGCTACGACACGTGCCCAGTCAGCACAAGCTCCATTCTGAGCCAAGGGAAGTTGCTGCTTGGCGTGCAGGTGTCAAATACAGCCCCTAGTGGGTTTCTAAAGGCAGGCCCCTCCTAGGCCTTACAGTAGGTGGAGTCACTCACTGCGTTGTTTCCCAGTGTTATTCAAGGACCTCTGAGCCTTACTGGGTCTGAAAAAGTTGCCCTGTGGTGGGCAGCAGTGTGCGAGGTGGTGTTCCAGGCAGTGGCTCTCAGCTGGAGGTGATTTTTGCCCCCAGCAGACATTTGGAAATGTCTGGAGATATTTTTGGTTTCTATACCTAGGGGTAAGGGTGGGGGGCTGTGACTGGGGTAGGGACCTGCGATGCACAAGACAGCCCCCCACGATAAAGAAAAATCTGGCCCAAAATGTCCAGAGTGCCAAGATTAGGCAAGCCTGCTCTAGCAGATGGTGTCTCCTCCACCACCCAGCACATGGCTTGTCAGGAGGAGGCACCTGGTTAGCAAGACCATAGTTGGGGACAGTGACCAGTGCCACCTGCCAGCCCTTGGTCATGTGAATCAATCCAGGAAGGGTCTGTTGAGCCCTCTACCTTGTGCAAGGCCAGGACCACGCTGGACTTTAAGGGGCTGATGAGCAAGGTATGGTCTCCATCCATCAAGACCAACCACCCAGTTTTGAAGAGCACATTCAGCTCACCGGGTAATTTTATATCCATTGCCTTATTCAATCTCCCCGACTATCATGGGCCTGATGGGACAAGTATCAGCTTCGTTTTGTGGATGACCCAACTGAGGCCCAGTTAGGTGAATAACTTGCCCAAAGTCCCATAACTCCAAAATGGTGAGTCTTCTGGTCTTCCCACTAGATCATTTCCTAGTAAGGATAACACACCCCTTTAGGATCTCAGAGTTCCCTCTTCTCTCTCGGGTCATGTTGGATTCCATGTTGATGAGGAATCATTCCTCTTCTATCCACCTTAATAGGATTGGAAATCTGAATAAGGACAGGATAAGCTTCCCATCTTAGCATCCCCCTTTTTCCCAGAGAAACTTCCCTTTACAGGATGGCAAGGGGTGGGAAGGCAGACAGGTCACACCTGCCTTGGGCCCCAGCAGAGGAAGGCCAAGGAAGCAAGGAGCAGACCCACATCCTTGGAGCATCTCCCCGGCTGCCAGGCCACTTTCATTCCCATGGCGTCTAGCCCCGTTGCCCTTTCCCACACGGGGAATGTGGGACTGTGGGAGGTCCTGGGGCTTGCCCAGGTCCGAGGGCTGGGTGGGAGTCTGATCATCCAGGCCTGTCTGGCTTTCAAGCCCATTGTGCATACTCTTGACACATCAGTGGTTTTCAAACATTTTTAGCAGAGTTATTTTTTCCAAACTCAATTTGGGGCATATCCTCCACCATGTGAAACAGATCCAGCAGAGGGGTCTGCCCACCGGACCGCCCATCATCTACCCCCCGCAGGTGGCCCGAGGCTCCTGGGAACAAGACGAGGGCCCATCTGGTCTGCGGCCTGGAGCTCACGGCTCAGCAAGAGGGCCTGAGTGCTTCCTTCAAGGCCACCCCCACCCCTACAACTCCGGGCACAGAGCAGACATCAAGTCCAGATGGGTAGGACCAAATGGAATGGTGTGTTGCAACAGCGGGGCCCGTTCAGACAGAGCCTGATGGGAGGAACAGCTTCCATCCACATCTTTGCAGGAAATAACAGGCATGACAACCGCTTCCACATCCACGTCCCCATAAGGCCTCAGAGGACGGCAGGAGCCGGGATCCCCATTTCACAGATGCCAACTTTGGCCTTCCCCGAGCCCACTGGACCTCGTGTCCTTCTCTGCCCCAAGCTCCCCTCTGAGTGCCGCACCTGGGGCTGTAGCTGCACTGTCGTCCAGTAAACATTTGGGGATACAGCTTGATAAAAGATGTCTGCATCCCTGTCACAGCTTCCCTGAGGGACAATGCCCTATAAATGTTAATGTGATTTTTGAAGACTTCATCTGTGGCAAAGTTCAAAGTCGCGGGTGGATTTGGGCTTCAGGCTGAGTCATTCTGGAGTCCCCGCTATAGGCCAGATCTTTTTGTGAGCATTTCAAGGGGTTTTCTCAAATTCTATAAATAGTTTAATAACGCCTGTATAACCATCTATTTTTATCGCTAGCCTTCCAGACAGTTTCAGACTTAATGTGGCTGCTCATTGAAAGTAGAATTTCACAAGCCTTCAGTTTCCAATTGCTTCCAGAGCGTGGCCTGTGGGCCTGGCACTGAACAGTGGGATCCTGGACAGCACTTCTGCCTGGAGGAGGTGACCTGACCCTCCTGGTAGAACCTGGTCCAGGCAGAAACTCTAGGAATCTCCAGAAAGCTGGATGGGCTGGGTTCTGGCCTCAGCTCCCACTTTCCTCCCACAGAAAACCCTGGACCAGGCGCTTGTCCACTGTATACCTCGTTTCTCAAATAGCAGGCTGTGCACATAGTAGCTCTTTTTCTATTTAGGGGGCTCTCAGTTTTTCTTAAAGGTTTTCATATCTGTTTCATCATTCCGTCACCTCGTGGACCCTGTGCAGGTCAGACAGTCTCCTCCCATTTTACAGATGAGGACACAGAGGCAGATTTTTTGCAGACTGGCCTGATAGTCACGTGGTGCCCTGCCCAAACTAGCCTCGTTGGCCCTTTATTTTGCAGTGGGCTTGCTCCCAGAGTTGAGGCCATGGTGAGCACGCACGCCCCCCTCCCCAACCAGAGAGCTCTGCTTAAGGATGAGACCTACCTGTGCCGGGGCCAGACCTGGTGGATACCTGCCTCCAAGCCCATGGCCACCCTCTGGGAGAAATCCCAATTCTGCAGAGCCAACAGCTGGGCCCTCTTATCAGGAGGGACCTTCAAGGAAGCGCAGGGCAGAGGCAGGCAGCTATCCTATATACCTTTTCAAACAGGATGCCTTTGGGGGAGAAAGAACAACAGAAACAGAGACCTAGGTTCCAGCCCTACCTGCCTTAGAAGGATGGTCTGATTCCTGGACCTCATCCTCCAGTGTGAGATGCTGTGTGGGGTAGAGCTGGTCCTGCTGGTGGGAAGTGCTTGGGAAAGAACATTGTTATGCAAATGGACGGTGGTACTATTACACCAAAGTCAGACAGGCAGCTGGTGAGGCCAGCGTGCCAGCACCGCACCGCAGAGTCGGCTGAGTGTCTGGTTACTGAGGGTTGCCCTTGGTCTGTGGACTTAAGCACTCCGACTCACCTGTCCCTGGCAAGTGGTACCTGTAGGTGTCTTCCTGAGGCTGGAGGAATCCTGTGACACCTGCTTGCAGGAATTCCTGCTCATCCACCAGTCTTCCTGTCAGGCAGTGCAGCCGTCTCTTCCTGCTCAGGTTGAAAGGAAAACTTCCAGCCTCTTCTGAGGGCTTTTCAAGGCCACAGCCACCGCAGGTGCTGGCTCCCCCTTGCCTGAGGATGAGGCTTCGTGCCTGCATAAGTGCCAGACAGAATTCCCACTGAATCAGTCCAACTTCTCAGCTTCTTTCCGTTGCACCCCAGCACCACTCCCCTGCCTACCCCCACCTACAGATCAGCAGAGCTGAGACTACTTGACCTGATTTTGCCAACCCAGATTTTGCTTACACCCTGGGAAGCTTGGAAAATATCTCCAGAATGTTCTAGATTCAACTGAAAGTGGCTGAGAGCAGTTCCCAGACAATGTATTCCCTTCACCTGGTGCCAAGTGCCAGGGAGAACGCATTCTCAGCCACGATGCCCACCGGTCACAGAAAATGTCTCCAGGGCCTTGTTTATTAATAATCATAAAGGGCCAGCATTTGAGGCATGAGGTTTATGTCTGTTTTTTACAGCAGATGCAAGATTATCCCAATAACATCACTCTCTCTTCATCCTTTTGGGTGGGACTCAAAGGGCAGCAGTCACTGCCAGCATGTGGGGACATGACATGAGTCTCAGGAGCGTCTCAGGTGCTTATGACAGCTGCACTGATGGCTCCAGGCAAGGGTCTGTGTTTGCAGTGGGCAGCTGTTGTCTCTGTGGTCTGGGGATCTGTCGCAGGGCCCCACCTTGCCCAGCCACGGAACTGGCCGCATGACTTGGGTCTGGCAAATCAAGTAGCCCCCATCTCCGCGTCCACAGTGGTTGGTCTGCGGGATGGTCATCTGACAAGCAGGGCCAATCAGAATCCTTCCCTGAGATTTGCAGGTTGGACACAGGAGAGAGGGGGTCTGTCTTCTTTTGGCTCACACGCCATCATGATAAAGACTGCCATCTTTGCCATCACAGAGGAGACCCTGGCAGGGGAGAAAGTGGTCAACATGCACGAAACTGAAGCAGGCAGAAGCACAAGCAGGGAGGGCCAGCTCTGGCATTGTCTGAGCCCTGTAGACAGCCATGTTCTTGAGAATCACCCCAGCTGTCTAAACCACTTCAGGCCCCGTGTGCTTAAGCTAGTTTAAGGGGGTTTCTGTCACTTGCAACTAAGAACACTGACAGTGTCTGGGGGCAGAGCAGGGGAAGCAGTAAACCGACCAGGGCTTTGGCATTATGTGGTTGGGAGTCTCTGGGCCATGGCCTGGAGACGGCAAGGCCACCTGGGGAAAGGTCCAGCCTGGGGTAGGAAGAGAAAGGACATGCCAAAGGCAGGGCCCAGCGGCCATCAGAACTCAAAGTAAGCAACCAGTCCCAGGGCGGAGGCTACAGCCCTGTGCTCACAATGGCCTGTAGAGTGCCTTCTCCCTCCTGACAAGATAGAGGCCCACCAGACTGTTGCCTGAGCCAGAGTGACCTGCAGGTCAGATCCCCACTGTTCCAGAGTCAAGATACAGCTGAATCCCAGGGCCAGGCCTCAGGGCCCAGCAGGACCCAGCCAAGACTGGCAGCTGTGGCCGTGATGTGGCCGTCATGGCCAGCTATGAATGCAGCCCGGCGGCACACCCCTTGGCTGGAGCTGCACACACAGCCTGCCAGAAGGAAGGGGCGGCCAGGTCTGGGGCCGGCTTTGGTGGACAGAATGACTCAGGGCACAATGACCAGGAGGTCTCACAGCCACTTCTTAAACACCTACTGTGCCCCAGATCCATTGCACATGTCACTCCTTGAAGCCAGGGAGGTCTGTCTGACCCAGTCAGAGTGATGCCAGGACCTGAGTGATCCTTCCATCCTGCTGCCCCAAGTGGGTGTGTGAGAGGCAGGGCGTGAGCTGCCGCCCAAGGAGGACTGCCCAACACACAGGTGCCGGCCAGACAGCCCTGCCTCCCCTCTCCTCCTCTCATGCTGGGCTCTGCAGGAAGGATGCCACCCGGCCTCAGCCCACCCTCCTTTCCCACTCGGCCCCATTCCATCCCCATGCCGGGCCCCAGGGAGCCACTGTTCCACCACAGAGGAGGGGCCTGTTGTTGTGCTGACCAGTTCTTTTTGGTCCTATGTCACAGAAACCAAATTGAGGTGGCTTTACATCCCTGAATCCCTTTTCGTAAGGATACAGAGGCGTCTCATGGGGGCCCAAGATCCTGGGCAAGGACAGGAGATGGCACATTCAGGGTTCTCTGTCTGGCTGCGGGGACTTTGATCTGCTGTAGTGTTTCCAGCTCCCCGTCCAGGCTGGCCCCTGGCTTGGGAATGCCCCTGCCACTGCCTGTGTGACTAGGTGCCACCAAAGGGCCATATTGTCTTCTGTGAGGTGGAAGCTCGTGCCCTGAGGTTCCCCCAGATGATAATGACCAGGTTGGGCAGGACTTCCCAGGAACGACCCAGGGCCTGTTTCTACCAGCTGGGGGCGGGCCAGCAGGCCCTGGGCTGAGAGACAGGGACAGAGGAGGGAGGGGGGAACTGAGGAGGAGAGTGTGCAGGTGGGCTTCGATTGCCTGGCAAGCAGTGTCTGAGGGGACCGGCTGACTGAAGGGGAGGCCTGAGGTCGGGGAGGAGCCGGATGAAAACCACAGATGACCATATCACGAAGGGCGACTCTGCAGAACGGCATGGGCTTGCTCGATGCAACCCTGCAAAGGGAAAAAGATCCCAAATAAACAAAGGAACCTATGACACCCTATGACAAAAATATTACCCACAAAAGTGAAACAGAAGCCACGAGACGGCCCTGGAGCAGGGGGACCAGGCTGGCACAGAGCGGGTGGGAAGACTGCGTCGGGGAGGGAAATAACAACCACAAATGAGAGAAAATGCGGATTCAGCAAACATACTGACCTGTCCTCTCAAGTCTTAGATTAAGGAAAGAATGGCAGCGGCCTGTTCCCTCTGAACATGTTGCCCTCTTAAAGAAGAGATGTCTGGTTGTTTATCATGGCATCTTTACCCACGTGTTCACAACCACCTGCTCGAACCAGGTACCATCCTAGGGGACAAGGCGATGGATAAGACAGCAGGATTCCAGACCTAGAGAAACTTTCTTTCTAGCGAAAGGTCAGATCCTCAACAAATACAGGACCTGACAGAGGTGATAAGGGCTGGGAGGAAAATACAGCAGGCTTCCAGACGGTGAGCCCTGGGGGCTGCTGTCCTAGACGGGCAGTCAGGGGAAGCGTCCCTGAGGAGCCAACAGGGGAAGTGAAAGTTTGAGCTGAATTTAAAAAAAAAAAAAGAGCCTTCTATTTGAAAATGACTTTCCTCATTCCAATATAAAGCATTTTGGGAAATATTCTCTTTAAGCCCTCCAACCAATGGCCGGGGGAAGGACTGGGCTCAACTCCTTGAGGGTGGGCTGTCACCAGCTCCCAGTACCCACCCCTCCCACATCTCATCGTGACTTCTCAAGGAAAAAGAAACTTCTTGCCAGCAGGAAATAAAAGGGCACTTTCTCCTCCACACTGGGGACATGGCAGCCGCCGCCACCTCTCTGCACAGAAACAAACGAGAGTCACCAGGGGTGTAGAAAGTGGATGGACAAATTTCCCTTGGTCATTTGTTTCAGAAGGAGGAGAAGGAAGTGATGGTGAGTTTTCAGGGATCGGCGGGGCTGCCATCTCCTTCAGGAAGCTTCGGAAAACACGGAGGTCCTTGTGCCCTAATGCCTCCCTTCTCTCAGGGCACCGTCTCCCTGCTGCGGCTGCTGGCCACCCGCTCTGGACGGGGGGTGTTTTCCCCCTTTGCCTGTAGGCAGCTGCTTTTGGCTTGACCGCAGGACTCTATCATGCCAGAGTTCATGTGGTTATCCAGAGTGGGGAAGAATTTCCCAGAATGCCTTGAGAAACCTGAGACACTGAATGGCTTTCAGGGCTTATTGATGTGGCCAGTGCAGGAAATAGCAGTACGTCAATAAATAGTTTTAGGCAGGAAACAGGGCTTAAATGGTAGCCTTAAAGTTTGGGGAAAGGCACTAGGGGTTGCTGGGAGGGAGCCTGCCAGTCAGATGAGAACCTGGAGCCAAATACCAGACTTTGAAATGGCTGCCACCAATCTGAGGCCCCTTGCTGGTTCTGGATGCAAAAGGCTGAGACTGAAGGCGGAGCTGGTGACCCAGGGGATGGCTGGTTTGGGTTGGCAGAAAAGAGATCCTTGTTCCGGAGGAGAAGCTGGCAACCTACAACATATGTACCCAGAAGAGACACATAGGCTGGCTTTTGGTGGCCTCTGGGCTGGGCAGGGTCACAACCCACTTCTCCACCCTTCTAGTGAGAATCGCCACTAGCTGGCAGGTCACTCCAAGAGTTCTGATGTCCCAATCAAAAAAAAGGAAAAAAATCAAGGAAAAATGTCACAATCTGCCAATTTCTTTTTAAGTAACTGTTTTTCTGATTATAAAACAAAATGTTCACAGAAATGTAGGGAAATTCAGAAAATAATAAAAAAAAAAAAGTTGAAAATAAAGGTCATCCATAATTCCACTATGGAGAAACAAACCACTCTTAACACTTGGGCTATTTCTCATCTTTCTTCCTTTAAAAATTTTTTTTTCATGGATGAGATTATACAATATATGTAATTTTGCTTTTCCTTTTTTTTACTTAGCATCACAGAGCCATTTTCCCAAGCTGTTACAAACTTCTCATCAACATAATTTTAACGAGTGTATGAATCATCATTTTCTTAATCATTCCTCTATTGTTAGATGCGTAGGTTGTTGAAGTTTTGTGTGTATTAACCTTATTTTTCCTGTTATTTTTAATTATTTCCTTATGATAATCGTCCAGAAGTGCAATTACTGGATCAAACAATAAGATCACTTTAAGGCTTAAGATTTTCCAGGAAAGTGATATCAGTTTACACTGCCCATAGAGTGAGAGTATGTCTCACTGCATCTTCACCAGCATTGACTACTACTGGTTTTTAAGCTTTGCTAGCATAGTAGGTGAAAAAAAAATTATATTTTCACTTGTTTGATTGCTACTGAGATTTAATTAATTTTTACATATTTATCAGCAATTTATGTTTTGACATATGAATTATGTTTTAATGCCCTTTCCAATTGTCCCCGAGGGATTTAGTACTTTTAATACCAATTTGAACAAGCTATTTATATATTAAGACCATTACCCTTTGTCCCATTTATTGCAAATTTTTTCCTAGTTTGTCAATCGCCTTCAAAATGTGTTTATAATATTTTGATACATTCCTCTTGTTTTAATGGAGAAAGCCCTTCTTCATCTAGAAATTTGATACTCAATTTTCTTCAAGTTCTTACCATTTGTCCTTTTTCTTTTTTTCTTTTTTTTTTTTTTTTAACATTTACCTCTTTATTCCATCTGGAATTCATTTTAGATCCCAGTGTGAAAGGAGACTCTAAATTATCCTTGCCCCTCGTCCCTCCCCACACACACATAGACAGCTGTCTCTGAACCATTGCTTGAGTGAATAATGCTTCCTTTGCTACTGACTGTGGTTCTCCAGGGACTATGTGATAAATCCTTATAGATGCCAAATTTGTTTCTAGGCTATCTGATGTAGCTGTGCTGTCTTATGTCAGTTCCACACCCTTTTCATTATTAAAGCTTTAGAATAAGTGTACGTAATATAATTCTTTCCTATTTTCTTTTGTTTTGTTTTGAGCTATTTCCCTATTATTCTTTCAAATTACTTTTAGGATGACTTTTTTCAAGTCTCCATTTCCCCTTTTTCTCCAAAAAGTTCCCGTTGGAATAGAGTACAAATTGGTGTTAAACCTGTGAATTATTTCAAGGAGAATTACCATCTTTTCAATGCTGTCTACCCATTAAGGAATATTATGTTTCTTCACTTGGTTAAGACTTTTCTCTTAAATTTCTCAGTTCAGTTTTGCAATTTTCTTCATAGAAACCTTGCACGTTTTTAAATAATGTCATTTAAGAATTTCGATTGTTTACTAAATGAGCTTTTGTGCATTAAAATATCTCACTGGTTAAATTAAAAACCTGTTGATTTTTCTATATTAAGTTTGCATCTAAATTCTCATTGATGAATTAGTTACTAAACTCTCGTTAATTCTAATATTTATTAGAGAGTTCTTTTGGATTTCTCATATATATAGTCATATCAAATCATTTTCCCTCCTTCCTTCAAAGGTCATGGATGCTGCTGCTCGTTTTTAATCAGGCCTATTGATGGAATATATTACATTTATAGATTTACTGATACCAAGTCATCCTTGCCTCTCTGGGATAAAATCTACTTGGTTATAAGGGATCCATTTGTTAGTATTTCATTTAGGACTTTCACATCTATTCACATGAGAAGGAGTAGCCCATAGACTTCCTTATTTGTGATTTACCATCATTATGAGGTTTTGGTAATAGGGAACTGGAAAAGCTTATCTTTTTCTGTTTTTGGGACCAGTTTACGTAGCAGAGCAAGTATCTCACTTTTTGAAAGTGTGACTCACCTATAAGAGTCACAAGTTTATATAATAGGTATTCTTTCAGGACTTTTCGTGTTTTTCAGTATTTTCTGGCTTTTTATTTTTTAGTAAGGTTTGGTGATACTTATTTTCTAAAAGAGCATCTATTTCATCATTTTTCCAAAATCATTAGCATAGAGTTGTAAATAGTTTTTATTGTGCTTTTTTTATCTACTTCATATCTGTTTATATATATTGTTCATATTTCTAATTTTATTTCTATTTCTTCTTTAATTTTATATATAATTTCCTTTCCCTATTTTCTAATTAGTTAATTGCTGGCTTTATCTGTATTTTGCCCTTTCATCTCTTCCCTTAGTTATTGGTGGTTTGGTTTTCTAAGCTTTTTGAGTTGAATATGTAGATTAACACTGTCCAACAGAAGTATAATACGATCCACATATGTACTTTTAAATTTAATATTGTATTTTATTATACTCATTATATCCAGAATTTCAACATGTAATCAGTATTTTTAAAATGTGAGATATTTTACATTCTTTTTTTCATGCTAACTCCATGAAAACTAGTGTCTGTTTTACACAGACAGTGCATCTCAGTTTAGAGGCACATTTCAAGGACTCAACAGTCACATGGGACTAGTGGCTACTGTATTAGCTGCATAGGTTTAGAGGATACATTTACTTCTTTTTTTAATTAATTTTTTTTTTTTTTTTTGGCCAAGGGAGGTAATTAGATTTATTTATTTTTAGAGGAGGTACTGGGAATTGAACCTAGGAACCTGTGCATGCTAAGCATGCACTCTACCACTTGAGCTATACCCTCCCCCTGCTTCCTTTTTTAATAGCCAAAGTAGTTAAGACAAAAATTTACCTCTCATTATAGCTTTGACCACATCTCACAAGTTTTTACAGCTCTTTATTTCCTAAATAATCTATTATTACATATTTGATCACATCTTTATTCCATCTTTCTTTAGGAGAATACCTTTTAAACATCCAAGTAATGGGCTAAGTTTTTCATTGTTTTTAATTCTTAGTACAAATATGCAACCTGTACAATTTCTGTATTTTAACACTTACAGTAGAATCACAGTTTATAATTCAGGCTTGTTTTGATTTTATCTTATTCATTACACTAAATCATCTGAGTAATCAATTTTTGTTCATTTAACCAGCCATAGAATACTAGTGATTTCGTTTCCCAATACTAGTCTTTTCCTTATGTTTAATAGCTTTTGTTTTATGTATTTGAGTCTATACTATACAGTATTATAATGTTTTATATGAACTATATTGGCTTGTATTTCTATCCACATAAATTAACCTCTTTATTTTACTTAATGATTGTTATCTTGAAAACTATTTTGAGTTTACTTGTGTTTTAATTTTATTTTCATTTTACCCATTTATTTATTTTATATATCTTGTTTTATTTTAATCTGCTAGTGGTTACTAGTGTTTTCTTTTAATATTTTTTAAAACATATTGTAACATCTATTTCTCTATCAAACTTAAGAAAGAGGCAATAATCTGAGTCTTTATGGTCTAAGGTATTAAATTTTGTGTCCTTTACAATTTTCTGCCCCTCTCCCACCAGTATTTATCAGTCTTTAGTAATTTAATCTTGGATTGTTAAGTTACTACTACTACTACTATGAAATTCTTATTCAAATTACATTTAATTTTCAAGTATCTTCTCTTTCAAGGATTATTTCTGGCTTTTGACTCATCCTTATAACCAAAATTATAATTACTTATTTTGACTTAACTTCATAAGTCTACCTGCTTTCAAGTTTTCATTTCTGGTCCTTCTATACCATGATTTTCTCAGAGTTGAGTAAGAAATTTCTTTTTGGCTGAAGCAAGCATTCAAGAAAGCTTTTCAGAAACAGACTCACAGACATAGTAAACAATCTTATGGTTACTGGGCGAAAAGAGGGTGGGAAGGGATAAATTTGGGAGTCTGAGATTTGCAAATGTTAGCCACTATATATAAAAATAGATTTTAAAAAACAAAATCTCTTCTGTATAGCACAGGGAACTATATTCAATATCTTGTAATAACCTTTAATGAAAAATAATATGAAAAGGAATATATGTATGTATATGCATGGCTGGGACATTGTGCTGTACACCAGAAATTGACACATTGTAACTGACTATACTTCAATAAAAAATAAATAAATAAAATTTATGACCTCCAGTACAGTATGTTTTTAGGAAAAAAAGATGAAGTTTTTAATTTTTAAGTTATTTTTAATTGTAGTTTTTATTTATTTATTTTGGTGGGAGGAAGTAATTAGGTTTATTTATTTTTACAGGAGGTACTGGGGATTGAACCCAGGACCTCGTGCATGTTAAGCATGCACTCTACTGCTTGTACTAATTGTAGTTTTCAGAAAAGACAAAGTTTATCATCTCAGCCATGTTCTAAGTGTGCAGCTCAGTCGTGTTAAGGATAGTCTCATTGCTATGCAGTCTCCAAAACTTTTCATCTTACAAAACTGAAATTCTAACTTATTAAATAGCTCCTCATTGCCCCCTCTCCCTAGCCTCTGGCAATCATCATTCTACTTTCTGTTTCTGTGAATCTGACTACTCTGGATACCTATATAAGTGGAATCATACAGTACTTGTCTTTTTGTGACTGACTTATTTCGCTTAACATAAATGTCCTCAAGGCTCATGCATGTTGTAGCATGCATCACTGTATTCTGAGATGGAATAATACCCTGTTGTCTGCGTATTACTACATTTTGTTCATTCATCTGTTGATGGGCACTTGGGTTGCTTCCACCTCTTGGCTATTATGAATAGTGCAGCTATGAACATAGGTGTGCAAATACCTCTTCAAGATCCTGCTTTCAGTTGTTTTGTATACATCCCCAGAAGTGGAATTGTTGGGTCATATTGGTAATTCTATTTCTGATTTTTTGAGGACTCACCATACTATTTTCCATGTCAGCTGCACCATTTACTTTTTATTTAAAGATAAGCACGTGGGTGGGATTTTTAAAAAAAATTTGCTTGTGTAAAATGTCTATCCCTTGCTTTCACTCAGTTGGGTGTGTTCTTTCCACCTCAAACATACGAAGATGTTGCCTCAGTGTCTCTGAATTTTATTATCAATTACAGAAGTGTAAGGCCAACCATATTTTTGTTCCTTTGTAAGAAACCTAGTGTTTGTTTTTTTTTTCCCTTCAAAGCTGTTTTTAGAAATTTTCCTTTTCCTTAAAATTAAAAAAGGAGATTCTCCCGCTAAGTATAAATGGTGGGGCTCTGGAACACTGTGAACCCTTTTTGCCTGAAGAGTCAGCTCTTTTTTGTTTTTTTGGATTTTGTTTTCAACTTGAAATTTTTCTCTCTTGTTCCTTTAGTTCCGTGTACTCTGATGTTCCTTTTGTAAACTCTAATTCATAGGTTAGGTGTTCATTCTCTGTCTTCTCTTTCATTTTTCTTCTTTCTTTTTTTTTTAAATCTATTTATCTCTGTCTTCAGCTCTCAAGCCCTTTTCCAAGTCTGTCTTATTTCACTTTTTCTGCAGTACCCATTCTGTCCTTTACTCCTTCCAATTTACATTTCATATTGTTGTTGGATTTCTGATCTCATTTGGTTCTCTCCTAACCCCAGTCCCAGTCTCACACTTCATCTCAGCCTACAGTTTTAATCATATCACAGAATCCATATTACTGTTCTTAACAGACGTTCAGTCCCACATGTTCGTCCTTGGGTTTTTTATTTTATTTATCTTTGGTTTATTGTAGTTGACATTTTCAGAGTTATGCATCTCCATTAGGTCTTCAAGATAAGGCTCCCTTATCCTGCGGTGCAGGACTTTCCCATAGACGCCGTATTTCTTTTCTCCTCCCTTTCCCTTGAATGAGAAAGCTGGGTTTGGTCTTGGTTAGTTACTCAAATCATCCTTGGAATTGCTCAGTGTCTGCTAAGGTAATAGCAGAGTCTCCACCTTGGATCTAAAGCTGGTGGCTGTAAGCACACATCCCAAGTTCAACTTCCAGTACTTAGCAGGCACTCAGTCTTCTAATGAGCTCTGCCGCCCAAGACAGATTCCTCTCTCAACGCCACTGATTATCAGGAGGAACCTGAATCAAGCTGTAGTTCTTTGATCAGATATAATCATTTTTTTAAAAACTCCAGTCCCTGGTTTGCACTGCCCTGAGCCTTTTCCTGCCCCAGAGGGCTTTGACTGAGAGCGCTGTGCCTCCGAGGACACAGGGAACCTCCCCAACTCCTTCTGCCCCTGAATCTCCAGTGACTGGGGTAAGAGCAGTGCTCCTGGGAGCTGCCTTAATGCACAGGCACGGGGCCTTGTCAGTAGTTACAGACTCTGCCTACCAGCCAGGGGCAGACAGAGGGTGGGCTGAAGCTTAAGTTCCCTCCCGTCTCACCCCTGCCTGTGATCTTGTGGGCAGGAAGCCAAGCTGCTCTGGGCAACTAGAACTTCTTGATGACAGCATTTTAATGGTAAAGAGACTGTGGTGAACTCTTATCTTCCTCCTCTATATCTGACTTCACAGGTATTTTGGGGGGAGATGGAGAAAGGGCATCCCAGGCATTGACAGAGAGGCACCATTTTAATTCCCAAGACGGCACTTTATATAGTCCTCAGCTTGTGGTTCTCAACCACGGTTGTACATTGGAATCACCTGGCAAGCTTTCAAAATGTATCAGTGTACTGGCTCCACCCTGACCATTTACACAAGCCTCTTTGGGGCTGAGTCCAAGCATTAGTAGCTTCTCAGTTCCTCCAGATGACTCCAGTGTGCAACCAGGACTGAGAACATTTAGCTTAGAGCAGAGAGCAATGGAGGGGCTTAGGTTCTTGTTCAAGTTCTTGTGCCGGTGACCCTGGTCAAGTCTTTTCAACTCTTTGTACCTCAGTTTTCCCCATTCTAAAATGGGAATAACGCTGCCCCTGCTCTGACCATAAAAGGAAATCATGGGATAAACAGAAGTTAATGAGAGTGTAACCACCCAAAGTTTCATGACCTCAAGGCCAGCAGTACAGCATCCTTTGCAGATTCTGGGGCAGCAGGGAAGGTAATTCATTGGGTCACAAGAATGAGAAAACCACAGGGCAGTCCCTATGGGAACTGCCTGATCCAGATTCTGTACTAGGGAGGAGATCCTGCTACTTTTGGGGTCCCTGGCTAACCCCAAGGGACTATTCCAAGGACTCTGCCCTGGCTCAGCCTCCAGGCTGAAAGGACCCCATGCGCTGGCAGACCACAGTTGTATACAGGTGAACATTTCAGTGGGAAGAGAGTGGTGAGGCAGGAGGCCTGAGCACAGGTGTGAGGCCCATGAGATCTGTGGGTATGAATGGACCTCCAGGGACAGTCCAGACCTGTGACTTGGTGGAAAGTACAGACTTGGAAAGGAGTAAGAGCTTGGCCTCTGAGGTATTACTTTTCCAATCTAAACACACCATCAAAAAGGAGGGGGCAGGGGAGTTGGTCTCCAGAGCAGGCAGACCAGGGTTCAAGTCCCAGCTCTGCCATTGCCTCATAGCCAGGGGTAAATTGCATAACTGCTCTAACCTCAGACTCACCAGCTGTAAAATGGGGCAATACCAGGACCTGCCTCATAGGATGATTGTGATGATTAGGTGAAACATTGCAATGAAAGTGCTTGGTTAGTGTCTGCCTCAAAGATGGTAGCCGCTGCTCCTTCTGTTTCACACACACACACACACACACACACACTTGAAACTGATGAAGCTCTGATAGTCATAAGCTATGACCCAGGCTCTCAGAAGCTGGAACTTGTGGGACTTCTCTTGGAAGTCTTCTCATCCAGCCCCTAATTTGCCAGCCAAGGAGACTGAGGCCTCACCTGCCCTTTTAGGTTTCTGGATGGCACCTTCATTACACACGAGGGATCAACATTAACCAGGTCATCCGTAGGGACCTTCCATCTCTTCAAAGGCACTGATTTCTAGTTGAAAGTAGTAACTCTTACATCTGAGTTCCCCAAAGTCCCTTTACCTGGAACCCCACCCCACCATGGCTTTTAATTCCTTCCGTTTTGTATCAGTTATGAGTGAGTATGTCTTATCCTAGCCCCTACTGCAGTGCCTGGCACACAGTGGGGCAGTAATATTAAGGAAGAGGAAGGAAGGAATGAACGAATGCCTCTAATTTTCCTTCTCTGCTCCAGGCCCCTTGCAGGCAATGGCTGTAGCTGTGTCTCTAACCCAGTACGGGGGCCAAGATGGGCCATTGCTGGACGGGTGTGGGGCAATGTTCTGGTTACCCTCCCGGCCGTGGAGGCATGATTTGGAGATTAGCAAAGGGAGATAGTTTAGCCACAAGGAGTTGAATGGAGGCAGTGATGACTGGGTAAGGGTTCATCCTCCCCTTTATTTCATTGCCTCCACCTCAGTATTGGGGTCAGTGAGGCAAGGCTGTGTGGCCTCCCAAATCGGAGACAATGAAGAGGTGCTCTGGCCAAAGGTCAGCCTTCTACCACAGCTGAGTCCTCGGCATTCACGCTCCAGCCACGGGTCACCCATCCCCCTCCTCGTTGAAAACATGGGGTTTACCAGTTGCCCAGGGCCAGCCCTTAGCCAGCGGGCAGCGCGGCAGAGCGGGGCAGTGCCCGGGCCCCTCCCACCCCTCGCGCGGCTGACGTGGTCTCTTGTGTCTCCGCAGAAGGACTTCACGGTGCGGGAGGAGCTGCAGCAGCAGGACGTGGAGCGCTGGCTGGGCTTCATCACCTTCCTGTGCGAGGTGTTTGGCACCATGCGCAGCAGCACGGGCGAGCCCTTCCGCGTGCTCGTCTGTCCCATCTACACCTGCCTCAGGGAGGTAAGCCACCGCCCGGCCGGGTCCCCAGCCGGCCTGAGAGCGGGCGCTAATGACGCGCGTCCCGGAGGCGCCGGGAAAGCCGCAAGGCTTGTACCACGTAAAGTGATCCATCTTTTGGGAAAGAGAAACGTGACTCCCCCGTGCTTTTGTTTACTATCTGCAGGTTTTTATTTATTGAATTTACGTAACGGGAAATAGTCCCCCACAGGAAAGTATTATGAACTCAAACTGCAGTAATTCATATTCTAGAACACTGCCTGCAGAAAGGGGGCCTACAGAAAATATTATTCGAATGAATGGATCTTTGGACTGGATCGGTTTACCATTGAATTATTTATTCCAAAAATGTTTGCTTCTAAATTTCCCCTGAAGAAGAAACAAATAAGAAAAATCAAGAAACTTTTAAGAAGTACAAAGTCAGTGGGGTATTATAACCCACTTTAGAGGGTCACCCTTGGTGGTTCTCAGGGGATAGAATTGAAGGGGCAAATGTGGGAGCTGCTGGTGTCGTCCAGTGAGAGGCTGGTGGCTCAGAACACAGTCATGGGAGTGAGGAGGAGGAAGGCCATTTGTATTCCACTTAGATCTTTGAGTTTGAACCAAACAGTACCTGCTGACATGAGATGCAGTGAAGGGAAGTGATGCAGGATCCTCATTTACCTGCCTCCTGGCACCATTTCCTGGGATGAGGAAGCTGGAAGGGAAACAGAGTGGCGACGGAAACCAGAAGTTTGGGGGGGCCTGTTGGCGGTCCCCAGGGAGCTGTCTCTCTGTTGTTCGGGTAGAACTGTCTGACCCTGGGGACACAGAATTGAGTGTTGTGTGAAGCGTCCACGGGTACCTCTCCTCCAGGGGGGGTGGGCCCAGCCTACACCTCACAGGTGCTGTCCCCTCCCACCCTCAGCAGCCGGTCCCAAGACATAGGGAGGAGCAGCCTCTAGGGAATCAACGGGACCATGACGGGGAGTGGCCTGGGTTTGGCCACAAGGAGGTCAGGGGCCCCGAGGTGTCAGGGGAGTGAGTGCAGAAGCTACATGGGCCGTGTCGGGGAGTCAGTGGAGGTGAAGATGTGAATGTGGACAAGTCTTTGGAGAAGTGTTTCTGTGAAAGGCCGCAGGAAGAGGGAACTTGTCAGCAAAAGGCGAGGTATGGGGTCAAGAGACATTTCTGTGTTTCTGAAAGAAAGACAAGAGAGCAATTTAAGAGAAGGGAGAGAGTATTTGTAGATGTTTTTGAAGCATCATTTATGGGGAAATAGCACGTTCATCAAAGACTATGTGGATGCGCATGACAGCAGAGCATGTGGGCCTCTCCTGGGTGCTTTGTGACCCCGTAAGCCTCTGCCACTCCATGTAGCCAAAGATGCATCTTGACAAATGTACTTGAATTCAAACTCGTTTCTCAGATTCAGTCAGTGGCCTTTTGCAACTTGATTTCACTTTCAAAGTGTCCTCAGCTCAGACTGCAGCATGAGAGGCCATGGCTATGCTTTTCACATCCCTTTGGGATGCTTTGAAGGCAGCCCTCTTGGAGTCAGGGGCCTGGCCTCTTGGGGTCCTCCCATCCTTGCCTGAGTTGCCCTGCACCCCTGACATCCCAGCCTCAAGGCAGGGAGCAGCGCTGTTCTAGGTCAGTGACCCAGATTGCCCCAACATGTTCCCTCTGTGTGATCTGGGCACCTCCTGGTGTTGCTGTCACCTGCTCCCCCAAGCCGTGTGCTGGCCCTGGCTGTCAGGACACTTCTGACACCGCCTGAGGTAGTGTGAACCTTCTGGTGTGAGATCCGGAAGGTGCCAAGAGGTCTACACAGACCAGAAACAAGGAGCCTCCCCTAATACACACTTGTTTGATGCATTAAACTTTTCAAGATGGTGTCACACAGACCCCTGCCATGCTCACCGTAAACCTAAAGAATAAATAGATCAACTGTCGCCTTCACCATTTCGTAATAGAGGAAACCACAGTCCCACGTTCCAAGCTATCTGCTTGAAGCCACCTGGTGAGAGATAGTTAAAGAATGTCGGTCCTGGGTTCAAATCCTGCCTCTGTGGGGTTGTTTTGTTTTTGTTTTTGTTTTGGCTGTGCCATCTAGGAGGAGTTCACCTGCTCTAAGCCTTGGTTCCTCACCTGTAAAGGGAGACCGTGGTGCTCACTCTGGAAGGATTGAGGGAGGATGCAGGGCATGCAGAGGATGCTAAAGTGCACTAAGGCAACTAGGTCAGAATGTGAAAGAAATGCCCAGGGGACTTGTTCTAGGGCAGGGCGGCTCTCAGGTCCTCCAGCCTGACCCAGGGTCTGGGTACAAGCCCAGTCTTAAAGGAGCACAAGGGCTGAGTGCCCTGCCCAGAGACACACAGGCAGGCCATGCCAGAGCTGGCCTGGTGCTCCGGAACTCCTGATTCAGAGCTGTTTCCAACAGAGAACTCAGATTCCCTGAAACAAGGTTTTAAGGAAAGATTGGGACATGAAGGGATGCTCTCGGCATCTCATCAGTCCTTCTGGAGGGCCTGTGCCTTTCCCAGCTTCCCGGAGACCCCTGAATTCTTAGAGTCATTTGCTGCCTCCCTTGCCTTATTATACATACACTCATACCCAGGCCTGATCCATGTCCTCAAAGCAGGTTGAGCCAGCTCTAGGAAGTTTCTAGAAGCCAAAGTCACTGCTGCTGCCTTTCTCCATGCTGGACAAGTTTAGTCTCTTCCCCTGGGGCCATGCAGATGGCTGACCCAAATGTACCCACCCTGCCCTGAGGTCTTCCCAACTCCCTAACCACCCCCCAGGCCAGCATCTCTAGCTGCCCACTGACACATCCCAAGTCACGCCTTGAGCCCTTCCAACAGGATGCACTAGCAGTGTTCCAAACCCTCCAGCTCAGTCTCTGTCCTCACGTGGCCCGGACCCAGCCTTCCTGTTCCCCTGTGGCCAGGCAGCATCCCCAGGACTCACCCGATTGCCTTTTCTCACCGTCATGGGACACCCAGTCCATCCTCTTCTTCGGCACCACGCACCATGGCTTCCGTGCTCCCTCTCCTCGATGCCCCTGAGTCAAACACAAACCCGCAACTCATCTTGGTACGAAGAGTCAAGCGTAAGGAGAAGATACGAAATTCTCAGTCTGGGGTATTCATGCTCACAGAGGCCACCTTCACTGGACCCGGGGCTCACTCAGATTGAATGCGTGCTTAGCCCGTGAGCCCCTTCAGACTGGAGGACATCCAGCTCTCTGAGACCCCCTACCTTAGAACAAGTCCCCTGGGCATTTTCATCCACACTGTGACCTAGCTGAAATAACGTTCCTTCACTCAGGCGTGAAACCCTGGACTCCATCCCTGGAGTCTCTCTCTTCCTTGCCTTAACACCTCCTCCCAGGCCCAGCTCAAGTCACCTCTTCTGAAAGCACCCCGTCCTTACCCCAGCTGCTCCCTCCTAAGCAAGGCACTGCACTCCATCCTTTTCACATCACCTTATGATATTTTTAGTAATGGTTTCAGCACAGTGGAAGGCATTGTCCAAAACACTTCATGCATTTTTTTTTTGTCTTTAACTCAGGCAACCCCCCTGAAGATGATCTTCCCCATCTTCCAGAGAACAGAGAGGTCAGACAGCTTGCTCATGGCCACACAGCTAGCAGGCGGCAGAGTCAGTATCAGAATCCAGATCTGGGTGCCTGAGTCCCTGCTCCTAACCCCCCTGCTTCACTGCCTTACAAGCAGAGCAGGAGCTTCTCTCATTCTGTTCTGGTCCATCCCCAGCGCCTGCTGCATGGTGGAAGCCAAAAAGATCTCTGTAGGATTGATTCTGATTTTGCTGTAATAGCAAGGGTCAATCAGAGATCCTTCTTCAAAAGATGGAAAAGAATAATTTTCAGTGATCCCTTTAATTGTTTCAGAGCAAATAGTTTCTGCCAAGATGGTTTTCCAAGTGACTGAAGAGTATTGTTGGTGACCAACAATCTCCTTGCCCTCCTAGTTCATATTTGCCTCATGAGCTCTTTTTAATTTTTTAAATATTTTAAAATCTGTATTGTGGTAAAATACGTACCACGAGGTCTACTCTTTTAACAGGCTTTTAAGTGTGCAATAGAGTACGGTCACCTCTAGGCACAACACTGAACAGATCTCTGGAATTTATTCCCTTGACATAACTAGAATTTTGTACCTGGTGACTAGCAACCCCCTACTTCTTCCTCCCCGCCAACCTCTGACAACTCCATCCTGCTCTTTGTTTCTGTGAGTTTGACTATTTTAGGTACCTCGTATAAATGGGAACGTGCAGTATTTGTCCTTCTGTGACTGTTTATTTCACTTGGCATAGTGTCTTCCACATTCATCCATGTTGTCCCAAATTGCAGAATTTTTTTCTATTTTTAAAGCTGCATAGTATT
The DNA here is from genome assembly GCF_009834535.1 of Camelus ferus. Classification (NCBI taxonomy): domain Eukaryota; kingdom Metazoa; phylum Chordata; class Mammalia; order Artiodactyla; family Camelidae; genus Camelus; species Camelus ferus. The sequence continues at coordinate 15,198,675 of NC_045725.1, forward strand.
CCAGTTTGTTATAGACCACGTTTTAAAATCTATTCATCCGTCAGTGGACATTTAAGTTGTTTCCACATCTTGGCTGCCGTGAATAGCAATGCAACAAACATGGGAGTGCTAATAGCAATTTGAGATCTTGATTTCAGTTCTTTTGGAGAAATACCCAGGAGTGAGATTGCTGGATAATATAGTTCTCTTTTTAATTTTTTTGAGGAAGCTTCCTACTGTTTTCCATAGAAGCTGTACATTTTGCATTCCCATCAACAAGGTACAAGAGTTCTAATTTCTCTACATCCTTGCCAATGCTTTTATCTTTTGTAATTTTGTTATATATAATATAAATATGTAATATATGTTTATATTATATATATATATATATATATATATATATATAAAATAGCCATCCTAACAGGTATGAGGTGGTTTTGCTATGCATTTCCTGATGATTAGTGACCTTGAACATCCTTTCATATACCTGTTGGGCATTTGTATGTCTTCTTCGAAAAAAATGTCTATCCAAATCCTTAGCCCATTAAAAAAAAAATGGTTGTTAAGTTTGTTGCTATTGGGTTGTAAGAGTTTCTTATATATTTTGAAAATTAACCCCTTATCAGATGCATGATTTGCAAATATTTTCTCCTATTCTGTAGGGTGCCTTTTCGCTCTGTTGTTTCGTTTGCTGTCCAGAAGCTTTTAGTTTGATGTAGTCCTCCTTGTCTGTTTTTGCTTTTGTGCTTTTGGTGTCATCTCCATGAAATCGCTGCCAAGACCAATGTCATGAGAGTTTTCCTATATGTTTTCTTCAAGGAGTTATAGTTTCAGGTGTTATGTTTTAGTCTTTAATCCATTTGGATTTTATTTTTGTGTATGATATAAGAAAAGAGTCCAGTTTCAGTCTTTTGCATGTGGATGCCCAGTTTTCCCAACACCATTTGTTGAAGAGACTATGCTTTCCCCATTGTGTTTTCCTGGCACCTTTGTTTCTATCCACTCCCTCTCAGTTGACCATATATGCATGGATTTATTTCTGGGCTCTCAATTCTGTACCATTGGTCTATATGTTTGTTTTAATCACCATAGCTTTGTAATATATCTTGAAATCGGGATGTACAATGCCTCCTGATTTTTTCTCTTTAGAGTTGTTTCAAGATTACTTTAGCTATTTGGAGTCTCTTGTGGTTCCATGTGAATTTTAGAATTGTTTTTTCTATTCCTGTGGAAAATGACACTAGAATTTTGATTAGCAATTACACTGAATCTGTAGGTCACTTTGAGTAGTACTGACATTTTAAATATATTAAGTCTTCCTATCCAAGATCAGGAACAAGACAAGAGAGCGCACTCTCATCACTCCTATTCAACGTAGCACTGGAAGTCCCAGCCAGAGCAATTAGGCAAGAAAAAGAAATAAAAGGTATCCAAATCGGAAAGGAAGAAGTGAAATTTTCTGTTTGTAGATGATATGATCTTGTACACAGAAAACCCTGAAGACTCCACAAAAAAAGAAAGAAAAAAGGACTAATAAGTGAATTCAGTAAATTTGCAAGGTACGAAATCAACATAACAAAAATCAATTACAGTTCTATATGCTAATAACGAACTATCAAAAAAGGAAATTAGGAAAGCGATCCCATTTACAATAGCATCAGAAAGAAAGAAATACTTAAGGAATAAACTTAACTAAGCAAATGAAAGACATATACATTGAAAACTACAAAATACTGATGAAAGAAACAAATGCTAAGGTGTCCCACAAGCTGTTTTTCATAGCAGTCTAAGGACTCCTTCACCCTGTCAAGGTCCTCAGCCAAACTGTGACTGCAAGTGTTCCACACACAGGAGGGGTGTAATCAGGGTTTGTGGCCTGAGCTAAGGGTGTTGTCATCTCCCAACTCACCTAGAGCCCACTTACCAGGTTTTGGGTCACCATCCCTCATCCCCTTTTTCCTGACCCGACAATGCTCTCTGCCACCTCTGTGACCCAATGGTGATTTTGCTAGACTTCTCCAAGTTCTCATTGAACGCTTCTCTCTGGGCCCCTTACTTCAAGACCTTTGTTGAAAATTCCTCTGCAGGGAATACTAGGGGTAGCTTTTAACCCCTTACACCTGTTTCCTTTGAGCCGACTTTCACTGTGCACCCTGGGCATTTCTGTCCACTCTCTCTTATCCTTCCTCCCTCCCCCGAACATCCCACTTTCCTTCTCTCCATCCCAGCTCCCCCAGCCTATCGCTACCAGTGATTCCCATCCTCCTGCCCTCTTCCAAGTCCAAGTCCAAGTCCAAGTCCGGCAGCCACAGCCAGAGGTCAGGAGTGGAGGAAGGGAGGAAAGGACGGGGTGCCTCTGTCTGGTTGGCTCCCTTGCTCTTCTTCCCCCAGGGCCCAGAAGCCCCATCCACCCCTCCCTACTCTTCCTCTGAGGGGTGTCTGAGAGGCAACCCCCCTCCCCCACCCAGGGATGCAACTGGCTGGGCTCCTAGAGGGGGCTGGCAGGCGCAGGCTGGGGAGGAGAACACAGGGCAGCGAGTCATGCTTCTCAGGAAATGAAATTGCTCCGTGCAACAATGAGGGAGCCGCTTTTTTAACTTTTTGCGTGAGCGTGCATTCAATTGCTCACATTGTTTTGGCTCCGGGGGGAAATCTGACCTCGGAAAAGGCTGAGCTCAAGTGGGTATGGGTGGAGATCCTCCAGTATTTCACAGGGCTGAGAGAGTCCAGCAGAACATTCTTCAGACATACCTTTCCAGTGGGACCATTCCTCCCTTCCCAAGAGCAGGAGATTGGGGCTGCGCCCAGCTGCCCCCTGGGGTCAGGGTAGGGCCCACTGTGGCTGAAAGAAACCAATGTCGGCTGTGCCCATGGTAGTGATGCACTCTAACAGGGAGCAGAGACTTGAAATTATCCATTACGAAGCTCAGGACTCTCAGTTGCATCCTTAGGGGTGTGGGGTGCCTGCTTCTGCACTTTGGGAAACTTACACAAAATGACAAATTCTCAGACCCCTTCTTCAACAACTAAATCAAACTTTCTGGGTGGTGGGGTTTGAGGAGGCAGGGGAGTTGGTGGAGATTTAAGCTTTCCACGTGACTCCAAAGTGCAGCCAAGGTTAAGATACATAGGTAGCATTTAGTGAGGCCACTGATGTGCAAAGAGCACGCCAGAAGGGCACAACCACAAGAGCCAGAGAGACCTGAGTCTGAATCCCAGCTCTGCCACGTACAAACTATGGGGCATTAACCTAATTCTTCATCTTTCCAAACCTCAATTTCCTATCTCTGCAGGGGAATAATAGCTATCACTGTCTCTGCAGGTTTGTTTTGAGGCTTAAAATGAGTGAGATGTTATGTAAAGCAAGCCCTTAAGTCAGCTGACATGTTGCAAATGGGTGTTGAATACAAATCATATTCCAGGCATTGCTCAAGAGAAGTATCGCATCACGGGAACCCCAGAAAGTAAGATCCATTCTCCCAACTGGACACCAAGGCCCCCCACAATCACAGCCCCTTTTCCTGGAGAGCCTCTCATGAGTCCTGTGCACCTCCAGCCACACTGTTCCTGTTGTATTTCCACAGAAGGTCTCTTACATTCCTCCTGCCTGGAGCTCCACATTCCTCCTCCTCCTGCCTGACTCTAGCCCACCTTCAAGACCCAGTTCTCTTCCCACTGCATCCCCACTCCACCCTGATTTACTCTTCCTGTAACATCCTGTAGAATCCACACAGGGCTGCCAACACTGCTGTCCAGGCGTGCCCTTTGCCAGGTGGTTGTATGTTACAATGCCTTGTAACATCTTCCTGTTGCTTTTAAATCATTTCAGTCTTCCACTGGTACCTGAGGGTAGGCTGGGTCTCAGCTATCAAGTGACCCTGACTGCATTTTGTTCAGGACTCTGTGTTCGTTCAGGCAGCGGTGATTTGGTTTGAGACAATGCCACTTCCTTATTTATCTACAGGTTCCTAGTTGTACCAGAAGGAGGGAGTATAAGTTGTGATCTGCCCGCAGAAGGCTTACACTCTACTTGGAGACCACACACAGAAATTAAGCAGCCGTGAACATTTACGATGGGTAGTTTAGGAGTTTGGGCAGCAGCTGAGGGCAAAGAGGAGGGGAGCTAGAGCTTAAGGGGAAGTGGGCTTCGGGCAGGTACTGGCAAGGGGAGGAGAAACGCCTTCAGGAAGAAGAGTTTGAGGGGCCAGAATGAACAAGGCCCATCTGTGTTGGTGTGGTGAAGAGAAGGTGAATGATGGGCCACCACTGGCTCCCAGCAGAGGCATCCTGGTGGACACAAGGTGATACTGAGAACCTCTGAAAGTGTTTTAAGCCAGAGAACAACACCATTAAAGCTTAAAGGAGAGTTCATTTATTCATTCAACAAACACTGGGAAAAATACTCCTTCTTTATTGAACTGAAAAGCCTCCCAGACAGTTTTCCTGCTAGAAATGTGCTGAGATGATGTCCAATAAATCTGGGGCCCTCCCTAGCCAGAGAGACCCACGGCTAACTCGGTGCACGGTGGAAAGTGCAGTGCTCAAAATAAGGTGAGAGTGGGAAGCGGGAATGTGGGCGCCCAGAAGGCAGATGAGCTCCGCCTGGCAAGGGCATCTTAGAGAACAATCTGACTATAACCGTCAGTCAAGCAGTCAAGCAGGAAGTGAATGGCTAGAACAAAGCTTGAAAATTCAGGAGAACCTTTCTCCATGAACAGTTTATTGCAGCCCTAATCTTAGGCACAGACCCCGCCTGGAATGTTCCTCTCAGAATGTAGCCTTCCCAGGGCAGGTACACAGCCCCTGGGCACTGGTTTAGCCACAGAGTTCCTCCAGGTCCAGCAGCTGCTGCTATGAATACCCAGCTTAAGCAACCATTCCTGTAACCTCCGCAGAAATAACTCCCCACAGTTTTGTCCCCTCCAGAGCTGTCGTCCCCCTCTTCCAGTTGGCAGTCAACTCACTCTGGTGTGACGCCGCTGACCTACTCAGAACCCCCCCCCCAAAAAAAAACAAAACACAGACACATACACAGAAGCACACTGACGTGCCCCCATTTGGGGCTGTCCGGATCCTCGACCATCTCGGAGAAAACTCGGGTCTCACCCCCACCCCTACTCCCGACCCTCCCCCAGCCCCTCCTTTAACTGTACCACTTCCTTAGCCAGACTCTGCAAACTGAAATGTGAAATTTGAAGCCAGTGTTCCCCTTAGCAACCATGGTAACACAGGATCTGATAGAGAGCCTGGAGTTATAAAAATACCAGCTTCCACCAGACACTGGTTTCCAAAGGGAAACCAGTCTCCTCGCCAGAACCGTTTTTAAACAGTCTTAAAACTCCAGAGATTTCCAGACCCATCTCAACATGGCTTTAGGAGGACATCTCTGCAATTCCCTTTTGGAAGGTGGTTTGGTTGCAACCTTTGGGAATTTTCTCTAAAATTTAGAGATACAGAGAGGATGTGGCTCTCAGAATTAGCTAGCCGTGTCGAGGTTATATAGGTGGGAGCAGTTTTTCTTAAATGGCAAATATTCCGCATTTTGTTTAAAGTTAGATTGAATTGCCGCTTCCCGGTCCTTCTAAGTTTCCTCCCAGGGAGTCCTCAGCGCCATCAGTCCTCCTAATTATAGAGGGGGAGAGATTTGATCTATCTCCCCTTCACTGAGGACAGGTTTAATTAACATAACCATTTTATGTTTAAGGCCTCGAGTGGAGAGCTAAGAGGTAACGTTGTCTAAACTTTTCTGCTCAGGGCCGAAAAACGAGAGTCCTACATCCCCACCCCCGTCCTTCCCCTCCCCCACGGACGCCCCTGTGGCACGGCCTCTCGCCTTGTCCCAGCGATGCCTGCAGGGGGCGCTCGGCCTTGCGGGTCGGGGGTGGGGGCTCTTCCTGGAGGCCGGGGGGGGCCGCCCCCGCCCCAACCTCCAGACCCGCCTCGGCAGCCCTGGGCCGACTGGCTCTCCCCGCCTTCCCCTGACTCCGCGCTCTGCTCCTGCTTCCTCTTATCTCCTGGGGCCATGCCTTGTAATTTTGAAAAATATTCTAACTCCGTAATTAATGTCTGAACTTCAAGAGGCCCCTGCTTTCTGCAGAGTCGCAAGGAAGGCGGGCGGGGACGGGGAGGGGCCGGGGTGCAGATTTTTTCTAAGCTGAAAAACGGAAGGTGGAGGATACATTGTTTTTTGCTGGAGCTGTGTGTACAAGATACACACACACACATATACACACATACACATGCGTCAGCCTATAGATTTTTAAATCCTTTGGGGTTAAAAAAAAAAAAAAGGATCCCCCCCACCCCATGGTGTTTTTCCTAATGGGCTGTTGACAGTCCGCTCAGGTGGCTTAGGAGCTCAAGAGGAGACGGCTGGGGCACTTTCTGAGTGTGTGGGTTTGGGTGGGGGGTTTGGCTGGAAGGGAGAGAGAGTGATCTATATATTTAGGGGATAAGAAACCAGGCGCTGTGGGGTTTTAAAAAAAAAAAGGCCATCAGTAACTTCAGATAACCCAGAAGTAAAAAAAAAAAAAAAGTTTGCATGTTTCCCGCCCACAGGGAGGTTGTAAGCAGCTCCACTGAATCCTGACTTGGCGAGGACCACTGGGCACCCCCCACCCAGTTCCTCCCCATGGTTTGCCTCTCCCCCATCCCCACCCTGCCAGGCCTTCACGCCCAGCTCAGGTACCCTCCACCCAGCAGTTTGGGTGCCAAGGGCTTACAGGGCTTCCCGGGGCCTGGGCATGAGCCCACGGTATGTGGCCCCTGCCATAGCAGAGCTGCTGTCTGCTGGGGAGGGGAAGCAAAAAAACAAAGTGCCCTGTGCTTAGAGCTGGTACCTAAGTCACACGCAACTCCTCCAGAACCCACATGGATCTTTCTGTAATCTGCTCCAGCTGTCAGGGCCAAATGTTTAAATTCAGTAGTTGGTGATACCCACTCACTGCTGTCGCCGCCTCCAGGGGTAGATGACGTTAGACAGCACTTTTTGGTCTAAGAACCAACAAGTTAGGAGCCACCGTTTTGCCTCTTTTCTGTCCACCTCAAGTCCTAACTAGAGCCCAGTTCCTTATTGATGGCTCCACTGTCACTGCTGCCAGCAGTGATCAGTAGGTAACTGGTGTTCTGGGCCAGGATGAGCCTTTCTTGTAGCCGGAAGAGAAGGATGTAGGGGAAGAGGTGGACTTTGGAGCCAGACAAACCTGGGCAGCTTACCCACTCTGGCCCTCACTTCCTTGTCGAGATGAGGATTAAATGTAATTTAGTAGATTTGCTAATTACAAATTGACTTCCTCCCCTTCCTGTAGCAGGATGCACAAAACAAAGACGAAAAACAAAAGACACAGGATAAAGGGGTCAGTCTGCAGCATATTTATATCATATAAAATGAAGTGCTTCTTAGTGAGAAAAAATGTGAAGGAACACAGTAAATTAAGTTGCAGGGCCACTGCCCTTGCTGTTCCTTCTGGAAGAATGCCCTTCCAGTGTCCTTCCAGGTCTCTGCTGGGTGTCTGTTTCTCAGAGCAACCCTCCCACCAATACTTCTCGCAGCCTACTCTCTTTTTCTCCGTAGCCCTGACTAGTATCTGATTCCATCTTAGGGTTTTTTCTGTACAACTGCTTGTTTTCTGTCTCCCCAACTAGCATGGAAACTCAAAAGGCAGGGCTTCGTCTCCAGTGCCTAGAACAGTGCCTGACATAAAGTAGGTGCTCAATAAATCCTGTCAAATAAATTAATGAAACAGCATGTCTAGACTGAGCAAAGCAGGAGGCAACAGTCACTCTTCTAGAGTTGATCTAGGAAGATTTCTCGGAGGAGATAAATCCAGGATCATTGAAGAGGCAAGGGGAGCTAACTGGGTGGGGCTGCCTGGTTGTGGCCCCTAGAGATGAGTTCAAAATGGGGCAGGGAAGGGAAACACACCCCCCTGAAATCCAACTCAAAGGAATGTGCTCAGAATGTGAGTGAACCAGTGTACAAACTGCTGTCAGCCAGTGGGGCTGCCTGTATTCTGTCTCCACGTTTTGCTCTAGCTAAGGGGTCTTTTCTTGACTTCAGTCTGCCAGGCCTCATAGGAGATTTCATTGGCCTGTCCAAAGTCAGAATCATGTGAGCCGCGGTGGGGTTATAGCTCAGTGGTAGAGTGCGTACCTAGCACGCATGAGGTCCTGAGTTCAATCCCCAGTACCTCCATTAAATAAATAAATAAACCTAATTCCCCCTCCAAACAAACAAACAAAAAGGATCCTATGAGCCACCATCACGAAGAGAGATCAAGGTGGGCTTCCAGCCCTGCTTCACAGCTCTAAAGACATAGAGGGACCACTGAGTGAGCACCTGCTGGGTGCCAGGCCAGCCTCAGCTGGGCCTGGAGATGCAACGAGGTAGCGGAGACCTCTCCTCCTGCCTCTCCCCTGAGGAGGAGGAGTAAGGAGGATGCACAAGGCACAAGAGGGTGTCAGGAGGGCGAGAAGAAAGGGAGAGCTTGGCACAAGAGGTGGAAGGGTGGAGCGGATGAGAGAGGACACCCACGGTCACAAACGTTGAGGCCAGCGGAAACCTCCTAGCTTTAATGATCCCAGCACAATCCCAGCTGTGGAGCGACACCTCCAGTACAATCCAGTGTGAGCCACTGTGTCCTTGTACATTGTCCAGCAGTTGCATTTTTGAAAGGGACAGGTGAAATTAATTGTAATATCTTTTATGTTATCCAGTATATCCAAAGAATTGTCATTTCAACATATAATCAACATGAAAAAGCATTAGTGAGTTTTTTTTTTATATTAATCTTCTTTTTTGTATTAAGTCTTTGAAACCCAATGTGTGTTTTACACTTAAAGCACCTCTCAATTAGACCTTGGCGCATCTCAAGTCCTCAAGCCCAATGTGGCTGGTGGCTACTGTACTGGACAGTGTAGTCTGGAGGCTAGCTTCTGAGAGCCTCAGGCTTTTGGAACAATCTAGATTCCAAAAATATCTGGATCCCCACAGTGTCGAAAATATTTTTATAGCTTCTCTCTCTGAGCACCCAGAAGCAAAGGAAGACGGCGTGAGCTGAAACAGGCTCATAGCCAGCGTGCTAACATTAGTTGGTTGGCTGGAGATCCCTGATGGGGTCCGCAGAGGCAATCCTTTTGACCCCAGAATGAACAAAGGTGGGGAGAGTGAAAGGAGGAGGCGGAAAAGGTAAGAGAGAAGAAAAACACAGAAAGGGGATAAAAGGCACTGGGGGGGCCGGGGTGGCAGACTGCGGGGCAGAGCTGAGAACAGAATCCACAGACCGAGGAGGGGGCAGCCCAGGGAGGGCGGGCAGCTGCCAGCGCCTGCTCACAATAGCCAAGCAGAAGTCACGGCCCAGTCGGTGGAAGGCACAACTAGCTCATTCTTTCTTTGCCCTTTTGATTACACTGTTGTTCTCAGAGGTGCCATTTCTGTAATTAAGACCTTGTCCCTTACTCAGAGGTATTGAAACATAAAAGTATTTGCTGAATCTGGTTTCCCAGGGTTAAAAGCCAGACTTAGGAAATGCAAACACACATTCACTAACTAATTATCCTTTAATTAAGGCCGAAGCCCTGCTTAGAACAATTAGCTCCAGAAATTGAACAGTAGGTACGACTCCACTTTCTGCTAATTGTTCCCCTCTGATGGCCAGGATATGACCAGTCTGGAGAGGAGGGGGGGACAGGAGAGGATGAATTTGTCCGCTGCTTTTGGTCTGGACTGGGCCGCGCTTGGCTTGCTTTGGAAATGTTAGTCAGAGGAGAGCTTGAGGTGTGGGGACGAGCGAGGAGGATGTGGTTTGGGCAAGGGGCGTGGAGAGGCTGCCCCAGGCTTGGACACGGGCCATGGGAAGTCTGAGAAGCTGCTGCTGGCCACACTGAGGTGGCTTGCCTGGCTGGAGCTGAGGGCGTGGGCCAAGGATTAGCTGACTGGAAAGCAATTAGATGAGGTGGGGTTGGCTGGGAAAATACCTGGAATCCCAGGGCCGGGGCTGAGACTTGCTTGGGTAGCTCTGGGGAGTGGAGGTGCCCACGGTGGGCGCGGTGCCCCTGCCCACCCGGCCCCAGCCTTTCTTGCCTCTCACCGATGGTGCAGCGGGCAGCGGATTCTACAGTGTGGGGAGCCCGGGGGCGTGCGGCTCTCTGAGAAAGAGGCCCTTTTCCGATTTCTTCTCCAAATGTCGCCTCTGCCTCGGTTCCCCTGCCCCTCCTTCTGCCCCTCCTCAGACTTCCCGGACTTCCCCAAGGTCTTCCTGGCGCCGTCAGGTAACCTCGCCCTTTTCTAGGTAGAGATGTGTGGGTAGGTGTTACCCTTCCGGGGACTTTCACATTTGGAAAGGAGATGTTGGAAGAAAAAAAAACGTGTGCTCCAAAGGGGGATAAAAAGGTGCTCAGGGTTTTGGGGGGATTTGGGAGATGACTTACCCCTCCAGTGAACCCTCTCCCCAGAAAATATTCACAGGCCTTAAAGCTTCCAGAGATGCTTCCAGAGCCTGTCTTCTGGGGGGCTTTAGTTAAGAACCCCTGCTCCAGAAATGGAGCTGGACTTTCATTCAGCGAACGGTCAGAGGGGCCTTCCAGACCACCCTCAAAGCAATTGCGTAAAGGGTCCCCAGGGCTGACCCAGCGCAGACAAGGACTTGCGAGTATTCCAAACGCCCCCAGCAGCTCCCTTTTTTTCCCCCCAGAAGAGATCCTAGCTCATTCACAAGCTCACCTCTCCTCCCCCCAGATCAGAGGTCAGAAGTTTTCTAGAAAGAGCCAGATAGTAAATATTTTAGCTTTGCAGGCCAAGAGGCAAAATCGAGTTTAACCACATCCCTGCGCCTTGTGCTGCACTGAGCAGCAGTGCGAATCAATGAGCGCGGTTTCTGTAGAAACTAGCCGGCTCTGCCTTCGCCGTGGGCAAGCAGCCGTGGGAGATGTGTAAATGAATGAGGGACTGTTCCAGCAAAACTTTATTTATGGACACTGAAATTTGAATTTTATATCATTTTTATGTGTCACAGAATATTCTTCTTCTTTTGATTTTTTTCCTCCTGGCTATTTAAAAATGTAAAAACTATTCTTAACTCATGGACCCATAAAAAGCAGGCTGTGGACCAGATTTGGCCGGTGGGCTGTAGTTTACCGACCCTTGACCTAGATCTGTGGCTCTCAGCTGGGAAATTGCCCTCCAGGTGATGTTGATGCACATTAAAATTTGAGAATCACTCTCAGAAAGGAGAATTTGCCATTTCCTAGGTGAGGCTGATGCTCCCGGTAGGAGGACCACACACTGAGTAGCACTGATCTAGTCTGAAGTCCACCCCCAGTTTACAGATGACAAAACTGAAGCCCAGAGGGGACATAGCTCTGTCATGTGAACCCAGGGAGAGCCCTCTCTATCCCAGGATGCAGAGCTGAGTGGTTTTCTATCTCTGGCCACCTTCAGAGATCTACCCTTCCAGCTATGATGCCCAAGGCTCTAGCCGAGACACAGGAAATGTGTATGTGTCCCACAGAGTCCCAGAGTGGCAGGGCTCCAGTGAGTCACTTCCCATGAGTGGCGATGGTGCACACTGAGCTACCCCGTGCTCTCAGTCAGCCCCTTCCTAACCACTCTGCTGTGCACTTTAGAGAAACTCCCTGCCAGCTTCCAGACCTGCAGAGCAGGACTAGAGGGAGGCTCAAAGCTCCTCTGTGAGAAGGGAAATGAAAAGAATGAAGGACTGGACATCAGATTTACATGATCTCAAATCCTACACCCTTTGTACTAGCTGGGACCTGAGGTAGGTGACTTCATCTCTTTAAGCCTCAATTTTTTCCATCAGGAAAATGGAGAGACAGCCTCTACCTCTGCAAGGTTGACATAAGGATTGGTGATCACATCTACCAAGTGTCTGGCACATAGTACAGACTGTTAATGTTACCTTTATTGGCCACCCCGGCATTGTGCCTTAACCACAGAGCTACCCAGCCACAGCCTAGACAGCCACAGAAGAGGGCCACACACGAGACTCTGGCTGTGTTGATGCCTGTGGAGGCAGTCACTGGCCTGACCTTCTCTGACGTTTCCCTTGGCAGTAAGGCTTGTGTCAAAAGTTTGTACCTGGGGCCCTTGGGTGGCCTTCAAGGTCTAGGAACCCAATGAGCTTGTACGCTGACATCTGTGTACCTGTGTAGATGTGCATTTTTCTGGGAGAGGTGCCAGAGTTTTCATCACATCCTCAAAGGGCTACACCTTCCCCACAAAAGTCACAGGACATGTATCTATAAACATGACACAGAAGAGAGCATCAGATTTTTAAGACAGATTCCTAAATTTGGAAATCGGTTCTCTTGACACATGGCCTTGGGCACATCGGAGGTCATCTAATTCAGATCTGAACTTCCGTCCCCAACTAGCATACCTGCTCCTGCCAAGTCCAAAATCAGATGCTGTCCTAGGAAGGAAAACCCAGAGTAGGCAGCCAAGAACGGTAGGGACTCTCAAAGCTGCCACCAGGTGAGCAAGGGGCTTCGCAGGGGCCACCCTGCCGGCTCAGTGTGTTTGCTTCAGATTTAAGTACTGGCGGTTTTAAAGTCGGCAAAATTAAGCTCTGGTGATAAGGAGGATTGTAGTGACCCCCGGGGAGGGGCAGTGAAAAGAAGGGGCACAAGAGGACACCGTGGGGTGTGACCCAGGTCAGGGCACTGGAAGCACACGTGTGCCCTTTGTGATTTGTGAAAATCCATCTCGCTGCCTACTTAGGACTTGTGCACGTTTTTGCATGTGTGACACTTCAACAAAAAGTTTTCTCCAAAAAAATGTTCGACAGAGAAAACTAGAAATACAATAGAAAGTCAGCCCCTTGGGGATTTTTCTATATAATTTTGCAGTTAAGTTAGCACATAGCTTGAAGAAAGAGTAATTTATATATAAACGCAAATAATAGAGTAAGATTTTAAAATAATCCAAAGGCCAGATTTAAAGATCTTTCTTCTTCACCCAAACTGCTATCTGAGTCGGCTTACATAATTTTCGCTTTCTTTAATTATCACGCGGGGCCCACGGGCTGTCTCGGGCCTCTTCGCAACCATGGTGGACCTGCCTCGGTCTGGCCTATTTTGGGTGAGCTGTCTGCCAGGGCGGAGGCTCTGCTCAGCACACCCCTGATTCCAGACGCTGCCTGTCCCACCCCCTCCCTCCAATGGGCTTCTCGTCTCCCTCCCGCCTCCCGTGCTGCCCTGTCCAGTGGTTTCTCCTTATGAACCCACTGAACCCATCTGAGAGGAGACCTTCTGTTGACCCCCACATTCCCCTCCAGAAACCACCCCATTTCTCTCTTCCCTCAGAGCCAGAATTTTCAAAAGAATTGTCTCCCTATACGGTATCTCTGGGTTGCTTCCGCCCCACCTAGCCAATAGCATGGTCCCCGTTGAGGTCACCGTGTCACCGAACCCAGAGGCCTGCTCAGTCCCCCATGCCACCATGATAGCCAGAAAACAGTATGGATGATTTGTAAGCCAGTGACAGGGGCTGCGTTCCAACAAAATTGTATTTATAGACACTGAAATTTGAATTTCCTATAATTTTTATGTGTCACAAAATATTGTTCTTTTGATTTTTTTTTGTCAACCATTTAAAAATGTAAAGACTATTCTTAGCTCGCTGGCCCATGCTAAAGCAGGCCGAGGGTGGGATTTGGCTGCTGGACTGTGGGTTATCAACCCCTGATCCAGATCCTCGGTTCTCAGCTAGGGGCAGTTTGCCCCCTAAGGGGCATCTGGCAGTCTCTGGAGACATTTGCGACTGGAAAAGTGCTACTGGCATCTGGCGGAAGCCAGGGATTCTGCACAGCATCCTACCACGCACAGGGAGGCCCCACAGCAAAGACCTGTGTGGCCCAAATGTCAGTCGTATGTGCCTGGGAAGTCCTGGTCTAAGTGATCTCATCTGACCTCATGACTTTAAATACCATTTGGGCCACATGCTCTCAAATGTGTCTCCAGCCAGGACCACCCCTCTGACCTCCAGACCCAAATGGCCAAACCTGTTCCTTCCCACTAGCTAGCCTCAATCTTGGTAGGTGAAACCACCGGCCGCCCATTTTGCTCAGGTCAGAAACTCGGGAGTTACCCTGGATTCCTCCCTTTTCCCCACTGCCCCCCCACATCTAATCTGTCTGAAAATCCTGTAGCTTCAACTACCCCCCCCCCCCCGCAAATATGCAGCTCAACCTCCCTGTCTTCTCTCTCTAGGGCCACCTTACCTCTCTTCTCTCATGCCGCCATCACCTTGGACTTGGGCTGAATATAGCTCCAAACTGGTCCTCCCACTGCCTCTTTGCGCCACTTTGCTTCCTCCCAGATGAAACACCTGTTGGAAGGCAGATGGGCCACTACAGGGGGCTCGCAGAGGTGTTTCCAAGCCAATACCCATCTCGAGTGGGGTGTGCTGGGCTGCTCAGGTCTTAGGTTGAGACTCCAGACTCAGCTCCACCTGGAGAACGTCTCACCTGGGTCCTTGCACAGGCAGGCAGGTATCTCAGATGCTAGAAGAAAATTCAAAGAAATAAGATGGATTTTTGTTTATGTCCCCAGAAACTAGTCTCCTATCTTGTCATACTTTGTATAAAGTACATAGATAGATAATACGTTTGTGCATGAGTGTGTGGATCTGTAGTACAGGAACCTTCCCCGAAGGCCTGTGTTCACCTTTAAGTTCTCCTCCAAAACTTCATTTGATGGCGCCTTAACCAGAATCATGGAGAAATTGATGTCCTTTGGGATTTTCCAAAGGACAGGCAACCATAGCTTGTGGTGGGCCATGAATGGGACCCCAGACGGAGGCTCCAAAGCTTGGGTTGTTCACAGGCAAATTTCCAGGGCAGCAGCAGCCCTCAGACTTGACCTATGCGAACTCTAGACCCACATCTCCAGGCCGGGTGCATCCACCTGATACGTGCCTCTGTCCCACCCGCAGATCCCTCAAACTGCAAGTGTCCTAATGCAGCCCGCGTCCTGCTCCCCAGGCCTGCACCTCCTCCCAGGGAAGGTGCCACCATCCTTCTGGCTGTGGTGGCCAAAGACCCGAGGCCATCCCTGACTGGCCCCACTCCGTCAGTCCCCAGGGCCTGGGGCAGCAGTTCGTACGTAGTTCTTGGCTCTGGCCACCACTTTTCTCCCTCTCCATTGTGTAGGCCAAGGTCACCTTTCACCTGAATTACCCGCCCCACCCCCAGCCTTCTAACCAGACTCAGTCCCCTCTCTCTGTGTACTCCAGGCTCACAGGACCCTCAAGGGTCACTGCCTGGAATGTTCTTCCCTCTCTCCTCCTCCCACTCTTTCCCTAGCTCCTCCTTAAAAGGGTCAACTTAAAGCTCTCTCCCCCAGGAAGAGAGAGGCTTTTTCTGAGCCTCCTCTCCTAGCACAGGTGAGAATGGTCATTCCTGCCACCCACCCCCGCAGCACCCTTATTTCTGTGCAAAACGAGCTTGCTTATTACTAAGAACTGCCACTGATGGAGCCTGACTTACTGTGCCCCAGATACTGTTCTAAATATGTCTCATAGATTATCTCATTTAATGTTATGCCCACTTCCAGATGAGGAAACTGAGAGAGGTTACCTGTGCCACATAATTAGCAGGTGATGAAGTCAGGATTAGAACCCAGACAGTCCCACTAGACAGCGCCGGCTCCCATCGCTGATCTGCTTCTATAAAGTCTGTTTTCTCTACTAAACTAATTGGTGTATGAGGACAGGATGCATACTTCCTTGCTGAATGAATGAATGAATGAATGAATGAAAAAGTTCTTCTATCCCTTCACACTCTTTGGAGGAGGGTACAGGACCAGCTGTGCTCCAGGCCTGTATGTATGTCGCTGGTAGGTCTGCACCCAGGGGATGGAGAGGTTCTTCTGAGTGGCTTTGCCCCAGCCAGCACATGCTTTCCTTCAAATCCAATCCGCAGGTCTTCTGAAAGGGCCAGCCTGGCACAAGGTCCTGCGTGTGAAAAAACTAGTGTAGGTAGACTCTAGACTAGACCTAGAACAGGGTAAACCAAATAGCTGTGAGTAGAGAGAGGCTTCTCCCTCCAGGGGGTTAGGGGAGGAGGTCAGGGAGGGCTTCTTGGAGGAGGGAGTCTTGCAGTCCGTCTTGAGGGATCCAGTAAACGGAGCCAAGGTGAGAGAAGGCAGGCAGCAAAAGCCGGAGGCAGATAAGGACAAGACATGTTCACAGACGTGTGAACAGATGGGTTTGGCTGGACCAGAGGTCTGAGCGGGAGGGAGAGGGATGAAGGGCCCCCGCCGTGGAAGGGGGCCAGCCAGCGCCTGAGTGTTAGGCTAAGCACTTTATCCCCTGCGGCCCAGGCAACTGGACCCAGTAAGAACGCATGGGTAATACAGGACGGGGACTCGCGTGCTCGCTCACCCAAAGAGATCATCTCAGTTTAGAAAGAGTCACCGTGTTGTGAAAATTTACATTCTGCTAAGGGTAAGGCTCTAAAGCCCGACAGGCTTCCAGGTGCCAATTACATAGTCTTATCTCCAACCTTAGCCTTGGCAGCAAGAACTTCTGCTGTCCCCGGGCAGCCCGGTCTCTTTTCTCAGCCTCAGCCTGTCCGCCCCTCTGTTTGGATGGCTGCTACTCTGCATATGAATGCTGATTTTGCCTGTAGCACAGCCCTATTTTTCTCTGGTTAACTGTCCCAGGACCAGCTGTTTCTGCCCAGTTGGACCTCAGGTACCACCCAAACCCACCACAGAACCAGCTAAACTCCCACCCAGCTTCTGCGGTGTGGCTTCAAACTCCACCCACCACCCAGACCCAGACCCATGGAAGGCCGGCACATCGGCCTGGTAGCCAAGCAGCGGCAGGCATTTATTCTTCATACAGCAGGCCAGGATGATGCGGCCGAAGAGGCCGTGGTCTGAGCAAAGGCTCCTTCAACATTCCGTGCATGGGGTCAGAGGGAGAGGCCAGTGTGCCCCTCCCCCATCTCCTTGAGGCCCCTGGCTGGTTACTTGTGCCCTCCCCTCTTCACACACCCTGCAAAGTCTGGAGTAGGTATGAGGGACAAGAACCTTCTGAGAAGCTTCTTCCCAGGCTCAAAAAAGGTGGGTTGGCACACCCTTCCAATCACCATGCGTCCATCAGTGAGCAGCACCGGGCCCCCGGGCTGGAGCGGCCCCAGACTCTGTGCACAGGGAGGCCTTTCCTCTGAAGCCAGTGGGTCACCCTCTGTGGCAGTGCCCCGCTCCTGGTTCCCTCTGAGACTGCAGAGAAACAGCCCCCTCTGTCTATCACTTCTTCTTTCTGATTAAATTTCTTTGTCTGGCTTCATGCAAGGAAACATCTTGCACCCCCAGGAGGCATCCCGTCTTCCGGGGGGGCCCACCATGCTCTGATGGGTTTAAACTCGGGAGAGGGCGGGAAGCGCTGGGATGTGAGAGGGAGGCCTTGCTCAGGGACCTGGGTGACTGGACAGCGGCTTGGCCACCCATGAAAGCTCACCCAGGGGAGGAAAAGACTGTTTCGCAAGCGAGGCCAGGCAGGCGCTCTGAGCTGGCCCATCGGCCCTGGCATGTGGCTGGGCCTGTTAGGAAATCCAGGAGCCGCTCTGTCTGCTTTCCAGCAGGCGCCACTTCTCTTTCCACTGCTTTGCTCAATTCACGGCGCTGGCTCCAGGGCCCGGCTGGCGGGTGGGCGGGCAGGCCGGGCACCCTCTCCCACAGGCCCGGTGCCCGGGAGTGCTGGCTCCTGCCTCGGGCCACGGTATCACCAGGGTCCCCGGGCCTGGGCTGCAGAACCACACTGATAAGGCCAGCCAGGTATCATGGCCATCTCGGGTGGGAGGGCAGGGCGACTCTCGGGGAAGGATTCCAGACTGTTTCCTTCTCAGTTGAGCTGCAACGCCCTTATCTCTTTTCCTGCCAGGCGGGACTCCCCACTAGTCACACACAAAAGAAAACCCCACCCAAGACACACAGCTCCTCACCGGCCCCAGGCCTGAAAGGGGAGGACTTGCCTCTGGTTGCATTCAGGCCACCAGGTTATCAGTCCGGGGAGCCGTTCGTTGAGCTAATATTATTATATATGTGGTCCAGAAGGGGCGGAGGGGCAGGTGGAAGAGACAAGGACATCCGAAAAATGGAACCACCGTGGAAGTTGCCTGGAAACTCTTGGCCCTGTCAATTGACTGAGATGTTTCTTGGAGGGAAAAACCACTCGGGGTGGGGGTGGGGGGACAAAAGCCAGTCTCAAAGTTCGGGGACCACTGGGATGGAGTTGGGGAGGCCGTTACGGGACTGAGTGGAGCAAGGTGGGGAGACGTGAGTAAGGATAAGCGTGCGTCACACGGCCCCTCACTTGAGCGTCTTGCAGGCATGAGTGTTATTCCCGGTTCATAGAATACAGGGGTGCAGGAATAATCGCTGGACTACGGGAATGTAGAGAACTGAAGCCCCGGGACAGCTCGTCACTGTGAGGACAGAAAGTAGGGCCCAGGCTTTGCAGCTCCTACGTCTGTCTGTCTGTCCGGGGCTCACTGCTGCACCTCAGAAGGACGATCTGTGCCGGCACATTCAGGCTTGCTGTTGGGCCGCACTTCCTGGAGGCAGGGGGCTGGCCCAGTTGACCCCTCAAGGTCTCGTTCCAGCCCAGCGGCTGCAGCCGATCCTACAGGCAAGTTGCTATGGGAACTATAACTTTGAATTTCCTGGCTGTGGGGCTGTGAAAATCACAACCTGAACCTTCCGTTGATGTGGGTTTCTCGATTAATTTCCTGTTTGATTGTTTACTTTAGAGAGCGGAAAATGCCTTTGCAGGCAGCTAGTTCCCTCCACCAAGGCGCTTATCACACCCTCCCCCATAAAGCCAGCAAGGTCAAGTCCAGGCCTCAGGTGGGTGGAGGTTGGGACGCGGAGGGCAAGGAGCCAAGGGAAGGGGCCAGGGGCTAGGGAGGCCCTGCTAAGAACAGATGGCAGCCTGGGCCCCCCTTCCCTGCCCTCTCCTGGTGCCGTCCTGGGGTCCCAGCCTCGTGGGCACCAGGAGAGACTTCTGAGTTCAGAGGCTGACCCAGTGAGGGGTGTCTGCCCACTGCCCTGGGCCTGAGGCTTGGCCCCCAGCCAGCCCAAACCCCTACCCTTGTCTCAGAGAGCCATGTGATGCTGAGTCACACGAAATGCAGTCATTCCTCCTTCAGAGGGGCGTCCAGAGGGTGCTGTCAGAGGGGTGATGGTCCCAGGTGCCACCCAGTGCCTCCGGGTCAGGCGCTCCTGGCCAGGCTCCCTGGGAGGAAGCTGAGCGAACAGCTGCTTTTCCATCTGCCTCTCCTTCAGCCGCTCTCCCAGGGCCCCACCACTCAAGCAGAGAGCACTGAACAGTGTGCCTGTTACCACAGTTCCATCCCATTCCGGCTCCCATCCTTGGGGAGTGGTTCGCCCTGGCAGGCCCGGGTGAGGCCAGGTGAGGACCTAGGGGCAGGTGTCCTGATCTCTTGCGGTGATAAGCACCTCTCGCTGGGAGCAGGCCTGCTGTTTCACCTTCAGAGCCCTCCTTCCCACCCCGCCCGCCGAACCCTTCAGAGATGGGCAGGGGCACTGGGGCAGCAGGTGGGATAGGCCAGGGGTGTACTGACCGGTCTAGTAGTGATGGGGACGGGGGGGGGGTCCCAGCCCCTCAGTGCCCCTTCCCTTGTCTAGATGACTGTTATGATGCAGCATCCAAATCAGAGCACTTCTGAAAGTGAAAGAAATCCTGTCACTAATTGTTTGGGGTGAACACTGGAACCATCCCAGGCAAACTGGGGTGTGTGGTCACCCCACCTTCTGCTGACCTTTCCCCAGTAGCCTTATTTGTGTGGGACTTACTCATGGGGCAGTGGTTATGGCCTTTGACTTTGGAAGCAGACCAGACCTGGGCGCCAGTGCGGCTTTGCATTACCCATGTGCTCGTGTCCACACTTCACTCTCTGTGCCTCAGTTTCCGCAGCTGTAAAATGAAAATAATTACAGTGGCATTTAACTCAGGTAAACTGGTGTATGGATAAAATGGATTTTAAAATGCGTCTAGAGTAAGCACTCCAAACGCGTAAATCAGATGCTGACTGAGGACCCAGAAGGTGTCGTTCAGCCCTCAGGAGACCCCCTCTTGGAAGGTAAAACCCTGGCGCTTCCTTGGGCTTTTTGTGTTCCCTCTTTAGGAGAGATCCACAGGCATCAGGGCAGTGAATACAGAAGACAGGCAGGGCTTCTAAAGGGAAGGACAAGGGCGTTAAGAGAGAAGCTAGGAGGCGTTGGTAGCAGTCATGGCCGACGTCCCTGGTGTTTCAAACCCCGACCAACACAAGGCCCTGGGAACTCGTGCCTGCAGGGACTCTGTGAACAGAACTCACCTCCTTTCCGGGCCGCTGGCCAGGGCTTGGCCCCCAAGAGGAGCCACTGGAGCCATGGCCCCACCTCTGGCTCTGGTGTCTGCAGAAAGACTCAGTGTCTGCTCTGAGCCCCAGATTATGCTTCCACCCCCTGGGGCTGGCTGTGGAATGAAGCGGTCCCCCCTGTGACATTTACTGTGGCCACTTTGCATGGGTGATTTGCAAGCTCTGCAGGAAGGAGGCTAATTATTCCCTCCAGGGCGTCTCGTCCGCACTTAGGGTGACTGCCCGCCTGCCTTTCTTAGTTAGGAGGGCTGACGGCCAGACCACAAGGCACAAGCTTGGACTGAAGTCCAGTTCAGAACCATGAATTTCCTTCACATCTGACCATAGCTGCCATGCTGGGGCTTCTTTTAGGCTAGTGGAAAAGTGGCATTGGGGGCAAATTCCCCGATCCTGGGATGTCTGAAATGCAGGCAGGCACAGAGCAACGGTAAGTGATGAACATAAAACAGCATCCTACTTTCCCAGACAGGGTGGGCAGCATGAGCATTTACACGTGTACCTGCGTCCACAGCAGCCCGAGCACCTCTTGCCCATTTCAGAGAAGGGATGGCCCCTCTCTCTGAGGCGCATCTCTGCATGGATCCTCTCCTTTCATCACCCCTTCTGTCCTGCCTTCTGCATGTTCATTTCTCCCTCTGCTCCTCCCCCCCCGTACCAACCATTCTCCTCGACCCCATGCCAGTCTCGTTGTCCTAGCATCCCACCCTTCTTCCCTTCCATAAGCAAGTTCAAAACAAAACAGGAAAAAAAGAGAGAGGGAGGAAAGGAGAGTGAGAGACAGAGAAGAAAGGACAGAAGCCCCCAAAGAAAAAGAAAGAAATGTTCCACTCTTTCTGTCTCCACTTCCTCACCTTGCTCTCCTTCTCCAGCCTCACATTACCCAGGCTCCCACCTACCCTTCTCCCTGCAGGAAGTCATCATGGCAAAGGTCACCTGTGCTCTCCTAATCACCAAATCCAGGGGGCCCTGGTCATTGTTCATCTGACTTGACCTCTCTGAGCATTTGACACTGCTGACCTTGTCAACAAGAAGTGACCTTCACTTCTTAGCACTCTCTTGGCTTCCACAACACCACTTTCCTGCTCTGCTTAGCTGTCTGACCACCCTCTTCCTCCTTTGGGGATTCCTCCTCCTCTTCCACCCTCTCGATGTTGCTGTCTCCAGGTTTGGAGCCCTTACCCTCTTCTCTTCTTATTCCGTGTCTTTCCCCAGGTCATCTCACACGTATGGTCTTGACTTACACCAGAGCACTAATAATCACAGAGAGCCCATTTCCCACTAGGCATCTTCCCTGATCATCCCCAAGGACCATGGACTCAATACTTCTAACACTGAACTCAACCACTTTTTCCAAAACCAACTCAGGAAGCCTTTCTAGTATCATTGGTGGCACCACAGTTTATTCAGTTGACCAAGCCCCAAGCCCCAAACCTGGGGGTTATCCATCTTCTCCATTGTCCTTTTCCTCACCCTTCCTTCTGCCTCCTAAACATATCTCCTCCCATTGTTCCTGCCTTCACTCAAGCCACCATGGTTTCTTACTGGTCTCCCTGCCTCCAGTTCCATCACACCCTACCAGCTGCAGTCTACTCTCCACACTGCAAACAATATCTTCCTACTCTCCAGCTGAAGTTCTTTCCAGGGGCTCTCCAGTCCCTTAGGATAAGATCCAAAGCCAGTAGCATGGCACTTAGAGCCCTTTAGGGTGTGGCCCTTGCCTTCTGTGTCATCATCTGCTCTTTCTGTGCAGCACCATGTATTTTATTTTTTTTTATTTTTATTTTTTAAATTGAAGTACAGTCGATTACAATGTGTCAATATCTGGTGTACAGTACAATGTCCCAGTCTTGCATATACATACATATTATTTGTTTTCATACCACGGCACCATATATTTTAGCTTCTTGAAATACTTGTTACTCCCCAGTGCACCCCACTAGTTCACATCGGTTTTTGCTTTTGTGCATATGCCACGTGCTGCTGCTTATACCAAATGGCTGGCGTGTTCTTCACCACCACCATTCCATCCCGTGCTCCACCCCCATATACCTTGCCCAATCTCTCTATTTCCCCCATTGGACTGTAAGTTACAAGTCTTATTCTTGTTAGCCCTATACTTACACAGTATTTACACATGGTAGATGTTCCATAAATGTTACCAAAAGGATGGATGGATGGACTGATGAGTGGGTGAGAGGGTTGATGGGTAGATAGAGGAGTAGATGGGTGGGTGAATATAAGGTTGGGTACATGATATGTGGGTGGATAAAAGAATGGATGGCTAAATGGATGCCTTGGTGGAAGGACAGATGCATAGATGGATAGATGGTGGCCAGTGCAGTCAAAGAATAGGTGAAATCAATTCAATTTTGTGAAGGCCCAGACTGATTATCATCACCAGTCAACAAAAGTGAGCTCCAAGAAGCAAAATAAGAATTATCCAATATGGGAGAAATTACAGTAAGTCCCCAAGAAAGAGGATGCTGACCCAGGACTTCTAAGCACCTTCTGGTTCTTCTCAGACTTGCTGTCTGGCTCATGAAGCCACTGAACTACTGAGCCTCGGTTTCTCCATCTATTAGGTAGAGACAGTAATGCCCGTGGCCTTTCCCTGTCCCCACTAGAGTGTCACGAGAATAAATGTGGTGGTACATACAAAGTGGGTCAAGATCTCCAGAAAAGATATGTGTTTATAAAGATATAATAACACCTTGCATTTGAGCTTCGCACTTTGCAAAACTCTTTCACACACATTATCTCAACTGACTCTCAGAACAATTCTAGGCAAGTATGATCCCCATTCTCAAGCGAGGAAACTGAGGTGCAGAGTGACTAGGTGACATGCCCAGGGCTACTAGCGAGTAGCAGGTCTTCTGACTCCAAACCCGCAGCGTGTTTTTGAAGACAGCCTTCTGTGGCCAGGTTATCTACTTCCTCGCCTCCCTGAAGAGACCCAAACATCATTGACCCTCTTCTTGATGATTCAAGGTCGTTAACAGGAACTGTCCTCTAGACTCAGCTGTAGAAGCTGGTCCAGGCACACCAGAGAGACCCACGGGGTGGAGGGGCCCCAACTCGAACCTGAGATGCAAGTGGCCCTGTGCATCCTCTCAACCCGGCCACCAGTCTAGACCACGTGCCACGCGTCAGGGCCATCTCCTCTGGCTCCGCCTCATTCTTCTCCCTCTCCCCTGTCTCTCCACTGTCTACACTTGTGCCCATCACTGTGGCTTCCTCGGCCACTGGAGACCCCCCACGTTCCCCTGTCGCCTCTTCTTTTTCTCTCTCTCCTCTTCCTGAGACTTTTGCTCTCGCAGTGTGCCCTGCCACTGCCCTTCTATAAGCCCAGCCAATCAGAGCTCTGGGTTTGCTCCCCCCAGCCACCCAGCCCATCACACGTGCTCTGAAATCTCACTTTTGTGCCTTTGCTTCTGCTCCCAGCCCACTGTAGACTACCTCCAAGGGAGGGAGCTCCTGCAGGCAGAGTCTGAGCTGAGCTTTTCCTATGTCTGCACTAGGTTGCTTGGGTTTGTTCCACTGAAACCATGCTGTTGGTGAGCTGAGGTGGTCAGGCAGACTGGAAGAAGCTGTGATCTCCAGCGCTTGCTCCCCTCCCACACAGGAAAGGCAGCCCCAGTGGTCCTTCCATCAGCGCCCTCTTTCCCTCCCTGCGGGGTGGCATCCCAAGCGACCAGCTCGGCTACACCCTGGGCAAGCCTTGGACAGCGTGCCCCGGCCCTGGGGACCTGCCCCCCAGGGACTCCAAGGTGCTCCCACCAGGCTGCCTGCCTTTCTCCCTCGTTGCTGTCGGGCCTCCCACAGCCTGACTCCGAGCACCTTGGCCTCTCCCTGAGGGAGGATATGATGGGTGTGCCCACAACAAGTCTCCGGCAGAGACAATAGGACAGGAATGCATTAGCTTCCTAACAAACACTGTGTGGGCTCGCACAATTGCCTTGGATTCTCGTCCAAGAAACACATTTCGCTGTTGGAGGGTGCGGGTGGTTTGCCTGCCCCGGCCCGCCCACACCCCTTTCTCTGCCAGAGACTCTGATGAGTGGGCTGCTCCTCCTCAACTCCCCCACCGCAGGGCCTTCAACCCCCCGGTTGGCTGCCCTGCCTTCTCTGTCCATACAGCTTTTCTTCCAACGAGCGATAGCAGGGGAGAGGGACAGTCCTGTCCAGGCAGAGAAGGGCCTGCCCACCAGAGAGTGCCTCCTCCCGCCACTGCTTTTAAATCATTTTTTAATTATGGTTAAAAAAAAAAATGAGGTGGTACGGGGGTAATAGCTCAGTTGTAGAGCACATGCTTAGCATGCAAGAGGTCCTGGGTTCAATCCCCAGTACCTCCATTAAAAAAAAAAGAAGAAGGAAAAGAAAAGAAGAAAACGGGGGAAAAAAACATAAAATTGATCATTTTAACCATTTTTAAATGTACAGTTCAGTGGCATTAAGTACATTTGCATTGTTGTACAACCATCACCACCATCTTTCTCCAGAGCTTTTTCACCTTGCAAAACTGAAAGTCTGTACCCATTAAATACTAACTCCCATTATTCTTCCCAGCCTCTGGCAACCACCATTGTACTTTCTGTCTCTGTGAATTTTTTCCAGGTCCCTCATACAAGTGGGATCGTACAATATTTGTCCTTTTGTGACTGGCTTATTTCACTCAATATAGTGTCGTCAAGGTTCATCCACGTCGCAGCATGGGACAGGATTTCCTTCCTTTTTAAGGCTGGATAACAGTCCATCGTATGCATGGACCACATTTAGTTGGTCCATTCATTCCCTGATGGACACTTGAGTTGCCTCCACCCCTCACCTACTGTGAATAATGCTGTTGTGAATGTGGGTGGACAAGGGTCTGTTCAGGTTGCCACTACTTTTTGACACTCATCTTGGAGTTGAATAAAGCCTTGTCTCCAGAAGATCCCAAGCAGAACAAGCATAAACCACAGAACCGGTCCCCCTTGGCCTACCAGCAGGGATTCATTTATCCAGCAACTAGCTGTCCTTTAGGAAAGCAGAGCCCTGAAGAAATGGAACACAAAACAGGGAAGTTTGGGCCCAGACAGAAGACAGTGGAAAGATCTTGCCCTTGGGACGCTGCCCACAAAGAGCAAGTCAAAGATGGATTCCTGGGAAGCCACTGGTCACCCGGAGGCATGGGAGCGTCTAACAGGGACCCTGAACAGGGTCTCAGGGAAGGAGCCCTGTAGAGTTGTGTCAAGCCTCCTGCTACAGCACGAGGAGCAGCAGGGTCCTCAAAGGCTGAGGGGTGCTCTCTCTGCTCTAAGGCTCCGAAGGTCTGTCCTCAAAAGCTGGCAGTGGAGACAGGCCAAGACAGTGTCTGTGGGGAGAGCGGGACGTGGTCTCCAGCACCCATTCCCTTCCGGAGCTCTGCATCCCAGCAACTGCGAGGGAAAAGTACAATGAAGCCTCCCGTCCTCCCCCACTTCCTTGAGAAAACTCAGCAGGCCGTTGGCGAGAGGGACTATCACACGATGTGATTCTTGGCTTAACGCAGACTTTCCCAAACAGCCGAGTGAAAGATAAGGCTGGAGGGAGGCTCTGGGGTGAAAGCTTGCCCGTAGCTCTGCTTAAGAGCACCCCCACCCCCGCCAAGCCTGTCCCCTGCCCTGGTAGCCGGGATCCAGGGCCCCCAGGGGGCAAGCAGGCCTGGACAGGGGAGGATGTCGTCCAGCCACAAAGATGCAAGGAGGAAAGAAAGGACAGAGAGCCCTGGACCTGCTCTGCCATTCTGAGCCGTCACCCGGGAGCAGGTGGAGGGCAGGTGGGCCTCGGGCTGTAGAAGCAAAGAGGAGACACTTGCTAATCCCGGCCAAGCGCTCTGCTGGCAGGAATACGGAGGCCCCACGAGCCTTTCCAGACAGAAGTCGGAGGGCCCCTCGGAGGGAGAATCAGCCACATTTCAGAGCTGCTAGTGCTCGTGACAGCCCTGGCTTTTCATGTTGCTGGTCATCAGGTTACCTCACTTGTCCCTAAGCCTCGGATCCCCGGAGAAGCTGATCTCAGGCCAGAACATGACCCCAGGTTCCTCTCAAGTCACCGTGACAGGCATCACTGAGCACCTACTGTGTGTCAGCCGCCACGCGAGGTGCATCCAGGGAGGACTCCCTTCCTCCTTCCCACGAGCTCCCTATTCTGCCTGCTCCCCTCTTCCCCACTGGCTGCCACCACCCACTCCATCTCTAGAAGGTCCCTTCCCACCAGACACCCCACTTTCCCCCCTTCTTGAGATTTCTACCAACCATTTTTATTTTAAGGATTTTCTTCCTGCTAAGCACTATGGGAAACCTATGCGGGAACGAAGTCACCGTCAGAAAGAAGTTCCAGCAAATCTTACAGAGTTCTCTTCATATTAGTCCCCATGTTCCCTGCCGAGTAAATGGGGCTAGGCCCACCTTGCCCCCATCTCCGTGCCACCCCAGACAGTCACGGGACCCTCCGAGGCCTGGAACCAGCCCCTCCCAGAGCAGCCTGGGTTGGATGCTGCAGCACACGACTCGGGTATGCCAGCTGCAAAGTGAGTCACCTCCCCCAAGCTTTTTCCAGAACCTGCTTCCCAGGTCTTTACTTTGGCCCGCTGGGTTTTCTAGATGAGGGAGGCCCTTCCTTATATGTCCTCCAGGACCCCTCCAGACACTGACTCAGTAGAAGTTTCCCTTGGCCCTCTTTGAGGGTCTGCAGCCCTGGGAGGCAAGAGAACTCCAGAGCCGACACAGGTGTGGAGGGGAGGGGCAGCTGCGTGCTGCAGTGTATTCCTCTGTGTGGATGGATCCTCATTATTTAACCAGTGTCCTGTTGGTGGCCGTTCAAGCTATTTGCAATAGTGCAGCAAAAACCTCACATCCGTGTCATGGTGCTTGCGAGGGAGGGTGGGGGAGCGGCGGGCATGGGGAGTATAAATTCCCAGCAGTGGTCTCACTGGGTCAGAGGGGCTTGATAGTTATCACCAAGTTGCCACCTAGAGAGTTATACCAACTTCTGTTTCCACAAGCACTGTACGTTTGCAGACACATCGATTATGATTTTGCACCATGTACACTCTGGCAAGCTGTGGGGGGTGGAGGGGGCTGGTATCCACAGCTTGCTCACTCTCGCCTTTTCAAGTGCGTGCAGGGGGCTGAGCTGGCGAGGGGCTGCCTTCTGGGGCGAGGCCCTCCCCACTTGCGGACTCTCCCAGCTGGGTGGGTCTTCTCCCAGCCGCTCAAGGCGTATTTGTTAAATACTTCTTGGTGCTTGCTGTGCGCCAGTTGTGGTGCAGGGCGCCGGGGAGAGCCCTGGCCAGAACAGAGGCCCTGCCCTCCTGGACCTTGCCTTCTAGCCTGTCAGACAGACAACAGGCAAACAGGTAGATCATATATCAGGGGTGAGAGATGCTATGGAGAGGAGTGAGCCAGGAGCTGAACGGTGGGATCACTTACACGCGGGCTGCTCGGGGAAGCCACGGTGTATGGGGTGATATTGGAGCAGAGCCCTGAATTACAGTGAGGAAGGAAAGTCTGCAGACCCCGTGGTGGCTGAGAACTCCCCAGTGACAAGCGCCCAAAGGCTCGGAGGCAGAAGTGTGTTGGTGGGCAGAGCGTGCACACCCACACCTGACACTGCGTTGCCGGCAATGTCACCTTCCCTGGATTGTCCCCTGCTCTCCGCCAGCTCATCATTCGAGCAGCTTGAGGCCAACCTCTGCTCCTTTATCCCAGAATGATTTCTTTTCTGCATGTCTGCTGTGAGACCAGTATTCGGCCCAGTTCTTTTTGGTTTTTTAATTGAAGTACAGTTGATTTACAATGTTGTGTTAGTTTTTGGTATACAGCATAGTGATTCAGTTACGTGTACACACACACACACACACACACACACACACACACACACACATTCTATTTCATATTCTTTTGCGTTATGGTTTACTACAGGATATTGAATATAGTTCCCTGAGCTATACAGTAGGACCTTGTTATCTTTTTTATATATAGTACTATATATATATACATATATACATACATATACATATATATATATGTATATAAAATTTTATATATATCTATTATATATATAGTACCAAACTCCCAACTTATCCCTCCCCACCTTCCCCCTTTGGTAACCGTAAGTTTGTTTTCTATGTCTGTGAGACTGTTTCTGTTTTGTAAATAAGTTTGTTTGTGTCCTTTTTTTAGATTCCACATATAAGTGACATCATATGGTATTTGTCTTTGTCTGACTTACTTCACTTAGTATGTTAATCTCTAGATCCATCCATCTTATTGCAAATGGCATTATCTCACTCTTTTTATGACTGAGTAATATTCCATTGTAAATATACACCACAGCTTCTTTATCCAGTCATCTGTCGATGGACATTTAGGTTGCTTACATGTCTTGGCTATTGTAAATAGTGCTGCTATGAACATTGGGGTGCATGGTATTTTCAAATTAAAGTTTCCTCCAGATACATGCCCAGGAGTGGGACTGCTGGATTGTATGGTAATTAAGTCTATTTTTAGCTTTTTAAGGAATCTCCATACTGTTTTCCGTAGTGGCTGCACCAAATTACATTCCCACCAACAGTGTAGGAAGGTTCTCTTCTCTCCACATTGGCCGGATTCTGACAGATGTACAAAGAGGAATGGGGTCTGGTCCCTGAGAATGTCTCTGGTCAATGCAGCCTA
This sequence comes from Camelus ferus, assembly GCF_009834535.1. Taxonomy (NCBI): domain Eukaryota; kingdom Metazoa; phylum Chordata; class Mammalia; order Artiodactyla; family Camelidae; genus Camelus; species Camelus ferus. The sequence goes on from NC_045725.1 coordinate 15,227,758, forward strand.
CACTGACCTGTCCCCTGGACTCTTTTGACACTGAGTAAATGCATCTTCACCCCCCTGAAAGGGACTGCTTGTGGCTCCTGCTGTGGGAGGCCTGGGCTGGGGGTGGATGCATGGTGACAGAAGGGGACAGGTAAGGAGGGTGTGCGGAATTTGGATTTCGAGGCTGCAGGGGGAACAGTCCATGGGGTTGTATGTGGGTTCACCTCTCCTTGAACACGTCACGCTCAGGTCAGAAACCTTGACTCCAGTTCTCCGTCAGTGGGAGAGGAAGCTGACCCTGAAAATGCCTTCCTCTTGTGCTCTCTTCTTATCCTCCACCCTTCCTTTAAAACAAAAAACAAAAACAACGCATAAATCATATCGACCCACATTTAGCAAATCCCTGCTGCTGGCGGGGCCGTGCTATGTGTTAAAGGGCAGCAGAGATGAATGCCACACCGCCCTGCCTTCAGGAAGCCGCAGTTCACGCCGGAAACTATCTTCCCACTTGCATGGGATGCCGAGCGGCAGGACAGCCAGGGGGTGCTTGGGAGTGAAAGGCAGGAGGGGCACCGTGGGCCGGGGGTGATCCAGAAGTCTCCAAGGAAAGCTGGGCCTTGAAGGTTGGAAAAGTGTGGAGGGCTGAGACGGAGAGCTCCAGGAGACAGAAAAATTACTTGGAGCGGGTAATCTGATGGATATGATGGTCAGCTTGGCGGGGGATGGGGTAGAGACAGACTGAGATGTATTTTGGGGTTGGGAGAAGAAGCATCAGCAGCAAAGGACCAGGAAAAGATGTGGTCTGTGCGGTTTGTGGGGAGCAGGATGGTCGAGTTTCTCTGAAGCTGTGCCTGGAGAGAATTTTTACTGGGGGCTCAAGAAAAACTTGGGGGAAAAAGGCAGAAAGTAACAAATATTGGTGAGGATGTGGAAAAATCAGAACCCTCAGACACTGCCGGAGGGAATGGAAAATGGTGCAGCCACTGTAGAAAACACTTTGTCAGGCCCTCAGAAAATCTCAGCGTAGAGTCACCCCGTGACCCAGCAGTGCCACTCCTAGGTGTGTACCCAAGAGAGGGGAAAACTCGTGTCCACGTAAAAGCTCATACACAAATGTTCATAGCTGCATTGTCACACAGCGGAATGTCACTCTTCCATGAAAAGCAGCGAAGAACATGTGCATTCTACAGCATGGATGGACTTCCAAAACAGGATGTTAAGTGGAAGAAGCCGTTCACAGAAGACCACGTGCTATATGATTCCATTTGATAAAATGTTCAGGATAGATTAAATTTATAGCGCTTAAGGGCGGTGGGGGTTGTCAGGGGGTGGGGAAAGGGGACTGACTGCTAATGGATATGGGTTTCTTTGGGGGCCATGAAAATGTTCTAGAATTAGTGGTAATGGTGGCACAATCTTGTGAATCTACTAAACGTCACTGAACTGTATGCTAAAAATGGTGAACTTGATGTTACGTGAATTATATCTCATTTTAAAAGAGGTGGGGAGGGGGAGGGTATAGCTCAGTGGTAGGGTCCAGGCTTAGCATTCACGAGGTCCTGGGTTCAATCCCCAGTACCTCCATTAAAATAAATTAATTAATAAACCTAATTTACACACAGCCCCTCACTTAAAAAAAAAAAAAAAAAAAAGACGGAGAGAGAGATAGAGAGAATGAAATGAGACGAGGTGCGAAGCCTGGGCAGGGGTGCCCAGCCCCAGCGCTGAGCAGCCTGGCCCTGGCCTTGGTCAGGAAGCAGTTTCGGCCTCTGGGTATGTCAACGCAGCCATGGTTTTGCAGGCTCACAAAGCTGGGCCCATGGAGAAGAGTGCTTTGATCTCTGGAAGTCCTCGCTGCAGCCAGGGCCCAGGAGCACTGCGACCAGGGCTGAGCCCCTCTCAGTAATCAGGAAGTCTTTACACTCATTTCATGTTTGCTGACCAGCTGTTCACAGCCGATGATCCCAGCATACTTGCTGCCTCCTTCAAACCCACCTGCAGCCTCACTCTGCCATGGCCTGTAGTCGCCGCCTTCTGACCTGGCCAGGGTGCCCATTCTCCGTGACCACAGAGGTCCTCCAGCTGCTCAGATCCCATCCAAGACATCACTGCTTCCTGGTGCAGGGTTCCTGCTGCCCTCCGACCTTCGCGGGCTGTCTCTCTGACCTGCCCCTTGCTCGTTACCGGCTTTAGGGGGCTGGGAGCTCTGCCCGCCGCCCCCCACCCCACCCCCGCTAAGTGAAGTTCTCTGCCCTTCTCTTCCACAGCTCTTGCAATCTCAGGATGTGAAGGAAGATGCCGTCCTGTGCTGCTCAATGGAGGTAAGCAGTGCGGCTCGGACACCTCCCCCCTCAGACCCTGTGTCCCTCTCGCCTTAACAGCTATGGGGACAGAAGGACAGTTGGAGGCGTCCACAAGTCCCAGGCAAGGATGTATCGAGCTGGGCTGTGGGGTATGGCTTCCTGAGTGCACATGGACTTCTGCTGGAGGTGACAGAACTGCTGGTCCTCTGGAGGGAAGGATGGAGTGCTGGCATCGTCCACTTTCCCTCTGCCCCCTGCCAGACCCCCTCCCCCTTGCCCAGGCACACCATACAAATGACTTACAAGATTCCAGGTGATGCCTCACCCCCAAATATTTCCCTTGTCTTTGGTGATGTGGGGTTTGGGGGTAGATGCTGAGGCTGGAATCCCCGAGGCTGGCACTGTCCACTTGGAAGCAGCCCCCTTGGGAGGGCCCCCTCCTTTTCCCAAGGTGCAGCTGCTGCTCTCCAGGCTCTTCCTTCAGACACCTGGCTCTGGCCCAGTCCCAGGGGCAATGCTGTGCCCTCAAGAAGCAGCCCAGGGACATTCAGAGGGGAGGGCGGTAAGGAGATGGGCTTCAAGGGCCCCCCCCCCCACCAGGGCATGCGCACACCTCTCCGGTGGCCTGTGCCTGGCCTCCAAGGCCACTTCCAAGGAGCTCGGATGTCAGAGTGCCGGGAGCCCAGACAGCAGCCTCACATCTATGGGATGTGAGGTCACCCCCTCCATGGGGCTTCAGGTGGCAGAGATAGGAGAGGAGGAGAAAGCATGGTCTCTGCCTCCAGACAGCTTTTGGTCTGGCTAGGGACAGAGATCTCTCTCACACGCACACACACACACACTCGCACACGCACACACAGAGTGGATGGGACAGTGCAGAGAGTAAATAGGGATACAGAGCATGCATCCCTGAGGAATTAGGAGAGAGAGGTCAGGGTGGCCCTGAGGGGTTAAGGAGGCTTTTGTGAAGAGGGCAGAGCCTAGAAAAATGGGTGGGCTGAGGGTGGGGGTGGGGCAGAGACGGGGACCCAGATCACAGGGAGAGGAGCTGCAGGGGCTGCCGGCTGAGGGTGCCCTCAGCCAGAAGATCGGGGCTCCTCCTCCCCGTGGGGGCTTTTCAAGGTGAGCAGGGGCCTCTCTTGGGGGCAGGCCCTCTGGCTGGCCTTCTGCCCCAGTTCATATTTCTCTCCTCCCCTTTGTATCACAAGTGTGGGCAGGGGTCAGTTCTGGGCTGGGGAGGTGGGATTGAGGGCAGGGGAGAAGGGAAGAGAGGAATAGGAGACCTCACCCCTGCTCTCGGGTTCCTCATGGACACATGCAGGCAATAATGACTAAGCTTGCTCCCGAGAGACATCCTAGCAAGTGAAAATTAACACCATGCCACCTGATCACCTTTGAAGGAAGCTGGTCACACAGCCATTGAGCTTGTGGGTGGTAGTCAAGGAAGGCTTCCTGTAGGAGGGGAGGCAAGTGGATAAAGGGAGAAGCGGCATGTTCCTGGTGAAGACTCTTTTCAGCCCTGGGCAATGGGTGATATTCTGGTCCCTCTTATTCCTCCAGCATATTGGGTGTTAAATGTGGGCTCTCAAATCAGCTCTTTCCACCCTTTCCTCTTCCTGTCCTGCCCCCCACCCCAACCCCCGTGGCCCAGGCCTGCACATTCCTAAAGTAGCCCAGCTATTTCCCATTGCTGCCCCCAGCCCCCCAACCAAGGTGGGTCTGGAGCCCTTTCGGGGCCCCACTCACATCCTAACCTCACTTCTCTGCCCGCAGCTGCAGAGCACAGGCCGGCTGCTGGAGGAGCAGTTGCCCGAGATGATGGCCGAGCTCCTGGCCAGTGCCCGTGACAAGATGCTGTGCCCCTCGGAGTCGATGCTGACACGGTCCCTGCTCCTGGAGGTCATCGAGCTCCACGCCAACAGCTGGAACCCTCTGACGCCCCCCATCACGCAGTACTACAACAGAACCATCCAGAAACTGACAGCCTGACAGCCAGGGTGCCTGGCGGGCGGCCCGCGGGCAGCTGGGGCCCTGGTGCACAGGGCCAGATGGACAGGCGGGAGGACAGGGGTGGCCCTGGTGGGAGAAAGAAAAGGGGAGGAAGGCGAGCAGAGCCGGCGGCCAGTCCAGAGCCAGACTGGGCAGGGATCAAATCCCTAGGAGGAGCGCCCCCAATCCGAGCCCCCAGCCCGAGCATGCGGCAGCTCACACCACACCAGTAAGGGAAGCATGTTTCTTCTTCATGGTGGCCGGGTCCTCCCCCTCCTCACTCCCGCTCCTCCCACCTCCTCCCATCCAACGCGTCCCCTGCCGGGCTGTGTGCGAGGGGTTCATCTCTGTGACTCCTCAGAGGCCTTGGCAGCCCGCACGCCGGGGTACAGCGTGGGTCAGAAAAGACCTCAGAAGGCTGAAAAAGTGGGTCGGAGACGGGCTTGCATTGTTCCCGCAGGCTGTCAGCCGCAGTCGCCAACTGGCAGCAGGCGACGTGTAGCAGATGTCCGGGAGGACAAAGGCAGGCACGGTCCCCGCCAGCCGCCTGTAATTGACGGCCTTTGTCCACACGGGGCCGAGCCTGGGACAGAGGCGTCCTCCTCTAACCTTCACGCTCCACCCTCCTAACTCCCAATCCCCTTCCTTTAGCCCCCAAGCTTCAGGCCCAGGGAGCCGGGAGCCGGGAGAGGAGATGGAGTTCGCGTTCTACTTGCACTCTTTTGTTTAATTGTGTTTTATTTTTTTCAAAAGTCAGCTGCTTTGAAGTCTCCTCTTTCAATGAAAAGGGCCGGCGAGGTGATCACACAGTCAGCACCGCAAAGACCCCCTGATTAGTGAGAGATCAAACCCGGCCCCCTCTGGAAGGAGTCTAGCCACAGACAGCTTGCCAGTAGCCAATTAGGGTAATTGGAAACTTCTGCCCCGGCAGGGGTCCCCGCTGGAACCCTGTGCTCCTTAGCCCCTGGCTTCCAGTACCTCTCTGCTCTCTCATTCCGGCTTTGCTCCCTCAAAGGGCTGATGCTGTCACCGCTGGGAGAGCATTAAACCCATCCTGGCCCGGGGCCTCGCGATGAATGAGGCTGGCAAATTAAAACCAAAACACTAGGTGATGCTTCACCACTGCACACAGACTTGTCCCAAGCTCTTCCTGGGGGGAGACTGGGGGTGGGGGGGCTGCCTGGCTCCCCAGGACTTAGCATTGAGCTAAATGGTCTGTGTTGGTGCCCTAGCCCAGCCCCCCCACAGCCACAGTCTGTGCCCCAGGAGGGCTCTGGGCACTGCAGCCCCAGGGCTGCCAGGAAAGGGTACATTTATTGAGTCATGAGCAGGACCGTCAGGGGACCCAGCAAGCAACGAGGGTGGTGGGGGGTGGAGACAAGGCTGGGGATTCTTGCAGGGGGTGCCACGTCCTGGGAGCAGACCCTTCTCTGATGGCTAGAGAGGAGGGTGCAAATCTGGCCCTGGGGGCTGACTTTGGGTTGTCACGGGCATCTGCACAGCCCATCCCCTAGTCTGGAGCCCACATTTCGATGAGCCCCTGGAAAGCAACCTCAGAGCCCAGCAGCTTCCTCATGTGCTCCTTTGTTGAGGCCAGTCCCTCCCTGGGCCACCTTGGAGGCCCCTGGCTGCCTGGTCCAGTCAGGCTGGAGGAAATTTCCTTTTGTTGACTCAAGTCTGGGAAAGCAGGCAGCTGGGGTGGGGAGAAGCTTCCTCGGCACTCCTTGGGTTTCCTCATCAGCTGCCACCTGCCTGCCAGCCCCAGGATGGGAGCCTGTGCCAGTCCCCAAAAAGCCTGTTGGAGACGAGGCATGGGGGCGCAGCTGTACCTGGAACGCGTCGGTAGCCTCTACCATGGGGCCTGTGCTGCCCCGGGCCTCTGCCTGCCCCCTCCCCAGCCCCTTCCTCCGAGCTCTCTCCAACTTCTCCTTCCTGCCTTTTCCACCTCGGCCTGCACCTTTAGCTCAGCCTGGGGCCCAAGGACACCAGAGGTACCACAGGAGGCCTTGAGGGAAGAGCCAGGTGGATGTTAGTGTGCTTGGAGAGCACACCAGGGAAATCATAGTCCAGAAGAGTGAGGCAGCCCAGCCCCAGCCGGGCAAGCAGCTGCTCCCTGGCAGCCCTCAGAGAGCCGTACGTGGACGGGAATGGGCCCTGCTTCCCTCACATGGTGTGTTTGTGTGCGTGTGTGTGTGTGCATGTGTGTGCGTGAGCATCTATCGAGAACGAAGTAGGGCCGTGGAAGAAGAAAGAGGCCTAGGAAGTGAGGGAGCCAGTGGAGGAGGCAGGGGAGTGGGACTCAGAGAGCTAGCTTCACAAAGGGGCCCCAGACACCACGCACTCGTGGGGGCTGACGCTCCCTGGAAGGCCAAGCAAGGAGCATCACTAGCACTGGGAGGGGGCCTAGTGCCCTTCCTCCTGACAGCCTTCCTCGGTGGTCTTGCCTCAAGGCTAACCCCTCCTTGACTGTTAGGACCAGAGCGGGAAGAAGTGAGATATAAATATGTATACATATATAAATATATTTTTAATTACGCGTCGTGTCACCGTGGCTCCCGACATATGGTTTATCCCATTGCTTGAAAGCGCTTCCTGGCCAATCTGAATAACAATTTAAGCTGTTTTTCTAAATGCAGGTTGCTGCTACTTTTTCAGACATGGACGGAAAACGTTTAAAAAAAATTTTTTTTTAAAGGAAATAACAGTAAAGCCTAAAGTCTGAGACTCTGAGGCAGCTTCCCACGGGAGACGACTCAGACAGGAACTGGGGGACAGATGTGGGTGCCCCCAGACCCCTGCTGCCTCTCCCGGCTAGGCCCCCCGCTTAGTGAGGGCGGCTGTATCCAAGCTGACCTCTGAATGTATTTGATGGGAGGCTAAACTGGGTATTGCATTTCTAAGGCTTGCGCTGTTTCCCCACTCGCTGGTGGCTTCCTTGGCACACTGAGGAGGCCAAGTCCAGCCATCCGTGTGGAGCCTGTCTCGGTCTCTCCTCCTCCCCGTCAAGACCAGGTAGTCACTGTTTCCCTCCCAGGCAGCCGGCCTGCTCGCCACAGTCCTGCTCCCTGGCCTCGTGACTTTGCCTAAGCTTGGGGACCGCAGCCCCAAGAAGGCCCCCCCTGGAAAAGGCGGGAGCCCCACCCAGCATCCTCCACGGGAGTGTGCACCCCCAAACCCACTTTCGTCTGCTCGTCCTTCCTTAACCAGTCTGTACACCTTTACAGTTTGGGGATTGTCCTGTCCATCCATGTAAATGTAAATGTTAGCTGAGTCGGTATTTATTCTGATTTTTATTTTATTTTATTTTCTCTGAGGGAGGGGGAGGGGGGTGTGGGAAATGTACCACTGATCACGCCCTGGGCAGCTGCAAGGGCGGGGGCCCAGACGGCCGGGCCGCCACAGGAGCAGCCCCGCGGGGCCGCCCAGACGCCAAGTCCCCATCTCTTATCTGGCATCAGAAGCTGGCCAGTGTTCCTCGTCCGACAGACTCTCCAGCCTGGCCTGCCCGTGGAGCCCTCTCCCTCAGCTGCCGGCGCTCTGTTGGGAAACCTCAGGCTGGGCCTTTGAGGACACAGATCAGAGAGAAGGCAACTTTCCTCTGCTCGGGACACTTGCACAGAAGGGCTGCCTGCCTGGCCCGAGCCAGCTGGGAGCCTGGCCACGGGTCCTACCTCCCCAGAGCAGGGGCCTGGGGCTTCCCGCCAAAGCTGCAGCGGAATCCTGCTCACTCAACCGCCTTCCTTCCCTCAGTATGTCCTGCTTTCCAGCTGAACCCAAACTACAAGTGGGTTTAAAAAATAAACCACACCAAAAAGAAAAATACCCTGAATCTGTGTTCTTTGTGATTTTGGCAAAGGGAATCTTTCCCAAAGGCTTTTGTGCCTCAGCAGGTGCGGGCAGGAACCTCGGAGGAGCCCCTGCCCAGGTGATGAGCTGATGAGATTCCCCACAGCGGGGCCGGAGCAGGGGCCTGGGGCCTGGGAAAGACGGGGAGGGGCGGTCCAGGAGAATGTGCGTGAAGGAGACATATGTCCCTCCCCTAAGCTGGGGAATTCGGCCTGTCCAAGATGGGAAGGTTAAGCCAGTTTTGCACAAAATGACTTTTCCACTAAAGATTTGGTTTGCCGCACGTTTAACCACCCCATTCCCAAAACTGCCCCTTCCATGAAAAAGTCACTGTGGCATTTGGCAATGACTCATTCTAAGAAGACTGAGACCTGGGCCTAGCAGCTTTTAAAATTCAGCAGCAAGTGGCTGTCCAGTCCCTGTGGGTCAAATCAGTCTTTCATAAAAGGGACCCAAAGAGCCCCAGTGATTTATTTTCCTGTGATGACATGTTCCTTGTTTTGCACAATTCCTTCCACGGCAAGACATTAGGGACACCGCCTCTTGGTAACAGATCCCCTTTGGGAGTCTTTCTGGATAGAACTTGCCAGGCTTTCGGCTGCTCAGGACAGTGACCAGCACATCCACCTCTTCATATATCCCTACTCTGGCCAAGATGGCAGCCGGGCCAGCCCAGGAGCCCTGGGGAGGCTGGTCCCTGCCCATTACTGAGTCACAGGACACAGACTGGCAGAGGGAGATAACATTTTAATTAAACCACTGACATTTGTCAAGCCGAAGTGTTTTACAGAAATGCAAAGGGGTAGAAGCAGAAAGCACAGGTCAAAATGATAGTTACTGGATGGCGGGAGAGACGGCAGGGAAGGAGAAATTTTATCAAACATTTTTCACCAAAAGGGAGAGGAGATGTTTCTGGGTGATTTAGCTCTGGTGCCAGAAGGTTCTAAATGACTGAAAACTGTGAAACACATGCTCCAAAAAATAAAGGTTTCAATTCTGCATTTCACCACCGTCTCTGCTGACATGGGTTATGTGTCCTGCTGAGAGTGAGTTTCATTTGTACTGGGGTCTGAAGGAGGGAGAGACAGAAGACTATTCTGGGTGAACAAACTAGAACACACACACACACACACACACACACACACACACACACACACACACCCCTGACCTCTAGCTGAGAGGGAAAGTGGTCATGTGTGAGCATCGAAGGTCTCTGTTCCCACAGTCCCTTCAGGGCCGCCCGCACACCGTCTCAGGTGGTTCAGCGAAGCCAGCAGATGAGCACTGTTGATTCCTATCTTACAGAGGAGAAAATGAAGTCTCAGAGAGGTGCCACGACTGACCCAGAGCCAAAGGCCGGTCCGTGGAAGAGCCAGGGGCTGGCATGAGAGCCGGGTGCCCCTTCCTCCAGCCCAGAGAGCCAGCGTGTCCTCCGCGGCCTCTCGGCTCTGACCGCTGTAAGCACGGCCCCAGGGAGCCGGCCCGTCTCACCAGCCAGACAGAAGGAGCAGCCAGCTGCCCTCTGAGGCAGCCATGGCAGGCTACACGGTCTTCCCTCTGCATCGACAGAAAAGAGGAGCGTGATGAAACACCCTAAATCAAAGGCTCTCGGAGGGGTGGGGAGGAAGGGGCGCCATGTTGCCAAGTCTGGTGCTGCTCTGTAAAAGGATCTGCTGTAACTTGTGCAGACTGGTCGGACTTCCTCCACGCCAGTGGTCCTCAAGGTGGGCAGAAGGTGAGGGAGACCATCCCGGGGGGCATATCAAGAGGTGGGCCAAGATCAGAATTGCCTGGGAAATTTTTCAAACTATGTGCTGAGAGAGGACACACAGAGACACCAAGGTTTTCGGAATTCTGGTGTTAGGGAGCCCCTCTTCTTACTGGGGGGTACACATGGGCTACACCCTCTGGGGGGTGTGAGAGAGGATGCAGTGAGCCCCCACCCCCACTCCAGGAACCTAGCACATGATGACCACAGAGCACAGTCTCAGGAATGCAGAGGTAACATGCAGGGACAGCGGACCACGTCGCTGCGCTCCTCATCTCAATTTGCAATATCAGGACCTGTCACCCGAGCTGAGGGGAGGCTGGCCAGCACATCTGCCATGGGGGAAGGGGCTCCGGGACAGTACTTGACTGTGGACAGAGTACTTACTTGGACCCTGGGCCCTGTTTTGACTCTCACGGGCCCTAGGCCCTTGTATGCCTTCATAGGCTCTTCTCCTTAACATAACATAAAAACTGTGCCTTATGACAATATTGATATAAAGACAAATACATTACTATTCCTTATTAAAACATTTTTTTCAACCTAAAAGTTCATGCCTTCATTCTGATTTTAAAAGAGCTGAAAACATTTTAAGGGCCCCTAAAAGCATTGCGGACCCCGCACTGTGCCTGGCGCATCCGTCCGTCCTGCGTGGACATCTCATCTGAGCCAGAAATCTCACCTTCCCCCACTGCCCACCTGGTTTCAGCACGAGCCCTGGCAGAGGAGGGTGGGCAGGGGTGGCCCAGAGGGCCGCTTACCCTGCCATCTTCCCAGGAAGCAGTTGGCCGATTTTAGAAGCGGAAGCAGTAGCTGCTTCTGCCCCAGACTGGCTACCAGCCAGGCAGCCCGGGGTGTGAGGCCAGCAGCTGTGTTTGCCTGGCCAAGAAGACTCTGGCCCAGAGAGCCCAGCCCAGCACACAGTGCCGGCTCCTTCCCCGAGCTGCTCACACACATTCCCTGGTCACAGTCTCACCAGAGGAAGGAAGTAAACACAAGTCTTACACCCATTTTACATCTGGGGAAACATGTTCAGAGAACCATGGCATCTGCTTGAGCGGTGCTCCATACTTTTCAAATATATGATGCTGTTTGAGTTTCACTATCGCCCTGGCAGGTGACAGACAGTTTTTACTCAATTTTTCTTTCCTTTTTTTTTTTTTGCTGGGGGATGGGACTAAGTAATTCGGTTTATTTATTTATTTATGTTTAAATGGAGGCGCTGGGGATTGAACGCAGGACATTGTGCATGCTAAGCACTCACTCTACCACTGAGCTCTACCCTCCCCTCCTTTTTCACTCAGTTTTAAAGACAGAAGAAACAGGCTCAGGGAAGCAGTGGCAAACCCATGTTGTGTGACCAGCAGGCACAAGGGCCAGGCCTCAAATTGCTGCCTTCTTAGTCCTAAGAGGGACCTGGTGGGCATGCATGGGGATCAGGCTGAGGACCCAGATTCCTGGCCTCCAGTTCCTGGGGGCCTGAGTCCCCTCACCCCACAGTGTCCCCCAGCTCTAATCAGCCCCACGGCTCCCAGGGACAAGCTGGGGCTCAGGTTAGGGCTCTTGGCCCCCATGGTGACCGAGCAGAAGGTACAGGGACACAGCCCTCAAAGGTACACAAATGGGTGGGAGAGAGGCTCGCGACCTGGTGTGTAACCAGTCCTTTTCTTGTTTAGCCAGGGCCAGGAGCAGGCTCCGCCATGGGCTGGGCTCCAAGGAGGAGAAGGACCAGGGCTGGGGGAGGGGTGGGAACGCCCGAGGCACGTGGCAGGGGGAGAAAGAGCACTTGGGGTCTGTGTCCATGAACTATGCCCTGCATCTCTGCACCTAACTGTGTGACTACCAAGCTTACACAGGCAGCTGCGGGGCTTACAACATGGGTGTTCACTGCTCTTGTTTACAGATCTGCAGATGGGTTGGGGTTTGGATGATCTCATCTGGATAGCAGGGGACCACAGCCCAGTCTCCTGCCCACGGACAGTGGTTGGAGTTACAAGCACACGCCTCCTCCAAGAAGTTCTCCGTGACTGCTTCCCCAGTTGGGGTTACAGGTGCCCCCTCCGGTTCCCGCAGCTCCCACAGATGCTTCTCCCATGGCCTAGCTCACTGTATGTGACCATAGGTGTGCAGGGGCCAATGCCCAATACCTGTGAGCTTAACCTTGTCCCCTCCGCATCTCCAGCACCGAGCCCAGGACCTGGCCCAAGCAGGCGCTGAACAAGCATGTGGAGGCTAAACCAGTGAACGGTGATGCTGAGGTCACGGTAATAAGTGACAGAGGCTTGGGGAGGGAAGAGCTGGGCTGTGCCTTAAGCCAGGTCTCGGAGGTGGGGCACCCAGAGCAGCGGAGGGGTGGGGGCTTCACGTGGGACAGGGGCGTTCAGCGAGGAGGGCTGGGGGTGTCCTCAGGGCCCTGGGGTCTACCAGTCCAGAGAGCCTGCAGCTGGGGGACTGCTGTGATATGGGGGGCAGGCCAGAGGCACGGTGAGCACAGACCTGGCCTTTGTGCAAATGAGAAGGTGCCCTTCCTCCGTCGGGGGCCCCCAGCCCTGCCTTGTGAGCTGCCCGGACCCCCTCAGCCGGGCCCCTTGGGTAGGACACAGCTGCGCACTGCCCACGAGACTCTCTGCGGTGTGCGGGGCGTATGCGGGGCTCTGTGTGGGGAGGGTGAGTGTGTACGTGCACCTGATGTGTGTGAATTTGTGCTGCAGGTTCTAAGTCTCCCTGGCTGGTTGTCCTGTGAGCAATGAGGGGTGGGAAGCAGAGGTGTGAGGGTCCCGCTTCCCAGAACAGGAAACACGGGGTGTCCTTCAGAGGCGGTCGCGGTGGCTTGCACTCTGCTCCCTGGGAACGGGGTTGGCACTGGATCCTGCAAGATGCTGAGAACAGGCTGCCGGCCCCGGTGGGCAGGCCGCAAGTGGGCCTTCCTTCCCTCGGCTTACTCCTTAGTTGATGAGGGGAGATGAGGGGAAGAAGCCTCCTGCACAGAAAGGAGGAAGCCAAGGACTCCTGGGAAAGGAGGAGAATGTTCCCCAGGGTGTCAGGGTACCTGGTCACCAAAACCGCGGCTCAGGGAGACCCAGCAGGGGTCTGACTATCATCGCAGGAGGTACCGCCCAGGGAGGAGGTCTGACTTGTCTGAGGAAGGGGTGCTCCGACCCAGCCACAGAAAAATGCCTGCTTCCACCCCAGAACGCCGTGGTCCTTGTGAACTGGACGCGGCCAGGGGGAAGCCACCGGGGCCGTGGCTCCCCTGCGTGAGCTGGAATCCCCTACCTGCCTCCCGCCCGGTCAGACACTGGGAGGGAGTCCTCGCTGGAAACGGGGTCTTGGAGAGCAAACTGCAGGATGTGAGTCTTCATCTCTCCCCGTGAAGCTAAGGACTGGGCCCCATGGGACAGGGAGCTTCTGCTTTCGGATTTCTGAGCCTGGCCTCGTGCTGGAGCTGGGCTCGCGGAGTCCTGGAAGGCCGTCTTTGGCTCTGGGTGTCTGTGGGAGCTGGTGTCCTTAGCTGATGTTGCCAGGGAGAAAATGCCACTCCAAAAAATCTCTGCTGAAAACGGCACGGGATCTAGAGGTGACAGCTTGCTCTTCATTCCCTGGTCAAACTGCACCTGGAATATTGGATTCCCCTTTGGGAACTTAGTTTTATGAGGCACACGGCCCAGGATGGGGAGCAGGCCAGGAGGGGCTGGTGCTCAGTGACCAAGGGGAGGCCGCAGGAGTCGTGGACGTTCTGATCTGAGCACACACTGGGTGGGCACACCTGTCCTCCAAAGTCAGACATGCCACCGTGGGAAAGAAAAAAAGGGGGGAACCGGACACTGAGAGTGCGCTGTGGAAACCCAGATCCAAGGACACTCTGGGGACCTGCAGACAGTGCGGCAGGGTGACTGAGGGTCAACACGGGGCCCCGAGCTCCCCACACACACTGGACATGTTCCAACAGGAGCTGGGGTCCCCTGTGGACACTGTGGTGTTTCCTGTCAGAACAGGGATTAGGAAAACCCCACAGATCCCTTCCATTCTGAGGTTCTTTAAGGTGAGCAGGGCCTCTGGGGAAACTTCCCTTCCAGGAACCACACTTGCCCTCAGTCCCTGGAAATTACCTAATCCTTCCTCACTCCTCACCCTCCTCCCTCCAAATACTCCAGGCTGTCGGGATGTGGAGGGGAATTTAGAGCCCACCCTCCCATTTTACAGATGAGGAAACCAAGGCCCATCACAGAAAAGGGATTTGCCCCAGGTGACGGTGGTACCCAACATTCATGAGCATGTGTTGAACCAGGCACCCAGCTGAGCGCTTCCCAGCATCCCACTATCACACCTGAGGGTCCTGTCTCCACGTGCCCCAGACTGAGAGAGGCTAATATGCCCCAGGTCCCACCATTAGAAAGAGGAGGGGCAGCATTCTAACAGGATCCCCACTGCCTCCAAAGCCCTTGCTGGTGACCCTGAATCTCAGACCTCAGTGTCTCATACACCCAGCGATAAAATCAGGTAAGTCCACTGAGGAATGCAGACCGTGCCTCTCAGTGATGTCTGCCCGGGTAAGTCTAGTGAGGCTGGCAAGCCACTCAGTGTTGCTGAGCCTTAGTTTCCTCTACTGAAAATGAGGATACTGAGATTTACCTTCCTTCTTGTTGGAAGATTTGGATTAAAAGTGCCTGTTGGGGATTAACAGACACACATTACTATTTATAAAATAGATGAACACCAAAGACCTACTGTACAGCACAGGGCGCTATGTTCAATTACTATAATAACATACAATGGAAAAGAATCTGAAAAGAAAAAAATATATATGTATGTATATGTACAACTGAATCACTTTGCTGTACACCTGAAACGAACATTGTAAATCAACTTTGCCTCTACTGAAAAAACATTGTTTTTAAGTGCCTGTCTTCTGAGTCCTTCACAAATGACAGCTGTCTTTCCCCTTGACCCCTCGGCTCTCCAGCATCACTGGCAGGTGGCTCTTCTTCTGGGTACAGAGTGTGCACTATAGCATGTCCCCTGGGTGGGGTGTGGCTGTTAAAGTTGGAACTTTGGGTGTTAGCCTTGCCATCCCCACTGAGGCACCGAGCGGTGAGCTGAGCTGTCACCCACACATCACTCTCTCCCAAGCATCCATCAGTTGAACTTGAGTACCTACTGGGTGCAAGACACACAAGAGAGACCCACTCCTATACCCTTGCCTTCACAGTGTCACCATGCACTCAGGACGAGCAGGTGTTCAGACCGATGTGACAACCCACTGTGTGCCAGATCCATGCTGGGACGAGGACACAGCAGAAAACCAGGCAGTGGAGGCTGCTGGCAGAGGAGGCCGGCACATAAAGAAGGAATAGTGTGGGTGACCACACAGAGCTGCACATCCTGATGACGGAGTCATTCATCCCTAGGGATGCGGAGCCCAGAGAGGCAGTGGCCTGCGGACCCAGTCTCCTGGTGTGATCTGATGGAGGGGCCGACCCAGCACATGAGGTGGGCCACAGGGTGGGCTCACAGTGTGTAAGCAAGTGCCGGGCGGGGTCAGGTGGATGACAGTTAAAAGCCATGCACAGCTGGGTGGTGGCCAGGCTGTGGGAGGGATGGACCGGCCAGACCGTGTGAAAGGGGGTTGGGTGGGCAGGTAGGAGAAGCCTCCTGCAAAAGCCCCAGTGTGCCAGAGAATTAGAGCCTAGGTCTGCGAGGAGTGAATGTAGGAGGGCCGGCCAGGCTGTCACCAGTGAGCAGAGGGGGAGGTTCTCTGCAGGACAAAACGGAGGAGTCACTGGAGTTTCCTTATCAGAGCAGAAATGAAATTAAGGAAGATTAATCTTCCTTCTGCATGCAGAAAGGATTAAAGGGGGAAAAAAAAAAGGAAAACAGCAAGAAGACCAGTTAATTATGCAGGCGAGAGGCACCTTGATGGGGAAGGGGGACTAAACCAGAATTCTCCGGTTCTGACTGTCACACAAGGCCAGCTGTCCCCATCCCAGGCGCCTGGCATTGTCCAGAATGGAGATGTTGTTACATATACGTTTATTGTCTGTTGTAGCAATTTGCCTCTTCACACAGAAAAACTTCTGTAAATGTATTTTTGGTAGAATTCTCTCTCCAGGGGTTCCTACACACGCCCGAGTTCTCTCACAGAGGGTCCTGTGTGTCTCCTCTTTTCTCGATGACTCAGGCTCATTTCGACAGCGCTAATTAGTAGACTGGACTGTAATCCTGGGTTACCCTCCAGGGTTATCAAGGTCTATCCAGTCTGCTTTGCTTTGTTAATTACCGCATCTGCCTTTTAGTTTTTCCGCCTCCTCTCTCGTCATAAAGCTCTTCTCATTACTATCAGGTTGCTTGTCATGGCCTGAGAAACTAGACCACCAAACTCGTAAGAACTGTTTGTCAAGTATGAGCAAAAAGGCTCTGAGTGAGGGCCCGAGGGACGTTTTTATGAGCAACAAGCGGGAGCTTTGAGGCGTTGAATGGATGTTTCAAACAACAATTTCACTCACTCAGAAACCATTTTGGTCCATTTTCCGTCCCCTAGTGCCTTTGAAAGTGGTGGCTTCCCCCAGATACAGAAGGTTTGGCAGACCTAAACTTAAAATTGTGTTGGTTGGTGGGATCTTCTTGACGGCCTGGAAGATGATGGGGGTGGATCTCACCCCTGTCCTCCAGGGAGGACAGCTGAGCCTGAGGGCTGGGGCGGGGGGGAGGTGGTGCCAGACAGTGAGTCAAAATGAATCTCATGACTGGCCTGGTCACCTTGCCTCAAGGCCACCAGACCTCCCTCCACAAGAGCTATTGGGAAGGGAGCCAGAGGTCCCTGGGCTGGTGGGATGAGCACGACACTGGGAGTCAGCAGATCTGAACTCTAGTCCTGGCTCACGCTCACCGGCTGTGTGCCCGCAGAGGCATTGCTTCTTTGGGCCTCAGTTTCCCCATCTGCAAAAGAAGGAAAAGTATATTCATTTGTGATGTATCCTCTGTGTGATTCTTGAATTGTCTTTGCTCAGTAGTGGGATAGGGAGGTAGGGAGGGAAGGAAGACAGGACGGGGAAAGAGAGAGAGAATGAGAAAGAGAGGAGAGAGAGAGGAGAGATATTCATAGTTGCTCTGCCTGAGCCCACCTGGGTCCCCCAGATTCTTTGATTCCCTTTTGATGCACCCCTTCCCCAATCTAGTTTATATCTACGACCCACCCAGGAAAGCTACTGAACTTCAGATCAGTCAACGAAGAGTCTTCAGGCCTTGGCAGAGGGCCTAATAATAATGACAACCTACAGGTGCCAAGCTCTTTCCGGGAGCAAAGGATCTGGCCACCCAAGATCTCATCCCATTCACACGGAGGGACTGCAGCCCAGGCAGGGGCTCTCTTGGGAGCAAAACCAACATCTTCAGACTCCAGAATCCACAATTCTTTAGGTACTTTTGTCTTTGGCACCTTCCGCCTGTGTCCTGGGTCAGTTCCTCTGGCTTCAATCCACTGCTTTCTTTGTCTGGCACTAAAGGCCCCCCGGCTGCCCATGACAGTCCCTCTGAAGGGAAGTAGCAGGTGGGTCCTGCCACTGTCGTGAATCGTTGAAGGCACTCCCACTTGAGCGGGACCAGGAGGGAAAGCAAAATGATAGATAGCTGGCTGAGGGCACGATGTCCCCTGACTCCACCCACCGCCTGGACTGGTTAACTTGACATCTGCCCCCTGTCTGCTCTGCTCACTGGAGCCCCACGCAGTTTGCAAGCCCTGGCCCTTTTCTCCCCGCAGCGACTCCACAGGGCTGGGGCCTGAGCTTGGCGGCTTTCCTGGGCTGCCGCCTTATCGATTATTTAGGGCTCCCTTTTTGCTGGGGATATCAATTTAGTGGGTTCCCGGGATGGCTGTGTTTTAACCTCTCACCCTGGTCTAGACTCCGTCGGCTCCCGCTGTCCCTCGGCCAGGAGGAGATGGAGGGCCCTGGGTCTCTCGGGCAGGCTCTGGAGCCAGCGGATTTCCAGGAACAGATACTGGGATGGCCCAGCGGCTCCGCAGCCCGCCAACCTGCCTCCCTCCAAACCGGCCCGGTGAATTATTAAAGATGCAATTTCCTTTCATCTTTCCAGTAAAATAGCTCCCTTTGCCGTGATCCACCGCCTTCCTGTCACTGGCTGGGCAGGGGCCTTGGAAGGACCCTCATTTACCTGACTCCCTCCACATGCCTGGGCCCTCCTAGGAAGCCAAAGTGGGCTGACATGTTCCTAAAAGGGTCTAGAGAGCCCAGGAATCTTGGGAAACTGGGTGAAGTGGAGGGGACTTGGAATCGTAGAATATTGGAGTCTGCTGTTTCACAGCTGAAGGAAAGGAGCCCAGAGAGGGACAGCGTCCAGCCCTGGGCAGCACAGCAAGCCGTTGGCAGAGCAGGGGCTGGAGCCCAGGCTCCAGTCTCCCAGCTGAGGGTTTCCCCTTCTCCAGCTCTCCCCCTCGAGATGAGCCCCGACTCCTCTGAGGACAGGGAGCTGGGGTCAAGCTTCTCACTGGATCAATTGGGTGACTGGGTCGATTGGGTCAAGGAGCAGCATTAAGTTACAGCCTCTGCTTGTTACTTACCATCCAGGCCTCACCCCTGTGCAGCGCGCTAGTCGAACTCAAACCATAATCATTACTGCCCTCTTGTCGGTGTTCATTGTTTCGGTTTTTGCAGTTTACTCCTGGTGACCATCGCAGAGGGGCTGGCTAGCCGGCAGCTCTTTGTCATCCTGGCCTAAGCCTGCAGCTGCCGCCTGGTCATGTGCCCAAGGCTCCTGCTCATGGCCTCGCCCCAAATCCGCCTCTGTGAACCCTTCTTGAGTTCCCCCAAAGACACCCCTCATTGGCTTCATCCAAGCTCTGCTCTGGAAAAAGTGCTTGGGAATGTTCTGGGGTCTTCAGCTGGAGTCATGGTGTCCGTTAAGACACCACGCTGTGTGCCCAGCCCTGAGCCAGGTTCTCTGGCAGCTCCAGATGACCATGGCCTCTTGGTTCAGGGGTCAAGTTCCCTCAGCCCAGGCAGAGGGAACCCAAAAGGGCCCTTGAGGCCACCAACTTCCTCCCTAGCTTGGCCTCAGTGTCCGAGGCCAGGCAGCAGCGGGGAGTCGGCCCCCAGGCTCTTCTCCATGAGAACAGAAAACCTCTTCAGACAAAAAGGGCCTCAGAGGACAGGCAGAAAAGCTTTGCTGGAGATAAAACCCTCCCTGATCCCCTTCACGCGGCAGGAAGGGGTTCCATGGCCTTAGTTAAGATCTTCCTCAGACTCTGCTCTGGGCCCAGGCGTGGGCCATGCCCTTGGCCCCCAGCCGGCTCCAGCCAAGGCCCAGCCTGGTTTAGACACCCATGTTTCCCTCACCAGATTCACCATCCTGGAGTCCCTGGTCCCTCTCCCAAACACTCTTTGCTTCCCTGCAGCTCTGAGAAAGGGAAGAGCAGGTCCAGAGGGGACTCTGACCTCCCCAGCCTCAGGCCTGGACCTTCACCCACCTGGTGGAGTGCCAGCTGTCTGGGTTGAACACTCAGCTTATCCTTGGTGTCAGAACTATCCGCACATCTGGCCAACCTCTCCTGGGCACCTCCACGCGCCAGGCACCGCGGTGGGTCCCCTTCATGGCTGCTTTTCATTCAGTTTTGTGAAAGTGACCCTCACAACCACCTGTGCCCATTAACCAGGTCCTTCCCTCCCCTCCTCCCCCAAGCCCGTGACAACCACTAATCTGCTTTCTGTCTATATGCATCTACCTGTTCTGGATATTTCATACAAATGGAATCAAACTATATGTGAGCTTTTGTAACTGGCTTCTTTTACTTAGCATAAAATTTTCAAGTTTCGTCCACACTAAGGATGTATCAGGATGTCATTCTTCTTACGACTGAATATTCCACCGTATGGCTCTACCACAATTTGTTATCCATTCATCAGTGATGATCACTCTCATTGTGCAGATGAGGAAACTGAGGCTCAGAGAAGATAAGTAGTGAGGGTCCCCTCCCTCCTCCTATTTGCTCCTCACAGGCAGGGGCCCCATCTGTATATCCCCCCAACCTGGGCAGGGCTCAGCTCTGGAAGCAAGCCTGATTGCCAGCAGCAAGGGGGCTGCTGTGTGAGGGGCAGTGTGGTGCCGTGGTTAGGGGGCCCGACTCCAAATCCACACTCCCTTGGGCCAAATCCCAGCTCCACCGCTCCCTGGCCATGTGGTGTGATTTTCCGCAAGTCATTTATCTTCTCTGTGCCTTTGTTTTCTCATCTGTAAAAGGGGGCTGATGATAGTAATAGTAGCAGCTACTTCAGAAGGCGTTGTAAACATTAAGTGAGTTACTTCTATATACAATCCTAGAAAATGAAAACCAATCTATAGTGACAGAAAGCAGATCAGTGGCTGCCTGGGGTGCCAGGGAAGGGCAGGAGGGAAGATTATGAAGGATTCCGAGGAAACATTTGGAGTAATGGATTCATTCATTATCTTAAATCTTCATTCATTATCTTAACCATGTTGGTTTCAAGGGTACAATTGGCCCTCTGCACTCGCAGGTCCCAATTCTGGGGATTTAATCAACCTGGATCAAAAATGTTAGGGGAGAAAAATTCCAGAAAAATCCAGAAAGCAAAACCTGAATTTGCCGTGAGCCAGCAACAATTTACATAGTATTTACATTGTATTTACATAACATTTACATTATATTGGGTATTATAAGTAATCTAGAGATTATTTAAAATATACAGGAAGACGTGTGTAGGTTATATGCAAATACTACACCATGTTGTAGAAGGGACTTGAGCAATTCAGATTTTGGTAACTGCGAGGGTCCTGGAACCAATCCTCCACAGATACTGAGGGACCAGTGTACATACATGGGTCAAAACTGACCTGCTAGTGCACTTTAATATGTGCAATGTTTTATGTGTCAGCTACACCTAAATAAAACTACAAATATCCCTTGAGTTACTGTGTCAGTCACTCTGCACAGTACAGGGCACAGTGAGAACGTGTGAATACCAAGAGCTGGTGTTGGTCTGTCACAGCCCCTGCCATCAGCCCATCAGCCTCCCCCCATCAGGGCTCCCCTTCTCGCTTCATCATTAGCATGTCCGGGTCCCCAGAAGCCCACACAGGCTGTAGACAGCTAACCTTGTGCCTGGCTAACCATGTGTGTACCTGTTATCAAACTCTTGAAATTCTTCCAGAGTACTTGCTAAATTGCCACTCTCCCACCCCCACCCCTCTTACCCCCATCCCTCCACAGTCCAATCCGCATCCCACCCCCACGGCCACAGCTGCCCACATCTAGTAACTCAGAGGCCCTGCTCCAGCTCACATCACATCAGTCAGCGCCGCTGGGTGTGAAATACTTTTTGCCACCGTGACCCAGCCACACTGTTGGGGTAATGCTGGCACGTCAGGACCCTCCCAGAGCCCAGGTGTCCAGCAGTGCCACTGCCCCCTCAGCCCAGCCACAGAAGGAACACTCAGCAGCACAGAGAACATGAAACTCAGAGACCATCCCAGCTGGACCTTGCAGGGGATGTTCCGGGTGGGCAGAGAACTCAGCTCAATCTCAGCATGTGGAAGGTGATGGACAACTCTGAGATGAAGGAATCCTTCCCCTCTCAGATGTGGTGTGACCGGTAAGGATGGGGGACTAGGGGTCAAGGACCTGGGTCTGGCCTCCACCATAAACAACTTTGGTACCCGAGGCCTGGTTTATTCATTCCAGCTTTGTCCTCACCTACCCACTCTGTGCCAAGAATGGGCACACGATGAGGAATAAGACAGACATGTAGACATATTCCCCCTCCTCGTGTTGCTTCAAGTCTGCAGAACTCAAGACAGTTAACAAGTAAACACAGAAATAAGTATGTACTTTCATGAGGTGGGCAGGGACTCCAACGAACCCTCTGGAGCATCAGCTTCCTTATCTGTCAAATGGGAATAAATCTAGTTTATGGGCTGATATTTCTAAAGAAAGAAATAAGACAACCTATGCTAAACACTGAACCCTGAGCCTGGCACGGTGGGGCTCAGTCTATAGAAGATGCGGGTTGTGGGTGGAGCTGGTCACCAGAGAGAAGCAGGCCTGGCTTCCCAGTGTGGCAGACACTTCGCAGAACCCAGACCACCACCATCTTAACCAGCCAGCCTCGAGGCAGCCTCCGGGCCATGAACATCATTAGGCAGCAGTCAAGCTCCACCTGAGGGCAAGCAGGTGCATAGGGCAGAGGGGAGACTCCATGCAGGTGAGGCCAGACTCTTGAAGGGTCAAGTTGAAGCAGTGGACTAGAATTGCATCTCTGCAGGGATGGAGTCTATTGTTCGTGCAGATGTCTGTGTCGGGCCACTGTGAACTACTTTATCTCACAGCATATTTCCCACCAAAAACAACTGGGGAAAAAATGGATAAAATATATTTTTAAATTTTGTTTGAAGGCACTGAAAAGGTCTGGAGGCCATGATCTTGGAGAGAAGAGAAATCCAGAAAGATGATCTCAACATTTGGCCTTATTTTTCCCCTGAGCAGTAGCTGTGAAATTGAGAATATGAGCAGAAAGTGGAGACTGGGTTTTTGCAGTCTAATGGGGTTAGGGGAAAAAGGGGGCCTAGGGTAGAGTTCAAGCCTCTCTTTTAAGCTGGGACCCTTGCAGAGCACATTAGAAATAGATCAGCCTTTACAAAGACTAAAACCCAACTTCAAATAAATTAAATTCCAGGTTGGATTAAGATGAGTTGCCTCTACTTTAACTCCCTTCCAGAAGCAAGAGTGTATCCTCTCTGGATCTGTCAGAGCCTCAGATCATCTCTACAATTTTTCTGTACACAGTGTCTTATAAATACACACAGTCAATAAAGTTTACCAGACATACCATATGAAAAGACCATATGACTGAAATCAAGAGGGGAAAAAAAAAAACAGATAATAGCAACAGACCCATAAGAGATCCAGATATTGGTATTTAAATTAACAGACTTTAAAATAATTGTGATTAATACATTCAAAAAGTAAACAAGGTAAAGAATTTAAGCAGAGAATTGGAAACTTTCCAAAGTTATCAAATGGAAATTCTAAAAATGAAAAATACAATAATCATAATTAACAATGCAATGAATGGGTTTAACTGCAGTTGGGATGCAGCTCGCAGGGGGTTAGTGAACTGGAGAACAGGCAGTATAAAATATTAAGCCTTGAAGCACAGTGAGAATATTGGATAGAACATAAAATCAGGGCATAAGAAGAAAATCACTTCTTAAAAAAATTCCCTGAATTTACCCCCTTAAAGCACACTATACATGGTCTGCACATACAACACTCTATAGTGTAGTGGTGTTTGTGCATGTGTGTGTAATGTACGTGATGATGAACAATATGTAATAAATATATATATATAAACTTTACTTATAGTATTTAATTTCATAAAAGATAAGAAACTGGAAGTCTCATTCATCGAATATGAATTCGGTGGACTCCATGGTGTATCAGACTGGAGGAGAGAACATGGCTTTGGAGCCTGCTGTCCAAATCCTGCCTCTATCTACTGTGTGTAGACCTTGGCCCAGATCACATAACCTCTCTGACATTGCATTGTCATCCAAAAAAATGGTATAGTGTTGTTGCGAGGATTAAAGGAGATAGTGTATGTGGTACTCAGTGAACACTTAGTGATGGAAGGACAAATGGCTTTGTTTAGGGCATCAGGAGCAGACTTCTGGCTCTCTCTCCAGCACAGGAGCTGTTCCTCCACTGAAGTGTCTCAATTTTAGGTCCCCCACCCTGTTGCAGTGGGGAAAAAAAAAAAAAAAAAAAACTTTCAGTTCCCCAGCTCACCCTAGAGAAGCATCTGACACATTCATTTACACCTAGTAAGTCATTACTGGAACGTTCCAGAAGGAGCAGTGCAGGGAGGGGGCAACATTTGAACAAGAATGACTCTCTGATGGTGGGACTCCAGGCACAGGCAGGCCCTTTAGGAGAGGTGCTTTGAGTAGGGGGTTCGTCCTCATGCTCCTTGACCCCCAGCATATGGGTGATCTCCCACCCCCACTTGTGGCTCTCACCCCACCAGCCACTCTGAGCAGTCACCTGTCTTCTTTCAGCTCTGCAACCTGCCAATCTCTTTTGCACTTCCAGGCCTTTTTACATGCTGTTCCATGTGCCTGGGAGACACTTGTCCACTCCTGCTCATCCTTCAGGTTCTTAGCTCAAATATCACGTCTCAAAGGAGACTTCCCTGGTGGTCCTGTCTTAATCATACCCTCCTTCATGATACTTACTACACTAAGAAGTCACTTTCTTTGTCTATTGTCTTATCTCTTGTCTATAAATTGCCTCTGCTGCTTAAAACAGCCCTGATGGAGCGTTGAGTATTACCATCACTGTTAGTTTGAGACTAGAAGTGTCAACCCTCAGTCATTCATTTACAAAATGTTTTTTGAGCACCTCCTCTGTGCCAGGCATGGTGAAGGCACTGGGAACACAGTATGAGCAAAATAGATAAAGTCCCTACATCCAAAAGGGTTGCAGAAAGGGAAGGGAGATGTGATGAGGGAGGCACTAAGACCTCTCTGATAAGGTGACATTCAAGAAGAACCTGGAAGGAAAGGATGGTTCTGGCTATGAGGGTTGTGGGAATGAGGCTTCCAGAGCTTCAGAAAGGGGTTGTTATGCTTGGCAAAGTAGGAGGTTCTGTTTGTGTTTATTTGGTTTCCAAAGCAAATTGTCTCTTGTGATTTAATAATATGAATCAAAAGCCTTAAAATATGCATAGCCTTTGACCCACAATTCCACTTAGGAATTTGGCCACAGGAAAAATAACGTATACATATATTTGTGTATAAGGATACTGACTAAATAGGGAAATTTTAAAGCATGGAAAGAATATAAATGTTCGACATTAGGGAAGCTGTTAAGTAAATTAATGCCATGCATACAGTGGAATACTGTATGGATAACATGGTAGCTATTAAAATATTCAGAAGAATATTTTAAAATGTAGGAAAATGCTCCTAACCACTTGTTGAGTCATAATCTCTAGCTAGGTCCCTTTTGTGTAGAAACCTTCAAAGGCATAAATATCAAGATGTTGACAGTAGTTATTAAAGAGTGACAAAGAGTATGGTTAACTTCTACTTTTTCTTCTTTTCATGTTCATTTTGCCTTGAGCTTTTTGCATTCAGTGCATTTCATATTAATTTTGCAATTTGAAAATGTTATTAAATCAACATAACTGTTCCTAATACCTATCCATTCATACATTGAATAGAGATGTATCGAGTGCACTATGATGGTAACTTCCTAATGGTAACAAACAAGTAGCTAACAAATCAACTAAGCCATTCACATATTGTGATAAGTGCCAGGAAGACCTCTGAGGAGGGGTTGAAATGCGTCAGCAAGCTTCCACTCAGACAGTGGAGTGACAGAAACTACAGGGAGGTTTTGAGGATGTTGCGGAAGGAACAAAAATGAAGTTCTGCTTCTCTTTCCTCAGTAAAGGATGAGACAAAGTCATCAACTGAGGGTGGGCAGGCGGTGGGAGGTTGGAGGGAAGTGTGAAGTCTGGAGGGACAGCAAATTTCCCCAAAAGCACAAGACTTTCCAGGCAGCCATGCATCCCCTTTATACATGGTGATGTCCCATCAGCCCGGCTGCAGGATTTTCTCTGACAGAGTTCAGCCCTTGGGGAAAAAGTTGATTCTCCAAATAGATACAAGAGATGAAGAGAAAAGCTAAAAATGGTGAGGTTGAAGAATGATTGCTGCTGAGGGTCAATGGACAGACTTGGAGACCTGGAGGACAGGGGGAGGGGTGATCAGAGAGATAAGCGGGAAGTCAGGTTCCCGAGGTAGTGCAGTCCCGGCGGTGGTGACGCAGGTCAGGCTGTGCCCCTGGGACTGTCTGGGGAGGATGAGTGTGCTGAGGTGCGGCAGGCAAGGAAGTGAGACTTGGATGACGATCACCCACATAAAAAGTCCCAAGAGGCTGGTGACAGAGCCAGAACCCCAAGGAATGAAGGGGAGTGACCGTGACCAAGAAATCAGCGGGTAACAGCCAGGAAGAGGCAGAGAGAGTGTGACCCAGCAGAGTCAAAAAGAGCTGGGGTTTCGAAGGAGGAGGGAGGAGAGAGGATTGGACGCGGCCGTGTGAGCAAAAACGGGGTCCGCCCACCTGCTGGTTCCAAGATGGATACGGAAAAGAGAAATGCAGGCTCCACTGGGAGGACTCCAGGAAAAGCAGTGTCCCCGGGGAGCAAGGGACATTCACGGAAGAGGCTGCGGCTACAGGCACGTCTGTGATTACACATCCTGAGGTGCAGAGTCCAAGAAGGGGCAGGCAGCTGTGTCAGGTCAGGGATGTCAGGAAGGGGTGAGAATCCAGGTGATAATGGAGAAAGTTGGATGCCTTTCAGGATGGCGAAAAAGAGGGATGTGAGGGAATCGGATGGAATTAGCCCCAATTAGTGTCTCAAAAGTCCAAGTTGAGTTCAAGGTCCAGAGTAGGGAAGGGCTCATAAGCGCTGGCTGCCGGAGGTGGTGGCAAACTGAGTCATCACAGTAGGCTCTTACGAGGCTCAACCTGCAAACACGTGCCTGGTGTTTGGGTGAACACCCAGCACCATGGAGGAGGGCCACTGTCCTTAGGGTCACCTAGAGCAGCTGGAGTGCTGTAGCAGACACGGGGAGATTCACCCCAGGACAGGGAACCCAGGACTCATGCCCTCCAGTGGGGGCTCTGGGCACCCCATCTCCCAGGAGGAAGAGACAGGGCATGTGGGGTCTTCCCCCTCTCTACAGGGGGCGCCGCTGGCCCCAAGGAGCCTGCGCCTGGCGGTCCTGACTCGCTGGCCCTAGACGATGCCGTCCCCTCTTCCCAAGCATTCCATTGTGTTTTAATGCAGTGCCGGACTTATTAAAAGAGTAAATTTAGCTTTTATGGGGAGAAGCAGCCAGGCTTGGTCAGGGAAGTTGAGGCGGGGCCAGGGGTTCCACAGCACCCCACAGCCTCTCAAGAAGAGCCTGAGAAGATGCCTCCTGGCCCCTTCCTTGCCTGCCACCTCTTTCCCTCGCCACCTCCTTCCCTCGCCACCTCTCATTCTCCCCATGAGAGCTGAGGGCAGGGCGAGGTGAGAGAGAGGGGACAGATGGAGAGGGACACTTCCATGTGGTCCCAATAGTTGTTAAACTGCATGGGGACAACCCACTGCTCCTCTCTGAACCTCATCTGTAAAATGGGTAGAACGTGCTGCCACCTAATAGGGTCTCTGGGTGTGACTGGAGCAAACCTGGAGGGCCAGGCCCCCTGGATTCTCAGCTGTGTGAGTCAGGGTCCTCACACATCCCCTCCCAAGATGGGATGATGCATGAGAGAAAACAGGGAAGATACTGGGAAAGTGCGCGAGCCCTTAGATCAGGGATGCACATCGGACCCCACATGAGAGACGGGCAGGAGAGGTTGGGTAGAAGCGCACTGGACCCTTGTGGAGTCGAAGGAAGGCTCAGCAAAGCCATCAGGAGTCCAGGAGCCAAAGTCACTCACTGCAGGAGGCACACCTCCCGGCAGCGGGCCTGCCTCAGTGTCCCCCAAGGCTGGGGCCAGCCTGTGAGCCACACAAGGGAGATTCCAGTGTGCAGCCCCTAGGCCCCGGGTCAGTGCTGCTTCTGTAGTTGGAGAACTAGAGCCAGAGGCCCAGATCCACCCCGACCACCCTCCTAACTCCTGTGGGGCCACAGGCAAAAGATCAGCCTCTCCATGCCTGTTTCCATGGCAATAAAACACCCACCTTAGGGGAAAGTAGTGAGCAGTCCATTACGACTAATGAAGCAAGTAGTTGGGGCCTAGTCTGTTAGCACTTGGGTCCCCCTTCGCCACCAGAGACTGACACAGGGGTTCTCAACTAGGAAAAGAAACAGCACCCCAGGGTCCACCCCTGCTGGCAGAGGACACACAGACATCTCTCTCATTCTCTTCCATTTCTTCTCCTCCTTCCCCTCATCCCTGCTCGCCATTTCCTGTCAGAGCATCTCTGAGACTGGCAGCCACCTCCTTTGGGAAGCCTTCCTGGCTTTCAGCCACGTAGCCCTCTGCCTCCTCCTTGCAATCTCATTGCCTCTTAGAATCCCACCCCTCAGGAAGACACCTAAATGGTTTAAACATCCCATCCCTGCTCAGTGTGGTGCTCCTGAGAGGTCTGTCTTGCCTTCTGCCTCCCTCAGCGCAGGCTGAGCACACAGAAGTCCCTGGATTGATGGACAGTTCCCCAGAATGCCAAGCCAGCCCTTGGCACAGCCCGCTGCAGGGGAGGCAGGGAGAGACTACTTATGTGTCCTGATTCTATTAATTAAGCTTATCGCCTGTCTGCTCTGCCTCCTGACCTGCGTAAGCGTTCCAGTCTGCTCTTGGTACGCACATTAACACAGAGCAGGTGAGCAGGACGAGGCAGCTATCTGGGGCCTGAGTACCTCACCCAAGAGGCACATCACCAGGCAGGGGGCATAGCCTCAGGGACTCAACCTGCCCAGCCCAGGCCACAGGATCCTGGGGAGACGAGCCCCACCTCTCTAAAACATCTGCCCCTACCTGGAAAGGAGGAAGAGCCTGGGACCAGGAGCTGAGAACCCCCAACCCTGCCTTCCCTGTCCTGTGGGAATAGGGCCAAAATCCATGCGCGGGTCTCCTGGAGGGGCCCAGAGATCCCTCCCGCCCTGAGGGAGGCCAGCACTCGCCACATAGTTCCATGATATTCCTAGGGGGAAGACTGGTCCCAGACTGCAGATGAGAAAACTGGTCCAGAGAGGGGAAATTTTTTTGCCCAAAGTCACAACGTTGCAAACAGATCTACACCCCCAAATCCTGAATCCAAGGGGTCCTTCTGTTGCCCTACTACCAGCTGGCAGGTGCGCATTACGAGACGCAGGCTCCCCCTCCACCCTGCCATCTTATATTCGTGACCTGTCTGCCCATAGCCTGTTCCTCACCTTTAAAGCTCTGTTGGTGGCACCCAGGAGTGTGGTGAGGCTGGCACGGAGGAGGCACTTGTTAAGACTGGCATCAGTCACCAACCCTGTGCTGCAGGGTGGGAGGTACAGCTGTCATTCTAGCAACTCCAGACACTAAATCCAGGGCTGGGAGCCTGGCTGAGCACAGGGAGCTCATTTCAGTTCAGGTTGCTGCACTCAGGGATGCTGAACAGACTTGCACAGAATTTGCCATGTTCTGAGGAAAATGAGGTTCACACACCACCCCTGGTCTGCTGCTCACACAAGGAGGGCCTCAGGTCCTCTCCCCAGGACACTGGGGATCCCTGATCATGGGCAGGAGGAGAGGGCTCCGTCTTCCCCTACTCTGGGTCCCCTGATCAGTGAGGCCAGCTAACCCCCAGCCGATCGCCCTGTCACTGGCATCTCTATGGAAACAGAGGTCTGTTTCTGAGTGTGGCCTGGACCTGGAGAAAAGTTAACCAAGTCACCACTCTGCCTCTCCCTGGCTGTGTGACCTTGGGTAAGTCACTTCCCCTCTCTGGGTACTGCAGGCCACGTCTATAAAGTTCCTTGCTAAACAGAAGCTAGGAGCTTGGTGGGGGATGCGGGGAGGCGTTTCTTCCTCCTTCTGTAAAAGAAGTGGGGTGCTCTCTAAGGCCCTGGGCGTGCGGGCATCCCGAGGCCCCATCCAAGCTCTAAGGTTCCTCGGGCACCAGAGGCCGAGTCGCTGCTGCTGGGAGGAAGCGCGGGGGATTGGGAGGAAAGCCAGGATCCTCCCCGCAGCCTGCACGGCCTGAGAACCGCCCGGCTCGCCCGCTCCCTCTCATGCGCTGGGGCTGGGCCTCCCGAGGGAGAGGCCCCGCCATCTGACCCCCTGGCTCCCTCGGGCTGGCGCGGACGCGTCGCCGCGTCGGTTCCCAGGCGGGCCGGCTGGCCATCCATCACCGCAGCCTCCCGCTCCCGCTCCCCGTCCACCTGTCGGCTGGGGCGGGCGCACCCCCACCCACCTGCCCGCCGCGCACCCGCACCACCCACCCACCCCGGCTCGGCGCCCTCCCGCCCCGGGGCCCAGACAGCGCGGCCGCCGCCCTGAGCTCTGCCCGCACCCGGCCCGCCCCACGCTTGTCCGCGCCCGCGGTGCCGGCGGGCCCCCGGACGCCGCTGCCTCTTTTCCCAGACCACCGGGGCCCGGCCCACTCGACCCTACCCCGAGACATGTGAGCCTCAAAAAGCCACAGTGGTTTCACTCCTGGACCCCCATGGCTCTCCCTGTTAAAAAAAAAAAAAATGCCCCCAAAGAAGGCTTTGTTCCCTTTTAAACATCTTCCCAGCTTGGCTGGTTCTTTCTGCCCGGCTCTGAGCTGCTCCGGCAACATTAATAGAGGATTAATTAAGCCCAATTAAGGCTGGTTTCAGCGCAGGCCCTCCCTCCTGCCCGCCCCTCTTCCCCTGCCCGGTCTCCTCACTGCTGTCAGCTCCTGTTCCCAGACACCCCAGCTCACCTCAGTTTCCCCAGGGCCCGCCCAGTCACTGCCTGTTGAATGAATGAAGGAAAGAAGGAAGGAATGGGGATATTTACATCTAAACAGTTTTGGCCCGCTGCCTGGGCCCTTGTACAGAGGTACTGCATTAAGCCTTAAGTCAAAGTAATGAAGCACCAGGGAATGGGGCAGGCCAGGACTGGTAGGTGACTGGGATATTACAGGGCATGGAGTGGAGAACAGTGGCCTTCCAGAGGAGGGGGGATCCCAGTGTTGTGGTACTTGTTTCCAGACCTAAAACCACCTTGTAGTTGAATACCTGGCTTGTGCTGCAAACGTTCTGACTCTTCATAGAATACAGCCTATGGAACAATCCAGGGCAGTACCACTGGCCTCTCAGGGGCCACTGTGAGCATAGGATCCATTTCAGCATTTCAGATTATGTCCCAGAACCCTATAGGGCAGGCCTTATTTATCCCCATTTTACAGATGAAGAAACTGAGGCTCAGAAGATTTACTCTACCCAAAAGCTCTCAGTTCGAATGTGGGTGAGTCAGAATTTGAACCCAGGTCCCAACTTACACCAGTGCCCTCCCTCTTTCCTCCATAACCTCCCCGCCCTTTGCCTCAAATAGAGTCCTTCTACCCACAGTCACTCCCTGAGACCCTGAGAACACTGAGAGATGGCTGGGTGTGGCCACAGGGTCTGTGGTCACCCTCCAGGTGAGCTTTGAAAGGGCTGTGCTCTCTGACCAGGCCATCACAGTTGCCTCCACCATGGCCGGCCACAGGGCCTGGGATCCTCCCAGTCTGATGCATAGAAGATCGCTGGGAGGAGGTTAGGAGCCCTGTGTTCTCAGCTTCACTGCCAGCTAGCTCTGTAACCTTCTATCTCTGCTGTCTCTTGAAATAATGCCCACAGGTTTGTGGGTATGGTCACACACACACACACACACACACACAGAGGCCTTTCCTTCTGGGCAAGCTGAGGGTTGTTATTTCTTTAGTTACACATGCTGGGGTCCACTATGTGGCAAAGAAGTAGTCTTTGGCCCCAAAGGACCCCTCCCAGACCCACAGGTGGCGTGCCCCCAGGGAGGGCCAAGGCCTGAGCCGCAGGTCATCACAGGTTCTGGAAACCCCGTCTCTCAAACCAGTCCTGAACAGCCAGTCCCGAGCTGCCGACCCTCACCTCCTTCCTTCTTTCATGGACAATTCCCTGAGCTCCCACTACACTCAAGGCTGCAGGCAGGCAGGCAGAGGAGCCAGGGGGTCTGCCTCCCGGAGCTCATGGGGGAGGGTATGAGCCATGTTGGGGGGAGTGGGGCGGGGGGCTCACAGCCACATCAGCTCTTTAAAGGGCTTTAAACACCAGACCTGGGCAGACCACCTAACTCTCCTGGGCTACGGTTTCCTCATCCGTGAAGCTAATACTAACATACTATTTACTCCATTTTAGATTGAAATGGTTTGAAAGATAAAATGAGATAATGAACAGAGAGTCTTGTGCGCCAGACCTGGTGCGTAGTAAATGCTCAATAAAAGTTGGTCATTAGTCCATGATCACAATTTATGAGCGGGCCGCTGCCCAGCCAGGCCTCAGGGCCACCAGAGGCAGGCACAAGGCTGGAAGGACCCTGGTGCTGTGTCTGAGAAGTGGGCTGAGTTCAGGCCCACCCTGTGGGGCACAGAGAAAGGCAGGGCCTAGGGACCCGCCAGGCAGCCCAGACTACCTGAAGCACGTGCTCATGTTCAAATCCCCCTGCTAGACCCACCAGCTGGGGCCCCGGAGCTCCCTGGGGCTCTCTCCGGGCTGCCTTCCCCTCAGGGGCACGCCTGGACCTCACTCACCTCGCCAGACTCCTAGAGTGAGACACACACACACACACACACACACACACACACACACACACACACACACACGCAGGGCCAGCGCCCTGGGGGAGGTGAGCCCTGAGCTTGGCAGGTGTGTGCACAGCCTCATCCGTGGGCTGGGGCAGATGCCAGCGTGGTCACGGTGGAGGGGAAGCACGCATTTCCAGACGGCGCTGCCAGTCCTCGCCGTGTTCCAGCTTGTTGACACGGTGATGGCATAATTACAGTTTCAATCACAGATTAATAAGAAGTCATTTTTGCAAACGAGGAGGCAGGTCTGCACTGGAAAGGGCCCCATAGGGCCTGTCGCCTCTGCTATCTGAGGCTGCTGGCCGCTGTTTGATGTTTTCTGCCGAGTTAAGACTTTTCTAAGGACGATCATAACAACAACAACCACCCAGGTAATAATATCCCTGCCTGCTCATTGGCCTCCAGATGCAGGAGGAGATGATGATGGAATTTGCTTTGAGGAGGCATCTGCCTGTGTGTGGTGTGCGTGTGTGTGTGAAGGTACCCATGTCTATCACTGTCGGGGGTGAATGCTCATGGGTGTTGGTTTGTGTGTGTTGATGTGTCTGTGTGAGCATGTGTGTATGTTTGGGAGTGTGTGTTCCCATGTGACATTACAGTGCTGGGAGGGACCGGCCCACACACAGAGAGACTGAGGCCCCTCTCTCCTCCCTCGTCCACCCCCTGGGGGCTGTGCTAGAGGACTGGGAGGGACAGAGGAGGCTCTGGACCCCCAAGGTGCCCCTGGAGAGAGCTTTGGGTGTGGCCGGGGCCCTGGCAGGGCGCAGGCCAGCCCGGCACCTCTGGGGCTCCCAGGTAGGGCTGAGAACCTGCCGGATGGCTCTGATCCGAGAGGGGTTGGCGAGGAGCTAATAATAACAACAGTGACAATAACAAGCACTTATGTGTGTTCCGAGCTTTTTTCTTTTCTAGCCTTTTATCTTCGTGATCTCACTTGATCCTCATAACCACCCTGAAGGGAGGGAGGGCAATCCTCGTGACTGCCACTGGCCCCAGTGGAAACGGGCTCGAGAAGAAGGAAGACCTGCCCAGGTGACACAGTGGCAGGTGAGAGTCACAGAGGTGCCTGCGGACTGGGCTGGGACCCTGGCCTCTGCGCTGGCCTCCCACAGGCCTCCGCGGGGCCCTGCACCCTTTCCGCAGCGTCCTGTGCCCCAGGCCAAGGGGCAGGCAGGGTTCAGAAGCCTGGTTCTCATTTACCAAATTCTCTTTGGAGCTAAAGGGATGCTGTACCTGTGGGGATGACTCTGGAGACTGGGGTCCCGAGAGCCTTGGCCAACCTCTCCAAGCCTGGCTCTGCACCCGCGCTGGGTGTCAGACCAGCCAGGCTGTGCCGTCTGATCCCAGACCCTTGCAGGACAGTGACTTGGTGAGCTCATTCCCCACGGCCACGCCAAGGCCCAGGTGGTTTTAACAACCCTGTGGGTGTGGCCCCGCCCAGGTGGAGGCCCGCCTGGTGCCCTAGGCGAGAGCAGAGAGCCCCAGAGGAGGCGCGGCGCCAAGATGGAGGCGAGGAGGAGGCGCTCACACAGGCTTGGCATCCTGCTGCCCGGCCCTGGCTGGCTCTTCCTTGGGGCTCCTAGTCACCATGTACCCTTGAAGGTCAGTACTGGTGTTTGCTCTGCAAGCAAATGTCTGGCTGCCATGGAGTTCAAAGCAATTGGAGGCAACATTCAATTATGCCCAAGTGGAGGGAGGGCCCAGGGAGGCAGGTGGACAGTCCCATTTCTCAGCAGGAGAGATGGGTGGAGCATCACTCAGAGGCCAGGGTGATGAGTCAGGCCAGGGCCCAGCCTGGGCAGCCTGATGGGGCCTCTGTTCAGGGCCCTACCCTGGGGCTGGGGCAGGATTAGGAACCCAAATTCAGGCCCAGCCTGAGGGGCCCACCCTGAACCCCTGCTGGGGGAGGCATGTGGGACTGGGTTCCCCAGACCGCTGCTCAAAGACTTCAAAGACTCCAGAATAAAAGCTGTGTGTCTGTAACCCAGTGCTCAGGACTCCTCGCAAGCTGAACCCCATCCATCCCTCTGACCACACCACGCTGTCGGGAGCTCCCTTTCTCAGGTCCTTTGATCGGCTCCCACCACCACCACCACCATCACCCCATCCATGGTCAATGATGTCTCCTCATCCTCTCCGTCTATCTGAAGCTTAGCCAACTTTCAAACCGCTGCTCAAATTCCTGCTTCCTTTTGATGCACCCACGGTGTCTGGTTCAAAGGGGACTTGATGAGCATTTCCTGAATGAAAAATGAGAGAAAGGCCAGAGGACAAATCCCTGGCCAGTCGGCCCTGGCCTCAGCTGACCGCTCTGTTCTCGGAAAGCTTGAAAAGAAATGCAAAATACGTGAACTCTTCTTTGGATGGAGTTAGGCCTGTGTCATGTGGGCCCCAGCGCACCGCAACACACCCATGGGGGACTCCAGATCCACATACTGGTGAATAGACCCAATAATGTTAGGAGGAGTTGATCAAGCTAATGATGGAATTTTTCTAAAAATATCTGGTCTCTCCCCTTCTTCATCCCAGACCCTACTCTAGAGTCACTAAGAGGATTAGATATGTTCTTCTGTGTTTGACTTCTGTTTTTTGTTTTACATTTTGTTTTTGCCTCTGTTCCCTGCTTATAATAATAACAAGAGATAAGGAGCGCTTCCTCCGGGCCAGGCCCTGTTCTAAGTGCATTGCCTGTATTAACTCATGTAAGTCCTATAGAAGGATTCACATAAGCCAGGAGTTCTCAGTTGGGGTCGAATTTGGCCCCAGGGGACATTTGGCAATGTCTGCAGACATTTTTCGTTGTCATAACTGGAGGGCGGTGGGGGCTTCTGGGATCTAATGAGTAAAGAGGTCACAGTGCACACAGCCTGCCCCTCACAGCAAAGAATCATCCAGCCCCAAGTATCACCAGTGTTGAGGCTGAGAAACCTTGCTCTAAACCTTAGAGAGTAAGATATTATCATCTTATTTTCCCACTGAGAAAACTGAGGCCCACAGAAGTTAATAACTTTCCCCAGGTCACACAGTTGGTCAGTAGGTTGCTTTAACCCAAGCAGTCTGAGGCCACAGTCTTGGCCTCACTTTGTGGCATCTCACTTCAGCCCTGTGACTGGGATCTTGTTCCTCGTGGGCAGCCCTGTCTGCCTACCACTGACATCACCTCTCAGTCAGAGGAAGGAATGGGCCCATGAGGGCCCAGCCGAGGGACACAGAGTGTTTAGCCACATTCCATGACCCCTGGGGACCTGGGACATCCTGCGCCAAGCCTGCCCAGCCATGCAGCCCACGCTGACCTCCCTTCTCCAAACTAGGTCGCAGCCCCATACACGATGCCTGCCATTTCATGTGCAGGGACCTGTCTGGACAGAGGGCAGAAAGGTGTTGGTGGCAGGAGCCCCACCTCCTCCTGCACCCCCACCCCTGACGGCCCAAGGTCCTGAGCCCACACTGGGGCCTTACTCAGCCCTCTGTGGTTTGGCCTGTGATACAAGGGAGTGGGTATGGAGGTTCCGGCCTAGATGAAGATAGGGATGACTGGGGGGCAGACGTGAGGCTAGGGGCCATCAGGCCGCCTCCAGGCGCCATGGGGCCTGGGCTGGAGAGGAAGCAGCGGTTGAAATGAGGAACCTGTGGGGGGCCTTCCAGATGGCAGGCAGGAGGAAGAGGCCCTGTGCAGAGGAAAGGGGAGGCCAGGACTGACACTGTTCATCTGAGGATGCAGGCCCCTGTCTGGCCAGGCCTCCAGCCCCTCTCCCACTTGTGAGACAGTTCACCAGGGCAAGGTGCCCAGGCTGGAGCCAGGCACAGGAAAGAACCAGCTGGTACAGAGAGAAATCTCCCACCTGCTGGCCCATTGCTTTTGTGGGGAGGAGTCAGGGAGGAAGGCACCATTCCATCGCCCTGCCCAACCTGATGGGCAGGGCCTTGCACAATCCAGGGGTCCCCAAGAGTCCCTGCTGCCCATCCTGTGCCTGCTAGAGAGGCATGGTGGGGGAGGGAGGGAAAGATGACAGGCGGAGGCACAGGCCGAAACCAAGAAAAGGTCCTCAGGGGGATGTGAGAATGAGGAGAAGCCACAAGATGAAAGATGAAAATACATGGAGGAGGAAGCCCAGCCCAGGGGTGGGAGCAAGCTGCTTCCTGCAGGAACCCCTGACAGACGGCACAGGCCCCCACTGGGTCCCTCAGCTACGCCCTCCCAGACCTCCCAGGAATGCCCGTTTCCGAAAGCAGCTCCCTTGGCGTCCCTGGACCCCCAGCCACCTGGAGTGTGCAGGTCTGCTCTCCAAATGGGTCCTCCAGCTATTTGCAGATACATCAACTTTTCTCTTCCTGCAGTTAAACAGCTCCCTCCTGCCTCTGCAGGAGGCCTTCTAAGGACATATTTAAAGAAAAGGGGAGAGACAGGAAAAGCAATAATAAAAGTACATTATTTTACTTTAATACGTTATCTCATTCATCCTCATAACATGCGCCCTGCTCTATCCCCAGCACCTCTCATGGTGCTGAGCACAGTAAGTGTTTGTTTGAAAAGCAGTGAGCCATCCAAAAGTGAAACTAAGAAAACAATTCCCTTTACAATAGCATCAGAAAGAATGAAATACTTAAAAGAAACAAATTGAACAAAAGAAATGCAACAATTTACACCCCCCAAACAACAAAACTTTTAAAGAAATTAAAGATGATCTAGACAATTGGAAAAACAGCCCACTTATGGATCAGGAGACTTAACAGTGTGAAGATGGTACTGCTCCCCAGACAGTTTACAGATTCAGTTCAGTCCCAGCTGACATCTTTGTAGAAATTGGAAAGTCGATTCTAAAATTCAGATGGAATTCCAAGGGACCCAAAATAGCCAAAATAATCCTGAAAAAGAAGAACAGATTAGGAAGACTCACACTTTCTGATTATAAACTTACTACAAAACAACTGTAATTAAGTCATTACGGTACTGGAACAAGGATAAACACATAAATCAATGGAATAGAATTGAGAGTACAGAAATAAATTCATACATCTATAGCCAACTGATTTTTGACAAGGGTGCCAAGGTCATCCAATGGGGAAAAAATAGTTTTTTTAACAAATGATGCTGGGACAACCGGATTTCCACACATAAAAGAGTAAAGCTGGACCCTTACCTGACACCGTATATTAAAACTAAATCAAAATGGATCAGTGACTTCAGGTAAGAGTTAAAACTATGAAACTCTTAGGAGAAACACAGGAGTAAACTTTTATGACCTTGGATTTGGCAAAGGATTCTTTCTTATATGTGACACCAAAAGCATGAGCAACAAAAGAAAAAATAGGCTTGTTGGACTTTAACAAAATAAAAACTTTTCATGTGTCAAAGGACACCATCAAGAAAGTGAAAAAACAACCCACAGAATCAGAAAAAATGTTTGCAAACCATATATCCAGCACATATAAAGAACTCTTACAACTCAACAATAAAAGGACAAATAATCCAATTTAAAAATGGTCGAAGGAGATGAACAGACATTTCTCCAAGACATGCAAATGGCTAATAAGCACATGAAAAGTTGCTCGACATCATTAGTCATCAGAGAAATGTAGATCAAAACCACAATGAGATACCACTTCATACCCACTAGGATGTCTAGACTTCAAAAAGTCAGATAATGGCAATTGTTGGCAAGAATCTGGAGAAAGAGGGAAAGAAAAGAATGTGGAGAAGACAGAACCCTCGCACATTGCTGGTGGGAATGTAAAATTGTGCAGCCCCTTTGGAAATTAGTCTGGCAACTCTTCAAAATATTAAACATAGAGTTGCCATATGACCCAGCAATTCCACTACTAGGTATATACAGGCAGACCTCGTTTTATTACACTTTGCTTTACAGATATTGTGTTTTTTCACAAGTCGAAGGTTTGTGGCCACCTTGCATCGAGCAAGTCTACCTGCGCCATTTTTCCAACTTCATTTGCTCATTTTGTGTCTCTGTGTCACATTTTGGTGATTCTCGCAGCATTTCAAACTTTTTCATTATTATTACATTTGTTACAGTGATCTGTGATCAGTGATCTTTGATGTTACTACTGCAAAAATATTACGTCTCACTGAGGGCTCAGGTGGTGGTTAGCATTTTTTAGCAATACAGTGTTTTTTAATTAAGGTATGCACATTCTTTTTAGACATAATGCTATTGCACAATTAATAGATTACAATATAGCATAAGTATAATTTGTATGCACTGGGAAACCAAAATTTGTATGACTCGTTTTATTTCAATATTCACTTGATTGCAGTGGCCAGGAACCAAACCCTCAATCTCTGAGATATGCCTTTACCCAAGAGAAATGAAAACATATGGTCATCCAGAAACTTGTACATGCATGTTTATAGCAACATTATTCATAATAGAGAAAAGGTGGAAATAACTCAAGTGCCTATCAAGTGAGTGGATAAACAAAATGTGGTATATCCATACAATGGAGTATTTTTTTTTCAGCCAAAATTGGTGAACCTTAGTGTAAACCATGGACTTTGGTTGACAGTGATGTGTCAGCATTGGTTCATTGATTGTAACGATCTGGTATCACACTGTACCACAGGAGATGTGCAGGACGGCGGAGGAGGCTGTGGTTAAGGGGAAGGGGTATGTGGGAATTCTGTACTTTCCTTTCAATTTTGTGGTGAGCCTAAAATTGCTCTAAGAAATAGTCTATTATTTTTAAAGTAAAAAAAAATTGTTGATACGTGTTACAACATGGATGAAACTTGAAAACATTATTTTTAAAGTGAAAGGAGCCGGTCACAAAAGACCACAGTATATAATTCCAGAACAAAGGAAATCTATTTTCCAGAACAAAGGAAATCTGTAGAGACAGAGAATAGACCAGTGTACCCCCAAGGCTGGTTGGAGTGGGTGACAGGTAAAGCATAGAGGATTTCTTTTTAGGGTGATGAAAATGTTCAAAAATTGACAGTGGTAATGGTCGAACATACATTTGCATATACTAAAAACTATTGAATTGCATGGTTTAAATGGGTGAATTGTGTGGTATATGGACTATATTTCAATAAAGCGGTTAAGAAAAAGACATTTTCAGACGATGGAAATGAAATACAGACCATGGATTAGGAAATTGGTCAATATTTAGGCTTTCTGATTTTGTTAATTGAAAAAAAAAACTGATGGACGATTCTTTTATGAAGTAGGAACTATCATTATCCCCATTTTACGGATGCAGAGGCTGAGGCCTGGAGACATCAAGTTATTTGCCAAGGATCACACAGCAGTTTAAGAGCCTGTGGTCTTTACCCTCTCCTTGTTTCTCTTGGCACCCTTGTCTTTTCCTTTATAGTACTTGTCACAATTTGTAATTTTATATTTTTTGTTCTGTGAGACAATGAGCTCCTTGAGGACAGAGGCAGGTCTCTTCTGGTCATCACTTCCCCATCTATTTAAACAAACATTTATGGAGTCAACTTACTAGAAGCCAGGCCTGTGTGTGTAAGAGTCAGTGAAAATATTTAGTATAGGCCTTGGCTCATTGTGGGTGTTCAGTAGATACTTGTAGTTTGGATGGATGGAAGGATGGATAGATGGATGGATGGATGAATAGATGGGTGGGTGGGTGGATGGGTGTATAGATGGGTAAATGGATGCATGGGTGGATGGATGGATGGATGGATGGGTGGGTGGGTGGATGGATGGGTGGAGAGGTAGTTTCTAGACAAAGGCTGCCTGGGCCTGCCCAGGACCACCTTCATCCTCCTCACCTAGCTACCCTTTCCCTCCTACCCTAATCCTGTACCCCTGCCCCAACCTTCAGGCCCATCACATCCTGGAATCCACACCCACTGCACAGCCTCTCCTCTCTCCCTCCATCATGGCTATCCAAACTTTCATCATTTTTCAGGGACTTCTGTGGCCTCACTTCCTCCGGGAAGTCTTCCTAGCCCATGCCATCTAAGCCTTTCCTACACTCTTTCTAATGCACAATACTCAACAGAAATCCTGTATCATGTGCAGATCTGGATCTCAGGGACAGAGGCCTTGGCTCCCTCCTCCTCTGCTGGTTGCTCAGTGGCAGGCACTGGGTGCAGTGTCTGCATTGGCCACATAGTTAGGAGTCATGGCTTCTCCCTTGGCAGAAAGGGAGGACCCAGGCACTGGAAGTAGGAAGGACCTCAGCCCAGCACCAGCTCCACAGGGACTGCCAGGCCCAACCCTGGTGGAAGCTGGGCCAAAGTCTGACCTCTGGGCCAGGCTGGGGCTGAGCTGGCAGGGAGACACAAGCGGGCTGGCCGCAGCAGGGGCCGGGCGTGGGTGCCTCCCTTCCCTCCCAAGCCCGAGCCGACCAGCCCCCAGGCAGGCTGGAGGCCTGTTTGCCTTGGCCCTGGGCCAGGGCCGCCCCGCCAGTGAGTAATGCGTGAGGACCGCCTGGCTCCAGTTCAAGGGAAACGGGCTGGAGATGGGGCCTCCTTGCCTGCGCAGGGCTCGGTTCTGGGGGCGGCTTCCCAGAAAGTGCCTGCTGAGGCTGCCTCAGGGCCACTGCTGGGCCTGCCACACACCCCTTCTCCCCCGACTCTTCTCCCCCTCCTCCTCCATAAAGACCAAGGAGAGGCAGATCTGGAGTTCCCAGGAAAAGACCCTTAAGTGTGGCCAAGGACCCAGCCACCTACCCGCATCCCTGGACCGAACCAGCCATTCCCTGGAGCCGTCACCCTGCAATTTCTGAGCACCTCCTGTGTGTATGGCAGGGACCTGCCGTCAGGGAGTTCATGGGAGCTCAGGGGGTGAGGCAGGGGGCAGTGGGGGAGGAAACGCCATAGACGCTCTGGGCGGTCATACTGGAGGCAGTCTTACTAGAAAGGACCCCTTGGGTATCTGCCCACATCCCAGGCTTCTGGGTGAAGACACTGACACTGAGGCCCAGAGAACAGGAGTGACTTGTCCAAGCCACACAGGGAGTTAACTGCTGCAAGATAAGAACCCAGGTCTCCTGACCATTGGGCCCCAGCCCCTGGCTGCTCTGAAGAGTGGCTGTGGCTTTAAAACTGCCCGGCTCTCATGATGGAGGGACAATGGCTAGGACGTTTTTATTACGAGGCTGGGTCCTCCTGAAGTGTTCATTTACGCTCTGCCCTTGCTGAGTGGCCTCTGCTTGCCTAGGATCCAGGTGACCATCCAGGTGAGGAGCATACCATGGCCATCGTCAGCATCGCAGGGGCAGGATTCCCAGCCCTCCTGGCCCAGGGGATGGCTCTGCAGCCAGCCATGCCCTGTGCCCCTCCTGGCCTCTCTCTATGTCAGTCTTCGTAGCTGCACACTCCAGCAGGTTATTCTGGCGGAGTAAAGCCCGAAAGAGAAGTCCTGACAGGGTCCTGGATAAGTCACAGAATCAACAGTGGGCTGGAGAACTTCTCCATAGCAGGGGGTGCAGCTAAAACCACACCACAGAGCTGGCCTCTCGAGAAACCACTGCCCTCCTCCCCCAGAGCAGCTGATGACTCTCCTCTCCCCGCTGACATCTGCACTAGACAACAAACACTGAACCACGGATCCTGCTGTTCCCCAGAGATGGAATGTGGCCCCTGCCTCCCCCCGGGATCATTCTCCTGCTTCTCTGGTCCCTGATCCTGACTCCAAAACCAGAGCAGAGGCACCTGATTGGCCAATCCCAGGGCACGTGCCTATACTTGGCCACTGGGGAAGCTGGGAAAGCAGGTTTCTTGCTCTCTAGCCTCTCAGCAGACTCAGGTAAAGAGAATTCCAGGTAGAGATATGGGCAAATCAACAATAACATATGCCAGAAATCGACACAACGTTGTAAACTGACAGGACTTCAACTAAAAATAAATAAATAAATCACTTTGAAATTTAAAAAACAGAAACAAAAAATAACAGATGTCCTCTTGCTTGCATCCCCCCACCTCCAAGCCTTTGCTTATCCAGCCCTCTGCCCAGACTCTCAAAAGTGCACACAAGCACAGAAGGGTGTAGCTGAAGGGCTTTGGGTTCAGTATGTGATTGTATTATGTACAGAAAATTCTTAGCATAGGGCATGGCCCACAATCGGTGTTGAACAAAGTCAAGTTCTTCTCCACAGGGAGTGTGTAGACGCAGCAGCCAAGGGAGGGTGACCTTGGCTCAGCTAGTTGGCGACAGGGTCTGGCCCAAGGCAGACAAGAATGAGGGTTGTAAGAAAGTATCATGTAAAGTGCTGTAGAATCTGATTCGTGCCAACAGGAGAGACTGGAAGGCTTCCTGGAGGAGTAGCTATTTGAACTGGACATTGGAAAAAGAGATTAGATCGGCTAGACAAGAGGACAAAGGCATTCCAGGTCAAGAGTCTGTGCAGGGGTAAGGAGATGTCAAATTTCTTGGCTCAGATCTGGGTTTACAAACTCCCTCTGCCATAACCAGGAGTAGGTATCAGCGGGGGGACAAGCATGGGTGCAGGGACAATGACTAGGGGGTCTCTGAATTGCTCAGGCCAGAGGCCAGCAGTGCCTAAGCTCAGGTAGTGGCAGGGAAATGAAAACGATTTGATATCCAGAAACCTCAGTCCAGGGCAAGGGTGGGGAGGAGCAGAGGGGAGGGAAGAAGGTGACTCTGCTGTCTGGCAAGTGGATTTGAGGGCTGGACCGCATTCTGGGCCCCTTTGTATGATGGGCTTGAGGCAACAGAGCAAAGGCTGAGGCTGCCAGTGAGCCCTTCTCTTTCCTTCTGCCGCGCAGTCCTCAGGCAAGGTTTGAAGGAGGAGGGTGGGAAGAGGAAAAGAAGGAAGGAACGAAGGAAGGGAAGAAGGAAGGAAGGAAGGAAGGAAGGAAGGAAGGAAGGAAGGAAGGAAGGAAGGAAGGAAGGAAAGAAGGAAGGAAGGAAGGAAGGAAGGAAGGAAGGAAGGAAAACATAGTACAAGCAGATTTTAAAGATAATTGGCATCAAAATGAGGGACTAAACAAGGAAGGTGAACTCATGGGATCCAGGGAACAAGAAACTCAAGCCAATACAGAGGTAGAGGGATGCTTCAGGGAGATGGCTGTGCATCCATCAGGTCCATGGGCAACCTGTCCAGATGGGAGCAGAAAGATGGAAGCTGGGGGGAAAAACACTGAACTGACAAACAGTCTGATAGATCTGGCCTTGAGGAAAAGTTAAGAAGCTTGAAGTATATTGAGAAGTGCCTGAAGAGTGTGGAAAGCAGCAGGGAAAATGCAAAGAAATCTAAGCCAGTGAAAAGAACCCAGGCAAATCTTAACTCCAGGAATTGCAGAGTTGTGAAAGGAAAGAAATGCAATCAAAGAACGCTCCATGGCTCAGCAGTGAACTGGACTGGTACTGTTCCAATCACGTAAGTACTATCGATGAGAAAGGAAGTAGTATGAAGATTCAAGGCAGTGATCCCCAACGAGAAAGTTCACAGAAATTAATAGACAATATCTAAAGTTAATGCATCAAGAAATATCAGAATATCCAAGACATGGAAGCAACCTAAATGTCCATCGATAGATGACTGGACAGAGAAGATGTGAGATATATAAATACATACACACAATGGAATATTACTCAACCAGAAACACAATGAAATAATGCCATTTGCAGCAACGTAGATGGACCTAGAGATTATCATACTAAGTGAAGTAAGTCAGACAAAGACAAATATCATATGTCACTTATATGTGGAATCTAAAAAGAGGACACAAAGGAACTTATTTACAAAACAGACATAGACTCACAGACATAGAAAACAAACATACGGTGACCAAAGTAGTGGGGAGGGATAAATTAGGAATTTGGGGTTAACAGACACACGCTACTATATATATAAAATAGATGAGCAACAAGAACAATATGTATAACTTGACTCCATTATGAAAATTGTATATGTTGGTATTTAGAAACAGAGGTCAAGTTCAGAAGGGGACGAATCAAAGCCTCCTGTCACCTCTGGGGAGTAGTGTTGGAAGGCATACTTTGAAATGATGAGATAGAGGATAATTTTTACTATTGATTTTGTGTTTTTCAGTATTTTTAAAGTTTGGGGAAAAGCATTGCATAGATAAAATTCTCATCCCCTGTGTCCCATGACCACCACACTCCATTCCACTCCCTGAGGCTGGCAGCCTGACCCTGTCTTTCTTGTTATTCCCAGCACTCTGTCCTGCTCTGGAATTACTCTGAGACAAGTCCCTTGGGCACCATAATTTCCCTGGCTGCAGCGTGTCATTAGAAGATCTGGCGCTGATGACACGAGGCCTGGACGCAGCAAAGATTCCAGACC
This sequence comes from Camelus ferus, assembly GCF_009834535.1. NCBI lineage: Eukaryota > Metazoa > Chordata > Mammalia > Artiodactyla > Camelidae > Camelus > Camelus ferus. Next base: position 15,272,250 of record NC_045725.1, read on the forward strand.
CTGATGGGACAGGACAGCCTGACCACAGAGCAAGTCTCCCGGCAGAGACACCCCTGGAGTCTCGAGCTGCCTCAGCAGAATCTGGGACTCAGAATGTATCTTAACCTTGAGAGAAGGAACCAGAAAAACTGCTCTTTCAAAGCTGCAGGCTTCCATGGGGGCTCAGGGCTCAGAGCAAGGGTTGTGGAGGAAGGCAGACATGGGCTCCTGCTCCACTCTTCTCCAGCTATGAGGCAGCCTCCATTTCCCCACCTGTAAAATGAGATAATGGTAACCCATATCTTAGAGACAACACCAAGTACCTTGCTGAGAGCACCTGGCACAAACTCTGCCTTCAATCAACAACCTGTTGTTATTATTATGATTGTGGCGGCAGCTGTTACCATTACCCACCCCAAGAGGCAAAGTTTTGCATGTACCTTTTTGGGTCAAAAATATAAGAATGCACTCTTTCTTTTCACAAATATTATGAAACAAGCACAGACCCACTTTTCTTGGGGGGAAACTGAATTCACTGGGAACCTGAATGCATTTATTTCAGTTTGGAAAGTTGAACAGTCATTCAGCACTGATTCATCCAGGGAGCATTTGTCGCGTGCCTGCTCTGTCCCGGGCACTGTCTTAGATACTGGGGATATGGCCGTGGCCGGAGTGTACCCTTCACTAGGGGTGTCTGACAAGAACCAAACCAACAAAATGGATATATAATAAAACGTGAAACCTGTATATAATACAACACACATAGTGCCAAACAGTGCTAAAAAGAAAAGGAAAGCAGGTTAAGAGGACTATGTGCTGGGAGTGCTGTCTGATGATCGTAATCCCTGTGTTCAGCGCATCAGAGCTCTGCTCTGGACCTGAGTGAGGACGCCCAGGAGGGCACTGGTCTCAGCTGGGTCTGCACTGACAGTACCCTGGGCTGGAACAGCAGCTTGCTCCTGTGGAGATGGCTGGTTTGAGGAGGAGGGTGGGGAGGAGCTGCTAGAGGCTTTTAGAGGGTGAGGAGCAGGCAGGGGGCATTTTCACGCAGCTGTGGACCACTTGGGGACACTGCGCCTTGGGAGGGCTCCCAGCAATCCCTCCAGGGACACCAGTGGAGGAGGTCCCTCAGTTTGCATCAATACAGCAAGTAATTACTAAGCACCTACTATGAGCCCAGAAGTGGGCTCAGTGCTATGGTGTTTTTGTTTGTTTGGTTTTTGTTTTGAGGTGTAGCAGGTAATTGGGTTTATTTAGTTAGTTATTTTAATAAAAGTACTTGGGATTGAACCTAGGACCTTGTGCCTGCTAAGCATGTACTCTAACCACTGAGCTATACCCTCCCCTCCTGGGGGTGGGTGTGATGAGAGATGTGATTCAAGCAGGTACGTGAGCTGGTACCTGACCTCAAGGAGCTCCAATCACGCTGGAGATACAAGACCAACCTCCACGAAAAGAAAAAGGCAGGACAGATTGGGTTGAGCCCCTGAGCATGTGGAACAAGCCATGGACTCGTCTGCAGAGGCAAACCACCGCGTCTCAGTCGGTGACACATAAAAGTTACACAGTCACACAGTCTGCTGCCAACCCAGTGGCTTTCCAGGCAGTGATTCAGGGATCCAGGCTATTTTCATCGTATGCCTCCATCATCTCAAGACACATCTTCCAGGTATGGCTGTGGCAGAGGGAGAAACCACTCAACAGCGCTCCAGTGCTTTAGCCCCGAGGGGGAAGGAGAGGCACAGCCCCTCCACTCACAACCCATCGGCCAGAAGCAGTCGCATGGCCCCAAACAAACTGCAAGGGAGACTGGGAGATGTGGGGCCCACCCGGCTACACATGAAATGTCTCTGCCACAGCCGTTTATTGCTACCAGGACCCAGCAGGCAGAGTGGAGAAAAAGGAATCTGAAAGGGGCTTTGCACAGAGCAGGCTGGCGCCAGGCTCTGGAAAAGACAGACTTCAGAAGAACTTGCCACCTCTTGGCTGGGTGTCTCAAGTAAGTCATTGATCTCTTCCATCCTCAGTTCCTTCTTCTAAAAGGGGCACAATCAGAGCTCCCACCCAGAATTCTTAGGAGAATGTGCACGCAGGGGCTCTCTGCACTGTTGAGAAGAAGTGTAACATTGTTACCTACGAATCAGCCATGTTTTCTTTCGGGTTCAGTGCAGCCCTGGGAGACACATTCTGCTTCTGCCTCCAGGGCCTGGGTCTCTGTGTCCTGCTTGTAAATGCAGGGCGTAGATTCCATCAAATACTTTGCCACCGGCACGCCCCTTCGGGCCTGGGACCAGGCTGGAAGAGACAGTGGGAGCAAGGACGCGTCCTCCAAGTGTCTGGTTGTTTCACTCGATAATTCATGTCAAGTTTGCATTCTGTTCCATCACGCACATGGGCTTGTCTCAGGACAAGACAGTCATATTCTTTCTCCCCCAAAGGTCCTCAGAATGGCAGCTCCAAGAAGGTACCCCGGGTTTGTTTATCCACTTGGCCTGGCCTGGGGCACCCATGTCTATGGGACGACCTCAGCGCTGGGTTCTGAGGTCCTGCGGCCCTCGAATCCCGAGGAAGTGTCATCATACAGGCTCCCTGGAAAGAGGCTCCTGGCTCTCCTCGTCTCTGTGGCTCCATTAGGCACCAAATGGACCCGCAGTGAGTCCAGCCCGGCACCCAGGCCGTGCCCCCTTGTGCACCCCTCATTCCCAGCCTCCCACCCCACCCCCTAACCAGTGAATCGTGCCTGAATCAATCAGAGCGCTTGCACTGGTCCGAACTCACCGAGGGCCTCCTCCAGCGGCCACTTCATGTTTGCTAGATTAATTGCAGCCGGGGGAGGGGAGGGAATCCATTTTTAGAAAATCATTACTTTCAGAAAGAGAGGGGGGCGCCTCTGGTTGGGGAAAACTGCTGAGCTGGCAACTCGGGCCTGCTGCTCCAGCGCCAGGAAACCCGGGGCTGTGCGGGGCTACTCTGCTGGGTGGGTACCGCCTGGGGGCCCACGCCCCCTCTTCCTGAGGCCAGGAACCCTCCTGCCCGGCTCCCAACGGCCTTCGCCTCCTGCTCTGGCCTGGACTTGGCAGTTTGCTGGCATTCTGAGAAGCAAGGAACCACCCCAATATTGACCACCCCACACTGCCAGCTGGCTTGGTCGAATGTCTTCTTTCAGCCCCCTTGCTGCACAGACCCAGAGGGTGATGCCAGGGGCAAAAGATCGCCACTGCCTTGAATCGAGCATCTGGTAGATGAAATGACATGAAATTGCCATTTTGTAGGCCGGTATTATCAGTCCCACGTGCTTCAGCCTAAGCACCACGTAGCGAGCTCTTCAGTGCGTTTTCTCACTCATCCCCCTCTTGGCCCCATGAGGCAGGTATGATGCCCACTTCATGTCTCAGAAACTGAGGTTCACAGAGGTTAAGTGACTTACCCAAGTGAGCACTCAAACTTTGGTCCATCTGACTCGGAATCCAGGACCCTGAGTCACATCCCCTGAGTCACAGCCCCCACCCCACCTGCCCGGGCCCTTGTGCCATGACTGTCCACAGCCGTGCTGCCAGCGGGGCTGCACTGATGACACCCAGACGGACAGAAAGCTCCCCTGGAGGCTGAGTGCGGGGGCCTGACTGTCAGGACGGCTGCTTGCTGTGGGCCGGGTGCAATTCCACCCTCCCCCTCCCCCAGGCTCTACATGGGTGTCCTGGGCAAACCACTCACCTGTGGGAGGCTCTCCTCTTCCCAAGCTGGCTAAGGCCTGCCTGCGTGGAGCCGCAGCGTGGGCCCGTGGCGGGGCACGCACTGGGAAGACCCTTGCTGCACAAAATCTGTACAGACGCCAGGAGGTGTTTCTATTGTTTGGTGATCAGATCGGCGTGGTTCTTTCAAACCAGAGCTTGTTTTAGGGAAAAAAATATGCCCCACTCAGTCACCCTTGACCCAGGCCTGCCTCTAGAGATGAGATGGCACAGAGGTGATGAACTCTGACGCTACCATTTGCCAGCTAGGGGACCTTGGGCAACTCTTTAACCTCAGTTTCTTCATCTGTAGAATGGGGCTCATAATAATAGTATCTACTTTTAGGGTTGTCGTAAGGATTATATGGGAAAATTCCAAAGTAAAATGCTTGGAACACTACTTACCACGCAGAACACCATCAATGCTGGTTATTGCTGTTGTTATTATTATTGTTATTATTATTTCCATCCCAAGCTAAGCCCACAGTTCTGCCTCTCCCTCCCTCACTGGGACAAACCCTGTCTGAGCACTGTGTTAGGAATTTTTAGGGCAGTAGATCTTAAGTGGGGACCCAGCTGAGACCCCAGTGTACCAAAAGCTTACTGCTCATTAGGGAAGAGAAAATCTTACTCCACTGATGTCTCTTTAGAGCAGAAATTTTTAAGGGGGGATGCTTCCTGGAGGAGGTGTGGTTTGGGTTGCATACTGAAGGATAAGACCACCAGTTGAAGAAGGAGCTGGAAGACATTTGCTTGGAAGCACATAAGCCAAATGTGTTTGAGGAACTGCAAGTCACTCTGCATGCCCAGGACTGAGGGGGTATGTGTGTGTGCCTGCATGTGTGTGTGCAGTGTGTGTGTGTGTGTGTGTGTGTGTGTGTGTGTGTGTGTGTGTGTGTGTGTGTGTGTGTGTTGCAGGCAAAGGTGGGTGGTTAAAAGGTGGGGTTGGGAGGTGAATGCTGAATGAGTAGAAGGAAGGCCAAGGAGGCATTAGGAGGCCCTGAGCTAAATCGTTACCAGTGGGAATAGAGCAAGGGAAGATATGTGAGAAATGTTTGCATTTTAAAATTATAATTATGGATGGAATGAAGGAGGGAGGACGGGATCTGGGTTTTTTTATTTCATGATGGAGGACAGGGCATGGAAGATGGGAGAATCCACGTTTCTGGCCAGGGCAGCTGAGGCATTTGCAGGGCGAGGGGAGATGAAAGCACCAGAGTGACGTTGCTTTCCCGGGGACAGGGTGTGGCCTGAGAGCTGAGGGCAGAACCCTGTGACACACCCCAAAACCTGACTGGTGATCAAAGAGGAAGGAGAACCAGGTGACAGGAAAATTTCCCTCCAATGAGGCATCTCCTCCTCCCCTCCACGAATCCAAGCTCCACCTGGGCTGGATGTCCTGGCTCCTCTGAGTCTCACGTGGTCCGAGGTACACCTGTGCTGCTGGCGACCTCGAGCTGGGCATCTTGTCCTCCAACACCACTGAGGCCAGGGGGCGCCTGCTGCAGTCCTGGCACCCAGGAGGTACCCAGGGGATGCCTGTGGGGAAGGCTGCTCTGGCCAGATGAGGGACGTGTCAGGTACCCCTAACACGGGATTTCCCCTAAGTATCCCTCTCTCCCTGACCCAGAGCCAGCCTCTCCATCGGAATCCACACGCCTGCAGCCCACTTCCAACCTCATGAGGCTGAGAGTCAAGTCCACGTGTCAAAGGAGGGCGGGAAGGTGCTGCTGCCACAGCTCCTGCCTCCCAGACCCAGAGGCCCTGCCCACGCCACACGGGACCCACCTTCCCTTGATTTGAGGTTGTAGGCCTGGCGCCCCAACAAACTCCATCAAATAACATCCCTTCAGGGTGTGGACCAAGGAGTAGGGCCAGAGTCAGCCCCGACCACGTCCTCGCCGAGTGACCTTGGGCAAGTCTTTCAACCTCTCAAAGCCTCCATTTTTGCAGGGGGTCCTACTGAGGATTAAATAATTCCCTTAAACGCTTAACATCATGCCTGGCAACCGGCTAAGCATTCAATAAATGGTAGCTATTATTATTATTAAAGAGCTTCCTGGCATGCTGATGCAAGCTAGAGCAAACGAAAATGCCTTTGACAGCTCCCTAATGTAACACCTTCCACCCCACCCCTCCTCCACCACTGCCACCCGGGAGTTAATTAGAGCCCTCCTTGGGTGTTTTCCAGACACGGGATTTTACACTCCTTCCAGGTTGCAGAACTAGAATAAATGGAGGCAGCTTTCTGTCCAACTGATAAAAAGCTGCCTCAAGAGGTAGTGAGGTCCCTGTCACCTCATGTGAACAAGCTGGCCCAGATGACCATTTGGCACTAATGCTCTGGGTCGTAAATCAGCAGGTTGTGTTGAAGTTCACATTTTCACTATACAATTGCATTGTAATTCCCTCAAATTAAATGGTGGTGCCAGTAGGCTGTAGTGCTGTGTCATTTGGCAAAATGAAAAACTGGCAATCCTACCCGAGCCCTCCAATAAAGGTTTTCTGAAATTGTACAAGCTTGTCATGTCCAAAATTTTAACTCCCAATTCAGATACCCCCGCTCCCGGGTTGAAGGTTCAAGACTTCCTGACATAAACACCTAACAGCCCCATTTGGTGCCCAGTTTGGACTCATTTCTTGTGCAAGAAGCCCTGAATCTAAAACGTGGCTCAGATCAGAGTGGAAATCCTAGGGGTAGTACCGAGAGGCAGTTTACCAGCAAGTGCCATTGGGGCTGGGCGGGGCCGAGAAAAGAGAAAGCTGGAAGGGGTTTAAGCAGACAGAGCAGGACCTGGACTCCATGACCCCCCAGAGTCTACTCCACCCCAGGAGTGCCAGTGCAGAACTCGGCGCGCCCAAGAGGTAGCCGGATCCCTCCTCCCAACACTAAATCCCCACTTCATCTCTCCTCCAGGGCTCCAGCTCTCAGGGAACCTGTCCTGGAACCCAGTGTGGCAGTGACCTTCCTCTGGGAAAGGTGCCAGTCTCAGGACTTAAAGTGAGGAGATAGCAAGCAGGAACCAGAAGGACCCCAAGGTCTTGGGGCTGTACCTCGCCCTCCCATCTCCCAGGGCAACCTCCTTCCCAATCATCCGAAATAAAATTCCCTTTTCTCAACTCTTCAAGCTTTGAAAAATCACCCACCTTTGTAAACTCAGGGCTCCCTGAGGTTGACTGAGGTTACAAACTCAGGATGCTCACCAGCTAAACTCTAGGGTTCCTGCCTAACAAGAAAGGTGGCATCTATGCAGGTACAGATCTTTCTAATAAGGGAAGACCGGGCTATTCTCTCCAGAGACATCCAGGTAACCCCTCTTCCTCCCCAACCAAGCACTGGGAGACCCCAGCTGTTCTGGATTCTGATGGACACACCTCCCCACACCCCTCCCACCAGAAGAAAAAGGAGCTGGAGGACAACATGGAATCAAGTATACATTTTAAAAATTGTTTAATGGAACATAAACTCCTTTAGAAAAACATTCAGCCAGGTGATAACACCCATAGAAAAAAACACCAATCTTGTGTTTATCTTTTTTAATTTGGCATTTGTTATTTGCATTTATATTAAAGCAAAGTGCATCTTTTCTTTATTTTTGTTTATACACATTGCACAATACATAAATAATGATGCTTATAAAACGTCTTTATATTTACAAGTAATAATATATTTATATATAACATAAAATACATTTTTTCTTTAATAAATCTCAGGGTTTTTTTTTTCAGGAGTCCTTTATCTCTCAAAGCACTACAATGCTAAATTTCCAATGAGAATGCTTCTCTTGTTCATTTAAACCTTTGTAGTTAGAAAAATAGCTTATGTTAAAGTCTAAACATGCTCATTGAGCTAAGAGCAGTGTCAACGTATCATACGAGTGTATGAGTTGTAGAAGAAATGAAAGAGTTAGGTGTCAGCTCAGGATGGTACCTTGGGTTGTGATGGACCGAATCCTTGGTGGGAAGAGGGGGATGCTGAGAAGTCTCCCTCCCGGGGCTTCTCCCCTTGCTGGTCCAACAGCAGAGCTCAACACATGGGCTGCGGAGGGGAGGAAAGTGCTGAGCTGGTTTTCTGAGTCCGGGGAAAACCTGATGTCACCAGGGCAGGGGAGAGGCTGAGGGGCCTGAGAGGGCACTGGGTGAGCAATACTGTGACGGGGCTGCCCCGGCAGCCCTTGGGAAGCCCATCTCAGAGATGTCCAGGAGCAGACGGTCAAAAAAGAAAGACACGACAATGGCAACAGGGTGGCTACGGGGGAGCGATAAGACGGCATGGAAAAACGGGTTCTGGTTCAGCCTCTTGCAGGGTTGTTTCTAAGAAGACAATGTCCTAGAAGGGGAGAGGCGAGGCGGGGGCTTCCCGGGGCTGGGGACAGAGCCTTGCTGCTGGCAGCTGCCGCCCCACTGAGCATGTCCAAGGGGCAGAGAGACAACCTTGGGAGGAAAAGGTCTCAGCCGGAGACATCGTAAGAAACACACGAGTCCCCCATCTGCATTCGTGCGCATGTGCGCACACTCGCTCACACGTACGCCCTGACAAGGGCAACAACGACCCCAAAGTTGGGACCTGCTCCCCATTCCAACACTGTGTTTGGCGGTACTCTGATTTTTGCCTCCCCTTTTCACATGAGGTGTTCTGCCAACCATACCACCACCACCCCCTAAAAAACCCAACAATTCTTTTCATAAGCTATTTCTCACAGAACAAAACAAAACAGAGCATAAACGAGAAAGACGAAAAGGGGAGAGGGGGGAAAAAAAACACGACCAAAGAGTTTGCATGAAAAGCAAGCACTCAGGAGGAAAACGTTAGCAGCAAAGTAGTTTGGACTGGGCCCGCTCGGCTCCCGCTCTGTCCTCTCCCCACGTGGCTACCGGCTGTTGAAGATGACCTCCAGCCAGCACGGGCAGCTGCTGATGAACTGGCGGGTGTAGCACTGGCCCCAGCCCTTCACGAAGCTAATCTGCACAGTGAAGCCAGTCCACGGCTGCTGCATGAACTCGTGGTCGTTGGGCCGCTGCAGGCTGAACGCTTTCTCGTAGTCAAAAGCCTTGATGGAGAAACCGGGGAACACTTTGTGTACCAACAGCGTCCTGGAGTCCGGGTTGTCCAGTGTGGCTGACTTGATGAAGATGGGGTAACTGCTGCGGTTGTACACCCACACGCCATCCACCTCCCGCGTCAGCTGGATGCCACAGCCAATTTTGCTCCGCACTTTCTGCACCAGCTGACTCTTGTTGTCCGAATTGAGCTGTCCGAGGCAAAAGCCATTCCCCTGAGGTAGATCATAAAAGATATCCAGGGAGGGCTCCTGGACACAGTAGAGCCTCCCCACTCTCGTCTTCTCCTCCCAGTATGCCACCACGCACCAGTGTGACCGATCCCCAGGCTCCAGAAGAAGTTGGGAATCTATAAAACAAAATGGCAGACATTTGGTTGGTGGTGACGGGGAAGGGCATTTTCTTCCACATCCTCGAATCAACATACACATACACACAGGTACCCCCCGGACCAGCTTGTCTCTCAGTGCAAGACAGGAGGAGGTGACAGTGGTACTGGAAGATGTCCTCTTACTGGGGCCTGGAAATCTTGACCCAGTCTTGATGGAAGAGCCTTGCCTTTAAGCATGGGGCTCAGCTGGAGAGCCCCTCCCCTCCTCTTCTCCCATCCTCCCAGGACACCAGCGCATGTGCCCGTCTGGCCAAAGGAAACCCCACCCCTGCAGAGCTCAGAAGCCAGGACCACTCAGTAACTTGCTAGGTCCTGGTTTTCGGGCTAGAAGAGGCCTTCCAGATAGATGGTCTGAAATTACAGTTCTTGAAACTGGATGGAACCTTGAAGGCCAGCCGCTCCAGCCCCTTGTCATCCTCATGAGAAAACCCAGGCCCAGAAAGCTTATTGCTCAGACCGCAGGGATGACACAGCCAGACCTGGCACCCAGGTCTCCAGACTCCGGGACCACCTGCTGAACAGTCTCTGTGCTTGTGACCCAGTTCTCAGATCAGTGCCTTGGCCATAAGGGTGTACCATCCGCGAAGATTTTAAATGGAAGAGGTTTGAGGTAAAAATATGTCTTCCTAATAAGAAACACAATCTCAGTGTGTCTGTCAACAACAGCTCTGTACACAAAGCGTGAGTTCACGTCAAAATGCCAAATCACAACACGCAGCTTGGTGTCAACCCAGACTACCTTACAGAAGCTCCCTCCAGCCCAGACAGAAAAGGATGTGTCTGAAGTGGGTACACAACCATGCTGGCAGGGCCCTTGTCTGCCGGCATCCTCCTCTTCCCCCTCCCTCCCCAGGAGCATCTAGACTGGGGGCCCTGCCCCCTCCAGTCTCCCTCCCCTGGAGGCCCCACCCCAGCTTTCCTAGACCTGCTTCTTCCCACAGGCAGCGGGGGAGACTGGGGTGATGATTCTGGTAAGGTGATTTTCCTGAATAGGCACTTGGAGATCTTTAAAAGGGGTGGGGGTGGGGGTAATATGGAAGGAAAGGGGGCCCCCAGCGGCTGGCATTCCAGCTCCTCCTTAAGCTGGAGCCGGCGGGGCAGGCCTCAGACTGGGAACCATAAATCTCCCCAGCCCAGCCGGGCTGCAGGAACGCTGTGGTTTGTGGTGGCAGGGCGGAGACCGGAAGTCTTGTATTTGTTAACAAAAATGGGGAAAGGCAGGGGGAAAGCCGGGCAGACGGCAGGGCCTCCCTTGCCCTCCGGGTCCGTCCTTGCTTCTCTCTGACTAGGGGGCTTGGGGCATGAAGATGGGTGCTGTGAGATGTCTTTGGCTTGTTTGGCCTTTTTGAGTTTGGAACCACCAGCTTTGGAGAGGGGTGATGATGGCTTTTACAGCAGAGCAGCCAGGGCTGGGGGAGGGCTCGGGCCCCCATGTCCTGCTGCCCCAGCAGGCCGGTAACCAGTGCAGCTCCGCACACCAACTGCTTCCAACCCTTACAGGCATGTTAGGACCTGGGAACCAGTCAGCTCCATTAACTTTTTTTTTAAGCAGCAGCCAGTTTTGCATGGAGGTGTCCCATGCATAAGTCCGTGCAAATGTACACCGTGACACACTGAGGGGGCCACAGACATACACCCTGAGCGGGGGTCCCCCAGACACCCCACCTGGCCTTCTCAAGTGCCTGCCGGGACGGCTACACAAAACGGGGAAGCCGAGGGCTCATTCCTCCCCTCAGTCCCCACCCCATCGAAAATCAATTCCAGAAACCTGGCCTGTCACCTCCCCCGACACACAAGCATCTCTAAAGTACAAGAGTGAGAGAGGCCATGTCCATGAGTGTGACATACGAGTGTGTATTACACGAGTGTGTGTTTGCGTGCACACACACCGGAACATATGGAAAAACAAGAGCGGGACAAGGGCTCCAAGCAGAAGTGACTCATCAGGCATTAACTTGTTTCTGCAAAGTATCCATCAACTGCTAATAAACTCGTGAGCGCTGGCAATCTTTGAACCCTCTTGCCGAGGGAGTTCAGCTCTGATTCAGGCCACACCAAAGACCCATAACATCCATGTAAATAAAAATGCTCTGGTGTCCAAGTTCGCTGGGGAGGAGAAAGCCCTCCTCTGGAAGGCACAGGGTACCCATCTGCCAGTCCTCCCGTTTGAGGCAGGGAGAGTGTTTTGAAACGTAAGAAGTTCTGGCTTATTAGCCCAACTTGGGACAACAAACCAGCCAGGAAAGGAAGACCAGGGAGTCGCTGGGAGGGAGGTTCGGGAGACCCTCAGCCGAGCCTCACCACAATAGTTCGTTTCACAGGAGCCCGGCTCCCCTGAAACCTGGCACCCAGTAGAGCAGAGGGGGTGGGGGGAGGAGGGGGGTGGGGAGAGGAGGAAGAGGGTGGGGTGGGGGCCTGGGGATCAAGTTGCCCCAGTGCCAGGCCCACCGGCAAGGGGTGGGGGCCTCTGGGGGCAGAGGAAGCTGGGCGGGGGCTGGAGCCTGAGGTCAGCCAGCAGAGGGGAGGGGGAGCGGGGTGAGGGGAAAGGGGGGCACGTTCTGGAGGGTTTCTCTTTCATCTGTGCAGCCCGCCAGTCCACCCAGCAATTTGCTGCCAGACATCCCCTGGAAAAAGCCTTTTTCTGTTGAGGTTAATGGCCCAGCCCAGATAAACAGCATGTGGGTGTCCCTGGATGAGAACAAGGCCCCTGAAAATCCACTAGGTGCCCTAATCAAGGGCAGCAGGACCCCTACGTGCACCCATGTCACCCCACAGCCCCCTAGTACCCTGATACCTCACCTCCTCACTGCTCTTGAATTGTATCTCTGAGCACAAAAACAGGTTCTGTAACAAGGGTGAAGGCCCCCTTTACACAGCCCGCTCCTGGGGGCCGATACACAATGCCCCATGTTGCCAACTCAGACTCCCCTGCTTTGCCCTGCACCACCCGGCATCTGTGCTCATTTCTGGGAAGCGCCCAGCATCATCTTCAGAGAAACACAGTTTCCTGAATCAGGCCCACAGCCCACAAGCATCTTCCCACAAAGTTCTATGCAGATGCTCAGCTCCTGGGGGCTTCCCAGGCCTCGAGGTGAGGAGCTGGGAGGACCTCAGTGAAGAGTCCCCCTCGTTACAAGGACTAAGGAAGGGTCCTCGCATCATAGTTGCTGATAACTTCATCTCCAAAGGTGAAACTCACAGCCCCTTGTTAGTTTCCCTCAGCTTTTATAACTTTTTCCGGTATTTTCAACAACTTCTTCTCCCTCCTCAGAAAACTGTACAGGGGCTTGTTTTAAAACTCTGTGCATTTTAAAGCATCCAAAAGAAAAGCTGTGTTGTAAAAAGCTAACTAATCAGATGCCTGCTCACAATTTTTTCTTTTTATTACAGTTTAGGGAATTTTTGGAGCAATCCCAGAAAAGTGCTGAATCGGCCTAAAATTCCTTTAAGGTTGTTTTACCCCCTCCCCTTCCCCATTTCCCTTAAAGCATAAAATCTACCCTTTAAAAGGAAAGGGGGAGGCGGGTGTGGAGAAGGGGAAGGATTTTGCCTCGTGTTTGCACTTGCATTAGGGAAGACCACTTAACAAGGAGCTCCCTGCCTCGTACAAAGAGTTATTTAATTATCCTGGTCATGAATGAACAGACCAGACCCTTCTAGACCAGAGGCTCATGAATGAATCCCATGCCTGGGATCTCAACGGCACAGGGTGACCAGACCTCAAGGCCACATTTTAGGTAAGAGAGGAATTTTTCCCCTTTTAAATTTTTTATTTGAAGGTGTAAGGAGATGAAGATGGAAAAAAAAAAAAAAAAACTGGAGGGAGGAAGTAAAGACCAAGTTCAGTGCCTCAGTGGTGCAATTTCCAGCCTCCAGGTTGGAAAGTCAACCCTGGGGCCAGAGAGGCAGAGCTGTCCCAAAACACCCAGGGGAATTCTGAAAACACGAGTGTGCACAAGAGTGAGGCCATCTGACCCTAGCCATGTCCACACACAGAGGGGAGGTCCCCAAGATTCCGACCTTTCAGGACAGGGACTTGGGAAACCAAGCCAGCACAGAACCACAGCAGCTAGCGCCCGCTGAGTCCACTATGCCCCACTGCCAGGGCACAAGAGGCTGGAATAAAAGGTGGACGGTGGCCGGGGGGGGGGGGGTGTCTCCACTTGCTCTCATTTCTGTGAAGCAGTTGGATCATAGAGGATTATTTCTCTACTCAGCAGTGGGATGGGTCTGCGAGCCCCCCATCCCCAGTGGTCCAGCAGAGAGAGGGCTAGGGACGGAGCCTGGGCAGAAACGGCTGCCTCACGCAGGCTGATGAGGGCAAAGGAAGGGCACAAATGCAGACCCAGAAGTAAACCCGGCAACCCTGGAACGCAAACATCGCCACGCCTCGCCCTCCCAGGTCCAGGGTTCTCCCTTCTCGGGACTCCGGCGCCACCAAGGGTTGCCTCATCCTGTCCTCCCCCTCCATCAGTCATCTCAAAGGTTAACAGCACCCGTCAGCTCAGCTCCCCACCCTGGTCAGGAAACTGGCTGTTCTGAGAGCAACCAGCCCACTTCAGGGACAAGGACTAAGATAAAAGAGGACTCGGTGCCAATCTGTCCACCCCAAATACAATTAACAAAGACTCCTGTTGGGCTCTAGTTTTCAAGAAGCAAATGACCAAAAACTAAAGCAAACACATAAAAACTTGCTGCGGTGTCTGGGCTCAGTGTGGGTTCTGGGGTCAGCGTTAATCGGCCATGTTGACTCAAAAGATGATGTCAAGGACTGCTCCCTCAGATTCTTGGGGCAGCAAACACAACTCTGGGGTTTAGAGGGTAGCTTGCTCTAACTCAAAACGTTTCAGGTTAACTCTCAGTTACCCAACAAATGCTCAGACCCAACCCACCACCACTGACTGCCCCAAGCTCCTTCACCAAAAGGCTCAGTCCTGGCTTGTGGAAGGCAGAACTGAAAAAGTTGGATTTTTTTTTCCAGAGCTCTGCAATGAGGCTCTCCAAAGATGTGGCTGGACTAGGGTGTGGGCAGGGGGTGCCACAGGCTCTCCTTCAAAGGCTGAGGTGCTTCATCATCATCCCTGGGCCCAACAGTTGAGCTCCCCAAGTCCCACTCCACAGGGAGTCCCACCTCCATGAGCTGACCAGCCATGCAGTCAGACACCCCCCAATTCAAATCTTGGTGTGACTTGATCTCATCCCTAAAATGGAGTTCCTAGTGCAGGCCAACAGGGTCATTGTGACAGTGTGATCAAACGCAGCCAGAAGCCAGGGCCTGGCCTGCAGCCACACTGGAGGGTCTCACCTCTCAAGGGTACATCATCTCTTGGGTTCTCCAGAGGCTTGGAAAATGCTGATGACTCTCCGTGCTCCCACCCCACCCCGGGTGAGAAAACAGTCCTGGGCTGATACCTACACCCCATGAGCACTTAGTATGTGTAGCCCTGTTAGAAGGACAGAAACGAGACACTGTGAGGTTGCACGGTACTATCCTCATATTAAAGGAGAAAATGAGGCCCACATCACCTGAAAAAAGAGCAGGCGGGTTGACGGCCAGAATACTGCCATGTGTGAGCTGTGGGCGGGCGACCACTTTGAGCCTCTAAAGCCACTAGTCCTCTCCAAACACTAGCGAGAAAACCATGTCCTCCAGAGCACACGCTGGAAATGCTATGCCCACTTTAGGCCTGAGTGTGGAGTCCAGCTCCCTTGCACCAAGAAGCCAGGAGAGAAACAGCTTCTTTGTCAGCAAGCTGGTCTGTGACCTCGGCCAAGTGGCTTTGCCCACTAAGTCTCAGTCTGACCTGCCCATAACTGATAGGAAGGGAACTGGGGCAAAACAGCCTCCTGGGCCCTCTTCCGGCTCTGAAGGTCTGGCTACAATCTAGGATTCACAAATGTGCCCCTCAGTATTCAACAATGCTGGTTCCATTTCTTTTTACTGCCTTCTGGAGAGTAAGAAAATCACTTTGGGGAGCAGGGCATATTTTTGCATTTCATTTGCAATAATAAAACAAAAACAAAACAAAATCAAAAAGGAAAGGAGATGAGTCAGACTTTGCTGTGTCCATCTCCAAACCAACTTTTTTTTTTTAAAGAGTTGCAACCTTGTGTTCTTTCTGTCATTCAAGGCCCCCAGGAAAAGGGGAGTATCTGGAGGAAGGGTCTCCTGTATCACCACCATACTGCCAATGCCCACCAGGCTTGTGGCCCTGAAGTTTCTCACCCATCATCACCTCCTGCAAACGCCCCGAGCTTACAGATTCGGCAGGTCCTGCAAGTCTAGAAGGCTGATTCGCGACTGTGTCTTACGAACTGTGATGAGGATGAGTAATCAGTTACTAGAGGGAAAAGGTACTTCCCTGCTCCCCTAGTGGGCCCCACCCCCGACTTCCCAAAGCCTCTCAATGCCCCCAAGTCCTAAGGCCCCCATCCCAGGGGTCCCGCCTAAGAGCAGCGTTTTGCCATCAGAGAATATAATTGAGGGTAGCGCCGGGCAGGGGAGGGAAGCCACACAAAAGCTCCCATCTGTCTCGCCAGCCGGGCTGACGCGGCTTCCTGTGCCCCAGCCTTCAGCCATGCAAATTATAGCGTGTACCCGGCTGCGTGCCTTCTGAGGAGGCCTGCTCTGCCCGGCTCCAAGAGGCCTCAGAGGAAGGGTGGGGACCCCCAGCCCGGCCAACTCCATTCATAATATTTACAGTAAATGGGCCTCCCTGGCTGTCGGTTAGTGTGCATCCAAGCTCATCTCGTCTCAAGTCTGAATTTCAAGTCTCTTCCACTCCTCGGAGCATCCTAAACTTCCCACCCTCACCCCCTCATAACTCAGCAGCTCCCTTAGAAAGGGGGTTCACTCACCTGCACACACAGAGCGCCCCCACCCCTCCCCAGACCTCAACCGCATGATCTGCTCACCTGCCTGGCCCCTGGGCAGGAGCCTGGCCACTCTCAGGAAGACCTAACAAGGAGGGGGGACATCCCACAACAGAAAGCCCACCAAGTCACATCTCTAACCCTCCCACCTCCCACCTGCAGAGGGTCCAGAAATCCCCCCAAATTCCACACGTGGATTCCCAACTGGGAGTGCTCCTCCACCCGCAATCGCAACCTTCTCTGACACCATCAGGAAGTCCCTCATCTTCTTTTTACTGACCACTTCTAAGTATGCTGGCTACACGTTAGAGGGTCGGTAAGAATCTCAATAAACATGGATGCACAATGAGCCAGTTTTCCGAAAGGACTCAACCCCCAGAGGTGCAGGACGGTTTTCGCCTGATTTTGCAGGTCTGGGGCTCTGCCAGAGTTGCTTTTGCTGTGGGCCTCGATTTAATAAAGCCCCGTGCTAGGCGGGAGGGTGCAGCTCAGTGGTAGAGTGCAGTGCTTAGCATGTTCAACCTCCGGTACCTCCATTAAAAATAATAACAATAATAAATAAAGCTGATATCCCCCTCAAACTAAAATAATAATAATAATAATAAAGCAGCCCCATGCTGCACTGACCTCCAGCTCCCTGAAAGGAATTACAGCCCCAGACGCAGGCCCTGCCCCCTCACCCCATCCGGCACACAGCTCCAACTCAACTCTAGCTTTTCTAGAGTAGGGACACCGTCCGAAGATGTGGAAAAATACAGTGAGAAACAAAAGTCCTTTTCATCTCTCCCCTCCCCCATCTCCCCTTGTTCCATAACAATTATGAAAACTGTTGGATGGGATGGCATTTTGAACATTTACTGCATTCCGGCCAATAAATTCCAATGCAGGATCTGATGGAAAAGCCTTTCCCTCTTCAGCCAGCTCCCTGGCTCCCTGCCCCCTGCTCACTCCCAGCCCTCATTCCTTCTTTCTTTACAACCCAACACCAGGGCCCAGCCAGGCCAGGGCCCGCACTGTACTTACGGGGAAAAACAGTACGACAGACTGGAGACAGTGTGCAGACTGGAAAAGTTAATCATTACTTCTGTCTGCCTCCGTAATCTAATCTCTCTGGCTTTGACACACTCACTGTTCAGCCATCCCAGCCCTTTCACCCCCAAAGCAGCCAGGACCTCATAGGCCTGAGGCCCCCCCTCTCACGGGCCTTCCACCCTTTGCCTCCAGTGAGGAGGCCAGGGGGATGAAAGTTCCCCCCTCCCTGGACCACTGTGACAAGGCTCCCGCTGCTCTGTGCTGTGTGCCCCGCATTTCAGAGAACTCCGGGCCTCGCGTGGGCCCCACATAAATGCGGGCTCCAATCTGGCTTGTGTTACAGCAGACAGCCAGGCCACCCCTCCTCCACTGCCCCCCTCACAGCACACAGACTCAGTCCCTCCCAGCCCCCTATCCCATCTTCTCTCACTCCCCCTGCTGGGCTCACCCCCCAGCCCATCCAGTTGCCCCGTGAGATGTAGGCAGACACACAAGTCAGGATGGCTCTGCCTCAAAAAACTCAACACAGAATTACCACAGGGCCCAGCAATTCCACTGCTGGGTACATACCTAGGAGACTGAAAGTGGGGTTTTGAAGAGATACTGGTACACCCATGTTCACAGCAGCCTTATTCACAATAGCCAAAAAATGGAAGCAACCCAGGTGTCCACTGAATGATGAACGGATATACAGACACATTTAAAAAGAAAGGCGATTCTAACACATACTGCAACATGGATGAGTCTTGAAGACATTATGCTGAGTGAAATAAACCAGACACAAAAGGACAAATATGGTATGAGACCACTCATATGAGGTCCCTGGAACAGTCAAATTCAGAGACAGAAAGTAGATTGGTGGTTACCAGGGGCTGGGGAGGAGGGGGCCTGGGGAGTTAGTGTTTAATGAGTACAGAGTTCAGTTTGGGAAGGTGAAAAATTTCTGGAGACGGATGGTGGTGATGGTTGTTCAAATATGTGAAAATTTATTTAATGCCACTGAACCTTAAAACTTAACACTTAAAAATGGCTAGAATGGTAAGTTGCATGCATATTTTATACAAAAAAAGAAAAAAGCCCTGCGGCCTCTCTGAAGGCTTTCCTGTACACCCTGCCTTCCTGGGTACAGGGGACTCTACAGGGGGCTAGGGAGAAGGGGCACCCGCAAGGCTAAAGGCCCCCTGGAAGTGTATGCAAATATTGGTATGCATATGCATTTTCCTGGGGAAAGACCCCTCCCACGAGTCTGAAAGCCAAGAAACTTGAAGAACTACCATCATTTTCTTCGCCAGTAAAAGAAGCCTCTCTCTGGCTACCTACCTCCTCAGTAACAGGGGTCTCATTCCCACCCACCCTCAAATCCAAGAATCAAAGATCACAGATCACAGGGGGTCAGTACCACAAGGGACTTGGGAGATCAGGCCCAACCATGGATTCTGCAGATGAGAAAACTGAGGCCAGGGACACAAAAATGGCTCCGGCAAGGCCACGCACCCAGCTGGTGGCTGTGCCCGAACCCCACCCCACCCCAACCCCACCCACCCCCGGCCCTCAGCCCAGGAAATCAGGCCAGCCCCAGGGGACAGAAACCTGGGGGGTGCTACCCCTCCCAGTGTGAATTCTCTCCAAGCCCCCTCCTGGGACTCTGGCAACTGATGACAAGGAGATTTCGGGGAGTGGGAGGAAAGGTCTGCTTCTGAATCTCTGCAAGCCTCCCAAACTCCAGACCTCTTCCCCAGGAAATACCCCCCATCAGGGTTTTAACTGTGAGCCCCGCCCCACCGCCCCAAGCTGGAGACGGGGCCCATCTATTTTTAAGAACTGTACTGTGCACCCAGATCACAGGAAGAGCTCAACTCTTGCTTTTCCCTCTTGGTTACTGATGAATGAGGGGGAGGCGCCGTGCGGCTACGAGGCTGCCCCGCGGCTGGCAAGGTCCCCAGGCGCTTTCTGAACTGAGCAGCTCTTCTGGCCCTTCCTGGCCTCAGCCACTAGGCTGGGGAAGACCTGCCGACCTTAGCAGGTGACCGCCAGGTGGGAAAGGGCGGCAGAGACGATCATTTCACCTCCAAGTGGAAAATGCAAGAAGGTGGAGGGTGCTGACAGCACTGTCCTATCTTTTGTTTGTCCCTGTTGAACGACCATCCCAAAGTCAAAAGTAGAAAGGCAATACAGAAATGAACAAACATAAGAGCCACCAACAGTCCCCGGCCTGGTGATCTGAGTGCTGAAGGACAGAAACTCCCAATTTTGCAAGATGAAACTGGAGTTGAGATCCGTCCTTCCCTCACTGCCCTAGATCAAACCCCAGGCCAAAACAGCTCTCCTGACTTTACAGAGGAGCGAGGAGATTAATTAAATTAGTGATCTCCAAGAACAGAGCCATCAGTCGGCCAGGGGTGGCGGGGGGCGGCCAGGGGGCAGGATGAGCGTGAAAATGAAACCCCTTGGTAACTGGGTATTAGATTACCTCAAGTAAACCCTCCTACAGGCAGGCCAGGGCCAGAGCCCCACACCCGGGCTGGGACCTCAGAAATGGACTTGACCATCAGATTTTAAATTAAAAAGCAAGCGTTGCCTCCCCAGATGCATGAGAATCAAGCCCACCGGAGTTATAAAAATCCAACTCCTGGGCTTTGGAAACATCCCACCTCCCCTGTGGCTGTAAAGACATAAATACTACCACTCCAGATGTGTCGGTCCTCCGCCCCTTCCCTCCCCTGCTGGGCTAGTCGCCTCCTCTGGGCTGTGCTCCCAGGTACTACCAGGGTCTGGATTGTAACTGTACCTCCTGCTGCTCCGGCTGTTATCTCACAATCAACAAGTGGGGGGGCCTGCGGCTGGAAACAGAACTGGAGGAGACAGACCTCTGTTTATCCACAAGCTTTGCTTTATCTCAACGCTCAACAGACCACACAACCCGAGCAGAGGCAAAAGCCGATGGCAGAGGAGCTGTGCCGGCCGGCCCCGCGCCCTCAGACAATCACCCTGGGGGCCCGTCCCTCCAACATCTCACCCAACGGCCCGGCTCCTACTGCCTGAGAAGCTGACCCCTCCCCGCCTGACTCCAGACAGAGCCAAACCCTGCTCAAGAACCCCCCCAACAGCGCCTTTAGACAAATCATGCCATCTGCCCACAGTCCAAGAACTACATCCTCCATGTCTGGCAGAGCCTAGCTAAATGATTGGGACCACAGAGATGTGCTGGCTTCTCCTGAAGCAATTGGTTCCCCGTCCCAACTTCACACCTTGCAGAGGGAGGCACGCATGAACCCACCTGGGAGGTGAGCGTGCCTTCCAGGCCGGGGTCAGCCAGAAAGGGCTAGGCCCGGTCCCAGCTCCCCGTGGAGGCAGGAAGAGAGAGCCCCTGTCCTCAGCTACTTCCTAGCCAGCTGCGGCCGATCCTGAGAGGTGTTTCCAAGCCAGGCGCCGGTCAGGCAACCTCTGTGGGCTCACCACCTGCCCACAGCATTCTGCCTTGGCGTCCTGCTCTGTTTGGACAAGTTACCCTCATCGAGTGTTCAACAATGCTTTTACACACCCCAGGGCTCTTGTTGTGTTATGAAAACAAAACAAAGCATGCTAAGGAAAAAAGCTGGGGGAGGGGGCGATGGAGGGCAAGCAAGCCACACACAGCTCTCTTTCTTTCTGGTCTCCATGCTAAAGATGGATCCTTGGCATCTTTAGAATCCCACATCCCATGTCAGGGGAACGATGATGCCATCAAAGAGGGGACTTAGAAACCCAGAGATGAGTAAATGAAAACTGTTTTCACACCCAGAACAAAACCTTCTCCACACCATTGGGCTGCACAAGTTCTCTTTCTAGGGGAAGCTTCTGGGTGACTGGGGGCCGCGTGACCCCCCATCCCCCAGGGCAAAGCACAGCTCCTGGACACAGCTGTACCAGGGGAGCTCTGTCTTCTGACTCCTCTTTACTCCTCACCAGTGCCCTAGAAATAGACAGTCAGGGAGTTGAGGGACTCTGGGCTCAGTGCTTGAAAATAAAGGCAGCCCCAGCCTGCCAAGTGCCGGGGACCTTGATGAGGGGAAGGTCATGTTGGGGTGAAGAGGCTAAGGGCATTAGTAAATTCCTATCTAACCCCTACCCAAAAAATAAGAGGTTTTTTTTTTTTTCTTTTTGCAAGTTAAAACTGAGCTAATGACACTGGGTGGGGCTCAGTGTCGAGGACTGTGCAGCCAAACCAAAATTCGCTTCCAGCCAAGAGCCACTTGGCCTCACCATTGGGGGAAGGAAGCTGAAAAAGTCATGAAAGATCCTTTAGTAAACCGGGAAATAAGGCTGCAGTTAACATTTCAACTGAAGGTGACCCTTCTGGTAAAATATTTTTTTAAATAATAAAAATGACATAAAGTTCTCAAACAGCCTCTTTCTTAAAGAAAATGGGCCTAAACGTTCTCGTGGGAGTGGAAGGAAAGAAGGGAAAACAAAACAAAACAAAACAAAACCGGGCTGGCCTCCTCTCAGCCACTACCTTTCACGAACAACTTTTTTCTGGAGTTCTTCTCATAAAAGGAATGATGCAATTTCCTGTCTTGTCCCAATATTTCCTGTTCACTTACAAGGTGAAAGTTATCACCCTGTTTTAAACAACTGTCCTGAACTCCATAGAAAGTTGCTTTTTCTATCCAGTGCCCCATCCCCATCACAAAGTCTCCCCAACTTAGAACAGAAACATCACCATTTTCTACACCTTTAAGGAATTGTTTTAATAAAAAGCCTTGTTCTCTCTATGGAAGAAACTGAGTCTACAGTCACAGCTTCCCCAGAAAGTGGGCAAGGGGCCCGGATCCTCACGGGGATAAAGTGGATGGGGCCGAGGGGCAGCCAAGCACCCCCAATGAGCCAACGTGTTTAGATAGAGTTGCCGCCACCAAGGGAATATTGCTCTCTTGGTGTGTTAGCCACTAAATTGAGAACTGCACCTCAGCAGTTAATAATATCTTCCTGCTGAAAATAGCCCAGAGAGGAAGCCTGTCTGTGACAGTAGGCACGCCGCCAGACTCCGGGCTAGCCATTCAGTACTGCGCGAGAAAGATGGTAGGGCCAGTGGTGACCTCCGAGTGGCCACGCTGTACAGTATCCTTTCACAAGGCTCCTGCAAAGGGAGGGCTCCCGGGCGAGTCACCAGCCTCCTTCTGCAGCCTTATAACCTCGGCGAGGATGTCACATGGACCAGAGGCTCAGGCAGCAGGACCAGAGGAGGGGTCAGATCGCCCAGCGGGGGATCAGGAGGACCCCAGGCTTTGGGAGACAGCCCTTGCTTGGCTGGCTACCCGTCCCTGGGCCAGCCAGGGGGAAAAAGAGCTTCTGGTGCAGAGAGGGAACAGGGCACTCACTTCCCCTGCAGGAAGGTCAGTCTGGGAAAATGAGCCACAGGGAACTTTCCTGACTCTCCTTTCTGTAACCCGCATGGAAAAGGAAAGATTGCAAAATCACAAGAGACAGGCCCATGAACGTGGCCTCACCCAGGAGACCTCAGAGGTGCTTCGGAAACAAGCGTCTACCTACAAGTGTAGATCCCAGGCACCTGACAGAAGTCTCCACAGTCAACGTTCTTTACTGATTATCTAAATATCTATGTGTATTTCAAAGCTGCCACAGGTCACTACTTCTTTAAATTGTGGCAAAATACGCATAACATAAAATTTACCATTAGTGACATTGACAGCATTCACAGAGCTGTGACCATCACTACCTAGTTCCAGAACATTATTACCCGGAACAGAAACCCTGTCCCACAGGCCTCTTTTAACAATGTCATTCACAACAGCAAAGCCAACGGGGAGGAAGGGGCAGAGTTAATGCACCTCGTCCAGTTTCAAAAATCTTACTTGAGAAGAGGCTCAACCAGCAAGATGTTCAAGTTCTTCACTATGGGAACAGAGACAGAACCACAGAAAACCTGCAGGGCCACCAGAAGAAGCCACCAAAGATCACCCCCTGCAGGAACACAGTCTTTCCACCCCCTAACACCAGGGGCTCCCCAACTTGTCTACGCCTTGAAATCACCCGGGCGGCTTCAAAAAATACTAACGCTGTGATCCTGACGACAGACTGTGATTCGGAAGATCCGGTCCTAGTGAGGTCCTAGTGTGCAGGCAAGTCTGGGGACCACCGCCCAGTGCCTTTTTTCCTCCTACCACCCGGTTAAGACGCCTGCTTTGAAGCAGCCTGGCAATCACGGCACTGCAGCAGCAGGATCCTGGGACAGTAGCAGCGCAATAAAGCAGCAAACGGAGCCAAACTTGATCATGAACCCTCTGGCAATTCCTCCCTTTTCACTGTCCCCCGGCTCTGAGCTTGCCATCAAGGTCTCACAGGTCCAGAAGTCCACCCAGCTGCAGCCGGGCTCTGCTAAGAAAAAGCAGAGCCTGGGGAGGGGGTGTGAGTGACCTAGGCTGTGGCCAAAAGCTGCGCGGGAGCCTGGCCCTCACCTGGCTGCCTCCCCCTTCGCAGGCCAGCCCTGTTCTGCCTCAGTGACAGGATGCATGAGGAGGCAGGCCTTCTAGTCTGGCCGGCAGAGCAGCCCCAATTTGCTCCAGAGACTTTTAATGCTGTCACCCTGCATTCAACCCCTGCCTGACTGCCCCATTCTTTCCAAGACAATAGGGGTTTTAACAGTGAGCCCATCTCCAGGTTGAGTGCATGGCCTCAAGCATCGCAGCAGAGGCGGCAGACCCCATGACTGGTCTTCACCAGGGAGTGGCTGTGCACCAGGTAAGCTGGCCTGGGCCCGAGTCACCAGGCTGGCATTAAGGAATATGTGGATTGGGTCCCTAGAGATTCAGTCACTTCTCACAGTGGCCTGGACAGAAGGCGAGTGGGTAAATAAGGTGCTTTTGCTCATGGGCACAGGTGCTAGTCTGCCTGACTCCCCCACAGCCCATGCTCTTGGCCACTTGGATGAACTCAGTCCACTCCCACTCTCCTCCCCATGACATTAGAGACTCCAGAGAAACCACAAGCTGCTTGTTCCCAGGCACGGGAAGGAGACATTATAAACACAGCAATGGGCACCCAGGCCCAGATTCCCAGTTTGCCATCACCGTTCCCAGCCAGGTCACAAATGCAGCTGAATAACTTTTGGTAACAACAGGATAGAACCATCTTTCCTAAGCTACTTGGTTTGAGCCCAAGATGACCATGGACCCAGCCAGGGTGGCATTTTCAGATTCTATAGGTGTTTTTGAAGACCCTCCCGCGAGGCTCTAATAGATGCCAGTGGGGATCAAAGAAAAGGAAAGAATGGTTCCTGAAAAGGATGCTGATCTCAGGATACTCCTGTCACCCAGAAGTAGAAGCTATACACAGATCTGAAGACCTTAGCAAAGGAGCTGGCCTCCCTTGGATTGGTAAGATGGTATCTCTCCAATAAGTACCCTCAAGTCCCTCCCCTGGACACACCAGTACCATGTCTCCATTGCCTCCCGCTTCCCTTCTTGACATCCACTGTGGCACCTCTTTTGAACTTTAAAAGACTACAAATGATTGCTGGCCTCCAATCTCAGCCCTAACTGGGGAGGTCCGTATGCCTAAGACCCAATCAGCTCCAGACATCAATACATAAAGCAGGGGGCTGGAGGATGGGTCTGCAGCACAATAATCTAGAACTCGCAAGTGGGACGGTGTTCCTTCAACCTCCCCCCAAACCAGGACATCAGACACGCCAAGTGAAAGCCCCTCCTCCCCAAAACTCCAGATGGAGGCTGCCAAGATGACAGCTTCAAACACATGCTTTTAATTACCAGTGATACAGTGAAAGCTCTGGGAGCAAATCCTTTCCCTTTCCACCACCGAGCTGAACCTAGAAGCTTCCCATCTATATGAGACTCCTCCAAGGTGGGTATTCCTGGATCAGGACACATGCCAGCAACAAAGGCCTGTTCTGTACGCTTTTGAAAAAGCACCATACCCAGATCACAATTCAAAACCAATCCACAAACACTTCTCAGCCCCAAAGAGCATATCCTCATGGAGAAATTGTCCTGAGGGTCACTGACCCCATGTGAGAGGGACCCAGGCCTCTCCCAGAGCCTGCCTGTGGGCATCTGCCTGCTCATGTGTCTACACGGGATCGTCTATCTGTACGTCTGCAGCATGCATACACACGCACGCGTACACACACACACACACACAACCAAGCACCGAGCAATCCATCTGTCTCGGAGAGCCGGCTGTCAGAAATGAAAGTACAATCTCCTGGAACCGAGTCACAGCCTTCTAAAAATGTGCCGTTTTCCCAGACTGAGGAAACTTGCAGGGGTGGGGTATGTTTCACTGCGAGTCCCAAAGGCCTGGGCCTGTCGTCTCACCGGCCAGACCCGAGCTGCAAGGCTGGAATTCCAACCTGCAGCCAGCGGGCCGGCTCCCAGCCCACTCCCCTTCCTCGCAGGAAAGGGAAGGGCCAGCCTTGGAGTCACCCCGGCATCTCAGGAGGGGCGTGCCTTTGCACACACCCCCACCCCCACCTCCGAGGCACCACATTTTCACATTGGGCTGTTTTCTCTTTCCCTTCTTCCCTTGCCAAGAGAATCAAGCCCTGGCTCCCGCTGCCGACCTTCCTCCCACCCTAAACTGAGCCCCATTCATTAAGCCTGCTCTCAGCCAGGGCAGGACAGGAAGGAAAACAGCACACAGGGCCTGTGAAAGAGACACTCAGAGAGGTGATTTCAAGGGGGAGGTGGGGGCAGATCCTTGCGGGCGTTTTCCCCGCCCCGCACATCCCCCACTTCGATGCCCGCTTGGCCCTGCCTTCCCCACAGCAGGCTCCCCACCAAAGCCCCCCACTGGCCTCATCTTCTGCAAGGCGGACACACCCGGGCCACCCTCTCCCCATCCCCATGGAAAGATCAACTTCTTGGAAACGAGGAGGTTCAGGATATATCCCTTTGCAAAACCCTCTGCCCTGGCCCCAGGCCACTACAATCATTTGGGGAGGGGGAGGCATCCTCACTGCAAAGGGTGGAGACCTGGGTTTTCTCGGCGCCCCAATGCCTCCTCTCCAGATACCCCCCAAACCACTGGCGCCAACCCAAGAAGCAGTTTTTTCAATTTCCCCCCACAGCACATTATTAATAAACTGCTCCAACTCCGAACGGAAAGAAGAAAGAGCTCAAACTTTGAAGCCTTGGGAATTAGTAAATCAAGAACTAAAATTCAAAACAAATGCTCTTTCGTGTGGAGCCCCCCCCTCCTTTTTTTTTTCTTTTTGCAGTTTTGTTCAACTACGTGATCCCTTCAGAGACAAGCACTCCTTCCTACCAGCTCCTCATTCATTGAAGTGGCTGCAGGTACTCTGGGGCTGGGGGGAGGAGTTAATCATTGCTTGACCCCCAGTTTCTTTCTCCGACTAGAGAAACTCTTAGAAGCCCACCCATCTCAGAAGGGGCTGCACGGTTACACTGTTCAGGTCACAGTGTTCAGCTCCCGGGCGGGTAAGGAGGCTGGTGGCTGGCCGGGTGTTGTCACTTCCTCCAGCAAAGGAGACAGACAAGATGTTATCAACAAGACAAACCTTCCGAAAAGCCCCCTTTCAAAAGCTACCACTTCCCTTGCTTATTTCATGTGGTTCGCAGGGGCCGGGACTCCTCCCTGCACACTCGGGATTTAAAAAATAAAACCGTCTAACAACATCCTGAGTGTGCTATTTTGCCCAGACCCTTTCCTCTCCTTGGTCTTCTTTCTTTCCGGAACTCTCTCAGCCTTAGAAAGCAGAAACCCTCCAGCTCTTCACGCCCCGTGTGTTCCTCCCTCCTCCACTGCCGTGGCCCACCCTCCTCCTCATGCCCCAAGCCCCCTGCCCTCGCTGGGTCCTTCTTTTTTCCTGCTCAGCTCTCATTAGGAGCATTGAGTAAACAATACCTCTGTCTCAGATAACAGCCAGAGTATATACCGCGCTGAAATAAAAACAAACAAGGGTCTCCCTGCAGACATTCTCAGCAAGCTCAATTCCTGGAGAGGGAACAGGCTGGGATGACTAACAGAGCAACACCTGACCAGTCTGAGGTCACCTCACAAAAGAGGGTGCACCACAGTCTCCTTAAGAGTTTTATGGCTTCCATCCAAGCTGCCATGATGCCACACCAACGTCCCAGGGGCAAATGCCCAGAACTCTGCAGGATTTTCTTTTTTATTTCCCCCCCAGGTTACTTTCCCTCTTGCTTTAGCTAGTTCTTAGAAAATCCAGTGATTGGCACACTGGGGTAGGAAAAACAGGTGGAAACAAGACATCTTTAGAACAAAATGGAAATGCCTCCCATTTACATTGCTAATGAGTTTCTCCAAGTTTATCACTCTCCTCTCATGTCCCTCAGGGACAATGAGGCTTGAGCTACCCAGTGCCCCTCATCCAATCCCATAACCCTCCAGCCCAGCCATTCCAGGCCCTTGCTCACAGCCGTGGGCCCTGAGGAAAACCTTCCCTGCTGGGTAGCAGTGGTAGGGCCTACTATGTGCAGCATCCCAGCCCGGGCACTCCCATTGCCTGACATGCATTGCAGACGCTGGACTGAGAATTACAACTTGCAGAGAAGCACCAAGGACATCTGCTCTAAGCTTCCATCATACACTTGGGATCTGTCTTCAACAAGTTCCCAAAAGGTGGATCCATCCCCTTAAGGCACCCGATGCACTATGGGCAACAGCTTAAACCATGAACTGATGACATCAAAGTCACCAAGGGAACCCCCTCAAGCCAATAACCAGGAAACGGGGCTCAAGGGCAGCCCCCACACCCCCATCCCTGCTGGCCCGTATTTCCACATCTACAGGGCAGGCCTGGCAGGGACGGCAGAATGATGAGCTGAAGGGCACTACAGTGACCACGAATGCACCCAGTTTAACGCACATGAAAGTGGGAATTAATTCCAGACCAGCTAGGGTGACGGAAGGCCACCTCCAGTCTCCAGTAATTTTAGGAGGTCTTGAAATTGCCAGGAAAGTAAGAGAAAGCATCTCACCTGAAAGCCCCCCAGGGGCCAGATAATTCGTTCCCCCTGTTTCAGCGGAGGAAGGCACAGCATCCGGACAGGCTGCTGCAGATCGGGAAAAGAGAGAGAAATACACACACAAATAAGTAAACAGAAACACCAAGATTAACTTGTAAGCACATTCTGAACAGCATTAAAGAGAAACCACACATTCCAAACGGCCGACTCCCAGCCGCGATGCTGACTATGAATGGTCTGCTCAGGCTTCGCTACCCATCACGAGACAGACCACAGCACCTTGTCACCCGTCTGGGCTCCGGGCTGCCAGTTCATCATTAGTCAAGTCAGACTCGATCACAGACTGGCTGGAATTTCTTTGATTGCAAATCCCCCATTGAGGAAACCAGGTAGTTCCCAAGGTCAAAGAAGGCCGGGTTCTTCTCTCCACCTTGGCTGCTGTCTCCCCACCATCTTTCCCAAAGAAAGATCCAGGGCATGGACTCTTTGCTTGGATCCAGTGGCCTCGCTGACATTCCCACAGACCAGTGTCTCCCTCTCATTTTTTTAGACAGATTTCCTAGTTCTTCAGGACTTTCTTAAAACTGGCATTAGGTTAAAAGGACTGCTTTTTTGTTCTTAACTGAGGTCTAGTAAGTATAGCGAAGCACACAAATCTCACATACAACTCAATGAATATTACTCTTGTATACACCTGTGTGAAGCCCCTGCCACGTCAGGACAACAGAGGACATTCTCAGCAAGGGTCCTAGCTGGAAGAGAAATGTTCTTCCTCCTTCCAGGCCTAATCCAAACTCCCCACCTCTGGAAATCTTCCCGGGCAACCCCAGACCTGCGAGGCTCCCTGCCCTCAGTTTCTATAAAATCCTTCTGGCACCCAGCACTGGGAGTTTCCTTCTGCGGTCTTTACAGATCTTTGACCTTCAGATCCTGCCTGCCTGAACTAGACTATAACCTTCTCTTGAACATCTTTGTCACCCTCAGGTGCTCAACAGTGACCTAAATGTTAATGAGGATAATGACAATTTCAGCTGAGAAATAGACTCGACAACCTCCCTCCAAGCAATTAAAACAATAACGCCCACGAACCACAACTAATTAGTCCCAGAAAACAAAAATACACAAGACCCCGTAAGCATATCACGCACCACTGCCAACGCCAAACTTACTGAAATCCATAGAGAAAGGCCAGCTCAGGAAAGGGGTTTCCCAGCTCCGAACCAAAAACACCAGGGTGGATGGTGCAAATTCCAGTCCTTCCACCCCGGGCCACTAGCAGGATGTCCCTGGGGTGTGCGTTACCAGTTTCCCACTGGAACCGCTTGGCCGAGATGGCAAATATGAAGCCAAGGGAAAGAGCGGCCCAGAGGCAAGTAGCCACGGGAGCTCTCCAGTAGCCCAGCAGCTGTTTCTGTTCCCGGGTGAAGGGCAGAGGTGGGCTGGCCCCTCAACTCTGAGGTTCTCCCTCTAATCTCTCCTGCATCCTCTCTCAGGCTAGAAGAACAGCTTTTCAAGAGTTCTTCTAAACAGAGGAGGGGGAAGCGGAGGAGTGGCAGGGGAGAGAGAAAAGACTGTGTGTGTAATCTCATTTTATCAGAGTAAAGTATTATTCCTAACAGGAATATACAGTTTTACAGGATACACTTAATCACATGGAAAACAATAGGGGCAGGCAGGAAACAGAGTTGCTGGTTAGAGAGTATACCCTGCACTTTCTAAACTGTTCTGGTGGCCTTCGGCATGCTCTAGAGATAGGCTTCAACCTACCCCCAAACGGAAGGCAGCCCCACATTAAATATGATGACTTATCCATGGCCACTCCTCACCCCCTCACCCCCCTGCCATGCCCCCTCCCCATCCTCCCAGCTTTGGCTATCTGGATCCCAGGGGCAAGGTGTGTTTCAAAGGAAGAGCCCGGCATCTCGGGGCAGAGCTGGGACCACATTCAGGGTGTCATCCCTGTCTCAGATCAAAGGTAAGCCAGCTCCACACCGGCAACCACAAGCGTTTCTATGAAATGGTGCTCTGCCCTTTGTGCAGCGCCTTTGATCTCGGGATTTACAAACATTAATTAGGACTTCCTACCACCCCTGTGAAGTAGGAAGGTATACCTGTTCGACATACACCCAGGGAAACTGAGGCGTCACTGAGTAGCCCAAGGGGCCACCCAGTGAGCTGGTCATACCCAGCACCTACCCCGTGCCTCCCCCTCCCCAGGCAGGCCAGCGTCCTCACTCTTCCCTGTACACAGTCGGGCTGAGACAGCCTTCAGCATCCAGACTAGCCTCAAGCTCCTGCCAGGCTGGTAAAGGTCAGAGGCCACACCTCCACCTCTCACCCACAAGAAAGCTCCTGGAGGTGGCGTCCTAAAGCCAGGGTCTCAGCTTCTCCCATGTCGTCTGCTCCCCAGGGCCCAGGCTGGCACACACTCAAGCTCTAGGCCACTTCTGGCTCTTCTCCACCACTAAGCACCACCAAGCACCCAGGAAATGCTGGGTTCTGTGGGAGAAGGACTCATTCCCCTCTCCCAGCAGCAAGAGAGCCCTTGAAGATGCACGCCTGGGAGCGCCAAGGAACGAGTGCTGCGAGGGGACAAGGAGAGGGAGTTGGGGGTCCCACTTCTCTCATTCAGAGACTGGTTCTCAGAGAGTCACCCTATTCTTGTCAACTTAGTTCTGTACTTCCTAAGTCCTGTCTGGACAGAAGAACCCAACCCTCACCCCACCCCCACCACTGTACCCCAGTGACCCAGCTCTGCTCCAGTCCACAACCCTGGTTACAGAAGAACAATCCAATGCAATGAAATCACATTTTCAGGCCACAGCATCAGGCCTATAAAATGAATGAATGAATGAACCAATAAATGAGTGAATGAATGAATCATCTAACTCTTTGATCATAGGGATTTAAAAAGAGGCCTGGAAAAGTTAAGAGTGGCCTGAGTTAAGAAGTAAATGCAGGGCTAGGTCCCAGACTTCTCAACTCAGGCTTTGGAGGCTTGATCTGCCAGAGGGCTCTGATCAATGATCACCTGCATCCTTAGCCTAAGGGAACAGCGAACCGGCAACATCCCCCCGCCCCCAGTCATTCTTCAAACCTTTCAGACCATCAGATACAGAGGACACAGGAAGCAGAGCCCACAGAGCACTCCCTCCCAACATCCCCACCCCATAAGCTGAGATCTCATTTCTAACAGCCTGCTCTTACTCCTTGTATGATGGGGAAGGAAGGTGAGGGGTCTGCCTGACTTCTGATAGGCTCAACTCACAGCCACCCTGCTCCTACACTCAGCCACATCTAACAATCCTCCTTTCCCAGAATGAAGTCCTGCTGACTTTGAACCACCTAGCACCCGGGTCTACAAAAGTCCAGTATCCCAGAGGCTGCCACATAATGACTTATATTATAGCAAAATGGAGTTCCCAACTTTCAGCCCTGGCTCTCCTTCAAACGCTTCAGGGGGACCAAGCCTCAGTCCCTTCCCACCACCTCTTCCCAAGCTGGAGACTTCACTGAAAAGATCTCCTCAGTTGTGCAACTGGTTACGATTTTAATAGTTGTCCACTGTAAACCTTACAGCCGGTTCTCACCTAATAACCCAAGACCAAAAATTCAACCTAAGGCTTAGAAACTGAAGAATCTAAGTGGCTGATCTAAATTCCCCAGCCAAATGGTCTCCCCTGTACAAGGCGAGGATAAAAACCTGGGGCAGCATCTCATCTGTGTGTCTGACCTCAACGCCCCTGGCCACAGCAGCCAACAAAACCAGCCCCAGCCCTGGCTGCCCTCCAATGTGTCCGGAGATTCCTACTGAGGGGGCTTCGCCTGTTAACACCCTTGCATACTTACACAAGGGTGGTGTTTTTCATTCTTTTTTTTTATTTGGGGGTTTTGGGGTTTTTTGACTTGTCTTGGTTTTTTTATTTTACACAAAATATTTTGGGTGAATAACCAGCTGTTTCAGTTTCCGATTGGCAGGTTAATCACTTCCTATTGGCTGATCTGGAGAACTTTTCTCCCCCTTGAAAATGGCACATTCCTGTCTTTGTGGCTTCTCTGTTTACACACATTTTGCTACCTAATGTCAACACTTGCTAATGAATAAATATATCACTCCACTCACTGAAAATGAGGTCCTGGCCTGAGAGGTTGGCTGCTTGAATCCAGGGAACAGATTTGTCCTGCTATCTCTACAGAAAACCCAAGAGAATGTGGTCCTTCTTTCCTATGGTTTTAGGAAGTTTCTCGAAACATCTCCACCTAATCGTCTTTGCCCCCGGGGCCAAGGTGACTGGACTCTATCTTTCTCTCTCTTTTAAGGAAAAACCACCAAATTTGAAGACTATGGAATGAAAAACAAAAACAGGACAGAGAGAGTCCCTTGGAGAACTAAGCTCTTAAAAGAATTCTTGAGTCTTGAAGCCAAAAACCAAGTCGAGTTACATTCTTTGAGAAAACAGAGCTTGTTAATTTCAGTTAACATTGGTTACAAATACAGAGCTGGTTATCGCCTCATTAATGACTATTTATCTGGTGTTTTGCAAATCGAAAGCAAAATATCCCATGCTTTGCAGGCCACTTATTAGACCGGCACCAGGCAAGCAGCAACGCCTTTCGACTTGAGGGAGCGTGGAGTCGGGGAGGGCTGGCTGGAGAGCATGGGCTTGGGTTACACCATTCATTAAAGTATTTAATTTACGACAACGCCCCAGCAAAACTTTTAATTAGTGGGGGGGAAAGCCCAACAGCCCAAGCTCATGAGGCGGAAGGACCTGTAGAATTCCAAGAGCAAAATGGGGCCCAACCGTTCACTTTTCCTTCTCCAAGAAACTTGGAAAAAATAATAAAAATGTTGCATTTTTCAGGGACCAGTACAGACCAAAATCACAATCCATACTTTCAAGCAAAGGAACCTCCCACTGTAAGAAGGGGCTCCAGGACACAGGGGACCATCCCAGTGGTCACCCTCAAGTCCCAGTTTTGCGGACTCTCTTTCCCTGGCACTGTTGGCCCCTGCACTGCCAGCCAGAAGTTGAAGGCAGACAACCACAATAGGGCTGGTGCCAGTCTCAAGTGGGGCTTCTGCCCTGGCCCCATGCCATCCGGTGACAAAGCAAAGGGCAGGCAGAGCTAAGCTAAACACTTTCATAGACCCCGCTAGGAATTCTGAGAAAACCGGGGGGGGGGGGGCTGTTGCCCTAACGTATCAAATTTTCTAATCTTCTTACTCCAAAGCAAGGTCTTCTCTACAGCTTGTAAAAACTATCTTTCCTTCTATCCAGTTGATCCATTCTTCCCACTGATTCTTCTGGCACTCACGAAATCCCCGAAGCTTCCCATCAACCTGTCCTATTTGGCTCCCAAGACACTTCTGCGTGGATCAAATTCCACGTGTTAAAGCTGAGCCAACTTGGGTTACAGAGTGCAAACACATGAAAAAAGGAACAAGATGTAAAGCATATCTAGGAAACACCTTTGTAAAAAAAATATATATATATGTATACATATACACATATATACATACACACACATATCTCAGCTTCAGTCCCAACAAAAACAGGAAAAAAATCCACCAAACTTCCAACAGAGGAAACCTATAACCACCTCGGGGCAAGTGTCTCCCCAAGCCGCTGTCTAGATACAAAAATCCGCGTTTTAGACACTCCATTTCTAACTTAAGATAGGAAGGATATTTTTAAAATCATCTACTCACCAGTTGGTTTGAGAAAATCCATCGGGTATCTGGAGTAAGGAGGAGGGGGAGACTCTGGAATTAAAAAAGAAAGAGAAAATAAAGGACGAGCCAAAAGAAAGAGAGATAGAAACTTATGATAACAGAGGCATTCTTTTAGCCCAACTGTTTGTCTTAGCTGTGGGGGTTGGAGGCAGGGCCGCGAGGCGGTGATTGCCTTGATATTTAGCTGTCAGATAAACAAAAGAGGCCGCCTGGCGCCAGCCTCGGCGCTCCGCTCCTCCACGTCTGCGGCCGCCGCCGCCGCGCTCAGCCGGCCCGGCTGGAAACCACCGGCTCGGCCGGGGCCGCGCACTTCACAGTTCACAGGGTGGGGGGCGACGAAGCCCCCTCCCCGTCCCAGAACTTCCGACCGCACTCCCCCTACCACCTCCCAACCCGCCCTGACGCGTCCCTCGGGTGCAATTCACCTCTGCCACCGCTGCTCCGCTCCGCATCCGCACGGGGAACACGGAGCTCCCCTTTCCCAGCCCAGCCGAGAGGTGCACCCCAAAAGTGCGCTGGTGAAATTAGGTTTGTGGGCGCCCCAGGTGCACCCCGCCTCCGCACAAAGATGTAGAGAAAAGGGAAGTAATGGAGGAGGCTGGGAGGATAAAGAGGAGGCTGGGGTCTCAGCTGAGAAGCCCAGGCCCCAGCGCGGTAAGGGGCAGCATCGTCACGGAGGCGCTGGGATCAGACCATCCTACAGTCAGTAACTGCTTTCCTGGGCTGGAGAAAATGGAAAAGTAGGGGACACCAACTTTTCCTGACTACTTGTTCTCTTCCACCCTGGGCTGGCAGAGTTGAGAGCAGATATTCACCTCAGCCTCCCATCCTAACTCTTTGTCCCCAAACCCTAAGCTGCGCCGGCCAGAGCAGTATCCTGGCCACTAGTGCCCGACGCGACTCTCCTTATTTACCGAAGGAGCAGACTTTCCAGCCTTTACAACTGCTTCTTCCAGTCTTCCTTGGCGGGCTTGGACCGAATCCAACTCGGCCACACACCTCAACGCCTTTCCGGGTGAGGGGGAGGCGTGACCCCCAGTTCTCTGCACCCCTTGGTTGATCCGGAAATGAGGGCTTCTAATTTTTAACCCCAAGTCTGTAGACTGTGTGCATGAGCAATGCCCACAGTCCCCCTCGGGGGGGCAACATCAGCAAAAACTGGAAGGGAACCCCCCAGGGAATGCCCTTCTAGTTTCCCCTAGTCTCTTTCTCTACCTTTGGCCCCCAAGTCTCCTCCCACGAGGGGATGTGCACTACCCTCTAGCGAGGTGGCTGCACAAACACACTGCCCAAGGGGGCTTTTCTTCCAGCACCTGAGCTCCAGGAGGAGGGGAGGGTGGGCGCAGAACAACTTCTTACCTAGTTCGCAGAGTCGGCTAAGGTGATGGGGGTTGCAGCACACCAGCTCGGGGTTGATCTTCCCGTAAGATTCACAGCAACACAGCCTCTTGACTTCCGAGGAATGCCTGAGATCCGGCCACCTGAACACTTTGCACAGCAGGAGGGGGAGCGAGTAGGACGAGGGCGGCTGCGCGGGCTGCGAGCCGGCGGGCGCCCCCAGGCCCAGCCTGCAGTCCAGGCGGCCGGGCAGCAAGAGGCACGCGGTGCGCGTACCGCCGCGGGACTCCACGGCCTGGAGCAGCAGCTCCAGCTGCCGTTCCTTCAGTTTCTTGAGCACCGAGTGCGTGAGCGCCTTCAGATCCGCCTCGGCGCCCCCGGCCGCGCCGGCGCCCGCGGCTGGGGGGTGGGGATGGTGGTGACCTTTGGCACCTCGCACTGCCTTGCCCAGGCAGCAGCCAGCCCTGCCTGCACCGCCGCCACCGGCCCCATGCGCCCGGCCGTCCGTCGCCCCTTCTCCCCGCAGCTCGCCTCCTCCGCCTCCCCCCGCGCCCTCCTCCTCGTCCTCGCCGCCGGGCGCACGGCTCCTCCAGAGACGCCGGACGAGCGCAGATCGTTTGGTCCTGAACATGCGGGGCGAGGAGGCGAGGAGAAAAGTCGTTTGCCGGCTAAGGAGCGAACATGACCTCCGCACACCATGAAGAAGTCGGGCGCCGAGTTGTGGCAGCAGGCGCAGGCGACAACAGCAGCAGCAGGGGCCCGGGCAGGAGCGGCGGCGGCCCGAGGGGCGCTCCGTGGCATGCGCCAGTCTCCCGGAGGCCGGGGCGCGCGCGGGGGCCCGGGGGCGCCCGCCGGGGCTCGGGGGCCTGCGCTCCGGCTGCCCCACCCCGCGCGGCCCGCGCCGTGCGCGGCTCTCGGGCCCCGGCGCACCCCGGAGGAACGCGGCCGCCGCTTCCCTGGGGGCGGCGAAGCCTACCCGGGTCGGCGCCTCCCCAAAAAGAGGCCCCCCCGCAGCGGCTCCCGAGTGTCGGGCTCGCCAGCCTCGGCTTCCTACATGGAAGATCCGCGGGGACAAAAACGAAAGGCGTTCGGCTGGGCTGCTGGAGGGAGGAAAAAGCCTCTTTCCCCCTTGCTAAGCAACTTAATTCGGGGGTGGGGAGAAGCAGGCAATTAAAAAAAAAAAAAGCAGGCACGCGATTTATTTTTTTCCTCTATATCCTTAGTAACCGGATCTCCTTGAATTCCGTGCACACGAAGACTCGGGGGAGGGGGCCGAGTGGACTTCACCCCACATGAGATGTCTGGCGAAATAAGGAGGCTCTCTCAAAATCTAAGAACCAAATATGCAAAGCCCAAAATGAAAACCACCACCTCCTCGCACCCCGGAGGTCTGGGGGCGACCGGCTGGAGCTGGGGTTTAAAACAAGAAAATGTTTACAAAGTAGAACAAGACATTTGAGGGGTGGAAAAAATGTATCCACGAGTTACATCCCCCTTTTTTCCTTGCAGAGCCCCGCTGGTCTTCCTCTCCTTTTCTTCTGCCAAAAAAAAAAAAATCGTATATTTTTTTAATCCACAGAGAGCTTTGGCTAGGCTGCTTCAATCCTTCGCATCTGGGTGATTTAGGGGAGTCTCTGGTCTTCCCTCCTGCGCTCCCGGGGGCCCCGGTCCTCAGCGGGGACTTCCTCGGGGCTGGCGGGGGCGCGGGGGCAGAAGATGCTGCGGCGGCGACTGCGCCCCGCGGGGCTGACAGCGCGGGGGAGGGCGGCGCGGCAGCCGCGGAGGGCCCCTGGCGGGTCGCGCGCTCTCGCCCTCTTGGGCGCAAGCTGCTCGCTAGTGCGAGGGCCGCCGGCGCCCCCTCCCCTGGCCGCGGCTGGCTGCCGGGGCTCCTTGTACGGACTGCTCGCCCCGACTCGGCTGCGGCGGCAGGAGGCCCCGGTGTCCCTCACGCCGCCTTCTCCTTCGAGACTCCTCGTCGCGCCCGGGAGCCTCCTTGTCCCCCGTTCGCCCTCTCCTGGCGCTCGGGTCCTTCTGCCGCCGCCGAGAGCTCGCCAAGCCGCACTCAGGGGCTCCTGGGCCGGGCGCTCGGCTGCTCGGCGCCGGCTGGCTGGCTCTGTCTCGGGCAGCTCTCTCCGGCGCGGCGAGCGGACCGAGCACGGCGCCCGGCTGGCTCGGCTGGCGCGGCTCGGGGACAGGCTCCTCCGTGCGCCGAGCGGGCGAGCGAGTGTGCCCGGGACTCGCCGCCTCCCGCAAGGCCTCCCGCCCCCGCCCCCTTCCCTCCCCCTTTCTCCCCCTTCCCTCCCCCGCCCCCAGCCGCCGCCGCCGCCGCCTCCTCCCCTCCTCCCGCCCCCCCCCCCCCGGCCCTCTGCTTTGCTGGTTCCACTGCGCAGTGGCGCGCCCGGCTCCGGCCTCGTCACGTGGCCGTCTAGACACCCTGTCGCTTTAAAAAAAAAAAAGCGATTGTGTTTCGCAAACAACAGATCGGGTTTCTAAAAGCTATTTCTCCCCCCGCCCCCCCGCCACCGCCACCCCCTTCCCGGTCTGCAGAGGGGGCACCAATGGGGGGAGCGAATAAAGGTGGGGAGCAAAGAAGCTCCCGCTATCGACAGAGACCTGCCCTAAACAGAGGAGAAGTGGGAAGACCCTAGAGCACCGAGCGGGTCTCGCCGGCGAGTTTTGGAGCCGAACGAGCGGGTCGGTGGCCGGATTTAGATCCAGCCATAGCTGTCCCGCGCGCGCTCGTCCTAACGCTTCATTCATTCGTTTTGTTTTGAAGGCCTTGGCGGCGGATCCCCTGGCCGCGCGGGAGGGAAGGGGGAGGAGAGCGCTGTCTCCGTTTAAAAGACATTTACACCAGACTGGACCGAGGCCCTGGGAAGTGTGCGCTGGAGGGAACAGCCGGGCCGCCGAGGGCGGGGAGGCGGCGCGAATGTGACCTCAGCGGCGGCCGCGCGCTCCCTCCCGCCCTCTCCCGCTCCGGGCTCGGGTTTCTAGGACTGCCTGGAGAAGTGTGTCTTGTGCAAAGCTCTGGAATGCATTTGGCTGGCTGACGAGTTGCAAGGGGCAGCATCCAGGCGGGAGGGTGGGGGGCGCGCCCGCCCGCCGCTGGCAGGTTTCCTCCGGAGCCCGGAAGACCTCCGCCACCCCGCCCCCCGGCGCGGGAAGGTTACCTTCCGAGCAGACCTGCCTAGGGCATGCATATGCATGCGGGGCTTGTTTCTGCGCCCTCTTCGGCCCGGTAGCTTTCAAGGTGCTTAGAGTCAGAGAGTTTATCCCCTTACCCCAGCTTTTAGCGAAGCATAGACCCAGCTGGCAGATTACTGAATGAAAATGTGTAAGGCATTGGTAGGGCGAAGGACCAGATTGCATTTACTTCGTGAAAGCTATTGGTACTCAGAAATGTAATGATTTAAATATATACGTATCAGTATTGACTAGGCCACTAGTTGGCATGGTGGTCTAACCTCACATCTTACTCATTGAAATTAGATTTTTTTAAAAAAAGTCATTTAGAATTGTGAGATCTGGACGACAATGAAACTCATTGAGAATTTTAACGAATCTTTAGAAAAGGTGTAGTGAACTGTTTTCATTTTCCCAGCTAAATTATTCTCATTTAAAAGGAAAAGGTACAGAAGAATTTCCACTTTACCGCTCAGCCCCTTCCCCTCCAGCAACTTAAAACGTGTCTGCATGCCATGGATGCTTAATAAATATTTAGGAATCAATAGAGTTGGGTAGGCCTTTGAACCATTCCCCTCAAACTCACCAAGAGCACCTCTGGAGGTATAAATGTGAGAGAAAGTCGTGATCTATCAATGATCTTCCCTAAGCAAGGGGGCTCTGAAGCTCACTGACAGAGAAGACTCAGGGATGCCAGGCAGTGCAGAAACGTCTGGGACAGGGCAGCAGCTGGCATTCTAAAGATTTACTTTGTAAACCACATAGACTGCAATTGTGTAAGATCATAATTTTTTAGCAAAAAAATTGCTTATTGAAATGGGCACTGAAACCTGTGTGTGTGTGTGTGTGTAATAAACTGTGTGTGTGTGTGTGTGTGTGTGTGTGTGTGTGTGTGTGTGTGTGTGTGTGTAATAAACTGTGTGTGTGATAAACTTTCCAAACAAGCAACCTGCAAAGGCAGCAGGAGAGAAAGCACAGGAGAAAATGGATTTGGGTGATCCTATCTTCACAGGCAGGGGAAGACAAAAAAGGCAGAAATGGGATTTTTGAGGCATTTGGAAAATGTATAATACACTCACCTCAGAAAAGGTTAGAAAGAATACCTAACTAAAAGAAAACCTGGTTCCTGGCTGGGCTCTGCCACTCACTGGTTAAATAACTTGCACTGGTGGTAAGCCTCACATTAGAAGAGCACTTGGCAGGGTTTAAAAAGCTTTCTAGCTGAGTTTCCTGCCTTCTCGGGGTCCCATTCCCTCTCTCTGCTCTGGACCTCACTAGAAGATACTCACTTTTCTAGAGAGGCTAGGCCAGGCTGCAGAGTGACAGGAAGGACTTTTAAATAAACAGTGAAAACAAAAGGCATATTTCTAATTAAGCTTCTTGGCTACATGGAGGATATAAAGACTCTGGGAAATCTGGCCATCTGGCCAATGGTGCTAACACTCTGGGATGAGAGGCCAGGGCACACACAGGGCAGGTAGGTTTAGTGGATGTTTCAGGAGTTGAATCTGACGTCACAACTTGTCTGGGTGGAACATGCATATACTTGCAAAGATATGTTCCCATATAGTGTAATTGTGGGTGTTTTAATTCAGGCGTCACCCCTGTCTTGCTCTCCCTACACGGCTTTCCTCCTCCATTTTACTGCCCTAAGTAGACAATGGGTGGGTTGCTGGGCAAGTAGCTACATTGGTTGGTGCTGCTTTATAGCTCCCTGGCATCCCCTGAACCAGCTAACATCCCAAGCCTTTCTGAGAGCCAGCCCCACCCCATTACATTCTTATTCCTTTCCTTTCCAAGAAAGAAGCTGGACGGTAGAGGAACTCCTGGCTGGCTCGTGTGCCTAGAAAGGGAGTTCCTTTCCTTTCCACAGGCACAAATGAAACCGACAAGCACCCCATTTCAAACTATTCTGATCCTTAAAAAAAAAAGTTTAGAAGTTCACCAAACTATTGTGAATGAGTTTGATTCTAATCATTTGCTGGCAGGGAATATGGAATAAAATATCTCATTTGCAGTTGTTTATTTCCTGTTGTGGCTTCTATTTTCATCTTTTAGTCACTTTGGTGATAGTAATCAAACCCTAATCATGGTGCAGCCACAAGTCACAGAGACCAAAATAACTTGCAGCAGAGTTATGACAAACAAGGATGGAGTCAGCTAAAGACCTGGCTACTTAATCACTGGCCCCTGGCACCCGAATGACTGCGGGGGCTGCCATTTGACCAACTGCTGGCTGCGCATCCAGAGGAGAGAGGAAGCTGGAGGGAAACCGCTCCAAGGCCCCTGGTCTTGAGCAGTCAGGGCCCCAGGGCGCATGAGGAAGGCGGGCATCAGAGTGCACCGGAAGTGGAGGAGAAGCAGGTGAAGGGTTCATGGCTTCCAGGGGGAAAATTGACTTGAAAGAGAAAGAAGAAGATGAAATAGAGAACCTGCAAAACTCTCCACAACTACAAGCAACTCTAAGCAAAAGCTAAAATTAAAAAATTAAAAATTGAAAAAAAACCCAAGAAACTCCAGTCCAAGGAAGACAGGATTCTTCCTCTCAGTAATTTTCTCATTTCCAATGGTTCCTGGAAGAGAAGGGCAGAGAGAAGCCCCAAAGCGCATGTGCGTGTGTTGGCAGGGGGTCCCAGCGCAGGGATGAGGCAGGGATGAGGATTTTTCCTTGCAGAAGCCCAAAGAAGAAACGACTGAAGAGGCCAAAAAAGTGTTGGAAAATATCGACATTTCTTGCACAACTGTCCCCTGAAAAATGTGTGAGTGAGCCCTCAACCATCCAGAGCTGGCAGCAATACAAATGGAAGTGATGGTTCATGAAAGGAAGACGGCATGAGTGAGGCTGATGTGACAATCAGCACTTCTTGGCTTATCTTAGAAGGAGGACATAAGTGAATGAAATGCATCTAATTCACAATCAAATAAGGATGCTATAAGCTTTGACTCATCACATATTCTTGTATTGCAGTCACGCTGTCAGCTGATCTATAACATTTGCCAGGTAGCTGGCCAGGGAGTTCAACTAGGTACTGG
Source organism: Camelus ferus (assembly GCF_009834535.1). NCBI lineage: Eukaryota > Metazoa > Chordata > Mammalia > Artiodactyla > Camelidae > Camelus > Camelus ferus. The sequence goes on from NC_045725.1 coordinate 15,313,578, forward strand.
GGGCTCGAAGGGGAGGGGCAGGATGAAATGAATGTTCTTACGAAAGAGACAAGAGAAACTTCTGGGAAAAAGTGAAGATTGAGGACAATAGAGACTTTCAAACACATAGCCATAGAGATGCAGTTTCCTCCACGGAGGGACACTGGATGGCTGAAGAAAAGGCTGGGAGGGAAACTTTACTGTATGTAAGTTTTTGTACCTTTTGAGCTTTGCACCATGTGAATGTTACTTATTCAAAAATATACAGATTTAAAGTTTTTTTTTTTTAATCCCTGCCTACTTTTCTCATTTCCTGAAATTTACTGTTCTGATGTCCTTGTAGAAAAGGACGTGCTTCGCGAGGTCTCATGTGGAAGCCAGGCTACAGACAGCTTCTCTCTCTGTGGGGCAGTTACTACAGGAAGGTTGATGACAACGGAGGCCAATGTGTCATCCCAGACGGCAAGGGTGGAGGCTGCCTTGTCATGACCCTGGCAAGAGTCAGTGAGGAAACACGCCAGTCCTAATCAAACGTCATTCTAGATATCAGTCAGGTGCAAGTCCTAACCTGGGGAGGACAGCCTTGTCTACACCAATGTCTCAACGACTGAGACACAGGAAGGAGCCTGCCCCATCTGAGAAAATGACAGTTGTGCTTTTTGGAACAGAAATGTGTTCATGTGACTCTTAATCCATTCAGCCAGCATTGATTCAAGAGGTGGCGCCAGGTCCCAGGCACAACCTCTACAGGATAGAAAGTTGTGTTAAACAGCCTCTGCCCTCAAGAAGCACACCATCTCTGAGAGGGTTGGAGCTATGAAAACAGCCAGCCCTCGGGAAAGGAGCAAGGACAGAGCCAGCAAGAATGGAGGGGCTTGCTTGGGAGAACAGAAAATCAGGGGGGAGTCTGTCTGGGAGGAGTCTCAGAAAATTTCCCAAGGAAAGAAACACTGGGGATGAGATTGGCTGAGTTGACAGCCAGGTAGATGTGCTCAGGAGGGAAGCAATCCTATGCAAAAGGAAAACACTCTAGGAAGAAACAATTGCTAGTTTCCCGTCAACTTCAGCTCAGTCTTTAAAACCCAAGCCCAGCCTGTCACTGTGAGTCTATAACTTTGTAAACACTCCTAAGCCTCAAGGGGGTCGGGGATGGAGGTTAGGCCCCTGCAGCCGGTGTTCGGGGAGATCATCTCCCTCAGGACGAAGTCTTCTCTGTAGAAAGAAATTGCAGGCACAGCGCTTTCTGTGGTTTAGAAAAGTTTCTCCCCAAGTAACTGAGGAAACCGCCATGATTTCCACTCCTCAAATCAACAGTTAGGCCTCACTGGTGGCAAACTGGTTCTTGTCAGGAGACGATGCTAGTTTCAAGACAAGTGGAAGGGCAGAGCCTCCAGCGTGAAGCTGACCTGTGATGGCTCAGTAATGGGGGTGCTTAGATAATAGCCCAAATGTCAACAATGAAAAATTACGATTCACCATTGCAGTGTAGACAGAGGGACACACGGCTTGGCTGATTCCCATGGGCACTAAAAAGAAATTGATTTTAAAGACAGTAAAACGAGGAAATAAATGTTGTGCCTAACTCAGAGGCACCCCGATGAGCCCTGCTGTTATTCCTCACTGTCCGCACTGCAGACAGGGTCTTCATTTGAACCTCAAGACACAAGCCAATGAACTCCAAGCTCCTGGTCATATTGGACTACCAAATTCACCTTCACGGTTTTCTGATATTTCCCCCTATTTTTATCTTTCCCATACCCCTACCAAAAGTCACTAACGGATGAATTTGGTACTGAATTCTGCCTAGTAAGTGCTGTTTAGCATCTTAGCGACGAGACATCCTGTTAATGATGAATCAGAACTGGGCAGCCTGCAGAAGGGGTGATGTTTTGTCTGTAATAGAGTCATAGGTGACCACCCACACTGCCCCTGGCACATTCCGGGACCCACCAAAGAAACCCGGCCCCATGAGCGATGGCCAAGGCATCTCCACTATAAGGACCTAGGGGAGCAGACGGGACCCTCAGCCCAGTTTTAGGATTAAATATCCTTTTCTACCATTGCTACCTGCAGGGCTTCAGTAAATCTGTTTCCGTAGTCTGTCTGCCTTCCTCAAACAACAAACACTGAATTAATGTCTTGTGTGTGCCAGACCCGGTATGAGGCTCAAGGAACAAAGCCCTCACCACGGGGTTGCTGGGAGGAGGCGCGGGCTCGCCGGCCACACCGCCAGCACAAGTGCTATGTAAACGCGCTGGTATACAGATGCTAATTATGATGATTATCATGGATTCAGAGGCAGGAGCCACCCTATAAGCTAATTTTGCCTAACCTTCCAAACCTAGGAAATGAATTTTTATGGGGAAATGTGTCCAAGTGACAGGGTAATGAAGAAGGAAGCCACTCACTCTAGAGTCTGGGACTTTGTGTGGGTTTTACTAGGACCAGTTGGGACTGTCAAAGAGTAAGGCCAGCATCAGAATTTAAAACCAAAAAGCCTGGGAAACCTTTTCTTAGAATGAGAGAGGGGTAAGTGAGAACACACTAAAAAGTGTTTCTAGTTCTTTCCTATGTCCTAGAAAGAACTTTGTTGGTAATTATGACAAGCAATGAGGAAGTGTGAAGGGGTCCACTTTTGCGGGGAAGGAGGTGCTTAGCGCAGTCTTGATCCCACCTCTCTCCATAAACATTTATTTTGAAGGGTTTCAAGGTCTGTAGAATATGATACTATTTAGCATTGCTCCAGTCTGGCAGACCCATAGGAGAAGACAAGGAAAACTGCATTAAAATATGCTCAGAGCTAGAAGGGACCGTGCCTCAGCTCTCCTGCATCCGAACTGTGGGCCGAGCATCTCTCAGGCACATGGTCTTTCCCGTGGGGAGTCTGCATTCTAGGGGGAGACAGAGAAGAACTAAGTAAAAAAAAAAAAAAAAAAAAAATTAAAAAATATGATCTCACACAGTCACAGGAGCTTTGGAAAACCTGAAGTAGAGTGAGGGGCTAGGGTTGGTGTGGGCTGACTACGGCCACTTCAGATCTGTGATCAGGGAACCCCTGTCTGGGGAGGAGCAAAGATCAGGAAAGAGCCTTCCAGGAAAAGGAGACAGACCTAACCCTGAGAACAGTGCGCTGGCAAGTAAGAGGAACAGCTGGGAGGCCAGCGTGGCTGGGATGGTGACAGGTTGGGGAGAGTGATGGGAATTACGGAGAAGAGAGCTACCGGGGCTGGAGGGGGGTGCGGGGGTGGGGGACGGGAGGCTGGGAGGGGGGCTAGAGCACACAGAGACCCAAGGTGTTCATGCTTGTTAGGTGAATGTGCTGGCAAGCCCAAGATAACAGAGACCGTTACCTTGGGTATCAGGGGAAGCACAAATCACCCCAACACTGGAGCCAGAAGTTCTGTGTTCAAGCATCAGTGCTGTCCCCATTGGCTGTGTCACCTAAGACCTTGGTTTCCCCATGGATAAATGGGGATAATAATACTTACCAATGCAGAGCTGTCTCAAGGTTAAATGAAATGATGTATGTCAAAGAATACTGTAGAGATGGAGCTACAGGATGGTGATATAAGAATTCCCCATCAGGCATTTCTGAACCCAACATAGAATAATTCTGCGGTATCCAAGCCCTAACAGTGTCCACTTATACATGTGGGATGACCAGTAAACCCTGCATTTGTGGAATCACTGCTGAATGCAATTGTATAGCAAATTTGTTATTATTTCATGGCAATACACACACACACACACACACACACACACACACACGTAGCTCATCCCATTTCTCTTTTTCTCCTTGAATAATAGGAGCATGTTAAGTGCAAGATGATATTGAAGATGGTGAGGAAACTCTCTGACACCAGAATAACCTGAAATTGATCACTTGTTTAAAAATGCACAAACTCACAAATCTTACTTTTGAAAAAACAAAAGGAAAACAACCTAAAAGGCCTAAGAAAGCAGGTAAAGTTCACTTATGAAAGCTCCAGGGTCCTACCTGGAGATCGTCATTCTAAGTGAAGTAAGCCACAGAAAGACAAATATCACATGACATCACTTATATATGGAATCTAAAAAAATGACACAAATGAACTTGCTTGCAAAACAGAAACAGACTCACAGACATAGAAAACAAGGGGGTTACAAGAGGGGAAAGAGGGTGGGAACGGTTAAATTGGGAGTTCAAGTTTTACAGATACTAACTATCATATATAAAATAGACAAAACAACATGTTTCTACTGTACAGCACAGGGAACTATATTCAATATCTTGTAGTAACCTATAATGAAAAAAATATGAAAAAGAATGTATGTATGTATATGTATGACTGAAGCATTGTGCTGTACACCAGAAATTGACACAACATTGTAAACTGACTGTACTTCAATTAAAAAAAAAAAAGGCCCAGGGTCCTAAACCAGGAGCTGGGATCTGGTCTTTCCAGAGTAGCCCCGTGTTCCTTGTATGTGATTTTGCATCTAACAGATCCTGAGCAAAGACTGGGCGGTCACAGGTGCCAGGTGCAGTTAGAGACCCCCACCCCACCTTGTGGTCCTCCCTGAGGCCTGAGGAAGGAGGCCTTCTCTTGGCACATCAGCCTCCCTCCAAGTGGCTCCCGACCCAGGTTACTTCATTCCCAGCCCAGCTTTCCCCTCCCCCATGACCGTGGGCTTCAGGGAACACCAACTCTGGGAGCCATCATGGGCCCAGACCAGGGGAAAAGCTCCAATACTCATCTGTATGCCCAGAACAGCTTAAAACAGATTTCTGCTGGTTCTCTGCCAAGCCAGAGACACCTAACAGAACACCTGTATCCCTCAGGATGCCTGAGGGGCACACCCACTGCATTTCTCACCTATCCCCCTCCACACCCCGCAAATCACACTCATCCTTAGCCCCAGCCAGCTGCCTCCCAGCATCCCCCACTGGCTTGAGACAGCCCTAGACATAGAAGAGGAGCAGAGTAAATCCCACCTAACCTGGAAAATACAAATTCCAGAAGGCTTTCAACAAATGTGAGTTCCCTTCCTCCTTCTCTCCAGGTGATGAACAGGGGCCCCCAGGGGGTGCTTTCATCTTCCAAGAAAATACACTCCATTACTCCAGAACTTCTCTGTCTTCTCTGCCTCCAAACAGCCTTCCAGCCCCACACTCCATCCCTCATGGAATATTGTTGACACTTTAAAGGATCTGGCCAGCATGAAAGCCAATGTGGCCACATTCTTTAATTAATATTTATTGAGTGTCCCTATTAGGTGCCTGGCAAGCAGAGTGTGTTATGTGTGGCTAAAATTTCTATTCCCTTTCCTCTCCAAGAAAGTACATTCCTGGACAACCCAGGAACGTTGATATGCCAAGTAGAGGAACAGCACACTTGAGCAACAGCGCAAGTGAGCTGGGAGTCAGTGAGAGGACAGAGGCAGTCCACAGGGGTCGGGAGATAGGAGCTTGAGGCCGGCCATCTCAAGCTGGGTATGCAAGCTCCAGGAGGGAGTTTCACTTCTCTGGACCTGTGTCCGCACCAATGTGATGGACAGTATCACTGTGCCTGCCTCCTGGGGCTGGGGATGTTGTAGAAACCAGGTGAGATCACGTAAGTGACGCCCTTGGGGAAGTTTAATATGCCATACGAATGCCAGATGTTTCGTCCCAAATAAAATCTTTGGTGCATTTCTTGGTAGGCACAAAAATTGAATGAGATTTAAAAGAATGGGACCCTGGGAGGTCAAAATCTGACAAACACCATGTGGCATGAGTTTAGATTCCAAGGCTCTGATCCAAACTATGGGCAATCCCCTTTACTTAAATACTAAATACATTCATCTTCAGCTAGATGTACGTTTATGTGTATCACACACACATACACACTAACTAGGAAGGAAGGCAGTCCTTTGCGGGTCCCTTCACAATAACTTGGTGCTATATATCTGCAAATGTGGAAAACTCTATGTAGGTATGATACAAATAAATTAGACCATGAATTATTCTACAGTGTTAAGTGCATAAACTTCAGAATTTTAATTTCATACATCCTTGGTGTAAATTGGTGTGATCTCTCTGGACAGCAATAGACATTTTGATCAAGAGCCTTAAAAATGTTCCTATGGATAAACAAAATGTGGTATATGTGTGGAATATTATTTAACCTTAAAAAGGAAGGAAATTCTGACACATGCTACAACATGGATGAATCTCGAGGACATGCTAAGTGAAATAAACCAGTCACAAAAAGTCAAATACTGTTTGATTCCCCTTATAGGAAGTACCTAGAGGAGTCAAATTCATAGAGACAGAAAGTAGAAGGGTGGTTGCCAGGGGCTGGGGAAGAGGTAATGGGGAGTTAGTGTTTAATGGGTTGGAGTTTCAATTTTGCAAGGTGCAAAAAGTTCAGGAGGTGGATGGTGGTGATGGTTGCACAACAATGTGAATGTAATCAATGCCACTAAGCTGTACACTTGAAAATGGTTTAAATGGTAAATTTTATGTTACATATATTTTACCACAAGTTTTAAAAAATGTCTCATTTCTGATTCAATAATCCATCTAGGAATGTATTCAAAGGACATAATCAGAGAATAAGGCAAAGATTTTATGTAAGGCTGTTGACTTTAGTCTTCATAGGGAAAAACTGGAAACAACCCAAGAGCAAAATAATACTAGAATGAGTGAATAGAAATGAATAAAATATCTGTGTTAGGAAACACCATGCCACCAATAAAAAGCCTGCTTTTGAAGAATATATACCGACATGGCAGCACACTCATGAGGAACAGGATTCAAAACCTTCTGCCCAGAGTGATCTCAACTTTGGAATATGCACACCCATATATGCATGAGGGGAAAAGGTCATAAGGAAACAAACCATTGGTTTTCTCTAAGTGGTAGGGATTATAGATGCATTTGTATGTTCTTCATGTTTCCTAATGTTCTATGATGAGTATGTTATTAATTACGTTTCTATCAGAAAAATGGTAAATCAATATTAAAAGGACTACAGAGCTTGCAGGTGTGTCTTTAGATCCCTGCTGGATCTGGGCATGCTCATGATGGGGTTGGCACAGGGAGTGTGCCATCCAATAAGCTTTCCTGAGGATGCATCAGATCTGGAATGTACACTGTCTGTCTGCAGACAACCCACAGCACAATGGAGACACTTGTGATAAATATTTGTGACTAGGTAACTGTGGCCCAAAATACTTTATACTGCTTTGGGGCATCTGTAGCAGTTTTGTTGAAACTTTTGGGATATATAAAGCAGTTGCCTAAAGATTATATGTCAGAAGTATGAAAGAAACATTAGGTCAGTTGTGTATTCGTGTTTGAAGAGGATGTGGTTGAGAAGCATGATTCATATGGGTTTAGCTAAAATGTCCAAAACACAATCTTCATCACAATGTTAAATAGAAGGATTAGAAGCTGACCAACCGAAAAGACAAAATATCATTGAAGCATAGCTCCCATTTTCTTTTTTTTTTAATTTTTTTTAGGGGGGAGGTAATTATGTTTATTTATTTATTTATTTTTAGAGGAGGCACTGGGGATTGAACCTAGGACCTTGTGTATGCTAAACATGCACTCTACCACTGAGCTATACCCTCCCCCAAAGCTCCCACTTTCAATGGCAACCAAAAAAATAAAATACTTAGGGAAAGCATTCTAAAAATAATGCATGATCTAAATAAAGACATTTTTCAAACACTAAAAAAGACTTGAATAAATGAAAAGACACATCCTGGGGGGAGGGTATAGCTCAAGTGGTAGAGTGCATGCTTAGCATGCACAAGGGCCTGGGTTCGATACCCAGTACATCCGTCAAAAATATATAAACCTAATTTACCTCCCCCTCTGCCAAAATAAAATAATACAATTTTTTTTAAAGAAATATCCTGTTCTTATATAGGAAGACTCACTGTTATTATAAAGTTGTCAATCCTTCTCAAATTAATGTACAGTGTACCTTGTTGTTGCTTATTTTTCTTTTTGTTTTGGGTTTTTGGGGGTGATTAGGTTTATTTACTTATTTATTTATTTTAATGGAGGTACTGGGGATTGAACCCAGGACCTTGTGCATGCTAAGTACACCCTCTACCACTGAGCTATACCCTCCTTCCAATGTACAATTTAGCTTGATCCCAATAGAAATGCCATAGGATTTAAGCAAGGGGTGTGCAGAGGATTTAAGCAAGGGATGGCCAGGCTGATTAAGACTAAAGTTCAAATGAAAGGCAAATACTAGGTAAAATTTGAAAAAGAAGAATGATAGGAAGTAGCCCAAAGACACTATAAAGCTTTAGTAATTAAAATCATTTTTTACTGACTCATGCATAAATAGAGACCCATGCAACTGAATGGAGAGGTCAGAAGTTGGTTTAAATATTTTTTTTTCAAAGAGCCAACTTATGGCTTTGATCATTTTCTATATTATGTGTTTATTTACCATTTTGTTAATTTCTTGGCCATGCCCCTTACTAGCAATGTGCCTCAGTATTCACATCTGTAAAATGGGGAGGATAATAATGGCACCTTCATTGAAGGATTGTTCTGAGAATGAAATAAATTAATAATTTTATTAGTGCATGTAAAACACTTAGGAAAGTTCCTGACACGTATTGCTGTAAGTGTTAGCTGTAAAATAAAAATCATCAATGTCACTATTATTTAAATTAACCCATATATGAAAAAGACCTTCTATACTGGGAGGTATGTGACTTCACTGGTAGTTAGAGATGAAATTTTAGATCCTGAAATAAGAGATGCTGGAAAGTCTCTTTCCTCAGGAAATACAGACTCGGGATTGGGAAGAACATTAGATCATCCAGTCTCTTTGAAGCTTTTCAGGGACTGTGAATTCCCTGTTCTCAAGGAAACCTGTTCTTCCCTTGGTGGACTTTCTAGTTAGAAGGCTGACCCCAAACTGAACTGGCTGCTTATAACTTCTATCCATTGATCCAACTCTTAACCATCAGCAGCCATGTAACAAATGTAATCCACCAGCTCTTCTTGAAGATTTCTACTACATCTTCCTTCACCTCCTCTCCTAGAAATATGCCCTGTTCTCTCAGGCTATTGTCCCTGAACAGGATTGCCAGATTCCTCACCATAACATTCACCTTGCTCTGGGAATCCTCAATTCCAGCATTCTTTGTTGAAAGTTGGTACCCAGATCACAGCATTTTGGGACTGGAATGTCCTACGTATGAATGTTGAGTGAATGAATGAATGAATGAATGAAGTACTCCAATTAGCACCGTAATATACCAGAACTATCATCTCCCTCTTAACACAGCCTCAGATTATATTAGCTTTTCCAAGAGGAGTTTCCAGAGCTTGTTGGCTTGGGGATGCAGGCATGCCTCTCCAGATTCCTTCCCTCCCTGGGGAGATAAGGCTGTAGGACCCACTGACTGATGCCTGCCAGCTCTGGGAGCCTGCCAAAGGAGAAGGCAGCACAACAATGGAGAAGATGAAATCTGAAAACAAGCACTCTAATCATGCAAAGAAAGAAGCTTGTCATCAGCTCCTGTCTCACCTGATGGACTGAGGGTTATTGGGGTGTTCCTCAGTGCCCCTCAACAAACATTTCTGGTTCCATTTACAGGCAAAAGATAGAAAAACACTTCCCTGCCCCCACATGACTTGACAATGAAATGTGAGTGGAAGAGCCAGGTGCATTCACCGAGTTCCCCTTTTCCTGCCTTTGGTGACTGTGTGTGCACGCACAGACGTGGAACCACCCCCAGTGGAGCCCACGCTGAGCAGAGCCCCAGCCAATCCACAATAGATATGGAACTCTGGTGAGAAGTAAGTCTTTGTTGCTTGCTGGTTGGGGGTGGGGTGGGGGGAACAAGAGGGAGTCTACCCCTACCTGCCCAACCAACTTAACCCAAGGTATCCTGGGGAACAGAAAATGAAACCCTACATAGACGGAGCCACAGAGACCCAGAGAGAGAAGGTCCAGATCCTGCCAATCCCAGGTGTGAGCCTGGGAAAGTCACCTGACCACCCCAGACCTCAGTTTTCTTATCACTAAAAGAGGAAGATTTAGCTAGATGATCTTCTACTAAACTTCCTAAAGTCAGATTACATAAAAAGACAGTCTTAGCGCAAGATGTTATCGCTGGGGGAGACTGGATGAAGGGTATATGTACAGGATGTCTCCATAGTATTTCTTACAACTGCAGATGAACCTACAACACTCTAGAACCAAACCAAAAGAAGTGGGGGAAAAAATCAGCTTTAGTCTGAAGCCAGTTCTCTAAGCACTAGTTAATGATTTTGATGTTCGATGGCATAATTCTTCCAGAGAAACCCCTCCAAAGGCCTCCATGGGACTTCCTGGGCATAAGGCAGCCCCCCACTCCTCTTCTCTCTGAAGACCCATTTAACTCCCAACCGGCAACTGAAGAGTTCCCATTCTTCTGCTCAACTTAGCTACACAAATTAAATGTTAAAAATGTACAGAAATGGGGAGGGGTGGGTATAGCTCGGTGGTAGAGCGCATGCTTAGCATGCACAAGGTCCTGGGTTCAATCCCCAGTACCTCCATTAAAAAAAAACAAAAAGCTACCAAAAATGTAATGTCACAATAGGTGACAGTGTAAAAACTTTCAGACAGTTGCATTTTTTAAATGCTGGGTGACAAGTGAGTTCTGCTTGCGTTATGCTTTTCGCTTTTCTATGTTTTCTGTATTTTATTTAATAAGTTATGGATACAAATTTGAATTAAGAAAACAAAATCCATGGTCACAGTGGCAGCCTGTTTAGTCCAGACTGTGAGCGGACACTACTGAGCTAGGAACCTTCAGGGAGCCCATTAGCCAAGTGACCTTGGACAAGTCGTTCTCTCCCTGTGGGGCTCAAGGACCTCTTTGCTGAACTGCACGTCCGTTCTCTGAATGATCCTTTGAGGTCAGAGTTTGAGACAGAGTCCTGGGCAGACTCTGTCCTTCCAGCTCAGGTCCAGCCTCTCTCCCCTTTGCCACCTTGAGACAGAGCTACAGTCACCAGCACTTCTGCCACACTCCTATTTTCCAGGCACAAAGCTTCCAGGGGTCTAAGCACACAGTGGAATCTGAGGAAGCTAACAGACCAAGACTAGTCTAACATAATGACAGGGCGACACTTTTGGCTGATCTATCGACACAGTAGTTAGAGATCCTCTTTAACAGCAGGCAAACTGATGAGTAAAGTTTGGTCAAGGTCACCCAGTTTGGTGCTGATGCTGCCCTCCCTTGCAGTGCCCTCCCGCAGACGTACTTGTGCCCAGCCCCCAGCCCCTGGTTCAAGGGTTCTTACTGCTCCATAGAGCAGTCCAACAGGAAAGCCCTGGATAGCAGGGATCCAGACACCAGGGCTCTGGGATGGACCGCTGCATCTGCCTTAGGCAAATCTGATATTAAAGTTTAGTGCTTGAAATCAACTTATTTTAATGATTTATAAACTTTTCCTTCACATATAACTCACGTATAGAAAAGTGTATGGATCATAGGCACATAGCTTGATGAATTTTCACAAACTCAGTACACCCATTAAACCAGCTCTCAGGTCAAAAACCAGAATGTCACTGGGACCAAGAAACTCCCTCCCCAGTTCCCTCCCAGTCACCCCACAACAGGGGCAACTAACCACTTTTCTGAATCCTCACACCTGGGATTACTTTTGCCTGCTTTTGAACTTTATAAAAAAGGGATCACCACATTTTTTAATATACTTTCTTTTTAAGCAACTAAAATTTCAAGTATACATGTAGAGGAATTCGAGGATGGCATTGTTTTTGATTTGGGCAACCTGCAAGCTGCTTTAAATTCATTCTACATGGACCATGAAGCGATTTAAAACCAAAGTATTTTACTCTGCCTGATCAAATGAGTTTCAGCAATCTCTCTCAGGGTCCCTGGGGCTTCTTTGTTAGCCCTGTCCCTTTCTTAGAACACCTAAATCCTGTGATTCTAAGACCCAAGCCAGACTAGCTTAAAAAAAAAAAAAAACTTTTTTTTTTTAGAATAGTTTTACATTTATGGAGAAGTTGCAAAGACAGTGCAGAAGGCTCCCATATATCCTGCACTCAATTTCCCCTACTGTTAACATCTTACATTACTACAGTACCATTTGTCACAACCCTAAACCAGTATTGGTGTATTACTATGAACTCATCCATACTTTCTTCTGATTCCACTAGTTTTCCCCTAACGTTCTTTTTTTTTTTTTTTTTCTTCTAGGATCCATCCAGGATACCATGTAACACTTAACGCTTATGTCTCCCTAGTCTCTTCTGGGCTGTGACAATTTCTCAGATTTTCCTTGTTTTTGATGACCTTGACAGTTTTAAGGAGCATTGGTCAGGTATTTTGTAGAATGCCCCTCAGCTGGGTTTGCTGGTTGTCTTTCTCCTGGTTCTGGGTTTGGGGGAGGAAGACTACAGAGGTGAAATGCCATTCTCACCACATCAAATTAGGAGTACATGCTGTCAGCATGATATTACTATTCATGATGTTGACCTTGCTCACCTGGCTGAGGTCGTGTTTGCCAGCTTTCTGCACCCTTTCCATACTGTACCTCTTGGAAGCAAGTCACTAGGTGCAGCCCACACTCAAGGGGATTAAGCTCCACTTCTTCAAGGGGAGAAAACCTATGTAAATCATTTGGAGTTATCTATGTGGGAGATTTGACTCTTCTGCCCCCTTTTTTTGTTTGTTTACTTCTTCAATCAGTCATTCCTTGTATCACTATGGATTTGCTCACAGATATTTATTTTACACTTTGGATTAAAAGCCGATATGATGTTGTATATTCTTTTGCTCAAATTGTTCCAGCCTTGGCCATCAGGAGCCCTTTCAGCTTGGCTCCTTTGGCATGCCCCATCCTTTTGAGCGCTGAGCACTTCCCTGCTTTCCGGCGCTACAAGATGCTCTGGACTTATCTGGAGTATTTCCTGCCCCAGCCTTAGAATCAGCCATTTGTGCAAAGAGCACATTGGCGGACGCATTTTTCCCCTCAAGATGCAAGCAGTCCTCATTGTGGGAAATAACCCAGCCTTATTATGCACAAACCAGCTATTTGCAAACAACTTCAAATCTAGTTTGATGTCTTGTTGGGGCGGGGGGTGGGTTCCCCTGAGTTTGGTTTGTTGCTTTGGTTCGAGTACCTGCTTACCCTGTATGCCTACTGTCTCTTCTCCCAGATGATTTTCAGTTTGCTTGAAGCCACTTTCCTCACTCACTTGACTTAGACTGTGATGTAGACCCATCCCAAGTGAGTCAGACTGCAGAGCTAGAATAAATTAGAGAGGTCCTCCTCCTGAAAGGCCTCTGAACTGCCAGCCTGGAAAACTGCTATGTAAAGATAGGTAGCCAGCTGGATACACACACACACACACACACACATATACACACAAACACACATGAAAAAGGAGAAGGCACTCGGGGAGGGCAATAGAGGGCTTCACTCTGAGAGCTGGTATTAAAAGGGGAAAAACAGGGAGGCGCTTGGGCAATCCAGAATGGCAGGTCTGAGCTGGCCTGGGGTTTTAGCACAGGAGGAGTGAGTTCTTCAGAACAGGACCAATTAAAACCTTTTAAAGTAATTGTTCCCCTGCCTTCTTTCAAAGTCGAGCACTAATAGCCTCCTCTTTCATTCTTCCCACCATTCCATCATTTTAAATTAAACCCTTTGCTTCTCTCCCGCCACCGCATCTGGCCCATCACAGAAGTGCTGCTACACGTGTTTGCTGCGTGGGGCTGGGAAGGGGCCCCTGACACTTGCTTGGCTTAGCACAGAAGCAAGATGGGCTCTGTCCCACTCTCACCCCCACCCCCGCAGAGCAGAGTGGAGCAGGGAAGGAGCCAGACGGTTCCAGGAGCACATGACCAGGTAGTAAAGCTTCATCGCTGCCCTGCCAGGGTGTCCACTAATATTACTCAGCATGGTGGTAGGGTAGGCAGGGCCTCCTCTGGACAGAGCCATAAACCCTTTATGGCTCCCTGAAATGTGACACATCAAGGTGACATCACCTGTCCACCTTTATTCTTCTCTCCCTCTAGCAAAAGTCCCTTTCAGGCCAGTAGGTGCCTCTCCCAGCACGTCCCTTTATGGGAGGACTGTACAAATGTCTGAAGGTTCTGAAGTGATGTGGGAAAGAAAGTTCTCAGGGGAGGTTTCCCCATGGTGGTAGGGTAATATATAATTAATGGAACTGCACAGACCATGAAGGGTACCTTGACCTTGACTGAGTGATAAATATAACTGGAGTTAGGCACAGAGCACACCATTCAGAAAAGCTTTCACCTTTTTTATTTTCAATCTCATCTCCACTTTGCCTTTCTACAGTAGCAGACCATTTTACGGAAGGAAAATCCTTCTGTCTCTTAACGGGATAGACAGCTCCTCCAATCGTCAATCCGGGTTGGGGTGGCGGTGTTGGCCTTCCACACCGAGTCCACTTTCCTAACACTGGCCGGGAGGGACAGCGAGGTGACCCAGTCACTCAGCCAGTTGGTGGCAGGGCCTCCAACGCCTCTCGCGTCTAGGTACTTCCCGTAATGGAAGCCTTCGCTCCATTAAAAGTTATTTTCGGGATTCCACAAGCCCACCACCATCCCACCCAAAGCGGAAAATTTATGTAAACGAGTCAAAATAAAGCAACAGTTTCTTAATAAATATGTTTGGCGTTTCACTCCGGACTCAGGCAACAGGATAGGGACTTAAAGGTTCCAGTGTTCTTCTCTATACAGCGAGACTATTTTTAAACATTTAAGGACGTATTCAGGTCCACACCAACTCCAGCGGTCCACACCCCTCAGGTTAAGCAGGGCGCTGGTTCCGCCTGACCTGGCCCCACTATCCTGGCGGTTCCCAACCGCTGGACACAGGCCCATGCCCGGGTTCCTCCATAACTGCATCCTCCCCTCTCCCCGCCTCCTCTCAAGAGGCCAGGCATCAGGGGAGGAGTTGAGGAACTGGACGGGTGGCCCCGGGGTCCCACCTTAGCCCTGGGCTGGCAAGGACACCAGGTTAGAAGACGGGGGCGGCTGTTGGGTGGGAGAGAAGAATATTAAAATAGGAGGGGGAAAACCATTCACAGCGGGGTTCCTAGGAGGCGAAGTGGGCGAGGCTGGGGGGAAGGGAGATTGGCCTGCAGGACTGGGGTTGGGGGGATGCTGGCTGCTCTGCTAAAATAGCTGCAAGGAACATCCTGGGGACTTCCATCATCCTTCCGGGCTGCGGGGGTCTGAAGCCCGAGACGCCCGTGACTCACCCGGGTGGCGGCGGCGGCGCGAGGCCTGGCGAGCCGGGAGGACTCGCTCGGCGCGCGCCCGGGAGCCGGGGTTGGGGGGGCGGGTGGGGGAGGGAAGCGGGGAGGCGGGAGCGCGCCCGCAGCGGAGGCGCCGGGCGGAGACTGAGGCCGGGCCGTGCGCCGTCAGCCCGGCGCCGCGCTCCTAGCGCCCGCGCCGCCTCCCGGGGCGCCGCGCGGGTGGCGCAGGTAGAAGCCGGGGCGGGGGCGGGGGCCACCCCAGGGCTCAGGTTCCAGCCGCCTGGCTCGGCTCGAAGCAGCACGCTGCCAGCGGGCGGGCATGCGGGCGGACCCGGGGGAGCGGGAGAAGGGGCGGAGACGGAGGCGCGGCGGCGAGGGGCGGGGCCAGGGCGGGGCCGAGAAGAGCTCGGGTCCCCCTCCCACCCGCCGCGGGCGACCGAGCTCCCGCGGCTGCGCTCTGGGCGCCGCTGGAGGAAGTGGGGGCGCCCTCGCCAGGCGCCGAGGCGTGGTGGCCCGATCGCAGGGCGGGGAGGCGCGCCCGCGGTGGGGACCCGGGCAGGCAGGCGGGGCGCGGGCCGCACAGCCGCGGTGGCGGCGGCGGACCTGTAAACCTTAATGACAGCAATCTTGCCTGTCTGCACCGCTGACTCACGCGGTGACCCAGCCTCCAGTCACCCGGCGGCCTCCCTCCCGCCCTGTGGCCTCAGTTTCCCCGGCCGCCGAACAATGAGGCCACTGTCGTTATTCATTCTTCACAGCCTATTCACTCGCGGAGCACCGCGGCCTCCCCGGGGAAGGGACCGAGGCGGCGAGCTTTTAATTATCCCTAGTGGGGTCGGGGGCGGGGAAGGCCGAGCCGGGCTGGATAATTGAACGCAGGGACTATTCCCAGGTCGGCTTCAGCTTTTTATTTTTAAACCGTCCTTTCCACTTCATCATATTCGAGTTTTACCCCTTCCTCTCCACTCTGGTGGGGCTGCTAGGAAAGCAATGAAGTGACTCACCACCTCGGTCTGGCGGTTTAGGCTTTTCCCAAATATTGCATGTTCAATCAATCTCCTCACTACCAACTTGAGTGCCTACTACGGGGCCGGCCCTGTGTGGTTAGCACTGAAGATGCAGTCGAGCTGGAAACTAGCCAGTTCTTAAGCCCAGTCCTCTCAGAGGAGCCACCTTATAGCAGCCGGCTCACTTGTTAGATCCTTCTGTAGGAATAAAAAGGATCAAATTAGTGACGCAAGCAACAGTGGATGAATGTAAGCCAGACACAAAAGAGTAGATACTGTATGACCCCCTTGTAAAAACCCTAGAAAAGACAAATCTGCTCCATAATCCACCATTGGTTGTCTGGTGGTCGGACAGAGGGAGGTGACTGGGATGGGGACAAGGCCACTCAAGGAGGATAGATATGTCCTATGTCTTGATTGAAGTGGTTACATGGGTATAGATAGTTATCAAAACTCACCAAACTCTAAAATGGGTGCATTTTATTGTATGTAGATTATATTTCAATAAATTAACAGGCCATTAGTCTCAGGAGTCTGAAAGCTTTGTCAAGGTCATATGGCTAATCAGCCTTTGGAATTAATGTTTCAGAGTGCACGGAGATAAATAACTTAAAATACTATACTCATAAAACTTGAGCATGGGAAAGGGATTGATGAAGGTGTAATGAATGTTATTTGTTGAGGGCTCCAAAGAGAAGGCTTTACGAAAGTTATTTACTGAAATTGTACAAGTCCTGAATATTGGTATTACTGTTATTATCCCCATTTTACGTTGAAGAAAACAAACTCAAAGACGTAAAATAACTCTCCCAGACTCACTAGACTTACCCGGGCAGACATCACTGAGAGGCACGGTCTGCATTCCTCAGTGGACTTACCTGATTTTATCGCTGGGTGTATGAGACACTGAGGTTTGAGATTCAGGGTCACCAGCAAGGGCTTTGGAGGCAGTGAGGATCCTGTTAGAATGCTGCCCCTCCTCTTTCTAAAGGTGGGATCTGGGGCAAATTACCCTCTCTCAGTCTGGGGCACGTGGAGACAGGACCCTCAGGTGTGATAGTGGGATGCTGGGAAGCGCTCAGCTGGGTGCCTGGTTCAACACATGCCCATGAATGTTGGGTACCACCGTCACCTGGGGCAAATCCCTTTTCTGTGAGGGCATTGGTTTCCTCATCTGTAAAATGGGAGGGTGGGCTCTAAATTCCCCTCCACATCCTGACAGCCTGGAGTATTTGGAGGGAGGGGTGAGGAGTGAGGAAGGATTAGGTAATTTCCAGGGATTGAGGGCAAGTGCGGTTCCTGGAAGGGAAGTTTCCCCAGAGGCCCTGCTCCCTTTACAGAACCTCAGAATGAAAGGGATCTGTGGGGTTTTTTTTCTAATCCACACTCTGTATCCCAAAGGAGAGAGTCTTACGACACCCACCCCTGTGAGGGTGGGCCCCAGCTTCTGCTGGAACATGCCCTGGGTGGGGAGCTCAGTCCTTTATGAGGCTGCCTCCTCCACTATTGGGTGTCCCTGGCTTTCAAAACATTCTTCTTCCTTACATGCCTCCCCAGTCTATCCTGGGTCTCCCCTTGAGCTGCAGTTTTGGTGACCAGGTACTGACTTCCCTGGGGAACATTCTCCTCCTTTCCCAGGAGTCCTTGGCTTCCTCCTTTCTGTGCAGACCTCTCCCCTCATCTCCCCTCATCAACTAAGGAGTAAGCCGAGGGAAGGAAGGCCCACTTGCGGCCTGCCCACCGGGGCCAGGCAGCCTGTTCTCAGCATCTTGCAGGATCCGTGCCAACCCCGTTCCCAGGGAGCAGAGTGCAAGCCACCGCGACCGCCTCTGAAGGACACCCCGTGTTTCCTATTCTGGGAAGCGGGACCCTCACACCTCTGCTTCCCACCCCTCATTGCTCACAGGACAACCAGCCAGGGAGACTTAGAACCTGCAGCACAAATTCACACACATCAGGTGCACGTACACACTCACCCTCCCCACACAGAGCCCCGCATACGCCCCGCACACCGCAGAGAGTCTCGTGGGCAGTGCGCAGCTGTGTCCTACCCAAGGGGCCCGGCTGAGGGGGTCCGGGCAGCTCACAAGGCAGGGCTGGGGGCCCCCGATGGAGGAAGGGCACCTTCTCATTTGCACAAAGGCCAGGTCTGTGCTCACCGTGCCTCTGGCCTGCCCCCCACATCACAGCAGTCCCCCAGCTGCAGGCTCTCTGGACTGGTAGACCCCAGGGCCCTGAGGACACCCCCAGCCCTCCTCGCTGAACGCCCCTGTCCCACGTGAAGCCCCCACCCCTCCGCTGCTCTGGGTGCCCCACCTCTGAGACCTGGCTTAAGGCACAGCCCAGCTCTTCCCTCCCCAAGCCTCTGTCACTTATTACCATGACCTCAGCATCACCGTTCACTGGTTTAGCCTCCACATGCTTGTTCAGCGCCTGCTTGGGCCAGGTCCTGGGCTCGGTGCTGGAGATGCGGAGGGGACAAGGTCAAGCTCACAGGTATTGGGCATTGGCCCCTGCACACCTATGGTCACATACAGTGAGCTAGGCCATGGGAGAAGCATCTGTGGGAGCTGCGGGAACCAGAGGGAGCACCTGTAACCCCAACTAGGGAAGCAGTCACGGAGAACTTCTTGGAGGAAGTGCATACCTGTAACTCCAACCACTATGACTCACTGTATGCTGAGCTCTGTCTCCCGTAAAGGGGGGCCTTGGCATGCGTGGAGACTATGCTTGAGTCCCCAGCCTTGGGAAAGGGTATCCGACTCAGCCTCAATGTCCTTGTGAAATGAGGATGTCAGCCTTGTCCTTGTGAGAGAAGGGTTGAGGCAGTGTGGTGAGGTGGGCACTGGAGCCAGACAGGCTGCCTTCCAATCCCAGCCTCATCACGATGAGCTATTCAGCCTTGGGGAAGCTAGCTCACCCCTGACTCAGGGTCCTCATTTGAAACACAAGGGTCATAACATGAATCCCTCACAGGGTTGTTGGAAGGATTTAAAGCATTTTAACTGGGAAAGAGTTTAGAACAGTGCTTGGCACATGGTGAGCCCTCTGTATACAGAATATATGTACATGCTTAGCAGCCCTTGGTACATAGTAGGAGCTCAACCAGTGTCCCAGCACGGACATGCCCTTGAACATGACTCTTCATCCTGCTAGACCTTTCACTTTATCTTTATTTCTGAAGGGAGAGATGCCCGGCTGGGTGCAGACGTGTTTGCTCTTTTCGTTGAAGACTCACAGCCAACCTGGGCCTTGGTTTGTGGAGGGGTGGGGCAGTGACAAGGAAGTTCCCTCGGTCACTAGGTAGGTGGCCACAGGTGCTGGCCCTGTGCCTGTCTCCTCCCAGTTGGCACTGTCACTGGGAAGGTGGCAGTGCCACTCATGGTGATCTAACTACTCTCCTAACCTCTCCCTTCCCCGAACACAGGCTCACCTTGGCTTCGAGCAGATTTCCATTGTTACTGCCATCTCCTCCTTCCTTCCCTTCTCCTCAAAAATAAATATATAAATATCAAACATTCTGGCCATTCCTCAATTCGAGTTACCCTGCCACCCAGCAATTCCTCTCCTAGGTCTGTACCCGAGAGAAATGAAAACATATGTCCTCATCTGTAATATGGGAGTCATAACAGAAAGGATTTGTATGGAAACTTGAGCATGAATGTTTATAGCTGCGTTATTCACAACAGCCAAAGGTCCCAGATGTCCATCAACGGACCAGTGGGGAAGGAATCTGTGGTATATCCATACAACAGAACATTATTTGGCCATAAAACGGAGCAAAGTACTAGTACGTGCCAGGGCATGGATCGGCCTTGAAAACACGATGCTAAATAAAAAAAGCAAAAAGCCACAGAGTGTATGATTCCACTTACTTGAAATGTCCAGAGTAGGAAAATCTATATGAACAGAAAGGAGGTAACTGATTGTGTTGTCAAACCCAAGTTCAGGTGCCTGACACATACTGCAGCCAGAAAAACCAAACTATCAAGTTTAGAGCGGAGAAAGGTTTATTGCAAGGGACAAGCAGGGAGAATGGGGCGGCAGCTCAGGCTCAAAAGGCCTGAACTCTCAGGTGGTTTTGGGGAAAGAGGTTTTATAGGCAAGGTTTGGGGGGAGTTCTGCAGGGTGTGTGACCTTCCTCTTGTTGGTTGGTGGTGAGGTACCAGAGTGGTGTTCCAGGAATCTCAATCATCAGCCTTCTAGTTCAACCAGAAAGGGTCCCCCTTACTTGTGCTTAGCCTGAAGTTATCCTCCTCCACCCTATGCACACACCCCCAAGGAGGAACCAGGACCAGGCCCTTCTCTGCACTGTTCTCTCCATATTCCCTCACTCCCCTCTTTAGTATCTGATTTTGCCCTTTGGAACTCAGGGAAGATCTAGCAGGCTGAAAGCCACTTTCCTCCGAACACAGAAAGGTTTTTGTACATGGGAGGACCCCACAGGGTCCTGCTTGGTTTCAGTCCCCCCTTTTCTTTGATACTCCTCAACCTTGAGGGAAACAGGTGCGGGGCAAGAAAAGGAGTAACATTTTGGATAAAGAAGTTACTCATAAACTCAGCAGAGGAACTTGGTTTGAGGGGGACTTTTAGGGCTGGGGTGGGATGAGGGTCTGGGGCTGAGGGGATATTAGGGTGATGGTTAAGGGATATGAAGCTGCTTCTTGAGGGGACGAAAATGTTCTAAAATCAATGGTGGGCATGGTTGCACATTTCTGTGACTATTCTAAAAACCATTTGATTGTATGCTTGGAATGAATGAATTTTATGGGACATCAATTATATCTCAGTAAAGTTTTGGCGGGGGGGTGTAGCTCAGTGCTAGAATGAATGCTTAGCATGCACAAGGTCCTGGGTTCAATCCCCAGTTACCTCCCTCCTCCCCCCCCCCAAAAATTAAAGAAATAAAGAAAGCAAGCTGTTGAATACATATGTGGCTAAATGCAAAATACTGTTCTTTTCTGTCCTGGGGGTTTATTGTACTGAGGAGCTACCGCATCACGGGTGGGGACAGTCTTGAGTGCAGAGGCCCAGCATGGGTCCCTGTGGTGTCCTCCAGGCACCTCTCCAAGCCCACAGGTCCCCCGCAGACCAGTGTGCCTTCCCCCTTGTGTGGCTGTGTGTGCCCCACAGCTTCTGTGACCTTCTGTTTCCCTTGCTCACCACCACAGCCCGGGAAACCCCTCCTCACTCACTGTTCAGTGCCCAAACCCTCATCACCCCTCTGTGGCCAGCCTCACCCAGAACTCGTTGCTCCCTGCCGGGGTTCCTGGGTGTTTTGCTCATGGGGAGTAAGAATGTTTACCTGTCTCTTTCCCCAGCTGAGCAGAATTTCCTTGAGACTATCCCACACCCATTCCTGGAACAAACTAGGTGCTAAATAAATGCTGCTGAGTTGATCTGAACAACAAGGGACTTGAACTGAACCGATGAATCAAAACCTTCCACCTGAAATGTTCAACCTGGAACTCATTTTTTTTTTTTTTTTTACTGACTCATTATTTAAATCCTTTTTTTTTTTTTTCAATTCAAAAAGTACCCAGTGAACCAGTTTGAGGTGAAACCAAATCTGTGCCTTTTCTGAATGCGTTTCATTTGAGCTGGAATACAATGAGAACAGAATGTTTTCCAAGCTGAAAATCTCCCAAGGTGCAGAAAGTTCTACTTGTCCTTTGTTTTGGGGTTCGGGGGCTTCTGTTCTCTGCAGTTCAGAACCCCTCCGAACCCTGAAGACCTCAAGGTTCCTCAAATTGCTGTGAAGCTCTGTGAAAGCAGACAGAGAGAGCGTAAGGCCTCTGTCAAGGTCACACAGGCAGGACTGGAGGCCAGCTCCTCCCCAGCAACTAGTCACCTCCAGGGTAGGAAAAACATCTGCCTAACAAATTCCCTTAAGATGTCACCATAAAAAGGCTTATGGTATTAGTCCTCTCCCCGGTGTTTGCAGACAGTCCTTGGGGAATATGTATGCGTAAAAAGAGCTCACCATTTACGAGCTTTTTTTTTTTTAATTACACCTTCTAAATTATAAACTCATGGTAGAAAAGTACCTGCCATTGGTTTTGTATTCTTTGCAGTGAGCCTTCAACGAAGGACCTGGCCCCCCGGAGATTTGAATTCAGTAAACTAATGGGTGGGGAGGGGCGTTCTGCATTTTTAGCAAGTCTCCTTGTGATTCTGGCGCTCGTGGTAGTTTGAGAACTATTGCTATGCAGCACAGAGCACTTAGTAGGCAATCAGGATTTGCTTATGAAAGGAAGGAAAAATAGAGAAGAAGGGAGAGGCTGATAGCTCTCTCAAGTATTTCGCAAGATAATCTTTTTCTGCCGGGTACACAGTAGGTGCTTAATAACTGTGGCATATGCAGTGAAAGAATGTTATGGTGGTCCAGGCCAACAGTGCAGTGAACAGCTTCTCCGTGCAGCCTGAGGGGACCCTGTGGAGCCTCTCAGGTGTCACTGTGCTTTCCAGAAACGGTAGCCGCTAGCCACATGTGGCTATTTAAATTTAAATCAAAGATGAACTTCCGCAGTTGCACCAGCCACCTTTGGAGAGCTCAATAGCTCGAGAGGCCCAGGAGCCTGAGTGCTAATGGGTCACTGATGTGGGCTCGAGGGGGAGGGCCCCATTCTCTTCTTGCTTCCAGAGATGTTTCCGGAGAGCTGAAGAGCTTGCTGGAATCAGAGCTTTGGGCAGTAAAATCTCTACTTCCAGCTCAGCTGGAAATGAGTGTTTATCCCTTTAAAAATTAGTCATTTTCATTGTAAATAGCTGTGTTCAATTTTTAATAGAAATCTTTCTTAAATCTGTCACATACTCCCCTGAGCGGAATGGAACTCTTTCTTTCTTGGTGACTTTGGTCCCCTATGCAAATCTTGCTACTCCCTTGGGCGAAGACTCAGAGCACAATGAAGGTGAGCCCCTCGTCTCATTCCAAGTAATCTAGACAGCTGAGTTTGGATCATTTTTTTCTTTTAACAATATTTCCCCCTCCTTTCCCCTTTTACTCATCCCTGGGTTTGGACACCAGCTCATAAAGGCAGTTACAATTGTATGTTAAGTATGAGCTCATAGATTTTAAAGACTCAACAACCAGTGAAGAGCTTGTGTTTTGGAGCATGGATTTTTGATATCCATATGGCGGCTCAGAAGTCTTTTCTCCTTAAATCCTGTTCTAAAATACCTATTGGGTAACTTAGATACTTGGATTTTGGGCTGGTTGACAGGTTACCACTCATCATAAATAAAAATATTAAAGAGGTTGGGTTAACTGTTTCCATTTCTGTAGAGCCAGCTGTTTCCCAAAGTGCTCCCCGATGGCCTCAAAGTCAGGATTTGGTGGCTCATTGTATAGAAGGAGACTCAAAGAAAAGAAGGAAGAAAAGGGTGAGTGGAAGGCGCTGAGGACAGTCTTAGGTCTGGTCCCCACTTTTAAACAAAGAGTAGTCGTGGGTGGTTTCAAAGAAGCTTTGGAAGCAGGAGCCCAGGGAAACAGTTGGCTCTACCAGAAAGGGGAACAGCTAATCCAACGCCCCCGGGGTTGGGCCAGGACCCGCCCATCCTCCTGTCCCCGAGTAGCTCAGTTAGAGGCACATGCACGGAAACCCTCTCCAGAGTACCTGCAATCTCAAATAAGAACTTGGGGAGAGCAGTGTTTAACTCAGTGGAGTCACTCTCCGAGGGTGGCATGTCATGTCAGGGGATATATTTGTAGGCTGGGTCCGGGGCTCTCCGGCAGCCCTGCCAGACCCTCCGAGGCCGCGGCTCTCATAGAGGGGGACCTGACTCCAGGCTCGGGCTGCCCCAGACAGAACCCGGGCCCAGAGCCCTCCAGCCCTCTGCTTTGTCCTTCCCTTGGAAGGTAAGAACCCGTCATTGTTTCTTCCTGGACGTCATGGGCTTGGGGGATGAGAAAGAGCACTGAATTCACCTCCTGCCCCCACAGCTCCCTCTGGAGCCGGGCGCCCAGTCTGAGGGAAGCTGTATGAAATGTAGGAAGTGGAAAGAGATTGTATTCTTGTGGCCAGATCTTGGAGTTAGTTAGGACTTTTCACACCCCAAAATGACGGTCCAAACCCTTTGACCTGTAACCCTGGTAAAAAGTTGGGGATTTTCGTCCCCAGGCTCTGGTGGGGTTGAATTGTGCCCTCCTACCATCCGTTTGTTTGTTTGGACCCTCCATCCAGCCATCGGGTGGCACCTTACCCTTCCTGGAAAAGCCCTTGCACCCCACAGCACCAAATTCTGTACTTTCCCTGTTTATAAAATTGATGAGTGAGGCTTGGTTCAACTCTCCATTGTGGCCCTGAGTACTTCTCTGTCTTGGTTCCCCTCCACTCTTTTTGCCCTTAACTTTCCCCATTGTCACCTACGGAGGCCTACAGAGGTGCTGTTGGCCCTTCGGCCTGCGGCCCTGGCAATGGCCCCAGGGCACCCAGAAGACCTGACACAGCCTCATTCTGTGAGAACCAGGCATTCCCCCCTGCGGGGATGAGAATTTGTTTAAGGAGACCTGGGGTGGAAGTGTGAGAGCTAAGGGAAGGCGCCCACCCCCAGCCTTGTTTTACACAAACAGGACAGTTCAACGGCTTCGGGCTCTGACTGAAAATAAATTGGTCTTTCTGCAGTTCTTTTTTTCCTTCCTTCAACCAAAATATGCTCTCTTCTGTTTTTCCCTCTCCACACCGGAAACTCTACTTATGATTTTTAAATGGTCCTAACTGGGGAGAGGAAGTTGATTGGCTGGGGAGAGAATTCCACACTCGTCCATATCCCACTGGGCCCAGAGTCAATAGCACGGCCCTCCGGGCTCCAGGCGGCAGGAGACCGGACAAGCCACGAAGTATTTATTTTCTGTGGCTTTGCTCAGGCCTCTGCAGACAGGGTTTTTATTGAATCTGGCCCCAAAACTGCTGGGATTAGGGCTTGCTTGGCTACTCAGAGAGAAGTAAGTGTTCTCAGAAAAAAAGTTGCCCTCTCCTGCCCTCCCTCCTCCCTTCTTTCTCTTTTCCACTCTCCCCACGTGGTTTCTTTGTTTAAAAGTTTTCCAAAATGTGCTCGTACTGAGGAAGAGAGTTATGTTTTTCTGAAAGCCCAACACGGCTCCTCTGAACCTGTGGTTGGCGTCAGTCTCAGGAGCTCCCTGCCGCCCCCAGCCCGGCCCCAGGAGGAGGGCCGGCCTTGCACTGCGTGTGCCCTCTGGAAGGCCTGCCCTCCACTGTAGCCTGCCCGGCTTCGAGGCCCCGAGAGGCAGCAGCCGGGTCATTCCCAGGCTTTCCCCTAGAGCTCAGAGCTCAGAGGGGCCCCAGGCCCCTGGGGAGCCTCACTCATAGTGAACGCAGCCTCCCTTGAGGTGAGGGCTAAGGGAAGATGCTGAGGGCCTTGGGCAGGTGTCTGGCAAGGCCAAGATCAGAATCAGGCAGAGCGGAGCCCCCCAGCAGGGGTCCTGGGCATTCCTGTTGGACCCTAGAAAGAAAGATATGGGGTGCTTCATGGGGCTCATGAGCTGCCCCCCCAAAAAAGGCTCTGTGCCCTGCAGCTCTGGCCGGGCTCAGATCTCAGTGTCCTGAGGAAGGGGTGGATTCTACCCAGGAACCTCTGTCCCCTGCGGGCAGCAGGGGTGCCAGATACTGACGGAGGCCCTGAGGTGCCAGGACAGGTGGCACCCTCGCCCCTGGCTGTGCCCAAGGCCCATTCACTCTTCTTTCACAAGCTCCTTATCTGTGATGTGATCGCTCTTAAGGCCCCATCTAGCAACCAGGTGGGCTAACTTCAGTGACTCATTCACTCATTTATTCACTCAACAAACAACTGCAAACAAATAAAGTAGCTCTGAGAAGATAGTGCTTTGGGCCACTAGACGGGAGGGGCCTGGCTGCTGCTCACCTGGACGCAAGCAAAAGCCTTAGACCTCCACCCCAAGGCGAGTGAGCTGGGCTAGCTCTCTGCTGGGAGCAGGAAGGACAGAATCCCTGGAGAAAGCATGGAGGCTGGATGAACACTGCATCTGTAGAACAGAGAGACTCTCCTGGTATGTTGGGTGGACCAGCGAATGTGAGGCCTCTTTGGACACAGGCGGTGGCATTAAGCCAAAGATTTGTTACGTGGACAAAACCCAGCCGTGTTGGGTCTGGGGTTTTGTTCATCTGGTTCCTTGTTCCAAATTCGAAGGACTATCTGTGTTGTGGGAGGAGGAGCCGGTTATCGCTGGGGTTTATTGTGGGGCTATTAATAATGAGTGTACCCCCGCTCCAGGGTGGGGGAGACAGCTCGGGGCCAGCCAGCCCGGTCCCTGGGGCCCCTTCCTCCTGCCCTGCCAAATTCCTCAGAGCCCAGTGGATAAGATTAGCAGTTTCTACTTCCCAAAGGCCCCAGCCTCGAATTCTTATCCAGCTCCAGGCTGGGTTAACTGGGGTGGGGGTGGAGCCGGCCTGCCAGGGCTGGGAGCTCAAAGACCCCAGAGACGGGCCCAGCCAGGCAGGCGACAAGCCCCCACTCAGAGGCAACTTGAGTCCTGAATCCTCTATTAGTCTCCATAGTCACAATCTGAAAGACAATTCTAAAAGTGGGTACCTGGGTGCCAGCCCAGCAGTGGGCAGGGAGGAGAAGAGGGCAGGGAAGCCAGACCGGGATATAGCCTGAGAAGTCCCGCGTGTCCTGGGCCCTGTGTTCTGTACGTCTCCCTCCATCCCCTTGTCCCGATAGGACAGCTGGTCTGGTATGATGGGGCCTGGCCTCAAGCCTGGTCCATTCGTACCTGTAGCTGCTGCTCCCAGGAACCCCTCATACACCCTCTGCCTGTCTCACTGCCCACTCAGCCTGAGCAGAGACGCTGCTGAATGTGCAAGGGCCCCCTCACCCCAACCCCTGGGAGCTCACACCGGGCCATAGGCAGGCCGGCCTGCCTGGAGACTGGTTGATTTCTGTGTGTGCCAGGGGGATCTCTACCACCCAGTGGCTGGCTGCTGGGCTGCGTGCACGCACATGCACACACACAGGCACGCACATGCACACACACAGGCACGCACACACACGTGGCCCTCCCCTCAGGGAGCTTCTAGTGGGGAGGCAGGTCTCAGTATTCACTGACTGTGAAATGACTCACATGGTGTATCTTAAATTTCCTGGGAACACGCGTCAGGAGGCTGGATTCTAGAACCCACTTGACTGCCTCATGCTGCGACCTTGGGAAAGTCACCTAACCTCTCTGTGGAGTTCTCATTTCCTACTCTGGGAGCAGATTAGATTAGTCTATCTCTGCAGAACCTGTTAGGAATGAGACCAGGAAGAGGTCACAGGTTACATCAGGGCCAAGTCGTTCCCAAATTCCTCTGGGGAGGGGAAGAGTGCTAGGCCGCCCTGCCCTGAGGCTGGATGGGATGTGGCTCTTTCTGCGGATTCCGGCAGAGGATGCTTCTCCTGACCTCCCGGAAGCTCTCCTCCGGGAAGAAAGGTGACCGCATGGATGTAGACCCTTCCCCTCTTCTCCTGAGCCCCCACCTGCCAAGCCTGCTCGCTTCCCAGCTCCCTGTCTGTGCCCTGATTTAATCCAAGGACATATGTAGGTTGAGGAACCTTCAGATGAGCTTCTAGGGGGCTTGATGCTGGAGAGGGGTGTTGGGGTTTTGTGGGGATTTGTGGGCCAGCCGTGGCGGTGACCTTGGTCTGCCCAAAAGCCCATCCAGGGAGGTTTTCCAGAAGCACTGGGATTGCCTGGAGACCCCCCAAGTGGCAAGGGGAAGGAGGGGCCCGAGTGGATTTTGTTGGGTTGAGACTTGGGGCTGGAGGTGGGACGGGGCATCCTTCCCGGCGTAGGCAACACCTGGGCTGCTGAGCGTTGGCAGGAGAAGGCGAGGGCCACATTAGGACGGAGAGGCTGACCTTGCAGTGTGACCACCTCGGCCCTTCCAAGTCCTGCCTTTTCTAGGGCTGCTTTTGTTTCCATTACTGACCTACATGGGAACTCCTACTGTCCCTAGACAGTGGTTTTCAGTCCTGTAGGGGTCAAATCACCTGGAGAGCTTTGACAAACACTGGTGCCCAAGACTCATGGCAGAGACTCTGATCTCATCAGCGGAGAACCTCTAGAGCCTCCCCTGTCTCCAGGTGAAGGGTACCTTCTCCATCACTCCTCGCGTGCCCCAGTGCCTGAAGGTCCTTCCTCCTCCACCTCCTACCGGAGGATATCTTGCTCACCTGGGATGACTGTTCACATATCTGGTCTCTCCTGAAGGTGAGGGACAGCCACCTAAACTGGCCACCTCAGCCAGGTAAGTGAAATGGCATTTTCTGCTCAGGTGGGAGTAAAGGCTCATCACATATCTGCCCCTCAGCCTCAAGTTCAAGTCAGATATGTGCAGGAAGTGATGGGTCTGTCCCTGCTCTGCTTCTGCTCCTCCAACCGACACTGGTACCCTCAACCCTACTATCTGGACAACCACCTCCCTGGCAGGAAGCAGTGTGGGTGGTGATGGGCAGGACCTGTTCTGCAGGCTGGGCCAGCCTGCAGTTTCCAGTTTTCTTCTGGACAAGCCTTGCCGTGATCTCCAGCCTCACCTTGTCATCATCCAGTGGCCACTTCTCAGCATGTCCCTTTGAGGACCCCTCAGTCAGCATCCCCTCCACAGGCTCCTGCCTTGGCTTCTAGAATGCCCCCTCCCCCAGTTCTTCTCTTGATGGACCCCTCAGTCACCGTGGCCACTTGCCCCCAAAGCAGGGTCCCCTGGGGCCTGTCCTTGGCCCTGTCCTTGCTCCAGCTCTCCCAGGAGTGGCATAGCTTCAAATACTATGTGCACGGAGACTCTTGTCTTCAGCCTGGACCTCTCTTCTGAGTTCAAGACCCTGCAACCAGCAGTTCACCAACCCTCTCCCCGTGTGTCCCACAGACACAATCAACCCTTCCACGGCCAAGCTGTCCCTCCTTCAGTTTCTCTGCTTAGAAAGTGTGGCTTTACTCAGCAAACTGCCTCCTCCTTGTCCTGGACTCCTTCCTGCCCTAATCCCCAACCAAGCTCCCACTTCTTTTTACACCTTAAGTCTCCATCCCTCCACCTCCCTCCACCAGCCTGGTCCAGGCCACCATCATTTCTCACTCAGACTCTGCAATCATCTCTTAATTGCATTTCCTGCTTCCCCTCTTATCCCCATACAAACCTTTCTCCACACGGCAACCATCAGGAAATCTGAAGCACGGGAGCCTGGATGTGCACACCTCTGCCTAACACCTCCCCTTGCTTCATCCCAGCCCTTGTAGGCCCTCATCTCCTCCTCCCAGCTCCTTCCCTGTACCCCTCCACCCACATTCCAATCATTCTGTCTCCTTAGAGTTCTCCAGTATATCATGATTGATACCTCTAAGACATCATACCTCTGGAATGCCCTTTCCCACTTCGTCCAGCTAACTCCTATTCAGTCCTCAAAACCTCACCCAAGTGCCACATCCCCTGGAGAGCCTTCCAGGACTTCCTAGTCTGAGTGCAAGAGTGACTTGGACTGTGTCTTGGTGTTTCACAGTGTGGAGCACATCTACTCTGATTTTCAGGGC
This sequence comes from Camelus ferus, assembly GCF_009834535.1. Taxonomy (NCBI): domain Eukaryota; kingdom Metazoa; phylum Chordata; class Mammalia; order Artiodactyla; family Camelidae; genus Camelus; species Camelus ferus. Next base: position 15,343,355 of record NC_045725.1, read on the forward strand.
AGCCACTGTTCCTGGTGCCACGGCCCATGGGGGAATGTGGAGCCTGGAGAGGGAATCACAGAGTGTTCAGATAAGGGGAGAGAGAGATCGTCATGCCTGCCTTGTGGTGGGCAGCATCACTGGGTGGGGCTTATCCATGCGACTTGTCAGAATTTTGTGGGACACAGCTGGCAGAGCCCACAGTGAACTTGGCCTGCATATGTCAGATGAGAGGTTGGTCAGGGGCCTTCTCAAGCAAAAAGCAGAGGGTCACCCACCAGGAGCTTTCTGGGGTGATGTGCGTGTTCTATATCTTGCTGGGGTTTGAGTGACATGGTGTATTCATTCATTCCAACTCAGCAAATGTACACTTAACAATTTTTGCTGCATATATATTTTATATCAAAAGAAAACACTTTTATAATAAAATAAAATAAAATAAAATAAAATAAAATAAAATAAAATAAAATAAAATAAATATTGAACTCTAGTGAACAATATGCACACTGAAGTATTTAAGGGGAGGTGACTGATGCCTGCAATTTACTTCCAAATGTGTCCTGAAGATCACAATGGATGGAGGGGGGGTGACACACGAACGACAAAGTGACAACTGTAATGTGTTAGGGGTACAGAGCAGGTGGCGGGTAAACAGTTATCCCCTGTAAAATTCTTGCCACTTTGATATTTAAAAAACAACTTATAATAAAATGCTGGGGTGAGAAAGCAGAGGTCCAGGGCTGGAGATGGCACGGGGCAGGAGGGGCCGCGCTGCCTTCTTCTGGAAGAGGCAGCCTGCGCTCCAGGTGAGAATTGTCCCGGCTCCTCCCTGAGGGGGCAGTTGAGACTGTTGGGGTTTATAATTTGCATTTACAGTAGTGGCCTAAGCTGGATATGTTTTATCCCAGACTGTGAGCTGTGCCATTTTCAGCAGATCCCTCTGCTGTCCCCACAAGCTCCAAGGTAAAGCACGAAGGGGATTCAACCTGACGTTGCCATCAAGGGCAGGTAAGCGGTGCCCCCAAGCCGCCCCAGCACCCAGCAGAGGCTCTTTTAACGTAACTTCTTTCTGCTCTAGAGATGAGGGTTACCCAGCTGGATCTTGAGTCCCCCCACTGCATGGTGAGCTTCCTGGGGCGGGGGCCACAGCTGATTTTTCTTCTCATCCCCAGCACTTGGCCCAGTGCTGGCATGTGGGGGGCTCGGAACTGTCTGCAAGGTGAGGGAATGCTCTCGGCTGTTTCGTGTCACCCACCAGATTCGGCCAGCCTGGGTGCTCTGACAGTGCGTGGAGCTAAAGGTGATGTCAGCCCCCAACAGTTGCCAGCAGAGATGCCCTAAAATTGCTTCCCAGGTAGGGGAGAGATCCTTCTGTCCTATGTCAGGGCAGAGTGACCCAGTCTGGCACTGCGTGGTCCAGAGCTTGCCCTCACCTCTCCGGCATGATTCCTCCCATTCCCAGCAAGCTCCACCTATCCCAGCCACGGGGCTCTAGTCCTGTCCTCCTCCTCCACCCGACACTGCCCAGCCTCCGGGCCTCTGCTCACCGAGTGTTCTCTCCCTGGAATGAATTCTCCACCTTTTTCTCCTACCTGAACTGGCACCGGCCTCCTTGGCTCTCTGCCTCCCTAGGCCAGGGCAGAGATCATTTCCTTTAACTTGTCCATTGCCCATTGGCCTTTCTGCCTGGCCTAGCACAGATCAAACAGTGTTAGTCATTAACTATGCAGCGTGACCACTGACTTTTCTCCGTGTGTCCAGCTGATCTCCCGAGGTCTACCTGTTATCCACATCCCTATCCCTCCCGAGGGCTTAGCACAGGGCCCAAGAGGGCAGAAGACACCCTGGTGAGCTGGTTGACAGAGTATGAATCTTTAGGGCCGGGGCTCCCAACCCAGGCCCAGAACTGGAGCCATTTTTATGAATGAAGCATCTGAAATTGAAACCCATCCACCTGAGGACAGAAGCAATGGCGCCCAGATGCAGAGGGGTGGACAGCAGACGTTGAGGCTCCTGGCCCTCCTTTCTCCGGAGCTTCACCTTCATCTCCTCCTTGACCTTGAAGGGGTCTCACATTGGTCCGCTCCCCCATCTCTTCCCGAGCTGCCTTCTGTAAAGTGATCTTTCTATATTTACTTAAACTTCTATTTAAAGAGGAATTCCTCATAATTACTCAGCCACAGAGAGCTGACACTGTTTGGCTCTGTTTATTTAGTTTCTCCTAGTGATTGGCAAAATGTCCTCAGTGGCTTTAAAGAGCAGATATAGACGAGTGACCTGTTGGTCATAAAATAAAGTATGATGTTCTTTTCTGTCCTCATGGGAGATGGCATGTGGAGGGGACGTGCCTCACTGTCCCATCCCATGAAAATGCTAAGGCCAGTCATTTCTGAGGTTGGATTAATGAAGCTGGCTTGTAATTTTTGAAAGGCACCCACATCATCTGGGCATGAATATATATGTGTACACAGTGTGTGTTCAGCACACCCGCTGTACACACTTCTCATGTACACACAGACATTTCACACCCACACATCGCCTCACGAACAGCAAAGGGCAGACATGCCAACAAAGGGATGAAGCAGGGATTAATACGCCTATTTTTTTCTTCAGAAAAATTTAATTGATACTTGGCTTTTAGCCCAGTAGTGAAACTAAAATAGTAAGTTATTTATGTAGAAATGACTCCCAAGGCGCTTCCCTCTCCTCTCCCTCACCCTGCGCTCCTCTGCCACCCACCCCCACGCAGTGACCTTCCTCTCCGACAGCCCAGAGGAAAGGGTGTTCTGAGTATCCTCTGTAAAACTCTGGCCAGGAGCTGGGCTCAGAGGTGGCTGGCCATCAGGGAGACTGGGGGGACAGTGGTATTGTCCTCTGTTCTCTCCAGCTAATCCCAATGAGTTTGAAAGTGTGCAGGCAGCGGGGACAACTGTCACGCCTCCCAAAAGCGACCCTGACCGATCTAACTCACCACAGCGCTTCCCATGAGCCCTTCTCCTCACCGTCCCATCACAAAACCTCTCAGCCCTGCTTTCTCGGGGACCTCTTACCCCCACACCCCGTTTCCCATCCCTTGTGGACATCTCCCCTCCGGCAGCCTTGAGCTGACCCCCTTGGTGCCAGGCCAGCCTTCAGAGACCCTCCACTGCCTTTCCCTAAGTGCTTTGCGGACAGCTTTGTGTGGCTGCCTGTCCCTCTGCGGTGAGACTGCCCCTTCGAGGGGGACAGGACCTGTGCCTCGAGTAGCTGCAGTGTTCCCACATCGGCTGGTATGCAGATGGGGATCGGTGCGGAGTCGTGGGGACAGTACACACTTGTTGCCTTAACATGGCACAGCTCAGGATCCTGAGAGATGTCTGCTGTTGCCCAAGGACCCTTCCTGGAAGCCTCCTTTCTGCTGGGCCCAGACCTAAGCCAGTGGGCCTCCCTTTCTGAATCCACTGCCGCTTCGCCTCAAAGCCGGTGAGCAGACCTGAAAGAGCTCGGGGCAGACGCGTGATCCCGTCGTGGACTGCGGGTCAGCCAAGGAGTAAGGGGAACCTCCACCATCAGCTCCTTTGCTCCAGAAATTGTCGACAGGGCGTCCTGAGCCCCAGGCTAGTCTCCAGTTTGTGATGATCCGTCTTTCACTACCTAGTCTTTCAGTGGCCTTGCGTCCCAGAAAACCAAGAACACCATTTCTCTTTTTTCCCCTTTTTAGAAAAATAGCCCTTATTTTTTATTGAAGTGTGGTCAGTTTACAATGTTAATTTCAGGTGTATAGCAAAGCGATTCAGTTATACACGTACATACATACATACATACATATACATATATATATTTTCAGATTTTTTTTCCATTACAGCTCATTACAAGAAATTCAATATAGTTCCCTGTGCTACACAGTAAGTCCTTGTTGTTTATCTATTTTATATCCAGTAATGCGTATCTGTTAATCCCAAACTCTGAATCTATCAGGAGGACCATTTCTATAGAGGAAGTTGGACGAATAAAGACAGCGCGAGAAGACAGAAGCTCCCCCATCCCTAAGCTAACTCTCCTCAGACATGGCCGGCAGGGCTCAGCAAGCGTGCTCTGTAGCCCTGGGCCCTTTGCCCAGCCCGCCCACCTCCCCAGCCAACTTTAGGCCTTGCCCTCCCCGTGGTGTCCACAGCCCCCTTGTCACCCACGCTCCCCAAAGGCCTGCTGCAGTGCAAATACTAATAGAGAGATCCACCAAACCCTTTCCAGCGGTTAAAATCTAGCTTGAATTAGTATAATTTCAACAAACGTTGAGCATCCACTGTCCTCCAGGAGCTCTGCTAAGTGTCACTAAACAAAGCAGGGGGATCATTGCTTTCACAGAGTGTATAGTCTAGCAGAGGGATTCCCAAAGTTTAGGTGCGTCAGGATCACCCAGGGGGCTTGTTAAAATAAAGTCTTTTAGGGCCCAACCCCAGAGTTCCAGATCCAGTCGGTGTCTGGAGTGAACCCGAGAATTTGCTTGTCTAGAGGGTTCCCAAGTGACACTGACGCTGCTGGTACACAGACCACACTCTGGAAACCACTGGTCCAGCAAATCCCCAAAGGAACAAAACCCAGGGTAGTGATTTTTAAGGAGAAAAGACTGGTGGTCCAGAAAAACAAAAAGGTGGCTGAGAAGCCAGCAGCTCTTGGTCGGCAGACTCTCAGCATATCAGAGCCTTGAAAGTTCACTGAAAAAGCCACTGGGCTGGATGAACCCTGAGATCCTTCTTAGGTCACGTTTTCTAGAGGATGGGTGACTCGGCAAGAGGGGGAAGTGGGCTTGTGAGCCAGGGCAAGGAAGCTGGGGCAGAAGGTTCTGGAAACCACTGGGGTTGGGCCAGTGTTCGAGAAGAGGAGACTCTGGGCCTTCCTCTGCCTCCCCAGTTTGTCTTGGCTTCAGCAGCCCCCACCCGGGCACCCCCACCCCCAGCCCCCAGACAGGCTGTGGCCTGGCTGGGACCAGCGAGACCTGGGAGCCTCTGCTGCCCACGACACCTACGATTTTAGAATCTGGAGAGCAGATGCCTCTCCTTGCTAAGCAACTCGTGAAACAAACAATTTGCTTCAGGGCTTTCTTTTTTGAAGCTGACTTTGTTGTTGGGGTGGCAAGATGTGTGTACAGATAAGCTTCTCAGAGTGATGACATCATAAGAATAATAAAAATGCCACTTTGCTCTCTGTGTCTTCCACCTCTGAAGCATCTTCTTCAAAATAATCGCAGGTCCAGTCCTATTACCAGATCTGAGGGCTGGGGGTGGATGTGGGGCAGGCGTGCCCGCTGACAAACAGGCAGCTCTGCTTATGGCACTTTAACGGGCTGGGAGCAAGCCCCCTTACCTCCCAGAGCCTCAGTTTCCCCATCTTAAAAATGGGCCGAGCTACTTGGCCGAGCTAAGGTCCCTACCTCTTCCCAATTATATACACAGAAGTGATTTAAACTGGGTTTTTAACCAAAGCGTTGTTCAACGGGGAGTCTTCACTGCAGTGGTATCTGTTGTAGATAAATTCGACCGGGATACATATAAATAATTTTTTTTCTCTTGTTATGATAAGGGGTCAGTGGTTGCTTCAAGTTTGGGGGGACCCTGAAGCTTTCATAATTTGTGAGGGCATCTCCCTAAGAAAAATAATACAGAATTATTAAACAAAATTAAGCAGGGGCCCCAGCTGTGAGGAGCCCCGAGGCTCTAGCTTCTTAGCTCCACGGGGTCGCCCTCTCCATGTGTGGTTCAAGGCCCACTGTTGTTCTGGGCGAGTATCAGCTTCCAGAATAGAGAAGTGGGACCCTTGAGGTTGTCTTGGGCTTGAGTCGGCACTTTGCAAACCTGAGTGTCTCCCGCACTCATCCTGTCCTGGCCTGTGTTTTGGCCTTGACACTGCGGTTGCCAGGCAACCATCTATCCTATAGGAATTCACACTCGTTCTTCCAGGCAGAGGCACATTTAATTTCAGACCCAGAGTGCTCGGTGACGTGGGGTGTCACCAGCCTGTGCCCGCACAGAAATAACCCGAAGCACTCAGTCAAAAGTAGCTGGGGGAACTGATACCCGCATTTGATCTTATTCCCCTAAAATAGCTTGGTCTTGCTTATGGGACTGCTGTGAGAGAGGGGACGTGGGAGTCTGGCTGAGCTCACGGCTTGGTGCTTGCTTCCCTGTAGCCATTGCCAGAGACACTCGCGGTGACTCAGGGCCCTGAACATGATGTAACACCCCTGGCTTCCGGGCCCGGTGACGGGGAACGTATGACAGCCTTGGAATTCCAGGCGGGACCCTTGGTACCCGCCTGCCAATTCTTGACCAAGGTCAGGTGCGGCTGAGAGCTGGGATCTCCAGCCTCCTGGTGGGACCTGGGGAGGGCATCCCTGCCCCTGAGCTGGAGCCCCCACTGAGGATGGGCCCAGGCCTTGGCAGCAAGGGACTGCACATCAGTCCGTTCTCTAAGGCAGTGGTCCTTGACCTTGGCCCTGCCCTGGAATCACCTGAGGAGATTTGAAAAATATGGACCTGAGGTAACGGTGAGATTCTGATGTACAGCCAAGGGTGAGAGCCAGGGCTTCTGCCCAGTATCACCTCCCCAACCAGCTGTGGACTTTTCCTTTTCGGCAAGTGTGTCTAGGGCCCCGGACACCCCCTGAGCTCTGACCTCCCAGGGCCCTCTCTTGACTTGAGCGGAGTTGCCTGCCCTGCCAGGAGCTCACATGCCTCAGGCTCCCAGGCCCTCAGCCAGGTATCAGGTCTTACCTGCTGGCCTACTGTGTGCCCTGCCCAGGGCCAGGCCTCCCTGTGTGGGTGCACATGGCCCTCCATGATGCTGGGGAAGAGTTAAGACCCCTGGACAGGTGCTGGACTGGATGGAGTGGGAGAAGGTGGGGCCTTCACGGGGTGGTGGGTAATGAGGATGGAGGTTAAGAGTTGGCTGTTGGGCTTTGAAAATATACTCAAGGCAGTGTGTCAACTGGTAATAGGGGAGCGCTAACTAAGCTCACAACCTAGCAAGCATAGGTGCTATGTGAAAATCAGGTTTTAGAATTTGTTCATTGGTCAGTTTATATTTTATTGTGGTAAAATCACGTAATATGAAATTCACCCTCTTAGCCATTTTTAAGCGTACAGTACAAGGCTGTTAACTGTGTCTCGGATCTCCAGAACCATTTCATCTTGCCGTCCTCTGTACCCATCCCCTCCTCCCCAGGCCCTGCAACCACCATTCTTCTTTCTGTTTCCAGGATTCTGACTACTTGGACATTTCATGCAAGTGGAATCAGCATTTGTCCTTTTGTAACTAGCTTGTTCTACTCAGCATAATGTCCTCAAGGTTTATCCATGTCGTAGCATGTGACATTAATGTCTTTCTGTTTAAAGGCTGAATGATCTTCCCTCCTACATGTGTGCCGCATCTTCTTTATCCATTTATCTGCTGATGGACATTTGGGCTGCTTTGACCTCTTGGCTATTGTGAATAACGCTGCAATGAGCATGGGTGTGCAAGTATCTCCAGACTTTACTTTCAATTTTTTGGGTGTACACCCAGGAGTGAAGTCACTGGATCAGATGGTATTCCATTTTTAGGCTTTGAAGGACCATTGTACGATTTTTCCATAGTGGCTGCACCATTTTACATTCCCACCAGCAGTGCCACAATGGTTCTGGTTTCCCCATATCCTCTCTGTTTGTTGTTCTCTCTCCCTCTCTCTCTCTCTCTCTTTTTTTTTTTTTTCACTGTAGCCATCCAAGCAGCTGTGAGATGATGTCTCACTGTGGTTTACTTAGATTTCTCTAATGATTGGGCATCTCATTATATGCGTCTCAGCCGTTCACACATCTTCTTCAGACAAGTGTCTGTTCAGGTCTTATACCCATTTTTAAAATCAGGTTACTTAGTTTTTAGTTGTTGAGTTGTGGAAGATTTTTACATATTCTGGATATTAACCCTTTGTGTGATATATGATTTGCAATTCTCTCCTCCCATCTTGAAGGTCATTTTTCACTCTGTTGATTGTTTTCTTTAATGTGCCCTGGTCAGTTTTTAAATACAACATAGGGGACTAGTTAATAAGTTCTGTTAGTGACCTATGTGAGCGACAGGGCTGTCAGCGGTGGAGTGGGGCTGGCCACATCTCCTCTTCCTCTAGCATGTGCTTATGAAGAATGAAAATGAAGAATTTCTACAGAAATGCCTTGCAGTGGCTAAAGAGCTGTCTGCAAGTTGGGGTAACCCCGAGCCTGGCTCAAGGCGGGAGAGGGCTGTTGTTTCTCTCAGGCCTTGATATGCCTGGCACACACACAGCCCAGCCCGGAGCCGGGGCTCAACAGAGGCCTGGATGAGTGCACCACAGAGTCAAGTACGAGCCTGAGGGACAGTATGGATCAAAACACCCTCTATGTTATCGGATCGACAGGTGGTTCTTAGTCCTCATCTTGCTTCATCTGTTGGCAGCTTTCAGGAGGGTCGGCTCCTCCCACCTGACTCTCCAGGCACAAGACTCCCATTTGTTCCCTCCAGCCGCCTCCCTCTTTCTCCTCCTCTTCCTCTTTCTCCCCAGCTGCTTCCACATCTTATCTCTGCCCTCCTCAGTTTGATGCTCCGAGCTCCGTCCTTGGGCTCCATTCTCCACCAGCTACAGGATGGAGATCCTGGTGGTCTCATCCAATCTCAACTGTCTGCTGACAACTCCCACGTTCATCCTCCAGCACGGCCAGCTCCCTTGAACTCCCGGCTCATACGTCCAACAGCTTTTTTGACCTCTCCACGTAGACATCCAATGACCTTATCAAACACAACAGGATAAACCTGAACTCCTGAGCTCCCCGCAAGCTGTTCCTGTGAGGGTTGCCCAGCCTGGTCAGTGGCAACCCTGTCCTTCTGTGACTCACTAACCCCTCGTAGTCATCCTTGAGCTCCTCTGTCTCACAGCTCACGTCCAGTCTGTCAGGAAACCCCACAGACTCTGCCGTCAAAGTACAGTCAGAATCCAACCACTTCTCCTCACCTCCATACTACGGTAATCTCAGCTGAAAGTATCCATTACTCACTGGTGTCCCTGTGTCCCTCCTTTGTCCCCCTGCCGTCTAATCTCAACATATCAGAGTATCCTTTTAAAATGCAAGCCTTATTACTCAGAGTAAAGCCCAAAGACTGACAGTCATCTGTTACACAGTGACTCAGAGCAAGGTCCTCAGACCAGCTGCATCCACACTTAGAAATGCAGAGTCTCAGGCCTGGCCTTGTACCTACTGAATCCAATACTGGGTTGAGGGGGAGCAGAGATCTGTTTCATAAGCCCTCCAGGTGATTTGGCTGCGCACTCAGGTTTGAGAACTACGGGTCTAGTAAGGTCTACTCCTGGCCCTGCCGCCTCCCTGACCTCATCGCCTCCCTTTCCCCCGTCAATTACTCCATTCCAGCCAAACAGGCCTCCTTCTTGACCCCAAACACTGCAGACAGACCCCTGCCCAAGGACCCCTTTGTCCTACTCTGCTCTTCACCTCCTTCAGGTCTTGGTTCAATGTCACCTTCTCAACTGGGCCTTCCCTTCTCACCCTGTTGAAAACTTCAACTCTATTTTTCATTATAGTGGTGATTGCCTCCTAATGTTTTGTGTAATTTACTTATTTCTTGCTTAGAGGCTCACTGCTCCCACTAGAATGCCAACTCCGCTTGGGCAGAGATTTGCCTCTGTTCACAGATGCATCCAAGTGCCAGTAACAGTGCCTGGCTCAGGGTGTGTTTGTTGAATGGAATGAATGAATGAATGAAAGAAAATCCACGTTACCCCAAAGAGCAAAAACTACCTTTTACGGAGCACATATTTTGTTCTGACCTTTTTTCCAACATGAGTTCTAATTCTCTCCCCGCAACGTATGCAGCACAATCTGCATTTTATGGATCAAGAACTTGACTCAGAGAGTTAAGCAGTGTGCTAAAAGTTGCCCTGTTTAGTGCCTTTCTGATCTCTTGAAGCCTCTGCTCTTTCTCTGACACCAGAAAGCTACTCCCAAATGCCCTCTACCCATCTCCCCAGAAGACTGCGGCAGCCCCCAGCAGAAGGAGACGCTGCAGCATGGGTAAACCCACTGTGTCCAGGAAGCATACACTAAAAGGTAAAGCAGGGCCCGAACACTGGGACCCACCCATCTGTGGATCAGAGCACAGAGAAGGGAACGCCTGGATCCTCGGAGTCTGCTGGTGGTGGGGAGGGGGCTGGGGAGCAGGGGGGCTGGCGTGACTGTCGGGCGGCCATCCAGCTTTCCCTAGATTCTCATGCAGCCCTTTAGAGAATGTGCCCCTTCACCCAGTCTCTAAGCAACCACCTTCTGCAGCAGGCGGGAAATGATCCATTAATGATACGTTAGGAAACCTTTACTGAAAATAATTACACCCTCCTCTGAGCGACGTGTCAAAACACGCTGGAGGATCGTCAGTTCAGGCAGAGCCCAGGGGCCAGCCCCTTCCCTCCAGCCCCCTTCCTCCTTCTCACTCTTCTCAACCTGGCATGTCTTCCGCTCCAAAACCCTCTCTCTCCTCTTCCTGAGATTGACAAAGTGGGGGGTACCCACAAAAGCCACAACCCATCTCTCTTGTAAACCACACTGCTTAGCTGTCCCAGGGCTCAGAGGATGGATGTCATGCTCACAGAAGGTTTGGGATCAGGGCGACCCTGGGTACATGGGACGGACGTCTTTGTAGCTGAGGGACCGCATCCAATTTCTGAGGTGGGGTTTTAGGAATCATTAAGGCCTTAGGGCTCCGGCAGACCCGAATGAGCCAGGTATTTGACCTCTCTGCACCTCAGTTTCCTCATATGTAAAATGGCCGTAACAGCTTTGAAGTGTTGCGGTAATTAGATGACATTTAACCGATGGACGTGTTACTCTGTGTCCTGGAATGTGACACGTAGTAAAGGCTTCACATAGATGCTTGATGCTCTTGGGACAAATGTGACTTAATAGTGAAAGAGAAAATACAGAGCACTACTTACTTTACTACGCAGTGAAGTGGAAGAGGAGAGAGCTCCAGGTGGGCTGGGATAATCAGGAAGAGCTGGGCTGGAAGGGTGGGGAGGGTTTGCAAAGTCAGAGGGACTGGTGGAAGACAGCGCTGGTGGGTCTGACTGCAGGGAGAGAGAAACACTTGGCAACATCCTAGTGTAAGCCCTTCACTTACTTGGCGTCTCCCTCAACAGAATTCAGGCTTGGAGTCTGTCTGTCCGGTTCCCCACAGCAGTAGATAGATGTTGAATGAAGAAAGGAAAAAAAAATGAGGTGTACCAGGCAAGACCGATTGAGCAGGGTCCCAAATCTTGAGCTGGGGAACTGACACTGGAGGTGGTGGGAGATGGGGTGCATTTTGGTTATAACGGGTATGTGTATAAAAAATGCTTCTCTGAGGGGGGTGGATATAGCTCAGTGGTAGAGCGCATGCTTAGCATGCATGAGGTCCTGGGTTCAATCCCCAGTACCTCCATTAAAAAAATATATATAAACCTAATTACCCACTACGCCAACAAAAACAACAACAAAAAAAACCCCAACCCCAGGTGAAAAATGCTTCTCTGCACAGTCTCCCCAGGGGAAAAGTCTGGAAGGATTCAGTCTAAGCTGTTATGAGGGGTAATCTCTGGAGATTGGGAGGGAAACTTTTACTTTATATACTTCCCCATTGTTTGAATTAATTTTAAAGTAACAAGAATTTCTGTACATTTTCTAAATAGTCAATGACTTTGAAGAAAATTGGGAACCGTTGGAGCAGGGAACTAAGGAGAGGCACTCACTGGTCCTTGTGAGGTGGCCGGTGGGGCGGACAGCTTTAATTGTCCTGGGGGAAGAGTCGGGCGCCCCTTCCTCTCCCGCGGGAAGGATGAGGCTGCAGGGCCCGGCGGGCAAGAAGGGCTTGTGTGAGGAGTTGGGGGTTTCTCTGCAGGGCACGTGTTGGACAGTCCCGGGTCCAGCGGCTCCTGAGGAAGGCTGACCGTCACGAGGGGAGCAGAGGGTAATGGCTCTGCCTCTCCCTGCCCGACCTGGTCACTCACAGCTGGGCTCCCCGCGCATGGAGGGAGAACCAACCATTGTTGACTTTGGGGCCCTGGTTGAGGCTGCAGGGGGACCTGTAACCTCTAAGAAGCAGACTGCTCCTCTCCCGCCAAGCATCCTCTTTCCTTGTAAATAAGGCCTAGTTCCAGCCTCCCAAGGCCAGGACAAGACGGCAGGCTGGGGCACTGTCAGAGGCAGGGCGAAGGGCAGTGGCATTGGGGCACCTTCTGAGTGAGTGGGGTTCAGGAAGGGTAGAACCATTCTGGGAAGGGGGACCCGGAGGCCGAGGCCCAGGCCTGCCCCAGCAAGGGGTTAGGCTGGGTGGGGAAGGCGGGCTTCAGGGAACCCAGGCTGGAGAGCTAGGACCCTCTCAGGGGCTTCAGTCCTGACAGTTCTGGGACAGGAAGCAAGGGCCCATGGCCCCTGCATTTCAGAAAGATGCCACCTGGACAGGCTGCAGAGGAGGGCAGGTGGCCCGCTTCCCCACTGAGGACCACACCCCCGGGGCCTGTCAGGGGTTCTGAGGGGGGCAGCTGTGCCACTGTCCTGCAGAAAGAACCTGAAGGGACAAAAAAAACCGAGACAGCTGCCCTATTCCTGCCTCACCTTGACTTTCCCACCCTTTGCCACCAACAAAACTCCCGCCAGTGGACAGCTTTTGCCAGCTCTCTCAAGTTCCTATCATTTTATTTAAATTTTTCTTTATTAGTATTTAGAATATCAAGTAATATATGTTTGCTGAAAAATCGTGAAACAACACAAAAATATCGAAATAAGAAATAAGTATCTACCTCGTCCTCAGACACCTCTTTCAGTCCTGCTCCCTGGAGCTAACAGTCCCTTCTCTCTTGCTCACACACACACACACACACACAGTGTTCTTATTCCTTATTATTGTTCAGCTTTGATTTGTTTTGTTTCCACAAATTTGGGAACACATTTTACATATTCCTCTGTAACTCAACAGCACAATATCGTGGAAATTCCTCATAACAAACGAAATGCCTGAAATACATAGTGTGAAGTTCTATACTTTACTGGGACAACCTGCTATTGATGGGCATTAGGGGTTGTCCCTAATTTTTTGCTAATTCAGACATATCTGCACGAACGTCTTTCCAAAACCATCCTTGTGAGCTCGTACCAGTGCTTTTGTGCAATATTTTCCCACACGTGGAATTGCTGGGTTGAGAGTTAGGTGTATTTAAGCATCAGGTCGCTGTTGCTCATTTAAGTCCCCCAAAGGCAGCCCCAATTTACTTCTGAACCGGCAATGCATGAGCACTGTTCTCACACCCCTCCCGGCACTGCATATTCTTAATCTTTTAATTTTTTTCCAAACAGACAGAAGAAAAACAATCCCTCACTGGCGTCAGTTTGTACTTCCTCTGATTACTGAGGAGAACAGGCATCTTTTCATACATTTATGGGCCATTTTATTTTCTCTGGGGAATTTCTTCTCCCTGTCTTTTGCCTGTTGGGTTATCTTTTGCTCGTGTATAGATTCAGGATACAAATCCTTTCTATTTTATACATGACACAAATATATATTTTCTCCTGGTGTGTCATTTGTCTTTGAACTTTGTTTATGAGGTCTTTTTTAACTCCTCTTTCAGTTTGTAAGTAGCCAAAGGACTCCTTTCTGCTTTCTGGGTGCATCGCATCTCCCAGATCCTACCTGTCAGGGTAAAACTGATGGGAACTCAGACCTTGTTGGCACAGGAGCCCAGCCCGGAAGCATTATCCTGAAACAGGTATTTCGTCCAGCAGAAGCCCGGACCGAGGCCTCTGGCTGCCCCTGGACTAGCCCCTCCTGCCCACAGGAGCCTCCCCCAGGGCTGCAGACTCACTCCTTGGCCCGCCACTGGCCCAAGGAGGATAACAAGCAGGAGGCAGGATTTGCTCTGCCTCCCGCCCCCCCCCCCCCCACCCCAGACGCTGTCCTGCTGGGAGAGGGGAGGTCCGGGAAGCATTGGCTCCAAAGCCCAGATAGGGGAGATATGTTAATGGACTTGTCCGGAAGGAGTGGGGCTTGGGATCCAGTGGACAGACCAACTGGCCACAGCACAAGTCCAGCGGAGACGCCAGCCTTATCTCTGGGGACTCTGGAGGGCGCCTCCGGAAAATGGGTCAGCAGAGGCGGCCTCTGGAGCACCGCCTCCCCCCACCCCTGCCCCAGGCCACCCCATGCAGTAGTAATGACCACAGCTGCCCTTTAGCTGTTAAAAGTTTGGGATTTTCCCCCTTATAAAAGTAGTATAAACTGCACACAAAAATCGCAACCATCCCAGAGTGAACCTCGTGAACTGTGCCGGGGTCAATTGGCCCCCTCCCCCAGTCCCAGGCCTGGAGTCTGTCCGGAGCTGATTAGAGCTTCTCTTCCTTCTCGAGTCTCTTTCCCCAGTGGTTCCAGAAAAGCATCCACGTCATCTTGATTCTCAGACGTTCTGGCATAACGTTACACACAACCCTTCCTGACGACCTAAGCGTCTCACGCTTGTCTGAGGCTGGCTCCCTCTCCCTGGTCCTGCTCTTGTGGGATTTTTCCCCCCTCTTTTTAAAAACCTTTCTTATCATGAAACAGGCACAGATAAAAGTGCATTTAAGACAAATGTACAGCTGAATAAAGGACTTGGAAGGAAATGCCTGCAACTACCACACAGATCAGGGGACTGTTCCACACCCCAGAAGCCACCCCGCATCCCGGGGCCCCTCCCAGCCCCAGCCTCCTTCTGGCCCCATCATCCTGATTTCCAATCATGTCCTCTGAACTCGTCCCATTGTGGTTTGGCTTTGCCCATTTGTGCCTGTCTTTATTTCTTGGGTCAGGCTTGCTGGGTAAGGTCAGTGGGCTTGTTTTTTCAAGGAAGCTCTACTGGGCCAGCTACAGTCCCCCTGCCTGCACCATCCTCCCCCTCCCCAGGCTCTGCCAGGGCCAGCACTTCACCTGCCCAGAGGGCCGCCCTGGCCTCCAGGCTCACCATCCGCAGTTGGGAGTCCCCTCTCCACCCCTCACCGCTGCACAACCTAGGGCAGGTTATTAAACGCTGTAAGCTCCAGTGTCTTCCTATAAAGTGAGTTACTGGGAGGACTGGATGTGTTAGCACCCGGAAAGCGTTTGGCCCAGTTTCTGCCATTTAGTAAGCAGGGCACAAGTGCTGGCTTTCATCCCCGAGCCTCCCCACCTCCCTGCCGTGGCTACTCCTGCGCCAGTGCTTGGCATTGCTTTTTCCTTCAAGTTACGCGGGAATCCCTACTTCTCCGTCACGGCCCAAACCAAATGCCTCAGCTTTAACGATACCCTCGGCTGGTGACTTGCTCCTCCAGCATTTCTTTTTCACCCGCGTCCCTATACTCTAAAAGGCTAATAAAAATCTCGGCCATTTATTAAGCAACTATTTCTACATGTTATCTGTCATTCTTGTGTCAACCAGGAAAAGTAGACCATGGCTCCATTTTATAGGTGAACAAATTGAGGCTCACAGAGGTTAAGGAGTTTTGCCCAAGGTCACAGAGTTGCTAAGTGACAAAGCTGGGAATCAAATCAAGGAGGGAATTCATCCAGTGCCACCGCCAGCCCATGTGGTGCCTTTGCAAGTTAGCAAAGGCAGCTTTTTCTTGGGGCACACACAACCCCCCATGGGATGAAAGTCATGGAGATGGGGTGCAGGTGGGATGTGATCCCCCCGGCCCCTTGGCAGATGTTGATAAGACACAGATAGGAGGAATCCGTTGGAGTGGCAGGTACCCCGTGCCCCAGAGCCGGTCTGGCTGTGCCTGGGGTAAGGGGGAGGCCCCTGTGGAATGCATGCTCAGAGGCCCCAGAATCTATTTTACCCTGGAGAACCCAGAACATTCTATGGACCTTTTATGCCTTCTGAACCTTAGCACAGGCCAAGAACCTGGAGGGTCCCATCACTCAGTTCATGGTAGTTGTGGCCATTTTGAAGGCAGTTGCCGTTACCCTCTGACCTTGAGGGACTGTGTAAGGAAGTGGCCGAGGGCCCGAGAGCCAGACTGGACTCGAGTCCCAGCTCGGTCATCTTCTGCCTGTGCTACCTTAAGCAAGGTCCTTCTCTGTGCTTCAGTTTTCTTGCCCGTAAAATAGTGATGAAAGATAGGACTTACCACCTCTATAAAACTGTGATTAAACATGCTACTTACCTCATAAGATTGTTATCAGAATTAAAGCAGTTCACACATGCCCAGCACTGTGGGGGTTTGTGCATGTGTGTGTGTGTGTTGGGGGGTGCTTATCCTTAAACCAATGACCAAGGACCCTGAGGGCTTTGAGATGCCCCAGTGGGTCCTAGCTCTTCCACAGGATGTCTGGCCACTGGACAACACCCATAAGCATATGTCATCCTGGGTCCTAAGGCTTCCTTAGGCCTGGTCTACCCCACGGCAGGTGTGCCCATCGGACCCAGGAGCGTGGAACGAGGAAAGAAGGCGCATGCAGGGAACTGATCTTGGCGTTCTTGCCGAACCACATGGACGGTGTTTTGCAGACATTGATTTCATTTGTTTTTCACCACCTTGTGAGTTAGGTGGTATCAACTCCCACCTTGTGAAAAAGAGGCTCAGAGAGATTAAGTAACTTACCCAAGGCCACACAGCATTGGGATTTATTCTAGGTCTAACTGGCTCCAGGGTCTGGGCTTTCGCTCTACAACGAACTTACTGCCCTAAGGTAGGCAGTCTTCTGGTGTGGTCCTGAGGGCATGACTAAGGTGATACACCTTGTTCTCAAAAATTCCTGCTTCACAGACGTAGACATTTCAGAGCCTTAAGAGATGGGGAGTGCATTGACTCTCTCAATCATTTTCAGGACTACTGGTATCTTAACAATATTAAATCTTCCAATCCATGAACGTGGGATGTCTTTCCATTTATTTCAATCCTTTAACATCTCTTTCAATTGTTTTGTAGTTTCCGGAGGATAAGACCTATGCTTCCTCTGTTAAATTTATTCCTAAGTATTTTATTCTTTTTGATGCTGTCATAAATGGGTTCTTTTTTTCTTAATCTCATTTTGGATTGTTCATTGCTGGTGTATAGAAATAAAGTTGGTTTTTGCACATTGATTTTGTATCCTGCCAACTTGCTGAATGTGTTTACTGATTCTAATAACAGCTCACTGCCCTTGGATAACCGGGATGCTCTGGGGTTACTTTGGCCAGAGGAGGGAAGGAGGGCTGGCAGGGACAGATCTAGGGGCTTGGGGGGTTGGTCTCCAGTCACCAGCTCAGAAAGTGCTGAGGGGCCCTGCCCCTGCCTGGACAGAGAGCAAAGGCGAACAAGAGAAGGCACCACAGTTGCCGATCTTGCATCCGGTGCCACGGGACACGCACGTGCAAGCACGCCAGCTGTTCTCAGAAGACCTGGGCTCCAGGCCCATCCCTGGCCCAGGCGTATCTCAGCCAACTCTCTCCCCTGCCCACCTCTGACTTCCCTCTCCAGTTACAGTGCCCACTGCTGCTTACCTTCCTCCCCTCCCTCCTCTCTCCTAGTTCTTCTTCAGGACTCACCTCTAACAGGGAGACCCCCTTCTGTCCTTTGGGGTCACCACTGGCCCTTCAGCACCAGTGTGCAGCACTGTCAGAGCTGGCCTTGGCACACAGCCTGTGCTCAATAAATGTTCCTTCCCCCAGGTGTACAGACAGAGGCATGTATCTTTGGGAGGCAGAGGATGAGTGAGAGGGGCTGGAGGGGCAGGAGGCCTGAGAGCCGGCCGGGGCTGGGACCCCTTTCTCCCACTTCCTCGGTCTCAGGAGATGCCCCATTCTTCTGAGGCAACTCATGTGCCCCGCCCGCTCAGCTCGTCCTGGGCTCCCAGGCCCTCAGGAGGATAATGAGACCCAGGAAGTATTTACGGAGCATCTTCCTGGAGGAGCCTCGTGGCTTCCCAGCCATGACCTATCTCAGTGCTCACCAGAGCAGCCTCAGGTGTGCCAGGCTGGTACCAATTTGTAGGAGGGGGAAACTGAGGCCCAGGAGGGAGAGGGTTCACCTGAGATGCCTTCCTGAGGGCCAGAGGGTTTTGGGAAGCAGAAGCCTCCTTCCTCCCACAGGAATAAGGGCAGTTAGAACAAAAAGGCCGAATTAGCCTGTCCGCTCCTAGAGTGAATCTGGGCGTGAATCCACTCTGGTCTCCACCCTCCCCTGCCCGCATCCCCCTCCCCATCTCCCGGCCTGCTGCTGGCAGCCGCCCTTTGTGGAGGGCTCCCGGGGTGAAGCCGCTGCCGCTCACCAGATGCTACTGGGGAAACTGAGGCAGGGGCTTTGCCCTCACCCCCAGGAGCCTGAGGCGTGGGGCAACCAGCCAGGCCAAGAGAGGGGATGGTGGGGGGTGGCGGTGCACAGGGCCTCTGGGAACAGCTGAAGAGAATCCCTAAGGGGCCTTGGCCTGGGGCTTTGAAGGATAGGCGGGCCTTTTGCGCATCTAGACTCCCAGTGCCGCCTCTGCAGGCCCTGATGGGTGGAGAGGACTGGCCAGTGCTGCTGCTCCCCACCGTCTGCCAATGGTCCCGTTCAGGGTTAGGTGACAGATACACACATTCTCCCTTTATTTCCAGGGCCACCATCCACCCAGCTCTGGGCTGGCTTTGCAGTCAGTGTAGGCCCTGGTAACAGCTGGTAGCCCCTGGGAATCCTCTCTGTCTCCTTTTATTTTAAAATGGGGCTTTTTTTTTTTTAATTGGGGCTTGAACCCAGGACCTCATGCATGCTAAACGTGTGCTCTACCACTGAGCTGTTTCCCTCCCCCTTCACCTGTGTCTCGTTAGCAGTGCCCAGCAGGCCTCTCTCTGGGTCTCTGAGCACCCCGGGCAGACCCTGCACACATCAGCAGGTGGGGGCCTGGGTACCTGCTGGCTGGGCCAGCTCTGGCAGTGAGGTTTCTCCCTCCCCATGGCCCTGGCCTGGCTCATCCTCCCTCCCCGCCTGAGCTCGGTCTGCACAGCCAGGTGATGGGGGTCTTCTGGGCTGGACACCGCCGCCTAGGCTTTCGAAAAATGGTTTTGTCCACTGAGCCTCCACTGCCCTCTTCATGCGTCATCATATTTAGCCCCTTCTGAGGTGGGCGCTTTCATTAAACTGATCCTTACCCAAGGTCACAAAGGTCACAGACACGATAAATGGCGGAGCAGGAAATGCTCCCTCACCACCGAGCTGGCTGTGTTCCCAGGCTCCGCCAGCACCCTCCCCACACCCCACCCTTCCGGGGCCCAGCTGAGGGGGTTGAGGGCTGGGGGTGAGGTTTCAGTCTGGGGTCTTCTGCTAGTGGGAGCTGACATTCGTTTTGTGGCCCTGCCCTCTGAGCCGTCTCCCCCTCCTCAGGTCATGGCTGGTGGGGGCATGGGAGGAGGGGGACAAGTGGGAGGGAACCCCGTCTGCCCAGCATCTGGTGCTTAGGGTGCAAGCTGGGGAAACCAGTCCTAGGGTGGCGTCCTCAGGAAAGGGCCCCGGGCCCCTGGCATCAGGCACACAACTGCGGAGGGCCCAGCCTGGCCTGTAGGGGAGCAGAGGCCCGGGGGGCAGCAGAGCAAGTGTGGAAGTATCTGGGGAGGCTGGGGGTGTCCGCCACCTAGCCCTGGCTGACCCTGACAGGCCCGGTGATCTCTCAGTGCCGCAGGCCACGGCTGTGAAGTGGGACTTCCACTCGAGGACACCAGCCAGGGTCCCCCTACCTGCCTTCCTGGGACACCCCCTGGTTTCAGGACATGAGCCCATGACTTGCCTGCAGGTGTGCAAGTGTGTGTGAACACATGTGAGTGTGTGAGCATGTTGATGTGTCTGAATGTGGATGCACGTGTGCGTGTGCGTGTGCGTGTGTGTGCAGGCAGTATGCCTGTGAACTCTGAAGTGAGTTAAGACAGGTAAGCTGCCCCAACTATTCCCCAAACCAACCAGCCCCTGTGTCCCAGCCAGCCTTCCTGCTGCCTGTACCTGCGGAGGGTGACAGAGCGGGTCCCCAGGCTGTACCAGAGAGTGACCAGCACGACCCCCATGAGGGGGCCTGTCGGATACCAGGAGGGGCAGAGCTCAGCAGATGTCGCTGCGCAGGGAGTCTACCAGGCAGCTCTGGCTCTAAATCCTACCCCAGCCCCTCCCCAGCCCCCTGAGCAGCTGGGGGAGGGAGGAGTTGTGAACGAGCCTAGGGTGGGGGGCGGGGCCTCAGGGAGGAGGGTGCAAAGCACCCCCCACGCCCCCCCCCCCGCCAGCCCAGTTCCTCCCCCTCACCTTCAGCCACAGATCGTCCCAGCTCCGAGTACCAGGGCTCTGGGTGACTTACTGTGGTTTGGCACGAAGTCTGAAGACCCCGAGCCCCCCCAGGATGACGCTTCGCCCTCCTATTCTCTGCTCTTGGGCAGTTCTGCTCTCCAAAAGCCCTGAGTTTCTGAGGGCTCAGGTGGTCTGGATCATCCTTCCTGCCTCCTGGAGGTGGCTTCAGAAGGCCCAGTCCTGGCCTCTGTCCATCCCAGACCTGTGTTTCCAGCAGTTTCTACACCTGTCCTCGATGTTTCATCCCCACCACAGCCTCACAGGTCCGAAAACAATCTCTTCACCTCTGCTTTCTCAGCTCAGCAGCCCACGTCCTCCCACTGGCGGCTGCTCCTCCTCCTGGTCCGGTCACCTGAGGCCAAAAGCCACCACCTCTGAAAGAAGGGGTGATGGCCGGCAAGGGGGATGCTGCTCTGGGGGGCGGGAGCTGGGTCAGGCCCCTGGGGTCCCCCAGGAGCGCAGGCCAGAGCTACCTCTCGGCGCCCGTTTCCCCTCTGCAAGCTGTGGCCCGTCTGGTTCAGGCGGGTGGGCGGATGGCTGAGGTGATACAAGGTACAGCGAGGCACACGGTGCCGATGAGCTGGGTGTTTTGCACAGCTGTCCGCTCTCCATTTTCCATCTGCACCCTTGTGGCCACCAGTGAGAGGCTCTAACTGCCATCATGAGGGCCCCTCCAACCCTTCAACACTGCCTGCCAAATGGCCCTTGGGTAGGGCAACCCTGATCTTTACCAAGTCATGCCCAGCTCAGACCCTGGAGGGCTGATGTCGCCTACCCCGGAGTCCAGCACCGTCCCAGCATCTGACTTCCTTTCACCCCAACTCCCCCATTTCCCTGCCACATCCCGCTCCCCTGGAGGACGGGGACAGCCCTAGTCTTTCCCCACCCCCTGTCCTTGCCCGCAGAGTCCGTCTGGCCCAAGGGGCCCTTGCTATTTCCTCACCATCCTCTCAGAGGGTCCCTAGACCCCTGGCTTGTCCATCAAGTGGAGGGGATGGAAAGGTGCAGGGGGCTTGAAGCCCAGAAGGAGGTGCAGCACCAACAGGAAGCCTCCCACCTGCTCTAGAGTCTCCAGGTGGGGCGAGCGAGCTCCCGGAAACAGGAGCTCAGCTGCCTTGCCCCAGGGAGGGGCGGGACCACGGTGGACCCATGACCTCACCTCCCAGGTTCCAGGCAGCAACCCCGCCCACCTTTGAGAATTCCATGACTCAGGTAAAAGGGGCGGGGTCCTGCAGAAGTCTCAGAGCTAAGGTCACACTTGCTTTGCCACCCAGCCACCCCTGCTGTCCTGCTCTGTCTCTAGAAATGCACGCCAGGATGGGAGGGCACTGCCTTCTCTGCTTGAGCAAGGGACCAGCCTCACCATGGGGCAAAGAGGGGAAGCCACAAGAGGCCCAGAGAGGAGTTCTTGTGGTTTGGGTGACAGGGCAGTTGGAAGCTGCAAGCTCCTACCTCACTCAGCCTGCAGGGTGGGGAGCTTATGGAGCTGCTCTGGTAGGCGGGGCCAGGGGCTGGGGGCCAGGCCTGGACCTTCCCTTAGCAGATGGGAGGCTACACTCAGGCCAGCCAAGTCCGGCTGTATGGGTCGTGCACTGCCTAACTCCACACACACGCTTTGATGTGATGGCTGGTGGATGTGTGATGTGATGGCTCTCTCTCTCTCTCTCACACACACACACACACACACACGCACACATGCACACTTCATTCACACAGTCATCTTGAGAGTGATTTCACATCAATGTTCCGATATGTGCACTTTTCTTCTGCACTGTTTAAGATGGCAGCAGCAAAATAAAAGTGACTGTGGGCCGGGGCTCTGCTAAGTGGGGGAGTGGGTTTAGAAGGAAGAGCTGAATCGCCTTTCTTCTGAAACCCTTTTTCTAAGCCTGCTGCATGTTCCCCAAAGTCAGAATTATCATCCAAACCCTGACTGGGACCTACAGGAGCCAAGGGCACACTGCTCTGCCACCCAGCCATCGAGAGCAGAGCAGTGAGACACAGGGAGAGGGCCGCCGTCTCCAAGCCAAGGGCAGAGGCCTCAGGAGAAACCAGCTCTGCTGACACCTTGATCTTGCTCTTTCCAACCTCCAGGGAGGACATAAAAGCCTGTGGTTTAAGTCCCCTGGTCTGTGGCACTTGTCATGGCATCTGGAGCAGACTGCATGGGCTCCAAGTTGAGACAGGAGAAGGGGGTGTGAGTTAAATACTGGGGGCACGGCAGCGGTTTCAGGCTGTGCTCCCCACTCCCACCCTAGATGGGAGGCCCCCAGGGAGGCCCACACCCTCCTCCGCTGGTTCTAAAGCACCTCCTTTCTCTGCCCAGTTCCTGAAGGTTCAGCTCCTTCGAAACACACAGCGAGCCTGGATGGCCTTTAGGAAACACCTCCGCCCCACCCATCTCTGAGATGCTGTAGCTGCAGGAGGCACCAGAGGTGCCCAGACACGCACATATGACACACATGCGCACACGCACTCGCGTGCACGACAATATGTCATCTATTAAAATTCCACTTTTACAAACTTGTTTTAAAATTGCCCAAAGGACATGGAAAACAGCCCTGCTTTGAAGATGTGTGCGTTTTGGAAGGGCCGCCTCGGCCGACATCTGGTTTCCTTGTCCCTAGAAGACCAAGGCGGGAGGCTGAGTCTGGGCCCCTGCTCTCCGGTGGGGTTGGTCTAAAGGTGTTTCCACCCCCTGGACGCCCCACTGCTCTGCCAGCACCCATTCCAGGTGGGGGCTTGTGCTGACCTGGGGCTGGCAGTCTGTGGAGGGTTCTGAGCCCAGGCCTGGGAGGACCAGGGGCCGGGGTTCCTGGGACGCCGAGGACCACAGCCAGGGGCTGGGTGAAGTGTTCCTTCATAGGACTCTCCTTCCAAGGGTGTCCTCATCCCACACTCTCGGGAGCCCTGCTGGTTGGCTGGCCTTGGCAGGCAAACACTCTCCCAACAAAGAGCAGCCCCTCAGCTTCCCCAGCCCCGGTCTCCTGCATCCCTCACCCCACAGCCCCCTGCCAGCAACTCCCTCCCCAGCGCGGCACCCCGTGCCCTGGTCGTCCTCCCCATAATCCCTCGGGCAGAAGAGGGGCAGGGAGTGGGCACAAAGCAGAGTCACGAACGAGGGTTCTGCTTGTTGCTGTTCCCTGTGCCTCAGTCTCCTGTCTGTATAATGGGGATAACCTCGGGAGGTCTGCTCTGAGGTGGGATCAGGGGCCATGATGGCCCAGAGGGGAAGTTGGCCCACTGAGGCTGGGAGGAAGCTGCCACTTTCTGACCCCCAGAAAACTTATGGGAGCCCAGGAAGGGAGGACACGGGCTGGGCTGGTCTGAGGCGAATTCCTGGAGGAGGCTGGATTTAAACTGGGCCAACAGGGTGAGGCCTCCTCAGCGATGACCAGGACATGTGCTCTGCCCTGGCCACAGGCAGGGGTCCTTCTGCTCCCTCCACCCCCACCCATGAGGTAGACAGCCCCCTGCTGGGCCCTAGGCAGGGCTTTCCAGGGCTTGGGTGCTTCTCCACCCGCTCCCTCCCCACCCCTAGCTCCTCGGGGAAATTCCCGCTATGAGGCTGTCATCCAGGTGAAATCAGTGTGAAACCGACACTGCTGGTAGCCTGCTGGTGGCCGCTGCCACCACTAAGCCCCCTACCACCCACTGAGCCCCCACTGCCCGGGGTACTTCTCACCTCTTATCCCCAGTGTTCCTGCAGCCCTGCTCCCCGCAGGCTTGTCATCCCCCTTACAGACTGGGGACCCAGGCTGCACAGGTGCCCACTGGGTAGCCAGACCAGCTACTCTGAAGCCAGTTTCTTTCCAGATCCGCTGATCTCTGCCCCAGAAACAGTGGCCCTTGAGGGTGCTGCATGTGTGGGAGTCAGCTTCTGCTTTCTGGAACCTGTGGGCCCCAGCCCCCGGCCATGCTCATTAAAGTCACTCCTCCTGCCTCAGGTGCTCACTGGGGGCCTTACAGATGCCAGCATGGCGATGGTGCTGCCCTGAAGAACTTCATTGTAAAGGGCCCTGCCAGGAACTCCTTGGGCACAAAGGATGGGTGCTGTCTAACCAGCCTGGGCTGGACTGCCTGGCAAAGGCAACTTCTGAGCTTCACCTTATGGGGGGACAGGAACTGGCAGGGAGATAAGGAAGGGGAGAGGGAGATAAGGAAGGGGAGAGGGATCCAGGCAGAGTGTGGGCAGAGGCAGTGGGATTCAAATTAGAACCTCCCACGGGACATCTCCCTGCCCAGCCTGGCCCCACAGTGGGTTAATTAAATATAGCCGGGGCTCCTTTGGGACCATCAGCATCAGTCCCCTCATGGCTTGGGGTGGGGGCAGCGTTGAGGTCAGCATCATGAGGTTGGGAGCCTGTGAGACTCTGGGGTCCAAGTCTGGAGCCTGGGGATCCCTCCCAGGCTGGAGACTCCTCTCCGTTGTTTCCCTTGAGTTCCCCAGCCTGGCCGGGTGGGCCCCCTCAGGAGCCAGGCTGGGCTGGGCTGGAGGGGTTGTGCTCTGGCAAGGACAGATGTTTCCAGTTTGAGGGCTCGGTTGTCAGAAATTGTTTGTTCCCCACCAGACCCTGTTTCCTATTAAGCTGACTCCGGGAGATGGAGGAGCTGCTGTTCATCCACTCAGCCTGTGTGTGGGAGCCCCGGTGAAGATGGGACTGGGGAGGGCTGAGAAGTGGCTGTGGTGCCTCCACCTTCCAGGCCTCCTGGCCGTCCACAGCCCTCGTCCTGGGAACTGTCCCCTGTCTCCCAAGCAGCCTCATTCAACTGTAGAGTCTGAGGGCTGGGACTCAGGAGACCTCTAAGTGGGGTTCTCTGCCTTTCCCCCATGCCCTTGATCATAGCTTATACAGTTGGTTACCTGTCCGCCCCTGCCTCCCCCAGTTCCTTCTTCCTAAAAGAACGTGACTTATATTCTGACATTCACTCTCCTGCATACCACTGATCCATCCAGGCTCCAGATCCTGATTAGTTTGCCATGATGGTGGAACCCTCTCCTTGCCAACGATGCTTTAGGAATGGGTGTGAGAAGCAGGGCTAGGCATGGAAATGTGAGGGGACCACTGGGAGAGGAGCCTCACTGCCAAGCTGTGCCCTAGATGAGATCATGCCTTGATGCAACACCAGAAACTGTTGCAGCCCTCTTGTGACTATGAGGTGAGCCAGTCAGAGGGTGTCAGAGCTACAGATGGGCAGAGTCTGGGTCCTTAAGATGGCATTGGGCTGCTGCATTAGCCCTCTCTGGGGCTTCCTATCATGTGAAATAATACCAGCTGTTATTTATTGAGTGGATATCATGTTCTAGAAACTACGTACTGGCATATTTGACAAATACTCCTTTTTTTAATTTTATTTTTTATTTATTCATTTTTATGGAAGTATAGTCGATTTATAATATTTTGTTAATTCCTGGTGTACTGCACAGTGATACATATATATATATATTTCTTTTCATATTCTTTTTCATTATAGGCTATTACAAGGAATCAAATATAGTTCCCTGTGCTATATAGGACCTTGCTGTTTCAACACATATTTCTTGAGGTCAGGCACTGTTTTGGGTGTGGGATGCAGACGTGCAGAAATCAGACATAAATCCCTGACTCAAAGAATTTACATTCTCCATGCTTTAAGTATTATCTCACTGAAGACTCAAGTAACAGCGTGAGGTGAAGTGAGCGATTCCATAGTTTGGCTTATGCAACACACTCCCACCCCTGTGGACCGAGCTTTCCTAACACAGGCTAGAAGGCTAGCAGTTTCATTTTCTAGGCCCCCCCCACAGCTGGGGTCTGCATACATCCAGCTTTCCCCAAGCAGAGCCACCAGCAGAGACCAGGAGAGTGAGAGCGAGCACCGGGTGGCGGCAGGTGCATGGGCATCCGGGCAAGGTGGTGGTGCTTGGTTCCTCTGGGGCAGCTGTGGGCAGAGTTTAGTGACTGGTCTCTGAGCTACGTGGATGGGTGCTGAGGGTGGGGGGGGGGGGCAGCCACCACGCTGCCTCTCATTCCTGGGGAGCAATCGGCTTTCTCTTGGCTGTGTAGGATCTAAGCTTAGTTCCGTGGCCCACCCCGGAACTTGGTAGCTACCTAATACCCAGACATAAATCCTTTTCTGCCTCAATTACCTCCGGTAGACTATATGATTGCTGTAAATAACATCACCCGAAATGTGCCATTGAGCTTGAGGAGGTGGTTGGGTGGTAGATGGTAAGAATTCATCCACTGTGGGTGAAAAGCCAGTGTCCCTTGTTATGCAGTGGGGAAATATCAGGCCAAGCCGTTTCCTCCTGTGCTTAGGAAGAAGGCCACAGCCAGACATTGGGCTGAGTGCTGGGACAGGATGACTTTGGGCTCACTTCTTTGAGGAGGGTGTGTGGTGCTCTTTGCAGGGGAGCAAGACCCTGTGTGGACGATGGATAAAAGGGAGACCAGCAGGTGGAAACCTTCTTCACTCTGCAAAGAGCAGTGTTGAACCTTCCAACCCATGATACACCTTCCCTTATTTAGGGTTTTAATTTCACTCATTTTTTTAGGTTGATCCCTGGGCACGTAATGAGTTTTTTAAATGCTATTATAAATGGTGCACTTTTCAATTTTCATTTTGTAACTGTTCTGTTGCTAGCATATAGAAATATAAGTGATTTTTGTATGTGACCTGGTGTCCAGAAACCCTGCTAATTCTGCTAGTTTACTGGTAAATTTATTATTAACTTCTTATTGATTCTTTAAATTCTATATTGCTTTACAATTGTCAAGTTTCACACACATAATTTCATATAATCCCATCATAACTCTTTTTTTTAATCCTCTATCCCTATATTACTGGTAGATTCTTTTAGATTATCTACAATAATTGTCATCTGCTCATGATGACAGCTTATTCTCTTTCCACCCAATCCAATCCATTCTTTAAAAAAAAAAAAAAACAAAAACAGTGTTATTGCAGTGGGCTAAGACCTGAAGTACTATTTCCCCCTAAAATATGGTGAGGCTTTGGAAAGAATTTCACAGAGGACACCTGTATACTTACCATCTAGATTTTACCAGGCTTACCATGCTTGTTTTATCACACATCCATCAATCCATCCTTTTTTTCTTTTTGTGATGCATTTCAAAGTAGTTGCAGACAATACTTCTGCCTTGTACTTTGGCATTCATTATCATTATCTAGTATCAGTTTTTAAAATTTATCTTTCGGGGGGAGGTAGTTAGGTGTACTTATTTATGTTTAGAGGAGGTACTGGGGGATTGAACCCAGGACCCCATGCATGCGCTCTACCACTTGAGCTATGCCCTCCCCGTCTTGAAAAGAAGTGTTAATGGACATTATTCTCTTGCTCTCAGTCTGAAAATTTTTTGATATTTTAAGTATGATGTATTTGCTGTAGGTTTTTTAATAGATATCTTTATCAGATGGACATTTCCTTATTTTTCTAGTTTGCTAAACATTTATATCACTCAATGATTGTTGAATTTTATCAAAAAATTTTGTCCATGTCTATTGTTATTTACTTTTCCTTCTTTATTCCCTGAATGTGAATGACTCTGATTTTCGAATGATAAATCCACTTTAATCGTGCTGTATTTTTGTGCATTGCTTTTCATATATTGTTGGTTTCTATTCATTAATATCTTGTTTAGATCTTTTCATCTACAATAATGAGAGAGATTGGTCTGTAATTTTCTTATACTTTTCTTGTCAGACTTTTGATATGTAAGGTTATGCTGATTTCATAAAATCAGTTTGGAAGTTTTCTATTTTCTGGAAGAGTTTGTGTAAGATTGGCATTGTTTCTCTTAGATGTTTGGTTGAATTCATTGGTGAAGCCATCTGGGCTTGTAGATTTCCTTGTGGGATTTTTAAATTACGGGTTCAAGCTAGGCAATAGATATTGGATGATTCCAATTTTCAAGATCTTCTGATGTCAGTTTTAGAAAGCCATTTTTTCTTTAAAAAAGACATTCATTTTATCCAAAGTTTAAAAACAGATTTATTGAGGTAATTGACATACACAAACTGCACATATGTAAAATGCACAATTTGATTAGTTTTGTCGTATGTGCACACTCCTGAAATCATCACTCCACCTAGATTTTAACATGTATTAGTATCTATAATTTCCTCTCAAATATTCTTAACGTCTGCCTGATCTGAAGTAATTTGCCCATTTTCACTTGTGAAACCAGCTGTTCCTCTGTCCCTCCTCCCTCCTGGGTTTCATTTGCTTTTTTTTTTTTTTAAATTTCTAGGTGGTTGCTTAGAGAATTAATTTTCAGCCTTTCTTCTAACATATGTATTTAACCATATAAATTTATAAGCACTAGTTTTAGTTGCAACTCAAATTTTTCTTCTTAAGTTTTAATATGGGGTATTTTCATTATTCAGTTCAAAATATTTCAAATCTTCTTTTGAGTTCTTCTTTGACAGATGGTTATTTAGAAGTCTATTTAACTTCCAAATATATGGGGATCGTTGCATTATCTTTCTGTAATTGATTTCCAGCTTAACTGCATTGTGGTTAGAGAACATATTTCACTTGAATGAACTCTTTTGACGTTTGCTGAGACTTGCTTTACTGTTCAGCATACAAATTGTGGTGTGTGTGCCATTTGCATTTGAAAAGGAAGCTGTTGAGTGTAGCGTTCCACTTGAATCCACTTGGCCAAGTTTTCTAAATGGTCCATATGGTGGTTGTTTTTATTTTTATTTTTGTTTTTTCACTGTGTTAAATTCTTTTTCTTCTTCCAGTTCTATTGAGATATAGTTGACATATAGCACTGTGTAAGTTTAAGGTGTACAGCACAATGATTTGACTTACATCATGAAATGATGACCACAGTAAGTTTAGTGAATATCCATGATCTCATAGATACAAAATTAAAGCAATTTAAAACATGCTTTCCCTTGTGATGAGAACGCTTAGGATTTACTCTTTTACATTGCTAGTACTGGAAGTCTGTACTCTACTGGTGGTTTTAAAATCAAGCCCAATAATCTTTGTCAACACCAAAGCATTAGCCTATTTACATTTAATATAATAATGGTTTTATCACATGTATCTTTTTTTTAAATTGAAGTACAGTCAGTTTACAATATTGTGTCAATTTCTGGTGTACAGCATAATAGTTCAGTCATACATATACATATATTCATTTTCATATTCTTTTTCATTATAGGCTATTACAAGGTATTGAATATAGTTCCCTGTGCTGTACAGTATAACCTTGCTGTTTATCTATTTTATATACAATAGTATCTGCAAATCTCGAACTCCCAATTTATCCTTTCCTACCCGCTTCCCCTCCTGGTAACCATAAGTTTGTTTTCTATGTTGGTGAGTCTGTTTCTGTTTTATAAATAAGTTAATATCTTTTTTTTTTAGGTTCCACATATAGGTGATATCATATGGTTATTTTTCTTTCTGGCTTACTTCACTTAGAATGACAATCTCCAGGTCCATCCATGTTGTTGCAAATAGGATTATTTTATTATTTTTTATGGCTGAGTAGTATTCCATTGTATAAATATACCACACCTTCTTTATCCAGTCATCTGTCAATGGACATTTAGGTCACTTCCATATCTTGGCTGTTGTAAATAGTGCTGCTGTGAACACAGAGGTGCATATATCTTTTCCTCTTGATATATGCACAGGAGTGGGATTGCTGGATCATATGTAAGTCTAATTTTAGTTTTTTGAGGAATCTCCATACTGTTTTCCATAATGGCTGCACCAAACTACATTCCCACCAGCAGTGCAGGAGGGTCCCCCTTTCTCCACAGCCTCTCCAGCATTTATCATTTGTATCTTATAACCTGCTTTCTATTTGCCCCACCACCTATTCTGTTTTTCTTCTCTCCTTTTCTAATCTTGTAGCTCTTAAATCTGTCCACTGAATTATTCCATCTTCTTTCATTAGCTTAAAAGTTAAACACTTTCACTAATATTTATTACAATATGCATTGTAGATGTATCAAAGTCTAATATTAAATGAGATTTTTTTCTAACCCTCTTTCTGGATAAGCAGAACTCTTAAACCCTATTTAAGCCCTCCCCAGCTACATATATTTACTTTCATAATTTTAATATATATTTAAAGCTTCATAAGACACAGTCATTGTTTTACGTAGTATTTATGTTGACCTGAACATTTATCATTTTTGTTGCTCTTCAACCCTTCCCGAAGCTCTGTTCTTACATTTGGGATCATTTTCCTTCTGCCTTCAGAATACTCTTTTAATTTCCCTTTAGGGTATGTACGCTGATGAATTCTTCCAGTTGTTTGTCTAAAAATGTCTTTATTTACTTCTTCATCCTTTCAGGATATTTCCCCCAATTAGAAACTTCAAGGTTGCAGTCATTTTCTTTCAGCACTTCAAAGGCACTATATTTCATTGTTTCTGCTAAGTTAGCTGTCAGTTTAATTGTTGCTCCTTTGATGGTAATTCCTCTCTTACCCACCCCTCACCCCCCAGCAGCTTACAGGGTTTTTTTTCCCTTTGGTTTTCAAGTTTTACTATGATGTGTCTAAATGTGCAATGTGTTTTATCTATCCCACTTGAGATTTGTTGGGTCTTCATGAATTTATGGCTTGATACCATTCATGAGTTTTGGAAAAGTTCTGGGCCAATATTTATTCAACTATCCTGTTCTTTTACTCTTTTGAGATCCCAAGTACCCTTAGGTCAGACAGACATCCTCACTGTATCCTTTGTGTCTCTTAACTTCTATTTTCTATCTTTCTGACTGTTTATGTTTCTGATTTTTTACCTTACTCATTCTCTTCTCAGTTGTGACTAATCTGCTTGTAAATCCATCCACTGAATTCTTTTTTTTTTTTTTAGGAAGGAGGTAATCAGGTTTATTTATTTAATGGAAGTACTGAGGATTGAACCCAGGACCTCATGCATGCTAGGCAAGTACTCTACCACTGAGCTATATCCTCCCCCCATCCATTGAATTCTTAATTCTTGTTATATTTTTCAGTTCTAGAATCTCCATTTGGTCCCTTTTTATTGTTTCTAATTCTCTGAAATTCTTAGGCATGCTTTTTCTCTTCTCTCTTTTTTTTAAACACACAAAGCGTAAGTGTTTCAAGTTCTGTGACTGAGACATCTGGAGAGAGTGAGGGTATTTTTTTCCCTCTGATGGCTTAATTCATGTAACTTATATTGTTTGGGCTTCTCATATACCTGGATATTTCTGATCGTAACAGAAATAATCTGAGGCCTTGGGTTATGCTCCTGTCTTAAGTCAGCTTGGGCTGCTATAACGAAATACCATAGACTGGGTGGCTTAATCAAGATACAGTTATTTCTCAGTTCTGGAGGCTGGGAAGTCCCAATATTAAGGTGCTGGATGAGTCCATCCCTGGTGAGGGCTCTCTTCCTGGCTTACAGACAGTGGTCTTCTTGCTGTGTCTCCACATGCTTGAAAGAGAGATTTCTCTCATGTCTCTCCTTCTAAGGGCACTAATCCCATCACGGGGGCTGCCACCCTCATGACCTCATCTCAGCCTAATCACCTCCCAAAGGCCCAACCCCCTAACACCATCACGTCGGGGCTTTGGGCTCAATATGTGAAATTTGAGGGATACAAACAGCCCAGAACAGCTCACTTCCTCCAGGGAGAATGCACATTTGCTGATTAAGCACCTGGGGGCACTAGCAATCTGGTTTCACCTCAATCCACGTTTAGGGGCTGAGGTGATTGAGAAGCTGGGCCACAGTATCTATGGATTGTCTACTGATGGTAATGGAGGACTAGGTAATCCAAACCAAGGGCAGCTTGTCTTCTGGAGGGGGCTGCTGCCAGCTCCAGAGGCTGTGTCTGAGTAGCTGGCACTTTTGACAGCTTTGTGAAGTCAGGACAGTAAGGGCTGCCACATGTGACCTGACCAAGGTGGGGTCGGGAGCTCCTGATGAATCTCCATTGCTTTGGGTGGATATACCCTAATAAGATGAAATTTTATGCTTTGAGTTCTTAAAAAATAAGAATGCATTATTTGCTGTGGATTGTGCTATCATCCATTCCTCAGCTTTTCATATTCATAGGAAGCTTGGCTCTTCACCAGAGAATAGAAACTAACCTCCTTGACTCCTGGAGACAATGTAGGACATTGGAGTAGCCCTGAATTTGGCATCAGAGTGCCCAAGGATCAGTCCCTAATATCAAGTGGCAGCTACTGAAACTGCAGGCACGGTGCCTGGAGGGAATTAAGAGACCCAAAGGGTTGACCTTGCAAACTCAAGCCTATAACGTATCAGCAAGTACCACAACTCTGTAATTTATGGCTCCGGAAAGCAGACTCAGTTATACAGAAAGCTTTAACGCTGAATGCAAAACCCCAGCTCCCCAGAACTTACGACAGTATGTTGCCTTAAGAATGATAAATTAAGAAACTTAGGGCCTAAAAGCACTCCCGTACTGAACGTTCCTCTTGGTTGGACCTTAACAAGCTGGAGGAAGAAGGTGCTGAGTGTTCTGATGCTGGTCCTACATCCTTCCCTCTCCATCTTCCTCTTCTCCAGCTCCTGCAATTTCCTTCCAGGGGAGAACACTGTGCGTGTAGTGTACTTTCCGTGCTTCACTCTCAGGGACTTTCTTTTCTTTCCTTCCTGTCTTTGTCCTTGAGCTGCTCCATATCCCCACTGCCATGTGCACTGCTGAATGGTGGCCAGCCTGTGATGCTGACCTTGCAAGGCTGTTGTTCACAGATCCTCTAACACCAGCCTCAATGGGTGACTGTGGAAACCAGAGTTATAATTTTGCATCTTTTTTGCACAGTGCCTTGAACTCTTGGTAGGGAAGGTGCCACTGAAAGGGACGTGTTCTTTTAAAAATAAATACTGTGGAAGAACACTTTGTTGGTAAGATCACATACTACAATAATAACTTCATGTCTTGG
Organism: Camelus ferus; assembly: GCF_009834535.1. Lineage (NCBI taxonomy): Eukaryota > Metazoa > Chordata > Mammalia > Artiodactyla > Camelidae > Camelus > Camelus ferus. The sequence goes on from NC_045725.1 coordinate 15,376,569, forward strand.
GTAAAATCAGGTGTTAATTTACATTCAAACACATGATGGTCCTGTATTACCTCGTCCTACACATTTTTACTTTGTGGAAAACAAAAACATTCCTAAGTAAATTAATGCAAGTGTAATTCAAGTTTATCATTTAAATTTATTGTCAGGTAATGAATCTTTCACAAAAATAGAGAGACTCCTGGAGGACTTGCAGAGCTGAGGCAGTGATGCAGCGGTGTCTGGAAGTGTGGACTCACGCGCTGCCTCTGAGGCTGGAGCCCCAGCTGAGCTGTTAGACCAGCGAGCACGTCTGCTGCGTGGTTAAATAAAGGGGCGGGGCGTGGAGGAAGAGACCACTGGAGAATGGGCCTGGCGGCCTGGAGAAGAGACTGTGGGAGGCCCTTGATCTGGGCTTACTTGGTGGTTTGCCCTCTATGACTGAGTTCTGGGGGACTGTCTCTCCTCTGGTCACAGGATCTGACAGTCCTGCAGCCCAGTGATTGTCCCGCAGCCCTGCCCGGCCCTCAGTCTCCTAAGATAGCCCCATGGTCCTTACCAGAGGCTTGGCTGCTCCATGTGACCCTTTAAAAATTTTGTGTTTTGATTTAAAGGAAAGGAAGCAAATCAAAATGCTTTGGAAACAAATTAAAGCTACTATCATTTTCCCACATAAGAAATAAAAATGATTGCTACCTGAAATAGGTAATCACATCATTTCCCCCTTCTGACTGAGAGGACTGCTCCTTCCACCTTCAAACTGCCTCTCCTCCAAGCCAGACTAACAGAAGCCATTCACATGTCTCATCTGCTGGTCTGAGGCAGCTGTTCGTGTAGACACGTCAGAGGCCTGAATGGAACGAAGGCCTGAGGTGGCGGCGGGCAGGCTGCACGTGCCTCCTGGGTCCACCCACCAGAGATGGCCCTTTGTAAGTCAGCCAACCTCAGGGAGCTTTGGTCTCAGTCCCTGTCCTGACGATAATGAAATCTCCTGGCCGACCTCAAAAGTTGCTGGAAGGACAGAGCAGCCAGGCTATCCATGGGTGGAAACCACACAGATGTGTACTGACCTGTGGGAGTGTTTGTAGCCTTTTCCAGAGCTCAGTGTGAGAGAAGATGGTGCCTCTTAGGCCCTGAGAAGACAGTGATGGACCAAAATGACTCAGGCTCCAGCCCAGGGACATGGGGACAAGGGAGAAGCTGGCTCTTGATACAGATTCAACAACAGCAGGTTGAAACAGGTGCTCAGCCTCGTCTGGGACCGTGTGCTTTCTATGCAGAAAAGCAGAGAGTTTTTGTGTCTTTGAGAATGAAACTAGGCCACAAAGAGGCCGTGGACCCAGTGCCTGACCGGAAAGGCCCGCCCGCCTCTGCCCTCAGTGCTCACTGCTCTGCTCAGGGTGACCCAGGAGGCTGGTTCCCTCAGAGAAGCTCCTTCCTCCAGCTCAGGGACCAAACTGTGGATCCCACAGGCTCCAAAGAGTTTAAACAAAGTCAGAAACAAAGGGAAAAACATGTTTTTCATCCCATGTGGAATACTGTATTAATCAAATTGGTCTCCTTTTTCTCCTATTAGTCTGGTTGAAGAAAAAAGACTGCTTTCAAAATGAAGCTTTTCTTTTCCCAATGATTAATACAGAGTGGATTAACTTAATTTGTGCTAGACTCCAGTTTAATTCAGCTACAGCTCAGAGGCCAAATCCACAGAAAAGTTAATCTGGGCTTCATGAGAAGGAACCATTTCTTTCTTTGAGGGGAAGATGCAGAGGGTCTAAAGGCTTATATCCAACTGCCCGGGCTTATATCACAGGCCCTCTGAAAGGCAATCACACACGCGCGACTTCATTTCCTTACTAACTCCTGTCCTGTCATCTTTTCAGACTGATATTTCTCAATGTTGAAAGAAACACGCACACACACACAGACACTAGACCAAAACAGAAATCTTGAATGTGCAAAAAAGAAAGAAAGAATGTACTGGTCAAGTGTTATATGCCTAAGGCATCAGGTTCCTGGAAAAGCTCTAGATTTTTGGTTCAGAAATAAAACTGCATGTGAAAGAGCAGGTTTCACATTTATTATTGTCGTGTACTCCCCTCCCCCACTTTGCGCTATCATCTAAACTAAGTGATCTATTGCCAACTGGCACTCATTTTCCAAACCCAACTGTGCAAGGGAAACATGCCTGTGTGATCTTCTTTAATAGAAGATGCACCAGGGAATCTGTCTACCTCTGTTTCCCAGAAAGCAAATAACTAGGAAGGCTGCTTGGCTGGAGGGGGTGAGGGCGGGAGATGGCGTCCAGCCCTCAGTCAGAATCCATCGTGAACAGCTGGATGTCCTGCGGGTTCCAGTACAGGCCCACGGCTGAGTTGTACACCAGGGACCAGACATAGGGGATAAAAAACTCCTCAGGCTGCTCCTCTTCCACATATTTGAATTTCAGTTCTGGAAATTTCTGTAACGAAAACAAAATGATTGGATAAATCTCCCAGTCCCAAGCAGAAGCAGGCGTGGTTTTGAAGTGGTGTGTGGCGCGCCTGGAGCCCACCTCCCCTGACTGGTCACAGGGCCTGCGAGCCCTGGGGCCAGAAGACCCAGCTTCCAGATGACTCCGGAGCACGTGTGCTCACCTGCAGGAAGGACAGGGGCAGCGGACGGCAGCCGGCCGCGAGGAGCAGGGACGAACAGGGGGCGACGTGGGATGAGAAACATCAGACAGGAAATGGCCCACTTGGGCTCTGTGGAGGGGGAGGCCGCAGTGACTCCCCGCTGAGCTCGGGGGAAGCTTGGGTCTGGCCCTACAGACGCTTCCAGGTGACCGGGTTGCTCTCTGCGGCCCCAGTGGAGGACTGAGAACACGTGCAGCTTTGAGGTCCCGTCAGCAGCGCTTCCATCGCAGCGTTCCACCAGGATTCGGGGTTTGGATTTTTTTATTTCACTCCTGACCTATTTATTCCAGCCAGGGCGGAGGAAGTGAGTCTCCTTCCGAGAGCCTGAGTTGCCGCTGGGGTCTACGGAAAGCCTCCGGGCCGCTTCCCGGGCCGAGGCGACTCCGGCCCGAGTGGCTGTGGTCTGGTGACCTGTGTCCCAGGTGGGGCGGGGAGAAGGGGGCAACAGTGACAGAAGAGGAGGGTGCGGCGGAAGGGGAGAAAGGGAGCAACGCACACACAGAACGCATGGCTCACAAGGGCAGATTTTTATCCAGTGTGTTTGCTGCTGTATCTGCAGACATGATTTGATGACTGAATCAATGAAGCAGTCAACCATGTAAGGACCAACCATGTCCCAGGCACACGGGTAAAGGCTTCACATCTACTGCTGTATTCAGTTCCTCTTACATGAGTCATTCATTCATCATGCTGGTTGAGCGTCTGCTCCTCTGCACCCGGTGGGCGCCAGGGCCTCGGGATACAGGGTGAGCAGCCGCACCCTGTTCCTGTCCTCACTGAAGGTGCGTTCACAGAGACAAACGGAAGCAGCAGCAGCAGCAAAAAAACAATAAGAGAGTAGTAGGAAGGGAAGGACAAGAGGCTCAGAGGCCTGCGGGTGGTGGAGGGGCAGCCGGTGGAGAGGGAAGTGTGTTCCTCCTGAGGGAACAGCACGGACGGAAGGGGAGGGGCAGAGGAAGAGTGAGCCCTGCTTGGCAGGGCCCAGACAGGAGGACAGGAGCTGCGGGAGCCACATGAAGACTCCTTGCCTCTGAGCTAAGGTTCTGGAAGCCGTTTAAGGGCCTCAGAAGGGGGTCTGATGAGAGTGGCTCTGTGCAGGGACCACTCTGATCACAGGGGGATAAATCCAGGGCACCTGGCAGGGACAGGGCCTGGTCCAGGTGAGGGGCATGTGGCCTGAACAAAAATGACACTAGTTGGGTAGATTTAAAAGATATTAAACACAAAGGAGGGGGGGCAGGGGAGAAACACACACACACACACACACACAGAATTACAGATTTTGAAAATCATCATTTGCAGTAATTAAGACTAAACATCTTAGTGCTGGATCCTCAAGAGTTCCAGAATGAGGAGAGAGGGGCAGAGTTAAGCAGGAAATGCTTCGTGGCAAGATGAGTTTTGAGCTACATCTTGAAAAAGTGGGTAGGCAGGAATCCATCCAAAGGAAGGTCCTCTGATCATGAATGTGACTTCAACATACCAGAGACAGCACAGTCCCTGTTTGCTACGGCTTTTTCATGAAACCAACTCTATTCCACGGCTTCCAGGGCGTAGGCAATTACAGAATATACACAAGTGGGTTTTACAAGTGGCCCCAACTCGAGCACTACCTACCCCTATGTCCTCCCTCATGCTCTATACACTTTATACTTTGTAAAACTACTCTGGTTTAATGAAAACCCAAGCCTTTTCAGACCATCAGTGTTTCGAGTCAGCTCTTCACCATCAGGGTAGGCTGGAAGTCTCAGTGCGGGCCAACGGCAATGCTGATTACAGCGCGGGGAGTGACTCCTCCCAGGGGCTCGTGGGGTCAGTCTGGCTGACAGAGTTAGATCAGCTCGGGGACATGGTACCACATCCAGCACTTAATGATCGAACTGAAAATCAACCAGGTCCCCGAGCTTTCCACTCCCTTGTCATCCACTCACTAGGCCCCTTGGGTCTCTCCCGCCCTGGGCCCACATCTGGGTGCACCATAACCACTCAGCAGCTGGGTTTTCTCTGCGGGCCCGGAGCCCCCGGCATCCTGGATGGGCTTCCTCACAAGCCCTGCGCTGCCCCGGCCTGGCGTGGGGTCCTTGGGTATGGGGACAGGGCTGCTGGAGGTGGAGTAAGTCTTTGTCACAGGATCACGTGTCTTATAGGTAGCAACACAGTGATCTTCTTTTCCATGAAAAATCTGCATTTCTAGTAAGAGGGTGCAGCAAGCAGCTGCCACTAACCGAGCACTCCCCGAGCACCAGGTGGGTCTGGAAGCTCCCCAGGCACAGGGTGGTCAGTCAGCACAACATCCTGCTGAGGCCGCTATGGCCAACCCCACCGAAGGAAGGTGAAGAGGGCCTGGAGAGCTAAGCAGCTCGCTCACACAGCCTGGGGGGTGGAGTCGGGGGTGGGGCCTGGGTCTGACTGGGCGGGAGAGTCAGTTTGAAAGGCGACACCGCAGTCACAGCCACCCGAGTGCTTTGTCCTAAACTTCAGTTCTCCTCGGCTCCATGGAGTCCTTCGGGGTTAGTTCTGTGTTCCTTCACCATGTGACACAGAGTCTGGCCACTACTGGTCTTTAAAGAAATGACCAAACCCACAGTGATATCAATAACCAAGAAAGGATGGGGGGCTGTGTTTAAAGAAGAAAAGAAATTTGCCCCCTAATAATGAGGATGAAAGTCCCAGTTCTTGGAATGGCCTTAACTTGAGAAAACCTCTCATTCTGTCCTGGAGAGAAGTGAGGGGGCCAGGAGTGCAGAGGGGGTGTTTGAAAAGGCCCCCCGGCCCCCTCTTTGCTGCCTTCAGCTGGAATAATAACACCCTACATTTCTAAGTGGCAATGTCACCAATAAGATGCACTCCTTGTTGTCAGACATAAAAGTGACTAAAAGATGTGAAACCTTTTCTCCACCCAGTGACATGTTTTGGGGTTTTCCTACGAAGGATGGCCTTGGGAAAGGATGTGAGGCTGCTCACACGAGACTGCTCTCTGGATCTCCAGGGAGGGTGGGATGGGAAATAAGACAAGCAGAGTGCTTTCCTAAGAATCCTTTCCAATTGAATTAAAGGAGCTCAGGCAAGAGCCGCTCAGGGGGGTGACACTACGTTTATGTGCTGGCACTAACTGCCCTCATGGTTTTGGGGAAGTTCTGATGGCTCTCCAGTCAGGAAAGTAATGAGTCAAAGACAGCCTTTAGATCGTACACAGGCAGAGCTAGGAAAGGGCCACCAGGAGAAGCCCGGGGCACCCCCATGACGAGCCTTCCCACTACCTGGTAGAAACAGCTGAAGATGCCTCCTTTTCACTCTGGCGCCAGTTTACCTCAAAACAATAATCCATCTCAATCTGGAGTAAATGTAGTTAACAAAAATCTCAATGTAGGGTGACACCCAGAGCGGCAAGAATATCCAGATATAATATATAACAGTACGTGAAAATAGTATAAAATGGTATAAACTTTACCCAGCAAGAGCAGACAAATATTTTCATTGTGAAGTCTTCTGGTGGATCAATGATTACTTCTATAGAAGTTCTCCATAAAAACGCAATGAATTCAGAGGTTACGGCTAATGTTCATAGCTAACATAACCAATTACTGATCATGTGGCAGGCGTGTTCAAACACCGGACACATAGCTACTCATTTAATCTTTGAAGTAACTAGAAAAAGCACCTGACAGGCAGGTGGACGATCTGATGCAGCCCAAACCTTTCCCATCCATTCATGCATCAAGTGCTTGCCGAGGGTCTGTGTGCAGCAAGCACGGTACCAAAACTACAGACGCACACAGTCTCAGTGTTTAGGAGCTGACAGTCTAGTCCTTGTCACCTGGGTGACTTGGGACAAGTCTCCTACCCTCACTCAGGCTCAGGCTCTTAAAAGACAGAGTTTACTCCACTCTGAGATTGTGAATTCAACCATTCTACTTCACAGGGTTGTGACAATCACATGCGATGAGCCACATGTCAACTTTTATACTTTTACTTTCTCCGGTGCCTAACACAGAATAAGCACTCGGTAAACGCTGGCTGTTAGCACTGACATTACAGTGATCCGCAAATGGAAGGCGTGGTCTTACTTTAGAACTTTCAGCAACCAAGTCTAAAGGCTGGAAGTACCACCCCTGGCCTGGTCCTAAGCCCATTTCTCTCACTCCACCCGACTGGACACATCTCACTTGACAACCCTGTTTCCTGACTCTGGTATTAATCACAGAAACATAGAGAACCTGGGCCTCCCCATGTGAAAACCCAGAAACAAGGGCTGACAAATGGCTTAAAGCGACAAACTCATCTTCATTAACATTTTTAAAGAACAAAGTTATGTCACTGAGAGAAGGCAGGTTCCGAAGAATTGCCTTCTGTCTGTCTCCGAGTCATCATTCGTTGAACAGTGAGCTCAACGAGCAAACGCATTAACTGCAGATCTGCACACAGTCCTGGGAGGCAGCTATCCAGGCCGACTGGAGGCAGGGACAGGCCCTCGGGTGAGGTTATGGCTACGGTAAAGCGAACAGAAGGGTCACCTCTAAGACATATCTGACATTAGCTTCACGGCCTCCCTGGAGGATTACGGGGCACGTTCAACAACATCCATAAAGAAGCCAGGGCTGTGGCATCTGACCTCCGAGCTGCATGGTGCCTGGGCAGCTGACGTGACCCAGGAGTGAGGACGCCACCCAGCTGGGCGCTCAGGGGAAGTGACATACACTCAGAGCGCCCTGGTGTCAGGTACTTCCCACCTCACCCATGACCACCTGTAACAAAACCAAAGTGGCAGCTCTCAGCTTACTGGGTGATCCCCCTCACAGCAATCGGGGCTTATCTTGTTCACGTGTTAGCTCACTTGGGCACCATCTGTCTCCCCAGAATACAGGCCCCCAGAGGGCAGGGGCCTTGTGAGCACCTGGCAAACTACTGACACTTGGGACATGTTGTTGAATGAGTTAAATGAATGAGTGCCTGACTTCAAATCCACACATAATCCTGTGACACCAGTCTTATTAACTCTATTGGATGGATAAGAAAGCCAAGATTCAAAAGGCTAAATGATATGCCAAAGAGGACAGAGCTAGTAAGTGGTGGAGTTGGGGTGGAACGGAACCACACCTGTCCACCTGGCCTCTGCAGAGTCAGTCAGGAGCTGTCTGGCCGTGCGCTTCTTTACAATGTCTGTATCTGATATGGGTGCTCGGTTTCCATGTCTTTCCAGTAACGACAGTGAGCCTCAGACACCACTTCCATGTCCCCCAGCCACTAAGTCACTTCTCCCTTGTGCCTAAGTGCCCTCATGGGAAGCGATGGAGCTGACTTCCAGCCCTGGAGTCCAGGTGGCCCCCGGCTAGAGGTCAGGAGGCCTTGGCTGTCTGGGTTCAGCTACTGACACGCTGGGCAGGTTGGGGCAAGTCACAGAATCTCTCCAGGACTCAGTTCTCTCACCTTGTGTAAAATGAAGGACCTCTGAGCTCCTTCCCATTCTACTGGGTGTGGTTTTATGAGATGACCCCAGTGTGTCAGGTCTACACACTTGTCCTCACTGCATGCCTCCCAGGCTCTGCTGGGTGGACCTGGAGAACGGGCTAAACGAGTCAAGTTCAGTGGCCACCCTAAAGTCAAGCACGTGCTGGTTTCTACTCGGCCAGGCTTCACCTGGTGGTAGCTCAGGCGAGAGGGTAAAAAGCTGAAGGTTTCTGAGCTGTCTGGTATGCTGACATCAGATGGTATTAAAGGCTAAGATTCCCACAACTGCTTAAAACCCAAGACAAACATGAGGCTGCGTTTGAGCTGCCGTGGCCTGCGAGCTCGCGGCTAAGTGGGCTGAGGTCCCAGGCGTGGCCACGTCTGTGCTGACGAGTGAAGGCCCGGACCCTTCCACGGAGTGTGTGCTGCTGGACACGGGACAACCAAGACAGCAAGTACAGACAGAGTGACACGGACGTGCTCCCACTACCAGCCAGACCCGAACACGGCAGACAGCACACCCGCGGGCCCCTCCATCCCCAGTACCTGCCCCTTCCTCCTCGGGGGAACAAGTCAGCTGCGAGGTATCATTTCTTGGGCTATTTGCTTGGAACTTTTTATCAACATTTAAAAGGTTCAGCAAGGAGGATAAAGCATAAATAGCAAGAAGAACAAGCGCATGGTCTCCAGGACAGGCTCCAACAAAGCTAACGTTAACCAAGCACAAGTGAAGTGCTTTCTCTTTCCTGCAGTGAGCTGTTTTTTAAGACAGTGTACTGGGTACATTTTAAAAGGGTGAATAATAGGCATAAATTATAAAAGAGTTTAGCAAACACTCTTCAGTCAACCTGACAATGTGAATGCAGCCTCTGCAGAACTAGCTGTGTCCAAGCTGCCTTGAACTTGACCCCTCTCCCAAGTCTACCTGCCTATTGAGCCAAGAGCGCGCCAACATGAGCTGAGATTGATACGGACATTCTTAAAAACATGTGGTCCTCTAATACGTCTCAGAAGTCCAAGAGCTAAGGAAAAGAAAGACGAAAGGTTTTATTTAGCACTAATGACCCTGGGGACACATTTTGTCAAGATTCAGTCTAAAAAATGTCACAGTCTGAATGTCAGATGCACCACCCAGAAAAAGTCACTCTTTCCCTTGTGTTCTTGTCAAAGCTGTGGAGAAGGGTGATGCCATCCTGTGACGGCTCACGGAAGTCCAGCGTCCTCACTGCAGAGCATCTTCACCCCTGACTCGGACAGCAGGGCCCAGGCCGCCGGGGCCTTCTCGGCTCTGACGCTGTCCTCTCCTCCCCACCGTGTCTCCTCTCTCGCCTTCTCAGGCTCCATCAGTGACTGCTGGGTGGATGTGCTTGAGGGCCACTAACACTCTGGGAAAGCGGAGGAGGGGCTCTGGGGGGACACACACTTTGACCTGACAGTTATGGCAAGGGGCTGGCAGAGGGCGGGCTGCTGGTCACCGCAGTTTCTGGCTTTTGCTCCTCTCTTTCTGAGTCTTGTGACTCAGCGCAACAAGGAGGGAAAGCCCATCTCGCAGGCTTGGAGCTTGGTCTCAATCCAAAGCTACTTACAACAATCTTGTTGTTTTGATTTTTGGAGCCAGAGGTAATGCTAGACTCTCGAGTTTGGCCGGAATGTTTTTATCAGCTCCAGTGAATCAACCCACCACAGTGGGACATCCAGACGCCCAGCCCAGAGACAAAGCAAAGGTCTGATTTGGTGGTTGAGACTCGGGTATAAGAAGCAGACCAAAAGCTTTAAAGAGCGTCTCTGCTGTCAGCTATGTGATCTGGTGAAAACCCACAGGAAGTTCAGCGAACAGATGCAGGGCTCGACTGCAATAATTTTATTACCACAAAAGTTCAGTAGAGCTTTCCCTTCCACCTGAAAATTATATAGATAGCATCAGAAACTCTAGCAAGCACCTGGCAGGGCTCCAGGAAGTTTAGTGCAATTTACAATCAAATATCTCGACGGCACATTAAAAAAACAATTCTTTCAAAGGCCACATCAAGCCTCTGGATAGACAAGTGATGGGTGATGGTGGGTAGTGAGGCAGCGGGGAGCTGGTGTGGGGTGGGATGGGCGAGGTGGGTTACTGCTGGCAGTGCACACAGTGCTGGCAGCGCACACTGTGGAGGGTAGGTTCTGTACAGATGAAAAGTCAACTGGTTTCAAGATCCTGTCATAAGATAGCAAGGGAGGCATTTACATGCAACTCTTTTACCCAGGGGTGAATTTGAAGATGATTATCCAGTTTCCCTCCATTCCTTCTGTCATATAGCCTCACTGTGTCATGCTGGGTCCTTCAATTAAACGCTGGGGAAGCACCAACTATACACGAGGCATTGTGCTACACTGAGGCTGTAGAGGAAAGAAAGGGGAACAACCGCTGCCCCTCTAACAGGAGGGATAATTTAGAGGCGGACTAGGAAGAGGGGGAGCGGGACACAGGATGAAGAACAGTGTTCCGGAAGGGGCGCCTGGCTCCACCGGGTGGTGGGGGGGTGAGATGCCAGGTGGGCTCGACAGCCAACTCTAGAAGCATCTCTACAATCAGTTCAGCTGAACTGGGGTCTGAACGAGCCTGAGCCTGAACTACATTCCACGTTTCATAGAATGCACTACCAAAGTATCAAATATTATTACTTAACTGACAAAAAGGAAACAGGCACTGGTCCGTGAATTACAGCAACACGGAAGGTGAAACAGTTCTATTTTATGCAAATTTATTTCAAAATTGATGAAAAACTAAATTCAAAATAAGGAAAATGATAAAGAATTATTAAAAGTTACAAATTAAGAAATCCAAAGCTAAAATGAAGACGCCCACCATGAGGTGGCTCAGGGGACAGTCACAGTACCTCACGTGTCTAAGAGCACGACGGCTGGCCCGGTGGCGGGACCTCTGGGCTGGCTCTCTGGGAAGCAAGCTCCCACCAAGGAGAGGGCTACAGGTGAGCAGGCGCCTGTCCTGAAAGCTCAGGCCAGGTGACCCACCTCTCGCTGAGGACATTGTTTTGCCATCTCTGAGTATTACAAGTGACACCAATGGCTTCTGTGACTGGTGGCAAAAGAACCTCTGAGGAGATACAGACGGATACAAGGCAGAACCCACACTCGTGATGAGCTCTCTACAATCTCACTGCCACATCACCAGCCAGAATCTGAAGCCCACTTGAGACTGAAGTCTGAGCAAATGTCAGACCCTCCCCTCACAGATACAGGTTAAGGTGGGTCGTGGAAAGGAGGATGTCTTTAGTTGAAAATTTCTCTTTTCTGAAGGCTGGTGGGGCAGCCCGGAGGAGAAGGAAGTGAGGACAGGCTCTCCTGCTGCAGGGGAAGTTTGAAAAAGGCCTTGACAGGTGGGTTCTGACCTGTAGGGGCAGGACCAGGGCCAGGCACTGCCTGCGGAGAGACCCTTGTGAGCAAACAGCGAGGCCAATGGCTTACCTGTGGGCCTGGCAAGGCCTGTGGGGCCAGGGCACAGGCTCGAAGGCTGGCAGCTGGGGGCACCGATGGAAAGACAGAGGGTGGAGACAGGGAGGGGGGCCTTGAGGGCTAGGACAAGTCTGTTCCTTTGGTGAGCTTAGAGTTGAGACAATAGGTAGGTTGGGGATAGATATTTATAATTTAAAAGTCATTAGCTCTGAGATGGGAGTTGAAGTTGCCAAGTGTGTGAACGCCTCAAGAAGACTGAACTACATCACTGAGTCAAAGCCTCTGCTTCGAAGGCAAGTCACTTCCCATTCGGACGGCTGGGAGGAGGAGAACGTTTTGATTCCACGGTGGGAGATGAAGGGCAAAAGTAGAGAACTCACTGGCAGAACTTCTTGTGCTGAAAGCAAGCCCAGAGGGGGAGCCGCAGATGACCTTTGGAACGGTCTGCCCCTCCTGCCGGGGTGTTGTTATTTTGGAGAGAACCCAGCTATCTGGCCAATAGAGGGAGATCCCAGAGAGATAAATGCATTGCTATGAAATAAAATTCTAAGTAGAATATAAACTCCATGAGGGCTGGGATTTTTGTTTTTGTTTTTTTCACACTGATGTGTCCTCCAGTACTTAGAATATTGTCAGGGGCTTAAGAGATATTTGCTGAGTAAATTAATAAAGGAATAAATAAGCAAAGAGGTAAAAATTGCTGTTTGTAGAAAAACTCAAGAGTTATAGGGGGGAAAACATTTGGGAAAATTGAGTCCCGCACCCTAGGTGAGTTAGTGGAATAAATGCTCAAATTTATTTGTGACAAAATGAGCCAAATTAAGCCCATGTCACTTTGAGGAGACGATGAACTGACTTACTGAGATTTGGGGGTGGGGGGAGGCGTCAAATCTAATAGATTAATTCACTTCTCAAGTTGCCTCTTCTTGCTCTCCAGGATCCCACCACTGTCAGACACTCGCTTACCTAGGAAAATTGCATAGTAGACAATGGATGATGCTGATACAGATGGTCAGGTCATGGTCACGTTTTGTGTTTCAATGTATATCTAACTGTGGAAAGTAAAATGAGCTCATTAACATGCGCTAGTCATGAATTTTGCATGATATGTGAACTGAGACAAGTTCCATTTTTAATTAGCCCTTTACTTTTCACTCTTGTGAAGACTGCAATAGGGTTCAAGGAAAAGGGGGAAGATACGGCCTCAAAATGTAACAGTTAAGCCCTAAATACTGTGTCCATGATAATATTTAATTGTTTTTCAGATTCATACGTGAATTAAGTGGGAGTGGGAGCTACAGATTTGGAGAAAGCTATCTGGAAAGAGAATTCCAACTAAGACAAACGTGGAGATAAGAAGTTGTCTTCAATTCCTTAAGGAATATCTTCTTTGAACATTCTCAGGATTTAAGTTATAAGCAAATGTGACAGGTTTTCAAGCCTTCAAGGGGCATGACCCATTCTTAGAAAAGTCATGCCTTAATTATTCCTTAGCAAGAAGTTAAAACTAGGCTCTGATAATCAACAGCCCCCCACACCCACTATATAGAATTTTTTTCTTCCTCTTATGGAAAGACCCTATTCCAAGTGTTACATGAAAAGCCTTGTGGTTGTTAAACCAATGGTGTTTTCTTCAGTCTACTTGGAAAGAATTTTAGAACCTCTAGTTCAGTCCCAGTGACTCCTGTAGCTCCGTCTCCCAGTGACACAAGCATGACCCATGAGTGGCGACCAGACTGTGACTTCCTGTCAAATGCAACCGCCCTGGCCCCACGGTTATTCCAACATGTGTGATCAATGAAGTAAAAGCACATAATAAGGTTTGTTCCCTTCTTCACAGCCATGACGACTAACAAAGGGAATGAGGAAATTTAGAGGAAAGGGAACAGAGGCAGAACGCTTCAAAAGATTCCTAGCAGTACTGTTTGCTGGAAAGTAGAAATTTGTTGTGAAGGGAGCCCACCTTAGATGTGGTCCACTCAAGGATGGTTATGTAAATGTGAGGCACAGCTAGCTAAAAGACGGGGTCCCCCAGCTTCAATAAAACAGGTCTAGGTCAGCTAGAAAAATCCATCATTTTCCTGAACTTTGACACTAAGAAATCCTGGAACCACAGGACGTCAGCACTAGAAGAGACAGAACACCCCTCACTCCTAATTTTAAAAAGAAGGTACAAAAATGTACAAATAAAATCACAAAAGGTCCACCAAGTTAACAACAATTCACATTGAGTGACTAGTATTTAAATTTACTTTTTTAAGAAGTTGTCCTAATGTAGGGGACCTATTCATTATCTCAGCCCAAACTCCTTCAGACTGAGGCTCGATCTCTTCGGGAAGGCAGCTGACACTTTCCAAAAGTAAAAAAAAAAAAAAAAAAAAAGCAATTGATAAATTGTTGTGCTTTTATCCCCTTGAAGTCAGTAAGCACATTATTAAATGAATCAAACACTTGATTTGCGGTTACGCGTCACATTGTAAGATACTATCTTACTGTAGTTCTGTTTGTAAAGCAGCTATCAATTGTGAAACACTCAATTGGCTGAAAACCTCAAAAGACAGGAGATAAGCAATGGATGCATTAGAAAGAACTAATCAAAGCAGTTTGCCTAATTTTCCTCAGGGAAAACATGAATAGGAAGAAGCAAAAACAGCAAAGAGGGTGGTGGGGCAGGTCACTGAAAGGCAGGGGGTAAAATGAGAAACACTAGCAATAGTAGAGTTATGTGATTTGAAAACTACGACCGAAAAAAATAAAAATAATGAAGGAAAACCTACCCTACTATATATTAAAATATAAAGCTAAAATAATTGCATGGTATAATGTCCCTCCCTCTAATTTGGACCATCACAGATATATATAATTTAGAATTTACACCTGCTATGTTATAATCACACAAGAACTAACCAAATGATCTGTGTAGAATATCTCGTCTACGGAATACAGGATACATTTTATTTTATAGATTAAAAAAGTGGTTGAGATTTAAACTTCTAGAAGTTTTGATTTTGAAAGTTTCAGATTTAGAAATTTCAGAATATACACAAGTACATGAAAGGACCAAAGTCCATATTTCCTTTAGGTACTATACTGCGTGAAGGATACCATGGTCCCACATTCACCAGACTTCTCCCCTCTTCTCACTCCATCTAATCAACCAATCCATCGATCATGCGGAAAACACTCAGGTACAGCAGGTATAAAGCAAAGCTCAGACTCTCAAGGAGTTCAAAATCTCGTAAGGAGACAAAATACAGATGTACAAAGTAAGCATTTAAATATCAATCTCGCTGTTCAACACCAAAGAAGAGTGATATGTTGAGTGAACTACTGAGAAGTTTCCGGCAAGATTGATACACCTGTCATGTCTGGACAGTCTCCATGGAGGCAGTAGGACCCAGGCTACGAGGACAGAGAAGGGGCGACAAGGTCACTTCAGGCAGGGACGAGCAAGGCAGGAATGGAGAGTGTGTTCAGGGGCAGGGGCAGGGGGCCAGGGAGCCAGGGAGCCAGGGAGCAGGCAGAGGAACAGCAGGATAGGCAGCGGGAGCAGAGGTGCTAAAGGTGGACTGGGCTCAGTCTGAATTGTACGTTATCTTCCCCGGCTTCTTCAGGCACCAGGGAGAGAGCTGTGAAGAAGCTAAGAGAGGCAGTGAAGTTTACTTAAATGACTGGGTGGTAGAGGTGGTGGTGCTAACAGAGAAACGAGATCCACAGACAAGCATCATTCTCACCCCAGTAGGTACTTGCTAGGAATGCAAATTCTTGGGCCCCAAATGTTCTGTGATTCAGGAAGGCAGAAGGGAAGGAATGACCTGGGATAAAAAGAATTTCAATTTTGGAGAAGGAGCCGTGTTGTGGGAGTCAAGGTTCTCAGGAATCGGGAAGTGTGCAGACTGCAGAATGGCAAAGGCTTCTCAGCACAGTGAGACTGAAGGGACTCAGACACCATCTAGACAGCTCCCTCACCTGGCATATGGGGAAATTGGCCTACAGTAACAATGATTTATTTCAGGAGTCGAGGCTAAAAGGTGGCAGGGATCTAACAAGAAGTAAGTATTTGGGGCCGTTGGCTAGGCTGGCCCTAAGACACAGACAGAGGCTGGGAACCATCTGCGTGGAGCCTGAAAACAAAGTGAAGGTAATTAGCAAGAAAAAAAAAAGGGGGGGGTTTACCAAAAAATGATGCTTTATGACAATCTAGTAAGTGTAAATTTTGCTAGGAACTTCCTAGTTCCACTAGTAAGCAATCATTTCACAAGTAACTAATTGCTTTTGTTACTGCTGTCTGTCTTCAGCGATGTTAATGGGAGACAGATTCAGAACACAAAGCGTCAAGAGCTCTTTCTAACCCACAGCTGTGACGTGGTCTTTGGCGTGAAGCTCTAAACGGATGGTGCAGGATCCTCGTGGCCCCTCTTCGTAGTAGCTCTAGGGGCACAGTCGCCCCAAGTGCAGAGTGGCTGAACAGGCAAATTGTTCGTATGCTTTAGGGAAATAATTTTAATTCCCTTTCTTGGACAAAGGTCTCCCTGCAGCGAGAAAGGGAAGGCAAAGATTATGATGAACCAAAGAACGGAAAGGCTGGACCAAGGGCTGTGTCCCTCTAGGGGTCCAAGAAATACCCCAGGAGGGCCCCACGTGTGCAGTAATGAGACACTAAGTAACAGAGGCCCCCAGGGCCAGCCAGTGACCGCGCTGGTCCTGTGTGGAGCGGAGAGGGACTCCCAGCCCCACAGGGAAAATGAGAAGTGGGGAGGGAGGGAGGAAGAAGGCTGAAGAAGACTTCAGAGCTTCCCGAGTCATTCCAGTGCCATTCTCGGTCTTCAGCTATCACTCTCTGTGCCCACTTCCCTGAAGGGGGGCAGGACCTTCAAGGCAATTCAGAGACTTGACAGCCACACAGCAGGCTCAGGGTCCTTCTTTATTCAAGTGCCACAGAGCAAAACGGAGCAAGTAAACAGCCCACTAAAGAGAGAGTATTTTTATCGTCAATATTATAGCAGAAGAGAAGAATACTTCAATCTGCTTTCCAAAACCAACAGAGAGAGGCTAGTAAACAAGGGACAGATGATGCGATCACAAGTCAAGTGTGACCTGGACCTCAGATGGCACACCACCGAGGAAGATACTCACGTAGAGGTAATGAATGTGCAGACGTTAGTATCTGGAAGCTGAAACAAAGATCAAATCTTCCATTGCCAAAAGCCTATTCTTTGCCATTCTTGAATCCTGCTCTCACCCTTTCCTGTGCAAGAACACAGGTTTTATGTTTCATTTCTCACTGTGCTAGAAGTTTAAAAACTGGCTCACCGTACCTAAAATGGAGTATTGGCTTCAGGACAGGTTAGAAATTTAACTGCACTGGTATAAATCCACGTGATTGCAATTTTTCCCCATAATTTTCTTATGAAGGGAACATTTTACAGCTTTATGAATAAGCAATAGCACTGTAGGCAGGTTGAAAAAAAAAAAGATGTCCAGAGGTGGCGAAGCAGTGGTACCAACCAACCAGACTAGAAGCCCAGGAAAGAGTGAATCTTCATGCTCTGAAGAGGGCAGCTCCCGGAGCCCCGGGGCTTCTGCTGACATGGGTCACGTCCTGGGGCAGGCAGGGCCAGACCTGTGGAATGGTGGTCAGAAAAAGCCAGGCAAGGAGCCAGGGAGTCACGGCGGTTTCTACTGCCTCCGCGGCAGTGGCTCTGTATGCTGTGGAGATGGGCAGAGGAGGTGCAATGGCAAACGTCAACTGGGGAGCCAGTCGGGGCCTTGGGAGCCCCCGTGCCTGTGTCACTCACAGTCTGAAAGCAGAGGCTGGGCCAGGCAGGGCTTTTGGACTCCCGTCCCATTTAATCCCCCAGCTTAGACAGACTGGAGGTTGTAAAAGGCCGGCAGTTGGTACTTAAAGCTGATCACGGCCATGGTCATCCTTACCGATTATTATGCAATGGAAATAAACACTATGATAAGGAAGCATAAACTTCTGAGACTAACATGCATCTCTCCCATCTAGGCTCTGAATGGCATCATGGAGGGAAAATCCAGGACATCTGAATTTTAGACTTGGCTCTGACACTAATAAACTTGGACAAATAACGTCACCCCTTTGACACTTGGTTACCTCATCTGTAAACCATTACTGCCGGTGAGGCCCGCTCAGCCCGCGGTGGGGAACCGATGCTGAAGGCTGGCTGTGATGTGTAAGTGACTCACATGGGGCTGGGGGACCAAGGGCCAGGCAGGCTGCTGGGCCAACCCCTGCCTTGTCCACAGAGGCAGTGCCGCAGAAGGGCCCTAAAGGAGCCCATCTCCTGCCCTGTGACAGAGGCCACGGCCAAAGGGAACTGGGAACAGAGGGACGCCTCCCTTCTCCGTTCTGGTCTCCACCAGTATTCATTCATTTCTCTGTTTTTCAAATCGATGCCCTAGAAGACAAGTAAAACGTGTACGTGGAGCATTTGAAGACTGATAGTCATTTCCAAAACACGACAGTGGCTGAAGAGGAAGGAGTCTTAAGTTTTATAACACAGGCCTAATTATTCTAAATTTACATATTTCAATCAAGAAACATGCATTGCTTATCTCTTAATTTACTTTCAGGGACTAAGCATGGATAATTCAGTTTGTTATACACTGCAAGCATGAACATTAACTAAAATTGGAATTTACCTTGAGGATACTCAGAAACATTTAAAGGATATTTCTAAGGGAACTTCTAAATTTAAATAATCAACATATTATGCTTCAGTATTTGAATATTCCTATAGAACTACTGTATGCTCAGCACGAAAGGGATGACATCTGGATTCTGGGGCTTTTAAAATACTGCTTTACTTTCAAAAGCAGCACATGAAGGAAGAGAGAATGCTGTGCTTATTGCCAGAGTAATTTACACTGTTGATGCATCTCCCACCGTTTCTCCATCCTAGTGAACGTACAAAACACTTTCTGATGGAGAAGGATGTTAAGATAAAACCTCTGATTGAATCTCTCCTGTGAGGTGACCTGTTCACCCATGCATCCTTCCTTTCTTTGTATTAATATTTACATTTTAATTATAACCACTGATGATTTAACAAATACGGCATTTTAATACAATGGTAGATACAAACTAATGGTCTTCTTTGCCATCTGGCTAATGGGTCTGCCTCATGTGTTGTGACTATATTGAGAGCCTGACCAAATGGCTGACTCTTGGCCGTCTTCCTGACTGTTCTGGTGGTCAGGGCTGTAGCAATGCAATGTGAGGCACAGGTGGCTGCCACACAGAGCTGCAGGGAGGGCGCAGGGGCTGGGAGTCAAGCTGAAGATTTACTCAGTACCACCGAAGGCCCAAAACTTCCCCCAACATTTTATTAGTGATGCCCCCATACACAGAAGTGGAGAGAACAGTGTCCCCATCAACCCGTCACAAGTCATCAACTCATGGTCATTCTTGTTTCGGCTACCTCAGACTTCCCTCCTCTGAATTATTTTGGTGCCAATCCTATAATTTTATCCCTGAATGTTAACCTATATATTCTCGAACAGGTAAGAACTTTTTGCTCTACTTTTAAGATAACCCCAAATTAAGTTATAGAGTGACCCTTTGTATCATAAAACTATTTAACAAAAAATATGAAATATGGTCTTTGCCCTTAAGTGATCTTAACAATTACCTGGAGAGTTAAGATGAATGCCAATGGAAAAAAGAATCACTAAACAGCAATTCTCCAATGTAACCTATTGTTAGAAGACACAATGTACTAATGGCCAGTTCTGATGTAGATGGATTCTAGGATGTGCACAAATGGGTCCAAGTGACCTCTGAGCTTCATCTGCTTCCTCTCCTTTACACAAACCATCAGCCTCTGCCAAAGTGAACTCCCGAAGGTCCTCTGCACACTCCAGGCAATTCCCGCCTCCATGCTGTCTCCAACTCTGAGCTCGCTCTTTATGGCCAAGATGTCCTTCCTACCACATTATCATTTCCTACAGAGCTGGCTCAAGTGCTTCCCCTCTTCCCGAAAGTTCTTCATGGTCCCCTCTGGTGCTTGGTGCCTGCCTGCCTCCCCACCCCCACCCCCTACCCACAGGCATCTGTCTGTACATTTCCCACAAGGAGTCTGGACTGGATACGGGTTTGTATATGGTTTTCACTCACTACCGGATATACATGTTTTGAAGGCAGCTTTGCTGAGTGAGGAATGTACCCCCCTCCACCCTTCCCCTGCCAGGGGCTATGGTGGCTTCGAGTGAGAGACACAGACTCTCACTCAAGGAGAGGGCAGAGGTGGGAAAGTATTCTAGGCAGAAGGAATTATTCAGAAACTTGGCCAAACAAGAAAACATTGGAATGCTCCCATACATCAACCTCTCGGAGGAACTCCTGGGTAGCGAGGGGTGCACGAGCAATGATGACATCTGATCATGGTTCTCTGGCTTAAAAAAATCCTACTGGCTTCCCAGTGAAAACCACTGTCACAGAAGATACCAAAAGGGACAGACTCTGCACCAGGGGGCTTATAACCTAGGCATGAAGGTAAAACATCTATTAAAAATCACTGTAAGACAAGGTAGCAGTGATAAGTATTACATGAAGTATACAAATTAGCATCATTTATAGGAGTCCAGGGAAGGGAGAAATTACTTTAAATGGGGGCATCAAGAAAGGCTTCAAGGAAGAGGGGCACCTGGGGGGTCAGTAAACTATGGGTGGAAGTCGGGCATGTGAAGGTGGGGGGAAGGGCATTCGGGGCAGCGGGGGTAACAGAAGAAAAGGCACGGAGGCAGAAAAGCACAAGGTGCCCAAGGACTGGCCAGTGTCAGGCTGTTTGGAAAGTGGGGAGTAAAAGGGGGAGTGACGTGAAACAAAGCTTACAGGCAGGTTTATGGCCCTTTACTGAGCCTGCTGGAGACTCCAGTCTGTGAAGAGGCAGCACTGGTGTATGTGAGCAGAGCAGTGACTGGGAGTGAACGGGGCTGTGGAGGGTATGTGGGAAGCGACGTGATCCATCTGGATTGAGGAGGGCAGTGATGTAGGTCCCAGGACTCAAGCAGGGGTCCAGGTGACTGGATGTGCACCTGAACCTGAGAGACGACGGCGGGGTGTGTGTGTGACGGGGGGAACAGAGAAGGGGGACGATGCCCCTCCCCAGAGAGGGAAATGAGGGCTCAGAAGCGACAGCTCCAGAAATAAATCCAAGAGACTCCTCTGTGGATGGTCATGCGTTGTGTCCGATGACCTCTGTTACTTTTGTTTTTCACTAGAAACAAAGGCGCAGACAAAAAAATCCTGTTCCATCCTCTGTCTGGCTCCACTCTAATGAGTCTTTATCTTTGCGATATGGTTTCTTCGAGCCCGGTTGCCCCTGGGAAGGGGCTCCGTGCAGCTGACTTCACAAAGTCTTTATATCTAGGTCAGCAGGAGCTGCTCACACAAGCCCCCGGTCCCGCCAGCCTCACAGATTAAGCACGCTGTCTGAAAGGGTTATCACAATTCTGGTCCTCTGGCCTCTATCTTCGAAAATGAGAAAAGGGGAAAATGGAGCCTGGCAGAAAGTCCTAGGACCTATTTCTCAAGGGAGATGTTTTCCTTCACTTTGCCCATTTCAATCTTTGTCAGCCTGTGAATATTAGACAGCAGTAACAACGGCTTAGGAACAGCTACAGACGGGCTGTCAACGACCGACTTTCCCACACATGTCTAGCTCAGGTCGAGGACCTGTGCACAATTGCCCTGGGCAGTCCCCAGACCCTGACTCTTAACATCTCCAAGGCCAGCAGATGCACAGTGACTGATGGTCAATCTTCCTGCCGTTAAGTGTGAGCCAGGAAACCGACTCCCACAGGTTTGGGGAAAAACAGCAAACCCTGAAGTTTCCAGAGACGAGAGTTAAACTGGACTGGACTTAAGATGTTCCATAGGACCCACCCTGGTTCCCATGCACAGAACACACACGGATGGTTATGCTGTTTGCCCCCAACTCTGCCCTTGAATTATGTGGAAAGAAAACAGGAGTCCCTGGGACACATTAGGGTTAAGGGTTCCAGCTTAGAAAAACTGATTCCAGTGAGGGGGTCATCCTCTATACAAAGTTTAGGACAACTTGCTCCCTTTCAGAAATGTGCATGCAAACTTCATTCCCAGGATTCCTCCCCACTGCATTTCCTTTTCACTTCTGCAAATCACGGATGGGAATGGAGTGGGGGTAGGAAGGAGGAGATCAGAGTAAAACTGGAAAGCCACTAAGGTAACCTGCTTTATCGAAGGGTAGAAGGCAACAAAATTCCCAAGTAAGCGCTTTCTGTATCTGGAATATTCTGCCTTCATCAGTTTTTATTCATCTCTCATTTCCTCTTTCCCCAGTGTGGCAAATTCTAGATTGAACTAGACCCCTACTAACTGGAACTTCCATGAAAGCACACTTATTTTAGGACAAAGAAACAAAGACGAGAACAAGCACATATTTAGTAAGTTAAGAAAAAATACAACATACTTCCAGGGAACCCTCCCACTAAGATTATTATATACTCTGCACGACTTCTCAGACTGCACACAGGTCTGTAAAAGAACTCACGTTAGAAGAATGGCGGAAACACAAGATTCTGATTATCCACAAAAGATAAAAAGCACCGTGGTCCTCATCTATGCCTAAAGAATTCCCCTCTTAACTATTAAAAGCTTTAGGGGGCAGGTTGTACTGAAGGTGCAGTTTGTAAGTAAATGAATATACAGACAGAACTAAAGAAATACGTGAATGAAAGATGCTGTATCACAAAGCCGAGAAGCTGAGTGCAGTTCAGGGCAGTCCCTGACCCAGAGGAGCTTCCTGTCTAGGGGACAGTCATGATACAATGACAATTCAAAGTGTGAAGGGCGCCAATAGCTGGGCTAACAAAGTGGTGGGAAAGGCTCTGCTGAGGAGGTGCTGATTTCTATATCCTAGAGAAAGAGGTGAGTTTTGATAGGGAAGAAGCATTTAGACATTGGGGAAAAATACACATAGGGTCCTGCATGCAAAAACAATAGTTTGTAACTTTATCTTTAGGAGATAGTAAAACTGGTCATTCCCCAAAGGACCAGGCTTTTATTTAATGTTTTACTTTTTATAAACTGACAGTTTATAATTTATAAGCCTTTTAGAGAGTCTTATCATAAAACTGTACACATTATAAAAAAATTTTATCAGAACAACTGTATTGCCTAGAAAAAAAGCAGGCTTTTTAAGGCAGTTTCTGGCTTGGAAATATGAATTCTCTGATTTCAACAAGGGATGTTTCATAAACCTAATCACTGGTGAATAAAAATTAACTTCTGAGATTTCAATTATTTTGAACTACTCTTTTTATTTTAATTCTCCCAAAAGCCATTTATCATTTATAAAGAAAATGTCTTTGAAAGAAAACATGCAAAAATTTATATCAAATACATAATTCTGAAAATAGATTAATTTTTGTGGAGCTCTCCAAGCAAGTTCTATGCATTCATATTCCCTAAACAAATTGTTAACAGTAAGAAATCTTACATTCACTTTTTGAGGGCCACTCTGAATTTCCAGCTGTGATCTATTTGATCAAATCCTACTTGAAAGTTAAAAAAAAAAAACAACTGTAGCAGACTGATGCACAGGGATCTTTTTGGCTTTGTGCTTTTATGTAGAGAAGCTAGCATGTATTTGAGATCTCTAGCAAGAGTATATTAAGTTCTATTAACAAATTTTTTGGGACATTGTGTTCTAAATATACATTCTTCCTTTTTAGACTTCTAAATCTGCATTGAAATAAATTTAGTTTTAATTTTTCCCAAGTTCAAAATTGTAGTTTCTCTCTTTACTTTTTTTTTTCAAACTTTTATTATGGAAAATTACACACACACACACACACACACACAGTAGAGAGTATAATATAATGAACCCAATGTACCTATTGGCTAGCTTCTAAATTACCAACAGTTCGTCCGAACTCTTATCTACCATATTTAAAAAATATAACCACAATAATGTACCGGAGCTTAAATAGTTAAAATAATTACTACTATATAATATCTATCAGTGCATATATTTCCCCAAATGTCAAAAAGGCTTTTCTGCAGCTGGCTTATTTGAATCAGGACCCAAACAATGTTTACAGATTAATTTTTTTCTTTTTCATTTCTGCAACATTTATTAACTACCTGATATGCATTAGGTAATGTGCTGGATGCTAATCTCAGTTTTATTTACCAGTTTTATTTTCAGATGCTGTTTTGCAATTCAGCCCTTGGTTGCTTATTATCTGTCTGGTATTAATCTGCAGCCATAACCAAGCACTGACTCTTAACAACACAGATGCCCAATTCCTATGGGCTGCTAAGCTATAAACGAACAATTTTCTCAAACTTTTTACTTACTTGTAGGATTTAAATTAGCAACATTCTTATTTCTGAAAGCACTCAACTGTTTAAAGTATACTTAAAGTTACTTGTTTAACTAATTCACTAGTAGATCAGAGAGAGTAAGTCAAGAACACAAATGGTCTGAAAGTGCTCCCAGGCCAGTTGCAAGCTCTGGCCAGGGGTTCTTCGCGCAGCACAGCACAGCACAGCACTGAAATGCCCACAGAAGACTCGGGCCTTCGGTTTAGAGAAAGCAGGGAAATAATCTATCTTCCCATTCCCACTGGCTTTACAATTGCTGACTCCAGTAACTCCCAAGCCCACCAGTCATCATGATAACCTCCGCTAACTCCTGCTGCCTAGGCCATCTTCTTCTTTCTCTCTCTCTTCTTTTTTTGGTAAAACAAACAAACAAACAAACAAACAAACAACTTTACCATGTTAACCAATTTTAAGTGTACCATTCAATAGTGTTTAGTATACTCAAATTGCTGCGAAAAAGATCTCAAGAACTTTTTCATCTTGCAAAACTAAAACTTCTTAACATTAAACAGCTCCCCATTGTCTCTCCCCACAACCCCTGGCAATTACCATTCTCTGTTTCTATGAATCTGACTCTCTTAGCTACCTCATAAAAGTGGAATCATTTGTCTTTTTGTGACTGGCTTATTCCACTTAGCATAATGACCTCAAGGTTCAGCCACATGGAAGCATGTGACAGGATTTCCTTCCTTTTAAAGGCTGAATAATACTCCATCATATGTATGTACCACATTCTGTTTATCCATTTGTCTGCCTTCTGGCTACCATGAATGGTACTGCTAGGAACAAGAGTGTGCAAATACCTCTTCAAGAGCCTACTTTCAGTTCTTTTGGATGCATATCCAGGAGTGAATTTGCTGGAGGATACAGTAGTTCTGTTTTTTATTTTTTGAGGAGCCTCCAAACTGTCTTCCATAGTGCTTGCAACCACTTTACCATCCTACCAACCGTGCACAAGGGTTCCAATTTCTGCACATTCTCACCAACATTTGTTACTTTTTTTAACAGTAGCAATCATAACGAGTGTATTTTTTAAATTAAAAAAGCGGATAAATTAGGAGTTTGGGATTTGCAGATACACACTCCTATTACAAAACAGATAAACAAGGTCCTATTGTATAGCACAAGGAACTATATTTAACACCTTGTAATAATCTATAATGAAAAAGAATATATAAATGCATAACTGAATCACTATGCTGTACACCAGAAACTAACACAACATTGTGAATCAACAATACTTCAATAAAAAAATTTTTTAAGAAAATTTCTGTTACATGCCTCATAGTAAAATAAAATATACTGTTCACTGAAGAAAAAATTTAAAACAGGGATTAAAAAATTATCATTAGCTCCACAATCCAAACACAACAACTGGTAAACATTCTGATATATAATGTCTACCCCTCACTTTCTTTGCAGGGCAAGGGAGGCACAGATTGTATTTTAGGAGAGGTAACATAATTTGACTTCCACATGCAAATGGAAACAGGGAGAAGGGTCTTATATATTGCTAAAAATATTTTTATCATCTTCACTGAAATCCCCCTGTTTAACATTTCTACCACTTTCCACACTTTACTCAGTTTTAAAATAAAGGTGTCTTCGTGGATTCCCTCACGTTTTCAGCCTTGTCTGTTATGAAATACAACACACATACAGAGAAGTCCACAAACACAAACAGGCGAGGACTGAGTTAGTACGAGGCGAGCATGCGTGCTGCCGTGGCTCAGGTCTGCCAGGGAACACTCGCTCATTACCGCCATCCTGACTGTCACAGCGACCACCTCCTTGCTCGGTTATACTTTACCACCATCTGGATTCCTTAACACCATGGCTGAGCTCTGCCTTTCCTTGAACTTCATGTTAATGAAATCTACAGTACACATCCTTTTGTACCTGGAGTCTTTCCTTTAGCGTCGTGGTGAGGTTTGTACACGGTGGGTTCGCTATGGTCCACTCACTTGCATTGCTATCCAGCACTCTATTGTCTGAATACACCATAGCTTTTAAATTAATTCTACTGCTGATGGACACTGGTTTGTGTCCAGGGTCCCACTACTACGAACAACGGTGCTATGTGTCTAACGTCACATGCGTCTCCGGGCCTGCAAGGGCACGCGCTCACGTTAGGTGTCCACCTAGGAGTGAAACGGTGTACATTTGCTCAACTTTAGTAGACTGGTCAAACTTGTACTGAAGGTCTTCAATAACCACATGACCCTCTATCAAACCTTCACTGGAAACTGTTAAAGCCTATTTGTGGCCATCACACTTGCATCTTGGACAACGTGGCCTCCTGTGCTTTTGTTCAGACTCACACCTTCCCATCACGTCACAATGAAGACACACCCAGTGAGGGCACTGTGTATGCTGGGTCCCAGGCTGAGTTTTGAGGCTATAAAAGGCAGATGACAGGTCCTGGACAACAGGTGTTACAACTGAGTTGGAAAAAAAGGGCAAAGAGATAAGAAGGCAAGTCTTAACAGAGGTTGCACGCACTGAGCAGCAAATGACTGGTGTGGCTTATGAGTGCTATGGAAGTTGGGCAGAGGAAGGGGGAGGGTGATGTATGAAAATCCAGGGCAGGGGACCTGATCCTGGCTGGACCTCGAGGGAAATGCAGAATTGAGACGAACAAAGGAAGGCCATGGCTGGGAAATTCTACGTTTAGAGAACAGGGAAGGACCGGTGTTTCTCTGAAACAACGATCCAGGCCACATTCAGGTGCACAAGGGCAGAAACTGTCTTTTAAAAGGTCAGAGTAAACTTGCAGCGAAACAAGATATCTAATATCATCAAAAGAGTTAAAGTCTGCCAGCTAAAAACATTACATTTAGTCACAAATGTGTATTCAAATACAACTCCAAAATGCAGTTCTAAAAATACTTACGGTGCTAGAACACTGAGCCCTCAGTGCCTAGCCTGAGAAAGTGATCCCTTAAGGCCTAGACAGACCTGTGATGTTACCGTCACAGGCCACGCAGGACTCCAAAAGTGGTCCACTAGTAAAGACATTCACAAAGAGGTCATAAAGAGGACAGGTCAGGGAAAGAGTATTTGAATGAACACAAATATATCACCAACAGCCAGCAAAATCTCATGGTGTCATCCTTCTATATAAAGAGCAGCAAAGAGCCAATTACTAGTAATAGTTGGACTTTCAAAAATTTTTAAGGCTGCTTTGATGGACGATGTAGCCTGATGGCAGGAGTTCCAGCACCCCTTGAACGCAGAGAAGTGTCACGTAGTACAGATGCAGCCAGGAAACCTGGCTCTGGGCCTGCATCTGCCCCTGCCAGCCTTGTGACCTTGGGCCACGAGTCAGTTCTCATTGTCTCTATTCATAAAATAAGGGGGCTGAACACAGGGTTTCTAAAATCTGTCTTAGCTCTCCATTCTAACAACTGAGAGAAGGGCTATTCTGGTCCACTTCCTTAAGAATGAGAAACACTCAGGCCTGGCTCCTCTGTATCGTTCCCAGAAGCCTTAAGCCTGATGACAGAGAAAGGACACAGTCTGATGCTGTTCCTGAGAAATGCAGGGAACTCCAGAGAATACTTTGTCTTAAATCATCCGAACGCCGTTTTTGTTAGCCCGGGCTGCTGGAAGTGAGCCGCGTTAAGACAAATCAAAGCCACCAGAGAAATGAACCCTGGCGCTGGGCTGCTTCTGTCACAACTGGAATATCACATGCAGCTTTCGTACGCCGAGGGTGAGAGTGGACGCTTATTTATTCATTTCTAGGAAGAGTGGAAATTTAAAACAAGGACGTGGCTTCTCCTGTTTCTTCTCCAGTAATGATTACATTCCAAACCTTTTTTATTTGACTGGAAATTGGAACACTTGGGAGAGAGAGTTGGGGCCAACTTTGGTAGTAAATGTGAAGGTAGCTGCATGGAATTGATAGGTCTTTTCATAAACACGTATTCTAAAGTGTCTTTAAGAAAATACCAGAATCAGGGAAAAATCTGCAATACCAAGTTTTCGGTTTTTGTGTATTGGGAATAGCATGTATACAGAGGTAACATGAGTGGAACAAATGCAGGAACGCAGTACGTTGGTTACAAAAGAACAGAGCTTTAGAGATAGATAAGCTGGCTCAGCCTCACTTTCCAGCACAGAACTTTCTAGATGGAGGGAGGTGTGAGTTAAATGAGATAACTTAGTCCTGACAGAGCAACTGATGTAACCATGAAAAATGGTGTCCCAAACTGTAAATCTTTATAAATCAAATCAGTTACTCTTTAAAAGAATTTTAAAGTTACTATTTAAGAGGATCTTGCTATGATTCCTTCCAAACTAAACTATCAAACCAATCAGCCAGTGAAATAAAATCATTTAGGAATTCGTCTGTTTTGGGAGTTCAGATTAGTGACTTGAGCCTTCTTTGGACGCAGGTCAGTGACTGCTGTTCTGAAAGATGAGGTCTTAATGTTTCTCAAAGACAGAGATGACATCAACTCGATATCCTATAACTGCCCCACCTTTTCCTCAGGGTCATGACCTCTATGGATTCTTCTGATGTCTTTTCATGAATAGTACGTAAAAGTTCTTACAAGGTAATAAAAAGTAAGATTCACAGGTGTTGTTTTTCTGTTCCTTCTCTTGTTTTATCAGGACCAGCAGCCCTTGATTTTCACCGTCAATGTACTAACTTGCAGCAGTTAAGTTGTGGCTTCCAATCTATTTCAGACTTGAGAACCAAACGGCCAAGCTTGTAAGACTGTGTACCATGTGGTAAGCAAGGGGCTTGTAACCCTAGCCTAGTAATAAAATGCATGGAAAGGACTTTGAGACAAGGATTTTGATTGTTTAGAACTTCCAGCTCTAGTTCTTGGTTTTGTCCTAGAAAAGCAAGGTTGATAGATAAATGGGAAAAAAACACTGGTGAGCAACTGAGTGCTTACTTTGTGCCAGGAGCTATGCACTGTCTCTTAAATTTCCCCAGTCACTCAGGAGGTAAACAAGGGTATGAGACCAGACCCACCTTGAGGTGAGAACCTGATGTGCGGTGACGGTGCACTAACGTGGCCAAGACTGCGCAGCTGGGGGTACCCTGCCGGCCTCTCCACTTACGTGCTCGGGGCGCTGGTGTGGGATCTGCGTTCTGTCGGTATTCCCTTCTCAATTTCAGTCAGGGAAACCAAGGTCTCCCCAAGTCCTTCGGGGTTTGGGCTGTCACTTTCTTTTGCCATTTGCATCCCTTAATGAAGTAAATTAATACTTCAGATTTCCCATTCGGAAAAGAAGAGCTGTTTCTTTGAGTGCTACTTTAGAAACTGTGCCCTCCTATACAGGAAGGCTCTTTCGGGGACAACCTCTAGCAGAGTGCTGTGCAGACAGGAGTTGCTCAGTCAATGCTGGTTGAACAAATAAATGAAAGGCAAGAAAATCGCTCTTGGCCAATAGTAGTTCTGTAAGAAGAGGAATGTTAGCCACTGGATGTTGGAGATATTTACTCAAGGACTCAGAGGTCTGAGGACTGCGGGGACAACATAAATAAATACGATGATCAAGAGCCCACGTGGTTTTGTGTACCCCATTGTACCCTGATTTGAAAAACCTTCAACGTTGGTTCAGTGTTTTTCTTCAATAGGGACTGTTAACAATGAGAGGCTCTATGAGGGGATGTGGAGAACATGGACAAAGGACTAAAATACTCCCTGGTTTTTCATTTTCAGATCCTGCAGCTTAGGGCTGGGATACAGATGGTCAGAGAGGAAGGCAAATTTTTCATGGTGCCTACCTGCTATTATTTCTCATCTCTGTATCAACAGGAAGAAGGCTGAATGCACAAATTTGATAAGGATGATATTTATTCAATGGCAGAGGTTGTTAGAAACAAGAAAAAGAACTAGACATACTATTTGAATACTTTCCTTATGAAATTCCTCTCACACACATTTTAAAAAAAAAGACTGTGCTTTCAATCCTCCAAATATTGTCTTTTGCTACAAATGTATTGAAACTGAATGGAGAAAAATAAGATCACTCTTGACTACAAGTAACCACCCACCTCGGTCTGCATAACACTCTGGGATGCAACTGAAACCATGGACACAATGCTCCACACGCAATTCAAATTTGCAAAAGCTTATCTCTGAGTGATGAAGAGAGAACGCATCATTCGTTTACCCTTTATGGAACCAGTCTGTCTATTTGGGGTTCAGATTATAAGCCAAGTCATCAACCTGCAAAGGCTGAGGGCTGGCTTTGTGATTCTAAGTGTATTTCTAGCAAACAGGAGCCACAAGAAACTAGTGCCCACTGATAGTAATTCTTTACTAAGTTGGAGGCCTGAAATAATCAGGGCTAAAAGTTGAAAGAAAAGTATCTCTAAAGAGGAGAAGAAATAGGAGTCTAAGGAATTCACTCCTGGATACTATCTAGCGTATACACTAAATATCAGATATTTAATGTTAGAGAAAGGACAATAATGGTGAGACTACAAACGACCTCATTTACAGCATCTTGTCATAGTGACTACTGAGAATTAAATAAGGCTGTTTCTAGCTGCTACTGCTATCAATTAGCCAGCACCACGTCCACAGCCATAATAACTGCCATGTGCATGCTGCATTACGTCTGGGCCTGCTAATTCCAAACACAGGAGGTGGTAGCTGTAGATGGCACTGAACAGACCAGCTACAACTGAATGCCCTGATAGTCAGATTTTGTTTTACAAAGTGAAATGATTCAGTATGTCAGAATATTTTAGGTAATTTAGCCTAGTTCCGCTCCTTAAACATATGAACTAGATTATACACTTTGTAATAATTTAACCTTCACTTACCCAAACGATTTCTACGCCATGCAAGTACGTTTCTTTTCGTTCTCGTTCCCTCTAGTTTCACAAAATTTAAACAATGATCTCTGGTCTAAGTTACAAGGTTATGTTGCCAATATGGTGATGTGTGTCATGTATAAAGGCTTTCATTTTTTAAAATGAAAAAAAAAATCAGTTCTATGAAATTGACACTTCAGTTTGAGAGATGAAGATATTAACATAGAAGAAAACCCCATCCCAAAGGATCATCTTTTACGTCTGTAGAAGCAGCCCCCAGACCCACGCCGCGGCCTGCTCCCCACTCCAGCCCCTGCCTTAACGGGGTTCCTCAAACCCTAGTACCAACGAGGGTTCCCACGGATCAAGACATGACATGCTGGACAGCAATAAAGAGTTAACGCTCCTCCTGAACTCGGGAAGAAACCAGATTTCGTCAGTGAGGTTTGGCAATGTGAGAAACCCTGTAACCAATTTCATTTCCTGATAAATGAATGGTCCACAGGGGAAAGTCGGCCAGTGAGTCTCGGAACTGTTGAGAGCTCAGACTTTACTGCGAGGCTCCTTGAAGGAGCCAGCCTGTCTGTTGCTTATCGCTGCTGAGCCGGCCAGCCCCATGCAAACAGGGCAGCTGCCAGATTCCATTTACAGCTCACTGAAGCGCGAGCAAGAGGGCTTCCCAAACATGTGGATCCCTTTAAGGAATGACGCTGCCACTGTGGATCCCCTTCTTCATACTGGGCTTTTCAACCTGTAGGGCTGCAAACATATGCCTATTAGAATTATTTCAGAACAGCAGGTTTAATGGTCTTCATCCTTTAAACTTTCTCTCATCCAACCAAAACCAAGTATCTTCAGCATTCAGTTTGGATTTAGAGCAGGGGAAATGCAACGTCTAAAAACAACAAATACTCACATAAATAAGAGTAAAATGTAGAAAGTCAGTCGGATGGGGGTTACATAGCAAGTACCTCAAAGTACTAAAACAAGGTTACTTGAAATGTAAATAGCACAATTAACTGCAAGATCATTTACATTTTAAGCTTGAAATGAAATAAATATCGATATGTTTAAGTAAATGAAAAGGCAATATAACCATAGATGCTATATTTATGCTAGAAATGTAAAAAAAAAGTTAAAGAACACTTCACAGTAATCAGACTCAGTCAAAGCATAAACTTAAAAATACGTTTGCTGAATTCAAATACATTTTCATCAAAGGTTAACTTGACAGACTTAAAATCTCTAATCTCAGTCTGCTTAGGAAACACATCCAATTAACTCTACATAAAATAGTCAAATGAACACTTGAAGGCGGGAGAAGGGAAAAAGTCCTCAATAATGGCTTCAGGCCCTTAATTATAAAAAATAAAGAAAACAAAATCTGAAACTAGTGAGCTTTCGAGAGGCTTGCAGGCTTGGTCTGGCAGTAAGGAAACCTGGAGCTGATTAGCCTCACCCTTGCAAACACACGTGACAGCAGCAATGAGGAAACGCTGGCGGTTTACAGAGAGGGGTGATGTGAACTTCATCCGCCGAAGAAGAACGCGTAAAACGAGGACAGAGGGAAAGCCAACGAGCCCTTTAGCTTCTTCAAGCATTTAATCCTTTTTCCCCCCCGCTTCTTCATGGTTTTAGGACAACAAGATGCATTCTTTCTTTGGCCTCAATGTTAGATTCTTGATGACACATAGTTGGGCTGTCTCCAGGCCCAGACTAGCGGAGAGAAGTCTGTGCATTCACTTGTGGGCAATCAGTACTAAGTCTGCTTTATTTAGGTCAAATAACTTGATAACAGAAGGAAAGGCTGCAGAGAAAGCGTGTTTCCTAGGCTATCTTAACACCATCTGAGTTGTGACTCTGATCAGTCACGTGCATTGAAGACCGTCTCTTTAGTACCAAGGCTCTTTTGGTCTCCACAGTTTATAAATCAAAAGCAAAAAATGCATTTCTAAATATTATGATTATGAGCTACTTCAAATTTTAATTATCTACATATATAATAATAGTGCATAGTACTTTTAAATTCAGAAAATAAGCACAACTGAAAGGTTTAATTTAAAAATAGGGCTCATGACCTGTGGTAGGAGAATTAGTCTAGCTCATACCTGAAAACTGAGTTATTTAGAGGATGATCGTCAGTGCTTTGTGGCACAGAGCTACAAATGACGACTGAGTTTAAAGGCCAAAAGCACATCTGAGGCCTTTAATTAATCTCCAGAACTGTTTCTTGTAAATATTCTGCAAAGCCCATGAGTTTCTTATACAGTAAGCTCCGAGAGAACTAAAACATCTTTCTGTCTCCTTCTGAATGTGGCTGCTTTCAGACCGTCTCAAATTCAGAAGCTGGAAGGGCTGGGAGGTAGGAGAGGGGAGTGGAGGGCTTCAACAACAGAAATGCCGAAACTGCTGTGGAAAAGGCCTGACGTGACCAGACTCACGGAGTTCTGATAAGAGAGGCCGCCGACTGCCCGAGGGGAGGCAGACAGGGCAGGGCTTCCGTCAGATGTGCATCAGCTAGGAGTCCAGGAGGTCAGGGACCAGCTTCAGTGCTGCCTCCTCGCTGGAGGATGGATGATGAATGAGGACCCATGATGCTAGGGTGAACAATTAGGAACCTGAGGAATTTATTCTGAGGCGGAGCCAGGGAGATCCCCCCACCCCCACCCCCTGTTCGTATGCTTTTCCTTCCTTCCAGGTTCTTTTCCATCCACAACACTTTCCCATCTGAGAGCTGAGTGTGCGGCTGCTGAGGAGGGAGGCTCTGCTGGCCTGGCTGGGGCAGACCAAGCCTGAATGGGGGACACTCCCCTGCTGTCACTACTCCTCACACCTCTCCTCAGACTTTCATCCAGGGATCAGAGTCACTCAGAAATGTTTAATTAAAGCAAGCAAATATGACCATGACACAACCGAGGAAATGTAAGTACCGAGAGAGTCAGTGAGGGATGAACAGGGAGGCAATGACAGGATCAAGAGGAAAACACACATTTCTGGATCCTGACTTGGGAAACTGGCAACGGGCGTGATGAGCTAAACTACAGATGTGAAATTCTATCCGTGTTTTGATGATAGGGGTAGTGGCTAATGCTAGAAAATATCAGAATTTTCCCAACACTAGGAATTCAAAACATTTACTGCTGTGAGCCTTGGAAACAAGGAATGGTAGTTGAAGTTTTGAGGTAGGGAAGCAGACGGATCAAAAGAATGTTTACTCTGTTTTCTAGAAAAAAAAAGTTTTATGGAGTGCTCTTTCCAGTGGAAGACATAGTTATTATTTTCTGCTGGGAAACACTCTGGCTAGTTTACAGTAAGGATCTGCTACAACATGGGAAGAGTTTAAACCCTATACACTTAAAAGCTCGCTAACACGTATTTTCCTGTTGCGGCTGTGGTAATGTTTATCCTCCATTTAGATAGAGCAATGTCAGAAATGTGTTAGCAGGAGCACCCTGTTACTGTAGAAGCTGAACAACATTAAAGGGAGTTTAAAGCAGGCAAAGCAAGCAAACAAACCAATCCAACCCACCCTTAATCTTACTACTCAAAGTAAGTAAATATTTGCATTTTGGGGAATAATCTGTCTGTGTATGGGTGTTTACATTTGGATGGGTGAATACACACTTACGTGTGTATGTATAAATATAAATATGAACACAGTTAGAATCATATGAAAAGCATTATGTTTTGTTGGGAGTCTGGGAGACACATTAAGAAGAACTGCCATGCGTTTCTACTTCAAGATGACACTATAAATTATTTCCTACTTTTGATTTACTCCCCAGCTATAGAGATTATGCCAGAAGTAAACCACCGAAATATGTTTTGCTAAAACATACTATTGTAATTGTTCAAGTAATTCACAACTCCAGTGTAACAGCTAGAGATGTGCTGCCTAGGTTTTGAGACTATAGGCCACATAAAATGATTTTTCTGGAACCATTTTACTTTTTATATGAAAAGTTATATAAAAACGTAGTAACAATATAAAGTGCAGAAGGTTCACATCCTGAAGACACCTGGGAAGAAGGGAATTGTACATTCTGCTTTAAAAAAAACCTTTGAAGGCACTGCATGAATATGGTACCGGTTACTCCCAGAATTCTCCCTAGGAGTGCCTGTCACAGTGCACAGCACTGCTGCCCGTCCTGAGAACTCTGATAGATAATATGCCTAGATGGAAATCTTTCTCTTGTTCCACCTAAAGAAACTTTTTTTTTTTTTTTCAGTGGAGGTCCTGGGGATTGAATCAAGGTTGAATCTACTAATGAGCTGTATCTACCCCTTAAACTTGGGTTTTTGAGGGTGGACATTACATAGCTTTTGTTATTACAAGGACTAGTCCCAGCTGTGTGAGCAGGGACATGGAGAAAGAATGCTCTTCAGTCCTCTGAAATCCAAATCTGAACTCCTTAAACAATCTAACCATAAATTAGTTCTTTTCTCAAGTGGTGAAAACATGGTACCCAGCACAACAGGGGAGCTTCACAGAAGTACTTTTTTTCTTTTTCCTTTTGGCCATGTTCTTCTGGTCTCCAATTATACTTCTGAATTGAACTCTGGCATTTATTATGTGAAAATGACCAAACTGACTGTTTCCTTCTTCTTTTGCTTGAGATTATTGCCATACAATCAAAGTCACTAATTTCAATGTTCGATCTGATGAATTTTGCTGTTTGTATATAATTGTGTAACTGTCACTACCACCAAGGCATAGATGAGAAGCCCCTCTTGTCCTTTGTACTTGGTTCCCTACCCTGTCCCTCTTGGCCCAAGGCAGCCACTGATCTGTCTTTGGTCACAGTTTTGCCTTCTCTAGCATTTTCTTGATTTCTAACTATCTAATTTAGCTTTTAAAATAATTTTAATGTTTTAAAAATTACTAAGACTTGCTCTGTGGCTCAGAATATGATCTTGGTAAACGTGCCCTGTGCATTCAAAAAGAATGTGAATTCTGCCACTATTGGTTGAGATGTTCTATGAATATCAAGCAAGTCAAAATGATATTCTATGTCTTTACTGATTCTTTTTTGTCCAGTTCTACTGATTGCTGAGAGGAGAATGTTAAAATCTCCAAAATAATAGTGGTACTGTCTAGTTCTCCCTTTAATTCTGCCAATTTTTTGCTTCATTATTTTGAAGCTCTGTCATTGGTGCATATATATTTACAATTATTATGTCTTCTTTTGTTGAACTATCCTTTTGGTCATTTTGAAGTATCCCTTCATCGTAGGTTTTGTTTTGAAAGCTTTACTAGCTGATATTAATACAGCCATTTAAACCTTCCTATGCTTACTGTTTGCATGGTACTTCCTTTTCCTTCTGTCATTTGCTTTCAGCCTATCTATCCTTTTATATTTAAAGCACATCCTTTGCAGACAGTATACAGCTGGGTCTTACTTTATCCATTCTTACAATCCTTGCCTTTAATGAGTGTTTAGTGCATTAACATTTAATGTAATTATTGGTATGTTCAGGTTGGTCTACCATCTTATTTTTTGCTTTCTTTTTGAATCCTCTGTTTTGTTCCTTTGTTTTGCCTTTCCTACCTGGGGAGGGAGGAGACGGAACTGTTTGAAAATTTTTTAGATATCTATTTTAAATTTTCTGTTGCTTTTTTTAGCTGTTGATTTTCATATATTTTTTCAAATAATGGCTATCCTAAGATTACAACATATACCCTTACATCTTTTACAGTTAAATTGTAGATAACAATTTAGTACTTCATGTAAAATACAGAACATCATACAGGACCATATTACACAGGACCATATTCATCCTTTGCCATCCTTTATGCTATAGTTGTGTGTTTGTGTGTGTGTGTGCACATGTGTGCGTGGATGCTACGTCTATATACATTATAAATCCTACACGACAATGTGATAACCTTAGTTTTAAGGATTTATATAGTTTATTTAAAAATTAAGAGAAAAAAGGCTAAGTTAAAAGGGTGAGAGGAAAAGGACAGAGGTGGAAGGATAGAGACAGAATAAATATGAATATTTTGCATTTATCCTGATATTTACCACTTCTGGTAAATATTCATTTCTTCTGAAAATCTTGAGTTTCTGTCTGTTAACACTTCTATTCAGCTCACAGAACTTCCTTAGCATTTTAATAATGCAAGTGTGCTGGCAACAAGTTCTCTTACTTTTCTGTTACCTGATAATGTCTTTATTTTGTTTTCATTCTTGAACAATTTTTTCATTAGATATAGAATTATGGGTTGACTATTATTTTTCTTTCACACTTTAAAGACTTTGTTCCATTTTCTTCAAGACTCTACAGTTTCTAATAAGAAGTGGTGTTAATTGGATTGTTGTTCCCCTGTATGTACTACGCCATTTTTCTCTTGGTCTTTCTCACTGGCTTTCGACAGTTTTGACAATAATGTCCCTTGATGTGGGATTATTTGTGTTTATTCTGCTTGGTATTAGCATCTCGTATCTGCAAACTACTGACTTTTTTATTGTCATTATTTCTCAGCTGAGCCTTCTCCTGTCTCTGCAGAGATTATTATGCATTGAAAACATGTTTCATGCAATGAAAACAATGAGCAGAGTTATAGTTACTGCTTTTAAATCCTTGTCTGTTAGTTCCAACATCTGGTTTGTTTTGGGGTTGAACTCAATTGATTTTCTTTTATGTAGAGAATGTGTTCCATTTTCTTGGTTCCTTGGATGTTGGGAAATTTTGGATTGCATCCTGAGTTAAGTTGTGGAGATTCTTGTTTGAGCTTTAACTGCAAACTATTTTCAGTAGCAGCACCAGTCTCTGTTCAGATCTTTTGTCTCTACCTGGGCTGCTTAAAGTCTGGTCTCCAGATGCATGGTTCAAGGTTTAGTCAGAGGTGTGGGTAGACATAGTTAGGGATCCCTTTCGCTGACTCCTTCTCTTCTGGGATTCCTCCACTGTTTTCAGGGTTCATGGATCCTCAGCTTCTTTTTTCGGTTCTTCCCATCAGAAAGGCTACAACTTTCCCATGTGCCCCATCACTGCTATGTGTGCCATGAACTGCAATTAGACTCAGGCTAAAAGCCCTCAGAGACAGGAAGCTTGCTATTTCCCATCCTCTAAGTGAAAGTACACTCTCCACCAGAGTTTTCTTGCAACTGTTCATTTGTTGGCATCTTCAGGGTGTGAAGTCTGGTCTTAGTTGAGAATTTTGGTCTTTGGCTGAGCTGCTCTGGGCCTATTTCCCATATATGGTTCAGAGATCAGTCGGAGGTGTGGACAGATACAGTTTTGGGGGTTCCTCCTTTGGTTTTTTTCCTTCTAGGATTCCTCTACTCTCTTCAG
Source organism: Camelus ferus (assembly GCF_009834535.1). NCBI lineage: Eukaryota > Metazoa > Chordata > Mammalia > Artiodactyla > Camelidae > Camelus > Camelus ferus. The sequence continues at coordinate 15,414,604 of NC_045725.1, forward strand.
CACTCACTTCTGGGGTTCTCCAGGTCAGAAAAATTAAGAGTTTTTCCATGTGAGTCCCTCACCCCTGCACAGTAAACCATAAACCACATGGATGGTGCTTTGCCCCAGCCTAAAAGCCATGGGCATGGAAAGTTACTTACATACCTTCCTATCTCTGTCTTCATTATGAGATGGACACCCTTTCAGGGTCCGTTTGCTTCTATTCACTCTCCAGTACCTACAGGTAGTTGTGTTCTGAATTATCTGATGGGGCTTTATAGTTGTTTTCTGTGGTGGGTGTCACCTGGTAGGGTCCTTAGTCCCTGATACCTGGAAGTATTCTCAAGCTGATTTTCAACCATGCTGAATGAATTAATAACTTCATTCAATAATATTTAATAAGTAGCTGTTCTGTGCAAGGCAGTGTATTATGCTAAATGCTATGGGGGGATATAAACATAGAAAATACAGCAAGAAACTTAAATCAGGTGAAATTAAAATATACACATACATATTTATATATAAGATAGCATGAGAACTTTTTTTTTAAGAAGCTTAAAATTGGAAATAATCTAAATGTTTACCATTAGTAAAATGCATAAATCATGGACTATTTACACAATTTAATACATCAGTGGGAAGGAGCAAACTTTGTGTAACAAGAAACGTCTCTCATAAACAACGTTGAGTTAAAGAAGAAAGGTGTAAAAGAAAATAAACTGCATGATTCCATTTACAACAAGTTTGAAAACAGGAAACCATATTGTTTGGGACTATACACGCAGATGGTGAAGTTATGAAGAAAAAGAAGACCATCACCTTAGAAGTTAAGATAGTGTGTATTTCTAGGGGAACAGGATACATATGTTGGGACTTCTGTGCTGGCAATGTTCCGTTTCTTGTTCTGAAGGGTGATTATATGGATATCTACCTTCTCACAATTTAAAAAGTAAAAAAAAAAAGGAGGGGGGCGGCTTTATCAGTAGGTGGAACCTTGACTACATTCTAGGTATGAAGGATCACTATGAACAAGTTATTATTCTTGTGGCTCAACATACTTCTGAAAATGCGTATAAAATATATTCTTCCCAATCTCACTGTAAGAGCAAAAATTTAATTTGATCCCAACACAGGCCTGGTTTAACTTAACCTTAGCACCAGAGAAAAGCTGACTTTAAGTGCTTTTTAAAAAGTGTTTCACATTTAAATGTAACAGAGTCATTTCTCTTGGAAAGATCATGCCAAAAATCTTTTTTTGATGAGCAAAGATCCTCCTTGGACACAACTAATTGGTCTATAATTTATCATTTTTTAATGTTGGGGTTTGTGTATGTTAGGCTTCTTTAAGAGAGGCATACTGGTGGTGATCTTCACCATCTAATAACTGGCACTATAGAGTAGGAAGTCCCCTGAAATATTTGTCCAAATTCACATTTTAAGCTGTCCAAATTCACATTTTAAGCTGTGCTTGGGATAAAGACCGTATCATTAATTCTAAGTTTTCAAAATGGGTTCGATTTCTACTAATTAGTATTCAGGGTCCAAGATACTTCCTACTGTCCTCAGAGCTCCCAGGCAAAAATCCTATAAAGAACCTGGGTGTGCTGAATTGACAGGAAAGCAAAAATTGTAATAGGAGTTAATTAATTGTCTCAAACTCACTGTTAAGTATCAGAAGTATTCATATTCTTCATAGACCTATGCTAGGGTTTTAGGGCCTCAAATCCTTTAAAACCAACAAACGCTAAACAAAAACCTTTTAACTGTATGGCCAGATGCTTACCAGCCTCCTTGGTGTGATCAGTTATGTGCCCATCACTGCCCTTCCCACTTGCCCCAGAAATGAAAGCCATCATAAAGAAAGTGGTTTTGTTCCCCCAAATGACCAATTTAGCTATGTGTAAGGAATTATACTAGTGTTCAAGAGAATGGAGTTTGGTTTCTTTAAAAAGTATTATTTCACCTTAAAAGTTTTCAGAAACCTTTGGGATGTATGCTCAATTAAGAACATCCCTTCAAAAATCATAAGAACCAAATACAATTATTTAGTTTTCTTATTCTTTCACTTAAAAAAAATTCTATGTAGAAAAACTGACTTGAGAATACTAATAACATAAACAGAATCCACAGAACAAATTATTAGACATAATTTTTTAGTCATTCTTTTTATCAGAAATAATGCACTCTTTATCACCCATTAAAGTTAAATAACACTGTAACTTTCTGGGAGCCATTATATTTTGGGCATAAATGAGGTTGCAGAATACTTTGTAAGGATTGCAGTTAATGATTTGAACAATAACTGCAGAGGCAAGGAAACAATCTCAGTAACTTTCATTCAGCCAACGTAACAGAAGAGTCAAGACTGGGACAGATGAATAATGGTAACTGGTTCTATTTTTCAACCACCATCGTAGATTTTTTGGGGGAAATTTTAGTTTGTGAATCACAAATTTCTGACTATATCAAAAAAAAAAAACTCTATCAAAAGTAACAGAAGAAATGTAAAGATAAAATAACACAGATTAATGTTTCCTTTTCAAAGGAAGAGTATCAACATTTTCCAGAGCTGCCCTGGCATTGTGAGCTGGTGTCCCTGGGTCACTGGAAACCGTGGTTTGGAGAGCTGGGCAGAACTATTCCTGCTACAGGAAAATCAGATATTTATTATTTTTCAATGGAGAGTTTTAGTTTTCATAACTATATATAAGATGTAATGATAATAAAGACTAAAATTTTTATACTCTGAGATCACAAAGTAAAAAATAGGCTTAATCTACTTCTTATCTATTGCAAGGAAGAAAAAAAAATCCTATGAACTGCTTACAAATCTACCATATGTTTAATTAAACAAAAATAATTTAAGACATGTAACAAGTACCATGGTTAGATTGTTTATCAAGAATGGCTATCCTAGAAGTAAATATGACATGAAGCCCCTGCACGTGTAGCGCAATGTCATTATTCTGTATGAGGAAAGCCTAAGAATGCTCGAGTACTCCATAGAGTAGCAACGGGTATAACTGTTCAAACACTTCAAAGATTACAAGACCGTATACAAATACTGTCAAAACCAAGAACTTAATTAGGTGTGTTACGAATACTTTAGGTTAAACAAATTGGTCTAGTGGGCAAACAGGGTTGTGAATTAGGAGGAGACAAAATTTTAAGATTTCAAAGAAGGAACAGCTTCTTTATGGTTCAAAGATGAGAGACTGAAATAATCTTGGACAAGCCATTCTCTTATCTCTAAATTCTCTTTACCCTTCTTCTTCACTTACAACATGTAAATTATCCTTATACTTCATACGGTTGTTCGGAAGACTAAATGAGAACACCTTTGGGGGAAAAAGAGTCTCTGGCACAGAGCAAGTGCTCAACAAATGTAACTGGATGACAAACAACAAAGAAAAAGGAGCTGAGTCAAAAGAGGGATGCTCATGTCAGACTAGAGAGTAGATGCGACCTTTCAAAAGACCATAGACTTTAATTTTTTGCTATTTGTTTAATTTATAAAATAATTGTGATATAATTTATAAAATAATTGTGATATTCTTATATTTGGGATACATGTAAAAGAAATTGTCTATTTTAAGGTTCATGAAGTGAAAGTTCTCTGTCTTTTGCAGGAAAGGAAGATAAAACAGCTCCAGTTCCATCAAGACCATCGTTACTCCAGCCATCATTTCCTTGGTTTCTGTAAGGGCAGGGAACTGGAGAAAACGGAGCCGTACGATAGTGGGTCCCCAATCTGGCGGACCATCAGGACACTCAGAGAACTGTTTAACGAGACAGATTCCCAAGTTCATCACCAGAGCAGTGAATCAGAATCTGAGGTGGGATCCAGAAAGCTGCATTTGAAAACAGTGCTGCAGGTGACTGTGTTCATTCTTTTGGAATCCTCACCTTGACAAAAGCAGAATCAGTGTGAGCAGATCTGTTCTTATGTAAGACCAGGACAGAAGGAATTTCAGTTATCAACATTTAAAAATTTCTCTGTCCTTCCTACAGTCTTTGTCTTAAAAAAAACTGCTCCAGGGGGTGAGAACGGGAAGCAGAGCCACTCTGCTTGTCAAACTCCTGCACAGATCACTTGGGGGTGAAGGAAATGGCGGGGATGTAGCTAGTCTCCCCCTTCAAGGAGAGAAGCCCAGCACACAGCTGTCCCTTTTATGCTGAGTCCTTCCTAGTCTCCACCTAAAAGTAAAAAGTAATTAAGATAACAGTATTTCAAAAAGACAGAGAAAACAGTAAGAAGAAAAAAAGCCTGAAATAATTTTTTAAAAACAGGGGGAAAAGAGGCTTCATATCAGCCTGATACTTCCAGTACGTTCTTCACCCTCCAAGAAAGACTCAGAAATAGAAATGAGATCACCTGAGAAACTTTATTCTAATAACATAAATCAGAATATTTTACCCTCCTTGAACTATAATGAAATCACAGCAGGTGAGAACCAAGAAGAGAACTGCTGAGAAACTCTTGAAAATTTAGTGATGCTGATTTACATAGTAATTAATGTACTGATGAGAAGTGCAGAAGTGCGGTCTTCATGCAGGGTTTTGCAGCTATAAGAATGCATGAGTGCAGAGCAATATTATAGCCTTAAAAATGCAACTATTTCAACACAGTGACCAGGGCCTCCACTCTTAGCTTCTCTATAATGTTTTGGCAAGAAAGATGACCTTGCAAGAGTCTATGGAGAGCTGTTCTCCAAAAAGCAATGTTTACTTGAAGCAGCATCTTGGTCCAACCTCAGCGGTCAACAGCCCCCTTCTTCTCTGCCCCTCTTTCTCCCATCAGCAAATATTAAAGTGCCCACTATGTGCCAGATGTGACTTTAGACACAACAGTGAACAAAACGAGAAGGTCCCTGCCTTCATGGAGCTTATATTATCTAAAAGAATAGTAATAAATAATTACATTGTATGTTAGGTGATAAATACTGTGGGAAAAGAAAACATACAGTAGGATTAGGGGGATTGAGGCTGAAATTTAAACAGGGAGGTCAGGGCAGGCTTCACTGAGAGAGGCTTCATTTGTTCATGTGAGTTAAGACTTGAAGGAGGTGCAGGATTCGGGGGGTGCAGGTATCTGAGGGAGAGTAATCGAGGCAGGGAGAAGTCAGTGCAGAGGCTCTGAGGGTGGACAGTGCTGGTATGTCTAGGGGGATAACCTACGGCTGTGCTTTTCAAACTTGAGCTGACATCAGAAGTCACTTGGAGGGCTACTGCTGGGCCCCAGCCCCAGAGTTCCCAGTGTAGGAAGTCTGAGGTTGCACCTGACATTGTACATTTCTAACAGCTTCCTAGGGGATGCTGGTGCAAGGACCACACTTTGAAAATCACTGAACTATGAATTATTTTTTAAACTGAGTCACTAAATAATAATGGACCACTTAATCAATGTAATGGGTCTGACTGGTAATTTTTTAAAAAAGAAAAGAAATAGAATAGGAAACATCTGAGGCCATCACACTCACTCAGGTAGATGAAACTTTCATGTTTGATGAAACTTCTGTTTTGGTTATATATAAATGTGTGTGAAATGGACTGCTCACTCGGGGTGGTGGTCAAAAAGCTTGAGAGCCACTAGTCTGATGTCATGTATAGTGTGTCATGAAATAACAAAACCACATTAATTTGGTGGAGGGAACTATGAGAATCGCTTTGTTTCAACTGGACACTAAGCTGAACCTGCCTTGGGTCTCCTCCTCCACTCACAAATAAATTTCCTCTGCCAGGATTTCACTTCTTCCAACTCCCGTCGACAGAGAAAAGATCAAGTCCAGGTTTCTCCTTAAAAAACCTTCCCCATGATGTCTCTCTCCCTCCTCTCACCTCCTCCAGAACTTAACTTCCATACCATTCCTACTGGGCGGAGCTTAAACCACCCGGCTTTGTTAGTGATCTCTGCAAGCGTGTGTGGACCTTGTCTCTCCAGAAATGTGGTATTTTTTTTGTATGTCCCTAACGATGCCTTCACAATGTTGTGTTCAAAGAGGACTAGCTGTGGAAGGAATAAACAGCCAATTCACATTTTAAGTTATATTATTTGTGTGTTATATGCAATATATATAATGATAATGGAAATTAAATGGAGGAGATGCAAATTTGGGGACGGGGTACATGGGTGGGAGAAAGAGGGGGGAAAAAAAGGGAAACTAATTGGCTGGGAGAGCTGATGGGTAACAGAGGGCACAGCCCCAAGCCTCCCACTCTGCACCCCAGAGCCCGGGCTGAGGGGTCTCTGTGCAGCATGCCGTGGAGAAAACCCTCACTTTGCACTGGGTAGGAGTAAGTCACTCTGATGCTCTGATCTAATGCTGTGCAGTGGATAAGAAGAGCTGAAGGATCAGAGGAGAAGTCAGTGTTTGGGCTGAGAGGAGAGATATAGGGAATCAGGCAGGGTGGAGAAGTTAATTCATTCAATGAATACTTATTGAATGAGTTCAATTCCAGGCCCCGAGCTAGGGACGTGGGAAGCTCTTTGTTATATGGAGGGACACACAAGGTATTGTAGAAACATGGAGAAAGAACCACCAAGTTTGCCCAGGTGACTCAGGTGGCTTCGTGGAAAAGCGAAAGCCTTTTCTATGTCGTGTTGTGTTGTGACCTGACAGACAAGACACACGAGGGCTGGAAGGGAAGGAGGAAGGAGGCAGGAGCGGCACGTACTCGGGCACAGACGTGCACGAATATTGTCCATCTGGAGACCTGCCCGCAGTCTGCCATGGCTGGAGCAGAGTGCTTAGGGGAAAAAAGAACCACAGATAAGTCTGGAGCGAGGCTACAAAGGGCCCTGTGTGTTGGATCTGAGCCGGGTGTACCTTGAAGAGACTGCTGGCTGATGGGCTAAGGATGCCGTGGGGGCGGGAAGAGGCAGAAGTGGGAACACCAGCTGGAGGCTGTGGTAACAGACTGCGTGAGACGCAGAGAGGCAAAGTGGGACAGAGGTGACGAGGAGAGAGGAGAGATCTGGGAAACAGAATCCACAGAGCCTGTGAAAAGTGTCTAACGGCACTTCTGAGTTAGAGGAGGATGCTGGCTGGTTGTGTTCCTGTGGGTGGAAACACGTGAGGAGAGCAGGAGAGTGCGCCTGTGGACAAGATGAGGGTTGGTTCCCGTGGGGCCCTGAGATGGGGCCACCCAGGAGGAGGTGGCACACAGGGTGGCACTCAGTCTTCTTCTCTGGAGTGAGAGAACTGACAGAGATGCAGAAGACACCTGGCGTGGGGACAGGGAGGGACTCCTGATAGGAGTCAATATTAAGAGGCTATGAAAAAAACTCTTGAAATTTCAGTCAACTTTCTATATTTCTCTTTAGGCAACTAACAACAACAGTGAAAGTATTCTAAAAAGTGGCAATAAAATGAAGGCCTTAAAAATCATTTAGTGTGACGCTGCCTATCCACTTTTAATTCTATGATTGACCTAGTGTCTGAAGTGAATGAAATGAGAAGTTCACTTACTGTCAGTAACTTCCGCTATTCCATAGTTTCCTATTTACACGAAAAGAGAAGTTATCCTCTCGTTAATTATCCCAGAAAAGCATGACCTAATTTTCTAACACTAGATATGGTAAAATTCTTAATCCTCAAATGACATAGATAATTCACTAAACCGAAGGAAAGAGGGAACCTGGACACTGCATGATTAAATACAAGGTGGTGAGGTGGTGGTGGAGGACCCGCAAGGCCTGGATGAATGCTGACCCATCATCACGACACTCAGGACGCTCGCTAGGACGCAAAGTGGCAGCCAGGGACAGGCCTGCTGTGGACGCAGACAGTGGGAACTTTGAGCTGCGGCTTCTAACTGAGCTCCTGGAGGACACACTAACTTTATTTATTTCCTTCCAAACTCTAAAGGAGAAATAAGCATCTTAGGATTTCAGAGCCTGTTCTTTTTGTCTCTGTTTATGCAGGAGGGTCCCCCAAAGCTAATTACCTGGTATTGCCTTTCCCAGACTTCACGCAATACCAGTAAGAAGAGGATGTTTAGAATGATATTAATACTATTTACTCTGAACAGCCAAGTTGTTTAACTCTATAGACAGATTTATCCAAAGAGTATATATTCCCACACAGGATATTACACAAATATTTTACAAGGCTATGTCAAATAACATTTGATTGAAAAATATTTTATTTGGTTGAAACTCAATCACTATGCCATGGGCTTCCAGATCTTACTGTTTACTTGCCCAAAATTGGAAGAATAATTCTTTTACAAATTTGGCTTTAATTCTGCAGTGCAAGGGAAACTTCAAAAACTTCTGGCTCATCTTCCTCAGCTGACATTAGCTGGCTAATTTCTCATGAGTAAGACGCACTGTGCTTCCCTTAACAACTCAAAAGGTGGTTTGAAAGAATTCTAAATTTTATAAATGTTTAATTTATATTTTAAGAAAGAACAAGTCAGTAAGTACACCCTTTTCCACACTTTCATAAAGAGCTTACTGAAACAGCATTTCCAATTTGAAACAACCTCTCTGACATCAATCTCAAGTACAAAGCTATTATTACACACCCGACAATTATTTTATCAGTATATATTAGTGAACCACCCAAAAGACTATAATGTGCTGTCATGTGGCATAGTGCAAATGTTATTCAACACACAGCTTGAATTTTCAATCAATTTAGATACGGCAGAAGTCTGTGAATTAAACTCTAGAGGTTTTAAGTGATTCGTTTTATTATAAACAATCTAAAAAGATGATTAAAATAATTGAGATAAAGCTTGATTATAAAGATAAACAGGCTCTTTTTCCAGAAACATCTGTGGTAATAATGTGCTATCATTTAAACCAACCGAGGATGACTCACCATCTGTGAGTAAATGTAATTTTGGTTTCTTTTCTAGTACTGGGGATGGATTTCTTTCTTTTTTTTTTTAAACTGAATCATCCATCCTCCATCATCTGTCCCTCTTGTAACCACAGAGTGAGATGGTAAGCTGCAGCAAGGAATACAGTTTCCTGCTGTGTTCCACAACAAAATTAACCAGCCCACTTAAGGAATTTACCCATGACCTTGGCTTCAATGGGCTCTTCCTCTAAATAAGTTAACTGGGCTGGGACCTCCCACAGATCAATTAATTTCTGCATTTATTTAGCCACAATCCCAAAAAACAAAGAGTTATATTTCTCATTTACATTTACTGTCTCAAATATAAAGGGCACTTTCTTTCTGAACATAGTACAATAATATATGAACAACATATTAACACTTAGACGGATAGTCTGTACATTGTCATTCACTTTGCTTTAAAGTGAGTGTTATAGTTAACGACTAAATTAACTTTCAGTATCTCTGTGGGCCATGGAGGAGCGTTTGGGCCAGGAGTGTACACTAGAGGAATTAGAAAATAAAATCTGGGATTGGAGTAAGAAGGAAACAAATGGACAAAACTAGTGAGAGATAATTCAAGAGAGGAGCCGGAGTTTATCACAGGGGAGGGACGGATACAAAAGGGGACTTGGGACAGCACTGCGATGACAGCAGAGTGAGGAAGCAGAAACTGCCCACAGAAGAGAAAGGAGGTGGGGAAAAGGATGGGCAAGGGGATGGGTATACAAAGTCTTAACAAGAAGGTGGCCTAGTGCCCAGGTCTTGGTTCCTAAAACCATTTAAAAAAAAAAAAAAAAAGGAACCAGGGCTTATTCAAGAACTGGTTGATTCCAGGGCTGGGGAGAATACAGGAGCCAACCTGGAGGAGCTCCCACTGGCCAAAGCGAGAACAATTTGAGCAACAAAATAACTAAATAAAAGCACTGAATTATAATCTACAGAATAAAATACAAAATTATCATTAGGTAAACACCACAGGAATCACTGTGCAGGTAAGCTCCACTGATGAATGATAAAATCGGGGCAAAATTTTGAGGAGAAGCAGTATACAAGCAAAGTCTTGAAGTCTCATCCCCAAGATAGTAATCAATAACAAAGGAAAAATAGTGACTTTTCACTGGAGAAATCTGGTGGACACCACGTTAACCAAGTGATGAGGGATAACATTAACAGTAATGAGGAACGATGACACCATGTGCCTCCTGACATGATGAACCAGAAGGACAGAGCATCACTTCTGTGGTGTTTTTACCAAATATACATAACTTCAATATAATCACGAGGAGACATAATACAAGAAAAACTCCAACTGAGAGACAGTCTACAAAACAAGTGACCAGCCCTGGAGTGGTGGTTCTCAAGAACTCACTCCAAGGTGCTGCAAATCTCAGTACCTCTGGGGAGCCATCAACCACCCCTGCCATCTACAGCATCAAGCCAGCCAGGAGCTGCTTCTAGCGGACAATGGCTCCTCCTCTCCTGCCTCCCAAAGCGCCCACCAGCGCTCCTCCCCTGGGCAGACCCCCACTCAAAACAACACAGAGAGGAGGTGACTGTGACGCAGAGCCGGTAATAGATATTTCAGTACAAATGTAGTTCTCCTATTTGTTTGCACAGGACAATCAGTGACTGGATAGTCAACACTTTTTATTTTAAAAATGTGTTTTCCATCCCCCTTGAACCATATTCTTTCTCATTATGAACCATATACAACTTTAAGCAATTTGTTTTTCTGGCATATAAATCTGACCCCACACTGTCTTTTCAAACCCTGATTTCATGGTTATTATGGATTCTTACTTTCTCCGTCCCTGCACTGAATCCCTTCTCTCCTCACTTTTTTTTGGGGGGGGGGTGCTAATTAGATTTACTTATTTATTTATTTTTAGTTTTTTTTTGTGGAGGCACTGGGGACTGAACCCAGGACCTCGCGCATGCTAAGCACACGCTCTACAGCTGAGCTATACCCCCTCCCCTCGCCTCACTTCTTAACTGAAACCTGGTACTCCCCTCAGGACTCCCAAACCCTTGGAGCCTTTGGAAATAGAGGCTGCTCATTCTTTCACACCTCACAGCCTTTGGGGTCTGGAGGGGCGGTTGGTGTCCTCTTTGCTTTCATTGTTGTTCCTTGGCTATTATTCCTCTACCTTTAAGTACAGAGCTCTGCTCACACGAGGCTGGTACCAGCTTTTTCTCTTCCTTATAGCTGCCACTGACTGACTCTGAGGCCATTCTCCCATTTACTGTAGCATCTGGCTCACAGTCTTTCTTTCCTTGCGATGGCCTATTATTCTGGGGGACTACAATGTCCATGTGAATGACCCATCCTTGGCTTCCAGTTCATTAACTGGCTCAATCACACTGACTTTCATTCACATTCATATCACTTCGGTCCCCCTCCTCATGGCCAAATCCAGACCATGCTGTCACTGAGATCTGCTCCTTTTTAATATCTTCAGTATAAATATACTGCTCTCTAATCACAGCTTCCATTACTTCTACTTTGCTGCTTCTTTGATCTCATCAAAACCCCCTCCCCGTGACTCCATTATCTTTTTCTTCTAACCTCCGGATAGTTCCACATCTTTCTTTTTTTCTGTTTTTAACTTTAGCTTTCATTTAAGTGTAGTTGATTTACAATGTTAGTTTCAGGTGTACAGCAAAGCAATTCAGTTATACATATACATATATATATATATTTTTCTCTTCAGATTCTTTTCCATTATTTGTTATTACAAGAAACTGAATATAGTTCCCTGTGCTATACAGTAGGTCCTTGTTGTTTACCTATTTTATACATAGTAATGTGTATCTGTTAATCCCAAACTCCTAATTTATCCCTCCCCTGCCCTTTCCCCTTTGGTAACCATAGTTTTTGTTTTCTACGTCCATGAGTCTGTTTTTGGTTTGGAAATAGAATTTGTACCTTTTTTTTTTTTTTTTTTTAGATTCCACACAGAAGTGATACCACATGTGATATCTGTCTTTCTCTTTTTGCCTTATTTCACTTAATATGACAATCTCTAGGTTCTATGGTGCTGCAAATGGCATTATGTCATTCTTTTTTATGGTTGAGTAATATTCTATTGTGTATGTGTATACACACACACATATATATGTATATGTATACCACATCTTTATCCAGTCATCTATCGATGGACATTTAGGTTGTTTCCAAGTCTTGGCTATTGTAAACAGTGCTGCTTGGGGGGTACATGTGTCTTTTCGAATTATAGATTTCTCTGGATATATGCCCAGGAATGGGACTGCTGGATCATATGGTAAGTGTATTTTTAGTTTTTTTAAGAAACCTCCATACTAGAGTAATGTAAATAAAAGCAAAAAAACCCAAATGGGACCTAATTAAACTTAAAAGCTTTTGCACAGCTAAGGATACCATCAACAAAATGAAAAGATAACCTACAGAACGGGAGAAAATATTTGCAAATGATGCAACAAGGGACTAATTTCCAAAAGATACAAACAGCTCATACAGCTTAATACCAAAAAAACAAACAACTCACTCAAAAAAAACGGACAGAAGACCTAAATAGACATTTCTCCAAAGAAGACATCCAGACAGGCACATGAAAAGATGCTCAGTTTTGCTAATTATTAGAGAAATGCAAATCAAAACTACAATGAGGTATCACTTCATACCAGTCAGAATGGCCTTCATTAGAAAGTCCACAAATGACAAATGCTGGAGAGGGTGTGGAGAAAAAGGAACCCTCCTACACTGCTGGTGGGAATGTAAATTGGTGCAGCCGATTCTTTCCTGACTTAGCTTAAACACCAAGAGCCATCACTTCCTGTGAGTTGCCAGTCTAATCATCATGGATTTTTGTACTGGTTAACATGGTATTTTTAGTTCAAACAAATTTGAAACAGTGAAAAAGAAAACCCCAAAAGACCTCAGTCGTCTTACTTTATGTAAGAAAGGAAACAATAAGAGTTCTTCACACTTAAGGAATTGTCAGGAAGAGAGTAAAGGGAGATATTGGGGTGGGGGGTCCTGGTGAACTATAATCAGTTTTTAAGCAATTGCCACATGGTGGTGCCATTTTAGCTGATAAACAGAAACATCCCCACCTTTGCTCAGCACCACATGAACAGCACGGCTGTTTACGTACAGCGGAACTTCTGCAAGTGATTATGACTAATGTGCTGTTGCTTCACACACTCTGTTATTATAACTGAAAATATTTTCATATCCTACAATGTTCATTAAGCAGTGGTTCTAGTGATAGTGCTAAAAAACACAGCCCCCCAAAACGGTAATGCTCGAACAGAAGTTAGTTGTGATAAAACACTACGAAGAAGGTCAAGCGTTCACTATGACGCCCTGTGCTGTTAATTTAGGAATGAGCACTCTAAAATATTAGAGGTAATGGAGGAAAAAATTAAAAGAAGTATTAATGTAAAAATAGGCAACAATGCTGTACATTCATGCACTCCGCCAAATATCTTCTCCTATGGGAAAGTTAGTCTTGAAGTCTGAGTTTTGTAACATGAGATCACTTCAGGAACTCATCTACTACACACATGTGAATGCCTTCTCAAAATACAGCATTTCCCCTACCTCTTCCATGAAATGATCCTCTTTCAATAGCTTTACCCAGGCATACAGTAAACGGCGTGGTGATTATGAGCACGGACTCTGAAGCCAGACTACCTGGGTATGAATCTCCTAGTTCTCTAGTTTTCTAGTTGTGCGAAACTTTGGGTAAATTACTTAACCTCTCTGTGCACCAGTTTCCCATCCCAGAAAATTAGGATGATGACACTACGTACCTTCAAAGGACTTGCTGCAAGGATTGAATGAGTTATCATATGTAAGACACTTAGTCCCTCCCAAAAGCACTGAGTAAACACTATGCAAGTATTATCTATTGCCGAAGTGACACCATCACCACCACCACCACCAACTTCCCATCAACTCTTGATACTTACAAGACTCAGTTTATTTCACTGGGTTAAAAAAATAAGGTGCTCCGTTATTCACAGTACATGAATTACTCATAGTATATGCAGTGGTTACTCATAGGGTATGCAGTGGTCTGAAGACAGTCCTTCTTTTGCTACTTCTTTTGGAAAACTGTCAGAATCCTTCATCACAGTTCTGTGTGCCAGTATATAGTAGAGCAGGCAGTATTCAGAGAGCCTTTTGTGGCCCAAGTGCTGGGTAAGTGATATAATTCTGAATGGAGCCCACGCAGACACTAATATTTACATCGAGTGATACAACAGCATGCTTCTTTCGCCAGTCTTACCTTCAGCCTGTCTTTGGGCAGCGCGACGACCCCTTGCTTGATGATTTCCAGGACCCGCTCCACTGACAGCTCAGCTCCAGCTTGTAGCAACCTTGAGCTGAAGAAGGTGATCACCTGGAATGTGAAGTGTTATTTTTTTTTTTAAACAAGTAGATGTATGAGATGTATTTTCAGTAGCTGCCTTTCTCACATGGTAGTCAAACTCTCATAGTTCCATTTCTTAGAGGGATCTGGCTTTTCATTCACTAGCTCTCCTGAATCAGTCCTCTCTCTAAAGGGTTTGATGGCTGAATCAGAGCCAGCCCCTAAATATTCAGGGCTGATTATCCATTCTGTGCGTTAAGCAGCTTCCTGAATTCTGCTCTTCCTTGTGCTGCCTCACCTTGCATTTATATTTCACTTAAACAGCAGCATCCATTAGAAGGTGGGAAGAGAAAGCTAAAGCTTAAAACCTATAAATATTGAAGCTTAATATAAAGTCTTAATAAGAAGGGAATTTGAAGTTAATGGCTAAAATGATGTTTTGGGGATTATTTATCAATTTAATTTATACACAACACTCTTATCCCTGACCACCAGAGATAATCAACAGCAAGCTGTAATTTTTTGGTGTCCTGTCACAGCACAGCCTGAACTACGTAGCAAGATGCAAACACAGTAACATTATGGAAATAACACTATCTCTTAACGCTTGTCATTAAAAGAATGGCATCATTTCTTAGGAAATTAGCTGATAATTCAAGAACACCATAGGTCACTTTTTATTCAACAGACTAAACTATATACACTATGTACACTATAGACAAGTGTTTATAGGCAGACATGCAAAAAATAAATATTTACGTTTTTTAAAAAGTTGACCATTACCAATTATATGTTTTCTATTTTATAGATAAAATATTTTAAGTTACTAACGGCTATTTTCAAATATTTTAATACATTTTCATTCCGGGTCACTCTCCTAAATATTAATTGTTCAAGTGTACAATAATTGTTCTCCTAACCGTCCTAGTGGAAAGTGCATGATAGGACATAAATCCACTGAAATGGATTTATTCTGCAAAGCAGAGACCCAGCTGGAGCCAGAACCCTAACAAGCTCGTGCCTTGAGAGACTGAGAATGACTGAAAACAAAGGCAGCCAATGGCAGGCTCCACTGCTGCTGACTCCAAATAAATCATTTCTTTATCTCAGGCAGTTTGCTGGCACCAGCTCCTTTGCGAGTTGCTTATTTTGTCCATGACAGGCTGGTTTTCAACGTGTGCCTATGGGTTTTGTTTTTTCCAAGTCAGATTTTAAGTTCTTCTGGGGAATTCTGGGATAAAATTTTGTTTGCAGAGTTTACAGACAAGCAGGTACTGAAACTGATTTTTTATAAAAAGTAATTAAGTCTCTTTTTATTTTAAAATGGACATTTTATACATGCAAAATTCAGTGAAAATACTTTGTGAATTTTAGTTTTACTTCAAGTTTCTGTGTTTTAATCAGTACATCGATGATACCCTTGACAGCCTATTCAGTGGAAGAGAATATCCAGAGAATTTACAGAGGAAATAGATGATATTTTGTGTCTTCAAGAAGGATGAAATGTGTATAGCAACTAACCTTCAATAAAAGAAAGAAAATTTTTTGAAAAAAAAAGACACAATGTAATTGGGGAACAAGACACAGATCAAACATGTATAACCAGACAGATTTAGACATCATGGTAGTGTACACCATGAACTGCTCAAAGTCAGAGACCTAGTTTGGGGTCCTGCCTGTGATACTTAACTAACAATATGTAAGATGCTCAACTTCCTTAGGTTTAATTTATTCTCTTTTTTTTCCAGTTTCTTATTGTAGAATCTTATCATTGATTTAAGACCTTTCTTCTTTTCTAATAGAAGCATTTATTGCTGTAAATTTCCCTCTAAGCTTGAGCTGTGGCCCACAAATCCTGATATATTGCATTTTCATTTTGCTCACTTTAAAAATGTGTTTTATTTCCGTTGTGAACTCCTCTCTTTGACCCACAGATTTTAATTTTCAAATATTTGAGTATTTTCCAGATACCTTTCTTATTGATTTCTAGTTTAATTTCAATGTGGTCAAAGAGCATACTCTATATGATTTCAAATCTTTTAAATGTGTTGAGGTTTGTTTTACAGCCACAAATATGATCTATCTCAGGGAACGTATGTGTTTTATGTGCACTGATGCTGCTGGGTGAAATGGTCTATAAATGTCAATTAAATCAAGTGGGTTGGTATCACTATTTGGATCTTTTGTAACATTACTAATGTTCTATTTGTTGTATCAGTTACTGAGAAAGAAGTGATATTATGGATTTGTCTATTTCTCTTTGCAATTTTATCAGCTTTTGCTCCATGTATTTTGAATGTCTGTTGTTAGGCTCATCCACATTTGGGGTTGTTATGTCTTGGTGAAATGACCCCTTTATCATTACATGGTGTCCTTCTCTCTCTCTGGTAATATTCCTTGTTCTGAAGTATACTTTACTGTTAACAGTCACTCTGCCTTTCTTTTGATTAGTGCTTGCACGATAAGACTTTCATCCTTTTTCTATTAATCTATGTCTTTATATTTAAAGTGAGTTTGTTACAGATAGCACCACTTATCTTTTCATTCAATCTGAAAATCTCATAACTGAGCCATTTCATGTACTTGTTTGACGTGGTTGGACTCACGTCTACCTCACTGCTTATTACTTTCTATTTGTTGCACTATTATCCATTCTACTTTCCTGCCTGCCTTTGGACTGAGTATAAATTATGATTCTTTTTAATCTCCATCTTTGGCTTATGAGTTAAATCTCCAGCTCTCTCTCTCTCTTTTTTTTGTACAGTTTGCTGTACAGTTTATAATATATACATTTAATTTATTATCTACCATCAAATAATCTTATACCACTTCACATTGTCAAGAACTGTGAAGTGTCTAAAATTTTACCTTTTTGCAAATTAAGTTACTCGGTCATAGTTTTATGGATCCTGGAAGAAGATGAGGATTTCTAAGTCAGTGATGAAGACAATCTGTTAGTCACAGTAGTAGCAGGAACCAGAACACTAGCATTTCTGCGCTAGTCCCCAAGCCCCAATTCGCACAAGTGTGATTTTTTCTTATTGAGGTATACTTGATCTACAATATTATATTAGTTTCAGGTATACAACCCAGTGATTCAAAATCTTAACACTATACTCCACTTATAGTCATTATAAAATATTGGCTATATTCTCTTCGCTGTACAATATACACTTGTAGCTTATTTACCTTATACAGAGTAATCCCCTGTAACGCTCCTCGCCTCTTCCTTTTCCCTACTGGTAACCAATAGAGTTTGCTCTCTGTATTTGTGAGTCTACTTCTGTTTTGTTACATTCATTTGTTTTATTTTACTAAGCATAATACCCTCCAGGTCCAACCATGTTACTGCAAATGGCAAAATGTAATTCTTTTTTTTTTTTAAATGGCCCAATAGTATTCAATTACATATATAAAAACCAAATTTCTAAAAATTCTTATTTTTTATTGTAATGTAGTCAATTTACAATGTTAGTTTCAGGTGTATAGCAAAGTGATTTATTATACATATACATACATATATATATAATACTTTCAGGTTCTGTTATGGCTCACTACAAGAAACTGAATATAGTTCCTTGTGCTTTTTTATATATAGTAATGTGTATGTGTTAATCCCAAACTCCTAATCTATTCCTGCCCTCCCCAACCCCCCCAGCCTTGGTAACCACAGATTGTTTTCCTTATATCTGTGAGTCTATTTCTGGAAAAACCACATCTTCTTTACCCATTCATCTCTTGATGGACACTTGAGGCTGCTTCCATATCTTGGCAATTGTAAATAATGCTGCTATGAACATTGGAATGTATGTATCTTTTCAAATTAGTGTTTTTGTTTTATTCAGATCTATTCCCAGGAGTGGAACTGTTGGGTCATATTGTAGTTCTATTTTTAGTTTTTTGAGGAACCTCCATACTGTTATCCACAGTGGTTGCACCAATTTACATTCCCACCAACAGTGTACAGGAGTGATGTGGTATCTCATTTTAGTTTTGATTTATATCTGATAATCAGCAATGTTGAGCATCTTTTCCTGGGCCTGCTGGCATATGGATATCTTCTTTGAAAAAATGTCTATTCAGGTCATCCACCCATTTTTCAATTGGGTTATTTGTTTTTTGATATTGAGTTGTATGAGCTGGTTATATATTTTCAGTTTAAGCCCTTATCAGTCATATCATTTGCAAATATTTTCTCCCATTCAGTAAGCTGTCTTTTCGTTTTGTCAGTGGTTTCTTCTGCTGAGTAAAAGTTTTAAATTTAATTAGGTCCTATTTGTTTATTTTTGCTTTTATTTCATTTGCTTTAGGAGACAGATGCAAAAAAAAAATATTGCTATGATTTATGCTGAAGAAAGTTCTGGCTGAGTTTTCTCCTTTTTGCCTGAGTTTTCTTCTATGAATTTTATGGATTCTGGTCTTACATTTAGGTCTTTAATCCATTTTGAGTTTATTTTTATACATGGCATGAGAAAATACTCTAACTTCATTCTTTTACACGTAGCTGCCCAGTTTTACTAACATCACTTATTTTAAAGACTGTCTTTTCTCCATTGTATACTCTTGCCTCCTTTGTCACAGGTTAATTGACCATAAGTGCAAGGGTTTATTTCTAGGCTCTCTATTCTATTCCTTTAATCTATGTGCCTGTTTTTTTGTGCCAGTGCCATACTGTTTTGATTACTATAGCTTTGTAGTATAGTCTGAAGCCGGGGATCGTGATACCTCTAGCTCTGTTCCTCTTTCTCAAGATTGTTTTGGCAATTTGGGGTCTTTTGTGTTTCCTACCAATTTTAGATTTTTTCTAGTTCTGTGAAAAGTGCCATTGGTGTTTTGATGGGGATTGCACTGAATCTGTAGATTGCCTTGGGTAGTATGGTCATTTTAACAATATTAATTCTTCCAATTCACGAACACGGCATACTTAATCTGCCTGTGTCATCTTCAACTTCTTTCACCGGTTTTTTACAGTTTTCCAAGTTGAGGTCTTTTCTCTCCTCAGGTTTATTCTGAAGTATTTTATTCTTTTTCATGCTATGGTAAATGGGATTGTTTTCTTAATTTCTCTTTCTGATAGTTTGTTGTTAGTGTATAGAAATGCATCAGATTTCCATTTATTAATTTTGTACCCTGCAACTTTACTGAAATCATTTATTAGTACTAACAGTTTTTTCATGGCATTTTTAGGGTTTTCTATGTATTTTCATGTCATCTACAAATAGTGACAGTTTTACTTCTTCCTTTCCAATTTGGATTCCTTTTATTTCGTTTTCTTGTCTGACTGTTATGGCTAGCACTTCAGTACTATGTCAAATAAAAGTGGGAAGAATAGGCATCCTTGACTTGTTCCTGATCTTAGAGAAAACACCTTCAGCTTTTGACCACTGAGTATGATGTTAGTGGTGGACTTGTTATATGTGACCTTTATTATGTTGAGGTATTTTCCTTCTATACCTATTTTGCAGAGTTTCTTTTAATCATAAATGGATGACGACTTTCGTCAAAAGTTTTCTGCATCTACTGAGACGATCATATGACTTTTATTCTTCAGTTTGATAAGGTGGTATATCACATTGACCTACAGATACTGAACCATCCTTGCATCCCTGGGATAAGTCCCACTTGATCATGGTGTATGATCCTTTTAATGTATTGTTGAAGTCAGTTTGGTAATATTTTGTTAAGAATTTTTGCATCTATGTTCATCAGTGATATTGGCCTGCAATTTTCTTTACTTGAAATAAAGAATATTTCTTCATTTGGTGTCTGTCTGGTTTTGGTATCAGGGTGATGCTGCCTCACAGAATGAGTTCAGAACCATTCCTTCCTCTGCAATTTTTTGGAAATAGTTTGAGAGGGAAAGGTGTTAACTCTTCTCTAAATATTTGATAGAATTCACCTGTGAAGCCATCTGATCCTGGATTTTTGTTTGTTAGGAGTTTTAAAATCATTGATTCAATTTCATTACTAGTAATTCGTCTGTTTATATTTTCTGTTTCTTCCTGGTTCAGTCTTGGGAGAGTGTACATTTCTAACAATTTGTCCATTTTTTTCTAGGTTGTCCGTTTTATTGGCATATAGTTATTTGTCATTATCTCTTATGAACCTTTGTGTATCTGTTAAGTTATTGGTTGTAATTTCTCACTTTTTATTTCTGATTTTATTGATTTGAGTCTTCTCTCTTCTTTTCCTGATGAGCCTGGAAAAAGGTTTATCAATTGTTTATGTTTTCATAGGATCAGTTCTTAGTTTCATTAATCTTTTCTATTTTTTCAGTATGTATGTCATTTATTTCTGCTCTGATCTTTGTGATTTCTTTCCTTCTACTAACTTTGGGTTTTGTTTTTTTCTTCATTCTCTAGTTCTTCCAGGTGTAAGGCTAGGTTGTTTGAGATTTTTCTAGTTTCCTGAAGGAGGTTTGTACTGCTATAAACTTCCCTCTTAGAATTACTTTTGATGCATCCCATGGATTTTGGATCACTGTATTTCCATTTTCATTTGTCTTCAGGACAATTTTTAAAAACTTCCTCTTTGATTTCTTCAGTCATCCTTTGGTTTTTTAGTAGCGTATTGTTTAGCCTCCACATGTTTGTGGTTTTTTTGCCATCTTTTCCCCCTTGTAGTTGATATTTAGTCTCACAGCATTGTGTTTGGAAAAGATGCTGGATATGGCTCCAATTTTCTTAAATTTACTGAGACTTGTGGCCTGGCATGTGATCTATCATGGAGAATGTTCAATGCACACTTAAAAAGTATGCCTATTCTGCTGCTTTTGGATGGAATGTTCTATACATATCTATTAAGCCCATTTGGTCTAATGTGCCATTTAAGGCCAGTGTTTCCTTACTGATTTTCTGTCTAGATGATCTGTCCATTGATGTGAGTGGATTGCACAAGGTGATCTGAAGAGGGACAGATAACTCCTACAAACGCAGTGTGTTATACTATAGGAACAGAACTCTGAGCTTAGGGAACCCAAATCTCTTATAATGGTCAGTAAGCATGCCTACCTTTTGCACCAAAGGGAGACACAGACACGTCTCCATTCTACCTCATCTGATTCCAGATATCTGCATGATTCATTCTCTACCTCGTTCAAGTTTTAGCTCAAATGCACCTTCTCAGAGAAGTCTTCTCTGACTGTGCTCTTTAGATTTGCAATTTCCGAACCCTGTTCCAAACAGCACTCATCATTCCTCTTTCTTCTTTGGCTTAAGCAACTAGGTAGATATTGATGTCACTTACTGAGCTAAGGAAGACTGCAGAAGAAAAAGCTGATTCACTTTTTGTTTGATTTTTTTTGAAGAAAATAAAGAATTCTGATTTAACCTTGTTCAGCATTTGTGGTACTGCCATATAGGCAACTGAATGCACTAATTTGGAGCTCAGTAAGGATGGTCAGGTCTGGAAATACAGAAAACCTAATGTAAATTTTACACTGTCCAAAGATAAAAATAGTTCCTGCCTTTACCATACTACACAACTATTATTGTTCACTGTCTCTGTTCTCCACTTATATTCAGCCATGAGATTTCTTTCATGCCCCTTCTCATTTGGTGTGGTATTTCTATTTTGTTCTGTTGCTTAATTCAGCCAGACCATACCATCTTATTAGTTAGACAGGAGGGATATGTACCAGTGGCTAACAGAAATTTGGCTATTTGAAAAGCACATGTCTAAATCCTCCTGCAGAAGCTAAAAGTACTCCAAGGTTAGTCACTCTTGTCTCAGACATTTAACATTGCTTAATGTCTCAATGAAAAATATCAACTCTCAACTCCCTGTCAGCTAAAAATAACAGTGGATTCATAGTCTCCTCTACCAACACTTCTCAAGGTTAACTCCATGAAAGAAATAGCAAAGGCTTGCTTAAGCCAATATTGCAGGAGCATTGAGGGTGGGGAGAGGAGACAAGAGGGGAAGGTAAAGTGCTGAAAGAGGCAAAAAGTAGAGATGTTATTTATATCTTTATAATGGCATGCTTTTCAAAATATGTAAAAAGAATTTAAAATGATTTTGAGTGAATTTCCAGTGTGTCCAACACTATTTTGGATGACAGTATTCAAGAAAAAGTTGTTGGAAAATCTGCTCATTTGGACTCTTCCTTAGGTTTATCCAAGTGAATGTGAAAGCATGGTGTTTATAATGAGAAGACCTGGATTCAAGGCCTGGTTGGGTGACTCACTCACTAAGTCACCCTGAGCCAACCATTTCACCTCTCAAACCCTGCTCTGCCACCCTCACGGGAAGTCACATGAGATTGTGCGCATGCAAATAAGTGATAAAGCCCTATGCAAATATGTGATCATTATCTAAGAGGATGAGTCTTAGATGGGGGATCTGTGTTGAAATCACCTGGGAAGCTCTCTCTCAGCATGCTGGTTTCCTCATCTGTAAAGTGGGATAATAATAATGAGTTTACTGGTTTAAGGAGAATAAGAGAGTAATGTATGTAAAGGTACTTAGCCTCATTCCCAGCACTTAGTGAGTACTCAAAAATGTTTAAGAATATATTTATCTAGTTTTAAGAACTGCATAATGGCATACAGCCAAATGCCTACCCTGAGCATGCATTTTTCACTGAATACAGCTGGAGTGTCAGTAAGCAGCCCGTTCCTGACAAAGACAGGAAAGTAAGCACTGGTTATAAATCCAGCTTAACTCCCTGCTTTTACTTCCACATGGCTCAGTATTAGATATAGCATGAGGTCCTTTCTATTTTCTCACTTCATTCTGCTTTTTGCTTCTAAAGGAGACTAAGTTTCAAACAGATGCAGTTTGAATCCTTTACAGGATTCCTAAGTGTCCTTTAAAAAAAACAGTATGGTCCTTCAGAGAGATTTTTAAGGATGTCAACAGCCTGGTTACTAAGAAGAGAGCATCATGTTCACCATTGGTGGAGTAAAGGTTGGTCTGACATCATTCGAAGTAATCTTGAAGGAGAAAGTAAACAGTGACATTTCTGGATTTGTTTTCAGGTAGTGAACAGGCAAACAATGAGAAACTATAGGACATTTAGTGAATGGGGATAGTAGTTAGACATGATTAAAGCATGAGTTTTATTATCAAACTGCCTGCGTTTGAGTTCTAGCTCTATCACTGTCTGAATGTGTGATCATGAACATGTTAAATCTTTCTAAGCTGGTTTCTTTACCTGTAATTGAAAATTAAAGTGAAATATACCTCACAGCTTTGTTTCTTAATGAAGAGTAAGAGATAACACATGTAAATGCTTAGCGAGCATTTGATAAAAGCTAGCAATGCTAATGATGAAATGAACAGAAAAAGATCAAATGGTTTTTGATGTAGTTTAAACATTTAAAGCTAAGGAAACCAAATTATGTGTTATAACATGATGATCTATCGCCTATTACACTTACGACCACAGAAAAAAAGAAACTCTGGGTTAGTCTTTTATCAGAAACAAAGAAAAAATTGGCTATTATGAATAGAGGTATTGGTAATTAAACAGAGAACATTTCTCTCCAATATATTGCAGATATAGATTATCTGACATATATTGTGCATAGTTCAGTGACTATCCAAAAGAAGGGAGGAAGGAAGGAAAGAAACGGAAAGGAGGAAAGAAGAAAAAAAGACAGAAAGGAATGAAGAAAGAAACTGAATTAAAGAGGTCCAGAGAAAGGCAAAAGTTACGACAGCAGGGATGAAATGGCAGCGCCCCAAGGAAAACAGTCTGCTATGATACACATGCAGCAATCCATCATGAGGTGTGAGTCCTAGAGAAAGATATGCAAATGTGCTTACTTATGAGGGAAATTATATATTTACACTTGTGTGATAATTTAATTATTGAAAATCTTCCTAAGTGTAAGTAATATAAGAACTGGGATGCTGGCTCTTCAGCTTCCTCTTGTGCATAGCATTATGAATCTGATTAGCTATGCAAGACATATTCGTGGAATCAAACTTAATTGGAAAACACTAATACTAATACAGCAGTAGAAAATTTAGCAGAAAAACATCTTTAAAAAGGACAGAAAGTGAAAGTTCACAGACCTGCGAAAAATGTTCAGTCACACAAATAATGAAAGAAACAAAAATTAAAAGCAATAATTAAATATTCTTTTTGATGTAAAAAGACAAATGTTAAAAATAATTATAACACTCAACGCTGCAAAAAGTGTAGTGAGACACTCACAGATCACCTGTGGAAGTACAGGATGACACACAGATGCTCTAATTGCACAATATTTCTGGAATGCAATTTTGCATGTGTTGAGTCTTGAAAAGATAAGATACCTGACAATAACAACTAGAACAATTCCAGTTTTAAGACTATACCAAAAATCTAACTAAAAAATGTGAGATGAGATTTATTTGCAAACTGTTAATTATGAATTAATATACAATATTAAAAGCAACCAAATGAGCAATAATGGAATAAGGGTTAAATACATTTTAGGACATCCATAATATAGGTTATACAGATATTAAAATGTGAGATTTTCAAAGAACTGCTGATATCACAGGAAATGTTATTATTAAGTAAAAAATGGCAGAATACAGAAATATATGAAGCATGACCTGAATTCTACTAAATATTGATGTGTGTGTATATGTGTGCGTGCACATGTGCGTATATATATATATCTGTATATAATACATAAACACACATTTGAAAGGTGACAAATGGTACTGCAGAAGAGAGCAAATATAGTTAATGTTCAAGAGACTAACTCTTGTAGGTTTTTATCTAGGTTTGTTAAATTTCTCTACTCTAATATTTTTAAAAGAATCATAATAAATATCTCCATTTACACTTACCAGATCAATATTTTGCATTATATCCTGAAAGGAAGGATGAGTTCGAAATTGCTCAAAGAGATCTCGTTTGTAAAGAAGTGCATACACCAAGTTTGGATTGTGATGAAGTGAATTTGTCAGGCAGGAGTTGATGATTTCTAACATCATTCGAATCACTTCTTCAATGACGTTTAGGTCTTGCGCCTGATAAAGAAAGAAAATCCCCAGAGTCAGTGCTTTCCTCCTTGACACAGAATTGACTAGAATGAGGGCAACTGCTTTCCAATTATAACAGCACTGGAAAGATTCTGCAAAAGAACCCTTCAAGATTATGTTTGTCAAGAATTTTTAGAATTAGGTTTATCAGTTACTAGAGGATTTGAGTTAAAATCTTTTGAACTTAATATGGTTGGTGATCATTATAAATTTCACATAATAAATTACAGACTCGCAAATCTAGAAGATAATTTTGAGCTTATTCAGCCTTCAATTAATAGATCCTAATTTGCACTCTTACCACTGAATCATCCTAAATCATCAGACTTGCACAATGTAAAGTGGTGGTAAGGTCTCAGCAATTCCAAGAAAAGTATCTAATTCAGAATATGACCTCATTTTTTTGCACTGTCATTTCAATGTTCAGATTTATAGATAAAGAGCCTACTTTTTTCCTATTTCCTCAAAGTCAATAACATTTGAGAATCTGAACATGAAATGTTATAAGACAGCTACACTCAAAATAAGCAATCAGCGAAACTCTTGGAAGGAACAACAGAAAAAGCAAAAACACAGGTGAATACAACACTTCCCTTCTAGTTTTCTAAATTATGTTTGATAGTTGAAGCAAAAATTATAACATTACCTGATGGGATTCTTAATGGATGTAAAGGAACACCTAAGACACTTACATCATAACCCAGGGAGGGCAAAGGGATTTAAAGAGGGGAAAGTTTCCATATCTCATTTGAACTGGTGAAATGTCAATACTACTAGACTGTAGCAAGTTATGTACATAAAATGTCTTGAGAATAACTATACAAAGAGACAGTATACACAAA
This sequence comes from Camelus ferus, assembly GCF_009834535.1. NCBI lineage: Eukaryota > Metazoa > Chordata > Mammalia > Artiodactyla > Camelidae > Camelus > Camelus ferus. Next base: position 15,440,617 of record NC_045725.1, read on the forward strand.
AATACTACTGATACATCAAAATGGAATTCTAAAAAAGTTCTAGTGTTCATAGGAAAGCAGGAAAACAAGATAGACATGAGAAACGAGGAACAAACAGAAAGCAGAAAGTAAAATGGCAGATTTAAGCTCTAAGATATCAATTATTACATTAAATGCAAACAGTCTAAATACAATAATTAAAACCCAAAGAATGGCAGAACGGATTAAAAAAACACATAACCCAACTACATTATCTACAAGAAACTTCAAATGTAACTCATTATAAATGTAGTTAATTGAAAGTAAAATAATGGAAAACAAGATACAAATATTAATCAAAAGAAAGCTGGAAGAGCTACATTGATTATCAGATAAAGCATATTTCACTTCAAAGACTGTACGGTCTGCAAAACGAAACAAAAATTTACTATCTGGCCCCTTACAGAAAAGTTTACCACCTCTGGTCTAGCAGACAAGAAGGAATACTCATTTCCATACATTTTACCTCCATCTGTATTGTTTTAAGCACAATGTCCTGAGCATTCAGTCTAAATTTATGAGACAAACAAAAAAGCAGGTAAAAATCCATGTCCAAGATATAAAGTAATCAGCAGACTCAGAGATACACAGATATTGGAAATATCAAAGAGGGAATTTAAAAGAACTATGATCTGCAAAATCTACCATGAATCTACAATATATTTGAATTGATGGGGAATTTTAACAGAGTTGAAAACTACAAGTAACAAATGAAAATGCTAGAATTTTTAAAAATGGTAATGTCTAGACAGATGCAACAGTAGACTTGAATCTTTTAGACATCATGGCTGAGCATGTTCCTAAAATAACAAAAGACTCAAACAACAGATTCAAGAAACTCAGAATAACCCCAAAGTATTCCCAAAACAAACAAAAAACCCCATAAAACAAAAACCACACACTTAGATACATCATATTCAAACTACTGAAGACCAAAGAGACAGAGAAAATCTTGAAGGCAGCCCAAGGAAAAAGCAGATTAAATACAGAGGTACAAAGCTCAGCATTACAGCAGACTTCTCATGAGAAACTATGCAACTCAATCTAAATAAAGCGGCACTACTAAAAGGCAGAAATAAGAGTCAAGTAGGAATTCTATCACCAGCAAAAATATCTTTCAAATAGGAAGGTGGAATAAAGACTCTTCCAGATTAAAAGAAGTTGAGACAATGTATTACTTGTATACCTGCGCTATAAGAAACGCCAAAGGAATTTCTTCAGACAAGAGGAATGTGAAAGCAGACAGAACTGTAGATCTACACAAGGAAATGAATGAATTTTAATTTAAATCATTCTAAAAGAAAACTGATTTCAGAAGCAAAATAGTAACAACGTATTTATTATAGGTTTATAGTACATATATGACTCCCTTTATTGTGATACTTGCTTTAGAACCAAACCTGCAATATCTCAGAGGTATGTTTGTACTTCCAAGCTTGGCAGTTTAGAATAGCAATAATCATTTGTTTTGCTAACAAACTGGGCTGGGCTTGGTAGGAACAGCTTGTCTCTGCTCCATGTAGCTTCACATGGTGCTACTTGTCTGGAGATTGGAGAATCTACTTTTATGGTAGCTTTCTAGCATAAAATGGCTGGCAAGTTGGTGCTGACTGTGAGCTGGGGGCACAGCTTGGGGTAGGGACCAGAGTCTGATTCATCTTCTCATGGTCTCTTCTGAGCTGCATGAGCTTCCTCACAGCATGAAGTTTCAAGAGATCTAATTTTAGAAATCACTTAGCGGCACTGCCACTTAGTGTCACTACAAATCGTGGCACATGCTATTTATTGAGCAGTGGCAAAGAGCATGTGAGGCAGAAGATGTTGCTGCCATCATCTTTGGAATGTATCATCTGCCATATTTCTGTTTATCATCCTTTATAAGTTTACCTCTTCCAAACCTGTCTTCCCTTTCCAGCCTCTGTTGAATTAATAAAGCTTCTTATTCTCCTGGTATCCCTCCCTCTTTCTTCTCTGCCGGTTTATAGGCTGAAGATAGTATTTCAGTTCTAACAGGGGTAACCCTTTTAATTTTAACATACACATCCAACTTCAAAATTACCGCTATCCACTTCCTAAACAAGATCCAAGGAGGTTAACATACTTTGCTCCTCCTTGAACAGGAAGCCTCTAACCCCATTCTTCATTGTTCGGTTATAGTTGCTTAGGTTTTTAATTTCATCTTTTCAAAAACCCTATAAATTGGCTTTAAAAAGTAGATGGTTAAGTAAATTTACATATTGATTTCAGTGCCTACCACTGTCTCTTGCATTCCACTTCTCTACAGATCCACCTTTCTTCTAACTGAAGTACAGCCTTTAGTAGTGCTTTCAGTGAAGAGTTTGGATAACAAACTTTTAGTGCTTGTGTGGTTGAAATACGTCTTTATTTTGCATTCACTCTTACATGAAATTTTATCTGGGTATAGAATTACAGTTACTTTCTTCTGCACTTTAAAGATACCGGTTCACTTTATTCTGGCATCTATTTTTGCCACTGAGAAGTCTATTGTAAACCTAACTATTGTTCCCCTGTAGATAATCTTTTTGACAGCTTTTAAGATTTACTTTCCATCCTTTAACACTCTTGAGTTTTACAACCACGTGTTTAGGTGTTCATTGATCTTTATTTATCCTGTTAAGTATTGAGTATACTTTTCATCTGACAACCTAGTCTCTTCCATAAAGATAATTTAGATGCCTTTTTCCCTCATTATCTTCCAATTTACTAACCCTCTTTGCTAGTGTCCAGTTCAGAGTTTACTGTCTACTGAGCTTTCAATTTTAATGATTATATTTTTCATTCTAAGCTTTTTAATTAAATAATTCTCTGAGTCATGCTCTTGTTTCATTTCTCCCTGTTTTTATTTCATAATTATTTCTTCTTCTTAATATTATATCCTTCATTTACCTTTGAGGATACAAAAAATACTTAGACTGCTTTCAAAATTATTCTATTAATTTTTAATTCTCTTTGGATAAATTTACCTTAATTATGATCATGACTATGCTGTCTGTCTCTCTTAGTATTAAGCTAGATTTTGGCATATATTTTGTAATTTTGGTTATGGAGGCTCATCTAATGTGGCTTAACCCCCCCAAATCTTCAGGTCATGCAGTAGCTTCCTAGAGCCCCCAGTCTGAAACTAGGTCTCACTGCTGGGATCTAAGGGCTGCTGCCCTGAAATCACACTGAAGGCAGTATGGGCAGGGTCTGTCACCCAGCAACATTCCTCACAATGGGCCCATCGTGAGGTTGGTTCTGGGTCCTCCCACTTTCCTTGATGCAGAACTTAACAGTCATTATTAGTATCTTTATTTAGGCTCTTTTCAGTAAGTGGTCTGTTCCAGCAGGGAACCTGGCACTAGCAGTGCTGCCTCTCACCTGGGCACCTGTAGTGCCGTGCCCGCCTGCAGCAGCTGAGCTCCCAGCCCCTCCAGCCTCGTTCTAGACCTGAAGTTTGGCAGCCTCACCGCTTCAGACCATGCTCTCTGCTTAGACTACTATTTCTGTTTCTGGTCAAGCAAGAAGTATCTATTTCATTTGGGGATGTGGCTATGTGTTTTAAATGTTTTCTTGTTCATCTATTATTTTTGTTTTTAGAGCAAAGGGAAGAGATCAGCCTTCATTTTGGAAACTAACAACATAATCTTGACTACAGTTTTTTTTCAATTATATTTTCATCTCACATTGGTACCTGAATTAGGAGAAGAGGAGGAAGAGAATTCAAGTTTCAGAATTCTCTAAGTCATCTAAGAGAAACTCAGTGAGACAGTATGAGTACTTTAGTAATACAAATCAAAATATTAGCTTTCTGCAGAATTTTATATTCATAAGTATTTCATATCCATTCATGTTACATATAAGTCCTAATATATTAAACTTAAATATAAAAAATGAATTACCTATTGGTAGCTTACAATTTCTGCTTTCAAACATATTGATAGTTTATTCTCCATGTTTTAATAAGTAATTTGCTGCAACAAAAAGGTTATGTACCCAATCCCCAAATAGGCACCTGCTTATTTAAACCCAAACTAAGCTACTGACCATTTATTTTATTCCCATGGTAGGTAAAGTATAAACTGGAAACTTTACATTACTAAGCACACTCTAGATTAGTCTTCACTTCGCATTAATCAATCTGACTGGGGCTTCTTAAGAGTTACACTAACCCTCTTATACTTAGAGGAGTTACTGGGTATTTTACTTAACTTCTTTTTTATTATTTCTGTGACAAGTTCCAGCTCTAGCGCTATCTTTTAAAAACTATTTTCAGCCACAGATTTATAAATTAAATGACAAGGACATAAAGTTTCTCTGGCATTATTCAAATTGACTGAAAATATAATGTGAGAAGTTACAGCAAAGACATTTTATATGATATCATATTTTGCCATACTGTCATACTAGAAAGCATCCTGTATATTTTAATGTTATAAGACTATTATAAAACAAAATAAGAAATTAAACATAATTCAGAAATTAAAAATAAGCTTAAATTAAGGAGTAGCTGATTATAATTTTTGACAATATCTACCTTAACATGTAACACTGTAAATAATTTAGGTTATTAAAATATCTTATACTGATAGACCTCCTTCTCAAGTCCAGCTCAACTACTCTGTTTATGAGATAAGGTCAGTTTCCTTCCTGGTTATATTCAGGGCTGAAATTCAAAGTATTTAACAACTAGTAGGCAAAATATTCAGCAACGGCTAGACCTACTGGATGTGAGTTGTATATGACCGAGGGCCCCACCAGCTTGCCCCTGCTGGCTGTCAGTCACATATACTCCCCACAGCTGCCTTCACAGGGATTCTTTCTCGAGAAGTAATATGAAGTTTCCTTGAAAATAAGGTATCTACATTAATTTCTACATGTTATTTTATTCAATTCAGCAATTCTTTAGCTTAATACTGAGCACTTCAGTTATTACCTATCCAGTTAGAAAGCTTCGAATTTGATCAAAGAATTATGAAATTATAAAACACACTCAGAAGTTAACCAAGACACTCCCAACACCTCTTTAATGCCTAGAATTCCTTCTGTAAAATTCACTACAAGCGGTCAACCAACTTATCTTTGAACACTGAAAACTTTTGAGAGGCTCCTGGTTCATTCTTTCTTTGTAGTTACTGTAGTTTAGCAGAAGTTCATCACCTCAGTTCCTCTACTCATTGGTCTTTGACCCCTGTCACAGCTAACACCTTCTCCTCAAACCTATCAGCAACTTCAACTATCTCTCAACATAACCCAGTTTAGAGTCTTATTATTTATCTTCTGTCAGATGCACACCATTTGGACTGTTTTGATATTAGGTGTAATTCTGTATATTTAGTTATCTTTGTTAAGATACATAAATACGTAAATGTCCATTTTTATAATCCCAGTAACTAATTCATTTTTCTTTTTAATTAACAGGTTTGCTAACCCTACTTTATCATCCTTTAAGGAACAGCCAGCATCACTGCTATGTCAGTTGCTTCCTAAAAACCACACTCTTGAGGATCTTCCCAATTGGGTTGGAAAATCAATTGCACCAAACAGGTCATGAAACAAATCATGGGCCAGAGAAGTAAATTATGTACCCTGAGATTCTGCTTCACTAGAAATAAAATATCAAACTTTTGTCTAATTCTAATTTCCAAGGAAAATTATTCCAATAATTGTAATTTACAAGTTATTTGAATCTTCAAGTTGCTACTATAAGTAGATTTTAGTGCAGGTATTATGCATAGCAATAAACAAATGAAACCCCTTATGTTTCATTTTTAAAAAGCATTCTTGGGTAATAATCATCACTTGTAAAAAGATGAAAAATCAGCATGAATTTGACTAGAGCGTCTTTAAAATGACAAAATTATCCAAATCTCAGTATTTAAACAGACATAAAAGGTTCTCTAATCTAATCATTATTTAGGTGCCAGAATCTCAAATGGTATTAAAAAGAGTTGCTATTTGATTTTTTTTTTCATGAAGGTTAAATAAGGTAGGATTTGTAATGCCCTTAAAATAGTGTGTAACACATGGTAAGTACCATGTGAGTGTTTTAAAAATAAAAATAAGTACATTAAAAGTGTTTTAAAGGAGAAAAATCATTTTAATTTTAGACATTACAAGAAGAACATAAAGATAACTGCCTTTCTGAAATGGATAAATGAATGCAATTACTATAACAACAAATAATCATATCCCTTAGTCTTAAATATAAGCACCAAATTCCACTTTTATTAAATTACAAAGCTGGTCTTTTAGGGAAGTGAAAAGAAAAAACGGACTTACATTTATGGAATAAAATAAAATTTTTAAAAAAGACATGTTTAAAAAAACTAACCAAAATTAGCTTTGTCAGAGAGAAAATCCAATGGCTCATTGGTAGAGCAGCAAAAATACATGGAGAATACTGTGCCTTTTTCATTCATGGTATTTTCTTTTTAGTACATACAGCTTCCATTCCAGGAATGGATCCCACGTCAAACAGACTTTCTTCTTGAAAAAAAAAGAATACTTATTTTATAGCAGAAAATCTCAAATGTAAAAACAAGGGCCCTGAGGAAACGGCTCCATTTTCAGAGGTTTCTGATGGTTTTATACACGTTGGTAATGAACACTGAACAAGTTCTGTGCTAAGCAGTGAATTCATGTCAAATGGACAAGCTGGCAGTTGTGGGAGTACCTTGCCCTGTCAACAGCAGTCATGGCTGCTTCATTATATAAACTTCCTTTTCCTTTTAAGCGGGAATTTATACAGTTAAATAGTTTCAAATCATTTATTTTTAGTTTCCTTAAGAGAAGCATATGTGTCTTGTTTGTATTAGTTTTGGGGGGATTCCAAGAGAGTTGTCTAAATTTCCTGCATTTTCAGCAGAAAATAAAACCTTCAACAAAATTAATGGGACTGTGCCAAAGTGGGGAAGGAGTGGGGGAAGCACACAGGCAAGCCTCTCTTTAAAGTTAATGCGCAAATGGCCTTCAAAGCCAATCATTTGGTGATGGAGCCTCGTTATCTCTGTGCTGTTAAAATTCACTGGCACCACACACGGAAAAGCTTTGTGACCATGTTATTTCCAGACAGAACTGGATTTGTCTCAAAATATCAAGCTTCTGATAACAGGGACTAGCTTTCTATTACATCCAAATCACAGCTAAAGAATCAATCCCGTGACTAGAAGAGACAATGTATAATCTTAATAATGTCGGGGGAGGGGGACCGGGAGGGGGAGGTAGAAGGCTGTGTCTTGAGTAACACGATGTGGACATTTTCTTCATTTCTTGGACAAGGTATGAATGTGGCCCGCAGCCTAAACTAGAACCCTGGGAAGTCTGTTATTTAAAACATGCTTGCAAGTGGCAGGAAGGCAAGATGATGGTGGCTGTTAGGGGACACGGGCTAACTTTACACGCTTCTCCACACCTGGAAAACAGCCAGTGAACTAACAAAAAGAAAAGGAAAGTTCTGATTGAAATCCGAGTAAACTGCAGTCCCCAGCAAGCACATTACCTTAGCAGGCTACTCAACTGGCCAGAAAGGGGGGCAGAACAGTGCTTCTCGCCTCTCCCCTGGCCCTGCTACTGGCAGCAGAGAGTAAGCACACGCCCAAGCTTGGAGTTTTTCATTTTGTTTTTAAAAATTCAATATTTTGCATTAAGAACTAAGTGTTCATTTCCATTCTCCTCCCACATACATCAGTGTTTTATTATAATAGCAGTGTCTTTCCACATCCCATAAAAAGTAATATCTAAGTAAAACAATTCTCTAGGAAGATGTATTGCCTTTTTTAAAAGAGCTCGACATTCTGCAGAGTGCCTGCCGTCACCCCACTTTGAGATACAAGAGTCCCAATACTAGTCTCAACTCAGTAACTAGCTGTGTGGCTTTCGGTAATCACTTAACCTGGATTGCAGTTTTTCATTTGCAAACATAAATGCTTATGAGATTTTAAAAATCCCTTCCTAGCCTTAGCTCCCATAAAGAATTTGGAAATACTGAATTTAGAAAGCAAGTTTTATTAGACTAACCAAAATGTGATTAATGTAGAAAAATCTTTAGGGTGACCTCAAACTTCGGTAACATTCAGATTTTACTTTGGATTACTGCAGCACCTGAAATAGTGTCACTGTTCACTGAGGAGGGAAAAAAGCCCCCACAAGCTCTGAGAATAAAAATGCATAAGGCTAAGTTGGAAAGTAATCATTTTCTAAACCAATGAACCTACTGATTCTTTTATAATTTATTTTTTCAGCATCTCTTAGTTATCTTTGTTAACACACAGAAGGGAAATAATCTCTAAAGCTGTATGTCAGGATTTCATCACATGAACGTCAGAGACCTATGATGCTTGGCGCCGTTTTTTCATTCTTTCTTGGGAAGAAGAGTAGGTGGTGCTAAGAAAGGCAGTAAAGAACCACATATAAGGGAGCTAAAGCCCTGATGTTAACAAACAAAATGAAAAAGAGAGGTAACCACAAGTTAGTAGAGAGAAGCTCTAGCACGGGTCCTGGTCCCAGTTGTACCAGGGACTGGACAAGCCACTTTCTGGGCCTCAAGCGGAAAATAAATGGGCTCTTTGGGCAATGCACGGAAGCATTAAGGGACCCAGACTGGCTTCTGCTCAGGATGTGGAAAACTGCAAAGAATGCTGCTCCTACCCTAACGATGAGGAAAAGCCAGATAATTTAATATGACAAAAGTCTTCTTAAGACCATCAGAGACTGATTCTGCCAAGTAATCAAGTGGAATGAATTCCCAAGAAGGACAAGTTCTCCAAGGAGAGAAGGAACACAGGCACTCCCTCACTTCCGACAGAGCGCAGGCAGACGAGGTGGTCTCCACACGAGTGGGTAAGAAGAAATCAGACAAGATTTTAATCAGCTCTTAGAAGCTCAGTGTGGTCTAAGCTCAGTGTCAGAGAGCTAGAGCTTCAGATACAGTGGAGTTTGCCCTCACCCAAAAGTTTTTTTTTTCCTCTCAATTTTTTTATTGTGATAAAGTACACACAAAATAATATTTAGCATCTTAACCATTTTTCAATGTGCAACTCAGTGGCATTAAGTACATTCACATTGTTGTGCAACCATCACCAACCTGCATCCACAGAACTCTTCATCTGGCAAAACTGAATCTTTGTACACATTAAAAAGCAACTCCTCATTCCCTGCTCTCTGCAGCCCTGACCACCACCCTTCCACTTACCATGCATTTGACTGTGCTAGGAACCTCATACAAGCGGGATTGTACAGCATTTGTTTTCTTTTCTTCACACCCAAAAGTTCTTTTTCACGGGCCTCCACCAGGTCCTCAAGAGCCCCTCTATTTGGCTCAAGATAGCAGGTGACCAGCCACCACTGGGCGCAGGCACCAAGACTCTGCTACTTCCAAGACAGGCTTCTCACGCTAAGCAAAAGCCTTAAGCTCCTGGGGCACCAAAGTCTTCTGGTTTAGAGCATAGACAAATTTCCACTGTTTCAGGGAGGAAGTAGGAACATCACCCCTCTGCCTCTGAATGAGAAGCAGGAAACTCTGTCACCCCCAGGATACACACAAAGATCCATTCCTGCTGGTGGAGGGACAGAAGCAAAAACCTTCTAATGCTGGGGTTGGGGCCAAGATCCCATACCTATACCAATACCAAACAGAGGTCTGCTATCACTGGGGAAGGGACAGTAAATCCCCATTCAAGGACAACTACAGACACAAGGCAGAATTTGGCTGCCAAGGGGAAGAGGAGCAGAGATGCTGGGAAAGTCCAACCCCTATACCCAGGTATACCCAGGGACTCTGCAAGATTGGGGCTGGAACAGGACCCTAGAAAGACCCCTTCTCTTCTCTAACTCCACTGCAAGGACTGCTGCAAGCAGAGTACAGTAAAGGAACAATGGAAAAACCAACCAACCAACCCCAGGCCCCACTATTTAAGCCCAGGTGACAACTGATGGGGGGACAGGAAGTTGGTGGTATGATGAAGATAAAAACCCAAACCCAAATCCAGTCCTAACTAGAATGATCCAACTCCACGTTGGCAGCCTAGTAGTAGAGATGTCCCCATTTACAATCATAAATACTTTTTGCTTCAGATTCTGCTGTTCTATACACAATGTCTGGTGTTGAATCGAAAATTATGAGACACATAAAATAAGTTGTATGGCCCACAAGTAAAACAGAATATATGATTCAGTAGGTGCTGGGGATGGAGTAGTAATCTAGGCATGTCCATACCTTTACACAGGTTATCATTTAGAGGAGATACACCCAGGGAAGTATATCGTGCTAAGAGAACTCTTGAGGGTTGCTGGGGGTGGGGGATAGGAAGGAAAAAGAGGTTTCCCAGAGGAAGTACAGCAGGGCAGTTAGGAACATAAACTCTGGAGTCAGGCCTAAATTTGATGAACCCCAGCTTTAGTATTTACTAGCTGTGTGTCCTTGGGCAATTTATTGAGTCATTTTGAGCCTCAGCTTTCTCATCTGAAAAATTAGAATATTATCTGTTTTTACAGGATGTGATTAAATAGCATAATGTATTGAAAAACATTTGCTGTCTTGCCTAAAAGATGGAAAGTGCTTATAACATGGTAGTTACTATAATTACTTATTATTAACCTGTACAAGTTGGTGGGAGAGGTGGGAAGGCAGAAGGAACTGCATGAACAAAAGCCCAACAGTGAAGTGGACCCTAGTAGGGTATGGATATCCAGTTTGGCTAGAACATCAAATATAAGAAAGGAGTAACAAGAGGAGAAACTAGATCAAGCAGGTCTCACAGGTCAAGGCAGATGAGTCCAAGACTTCCCTCAGTTCAGAGAAGACCTTGAGGGCTCCTTCCAGCTGAGAAATACTCAAAAAGAGAAGGAAAAAACATTTCTGGTTAGAAAATAGCACTAGAGAACTTCAAGTCGCTCTAGGATAAGAGACAGTGAAGCAACCCCAGAGAGGTTCAGGGAACACATTGTGAAGACCTACTGAGGTAGAGATTCAGGGGCGTTACTTGCTAGTTCCAGTGCAAGGGCATGAGAAATGGAAAGGAGACAGCATAGGCTGAAAGTTAAGGGTGAACTTTGGAACTATTACCCAAAATTTTGAAAAATAGCAAAGGGAAGAAATTTTCTAACAGAACAACACATAGTACAAAGCGATACTAATTAATATATTAGAAACGGTACCCTAGACAGAGCATTGGAAGAAAAAGAATCCAGAAGCATATCCAAGTATATATGGGAACTTAGTAAGTTACACACAGATTCATTTCAGAGGAGATAAAAAAGTGAATTACTGTTACTGGGTTAACTGAGTAACAATTAAATAGAAAAACAGTAAAGGCAGTCTCTGTAATTTATTCCTCTCAACAAAAAGAATGCTAGAATGTTAAAAGGTAAAAAATAAACCTTAAGGAGGTAGAAAATACATAGGTAAATATTTTCATAATCTTGACCCTGGGATGGGGTAGGGAATAGACAGAGAGGCTTTTCACTATTTGGGGGGGGGGGGGATCCAGAGTTTCTAAAAGAAAAAGCACATAGTTTTGAATACATGAAAATGTAAGTCTCTTGAACTGAAAAATGCTAATCAGTAATAAAGATGCAACCAAAAGTGTACTTACAGAAAAAGGCACAGTCCCACAGTCATCCACAAGCAAACAAGTAAAATTTAGTTGGTAAACAAAATGAACCCAAAGAAAACAGGTCAGAAAAAAGGATAAAAATAAAAATCTAAACGGATAAATTAGAACACAGAATAAAACCACGAGAGAATAAGCAAATAAATATATTTGTTTCTTTTAGAAGTAAACAGAAAACAGACAAAACACTCATCACGAAAAAGAGCGAAAACACAAATATAAAACATTAGGGAAGAGAAAGGGAATGTAACTACAGATATGGAGGACACTTCAAGTAACAATTCTCTGTATAATTCTCTGAGAAAATAGACCCTCTGACAAAAATGAAAAGATTTAAAAAAAAACTAATGATATTCTCTCAGTGAGGTTGTAGGAAAACAGGATCTCTCATGTAATGTTAGTGGGAATGCAAGATGGTACAACCTCATTGAAGGAACATTTGGCAATATATATAAAAATTACATGGGCATTTGCACTTTGACTCAGAAATCCCACCTTTAGGAAGTGACTACAAAGACAGATCTGCACAACTATGCAACAGCATACGCACAAGGCTACTCACTGTTACGGCATCATTTGTGATAGTGAAAGAAAACAAAATGTCCATCATATATCCACATAAGGGAAGACTATGCAGTCAGGAAAAGCAATGAAGATGTCCTTACACTAACATGGAGAGACCTCTGGGATTTACTGTTAATATAGCAAGGAGTAGAATGGAATACATAATGTGTTATCTTTTGGGTAAGAAAGGTCCTTGGGAAGAGTGTGTGTGTGTGTGTATGCAAAAAAAAAAAAAAACCCTCTGGAAGGATAAACTAAAAATAATACAGAATAAAAATAGTTGCCTTTAGAAGAAGAGAGGAAACAAGAAGAGGGAACAGGGATGAAAGCAAGACCTCTCTATGTAGACTCAGTCACAGTTTGACTTAGGAAACATATGTCATATATTCCAAAATAAAACTAAATCAAGAATTAAAAAGAATTCTCTAAAACTTGACAATGAACTGAAATGATGTAACAGAATGGTGACATAAGAATTACTTCATGTGTCTTTGAACACAGTATTTTGACTGTACATAAATATATTAGTAGAATATTAAAATGAATATATTCTAAGGACAAATAGAACTGAAATCTCAAACTTTATTCAATAGTCTAATTACTAGTAGTCATATTACTGGCATTATTTTGAAGCTACAAATTACTTAATGCAAATAAATAATTATATTAACGCTTTTAAGAATCAAGGTTTTCAGCATAAGAGTGGTGATAAAAACAAAACCAAAGGAAAAAAGCTAAAAACTCATTATGTTAAATGTGAATTTAAAACCATAAACAAATTATTTTTTCTTCCGAAAATTATGCATTTTCTAATGAAAAGGTCTAGTAGTAATGACAACCAAATAGCAATGAGCATACTGTCAGATTATGTTCTCTAAATACCATTCACCACCACCACCAAAACAAACAAATAAACAAACAAAAATCCCTATAAACAAAAAAACCCAAGCCAAGTCTCCTTGAAAGGATGACTGATACCTGGGAGAAAGTACAGATTACTAGCTGGGACATCTTGCCCTAGAAATCAAGGAAGCTTTTAATGACTAGTGGATTGTGTTAAAGGGGCACAGAAGTCAACCCAATGTGAGACCAAGTGACCAAAGATGAAACTGCAAAGAACTGAGATTCCTGAGATGAGATTTCTGGCAGGTGGATAAGAAGTTTTAGAACAACGCATGCACTTTAGTAGGACAGTTACAACAGCTGGATATGTGCATGCATGCACATACCCATACACACTGTTTAAAGTCTCCAGAAAGTTCTCAAGGCAGTAAGAAATTGTAAAGGCAAGACCTGAGAAAAGAGGAAAGTCTAAAAGGTTAGTTTGGCATTTAGAACCCCTTTTCCCTTAAGGGTGTTTGCTGAAGTACAGCCTGAGAAGCTGAGTAGCTAAGAAGCTTAGTGTAAAGTTTGTTAGGGTCACAGGACTTGAAGGAGGCAACGGCCAAAACTGGAATTCAGGGTCTGTCAGAGAAGAGGGGCCCAGGTAATAACATCAGGCTTTCATCTGGAAGTCCAAGAGCTATGCGTGAATTGTAAGGGTAAAAAGAAACAGACCATCCATCACAGAGAGTCAAGTCCAGCTTTGAAGCACCTCAGTCAGATGGGATTAGGTCAGTTTGGGTATAATAGCACTCCTAGCCCAGAGAGTTACCAAAAGCAAAGATCTTCTCTGGAGGAAGAAAACATTATCTAGGGTCTGGAATTATCTCCATAATTTTTCGTACAATGTCTGCCACTCAATAAAAATAACCAGGCACTTCAAAAGATATGACAACATAACCAAATTCAAGAGAAAAAATAAACAGTAGAAACAGACTCACCGGGGAACATCAGGCATGTACTTTAAAATAACTAACTGTGCTTAACAGATTCAAAGGCAAGACTGAGAATTCTGGCAGAAAATTTGAAACTACAAAAAAGAACCACACGAAAAATCTGGAAGTTAAAAATACAATAACAGAATTAAGAACTTAATGGTTGGGCTACAGGAGGTAAGACAATTGTAGAGATAATTAGTGAAGTAGAAAATAGTTGATGAGAAAAAAAATCCAGAATACAGACAAAGGGGCAGAAACAATATTTTAGAGGTACTAGCAGGGAAATTTCTATTACTGATGAAATGCACCACGCAACAAATTCAAAAAGTACTATGAACATTAGCAGGATAAATCTGACCAAAACCACCCTAAGTATATAATAATAAAACTGCTAAAAAACTAAAGACAAAGCAGCCAGGGGTGGGGGGCAATCTGTGATAATTTACGTACTTACGATTTGTGCACTTTTCTGTATATATGCAATGCTTTCCTAAAAAGGTTTGTTTTTTTTAAAGAATAAGAATGCAGTGGGTTTAAATATATTCAATATATAACACTCCATGAGTTTAATAATAATCCTTTAAAAAGTGAGAGAGAGAAATCTCTTACCCCTAAAACCGAACAATTCATTGGACAACAGTTTAAGTAACTAGGTCACCTAAAAACTGGAGATTAAGAGTAATTAAGACTTTTTCTTGATCTTCCTTTATGAACGGAATTTCAACGAGTCCTATCTGATGAAGAAATATTCTTCTTTATAGAAAAATTACAGCTAATAAATATAAAAGGAAAAATAATTCTGAAAATCAAAATACTTAATTCTTACTATTCTTAATCAAATAATTTAGGCAACAATATTCAATGGATAAAACTATTAGATAAAAATCTGAAGTGGAACTTCACAATGTTGTGAAATTGGGCTGTGCCCACTGAAATCACCGATCTATAAATCACTGAACGTAAGACAACACCTCCTAATGTGTGGGGCAAACAGTACCACCTCTGAAGTACTCTTGCCAAGGAAGATGAATCTGAATCTACTCAAGTCTTCAGGGCTGACTTCCATGTACAGTAAATACGAGGGATAGAGAACAAGTTAAATAACACTAAAGGAAGCAGAAGGACATACTCAGAATGTGGAAGATTTAACAGGACAAATAGTCTTTTCTGCAACATGAGAAAAAAAAAATGGAAAGGGGACTGCTCTAGATTAAAAGAGATTTAATAGACATAACAGCTAAATGTGTGAATTTTATTTGAATTATGATTTTAACACATTGTCAATATCCCTATTTGAGACTATCAGAGACATCTGATTATGCTGTGTAGTAAGTTACACCTAGGAAATATTGCTACTTTTGTTAGGTGTGATAATGACAAAGAATTAAGAAAGAAACCATTATTTTTAGAGATGCACACCAAAATATGGAGTGAAATGAAATATTTCAGCAAAGGGAAAATAAATGGGTCAGATGAAGGATATATGACAAAATCTCACTGTAGAATCTAGATAAACAACTTTTAAATATGTCTGAATATTTTTCATAATAGAATATTGTAAGTTGACAGTTTGAATGAGAAAACTTGCCCTGGTAAAAACAAACTGTTCAACTTGATCTGTAATCAAATGAAAAATGTGAAGAGAATAACATGAAAAAAAGGGGGAAATGTGTCAGAGATGTACTGTTAAAAGGGCAGATAGTTTTATAACTATATAACTCCTTTTATAGTTTTATAACTCCTTTATATCTTCAAGGAATAATTACTTTGCCATTTATACTTTTAAACCAGAAAATTTTTTTTCTTATTTTTTTTCCCTTAAATGAGAATAGCCTAACTGATTTCAAAATGCGGTAAAGTTAGCTCAAAAACAAAAATAAAAACTGATGTCACTAAAATACTTAAGAAAGGACATACATATCAAAGTCAACACTGTCCTCCAAAATTCTACAACCTAGGTAGTTTCCAGAATCTAGAATAGTACAATACTGGGAAATCTATGGATGTAATCATGTAAATATTCAAAGGAGAAAAAAGCTACAATCATCCTAATCAATATTTAAAAGGAATTTGAGAAAAGTTAATTGTCATTTCTCCTTTGAAAAGTTGTTTGATAAAGGAGGAGAAAGGGGCTCCAATGGAAGAATACACAGTGGATACAACGTAATTCACAGAAGATAAAACTGTTAAAATATATTCAACTTTGCTAGTAGTTTAAAAATGCCCATTAAAATTATAATGCCATACCTTTTTATATCTATCACAATAATAAAAAATCACAATTATAATTTCCAGTGCTGTCAGGAAGAAAGGAAAAGAGTATTCTCAACAGAGTACTGCTGAAAGTGTCATGTGAAATAACTTTTGCAGGGATCAATTTATAAATATGTACTGAAAGTCTTTTAAAATAAGACTTTTTTTGGTCCATGCAATTCTAACATTAGAAATTTATTCTAAAGAAATAAGTAAGGCTATGTTCAAAGATTTACTAGCTCTGTGGATGTTCACTGTATAATAGCAAAACATTCTCATCATCCCTGAATTAGTCTTCTATTGCTGCCATAACAAACTAACACAAAGTATGGCAGTTGAGAACAACATAAATTTATTATCTTATAGTTCTGAAGACATTCAGGTAGGTTTGGCTGGTTCCTCTGCCCCAGGTCTCATGAGGTCAAAATCAAGGCGTCAGCTGGGCGAGGCACTTATCTGGATGCTGTGAAGGAGAATCCATTTCCAAGTTCATTCAGGTTGTTGGCAGAATTAGCTGTTTCCTATCTTCTTGCTGGATGGCAGCTAGGAATCTCTGTTAGTAACTTCATGCTGCCTGCATGACATTGCTCCTTCCATCTTCAGACCAGCAATGGTGTGTCAAATCCCTCTCAGCTTTGAATCTCTCTGACTTCCCCCTTTGATATCCATGGGTTCTGGGGATTAGGACAAGGACACTTTTCTCTACCACAATTCCTGAAGGGTCACTATAGCTACCATAATCCCAAATGTCTGAAAGAAGATTATTGGTTAAATAAATTACAGTACATCTGGACAATGGAATACCATGTAGTTATTAAAAGAATAGGTCCTGGGCAACTCACTTTGAAATTATAAAAGATAGCAATGGGTTGATGGAAGGACAGAGAGAAATAGGTAGATAATAAAGCAAGTTTAGTAAAATGTTCATCGTAGAATCTAGGTGGTAGATATATGGGTGTTCACTGTAAAACATTTCCAATGTTTTTGTGTATCTGACAATTTTTGTAATAAAATACTGGGGAAAAAAAATCATTAGCTCAGTGATCTTCCAAGTCCTCCTCCTCAATCAATCACCCGTCTTTCAACTGCACCGGGTGAAAATCTAGGTGTCTATGAGATTTCTAGCAAAGCAGCAGCAAATAAGCTTTTGCATAAGGCTTGTACAGAGACTAAGTCTCAAATGGCATTAAATATCACTCCACTTTAATTTTCAGATAATTAGCAAATTAAAATAAAAAAGCAATAATATAGGATGAATTTTTGCATTGTTAATGTAAAAACCAGATTATACCTTATGCTTGAGGCATTTTTATTTTCAAAAAGGAAGTTCCTTCTACCACATAAAACGAGTGCTATCTCTGTTAATTATTTCTAGACAGGAATAAACAAACTGACCTCACAGTTTAACAAAATTTGACAAAACAGATTCTCAACTGAATGAAATAGGCCAACAGAAAAATGAACATAAAATAACCTCAGAAGACAATGACTTCACAAACAGTAACTGAAGGCCAATGTCATGACACGCAGCATCACCCTAAGCACTGAGAAGCGTTTCTGATGATATAAAATAAAATGCAGTCTTTGAGCTTCATTTCACCTTACAAAATCCTGTCTAGTTTTGTAATAAAACAGAAATGTCTCAAAAACACAGTTTTCAAGATATGTAAGGAATTTAACATTTAGAAGAGGGAATAAAAATCTAACTTGCTATTTTCATTTGGAAATAATATTGCAAATATAACTAGGGGACGCTGAACCTCAATTAGACACCCAAAACTGTTTTCATGGATTCAAATCAGGAGCAATTACTCTTATATTAATGACTCTCCAGTTTTATGAAAAATTGGCCAGAGTATAGACAAGAAATACCATGGAACAGCAGTTAACTAACTGCCAGAGCTCTGAGGTCAATCCTACTGGTCTCTGACTCCCTGTTCTACTGTTTACTGCTCATGTGATCTCAGGTAAGATTCTAAGCCTTGATTTCTTTATCAGCAAGACTGTCAGAATGGAATGAGATAATGAGTATGTAAAATACCTACCCCAACGCCTAATGCGCAACAGCAGTTCAAGAAATTGTTGCTTTTACCAGTAAAAGCCAAATAACAAATGAAAATTTCCTATGAGATACAGATGTAATTAGGATGTATGTTAACTATCAGGCACTAAGTCAAATAACTATTGTTTTCTAACTTGCACTTTTAGGTCTATTTACAGAGAAGTGCTTCCATGATGTTGAAATTTGAATTTTAGAACATTGTGTGCACTGCAATAAAATGCTCTCAGCGAACTGTGAATCTGATGAGATCTTTAAGAACCTAAATGTTATTGTTTTACTAAACGGTTAACCCCCTTAGGAAATATCATGTTCAAAAATATTACTGCTGAAATATAAGTCATCCCTGGTTGGAGATAGCTTGATTTGAAACCCAATGCATTATAACCATATTCTACATAATGACCAAAAGTTGTATTTCTGGTTGCTTAATGACTGGGACCAATGCCTACATTTTGTCCAAACAACTGCCAATGCGCACGATTCAGTCAAGGTCAATGGCAATGAGGGTGACTCAGTCTGCTGCTACAATTGGAGTAAGGGATCACTGAAGAAGTTGCCATGGAAACTGCCTATCGTCCAGCAATTATCATTCAAAAACTTTGGGATGTAATCCTGTATTAAATTTGCAGTTTATTTCTTGTGGCAGAAACTAATTTTAAAAGCAGTTTGGAGGTCCTTAGAGTAATGAAGAATGCTTACTACAGGAAGAGGTAAAACATGTCACTGGACTTACATTTTCAAAAGCCTCAAAGGCACTCAAAAGCATATAAATAACCCAATTTTTATCTTGCTGTTGTTTGTGATACAATTATAATATACAAAGTTTTCATCCACTGAAATTTATTTTTATGTTTCTATAACATGAAATTAATTTTGAGCAGTGGGACTTCACATGTGTAACATTGATAAGGATCTGACTTAAAGTGGCTCACCTTAGGATAACAGCCTAGTAACCAAGTCATGAGTTGGGGCCTGCCTGTCATTTTGCTCTTTGGTGTCAATTTCTTGGGAAAAGAGAGGTGCTTAATTTTATTTCCTGGAAATTTTTCCTGGACAAAAGTTTGTAGAAACAACTATCAATGTATAAAAGCCAAAATCAAAATGGGATGGGAGGGGGAACGGCTAATGTAGCATTAAGAGGCAAAGAAAAGGAGATATTAATGTAGAAATAAAGAAAAAGGCTATTTAAGGAGTCTCTTCAGTCAAAATTTACTTGACAACAAGGAATGTGATGCCCCTTTTCCTTTCTTCTATTGCACATCTTTACGTCTACTTGTATCAATCTGGGAATAAGGTAAAAACTTTGTTAGGAGGAAGATATGAAACGCCAGCAAAAGACATTTTAGGGTAATGAGTGCATTACAACAATAAAACTTCCAAGTGCTAACACTGGTATCGTTGGCAACAAACCTAAAATTCACTCGGTAGCATTTCTCATTAAAAAAAGCACAGTGACAGCACAAGGAAGTAATATAATGAAGATGCAGCTTTTTCTACAACACGCAGACCTTTAAGTGGCAATTTAATGGTAATTCTCTTTGGTCAGCAGTCCTGTAAGTTTGTAAATAAAAGACAGGCAGTTTTAGTTTTTCTTTAGTTAAAGGAAAACCGTGGCTTCCTTAAGGTCCAAAGTTAGAGATGTTATTAGATGTGCACCAGCTCAAGTGGAACAGACTGTACACGACGTAGCGCGTGTGCAACAATCACAGATGTGGGGTGTGGGAGAAAAAGGCTTGTGTGATGGAGGCCGTTCACTCAGCTTTGGCGAGGACCTAAAAGCCAACAGCAGCAATTACAGAGAAGTCTCCACCTCGTTTCATCAATAAAGCCAATGATCAGTTAAAACTTTCCTGAAAAATCACTTGGTTTTACTGAAAGATCATACTGAGAGCCAGGTGAACAAGAACTCTCAAATATCTAAAGGACAAGAAAATGGTAGTATAAAATCATTTTCAGCAATTTAGTTGCTTTCTTAAATAAAAACGCCTCTCCAACCAAAATGTTTAGGAAGCAGTTTTTTTCTCCTTGTATGTGTGTTTGATTTATGTTTAAGAAACATGTGACATTATTGGAACTAATTTACTGGTTACTATTCAACAGTCACTGTTAACTCTAACTCTTCAGTGTGACAACAAGCTAAATAAAAGAATGATTATAACCTTCTTAATGACTTCGACTTTATGTCAATCAAAATTTGAGTAAATCGGGTGAGGAATTGGTCCTGTTGAGCATAAAAAATATAAAAACTGAAAGACAGACACATAAAGACACAAAGGGAGAAATTAAAATCGCATTAACTGCACACACACAAAAAAACAGTTACAAATTGCTTTTGTAAAAGATCTCAAAAACAGTTGCTATTTGAATATTCCTTACATCTCTGAAGGGCTTTGATAACAGCAAGGATACTGAACACCTGCCCAGTGTTCTGTGCTCCCCTGTAATTTACCGGCCTTGGAAGGTCTGGTTCAATGTATCCTAGGCAGCTGGGGAAATTTCATTAACTCCTTCAGGTTACCAGGCAAACTGGCGCAATGTAATCAGCCCTCCCAATAGCTATTTATTGGTTAACACAACACTCCCAGATGAAATGTCATTCACTTAACAAACTGAGTGAATGGTGCCGTGAGAAGGCACTGAATTCGGCGCTGGATTCAAGCAGTTACCAAGGGATGTAATCCCCGTCTGCATGGAACCAGAGTCCAGGGGGAGAGAAATGTGAATTGTGGGAAATCCTCGCCCGCAAGAAAAAAAAAAAAGGGAAAAACGAAAGGATAAAAATGCAATTTAGACTGAGACTTGAATAAAAAAGCGCAGGAAGTGTCCCGTTTAAGACTTCAAATTATAATGCTTTCAAGAGTTTCAGTCAGTGTCATTAGAGATTTCCAATTACATAAGGAAGAATACCAGAAGTAGGAGAAAATGCCTAATTGTGGAATGCATAATTTATTAGCCGTTTTAGCCAATCTCTCTTGAATTACCAAAAATCAGACTGCTTTATAAAGTAAGGGTGCTGACAAGCCTATTACTTTACAAGCTAAGACTCAAAGAATAATACATGAAACTCAGTTTTGAAAGTGATCCCAAGTATTTATTGTACGTGTGTTTGGTTTCCTGTTCATTTCTTTTCCCTAAACTTTTGTCTTAATTTTTATCAAAGTAACAGATGAGCATGGTGTGAAAGTCAAGACTAGCACCAGATCTGAAACAAGACAAGAGCAGCGCCTGGACCCACACTCCTGTCCAGACACAACTATTTTGAACCCTTTTAGCTATTTCCTCCATCATCTGTCTTCTTATTCTGAAATAGTATGTGTGTGCTGGTATTTCTTAATCTTAGAACTGTCAATAGATAACTGAAAGATATCTACTGACTTCTTGAAAAAAATGAGGCTTTTCTTCTTCCAAATTTATTTTGGAATCAGCTTGAGTTTTTCTGATTTACTGAACTGAAAATACCCATTTTTAAAACCACCACAGGAAGGAGACAACTAAAAAGAAACATGTATATCTAAGCTAAAATGTTAAAAGTAATGGAACAAGATTTAACTGGGGATCTCAGAAGAAGGTCACGCTTCAAATTGTATGACACTGCTTTGAGACAATGGCAGTTAACCAAATCTTCTTGTATCTGAGTATCTTATCTGCAAAATGAGGGAGAGCGAGTAATAATTTCTCATGCTTCATTACTAGAGTAGAATGTGAGTCTATGAGAGTTGGACCATTTGCCAGAGCACCTTCTAAATTCCATAAGGCCTCTCTCAACTGTACCCTATGGTCATTGCTTTTGACTGACAAATTTATTTTGTAACTCTCAGAGTATGACGAATCCTAGTTGGCTGTTTTATTCCTTTTCTTTTTCTCCCCTTTTCTTTCTTTATAAGAGTCTGGCATTCTCAATAGGCACAGCAGTTATCCTGCTGACAATTCTCCTGTTCCTGCGCTATTACATTTAATTTGTGTGCTTTTATAACTTTGTACTTACGCCCACGGGCTTTTGAACAATGGGCACCCATTCAATAAATCCAAAGAAATAAATGACTTGATGAATGTAAGTGCTTTGAACTCAATGGACAGAAGGCTTTACATAAGTAATATAATAGTAAGGACACTGGGATGAAAGACTGAAAAGAAAAAAACAATCTAAAGCTTTTTCAGAAGCCACACACACACACACACTCCCTCTCCCTCTCCATCATCCTTTGTTACACAGCATTCATTTTCCTCATTTCTACTCAGTTCTCAAAACCTCTTCCTCTATATTTTTTGAGAGGAAGATGACAAACATTTGTAAAGCATTTATATATTTATACATGCTTTCAAAGAGTATTTCCTTTGAACCATGGATGAGATGGTGAACGCGAAGCTTATTATATAAAGTAAGAGATAGTTAAATATATTCTGCAATCTCAGGGAAATAATTCCAGTACTATGAGGAAACCATCTGGAGCTCCCTATAACCTGAGCTGTGGTAATACGGCACATTTTGACTTCCGTCCTTTTCACTTGGTTTATTAAGCATAACTTAATTTGAAATCTGATAGATGTACAGATTTAAAGAAAAGTAATCAGGATATTTAACTACGATGAGGTTTATTATCATGAGTTGTTATTAATTACAGTACTGACATATAACTTGCATTTTAAACAAGCTTAACTATGATCATTAGCCCACCGCAAAACTTCATCAAGGTGGGTATGCTAAGAAGTAGGAACAGGGGTATATACATATTTTAAGGTAAGAAAGGTTAACCAGGAGATCAAGAATAAGCAATGTTGTACTTTTTCTTTCTTAAACTTCAACTTTAAAAATCTAATTCCTAAAAGAATCTCCTTATGATTAATCTAGATAACTGTCAGTTTATACTATTCAAAAGAATTCCCATTTTTACACGCCCAGATGCCATCTCTGTTTTACCAAATCCAGTGGATATGTTTAATCCTCATCTCAGCCTCAATCTTCAGTTCACAATTGGCTCGCCATTTCTTCCTCTTTAAAACATGCCTACCTGACACCATGCACTTTCTCTCCTACCCAACTTCTGAGGGTTGGAGGCCCCTCAGAGCTCCGCCGGGACCCCTGTTTCCTTCTCATACCACCTTCTCTCACATTGTGCTCTCATCAGTCTCACAAAGTTTGAGTGTCTGACTTTGGTTGACGACATCTACGTTTCCACCTCCAGGCCATACTTCTCTGAGTTCTAAGCCACTATCATCTCTCACCAGGTTGAGTTAAACAGGTTGAGTCATCTCTCACCTCTTTAAATCACTTTTCTACAGTATTCTTTTCAAAGGGCACATCTGGCCAGTTACTCCATTGTTCAAAACCCTTTAATGACTTTATGCCAAACTGTGGATAACATCTGCAGTGAACTCATCTTACGATGAGTAAGAAGGCCTGGCGTGGCCTGACACTGACCGGTACCTCCAGTCTCATTTATGCTGGTCCCCCCACCCCTCCGTCCCACCTCCTACATCCACACTCCAAGACATTCTGGCCTGCTTACAGTTTCCTGAATAAACAGAGCCCTGTCCTGCTTCAGGGCTTTTGCATATGCTGTTAAAAACACTCTACTCCCACTCTTCCTCTGGCCGACTCTTACTCATCTCTCAGGTCTGTTAAATATCGCTTTCTCACTGAGCAAATACCCAGCTCCCCCATATCCCCAAATCACAGTTAGGATTCTCATGATTCTCTTGCATTATGTTATAGTTATTTTCTCTAACCCTATTTATAAGTGTGTATTCATTTGCTTGCTAATTGATCTAGCTTTTCCCTCTGCTAGCTCCCTGCAGTGGGGCAGAATCCATGCCTGCTTATTCCTCACTGTATACTCAAAGCCTGGGGGCAAACTATGACATGAATAACATCATACATTTTGAATGGATGACGCCCCTCCTTGAATTTATGCTCTGTTTTACTTTTGTATTTACCACATTTAACCCTATTTAAAAATGAACAAGTAACTAACAGTAGGACTGTTGCGACTTTTTTTTTCAGAAATGGAAATTAAAACTCAAAAGATTAAGTCATTTCCTTACCATCACATAGCTACTAAGAGAGAGAAGCAGGATTCAAGTCCAGTTATGTCTGACTCCAGAGTCTTTGTTCTTGGATGAAGAAACTGAAGCTCAGACATTAAGATTTATCAATGATTTATGTAATAAAAACTTCAATGTCTTCCTTTTTTCTGGGAAAGTAAGTAGATGCATATGATTACTTACATATTGAGATTATACATTTTCTACAGTCAATTCATTAAAAAAAAAATCTCCGTGGCTCCCTTTTGTGGTGTTACTGACTGACAATGGCCAGGCCTCCCAGCATCATGTAAGTTCTCCAGTGCTCCAGCTCTTGTGAGTGCTCTGTAAGCAATGATGATGATGCTACAGTGGGAGAAATGTCATGCTGAGTTACTCAATGAGAAGGAATAAAGTATTTAGAAAGGGCGATAAACAGAGACAAAAAGAAATACAGAGAGTACAGAGTTAGAAAGAGACTGGAGCAGTCACCTCCACTGTATTTCTGAAGTCAGTTCTAAAGCACCTCTGTTAAATGCAGACCTCGTCTCTGTTGTACTTGAATCTCTACTGGGAAAGGAAGAGCACTTTTCTACTTACATCTGGTACCTAACAAGTCCTTTTTGGTGTAGAATTTTCATGTGTTACTAGAAGAAAAGAAAGTTAACACTGGGCATCACTATTGCAGTTATCTTTAATCTGCCATAATCACCAACAGAGCACTCCTCCTGCGGAATATTCATTGCTCTAAACAGAAAGGTGTAAGCCTCTATTGATAAACAAAACCCAGCGAAACAAAGAAAAGATAGACACTGAAATTTCCAAAGTTGAGAAAAACAGATATGATTTAACAGTATGTTCTATTAAACCCACGTTAAATATAAGGCCATAATTAAATCAGAAATATATTATTCTTATGATCAGATAAATTTTGCCCAGGAAAGATATGAAAAAGCCCGTCTTACTTTCCACTCCTGAACAATGATACTCACATACAAATGAATACAATCATGGTATGATAACATCCATCTTTACTGAAAACCTACTAAGAACAAGGCAGTAAGTCAAGAACATTATATGCATAATCCTAATATTCAATCCAACTTACAAAGTAGGCATTAGCATCCTCATTTTGTAGATGAGATGACCAAAGCTCACAGGGCTACAGTAACTCCTCTAAGGCCACTAATTAAATAATTTGCTAACCAAAAGAGCATATATCAAGCAAGTGCTAAAACTCAAGAGTTAAGTCTAGCTTGCAGAGTCAGCTTATTCCATTATGCCACAGTACACTGAAAAGAGAATTTTTAACAGGATTCCTAGTAATAAGCTTTAGTTTTCAGTGATAGGAGAACAAAGGACATATCGTCCTATCGTTCAGGTGGTAGAATCTTAGTGGCAGGAATAATGGCCACTAACATTTACACAGTACATATTTATATAGTTATACAGTTATATGCCAAATATTGCACAAAGGGCCTTCCACGCAGTATCTCATTTAATTTGTACAACAATCTCATGGGCAAGGTATTACTGTTTTTTATTTAACAAATGAGAAAACCAAAGAGCAGAGTTGGGGTTAAGGTCAAGATCACATGAAAGTTAAACCCAGTTTTTTCAGAGACCAATGCTCATATTCTTCAACTTAAAAAAAAAAAAAGTGGTATAATATACATAAAATTTACCATCCTAACCATTTTTCTACTGGGTCAGTAGTGTTAAGTATACTCACATTGTTGTGCACCCTCTTTAACTTTTTTAATTGGAAAATTTCACATGAATACAAACATAGGCAGGATAGTATAATGAACTTCCATTTTACCTACTAACCCAGCTCCAATAATTATCAACTCAGGACCAGTATTGTTTCTTTATACTCACTCACTTCCTCCCCTCAAGTGCCATTTTGAAGCAACTTCCAGACATATCTTTCAGCCATTAGTATATTAGTAGGTATCTCCAAAAGATACAGATTCTTCTTTTAAAACTATAACCATAAGGCCATTCTCACACATAAAAAGTTATTAGTAATCTCTGAAAATTATCAAATATCCAGCCAGTCCTCAACCTTCTAATTAGGCAAAAAAAAAAAAAAAAAAAAAAAAGAAAAAGGTTTTTGTTCTTTTTTTAATGACAGTTTGTTAGAATGAGGAGCCAAATAAAGTCTTTATGTCACAACTGGACTTTATTAAAGGGTGTTTCTGTCTCCTTTCTCATTGTAATTTATTAGTTGAATAAACCAGGTCATTTGTCCTATGCGGTGTCCTGCAATCTGGATTTTGGTGGTGGTGTTTCTTATTTCTCTGTTCTGGATATTTCCAGTAAATTGGTAGATGAATCTAGAGACCTGATCAGATTAGTTTTTTTGTTTTGTTTTGTTTTTGTGGTTTTGTTTTTGGTTTTAAAAGCAAGACTACTTCCTGAATGATGGTGTGTTCTACATCAGGAGGCACATAACGTCTGGTTGTCTCTTTCTGTAAGTCAGCAGCCACTCGTGTTCACTGCTTGGCTCACTAATTTATTAAGGTTTGCAAAACGGTGATATTCTCATTGTATCATTCCCTTTTCAGTAATCAGCTATAGTATTTCTCTAAAGAGGAGCTTTCCTACATCTATTATTTTGTTACCATCTTACATGAAAGGCAGCATATATTCTTTGTTCCTGTTAGTGGAAATCTGGTTGCTAGTGATGCTCAATGCTGTGTTACTGGGCTGGTCACTGCTTCTGAGTTCAAAGAACAGATGCAGAATGACTAGACATGAGCTACAGGAACTGAAAAACAAAAACCCGAGTTCGTACAGAGACTTCCTATTCAACTGAGATCAAAGAGTTTCTACTCAATCTCTTCTATTTTACATCTATATACATATACTGCTCCCATGCCAAGAATCCAGGTTCCCAAGGCAACGGGGAAAACAAAATTAGAACACTGTACAATTACTTGCTTTATCTCACATTATAAACACATGCCTTGAAATAACAATACCAAGGTTGCTACACAAATATAATTAATAAAAACAGTTTCTTTTTTTTTTTCAGTTGTGTCTTCAAGCCTACCAGGGATGAAGAGTCACTTGGATGTTTGGTTATTCCACCCACTGGATATATATTTGTCTACTTATTTCAATTTATTTAAATTTCAGAGACTGCTCACAAATATTCAGTCCAACTCTACTGAAGGAACTTTTTTTAAACTTAAGAATTATTTACATAGTTGTTAAGTTAAATTTGAAAAATCAGAATTCCTCAAAGTCTAGGTTTATCACTCCATCACTTTCATTCTGTTCTTTCACTCTCCTTATAAGGTAACTATTAAAATTAAAAAAAAGTTTATCTTTCCATTGTTTTTTCAAACATAAATATAAATGGATATCAATAGCTTATCCTGAGAATTATATGGTAACATACAGAGTTTCATACAGAAATATTTTTCATTCATTTTTATGGCTGGATTATACTCTATTGTGTGAATGTATCAAAGTTCATTCAAAGCTCTTATTGATGGAGTTAAAGACTGAAGATCAATTTGTCTGATTTCAAAGCTCTCACATATAATTTTATGTTACATTTATATGTATCTAAGTCTTTTATGTAAGCAGTCCTTCCATATGTGGTCTACTTTATTTGCTTTCTTTTTATATTTTATTTTAGTATTCAGGAAGTCTGTAGTTTTGTTCTAATAGTTACCTTTATGTGAATAACTTTACATAATTCCTGTCTTCTTATTTTTTGTCATTTTCTATTGGCTTGCTACTGTAAACAATACTAAATTAGCTAATTACCTCTTCTTCCTCCCACTCCTCTCCCAGCAGCTGATCTGAAGTAATATTTTTAACTCCCAGTTAACTGTTAGGCAATCAGCAAGTTTACTCCACTTCTCACATGTTCTCCCCACTTCCCCCTCCATATTTGAATAGTTGTGATATATCTGCATTGGCAGAGACACAGCCTTTAAATACTACACTACACTCTCTCCTTTATGAATGTCATTTGATGTTAGTTCCACAAGCAAAAATAGATAATGCTCATCACCAGTCTCTGTGTTTGTGCTTCTCTAGTCATCATGGTTGCCTGAAGTTCTTTCTCTAGTACAGGCGTTGGCAAACTATGAACTATGGGCCAAATGAGATTTGTGGCCTGTTTTAATATGGCTTTTGAGCTAAGAATGGTTTTTTTTCACATTTTTACAGGGTTGTAAACAAAACAAAACAAAACACTCCGAAGAAATGCAATAAAGACAGCATGTAGCTACAAAGTCTAAGATTTTTACCATTTGGCTCTTTATAGAAAATCTTTGCTGACCACTCCACTCCACTAGAGCCCTCAGGAAAGGAACAATGTTCTCAGAGGCCCTAGATTTCATAAGATTGCATCTCTCCTACTTGCAAGTCAGTTTGGTGGGATAGAAAATCCTTGGCTTACATTTATTTTCCTTGAGTATCTTAAAAATGTTATTCCATTTTTATTGTGGCATAAAACACTGCCAAAAAGTCTGCTGACAATTTTATTTTCTTCCCTTAAAAGTGACCTGGTCTTTTTGCCTGAGTACCCCTCAAATTTTTTTCTCTTTATCTTTGTAACTCTGCAATTTCACTAGAATATGTGTTGGTATTTGCTGTCCTGGGTTGATTTCCCAAGGCATATGGTATATGCGTTTTCAACACATAGTTTCAAGTCTTTTTTCTTCATAATTTTAGGAAAGTTTCCTTAAAGTACAGCTTTTAGCCTTTTTTTTTCTTTTTGAGAGATTCCCATTTTCTGAGTTGGATTTTTGCCTATAGTATTTAGTCATTTTCTCAAACCCTTGTTATTTCTTTTATTTCTTTTTGCTTTCAAGATTTCCTCCTTTTCATCTTCTATTTTTCTTAAGGCATTATCTATTTAATTTACTAAATACTTTACCTTTGTGTATAATCTACATCTCTGAAATGACTTTTCATTCCTAATTTTATTTCTAAATAAAATTTAACCATTTCAGTTTTTGTAATTCTGATTTATGTTGTTCTGTTATATCTTGTATCATTTTCTTAGCTTCTCTTAGTTGTTGGAAAAGTTACTGAGTAGTTTTCATCTATTTGGTCGGTTCATATGCTTTCATTGTCAATATAGATATGATGATTCTCCTTATTCTCTTTCATCTTCTATCTTTGCACTGGATTTGACTGTGATTTTTCTCTTTTGCTCATTTTTACTAAAGTTTTCCTGACACTTCTGAGTATGGAGGGTGGGTTCAAGACTTGAGAGCGACCTTTTCTTTGTCTATGTGAAGTGTTCAGAAATACGGCCATGTACTTCCCGGGATCTCTAGGCTCTCTTCTCCAACCTTACACTTACCTCAACTTTCTTTTTTCTTTGCTTATTGTCCCTGACCTCCTTCCTCTGGGGGCCCTATTTCCAGCAATGGATGGGGCTTGGTCCCGAAAGAGAGCTTTAGCTATTTAGTTTTAAGAGTTGATGGGGCCCAGCGGCTAGAACCCCAGCAGATCTTACAGCGGACCCCTACCAGTTTCAGGCACTTTTCTCAAACTGGTCTGTGTTCTTTCCAATGAACCCCTTTTGGCTACTTCTCAGCTCCCTTGGGTGTCTTAGTACTGCCCTTCAGCTCCTCTTGCACAGATACTGCAAGGATCTGAGCAGTCTGTACCCACCCTCTTGTATTTTGGGTTTTATGTGGCTACTCTGTCACCTAGTTTTGTTGTAGATGTTGTATTTGTCGATGCATTCTATTTGTTGTTTTCATGGAGGAAATCTGAAAAAACGAAAAACCTATGAGGCTGGGTCCATCTTCCAAGAATTCTCTTCACAAAGCTTATAGTTCTATTATTTAAAAATTTTTTAAAAATTTTCATGGAGGTACTGGGAATCGAACCTAGGACATCATGCATGCTAGGCATGTGCCCTACCACTGAGCTATACCTACCCCTTCCAAAGCTTATACTCCTAACAACTATACATACTGACTCTTAAAGGCCCTTCCATTCTGTAAGACTCATAAAAACCACTCAAAATTTCTATGATGCTTTCTCGGAGGAGCCTTTTATTTGTAGCATTCTATCAAAAAATTAGCTGATATTTATATTATCTCTGAATATGTACATCACTCTGCGATATCTACTAATGTCTGTCTCAAATCCTTAAAGAAAGGATCTGCATCTTCGTTCCGTATTTCCTATTGAGCCTCTTCACACACCCGGGCCCACTACTGTTGTATCACTCCAGGGCACACCATGCACTGCATTCCAGGAGATGTTTCAGGGGGCATGGTTCACACACAGAATGAGAGTGGAGTCTCCTGTAACTGTGCACTGCAGCAATACAAACCCCTTTCTATATATCCAGGGTATCTTCATAGAACTAATAGAACCAGAGACAATGTTAAAGAAATCACACACACACAAATCTACTTTAAGATACAATTTAAGGCAAGGAAATCAAGGGTCAGAATTGCAAAATAAGTTACCCAAGCCCACAGAAAGTAAAGGTGAAAAAACAGAACACAGGTCTTCTCATTTTCAGGCAGTTGCTCTATCCAAAACTTTTCTGGATCAGTCCTCAATAAGCATTTGTTCAAAATGATTATAAATATGGTCCAGATAATCTCCTTCCCAGCCACAATACCCATCAGGGCTCACGGAGGCTCTTGTCTCAAGCCCTCTCACCCCATTTCATTTTCCTACAACACACTGCCTCTAGAGAGCCACACGACTCACTGCTTCTCCTCCTTTAGGTTTTGCTCAAATGTCACTTCTCACCGAGGCATACTTTCCACTGACCACCCATTACACTGCTATCTTCCCATCGCTAGCCCTCCCAATCCCTTTATTCTTCTTTACTTCTAACGTCTCATTCATTTGTTCATTCATTAGTCCCTGCATACAATCACTATCCATCTCTCCTCATTAGAATGTAGGCTTCTTGAGAGCAGGGATTTTTATCGCCATTCATGTCTTCACAGGGCAGAGAAAAGTACCTGAGAAGACATAGTTGCTCACTACTTGCTGGATGAAAAAAAAAATAAGGAATTTCAAGTACCATATGGAGTTTTTTTAAATACACGTACTACTCTTTTATAACTGGTATTACTGTTAGCCTGGATAATATTAGTAATTCACATTAGCGTCACAATGGGTATGGGAAATTTAGGGCTTGGAATTGGTTAGTGAGCTAAAGCACTACTAACAATGAAACAGAAGTTACTCTTACCCTAATTTGAATTTATTGACTAGTATGATACAACTTCCTAAGAGAGTTAATACCTGATTATTTAAGGCACAGTGCTTTTTAGGTTTAGAATATGACCTAAAAAGGATGTCATTAATTCAGTCACTAAATTGATCAATCAGCATTGTAGATTAAAAGACAAGAAGACACTTTTCAGAGCAACACAATATTCTCATGACTTCAGTCAAAACACAAATTCGAGATCATAGAAGATACCAGGTGAGAGATTAGACTCAAATTCGTGAAAATAATTAACCATGCCTGCTCTATTTATATGTCAACTATCCAAAAACAACTACTTTGTTGTGTTAACAAATCAAGAAAACCAATACACTCCAATTATGGACTAACCTTTAGCAACTGTCAAAGCACAAATTAACTTGTGTTCTGCTTCCCAAAGTATACCACTTCTCGTAACTGAGGTCCTCAAATTCACATTTATGAATAAGAAACAATTTAGGCTTAACTTTATCTGGCGTTAATTGAATCTTCTGATAACACCTGAAGCCTAGATAAACTCTGATGCTTTCATGTTCATTTCTGCATTTATAAGGTAATCCCCAAATATTCCTTTAATAATTCTTAAGAATTTTTCAGAAAGCCATGAAATTTCCAGGAAAACAGGCAGAGCTGAATTCTCAAATACAATTTGTTTTCAGAAATTAAATCCACTATGGAAAGAGCTGAATTTCCACTCATACAATGAGTAAGATTACTAGTTTTTGGGGGTCTTATTTGGAGAAACTATAATAAAGTGCCATTTATAAAATATTTGCAGCTTTGACTATAATCAACTGTAATAATAAGATACCAGCTCAAAAAAATTCTTTTCATTTAAACCTCTTTTGTAATACTGCTTTTTAATAACCCTCATAATAGCCGAATTAAAGGACCCCAACAGAAATCATTCATCCCACATAAAACAAACATTGCCTTTTCTTCTTAGCTTTGTTTTACAAGCTACATTATTTCCAGATGACGCTTGAGGGGACTATGGTTTCAAGAATTAGATGCTTAAATAGACAGCTGCTTTCTATTTGCCATGTAAATCAAGGATATATCAAAGAAAATTCCAAATAGTAGACTTCTTTTCTTCCTATTAAGAACTATGAACTCAGGCAGAAAAGGAGAAAGAGAGGGGGCCGGAAAAATCAAAATTTGAGCAAACAAAATTAAAATAATGATTTCTTATTAAAAAAGCAAGTCTGAAGAATCTTAGGAAAAGATGATTTTGTATTATCTCTGTTCAGCAGCAGGTAAAAATATTTTCACTACAATAGGAAGGGGAGGAAGGGGAAAGACAGAAACCGTGATCACCGGTTTTTACAAATTTATCACATATTGCTACTGAATTTAATATGCATAGGTTAGTTTTTCTATATTCTTTAAACTTCACTTAGAAATAATTAATCATTGCCGGATTTCAATGCAAACACATCCTATTTCCTTTTATAAAGCAGAGAAAGGAACATAAAAGTTATTTAAGTATTTTAAATTATAATTTAAAAAAATCTTCTAAAATATTCTACCATACTCCATAAGAAGGGAAAAGACAAACTGCCTCTGTAGGAATAGAGAAAGGGCAATAGTATCTCCCCCAACTCAGGTGTGCTTTTTAAGAATGGAGGAATTTATTTTTCTTTTAAACAAGAGGGGATTCTTGTCCTTAGAAGCATTCTCGGAACATTTCTGGAACTCCTAGTTCAGAAATGCATACAAAGCCAAGTCATAACACAAACAAGAAAATCGGTCCGATTATGTTAAAGTCAGGACTGGTTTTAAACTAGAGAAAAAAACTGACAGGGATGGGGTGAGGAGCTTGCTCACTTGCTACAGGCTTCGTTTATTTGATTTTTAAAATCAGTTGTTCTAAAGAAGAAATTGTTTCCATGTTATGTAAGTGTGAGATTCTCTACTCCAGGGTTTAAATCCGACAGACTAATCAGTAAGTGAGAGTCTCATCAAGAACTAACAGTGTGAAATACAAAGAGTCGTACGTATGTGAATTTTTGTATTTAGTTCCTTGTATGTGTGTGTGAAGAGAAGCCTTTTGACACTAGCTCAATATTGTACAAAACAAATGGCTGAAGATAGTTTTCAATATCACCCAATCCATCAACTATTTCAGTCAAATGACTCTGAGATCTGAATTAAAAAGTAAACACTGATAAGGAATCTTCAAACCAGAATGACTTAAAATGAAAAGGGGGAAAAATGGAAAAATTTCTGAATCTAGATTTTCTTGTCATATGGAATTAGGTCAGAATACCCCATAATACATTTCTGAAGAAATTAAATGTCTAAAAGCAGATATAAAACTTATAAACAAGAGCTTAAAGATTATTATAAGAGCTATCAATTAAAAAGGTATCAAATGACATAATGCAGAATGAGCAAAATGTTAGGGTTCCATATAGAATGTTAATGATAAGCAATGATGATCAAAATAAATTTCAAACACACAACTTTTGCTCTTTTGGAACTTACAACTTAAGACAGCAAACTGTTAGATCAAGTGGAGGTTGAACAACCTGTTCTACTTATATTGAACTAAAAGAAAAATGCTACAACTAATGTTTGAACATGCATCAATTCTGACATAAAAATCATGCAAAAATCAATGAGAAAAATGATCAAACTAAATTATAAGTCACACAGATATGAGGTAGGTCTAAGACTCTTTTTTAGTGTTAGACACCTAACAGAGCATCATCCTTATCAATTAATTGGTTAATATTTAGTCAATTTTTCCAGCCTAGGATACAAAAGACTTCATGTCTTCAAACTTCAGTCTTACTGAGAAGCGCATAAAAGAAATAATTATAGAATATGAGACAGCGTATATTTAAATGTTCTTTCTGTGTATTTGTGTGTGTAATAGTTCATATACACCATTGGTTCTCAAAACCCATTCATATTCTTAAAAGTCAATGATGCTCTCAAAAAGCTATTTTTATGTGAATTACATGTATTGGTATTTACCACATTAGAAATTAAAACCAAGAAAAATTAAAACATGAGAACATACAAGTACGCATTCTATTAACTGTCAGATTAACATTATTACTCATCACGTAGCCTTTGGACAACTCTGTTGTATTGTCCTGAGAGAATGAAAGTGAAAATGAGACTCTGAGAACCCCTGAAGAGTGTGTGTGTGTGTGTGTGTGTTGTCAATAGCATTAGAGTAGTCTTCCCTTATTGGCAGGGGATACTTTTCAAGAACCCCAGCGAACACCTGAAACCACAGGTAGCACCAACCCTAAATACAGCTGAACTTTGAACAACACAGGTTTGAACTGTGCAGGTCCACTTACATGTGGATTTTTTTCCTAATAAATATACAGCTGGCCCTCCACATTCTGTGGTTTTACTTCTGTGGATTTAACCAATTTTGGATTGAAATTTCCATCTGTGGTTGGGTGAATTCAAGGATCTGAAATCTGAGGATGTGGAGGGCTGACTGGACTATACCATTTTATACAAGGGACATGAGCATCCTTAGATTTTGAAATAGGTGGGGGCACCGAATACCGAAACCGAGGGAACTGTATACTATGTTTTTTCCTATAGCTACATACCTATGATAAAAGTTTAATTCAAAAATTGGACACAGTAAAAGAATATCTGAATTACCAGCGTGATGCACTACTTTTGTGCTTTGGGTCATTTAGTAAAATAAGCATTACTTGAACACAAGCACTGTGATATAACGACGGTCCATCTGATGACAACTGAGATAGCGACCAAGTGACTAAAGGTCGGAATGTGCCAAAAGGATGATTCACGTCTCAGGCGGGATGGAACTGGATGTTAAGAGATTTCATCATGCTACTCTAAAGGCGTGAAATTTAAAATTATGAATTATTTATTTCTGGAATTCTCCATTCAATATTTCTGGACTGCGGGTGACCATGGTAAATGAAACCATGGAAAGCAAAACCATGGACGTGGAGGGAAGACTGCACTGGCTTAGCAAGTTGATGATAAACTCTTAGTTACTATTTATACTTTCGCTGATTTTTCTGATCTGGCTCCTTACTCTTTTTGGCCAGGGTATTTTTGACTTGTGCCTTTGCATTTACATTTGGGATGAGATGGGAAAGTCTATCCCTTGAAAAGGTTT
Organism: Camelus ferus; assembly: GCF_009834535.1. Taxonomy (NCBI): domain Eukaryota; kingdom Metazoa; phylum Chordata; class Mammalia; order Artiodactyla; family Camelidae; genus Camelus; species Camelus ferus. The sequence continues at coordinate 15,476,315 of NC_045725.1, forward strand.
CAAAAGGTTTCAAAAGTTATTTGATGATCATGGGGCAACATAACTTGGTTCCTTACGATTCCACCTATGATTCCTCTCATCTCAACCAGCTGCTAAGATAACTGTTAGAAAGTAGGGAAACAAAACTTACATTATACTGTGACAGTACTGATAATTAAAAGTCACGGTTATATTTAAAAAGCAAGTATAACTCATTTACTATTTTTGCTTCATTTTATATATTCAGATTCTATGTTATATGACCAAAGTTGTTCTAGAAATTTATTCTTATCTAAAAATTGTTGAAAGGTTCTTCTTTAACAATTTTCTCCTGGCCTTTTTAGTCACTGAATTAAATTTTATGAAACCCTATATAGACACCAGAGCTCAGTCAATTGAACCTCACCAGCTTTCCTAGATACCTTTATCACTCTCTGACCAGCTATCACTGTAGTATGTAGTGGGGATTCTCTCTCCCCACAGAGAACTTGAGTGCAATTTTCGTTTTATTTTCCCGGAAGCAGCCAGGGCATTTCCTCATTATCTAAAGTTGGTTGAAATCTTCAGGTTTCCCCTGAGATGTTCAGATAAACATGGCTGTACTAAAGTACTAAGACTAATGTTTTTGTAACTTGTTATTTGCTTTGTATGTTGTTACTCAACTGACTGGTGAATTATTCAGTATAATGAGAATAAACATTTTCTTAATAAACTCAAATCTCTAGGTAGACTGAAGTACTCTATGTACTACAATGAGAAGAAAAACATCCTTATTTTTAAGCACTTATCCAAACTCTTTACTAATATATTTCTTTCAATCTTAGTGTAGAAAGTATACATCAGGGTAACCACTGCTGCATTAAAAGCCTTTCATATTCCTTTTCCATCTTTTACAAACAAGTGGTCTAAAGCTTTAGTCTAGGACACAGAATTTTAGGTGGTTGTTGGCAAAGACACTTAACAAGTAACATATCTGGGGAAGAAAAAAGAAGAAACATATTTTATTTTCCCAGTTAATGACCAACTTAAAACAGAATGACAATGAGAACATGGTTTCAGATGTTAACTCACTTATACATAGTTTGTTGAGCAATGGGAATGATGGATAAAAACATCAGTTATACCCAAAGAAAAACATACTGCAGCACTGACTTGTAAGGTTGCTACTGTTTTCTTTAATCACCTATCAGATCAGTGATTGGGGTGATTCAGTTACCACTACTACTGAATTCATGTTACTCACTCTTTTTACTTAACTCTGAGGAAAGGCACCAAAATTCAAGTTCATAAATCCATTTGGAAAATCTGTGATTTGCAAAGTCTCATACACACAAATGTGAAAATAAGGACTGTCAATGACAGATTCCAAATAGAATTTTCCTTATATTACTAGGAATCAGATGACTTAAGAAATTCACTTTTACTTAGTGAAAATTTCATCCAAGAAGAAAACAGTAAGTCAATGACTCTTAAAACTGTACCATTCAATAGTAGCATCTGTCCATTACGAGTTCAACTTGTCCTTTCATTGCATAATCAACTACAAGTTTGCTAAATACTGTTAAATATGACACATTTTCTCCAAGAAATACCAATTTTCTGGCCTCTGATTAAAGGAGAATACTGCAACCTCAGTTCTATATACATTCAACATATTTTCGTGGAATTAAACAGGAATACTATATAAATCAATAACTATATAAAAATGACAAAACATTTAAAGATGAACAAAATTCAAGTTCTTAATAAACATAATCCCCATTGCCACTTTGGCCCCAACTGAGGTTTTTCAAGGAACAATTAGAATTGTTTTCTTAAACTGAAAACCTCCCCACTAAAATCTGGAACAAGACAAGGATGTCCACTCTCACCACTTCAATTCAACACAGTCTTGGAAGTCCTAGCCACAGCAATCAGGTAAGAAAAAGAAATAAAAGGGATTCAAATTGGAAAAGAAGAGGTAAAACTGTCACTATATGTGGACAACATGATACTGTATATAGAAAACCCCAAAAGCTCCACAAAAAAACTACTAGAGCTAATAAAATAATTCAGCAAGCTAGCAGGATACAATATTAACATACAAAATTCAGTTGCATTTCTTCACACTAACAATGCATCAACAGGAAAAGAAAGTAAAGAAGCAATCCTTCTTAAAATTGCATCCAAAACAATAAAATACTTAGGAATAAATCTGATCAAGGAGGTGAAAGACTTATACATGGAGAACTACAAAACACTGATTAGGAAATTAAAGAAGACTTAAAGAAATGGAAAGATTTCCCATGCTCTTGGATTGGAAGAATCAATATTGTTAAAACGGCCATACTGCTGAAGGCATTCTACAGATTTAATACGATCCCTATCAAATTACCCAGGGCAGTTTTTTACAGAACTGGAACAAATGATCCTAAGATTTATATGGAATCGCCAAAGACCCAGAATTGCCAAAGGAAAATTGAAGAAAAAGAATGGAGCTGGAGGAATAACTCTCCTAGACTTCAGACAATACTACAGAGCTACAATAATCAAAACAGTGTGGTACTGGCATAAAAACAGACATATGGATCAATGGAACAGAATAGAGAGTCCAGAAATAAACCCACAGACTTATGGTCAATTAATCTTCGACAAAGGAGGCAAGAATATACAATGGAGAAGAGATAGTCTCTTCAGCAAGTGGTGTTGGGGAAAACTGGACAGCAGCATGTAAGTCAATGAAGTGAGAACACTCCCTCACTCCATACACAAAAATAAACTCAAAATGGCTTATAGACTTAAATATAAGGCAAGATACGATAAATCTCCTAGAAGAAAATACAGGCCAAACATTCTCTGACATAAACCTTAGCAACGTTCTCCTAGGGAAGTCTACCCAGGCAATGGAAATAAGAGCAAAAATAAACAAATGGGACCTAATTAAACTCATAAGCTTTTGCATAGCAAAAGAAACCATAAGCAAAACAAAATGACAACCTACAGAATGTGAGAAAATATTTGCAAATGATGCAACAGACAAAGGCTTAATTTCCAGAATAGATAAATAGCTCATACAACTTAATAACAAAAAACTAAACTAACCCAATCCAAAAATAGGCAGAGGACCTAAACAAGCAATTCTCCAATGAAGACATACAAATGGCCAATAGACATATGGAAAGTGCTCAATATCATTAATTATCAAAGAAATGCAAATCAAAACTACAATGAGGCATCTCTTCACACCAGTCAGGATGGCCATCATTCAAAAGTCCATAAAGGATAAATGCTGGAGAGGCTGTGGAGAAACGGGAACCCTCCTACACTGCTGGTGGGAATGTAGTCTGGTGCAGCCATTATGGAAAACAGTATGGAGATTCCTCAAAAAACTAAAAAAAAAGACTTACCATATGATCCAGCAATCCCACTTCTGGGTATATATCCAGAGGGAACTCTAATGCAAAAAGATACATGCACCCCAATATTCATAGCAGCACTATATACAATAACCAAGACATGGAAACAACCTCAATGTTCATCAACAGATGACTGGATAAAGAAATATGGTATATTTATACAATGGAATACTACTCTGCCATAAAAAGAAAAAGAATAAAATAATGCCATCTGCAGCAACATGGATGGCCCTAGAGACTGTCATTCTAAGTGAAGTAAGCCAGAAAGAGAAAAGAAAAATACCATATGATATCGTTCATATGTGTAATCTTAAAAAAAAAAAAAAAAGGACACTACAAACTCATCTACAAAACAAAAACAGAGTTGCAGACTTCATAAATAATCTTATGGTTACCGGGGAAAGGGGGCGGGAAGGGATAAATCTGGGAGTTTGAGATTTACAAATGTTAAAAAATAGATTAAAAAAAAAGTTTCTTCCGTATAGCACAGGGAACTACCTGTTCAATATCTTGTAGTAACCTTTAATAAAAAAATATGAAAATGAATATATGTATGTATATGCATGACTGGGACATTGCGCTGTACACCAGAAATTGACACACTGTAATTGACGGTACTTCAACAAAAAGAAAAAAAAGAATTGTTTCCTTATAACAAGTCATGACAAGGATAGAATTAAGTGAGTTATAATGCTCATTTGAAAAAAAATGTTGAGAATATTCAACCAGCAGGAAATCTTAAAAGATACTGTTTGTTTTTTTTTATTTTGGTAAAAGAGAAGTACTTGGGAATTTTAAACTGAATACCTTAATGGGATGACAGATCATAACATCTCTCACATACACACTAAATAAATAAATAAAAGAGAAGAAAAACAGCTCCGGTCAGGCTGTGGCTGCAGACAGCGATCTCTGTTTATCAGCGTCTGATATCCGGACTGGGTGCTGTTCCCACAGTCTCATATCAGCACAACCATTTAAAATGAAACAAACCACAGCAGGAAACAAGCAAAACAACTCTCCGGCTGTCTGGTACACATCACCACATCAAACTCAGAATATAAAAATTCTCTCACAGAGTGTCTAAACATCAACCCACCTCGTTGTCTGGGGACTCAGGGAGGGGGTCCTTATTAGAGCTGGATGAACCACCTCTGTGGTTCATGACATGACATTTTTTTAGCATCCTCATCTAAGGCACGTTCCAAAATATAAGAAGTGTTCACAGATAGTGGCACTATCCTAAAGGAACTCATAACATGTTCTCCTTATTATTATTATATAATGCTCATCCCTGTGCTGTGGCCATTCTATTCCATCATCATCCTCTGAGGTCAAGGGGCAATAAGCTCTTCATCTTTAAAGCTGATGGAACAAATGCAACAGGCTACTGCTGTTTTCTGCTGACCATGGCAGACAAGACCAGAGCAGCATACTGACCTAGCACAGCCCATTACATTCTCTCTCCCAGGAACCGAGAATTAGGACTCTGATCAGTCAGCAAAGAGAGAGACTGGGCCTATAGAAATTAGCAGCAGAGTAAGAAGCAAAAAGAAGCAGATAACAGAAACTAAATGCCCCAGAAAGATGGGTTATTTTAAATGAATCCAACAGCTTTTCGATTTCAAGTTCCTGTTCTCTGAAACCCAGATGTACATCTTGCCCTTGAATTCAGTGAGAAAACTTTGCACACCTCGTATAAAATCTCCCCCTGTGTTTCTTTGTTAATTAGTTTGAGTGGTTTCTTGACTAAGGTAATAAGATTCCTAATTATTAACAATCATTGATTTAGGGTTGACTTCAACTGCTTGTTAATCATCATTAAATTCTTCCCTTGATGTAGATGTCACTCCTTTACTTACCTGTCACAGGTTTCTTGGGGGCCAAGATCACAGTCAGATCTTGGGAAAGGAGGGTATTGTTATTTTTCAATTTAGCAATGAAAGGAAACATTTTTATTGACAGAGTAAGGTAACTACTTACATAATCTGGTAGAGGAACATCACTGGAACTCAGCGAACCTCTCAAGGACTGTGTGGCTTGTTCCAGAACTTTGTTGTGTTTTTTAGACAGCAAGGAAAACAAACTGAAAAAAACAAACAAAAACCCCAATTACATTACAAGAATTAAGTGTCTCCTTTTCTAGGTTTTATCTGGAATTATACAGTTCCACAGAATGCCAATTACTCTAAAAACTACTTGTAAATGATTCTTTTTTTTCATGCTTGTGTTAATAGCAGGATTAACAATACTCTTGATGTAACAAAAAATGAAGTGAGGAGAATGTTTAAATTATAAGGGTTCTAAAAACAAAAATTTGATCGCTTAAAATTATATTTCAAATGCAGAAGAAATTTTCAGAAGATTACTATCATGGAAAGAACATTGGGCAGAGATTTAGAAAACCTGGGACATGAACTGACTCTATTGGTAACTCATAGTGTAATAACCTTTCACTCGAGCTTGCTGTATCTCTGTTTTCTCATCTTTCAAATAGGTGCATTGATTAGATTATTTCTCTAGTATACAGTCATATAGAGTCTATGGTTCCATATTGTAGCTTTATATTCTTATTTCTCAAAAAGGATGGCTTTAAATAAATATAAGATTTTTGCTTCTGGCCATAATACATTAACTGGTACTGAACAACCCTGTTGTGTAAACAACTAAAAAATTGGACAAAATATATGAAATAACTGTTTTCAGATGTTGACTAACATATGAATGCAGGATTATGATCCTTAAAATAAAAGTGATCCACGTGGGCCCCCAAATAGTGCGTTTCTGCCTCAAAGAACATTCTAGACTGTGGTTCAGAAAACTGGGACCCAAACAGCACACAGGAATATTGTGCTGTGCTGAGAAGACAGAGACATGAATTTGGGGTTTCTGTGGCAGCTAGAATTTGCAGGGCAGATTATCAGACTGGAGAGAATTGCAAGAGGGAGGTCCAAAAAACCTGTCCAAGGGTCATCTTGAGTGTTTGGCTAAATACTAAGCTGTACTGTGCAAAGACAGACCCTACAGGGCATGGCAGTGAAACACCATCCAGGAGCCACAAACTGAACAGAGATTTTAGCAGTCACAAAAAGCTGGAGGGATGCTGAAATTCTAACCAGTGAGAATGGATAAAACTCATTGAACATGAACACTCTGCTGAATTCTCAGAAAGGCCATGCTGAAGAGGGCTATTCTAATCCAGAGTAAAAGATGCACTATTATAGACCAAAATGAGCAACTGTCAAAGAACAAAACAAATTTACATTAAATGTAAACAGCCTAAACACTCTAGTTAAATGACAGAGATTGTCAGACTGAATAAAAAAGCCAAACTCAATACCATGCTATTTTACAAGAACCACACTTGTAAATTTAAAGATACAGATAACAGTAAAATGGTGCAAAAGACTCACTGTATAAACACTAGTCATAAGAAAGCTGGAGTGGCTATATTAACATTAGACAAAGTAGGCTTAAGGATAAGAATATTATTACTAGAGATGAGAGAGATTCTATAGTAATGAAAGGGCTAATTCACCAAGAAGCTATAGCTATCCTAAATGTTTATGTGCCTAATAATAGAGCTTCAAATATACGTAATTATATGATCCTAATATTAAATCGACTATATCTAATGAATAAAGAATTCCTCTTCGGGTTAGATGACTGCTTAAAGATAAAGACAATTCTGATTCCATGTATTTTTCCAAAAAAATATGACCTGTAGTATCTTTTTAATGCCCCAAACATTATTCAAGTATTTCTTAGTGATACCTTCCTAAATAGAAAATTGATTTGAATATCAATCCAGGAAAATTCATAATTACTTCAGATGGTTTAAATGGGCTAATCCCTGAAAACAAGTATTTCATTAAATTTAACATTATCAAGGAAAAATTCCTTAAACATTTATTGGCAATGCTGGATGTGTACAAAGTAAATGTAACAGAGGGAAGAATATTCTCTAAATCTATACTCAAATACAGCAGGCAGAAAAAAAAAGTGAAATAATTACTGAGTGAATAAACGTGAAATCATATGATACTGATCAAGCATATGTTTATAAGAGAGATTTCTTTGAAATGGAATAGTACAGCAAAGTTTCACGAAGGGGTTAGACTTTATATAAAGTCTTGGGGGAAAAGATTTGTGCAAGAGAAAAGAGAAGACAGTTCCAAACAGAAGGCAAAGCATGGAGGTGAGATATGGGACAGTGAGGAGAATGGAGTGGAAAGTGCTATGTAGAGAAGTAGGAAAAAGACTCAGTTGTAAGAGAATGTGCATTTTTTTCAATCACTTTATTTTTCTGTACTGGAGGGTTAGTTTTGTTTTGCTTTTTTTCTTTTTTAAGGTTAAAAGGAAACATTGCACTTTCTCCTCACGTCCATTCCCATGACCCATTAGTAACTAATGTTAGCAGTTTATTGTCTGTGAGTCCAGAAATACCACATGCATCAAGGCAAGTATATAAATGAATACTGGACATATACATCCAAGTTTTTGATTCCACAAAATAGGTACTGTTCTATACTTTGCACTTTTCCCACTTAACAATATATTCCTTGATTCATTCAATAAACACATACTGAGTGCCAGTTACTTGATATCCCAGCATCTGGCTATACCATAATTTAACTAGTCCATTAAAAATGAATCATTGCAATGTGTCCAGTTTTTCTGTATTATAAACAGCACTGCAATGAACAGCCTTGTACATGATTTTTAGCAAACCTGAGGTGAGACTGCCTATGGGATAAATTCCTTGAAGTGAAACTGCTGAGCAAAAAAGAATAACTGAACATAATACTAGACTGCATTAGGGGTATGTATTCTTAATACACAAATTATTTTTCAGGCAATGAAAATTAAAAGATAAAAATATGTTGAGATAGTGTATAAAAGCACAGTCACATGTAAATTCATAAAAGGGGGAAATGAGTAAGATTCTTCTAACTGGCTGTAGCATGCTTTTTGGAATAAATGGAGTTTCAGAAGTTCTTTTGAGACTGAAGGGACTTTGGTGGTTGATTCTTAGGACCAGGCGTGGCAAGACGCAAAGGCATCAACTGGATGCCCAAACGAAAATGGAAGGCAACATATACACCCGGAAGGAGAGAGCTTTTGGTGTTAGTAAGCATTTCGAAACAGGGCAGGTAAAGGAAGACAGCGTACTTTGTTAAATTTACAAAATGCCATTTCTCAGGAGCTCCTTCATGGGTTCAACAAACCTGGGATTCTCTGTCAGTGTCCTAAGGGTACACCTTCAGAGAAGGACAACACAGGTAATCTATGGGAACTTTTATCATCAACTGAAGGCAATTATCAAACGAACCCTAGGTATCAAAGCAAAAAGGATTTGAAACTGTTTCCTTCGGAGAAGAAAGGCTAGTTTGTTTACTTGAAAAGAGAAGATGAACAATCCACCTTCCTCATGAGCAGCAGCAGAAGGCAAAGCAAGGAAGGGGGCTGCAAGTCAAACGTAAGCTCTTTCAGTTGGACAGAACGGGAAATCTCCTACGGGCTCAGTCTGCCTCAGGAAGCTGTGGCCACTGCTCCCAGCTGTTTTTAAGAAAGCTGATGTAAGAACAGATGATTTGAGGTCACTTCCAATTTTCTATCATGAATGAGAAACAGAATTCACACTTAGTCAGGTTGTTATTCTTCAGTCTAATAGGCTTTTTTTCTCAGGCCTTACAGATAGAGTTCCCAAAGTTGGTTTTTATTTTTTTTTAAACACTCTAATTTTGTCTTTCACTTAGCATTTTTAGGGCAAAATGACCTAAATTTATATGAGACATGACTTGCAAATTGCTGAGAAAATTTTGCAAAGCGGCTTAAAGCTTTGCATTCAAAGTACCAGCCCCAGCTTAATGCTAGGGTGACACACATGGTGTTTGCACGGAAGGGGTAATTCTGATTTTAGAAAGAAGTGAAACTGACTTTCAAGTACACTGACATTCACTCAGGATAGAGCTGCCAGAATACCTTTTTAATTTAAATTAGAAAAAGACTAGATTCTCCTGTTTGTACAAGAATGCTCATTACAAATTGGTTTAACGATGAAAAACTGAAAACAACCAAAACGCTGGTCAAGAATACAATGAGTCAATAAACTGTGGGACAGTCCTACAATGACATACTAGGTAGCAATTTACAATCACCTAAACCTACATGAACAATAGGGCTAAATCCTAAAAACAATGTTGTTCTACCAGAAAGGACCCATGCAGGGAATGTGAACAAGGTAGTATTATTTATACAGTTTTTTAAAATGCAAAACAATATTACATATCTTCTGCAGATAAAACATTTGAAGCAATAAAACGTATATGGAAACGATAAAACACCACATCTAGGACAGCCACTGCTCTCTGAGAAAGAAGGGCAGGAAATGGGATCAGGCAGGAAGAAATAAAGAGGCTCAGCTCGCTCCTCTCTCTCAAATGTTCTTTCGGCTACATGCATATATGCATAGGGGACTGCTATCTTACTCTGTTTTTTTTTGGTGTATGCCTGAAATGTTACACATTTTAAAAACTGGAATAAAAATACACTATCCTGAAGAAAACAGAGCCCCTGCCAACAGCTAGCATTTCACAAAAGAAAGAAACGTGTAAATATGCGTGGTGAGTCCAACCTGGAACAGGCTCAGAAAACCACTGGCTGCGGCACAGGGCTGTGGTTTAGGTGCCCAGCTGGTGGCAGGAGATGAGACCAGAATGAGGACAGTTTGAAGACAGACTGTGAAGGGCTACTTACGGTACGTCAGAAGTCCTGGACTTTTCCATATGGAGTAAGAAGCTAGTGGAACATCAGTCTTACAAAATTAGGAAAGGGACGTGGTTCCTTGTCCCCAAGGAACTCATGTCTAACAGGATAAAGGGGAAAAAATGTCTATGATACTGAAATCAGAGGACGCCATGAGTCTGAAGAGAGTGCTGTTGGAGTACAGCTGAAGGCTAGGTACATTTCCCAGAGGAAATCTATCTGGACCGTGGCCTTGAAGGTTAGGGGGTTTGCTTGTTGGGAGAAGTAAATGGGGAGGGTGAGCCACTCTGAAAGGGGGGAAAGTGTACATAAAGGCACAGAGAGACTTCAGGGAAGTACCAACAGCTTATAAGGCCAGAATAGTGCACGTCCACGGGGGTGGAGGGTCAGAGATGGCAAGAGAGGAAGTCAGCAAGACAGGCAGGGGCCTGTTTAAAAAAAAAACAAGAAACAAAAACATGCTAAGAGGTTTGCACTGTCAAGTCATCAAGACAGACAGTAAGTCAAATATTTACCAAGAACCTACTACGCACCAGGCAATGAGCAAGCTGCCTGCCTGGGATACAGCAACAAGTAAAAGCCACAAAACCTCTGTCCTGCCCTCTTCGAGGGGGCAGCCAGGGCAGGGAGGGCATGCCCACACAGAAGTTCTACTGTCAGTGTGGTGACGGAGGAAACACGGAGTGCACTGGGGACCAAGATGAGGGCTGCCCGACTGCACCTGAAGTAGGGACAGGAAACCGTTTCCAGAGAGGATGCTGAGCTGAATCTTAAGGAACAATCAGGAGTTAGCCAAGCAAATCAGGCAATGGTAAAGGTAACGTGGGCAGAGAAAAGAGCATGAGGGTAGGCAAGGAAATCCGAGCACTGCTGGTGCAGGGACGAACACAGCAAGCATATGCACGAAGTGCTAAGTGTACGGAGCACCATGGGGCGGTTGGGGCAGTAGTGGCGACAGTTTATGAATCGCCACTTGTGTCTCACTTAGACCTTGGACTTCATCCTGAAAGCCAGAGGCGTCTCCTGACAGCAGGTCTACAATCCTAGGAGAGACAAAAGCAAAGCTGCTGTTCGGTGCTCAGGTGGGAGGTGTGGAGCGGGAATGTGCAGGAAGGGTGACGGATCATCCTTGTTCATCTCTGTCCTCAGTCTCTCCCTGAGGCTCTCTCATCCCATGGTGGCCACAGGGGCCCTGTCACAGAACCCTGGGCTCCTGAAGACCGCAGCGAGATACACGCACACAACAATTACGCTTGTTTTAGGAAGATTCCTCTGCCCTCCGATGGAAAGGGAAGGACAGACAGGAGTGGGCAAGAGAGCAGGAGTGGAGACAGAAAGCCCCTCTGGGCACCTCTTACACTGCTGAACGTGAGAGGTGAGGGGTCCCGAGCTGAAGTACACGTGAGCTCTCCAGGAGGCAAAACAGACAACACAGAGTGAAAAAAGGGAATCACGAACGACTCTCGGGTTTGGGGAACGTAGTGGCTGGCTGAGACTGGGACTGAACATGCGACTGAACAGGCCTGGGATGTTAGCAGAGCCGAAGAGCAGGGAGAGGGCCCGGGAAGACAGAGGGCTCCTCCTCTAAGGGAAAAGCAGCAGCAGCGGCTGAGGCTCAGCGAGAGCTCGCTGCGTGGCAGACCCTGTTCATCAAGTAATCATGTGAGGTGGGCGCTGCTACCATCCATTCTGTTTTCATTTGAGGATGAAATGGAGGCGGAGAGCGGTTAGGGCACATAGCTACTAAGCGGTGGAGTCCGGAGTCAAATTCAGGCAGACTGGCTCCAAAATCTGTGTTCTGAACCATTCTGGCACGGAACTCAGAGGTGCTCAGGAATAACCTGATGGGGATGGTTGGAAATACCCAGATTCAGAAATACTAATCTGGTGCTCAGGAGAGAGGTGAGACATTTTAGGGTTATCGGCATCAGCTGAAATCATACAAGTACAGGTGATCACCCCAGGATAATGTGTAATATAAGAAAAGAAGGACAGAATTCTGGACAACACCAAGACTGAAAGGGTAGTCGCAGTACAGGCAGCCAGGAAAGGGCACTCAAAGAAAGAGCTCGAAGTAGAATGACAGGAGAAAGACACTCTTCCAGAAGGCAAGAGAATCGTCTTAAGAGGGGAGCAGTCTTCACTGTCAAGAGGTAAAGAAGGATTTAAAAAAAAAAAGAAACAAAGTCATTGGATTTGACTCAAGGAAAGAAACCAACTGTGACCTTACCAAAAACTGCTTTCAGTGGGGAGGAGGAGGAGGCAGACGCTGGACCTCAGCAGCTGAGCAGCACAGGATGTGGGCAAACAGGCGGTGCTGGGGCGGGACAGTTAGAGAACACCCTGGCGGGGAAGGCGGCGCAGGCAGAAGGCCGCTTACTGGGAGGTGGCACGGGGGTCCCTCCCTGAAAACTGCAGACGTTTCCCACAAGAACCCTGCCCTTCCTCACAACTTTTAGTCACCTCTGTCCACGCCCCAGTCCTTCCTCTGACACATTCATACCAGTAGTCACAGGAGAAGTGAGCAGCAACTCAACTCCACAGCAGAACGGGGGCAGGTCAAGGAATTCAGGTACAGAGCTGCTAGTTCAAGGTCAAAGTTACTTGGTGTAGTGAACACAGAAGTTCTTTATAAACCCTAAAGAGCTATTAACATGCAAAGAAACACAAGACATTATTTAAGTTACTAGAGGCAGAGCTACAGCTGGAAACCAAATCTCTTTATGCAAAGCTTCACGTTCTCTGGGGAGACACGGATTCCTTCCACACGCAGGAAGCCCTTCTTCGTCCTTTGGCCCATCTAGAGGCCGCCCCTTCTTCAAGGCACAACCCCACCTTCCTGTGAAAGATTTCTCTAACCCGTGCTCACCCTGCCTCTGAACCACACTAACTTCTCCACTGCTCAGCTGGTATTTAAATATCGTCTTATGCTGCTGGCTACTTTAGTTTTATCACTTGATTGAGGAATGACCTATGTATAATAAAATTGACCAATTTAAAGTAGACAATTTGATGAGTTTTGAAAAATATAAACATTCATGTGACTTGTCACCATAATCATGATAGAGACTATTCCCCTTGCCTCCTTCCCCAAATTCCCTTGGGCCCCTCTGATGTCAGTCCCCTCCTCCAACATGCCCACTCCCAGACCTCACTCCTGGTAACCACTGATCTGTTTTCCATCACTCTGGTTCTGCCTTTTCTAGATTTCATGTAAATGGAATCATACCACATGCACTCTTTTGTGTCTGGCTTCTATCACTTGCATAATGATTTTCAAATTCATCCACACCGTTTTGTGTGTAATTCATTCCTTTTTATTGCAGAGTAGTTTTCCATTGTATGAACGAACCTCAATTTGTTTATTTATTAGTTGATGGACATTCGGGTTGTTTCCAGTTTTAAGTCATTATGAATAAAGCGTCTATAAACATTCTTGTACCAGTTTTTACGTGAACATATGTTTTCATTTCTCTTGAATAAGTGCCTAGACGTGGGATTGCTGGGTTGTATGCTATTTGCTTTAACTCTGTAAGAAACTGCCAAACTGGTCTACGTTCTTGCTAGCACTTGGTATTTCAGTCTTTGTAAGTTTAGCCAGTTTAGTGGATGTGAAGTAGATTTCACTGAGGTTTTAATTTGCATTCCCCTAATGAATCTTCTTGTGCTCATGTTTTCTTTGAAGTGTCTATTCAAATCGTTTGCCTATTTTTAAAAACGGATTGTTTTTGTTCTTCTTTAGTTGTGAGAGTTCTTCATATATTCTAAATACAAGTTCCTTATCAGGTATGTTTTTCCACATCATTTCTCCCATACCAGGGAGGGGTAGGGACAGGGGAAAGAAAGTTTTAGAATTTGAGGAAGTCCAATTCATGAAATTAAAAAAGAAATTTTGTGCTTTTTGCATAAGAAATCTTTACCTAACTCAAGATCCCAAAGATTTTCTCCTATACTTTCTTCGAGAAGTTTTAGTTTTAACTCTCACATTTAGGTCTGTGCTCCATTTGGAGTTAACGTGTATGTATGACATGCAGTAAGAGTTAAGGTTCATTTTGTTGTTACTGGGCTTTTTGGCATATGAATATTTAATTGTTCTAGAACCATCTGTTGACAAGATTATCCCTTCCCCCCTTGAATTACCCTGACAGCCTTGTCAAAATTCCATCGACCATACGTGCATGGCTCTATTTCTGGACTTGATTCTATTCCATTGGTCTGAAAATCTATTGCACACTGTCTCGGTTAATCTAGCTATAATTTATAGTAAATCTTGAAATGAGGTAGTCTGAGTCCTCCAACTTCTGTTTTCTTTGTTGAAACTGCTTTTGGGTTTTCTAGGTCCCTTGTACATCCATACAAATTTTGGAATCAACTTGTCAATTTCTACCAAAACGCCTGATGGGATTTTGACTAGGATTATGCTGAATGTATGGATCAGTTTCAGGGTCTTAACAACACGAAGCCTCTGATCAATGAGTGTGGGATTACTCTGTTTATCTAGGCCTTCTTTAATTTCCTTCAGTAGTGTTTGAGTTTCATTGTATAGGTCTTGCATGTATTTTGTTTTGTTTGTAAGTTTTTTCACATTTTTAATGCTACTATAAATAGCATTGTTTTAAAATTTCAATTTCTGGTTGTTCACCGCAGAATATCAAAATACAATTATTGTTATACATTGCCTTTGTATTTTATGACCATGCTAAACTCATTTATTAGCTTTAGTAGATCTTAGTTTTCTCACAGAATTTCCTGAGTTGAAGAAATTCCCATCTATTCCTTGCTAACTGAATTTTCTTATCATCATGAATAGGTTTTGAATTTCATCAAATGCTTTTTCTATACCTACTAAGATAACCATATAGTTTCCTTTTCCTTTTTTTTTAAATTGAAGTATAGTCAATTTACACACGTGTTAATTTCTGGTGTACACCATTGTGATTCAGTTATACATACATGTACATGTATTAACAATGTAATATGTATATTCCTCGGAATACTACTCGGCCATAAAAAAGAATAAAATAATGCCATTTGCAGCAACATGGATGGACCTGGAGATCATCATACTAAGTGAAGTAAGCCAGAAAGAGAAGGAAAAATACCCTGTAATATCACTTATATAAGGAATCTAAAAAGCGGACACAAATGAACTTATTTACAAAACAGAAAGAGACTCACAGACATAGAAAAATAAACTCATGGTTACCAGTTTTCTTTTTAAGTCTGTTAATACAGTGGGTTGCACGTTAATGCAACCTTAAATTCCTAGGGCAGATCCCACTGGTTGTCCTTTCATTTGCTGATGATAAATAATAAGACTAATGGTAGTTGTCACTTATTTAGAATGTACTCTGTGCCATGCACCTTTTTAATCTTTTATATTTTTAAACTGAATTAATTTATAATTTGCTTAATAAAGAGGGTGTTGATGTTATTGTCACAGTATATAAGAGGAAATGAGGGCATGAGAGAGGTACATTAGCTTGCCAAGGATAATATGGCTTATAAGTGGAAGAGCCAAAGCTGACACCCTGTAATCTAACTTCAGATCTGTACTCACAACCACCTTATTTTATTATCTCTTATCTGGGGGGTTGTTTTATTAACTATGGTGGCTACTGGGGTTTTTTGTTGTTTTTTCCTGCCCAGCATGATTTACTCCCACTTGCTTCTTTTAAGAAAAGAACTGACTCTCCTGAAAAAAGTGAGTTCATGGCACAGGCTGAGTCAATTATCATACCCCATCCCCTGGGTCACTGAGTTTGGTTAATGGGTATGTGCTTGACGTTGAGCCAGTTGAAAATTTTCCCTAAGATTTTTCTAACTAGAAGTGGTGAGAAAGACTGCTTCTTTTCTCCGGTTAGAAGACTGTGAAGATGTAATCTTGGAGGTGCCTAAGGTCATGGTTCTGCTTCCTGGAGAAAACCCACGTGCAAGAGGAGAATGGACCTAAGCTGGGACAGTGAAGGAGCAACAGAGACCACTGACTCAGACACAGACACACAGACACAGACACAGACACAGACACAGACACACAGCAAAAGAGGAAGAAAGAGGGAGGGGGAGGAGGGCAGAGAATACACCCTGAAGGTGTTGACTCCCCAGTTCAAGCTTCTGGGGTTCCCAACATCTCCTGCATTTCCTTTGTGAGCTAGTCTCCACTAAGTATCCTTAGGACAAATCTTTCCTTTTCCACACATGCCGGAGTCTGGAATGGCTTCCTCCCTCATCTGAAGCCTTGCTCAAATGTCACCTCTTTTTTTGAGGCTTATCACAACCCAATCCTGGCACACCCTATTTTACTCCACTCCTTTTTTTCCTTCCCATACTACTTACCGGTTTCTAAAATACTACACACGTTACTTATATGTTTTTACTGTTCCCATCCTCTAGAACAGAGGCTGGCAAACTACAGCTCACAGAGCAAATCCGGCCCACATCTGTTTTTGCAAATAAAGTTTTATTGGCTCACAGCCACATCCATTCATTCCTGTATTGTCTATGGCTGTTTCACGCTACAATGGCAGAGCTGAGTAATTGTGACAGAGACAATCTGATGTGCCAAGCTTAAAATATTTACTACCTAGTCCTTTTACAGGAAGTTTTCTGACTCCTGCACTAGTATGTAAGCTCCACCAGGGCAGGGACTGTCAACTGTTTTGTTCACCACTACATTCCCAGTACCTAGAACACTGCCTGGTGCATAGCAGGTATTCAACACTGGTTCACTGAATAAAATGCAAAGTAGAACTTCCCTGAAAAGTACTTCTGCTAAGCTTAAAATTTCAAAGTTTATCTAGTTTCTGATTCTTTATACAAATACCTGATATTTTTATGGCTAGGCAGCTATCTCCTTTCCATATTTTTACGGCACTAAAGAAACAAGCATTCTCTCCCATTCACCTAGAAATATAATTACCTTACACTTTTGAGTTTCTCCTGAGAGTAATCCTTCAGTATCTTTCCTTAGTATACAAACCTAGCTGACACCAATGCCAACAGGATCTGTTGCCAGACTGGATTTGAGGCAAAAGAGTCAAGGATGTGATCAAGGTATTCAGGTAAGCAAATGGAACGATGGGTACACCATTTAATGAGATGGGAGATTGTCTGGTTGGGGAGTCGGGGGACGTCCCAGGGAGATCATCAGGTGTTCCCTCCTGGATATGCTAAGTTTGAGATGCCTATTCATTATCCAAGTGAAAGTTTCAAGTAGACATTTGGATGCATGAGTCTGGCTTCAGTTAAGAGATTCAGGTTAAAGATATGCATTTAAACTATAAACATACAAGCAGAAATTAAAGCCATGGCAATGGATGAGAAAGCTCAGTGACTAGTATGGAGCAGAAGAGAGACCAGAAAAAGCCAAAACTTAAGCTAGATGTGAAGGATGACCAGATGCTACAGAGTCTAATTACTAAGCTAAGAGGAAAAGTAAACATACTGCAGCTATGAAACAAGAAGGAAGCCATATAAAAAAGAATATCAGAGAACAAAAAAGAGCTCTGGGAAAAAATAAGTATGACAGCAAAAATGAAAAATTCAACAGAAGTGTTGGAAAATAAATTTGAAGAACTTTCCCAGGAAGTGGAACAGAAAAGACAAAGAGATGAAAAATCACAGAAAAATGGCAATCAGAGAACTGGTCCACCAAGTCTAACATACGATGTTTAAAAAAAAAGAAAAGAAAAGAAAATGGAAGGGGAAAGGAGGAAATTATTAAAGAATTACTCCAAGGAAAGTTCTCAAAACTGAAAAACATGAATTTACAGATCCCACCACGAATCCAGAAAATAGATAAAAATAAAGAAAAGCCCCTCATAATAGCACATGACTGGAATTTCAAAAAATTGGAAATAAAAGACCCTAAAAACTGAAAGAGAGAAACAGGGAGGGAGGGCAGATCACACACAAACTGCCAAGTATGAGTACAGCACTAGACATCTTCACAGCTACAAAACAACGAGCAACGCCTTCCACGTGCAAAGTGAAAATGACTCTGAGTGTAGAATTCTAAACTCTGCCAATTTTTTATTCTAAAGATTAAAATAAAGACATTTTTTGACAAATTTTTTAGAAAGTAAACATTACCATATTAGATGGATCATCTGTTACTAATACCCTGGTTATAACAATGTAAACGGTGACTACTGATGGAACCTAAAATTACTGTTTACCTGTAATGGGAGGATGGGGAAGAGGCACCTGGAATGTGTGCGTGTGGATGTATGTTGTTATAGGGGAGTTCAGGATGATGACTACTACTTTTGAAATATTGATTTGTTCACATAGAATGTTTTTCTTCCTCATTCCACTTCTCTGCGTCTCATGAAAAATATCTCCATCTATTCAGAAAAAGTTGAGCAGGGCAATAATTGCCAAAGACAAGATTCCAGCAGCCTTTGTCAAAGACAGATCAAATCAGAGGCTGAGGAAAAGTCTGAGGGAGAAAGGGACATCTGGAAGGCTCTAATAAATGTGGGGAAAATATGAGGATTAAATGTCTCAAATACAATAAAAACTCAAAGTCTATGAAGATTAGAACAAATTCATTTCATGAAACACGTCCCTTTGTACTTGCAGAATATAAGAGAAATAGTGGGGGAGGGTACAGCTCAGTGGTAGAGTGCATGCTTAGCATGCACAAGGTCCTGGGTTCAATCCCCAGTACCTCCATTTAAAAAAATTAAATAAATAAATAAACTTAATTGCTTCCCTGGCAAAAAAAAGAAAGAAAGAAAGAAAGAAAGAAAGAAAGAAAGAAAGAAAGAAAGAAAGAAATAGTCACTCTCCAGGCTTTTCCTCTCTGTCAAATTATGTAATCTTAATTATCTGTCTTAATATGTTGCTTTATGCTCTTAAATTGCCATGTACATATATATATATATATATATATATATATATATATATATATATATATATATATATATTGATACATAATACATATATGTATTGTAAACATGTTCCCCCCAAATGCTAAGTTCATGTATGGCCTTGATTGTAGATCTTTTTACAGTGCTCTGCATACAGCAGGGTCTAAAATATGCTTGCTACTAATAATGTCTTTCTATTTCTCTTCCATCTTTCTTACTCCAGTAAAAGAAACTGCAAAGATATCCATAATCCTGACTTACAAAATTGGAAACAAGAGGTCTTTGTTTATTTTTAGAAAACAAAAATCTTATTTTTAAGGACCTAAAATTAAAATGAAGGAGATGGCTAACTACACAATTATTTTTGCTAAGAACACTGACATTTACAAAAAAAAGCAAGGAGCAAACTGACCATCCATTCACATTTAATCGACTTAATAACCATAAACACTTTAGATACATAATAACTAGCTTTAAATTAATTTCCATCCAGGACAAGTGCTGAGACAGCATTGATTTTTATGATATAGAAGGTAGAATGTAAAGTAAGAAACCTTAGCGCCACCGGCTTGCTGTCAAGTAAGCCTTGTTAAAATGCAAATGTTTAGTGGATGAGCAGAGCAGTACAGAAAGATGTGTCCATCCACACTGAACGCAACATGAGCCATCAGATCTGTATTCTTCCATATTTCGAACCTAAGGAAACCTCAGTAACTCATCTTCAAAAACACTGAAGTAAAAGCAAAAGATACAAAGACAGGCATTTACAATATCTATTAAGCAAGGTTCTCACCAAAAGGGCACACCCTGAACGGAAATTGGAGAATCCAATCTCTCTGCCATAAAAACACAAGGTATCTTGGCAAGAACTTGAAATTATGGTTACAGCGTCAAGTATGATCTGCACTGTATGCATGTCATGCAACATGAAATATTCAACTAAACAATTTTTCTTAAAATTGTTTTAAAATGCTTTTTAAAAATCTCAGGAATTGAGTTTTCCCTGGTTACAGAAACAACATGAGGAGGACACAGAAGGAAAATTGAAAGATAACCAACAACTTAAAAAATAATGCTACATGAATTATTACAAGTAAAAATATTTTTGAAGTAATGGACAAAGTGCATGATCTGGTAACTACATTAACAAAAATATAAGTGTACTGAAATAAGAGAATCTATCATTAGCTTAAAGACAATTACTTTTCACAAAGGCATTCATGTAAATTTCTTGCATGTTTTTAACTTTTAAAGTAATTCAGCGGAAAACATTTAATAAGTGAACATAATGCAAAAGGATTGTTTTCTTAAGCAGATTTTTCCAATTTTGACTAAATTTGGTCAGCAATACTACTGAATAGGAATGAACTAACTAAATTTAAAAGTTGGCAATTTGATTTATCTCAGAAGAAAAACTTTATCCCTAAATTGGAACTTACTTTCATGGATAACATACTTAAAAAAGGGTGTCCTTATATAAACTCAAGTACAACGTGAGATCAAAAGTATTTTTTCATTAGTATGTCATTCTAAAGATATCAAGCTTTCTAGAAGTTTTATAGTATTTTCTCATCTCTATTAGAAAATATATTCTAAAAGGATAGAAATGCATTTCCTGACTTGAAAGAAGTTAGGCTGTCTTTCTCTGTCACTTTTTCTTAGTTCCTCTAGAAAACTGCACCCAAGCAAACAGCAAACCTATTCACTTAAAAAGAAATATTCTGTACCACAATGTCACTAATTTATGGCAGCAATTAGGGTGGCGATGCTATATAATGAGAATTATCATTTGGAAAGTGGGATTATCTCATAGTGAACACAAGAGGAGCCAGGATGAACAGTTTATGCATTATTATCATGAATTGTAAAGGCACTTCCTAAGTGTAAAGAAATTTCCTCTCAAGGGAAACCTACCCAATAAGTATGTTTACTATATGTCAGATTTGACAAAGATAGTCAAAGGAAACATGACACCAATAATTGTATTTGGAAAATGCTGCAGGATACCTACTCTTATAACCAATTTATCAGGAAGATGGTGGAGGACCCTTAATTTAAGGATCCCAACGAGCAGGGTTTCTTTTTGCTTAGCCCCTAATCTTAATTCAGCAAATATAATTAGTCTCTGGGAGGGCTATAGGAACAGGAAGTCTTAATTGGAATTACAGGTCTTTACCAGTAAATGCCTTTTTTCAACATCTGCTAGCCTCATTACTATTAAAAATCTTAAGATTTGTAAAAACTCTATCCTTTTATTTCAAATTCCATTCAACCTTTGTGTACTTAATTACTAATTTACACTGGTCCCACAGATTTTAACGTGTATTTTCCTTTCGCTTGTATATTTATTCCATTTCTTCTGTGAACACAGTTTCAAGGGTACAAATGTCCATTCTTCTTTTCTTTCAACTCCTCTGCAATGTTTCCCATGTGAGTTATTTCCTTCCCCACTTCCCTTTAAAATAAAAAAATCCACTGACTAATTATTGGTGGATAAAATTTACTTTGAGTTAAAGTTTACAAATACTTTTTCAGAATAACCAAGAAACCAAATATATATTCATAGAGGAAACTTCATAAGAAATCCACTTCTACCATGAGTCACCCTTAAATAGAGGAGCAGCACCCTTTCCAACCTCTAGAGACAAACCCAAACCAAAGCTATGAACCCAAAGTTGTATTCATCTGATTTAACACAATTATCAACAAGCTAAATTATTAGCTTCCTCGGCTAAAACTTCTAAATGGTAAAATTAACAAAGGGAAAACCAGGATGGTTTCCCAAAATGGTTAATAGTGTAACCAAAAAAGAGAAGAGTTTTGACATCAAAGTAGGAGCAACTCAGAATTCCATTACTCTTTAGTACAACAGTCCATGTTCACAGCAATGAAAGTTACCAAGTAAGACTCCAAACGTGCACAAGATCTTGTGCTTAAAAGCCTGAAAAAGCCTGCAACAGCAAGCTCTCTTACCTGAAATACTTTTAAACCATTTTAAGGTGGTGCCCTGAGGAAACGTATCGTTATTATCTGGAAAACACGTGGAACTCCATAATTCCAGGGATGCGAGATAAATAAGGTATCACTTAAACAGGACTTTAAAAGTCTGTAATACTTGAAGCCACAGTCCCTTTTAGTTCTGGGTTAAGTTCGAACAGCAGAGTTTTTACAGTATCAACAAGAGTATTTCTGATACGATAAAAATTACAATTTTTAAAATTAAAATCTATTTAACAATACAGACCATAAACCATAGTAATCCTCATGAATAACCATTAGTAAATGTCGTTTTAGAACACAGCTCTTTATTATAACTACCGATAATTACAGAGGTAGAATTCTATCAGTAGTTGTAAAAATGTCACCATTTCAAGACAAAATTTTAGCTCAAATCAAATGGAACATAACCTGATAAGAAATAATCTTCTGTTTTAAGAACTGTGGTTAATGTTTAACCACATAACTTCTCCCCCAACTCCCCCAATTTTCCTAAGATCCAAACATAAATTCATGCTTTGTGCTCCCTCTGCTGGCTCCATATTCTTGGGAGATGTTTTGCACAACGTAATCCTATTACAACACGCTGAAAGGTAATGGTACGTTATATCTGGGGTCTTATAGGTACAATCTAGCTCTCTCCTGTGAACTTTGAGGAAGAATAAGAGAAGAAAAGCATAACCTGACCAAGGTCACATAGGGCGCCGAGAGACAGAATAATTCTGGTCTGACTCCCAATCCAGTGCTCCTTCTATTCCATAACAATTCCTGTGTCTTCATGAACAAGGCTGTACTTCACTACAAGTATCTAAAAGCTTGATGTCTTTGGGCCACACACATATTTTTCACTGAACTGTAATTACACCTGATTAAGGCATTTGACCAATATTCAGTGCACACATACAAAGAGGGTCCATGATTCTAATTTTCTTGGACAGTGCCCAATTAAAAATGAAAGCTTTGGGGAAAAGATACTTTATTAAAAACATGAACCTGTTTAATTTCTTTTAAAATTTAAGCTAAAGTGGGGAGGTTAATACTTTCCTTACTTTTAGTAGAGTAAGGTACATGATCTACACCATAAATGCTCACTAACTCAAAAGAATAAGTTAGTGTTTCAGTGCAATTGACTTTTGTGTAATAGACGTATTTAATTATTTGTCAAGTAGTCTGTGTGTGGAAAACTGAAAACACTAGCGCTAGTCTGATAACAATACTATTTAGACAGACACAAACAGTCTGGGATAAAGAATCTAATCTATTCAGACAAAAGGTAAATATTTATTCAGCTAGAATATACAAGTCTATCTTTGTGAGGAAGAGACATTTGTTTCTTGATGAAAGATATAAATTGTTATCTAAATCACGAACAATTTTTATTCAAAGTAAAGTTTAAATTCTGTGTTCCTTCGGAAAACAAAAAACTAAAGACATCAGTGCCTGTCTTTGTTCCCTGGCAGCGATTAGATGTTATTTTCATGGAAGGGAATCATGTGTAACAGTATTTAAATAAATAAGAAAATAGTGTTAAAATGAATATATTCCTCAATTACTTAATGGTAACTTATTCAGGTAGTACAAACTACAAATGTCAACATTTTAGAAATGAGAAATAAGCTTGGGTTGAATTCAGCCTTAAGAAATTTAGGGAAAATTGACAGATGAATGTAAATTTTAATCTTGCACAAATTAAATAATGTAATAAACTTGTTACCTGGGGCTCTCTAGCTAGCATCATATAATATTTATGAATACTGATTTTTCAACTGAAAAGACAGGCAGTAATACCTTATTTTTGATGTTATGAAGAAAGGTTATTTAGAATAAATCAGATACACTTCTGTTTAAATACCAGTCCTCCACTTACTGTGTGAACTTGGGCACTCAACTTTTCTGAGATTCAGTTTCCTTACATATGGTGATGGTGATGGTGAAACTACTGAATAAGAGTTGCTGTGATGATTAAGCGAGACAGTTAGTGTAAAAACACTTAATTGGGAGCCTAAGAAAAAAGCCATCAGTCAGTTCCATCTGATTACTGGCATGGAGAAATGTGGGCCCTGGGTTACTAGCTATTCCATTTATCTGTTATGTATTAGCAACAAATGCTAACTTTCTAAACATATGGTGCAAAACCAAACACAGCACCTCTCTGGGCTGAGTCCAGACCACAGGCGGTCAATATGTACTTTCTGTTTTGGAGAATCACTGGAAATGTCACATGTCATGAAACTGAGCAAAGCATCTGGAGTCAAGGCTGTGTGGGGGTTAGATGGATGTTCTAAAAGAAAGAGACGTGCTCCGGCAGGAAAAGTCAAGGGTGGAGGTTAAGAGGGTATTATGACAGAAACTCATAGCAAACAGCGTGTTTTTCCTGGCAAACCACAGTTTTGAGATAGCTCAGTAACATATTTACATCCCAATTAAAAAAAAAAATCTTTGATTTTCATATAAGTGTATTTCAATTTAATCCCTGATTCCCCAGTAAAGAGAATATGTTATTCCCTGTTCTGTCAGAGACAGATTAGTTAGTTTATAATAGAATCCAAAGTCTTCTACAATATAACACTCCTATGTCTAGGATGCAGTCCAAATTTACTCAACATACAATACTGGCTAGAAGTGTATCCATTTTTTTGATCAATTCTCGAGGAATGAACTTCGGATTTTACTGATTTTCTCTGTTGCTTTTCTGTTTTCTGTATCATTGATTTCTGCTCTTTATTATTGTCTTTCATCTCCTTATTTTGGTTTAATTTGCTCTTCTTTTTCTGGTTTCTTCAGGTGAAAGTTGAGATCATTAATTTGAGATCTCTCTCTTTTCCAATACAGGCATTTCAGCTATAAATTTCCCTCTAAATACTGCTTTAGGGGCATTCCAGACATTTTCATCTGTTGTATTTTCATTTAGTCTCAACTACTTTTTAAATTTCCTTTGATTTCTTCTTTGATCCATTGGTTATTCAGAAGTATGTTTTTAAATTTCCAAATATGGGGTGATTTTTCCATTGAGCTTTCTGTTACTGATTTCTATTATAATTCCTTTGAGGTGATAGGACATGCTTTCCATGCCTGGAACCCTTTTAAACTTACTGAGACTTGTTTGATAGCACAGAATATGGTCTTTCTTGATAAATGTTCCCATGAGCAAATGAGAAGAAAGTGTATTTGGATGTTATTGGCTGGAGTACTCTATAAATGTCGATTAAGTCAAGTTGACTGATTGCGTTGCCGGAGTGAAAAATATTCATGCTCATCTTCAGTCTCCTCCTATCAACTATCAGGAAGAGGTATTTAAATCGCCAACTATAATTATGGATTTGCCTATTTCTCCTTGCAATTTTATCAGTGTTTTGCTTCCTGTATCTTGAAGTTGCTATTTATTTGGCACATATATTTAGGATTCTAATAGTCCTCTTGATGAACTGACTCACTTATCACTATGAAATGGCTTTCTTTATTCCTGGAGAGTCTATGCTCTGAAGTTACTCCCTCTTTCTTTTACCCAGTGCTACTGATTAAGTTTATGTCTACCATTTTGCTGTTAGTTTTCTATTTGCCCCATTGATTCTTTTTTCTTTCCCTTTTCCTTTTTTTCCGCCATCTTCTTTTGGATTAAGTGAGGTTTTTTGTGACTCCACTTGTTGACTTACTAGCTATAATTCTGAGCAGTGCCCTAGAAATTCTCTTATAATGGTATCCTGTGATAGCCAGAGGGATCACCTCCTTCTGTCTCCCACCCCTCAGGGATTGTTCCCTTTATTGCCTGATGCTCAATAAATTTCATATATTTTGTCTGTTCTGTTGTTACTTCAGGCAGAGGAGTAAATCCACTCTCTGTTACTTTATCTTATTTGGAAGTGAACAGTGATTTTTAAATACTTACATGAAAAAAAATGCATAGTTTTAGAAATTTTCTATCGAAACTTATGGAATGCTGGAGAAAATCAAAGATTTTTAATACTTTTCCTTACTTGAAGTTGTGATTATATAATTTTTCCCAACTCTAGGGGACTCCCAAATATTCAGAGTATTTTCAGTTTCACCCTGATTTCTCAAAAATGACACTAAGTATACTTTTAGTTCAATCTGTGTGGAAGTTTCATTCTCTTAAAACAATCCCACTAATTCCATGCTTTGTACTACTATATTTTATTTGCACAATTAGTCTCTTCTGTAGATTATAAGTGCCAATCATTCCTTGCCTTTTCATTATTCTTCACTATAGAAGTCAACATACTAGGTACTCTCACAGCGGAAAAAAAGTGATAATGAATATATGTATGTTCATGTATAACTGAAAAATTGTGCTCTACACTGGAATTTGACACAACATTGTAAAATGACTATAACTCAATAAAAAAATGTTTAAAAAAAACATACTAGGTACTCTCTACTTTTTCAGATAATGTGGCGACACCACCAGGGAAGACAAACACTACAAAGTAGTTTTACATTTCTAGTTCAGGTCCACCACTCCCTACCTCACTCCACACACTGTCCACACTGATCTGTGCATCATTTCCTGAACAACCATGCCTTGGCTCATGCTGACCTCTTTGCCTTTACTTCCCTTTCCTACATAAATCTGACTGGCAAATTTCTACTCACCCTAAACTCTGAAAAAACCACTGATCACATTTTCTAGTTAGTTGTATCCACGTTTAGTTCTCTCACTAAGATATTAAGTTCTTGAGCATAGGATAAGCCACTTCAACCTCCCGGGTAGCCAGCTTAGTGCCTGTGTATTTAAAAGACTGTCAAAAAATGTTTATTTAATCAACTAAACTCAAACAGAAGTAATATGGGATGCAGTATGCCATGGACTGAGTGTATGTGTCCCTCAAAACTCATACGTTTTGGCCTGACCTTCAGTGTGGCTATATTTGGAACAAGGAAGTAATTAAGGCTGAATGAGGTCATAAGGGTGGGACCCTGATCCAACAGGATTATTGTCCCTATAAGAAGAGACATGAGCTTGTCCCCTCTCTCCCTCCAGGTGGGTTCAAAGAAGAGATCACATAAGCACACAGCCAGAAGGCAGCCACCTGCAACTCAAGACGAGAGCCCTTACCAGATACCAATCCTGCTAGTACCCTGATCTTGGACTTCCAGTCTCCAAAAATGTGAGAAAATAAATTTTCGTTAAATAAATCACTCAGTCTATGATATTTTGTTATGGCAGCCTGAGTTGACTAATGCTCACAGGCAGATGGTTAATACAAGGCAGTTCCTCTCTCCCAACTAGAAGGCAGGTTAGGGTCCTTGAGTCTTAAGGACTAGCTGTGGAAACTCTCTCTTCTGTTTCCAAAAAAATTATTTCTGCCTTTCCTCCAGAGATCTAATACTTAAAATAGTGCTGCTGTTTCACCTTTGGCCATTGTCACCACAGCTCACTCCAAACCAAAAGATCAGATGTTCCATAACCTTGTTTATACGCAATCTCAATTCTAAAAGGGGAGGGGATAGCTCAAGTGCTAGAGCACATGCCTAGCATGAGTGAGGTCCTGGGTTCAATCCCCAGCACCTCCTATAAAAATAAAGAAATAAACCTAATTATCTCCCCCCAAAAAAACAACAACAAACAATCAATTCTAAAAGAAAGCTCAATTCCCTAAGGACTGGGTTACTTAGGTATTAGAGAAACACACATTTTTATTCCATTATAGGGTTAGAGTTTATAATTACTCCAGC
Source organism: Camelus ferus (assembly GCF_009834535.1). Classification (NCBI taxonomy): domain Eukaryota; kingdom Metazoa; phylum Chordata; class Mammalia; order Artiodactyla; family Camelidae; genus Camelus; species Camelus ferus. The sequence goes on from NC_045725.1 coordinate 15,504,021, forward strand.
AATATATATATTTCAGAAGTATGGGGATGATCACAGTGCTTCTAAAATAGCTGTCATTTATGAAAATAAAGCTAAAGAAAGGATGAAAAGTGGAAAGAGACTGGTTTTAGATGGGGTAGTCAGAGAAGCCTTCACTGAGGAAGCAGTATTTAAGTAAAGACCTGAAGACAATGAGGGTGTGAGTTGAATAGATATCTGGAGAAAGAATATTCTAGGTAAAGGAATACTGAATGCCAGTGGACAAAAGAAGGGCATGTTCAAGTTGTATTACTGGTAACAATCTCAAGAATCTCTTGGGGGGAGGGGATACCTCAAATGGTAGAGCATGTGCTTAGCATGCATGAGGTCCTGGGTTCAATCCCCAGTACTTCTCCAAAAATAACCTAATTACCCTACCCCTCCCAAAAAACCCCCCCAAAAATAAAAATAAAATCAAGCCCATTAAAAAAAAAAGTAATCTAAAAAAACCTCAAGAATCTCTTTAAATGAATATTTAAAGTATAAAAGATCTAAAGCACATCATTATTTTTAGCTGCCAAGACCACACTCCCCCAGCAAAACTAAGTTTAATTTTTCTTATTAAAACAGAAAATTAAATGATTACTCTTCAGCCAGCAATCTGCCACAGAACAGAAATTGGATTTGAAGAACACAATGCTACTGAAAACATCTTTAAGACTTAGCTGAATGCAAAATGAGAGCCACTGTATTCAATAATTCAATAATACAACCGTGAAAATCTATTACTGAAAAGTAAGAACTGGAATAGATACAAGGTGAGATGTGAGTTGTATTATATTAAAGCTAGAATGAAAAATAGTTTTCCAAACTTGCTTCTTTAATTACTGAATTATCATTACAAATAAAAGGCAGAAAGCTACCAGCAACATCAGAAAGCTTAAAGTATTTGTTACTTTAAATTAGCTTGCATTGACAACATGCTAATCACCAATATACAAACAGTAGTAGTTGTTGTAGAAATCATGGGAAAAACAATAATAGCAGAATTTGGTTGCTTAGCATGTGACATTAGCATTATGCTAAGTGTTTTGCATACCTCACTGTATTTAAATCTGACCTCAACCTAGGGAGGCTGGCTTCCCTATTATTTCCATCTTACTTGCTCAAGATTACCAGCTATTAAGTGGCAGAACTAGCACTCAAGTCTAGGTAGCCTGACTCAACACCCAAGCACCACGCCACACTGCCATGAAAACACAGTAAATCAACCTGAGTGATGGGTCCTGCTAGTCCAGGCCAGAATCTGCTACAACTATTTACAGTTTATTTTGTTAAGGAATATTATGGTAAATCACTTTCAAAACTCAGGATTTTAATGTTTCCTATCTTTACGATCTATTAATGAACTCAAAGTAAGTATTCAACAATAATGTGATAACCAGATGTCCCGATTTGTCCAGGAGCGTCCCGGTTTACACATTTCATCCCAGTCAAATTATTAGATAGGGTTTCCTTTCACTCTATTAAGGGTCCTGGTTTGGAGGATAAATTATAGGGCCACTCACTTAATAATCACTTCATTTTTCGCTCCGCCCATTCACTGTCTTATTAAACAATGAAACATAGTAAACTGTCATTATTCTTTTTTTGGGGGGTGTAAGTTTACCATACTTTTTCTTCTAATCAGTGTTGGCTTTCTTAAAGTACAAGTTTTCTCTCGTCTCCACAACTCTTTCCCAGTTTATATGTCTGATCTCATCTCCTCCCACACCCTGTCCCAATCCCCATTCTTTTCTCCTAAATGAATCCTTTGTCTTTCTCGCCCACTCTCACCTATATCTTCTTTCATGCCACCCCCTACACTTGAAACAACCTACTGATCCACCAAATACCTGTCCTCAAATCACTTTTTAAAAGTCACTTTAGTCAGTGAGGCCTGCCTGAGATCACCCATCTACCCACCTGTCCTACTTAAGGCCTGAATCCATTAGATTCAAATTTGAAATGTTTTTGTTATTACACTACTATGAGGTAGTGAATCCTGACCAACTTTACAATTTAAAAGTAGGGCTTATTAACCAAAGAGAATACATAATCCAAGTGATCTTACTAAAAATCATAAAATAAAAAAACAACCATTGCTTTCAGGAGATACAGGGAAAGTCATATGTGGATATTTGATTGTCAGAAAGACCACATTCACTGGTAATACACAACATAAAAAAAACCCCACTGCGAGTCTCATGGGGAAGATGAGTGAATGGGAACACTGGTCTTATCCTGCTTCTGCGACCTACAACCTGCCCAGTTCTGAACAGGGGAGCTCTGTCTATGTCGACAATAAAGACAGATTTATATGCTACAGAAAAAAGTCAGAAAAGCAAAATGTCCCATGGGAAATCATCTCTTTTAGGCCAAAGACTAGTGATATTTAGTGAACTAGTCTAAAGAACTAATGGATGATAAAATCTCATTTGCATATTGTTTTCCAGTGCTATTTTACATTCAGGAAGGAAGATGATTAGTTCTATAATTTTTGAACATCGTGGTTTGTTTAAAACAACAATGAATTAAAATTCAAAGCTGAAACAAGACAACAGAAAAAAGATATTTTTCATGAGATAACACCCAAAAATTTAAAATGAAAACTCAACTCTCCTCAGAGAAAATCTGAATAACAAATATTAATAGGCAAGGAAGTAACTACTGCAATGACACAAATGCAAGTCATCAGAAGAAATGTCACTTGATTACGTAAGAGGGAAAATCAGCTTCTGAAAATACACAAAATCAGAGAATGCGGCTTACCCCGGAACCAGATTGGGAATAACATGATAGCATATACAACTTCGTTATGCTAAAGTATACGACATGTGTTGGGAAAGTGAGTTCTGTGGTTTTGGTTATGGGGAGGCATGTCAAATTTCCACATGCTGTAAACAAATAATGCCACATTACCCTCTGAGAAGACAATTTATTGATTCTTTTTAATTCTCAAAGCTAAAGAACCCTGACTCATATAAATATGTACCCATCCCCCAATACATAAAAAAGCAGTGATTTAAGCCATGTGCCAACAAATTCAAATCCAAGAATTCAAATACACCAGAGCTGAGTTAGTTAACAAAGCAATAATTTTAAGACTTCAATTTACTGTTTCGGGTAATAGTCCCATGATAGCAGAACAAAACAACCACCATTTTGGCTGTAACAGGCATTGCAAATTACAGCCAAATTGACTTCAGTCTCCCTTAAAAGAAACATTTATATGTGAATTACATTTACAAGTTTGCAACCAGGGCCTCTCTATACCAGGATTCTAGCTCCAGTGGGTCATCTCTTAGTGGAACAACAAGTTATTAATGTATACAGACTCAATGTATAAGCAAGTTACTATTATCATCATTATATTCACAAGAGGGAGGCAGGAACTAGAAAACAAGAGAGTAAGAGTAAAATAAAATTTCTCTAAACCATGGTAACAGGAAATACCACAAACTCCTACCATAGTCACACCAGGAGTCATGCAAAATTTGGTAGCCTAGAAACAAGTCTTGCGTTTGCTGCTCAGCGTCAGAACAGAAACCAAGGCAGTGATTCTTGAGAAGGAATATTTAAAAAAGAACGAAAATCAAAGCTCTTTTCTTTCCTTTAAACTAGACTATCACAACACATTGCCTCGGTATCTTGCCTGCTACAGTAATATACTGTTATGCAGGGACAAGAAAACAGCAAGAATTAAAAAGCCCACAGAACAGACGACGGTCCGTTATGTTGTACTGACCCGTTTTTAATCTACAACGATGCTGTCTACCTGTAAGAGGAACCCAGAAGCTACTGTACATCAGCTGAACTATGAAAAGTATTCCCCAAATGCACTTTTTTCCCTGCATACGCAGAAATAAATTTATCTGCAGCTATGTATTCACTGGTTATAGGTTAATTTGTTAACCTTTATTTTCTAACATTTTACAGAAAAGATACTAAAATATTATTATATGTAGTTGCACCCATCTTTGAACGTGATTTTGGAAGTTTAGGACTGAAGGATGTTACATAAATCCTAAAAGGTGGACCCACCCCCACAAGACACAACAAGACTCTGCCCAGATTCTCAGTGCTGCCACAACCACTCTGCGCCAGGAAGCAGATACCAGAGAGCAAAACTTCTACTGTCTTGAATAAAACGGACTTGAGCTTCCTACTGCCTTCTAGTACGTGCTACCTGAAAATAAATGCACATCGGGAAAAGGAATTACTGGTATCAACATGAGATACACCAAGAATAAGCTTAAAAGTAACAAACATTTTAAAGTATATGTACATGTTATCTGTATTAAAAATATTCATATATGAATAGTAACTATTTTTCAAAATCCCCAGGAAAGCTTCTGCTTATTTGTTTATTCAAAGTCAGAAAGATGACCCACTTGTTAGTCACTAAACAAGAGGAGTAACAAGGAAGCTATTAAGACTTTTAGTCACTACTGGAAATTATATTCAGTTGCTAATTGCTCTTATTTTTTCCCCCAGTGGTAAGTAAAATGAAAAACATATCCTTTGAGTTACCTTGAAAATCAGCCTATAAATGCTTACTTTGTGAAATCTGGTTAAAAACCTCTTCAGAATAGCTTGTATCTACTATTACCTTGAGAAGGAAAAAAAAAATCAAGCCTATAGCAAAAATTAAAACCAAACTTAGACATTTGGGATACAACACTATGAAACTTGTAATCTACTAATCAGCAGATTTGAAAAACAGGAGACACTGCATGTTTAGAGAGTACAAACCAGACTAAATGGTACCTATAGAATTTAGAGGACCAAGAAATACAGTTTTGAGTTTCTTCTGTTTTTACAGTCTGCACTTCAATTTTAAATTTTAGCCAGTTTTATAAACTATTGCCAAGTGAAATTTTGTATGGGCAGAGAAGTTCAAGAATTTAAACACAAATATTTTAAAATGTATAATTGTCAAATAGTATCAGATTTGTGCTGGGCTCAAAGATGGGCTAAAATGATTTCAAGGGCGTAATGAAATCATGCTATTATTAAAAAGCTTCTTAGGAGGCAGTATAAGGCTACGAGTGTAGCTTTTACAGCTAGAAGACTTCAGTTTCAATACTGGCTTTACCATCTTGAAATCATTCTGCATCAGTTTCCTCATCTACAAAATTGAGATAATAATATTAACTGTCTCACAGGGTTGCTTTGAGAATTAAAAACAGTAATTAGAATAGTGTCCATTACAGAGTAAGAGAGCTCAATAAATATTAGCTATTATCACCACTACTGGGCAAAGAAAATATTTTGTATGTATGCTCTAATATGCAGCCTTTAGCAAATCTATACAGTACATCTAAAGTTCATTTAAAAATTAATTTTTAATGAACTGCCTCTTACAGACTGCTAGTTTGTAGAATTGTCGTGCAAAACAAGCACCTCTTGGAACATATCTGATTCTAGTTTAAGATCAATATAAGAATGCACATGGAAAAAATGCCTATGAGAAGCAGTAACTCTTCAACTCCCATCTAGCTCAAATCTTTAAGACAGAAAATTGAACTATAACAGGATTGAACTGAAATGTAAAAATCTCAAGATATAAAATTTTTTAAAAATTGGAGAAGCTATCTATTGAGAATTCATTAAGCACATGTATAGTGAGATATATTTATTCCACTTTATAATGCTGTGACATTCAGTAAGATGAAACTTTGATCTCCAGAGACTTGGATTCTATTTCTAGCTTTGTGATCTCCGCCAAACCTTTTAACTTTTCTATGTTCCCCTCTAATTCCTCATCTTTTGTAAGACAGAAATAAATCATTTTGTTGTCAATCTACTTAGAGGGATAGGATTACAATAAATGTCGTTCCCACTCTGTGGCCAAACTGAAAAGGATTTACCTTTCTCATCCTGAGTATGATGATTTAGTTACTTAGTGCCAGTAGGTGAAACATTAACTTCTGATTTACATCATCACCCATTTAAATTCTGAAAGTCAAATAAATGTAAGGCTGGCATCATGACGTGCCAAGGCATGGGGAATGGGTGAAATCACTTTTCTTCCATATACGGGAAACCCTGTATGTTTAAGTCTCTTAGACATTTAGTAACTAAGAATATTTCTGTAATAAGCAGTTATGCAAGTCTGCATGTCTGAATATGTACATGAAATTCCCTGCAAATGGCAGCCCCAGGGAAAGAGCACCCAATTTGGGGAACTTTGTATCCATTCCAGATCCTCTAAACATAGTCTAAACTGCATGAGAAATTGTATTTTTGTTGTTTAAGTGTTCATCTTCAGGAACTCTGGTCACAACTATGCACCCCAGGTACATCAACTAAGACTTCAGTGCTTCCTTTACTAACAAGAGCATTTGGTGGAAAAAAAGATTACCATTTTTTTTGGATCAAGTAAGAATTTCATACTGTTCTTTTCCTAAGATTCTACCATTCCTTTCTTATTTTATTTCCATATGCCAAAATTTTCATGACACCTTCTCAAATTAAAATTTTACTTATCTAGAACTCTTCTAATTTTCTTTTTTTATTAACCATTTTTTATGTCTCCTTTTGGAAGTGTTTTTATATATATGAACTTCGATATTTTCTCCTAGTGTCCTCGGAAGAGCAGAGAATTTTAATTTACATTAAATCCAATTTGCCAATTAAAACAATGTTTTACTAAGTATCTTTCGTTATATTTTACTGATTTAATCTAAATATCCTCCCTTTGGGTAACAAATTGCACAGTACGTCTGCCTTGGTGACAGTTAAGTGCCGATCACCATGGCAGGCTAGTATAACATTTATTTTGAGCAGAGTTTTAATGTTTCTGTTGATCTTCAAAAAATCTTACCAATGTTCTTATAAGTAACACACTGAAAATATTTTTCTTAACGTTTCCAATTAGGCATAATATAATGCATGTTTGCTTCTTTACTACATAATTTTGAATTAAAAAGGAAGTTAAACAGAATTTTTTTTTTGTTTATGGGTGAGTTGCATCTCCATTACCTAGTCAACTTTTTTTTTTAACATTTTTTATTGATTTATAATCATTTTACAATGTTGTGTCAAATTTAAACAGAATTTTTAATACATACAGTGATTTTTAAAAAATTTCTTACCTATATTTCTGAAACTTCATTCTGTTACTACTGTTACAACTACTAGCTTCCATAATTCATTTATACCAAAGGAAAACTTTTTGGGTGTGGGGGGGTAAAGCTTGTAAGAACTACCCTATTTTCAAATTATTTGAAATGCCGTGTATTATTCTCATGTGCAGTAATATGCTTAAATTTCAAGAGGCAAAATTTAATGTAAAATAATTTTACTGTTTCCTCTGAGTCTTTTTCTGCAGAGCTAAAGCCACCACAGAAAACATTATTTTTGCAATTTTATGAGCGTCTTTCAAACCATGTTGATATTGCTTTGATGGTCATGGTTTACCAAATAAACCCAAAAGGTGGAAAATTTATAAAATATTTAACTGAGAGGAAAAAGCAATGCAATTTCACAATTTCCAGATGAATTGAGGAGCCTCCCTTTGGCAGGCAGTTTTACTGCATATCTGTAGAAACATGACAAGAATACTTCATTACCTAATGATGCTACCTTGAATGCCATTTTAAGGATGTAGCAGCATTATAATAGGATTGTCATCTTACTGCTTCTGGCCAAGTAACCTCTGAAGAAGTGGTCATTATTAGACTGGGTAAGTCTGCAAAAAGTTAATTGTAATAAACTAAAATCATCTATTCTCAGCAAATATGAAGCACCTATTGCATATTTAAGTATCATATTAGGTGCTAGGGATTAGTGGATAAACAGTATATATTTTCTGCCCTCATGGAGCTTACAGTCTACTCAGAGAGACAGAGAGAAAAAGAAAGTGTATGTGAGAGAAAACGTAGTGTTAAACATAAAAATGGATTTGAGGATAAGGGAAAGTCTGTCTGAGGAAGTAACAAGTGTAAGAAATATAACACAGGGAAAAGAACATTCTAGACAGGAAAGAGTGCATAAAAAGCCCAAAGATGGAAGTGGGGTAAGCAAATCTTAGAAAAGAACTGTTGTAGTTAGAGAATGTACCATTCTAAGGGCAAAATGAACCCAACTGAAGGTTTTTGAGCAAGAACAATAACTGGATTTAGATTACTTGAAGATGTTTGCTAGATGAGGAACCAGACAGGTTTTCTCTGTCCAGGTGTGAAATAAAATGGTTTGAGCCAGAGTGGCTGGCAGAGAAAAGAAGACAGATTCCATTCACATTTTGGATGCAGAAATAAAACAAATTGAGTGAGGATGGATGTAGGGGGTGAGGGAAAGAAAATGTTGAAGATTCTCATGTGATGCGCATAAGTAACTGGATGAATGGAGACACCATTTACTGAGATGGAGGAGACTAAAAGAAAAGGTTAATGGGGGAGGGTATAGCTCAAGTGGTAAAGCACATGCTTAACATGCATGGGGTTCTGGGTTCAATCCCCAGTATCTCCTCCAAATATAAAGAAAGAAATTAAGAAAGAAATTAAGAAAGAAAGAAAGAAAGAAAGAAAGAAAGAAAGAAAGAAAAGAAAGAAAAAGAAAGAAAGAAAGAAAGAAGATAAGAACGCAGCAAGGAATCAAGAACAGAAGAAATACGCCTCTCCCCTAAGAAACTACTCAAGGAAGAAAGAAATCCAAGACCCTCACCAAAGACTCCCTCGCCGACCCCCAAACTCGCAAGCACCCCGAAAAAAATCCTCCCTTCCATCCTGCCTGTCCGCCGCCTCCGAAAGAAGGGAAAGAAACAGAAAGAAAAGGTTAATAGAGAAAGGTTAAGAGTTCACGGGGAGATGGAGCACGTGAGAGGTGAGAGTGGTGATGTTAACATGAGGACGGCTGACAGTATGGGACTGGGGCTCAGAATTGCAGCTGGAGTTATCAACTTGAGAAGCATGGAGCTTGGAAGACATGGAAAGTCAGAGACATAGATGCCTATTTCTATTTCTCATAGAAAATGCCTCAGATAAGAGTTTTAAGTGAAAAGAGAGGAGGATCTTAGGATCAAGCCTTAAGGAATTCTAGTGTTTTCTTAAAAGAACCTAAAAAGAAATGGCAAAACAGTGGGAAGAAAGCCAGGAGTATGCGGTCAGGGAAGCGAAGAGAAGGGTGTAGGGGAAAGCTGTCTACACCTGAGCTCTGAGACCAAGCGAAGACGGTGGCTGGGCTTGCTTGCCAAGCTTTACGCTTTACCCTCTTCTCTTGTCCAGAATGCACAACAACGATTCATTCCTGTAATTTCTGAAAGAAAAAAGAGAACTCCAAACCCCTGAACCAGAAAACATACTAAATTACAACAGTGGTTTTTATTTTTTAGTTGTTTATTCTTCCCAACTCTTCTGATCTGAATTTACCTATCCTACTTTGATTTATACAGCACTGAGTACTAAAGTAGTAAACTTTTTTTTAAATTGAAGTAGAGTCAGTTTACAATGTTGTGTCAATTTCTGGCGTACAGCATAATGTTTCAGTCATACATGTACATACATATATTCCTTTTCATATTCTTTTTAATTATAGATTACTACAAGATGTTGAATATAGTTCCCCACACTATACAGTAATAACTTGTTTAAAGTAGCATATCTTAAGACAGAACACCGCACTACAGAAAATGGGATAAGCTTGATGACAAGATCAAGTAGTGAATATGTAATTCAAAAGGAAACCATAATGGCTTAAGTGGGATAATACATTTCATTTCATGCCAGAGAAGTGGCACAAAAATCAATAAAGCACATAGCCACAACAGAATTATTAAGACAGTATCATATGCATGAAAAATTATTACTATGGCTTCACATATTTATTCATTACAGATTTAGTGAGTGGCATGCATATACTATGACAAGACTGTTTCAGTAATGAAAAAAAAAAAACCTCTTTTGAGGAAACTCATTAGAATGTTATTCTGAATTCAGACTGAAGATGCAGTCCTTTCAAAGCAATAAAATAGCACCAGATGCAATTTTTTTAAACCCCAATATAAGACATACCACATGGGCAAAAAGGACTCCTAAGTTGAAAATGCTACAGTTTTGATAAAGAAATGACTTAATGTTGTGCTTAGAATTATAAAACCCATTCAGTTAAAAAGGAAAAAAAAAAAAAGAATCTTTAAAAATTCTAACACAAGCCATGGGAGAAATTTTCTATGATCACAGATCAGGAAACTCGTATCTATTCCCATAAGCCACCGCAGGTCTTTGACAATTAATAAAATGACATGGTGGAGTGGACAGAGAAAAGTCCTGTGGTGGTTTTACTTGGGGCAGTGGAAGGAGTGCATAGAAAAAGAGGGGAAACTTATAACTTAAATTTGCATAATTTTTAAATGCAAAAAACCCCTTATTTTTAAAAGAATGTCATGTATATGAATGTAATATAACTATTTTATACATTATCTATTTTTTGCCCATATGCATATAATTTTATGCTGTTGTTTTAACAGCACTAAATAACTTTATACTCTTTTTTCACTTAACATTATATCAAGTGCTTTCCATATTTCTATATATTTTTCCTTTTATTTTTAATGGCTGCAAAATACTCCATTGAGTTGACAGAATATAGTTTACTCAATCATTCCCTTATTTTGTTGCTAAATATAATTCTTTCCTTAGGAAAAATTCCATGATATCAACATTTTAATGACTTTTGGTAGATATTTCTTTATAGAAATCTACTATATTTCACCATTCTTTATCTTACCTATGCGCCTTATCATTGGAAGGAAAATAACCCAGGATCGAGTATTACATCACATCTTTAGTATATTAAAACAATGTTCTAAATGGTTAAGACAGTTTAAAAAGTCTTTACTCTTGAAAAAAACTCAACCTTTTACCAAACAGATTCCATAAGCCTTCAATATTGAGTACTGGTAATAAGAATGTTTCTAACATAACAGCATAAACCATGAGCCACACAGACAGTACTTACTAAACACCTGCATGAGAACTACCTGGATCAAAGTAATGTTAGACTTACTACTAATAGTTCATAAACCATCTCAGTGTTGGTGTTCTCTTGACACAGTTCTCCAAATCTTTTTCAAAAATCACTTGTATCGCTTGCTTCTTTCTGCTTCTCCACTGCTACAATCAGGTAGTCACTGTGTTGATCTATTACCTACATGCAGATCTTGCCCCTGAAATCCTTTTAAATACACTATAATCCACAACATTGTAAAATGACTATAACTCAATAAAAAAGTTTAAAAACATAAAATAAATACACTATAATCATCATATGGAGCATGTTCTGACCTTTTTAACACTCATGCTCAAAAACACTAAGTAAAACCCAATGCCTATAGAAATCCACACACACACAAACAAAAAACTCCAAAAAGGAAACAAGCAAAAAATAAACATACAAAATATCCCACTCTGGCATTCCAGGCTCTCCGGAGCATAGCCTGAGGCAATGTAACTATTTGCAATACTGATTTATCCCATATATGAATCTGCTTCCGCCAGACTACCCTAAATTTACTGTCCCCAGAACAGATTGTGTGCTTTCCCACCTGTGAACTCCTGTGCTGTAGGTTTCAGTACCTGCTCTCCTAATCAAACATCACTTAACCATTAAGTTCTCGCTCAAATCTGACTTGTCTGAAGTCACTTCAGATCCCCTTCTCAGAAGAGATCTCTTTTCACAAATTAATAATTTTATATTTAACAGTATAAGGCAATGGTTTTTTACCAATGAAACCCTCTTGCTGCCTGACATAGGACTAATCCCACAGCAGGCACTGATTTAACATCTGTTAATCTCATTACCCAGGACAGGAACTCCTAGTGGCAGAGACTGTCAGCTGTCCCTACAACGTCTCCCATCTCACCAGACAAGAGAATTTTTAGCAGATCACATGACCATTCAGCCAAGGACTCTTTCTGGCCTCTCGAGCAGGTTGTTGGATAGTCTGTAACTGAGTTTTGGCCTTTAAAACTTAGTGATAAGTATGATGCCATCAAAACGGGAATGTACTTCCACCTCAGTCCCTTCTACCCTCCAGCTGGTTAGAATGCAGAATGCGTGGTAAGCCATTCCAGACTTTTGGGATGAGGGCAAGACACAGGAGGTGGCGGAGCACAAGAAACGAGGATTCTGAGTCTTTAAAATTATACAGGGCAGAGCTGCTGGACCAGCTCAGACTTTTGGGAAGCAGAGAGGACCTTTTTTACACCAACTCTATGTAATTTTCTAACTAAATCAGTTGCATGTAACTCTGAATTTTCTATAGATTCTACAAGAGCTCTATAATCCCCTGAAATGTCAGGAACCAGTGACTCTGGTGACATGTTAACTAGCCAAGGACTTCAGGGCTAACATGCTTAAAATTATAAGAGAAAGATTGTTTTTAAATTAGTATGTGTTAGAAAATAATTTTTAAACATCACAGATGTTTCTTCTCAGCTTTCCAGCAGAAGGTAGCAACAAACCAAAACCTTAAGTTTAATTAAAACTCAAAGTAAGTGACGCCACTAAAACAGAATCATCCCAACAATAACCTTTTCCTTAGTTTCTCTTGTCTCAGGCCCAATAAAACAGTATTAGGAAAAAAATAGTATTAGTAGCTATATTTTTCACATCAGCAAATTATGTAAATTAAATATACAATCACTTAAAAGTAAAGGAAAATAAGTATTTTCTTTTCACAGATTTGTCATAAGACTTATTCACCACCTGGAAACCTAAGAAAGCAGAACTTGAAATTAGACCTAAAGATTCAGGCAGTCAAAACATCTGACTCATATAGTTATGTAAGTGATGAATTAAAATTCTCAAATGCTCACTTAAAATTCTAAATTTGATTTCCACAGATGTCAACCCTTTGGGTAGTAATTTGAGAGTTGATCTCAATGCTTGTGAGGACAAACAGGAGAAGCTACCAGGTCTGAAAGGCTTATAGCTTCATAAAGTATGACACAGAGAAAGACAGGATAAAATCAATACACTAAAGTAAGAATAAATGTAAAGCCCTGCAATTAGGCTCAAAAAATTGAATGTGCAACAAGTCTAAGGAGATGTGTGTTCCTGTGAAAAGATCTAGGAATTTTACATGAACCAAGGTGTGTTTGCTTTAAAAAGTCAGTGTAGTTTGTCTTAGGACAAATTAACAAGAGTGTGATTTATAACTATAATTCAGTATATAATTTATATAGTTTGGGTTTATAAAAGCCAAAATTATAAAACTGAATTATTGTATCCAATTCTGGGTACCAAAGTTTGTGATGGGTGATGACAAATATAACCATCCAGGAAGACGAGAAGAAGGCTGAATAATCGAGACAGCGTCTGTTTCAGGAATGGCTAACATAACCAGGCTATTTAAGCTAAAGAAAAAAGATCAAGGGGTGTCATGATAAATGTTTAAAAAAACCTGATGGGCTCTCATGAGTAGCAAAGTTTATACATTTGTGTGTTTCTCTCGAGCAGAGCCAGACCAATACACGAAAGTTATCGGCAGGCAGACTTAACAAATCTTTCTAGCAATGGAACAGCAAGAACTCCACCACCTTCTGCAGTGGAAGCACCCAGAAACTCTCTCTCAGGGATGCTGTAAAAAGAATTCTTACACTGGAAAGTAGTTTATAGTAAAATGACTGAAATTTCTACCTACCGCAATAATTCATGATAGATTAAGGTAAAATTCTTTCTTAAGGAATAAGCGTACATTTCTCTTTAGGCATTGAATTACATTTTAAATATTCTGCATAACCAAAAGCTATCTGAGGTTGTGAAGTAAGTCTGTGACTGCTCCTTTCAGACATTTGGCTTGGTTTGTCCTTCCATATCATGTAGTTCTGTTGAAAGAGAGATCCTTCCACTACAGAAACTAGATCATACTTGACCATGTGTCATTGTGTACTCGGGATGTTAGTGACTTGCAGATGAACACGCCAAAGGTGACCAGATAGCTCCTTTTATGCAAATCCCACCCACGTTCTGAAATCTTCCTGAATGGAAGAGTTTCCTGTTCACTGTCCCAGACCAGCCAGCCAGACTAGCCAGGATGTAAAGCCAGTAGGGAAGGAGGAACCACGGCTCTAGAACGCATGTCCCTAACCACTGCATTTCTTTTTTGCTGTTCAGAAAACGTGGACAGGGCCTGGCAGAATTTGGAGGCCAAGAGGCAGCACGCACCTCTGGTGCAACAGCCCTGTTATGAGATGAGAGAAGATGGGAGACTGTCTGAGAAGGGACAGGCTGCAAGGGGGCAGCATTTCAAAAACGTCCTACCTGTTCTTGGCATCAGAACGCTCCCCGACCTGTGAACTTGGGCCTACCAGGGCCTGAAATTTCCTTACCAATGCATCCTAAAGGCTTTCTGTCCTGAAGAGGGGGCTTTGTATTGAAAAACATTCCCTTCAGAGGGTTAATGCCTTAAATCTCAGCTGAGAGGACTGAACAACCTCCTGAGAATGAGAAAGGACCGGGATGGAGCAGGGATGGGCTGAAGCAGTCCTCTGAGGAAAGGTGCTGACAGAGGAAATGGAAAATAGGAAAGCAATGCTACAGCGACTGGGAACCTGAGTGTGGATTTAAGTCGGCCGGAATCAGGTGAAGGGGCTCAGGAATCGCACGCTGCTCTAGCCACAGGCTACCTTCATCCCCCCTCCCAGCTTTTCACTTCCGTTCCTCCCTACTTTGTCTGCCTGGTCCTTTCCCTTCCATCTCCTTTTATCTTCCCGGTTGACAGTGTATCTCTCTCCTGTCTGTTCCTGCGAAGTGAGGGGTGTGACTCTGGAGTCTAGTGGCACGCTGGCACGAGTGGCAAACGGTAAAGCCTGTTGCAACCAGCATTAATGACCGATGCGCCAGGTACGAGGCGCTCTAAGGTGTGTGATAAGGAATAAGATACAGGGTCTCCCCCCCAGGAGGCTTACATTCTGGTAGGATGGATATGATGCATGTGAAGACACATAAAGAAAAAACAGAAGCAGCACAGCATGATGGTAACTTTATGTGCCAACTTGGCCAGGCCACAGGGCCCAGCCGTTTGATCAAACGCTCATCTAGGCGTTGCTATGAAGGTATTTATAAGTGCGATGAACATTTATAATCAATTGACTTTAAGGAACTTGGTAAACAAGGACAAGATCAATTATGCTGCCCAAGTAAGAGGTTCAGTGATTAGTAAAGCTCTATGTTCTCTCTCCAGTTCCAAGGAGAATTCACTTACCTGATATTCACCTACTTTATATAAGTCAGTTGAAAGTCACTGGCTTTAGTTTGATAAATTCTTCTATATTATATACATAAGAATTGACTCTGTTATCCCACTTGCTTTTCTATCCCGGATTTTTTTCACTTTGTAAAAGTGTCGAAACTGACTGAATAAGAATCTGATCAACATCACTGTGAGAGTCTAAAATTTTTCTGCTACCAGGAAAAGGCTCTGCCACTTTAGATGTCACACTGTCTTTCATTCCTAGTAAACAAAGTGTTTTTGCTTAGATATAACTGCAGAGTCTGAAGTTTTTTATGCTTCTTCACCTGAAAAGATCTATTTCAATTTTAAACGGCTGCTCTTTTCCAGAAAGTAGTCATGGAGTTTTTTTCCTTCTTCCTCTAAATCAACTGGCAGTGAAGACACTGCCTTTAAACATCATACCTGACTAACAGTATGGTGCTGGTGTGAGTCATCTCTGACTTACAGAAAACGTGTTAAAAATGTCAACTGCAAGTACAAAGCAGTAATGTCACACTGCCCCTCTATTCTGGTGCATCATACACACTAAACAACAGGAGGTGATTTTCTCTGACACTTGAGATTGATGGCTTGTCTCTTCCTTACTACTCCCACCATCATTATGTTTAATCTAGATTCATCCATGACACATTGCAACTTGCTGATTTTATAACTCCTCATGTGTAAGAGAGTAAGAAGTAAAAAAATTCCAACAAATAATTTCTACGTTTTTAGGAAATCAAATCTGCTTATCTGAATGTGCCTCTATCAAAACTTGGGCGAAGTCTCACAGCCAGCTCTCAGCTGTTTGCAGAGCAAGAAAGAGAACTCAAAATTCATAAGTAATTAATAGCAACTGTAGAGTCTATTTCATATATAAACAATACAGAGCCCTCCCAACTATTATAAATTAAGCCAAAAGATTTCCAAATGGAGCAAAATATAGAAAAGTTCTATCAAGTTTACATGACAACTCTGTGTCTAGAAGTTTTTCTCTCTTCCACGAAACATGATAAAGTATGTAAGAAGACATTTGTTAAAAACAAACAAAAAACCAAATCCCAGCCATTATTTTAAAGAATCATTTAGTATCACTTCATATATTAAATTTCCTCTTTAACCATTTAATTGACATGTGTCCCATTAAAACATGCAATTATCAGTTGTACAGAGCATGCAGCATGCAGTAAATGGACAGCAGAGGTTAATAACCTGGAAGCATAGGATCTGAGAATGTGAGAGCAAGTTAAAGACAAGAGTTCCTCTCCATTGTCACTGAGGGTCGAGAAGCAATGTTGAAGCGTAGAACAGTGAGAGTGGGGGAAATACAGTTTGTCCAACACATAAACATATCTCCGCAAGTGGCGGCAGGTATAACTGAAAGACAAAGGTAAAAGGAGAAAAACAGAAAGAGAGGAGTTTTCCTTTGAAAAATAAATCATTCTCAATGACCTCAAAGCTTTCTGTGTATTTTCACTAGATGGTACCCAAGAAAAAGCAACTATTAAAGAGAATACAAAAAAGATAAAAAACCAAAAACCAAAAGTGAAGCTGATTTTTTTTAAATGGACAAAAGACCTAAGCAGACACCTCACCAAAGAAGATATGCAGATGGTAAATAAGCGTATGAAAAGATGCTCCACATCACATGGTATCAGGTAAATACAAATTAAAACAATAATTAGATACCACACACCTATTAGAATGACCAAAATCCAGAAATCTGACACCAAATGCTAGGAAGGATGTGGCGTAACAGAAATTCTCACTTATTGCTGATGGCAATGCAAAATGGTACTTTGGAGACAACTTTCATTTTCTTACACAACTAAACATACTCTTAACATACAATCTAGCAATCATGCCCCTTAGTATTTACCCAAATGAGTTTAAAATTTATTTCCACATAAAAATCTGTATATGGATACTCATATCAGCTTTTTTCATAATTGCCAAAACTTGGAAACCATTAAGATGTCCTTTAGTAGGTAAAACCAAAAATTAACTGTGGTACATCCAGAGAGTGGAATGTTATTCACACTAAAAAGAAATGAGCTATCAAGTCATGAAAAGACTGGGAGGAACATTAAATGCAGATTACTGACTGAAAGAAGCCAATCGTAAAAGGCTACATAATGCATGATTCCAGCTCTATGACATTTTATAAAAAGCAAAACCATGGAGAAAGTAAAAGGATCAGTGGCTGCCAGGGGTTAATGGGAAGCAAGGGGTGAGTAGGCAGAGCATAGAGGATTTTTAAAGCAATGAAACTACCATAATGGTGGATACATGACATTATTGGATACATGACATTATGCATTTGTCCAAACCCACAGAATGCACAATAGCAAGAGTGAAACCCAATGTAAACTACTGACTTTGGGCGATAATGATGTGTTCAAAATGGATTTGTTGAATATAACAAATGTATCACTTCTGAGGCAGAATACTGATGGGGAGGCTGAGTTTAGGGGGAGGCTGAGTTTAGGGGGAGGCAGGCAGTATATAGGAATTCTCTGTACTATCTGCTGAATTTTGCTGGGAACCTAAACTGCTCTTAAAGAAAATATCTATTTCAAAGGGGGGAAAAAGACATATTCACAGGGAAAAAAGTCTGAAAATACGAGGCCATTAGTTAACCATATGAAATTTGCCTTGGTAGAGCGAAGTAACATGAGATATTTTCTCCTTACAGTTTTACAAATACACTCCTGGAATACAGGCAACACTACGATAGCAGTATGGAAGATGCCATGGTAGGGGGAATACTGAATTTAGAGTCAGAAAACTCTGAAATCTTGATCCAGCCCAGCCACCAGCAGCTTTATAATGGTAGGTACTTGATCTCTCTAAGCCTCAATTCCACAAAGTGCAACATGAAAGTAAAAAGTTTAAACTACTCCAAAACTTTGAAATATTACAAAAAAGTAAAATACTAAGAATTTATTATTATTATTGTCAGATTCATCATTATTATTGTTACACTTCAGAGCACTTAAAAATAAGTTTGAAAGAGGAAAACACCAAATCAATCTGACCAAGTCAATTACCAAATAGCAAACACATCAACTGACATGTCTAGACTCTGTCTTTGAGAACCATGTCTGAAAAACCACACCAAAAGTATATCAAGTTCCTAAAGAGACAGCAGATGATTTTTAAAGTGTGGTGGAGCTCAAATCCTTTGTACTGTTTGAACTTTCTGCCACTTCCATGTATCACAGAAATAAATTAACAACTAATTAATTTTTAAAAATTTAAAGGGGCACAGAAGCGATACTTTCAATCAGATGAAATATCCCAAAGCAGGGAGATCTAGGCAAGTTCAAGGATCTGAAAGAAGTTCAGAAGGAGGGCTGGGGTAAGACTGAATAAATGGTAAAACGTAAGGCAGGCTCATGCAGGGGCTTGTGGGCTATGTTAAAAGGTTTATGCTAACATGGAAAATCAATGAAGGGATTGAGCAGGGGAGCTATTAGATCTGATTTACATTTTTAAAGATATGCTTCTGCAACGCAAAGATGAAATCAGAGAAGGGCAGAGGTTGAGAGATAAAACTAGACAGGGGCAAGAGTGGAAAAGCAAAGCCCATGCAGGAGCTACTGCAGTCTAGGCATGCACTGCTGGTGCCCGAGAGCAGGGGCACAGCAGACTCAGAACCAGTAAAACGTGCTTGCTGATCAGAATTGGGGGGGCAGGGGTTGCCAGTGGAGAGCACTGCGTGAGCGGAGGAACATACCAGAGTAAGAACTGAATGAAAGTACGTTTTCTGAGAGAGGAGAAACTGGAGGAGGAATAGGTTTGATGGAAAAGATCACGAGTTTGGTCTTGAACGTGTACAGTTGCGAGATGTCAGTAAACGTCGGTATACATGTACGTTTCAAGCTAGGAGAGGTGCGGACTAACTGACCCAGAGAGACAGATAGATACACAGGAGGAAGTCAAAGCTCTGAGAGTGTATGAGATTCCCCACAGTGAGAGTGAAGAGACAGGAGCAGGACCAAGAGACTACAGTATTTCCAAATTAGAGAGAGAGAGAGAAAGGTAGCTAGAGTGGTAGGAAGAAAATCTAAAAGAGTGTTGTCAGAGGTAATAAAAAGAGAATGTTTCAAGAGGGCCTTGGTAATAACATATCTTTTAAGATAATTTCCAAATACGCTAAACAAATAATACATTTAAAACTTTTCAAACTATATGATTAAAATAGTTAAAATATTTTAATAAACAGAGCTACTGTTCAATAGAAATAAGTTCTTTCCTTAATTTAATTATCTTGAAATATTCTTTATTATTATTTATAAAAACTGAACAGAAATAGCTCAGGTGGCTAGCAGACACATGAGAGATGTATTCTTATTACATGAAAAATTCTTTGGTTCCATACTTTAAGCCTGCAAAAAAAACATGAAATGAACAAAAAAACTATACAACTAGCTTTTATTAATTCTTTTAACAACTTACAATTCTATTATGAAGTCTATTTTAATATATTCATAGCAATTGTAATAAGTGTAAACAATGAATTCAGAAATTCACTAAGCCCCAGACTCTGAAATTGTTATTTTGAATTCAGCTCAGTCCATCTGTATTCCTTAAATGTAAATCAAGGCACATCAAATTGGCTTTTAATCACATTAAGTTGTCATGATCAACTAATCTTTATGAGCATCCACTGGATTAATAATATTTACTGGTTGCTGAGCAAGACTTCAATTACAAAATTATTTTAAAAGCACATTCTACATAGAATTCATAAAATGTTTCAACAGGTACAAATACGAAACTGGACAAAGAAACATGATGTTGCATTTACTTCAGCATTTTACACAAAAGAATACCTTCTAATCATTATTGAAAAATAGATGGCATCTGATTGAAATCTTGCTGTGAGAAAAAGATCAATATCTTGGTTACCTTTCCCTAGATACACTCTGATTTTTAAATATTCTTAAAACACTGTAATAAAATGACTATCACCTTCCATGAATAGAACAGTACAATCTTTTTTGATGAGCATAGATTTTTTAGCTGTTGCTCATATTAAGCTGGTGACCAAATGTAATGTCTTACAGGACAGTCTTTCCAGTCCTATATTTTACAACTGATCTTTGGAACTTAAATTAGGAAATGTCATCTTGTAATACTTGGCTTTATTCTAATATGTCAAAATAGTTTGAATATGAACTCTGACTTTGTCATTTACAAAACTGAGAATCTCTCTTATGATTTCTTCTAAGAAAGTTATTAACAGAAGCACTGAATAGGAACAGGTCAAGGACAGACCTCCTAGAAAAAATGCACTTAGAGATCTCTGTGTTGGTCATCAGTGCACAGAGAAACTCTAATCAACAGCTTTTCCACGTTTTTCAGCCATAAATATGTGAAGGAGGAATGTGAAAAAAACTTCCACATTTATGATCTATTTATTTTTTATCCCCATATTTCCACTGTGGTAATTAAAGACAGGTATCATAACCCCCAATTAACAAATGGTAATACTGAAAACTAAAGAAAATAAGTGACATGTTAACTATCCTGACAATTAGTAATGGAAGAATTCCACCCAGTGGAATTCATCAACAATTCTGTCAAGCTCAGGCCCAGAGGCTTTCTACTCTGTAAATGAATATCCAAGCTCAGGACCCATCTGCTCTGGAAACTCTCCAAGGCCTATTCCTGCCCACTTCTCCCACATAAAAGTCTCATGAAGCCGATAATGTCCAAGATAAGGTAGCATTAACATTTTTTTTTAAACAGGCTTACAACTAAATAGATACTTTAATTGAGTCCTAGAAAGGTCTCCAGGACTTAATCCACTAAAGAAAAGCAAGAACTTAAGAAAACACAAAAATCGTGCTCTTTAAAAATGTGAATCACCACCACCTTACACAAGTCATCACAGTTAATATTACCATCAGTAAAGCAAACATCATGTGTCTCCTGTTATGAGCACAGAAGAGCTTAAATCTAATCCCAAGGAATCATCAGCAAATCCAAATTGAGGGACACTCTTAAAAACAAAAACAAAAGCAAAAGCAAAAAAAAAAAAAAAAAAAAAAAAAAACCTCTGTATTTTTCAAAATTTGAAAGATGAGGAGGAAAAATCAAAGGACTATTCTCAATTAAAGGAGACAAAAGAGGAGAGTTAAATGTAGTATGGAATTCTGGGACTGGATCCCAACCAGGGGAGTGAAAAGGCAGTATTTTTCCCTAGAAGGAAGTGAGTGGGGCAAATGACATAACTTGAGTGCCTATAGACTGAATAAGAGTATTTTCTCAATATTAATTTTCTGATTTTGAGAAATATCTTTTTATTTTTAAGAATTAGATACTGAAGTTCTTGGTGGTAAAGGTACATCATGACTATAAACTTATTCTCAAACATTTCACAAAAAAAGAGACAAAACAATATAACAAATGTGGTGAAATTTTAACATTTTGGGAATGTGAGTTAAAGGTAACTAAGAAATCTTTATACTATTTTTGCAGGTCTCCAATTTCAAGACAGAAGATATTTAAAAAATGAATGCAACATTAAAATACAAAAAACTATAATTTATTTTTAATCTAGAAAGTAGAGAAAACAAAACTAGCTTTTTGACGCAGTGAATAATGCCCATTTTAATATAATGGGATTCAAATCTAGAGTCCTAAAATGTCAGTCTGACCTCTATACTTGCAGCTGAGGACATCAGAAAAACTAGAGCGTGGGAATAAGCAAATGTGGTCTGGAGCCATCCCATAAAAAACAGTCACTGTTATTTAAGAGTTGCACTTTCATAAAAATAAAATCTCTTCAGTGAATTCTTATATGAAAATGTCCAAGATTATGCAATGTATAGTTCTGAAATGTTACTTGATACAGTTATGCCTCATCAAAGTAAAGTATGAAAATGTTCTGTCCTAGAACAACATTTAAGTCTGTAAAAGATCCCCAAAACCACAAGCAAAAGAGTGATGCTTAAAAAAGACCCCAGGGTCAGGCTTTCTAATAATGTATTTTACAATACTTTGACAGTAAAATTATGACATAAAAAATGAGATTACCAGGGGCAGGTTAAACTTCACGGACTACCTCGAATATTCTGTGTATCCCTTTCCAATCTCCCATTTTTCTTTCTTTCTTTCCCCCCTCTTTCAAAAAAGCTTGTCAGCAGATTCACTAGTAGATACGAAATACCTAGACAACTAAATCGATAATAAAAGTTTAGGATCTCTATGAAGAAAATTATAAAACTTTACCACTGCACATAAAAGAAGTCTTCAGTAAATGAAGAGACACCAGTATGCTTCTGGATGGGAAAACAAAGTATTATAAAGAATGCCATTATTCTCCACAGATTCAAAATCTCAACAGGAATATTTGATTTTGACAATATAATTCTCTTACAGTGATTCCTACATTTCTTTTAAATGTCCATTTTAAAAGCCAATAAAAGACATGGATCCCCTTACAGAAAAATGGAGCAAGTCATATACACACAAAATTTTACATAAAATTTTAAGATCTTCACAGGACGCCTAAATCCCATTCATATGGTCCCTGTGCCCCAGATTCATGAAGTGCAACTACTGAGCTCCTGTGCAGAAGAGGAAATTGGTAAAAGGGCCAAGAAGACTTTGAAAAAGAATAGTAATTAGGAATTTAACCTTGTGCTATTTAAATATATGTCTATGAGAATAAAAGTGGGAGAAAAGTACTAAAAGAAAAACAGGCATATGAATCAATATAATAAACAGGAAAACCAAAAATCAGAATCCAGTATGTGATAAAGGTTGCATTTAAACCTTGGAAGAGAGAGGGATTCTTTATTCATTCAATCATTTATTCATTCATTCATTCGTTTATTTTGGTATGTGTCTGGAAAAACCAGTAACATATCTGGAAGAAAAAAAAAACAAAAACACCATACCTAAACAGACATATATCTTACAGAGCAAATCAAACTAATTTCAAATGAATTAAAGTCAAATATTAAAAAAGATCCACCAATGAACCAGAAGAATAAAAGAGGGAAGTGGGGGATGTGGCCGCAAGAAAAAGGATTGATTAGTCAATGTGACTTCATAAACATTTAAAATGCCAAAAAAAAAAAAAAAAAATCAGTAAAATTAAAAGGTAACATATTTTTAAAAGAAGATAGACAGTCAATTTCTCCTGCTGTCTATAAAGAGCTCTTTAAAATCAATAAGTGAAAGGTAAAAAATATAACTGATAAATGAACAAAGTGAAAAAAAATGAACAAAGTGAATATGCAGGTAATTCACAAAATATACAAGCAATAAACATGAAAATAATTTACTCTTAGCAGTGATTAAACAAACAAAACTTCAGGAATGAAATACCAAGTCCTGGCTATCAAACGGGACTTTTTTTTTTAAGCTGATGGGGATGGCAAGGACACAGGAATATGGACACTTCATGCACACGGGCTCTGATCTCATGCAATACACATTTGAATAGAGGAAGCCTGTGAATAACTTAGTTAAAAAATAAACAAGAAAATTTCAGTTAATGAAATAAAGAAAATACGAAAAAAGGCGGTGGAAGAAGGGGATGAAGGCACTAATTTGGGTTGTTAGGAAAGGCTTCATCAATGGAATGACATTTGAGCTGATAAATGAATGCCAAGAGGAACTACCATCTCAGTTTCTCAAGTATTCCATAATACTAATGAACTAACTTCTATACTTTACTCCATAACTGAATAAAACCATTTGATACTTCAATTGAAAGAGATTATTTATAAACTTTAACAGCTTAGACATAAATAAGACAATGAGTTTTTTCAGTGGATGGGACTGGAAAATGAGGATGCCTGATGATGGGGCCCTGTGATGTCACAAAGGCCCAGAAGGGCATCTTGTCCAATCTTCTACCCACAGGAGATTGTCTAAGTACCCCTACAAGTTGTTCACATTGCTCTTACTAAACACTTTTAAGCAAAAGGAAATTCTCTAATTTGACAGACAGCTCCATTCCACAGATAAGTCAAACAATTAGAAAATTGCTCCTTATATAATAAGTTAAATTTCTTCCCAGTTATGACACCTGGAATTAGATACACAAAGTCTAACTCTTTTCTCTACATGATAGCCTTTAAATATACAAAGTAACTGTGAACCCCTTAACTTTTCTTCCCGGGCTGATATTAAACATCTGTTCCTTCACCTTTCATGGACGGTAGTTTCTAAATTCTTCATCAATCTCATTACTCTTCTTTGACATTCACATTGATTGTAAGCTTCTCAGCAATTGTAAGAAGGGCAGAGGAGTATTTTCTCTCTGATAGTATTTAGAATTGATAATAAAAAAGCAGACCAACTTTTAGTCGGTTTTATTATACTTTATAATTCTTGTGGGGGGGGGTACAGCTCAGTGGTAGAGTGCATGCTTCGTAGGCACGAGGTCCTGGGTTCAATCCCCAGTACGTCCATAAAAATAAATAACTAAATCAACCTAATTGCCCCCAACAAAAATAAGTATATAAAATAAAATTCTTTACAGGCACAGACAATACCTTCCCTAAACCACTGATGATGTCCCTGCTTGGTACACCACCGGTTATTCTTAAAATATGGCAACATAAAGTGAACACAATATTTAGATGTGTTAAGTTTTGGGGAGTGATGAAAAAGATATATTCTATCCATAGTGCTCAAAATTATTTCAAAAACTGAAACTAAAACAACAAAAAATTTCCTCAAATTTTAAAGTGAAAAAATGAATTTAACTGTATATGAAGTGATGATAAAACTATACAAAGGATTGTTCTGTATAACTTTAAAATGTAGAATTGATCATATCTACTGAGATATAATTTAAGCACACCAAAAAAAAATCCTAAACTTCATTCACTGACTTATTATTATTATTTTAAAACAAATTATGTTTTATAAAGGAGAGAGACAGAGTCAGAGAGACGGACATGAGAGACACAGACATACATAGTGGAGTAAAGAGAAGAAACATATTAATGCTGTTCAAAGAGTCAAAACAGAATTTATGTTAAATAATCTTAAATTTGAATCAGAACTGACAGTACAAACTGTCTTTTCCCTTTTCAAGAACTGGTATTTTTCTAGTGGTGTCCACCACAAAGAAGTAAAAGAAATGCCAAACTCCTGAGCAATCAGCACCCCCATCACCTACTAAGCACACTGTGGTTTCTAAATATCATTCCCATGAAAGGAAACCAGAGTCCTTGGAAAGAATGACTGTTTCTATGTCTGAGACAGGAAATGGGCAAGATGGCCTAAGACATCTTACTGACCTAAGAGCAAGGAAGCAAGGAAACAATGAAAGCAGAATGGGGTCCCATCAAAAGGACAGAGACAATATCATAAAAGGTCTGCCATTGGCCAAAGATGGCACAATCAGAAATCAGGTGGATTGCCATGCAAATAACTGAAACACATAAAAAATATGTATACATCAAGGCGTTCATAATAAAATAAAACAAACAAACCCCCCAAATGCCTTAGTTACTACTGGAGGCAACACAGACACCAACCTCTTTTTCTGAAAATTACATATTAAAGGGGAAGAATTAATTAAGCACTAATCCTGTCTTTCCAACTAAATCTAATTGGAAAAAGAATTCTACCTAAAAATACGCATGTAAGATTATAACTAAAATTCTTCCTTTTGGCAGCCTGTAATGAAACAGCTAATTCAGACAGAGATCATTTATAAATGAAACCATCACATACAAGAACAATGATGAAACTGAGAATCAAGGGAACACAGCTCTTGTGTAGAAGTAAAAGACAGTGTAGCAGGAGCTGACCTTGGAGGAGAAGAGAGATAGATGGGGCCAGATCACACAGGAGTTTAGTCTTTATCCTAAGAACAATGGCAAGCATCAGAAGTGTATTAAGCAGAACAGTTATAGGGCAAGATTTTCATTTTGAAAGGATCAGTCTGGCTGCAGACTGTTGAGGTAAGAGTTGGTAAGAGACCTGTTAGGAAGTTATGGCAGGAGACTAGGGAACTAAGGCAATGGGATAAAGGAGAGAAGTAGGCGGACGTGAGAAAACATTATTGACAAGACTTGGTAATGAATTAGATGTGGCAGGTGAGAGAAAGGGAGCGTCAAAGATTACTCCCAGGTTTCAGGCTTGCATAAAAGGTGGTGTCATTCACTGAGGCAGGGAACAGGAAAGAAGATCGCAGAGGGCTAGGAAAGGGTAAGACTTCCATTTTGGACATGCTAAGCCTGAGATGACTGTGAGAAACTCGAAAGATGGTATCAATTATCAGATTGGACAAAAAAGTTTCAGAGGTCCGAGGATAGGTCTAGCCTAGAGATGTGTGTTTGGAGTCATCTGAATATAGGTGGGGGTGGCTGAGATCACCTATGGAAGGAGTAGAGAGAAGGGGATCCAGGAGTGACCTTGAGAAATGCCAACATTTAATAGTGTCAAAATAGTGTCATCATGTTAAGTCTAGATTAAAGGAAGACAAACCATCACAGAATTTTGAAGAGTGGCAAACCCAACCAACCAACCAACCCACCTACCCACCCAGAAGGAAGATGAGGAAACCAACGAAGAGCCTGTTTTAAGGAAACAGTAGTTAAAAGTGTCAAGTGACCAAGAAGACAAATAAGACAGAAAATGTTCACTAGATTTAGCAATATGAAAGACACTGGTGAACAGTAGCCCCTTTTGTTAGTAACATTAAAAAAACACTATACATTAAAATACAATCCTGAAAAAATAAAATAAAAAATAAAATACAATCCTGGATATAAGACTTATGTTTAATACCACTGATTACATGCATTAAATACCATTAAGTTGCCAGGGGAGGTTTTTGGAAACCAAAAAATTTACAAAATAGTTCTCACACACACAATTTCACACAGTATCAGACTTCTAATACAATGTGGATATCAAAGGATATCCAAGAAAATGAGCAAAGGAAAATCTGGGACAAACATCAGGAAACCACACAGCAGTGGTGGAGGCACAACCCTTGAATCGTTTAACTCCTTGGCAGCAGAAGACATTTTTCCTGGAGCTAAATCTACTGCCAGCAATGAAGATCCTGAGAATCTCTAGTATGAAGGATTAATGGACTGGCCCAACTACTGGAAAATACATCGAAAGGAACAATCTAGTACCAGCTCAGAAGGAATGAAATGACCTAATATCCCACTGCCAGGTCTAGAAAGTAAGAGAGATTATAATAATAATATTAAAAAGGACCTCTTCAACAATAATAAGAGACTACAATATTAACTTCTTTTCTGTAATTTGTTTTATTTCAGTTGCTGAAGAAACTCAAAGTAAGAAAATCCCCTAGATTTGCAGTGTAATGAAACATTTTAATCAATTAGAATTTGTATAAAATCTATAAATCATTGATATTTAATCAAAGTCTTTGATTTAAAAATCTTCCAATAAGTACCTTCATCCTAAATGAGCTACTTATTTGGGGATATAAATGCATCAACAAAGACCTAAAATGTGAGCCTTTCAAAAACCTTTAAAAATAGGCATATATTTCAGGTCTTCTGTTCAGTTTTTAACTGGGTTGTTTGTTGCTTTGATGTTGAGTTGAATGAGCTGTTTATATATTTTGGACATTAATCCCTTATTGGTCATATCATATGCAGGTTGTGTCTCCCATTCAGTAGGTTGTCTTTTCATTTTGTCCATGGGTTTATTTGCTATGCAAAAGCTTTTAAGTTTAATTAGGTCCTATTTATTTTTGCTTTTATTGCCCTTTCTTTAGGAGACAGATTTAAAAAATTAGAGGACATGCAGATGGCCAAGAGGCACATGAAAAGATGCTCAACATTACTGAACATCAGGGAAATGCAAAGAAAAAACAACAATGAGACATCACATCACACCTGTCAGAATGGCTCTCATCAAAAAGAACACAAATAACTAAAGTTGTCAAGGATGTGGAGAAAAGGGAACCTTAGTACACTGTTGGTGAGAATGTAAATTGGTACAGTCACTGTGGAAAACATTATGGAGGTTTCTCAAAAAACTAAAAATAGAACTACCATATGATACAGCAACTCTACTCCTGGGTATATATCTGAAAAAAACAAAAACACTAATTTGAAAAGATACACGCACCCCAGTGTTCACAGCAGCATTGTTTATAACTGCCAAGATATGGAAGCAACCTAAGTGTCCATCAACAGATCAATGGATAAAGAAGATGTGGTATACATTTTCAATGGAATACTACTCAGCCATAAAGAGAATGGAATTTTGCTATTTGCAGCAACATGGATGGACTGGGAGGGTATTATGCTAAGTGAAGTAAGTCAGACAGAGAAAGACAAATACTGTATGATATCACTTATATGTGGAATCTAAAAAAAATACAACAAACTAGTGACTATAACAACAACAACAAAAAAAAGAAAGAGACTCACAGATACAGAAAACAAACTAGTAGTTACCAGCGGGGAGAGGGAAGTAGGAATGGGCAACACAGGGGTAGAAGATTAGGAGGTAAGAACTATTATAAAACAAACTGCAAGGATATGTTGTACAACACAGGGAATACAGCCAAGATTTTATAATAACTATAAATGGAGTATAATCTTTAAAAGTTGTGAATCACTATCTTGCACACCTGTAACATATAATATTGTATATTAACTACACTTCAATTTAAAAAGGGAGGATGCAGCAAAAAAAGGGTAAATACTTTAGGCAGCAATTTCATGATGTTTTTGTAAACATACTTGCTCCTGATTTTAAAATACTTTTGTTATAATCAGATATAAATTTGGTAATATCTATAGGATTAATCATACTATCTTTTAGGGAAAAACTTTATTTCCAAGAATGTTTTTGAGAACTTCAACTGTGTCTTTGGAGACTTGATGATAGTTTATAGAATTTCATTCTCCTTTCTACTGAAAACGAAGTGGTCAAAGGCATTGATTATTCACATACTATCAAAGCAAAGAGAATAAGGCACTTGAAAATAAAATTTTTAAAGTTCTGTCAACAATAACGGTCATATGTACCAAATACCTGAAAATATTAGCTAAGCAGATGGAAACTTGCATGGAACTCATTAAGTATAACATCCTCCCTTGTTTTAAACTAGTGTTACAATCTATATTTACAGGTGTGGATAAACAAATCAGTTTATTACTAGCATTCCTTTTTATACGGCATATGTATTAAAAAAGCCTTTTGACTGTGGACAAGGCAACTATTTAAAAAGAATAGTTATATGGCTCTCCATTACAGGCATTTGCTCTGCAAATGCCCAACATGGCCACGCAGCAATGCGGAGCTGGCTTGGTTCCCAGCAATGCACAGTTATGCTATATGGCCTGAAGTTGTATTTCAACGTGTTAATAGCATGTTGCTGTCTGCCCTACTTGTGGTCTAATAAGCAAGGTTTAAAAATCCACAAATGCAGACATTCATTTCAGGTTCCTTTCTAACACTTTCTTTCCATGAATTTAAGAGTCAGGATGGAAATTTCACAAGGAAAGGAAATTTACTTGAAAACAATTTCTTGATTGGCTTTGTTTACAGTTTGTATTTCGAAAGAAACATTTTCATATGTCATTATGTTCCTTCTTGTGTCAAGGAAGTGGTAGAATGACAGAGCACACATTAAAACGATGACACCCACAGATGCCAAATTGGTTCCAGAGGGGGTGGAGTTGATTGAAGGAAAAAAAGACGTAAAGTACATGCTCATTACAGAAATAGCAATCAAAGACATAGAAGTCAGCCTGAAAATTTTAAAATTTATCTTTACACATAATCTTGAGAAATTAAAAGACTTGTTTTAAAAAATCTAATATTCAGAGGACATTAATAATGACTATATACTAGATTCAAAAGGGTCCCTCAGTCCTCACACATCTGTCTACACTAAGTAATTTGAGGTATAAACACTAAGAGTGTAACGGAAAGACTGGGTTCACAATTAAATAGGTATAAAATAGCATATTCAGCACACTTTATGACCATCAAAAAGCTTGCTCACTTCTAAGGTTATTACATTTTACAAACTCTCTCTTGATAAAAAGGCACACAAAGATTTATAGCTATTGTAAAAATTCTTCTGAAAAATCTGAGTGCTGAGTCTGAATCCTAAATACATGCCACAAGTATTAGATCAGTGAAGTTAGATAATCTGGAGCCATGAAAGAAGGCCAGTTCTGTTGAGACTGATTAAATATTTATGTCACATCCTTTCTATAGCAGAGCTGGAAAAATACACACAGGATAAAATGCTATACAATCATAAGAGCTGAAACTCTAATGAGGTTATTAAAAATAAGAGCAAGTCTTCATATACAGAAATTATGCCAATAACTCTTCATCAGAAGACCATCTTGGAGTCATTTTTCAGTGTGGTCATGGATATACAATGAAACAGCCACATCCCTCACCCTTTCACCCACATGGGCGTGGTGACACACACTAAACCACATCTGTGAGCTGGCAGGCAAGGATTATGGGTACTGTCTGTTACAGGAATGTGGTCATCATGAAATTGGAGGAGCTCACTGGCGTAGGTGGGTGGAGATGAAAAGCCTGATCTTGGTCTCACCAGCTCAGTGTTCTCCTCAGTCTAACTGAAGGATTAGCCTCACTGCCATAGCAACTGACAGATACACCAGGACACTTCTCCCTAGGGGGAAAGACAGGCATGCGTTCTTCTGCTTCTGGGTCTCGGCACCTGCTGTCAACTACCTGGAGATGCTCATTCCACCTCCCTGTCCTTCTGGCAAACTCCTCTTCCTCCATTTTGTAAGTGAGTCTGACTGTTCTGTGAGGCTTTCCTCGATGCTTCAGGCACATTTTGGTGATTTCCATTCTGGGCTCCCATTATGCCTTGTGCTTACTGCCAATACATAATTTAACGAAATGTACCCGTAACTGTCTTCATATCTATCTTCCCTCTCAACTATGACCTTTTTGAGGGCAGATTCTGAATTTTTAGTTTTGTTTCCCTAGCACAATGCCTAGCATTATGAAAGCACAATATTTACTGATTCACTAGAAGAAAACTGACAAAAATTAATGCCCCATATTCAATGATCCACAAGTTATCCTGTTTATGAGAGTTTCTATGCATTTATACTACACTGACAATAACACTGTAGGCTGCGCTGGGACTGAGAGTCAAAACCATAAACATAAAATTACTTCCTTCCTTAGGAGTGAGCAAAGGTCTATAAATTACTGGCAACAGGAACTTACACAATAATTTTTAAGGCCCTAACTGGCAATTTTTTTTCTTGTTTTTATTGAAGTATAGTCAGTTTACAATGTTGTGTCAATTTCTGGTGTACAGGACAATGCTTCAATCATTCATGAATATACATATATTCATTTTCATATTCTTTTTCACCATCAGCTACACAAAATATCAAATATAGTTCCCTGTGCTATACAGCATAAATTTATCTATTTTATATATACCAGTCAGTATCTGCAAATCTCAAACTCCCAATTTATCCCCTTCCACCCCATTTCCCCCTGATAATCATAAGTTTGTTTTCTATGTCTGTGAGTCTGTTTCTGTTTTATAAATAAGTTCATTTGTCTTTTTTTATAGATTCCACATATGAGTGATATCATATGGTATTTTTCTTTCTCTTTCTGGCTAATTTTAAAAGAATCGCATGACTTGTCCACTTTGCACAAGTGCAAAAGAGTCAATCGTTTTAATCACCTCCACCCACCAACCAAACAAAAATGTTTTCTTTTTGCAGGAAGGCAATAGCTTAGTGGTAGAATGTGTGCTTAGCATGCCCAAGGTCCTAGGTTCAATCCCCAGTACTTCCATTTAAAAAAAAAGTTTTATCACCTTTCCATGGACTAGAGAAGCGGGACACATGATTAAGCTTAGAGCTGGCCATTCTGAAATAGCTCTGAAGACCTTAACAAGCTATCGTGTTGTTCAATTGTATGAATTACTTCACATTATTATTTTGGATCAAAATTAGCAACAATCTATCAACTTCTAGAACTAGGTGCTCTTTGAAAGAAGGCTTCATATCTCTTTTTTATGGGGGGTGGGATTTTATTTATTCCTTTATTCATTTATGTAATGGAGGTACTGGAGATTGAATCCAGGACCTCGTGTAAGCTAAGCACATACTCTACCATTGAGCTATACCCTCTCATCCTTCATATCCTTTTTAAGACAAAAGTTGTAACTGCTGGATATAGGAAATGGCCAAGATGAGATGAAAGAGATCAAAAAAAGAGGGGGAAAGCTTACTGTTGAAAGACCAAAGTGTTCTGTTTTTATGAGAATTCAGAGGAGGAGAAAACAGAGTATAAGGAAGATCTGTATCATGATGTAAGGGACATAGGTGCTTATTTATCTAGCATCTGAGTAACAGATACTAATTCTTTTATTCTTCTCATTTCTATTTGGTATGTAATCTATAAGAAAATCAGTAATGATTACCCATTAGGCAGTTTATAATATAGTTGAAGATTCAAGATATAAACATACTAAAAATTAAATGGCAAAAAACCCGAAGATGTATCACAATTCCATGTATTTACTAATTGACAAAATAACAAATCTATGACAATAAGAGGTATAAGAATAGGGACAGAAGAGAAAATTGTAGACTATAAAGAATTAAGTATCAGGAGAAAATTATTAGGTAGGTATTATGAATTGAATTGTATTATCCCAAAAGACATGCTGAAGTCTTAACCTCTGGTACCTCCTGATTCTTGAGGATGTCACCTATTTGCAAATGGAGTTGTTGCAGACATAATTAGTTAAGACGAGGTTATACTGGAGTCGGGTGAGTACTTAATTTAATCTGACTGGTGTCCTAGTAAGAAGAGAAGAGACACAGAGATTGCAACACTCAGGGAGAAGACGGCCAGGTGGCCATTTGACGACAGAAGCAGATTGAAGCAATGCATCTATTAGCC
Source organism: Camelus ferus (assembly GCF_009834535.1). Lineage (NCBI taxonomy): Eukaryota > Metazoa > Chordata > Mammalia > Artiodactyla > Camelidae > Camelus > Camelus ferus. The sequence goes on from NC_045725.1 coordinate 15,537,154, forward strand.
AAAGAATGCCAAGGAATGCCAGCAAACACCAGCAGCTAGAAGAGGAAAGGAAGTATCCTACCTTACAGGTTGCAGAGGAAACACGACCTTGCTGATGCCTTGGTTCTCAACTACTAGCCTCCAGAACTGTGAGATGACAAACTTCTATTATTTTAAGCTCCCAGTTTCTGGTAATTTGTTATAGCAGGTGTCAGAAACTAATACAGTGGGCAAGATGTGTCCATACAACTGGGGATGACGGGAATAGACATCATCAGAGCATCACGATCCCTTTCCTGTGGGCTCAGGGAACTCTCCTCCAGGCTGAGGCGAGGAGATCAGGTGATGGGGAGACACCTGGTTGGCACAGCTGGGGTGAGAACAGCAGCAGGAAACAGGTCCTTTCTGCCGGTTTCAATTTCATCATCACTTAGAATGAAGGACTCCAAACAAGAAAACTGAAAGGCCACTGAACTGTCTCACCCATTTTCCTGCTGCTCACTAAGAACTGTATTAGAACAAAGCGGAATCAGAAGCAGGTTTTCCAGAAATGTTCTCCAAACTCCACCTTCACATCCAAACCATGGATTTCAAATATTCTTGATGCCTTCTTAGACTACTTCAGTACTTTCCAAGAACACGTGATGTAACTTAGAACAACAAAAAGAAAAAAAAGAGCCCTAATCTTTTCTAAAATGGCAAGACTTATAAACTATATCCAAAATCTGATTCTCCAGAAAGGAAAGCAATTTTTCCTTCACACATCAACTGTGGATAGGTGCTGACTTATTTTAAACCCAAGTGATTCTGGCTGTTTTCAGCATAATTCTTCACTTAGAAAACGCTTTGATGTTTATAAATCTATCACTCCAACATTAAATTGATTTATAAAAGTAAAAATGTGGCTTTAATAATTTGCAGTTGTGGCTTCTGTGATTCAGATGGTAATCATCTCAAGACAGACCACCATCAGAGCCGGAACCTGGAGGAGAAAGGAACTGGGAAGGGACAGGGATGCTCACGTGCTCTTCAAGCTACAAGGCTGAAGCTCAGAGGCACAGCTGGAGGAGGGAATGTTTCGATGTCCTTGTACATATGATGATTAGGTCAGTCTCTCAAAAAAGGGCGCAGAGACTTCAAATGTTTGCAAATTTTTCATTGTTCTTTCAATTGATTAAATTTCTCTTTTATCCATTAATTCTTATAGGTGGTAAATAAGAAGGGCATTGTTGGTGAAATGCCTATCTCCATAAATTCTTTAATACACCACCTGTGTGCTGCAATCACCAAGGTCAACAGGGAAAGGATATCTTTTTGACAAACGTTGCTGGCATAATTACATACACATGTACAAAAAGTGAACATGGATTCCTACTCTGTATCCCATGCAAAAATGAACTCAAAATCAATTACAAGCGTATAGGTAAAACATGAAACTATGAAACTTCTATAGAAAAAAACACTGCAGAAAATTTTTGTAGCCTTGGGTTAGGAAAAGTGTTCTTAAGTAGATATCAAAAGCATGATTCATAAAAGAAAAAAGTGATAAATTGGACTTTATCAAAATAAAAAATTCTGTTCTTTGAAAAATGCTGTTAAGGGAAAATTTTGTTTTTTGAAAAATGCTGTTAAGTCACTGTCTGGTATAAGTATCTTTGCAAAACACATGCATGTGTGTTTTATATCCAAAATATGTAAAGAATTCTCAAAAGTCAAAAACAAATAACCCAATATGAAAAGAACAAAAGGTAGACATTTCAGCAAAGTTATAAATAAAACAGGTTATATGAATATAAAGAAATTACATGAATTATATGTAGAAAAAGAAGTTACATAAATACAAAGAGGATATGAAAAGCTGCCCAAAGTTATTAGTCACTAAGGAAATACAACTTAAAAGCACAATGAGGTATCTATTAGGATAGTTTTTACAAAAAGATAGTATTAGCCACTGGTGAGAATGCACCCTCACACACTGCTAACAGGAACGCAAAATGGTACAGTCACTTTGACAGTTTCTTATAAAGTTAAATACATACTTACCATATAACCCAAAAACATCATTCTTAGGCATTTTCCCAAGAGAAATGAAAACTTACAATGTCACAAAACTCTCTACACAAGTATTTATGGTAGCTTCATGCATAAATGCTCCAAACTGAAAAAAATCCAAATGTCCTTCAACTGATAAATGGGTGATCCGTGGTACCTGTACAATGGAATACTACTCAGTCATAACAAGGAATGATACAGCAGCGTGGATGAATCTCCAGACTCAAGACTACATACCATATGATTTCATTTATCTGACAATTTGAAAAAGAAAGAACTCAAGGAACAGAATAAGGCTTGTGTGACTGGAAGGCTATGACTACAGAGTTGAACAGGGAATCTTTAGGGAAATAAAACTATCTTGATCGTAGAGGTAGATACATGACTCCACGTGTTTATCAACTCAAAATGCTACATACAAAACAGTGAAATTTTCTGTCTGTAATAAAACAATTTTTTAAAATCATCCTAAAAACTTTTAAAATGGCAATCACCTGTAGTGAAATATTAGCCTTTGCTAGTAAAATATACCAAATGTATCCAAAGGAAGGAGAAAGTTAGGTTAGAGATTGCAAGCTCAGTCCCACACATCCTGCTCAAGCACAGACCATGTGTCCTAGTGAAAACCTTTACTATCAAGCTCTTTTTAATCTCTGCGCACTTTTAAAGTTTCTTAATCCATGCCATCATCAAAAATTTCTTAACTATTCCCAAGTATTGCTATCTACTGTGAACAAAAACCAAGTGTCTCTGCTGTGACAGAAACTTAACATCTCACCCAAAATGAACTATACTGAAGTTAGATATGTTATTGAGAAGAGCTTACTACACACCGAGGACTACAGCAATGGCTCACTCCACATCAATCTGCGTACTGGCCCAAAATAAGCAAAACGCTTATTAGGAAGAATTATTTCTAGAGGTCTTAATGGAAGTCAGAGGAAACAGTCAATGAAACACTAAATATTTAATTCCAAACACTCAGTATACTTGGTTTGGTAGCCTGGGATATATGCCTTATAATTAATAAAACAGATTTTCTCAGTAAGAATCTACAGTCTCTCTTCTAACAGATAAAATTCTATAGAAGGCAGAGAACAAGAGAGTAAATGATAGATACAGCCAGGCAGAAAACCTCAATAACCTAAGTGTAGAAATAAATAAAGGACAAAAGAGAACGTTTCTACATTACAAATATATAAGAAAATACAGAGTTTAAATAACCAAATGGACCCATCATTTATTAAAAATTTCATTTCACCAATGATACTAAACATGCTATTATTCTAATGATGTATCTTTGAGACAGGTATCATACCTTAGAATAATACACTGCCTTTTGAACAGTTTGAGGAACCTTAAGATCTACCTCATTATTGCATCATTTAAAGAAGTGTTCTCTAATTTTCACCTTAGTTATTTATTCATGGAGATATGTATGTGCGCATGTATTTAAAGCAATGAGACCCTTTCTGCAAATGAAATCTGCTGTGACAGCGTGACTAGTGACATAGATACTAGTGGAGCAGTGCTGCTCTGGGAGGAGGAAGGTGGGCTGAGAGGCCTGGCAGCTCACATGGCCACTGCCAAGGAAAACATGTGACCTGACAGGAGAGCAGCACACAAATCACAAAATCAGAATCGTAGCGTCTCGGATTTGGGAGAGGACTTACTCCACTTTACTTTCCATCAATCTCTTCCGTGCTGCCTCCACAGGTAAGCAGCCGTGGTTGAATAGCTTAAGTTATCATGGTCCTTTCCCAGGTTAAGCTACAACGTAGGTCACTGTTACACTGCTCTATGTGAAAGACACTGAAATATATGAAAGCCACCACACCCCTTTTAGTTATTAGCGTCAGCAAGCCCACTTTGCAAAACAGAGCAGGGTGGGGTGAATCTACTTGTGTCTGTTCCTTTGAGTTAGTAGAAGCCTAGATCCAAATATAATGACATTAAACAACCATTAAAATGCCTGATATTGCAACTAGCACTAAAAAATTACCAGAAAAACCTTAGTCAAAGTATAAATGCAGACTGCAATACTCACTGATTTTGAAGAGGGCCACATCAACATGGTTTTACTTCTGCTAACAGGAAAAGGAATGGAGGCTGCAGACCAGTAGAGTTCAGAAATAATCATTCATTGATACAAAATAAAAAACAAATAATTTTTCTATAATAACAGGAAGTTCTAAATACTTTCCAAAATTATTCTTGTCAGCCCATTTATGTTTTTTAGTCACACATGTGATTTTCCTGTTCCCCTATTTTTACCTGCTGAAGTATTATTCACACTTCAACTGCTCAATTGTACTGCCACGTACTTTCTGGAGTCTTCCATCTTACCCTAGGTTAGAATTACTCCCTCCTTCTTTCTGTGCTCCTACAGCACTTTGAACAACTTATCACTTTATCACTTTCTGTCTTATATTACAATTGGCCATACAGAAATTCTACTGGATTGAAGCTGAATTTCTTATCCTTAAACTGTACTTTCACATTTATTTTCAGTAGATAAGATACTTAAATGTTGCAGGAATTAAGGATCCACAGAATGCAAAGATGAATGGATTGGTTATATACTGTGGGGATTTCTAGTTGGGATTCTGTACAATATCCAAGAATGTATTTTCAAAGAACAGTTGGATTAAAATAAAATCCACTGGAGCCTTATAAAACAGCTTATCTCACTCAAATGCCACATGAGTGGTAACATTTTTTATTCATTCAAAGAAATGTATTTACTAAAACCCACTCTGTGGAAGCACCGTGCCAGGTACATGAGAACAGGAAAAATAAATCAAGGCTAGATGCTCTTCAGGGTATAGAAACTCAGTGTTCTGGTGTCAAGTTACACTGCTTATTTAAGGATTTCTCTTCAACCTGCCCCTAAGGAAGCCATTGTCCGCCCCAGCCTTACAGTATGGTAGTTGTGCTATTATAATCTCCTTTAGTTTCTTGTTTTCTTGTTGGTTGTTCCACAGTGGTTCATTTTTCCCCTCCCATATCAACAGATTTTTTTTTAAGCAGAACACATAGCTGCAGTGAATAAAAACAACATTTCTCAGCTTCCACTGCTGCTACATGTGGTCATGTGACTAAGTTCTAGCTTATTAGATATAAATATCTCAAGGGAGCTTCTGGGGACCTTCCTTAAGAGTCACCTGGTGCCCGGCCTCACCTTTTATTCTTTGTCTCCTCTATTCCGTGGCTTGAACTCAGATGCTGACTGGGACCATAATAAGGAAGATCAGACCCTAGGGATGGTGGAGATACACCAAAAAGAATTTACCCAAAGATGCCTATGCCCTAATCCCTGAGACCTATGAAACATTACAAGACAAAGGGGAATCTGAAGATGTAATTAAGACTACAGGTCTTAAAATAGGAAGCTTATCCTCGACTATCCAGATGGGCACAATCTAATTATACGAGCCCTTAAAAGTCCTGAACTTTCTCTGGCTAGAGTCAGGGGAAACGGTAAAAGAATAAAAGAAATTCCAAGCATGTAAACCACCTGGCGTGCCACCAGGCTCTGAGATGTAGGGGCCCATGCACAAGGACCTAGAGAAGGGCTCCTAGGAGGGAAGAGCAGCTCCCGGCTGAGCATCAGCAAGGAAGTGGGGAACCTCAGTTCTACAATCGCAAGGAACTGGCTTCTGCCAACAACCTGGAATCTACATGCACATTCTTCCCAGAGCCTCCTGAGAAGAGCCCAGCAGATTAACAACTTGATTTAGGCCTTGTGAAACCTGGGGCAGAGAAATCAGCTGAGCCAAGCCAGATTGCAGACCTACAGACCTGTGAGATAATACATTTGTGTTGTTTAAGGCCATTAAGTTTGTGGTAATTTGTTACAGCAGATAAAGGAAACTCATGCAGACTTCCTGGAGCAGAGCCTCCTTATCAGTCCTCGAAGGTCTGCTTTGGACTTTCACCTGGAGAAAAATAAAATTATTTCTTCTTTGAATTATTAGGATTGCCAGTTTTTCACGTACTCAGTTGAACCTAAATTTGGCTGATACAACTCGAGGAAATCCTTTCAACGTAACACAGTATCATTATCAACAGCTATAAAGAATAAGAAGCTAAAGGGAAATACTATTTCAAGTTGTGAACACTTTACATAGGATAATAGTCAGACAGCCTTCAAAAGGTTTATTGCTACTTTATTTGCAACAGATATATCATTACCTCAAACTTCTTAACGCTTAGTATATGATCCAATTTTAAGAAAGTCTAAACAAAACACTGTAAGATTACAATGCTACCAGTGTCTAGACCAGTCAAGGTTAGTAACTACTTACGAGATACAATACATGTCAGCAAAATAGAATGAAATGGTTTGGTAGGCAAATTTCAAGTATGCACTATATCGTTGTGAAAGGAAAAAAAAAAAACTTACAGCTTGAAATAAATGCCTAAATCTTTTAATTACCATAAAATGCTCCATTTCATAATTGTAATATAAAAATCTACTACTATAAAATCTTCAGACTAGCCTTTTTTCTTCATCAGGAATCAAAGTTCCACAAACAGAATCTGCTTAAGCTAATTGAATCTTAATGTGAAATGTGATTTCTTAGATATATAAGGGAAACAGAAGCTATGTAAAAGACTTGATAATTTAGCAAAAAAAAATTTTTTTTTGGTAGCGGAACACTTTATTCACACTTCAGGGGTCACTTGTAGATAACATAAACATTAAGACCTTTTTTAAAAACCTCTCAGAAAGGACTTCCAGTTCTTCCTTTCTGTAAGGGCGGTCTATGAAATCTCCTTTAATACATAAATGAAAAAATATATAAACAGCCATTCTCAGTCAAGTTTTTTGTATTTCAGAACTGTTTCCATTTGATCAAGTATACCCCACTTCAAGAAAACCAGTATGTGGAAAGAAGAAACTGCTTTATAAATGGTGAAACTCAGGAAGGGCAATAAAAAGGGATGAATTCTAGGAGATATTTAACAGTAAGTAAGAAATGAAAATAAAGTCTCTTAAAAATAATAATCTAAGGAAATGGGAAAATGTGAACTTACTGCCCCAAAAGGCAACTACATCGGAGCTGGGCACGAGGACCTCCCTCCTCCGAGGTGCCAGGTGAACACAGCGTGTACACCAGGCAGTCGGAATGGTCCAGTCTTCTCAATGCTCACATCACTCAGTAAGGTGAACAAGGAATCAGTGATCACTCATTTTGAACGTGCTCTCCCCAGAAAGACTGTGAACAACCTTCCCTGCTACTAAATGAGACCCAAGACACACCTGAGACTTGGGAGAACGAGGTTCACCTCCTTGAAGAGAAGAACTCATGTGCAGCTGCCCCTTTCAGATCTCCTTGTGCTAAATTTATCAAGCAAATTATCCTTAAGGGTCTCCTGCTTGTGACCGCAGGGGTCACTGTAGGGGACAGTATCAAAAAGATGAGCTAAAAATAGATGTTTTTAAAGAGTTCTGAGGGTCATTAATAATGAACAGTAATGGTCACTCAAAAACAGGTCCCCCATTTTACACCCATGCTTCTCTTTGGAGAGAAGAGGTTGGTGAACATTTAAATGTGCTAAACAATCCCCAGTGCCTCCATTAAAAAAAGTTATTTAAATTAAAGAGCCTAGTTACCCCCCAAATAAATAAATAAATAAATGTATGTGCTGAATATTGTTCTAGAAGGTTTTCATATTTTTACTGATTTAATCCATACAATAATGCTACAAAACAGGAATTATTATTATTATCCACATTTTATAGATGAGAAAATGTACACATGGAAAGGTGAGGTAACCTGCCCAAGACCATACAGCTAGCGAGAGGCAGAGGTGGGTCTCACTCCCATGTGCACAGCTAACCACTGTCATACACTGTCCCCATTTGTGCACAAGGGTTTTATTTCCAGAGCTGTACATGTATGTACCTGCATATGTGCAAACAAATTAAATGTCCAAATACACTGCATTATCAATTTAACTGGATAAATTCAACGATATTTTGAAGCCATCATGTTACAGAACTGTATCCTTTCAGCACAGGGGACACACACACACACACACACACACACACACACGTATGAGAAATGCTTGCAAAACTCTGTATGTGATGGAGCCTGTTTTTATGAAAATACATACATAGATACGAACACGAAATTATCTGGAGTGTTATGTACCAAGGCATTAGTCTAAAGATTACTTGGAAGTAGGAACTATGGTTGTCTTTAAGCTTGCCTGTATTTTCTGCAATGAGTTTGTGTGGCTTGTTTTATACTGAGTTATTTTCATACAATCATTTATTCTACAAATTATTATTTGTATGCCAGGATTTGTTACAGGTCCTAGGTGTACATTCACCAATGATACAAAGAATCCTGTCCTCCTGGTAGGAGAAGAGAAGCAGGAACCATGAAAAGCCTTGCTTTCTTCTCACCTCATAACCATTTTTATCAGTTTCCTGTGTATCTTTCCAGAGTTTCTACATGAAAATAAGGACATATGCAAATATATATCATTTTCCCCCTTACTTAGACTAATCAAATGCTCCAGTGGTCCCCCCTTACCTGCAGGGGATATGGTCCAAGACCCCCAGCGGGTGCCTGAAACCACTGATGGTACTGACCTTACATACACTCTGTTTTTTCTTACACATACATACCTGTGATAAAATTTAATTTATAAATCAGGTCAGAGAATGTCCGAATTGCCAGCATCACAACGCTTGCACTTTGGGGTCGTTAAGTAAAATAAAGGTTGAACAAAAGCACAGAGACATTGCTGGAGTCAATCTAATAACCAAGACGGCTAGTAAGTGATACACTGGACAAAGGGTGAGTCACGTCCTGGGCAGGACACTGCAAGAATGGCATGCAATTTAAAACTTATGAATTGTTTATTTCTGGGATTTTCCATTTAGTGTTTTTGGCCCATAGTCGACCACAGGTAACTGAAACCGAGAAAGGGAAACTGCAGGGAAGGAGGGACTACTGTATACGTTATTGTCCCATGCCTTGCTTTTCACATAATATATTTTGGAAAGCCTTCTATCAGTACCCTTCTGTTTTTTTATTTTTTATAACTATACACTGTCCATGGTATCAGTGTACCATCTTTATTGAAATAAGTCTTTATTGATGGATATTTGAGTTGTTTCTAAACTTCCTCTATTATTAAAAAAAATACTGTCAAAATAAACATGTACATTGTCATTCTTCATAAATGCAAGTATGACTGTTGGGTCACAGGGTAATGCATTTGGAATTTGGATAAATATTGCCACACTGTTCTTCACAGAGAGGGTACCAATTTACACTCCCACCCCCAAAATCTAAGAATATCTGCTTCCCCATAATCATGCAAACAGATTTTTCTAATCTGATGGATGGGTGGAAAATGGCATCTCAGTGAAGTTTTAAATTGCATTTTTCTTATTAGAGTGAACTTGAGCATTTTAAAATATATTTAAGGACGATTTGATACCCTCTTATGTAACTTTAGAATTTTTTTAACTTTGTGAATACCTCATCTTTAGGCAAACTGTTGTCTATAGGCAGCTTTGGGCCTGGCTTGCGTTCAATTAGGTATTGTTTTCTCACTTTTTAGAAAAATGTCAAGAAAGAGAATAGCGAGGATCAGACTATGAGGACAATAACCATGTCTCAGATTCCCTAAGCCTAGCACAGGGCCTGGTACATCTTAGGTGTCCAATAAAATGTTTGCTAAAAAAAAAACTGGCACCAAAAGATGTTTTCTTTGGAGGTTTACAGCGCAACAGCACCACCAAGGGGAGCTTTAGCTAAAGCATCTCCCCCATCAAATACCCTCCAGCCAGATCTCTAACCCACAGCAAACATACAATCAATTGGAGACAGTGTGTCTGCTCTTCAAATGCTACTTCCAAGCAAATCTCCAAGCTCCACCTTTCAAATTTAATGCTGCCCTCAACCTCCCTCATACAGGACTTCCGCACTGCCACTGTCAAAGTCAACACCCGGCCAAGCACGCTGCCACAGGGTAGCACAGCCCTATAGTCTCTCAACCCCAAGACAAGAGCAGGCCATTATCAACCACTCAGTGACCAGCAAGTGCAGCCCCAAGAGCATTTATAATAGGACAGGAACTCTGCCTACTTGGTATAGTAAAGCCACCATTACTGTAAAGTGGGCATTTGCTTCTGAATAAAAGAAACCGAATATAGGCAAAACTCAGGGGAGAGAATTTTTACATCAAATTTAAATTAAACAGTGGAAAGAAAAATGCAAAGATAACATCTGAATGGATTCAGCTTAATTTTCTCTTTTGAATAGAAATCTAGATATTTACCTTAAGCCTAGAATTTGACAACGAAAGCAGCTGTTCATTTTCCCAGTTACCCTGGGTAATAATCTACGACAGTCTTGTGGCAGCTAGTGTCCAAAGATGGCCACAAATGAACCAAACCTCCCAACGTTTATGTCCCTGTATCGTCCCCTCCTCTTGAACCTGCACTGGTCCTGTGACCTGCTCTTGACTGATAAAATGTGGTGAAAGCAACGTTCTGGGATATCTGAGCTACCTCACAAAAAAAACCTTAGTTTCTGTCACTCTTAAGAGGTTCATCCTTGGGAGCATCCCTCTGGGGAACTTGTGAGAAGACCCAAGCTTTGTGGACAAGTCACGTGGAAAAAAATGAGGTGCTGTGGTCACTGTCTCAACAGGCCTGCCAGCTGATATCAACGGCCAGCTGTGAGACTGGGTCACACTGGACACCCAGCCCAGCTGCCATTTGACTGCAAGCATGTGAGAAACCCTGAGTGAGTACCGCTCAGCTAAGCAATCAATCCACAGCTCTGAGAGAGATAGTTATAAACTGTTGTTTTAAACCACTAAGTTTTGGGGTGGTTTATCACACAGCAATAAACAACCAGAACAAATTTACTTCCTAGCCACACCCAGGCCAGATGAGCAGTAGACTTCTAAGACAATTTAGCAGAGTAACATCCCCATCTTACGACTTTTACAGACAGAAACCATGAGCTCTTACAGGGAATAAACAAGATTTATATATTCTGCATATCCCCTTTCTCTTCCAACCTCTGAGAACTATGTTCTCAATAAATATTTATTAAATGGAAGCATGAATAATACAAACATAGCTAACTATTGATTATATTGATGGAAGGAAGTAGGGGTATAATTAATTCAGAAATAGGAGATATTTAAAAGTATATACAGTGACCTTTGTGATACAGACACGTTCACATTCACCATCTCCACCCCTTCCTCTGAAATGGCATTACCACAGTGACTCTTAAACTTAAAAAATTATTGAGGACCCTCAAGAACAATTTTATATGTGGATTATACTTACAAACATTAACTACAGTAGAAATAAAACTGAGACAAAATCTAAAATATTTATTAATTCATTAAAAAATAATAAAGTACATGTTAACATAAATAAAATACTTAATAAGAAACAACTCCTTTCCAAACCGAAAGAATTATTAATGCATTATTTTTTAATTTCTGCAGATCTTTTTACCACCTAGCTTAACAGGAAGCAGATGCTCATTCTCACTTCTTAAGTCAATCTCATGCTATATATTGTTTTAGTTGAAGCATGTGAAGAAAATGCAGCCTCAAGAAGATACTACTTGGGAAAAGGGAGCAGTATTTTAATGCCCTTCACAGGAACTTGCAGACACTCTCCTCTGATACTACAATGAAACAAGGGGTGGTTTCTTAAAGATAGTTAAAAGGATGGAATCAGACACTATGACAAAAAACTTTTTGAGTCTGTTGCATTAAGATCCGTTAGTCTATTCTGTACTTTTAATGAATCTTTTCGCTGATGCATAATTTTGTAACTTCATGCATTGGTCATTTAAAAAATACTGGCTCACTGAGTTACACAGATCTTCCAAATGCTGACACATTGCTTCATACAGTACCCCCCCCCCAAATCTCACATTTATTAGTATCATCATCAATCTCTTCACAAGAGTCTTTAATTATTGGGAAGCTGTCAAACTCGTGGTGCCAAAACAAGTTTTTTAAAATTCTAATTTTTGCTTGTAAGTTCCAATTTTATCACTGGCAACTGACACTGGCGGTTGTCTTCTTTGAAGTGACAGGCTCACTTTATTAATTTTCAAGAAAATGTCTGCCAAGTCTAAGCAACCACAGATTGTCACTCGTTCTTTAACGGAAAAATGGGATCCTATCAAGAAAGTGGCTAGTTCAGTTCACAACTCAATCACACACGTAACTGCTGTAGCTCAGTACACAGTGGAAGTCTTTTCATGTGAACTTCGTTTCATCACATAGAATATTATAAAGACACAGATTCAAGGGTCAAGACTTATTACAACTAATCATTTTTACTGTTTCATTAAGGACATCAAGTGAAAGTGACTGTTTTTTTCACTGCAAGTGTGTGACTGTGGAAGACACAGTGGCGACCAGCACAGATTGGTGCCACTGTCGTCATTCATGCCAATACACCAGCGATTTTACCCCAACTTTGCTTCTACAACACTAGTGCAAATGTCAGCACGGTGAAAATGGCATAGGATGTCTTATAAAACACTGTCTGCTTTGTCCCTTGTCACACTGTCGTCAGCACAGCACGCACGCTGCTCTGTGACAAGCAATCCACTGTCTCTACGAAATTGGAAGCTCTCTGAAGGCAGAGCACAAACATGTGACAAGAATCTCCAATGACCGGCAATGCCTAACACAAAGCAAAGCAGATGCAGAAAATATCTGATGAATGATTAAATGACTCCTGAATATCTACCCCTGCTTTTAAAAAAAATCACAATCATGTTATAAAATACTCTGTGAAGAAAACGTTATTAGAGCCAGTTACTCTGGTTTCTCAGAGGGTGTATTTAGAATCCCAGTGATATTATATAAGTCCAAGTGACCCTAACCAGGAAATCTGTAACAATGTGAAGGCCTCTGATTACCTTATGTGCTAAGATCCATGATTATGTTCACATCAGGTAGCAAATAATGACAGAGCTGTGAACACCTGAATTTCCAGAACTAATCGGCTCATGAAAGTCCTATAAGTAAACAGTATATAAATGTTCCTGCACCTCAGTTAGATCTTCATGTCTGACTAATGAAGGTAAGAAAAACAGGTACATTTTTAATGGAAAAATATCAATAATAGTTTGGGTTCCTACAGTAGTTTTTCTTATCTTGTGGGCCCCAAACCCAGAAGGCCTTTCAGATCTTTTTCAACCAGAGGTCCTAAGAAGGTGTAAATTTAATAGTCAACCAACTGCTCCGCAACGCGCGTTTGGGAAGGTGTGGTCTACGTGCCATCCTCGGGAGAACTGAGGAAACTGTTATCCATCTCATTCTCCACAGGGCTTGACTCCCTTCCGGAACCCCAACTGAGCAAAGCTGCTCCAGTATCACAGGTGTGAGGCCCCACGGTTCACCTGCAATCTTCTCAGTCAGCATGTACTAAAAGACAGTGAATGGTGTTCTAAAAACACGTCAACAAGGGGACCACAGGCTCAGAAAGGCTAAAAACAGCTCGCCCAGGGCAGGATGTGATATTAAAATGCCTTGTACACAAACTACTTGCATGCTTTTAGTTTAAAACTTCTTTATAAGAAGTACTTGATGATGGGAGGTAGCGCAGTAGTGTGGATGGAGGTCAGACTAACGCTTAGACCTCAGCACTGTCACTGTCCAGCAAGGTGGCCTTAAATAAATCATTCCCCTGAAATTTAGTTTCTCCGCTGTAAAATGGAAATAATAATACCCACATCATCAGGTAACACAAATAACATATGGTACAGGGCCCAGGATGTCGCGTATGGCAGATACCAGCTGGACGAGAAAACAAATCAAAGACAGCAACAAAAATACAGCATGTTTCCTCTTCACCTAAAGCCAGCAGATTTTAACTATTATTCTTTTAATCGAATTAGAGTGTCAGAATTTCATCATTCGTTCAAATATCTACTGAGCCACCACAAGCAAGACATGGTGCTGCCCGTCCTCTCATAAGGAAGGCTTTTTCCTCTGATCACTCATAGGTGAACTGCTATTGAAAAGACTGCATTCTAAGTGCTTTCCATGTAATAACCCTTTTATTCCTCACAGCAATACTGGGAGGACGTTCCCATTTTGTAAATGAGGAAATTCAGGCAAATTAAATGAATAAACAAATGTTAAATGCTCAGAACGCTCACCTGCCTTTGTGAGAGGGAGTATTTACCTACCTTTGTAGCAGCTACCTTTCCCACCCGTCCTCCCATCTTCCTTAAAGCAGCACTCTCCTTCCTTCGTGCATCCCCGTCTCAGGTACCTCTGACTCTGTGTGTAGTTATATTGGACACGTGAGTCATTTTAAATCTCTTTAACCTTCTGTTAACTCTCATTTCTCCCATTAGCACAACCCTTGCTTCTTTGTCTTGAAAAAATTGCTCTTTACAAAGCCCATGAAGCACGTTCAGTTCATCAAGAAGGAGAATGCTTTATAAGTCATTTGATTTCTCTGACCTGGCCTTACATTTTAAAGTACCAGCTATCACAACTAAGTAAGAGACACAGAGAGAGGCTATGTGCGCGCGAACAGTTTTTCTCCGTTGTTCTGGGAAGAACACCAGGCGAGGAGCTGGGAGGCTTGACTTCTACAATGTTGTTCTGCAATAGTGCTCATTTAGACTAACCTAGGTGTCAGCATTTCCACGTGTAAAATGTGCAAACCTGTCTTAGATGTTCTTTAAAGGTCCTTCCAAGCCTAAAATTTTATGATTTGCATTTAATACAAAAATGCCTTGGTTACGTTAAAGTCACCAGAAACAAGACATTAAGGGTTGCATTAATGACCCTGTCACCCGAGCAGGAGAGTCATCATGACACATGGACAAAGCAGAGGCTACTGAGGCCATTCAATCCTTTACTACTTCTTCTAAGATACATGAATCCAACGCGTTAACAAGTGATACATAAAATCTGAACAGTATCAGCTAGCTGCGGTAATGTGCTGGTGACAGGTTTTTCCAAATGGCAATCAAAACACAAAACTAGGCACTAAGACTACTGGGAGAGTTCCCCATGGGTCTCTAGTGTTTCTGCACATCTGGAAAACACAGGCATTAAAAGTCACGTGCTCTGGACTATCTTTTCGTGGATTTTGTAGAGTGACCAGACAGTGACCCCCTCTAACAGCAGAGAGTAGTTTGCTGCCATCAGATGTATTAAACATGTCTCCATTCAAAGCGAAGTTTGGGCAGGTTTGCCTGAAGCCTACTATAAAAGATGGGATTTCCTAGGTTCGGGTTCCTCTCCTGTAATGCAACCCACTGCATGTGCAGACGTCACCTGACCCTTGTCACGTTGCCCTGTAGGCATGGGGAACCACATGAGAAAATGATGACACTGGCTCCCACTACTGTGAGTAATAAACTGTCCTTTGTCTGTGACCCAGGAATCTTGAATCTCTACTGGGATCCCCAAAACTATGGCAGGCTAACTTGTTAGCTTGAAAGTAGGGTAAAAATCTCATCTCAGATCCTTCACAGTAGTAGACAGGAATGGGGGCTTAATAATTTATGGCTAAAAGGACAAAGTCTGAATCTTCCCCATTACCTCTATAATATGAGTACATTTTATAAAGCTTTACTCGAGTCATTTTAATGTTTGACTTCCCATGTGACAATTTTGTCCACAAAGGTCTTTACTTATAAGAAATCAAAATTCAGGTAAATCCATGAGATGCTCCTTTAAAAATGGACATTTTGAATTTGCTGGCAGTCTAAACTGAAATTAAACTTTAATTATGAAGTTTTTGCATGTCCCATCAAGTCTACCAAGACACTCTGTTACATAACAATAGCAATCCCACAGTCAGAAATTTCCTATTGGAAACTGACATTCTCAACTGGGAGCTGTCTAAATGCTCTCAACACAGCTTCTGAAGAAACAGCTAAATTGAAAAGCAAACCATGTCAGGTTTTCCTGAAAAATGTAGTTACCTTCAAAGTACCACTGGCTGTAGGAAGTGCAGGAAGCCAGATGTTTTTTTAAGGAAAAACATTCCTCCCTCCTTTGCTGGCCTGTGCTATGCCAATATCATACAAGGATCAGCAAAGACCAAAGCAATGGAGAAATGGGAACTTCTTCACTGCCAGGCACTGGGCAAAAACAAGTTAATTCTATCTTTTAAAAAATAAATTACATAAGTTTAAAAGCACTTACACTGCAAAACTATTGCTCAGACCTCCCACCAATCCAAAATAAAGCATTATTATTAAAAACTCCCCATCTATATTCACTAAGGTCTTCACTGAGGGAAATATTTGGGGAACAGGCAATTCGATGATCCTTTGGGCAAGGAATCAGAATCTAGAAATATTAACAGAGAGTAAGAAATTTTTTTGCAGGGATGTTATTTAAATTTATTTTTAGATTAAAATTATTTCAAAAAATGTTGTAATAAAATAGAGCTGGCAAAAGACTTGACAAGCCATTATTAACGCTCACAACATTACAATGAGGTAGGTATCATATGTCATTTCAGAGATGGAAAACAGAAGTTAAACAACTTACCAAGATTTTAGAAACAAAACTGAACTATTTGTTATAACTCTTAACATCAGATAATACCGTCTCTAAAGAAACAATTTCCTAACTATAAGGATGTCAGATAGTGGTATGAGGTTGAAATTGAATTAAGTTTTTAAAAAATAAAACCAACCGTGACTATGACACTTAATTTCTAGATACAACGAATGGCATTAGTCTCAAATTAAAATGCAAAAAAAACATGAAACTAAAGAGGACTTCGGCAGTGACAGGCACACAGCAAAAGCTCAGTAAGTACCTACCAAATTAAAAATAAAGTTAACATCAAGGATTCAATGTACGAAAAATACTAAAGCTTTCAGGCTAAAAGGTAAACAATTCTCATCCTCTTTTTTATGTTTATTTTCCAGGAAAATATCCATACACTATGTATTGCAATACCTGACACATCCATTCTTTTTCAACCAGTCAGTTTAAGAAAGAAAGAAAAAAGACCCTCTAGTCTTTGCTATTGTAACTTTAGGTACTTAGCCCCCCTGGAAGGAAGCTGGAAATGAGGGGTGGGGAGCAGCGAACGGAAGGATCAACAAGGGCTCGGCCACCTTAGACTGCAGAGAACCACCCATTTCAGATAACCCCCAAGAGCCTGGATTGATGGGCCCATGGCGGGTGAGCTACTCTCAGGAATAATGACCCGCCAGTCCTGCCACCACAGTGCAATGGAAGGCGGGTGGGCTATTAATCTGGCCAAACGGGAGAGCCACATATCAGCTGTGAAACACCAACACTCTAAATCATATAAGCCTCTAGACCTTCACCAGCCTTAACTGCAACAAAAGTGAGACAAGTGGTCACACTGAATGTGACAAGTATTAATTTATCATTAAATGGACCTTATTTTCAAAATAAGACAGTATTCCGGAAATAGCAAAACCAAAAGAAACAACCGGATATGTTACTATACTATGCATTTGAATATTTTATGTTGCCTAATATAAATTATCCCAACAATAAACAGGCCATTTTGCTTCCCAACATTCTGTTGTTTGTTTTCGGTTCAATGTATTATTTGGTTCCGAAAAAAAAAATCCACTCCCAAAGACTTAATTCAGGGGGACACAAGTGAGGAAGCCGGATGTGGTAAGCCAATATGAGAAGGTATTATTAAAAGCAAATTGTCCAACTTTCTTTAATTCCTTGGGCCATTCTAAGAGAACCATATTTGTCCAAAATAAAGGAACTAGCCATCCGGAGTTAGATAACCAACATGTGTTTTTGAACAGAACACGGTGCCTGGCTCCTTACACAAACTGTGAGCTTGGGGCGAAGCAAAGAAGAGACAGACAGCAGTGAATTTGGTTAAAATCTGAAGAGCATGTGGCTGGTAAGAGTAAGAAAAGGTATAAGTATAAATCATAGATGGAAGAATTTTTAAATTCTTAAATTACATAGACTTTACAAAAAAAAAAAGCCCTGTACTACTCTAATTAAATAGTTTAAAGTAAAAATCTAGTCTGTTTTATATTATTCTATTCTCAGAAAGTTTGAAAGATCATAAAGCTTTCAATAATAGCGTGCATTGCCCTCAACTTCAGTAGTTTCAAGCAGCAGCAGATATTTGCAGAATGACGGGAATCAACTTAGATGAAGTCTCAGGATGACAGGTGCCAGAACTAAGCTGAAGTCCCAGGTGCCAGCCCATCTTTTAAGTATCAGTCACTAGGTATTTATTAAAAGTCTATTGTATGCCTACTGACAAGCTGCTCTCATAAAGGGATACAAAGAAACATAGACAAATCTTTTATCTCCAGTAATTACCACTCTGCTTAAGCAACAAGACTCGCAGCTCCAGGCCAGGCCAGGGCGTCAGGAGCCCCTACACCGGCCAGGTCAAGGCTCAGACATTCTCTCTCCCCAAGACCACCTCTGAGAGAAGCTGTATTTTCTAACATGGACTTTCTCCTTCCCTGGCCTTTCCCCCCTGCTCCTACCCAGAAACTCACCTCTGGGCCAGAAACTGACAGTGTGACTCATGGACTGCTACAAAGAGATGAACAGGACCAGCTGGGTTCTCCTTCTAATCTGAACAGGGAAATACGAAGCAACTGTGCCAGCAGCTGGGTCTAAAGACAAAAAGGCCTAGGGGTTGTATGGGGGAGCGGGGCACTGCTGGTTCAAGATAAAACAGAATAGAGGGGTGGGAAGCTGGTAGAAAAGAACCTACAGAAAGAGGTAATAGCAGGAACTGCCTCAGCTTTTTCTAGTTCCAGACCACATTTATCTGGACACAGGGGTGCAGCTACGGAAGACAGGGAACTATAAAGACTCAGTAAGGACAGAGCAGTAAGTGTCAGTTAGTGACAGATGATTAAGAGCAAAGTGCAGGGCCCAGATCATGTCAGACAAGGCCTCAGCTTCAGCACTGCTGACGTTCTGGGCTGGATAATTCTTTGTTGTCCTGTGTATTACAGGATATTTAGCAATATCCCTGGACACTACCCACTAGATATCAGTAGCAACCTCCTCCCCAGTTGTGCCAACCAAACAAACCCAAAAAACAAACAGAAACAAAAACCAAAAAAAGGAGGAAAAAAAAAAACCCACTTGACTCCAGACATTGCTAGATGTCCCCTGGGGGCAAAAGCAACCATGTTTGAGAGCCACTTGAAAGAGGTTGAATTTTAACCTGCTGGCAACAGGAAGTCATGTAATGATTTTAAGCATAGGAAGCAACACAAAAATTATCAGCTTTGCTTTTCATATGAATGGAGCAGTGCAGAGGTGGCCTGTAGAGGGGCAGGTAGCGGGGCAAAAGGACGAGGCTGACTAACGACACAGTCCTGGGTGAAGATGATGAACACGTCAACCAAGGCAGTAGTAGTGGAGACAGAAAAGCAGGTATGAAGCAAGTCACAATGGTAGTTAGACAGAACTCTAGGACCCAAGAAGATACAGCATTTGAGGGGAAGGGAGAAATAGTACAGAATTACTTGTGGGTTTCTGGCTTGGCAATTTAGGTGGCTGTGGAGGGGGAATTTAACAGGAAGAGAAGTTTAAATGAGTTCAGTTTTAAAAATAAAAGTCTGAGGTTAAGTGTGGGATTATCCAGGTAGTGTTAGCAGAGTTAGGGTTCAAGTGGCCAATACTTTTATCATGAATATTATGTGCCAGGCCCTTTACAAATGTAACTCATTTAATTCTCACCCTATTCATGGAGACAGCAACTACTGCCACCTCATCTTACAGACAAGGAAACTGCTGCACAGAGAAGCTAAGTAACTTCTCCAAGATTCCATAGCTAGTAAATTTTGAAGCTGGGAACCTAAACTCAGGGTGTCTTAACCACAACACTGAACTGCCAGCCTCAGGAACAGAGAGAAAGACTGGGATTATAAATGTAGACTGGATGGTTTTCAGTATAACAGCACATAGTAGGTGAAGTCACAGGCATAGATGTGAACTCCCAAGGAAAAGAAGAAAAGAGAAAAGAAGAAATCAATCTAGAATGAAATACTGGAGAAAAGCAGGAGTATCTGTTAAGCCAAAGGTGAAGGAGGAGCCAGGGGGAGGAACCAGTGAGGGGGGATGGTGGGAGTTGGGGCGTGAAAGGCAATAGGAAAAGTTTTAAGGGGAGGAAGTAAGTGATGACATCTTTGTAACCCACAATAATCCCTTGTATATAATCCACCCTATACAAATGCTTTAACTGAATTAATAACCCTATAATCCCAAGCAATGATCATATCAAATATCCATGCTTATAACATATCCAAAAATAGTCACAGTTAAGCAAAACCCAAATCATGTATGTTTGGATTTTTGCAGAATACCAAGAATTTGTGGAAGACACAGTGTCATTAAACATGAAACAAGAGCCTAGACACCGTATGAAATCATTCCATACATTTACGTCCGGTTGAGACTTTCTAAAGCTTCATTCACATCCTACTTTCACAGCAATGAAACATGTTATTCTGTTTTGCATTTTGTTGAAGATCACATGAAACACTGGCTCCTCTACGTTTTATAAATGATGGACACAAAGTTGTGTAGTCTCTTCCTAAAAAAGGATTGAGAAAATGTGTATATGAAAACTAATTACTTCTCACTTGAAAGAGTTACTGAAGCATCTGGTGAATCTTGAGTTGTACTCCTGTAAGAAATCTTCTGTGTATCTAAACAGGTTTTTGTTACGCGTTCTTTATTATACTTTACAATTTTATACCCTAAACACTAGAATTTAGTAGAAAATGAGTTTCCTCAAGACACAAAAAAGCTGGCCCCCACTTCCAATTCAACACAAATGTTTTCTAATGGAATAAATCTTGATTTCCAGGTCCAAACTCAAAGTACTTTCCAAACTTTAATGTATGAACAAATCATCTGGGGATCTTGTTAAAATGGGAGATTCTAACTCAGCAGATCTGAAGCTGGGCCAACAATCTGCATTTCCGTCACGCTCCCTCTTGGATCATCAATGGGGATGCTCTGGTCCACACTGGCTACTCAACTGTGACCCTGGGACCAGAAGCACTGGCAGCAATTGGGAACTTTAGAACAGCGTGCCCCTCAGTGTGACAAACAGACCAACATCATCTGCTGAAACTCACAACTCCAGACATTTACATTAAAGTACTTCTTTTAAAATCCATTTACAACTCATTCATTCACATTTTCTTTTTTGTTGTTATAAAAGAGGAGAACTTTTTTTTCTTTCTATTCCTTCTATTACCCTAAACTGTGGATCTAATATTTAAGCCCTTCCACAAGAAGGTCCCTGCTGGCTCTTACAAGCTTCTCTCCTATAACCTCTGTACAGGCCCACTGCATGCCAACTGCATGGACTGGTTATTTTCTAAATACACACCATGCTCTCAGCACATCCCCTCTGCTTTGTTTTGGTTTGTGTGGTTGATGCTTCTCCCTAACAGGCGAGTATGTAGAGCCATCCCTCTAGTCACCTTGCCTGACTCCTCAATGAGATGTGACCTCACCACTCCCGGTACCAACTACTCACCCTCACCGCAGGAATTTTTCTTTCATTCTAATAATTACTACATTCTGCTAGATACAACATATGTTGGTCCTCATCTTATCTCTGAATTACAAAGTACTTAAGGGCAGGAATTTTTATAACTAATTCTGGTATTCCTTGCATTGCTTAAGGAAGTTCCTCACTAAATACTAAATAAATCTCCATTAAAATGAAGTAAAGCACTACTCCTAAATGATGATAAACTTGATCTAAATATTCCCAAATCATAAATCTAAATTACATTTCTTATTTCTCCAAAGACTATTGATTTTCTACTTTAGTTATCACAGAAAATTGGGCACAGAGCTTTATTTGCATTTTTTCCAACTCTTTTACATCTAGAAAATTTTTACTTAATCTTGCTTATTTGAGCAGAAGTTAAATTCTGAACCAGTTCATCTGGCATTTTCATATTGAACAGGCCAAATGTTCATGTATCAGTTGAAGAAAATCCTGTAATGAAACCTCTGTAAAACCACTGTAAAACTCCACATACACACAAAGAAAAACAGATCACAAAGCAGCACAGGTATCACTGAACCTGTCATGCTGAAATAAAGTATGATGACAAAGGTTAATTTTTAGAAGCGAAAGGCTCTTCAGAACATCCAGAAGAATCTGAGGTATGAGCAGATGCTATGTTGACTTTAAATCATGAAGTTAGCATTGGTCCAAAGTCAGCCAACTGGACAATCTCTCAAGTACAAATCAAAAAAAAAAAAAAAATCAAAATAATGTACTATTAGGTCAAATAGTGAGTCAAAGGAAAATATCCTGTGCTGAATTCTGAGGATAAACAGACTAAGAACATAAGTTAATTCCAACTGATAAAAATGAGCCCAGGTCAATAAATGTCTCCAACCAAAAGATGGAAAGTGAGATCAGAGTCATAAAGTGATAGGGACTTGTGATAATCACCAATGACTGGAACACAAAAAAACTAACCGTCAGAACTGCAGCACCCCAAAAGCAAGAATTAAAGGAAAGGATCTAACATCACTGACTTACGTAACAAATGTTCTACTTGAGAGTTGCTTGGACAATACTGGGTATCCAGCTGAAGACCAAAAAGTACCCACATTTGTTAAAATCTGTGCAAATGATATTCATCCTTTGTTAATTAACTTTCTTAACCTTACAGAGCACATCTTTTGCACAGAGTTAGAGAATGGACAGGGGTTTCTAGTGATGTTGTGACAGGCAGAATAATGGCTCCCCCCAAATGTCCACATGCTAACATCCATGGACCTATGAATATGTTACCTTCCACGGCAAAAGGGACTGTGCAGTTGTGACTCAGCTAAGGACCCTGAGATGGGTAGATTATCCTGGATTATTCAGGTAGGACGAAGGCAATCACAAGGGTACTCAAAGTGGAAGAGGAGGTCAGAGTGATGAGATGTGAGGAGGACTCAACAACCTACCGTTGCTGGTTTTGAAAACAGAGGAAAGGGCTATGAGCCAAGGAATGCAGGCACCTTCTAGCAGCCAGAAAAGGCAAGGAAACAGATTCTCCTCAAGAGCCTGCAGAAAGGAAAGCAGCTCTGCTGACATCTTGATTCTAGCCTGAGAGACCCCTGCTGAGCTTCTAACTATAGAATTACATAATCAGTTTGTGTTCTTTTAAGCCACTAATTTGTGGTAATTTGTTATAGCAGCAATAGGAAACTAATAACTCTAATAACTTAATGGTTAAATGCTATGAAGAGAATTCTCTAAAAGAGACAGAAGACTGCTTTTTAAAAGGGTAGAGTGATGCTCAATAAAATGCTCAGGAAATACGTTAATCAAGATTTAGTTTACATCACTAAGCAGTGCACCTGCTCCTCTGTAAAAAGCTGACACGCAAAGCATAAAACTAGATTTTATAAAAAGGCTGAAAGCAAATGCAATTAACTTAGAAAAGTCTGGGTTAGAAACAAAGCAGAACAAGGTACTTTTGACCAAACAAGGTGATAAAAATTAAGTAGGAAAATGTGATATGCCTCACAGACAGCATTTAGAAAGGGACCAGCATAGTCTCCTTTTCAACAGGGCAGCCAGAAGGGGCAAAAATCAGCATTCCTTTTAAAGCTCATATTTACCTGATGATCCTCTGGGCGGCATACTGATGGAGAGAACGAAACTGTGCCGACATATTTGCTAAGGCTGCCAAACAATTTGTGTGCAGGTACTTGTCCTGTCAGAAAAGAGTAAGTGTGAAACACATGTCAAGTCTTCTCGATACTCTCAGCTGGAAGCAAATGCAAACTCAACTGTCATTGATATTAGATAGCTCAGGGCCACAATTCATTTCCTCTAATTCCAAAATCCATAAAGCACTGAAATTTCAGTACTTTCACCACTAATTTGGAAGCAACATCTGGCACAAAAGATGAAGGTACTACTTATGGTCTTCATTAACCCCACCCTGGGGGAGACGGAAATCTCTTGCTGCAGAAATATTAATGCTCGGTTTCAGTGTGCTGCTCCAGAACCTGATGGTCACACAGCACACGGACTATAACTATCTTTCGAAAATCAAAAAATTCTCCGTTCTGAAACACACATGGCTCCTAAAGTTTTAGATAGAAGACTGTGGACATGTACCTACATCAGCCTCAGAGGGGAATAAGTGAAAACAGAGCAATAAACTGGACCATTTCTCTGAGCTGTGGAGTCTGTATACTGCTTCTCTATTGACCGGAACCAAAATGTGCTCCCAGGTACAGCAAACACAATCCGGTTGAGATTTTCCTTTTACTCTCTAAAGTATTCTCTTTTACCTTTCTTTCCCATCTGAATTCATATCTTCCTGTGCTGCTATCTTCTTAAAGTTTGTTTTTGCTGCTTTTAAAAGGTGAACGAGTTTTATCAGCCCAGAAGAGACACGCAGCATCTGCTACCTAAATGCGCTCCACTGCTCATACTCGATTACGTGTGACATATCTCTGATCAGACAACCTACTAAATATTAAGAAATAAACACTAGACACATTACCTTAGGATCATAATACAGTGACCATATGACCATCTATATTTTTCCACCACTTTCCATGAGAATGTTAGCACTCAAAATATTGAGACTGTTTTAAACTACAGCCTTAATTGTACCATCTGTACAAAGGTAGAAAAACAGCTGTGGAATACTTACTCTTGTCCTGGTCATGTTGTACTGAATGGTTCTTATTACAACCAGTATCAGGAGGCTCCCCAGTGAAATTTCAGTTAAAACCCGTTCTGAATACCAAGTAATATTTTTTAATATCTGTAACGGGGGAAGAAAAGTTTAAGTGAATATGATTGCTTGAGGGAAAAAGGGATTATCCATGTCTACAATTTCTGATACGCCATGGCTTTGCTCTGAAGATGAGTTAAACAGGAAGTAAGCTGTGAGAATTCCAGTGTGAGAGAGCAAAACTGTGCTGATGTACTTACTCCTCTTTCCTTCTTAAATATAAAAGAAAACAACAGGTCTGGAAAACAGAGGCTGCTATCATCAGCAGACAAAAAGGAGTTCTATCTGAAAAGGTATAGGCATATCAGACAAAAAAAAAGCAGAGCTGTTGCACCAAAAGAAAGAAAAGTAAACTAATGCTGGATTTTTCATCTTCAAACACTACATGTCTGAAGGACAACAGAATAACATCTACAGATGCTTGAGGAATATTAATTCTAGAATTCTACCTCTATGGAAACGATCACACAAGAAAACAGAAAAGTAAAGACTTTCAAGTAGACGAAGACTCATCCTGAACCACCCACGCACTATCTCTGGGAGGAAAACCAAACAGCTACACATGTAAGTGCTTGGCTGCCCTTCCTCACCATCACAATGACAACAACAAAACAGCAACAGCCAGAAAGTTTCAAGAGAAGGGAAATATGGACTAGTAAACAACAACTAAACAAAAACAAAAACAAACAAACTAAACCCCACAATCATAATCCATGAAATCAGGCCAATATAATTAAATCTGAATAATATAGTTGACCTCAGAAGTTCTTTCTTTTTTTTTAACTGAAGTATAGTCAGTTTACAAGGTTGTGTCAGTTTCTGGTGTACAGAATTTCTCAATACTTCAGTCATACAGGAACATACATATATTCGCTTTCATATTCTTTTTCACCATAGGTTACTACAAGACACTGACTGAATATAGTTCCCTGTGCTATACAGTATAAACCTGTTGTTTATTTTATGTATATTAGTATCTGAAAATCTAGCAATCTCAGTTCTTCTAAAAGACTAATAAAATAGATATTTCTCTGCCAAGTCTGCCTCCCCCCAAATTCCAAAAAATATTAAAAATTGAGAAAGTGGCATGGAAAGAGATAAAAATAAACAAGCAAAGAAATACTGTCTTCAACTTCATGTAAGTGTCCATCAGTGCCTCCAAAACAGATTTTTACTCAGTTCAGCACTTTGGCAAGAGACCCTTGTCACCTAGCATCCTTGACGTAAAATAACCCCACCCTGGCCCGTTCAGCAGACTCCACTCAGAGGCTGGCATGTACAGCCCACTGCATGGTAGCTGAGTGGTTTGTGAAGTGAAAAAAAAAGCAAAATTTTAAGCATTTCCACTTATTCATGAGTATTAATGACCTCAATCAACTAAAACATATAAAACAAACCACAGAAGGTGAAAATATTAAAAACCATTAGTTGTGCCAGTTTGAATCCTTATGAGGGAATGACGCAGCGCTCAGGCCCTTCGACAGACTCTCTAAGGCAGCAGTTCTCGGAATGTGGTGCTGGGACTTCTAGGGGTCCCTGAGACATTTCTGGAGCATTCTTACGGTCAAAACTATTTTCACGATAATACCAAGACAATACTTTCCACTCTCATTGTCTCCCGAGTGTATAGTTCCAAATGCCAAAGGCTACATAACACGTCTAATAGCAAATTTAATACAGAAGGAGACGTGAGAATCTGCCTTCTGTTAAGGCAGTTCATTAAAGAGATTTGCAAAACTGTGAAACAATGCCACTCTTCTTGCTGAATTTTTGTTTGTGGAAAATAGTTACTTTCATAAAAATACATCACTGATGCTAACATGTAGTGGGTTTATTATAATAATTATTTCTAAATAAACTGATTAAATATTTTTAAAATGTCAGTTTTAATTTCCAACATGATTAATGAAGAGAACAGTAATCCATATAAAGACGCTATTTGGTGTCCTCAATTATTTTTAAGTGTAAAGACCAAAAACCTTAAAAACCACTGCTTTAAGTCTCCTCGGGAATGCTAACCCAGGATACTCATTAGGCAACTTTACTAGTGAGAGGAGTCTCTGTCTTTTAAAAGGTCATATGCTTGAGTAGAGTGTGGTTTCTCCTCTCTCTTGGCTCCTGTATTTAGAAAGAAATTATCGTAAGCCACTCTTATTCGAAACCGGGGGTCACTGGTTCTTAACACTTTCTTGGGTATGTCAATTATATAACTGGATGAAAGAAGTGTTTTGAATAAAAGTGGTCTTACGCATCTGTCATTCAACAAACATTTAATGAGTATCCACACAGTAAAGTTATGTTACTATGAAAATTAGAAATCCAATTTAAAACTTACATAAAGGTCTGTCTTTCCTTCCTGTGAAAAATAAGTCATTGTCTAAAAATTCTGGACGTATTTAAGAAAAATTAAAAATAACTAGTTACAAACCTCACAGAGCTTCCCATGGGACATTAATGCATTAATAGGCAGCATACAGAAAATTTTCTTGGTAACCTGGCTGTAGTTCTTGACCTTTTTATTTGTGTCTTATAATTCCTCATCTCTTGCATTCAATGTCCACACAGTTTAATAGCTGTAGACTGTTACTGGATTACACAGCATATATATTTATTGTTTAATGCTAAAGTAACTCAAATAACATGTAGAAGGAAACCCTGAGGATCTGAAAATGTCTTCCTCCTCAAAAAGTATGTAAGAATTATTAGTGGTTCTAGGTCTTTTGTTCAGCTTTTCTCCCCCATATTATTTGATTTTATTGAATATAGATCTCTTCCATATGTTATACAGGCTAGAATATTATATAGTAATATATAATATCAACTCTTTAAAAAATTAAATATATACAGAAAAGCACAAAGAGTAATAAACTCCCACAATTGACATTAACATTTTAAACATTTAACACTTAACGTTACTGTTAACGTTTTGTTTTTTAAGATATAAATCTCATTTTATTCCCCCCAAAAGGAACAACCATTATCTTGAGGTTAGTTCATTTCAAATACTTTATATGTACACACACACACACACACACACACACACACACACAAACCGAAAAGCAAGCGTTCCCCTATATGTTTTCTAGCTTTCTACTGTTTTCTAACAGTACCATAATGTACTGGGTTGAATAGTGTCCTCCAAAAGTCATGCCACCCAAAATCTGTGAATGTGACCTCTTTTGGAAATAGGTTCTTTGTAGATACAAACAAGTTAAGATGAAATCATACTGGATTAGGGTGGCCCCAAATCCTGTATGACTGGTGCCCTTATCAGAGAAGAGGAAAGACAAACAAGCACAGGAGGAAAGGCCATGTGATGACAGACGCAGAGGTTGGATGCAGCTTTCAAACCAAAGAAAGCCAAGGACTGAGGACCAGAGGCAAGGAAGAGGCTAGGAATCACCCCCCTAGATCCTTCAGAGAGAGCATGCCCCGCAAATGCCTTGCCTCTGGATTTACAGTTTCCAGAATGGCAACAATCCGTTTCTGTTGTTTTAAGCTACCCAGTTTATTAGGGCAGCACTAGTAAACTGATACACTTAAATCATTGTTCGCATCTTAATTTGTTTACTCAAGATGTTTTTGCAACTCCTCTATATTGATACATGTAAGAATTAATATTCACCACATTTGCCAGTCTGATAGTACTCTTTTTTTTTTAATGAACTACTTCTATACTAGTTAGTTAGTAAATAGCTGCTGCCCCAAGCAACTCCCTGGGGACCTCCTCATGGTTTGGCAATTAACGCACAGCAGAGAACAGAGGACTCTGGTCAACAGCCATTCTTACTGGGTGACTTTGGTGCCATACCAGTTAAACAGTTGAAAATCGTCTCTACTTCATTCCACCCAAGCACTGTATTGTAGGCCAATAGGCCACATTTTTTTATCCATTCCTCTATTACGGAAATTTAGGTTATTCCCAGTTTTCTCCCAACTACAGGTAATGTTACAACATAGATCCTTGCCCTCTCTATCCAAGATCTTACCATATTAAACTCAGAAACCGGGGAGTCCTCGCTCTCCATACTCTTAATATTCGGACATTAATTACCTAAAGTCAAGAATCAAACAGATTTTGAAAACAAAAATATCTGTAAAATACCTGCTTTAAGCTACCCAGCTGGTGGCACTTACGACTTCATAAGCACATCTACAACAGTCTGTCAGAAAGCAGAATCACTAAGCCACTGAACAACTCCTTCTAAAAAAATACGTGCATTTGGTCCTCTATTAACTAAAAAAGCACAGGGCACCAGTGTCCAACAGTCACACTAGCCACAAGTGGGGATTTAAATTAAAATTAAAATTCAGTAAGATTAAAAATCCAGTTCCTCAGTCACACTAGCCACATTTCAAGTGCTACCATATCAGACAGCGAGTGCAGCTACAGGAGATTTCTGTCATCGGAGAAAATCTGATTGGAGAGCCTGGTGGAGAGAGCACACCACCGCTGTAGCCAGCATCCAGTCTTAGCAAACGTGAACATGTCTGCTTCTGCAGCACCTAGAGCCCTCTCGCCACTCCTCCCCCATCCCACTGCCTCACCTCAAATAACCACTCTACTACTCATTTGGGGACTTCATTACCAGGAATATTTTTGAATTTATTATTATCAAAATATTTTATTGTGTATTATTATCAATACATGTATCATTTATTATCAATACATATTTTACTTTTTATTATTACTAATACATATGTAATTTATTACTATTGACACACATGTACTTATTTTATCAGTACATATACATGTTCCCAATATGTATCTATTTTATTCACTGTAGCTGTTCTGCAGTATATTTCATTTATGTTACCGGCTATTTGTGATTTCTGAACACTACAGACAATACTACAGTGAACATTCCTTCAAATGTGTTCCTATGAATCTATGAAAAAGTTCTTCCTAGGACTCAACCAGGAAATGGATGTGCTGGGAGGCAGAGTATCTACTTCTGAAGGTAATCTGAGGAATGTGAGAGGCCAAATTCTCAGACTGGTTCTACCATTTATGCTGTCACTACCAGCATGTCTCTTTCTCTATATTCTCACCTGATATAAGAGATGTAATTTTTGCCAATCTGAGGAGTACAAAATATTTCACAGTTATCTTAATTAGCATGATCCTGAGGAACTTTCTTCAAAAATGCTGACCAGTCAATCAGGTTAACTAAATTCTTTTGAATTTACCTATTTTCTATTTCCATGTTAATAAAACAGTCTTACATAATAAAGTTTTATAACTAGTGTGTCTGGTAGGCCAAGTAACTCCACAATGAATTGCTTCAAAAACTTTCTAGGCTTTTTGCTTTTCCCAGATTCCTGGGATTAGCTTCTCAAGTCTCACAAAACACTGTTGAGATTTTGATCAGATGAACATAGTGATGAGTCTGGAGGCAAAATTAACAACTTTATGACACTGAGTCTTCCCATCTGTGAACATGGTATCTCTCTCCATTTATTAAATCATATTTAATATCTTTCATTTAGGTAATTTATATTATTAATACTGTACTTCTTTTAGATTGATTGCTGGGTTCCACTGTAGTTTCATTGCAATTGTAAGAAGTACCTCTATATCACATTTCTTAAGTTACTGATATGCAGAAATAGTAGTTATTTTGTATATTCCTCTTTGATCCAGAAAATCTGCTCAATTTTCCTAATAGTTCTAATATTAGAGTCTTGAATTTTCCATGTAGTCAATCATAATGAGACAGGAAGGAAGGGGGCAGGGCACGGTCATTCAAGGAATGATACAGCAATTAACACCAAAATGGTGGAAGATTCAACCCCCAGTAGGCCTTGAGGCTCAAGATGGCAGGAGATCTGACTTCTAGAAGACCTTGAACTTCATTATACTAGCCCATCGTAACATATTAGCATGGTGAATAACATGCCCACAGGTGCCATGACAGTTCCAAGGATAACCATAAAAGGCCCACAGTCTCTGACAAGTTTCTTCACTACTGGCATATTTCTGGGACAACCAGGTCCTCAGAGATCGAGATCTCAACTTTGGGTGGGTATGTGGAAGCTTCCTAAATTCCTTTCTCCTCCTCTCCGTCAGATTAAGGGTAACATCTACTTTATGCAGTTGCCTTTTTGATATTCTTTAGAGTTGGCAATTTCTCTTATAAGACTAATTAAATACTTCAGGCTTGCAGGCCATATAGTCTCTGTCACCATGATTTGACTCTACTGTTGTAATGTGGGAACAGCTGTGAAAAGCACGTAAACAAACAGGTGTGGCTGCTTTGAAATAAAACTTTATTTACAAAAACAAGCAGCTGCCCTGCAGGACATACTCTGCTGAACCCCTATAATAGACTATTGCTGCTGATGGTAATGATGCCAGATAAGTATGAGTGATTTAGAATAATTCAGTGAATTCATCACTGTGAACTGAGAATTTGATAAGACCACAGCAATGTGGTAGACCAGTAGAATGATACTGATATACAAGAAGTGATTTTTTTCTTATTAAAAATAGAAATTGAGGCAGGTAATGATTTTACACATTACAGTATTTAGGTTTAATGTGAAAATTTATCAATTAAGAAAATGTTGAACATACATATTCAACATCAAAGATACTTTTAATTATTTTAGTAGATAAGAAATTTCAAATTTATCAGCTTGTTTATTATTATACTTTATTTCTCATGTTCAATCTGGTTTGCAGGAGTTACTCTGCCAGATCAATCACTGTCTCTAATTATATATAATCAGCCATTACATTTGCATGGTACCCAAGTGCTTTATGTACTATGGAATTTTTCTACATTTTTTAATGAAACCAGTATCCTAAGACTCATCAACATAATCAAGATACTTTGCTGTAACATAACCTTTGCGTGTATCTTGGTACATATGCACGTGTATGTCATATAGATAGCTAGTAAAACTTAAGGTGTTGGGATATACATGTGCCCAAATTGGGCAGAAATGACAATGAGTTTACCAAAGGACTTGTAACAGTTTAAAACCCTACACGCAGTTCCACACCCTAGCCAAGTTAAGGTGTCATCATCCTTACTGATTTTATTCACCCAGGTAGGAGTACACTGGTACCTCCTTGTGGTTTTAATTTGCAACTCCCTTATTACTAAGTTTTTAAAACACTTTTTAATATGTTTATTGACAATATCACCGGACATTAGGTAACGAAAACTCTAACCAAAATGAGATACCGGAATGTATTTCACGGACAACTAGGTCCACGGCGGATGATGCCATGTAGAGAACTCTGTAGAAATATTTGACTTACTCATTTTTACTATTACATATGGAAAGGAAAAGGACAAAAATAAACAGATCAACAAGAAAGTCAGACTCCAGAGGAAAAAACCAATTTGTTTAAATACTTGAATTAGACATGTCATCTAGAATATCCTGAAATCCTCATGGAACCTACTTGAATATGAACTGAACCTAATGCCTTCCCAAAGTTACCATCCCTGTTTTGGCAGTCAGTAAATTTTAATTTTAATGCAAAATCCTGTGCTAAACTTAAAGTTACTTCATTACCAAGTACAGTAATACAAAAGTACAGAAAACAACATAATAAAAAGTATAGCCACCTTGGAATTTTGTCAAATCTTAACATTTTTGTCAGATATGCTTCAAAGTTTTGTGTGATGACTTGTACTTTTGTTTTTGCTCCTGTTTAAGTGAATGGAATATCACAGAGCTTGGGGACACCTCACTGTGTACCCCTCCCCATTTTCATTCTCCCTTCTTACTCTGACATAGCCAGCATCCTGTTTTATTTTGCAGGTACTAAACATTTTCAGTATTATAAACAGTGCTGTACATGACCATCAGTAAGCATGTCCTCTCTATGTAAATGTGCAAGAGTCTTCCTAGACAACCTTGGAGTGAAATGCTGATTTGTGGAGTATATACAGCTTCAATTTTACCCATATTTCTTAAAACTAAACACAAACACACCTGTCTTACAACCCAAAACTTCTATTTGTAGGTATATGCCCAAAAAGATGAGTGCATATGTCCATCAAAATAGATGTTCAAAAATGCACACAGCGGCTTTAGCAAAAACAGCCCCAACGCAGAAAAAAAAAAAAAAATATCCACCAAGAAGAGAATGAATAAACATACTGTAGCATAGTCATAAAATGGAATAGCACCTAGCAATAGAAAAGAACTAATGATGGAGTTTAACATGAGTGAATTTCAGCAATACTATGTTGAGTGAAAAAAGACAAAATAAAAGAGAACACACTAATT
The DNA here is from genome assembly GCF_009834535.1 of Camelus ferus. Taxonomy (NCBI): domain Eukaryota; kingdom Metazoa; phylum Chordata; class Mammalia; order Artiodactyla; family Camelidae; genus Camelus; species Camelus ferus. Next base: position 15,570,207 of record NC_045725.1, read on the forward strand.
TCATTTCCTAATACCCAGCGATGTATTTCTCACGTACTTTTCCTGTGTACTTTTCATATCTTCTTTCATGAAGTATTTTTCCAAATTTATCCCCATTGTTTTAAATTATATTTTTATGTTAAACTAATTGTATTTTAAGAAAAATGCAGAGTGATCCCACGTACTCTACTTATTTCCCCCTAGCAACAGCTGTAATTCAAGGAGAGACAAAACTTTTCTATTAGGAGTGAAGTCAGAATAGTAGTTAACTCTGGCTGGTGTGAGGTATTGACAAGAATAAGGCAAAACTCTGGTTGGTGTGAGGTATTGACAAGAATAAGTCTTCTATTATGCCAGAAATGTTCAACAACTTGACGTGGGTAGTAGTAACACTGGTATATACACATACATATACGCAGAAACTCATAAATTGTACCTTTCAAATTTGTGCACTTTCTAGTTTATATTTCAATTTTAAAATGCTTTTAAAAAATCACATTTTTTAAATTCTTTATCAGAAGAAATACAAATTTTTTTTTTAAACTATGTTGGTGCAAATGTTTTCTCTCATGGTAGTTTACTAAACACAAGAATCAAAAAATTTCTATTTTATCCTCTTTCTACAGTGTCAAGATTCCTTAAACCTTGGTTGAATGATGGTTACACTATACAAAAGGCAAAAATAGTTTCAATGAAACAGTAGAGAAGAGTAAAGATGACTCGAAAGCCCTATTGAAGACAAGAAGAAAAGAAAGTGTTTGTATCCACGGAACAGTGAAACCCTTAGCCCTGTCCCCCACCAAACCCCCACACTAGACTGGAAGAATCCTTTCTGAGAAACTGATCACCCCAAAAGAAAAGGCCTACAGAGAGTAGGATGCCCAGAGAAATAAGACTATGTAGAGCACATTATATTGATTAAGTCCTGCCCACACACAGAATTTCCAATCAACATTTTAGTGTGTGCTCCTAAATACAAACAAATAAGCAAGAATCACCACACATCTGAGGAAAGCCCCAATGCGGACTAAGACTGGAGCCAAAGAAAAAAATGAGATGGAGAAAATATGCTATATGTTTTAATAGCTTTAGAGGGGATTCTCGGTTCTGTTGAAGCATTGCAAGTTGCATTAGTGATTGGTACATGAATATAAAACAGGGCAATGATGTGCTAGAGAAAATTTAAAACATGTACAAGAAAGGAAATGCAATTATCACACACCCCATCTGAGCTAAGAATAAGTTAACAAAATCATAATAATGTAAAAGCTGAGTTAACCAAAAATGATAAGATGAAAGGAGGAAAAAGTCTACATATTGGAAAGGGATCTGGGAATTTCAGAGGAAACATGCAAGATGAGCAGGAAGGAGAGCTAATGACTTACATTTCAGCTTAGGAAGAGAACAGTTAATATATCTAAATCTGAAAATTAAGAAATAACAATATAGGTATGTTATTTATAAACATGGACAGAGCTGAAAGCATTTGTCTTTGGGGAGTGCAAATCAGGGATGGGGCAGACATGGGGCCTTGCTATTTTTCATTAAAAGCTAGTACTTCTATGTAAGTTTTAAAACTATGTGCATGTGTTACTTGATACAAAGAAAATACCAAAGAGGAAGATAAAATCAGTTTGGGAATGGAACTCACCAACAGGACTGAAATGTAAACAGCTGACTTACATTATTTTTTAAAATATAAATAATTTTTCAGTCTTCTCTTTATTCCCTATTCTCTCACTCATTTTATATAAAAAGGAGCAAACCTGCTGGACAATTTCTGCCACAACTAAAAAGTGGAAATGGAGAGGAAAAATGAACTCAGTGCAGTTAAAAACATTTCTATCAATCACTACGGAAACCACTTTCAGTTTTTATAATAGCTCATAGTCATTCAGGGAAAAAAAAAAACAAAGCACCACTTCATAAATCTGAAGACAGACACACCATCTCTAAGTCAGGTCCCTGCAGAAACAACTACCAGAGGGAAGAGAAGGAAGGGCACTAAGGGTAGCAAACCTTACAGAGTGACATCTCTGTTCTACAGCTCGGAAACTCTCACCACAGTAAAGGCAACTTACCACTTCGTGAATGGATCTGTTGAAGCCATCATCTTCTGTGAGGATCAACAATATTATAAGAGCCATATACACATGGTGTGAATTTCTTTCTTCCACATGATACAGAATCTCAAGAATTGGTAAAACCTAGCAAATAAAAATTTTAATTTACTATTTCACTTTATTATAAAACCAATGTTTTAAACCTCTGTGTTTTATTACGTACCCTTCGCTTTAATTTCATAGTTGGATATTTCTTTAGAGGGAAAAATCCCCACACAAACCAGTCTGTGATTGAGAAGTACTTTCCGTATGTATAGCTAAGGTACCAGCAGAGAAAATCATCCCCCTCTGTGAAGATCTGCTGCCACGGTAAGCCTGGGTTTACAGAGACCATTTAGGCTCATTCATGGTCAATACCTGACACTGAATAGAGGCAAGTGGGCCTCCAGCCTGGCAGGAACCTACACGATGAAGCGCTCTTAGAAACACTGTAATTACGTCAAACACCATCTGTTTAACAGCAAAGATTGTGGAATAAAACTACTGTTAACAACTACAAAATCAGCACAGTAAATTTCCAACCAGTAACTTATTTTTTAATCATTGCCTCAACAAACCATAGAAGAAAGACAAGGACATGGAAGGACATCAGTTAAGACATATAAAAGTAACCTATGCAAGAAATTAAAAACAAAACAAATATACAAACCCCGCCGCACCCCTTCCCACAGAAAGAATCCCAAAATAAAATCTTTTAACTTTTCCCTGTTAAGTCATCATATACAGACTGTTCTTCTGCATGATCTTATGTACCAACATCCTTACCATAAACAAGCCTTCCTTTACAAGCTTTTAGTCACATAATAAGCAGTAAACTGTTACACTCAATTTTGCTATTTAAGCCAATGTTTTTTCCCACATCACATTTTTTTTAGTGTCACTTTGACATGGAATATGCTCTTCAAATAAATTCTAATATTCCATGTTTACTCATTATTTTCATCTTTTTTTTTCATTATTTTCATCTTTAATGCTGAAAAAATAGCCACCAAATTCCTGGTGAATTCTATCTATCACCCTGTAAAAACTGATGCAGCAGGGACATTCCTGATGCCACCAGCAAGCTGCTGGCTAGTTTAGAGATGTTCAGAGTTTTATTAATGCATGAATAGGCCAATGTATCAATATATTATATGTTTCAAGTATAATATTAACACCTTACTGAAGTAGCTTACTTTTCATAGAAACATTTTTGTTTACACATTAGTTATAATGGAAATCAATGATTGCCCACAGGTGTTTTTATCTATGAGCAAAAATATGGAACTAGTTTCACTCACACAGTGAAGGATAAAGTGCATTTATGTGATGTCTGGCAGTGGTATCTTAAAATAACTGTAACACTCCAGGAATTGAATTCAGACAGCCTTATAGTCTAAGCCCGTTGAAGGGATTGGACACTTGGGAAACTGAGTTGAAAAATCACCCTTCCTTCTAGCCACGCTCCTCAGGAATATGCTGCAACTGTGACAAGGCTACTTGAACATGGTGGGCGGGCACTTGGCAGCAGAAAGGAATCAAGAGGGTATGAAAATTTTCCTGAGATTGGCAGCCAGTGCTTCTTGCAGGACTTGGTCCAGGCTGAATCATGGGCAGTGGGTGGCTTTTAAGGACTAAAAGGACAGGGAAGCCTGTCGTGCTGCTGTGTTCCCCTGCTCTGCTCTGTGACACCATCTCTACGCGCACTGTCTCCTACACTGTGAAACTACACCTCTGCCTCTGTCTGGTGGCATCTCCCCATCAATCTCTCGACCATCACCTCTGCAACCTGTCAAACACAAAGCCTCTTGGGAAAATAAAATACTCTTCAGAATATTATAAAATAAAGAAACCATGTTTAGTATGCTACTTACAAGATTTTCCATATCTGTGCGAGCCAACACGTATGTTCTAATATTACTGTTCTGATGGAGCAATGTATACAAAAGGAGAGTTGCTTGATCAGATGTCTGTTGTTCACACAGGGCCATGTACAAACTGTTAAAGTTAATCTGGAAAGCATGTGGAATTGATGAGGGGAAAGGACTGGTATCTGGAATATAGAAAACACAAAAATTTTAAAATATTATGTCAGTATTTTCTAGACTGTGCCTTATATAAATAATAAAAACACCATTAATTAATACAGTTCAATTGTCATTAATTCTGTGTAAGTTGCTATGTTTCAGATTCAAAATTTCTATTTATACTGTAAATTTTACCTTAAAAAGAACTAAGCTACTATAAAACATGACTACAGTTTGATAACATGGTATTTATAATTGAAATCTGCTAAGAAAGCAGAACTGAAATGTTTTCATACACACACACACAAAAACCCCAAAAACAAAAGAAACAAAACCTCCAAGCTAACCTAAACTGGGACACTTCACTTCTCTGTACTATCACCACACCTTTCCAATGAATATAGATATAAGAGTAAAAGCCGTGTAACAGTGACTTATTTTTTTTAAAAACCAAATATAAAAAAAACTAAACTAAGTCATGACTTCATTACTACTTTTGCATTAATATAGCTGGATTAAATCACCAATAAAAATATGAGCTTAAATAAACACAGCTATGGGCCTAGGCAAAAGGCCTTCAAATACATACAATTTGACCACGACACTGAGATCTGTTTTGTCACCAAAACTAAATGACCACCAGTCCTGAATAAAAATATCCAGAGATAAACAAAATTCTCTTATAAGATAGAGGTAAAAAGAAAAAACTGCCTTGAAGCTAAGTTAATTTTTTTTTCAAATGAATGATCATGGCTGAAGTAGTCACCAATGTCATTCCCTCATTTATGAAGAAAACGGCTAGGAATACAACATATAATTTATGTAGTTTTTTTTCATCTTTTCTTTTCTTTCCTTTTTTTTTTTTTTTTTTTGGTGGGGCGGTAATTAACAACTATCAGAAAACTTCTATAACATTTTTGTTTAAAGGAGAACCTAAAACTAATTGACTACAACTGCTAAGAAACTTTTTTTTTTTAAGTAGAAACACTGGAATGATGAAAAGCATAAATTACAATCTATGTAGGGAACATTTTTGATATTCCAAAACTGACATAGCCCCTTTCCTAAAGTTTACTGGATTTGCTTAAAAACTGAAGCAAGCAAGGTTAGGAAGTCAAAATAAGAGGTAAAGATAGGTCAACTGACATAGAGAAAATTAGTCTCATCAGATAAAACACCGGAACATAGCAGCACAAAGAGCTGGTATTTCCTGCTTTAATATTACCAGAAGCCATGCTCTTATGGAGAAGAAATGTGTGCCAACAAAATCTTTGCTAGCACAGTTCCATTCCTCTCAGATGTTCCTTTCTGACCTTTACATTTGTGAAAAGAATGCATCTAAAAAATGTCTGCTACTTTACTACGAAGTGCCCTCACTTTTCCTTCCACATTTAGAACATAGGTTACTTTTTTAATCCAACACTGTATTTTTGACACTTAGAAAAATAATTATTTTCTGAGACTGACTTCATCTTTTTGCAAGGGATGGCAAAAGGAAATGCTGGATGTATCTGGAGTAGGCAAATTTTACAGAATCTACAGAAGACTCAGTGGAGGAAGATTCTAGACACACTATACCTCTTCACAATGGAAGAAGCACATATTCACCAACCTGTACTATACATGACTCCAAATGAAATTCGTATATATCCACAACATCTATACATGACTAGCTAGTAAGTGCTGTGAAACGGTCATTATACTGATGGCTTTATGTCTATTACCCCTTATTTGACCCATACAACAACCACGCCATTACTCTGACCATTTTACAATGGATGAAACAGGCTTAGAGAGATTAAGTAACTGAGTAAAACACAGATCAGCTTCTGTTGTTTTCACTGCATTATACTATTTCTTACAATTGTAGCAATAATTTAGTGAGGCTGTCCTATGATAAATGCTCATTTAATTCTTACAAGAACCCTCTGAGGTAGAGGTTATAATCCTCGCTTCACAAATAAGGAAACTAGTATTTAAAGAATAAAATCTGGGATATGAACCCAGGTCAATCTAACCCTGGAGTCAGTGTTCTAAATCACTGTATTACATATCCTCCCAAAACATGACCATCCCAAGAAGATCCAAACTTAGTATCATTTGGCCAGAGCAGCACAGGTAACAACAGCAGATATCAAGTTCTGAGCTCCTGCTACACTGAGAAATATGGGCTAGTCATTTTAAAACCTTCCCTTGTTTGGGACTTATACAAATACTATTAGGTGATAGTATGTCCATTTTAACAGAAAAAGCCATCGAGGCTTACTGAGATGACACAAGCTGTGAGAGGACTCACAGCTCTGAAGTGACAGAAGTACGGCATGAACTCAGGTCAGCTTGACTCCAAAACTTAACCCTTAAGCCACACTGCCACCAAGAAGAGTATAGGAATGAGAAGATAAAATACTATTAGATCCATAAGTTTTCATTTCTTATGTATCAAATTGTTTTAGAGACTCATATTCCCCTGCAAATAATACTGTGAGAATTGGCAAAGCCACGGCTAACTGGCACGCTCATCCACTGTGTGCAAGACATGTTTATTAGAACAGCTCGGGAAAGGAAGAAAGTAAAGAGCACCAGAAGCCTTAAAAATGTTCCTATCCAATAACCGCACTTCTTACCCATCTTAATTATATTAGTGTTGGATGTATCTGGAAAATCTAGGTACCATATTAATCTTGCTTTTAGAGTGTAACCGTTTGATAAGTGATCACTGTTTCCACATGGCACTATCTGCCCAGACTCTACTTCAGGGGCTGGCAAATTACAGCCCACAGGCGGCCCACCACCTGTTTTGGAAAGAAAGTTCTACTGGAACCCAGCCATGCTCATTTGCTTATGTACTACCTATGCTGCTTTTGTGCTACAGAGGCAGATAAGAGGTGGTGACAGAGACCACATGGCCCTGCAAAGCCACCTGCCCCTCTGCAGAAAAGTGTGCTGAGTTCTGCTCTTATTTTTAGTTCTATAAAACTCTACCTGGAATATAGGCTTTAAATAAAAAATTTCAAACAACTTATCATTTCAAGTTTTCCAATTAATTCCTCTCCCTAATAGGTGGGGCAGGTGGATCCAAATTCAGCACATGCTGGCTTGGTTATCTCTGAAAGAACTGTAAACATAAACATAAATATAAAATAAAGAACCAGAGCCCTCCTAAGACACACTTGATCTTCCTGAGAATAGGGACGTAAAATTTAAGTTTTACTCTTTAATCAATATGAAAATACACAATTTGACAGTCCCCTTCACAACTGAAAGAAAATAAACAATATGGAGTAAACAATACCCTCTTTCCTCATTAGAAAGAATATTCAGAGAAAAAAAAATACCACAAACCTTGCGTATTCTTAAAGGACATGATGGCCTGCCTGTAGGGGTTTGGGGCGTCTGCAGCATCGGTCAGGTTGGCCAGCACCAGCAGAAGCAGGAGACTCTGATTGGCCAGCGGGGAAGAAAGTTCTGGAGCGGCAGCCGCTTTGTTGCCCACGCCACCCAGTGTGAAGACAGTCCAGAGTCCAGCTTGAGAAGAAAACACACAGTTCAGATGTGCTGGGACTAGCAAGAGGAATCTATTTCGGTGCAAAATTCTACACTTTCTCATATTTTAAAGTTTGAAATAACACTCTTTTTCAATTATGCAAGTTAAACAAGTCCATAATTTGGAAATTCTCAGGCCCAAGACTATAAACTGTTTAAAGACTATCATTCCTTATTCCCACAATTCCACTTCCCGTAAGTAATCAAAATAACATTTACTTTCTTACATATCTTTCCTGATTTTTCTTTACATATGAAAACACATACATATTTATAAGAAAATTTCATGTACAACTTTATACCAATATATTTGAAAACCTAAGCAAAATATTAAAATATCCAGGAAAATGCAAAATATCAAAATTGGCCAAAGAAGATGAACTCCTGAGTGGATAAATAACCTCAGAAGAATGGAAACAAGAGTCAAGGAGCTAACCTTAAAAACAAACCAAGTCCAGATTTTTTTTTTACAAATAAGTCTACCAAACCCTCAAAGTACAGATAATTCTCATATCATACATGCAGTTCCGAAGTACAGAACCCAAATCCTATCTATAGGACTCATTTGACAAGGCCAGAAAAATTTCCTTGATATAGAAACTGAGTAAATAATGCATTTAAAACAAAAGAGAGAAATGAATAGAGATTCTGAGATAACCTAAATCAAACAGAAGCATGGTGAACTCCTGTAGAAAAGTTTGTTATAAGAATAAATGAATCATGATCAAGAAGGTTTTGTCTCTGAAATGCAAGAATCATTCACCATTTAAAAAAAAAAACCTATTATTTCTCTTCATTTAAAAAATATGGAAGAAAACAAAATGTGGTCACTTCAATATATGCCAATTTTTTAAAAAATTAAACTTAAAACCTATTCTTAATTAAAAGAAGAAAAAATCTTACAAACTAGAAATGGAAAGAAATCTCTTAGGCTTCTAAAGTCTATCTAATAAGAAATCCACAATGGTCAAACATTGGAAGGACTCCCATTAATCAGCACTGTACTATGGGAGCTCCAAACAGAAGCATTAAGGCAAGGGGAAAAAAAAGATCAAAAAAAAATTTGTTATTTGCAAGTAATACTGCACTGTCCAATACAGTAGCCACTAGCCACTGTGGATACTGAGCACTTGAAATGTAGCTAGTCCAAAGTGCACTGTGCTCCAAGTATAAAACACACAGTGAATTCTGAAGACTTAATATAAAAAAAGTTAAAATCTCTCACTATTTTTTAATATCAATTACATGTTGAAATTATGACATTTTGGATACACTGCATTAAAGTGTATTATTAAAATAAATTTCACCTGTTTCTTTTTACTTTTTAAATATGACTACCAGAAAATTTTAAATTATATATGTGGTTTGCACCTATGACTCCCATTATAGTTCTACTGGACAGAGCTACTCAAGAACATCAAGAGAATCAACTGACATACTATTAGGACTAATAGATTTTGTTACAATTCTACAGCTAAAAAAATCAACATATAAAAAATCAAAACCCTGTCTATATATAAGCAATAATATTAGAAAGTCCGATCACAAGAGCAACAAATCCAATAAAATATTCAGGAAGAAACACAGAAGAAAGGTGTAAGACGTTCAGGCAGACAACCATAGAACTTGAGACTGAAGGTCATATGAGATCTGAATTAATAAAAAGGTACAACAAATTTCGGGACAAAAAGACTCAATACCACAAAACTGCCTCTAAGTTAATCTAAAACTCAGTATAATCACTGTCAAAATACCAAGAAGAATTTATGTAATATTTTATAATATAGTGTAAATAAATTGTTGCTGGATATGAAAATACATAAGAAAAAACTTTTGAGGACTAATCTGAGGAGAAATCCTCCCAATCAAACAGCAAAATTTTTATAAAGCTATAGTCATTGAAAATTGTGATATGGAAGCAGACTAGACCAATAGTTCAATGGGACAGAAATGGCTTCAGAAACAAACCAACATGAGTTTGAGAACTGATCTTATGATATGGATAGTATTCCACATCAGTGAGAAAAAAATTCTATAAATGTCTTTGGGACAATAAAATTTAATCATTTCCCAGAATTTAATTATAGAAGTGTATGTATGAATCCTTGAATTGAGAAAACATTATGCAAGAAAAAATTCAAGATGTAAAGAATAATAATGAGTACTTAAAATTTAAATACTTTTATGTGGTGAAATATATCATTAACAAGACAAGTGAGAAAGGAGGGAAGAAATTAGCAACATATAAACCAGAAAGACTATTTTTTTAAAAAGACCTCCTGCAAATCAGGAGGAGAAAGAAAGCTAATACCCAAAATAAACATGGACAACAGAATCCAAAGCAATAAAGATGAAATCAATTAATATGATAATGAGATCATCCTTGAGAACAGAAATATGTTAAGATACATAATACCTCGTATTGGTATAGAAAATTACTAACAATAACGAGATCAAAGTGGTACCAGAGTTTGGGAAGATATTTGGCAGTTCTCACTGAAATGCACATTCCCATCAATATAGCATTTTTTTTCTTATACTAGAAGATACTTGAACAGTTATACAGAGATGCATATATAGGAATTTTTATTGTAATATTACGTATGATTATTAGATAATAAAAACAAAGCAGATGCTCACCAGCAGCAAAACGTTACATAAGCTACAGTTAATCTATACTCAGGAATATAATATAAAGAGGCAGATATCTGTTTATTAACAAGGAAATCTCTCTAAGGTATACTGCTAAGTAAAAAAGGCAAGTTGCATAAAAATGGACGTAAGAATTTAAAAAACCAAAGCCATATATGTATGTGTATGTGTGGGTTTTTGTATATAAATATATTTTTTTAAAAAAAAAACAGGAAGAACAAAATACATATCATATTGGTAACAGAAATTACCTCTGGTGTGGGATTCATGGAGGACTTTTGCTTTTTTGTATAGTTAAATTATTTGCAATTGGAATATACTCATTTATTTCATTAAAAATAAATGTAAAATAATAAAATTAAAATAATAGAACAAGAGGGGAGGGTATAGCTCAAGTGGTAGAGCACATGCTTAGCATGCACAAGGTCCTGGGTTCAATCCCCAGTACCTCCTCCAAAAAATAAATAAACCTAATTACCTCCCCCACCAAAGTAAATAAATAAATAAAATAATAAAAATAACAGAGCAAAATAGACCCCATCAGTATAAAATTATGTAGGATACTGAAAAAAACCTCACCAGTATATCATGAACTAAAAAAGCAAATCATAAAACAGTATATATACACAAAAATGCCCCATTTGGTTTTTTAACAGCTGTAAATATACCTATCTATGCATATTAATGCACTACATGTACCTGGAGGTGCACTGCTGACATTGGTTACCTCTGATTGTGGAGAACAGGAGGGGTAAAGGTGGCTTAAAGGAGTCTCCCGTTGTGTTAAGGGTTTACTGTTTGACTCTTTTACAACATAGATATATTCAAGTATAACTTAAGCAATTAAACAACAATAAGGAAGGAAGTGAGGGAAGAAAGAAAATTCCTGGTCGCCAACCCCAGAAAGTGTGATGTAATACACATTCGGGCTAGGGACACAGCCAAATTATTTTTATTTTTAGAAAGCACCTCCTAGTCATTCTGGATAGTTAACCACCAATGTGTTAACACTGGTTAGATCTGAGACAGTGGCCCTGGGTATGATCTTCCCATCTCTGCACACATCTAATTTTTTCATTACCAATTACAATAGGCAGATGCCATTTTCACAAGAACATCTTTGTTAAGGAAATTAAATGTTTTTTTAAAGAAATTTAAAATGGACAGCAAAATAAGCAAAACTGATTAATTTTTATTTTGTCTGCACTAATATAGGCAGATACTTTTTATTTCTTCTTTATACTACGAACAGTTCAGTGGGAACGTGTTCACTTCTAGTATTTCGTCCATTTTTTACTGAACACACGATATAAAATTATGTCACAGACATCCTATCAATATACCATTTCTTACAGAATTGTAATCCTCAAACTTTTTCTGTGACTTATTGGAATGATTCTATTATTAACTCTTAAGAAGCTGTTATTTGAAATGAGTCATGTGTATGAAACATACATTGTGGGGAATACAGTCATTAACTATGTAATATCTTTGTATGGTGACCAAGATCATAACTGGACTTACTGTGCTGATCATTTTGAAATGTATAGAAATACTAAATCACTACATGTTGTGTAACAGGAATTAACATAGTGTTGTAGGTCAATTATACTTCAAACACAAATAAACAAGAAAACTCACAGAAAAACAGATCAGATTTATGGTTCCCCGAGGCAGGATGGTGATGGAGGGAAGGGCACAGGGAATTGGATGAAGGCAGCCGAAAGGTACAAACTTCCAGTTATAAGATAACTAAGTACAAGATGATAAATATAATTAAAACTACTATATGTTATATGTGAATTGTTAAGAGTATAACCTAAGAGTTCTCATCACAAGGAAAAACTTTTTTTTTTCTATTTCCTTAATTTTGTACCTGTATGGGATGATGGATGTTCACTAAACTTATTGCGGTAATCATTTCATGATGTAAGTAAGTCAACCATTATGCTGTACACCTTAAACTCAAACAGTGCTGTATGTCAATTATAACTCAATAAACCTGGAAGAAAAAAGAAGCTGTTTGGAAGTGGGGATAAATAGCCCTCCTGCTCAAGTTTCAGAGGTCCCTAGAGGAGTATACCGGAAAACATCAAAGCACACCACGTACCTGGTCTAAACCTTCAGTGTAGGTACAAGCAAACGTGAGACCCAGCACAAGAAATTGGCAGGAAGGATTTTTTTTTATAATGTAGGAAAGATTTTAAGATAATTGAGGAAGACAGGAAAAATCTGGATACATAGATAAAATTGATCACCTAATAAGTGATCACTACACATCACAAATTTATTCAAAACAGTGTTCATGATATAGCTGGGAAACTTGAGGCCTTTAATAAGAAAATCAAAATTATATAAGAAAGTACAACCAGTAGCCAAGTACTATGTGCTTTGGGATTGATTTGTTGTTTATCTTAACATTTTTAAACATTTCCAGTCACTTCCTTCCACACACAGTATGATGATAACTGCCTACCCCTATATCTACCACTGTGTGTTCTAGGACCGCAAGCAAAGAAAAACACAATTAGAAAGTTCAATCTGCAACAAAAATAATCAGAAAATGCTCTCCGAGGTAAAATGTAAGTGTTTTTGTTGGATTTTCCTTACAGCTAGCTGCACATCTTCACTATTAAAAGAAATAAGAGTTGACTGTCACTGGACAAATTTCCCAAACAAAATTTTGATTCTCTTTTAACAGAACTTCAACTTTCTCTTTTTTTTTTTTTCACTCCCTTCAAGTTTTTCCAAGAGGGCGGCAAAGCTGCTTCTAATGTCAGACAAATGAACATTCTATTGAGAGGCGATCCCACCCCACTCCCACCCAACACACAGCTCTCCTTCCTTTCTCTGGTAAGTATCACTGCTATGTGGCCTGTCCTTATAGGGAGAAGCAGGGCAGCCTGCCACTGCCTACATTGCAGTTTAAACTGGCCCATGATATTGGACCAGAATTCTTCCAAAAGTTCATTTCTTTTTGCTGATCCAAGCCTCTGATCTATGACCCAAGAATCTTAGTGGAACTGCATTTTCCTGTTGGCAAAAAAAAGTTCCTCTCCACCAGAAAAATAAGGGAAAGTTACAGTATATTTCCTTCTGTTCTAAAAACCAAATTAAGGATGGTCTTCAAAGTTTCTCAATTGTATCCCTCAGGTCCTCCAAGTAAAGGTTTAAAATTAAATTCATCTAACTAAAACTAAAAAAGTACTGAAATTAACTTAAAGAACAAATCTAGTGTTGACGATTAAACTTTGTTAAAGTACTGATTCAAGATCATTTATCTTTAATGATTAAAATGTGAGAAAAATATAAAGTATGACAAACTGAAACATTAATAAAACAAAGAAAAACTCTCATTTAAAAACATTTGAACTCAAAAGTAAACATTAAGACAATGAAATTCAGGTAAATTACTGCTTTTTAAAAATACTACTAAAGATGCCACTTGTCAAACTATAATTGATTTCTTATATATAAAAAATATATTATAAAACACTAATTAGTCAAGCAGAATTGTACAAAAATATATGATACTACACTACACTGTCATCCCATAGTTATAAAAATCTGCTAAAAAGGTCTTATTACTATATTTTGAACCTGTAATATTATAACAAAACAGATATCATAAAGGGATTAAGGAGAAAGCAGGTCAGCTATTACAAATACTTAGAAAATTCTGCTAGAGACAACACAGATACAATCAGTCAATAAATAGGCAGTGAGTGCCTAATTAGGGCTAGGATATATATGCCAGGTAGCAAAAATACAAAGAAGGAAAAATCATACTTTGTTTTTTGAGGAGGTTAGCAGAAAGGGGAAACAAATATTCAAACCAATTTTAACTGCCATAATAATCCAACAAACATACCTAACTCTTAAAACATTAATGCTTTCCCTATATAAGTGTAGTGAAATAAGGGAAGACAGTTTCACCCATAAAGCTACCGAACATCCATTCCAGGGTAAACACTGGGGCAGAACAACTGCCTGACCCCAATATCATGTTTTCTTTCTTCCTTTTGATTAATAAAATGCCCTGGGATTTAGCTGGGCAAAACTACATTTCCCAATCTTTCCTGCAGCAAACTATGGCCATATGACTAAATTCCAGTCAATGGGATGTGACCGGGAGCAGCACATGCAAGTTTTAGGTTACATCATTAAAAGGAAACTATTTTCTCTTTGAATCCTCACCATTCCCATGGCCTAGAACCCAGGTATGATGGTGGGCAGACAGATTTGACTTTGTGCATGAAGATACTACAAAGAGAATGGTAAAACAAAACAGAAGGAACTCTGGTTGACCGGAGGAAGCAAATCTGTCTACACCCCTGGACTAGCTTAGACTCTTATGTGACAGAAATGTAAACTATTAAAAAGCCAAACCAATATCCTAATGCAATTATGTATTATAAAGTTCCAGAATATTATTGCTTGGTTAGAGACCTTTTTTTAAAAAAACAAACAATAATTTTAAAAAATTCTTTGCACATCAAAAAAATTTTAACTTTTTACAATAATTATAGATTCATATGCTCTTGTAAAAAAATGTACTCTTATCCAATTTCCTCTAATGATAACATCTTACAAAACCATAGTACTATATCACAACCAGGATATTGACACTGATACCATCAAAATACAGAACAATTCCATTACCAGTTAGGAACATCTGTATGGGAAAAATATTTGATGATCACTTAACTTCTTTGAAGTTGACTTCTTTTAAGGGTCACATACCAGCCACAGAGGAAACCCACTATCCCCAACTATGTACTAGCTGCCTGGGCACTTACATATACTCAATTCATCATTTAGCAAGGTACTGCTACAGATTAGGCCAAGTGCAAGAAACTGGTCTAGACACTCAGAAACCCAAAGACAATGAGGCCCTGTCCATGGAGTTTACAGTTTGAAAGACAAATGGACATGAAACAGAGAAGCAAATAAATAAACTGCAATGAATTTGCAGAAGAGAAAAAGAACATTACCTAAATGTCAGGGTGATTCTTGAAGAAAAAATAGTTCAGAAATAGCTCAGAAATCAATGAACAGAACTGACCATTGGTTTATATACTTTTTACAAGTTTACAAGTCAACCAAAGAAGCCATTCTACTACCTCCCATTTTTAAAAAATTTTCTTTTATTTCTTTTTCCTATTTTCTTTCTTGCTTATACTCAGCTGTTCTAATATATGAAGCAAAAAAAAAAAAAAAAAAACCTGCTCTCACAGCACTTTGATTACAGCTCTCTCCAGCACTGTATTTACCATAGTCTGACTTTGATTACACTTATGTATGTAACATACGCACAAATCTTCCTGTGGATTCCTTGATGGAAAAGAGCTACATCTTTTTCATGTTTTATATTCCTTAGAGGGCTCCAACTTACAAACTTAATTTGTTCCTTTACTTCAACTTCACTTTGCTTTCTCACTTCAGTTACTCACCAAAGGATAAGGCAAAGTGCAAGAAACTGGATTAAAAGTGTACAATACAGATTTTATATTCGGTATTTTAAAAGGATATAAATAATATAGATTTTATACTTGTTATTTAAAGGAAAAGCATGCTATTTTTAAAGTTCTAAACACAGGTGTCAAAACTTGGCTTTCTTCCTATATTTTAAATTATAGTATTTTAATGCTGATGAGGGTACAAGGAGACAGGTATTTTCAGACACCTGTGGTAGGGCTGTATATGGGTACCATCTTTATGAAGGACAATCAAGCAATGTGCATTACAAGCATTAACAATATGCAAATTATCTGGCCTAGCAAATCCAATCTACAATTTATTCTAAACAATGAATACAAAGATCAAATTAAAGAGCTAACCATCTTAAAACTCAGTCTAAACATACACACCTAAAAATCAAATAAGAGGGAACTGACTGAATTAACTGTGACATATTCATCAACAAAATAGAAAATCAAGCCCATGGTTAGAAATCCAGGCATCTCACCCAGAATGTCAACAAGGTTAACATTTTCCCAGTAGAATGTCACCTAGTTTTTAATATCTAAACTCCCTAGAATATATCACTCAGTTTAATCCTTTTCAACTAATGTTTATAAAATAATCTTTTATATTTATATCTCCAAAACTCAAAACACTTTAAGCAAAATAATGTATTGGGGGAGAGGGGAGATCAAGTTTCATTACAAAGATCATTGGTATGCCAGAACTGAGGAACTATATTCAATATCTTGTAACAAACTATAATGAAAAAGAGTATGTATAACTGAATCACTTTGCTGTACACTAGAAACTAACACAGCATTGTAAACTATACTTCAAAGTAAAGAAAAGTAGATGAACGTCTTAGAAATTGCCAATAACTAAGAAGACATCTTAGTGTCATGCCCTGTGTGTGCCATTCTCTACCACCTGGCACACATACTAAACGTGTTTCCATAAGACCTTTCACACTGAGCCCATGATTTTGCCAAAGGTTATATAATAAGAGGCAAAAGTTGAAAACGTTTTAAAGAGTGAGGGAAAATGACTAAATGGAAGAGAATAGATTACTATTTACAAAACAACCCTTTGTTAATCATCATGTTGATCAGGAAGCCATGTTTTAAGTGTTTTACATAAAAACACACTAGTTTGTTAAACATAGGCATTTACTGTGCTTTAGAACACTGGTTAGATGTTTTGGGTTATTATATACAATTTAAAAATTTTTAAATGGTAAATAGGTTCCAGATCGGTATTTTTAGCAGAATGTCTGATTTCCATGAATAGATTACTGATATTAAGTGGTAGACGTTTGCACTGTGCAACTGTTTTGGAGAGCCAGTAGTTAGGGTTTGACTACAAAGGAACATGAGGGGACTTTTTAAGGTGATGGAAATGTTCAAAATCTTGGTTACATTGGTTTTTACACGACATAATTGTACATACTTGTTAAAACCAATAGAAAGTTAAAAAAAAAAACAAACAAGGTAAATTTTACTGTATATAAATTATATCTCAATAAACATGACTTTATCCTTTCCCTCTCCAAAAACATGTTGGCGTGGATGTGGAGCAGGTGGAACTCTCATATACTCCACACTGAGAGTATAAATTGGTGAAAATCATTTGGAAAATGTTTAATTTTAACCACTATAATTGAATGACGCACAACTAGGCCCTGGCAATTCCCCTAATTACTATACCCAACAAAATGCTTACATATGGACAAAGACATGTACAAAAATGTACACAGCAGCACTATTTTAACAGCCAAAAGTTGGAAATAATCAAATACACATTGCAGTATAAAGGATAAATAAAGTGTGGCCTAGTTTTAAGATGGAATAACATATAATAATAAAAATGAGCAACCTATGCTTCATGCAAAAATATGAGTGAATTTTACAAATAAAAGAAGGAAAACACAAAAGAATACTTAGCATATGATTCCATCTATATAAATTTCAAAACTGGTTTAGAGTGCTGTCATCTGTAGTCAGAACAGTGGTTTCCTCTGCAGTTGGGAGAGGAGAGTAATTAGGAGAGTGTGAGAGAGGTTTCTGGGGTGCTGGAGTTACTGGATCTGACTCGTAATTACATGTATGTTCATTCACTTTATGATAATGAACTGAGCTCCACACTAATTGTACACTTCTCTGTCTGTTTTAAATTACAAGGTTTACCACTAAGAAAAAACAGTATGCATCCCTTTTTGTAAGATGTATATACTATGGTACTCAGAGTGGTTATCTCTGATTACCGGAACTAAAGGTGATCTGTTGTTCTCATTAGAATGCTTTGATTTCTAAAATGATAATGTAAGAGAAACCATAAAATTTGAAAAAAGTTTACATAATATCTTTAGAACAATATTTCTTAAAAGAAATATATTAAAATATCAGTCTATTAAGGAAAATATACCCTAGTTGATATTATATCTTTATTAAAAGGCACAGTCCTCAAGCACCTCTCTATGTAACCAAACTATATGTTAAGAAAACATTTTTTAGCAATTATTTTTTCCATTTTAAAATGAATATAAAACAGCAACAAACACAATCTTGAATCACAGCCAGTCGTACTATAGTGCTAGAAAAGGGGAAGGGTGGGAAGGTCACTAATATTTTCACTTTTTTACATGTGTTTACATTTAAAGCACTCAAGATATCTGGTGACTGCTAGTTCCTAAAACAGCTCTGCGTCAAATTCAATTTTCATAACATAAAACAACATGATATTACTACCCCCAGCCTGTCTCCCAAAAGGAATGCTTTGACCATCTCAAAAAAGAAAAAAACACACCATAAAAGAACTGAAGAAAATGTTTTAAAAACTCATAGCACAGTAAAACATTTTATCCACCTTTGTAGTTTGAAATCTGTCAGAATCTCTGATTTATAATCCAGCATAATATAAGCCATATGAAACTTTTAAAATTCTTATTCCTTTAATTTAAGGATAAAAAATAGAACTATTAAGGAAAAACTGAAAAAAAAATCCACTGAAGTAATTCAATATTTATGAAGATGGCACCTGTTTTCAAAAAGGAAAAGCAATGAAAAGTAACAGAATTAATTTGTCTATGTAAAACTCTAGAATCACACATTCCTAAAATAAACATTTGTGAGAACCTAAGATAAGCCAGGTACTACATTAAAGTGAAAAGTATAAAGGGAAACAAAATGACTAAGAGACCTAGTATCCTCTGAAATAAATCCAATCTCATACCCACATGAAAAGGCATTAGATAAGTTAACTGCAATCCATGCAATAAGAAAGGGGTACTGTCCCTTTGTACTCAGAGGACAGACGGCCCTTTCCTTGAACAAGCCCATAACTGGCTCCCCAAAAACTTCATTCCATCTGTCCCAAGGTTGACTCCTAAAGCAGTGTTTCCAAAAATGTGCACGGACCACTGATGAAGTGAGAGATAGTTAAGCATGGCACTTTTTAAAAATCTTCAAGAGTTACGTATACTAGAAGTAGATGTAACTAGGATGTCAATCTCACGATTTTCAAGGACTTTACCATGTAATATAAGGATACAGTAAATAAAATGCTTACATTTTTGAAAAAAGTGAAGTAAGTAAACTGGAATTCAAGCTGTACTCAGATAAGACAAAAGTCATGGTGCTTGCACAGATGTGGGCAAAGTTGGGGAAATATTCCTACAGGAAAACAAGACAAGTCCTCACATCACAGCTCTGAGCATCTGGCAGTGTACACATCCACAGGAATGCCCCTCTTCAAATCAAAAAAGCCCTGTTCCCACAACATTTTCCCATGATATGTGGTCTCTAACCCCGCAACACCCTGGCCACCCTTCCATCTGCTGGCAATGAGGTATCCTCAACAAAACATAAAATTTAGGTACGTATGTTAATGACAGAAGAGAAATGTAAGTACCTTTCAACAAGCTTTAACCAAATACAACCATTCACTCCTCCTTCAGCTGAGGAAATTCAAAAATGCAGTATGTCACCCCTGTGAAAATTACAGGGCCTTGTTAGGTCTAGAATTTTTCCGGTTACTACAAACCTCTTCTGCCTCCTACACGTGGCTGTATGACTGCATAGCCCTGCCTTGAGTGACTGTCTTCCCTGCTAGACCGGATTTCTTGAGATGAGGGTCTTCCTTTCTTCACCACAGTTTGATTCTTTTGTACCTCGATGATGTAATTTTTGTATTACACTAAATAGGAAAATGAGTAATTTTTCATTCTGCATTTCTGCAGACTTTTACTTTTACATAAAAAGTAAAAATATTCATATGAAATTGTTTACTTTCTCCAAATAAAAATCAGGATTAAAGACTGAATTCCGAAAGAGATTTTGTCAAAAACTTCCTACATTAACACTACTCAAAAACATAAAAACTCAAAAACATAAATAATAAATGTATTAACTTAAATAATATCAAACCAAAAAGAATCAATTTGGAATCTACAAATAAGTTTTGAATAGTAAATCTTAGACTGAGTGCCTCCATTAGCATTCAACTTCCACTTGTGTAAGAGTAAATATAAAGCAAATGACTGTATAAAGTATGTAGCACAGATTTATTCCCATGTTCAGTAATAGTCGTTTTTTCCCTATAGGTCTCCAGCTGTTACTTTTCTGGGAATTAAAAGCTGAGAATCTGTGAGTAACTACTCTTTCGTCGAAAGTGACATTCAAGGAAAGATGGGAATTATTTCTTCCAAAACTCTGACCATTTTAGTTTTAAAATGAATTTTTGAATGCCTTAAAGGCAGCGATAGCAACACCATCTACCATTAAGGACACAAAGAGTAAGGGGCTCAGGGGGCACTAGGAAACTAGAATCTAAGAAATGAGAGGACATCCGAAAATATTTGGAAAAGAGGATTCCAAATTAGTGAGCCCAGAAAGTTCCCAAGACATAAATGAACAGCAAATGAAAGTTTTGGGTACTAAATATGGGATATGCACACAAGAATGAACACTGTAGATCAAATGGTTGGAAAGTACTCATGAGATTGAAGAACTATTCCCAGAACATCCAATACAACCCAACAAGCAGTTAACAGACACACACTAATATTAGTAGTCTCCAAAGTGGGGGAAGAAAGAAACCATTAGAACTTTGTGTTTCATCTAAGAAATATGAAGACACTAAGCCTTAGCAGTATGCATTATCCAGACTGGCACTGGTGCCCACACTCAGGCCACCTGCTGGGAAGTCACATGCCATGCCAGGTACCCTGAACGAAGAGTGTGGGTCCTGCCCGCAACACGGTGACAGAGGCACTGGCTCCTTCCTTCTTTTGCAGCATAATAAGACAGACAGTGGTTTCGTGTGCTTAACTGTATTATCTAGGCTTAACTAAACTGAGTCTCATAAAAATCTACTTTAAAAATAATGGAACCACAAAACTGTTTTAAACTTTCTGGAAAAGAAATCACAGATAGAAAAAAAAATCTGTATTAAAGATTCAAGTACAAGCAAACAGTAGAACCAACCCCTCTAATCTCTATGTCAACTCAGTCATTTTTGTGAGCTCAAAACAAAGACAATGTTCATCAGATCTCTGAAGAAAACTGCCTTCATCCATTACCAACACTCTCTGAAGGGCAGATTTATAGGCACCATTATTAACAATGAACATGGCTATAAATATACACTGTTCCTTGAGACATTAAATAATGATGCCTGAAGCCATTGTGATTAGCAATTGAGTTTAAAAGCTCATCCAGATAACTATAAATAATAATTTTTGTAATATCAAGAATTTTCCTGTATTGGTAATAAACTCAATTGTAAATACTCAAGAATTTTCAATTAATCTTATCTTTTGGAAAATGTCGATTTGAAGATAACTCATAACATACATATTAGCATAACAATGCATTATATAATTTAGAAATCAATTCCCTTAAATCAGGGGGCTTCTTTAAAAGGTTATATTGATGGAATGTAGAATCAATAAAGTGTGAAGACTACAATATTCAAGGGACTGTTGAAGGGAGAGGCAGTGAAAGAAAAGAGAAGAAAAAGAGCAGCTTCTGCCATTTAACAGTGATCTATACAAATTACCACATTTAAATCTCACCAATTCACACATAAAGAAATTAAACTCAGAGAGGCTAGGTTCCTCACTCACATAAGAGCTAAGCAGATTTGCACCCACGTGCCCTGAATCTAAAACAGATGCTCTCACCCACTACCCAGACTGCCTCTTGGGCTCCAAAACAGTAAAGGAGGACCATGGCCTCAGCGAGGTGGCATGCCAAGTTTAAAACTTATCACAGATCAGGTCTTCAGCACCTGAGATGCAACAGGCCTAAATTCAACCTATGTGCCATAAGGAATAGTACTGTATTCTGTGGTTTACAATAGTCTGGCCCAGAATTATCTTGCCAGACAGACTTCTCTCCCACTTTCCAACCTCATCCATAGAACCCTACATGCTTCTGGTTTTTTTCTTTTTGTTTGGATTGCTCTTTTGGCTCTACTACCTTCTGTTCATCTTGGTACTGTATCTGCCTTTCTTTATTTCCCCCTAAGGAACCATCCCTCCTAGGCATTTTGCCCCTTTCTTACAGTGAATAAACATTTACTAAATTGTCTCTTTGGCAGGCGTGCTGAGGTTCTTCAATGAATAAAGTGTTTTCAATATATTCAAGGTGCTCATAATTCTCAGAAGGGAGACAGGCAGGAATGTCTTTATAATACAACGTCCTGAGACTTCTACAGAGTCCTGTGGGGAAGAGAGAGGACTAGCTTTGCTAGGGCACTCCAGGAGAGCTTCCCAAAGAAGGCCGCCTGTCACCTGGGCTGTGAGGGCGAGTGACAGATCTATAGGAGGAGAGGAGGAAGGCATTTCAGTACATGAATGGTATCAGACAAAGCGTGGGTGTACCAGGAGCTCCAGCTGGAGGCGCTGAGTGAGGGAAGACTAGGAAGAGAGGGCAGTGTGTGAGTGTGAGGGCTCGGCCTGCAAGATGGTGCTTCTCAAGGCCGCTCCACTGCCCATTCTGAAGGACCACAGACAGACCAAGAATTCAAGTCCTTTCTGATGATTTTACAAATAAGTAACATACAATCATATACGGTTTATTTTCAGTTCTACCTATGATTAACACTTACCTATTAACTCACTAAATCAGTGATGGGATATTGTATTTTCATTAACTCAGAAAAAAAACAATTACTAGACTTTAGAGGAGATCCTAATAACTAAGTCTCCTATCAAAAAGTCCAGCTGCTGTGCAATGTATGTTTGTGCTGCAAAGCTCCCCGTGAAAACATACGTGCGCATGCAGACACGTGTCACAGGGGTCTGAAACTCCTGCTATTTGGGAGAAGGATGCTCTCTCATTAAAGCAGTACCCATTTTGTTTTGAATTGGTCATGGTATTCAACTGATGCATTTCAAGCTATTTAAGTTATAAATTTCTGTTAAATTAGCTTCAGAATGATCGACTAAGATGACTGTGGGTTCTCTAGTTAACCCTACACAATACAGCGATGCATAACTGTTGAGACCACACTACTCAGGGCCCTTCCCCTACCAGGATACATCCAAACAGCAGGATATAAGGGAAGTTCACAGAGCTCTGAATCTTTCAGGATACTTCCTCTTCAGGCCATGAGGCCAAAAGCCTCACCATAACAAACTGTCAAAAGCTGTAATTAGAAATTATTACCTGCCTTCCCCTAAAGGGTCATCAGGGCTAATTATAACTATGCCTTATATCCCTGTTTACCTTGATTAGCAAAGAGACCTAAAGCTGCATCATACCCTGGCCCAAGGCCATGGGGCTCAGTACATCCCCTAAACTAACACAGTCCCCTAAAGCACTCCCCATCCCAACCATTCTACTGCGCCCTCTGGAACTCAAGTGTTTCATCAGAAAAAAAAATCACCAATATTTTCAAGCTCAACTTCTTTGCTCCTGATCTAACATAAAACCTGGATGTCTCCTGAGGACAGTTCTTCCTTGGAAGCCTTTTTAAGTGGTGACTTTCTTGTTCTCTCTCCACAACCCATGGACCACAGAGAAGCACTACAGCTCCCAAACCACTTGTCCTGACATCCCAGCTCCCCTGACACACCCCATCAGACTGCACTGCACTATGTTCTTGCTGCAGTCATCTGCGGACATCATGTCACTCCTGCTCGCTTGCTAATAATTTGAGCACCTGGTTCACTCACTGTCTTTCGCTCTACAGTACTCCAGTCCTCATTTTTAAAATATCAACATACTCATAGTTAGGCCATCCAAAAATACGGTCTTTATCTGCTTGTTCACGTCCTCTAACTTACCTCAACTACCCATTTCCACGGTCACACCCTCGTTACACATTCTCTTTACTAGCAACTGCACTATTTTGAGTTCATACATTCCACTCTCTGAATACCACCTCTCAGCTTTCCAGGCCATTGCTTATAGTACCCAACTCAATTTTTGACCTAGCTGGCTCTCTCTACCACTTTTTCATTGTCCGTCACCTCCCCTGAGTCCTCACTTCCCTCTTAACCCAGCTAGGATTCAGTGGATCAGCACCAGGATCACTCCCTTTTACTCTCCTTCTCAACTCCCTCACTCCCCTCCGTTCTTCCACCATGCCTGCCAATCAAAACGCCAGCCTTGATTAAATCCAATTCTCCACCTACTCCATGATCCAGAGCAGCTATGCATAACTGAAGAACAACATACAACCATTCCAATTGCTATAAAGTTCATTCCCATATATTTCAAGTGGGCCCTCAGCTCCACCCAGCAATCTTACTATGTTTCTCTAGTCCCCTAAGGCAATTAACTCTCCTACAGTTCTCTCTCTTTCAACTTCCAACACCAATCCCCAATCTTCATGCTTAGCTGACTCTCAAAACAGTCTGTCAGGAACTACCTTGTCTTTCCACTGTAAAATCCACAAACCCATCAGCATCAAATGCGCATATTCCGCTTCTATTCCTGTTATAAAGAAGTGAAATATGTCTTCTCCTACCTTTGGGAATAGCAATTTCTCCATCTCTAACAGAACAGAAGTTCTATGAGTGCAGGCATTTAATAATATTTAAAGAACTGAAATGAGTCATTCCTATCACAGTGTATAAACATGCTGTGCCATTTCTCAGCCAAAAGCACAAAAAAATAAACCTGCTCTAGAACCCATGTCCCCTTCTAGTTGCTGCCTTATTTTTCTGCCTATACTCTGACTCCTACTATTCTCCCCACAACCCATGCTAATTAGCTTCCAAAACACCATTCCACCTAAATGATCCTTGACAAAGTAACCAACATCTTACGAGATTCCAGCAGTCAATTTTAAGGTCTCTCCTTAATCAAAAGTTCTCTTAAATCTGCACAGGGCTGTACACTTAAGATTTTGTACTTTACTGAACCTATGTTATAACTCAAGCATTAGAAAACTTCAGTGAAAGGATTTCATAGATCAGATACAATTGGAAAGAGAACTAGTGAACTGGAAGATAAAATGTGAAGAAATTACTTGGCATTCAGAGAGATAAATGGAATTCTGAGAAAGAGAGGCAAAGACTATGAAGACAACAGAAATCTCAGAAGTAAAAAGAACAGCAGAGACGTAACACGACAAGACAAAACTGTCGATCACAAAAGCTACCAGAAAGAAGAGATTTAATGATCTCCAGCATCACCCACAAGGTCACAAAACTAGCAGGCTTAAATCCAGGTTTCAGGCTTTTTACAATATATCACACCACTCAGGGAAGGGAGAAAGAAAAATCCAGTTAGCTAAGAAACTCCATTAGGCTCAAATCCTCATACACATACTGTTTCTCCAACAGGTATGTAGGAACTCCCGTAGATAACCCTTCGTGTGCCAGGACTAAGCAAGGTCAGAAGACAAACATGACACTTTTTCCTGAATCATTAATTTTACACAAAGATTTCAAGGAAGTTAATTATGTCATTGGACTGTCATGTCATTCCGTCTCAGTAAAACAAACGTGGCTATGATTACTGAAGCAGAACTTAAAATGTGCATTAATTTATAAGATAAAATATGAAGGCCGAGAGTGTGCCACATGGCTTCTGACAAACTCCTAGATCTTTAAGGTTATGCGCTCATGTGCCTCATCTGTGACAGCCTGGCTTAAAAAGCACTGGTAGCGGCTCTAATGGCTTCTCAGTAATGTGTGAATTATTATGATTGGCAGAATTCAAGATCTGTTTAACAACAACAAGAAGGGTTATTTGTGTAATTCACCATTTTTGTTGTTTCTTTTATTCTGAACTTAAATGTTGTATTCTGTAAAGAGTATAACAAAAATGCTGGAGGACTGAGGACAAAAACTGATAGGCAGAGAGGGAGCACAGGTTCTATCTCATCCCACTGCCTTCTGGTCTCTGTGAGATTCTCGTGGAAACTCCTACAAATAACCTGGCCTAGAAAGCTGCTTTATTATACTACTGCCTCATCTCCATCCACTATACATTAACACCCAAGTGTAAGTCAGAACTAGGGTCAGTTACAAATAACAAATCAGTAATTATGGCTTCAACAGAAGGCCAAAAGTCAGTGTAGCAGAGCTGCTCACGCTGCTCCACGCTGTTCAAGAGCCAGGCTCCTTTCCTCGTGTTGCTCCACCGTGAATGGTCTCCATTCGTAAATTTACTCATGACCCACTACGGTTGACCCAGCTCCAGGCATCACATTTTTCATTCAAGTCAGTAGATGAGGACATGCACTTTCTTTAAGAATTCCACTTGCAAGTTTGGCCATACCATTCCTGTTTACATTCCCCTAGCCAAAATAGAAATCATACGTGGTGGCAAAGAGGACTGAGAAATAGGATCTATCCTTGGAATCCGCGTAATCAATTAAAATGGGGGAGGAGACAAACCAGCAGTCATGACCATGCCACATTTGAATAAATCCTTTGCAATGTTCCCCCAAATATGCCTGTTCTACCTGAGGTGATGGAACAGCTAATTTGCCTGACATGTCCTGTCTTCTGAGCCCTTTCTTTACCTTCACTCAGTGAAACAATTGATCCCAGAGAAACCAGTGAGCTTTAATGAACAACATGAGAATTGGTAGAAGTATTGGCACTCTTTCCATGACATCTTCCCTTCGAATATGAGCAACGGGATACCTCGAAACATGCTACTAATCATACAGCCAAAAGAAGGAGGGAAGAGATTTTAGCTGCTTTACGGCAAGAATTTGCCTGCTCTCCTGATTTGACCAAGTCAGGAACTGAAACTAATAAAAGTAACAGCTAGGATTTAAATTGTACCTTTATTTATTAGTATTCAAATTTTTCAAGTATATAGCAATATACCATTTTATTTTCATAATCTTAATGACAAGATCAAATTTGATATTATTTGCACATTTTAAGTGCCTCTTACTTTAATATTTAATTTGCTGTAAGTATAAATATATACATACACATAGGGACAAGGACTGAAAAAGAATGAAAAACTGGAAACAGTTGCTTTGTTACAGTGACAGAATTATAGCTAATCTTATTTCTTTTAATTTTCATAACTTCTAGTGCCCCTAGCAACAATGTTTAAGACTTTATAAACTCACACATACACATATCTTACATATATACAGCATGGAGGAAGAGACCCACACATGATTTTGAAGCTGTGTGACTTTATGAAATTACATAGCCTCTATAAAATAAGGATCACAGGACTAGCCATTTAATGCCTTTCTGCTCTCATTTCCATACCCCTCCCACCTCCGATTTGAGAAACCTCCAAACTCTATTTTCCAAATTTCTTTGCCTGCTGGCTTCTGGTTAAGACAGATACACTGACTGCTTGAAAAACCGAAAGACATGATTTTTTTAATTTCTCAAAATAAACATGTTTCAAATAATCAGCTCAATTATCATTTAATTCTGCCAGAATTTTAAACATGCAGATAAAATTTAAAAACATATGGATATATCATATCATTTTGTTGTACCAAAAGGTCCACAAAATCACTGATAATGTGAAAACATCTCTCAGTAATCATGTAATAAGAACCCTACATGTGAATGCTTTGTTACTGAAGAAATCCAGACTACGGGAGAGAAAACTTGAATCAAGTTTTATTTTAAAAATACGATGAAAGTATTAAGAAACAAAATACCCTAATTTGCTAAAAAATATATATACATATTTGTACTTTTCAAAATAAAAAAACGTATGAAACTTGGGACGGAGGAAAGGGGTGTAATGTGAGAACTCTCTGTATTTTCTGCTCATTTTTCTATAAATCCAAACTGCTCAAAAAAAGGTCTATTAATTTTTCTTAAATGAAAAGGCATTATTAAAAGTATAAATTCACAACCATAGAGAATAGGGCCATACGTGGAGGAAAGATTTTGACAAATTTCTGGTAAAAAGTTAAGAGTGAACACAGTGGAAGAAGACACAGACTTAAATTCTCACAGGCGGAGCTGTAATAAAGGGAGAGAGCCCATTTGCACAGCAGACTAGGGTCTAGAATTAAGAGAAGCTATATGGATCGGGCCACCCAGCATAGGTCCCACCCTCTCTACATTCTGCAGTATTTCTAGTCCTCCAGTTGACTCTGCTCCAAGCCTACACCTATGACTTCAGACCCTTACTCCAAGGTTCCCAAACTCATGACTACGAAGTCTCTCCTGTAGCCATCACTGCTTCCAGCACTGGCAACCCTGAGATGGAAGCAGTTGTTCATGTCAGGGCCACAAAGAGCAGCAAACTAATGCCAAGAAATGCAGTGGCTAGAAAGCCAAGAGCAAAGAAGACAGAGAAGAATGATGGGGGGCTGGGGGGGAAACGACAACATACAAGAATAGGAAACTGAAAGCAAACTGGGACAGTCTAGAAACGATCTTTAAAAATAAACAAAGAGATAAATCCACAGATTGTTATTTTACTCACAAAGCATCATCTCTTGAGCCATAAAGATGTGTAAGTAGGCAAAACTAGTCTTACTTTTAGAAATATTCCTGGAAAGCTTTATACTTCAGAATAATTTCTATTGAAAAGACCTCCTCTCTTAAAGCTACTATCTGTTAATCTGTGTACACTTTCTAAAACAAACAAACTGGAGGCTGGGAATTGACCAACTTCAAAAAGGCACAGGAAGTATTATTAGAAAGAGTTTTGAAAAGACAAATTTAAAACTTTTCAATATATACCCTCAATCCATAGCATCAGGAGCCACAGAAAATATAATACCTGTCAGAGCATGAAAATATGTGATTCAGCAACTTATGACATTTTTAATTGCAAAATTAGCTCAACTTGGCTTGCTTCTACACCACTCAGATGGCCTGAAAAATGGTACTGATAGCTACTAGCAAGGCTTTCAATTTGATGAAGATATGGTTAAGGATGCTAAGGAGGTTCCTGGTGGACCTGTGTTTATCCTCTCTTTGTATAATCCAGAAAAGAGGGGTAGGCTGTCTTAATTTTCTAAGCAGCTAGGTTATGGGAACATAAAACACATAAAATAAAAATATGTAAGGTGTTTGGAAAACTAGAGAAATCGACACAGGTGAAAGGGGGGAAAGACAGGCAAATGGTAACTAGTATTTGTCTTTAGCATCTACCATATTCTAGATACTTAATTCACGACTCGCTGTACGTTATTTACATGTAACAAAAGCCCATAGATAAAGATATTCTAACTTCTATATTCGAAACAAGAAAATTAGGATCCAACGAAGTAACTTAATTGAAAGGAACAAAACTAGTAGGAGACAGGGCCCGGTTTCCAGCTCAGAAAGCTATATTCTCTTCCAATCCACTATCCCGCTGGTAAGGCTGGCTAGCTGCTGCTCTCCCCTCTCCCTTTCTTTGGCCTCGTCTCTGTCAAGTGTGGGACCCCTCTGGCCTTGCAGAAGTGACTGGAGGCTGCTAGGCAGCACAATGAATGGTACCTCCCTCTCTCTCTACCATTCAAACTGGATTAAATGGGCCTTCAAGAACCATGGTCTGGCGAAGTACAAGAGGAGAAAAATGAAGAGACATTTATCATAATCCTGCGGGGAATCATTATTCCATTTTTACAGATGGGAAAAGGCTTGGAGAGGATACAAAGCTTTCACAAGGTTACAGAGCTAAG
The DNA here is from genome assembly GCF_009834535.1 of Camelus ferus. Lineage (NCBI taxonomy): Eukaryota > Metazoa > Chordata > Mammalia > Artiodactyla > Camelidae > Camelus > Camelus ferus. Next base: position 15,600,046 of record NC_045725.1, read on the forward strand.
TCAGCTTGCAGTAAGGGTTTGAGTCCAGGTCTGGCCAGACCCCACATCCTTCAGAATCTTACCTAGCAATTATGAAAGGATTAGGCGTTAAGAGGGAGCTTCTTAATGGACAAACTGAAACTACAACACTGATTCATCCTCATAGTGATTCTATTTTTTCCCCAACATTTTATTATGAAAACTGTCAAACATTCAGAAAAGCTGAAAGAATTACATAGTGAATACCCATACACTCACCACCTAGATTTTACATTAACATTTTGCTCTATTTGTGATTAAAACCCCTATCCATCTATGCATCCCTATATTCATCCAGCAGTGTAGCTTATTTTATTAATGCATTTCAAAATAAGTCGCAGAGACATTTTAAGAGGGAAGTCTTTGAATACCTCCGAACACTAAACTTTAAATTACGTATTCATGTAAAAGGTGGTCTCAAAACTACACAACTATAATTTATGAGACTTTTTACTACCATTCACAGATTCTGTCAGCAAGTAACCTTGAATAAATCTAATCTTTATATTTACCCCAAACATTCATGCTGAAATTAATGTAAATTTTAAAACCATGAAAGAATTTAAGTTTTAAAAGTCATTTTAATTGCTTCCTTTTTCAAATAAAATTTACATTCTCAAAACTCAGAATTTCATAACCTTAGTATTCTTGTTTTTAAAATATCTTTAATATTTTAAATTCCACAATAAAATAAATTACATTACAGAAGTCTCAAAAACAGATTAAGGGGGGAGGATGCAGCTCAGTGGTAGAGCACGTGCTTAGCATGCATGGAGTCCTTGGGTTCAATCCCCAGCACCTCTATTAAAATAAAAATAAATTTTAAAAAAAAAACCTAATTACTTCCCCACAAAAAAAATTTTTTTTTAATTAAAAAATAAACCAGATTAAATCACTGATACCAAATAAACAAGACTCATAGCAAGCCTTAGAAAAGTACTGCTAGGATTTCATCTGAAATTGATTCCTTTATTCTACTTTCTTCCTGGTGAATATGAATGAATTTACTCCCCAACTATTTGTGGCACAGAGAGGCCTCAATCTTCCCTTCAAATCTGTTAAGAAGAGATTGAGACTAGGGGGCTGGCATACTGACTTTCAAAGTCATTTCTGGAAACTTGTTTAGAACTGTTGTCAGCAAACTGCAAGGATAAAATATAACAAATCAATATTGTATTTCAGACTATATTACTTCCAGTGAGTATCAATTAAAAAACACTTTTTTGAAAGTCTATAATCTGAAATAATACTTTTTTCAAAGACCACTTAAAAGTGAAATTACTTCTATTACAATTCTACAACTAAATATGGTCATTTTGTGTTGTAGACAGTAATATAAATGCTCACTGTCCCTGCAAGGAACCACCTACAAGGACACAGTAAACTGAAATTAATTCTATTTTACAAGCCATAAGACGAGTTCAGTCCCGAAAAAAAAGAAGGAAAAAAAGTCATTCTTTCACGTGGTTTACAATATCTACCAAATCATTCCAAATAAAAATGAATTAAGAATGTAATTACTGTTTAAAAAACTTTCTTTTTTTAAAGGTTCAAAACTTTTTAATTAGAAATCTTTTCACAACTATGCCTGTTTCTGAGTGCCACATACTTTTTCTCTTACTGTAGTTTTTCTTTCTCTCAATGAGTCAGCCCAGAAAAAGCCAAAACTGAAGAGAAAAACAATCGTCACATAAAAAAAATTACAACCACTGCATACAATACCCGTTGTAATGAATTCAGTAACTTTCTCAATAGCAGTTGGGAGAAATGAGTTTTAATCTTCAAATTCTACTTTATTAATTTCTCTATTATAGAATTTGCCTCAGCAAATAATCACTACTTTGGACTTATAATTTGGCTGGGATACCCACCACGGCAAGCAAAGGGGAAAAAAAACATTTTTGATGGCTCATTCAAATGGAAAAGCCATCTATCAGAAGTTATTGTGTAAAACCTCAGTACTTGTGATGGAAAGCACAGTCTGGCAGAACACATTTAATTAGGCTTGGCTCTTTAAAACATTAAATACTCAGTCACAGTCACATTAAAGCTTTGTCTTATAATGAAAAAACACACACAAAATTTCAAGGTCAACGTTTTCTTGCTTCACCCTTTTCTTAGGGGCACTGAGGCAATTTAGAAGCTTGAAAATATATTAAAAGACAAAGTCAAAGAAGTAAGGGTAAAATCAAAAGAAAAACAATAAATGCTACAACTTATTTTTCCTTCTCACAATATAAACTTTCAATATAATTCTTTTAGTGACGGTCTGAAGTCTCTAATAAAAACGTATATACCAAATATCTGATTTTTTTCATAATTTATTTACATTAAAAATCTGAGTTGAGACTGACACATTGTAATTGACTGCACTTCAATAAAAAAAAATCTGAGTAAACTTATAAATTATTATAAGGTCACTGGCTTTTTTCTATTTTTTTAAAACAAAAGTTATCTCTAAAGTATTAATTACTATGCAATGTTCGTTACTAACAGTGACCATTTCTTGTGTACCTATTAGGTGCCAGGCTCTTTCCTACACTCCTGCTCATTTGATCACCTCAGTAGCCCTACAAAAGGAAGGGATTATCCTCATTTCACCATGAAGACTCTGAATCCCTGAGAGGTTAAACAGCCCAGGAACAACTTGTTAGTAAGTGGCAGGACTGGCATTTGACCTAGGTCTGATACCAACAGCCGGAGTCTGACACTTGTGCCTCCTCCATACTACCAAGCTACCCAAATCTAGAGTCATTCCCTCCAAAAGACAATGTAAGTGGTGGTCTCCAAAATCAGAAAAGAAAATAATCTGTTTCAATCACAGGATTGTTTTTGGAGGCACTCCTTATGCAGTCTGGAATGCTGTTTCTTTTCTTTTTTTAAAAAATATATTAGTGAGGTTGGAATGGGCTGTGAATGATCTACTTTGGCCACAATCCTTACCACTACCACTAAACAGGTTGTGGTTTAAAATAAAGGCTGACTGGAATTAAAAGGTGCCTTAACTATCATCATACTAACAAGACCAGTGGCCTCCCAAACTGAGGATTTCAGTGAGGGGAAGTCTAGCACAACCTACGCAATGCCTATTATTGACTGAATGTTTGCGTCCCTCCAGATTTCACACAGTAAGCCCTAACCCCAATGTGATGGTAACAGGAGGTGGGGCCTTTGGAAAGTCATTAGGTTTTGATGAGGTTATGAGTGTGGAGTCCCCATGATGGTATCTGTGCCCTTATGAGCGGAAGAAGAAACACCAGTGAAGAGACACTGGTGAAGAGATACCATGTGAAAACACCATGCAATCATTTGCAAGCTAGTAAGAGAGCCCTGACCAAGAACCAAACATTTTGCATTTTGTTAATAGCAATCAGAGCTGACCATGTGTTACCAGCATACGATCTGCTCGATCACATACCAAATCATACAGGTAAAGGTCTTTGGTCACATGCTTTGTAAAGCATTTCTAACAGCATAAGGCAATGTGCTTACAGATTAAAGTAAGCATTAAGTATTACTGCCTAACTGACTATAACTAAAACCACTGATACTACTGATATATCTGAGTTACACATTTGAAATATTTACTGCAATTCAGGCTCAGTCAGCATCTTTTCTTTACTAAAATCTTTGGCTAAGTTTATAAACCAACTATCAAAAAGAAAATATAACATTATAATAAATTAGCAAGAAATGGTACCATGGTGATTGTTGTCAAGGCAAGTTCATTTAGGAAGCAAGGAGAAATCTCTTGTGGGTGATATCTATTTAACAATCAAATTTTCCTTTCTGACTGTCATTGGCCAAATTCTGCACCACATAAAATGAAAAGCCAGTTGGAGAATGAGCAAAAACATGGCTGGTGTATTCAGTTTAGTCAGTATTTCAAAACATTTTTATGTAAAATTTAAAAGTCTGAGCAAATGAAAAAGATAAAATATTCTCTTAGATTTTTTAATTATCTTACACAAATCTGTTAGAGATTTTCTGATCACTAAATTCATTTACTTTTTTTAAATTTCTTTTTTATTGAGGTATAGTTGATTTACAATGTTGTATTAGTTTCTGATGTACAACATAGTGATTCAGTTATACATATATTCTTTTTCAGATTCTTTTCTACTATAGATTATTACACAATATTGAATATAGTTCCCTGTGCTATACAGTAAGACCCTATTTTTTATCTGTCTTATATACAGTAGTGTATATCTGTTAATCCCAAGCTTGTAATCTATCCCTCCCCCCACCTTTCCCCTTTGGTAACCGTAAGTTTGTTTTCTATGTCTGTGAGCCTCTTTCTGTTTTGTAAATAAGTAAATTTGTATCATTTCTTTAATTCTACATATAAGTGATATGATATGGTATTTGTCTTTCTCTGACTTACTTCATTTAGCATGATAACCTCTAGAATATATATGTATACATATATATAACTGAATCGGTATGCTGTACACTAGAAACTAACACAACATTATAAATTAACTATACTTCAGTTAACTTTTTTAAAAAGCGATATAAAACATCTTATGATTATAGGCACACTAAAAACCGTAATTTTAATGTCTTTAGCTGAATATTAAATTTCTTAATGGAAGGGGAAAAGACCACAGAGCCATTAAAAGTTACATGGAAACAGTCTCAGAGATCATCTATAGCAACCTTGATAGACATTTGATAGACAAAGAAACTGGGAGCTAGGAAAATGAAGGAACTTCTTCCTGATATGCAGAGCAGATCTAAAATTAACAAGTCAAGCTTTTTGGCACCTGGTACTAATGACACCACATACCATAGTAGACTTCTTTATGGTAACACATAACTGCAAGAAAATCAAGAACTACACACAAATCTATGTTTATAAAAACTGCCATTGTTTTGAGGAAAGCAGTTAATGAACCTATACTAATTCCTCTAAAAAAATCTCCAACCATATTGGAGTACTGAAAAATACTCAGCTTTTGAATACTCCCACCAGTTTAATGATTGAAAAAAAGAGAACACTGATGGATTAATCAAGCCTTCCCGTGGGACACATGAGGTCCTTCCTGTGCTGCCTTCAGAGGCCACCCATGAGCAAGCCTTGTGCAGCCTCCTCATTTGAAACACTGAGAGCAGTGGTAGGGGTAACCCAGAGAACAAGCCTCTGCGGGTCCGCTGTTCTTGGCAGCCTGCTCAGCACCAAGGACAAAGCCATGGGCGATTACAAATGTAATTCAACTCACAATATTAAAAGAAATCAAAGGAAGGCAAACTTAGAAAGCCAGGTCCAGAGATCAGTTCCTAAAGTCAACAGAAGTCTTTTAATTCAAAGAGGTTCCCAAGACTCACCATTCCGTAAGTTATCACAGAGCACTCCATCTTCCTATCAAACTGATGTTCCCGCCCAAGCATGGAGAGCACGTCACAGCCTAAGTCGGCTGTGGAACTCAGCTCCTTTTTAAAGCCCTTCAAACAGCTGAAATCTGTCCGATGTAATTAATAAGTAGGACCTACACAGCTGCTTTACCAGGAGCACCCAGGCGGACCTTACAACTGCCGAGGTGTCAGTCTAGTTTGTCTCTCCTTCAGAACAAAGCAGAAGTTCAGCTGATGTAACCTCACGTGCCCAGGTCCTCCACACTAACAAAGGGGAGGGCCAGAGTACCCCTGTGCCTCAACTCTCTTTAGTCTGAACATTGTGGAGCAGAAATGAGGCTTTACTGTATGGTGGGAAAGAACTTCCTTAGTTAATGAAATTTGCTTCCAACTCTGATAAAACTCATGTTTGTGCCACTTCAGAATGAACAAATGAAACTCCATGTGTAATAAAAAAAAAACTACACTTAACTAGTCATGTAAAATCCTAACCAATAAAACCCCTAAAACAGAATGATTTCCTCATGAAACACAAACAGTAAAGTTTCCAAGGGCAGAAATGTATTTATTCTGTACATCTAGAACTCATGCAATATGCATATTCATAAATATTCTTCTTGGAAAATGGTGCCATATAGGTAAACAATCTATTCATTATTTGCATATATTGCCTTGTATAAGTCACTGCACCTAATGGAAAAAATACTTTAAATTAATTTCCGTATTTCACATTTAGTCAGCTGCACAGATCCAATCTATAAGTTAGCAGTGGCAGAATTCCTTATGACTAATTGGATAAAACCCATGTACATCAAAGAACTGACAAAGTCAGGCAAGACTCACTTGCTACTCCCGATGCAAGTCCATACAGCAGGCCTCCCCCATCCGACTGCTGAGGGAAAACGTGCGATCCCGGAGGGGGTGGCTTTTCTTGTCTGATAAAGTTGTACAGTAAGGTTTTCACAAGCTTGCTGGTGTACGGAAGACTACACAGTAAGAGAAAAGAAGAAAAGAAGCCCATATTTAGGGAAGTCTTCTGATTTTCTATCATGGTAAATATAACCTATATAATCTATTGACATAAAAGGATTAGCACAATTCAAAGAAATCTAGCACCGTCACACAGCAGTGAAGACCGTGGGCTCGGAGGTCAGACCTGAGGCTTAATTCTGGCTTTTCTCTTACTATGCCATATGTCATTCATATATCACCTCGACTCCTAAGCTTCACTTATCTTATTTGTAATCTGTGTAACAGGTGAGATATGATAAATTCAGTGTATAATCCAGTACCTGGCAGTTGAAGGGAGGTAGTAACTTGGAATCAGTAGGAAAAAGTAAGAATTTAAAAGTATAAAATTATTTAATTTATGCATGCATACAAAAAACATATCCATATGTACACAGATTTCTTTTTAATGTTAATACTCCTTGCTTTTAAGTAATGGAATGAGAGAAGGAAGAGGAAATAGGTTAAAAGGGACATCTGTCCACAAATTGGTGATAAATCAATTCCTGCAATCTAGAGAAAACATTTAAATAGACCACTGAGCCAAAGCTTAAGTCCTTTTCATCCCTATAAGCAGTGGTTTCCAAATACATATCCCCAAAAGAGCCCTAAAGTATTCTGTGAACGTGCCACAGTATAATCAAGGTGGCAAGAAGGTGCCACAGAGATAACAACCAAGGTAGCAAGAAGGATGTGAAAAAGACAAACCTCCCAAATGAAGTTCTCTGAAGATTATATCAACAGCAGGTGCCTATGTATGTGTGTGTGTGTGCACTGAATATTTATCTACTCCCATCCCTACTCACTAGAAGATTGTAAGCTTCTGCTCAGGAGCAAAGCTCCACATCCTAACACACGCCTGGCACATGGTTAGTGCACAGTAAGCATTTGCTGACTAAAGGAAAGTAGGAACAGTCAGTTAAGAGACTGCTGGGGTAATCCAAACACATGGTGATGGGGCACAGGTTACAGTAGTAGCTTCAATGGGATTAGTGAGAAGGGGAAGATACAGATAATTTCAATGAACAAATATGACTAGATGACTGCTTAGACAGAGAATGATGCAGAAGGAAGGAGAAAGATGACTTCAAAGTTTCAGTTCTACAAAGAAAGCACTAGAGAAGGTAATGAAGCTGGGCGATGATAGGGGCAGGGAGGACAGGACAGACCGTTTAGACAGGAAAGCAGATCCTTACATGCTGGGTTTGAAGTTCTGAAAGAACAACCAGAGGAAATGTCTGGTTGAAAACATGGGACAACACTAAAGTAAGAGGACAAGATGAGAAATACAGATTTATACAATACAAAACTAGACAAATTTAAAATAGAAACATAGAAACATACCATCGACCTTGCATCAAATACTTGTGACTGATGCTCTGTCGCAAAACTTCCTTGTGGAAGAGCTGGCAGGAAAGGAAAACCACCATCGTTGACACAGCTTCAACTGATATTTCATATGTAATATCACTGGGAAAATAGGAAACAAATCAGAACAATGATCACTTTGGAAGATTAAGGTATTGCTCTTTTCTAAATAACCCACACATTTAAAAACTCAAATCAAAATATTCAACATGTTTCTAGATTATTAAAAAAATACTAATATGTTTAACATAAAATATTCAACATGTTTCTAGATTATTAAAAAAATGCTAATATGTTTAACATAAAAATCAAGTCAAGTAAAAAATACGAAACCCTTTCCTTGTCGTTAGTTCTTGTACTTGGATCAGATATCCCATTACTTTCCTATTTCCCAGTTCCCATCTATTACTGAATGACAAGTCTATTAGTGTATAATAGAAACAGTTCCCAGCAGTGCTGTGCTTTGAGGGTCCACTCTAAAGCCCTTGTGTTCATCTCTGTTCAGTTAATATAGAAACAAATACTCAGATTGCAAAACTGAAGAGAAGCCACAGTGTAAGGAAGAAAACAATGCCTTTTTGAGTTGATAATCACTTTACAATAAGAACAATGGTATACCCTAGATCTTCTATCTCTAAGTGTCTATTTTCTCAAGGCCAACTCTGCCTGTTCAGCACAATGTGAATAATAAACAAATTACTCCTATTTTATTAAGCATGTTTCTTTTATGAAGGACTACCGCTGTCCTCTGAAGATCATTAACCCCTTTTAGAAACAAATCTTAGATCATATAAAACAGAAATGAAATTTCAGTTGAGCAGGGAGTATAAACAGGAACAAAAGCATAAAGAAATCTTCAATTATTGCAAAAATTTAAACACAATTATGGAGAACAGTAACATGTTAGAACAGGAAAGTGGAAATCTCAACAACACAACAAGAAGAGTAACAGCTCCAAAGGAATATCGAAATATTTTTACACAACTGAAATATTCATGAAAAACGCAAAGAAAAATACTTAGCACCTACTTAAGTGAAGCTCATTAAACAATTAAAGACGACTTGGCTCTAGAGCTGGGTAAGCTTACCAGAGTTTTAAGTTCTAATTCTATCAGATATTTTAAGGAGTTATTGCTGATAGAAATGGCTTTTAAATAAAAGCAAAGTATACAAAACAATAGAGGCCCATGCAAATGATCTTATTATGTAATGAATAAATCTCATTTCTACTCAGAAATCTGGCTTTAAAGTACTGTAGAACAATTCTCTTTCCTGAAATTTCCATAATTATTGTTGTAAATATTAACCATATGAAAGGCAATCCTTGCATTTGTTTTTATTTCTTGAATTGGATGAAAGACAATACTGATGCGTCATTATTACAATTCATTAGTCTTCATTAGTGATAATCTGAGTGCTCAGAACCCAAAAGATATTGCATCACAATAACCATTTATTCACACAGCCTATTTCTGTCAGGAATTCATACTCTACAGGCAATTGGCTGGGCTTTCCAGCTGGGTCAGAGCTTAAAGCCAAATCCTGAAAGAACAAATATCTTGCCACAGGGTACTGCCTATCTAGATAGGTGACCACTTCCAATACATTTATCAATGTATTCAGTCATCAGTAATTTTTAAAACTGTGATGATTTACAATTGAACATCTTACTCTAGGTCCCAGATCCAGAAAGAAATTGCTTTAGTTTGTTTAAACTAAAAACTATAACTATTAATAAATACTAGGTGTAGCAACCTTAAGGAAAGAGTGTAGATTGAGAACAGAGGGCTGGTCTCTTTCAAAATAAACTGGGTCAAACAACATTACAAATGAGAGAACAGAGTAAAGTGTTAACCCTTGGACCATCCTCTCTCACTGCTATGGAGTGAAGAGTAGAGGCTTGGATGTTGGGAGGCAGGGAAAGCTTAAAGCACATAAGAATATTGACTCAAAATGACATTGGATTTCCTATCAAGCTAAAATTTCATTCCCCCAAATTTTCTTAAATGGAGCTAAGAGGTCCCTCCTGTGTGCTTTCACAAGCCCACACATAAAAACTCTATCTGTTGAGATAGATATTAACTGTGGGATCAAAAGAAAGCACCTCTAAAAGCGCAACTTAAGACCTAAAGTATTTGCAGACAAGTCTATGTTCCTTACTAGAACACATGAGTGTCTAGCTAGGGACCCTTTCATTTTTCAGTTGTTGTTTGTATTACCAACTCTAGTTCATAACAGACACTAAATGGATAAACGGATAGAGAGACAGAGGGATCTTTATTGCTCTGATTTTGATTGGAACTAATTGGGACTTCCTGAATAGTGTCATCAGCATAGTGTACAAGGCATACATAACTTAGAATAATAAAAAGGGAAGATATATGTTGAGGCCATGTAATATATAATCATAAAACAAAAGGAATACTTGTTGCAACAAAAATGTAAAGGGAATTTCATGAAAAAAGGATTCAGGATGCTGTTGACTGATTTACAGGATAACTTCTATTCATTTTACTGCTCAGCATCCATTTATTAGTATTAAAACACAAATAAAGGGTAAAGAGGATGATCTGAATGGAATGACTTAATACTATGATGATAACTCGAAACAAATTAAAGTCAGTACAATCAACAACCAAAATTACCACTGAGTTTTTTTTTTTCAGAAATGTCATAAATTGACTCAACATTTTTATGAAAGAATAAACATATAGCTAAGTCATCCTTGAAAATACAGAGTGAAGAGAGGGACTTCTACCAGTTACACAGCTGTGGCAAGAAAAATAGTATGGTATTTGCAAGCAGACATGAAAAAGAAGACAAATCAATGGAACTCAACTGAGAACTGAATGTATAGTCAAACCTGTGTTTCTATGGGAACGAACAATAAAATGAATCCGCAAATCAATGGAGAACAGATTGTACAGAAGATGGTGTTGGGAAAAACTGTCTCATTTCATAAAGAAAAATAATGATGGATCCCCATCTTACAACATACTCAAAGACCTACTACAGATAAATTAAAGACTTGGATGTGAATGATTACACTAAAATTAATAGAGGAAAATGTATAACAAGTTTATAACAAAAGCACAAGAGCTTCTTAAACAAAGCCTAAGAGCACAAACCATATAGTGAGTAAATAAACAGCTAGCATTTAACTACATCAAAATTAAGGATTATTGCTCAAGAAATGAAACCCTGGACAAACCCTTAACAGGCAGATGACAGAATGGAAGAGGAACAAGGACGTAATATCTAGAATATCACAAGCAACTCCTGCAAAAGGCCAAGAAAAAGGCAAGAACTCCAGTAGGAAAAATAAAAAAAGAGCAAAAGATACAAAGAGTCAGTTTCAAACAATGTAATGTCCCCTGATGTCCTAGAAAATGTAAAGTATTGGCTGGCACATAATGACATATAAACCCTCATGTACTACTAAAAGGAATATTAACCAAAACAGTCGTTTCAGCAAACAATTTGTAACCCAGTATATGTATATATGCCAAAGAAAAATTCACAGAAATATGTCTGAGCACCATGGTAAGCAACCCCTAAAATGACCCTCAATAATCCCTGCTTCCTGCTATTCATGCCCTTGTGTAACTGCCTCCCCCTGAGTGTAGAACAGACCTAGTGACTTGCTTAGAAGAGAATATAGTAAAAGTGAAAGGATGCCACTTCTGAGAGGAGACTGGCTTACGAAAAGACCACGGCTTGTGTTGGGCACCCGCTCCTGCTCTTCTATCTGCTTTCTCTAAGGAAAGCCAGCTGCCTTGTTGTGAGCTAACATACAGAGAAGTACACTTGGAAAAGAACTATGGGAGACCTCCAGTCAACAGCCAGTGAGCAACGGAGACACTCAGTCCAACAAGCCTAGAGGAACTGAATCCTGCCAACAGCCAAGGGAGAAGTCTAGGAAGCAGGTCCTCCTTAGTCGAGGCTTCAGATATAAATAAGATCAACTACAACCTCATGAGACACTTGAGTCACAGGCACCAAACTACACTGTACCCAGATTCCTGAAACTGAAAAACTGAAACAATGTTGGTTTAAACTGCTAACTTTTAGAGCAGTTTACTGTGCAGTAATACATAAATAATATAAAGACATTCATTATTTGTGGTGTTGCCAAGTTGGAGACACTCCAGGAGTCCATCACTGAGGAACTGGGTAAGTAAAATGTCATGGATGCACAGAATGGAACAGTTTTAACAGCAACAGACTAGATGTTCACTTAGTATCACAGGTAACTCTTAAAAAACAATTCTTAGAGGAAAAAGCAAAGAACAATGAGTTCTATCATCTACAAAACAGAAACAGACTAACAGACATAGTAAACAGTAATCTTATGGTTACCAGGAGGAAAGGGGGTGGGAAGGGATAAACTGGGAGTTCAATACTTGCAAATATTAACTACTATCTATAAAAAGATAAAAAATAAATTCTTCTATATAGCACAGGGAACTATGTTCAATATCTTGTAGTAACCTATAATGAAAAAGAATATGAAAAGGAATATATGTATGTATATGTATACTGAAACAGTATGCTGTATACCAGAAATTGACACATTGTAACTGCCTATATCTCAATTTAAGAAAATAAGTTCTATAACACAATTGTATTTATGTAAAGATGCATGTGCACATAACACCTTGTACTTGGACTTACACATATAAAAACATACACATTAAACATATTAAAATGGTTATTTTGGGAAAAGAAAAAGAGTAAGGAATGGGGATAAATGGAATAAGTGAATAGATGAATATTAAATGGAGGAAGGGATGGGCCTTACATGAACCAATGATGACAGTGACCCTTAAATTGAAGAATGTGCTTGACTCATCTCTATGCCTCATGTGTCCAAAATCAGGGACTGTGGAATGAAGGGAGGCATAAGAGGTTGGGGGACATACTGAAGTAGGAGAATGCTTCTATTAATCTCAGAAACAAAAAATATAGGCAATAAATTATCCAGTTAGGACATTCTAAGGACCCCAATTAAACAATGACGACAGGAATGGAAAAGAGCAGTAAGACCTGGATGACATTTAACAAAATAAAATAAATAGCACTCAGTGACATATTGGATGCTTAAAGTGGGCGACAAAGACTAAGACTAATCAAGAAAGACTAATGTTTCTAGATTTAGAACTCAGAGACAGTGATGTCATCAACCCAAATCAAGAACACAGGAAATGGAAAAATCACCTTCCATGTATAATCTATCGATGCTTGTTATTCACAGATTCCATGTTTGCAAACTCACCCACTCACTAAAATTTACTATAACACCAAAGTCAGTATTTGCAGCACCTCCACAAGTTGAAATGATCTATGTAATTTTCTAACTTGCACCAAAGGAATCCTAGACGCAATTTCATGACAAAAAATAGTTCACAATTGCAAATGAACTCATGGATAGATGATAAAGTTATTTTATTAAAGACGACAAAATAAAATTAAAGTTTGAAGTTTTCTAATGTCACTGGGAACAGGAGAAAATAATGGCAGGGCAAAGCTTTGCATAAAACTGACTCTCCAGATATATGACATGTCTGGAATTTTCTTAAATATAATCTGAACAGGGGGGAATATGGCTGTGGATGGGGTATAGTTGAAATAAGAGAGGCCATGAGTTGTTATTAAAGCTGAGTGATAAGCATATGGGGGTTCATTATTCTCTCTCTATTCATATACTTAAAATTTTACATAAATGTAAAAATACAAAGTTAAAAACTGACCACATGACCATAGACTAGAGTTTGGTGAAAACAGGGACCTCTCTTATTCCAAGTTCCTACCATATTTCCTAGCAAATTGTGGGTACTTAACAAATATTAATTGGAATGAATGAACCATCTGAAATTCTGTATTTAACAAATTTAATTTGCTCAAGTTATCTGCTTTAAGAAGTTGGCAATGTTTCATTAGTTTTTATATTGTCAGTAGTAGCAAATCACCGCAAACTCAGTGGCTTAAAACAGCATAAATTCATTATTATACAGTTCTGTAGTTACAGTACAGGTTTCATGGGATTAAAATCAAGGTGTCAGTCAGCAAGCTGCTTTCCATTCAGGAGGCTCTAGGGAAGAATCCATTTCCTGCTCATTTGGGTTGTTGGCAGGATTTAAGAAATTCCTCACGGCTGTAGGATTCAGGTCCCCAGTTTCTTTCTGGCTGTAAGATGAGGGCACTTTCCAGGTTCTAGAGGTGGCCTCATTCTTTGACTCATCTTCAAAGCCATCACTAGCTTTGAATGACTCCTCGCGCTGCATCACTCTGATTCACCCTTCTGGTTTCCTCTTCTACCTTTAAGGACTCATATGATTAGACTGTCCTCTATTATCTTAGTGGGCCTAATCACCCCATCAAAAGGCCCTTAACTTTAATTACATCTACAAAATCCTTTGATATGGGAGGGCACCTATTCACAGGTCTTCCAGAGATTAGGATGTGGACAACCTTGGGCTTGAGAGAACATTATTCTATCAGCAGCAGATTTAAGTGCTAATTTCAGTAAGAACCAAAAATCTACCAGCCAACATGAAAATATTACTCATAGTTACACTCAACTACCAGATTTGGGTGGGGGAGACATATAATGTTCAAATAAATGGATTAAAGCGATTAAAGCGGGCTCCAACAAACTAGCTGGGTAGAAGATAACTTAAGTATACAATGAAGCACAGCTTCAAATGACAAAGCAAAGGTACAGATACTACAAGTGGCTAAAACAGAACCTATTTTTTGCAAAGATGTCAGGAACCTAATTTCCAATTTTCATTGTCTGATAGGGCTTATAGCCACAAAGCCAGAGAAAATTTAAATGCACAGACTAACAAATACACAAACAAGAACCATAACCATCCACTGGCTAACCATCACGTTCAGAATAAAATGCAAAGTCTTTAACCTAGCCTCTAAGACCCTACACCACTTCTGACTAACCATCCAACCTCGTCTGTCACTCACCCATCCTTCTCATTCAGCTCTAGCTCTCCTGGCCTACTCAGTAGTCCTTGGATACATCAAGCACGCATCCACCTTGCGGCCTCTGCTTAGAATGCTCTCCGGAAGGACAGCAACTGGACTTTGGCTGACTTCCGTTCAGTTTCTATTAAAAAGTCCACTTCACAAGGAGCCTTCCCTTACAATCTGGCTGAAATACCACATTGCTTTTTTTCAGTTGTACTTATCACATTCTAACAGTATATATTGTTTATTGTCTGTCCTACCAAATTCACAACTAGAATCTACTTCTTATTCACTATTTTATCCCTGGCACCTCAAACAGTGGCTGGCAACAACAGTATCTGTTGGGTAGTTTCTTCGACTGTGCTTACGGGTACAGTGAGAAATTAATATCATTTTGGGTTTACCAAACCCAAGAAAAATACATTCATTCATGTACAAATTTTATGTGACAAAAAATACCTAAAACTCTCAGCTTCCAAACATTATTCATGACTTAGCGCTATGTATAAAAATTCACGAGACTCCTGGGGCCACAGTAACAGAACTAGCAGCAGCAGCAAAAATAATAACCCAACATACCCTCATTTAATCCCTTTTCTATCATAAGTGGTACTGAAAATGACTGATATTTTTAAAGTCAGTTTCAAAATAAGGAACCCAAATTTGAGTTCTACCCATGGGGAAAAAATGATGTAAACAGGAAAACTTCTGAAATAGCCATTTAAGAAATACATTTTAAAGACACAGATGGATAAAATGCAACTATCCATCAATTACCTTCCTCGTTACCATTTCCCTCACATCTCTCAGGTCAGTGTGAGGCCTTTGGTTCTCCCTACCCTCCCCCCAAACTGCTTGGCTGACGCATATTCATCATTCAAGACTTTGGACTAGCTTTACCTCCTCCAGAAAACCCGCTGTTCCAGAAAACAGCTATAATGCTGTTCATACTCTACAGTCTATATCATGCAAGAAAATATTCGCTGAACAACCAAAAAAATGAATTGGAAAATTAATGAAAAATGTAATAAAACACAGCTTATACACAACCACATAATGTTTAAAGGGATCACAGGAGTTGAGTTCTTTTGTTTTGTGTTTTCCTCATATAATTAGCTTTTTCCAGCATCATTAGTTTAAAAAGCTTTCCCTCCCCAACTGAATTGTTTCCCTGCTTTCCAGAGAAGTGCAGATCTATTTCTTGCCTCCCTATTGTGATCCACTGATTTATCTGTCTATAGGTCAATACCATATTATCTTCAAAACCGTAGCTTTACAGCACATCATGAAGTGATAAAAAAGTATTCCATTTGTTCTTCCTTTTCAATTATTTCTTTGGATATTCTAGGTTCCCTGTATTTCCATACATATTTTAGAATCAGCTTGTCGATTTCTATGGGGGGGGGGACCCCTGGTACAAATGTGATGAAGTGAATCTGTGGATCAATCTGGGTAATACTGACAATAATACTGAGTCTTCCAACTCATGATCATGATATGTGTCCACACTTAGGTCTTCTTTGACTTCACTCATTTTTTTTAGTTATCAACATACAAGTGATACACATATCTGTTGAATTTACTAAGTATTTCCTGTTTTTCATACTGTTTTAAAATGGAATTTTTAAGGTTTTACTTTCCAACTGTTTGTTACCAGGAAATTAATAATCATCTTGTAACCTGCAACCTTACTAAACTCCCTTTTCCATTCAAGTAGATTTTGTATATTCTCTAGGGTCTTTTACATAAACAACCACACTGCCAGCAAATAAGGAGAACTCTAGTTCTTCTATTCTAATCTCTATGCCTTTTATTCTTTGTTTTGCTTTATTGAACAGGCTAGGGTCTCGTGAAACAGTAAACAGAAGTGCCGAGAGCAAACATCCTTGACCTGTTCCTAATCACAGATGAGGGAAAGCTCCAGTCTCTCATCATTAAGTGTGATGTCAGCTGCAGGTTTCTCATGGATGCCCTAAATCCAGCTGAAGATGTTTCCTTCTATTCTTAGTTTGCCAAGAGAGTTTTTTCATGAGTAGATGTTGAATTTGGTCAACTGCTTTTTCCACATTTACTGAGACAATCATATGGCTTTTCTAATTTATTTTGTCCATGTGACATATTATATTGATTTTCAAGTGTTAACAATATTGTACTCCTGGGGTAAGTCCCACTTGGTTATGATGTATCATCCTGTTCATATATTGCTGGATGCAATTTGCTAATTTTTTAAAAAAGCTTTTTCTCCTATATTCACAAGAAGTATTGGTCTGTAATTTTCCTTTTATGAAATGTCATTGTTAGGTTTTAGTATCAGGGTTACGATGGCCTCGTAAAACAAGTTACCCCATATGCTTTTGAAACACAGTTTATTGAAATATTTGCTTCGTGATGTGATGCTGAGCAAAGACAGAAGAACAGCACGCACCATATGAATGAATATACATGCAGACGCTAATATGCAAAAAACAAAAGCAGCAGTCCTGGGAGATGAGATTACAGGTGGCTGTTTTTATTATTTTTAATTTATTTAAAATGGGAAGGGCATAAAGAAAATGAGGGGGAGAAACATTTGCTTCAAACTGGTTGTCTCCTTCAGGAAATTTCCTGAAAAAAATATTTCAAGAGAGATGGTTTGAGGACAATTTCTAATCTCATTTTCATCATAGGTTTTCTTAATTATTCCTCTCTCTCACTTCACTATAAACAATCAAAGTAAAGGGGATTTGCAAGTAGGAAAAACAATCTGAGTGTCTTGGTCCTTTTGGACTGCAATTAAAAAAAAAAAAACGAATACAGACTGGGTGATTTATAAACAACAGAAATTTATTTCTCAGTTTTGGAGGCTGAGTCCAAATCAAGATGCCTGCAGATTCAGTGCCTCACAGGAGAGCTGGCTTTCTGGTTCACAGAGATGAAGCATCCTTTTGCTGTGTTATGCCAGGACAGAATGCACCAGGACAGTTTTCTTGGGTGTCTTTTACTAATCCCACTCATGAGGGCTCTGCTCTCATGACCTAATCATCTTCCAAAGGCCCCATACCTTCTAACACTGCCACCTTAGAGGTTAGGTTTTAAAATATAAATTTTGAAAGAACACTCAAACTATAGCAATAAGTTAGCCATATTTGCTGCATTAGCTAGGGTTCTCGAGAGAAACAGAACCAACAGGATTAATTTATTTCTATACAGAAAGAAACTTCTGTATAGTTCTCCCACAATGATGAAGGTTAAGAGGTCCCATTACCTGCCATCTGCAAGCTGGAGGCCCAGAAAAGCCAGGGCTGTAGTTCCAGTCTAAACCCAAAGGCCTGAGAACCAGAAAAGCCCTGGTCTGAGTGTAAAGGCCCAAGAAATGGGAGCACTAGTGTCCGAGGACAGGCGGAGGTGGAAGCCTCAGCTCACGGGGTGGGGAACAGGTCTACCCTTTCTCCTCCTCTGTTCTACTCACGCGCTCCACTGACTAGATGATGCCCACCACCACAGGTGAGTAGATCTTTTTTAACAAAGTCTACTGATTCAAATGCTAATCACTTCCAGAAACACACTCACAGACACACCCAGAAATAATGAAATAATGTTTGACCTCTGGGCATCCCTCAGCTCAAACTGTCACACAAAATTAACCATCACATTTGCCAAAGATATAAGGTAAACTTTTAAATACCAGCAAAAGGCACAGAGGCACAGATCCAGCCTCACTAAAAATATTTAGTCATTAAAAGCATTTAAACACTATTTGAAAGGCTTTACACCTAGAAATTTTGTTCCTTCCTAAGAAACAAACAGCATTCTAACACTCACCTAATTTGCAATAATCATAAAAAGTGAATACATATTTCAGTACTGCAAAATGCTACTCAATATAAAGCTTAGTGACACAGCACACAAAGAATGTTATTCTTGATTATCTCCAAAATAGCCTACAGCTATGAGCCAAGACCAAGATATACCAGATGTCAACATATCATATACTACGAATAAAAATATAAGATTTAGAGAAACAAAAAGAAGTAATGCCTAAAAAGAAGAGCAAGAGCACCCAGCACCTCTTTTGCATTCTGCACACACACACACACACACACACAGTTTAACTATACTGTAGCCACTCAGATTTAATGATGACTGAGACTGCAATGAGCTCTCTGGTGAGAAATCCACTGGGGGAAAGAGTAGGCATTCTTATTTTTAAACCATTGTTACACAAGTTAAGAAAAGGACCTCATCAATACAGTTTTAAAAAGATAGTGATACACATAGTATTGGAACAACTGTATACCCTTCTGAAGAGAGAGAAAAAAACTTGAATCTATACCTTAGACCCTACATAAATCCCAAATATATCAAGAGTTCAAATCTTTTAAAAAAAAATATGGCGATAAAATGGAAGACTTTCTCCTATAATATGCTTTAGAGAAGGCCTTTTCCAACCATTTGTGCCTCATCATTACTGAGCACTTAGCATATGCCAGGTCTCCTTACATTCTAGAGGGGGCAGACAAATGAATAAATACGCTATGTAATAAATTAAAAGGTGGAAAGTGCTTTGAAGAAAATAATGCATGAAGGTGGGACAGAGAGTGCCTGGCTGGGATGAAAAGATAAGTAACGGGGCTAAACTGCTGGGACTAAAGTTCATTTCTCTGCCACATAACAATCCAGAGCAGGCAGTTCATTCAATAAGATCTCTCAAAGGCCACGCGGGAAGAGAGCTCTGTTACCTTTTGCACATACTTCTACGTTTGCTCCAGTTGTCACCATTTCCCATCAGAGAGGGGAGAAAAATTCATTCCAAGGCAAGTCATTTCTTTTTAAGAAATATGAAAGCTGAATATATCACTTCCTGTGGTGCACCCACATCTACCTCTCAGCAAGGGAGCCTGAGAAATGTCATCTCTACCTAAGCAGCCACTGCTCAGCTAAATTCTAATAATAAAAAAGAAGAGAAGAATGAATTTGGGAAGGACCTATGATGATCTATTACAGGCATGTTACAATTTTAAATAGGAAGACTCAACAAGAAGGTTGACATCTGAACAAAGACTTGAAGAAACAAGGAAGCAAGGGAAAAGTCCTCCAGGGAGAGTGGTCAGCACATGCAAAGGCCCGGAGGTAGAAAAATGCCTGGCTTATTTAAAGAACAGCGAAGAGGCCAGTGTGGCTAGAATGGAACATGCAAGAAGGAGTGTAGTAAGAGATGAGGCCAAAAAGATACCAATAAGCCAGTTTATGCACCTGGAAGGCCTAAAAGTTGTAAAAGATTGATAAAGTCAAATTGTTAAAAATAGTTTTAAAAAATTTATCACATCAAAAACAAAAACATGCTATAAGCAGACAAATCAAGTCAAAAGGCAAAGTTAGAAAAAACATACCTTCGGTTTATGTCACAAAGGGCTAATCTTTCTAATATAAAATGGGTCCTAGAAATAGATATAATAAAGGTGCCAATATGAGAATGAGCAAAGGATATTAGCAAAAAAAAAAAAAGTTAACAATCCTAATGTCCATCAATAAGGGAATGATTAAACATAAATTGATACTGACCAACAACAGAATATAAGGCAACTTTTAAAAATGAATGAGAAAGGATGTAGGGAAATCAGAACGAGGCTGGTGGGAATGTAAAATGATGTCGCCATTAGGCAGTCACTCAAAAAGTTAAACACAGGGTTACCATCTGACCTAGTAATTTTATTCCTAGACACATCCCCAAGAGAACTGAAAACCACATTCACACAGAATCTCGTACATGAATGTTCACAGCAGCATTATTCATAATGGCCCAAAAGTAGAAACAACCCAAACATTTATCAACGGATGAGTGGATAAACAAAATGTGGCATATACATACACTGGAATACTTTTCAGCAATAATAAGGAATGAAGCACTGCAGCCCGCTACAGCATGGATGAACCTTGAACACATAACACTACAGAAAAGAAGCCAGACACAAAAGGCCACACAGAGTATGATTCCACTTATATGAAATGTCCATAAAGGACAAACCTATAGAGGGAGAACACAAATTAGTGGTTACCAGGGGCAGAGGGAGGGAGAAACGGGGAATGACTGCTAACGGGTACAGAGTTTCTCTCTGGGGTAACGAAGTGCTGGAGCTAGAAAACAGTGATGGCTTCACAACTTTCGTAAACATACTAAAAACCACCTAAATATATACTTTGAAAGGACAAATTTGGGGGTGTTTGAATTATATCTCAATAAAGTTGCTGCTTAAAAAAACAAAAATGAGAACGTTCTCTAAATGCTTGTATACAGAAAATTTCAGGATAGACTGTTAATTGGAAAAAGAGTAAAGTTCAAAACATGATGTATTATTTCCCACCTTTTATATGAATATGAGGGGAAATAAGAATCTATATTCATAACTGCATACATATGCATGAAAAATCTCAGGAAGGATACATAAGAAACTAAGAACAGTGGTTACTATGGAGCCACCTGGGAGGGCTGGAGACATGGAGCACGAGGACAGGCAGGAGGCTGTGCGTGAACGCTTTTATGTGTTCGTGTTATCTGAACAATGTATCATCTGCTTGAAAATTAAATTAAGCCAGAATTTAAAATAGAGGATTTCATAAATGTTAAAATCAAACTTTTCTGATTAAAATCTGATGACACTGAAATAAGAACAAAAAACCAAATCATAGTGTGGTATGATTCTGCAGGAGTCACCGATCCTACGTTAGAAAACCTAGGATGTGCTTCTGAGTTCTCGATTAAACTCACTCTGTTAACTTCAAAAAATCACTTCTCTGGGTCTCAGTTTTCTTCTTTGTAAATAAGTACATTGGGCAAGATGATCTCTAATGTCATTTCTTGCCATCACTTTCTACAATGCTGAAAAAAAGAAATTCAAAGCAACGTTATAGTTCTGTGGAAACAAAATTTGAAATCTATTAATTGGGCTATCTTAAGTGCCAAATAATCAGGGAAAAGAGCCAAGACAGGCCAACACTTGAAAGAAACCAAAATTCTACCATGCTGAGTGTGGTGGTTTTTAAAAGATGAAAAACGTTTAAGCCAACAGATCTTTCTTGTTTAATGTCCTTGTATAATCTTCAGAAGATTTTTATTACACAATCGCCAAAACAAAGTCAACTTTAAAAAGCTAAAATGTTGCTTTGGCTGCCATATTATCCCAAGAACTTTCCACCATCTGGGCTGGAAATGTCCTAGAACAAACTACTGTTGGAGCAAGTTATTAATTTCATGTGAGGAAAAAAAAAGACAGGCGCCGTGACCTTGCACTGCTCTGCTAGGGCAGAGTGGAACACTTGGATAAAGACAAAAGCCTTCATGAAATGGGTGTTAGTGTTGGCTAAGGGCAAAGTCAACGAATATGCAGGAAAAAAACATCCTTTGACTTACTATTGGATAAGAAACCGACAGTACTGTAAATGGAACATAAGTTTAACAAAAACAACTGACAAGTTCAAAGGATTAAGACCAAAAGTTAGAAATATCAATGTCATGCCAACATGGATATTCTAAAAGTAAAATATGAGGAAAGACTAAAAAGTGGTATAGCACGTTACAGATACTGTCAACAGCACTGATGATTAGTTTTAAAAGCTAACAAAATCAAAGACATGGTAATACTCCTAATTTATAAAAGTATTAACAAAGGAACAGAAAGTGCCTGGAGGTTAGGAGTCGAGGAATCTGCAATCAAGTATCAGAACTGACTCTTTCCCTTTATCAGTCACCTTATCTGTCAACTTCACCATATGCAAAAATTAATGGGGTGGATCATATAAACTCAAACATCCATTCCATGTTTTTATGGTTTCCCAAAGAACTAATACTATATATGTAACAGTGTATCAAATGCATAAAATACAGCCACATATCTTCCTGAATTAAGTTTGACCAAAAAGAGCTTTTAAAAACATTTTAAATAATCAAAAATTGGGAGGGCATAGCTCACTGGCAGAGGGCATGCTTCACATGATGAGGTCCTGAGTTCAATCCCCAGAACCTCCATTAAAAATAAATAAATAAATAAACCTAATTACTTCTTCCCTCTCCCTCCAAAAAATCAAAAATTAAGATGGATTGATAAGGTGGATACATAGTAATAAAGTGCAATTATGCCAGCTTAAAAATTGCATTTGTAAAACAAGGAACAATCAGAGAAAAAGAGCTCTCAAGAATTAGCAATGATTGCTAAATCTTCATTGCAAGTTAGAAAAGGCTTTTAAATACATGAAGAGATATTCAACCTCACTTGTAATAAGAAAATGCAAATAAGGATCATAATATGATTTCCATATTTAACTTACCAAAAATGTTATAATATATAATATTGGCAAGGCTCTGTTAAATGTTTTTTATAATTGGTATATTCTCTTCAGGGAACAGTTTTTTTTTTTACCAAATTTATCATATTTTTATCATATTTAACTTAATTTATTTATTATATTTTATTTATTTAATAAAATAATTTATTTTATTATTTTTATTTTGCAGGGGGGGACAGTTAAGTTTATTTATTTAGTGGTGGCACTGAGGATTGAACCCAGGACCTTGTATATGTTAGGCATGCACTCTACCACTAAACCCTTCCCTACAAATTTTTAAATGGTCATTTTTAATTCCAGTTCTAAAACTTGTATGAGGACTATATCTGTATATATGCATACAGTGAATTTATATATACATACTACATCCAGAAAATGGAGTATTATTCAGCACTAAAAAGAAATGAGCTACTAAGCTACAAACACAGAGGAAACTTAATTGCATATTACTAAGTGAACAATATCAATCTAAAAAAGCTACAATCAGTAGGATTCCGACTATATGACATTCTAGAGAAGGTCAAACTATGGAGACAGTAAAAGGATCAGTGGTGATCAAGGGTTAAAAGTGTAGGAGGGATGAACAGGAGAGCACAGAGGCTTTTTAGGGCAATGAAACTACTCTTATGTTACTGTAATGCTGGCTACATGTCATTATACATTTGTCAAAACCCACAGAAAGCACAACACACCAAGCGTGAACCCTAACGTTCACTATGACAGTGGAGGAGGCTATGCGTGTGTGGGAGGAGGGATATGGGAATCCTCTGTACTTCCTGCTTAATTCTGCTGTGAATCCGAAACTTAAAGCCTTTAATTAAAAAAAAAAAAGGTGTTCTATTATTTAGAAATATATATAAGGGTAAGATAAGAGTAAAGGTTTATATAAACCATCAGAATAGCTGAAAAATGAAAAATGATTGTCTCTGGGGAGGAAAGGAACAAAGAAATTTGTTCTCATCATAAGCCCTCTGTGCTACTTGACTGTCTCCCCAAACCATGTGCACCCATACATTACAATTTAAAATAATCACATCAGCATCAAGGACTAGTATTAAATACTCAAAGGTACTGTAATCTGGATTATTATGCCCAGAAAGACTCTGTGAAGAACTAACTTACATAAGTAACACAAAAAATTAGAAAGAAAAAAAAAATCAACTGTTGACAGAATTAAAGTTTACAGTTATTAATGTCAAACTACCTCATTCATACTTTGCTATTCATGTATTAACAACAGCGAAAGAAATTAACAGAAGTATTCTGCACCAGTCTTGCCTTTATGAAAGTAAAAATTATTTGAAGGCAGAGATTCAATGTTTTCAGGGCTGAGCTATCTAAGAATACTGCAAACTGACCTTAGGAAAGTCACTTCCCTTCTGTCTACTTCAGCGCCATCATACATAAAATGAAAGGGCCAGGATGTATAAAATAAGCTTAATTCTAGTTTTAAAAATCAAATGATTATATGCTTCTAAATAGTCCATAACTTGCAAGGAAATATGCGAACACAGGCAAAATGACAGCCAGGATTCAGGACTCTGCTTTAGCCTCTGCTAATCTTTCACACCTAATGCCAGGCTAGAACCAGTCCTCCAAAGCAGCCTGACACAACAGAAACTTAATTCAGTTCCCACACAGACTATTCAGCCTTGTTCTTTCGAATCTCAGACATCCTGTGTCCTATGATCTCTCTACTTGTTAATGATCAAGTGCTATTACTTTTTACCAAGAAGTTTAAAATAGGAAAATTAACTCAGAAGCAAATACATTCAATGTTTTTCCTAAGTACTTAGTATGTATAAAGCGATACACTTTTGTAATCATAAAGCACTTTAAAATTTACAAAAGCATTTTCAAGTGCATGACTTTGGTCCTCAACACACTCCTCAGCAACAGAGTAGACAGACCTTATCCCAGGATGAGATGCTTCCTCTCAGCGGCTGGCCCCTCTACTACAGCGAAGGACAGGTGTATTAAACCATCAACGTGCCTCGCTGTTCCTTCAATGGCTACAGGAGTTGGTCTCCAAACTCTATTATTTTCTTTTACACTTAATAAACAGAGAACCCTGAATACAATCAAATGTTTAGTCTTTGTAATATTTAAGTCTTTACTCCATCAAACGACATAGCTTCTCCATCCCTAATCTCCCACAAACTCTGCTCTAATCAAACTAATGCACTTGTGATTCTCCAAGCACACTGTACACATCCAGGAAGCCCCCTGCAGCTCCTTTCTGCCTCTTCGAAGACCCAGCCACAGCTCGTCACTACAGCTCAAGTGACTGTAGCATTTATCCACTGTTCCTCTTATTGGGCTATTTTCCTATGCATCTATCCATCTCTAAGTTCTTCCAAATCATGCCCTTCTTTGCCCAGGGTCCAGGAGAGTATACACACATATTATATTCATAATATGTTTTTTAAGATGAACTTAATGAAAAAGAAATTACTATCCTGTGAAGGGATAATCTGGGCACTACTGAGAGACAATACTGATTGTCCCTAAGCTAAATGGCCCCACACTACTCAGCTTTTATAGCCAACTAATCTACCATTTCCTTAAACACTGTCAGATGCTATTTCTCAGTGTTTTGGTTTCTAGGAGCCCCTTTCCACTGTTAACGTCCATAAGACACCTGGTATTTATAATACAATGTACCAACTGCAAGGGGCTTTGAGCCACTAACCTGCAAAGGAATATGCCTTCGCACACTACTGTGTTTCCATACAGATCAGATGATGAGAAACAAACAAACAAAACACTTTAAGCACAATGAGTAGCACACTTGTGCCCCTAGGGATTTACACACTCACCAAACATTTTCTGAGTCTCCCACATGCCCAGCGAACCTGAGTACTAGGGATACAGCAGCGAGCAGGACAAAGGCTGCACAAGAGCCCTTGTTTTCATGTAGCTTTCATTCTCATTTTATTTGAGAAGTAACAGGTAATATGAAAAGCAGTGATAAGTGTCAAGACAAAAAAAATGCGTGATAAAGGGCAGAAAACGAGAGGGGTGCTATTTTAGGGTAGTCAGAGCAGCTGTTTCAGACAAGTAGAGCTTTGAGCAGAAGGAAGCTTGAAGGATGTCAGGACATGAGCCATGCAGATACCAGAGGGGAGACATTCAAGGCAGAAGAAGAAAGGTCAAAGGCCCTGAAGACAGGAGTGGATCGGCATGTTCCAAATGAGCAAGGACACCAGCGTGGCTGAAGCAGAATGAGTAATACGGACAAGGTCAGATCACATCAGATAGCCCTGAATTCGAGAAGCAGACAAAGCCCCACTACAGAAAGACACATACCCCGGGGAAAAGACAGTGAAGACAGCTGATTATGAGTATCTCATCTTTATCAATATATAACATAAAAAAAAACTAGATAAAGTTTCTTAGATTAAATTATAGAATTGAAAAAGCTGCCAATTAGGGCCAGGCTGAGAATTAAGCAGCCCCAATCATCCTCACTGAGTTTACAGGTTGATAAAGGAGAAGACAGACAAATGGGTCTCAGAAGAAGGGGCTGGAGCCAAGAGAAATGCCCACTCAGAGCAGACCTCACAGGAACCTGCCCAGAGTGGGCACCCTAGAGGGAAGGAGCGGGGCTTGTTCTCAACAACAGCATACAGGTAAGAGTCGTGGCGTCGACAAAAACAGTCAAAAAGACAAGGAAAGAAATCCAGTTGAAGTTCTCAGAATACTTTAAAAAGCATCACAAGCAGCCCTCAAAACTTAAGAACTGGGCCCGTACAACCTAACTGCCTCCGCGGCCAGGGCCCCACCTAACCTCCACCGCTGGGCAGAGTCCTGGGGCCGCGTTCAGCACTCACAGCAACACTGCAAGACCGATCCAGTGTCACAAACTCTAAGTGTCATGCTTTCAACTCTGGCCTGCCGACCATATTCCATTACACTCTCCATTAGTGTCTTGAGGACATACTTTATCTTACCTTATTCCTTTTCCATTCAACTCCTTGAGATCAAGAACACACAACAATTAAAGATAAGGTTTTCCTTTTGGAAGACATTTTAATTCTAGTGGATCAACCCCATATACACCGAAAACTGTCAAGTCATGAGACTGAATGACTTCATCTTTCTTTTAAATACATATATAAATGCTGAGGTAGGGAGTTAAGGAGGGATTCCTGAAGATGTGTGATTTTAATCTGACTCTGAAGAGAATTAACCTTTTATCAAGAAATCCAAACCTAGAAGCAGTAGCCACTCACTACTTCGAAGCCAATTTTCATTACAAATGAATTCCTACAAATTCTGGGAGTTTAAACTGCTGCTGTTGATCCTGTTCACTTAATAAAGTATCATTTAAAACATCTAGATTTCTAAATATCTATGTTCTTAGTAAGCACCTGCTTTCAATATTAACAGAGTGATTTCACAGTCTCAAAAGAAACGTTTAAGCTAGTTTTGAATTACCCACAATGGCCATTAAAATTAGATTTCTCCTGCTGTTCACCTGCTAACACAGCACTGGCTCACCAATGTTCAGCGTCAACGTTTATGGCGAGACTGATGATAGTCAGGTGGGCCTAGAGCATCCGCAGTTTTCATAGGTTAGTATTCCTCCTTAAATTATAAGCTGATCCATAACACTGCACTATAGTTATAGGAGATGAAATATTTAAAGAGTAGTTTGGTTTCACATGGAAACTGTTACTAAGACAAACTTTCTTGTAGGATGGAGTTCCAAGAACATTAAATCATAAGAAATTGTTTCAGCAGCTGGTTAAAACTGAGTGTACATAACACAAGACATCTGGTTGTCTGTGCATTTTCAGTTCATTTAAAAAGTATAAACACATTAAAACACTGAAATGTTTGATATATTACAACACTGTCTGCTTGTTCCCCAAGAGTGTTTAAGTGGCTGGTCTATTCATTGTATTCACAGCTTTATTTACTATCCAAAGGGATTTATTATTTCCATCCCCCTTAACTTCACCAAGAAGTTATCAACAACAACAAGAACAAAAAGTACACGCTCATGTAGGATGTATACAGAGTTGCTGGTATTTGGTAATGATGTAAATGTAACAGAGGTGGTGCTATTTTTAAAATTAAATTAGGAACCTACAAAGCATCACACATACTATGACAAGTGAATAGTAGACAATATACGTGTTGCCTTCCCAGGTTTGACCACTTGTAACAGAAAGCTAAACACACGTTAGCCAAAGTAAGTGTTCGCTCTTTTCACCTAAGAAGATAACCAAAGATAAAGCCATCTAGGGCTGGTATAATAGTTGCATAAAATTATCAATACCCCACGCACCTGGGACACGGTTCTCCGTGTGTGGCACTCAGCATCCTAGTTTCAAGCTGGCCCGAGCGCTGCAGCACTGCCTCCACATCCAGGAAGGAAGAGCAGGGCAAAGGGCAAGGAGCTGAAGGTACACGCCCTGCAAGCTCATGACTTCTGCTTATGTGTAACTGGCCCCAAAGATGTCATGGAGCCACATCTCGTGCCCAAAGCTGGGCAAACACTGCCTCCCAAACAACACTGGAGGGGAAGGCAAGAAAGGGTATATCGGGCGTGCAAACAGCTGTGTCTGTTACAAGAGTTCAGCTTGCCCAGGATGCTTTCCCCGGGCCCTTCCAAGCTGGGTGAGTCCTCAGTTGTCTCAGCCCTCCCTGCCAGCTGCACATCACGAGACCAAGTCACAACAGGGTTTGCTGGTTCTCATTTCTAGATCTGTACAACTCTGGATGCTGCCCTGTGCCCAACAGAGGCCAGGAGCCTGTTTTCTCACAAATACCTGTCTTTCCTTTTTGGGCCATAGGCAAGTAGCTTCCAACGACACCCCCATATGGATTGAGATTCTGTGATGATAAATTTTAACATCTACCCTTTTATTTCAAAAATAATTCCTTTAAAAAAAATAATTCCTTTAGAATATGCATTCTCAGTGGGGAGGGGGTTAGCAAGATCACCCTCAAGCAGGTGAAAACTGGTTCTTCTGGGGAGAAAAATTTCATAGATACTATGATGAGTGGCACTCCGAAAGGCCACAGCACATAAACAGATACTCAGTATATCTAGAGTGTTCAAATTTCATTAGGACTTCAGACACGTAATTAAGAAAAAAAATTTCTAAAAAGACTCCTCAGAGAAACAATTAAAAAAATAAGGTTGAGAGTAACTGCTTTAAAAGCAACAAACATTTTAATCATACAGGAAACTGCATTTAGATGTAGTGGCAGAAATCTAGTTATAAGAGTGTAAACAAACAAGGGTCTATTTTTCTCACATGAGAAGTCAACAGGACCAGGGAATTAGTAGTTGATAACTTTGGTTCAGTAGCTCATTGACATCAAAGCAGAATTTTCTGTGAGTGTCTTAACTCATGGTGCCAAGATGTCCAACACAACTCTAAAAAGACCCTGTCCACATTCCAGAAAGCAGAAAAGGGGCTGGCACATGCACACAAAAAAAGATATGCCCCCTAGATGAGTCAGGTCCCCTTAAAGACCTCTCCCCATAAGTTTCACTGGAGGGCTTCCCCCCACATCTCAGTGACCACACCTAGCTTCAAGAAAGGCTGGAAATGGAAATCTGACCTCTCCAAATAAGGCCAGATACAAAAGCAGGAAGTAAGGAAGGAGGAGAGAACAGAGTGTGGACAAGTAGCTGCATCACCACACATGTATGAAATTCAAACTGCTTCTCTCTGAAATCCTTGTTTATAGAGATTAATCTACATCGGTGCCTGTCATATGCTTAACATCACTGAAGAGTTTATTTTCCTCTAAACAACATAAAATTCTTGCCTGATGATGGGTAGTCAGGGTCTAAATATTCTCAGGCAGGAGAGATAAGAAAGAACCGCATGGAGGTACACGGAAGGCATACATGAAAGTACTACACCACGACCCACAAACTGTTCAACATGACCAATTACCATCTCCAACATACAAAGAAGATAAAACAAATCCTGGCTTAGCCAGAACTTACAGGAGTGGAGTATCAGTGATTAACTGCATCAAACAGCAGAGCAATTCTTCCAAAAGATCTTCTGAGTCAGAACCTGGTAAAACACATAAAAAATGTTTATTTCTTTCTTTTTTCTTTTTTATTGAAGTGCAGTCAATTATAACGTGTCAATTTCCACAAAAAGGTTTTTAATGAAGTACAAAATAGAATTCAGTTGTTTGGAAGTTCAGTTTTCATTCCTAATGAGAACAAGAATAGTTATTATAATAGAAAGTCACAGACTTGAATGTTGACCTAGGAACAAAATCTATATCATGAGCAAGTCCGTATCTGTTATAATCTTCAACTAGTATAGGAATTTTGAACACCAGACATTAACTGTATAGCTTTTAATGCTTGAAGGTATCTGTGATTCCTATAAGCCAGTAGTTTTCAAATTTCTTATACTGTACTATGTTTTTTCAAATAAAATCTTTAAGTCAAATACATAAAATAGATAAAAACTCAAGCTATTCCAGCTGTTTTGTTTGCATCAGGAATAGAATACCTGGACCTCCTCCTCCAACAAATATCTGACTGGACCTTGACCTCCTCGATGAGCTTCAAAGCACCTTCTCTGCTTCACCGATCACAGACTGGTATCCACAAAGAGGCCAAGCACCTCTTCACACAGATCCAAAGACAAAACGGCTTTCCCAAGTCACAGAAGTAGTAAGCAGCAAAGGGAGGCTGCGAATTACCATTCCAACAGTGACACTCCTCTGTCCCAACCTGCTGTAAACTAAGTGACCTTCTAACTTCCAAAGCCAATCGGCATCTCAGGTGGCTCCTGGCGTTGGACACTACCGACACCTACTCCTTCATGAATTTGTTTCCTCCCTCAGTTTCTGCGCCTTCTCTCTAACCTACTTTTTCTATTCATTCCCAGCATCGCCTCCACAGAATACGCTTCAACCCCGGCATGTTCCTCAGAGTTCCAGCACTGGGGTTCTTCTCGTTTCTCACTCCCTGTGCTCTCCCTTCCTCAAGCATCACGTACGTGCCAGTGATCCCTAAATCTACGGTTTTCCTCTTGGGCTCTCCACTGCACCTCACCCCTTCACGTCTGGTTATCTACCAGCCACCTCCCCCTAGACATCTCCCTAGTTCCTCCACCTCAACCTCTTCAAATCAGAACTCATCTCTCTCAACACTGTGAATCCACTTATTTTTCTTCATTCTCCTTTTTGGTGACCATGTCAGTAACCCAGGAAACCCAGACTAGTCTCTCTTCCTCATCTTTTTATAACCAATCAGTCTCTAGGTCCTTGCAATTCCACGGTCTACCTCTCTGGTATTTCCTCTTTCCTTAACTCCTTGTCATGCTTTCATTCGTTATTTCATCATTTCGGTTCAGTTAAACAAATTTCCTAAATTAAAACTCATTCTGGAACTTCTTTAGACCTTCTTACCTAGTATTCCTACCTCCAATTTTACTCTTCTCCAATCCAAACTCCACACTGCTATCAGAGGGAGCTAACTAAATTCCATCCTTTCATTCTCCTGGCTTAGCTCTTTTCAACTGCTTTTAGCTGATTACTAAACATCAGAAAAAAAACTCGAAGCTCCATGCCAGACACTTCAAAATACATGCCCTGCAACCCTTTCTATCTTCATCTCCCACCATTACTCCCTTCTCAATTTACATCCTTGCAACACCAAGCTACCTGCCACGTGCTACATTATGTTCCCTCAATAACATTCTCTCTGCCTGGAATGCCCTCCAACAACAAAAACCCGATTTTTTTTAAAAAAGCCAATCTTTATCCATCTGAATCATCCTCAGTCTTCATCTCCTCCATAAAACCCAACTCTCTTTGCTCACCCTGAATAAAAATCACCATCCACACAGCATCTATGCCTTGGGCATCTGTTATTATATATGTTGGTTGCATTATACCATAGTTTCTGAGTACTTGTAAAGTTGGCCCCGGGTGAACTTTGTACTTCTTAAGGGTAATGACCAATGGAGTTTGACTCATAATGTACACTGAATATGTGTTTGCTGAACCGAACACAGGTGTCTAAGTACAAATCTAGTGGTTACTTCCAAAACATCAAAGCACTTGGAATCTCAAAGAGAAGTTTGGCAATTCTCTTTTTCTAGACTACAGTATCACGTGGTATTCAGATATCATGAAGAAATTCCTCCCTGCCTTGCTATAAATAGAACTAGCACAGTAACCATCTGAGAGGTAGGTACAAAGCTTGAAGAAAATATTAAATCACACTGAAGACACCAATCAAGGCTAAAAAGAATACACAGCAAGAATCAGGTTAAACAGCCACATTAAATTTCCCTCTAGAAGTGGCAGGCTTTGCTCAACTAGTGAAGAAGGTCAGGAGAAAAGCTAACGAAATCTCTCATTGCCAAGGCTGTCCAACATAACCCAAGCCAGCTCCAACAAGCTGGTTTGTCGGCATGTAACATCTACTCAATACGTGTTTGCTGAACTCTCATTCCCTGACTTACCCTACAGAATGCAGTGACCCAGACCCAGCAAAAACATTCAAAATCACTCACTGACCCCCTAAAGAACACTTCAGACCAAGTAAGGGGGCCCATTTAATAACACACCCCTGGCTCAGCCAAGCAGCCAGCACAGTTTTTTAATTACAGGTGAGGGAACTAGCACTCAGGACCCACAGATGGTGCCTGACTGGATTTTTTTTTCCTCCAGGGGTGTAGACACATCTGATATTCAAATCTTAAAATGGCAGCAAGGATCCTCTCTTTGGTTCCATGTGCCATCTTAATCATGACCTCCACCAAGCCTACAGCTGGTGAGTTAAGGAGTACGTGCACAGCTTCGTTATCAATGTGATGTAATAATGAAAATGATGATACATACATCTCATACAAGTGCAATGCAGCATCTCAAGGCCAAAGCTCTAACAAAAGACAAGAATAAGCAAATTCCAGCTGAAATCTCTGACAATTTCCATTTACTAAAACCAAAACATTCCTGCATAATACTATATAGTTTGGGGGGTTAATCTAGAAGCAAATAACTTGCATAGCAAATGAAGAGTTACAAGATTTGACTGCCTATCAGGTTTTACATTAAGCAAGTCACACAAACTGCATTATTTTCC
This sequence comes from Camelus ferus, assembly GCF_009834535.1. NCBI lineage: Eukaryota > Metazoa > Chordata > Mammalia > Artiodactyla > Camelidae > Camelus > Camelus ferus. The sequence continues at coordinate 15,633,191 of NC_045725.1, forward strand.
AAGCAGCATTTATATTACTCAGTTTTCACATGAGGACATGCATCTCCTAAGTTTCATGAAAACAAGTAAATATAAAACGCACCTGCCAAAAATTATAGTAACACACTCATGCATTTCTCACAGGAAGGGGAATCGTAAAAGTCCTTGAAACGTGCAGGTCCAGGACGAAGTAAATTGATGAATAAAGGACTCTGTAGAGATTCAGTGTGTTCACTGTATTGTGAAGTGTTACAACCCAGGGTTGTTGGGGTTTTTTTTAATCTCTTACAGTTTTAAATTGCCTCTATAGCTCCAGTCACATACTTTAATATTTTAAATCTTAGCTTCTGTAAGATAACATTAAGAGGTAGCATCTCCTGAGTTCTGTACCCTTGGAGAGGCGTGCTCTGCGAGTTCTATTCTCTCCAGCTCACGTTAATCCTAACGTTGACTCTTAAGGAGTAGGTACGATCCTCACCATTTAACAGACAAGGAAATCAAGGCTCAGAGAGGTTAGTTTACTTACAGATAAGTGGCAGAGCTCAGATCTGAACCCAAATCTAGATCCCCAAAGAAAGGGGGAAAAAATCTTACAAATTATTTTTGAAGACCTGTTTCTATACAAAGCTGGGAAAAAAATCCAGTAAACTAACCCATGTTTCTCTGAAGACCCTAAACACACTCCGTGGTAAGTAAGTACTACGAGCCATAGTAGCGGAGAGATCCGAAATTCCACGTATTAGTTTACACATCAAGATGACATACTACATACACCTTCAACACACACTCAAATCCTTGACTTAAATACACTATTTAGAGATAATCTCTCCAAACAAGAAATAAATATAAACTCTTATTATGAATACTGTGCAGAACAAGGGCACTGAAATCCCACCCCATCCTGGGGTTCTCCCGCTTTAAAGCCCTAATGCACTTCCCTGGTCCCTGTGAGTATCACCAGAGGAAGGGAGAAAGACGAGAAAGCAAAAAGAGAGACAGAAAGAAAGGCAAGATTTATGGTCCCTCACAGCTCTCATAAGCTGCCCCTGAGACTCAGCTGGGGACAGTCCTGCTGGTGCTTTCTGTTCAGCACCCTTTCAGTATCACATACTGAGGGAGAACTCTTCTATTTTGGCCTTTGGGAGAGAACCAGAGATAATAAAATGCTGTTATAATCAAATACCTTCCATTAGAGTTGGAGAAGCAGGTGGGAAAGAGAGAGAGAAAAGAAAAATTTTTAAAGCACTCACCGGAGAAAGGGGGGAAAAATCAGCACTGATGGAAAACAAAGCAGCGGCCAGAAAAAAGAAACATGCGGGCTACTTAAATCAGGTTACATGTAGTTATTAAAAAGAATATTAAAAGATCTTTAAAGAGCTAAGCATTGTTGTCTTTTTTGTATTCAGAAAGTCATGCTGCCAGTTTCCCAACGCTGCTCAATACTGTGCTGATACAAATACAAAGACTTCAGCACTGGCTTGGGCAGCACGGACACTAAAGCTGGAACAGCACGCTGAAGATCAGCGTGGCCCCTGCACAGGGACGGCATGCAAATTCTGTAGAGTTCCGTATTTTTTTCAAGATTTGCAGATACAAACTACTATATAAAAAATAGATAAACAAGCTTATACTGTGTAGTACAGAGAACTATAGTCCGTATCTTGTAATCTATAATGAAAAAGAATATGAAAAGGAATATATGTACATATATGTATGACAAACATTATGTTGTACATCAGAAATTGACACAATATTGTAAACAAACTATACTTCAACTAAAAAATACAATTTTTAAAAAACTTAAATCAAGAATTGACAGATCTATACTCCAAAGGTGCCTGGAAATTCAGAGCAAAACAGACTTCCTTAAAATGGAAGAAACATAGCTAGATTACACTTACTTACCACCTTCTATTCAGAAAACCACAATATGGTCTATGTCACTGTCTATATTAATTGTAAAGCTAATAGTGGAATTATTCCAAAATATTAAAAGTCGTATTTAAACTTCTAATTACCAAAATCAAATATGCCTCCATAAACTAAGGAAAAGCAAATGGACTCACTGTTCTCTAACTGGTCCACATCTTAATGTATTACAGTATTTATAAACCTATGTCTCACACCATTCCAATAAAATCTGCAATGATTCTGGTCGACTACTATTACTGTGGTCAAACAGAAATGCTTCTAATTACCCTCAAGGATAATATAGCCTACCAGGTTTCATTATAAAATGTGCCTATTACTAAAGATTAATTCATTTTGTTCCACTGATTGCATAAAAAAGAAAGAAAGGGAGAGAGGAGAGAAGTATCACAAATCGCACTGTAACCTACTATACGACCAAAGGGTAAGTCAGGAGCTCCTAGAAGCACTTTTATTTTTCTGCAAAGTCACACTGTAAGTCTTTCATGTTAAATATTTCAAAAGAATAAATCTGCACTTTTTTCTCTAAGTCACATTTTTCAGCTATTGTGGGGTATTTTTTTTCTTTTTTTTTTTCCATTACTGATCTATAGCTAATGAAACTGAACTATTAAGCTTTATATTAAAATTTAAAAAAAAAAAAAAACGGAAATAACTTACCCACCCACCACACAACTTTAGGTTTACCTCTTGAGCTACAGTGGCCTCAGGCCCAAGGGACCTAGCTCAAGCAGAGGAAAGAACTTGGTTATGGGGCAGAACTTCAGCCACGAGCCATGGGAAAAAAAATCAAAGATACTTTCAAAGGAAGGAGATTTACCTCCACTGCACTTAGTAAAACGAATACACCATGGATTTGGAAGGTAATTCCAAAGAGTTTCAAAAGGTTTTAAGCCAGAGAGGAATGAAAAGGAAACTAGGTTTCTGTTTGTTTGTTTGTTTTGTAACAAAAAATTTTAGTTGTCTGTTACCTTTAATTAACATCTAAATAGACAACATATTCTATAATTATATTATGGAACTATCTATCAACAAAATAGATAAAATTTTTTGTCTGATGCCTAGGAAAGAACTTCTCTTCCCATAAATTTCCATCTCATATTTTTTTTTCTTCTATTTGTTTTGGTCACACAAATTCTAAGTTTTCTCAACAGTATGAGATCCTTGTTTCCCTATTTACCTGCTGGGGGGAGGCAAATGCTGAGCTGTTCCAATGAGGGGCACCCAAATGTCAGTTTCTCTAAGTCTTTCCGTGTTTTGGATTCATCTTCTCTAGAAGAGTATCTACTAATCTTCTGGCAGGAAAGGGAGTGGGGTGGGTGCCAGCATTCTAGAGGCCAAATCAAGACTTCCAATTGCAGTCTTTTCTCTCAACCCTGTTCTCAGCACGCCACCCCCTCCACCATGCCTGAGATTCACACAGGGAGGCCCCGCTCGCTCGTATAGTCTCTATAGAGAACAGATTGTGGTGTCAAACTGGGGAGGGGGTGGTCTCATGACTACGTGACAGGGGGAGTCTGGGTCTCTAACTGCTTCTTTCCATCAGTTCCCCTGGTTGTCTGCCTTCTAAGACAGAGGCACTTCCAACTCCTAAGCTTTTCCAGGGCTCTGAGGCAAGAACTGGCTTTTTTCTGGAGTTCTCCAACCCCAAAGGTACTTAGCACTCAGCTTTCACTGATCAGTTTAGCTCATCATTACTCAATTTTCCAATTTGCAAATGTTATTAACATGCGTCCCCCTCTCTTTCTCTTTAACCTAATGAATTCATAACTTGTTAAAAATCCCCTTACTGATATTTCACTGGGGTTTCAGGAGAAAGCAAAGATAACCACGTATGTTTAATCCACTGTGCTTCAGAGCGAGTCCTACAAAATTGATCATTTTTAGAAATAAATTTATACTGAACTACTTTATGCCAAGGAAATGAAGTCAAGCAAGTCATTTACCTGGACTTGACAAGTCCCTAGTCTCTTTCCTCCTCTGCACAAAACTGTGCTAAACTGGTTCCCAAGCTCCTCAGGCCCGCACACCTCGCTCTCCCCAGCTCTCAGAAGAAGACCTCCACCTCCTCCTTGTCCTCGTCCTCGTCCTCAGCATCCACACAGCTGCCCGCCAAGGGACACAGGTGGCACATTCTTCCAAAGCAAACCTACACTCCCTCTTCATGCTCTGGATCCTAGTGTCTCCTACATCCCTGGACCTTCTTTCAGCTCATCCCTCCTTTTTTCACTTCTATCTTCAGTCTCTCAATCCCCAAAGGTGTCTTCCCTCATTGAAAAAAAGTAAAAAAATATTTTAAGGAAACTATAGTGGCCTTCCGTTGGCAGCAGAATAGTGGAGTCGTTACTCCAAAGAGCCCTCCAGTCCAAAACAACTTGTTCTTGGCTAAAATACACTCTTCAGTGCATTGATGGGCTTCCGGAAGGTTAAGGAAATCTCCAAGGACCCCAGCACCATAATCAAAAAGAACCACCACAAGCAAATCCGGAGTAAAACACTGCACAATGAGCAAACTCTAAGGATCTGGTGTCCCTGTGGATGAAGCCAGATCCTGGGAGACTGAGCCATCAGCCTTGCCACTGGGAAGCTGAACCTGAGGGCCACATTAAGCCAAGAACTCTTGAAGGAGACTCAAGTGGCCTACGGTGCAGACCTTGGATCCCTTTAGAAGCAAATGCAAGTCCCTCCCTTATTTGAGGCCTCAGATTAAGATCAAACAAATAAAAGCTCACAGTCAACATCATCAAAGACATAAGGAAACAAGTCACCATAAGTGCTTGCAGAAACCAGCAACAGATTTAGATCCCTAAGGACTTAAAATATTGGTTTTATGTGGTACAAAATGTAAAATAAATACCAGTTATTAGGTTGGCAAGAATGGGACATAATACCAAGCAGAGGAATAGAAAACTCACGTTGAAAGCAAAGGGAAAATGCAAACAGTTTTGTAGCGCTTCATAGTTTTGCCCAGGGCTGGCTTCCTCCCCTTGACTATTCCCAAAGGCAAAGACAGTGGAAAGAGCTGTCTTTGCATAATGGTACAAGTTCTCTCTAGCAAACAGTCTACTCCCACATCATACGTAGTCTGTGGGAAAATGTTCAAGTATGAAATCCTCACAAATTTCAATTACAAACTGAGAGCTGAGAGTCACATTACCCTCAGAAAGATGGTTCCACTGAATATGGCAGCAGTATTCATCTGATGACAGCAGCACTACAGTGAACCAGGGTAAACAAACAATTCAGTGTGCTGTAATAACCCAACAGTCCTAAAATGCCTCAGTTGACCTTGCTCAATTGTTTGCAGGCGGTCCTCTACTTCCGTCGATTCAAACTTCAAACCTGTACGGCTGTGTATTACCCATCCCTGAACAGTCTTTCACACACCTAGGTCAGATATTCAGATATTGGCTAATAAATGGATGTTTTCAGCTATGCAAAATGAGGTTCCATTTTTTCTTCCCATTCAACAGTATCTGTGCAATCATTTACTGCTATCACACTTTTATAAAGTATAAAAAAGACACTGATAGAAAATATTAAAAAGGACTTATACTAGTGATAAGAAGTAGAAATCTCAAAGTAACAACATGAAAGGCTAAGATGAAAAGAATTACATATGCCAAAAACAGCAAGCAACTAGACTTAAGCTGGTGGACAAACAGGAGGCTCAAATGCAAATAAAAAAAACAAAAGAGCATGTAAAAACTCCTGAACTGCTAACCCTGTTAAAAAAGAGGACAGGCGGTAACATACAGAATCACCAAACACCAGACCTCACAGATGGCTCTTTCAGTGAGGCAACCATCTTGGTAAAGTGGCCGTGGTTGTAAAGCGTTGTTTCTGTCCTGCCTCTACACCAGGCTACCTGGGGTATGCGACAGAATCCTGCTTCTCAGGCTTGGGTGTGAGTGGGGAGTGCAGGCACAGAGAGGGTATTCTGGGAAGATGTTTGGCCCCCAAATGAATACAGTGTGTCTCTCGAGTGCATCAATTTGCTCAACGGCAAGTATTGAAAAAATGATTTTACATTAAAATAAAAATGATATTGTGTTACATAAAGCACAATATTTGCCAGTTTTTGTGACATAACACAAAATAAACTGTTGGGTTTGCAGGTGTGTTTGGACTAAGCTCTCAGGCCCCATGGAGATAAACATTCACTCCATTCTTGCTACTAGAACTTCGTGGAAAGGTTTTAAACTCACTAAGCAGAACGATGCTTTGGCACTGCTGGTACCACAAAAACAAAACCTATCATTAGCAAAACTAACACATGCAAGACATAACCCTGATTAAAAGCTCTAACCATTTAAATATCAGTACATACTTAACAAATACAGATAGCTGATTATCAAAGTAGCAAATTATTAAACATACTCAGTGTATAAGGCTCTCAGTGGACAAGAAAGCCTAATCAGGGCAGAGGTGTGTTTTGAAAAATGAATCCAGGAAACTCAGAAGCAGCAGCGCCTTTGCCTTCAGCAAGAGACAAGTGTGCTGCAGGGCAGATGCAACATGTCACATACCCTGTATTTCACTGTTAACAATCCCACCGCCCTTGTATTTTCCAGGTTGTAAGTTTCAGTGCTAAGAAATGAAACACCAGCAGTTGATCTTGAAAACTATAGGCCCCAGTAACTACAGGGGAAAAAATATCTCAGCAATATCAGGAGGAAATGGTAACCTTTTCCTGTTACCTTGAAAAAAAGACAGTAACACCTTGGCATCATAAAGTTATCCACAAAAATACTATTTCTGATCAAATAGTCCCAAAGACACCCAGGCTCAGAAACTGTTACATCCTATGAAAGTAACCTTTAACATTTATAAAATGTGTAATTCTGATTAATAATGTACTGGTCTACTAATGGTACTTAACTTGGCATGTTTCCTGAAAGGAATACTTGTGATTTTTATTTTTATTTCCCATATGCATGGAAGTCAGAATAAGTAAGTCTCAATCCTACTGAAAAACCTGTAAGAGTCTTGGCTAATTTAAATCAATATAGGGGACTAAAGAGTGACGACGTCATGTCATTTAAAAATGAAAATCATGAGAGGAAAAACGGAATTTTCAAAATTATACTTTTATTCTTCAAAGTTTATCTTTATATGCTACACATGTGATCCCAAGAATATTTTCAAAGGCAATACTTACTGTAACTGCCAGGAGATTTTTCTTCATAAGTGAAATGAAGTTGTAGCTCTTCCTCTGACATCTCACAAATGAACACTTTCAGCAAACAGCAAATAATAAACAAAGCGTTGTGTGTCTGCCAAATGAAGATGTGGCTAGAAAGACCAAAATCACACAAGAATCAATATTTAACCATAAGCATGGTCGGTTTATTTCTAGTCCATGATTTCTCAATTATTTCACCCATTCTGTTTGTAATATTAGAACAATGTCCATATCTCGTCATGGCTCATGATTTATGACTATGGACCAGGGATATCTATTACAGTTTACTTCATATTTCATTCTGTGTATTTCATATAGGGAGGCAATTTCAAAAAATTTTCCTTTAGGCATGCTTTTTATTCTTAACTTTATAGCTGTCCCATACCTAGGCAACTCAAATAAAAAATAAAATAAGTAAAAAGTAACATGAAGAGAGTATTTGCAAATAAATACACAACCAAAATTTTAAATGGGGCATCATCAGCTGCACAGTGTAATACCTGCTATTTGTAGTCATGGACTCACAAGAAAAATTTTAATTGGATTTCATATAAATTGGAAGCAGGGCAATAAGCAATCTTTTAAGAGACTATCATCCAAAAACTGGCTTCAAAAAATGCTTGAGTGAATAAAATGTTAACCTTCCACTATATAAATATGAAACCGTAATACCTAACCTGAAGCTTCGTTCATCTGATATGAAAGAAAGGAAACAAATGTGGAATGAGATAATACTCACACTAAGTCATTACTTAAACTAGATATAACGGCGGTGATAATGAGAGAAGATCACCTTTTTTAATAATAATTACACTATTAATCTTCTTAAAGAATGTATTTCTAAAGATTGTCTAAAATGCTGAAATCAAACAGATCCCAGAATTTATAATCTCACCCCAACGATTTGGACAGTAAATTAAAATTTCTCTTTTACTATTTCCCCTTAATAATGAGGACCATTCCTTTATAGCCTTCCAAAGACCATAATCTATTTCTAACAATAAATGAAAAATACTCATATTATTAAATACAGATTAAATATAAAGAGAATGTGATTTAATCAACCAGCTTACTTCTGACATTCTGCTGAAACTTTCAGTTCTTTGGTTCTAGAAAGGAAGACCTTAATTAGTGCACCAAGGTTTCCTGTTCGAGGATTATTTTCAACTGCGAGAGAAGAAAAGGTTTTAGAAGTTAATATTAAGAACTGAAATCAAAGTGAGCATATCATAACATTTATAAAACCAAATGTCAAATTGAAGTTTATCATGGACCAACCTTATTGTCAACTTCAAATCTAATTAGGGAAACTAGCAACAAGAAAAACTGCTGCTTGGTCTTAATTCTAAACAACAACAACAACAAAATGATTTACAAATGAAAACTGTAGAAGAAAATAGCCATTTCATTTCAGAATCCAAAACTGTAAAGAAAACATGTGTAAGAGATTAAGCACACCATTACAGCATACCTACTTTGTGCTCAATAACTGTCAAATTAACCCACGTCTATGTGCTGGGTATGTGTTCTTGTCACAGCTTGAGAGTCAATGCAAGTAACCGCACAACCTTCTCACTGTGACAAAACGTGAAGCACCCTGCTACTCCAAGTGTGGTTCAGGGACGCGTGGCAACAGCATCATCCTGGAGCCTACTGAAAGTGCAGAATCCCAGGGCCACTCTGCACTACTGAAGCTGACAGTGCTTCTCAAAGCTTAATGTACATTTAAGTCACACAGAATTCTTACTGAGGTTTAAATTCTGAGTCACATCAGAATTTAATTAAATTCACATGTGTGGAGTGTGAGCTGTGATTCTGCATTCGTAACAGTCTCCCAGGTGATGCCCACTGCTGCTGGCTGGAGAAACCCACTGTGAGTGGCAAGATGCAACCTGTGTTGTAAGTCAGGGTGAGTTTTGCCCAGCTTTCACAATCCAGTATACAGATGCAATTAAATACTAGATATGCTTAGAGTTTCACTTTGAAACAAAAAAAAAACTCCTACTTTTAAGCTTGGGGTTTACTTTACTGAAAGAATATCCTGAGATTTCAAGATAAATTGTTTTTTAAAACCAGTTCATGTTTGCAAGTGCATCTCTGTGTGTTCAGAGCAAAGGAGAAAGAGTAACAGACGTTCCCATTTAAATCAAGCAAACCTGCATAAAATACAACCTTCCAGAGTTCTAGAAATTAGTTAGAAAATAGCAATATACTGTCTTCAAGCTAAAACAGTACAAAAGCATTACCAGTGGAAAACAGGAAAATTAACTATTTGTTTTTTAAAAAGAGCAGAAGGTCACTGGGGGAAATGAGTGTAACAAAAAGAGAGTCGTCTGACAGCTTAGGAAAACCTAGGAATGATTTAAAATAAAAAATGCAGTAACGACTAAAAGATACACTAGAATCTTGAGAACTGCAATGTGTAAAACATTGAATCAAAGATATAAAGGAGGAACTACAAGAAAATAACAGAGACAAACAAAAGGAAGATGCAGAGGACAAAGACGAAAGATCCAACCTGAACGTTACAGGTGATCCCAGGTTGAGTGAGAGGAAACTAAAACACAAAGAAAATCAAAGTCACAATAAAGAAAAGTTCAGAGCTGAAAAAGACCTTAATAAACCAATAAAGAGACCTCATCAAAAACAAATATGTGTGTGTATATATATATATATCTGCATGACTGGGACATCGTGCTGTACACGATATGTGCACATACACACACACACACACAATCACACACACTTATTTTTCCTCCTTACCTAAAGACCTGCAGACTGAAATGGTGGCCTCCTCCAAGAGCTTCAACTCGGTACTGGAGAGATAGAAGAAAGGTAATTAATAACTATAACACTAACTATGTACATACTAACCAGTTAAAGGAATATATAAAAACAAAGAAAGGCAATTTAGAAGGAAAATATGATATGCAGTGGTAAATAATAAAATCAGCAAAATAAAGTTAAGCTTCTAGTCTCAATGTAATTAGAAATTTTTTTAAAAACATGAAAATGAATATATGCAAGTATACGCATGAATGGGACATTGTGCTATACACCAGAAGCTGACACATTGTAGTTGACTGTACTTCAATTTTAAAAAAGAAAGAAATTTTACCACAATTCTCAATGTGAGACTACTAAAAGAAAAGCATTTGGGACACCCTGTGTTTTAGGTATTGGGGCAGGGAGGAGGGGTGGGGCTGGAAGGACTTAGAAAAATTCGAGAAAGGCATTCTCAAGTACACAGCCTAAGGCAGGGACTCCATATGGCCAGTTCCAAGGGCAGTACTGATCATAGGATTATACTTATTTAGGAGATACATGAAGTCTCATGATCTCTATAATGCTTTCAAACAGTTCAACAACAAAGAAGAAACAAGACAAGAAACAAGAGAACACACACATAAGCTTCAATAATTTATAAGTGAATAGTATATATAAGTATACAGAAAAAGACACAAAGTGACACAGAAACAGGAGACACAGACAGAGACGGCCATAAAACTCTTAGAACTCATAAAAACACAAGAAGCTAAATGACAGTGGATTCAGCAATGATTTCTTGAATATGACACCAAAAACACAAGTATCAAAAGAAAATCTAAGCAAATTGAACTTCATCAAAATTAAAAACTTTTTAAGCCAGAAAAAGAAAAATACCATATTATCATTCATATGTGAAATCTAAAAAAGAAGGACACCATGAACTCATCTACAAAACAGAAATGGGCTCTCAGCCTTAGCAAGCAATCTTAACGGTTACTGGGGAAAAGGGGTGGGAGGGGATAAATATGGGAGTTTGATATTTACAAATGTTAGCCACTATATATAAAAACAGATTTTTTTTAAAAGTTTCTTTTGTATAGCACAGGGAACTATGCTCAATATCTTGTAGTAACCTTTAATGGAAAAAAAATGAAAACGAATATATGTATGTATATGCAAGACTGGGACATTGTGCTGTACACCAGAAATTGACACATTGTAATTGACTATACCTCAGTTTTTAAAAAATAAAATAAAAATAAGAGACAAAAAAATTAAAAACTTCTGGTAAGTCAACTATACCTCAATAAAAAAATTTTTAAACTTTTTCAAAGAAAAATAATAATAAAATACAGGTTAATTCAAAAAGGAAAAAAAAAAACTTTTGCACATCAAAGAATACTATCAACAGAGTGAAAAGTCAACCCAACAGAATGGGAGAAAATATTTCCAAATCATATATGTGATAAGGCATTAATATCCAGAATGTGTTTTTTAAAAAACTCTAACTCAACAACAACAAAAACAATGCACCTGAAAAATGGGCAAAGAATTCAGACAGACATTTCTCCAAAGACGACATAAAAATGGCCAACAGATCTATGAAAAGATGCTCCACATCACTAGTCACCAGAGAAATACAAATCAAAACAATAATGAATTCCATTTCACACCCATTAGGATAGCTATTATTTTTAAAAAAGAAAAGAAAGAAAGAAGTGTTAGAGGGGATGTAGAGAGAAACTGGGACCCTTGCGCATTGCTGGTACCTAAAATAGAGCAGGTGCTGTGAAAAACAAGATTGCAATTTTTCAAAAACTCAAATATGGAATTACCATATGATCCAGTAATTCCACTTCTGGGTATACGTATACTCAAAAGGATTAAAAGCAGGGACTTGAACAGGTATCTGTACACCCACATTCACAGCAGCATTATTCACAAAGGCCAAAAGGTGGAAGCTACCAAAGTGTCCATCAATGGAAGAATGATGGCACAAAATGTGGTACATACATACAAGGGAATATCAGCCTTAGAAAGGAAAATTCTGACTCACGCTGCAACATGGATGAACCTTGGAGGCATTATGTTCAGTGAAATTCAGCCAGTCAAAAAAGACTAATATTGTATGATTCCACTTATATAAGGTTTCTAGAGTAGTCAAGTTCATTGAGACATAAAGAAGACTGATGGTTGCCATTGGTGTGACTGGGGACAGGGAGGTGGGGAATGGGGAGTTAGTGTGTGTTAAGTATGGAGTTTCAGTTGGGGAAGATGAAGAGACGGAGGGTAGAGACAGTTAAACAAACAATGTGAGTGTACTTAATACCACAAAAATGTACACTTGAAAATGGTTAAAATGATCAATTTTGTGTCATGTGCATTTTGCCACTGTATATAAAAAAAGGTGCATTCCAAATTCCAATTCAACTAGTTACTAACCATGTACATAACCTTGGGATAGTTTAAGTCTATGTTTTAGTTTTGTCATACATAAAGCAGAGATTATAGTAACAGTACCTGCTTCAAAAGGTGTTGTTATTATTAAATTATGTAATATGTATAAAGCACTAAGAACAGTGCCTGGCACAAAGTAAAACCTCAATAAATGACAGCTATTATTGACTCCAAACACAGTTGTTTTTTCCCCAGTTAATAAATTAAAACAATGCTTTAAATCTGTATAACCCTTTTAATGTTTTTCAAAGCACTTCTACATTTATTAGCCCATTTAAATTCCATGAAAACCTCGTCTAATAAGTAGGGCGGCTATAAACCCTATTTTAATAGATAAGCAAACTAAGGCTTCCAAGGAGTTTAAGCAACATTCCCGGAATCAGGAGTCTAGGAAGAACAAGTAGCAGCTTCAGAGCCTGGTGATTGTTAACATTTTTGTGTTCTTTTCTGCCAATACACATGGCACACAGCAAATTCTCCAAGCAGGCAACTCTTTCTTGGCTAGTTTAAAAATCCCTACCTCCTAGGGTTCCCTGCTGTTGTATACTTTTAAAAAGAGCAATCCATAAGCATTAAGGCTTTTGACAAGAAAATTTTAGAGAAACTATGAAAGAAAACAGATTGCCTTAGCTATTTCTAGAACTATGCTGTCCAACATGGCAACCACTAGCTCTGCATGTAGTGGCTGACCACTTGAGATGTGGCCAGCCCAAAGGGAGATGCACTGGCATATAAAATACATACCAGATTTCACAGATTTGTTTAAATATAGAAAATACTTCATTACTAATCCTTATGTTCTTGAAATTATAACATTTGGGATATACTGAGCTAAATAAAATATACTGTTAAAGTTAATTTCACCTGTCTCACTTTACATTTTTAATGTGGCTATGAGAAAACTCCGAATGGTCTCATCTTTTATTTCTATCAGAGTTGTTCTAGAACTTGTTTCCTAGCAACTGAAGACGGTATCACATATAACAAGTACTATACATACACACAAAGCTAAAACTCACTAATTACTTCAGTGACTAGGCCATTACCTTCAGAATCTCAAATTATACTCATATTCAAAAAGATAAATATAATCTCTTCACAGCAAATCTTTCAGTGTCTCCTAAGATTGAACATTTTTTAGACAAAATAACCTAGAAATGACTTCTAGGTAGTGTATACAGGTCCCTGGCCTTCATCACTGTATTAGGTATTTCTGGAGCATCTGCCCACCATGTATTCTCTCTCCATCTGCTGTCCTCCCCGTCCCTTTCTCCTACCTTCCCACCTACCCCTCAGGGGGGAGTAGAGGCAGACAGGCTTATTCAGCCGGACCCCACTCCCTGGCCACAGCTGACTGAATAAACATCTCACAAAAGCTATGCCAGAGTCTTGGGGGATTGGAATTGAGATGGAAAGACAGATTTGGCATATGGCTGGAACTAGGCTGTAAAGCTGAGGGTTATAGGAAGCCATCCTCTATCCACTGAGAAGCAAAGATAAACAGAAAAGACTCTCAGGATTCCTGCTGGCCTTCCAATCCTTGGGACCCACTCTGCCTGAAGACTTGCTGTGTTTTTGATCTTAGATTCTTTAAGACAGTCCTGTCTCTTTATCGCATAAGCCCCTCTTCCTGACAAATGCTAAATCAAATTGATTTCTGTTAACAACCAAAAGACTTCTAATTAATAAATCACTGTGGTCAGATTTAATAATGTACATTAGTAGTTGGCAAGAAGTGGGAACTATGAATTACTCAGTTTATGGGTTACTTGGGCAAAAAACAAAAGTAAAGAGGTATAAAATGCAAAAGATTGTAAAGAGTTTTATGAGGTTAATAACTAGACCACATGCATAAAATCTGTTTCACTGGTGCATCTACTTTCTTCAGTCAATAATACTCTCTTAAAACCAACTGGAACCAAGAGCTTCAATTACATACATGTGGCTATAACCCTCAAAAGTTTTGGAATTTGTTCGTTCAACAAACACTGCCTGGGTGCCCAGGACAAGCTGGGCTCTGTGAAAGATGCTGTCTCAGCCTCCAGGCTACATAGAAAAATGAAGAAGCAGACAGGCTATTTGATGCAGGGGAAGTATGAAGACCAAGCCCAGTCCCACGCATGTGGTTAAAGGAAGTGCACCCAACCCACCTATTGGCAGTCGAGGAAGGCATCCTGGAGGAAGTGACTATCTGTCCTGAAGGAGCAAGATAAGCCAGTTGGGCAGGCAAAAGGGGAGGGTTTTCCAAACACAAGGAATATCAAATGCAAAGGCATGGCAGTCACAGAGAGCCTGGCAGGTTCTGGTAAGTAGAGATTAATCAACATTGGAGACTGATAAACTACAATCTTGGAAAAATATACCAGATGGCTGGAGTACAGAGTTCAGTTTCTCAACTCATTCTCAAGAAAAAGGTATTAAGTGTTTCCAAAACAAAAATCAAAACAGCGTTCTGATTTCTTTTTAACACAATATTAGCTTGAAAAAAAAAGGATTAATTCCAACATGTATTAGTGAGGTTGGTTGGGACATCACTTCCTCCAGGAGACCACCTCTGATCATCAAAGACCAGGTAAGAGGCCTGCTTTCTGTCCCCAAAACACCCAATCATGAAACTAAGCAATGGTAGCAAGACTGTCTAATTATTTGTCTGTGATCCCCCTAGACTGTGGGCTTCCTGCTCATCACAGTGTTCCCAGCCTGGTACAAATCAGACACTTAATAAAAATGCACTGAATCAATGAACACCTTTTTCAGACACTTCATTACCGGAGGACAAAATTAATTGTTTCCTTCTGTTCCTCAAGAAACACTTCACACTCTCCAGATCTCAAGGATCTGTCCTCAAGTTTAAATTTTTATTAAAATATTTTTAAAGACACTTATTTGTTTCCAAACGTAAAATACATATATCTATATCTTTTTGAAGCGGTCTGGTTTCTTTGTCATTCAAGGATGGAGAGACAGAAAGGCTGGGACTCATCCCACCTCTATTGGAAGCTCCGTCTTATGGTTAGCCGGCCAGCACCTGCCAGTTCTGTGATTAAGCCCATCAGGCCTGGGCCTCTACCCACAGCCATGATCTGAAACAGCACCACAGCCACCACCTCCTCAATGATCACTTCAGGCCAGAAGCATCTTGAGTGTCCAGATTATAAGCTCCGTGAGAACAGGGAAAATGTCTCATTCATCCGTGCATCCCCCCAGCATGCCTGGTACAGTGGCTCAGCAAGAAGGAAAACACATGGTAAGTACCTATTAAATAAAGGATTTGTAGAGCTCTGTTTGTTGCAGTATCCCTGCGATTTCTACACTGTGAAGTGTTATTTCTACAAAGGAAGTTAGCCAGGCACACCCTTGCCAAAAGCAACACACTGATCGTTATAATAGAATTCCTTTCCTCCCATCCCTCCATCCTCCAATTTTCTAAACTTCTTGGAACATGTTAAGAATAATCTTCTTTCCCATTTGCTTGATTTAGAGCTAAAATGAGGTGGTAAGCAACTGGGGTGGCTGGTAACCGTTGCTGCGTGTTACAGGCATCTATGCACAGTACTGTTTAGTCAAACAAATGAGCTCAGATGTTCTGGCAGCAGGCAACTAACAAATCATCATTTGCAGTAAATAAAAGTAAGGTTGAACTGCAAAATATGCCAATGTTTCCAAGACAATTACAATTAGAAACTGAATGCTGTTTCTGAAAGCAGATTTGGAGCACTGGAAGTATACAATAAAGGGGGGGAAAGGCAGCAAATATTCATACCAAAATAGATAAAATAAATTAATAACACTCAGAGGTCCTCCAACTTCCTGTATTAATAAACTCCACACTTCCTGTATTAATAAACTCCACAACCAGGTCAACTTGGAAAATGTCATTAGTGAGAGATGAGGGATAAATACTAAAAACTAGTCATCTCTTAACCAAACCATTTGCTAAGTGAACTAAATTCTAGATAAACAAACATACTGATCCAATGACCATGGTGCGGCTCTGTCTGAAGCAACCCTTATGTGTGACCGCAGATCAGGCTCCTCCTTCCCAGGACTGCTATCATCCCAGCGGCAGCATAAACAGATGGACTTTGCAGGTGACAACCCCCATGGACCATGAGACCTATGGGACTGAAGAGCCAGGCCCCAGACCCTCTCATTTACACTGGAATGTCTGAAACTGGCCCAGTTTTAAGAACCTTCCTTGGGCTTCCCTGAAGATGATTCAGCAAGGAAGTGGTTATTAAGATTTTCACAACTATAGGGAAGGTCTTAAACATCACCACTCCATTTCTGGGCTAAGTCTCTTCCCTACTTTGATTTCATGAAAAGAATCTCCCTCGGGAGAGAATTGTCATCAACCTCAACTTCTCACCCTCCACGTGCTACAGAGAGAGCTTCCACGAGAAAATTCCCCACGGAGTAGCAATAATACAGCTAGATTATTTCTAAATTATGTCTCAACTAATCTATGTAATCTCTACTAAGTGCACAAACACAGTTAAGTAACTGGGGCGTGTAGGTAGCAGAGAAGACTGGCAAGGTAAACAAGAGCAAAAAAAGAGAAGAACCTTAATGCCATGTTAAGGAACTTGCATCTTACCCTACGTGAAATACGAAGCCAATGAGCACAGGATCAAAAATATACACCATCAGAACTCTCACAGCAGCAGCAAGTATACGACCCTGGTATACGACGGTTAAGTGTCTACGATCATCTTCAGATTTTTAGCAAAAAACAAAGAGATCATGTGTACAGCAACAATGATAACGATGCCTCTAGTAGCACATGTAACAAAGCCTAACCATGTGCTCACAACCACCACTATAATTAACCACTGCTGCCAACTGTTGGGCCAGCAAACTTGGATAAACCAGTAACTGTTACTAAAGCAGAAAATAGTCAAGCATATAATCTTTAAAAATTCTGTACACTAAAATAATATGCCAAATTGAAGCACTAGGAAGGCGTATCGACAGAAATAATATTGATGACTCTGTACCCACAAGATGCACAGACTGGTCAGTTTCAGTGCTTAAACTCCAAGTGCACCACCTCTCAATTTAACCATTACCATCAATTAACAAACTCATGCATGATACTGCCCACATGGATTTCCAATCATTCCCATTACTGAAGACAATGTATGCCCCTATATAAAGGAAAGAGTGCAGATTTCAAAGCCACATATTTAAATTCCACTTTCCTCATGCCTATTGGTATGATGAGCCAAGACACTTCAATTGAGAGCCTGTTTCCTCACGGGTAAAATGGAAGTAAGGATGTCACTGTCTCATAAGATAGTTGTGAGGACTATGTGGCAATGTATGGAAAATGCTCAGCACTCAGCTCAATAATGCGAGTTCCCTAATCCTCAACAACAAAACAAACCACAAGTGTTAAATTGTGAACTTTGCATGTATTTATTCCTTAACACATCTTACAAGCAATTTGCCAGTCTTAGCCTTTCTTCCCCCCATGGGGCACAGCGGAAGTATAAGACATAATTTAGTAATTTTGGAAGTAGTTTTAGATTTTGAAATAGAATCAAAACAGCTGTGTCAAACAACTGTAGGTGTTCTGCTTTGATTTTATTTTCATTAATATTTTACTACAGTAGAAGTATAACCTTAGTGGATTACAAAGGAAATCAATACTCCTTATTCACCTAGCAAAATTTCTCAGTATTAAGTAACATTTAACAAGTGGCAGAAAAGAAACTTAAATCTAGATAATAATTCTCTTTTAGAAAGAAAATTTTTCTTATTTTTTATTATTGTAAAAATGAACCATGCTAAAACCACCATGAAGTAACACTACACACCTATCAAAACTGTTAAAATAAAAAAAGAGTGACAACATCAAATGCTGGCAAGGATGCAGAGAAAGTGGATATCACATACATTACTGGTGGGAATGTAAAAGGATACAGCCACTCCGGAAAACAATTTTGGCAGTTTTGTATAAAAATAACATTTACCATATAAGCCAGAAATTGCACTCTTGAGTATCTATCTCCATGAAATAAAAGCTTATATTCACACAAAAAGCCTGTACACAAATATTCACAGCAGCTTTATTCACAAGAGCCAAAAACTGGAAACAAATGCCCTTCAATAGGTCACTGTTTAAATTATGGTATATACATAACACAGAATACTACTCAGCAATAAAAAGGAATGAACTATGATGTATAGAACAACTTGAATAGATCTCAAGGACACTATGCTGAATGAAAGAGCTAATCTCAAAATGTTACATATGGTATCATTCCATTTCTACAACCTTCTTGAAATAAAATTATAGAGATGGAAAACTGATTAGTGGCTGCCAGGAGTTAGAGGTGGTGAAGGTAAGAACAGATGTGGCTACAAAGGGAAAGCACAAGAGCCTTGTTGGGATGAAGGTTATATATCTTGATTGTGGTGGTGGTGGGTGATGAAATCGCACGTATAACTTACTGCTGAAATCTCCATACCCGCTGTGGACTGTACCAATGTCAATTTCCTGATTTTGGTCCTGAATTACAGTTACCACTGGGGGAGATAGGGAAGGATGCAAGGAACCTCCCTGTACTTTTTTTTGCAATTTCCTGTGAATCTATAATCACTTCAAAATAACAAGTTAAAAAAAATCATAAAAGCCAAGCTATAAAATTTATACAGAAGTTATATATAAATATACACATTTCAAAAATATATACATATATACAATTTTGCTTGAATGAGATTGTCATATGAACGATTCTTTTCTTTTTTCAGTTTTATTATGTAGATTACAGTTCAACTGCACATATACATTATATTGCATGTAAATACATAAAGTATACCGCACTTTTTTTTAGTTTACATGTATGTACTAATTACTGTTTCTAAGAACAGATTAGAGCTTTAGTTTTTAAACTTACATAGTTATCAAAGGAATAAAGCCAACTACAAAATAAGAATCAACGGAATGCAGTAATCCAATCATAAAGGACAGTCGAATGTGCTTACACATATTCAAGAAGTCAAAATAATAATTAGTATTCATTTGTGTCATTATTATTGTTGTTATTATTTTTTCAATTCCTCACATAAATGATATCATATGGCATTTTTCTTTCTCTTTCCAGCCCACTTCACTTAGAATGGCAATCTTCAGGTCCATCCATGTTGCTGCAAATGGCATTATTTTATTCTTTTTTATGGCTGAGTAGTGTTCCATTGTATATATGTACCACATCTTCTTTATCCAGTCATCTGTTGATGGACGTTTGGGTTGTTTCCATGTCTTGGCTAAGACATATGAATGATTTTATAACTAGCTTTAACCACTTAATGTGCTATGGATTTTTTTTTTCAAATCTGTAAACACATGATCATTATTAATGACTGTATATTGTTCCAGTGTGCAGATACACCCTTTTTATTTGTTCATTCATCCAATCTCCTTACTGGTGAACACTTAAGATTGTTCACAATTTCCTGTTATCATAAACACTGCCATGAACGTCTTTGCACGTACATCTCTCTACATACATCGTCTCCTTAACAAATTCTAGAAGCAGAATTGCTAGGTCAATGACACTTCTGTTCTGATGAATACTGCAAATTACATTCCAGAAAGATTTAACCAATTCCCACCAAAATGCATGAACGGTGGCTTATCAACCCATACATTTCTAAATCTGAAAAATTACAAACCCAGATTTCTTGACACCAAATCCAATGATTTTTATATTCAGAAAAGCATGTGCTGACACTAAGCAAGCATAAGAACCTTGACAAATACAGATTTTTTTCCCCTCTAAAATGGCCTATAGAGAGAAATTCATAAAGGATGTGAGATCCAACTGGCAAATTATCAGGCTATTGTAAACTTAAAACAAATTCTATTCACCACCACCTAAATTCTTCCACTGCACCAGGCAGTCCAATTCTGTATTAACTAACATGGAGGGCGAGGCACATCAAGGACTACTGTACAGAGAGTTTACAACTTCTTTGGATTTAAACTCTGTGTTACAATCCTCTGACATGACAAAGCAGTTTTCCAAATAAATAAACAAGAATATTTGTTGGTAGGGGAAAAAAGCTAATTTCATATGAGGCCTGTAGTTCAAGAATTCAATTTCCCAACAGCCAAAATAAATATATAAAATGGGTCATCTAATGAACTTAATATCTATTCCTGATAACTGTCACACATGAAAATGTATAAAAGTTATTGACAATATTTTAGTCAGCTGGTGTAACAGGTCAGACAGGCTACAGTTGGCAAGTAAAATACTCACCAGAGGAGTTAACAGAGTAGCATACTTAGGCTGATAAGCGAATTGATGTCCTGTGACCTGTATCATGGAGCCAACGTACAGCATTAGAAGGAACTGTCTGTGGTCCTTTAGGCAGTTTCTACCATCCAACATTTTTTTTTCTTTTTTGACTTTCACTTTTCTTTTCTATCAACCCATCTGTCTTATTCTTTTTCATCTTTTCACACTTCGGATAGTTAAGTAACGTAAGAAGTACCAAAGGACACTGTCAGGCCATGGTGTTGGCCCTCAGGGATTAAAGAAAAAAGAGGTTGAATAATACATAATCTTAGAAAAGAAGCTTACCAATGGGTTGTAGAACAACACTGCAACCTGATAAAAGTCTTCTCATATTCTCAAATATACAAGTAATTTGGATTTCCACATAAAACTAGGCTTAAAATTTTTTTTTACACTACAGAGAAAAATTATTTGTAAAAACTAAAAATTGCAACTAAGTATTGTATGCATTTAGCAGGATTGCATTAATTTGAACTCCACTAACTTAACATTTGGGACCATTTGGCTAAATTAAGCTGAAACTGACTTTTACGTTCTATTTTAAAGAAAGTATTTCAGCTTGGAAGGAGGAGGCTTAAGAAAAGAATTGTTTAACCTTCTACAAAAGAAATGTGTTTAAAAACTTCAGCATATTAATTGTTGATATGCAAATAAATCTGCTGATTAGCTACAAGTTGCAATTTGTATAGATCTATACAAATAGATATTCTCTCACCTTGATTATTTCACTTGATTTCTTTGAAAACTCCTGAGAAGTTGACTAAGGAAATAGAAATACCTTCATCTTACAAGTCACAGAAACAGAGAAGCTAAGTATTTTGTTTAAGGTCACAACATAAGAATAAACATCTCTAACTTCTAATTTAATTTTCTTTCAATATAGATAACATTTAGCTACTTTTTTATTAAGACAAACCCACATAATATCAATCTAGAACATTACCACTAATTGGAATTTCTACATATACCTAAAAGAAGTGTGTCATAGATGTATTATCCATTATAAAAATGGTATTTATGGAGTGAGGAGGGTATAGCTCAGTGGTACAGTGCGTGCCTAGCATGCACAAAGTCCTGGGTTCAATCCCCAGTACCTCCATAAAAAATAAATAAATAGAAACCTAGTTACTCCCTGCCCATAAAATAAAAAATTAAAATGTAAAACTATTTTTTAAATGATACTTATGTTATGACTTAAATCATATAAAAATTATGTGAATGATAAAGACTGCAAGAAAACAAAAAAATCTAAGCCTAATAAGGGAAGTGGTAAGATGATAGATGACTTTTTTATAATTGCTATGAAATCATAAACTACAGTCTGAGGAGGAGGGCATAGCTCCAGTGGTAGAATGCGTGCTTAGCACGCAGAAGGCCCTGGGTTCAATCCCCAGCACCTCCATTAAAAAAACAATAATAATAATAACTAAATAGACTTAATTACCTTCCCTCCAAAAAAAAATTTTTTTTGCTTTAACTACAGTTTGGTTAGGAAGCTAAATTTTTTTATTATATACTCCCTAAGTCACAGCTTTCAGTAATTTAGACTGGTTTTATTTTCGTTTTAAGCACACCAATCTCATACGCAAATGTCAATAATGAAAGATGATCAACATAGTTCAAATCTTTTAATGAAAAGCAGATGGGCAGAAAGCTGTTGGGGGTAGAATTATACATAGATTTCTGAACACTGATTTGCTGAACAATCAAAGTAGCTATAATTATGAAGTTCATAAGATAAACACCAAAAATTCTTTTTCACTTAAAATTCCACCATAAAAGTATTTCAAAATTGACATTTTATATTAATAATGTCATTTTCAGTCCACAACATACATTTTCTAACAAATTATATAATGTTTGTCAGTTTAAAACACAACCTGCGTAAAATCAACAAGTAACCACTCAGAAAAGCATAGATGCATTTCTGAAGACTTTTCTCCCTTACCTTAGCAAAGAGAATTACAGAAATCATTCACAAAACTAACAAGAATCACTCCATTCAGTGGTTTAACTGTGGGAATGTCAATGTTTTAAAAGAGCCTATTCAGAGGAAAAAGCCAAAGGATAAAAACTGCACATAAATTTATTATAGCAATTTTTAATGCACGAAGCAGAACTAAAAAGGTATTTATATTCATGTGATTCACAGACAATCCTATAAGCTGTCATTCAACTGCCAAAATGAAAGAAACTATAACTATTAAAATGTCAAAATTTCAACAACTACTCTGCAAGATCCTATTGCATTTATTCTCTCAAGAAAGCAACAGAAAAAAATGACTTAAAAAT
Source organism: Camelus ferus (assembly GCF_009834535.1). NCBI lineage: Eukaryota > Metazoa > Chordata > Mammalia > Artiodactyla > Camelidae > Camelus > Camelus ferus. The sequence goes on from NC_045725.1 coordinate 15,656,111, forward strand.
TCAGATTCCAACCAACAAAGTGAGAAAAGGAAAAAAAGGTTCACTTGGAGTAAAACTTACTTTCCCCCTTATTTTAACGCTTTAAACTATGTTAGTTATGTGCACCACCACCACCCCCCACACACACACAAGCTTTTAGTTTAAGGAAGCAATCAACCCTGGCCAAACTCAAGCATCCTCTAAAATGATTTTGCACAGAAAGGTTAAATGAAAGAAAAGGAAAAAAGGTTTTGACTCAAGATGTAAAAACTGAACTTCTTTTGGTCCCTCAATTTGAGAAAATAAGATGCCAAAAAGTCTCAAATTATTTATTCCCTTAGTAAAATGGCCTAGTACACTATTTTGGTCTCCATTCAAGTAAACTTATGATGAAAGAATTACAGTTTAGAAGATGGATTTAGGAGTTATCCCAGGCCCACCTCAACGACAGAGAAGATTGTTTCAACTTGAAAAGTCCTAATAAAATTTCACATAAAGTGTGCCAAAGAGAATAAAAACACAGAAGCAGAGACAGGCCTCAAAAATTCAAAGAAAAAAAAATTGTACAATCACTTAATTGTTTCTGTCGGTTGAAAACTTGTGACCTAATTCAATAAAAGTCTCTTTTCCTATTTCTCAACTGAGGAAACAGATCAAGAAACTCTGAGAAAGGATCATTCAGGCAGCTTCCCTTAAATAGAGAAGGCACACACCACTCAAGGCTAGGTTAAAATACAGGACAGATTATCCATCCACTTGCTTGTATTAATTGTAAATAACATATTTATTACATTTACATTGTAAATAAAGACACTCAAACATAAGGTATGCGTTTTTATGACCTTCGCTTTGAAGGTGCTTAAAAATCTGAGTGTATCAATCTGGTGATTCTCAAAGATTAGCATATATAATTTAATGATGCATCTCTTTAGCCATTATTTGAAGCTCAGTCTGTAATCAGTCTGTGCTTCCAAATGGAGACTGTGTGGCAGGATGGCCAACAGAATTCATCTCTGGAGCTACATTAACCTGGTTTGAATCTGGTCCATGCCAACTACTAGCCATCTGACTTTGGACAACTTTCCCAGGCCTGTTTTCTCACACGGAAATAGTAATAGTACCTCCTCATAGACTTGATGTGAGAACTAAATGAGGAAATGCACCGAAGGCAATGAGCCCAGTGCCTGGCACACACTAAGTGCTCAATAAATAATGGCTAAATTAACAATGATGTTTACATTAGCCAAGCCTCTTAGCAGAATGAACACATTTTTTTTATAATGCAAGAGGGATCCCTGAAAACAATCACAGTGTAACTGGAATCTAACAACGCTGAACAGAAGTGAAGGGCATTTATTTAAAAGCATTTAAAAGAAAGTACAACAAACTAGAGTTTAAAAAACATGTGATGTGAAGTATACATAGAATGGATACTCCTCAGCCTAAAAAAGAAGGAAATTCTGACACGTGCTACAACATGGGTGAACCTTGAATATATTACACTAAGTGAAATAGGCCAGGCACCAAAGAATAAACATTAAATGATTCCATTTATATGCAGTACCTAGAATAGGCAAATTCAAAGAGACGGAAAGTAGAATAGAAGTTACCATGGACTGGGAAGCGGGTGGAAAGGGGAGTTACTGTTTAAAGGGCACAGAGTTTCAGTTTGAGATAACGAAAAAGTTCTGGAAATGGACAGTGATGATGACTATAAAACACTGGGAATGTACTTAATGCCACTGAATTATATACTTAAAAATGGCTAAAATGGTAAAAAAAAAAAATTGTTATGTAAATTACACTACAATAAAACAAGCTATGTGAGTAAAATCTTTTCATACTGCAGCAGACTAGACTCAATTCCCAAATATCAACATTAAAAGATGCTCGTCTCTGGAATACCACACACCATAAAAAATCTTTAACATTGAAGGAGAATTAATCAAATGGCCACACTTAGGCTAACAGATTGCTAATTCTTATATTTGCTCTTAAAAGGGTCAACTAATCTGACTGACTGGTTACTACTCACAGCTCCAGGCCCATTGTTAAAATAAAGCTATTAATTTTACTGTTTCTGCTTTATTCCAGTAATTGAAAGTAATAATCATACTTGGTCTCTGAGTTGTTCTCCGGGGAGAAGATCCCAGGACTGTAACAAAATAGCCTGAATCACCAAGAAGACCACGCCTTGGGCGCTTATAAGATGAAGGGATGGAAAGAGCGACAACCACCAGCCTCTACAGACTTGGTCACCTGGAGACACCGTGACGCCACTCTGAGTCTGATGAGAAGAAAATCATTCTGTTGCTTGTTACCGATGCTTTACTGTTTGAGCTGTGGCTGTATAATCCCCCTGCCCCAATCCCAAGGTGGGCTCACAGTTTTGAAGGCACCAGCCTGCTGTGAAGCCCCTTTGCCCCGGAAAGCAATAAAGCTGCCTCTTTTCTTCTTAGCTCTAAGACCTTGCCTCTGAGTTTCAGTTTGGCTCATCAGGGATGGGGGCCGATCTTTCGGCAACAACATGACCAAAAAGTCCCCATGTAATTTGTCTCCTTGCTCACTGTTCTGCCACACTGGCCTTTTTGCTATTCCTCTAACACAGACAACTTACTCCTGCCTCAGATCCCGCTGTTCCCTCTGCCTGGAATACTCTTTCTCCAGAACAATGCCTGGCTCCCTGGTTTCACTAACGTCCACTTACATGCTGCTTCCCTGAGATCCTCTAGCCAAAGAAATCTCCCGCTGGTATTTGCTCCCATTCTGTCACTCTCCATGAACTTACTCTGTTATTTTTCAGACATTACTTCACGTATTTATTTCTTTACTTGTTTGCTGCCCATCTCCTCCACTAAAATATAAGCTGCATGAGGGCAGGGGCCTTGTCCCTCATATTCACTACAAGGTTTCCAGCCCTTAAAAACAGTGCCAAGCAAATGCGAGGCATTCAACAACTATTTTTTGGTAAATAAATTTTAAAATATTCACATTTGCTGAAAAGGAAATATATCAAATACACTAGTTTTTATAAGTAACCTAACAGTAATACAATATAATCACACATTTATGAGGGTAGAGATAGATATAAATACACAAGTCTATCTATAGGTAAATTCATTTTTAAAAAGTGTGAAAAAACATATTTCAAAATATCAACAGTGGTGGTCTCTATGTGATGAGAATACAAGACTATTTCCCTTTTGTTTCCATATTTTCTAACTTTTATACAATGAAAAACTTCTGTGATTAAAAAAAAATTGCTATTTTACCAGCAAATCAACTACTAAGAACTCACTCCACTTATATAATTAAGGATATACACGAAGACTGGGCTGCAAGGAAGTTCATCACAGTTTCATATTATCAGGAAAAATTTTAAAAAGCCAAAATGTTCAACCACATTAGATAAATTATGGCCATCTCTAAGACAGGACATTCTACAACCATTTAAAATTATGCTGTAGGAAAACAATGACATGAGGAAAATGTGAATTAAAGAAATAATGTGTAGAATGCGATGCAAACATTTTTAAATGAGAGAACTGACAAAATATACACCAAAAAGTTAACAATGGTTACTTCTGATTAGTATTATTTTTATCTTTTTGCCTTCCTTGAGATTTTCTGTATATCAAAGTACTAAAAATGAACATTCATTACTTTAGTACTGAGAAAAATGAGTTTGCTGATTGTGTGTTTGCACGCCAATAGCTGCCTTCTTGCCTTATTTGAGCACCATCTAGTGCTCAGTATACATAATACAATTTTCATTATGCAATAAAGGTTTCTGAAAGGTAGCTTTGGTAAAAAGGACATTGAGTCTGCACAGAGACAAATATCACTATATTCAGGGTTTGGCCTAATTTTTAAAACAGCTGAACAATTAATTCAAAAGAGTCAAAGGATTTTCAATCATTAGGATAAAGATGTCATCAGAAAATCTGTTAAATTTCTGCTACTTATCTTCAATCCTCAAATATTTTAGACTAAACTCTCAAGACAGAGTCCTTGATCTTTTTTTAAATTAATAGGTATTTTTTCCTTGAAAGAGGAAAGTCAGACACTTTACATGCATTACAGTGTTTCATCTTCCCCACAAATCCACAAATAAGGTAATCTTATTTCCACTTTACAGAAGCATCAACAGACTTGGTGAGACTAAGTAGCTTGTCTAAATTCACAGAACTATTAAGCAGCAGAGCTGAGATGTAAGACAAAGTCAGTCTGGCTCCAGAATTCATGCCTCCTCTACCATGTTTCACCATCTCCGTTCTTCACACTTTGCCCAAATTCACCTCACCTTTGGGCAAAATGATTCTCATTCTTGGTAAGTATACAAGCTGTCACCACATTGCTCAGCATTGCTCTCAAATCTGGAGCCTTAAGCTCATTAAGTATTAATACTCAAATCAAGTATCAATTTAAAACAAAAGAACTTTTCATGTACAGTGGATGGAGGACTTTCTCCATTTCCGGCACAGGCACAGAAAGCCAGGCCTTCATCAATGGTGGTTCTGGCACTCCAGCTGCCTCCCATCTGGTTTTCCTGCCTGAGCTCCTCCGCCTACCTGCTCTTGCCAATCTATCATTCCCTCTACCCAACAAGCAAACCCCTTAAAACAATGCTTTCACCAGTTCCACTCAACAAGAACCTGTAAGGAATCACAATTCTAATCCTCAGCTTTCTAACAAGTGTGCTAAAAATGGGCAATGGGTGGACAGATTTTCATCTTCCCATTCAGTCCTCTGTGGTCCGAGGCCCAACACCCTCAGAGCCTCCAGGCCACCGTACCTAACCTGCCTTATTGGTTTACCAGCCCCCTCCCCCAAAAAATGAAATATGCTGGGAAGCACTTCAGTGCTCCATAAAATCTGTTCCTGACCTATTTAATTACACTTGTTTCTCATGTGCTACCAACACAAACTACAAGAATTAATGGAAGTCATTTGGCCCCACTTTAATTAACAGGACAGAAATTCCTTCTACCACATGTACAAGGCTATTCATTGCTATATTATGTGTAACAGGAAAACACTGGAAGCAATCCAAATGGTAAAAATAAATGGCTATATGAATTTTGGTTATGTTAAGCAATTGATAAACTCTTACGTTGCTTCTGTATCTTAGCTATTGTAAATATGCTGCAATGAACATAGAGATGCATATCTCTCTTCAAATTAGCGTTTTCCTAAAAATGAAATAGCTGGATTGCATGGTAGTTCTATTTGAAATTCTTTGAGGAACCTCTGTACTGTTTTCCATAGTGACAGTACCAATTTCCATTCCTGCCGATGGCACATAAAGGCTCCCTTTTCTCCATAACCTTTCCAACACTTCTTATTCGTTCTCTATTTGATGATAGCCTTCTGACAGCTGTGAGGTGGTATCTCATTGCGGTTTTAATTTGCATTTCCCTGATGATTAGTGATGCTGAGTATCTTTTCATGTATCTGATGGCTATCTGTAGGTCTTCTTTGGAAAAATGTGTATTCAGGTCCTCTAACCACTTTTTAATCCATCTGTTTTTTTCTGATGTTGAGTTGTATGAGTTCTTTACATATTTTGGATATTAACACCTTATCAGATATATTGTTTGCAAATTTCTTCTGTTAGGCTGCCATTTCATTTTCTCAATAGTTTCCATTGCTATGTAAAAGCTTTTTTTTTTTGTATTTCTAGTTTATATTTTTTAATGAAGTATAGTTGATTTACACTGTTGTGTTAGTTTCAAAAGCTTTTTAATTTGATGTAGTCCCACTTGTTTATTTGTGCTTTATTTCTCTTGCCTGAAGTGACATATCCAAAAAAAATACTGCCAACAGCAATGTCAAAGAGCATATAAAACCTACATTTTCGTCTAGGAGTTTCATGGTTTCAGATCTTATATTTAAGTCTTAAATCCACTGAGTTTATTTTTGTATATGGTGTTAAAGAATGTTCTAATTTCATTCTTTTACATGTAGCTGTCCAGTTTTCCCAGCACCACTTACTGAAGAGGCTGACTTCCTCCACTGTATATTGTTGCCTCCTGTGTCATAGATTAATTGACCATAAGTGCGTGGGGTTTTTTTCTAGGCTCTCTATTCTGTTCCACTGATCCATGTGTCCAATTTTGCACCAGTTCCATACCGTTTTGATTACTACAGCTTTGCAGTATAGTTTGAAATCAGGGAATGTGAGCTCTCCAACTCTGTTGTTCTCAGGATTTTTTTTTTTTTTTTTTTTTTTTTTTTGGCTATTCAGGGTCTTGTGTATTTCCATACAAATTTGAGAGTTACTTGTTTTAGTTATGTGAAAATGCCATGGGTATTTAGATAGGGATTGCACTGAATCTGTAGGCAGCCTTGGATAGTAGTCATTTCTGTATATTAATTCTGTATATTAATTTTGTAATCTGCAACTTACTGAACTGATTTACTAGCTCTTATAGTTTTTTGGTAGTTTCTTTATAATTTTCTATACACAGTATCATGTCATCTGCAAACAGTGATGGTTTTACTTCTTCCTTTCCAATTTGAATTCCTTTTTTTTTTCTTGTCTGATTGCTGTAGCTAGGACTTCCAATACTATGTTGAATAGAAGTGGCAAGAATAGGTATCCTTGTCTTGTTCCTGATCTCAAAGGAAATGCTTTCAACTCTTCACCATTGAGTATGACACTAGCTGTGGGCTTGTAATAGATGGTCTTTATTATGTTGAGGCATGTTCCCTCTATGCCCACTTTCTGGAGTTTTTTTTTATCATGAATGGATATTGAATTTTGTCAAGTTTTCTGTATCTATTGAAATAATCATATGATTTATTCTTCAAATTGTTAATGTGGTATATTACATTGATTTGCAAATATTGAACCATCCTTGCATCCCTAAGATAAACCACAATTGATAATGGTATATGATCATTTTAATGTATTTCTGAATTTGGTTTGCTAATATTTTATTAAAGTATTCTGCATTTATGTTTATCAGTGATATTGGCCTGTAATTTTCTTTTTTTGTGGTCTTTGGTTTTGGTATCAGGGTGAGTTCAGAAGTGTTCCTTCCTGCTAGATATTTTTGGAGTAGTTTGAGAACGATAGGAGTTAATTCTTCTTTAAATGTTGGGTAAAATTAACCTGTGAAGCCATCTGGTCCTAGATTTTTATTTGTTGGGAGTTTTTTTGATTACTGATTCAATTTCATTACTGGTATTTGGTCTATTCATATTTTCTATTTATTCTTGATTAAATCTTGGGAAACTGCACATCCTAGGAATTAATCCATTTCCTCCAGGTTGTCCATTTTCTTGGCATATAATTGTTCACAGTAACTTCTTACGATCCTTTGTATTTCTGTGCTGTCAGCTATAACTTCTCTTTACTTTCTAACTTTATTTTTTCGGGCCTGCTCTCTTTTTTTCTTGACAAGTCTGGCTCAATTTTGTCTATCTTTTCAAAGAATCAGCTGTTAGTTTCACTGATCTTTTCTTTTCCTTTTTTTAGTCTCTATTTCATTCATTTCTGCTCTGATCTTTATTATTTCTTTCCTTCTACTAATTTTGGGTTTTCTTTCTTTTTTTTCTAGTTCCTTTAGGCATAAGGTTAGATTGTTTGTGATTTTTCTTATTTTCTGAGGTAGGCCTGTATCTCTATAAAATTCCGCCTTAGAACTGCTTTTGCTGCATCCCATAAGTTTTGGATCCTTGTGTTTCTGTTTTCATTTGTCTCCAGGTATTTTAATTTCCTCTTTGATTTATTCAGTGACCCAATAGTTGTTTAGTACCATACTGTTTAGCCTCTAGATGTTTAGGGGTTTTTTGCAGTTTATTTCTGGCAGTTGATTTCTAGTCTCATACCACCATGGTTGGAAAAGATGCTTGATATGATTCCAATCTCCTTAAATTTATCCAGCATGTGATCTATCCTGGGGAATGCTCCATGTGCACTTGAATGTGTATTCTGCTGCTTTTGGATGGAATGTTTTATATACATGTACCCTGGTCGTTTGGCTTAATGTGGCATTCAGGCCAGTGGTTCCTTATTGATTTTCTGTCTAATCTGTCCACTGATATAAGTGGGGCGTTGGTGTCCTACTATTATTGTCTTACTGTCAATTTTTTTCCCTTTATGTTTGTTAATTGCTTTACATATCTAGGTGCACCTAAGTTGGGTACATATATATTTACAACTGTTATATCTTCTTGCTGGACTGATCCTTCTATCATTATGTAGTTGTCTCTTGTTACAGTCTTTATTTTAAAGTCTATTTTGCCTGACAGAAGTATTGCTACTCTGCCTTCCCTTTTGTTTCTGTTTGCATGGAATACCTTTTCCATCCCCTCACTTTCAGTCTGTGTCTTTAGATCGGAAGTGAGTCTCTTGTAGGTAGCATAAAGATAGGTCTTGTTTTTGTATCCATTCAGCCACTCTGTATCTTTCAATTGGAGCACCCTAGTCTATTTACATTTAAAGTAATTATTGATAGGTATGTACTTACTGCCATTTTGTTTGTTATTTTCTGGCTGGTTTTGTAGTTTTTTACTTTCTTCTTTTGCTCTCCTTCCCCTGTGATGACTATCTTCAGTGTTACGTGTGGATTCCTTTCTATTTTTGTGTGTATATCTACTATAGATTTTCAGTTTCTGATTACCATGAGGTCTATATATAACTATAGATAGATGATAGATAGATAGATAGATAGATAGATAGATAGATAGATAGATAGATAGATATGTAACTAACTATATTTATAGCTATCTATATAGTTTAATATTTCTGACATCATATTTTGAATCTTTGTTTTGTGTATCCCTTAACTACTTACTGTGGATATCGATGATTTTACTACCTTTGCCTTTAGCACTATTTTGTTTTTTTGTTTCTGCTGCTATACTTAGTATGAAATCAGCCATGTGAGTAATTTTTATATATTTTACTGAGAAAAATAAACAGTGTATTACTTAAACTTTACTCCTGAATTAATTTTGATTTTATTTCAGATCTTTGCTTCACAAGGAATTTTAATAAGGTGAAAAGTTAAAAACTACTGAAGAATCTAAAGATTTTTCAACCATGCCTGGAAACTATAACAAAATCTGGTTACTCTGGTGCCAAAAACAGTTTATAGTAAGGAAAAATTAGATTAGTCCTAAAGGCCTTAGTGCTTCTAAAAAATTGGCAGACATCAGTTTTTGGCTGCACTTGAAGACAGCACATATGGGACCCAAGGAATTCCAGGAGTGAGCAATCTCAGAAATGTCTGAATTCAGTGTCTTCCCTACAGAGACTCATCTTTGTCTTGAATAATTCATAAACTAGGTAATTCCATCCCTGACTGTCAATGAGGTGGCACCTTCTACCTCAAGGCCTGCTCAATGTCAAGGTTCTACAGGTCACACATCAAATACCAGCAGTGAGGAGCCAGGGTAGGGGGGCCTCAAACAAAGGGACAGAAGTGCCAAAAGCATATGCAACACCACAAATGAAGGCTCTCTGAATATTCTGAATAGCTCCTCCCAGACCTACAATGTGCAGTTTATTCACTTTACATCTTTTTACATTTTCTAAGGTTCATTTATACTTTTCTCTACAAACTAGGATGAATTAAGAAAAAGAAATGACATCAAAAAGAATAAACACATGAGAACAGCAAAGGATCTTTGAGAAAAAGCAGTAATTAGCAAAACAAACTATAAAGCCACAATAATTCAATCTGCAAGTCACCAGCAGAAGTAAGGAAATTTTAGAAGGTAAGAAATATATTTAATGGAAAAAAAAAAGAAATATATTTAATGGCTAAAACATTATTCCCATTACTATTTCTTGAAAAGTTCATCCTTTTCCCAATGCTCTGAAGTGCAAACTCTGCATAAATCAAGTACACACACACACACACACGCACACACACACACACATCTTCTTCTTCAGAGTACTTTAGCTATTATGCTTCCTTCTTTCCCATTCAAATTTTGTAATGAGCCCCACCCCATCCCCCAAAAATGCTGTTGGAATTTTAACTGGAATTGCCTTCAATCTATAGGCCAATATGGGAAACACGGACACTTTCACAATAGCCTTCTTAATCCCTGAACACAGTATACATTTCCATTTAGTTAAGTCATCTTTAATGTCTTTTGGAAGAGCACATATAGATTGTACTACAGTTTAGATAAGTGAAAAGACCAGTTATTTTGGATAATAAATGATGTTCTCTTTATATGTCCTTTTTTCTCTAAGTTTTATTACTACAACATGAGCAGTGATACTCAATGACAATATCTTAAGGATTAAGGAAATGGTTTCAAAATTTGCTGAAGCTATAGTTCATATTTAGTTAGACCTCTCCTACCAATCCACAGCCACTTTTACTTTTCCAAGGATCTCAGAAGTAGTAATATGTAATCACTTCCCATACTAAACAACTAATTCAAGCTCACAAAAACTGCAAACTAAGTTAACCTTTAAGGCTCAATCCAACTATATCCAAAAGTTAGAAATTAAAATTTATTGCCAAAATTTATAAACAATTCACAAAAAGGAAATACCAATAATCCTTAATTCTTAAACATATGAAACTAAACATCAACCTTGATTGTTAAAGAAAGGCAAACTGAAACCATTAGGACCACAACACACATACACACACATGTTTTTATATATAAATATATATATATATATATATATATATATTTTTTTTTTTTTTTTACTTCATACTCAAAAGACAGAGACAGTCCTGACTGCGGTCAGGGGAGAGGGAAGTACAGATTTATTTGTCACCATTATACCATTTTCATTACTGAAAATTGGTAGAATAAAAGAATTAAATGTTTACCCTTATTAATAATGTAGTAAAAGCCATGTTTTAGTAAATCAAGTACATTCCAAGAAAAAAAATTTTTAAGAAACTTATGAAAAGAAAACATGTTTTATATAACCTAATTCATGAAAGCTCTTCTTTAGAGAAGAATTCCAGTTAATAAATGTACAAGAAATGACCAAATGAGAAATAGCATTTTCTAATTTTTTATAAAATAGGTGATTCAGGCCAAAATCATCAATGGATGCTAAAACATACTCAAACTTCTGATCAATCTTAGCATAACTGATATAAAACCATGTATTTTCTGTATCCTGATGTAATACATTATAAGGTACACAGCACCACTTATGAAATAACCTTACTAAAAATGTTTAACCCAAATTTTATCAAGCCTTTTAATATGACGTCCAGTCTACAGAAAACACAGTAAATAAAAAAAAACAAAATACGGGGGGTATAACTCAGGGGTAGAGCATCTGACTGCAAGAAAGCAAACTATGAGAAGCAATCAGGTAAATCTAGAAGGTGGAACTGACCCAGTTTGTTAAAAAAAAAAAAATTGCATGGGGAAAAAACAGTGGCAGGAGTTGGAAGTGCATAACTCTATTCGAGACTAAAGACATTAAAGAAATATAACCACAAAATGCAATGTATACACCTTACTTAGTTCCTAATTGTAACAAATGAACTACAAAACTAGGGAAATTTTAAAATGGACTGACTGGGAATTATTGTTAACTTTATAAGGTGTGATAATGGTATTACAGTTATAAAAAAAAATGCCCTTATTTTAATTTTCTTCAAAATACTTTTTAAATAATAGATGAAGTAAATATGGAAATAATCCAAATGTCTATAAATTGATAAATGAATAAACAAAATGTGGTATGTTCATACAAAGGAATCTCACTCAGAAATAAAAAGGAATGAAATACTGATACATGCTACAACATAACATGTTCACAGATTCCAGGGACTCGGACAGAGGTATCTTTGGGGGGCCATGATTCAGGATATAACAAGATAGCTGTCAAAAATAAATAAATAAAAGTGCTTAAAATCTAGATACCAAGTAATTAGGAATTCAATATTCTAGTCATCCTACGTGATTATGTCTGTCAGTTTTTATAATAAAGAGTTAAAAATGAGATATTGGTTTTCACCTATCAAATTGGCAAAACTGTATCAAACTGACAAAGGTGTGGGGAAGCACCTTCTCATACGCTGCTGGCAGGAGTGTAACTTGGTACAACTTCCATGGAGCACAGTTTGGCAGTATCTACCAAAATTACAAATGCACATACACTTTGACCCAGAAATTCTACTTTGAGGACTATACTAGAGATGTGTTTGGATGCATGAGAAATTATGTATGCAGCATTATCTGTTATAACAAAAGATTGTTTCCAATCTAAATGTCCACCAATATATTTATTATTATTCAATTATTTTATTTTGGCAGGGGTGGGGAGGTAATTAGGTTTATTTATTTTTGGAGGAGGTACTAGGGATTGAACCCAGGACCTTGTGCATGCTAGGCATGCACTCAACCACTTGAGCTATACCCTCCCCCTAAATGTCCACCAATTTAAAAACTGATTTAATATAATCTATGGATACTTGGCAGTGATTTAAAAGAATAAGACAGTTGCATATATGCATGCATATATAACACATATATAACATATATATATTATATGTTATACATATATTATGTTATATATATTATATATATATATATATATATATATATATGTTTTACTAAAATGTGGGGGAGAAAGCAATGGACAGCAAGCAAAAAAGAAAAAGCAGAGTAAATGTAGTACACTAGCACTGTGTTTAAAGGGTTCTGTAAAACTACATGAGCTATATGGTTGCACTGTCTCTAGAAGGATTCCAAAGAAACTGCTACCAGAAATCATCCTGGGAAGAGAGATGGCTGAATGGAGGAAAGGAAAGAGAAAAACTTATTTCCTACTTTTCATACCTTTTGGATTTTCCACTGGTACATGCACCACAGAAGAATGGACAGATAGAACATTAAAATAAATTTTTTATAAAAAATCAGCATACCACACAGGTTTATGTGGCCCTCTATACAAATTTTCAATCTCCAAGTAATCTCTTACCTGCTAGTTGGTGTAGGGAAAGAAAAAGAGAGAAGCTGATTCCAGAACGGGTCATTCTCAGAGACAGATTCTGTGCCTGATAACTTTTTTAAGTATTCATTTCTAGGAAGATCACCAATTCTGCTGCTGTTCGATCCCATCTTCTAATCTGGTAGATAACTTGTCCTTAAACCTTCATTTCCACAAGACAACCTACAAAGAATGAAAAGAAATTTAAACTTGTTCAAAATCATCACTATACTCTCCCTACCCTTGACCTACATGTAAGAAACTCAAAACTTACTATAGGAAATCACACTTCTATTTTTGAACATATTAGACATCAGATACAAAGTTACATGGGGGACAATGGGGCTAAAATCTGTTTTAGCCAACTTAAACACAAAATCCAAATCTATACTTGTAGATCTTAGAATGGTCACACCTCTGCCCAAGAAAATGTCTCAAAGCAAATTCATAACAATGATAACTTATTAACAAACAGTCTGAAAATGAAGCTCCTTTACAACTAAAACAATGGTACTAAAGGAATAAAGACTGGACTGCTTGAAATGTGCTGAAAAGGGGAGAAAGTTGTGCCAGTAATTACCATGTGCTCCTTACACTTGAGAGAACGAGGACCTGGTTAAAGTGAAAGGGCTCCCAATTCCAAAGGAGTCACATTCAGTGCCTCGCTCATTCTACTATAATGCATATACTTTTTTACTGGCATGTCTATTCTCCTAAACAATGAGACGTTGGTTTGTTTGTTTTGTTTTGTTTTGAAATAAGAACTGTCTTATTCATCTTTCCATCTCCAACGTCTGGACTAGCATGTAACAGGCATTGCCTAAATAGAATGTTGAAAGAATGAGTGTAAATAAACTGTTAGTGTCTTCAGTATTTTTTGTGCTTGATTACTAAAGGGAAAAACATTCAGTTACAAAATGAACCAGAGTCTTCATCAAATTGCACTTAACACAGTCTGAGATCTTGTTCTACCTCAACTTGTTCAGAATAAGTCTCTCATTGACATTAAAATGGTGAATAATAAACTACCCTAAGTTAAAATTACCATCACAATGAAAGGAAATTGTGAGTTCAGGGGCTAAAGGAAGCTCAGGTTAGATGAGAATTTACATTAGTAGTGACTGACTTTCTTACTTATGTCCCTCATTCCACAAAGACAGTGAAGCCAAGATCAGAATTTGGAAGCATGTCTTGCGCGTTCTCTTTGGAACTCTGGGACTGGTTTAAGCTGCTTATCTAAGGACATGAGGCTTCCCCATACACATCGACAGCTGGGTCCTCTGAATGTGAGTAATCTGGCTTCTAACCACCTGCCCCCGAACTCAAGGCCACATACTACTTTCCTCCTCTTTAAACATTGTGACAGAGACCCCAAAACTAGCTGACTCTGACTTAGCCTCCACATCAAGCCAGCTAATCATAACTCTAGATTTAATGTTTTAATAAAATTTCTTAATTATTGAGCCTAATTAGAAAATGCTATAAAGAAATATTCTGAAATACTAAAGTCCTTACCTGACATACTCTGTTTCAAAACTACTTTATGCATTTTAACCATTTAAAATTAAGTTTTTTAATATCTTTACAATACACAAGTGAAAATGAATTAACTAGAGCTACATTTACCAACATGGACAAATCTCGAAAACATAATTTTTTTAAAAAAAGAAAGCTACAGTATAATAAGACATGGTATGATTTCATTTATGATTTTTAATGTGCAAACAATGTTATGGATTTATTCATAGTGAGTACAAGTATTAAAACACATGTGGGAAAAAATACCCTGTAAATTCAGAAAAATGCTCTTATATAATGTTATCAGGAGAGGAACAGAGGGGCTTCAGCAGTATCAATAAATACCTTCCTAAACAGAAAAGAGAAAGAAATTGAAAGAATGAGAAGTACATGTTCAGATTTGCTGAAAATGGGCAATCAATGCATGAGTCTTCATTACATTACCCTCTGTTTGTCTGCCTTATATATTAATTTTTAAAACTGAAAAGAATGGTTTCTTAATCTCTCAGAAGCAATACTGGAAACTAGATGACAGGGAAGCAAAATCTTTAAAATATTAAGAAAAAACAATTTAACTAGACTTGTGTAGTCAAGATGCCAGTTAAGTATGAAGACAGACTAATGATATTTTTAGATTTGCCAAGACTCAAAAAAACACGCATCCATATTTAGGCAAGCTACTGGAAGATGTACTGTTTCAATATGAGGGAATAAACCAAGGAAAATGAACGCATGGACTTCAGAAAACAGGATTCAACACAAGATAGTGGTAAAGAGCAGTCGCAGGACAAGAGCTGTGTAGCAGCTGGGACAAGAATCAAGATGGTCCAACGACCTCGTGGGGAAGAAAACACAGAGCTGACAGGTCAGACACCTGATGTGTCTGACCTTATTCTGCAGAGTGCTGAAATACTGCACAATATGGACGGAAGGAATGATGGTTACAAAGGACAGGTACTATGGAAAAACAAAAACTGTTTAAGAAAGATCATGTAGTCATAGTATATGACTCATTTCAAAGGTTATCAATAATTATGTAATCACTGTAATATAAATACTAAATAAAGACTTAACCAGAAATGGTAAAGTAACTATATTAGGAGGATGCTAGAAAAAGAAGTAGGAGTGGGGCGTAAGAGTGTGATATCTTCATCTTCCACAACAGGTAGGAAGTCAATCTTAGAAAATATCTAAAATTACTAAATTAGAAAATAACAGTAAAAAGCATATTAGTTATAAATAAGGAAGTAAATAATGAGAAGCAACAGCTCAGAGATTTGAGAGTGGCCACCTCTGGGGGAAAGGACACTGGAATGGGGAGGGTGGAAGGACAGTTTTTTCATCTTAGTTTAAAAAAATCAAATAATATGATGGATCTATGTCTACTTATTATGATTTTAAAAATTAAACACTTTTTAATCTCCATCATTACATTTCCTACTCAAATTTAAATTTTTTACATATATGGAAAACACAGTTATCATCATAACTAAAATAATAGTAACAAAAGTGTAAATTATTCTTTCCTAAGGCACACAACTAGCAAACTTAAGAAAACCTATTTGTCTAATACAGTTTAATGTTATAATATAAATTACTAAAGTTGATTATCTCCCAAGATCTAAATTTCAAACTTCCACCACTGTATGTGTTTACTGACAATAATCCAAGCTTAATCAGAAAAGAGAACAAATTCAAACACGTTGTAGTGACAGACACATACATCAGTAAAACAAAATAGAAAACCCAGAAATGAATCAACAAAAGTACAGTCAACTGGTTTTTGTCAACAAGGCAAAAGCAATTCAAAGAGGAAGGACAGTTTTTTCAACAAATGTTGCTGGAACAACTGGACATCAATAGGCTCCCCGCCCCCCACAAAAAAAGCACTTTGACCTAAACTTTTTATGTTATACAAAAGTTAACTCAAAATGGATCATAGATCAAATGTAAAACATAAAAGTATAAAATTTTTAGATGAGAACACAGGAGACATCTGTGACCGGGAGTTAGGGAGCACTTAAGATATTATACAAAAGCACAGCCCATAAAAGAAAAAGCCAATAAATCGAGCTTCATCAAAATTTAAAGCTTTTGGTCTGTGAATGACCCTGTTAAGAGGATGAAAAGATAAGCCACAGACTTGGAGAAAATAGCTGGAATTCACATATCCAACAAAGGACTTGAAACCAATATATAAAGAACTCTCTAAACTCTACAATAAGAAAACAATCCAATTAGAAAATACACAAAAGATTTGAACATTGCATGATTTTTATGACTGCGTCACCAAAGAACACAGCAAATAAATAAATACATTAAAAGACATTACAACATCATTATTAGCCATTAGGAAACTGCAAAATAAGACTACCATGACATCCACTAGAATGGCTAAAATAAAAAATACTAACAGTACCAATGCTGCCAAGGATGTAGAGAAATTGAATCTCTCACATGTTGCTGGTAGAAATGTAAAATGGAACAGCCATTCTGTTAAGTGGTTTAGCAGTTTCATATAAATATATACATACTATTCAACCCAGGAATGGCACCCCTGGATTATGATCCTAGAGAAATGAAAATTTAAGTTCACACAAAAACCTACACACAAATGCTTATGAAAGCCTTATTGGCAATAGCAAAAAACTGGAAACAACCCAAATGTTCTTTCAACACATGAATGAATAAGCAAACTATAGTACATCCACAGAATGGAGTAAAAAGAAGGAACTATTTGATATACTTAATAACTTGAACAGATCTCAAGGGCATTGTGGTAAGAGAAAAAAAAAGGGTTCCAAACTCAAAATAATAGTAACAACATAGTTGATGATTATAGACTATGTATCGGTGAAAGGAACCAAGGCAACTGCACAAGGAACAGAAGGGAGGAATTAGGAACACTTTGTTATTTAGGCACTTGTTACTACCTGTGAAGTGCACTACCAGTCAAACAGTATAGTGTTATTTGAAAGTAAACTTGGATTAGTTGAAAATGTATATTGCAAACACTAGGGCAACCACTTTATAAAGTTTTTTTTTTTTTCAAAAAGTATTAACTGATAACACTAGGAAAGGAGAAAAGATGGAATCCCATAAAGTAGAAGACAAAATAGGAATGAAAACAAGGACAATGAATAGAAAATAGTAATAAATATGGTAGATAGTAATCCAACTTTATTGATAATTACTTTGAACATCAATGGTCTAAATATACCAATTAAAACACAGATTGTCAGAGAAGATCAAAAAACAAGACCCAACTATATGTTGTCTACAAGAAACCCTTTTAAATATGAAAAGATACACATAAACTCAAAGTAAAAAGATAAAGATATGCCATGTCAACAAAAGAAAGCAGGAAGAGTTACATTAATTTCAGACACAGCCAACTTCAGAGCGAGGAAACTTATCAGGGATAAAGGAGGGCATTGCATAAGTATAAGGGAGTCAATTCTCCAAGAAGACATGACAATCCCATAATGTGTATTCATCTAACAACAGAGCATCAAAATATGTGAAGCAAAAATCAATAGGGGGAAGGGTATAGCTCAAGTGGAAGAGCACATGCTTAGCACGCACGAGATCCTGCGTTCAATCCCCAGTACCTCCACTGAATAAATAAATAAATAAACAAACCTAATTACCCACTCTGCAAAAAAAAAAAAGAAAAAGAAAACAACAACACAAAAAAACCAATTGAACTGCAAGGAAAAGATGAATCCACTATTATAACTGGAGGCTTGAACACTCCACTATCAGCAACAGTCAGATCCAACAGGCAGAAAACCAGTATACAGCTGACGTCAACACTACCATCAATCAATTGGATATAACTGACATCTACAGCTACTTCATCCAACAATAGCAGAATACATATTTTTCTCAAGCTCACATTATTCACCAAGATAGATCATTCTGGGCCATAAAACACATCTTAAATTTAAAAAAAAACATAAAATGCTTTGAGTGCCCCAAACCAATAAGCTGGGGATAGAGAAGCAAAATCAGAGGACCTCATGAGGAATTATTCAGAAAAAATGCAGAATATAGGACATTGTAAAGAACCATCACCCTGGGTTCATCAAAAAGTCAGTATCACAGAAAATAAAAGTATGTGCGGTGGGGAGCTGTTTTAAACTGAAGGAGACTAAAGGGATATAACAACCAAATGTCGTATGTGAATCCTGAATGAAACCAGATTTGGAAAAAAGGAGAAAAAACAAACACTACAAGAAACCCAGTTAATCTTGAGACCCAATATGGAGACCATTAGGGAAACCCGAAATTGGGCTGAACAGATGATATCATGGACACAGGTGGGATAATGATAGTGTAATTGAGTAGGAAAATGAACTGATTCTTCAGAGATGTATACTTACATATTTAGGGGTTAAGAGTCATCACGTCCGCAACTTACTCTCAAATGGTTCAAAATAAAATAGAGACAAAGCAAACAACATGGCAAATTATTAATAATTATTAAATCTGGATGGAGGGAAAAAGTGGTGTTTATTATACTATTCTCTCTACTTTTCTGTATGTTTGAAACTTTTTATTAAAAATGACTTTTGGCAAACAAAAAAGGTTACCTATCATGACTCCATTTACGTAACACTCAAGATGCCAGAACTGTAGTGATGAAGAACAGACTTGTGGTTGCCGGGGTGTGGGGCGGAGGGGTGGTGGGGCAGGCGGAGTTGATAACAAAAGGGGAGCACGAGCAAGTTCGACTGTGGGACTGCAAAAGTCCTGAATACTGACTGTGGTGATGGTTACATGAATCTACACACGTGATTGAATTTCACAGAACTATATCCACAAAAGAAAGAAAAAATGAGTGCATGTAAAAACTGAAGAAATCCAAGTACAGTCTGCAGTTTGTTCTGTTGCGCCAATATCAGTTTCCTGGTTCTGATAATGTGCTATAGTTATACTGACCTTGCGAGAGGCTAGGGGAAGGGTACATGGGACTTCTTGGTACTCTTTTTGCAAATTCTTATGATTCTATAGTTATTTCAAAGTAAAAAGTTTTTTAAGATAAAAAATAAACCCAGAAATTGAATCTACATGTCCAAGAAGGGTGCCAATAAATCAGACTAACAGGTACTCTCTGTCACAACAACCAAGTTTATTCTCTCAAGTTAAATCACTTCATCACCTGTATTACTACATGGTGACATATTAGGCGCTCACAGTCTATTTTACTTGGTGTCTTGGAGTGCTCTTTCACGTAGTTTCCCCAAATAAATGCTTTCTTTCAAATCTTATTTAAAACTGAACTTTTTCAATAAAAATGAAATAAGTCATGGTCCTTTGGGGAATCCACATTAACTTCCTAACTCCAGGGACTGTGAGCAGATTTGCCCTTTACCACCTACTCAAAGGCATTATTTTCTTTTTATCAAACCTTCCAAGTTATTTTACTTGTCTAATAATCCCTACAACTCTTGTATACGCCTCAACAAAATTTTTTAAGAACAAACAAAAAAGACCGCCACAGCTTATTGCTCTGTTTATCTGGGCACTCATGACAATTGGCAGTTAGCACTGTGGGCCTAACAACAGTCTACTGGGTAAAAACCTACGTGTGTGGATCAAAGTGGTTAGCTAAGAGAGGGTTTACCAGCATGAGCACTTTAGTTATGAGTTCCCCTGGCGCTGCCAATGGACTCAGTTTCTTCTCTTTGCTTCACTGAAATGAACAGGATAAAAATGACACCAGATAAAAAGAAATGAGAATCAGAACAATTTGTTCTCAACTAAAAAGAACATTATTTTACTTTTCTTGTGGTACCTTAAAAGCAATCAATTAAAAATTCACTTTGGGAGTTTAATTAGGTCCGTGAATGCTGTATTTTCAAAAGAACAAAATTCCATCCCACCTTTCCTAGATAAGACAACAATGAAAAATATCAACAAAGTCTATTAATGAAAATTTAAATAAGATTCGATTTTTCATTTGTATTTTATTTTTTGAATCAGTAATGCACATGGTACAAATGCAAAGGGTTCAAAGGGTATATCGTAAAAAGTCTCTCTCCCATCCCTTCTCCAAACCACCTACTTCCTGAACTCAGAGAAAATATTACTAGTTTCTTAGGTATCATTCCACAGATTCTCTACATATATTCAAACACATACTTTCTCCTTTTTACACAAACCATAACACACTATATGCATCTCTTTATTTTGCTTTTCCCGGTTAATACATACTAGAAATCATTACTTATCTGTATATAAATCACTTCCTCATTTATTTTTACAACTCAGTCACATCCCAGTTTTTAATTCCATTAATCCTATATTGATGGACATGTAAGTAGTTTATGGTCTTTTGCTATTACGAATCAATTTAAGTATCTGGTCCATAAGATATTTCACACTTGTGTAAGTATAATAAATCCAAAGAAACAGAATTGCTGGGTCAAAATTACATGCATTTCCAATTTTGGCAGATATTGCTGAAGGGAAGTAGAATATTCCACCTCAAAATATGCCCCTGGGCACTTTATTTTGAGCTGAGGGCACTTGAAAAACAGCAAAGGCAGGGTGAGGCCTTCTCTGAACTTTCCTTATCTGCCTAAAGGCAGATTCTCCAAAAGGAATCCCATTATCATAAATCATAAGTTGATAAGTTTCATCACCACAGAAGACTGACTCATCACAGGAGGGACGAGAAGTTGACACAACACTGAGGCAAACTATGTCACAAACCACCTTTTCTCTCATCTACTCTTCTAAGGCCCATTCCTCTTTCCTAAACATGATATACACTCCCTTAAGAGGCCTACATTCCACCCCTACCCTCCCTTCCCTACTGAGATGATGCTGAAACCTGAATTCTAAGCCACCTTGGGAGTTACTCCCTTTTCCCTAGGTATCTCCTGTGTATACATGAGGTACACATGCTAATAAACTTCCGTTTTTCTCCTGTTGATCTCTTTTATTACAGGGTCCTCAGCTAAGAACTCAGAAGGGTATAGAAAATCATTTTTCCTCCCCTACACTGCCTAGCTGCCTTCTTTAGAGGTTGCCAATTACCACTCCCTTTAGCAATGCTTGTTTCTCCACACCACAGCCACCACTGTTGAATTAAACTTTTTGATCTGTGCCAACTGATGAAAATTTTCACCAACAGGTGAAAACAGTTTTCAGTACGGTTTTCATTTGCATTTCATTCCTCTTGCTGTGAAAGAGGCCATTATCTGTTCATATCTTTTGCTTATTTTCTATTGATTTATAGGAAATAAATTTAATTTTCAAAGCTGCTAGGATAGATCACAATGTATTAAAAGTAACTGCTCAATCCAGGACCAATACAAAATCTGGGGAAAACAATATGAATAAAGCCCGCAAGCTATAAGAAGAGACAACAGAATATTAACAAAGAAAACCAAGACGGTCAACTGAGCATAAAACGCAATGCCTCCATCCTGTTTTCCTCACCAAACCCTAAAATAATGCAAAAAAAAATTTTTTTAATTGTCAAAAATTACACAGCCGTGCTCAGAAATTCACAGGAAACCAGAAGCTGTAAAACATTTGGAGGTGAGCTAAAAAGGAAAATGGGATAAATAACAAGTTCATACTGTACAGCACAGGGAACTATATTCAATATCTTGTAGTAATTTATGGTGAAAAAGAATAGGAAAACGAACATATGTATGTTCCCATATGACTGAAGCATTGTGTGGTATACCAGAAACTGACACAACATTGTAAACTGACTAGACTTCAATAAAAATATTTTTTAATTAATTAATTAAGGGGCATGGCATCTAGGACAGGCCAAAAGCCTTCAATCAAGGGCACCAAAAGTATGAACAGCAACCCAGGCCAGAGGCAGAAGGCCAGAGCCCAGGGCAACAGGCCTGGCCAGAACACCCTGCCCAGTCACCCCTGCCCTCAGTCCCCCAGCCAGCAACAACCAGGTACTGTCCGCTGAGAACACAGAGTGACGGCGGCACCCGAAACAGCTGCAATGCCGAGGAGGAACAAGTGCAGCCAAGCAGAGAAGTCCAGCCACTGAGGTACTCTGACTCTTGCCAGAAGGTTCTACCTACTTCTTCCCCCTCACAGAAAGCAAAGTAGTAAACTGAGCCCCAGTGCATCTCTTTTGCATCTGATTCATGCCAAGGATTCCAAACACACACACACACACACACACACACACACACACACATTACTTGCATCCAATGTATTTGGAACTCCCAAGACCCTCACTAAAAAAAACCAGAATAAAATGGAGCCTGAGGAACCCACTATCCAGTAACTTCGCCTCCTTAGAGTCCTCCTGCTCTTCCCTCTCACTGTGCATCGGAAGACGTCCTTGGCTTTCGGCTCTTCCTTCTCTCAATTTGTCAATAACTGAGCCTATCTCCTGGTATCACTAGTGGCTTCCACGGTATTACTTTCAAACCTCTCCTAGTCCCAGTCTCTGACGAAAATGCCAGTTCTATCTATATGTTTAAAACAAAAAATTTTTAACTTAAGGATAATATTATATATACAATTATATTTTATATATATCCAGTAACTTTGTGGATATCAATGCTCCTTACATAAATCTATACTAGAAATAAGAAGCATGCAACTGCTGATGCTTTTAGACCTATCTTTCAATGACCTATCTTCAATGCAATGTAGTTAAGAACTCAATCTTAACATGCGCAAAACTGACTCCATCCTCCCTCCCCAAATCTCTCTCTCACCATCCCACTACTCCCCTAAAGTTCCCATTAAGTAAAAAACGACCTTGAAATGCTATTTTTCTTTAGTGCATATGACATATCTCCAGAGGCAGACTATTTCTGAGAGGCATGAATCAGGCTTTGTATTTCCTTCCTGTTCCCAACTAGCCTACAGCACACTGCCAGAAAATAAATTACTTAAAAAATACTGAATAGCCGAAGTCCCATAGCTAAAAAATATATGAAAAGATCTTCAGTATAAATTAGGAATAAAATACACTAATTGATACAATAAAGTATTATTTTACCTATCAGATTAGTACAGGTTAAAAAAAAAAAAAACCTTAACAATGTGAGACTAATTAACAGGCATCCCCACCATTAGTGTACAGGTATGAGACAGCATCTGTCAACATTTTAAGTGTACATACGCTTGGTGCCAACAATTTTGTTTTCCCTTTTTCAGAAATGTATATATGTATGTGTGTATACACACACACATTTGTACTCAACAGACTGTAAGGCGAAACCTCATTGCTGAAACAGGAGCCCAGAGAAACAGTGGGCAATGATCACTAGCCAAGGGACATGATAAACACTACAGGTGCCATTAGTCTACCAAGTAATGGAACATTCTCTAAAAGGTTACTATGTTCCAAGTGCTATATTAAGTAAATACAGTTGGATATTCCACCCCAGTGAAATAGAGTAATGAAAATAAAAAGGAATAAGCCCACAAGTGTAAGATCAGAGGAGGTGTGGAAGATAGAAAGGTGACAGAGAAGCAGTAACTGAACCAGCAGAGCTAAGGACGCCCCCAACATGCAATGCCTGCCAAAGGGGATGCTAATAAGAAGGAGGCCAATCTACCCTATGGAACCCCGGGAAGGTTGCAGGGAGACCGTGTGCATTCTCTGGAGAAATCTGACTGGAGAGTCTCTGGACTCTGAAGCCAAGGTTGGAGAGGGTAATGAGGTAGAGGATGAAAGCAGGGGAATGAAGTTAAAGTCAGCTTTGGGTTACACAATCATGTTTCCCAGTCTCCGAGGTGGGAGATTGGAGGCTTCTTCTCAAGAGGAACTGAAGGGAGACCCAGGGAAAAGATACAGGCATTTGGGATTCCCCCCATTTAAAAAGCTAGCTTGCCACCTACAGAAATGCCCGCCACTCATCAAAATCCACTCACACACAGAACTTCCAATCAATGCTGGGAGTTTCAGTCTTAAGAATGGTCCACCAAAAATGATTAGGCTTGTGAAGAAAGCCTCCAACATGAAACAAAGAAATGAAAATAAACCAAAGAAATTAATCAGAAAACAGATGATTCTAAGAAAAAAATTTTAAACTAATATCCTCAGAGAGAAAATAAAAACAATGAGTGCAAACATTTAGGTAGCACCTACTGCTGTCCCCAGGTTCTATTCTAAGTGCTTGACACATATTAACTCGTTTAATCCTCACTGTAACTTATGAGGTAGTACTGTTATTATTCTCACTGCCTAGATCATGGGTTAGCAAATTATGACCCAAGGGCTAAACCTAGCCTGTGGCATGAGGAATGATTTTTATGTTTTTTTAAGTGGTTGGGGGAAAAAAAAATCAGTATTTTGTGACACGTGGAAATCATATGAAATTAAAATTTCAGTGTTCACAAATAAAGTTTGATTAGAACACACCTACACTCATTTGTTTACATCTTGACTAAAGCTGCTTTCGAGATCCAACAGCAAAGTAATTACCGCAGGGACTCAACGTGGTGCACTCATCCCTTTATACTCCTGCTCAGCGCATGACAAATCTCAATGACACATGTGACAATGGCAGCACTTCAAGTGTTACGCATATTGCCATATTTTGATATTTTTAATGACCAGTGGATAGCTCTCACATCAAAACAAGGTAGACTGATGTCATACTTCTAAGTCACAGTGGAGTGTAGATTTTTTTTAATCTAATTAGATGTCAAAGCATTATGTTTATCATATAATAGCATCATAGCCGTGTCAGAAGAATACAATATAGGAAGACATTAGCTGAAAATGAGGCTGCAACCAAAGTAAGATTCCGAATGGCTCATTTGTTAACCAAGCAAGGAAAGTCATTTACCAATCATGAGTTAAATTGCACTTGATTTCAGCAGACAAAGAAATGTGTCTAGAGAAAATAAAATGTCTTTAAGACTTGTCTTTCAGTAAAAATATTTGCTCAGAGAAGAGTCTGTACAGGACAATTACAGCCATAAATGTTTTCCAACGATAGCTGAGAAAATACTAATTCAGTACAACATGAAGTGGAATCTGCTAAGATATACAACAGATAATGGTAAAAACATGTTTGAACCAGAAAAAGGCTTAGCTAGGGATTTCAAAATGTAGAACAGATAAACAAGATTGTACTTTATAGCACAGGGAGATATATACAAGATCTTGTGGTAGCTCACAGCAAAAAAAAAAAAAAGTGACAATGAATATATGTATGTTCATGCATAACTGAAAAATTGTGCTCTACACTGGAATTTGACACAACACTGTAAAATGACTGTAACTCAATTAAAAATGTTTAAAAAAAAGATAAAAGAAAAAAACCACAAATGGTCAACAAAAAAAAAAAAGAAAAGGCTTAGCTGGACAAGTTTACAAACCTTGTAAAAATGCAAGGTGTTTAAAGACTATTCATTACTCATTGTACTATCTATCAGTAGGTACTCTATAAAATATGTGAATCTAACACGTTATTGAACCAGTAGTGTCAACAATTAACTTCATTCACTCTCATGAACTTAACTATCAGTTCCATGAAATTTTTCTCAGAAATAAAAGCTGAATATCATATGTCCTACCACACAACAATATGATGGCTTAGCAATGGTACAGTTTTATTGAACTTTTTAAAGCTCAAGGTTGAGACAGGAATTTTTCTGAACAATAAGAATCCCTCTCAACCAGTTACTGAACAGTGAATGGCTGTGGAAATCAGTTTTTGTTACAGATTTGGTATTTCTCAATGAATTTGACCAAAAATTAGAAGGCCAACAGCACTTACATGTAAAATCCATACTGAGGTAAAGTCATTTCAAGGACAACTGACATTGTCCGAATCACAGATAATGTCAAGCTGCTTTATACACTTCCGATGCTATCAAAAATTAAGACTCAAGTTCTCCACTGTAACACATGTATGTGGTAGATGTATTTTCCAAAGTCAAACTACAGTTCCAGCAGCATCTTTCAGACCTAAATACAAATACTTTCCACATTTCAAAAACCATTTAACTGTGCAACAAGGAGCTTCCTGTAATTCTCAATTGGAAGTGATTATTCAATAATGGAATGAAAGGTAAATATCAAGAAATGAATCTAACAGAATTCTATAGATGCCTTCCAAGCAATAAACACACTCTATGAAAACCATGTTCATAGACTGCTATCAGTATTTGGCAATACTTATCTGTGCAGGAAGATATATTCCAAGATGAAATACATAAAATCTTACAAATCAGCATTAAATATGAACATCTGTAATCAATTTTGATCATAGGAAACAGTAAGTTTAAACTCCAATTGAGTAAAATGTTATCCCTTCTCCCCCAAAAGAGATTTCATTCTTCTCATTAGCAAAACTTTATTACAAAAAAAAAGTTCTCAATCATTATTACTATTGTATTTTCAATTTCATCAATAAAAATACTTGAGGAAATTTTTTCTCCCTTGTAATATAAGTACCTATATAATAGTCTTCATTTTCCTCTGGACCCACAAAGCTTAATTTTACAATCTAGTCCTTTACACAAAACATTGGCCAACTCTTGACCTAGAAGAATAAACTGAGGCAAAGAAACATTAAGTGACTTGCCCAAGACCAAGACTAGAGTTAGAAAGTGACAGACCAGGTTTCAGACCACGGCGGGCTGAGTGCAGAAACCAAGCTCTTAACCACTATATCACACTGTTTCCACGAACCAAGAACAAGATGTGATTGAAAAAAAAGTAAATGTTCAAAGAACAAGAACAGACACTTGAAATTAAAAAGTGATTTAAAAATTCAATGGAGGAGAAAGAAAAGGTCAATGAAACTCCCATAATCAAGAACAAGAAGAAGAACAGATGGGAAACAGGAGACAGAAAATTCAAAGATCTGTTTAGAAGGTCTTAACAGATTAGTAACATGAGTTCCAAACAGAAAACATGAACAAAATAGAAGGGTGTGAAGTCAAGTTGGAACAAGGTCTGAGACTACTTTACATGCACACCAGCAGAGACCGCGAAGCCTCTGGGACAGGGATGAGAAACAATTCACTGCTCACAGCAACAGCAGCAGCCAGAGTAACATCTTGCATCAGTTTCCTGGGCCCCAATCCCCATAGGTCTTGCAATGTATTTGGTAAAAACCAGTTATATGTTCTGGAAAAAAACAGCAAACAAAGTTGGGGGGGCACGGGAAAACAAGGTAAACTACTCAGCTCAGCAGTGATATTTACACAGTCACAGAAATGTAAACACTGAACAGTAAGTTAACCAAAAATTCTTAAGTGTCTATACTGGAAGGGCTGGAAGATGGGGAGGACGAGGACCTCATCTACCATCACACAGTCAACGGGCGTTACCTGAAATTGATTAATCACAAAGTAGCCATTTAGATATATTTATAAACACAGATAAAAGTAGTTATCTCTGGGAACCAGACTAAAAAGGATAATATGCCTCCTGGTGTTATCTTTTCTAACAATTTGCAAGTATTACTTTAAGTAGAAATATTAACTTATAAATAAATTGGAGAGTGGTATGCTAAAACACACCACCATCAGAGAGCCAGGATCTTCACACTTGCAGACAGCCAAGACCTCAAAAGCTAAGGTGGAAAGTGGAAACCCCTCAGGAAGCAGGATACCAAACTACAGGACTTCCTGAAATCCTTTCCACCTCTAAAGAGTCAGTCTTCTCCCCATCCTGGGAAAGGAAGAGCAGAAACAGCCATCCTGCCCCTCTACTTTTCAGGCCCAGAGCACTCAACCATGCCCAGGTCAGCTAGTCACATAAGGAAAACTCTAGAAGGGAATTCTAGCCCAAGTCTCATAGTAGCTCATTCTTCCTGAAAATTTTCTCTCACTTTGAGTCTTCCTGTTGAATTGGAGGTGCCTCTATTAACCACTGGGACCTCTACCCTCACACCCTGGGCGTGGGAACCATCACTGCCCCAGAGTGTCCTGTGTCATCAAGTAGCAGCTGAGCATTATATACACTGTGGTTACAAGTATACAATACCTTGAAAACACGAATATGAAAAAGACTGAAATGAAATACAGAAAAACTTTACACATTGATTTTATACTTAATCCCTTCTAAAGGCCTCATTTTACCAAAGGCCTCATTTTACCAGGTATTTCCCATATATTCGATTATAGTCACTAAAAGGAAAATGGAACAGTCCTCTCCAGCACTAACCATCCCCACTATCTACAGAGTGAAAGACGGCACACTGCATTCGTGGTAGCAGACAAAATCACCTATTTTCTTAAGTCTCAACAAGATACTGTGGTAGGCAGAATAACAGCTTCCAAAGATGTCCACATCCTAATCTATGGAAACTGTGACTCTGCTATTTTACAAAGCAAAAGGAACGCTGCAGGTATAATTAGGTTAAGGACCTTAAGACGGGGGAAATTACCTTGAATATCCACATGCACCTGAACTAATCACATGGTTCCTTAAACGTGGAGAACCTTTCCCAGCTGTGGTCAGATCAACTACAGAAGTCAGCTGCAACACTGCTGGCCTTGAAGATGGAGGAAGGGGGTCACAAGTCAAGGAATCTGGCAGCCCCTAGAAACTTCCAAAAAGGGACACAAGCTTTAAACACTGACTTTAGCCCAGTAAGACCCATTTCGACCTTCTAAAATACAGAACTTTAAAATAGTAAGTTTGTATTGCTTTAAGCCACTAAATTTGTGGTAATTTGTTACAGCAGTCACAGAAAACTAATATACACATTAAACAACTTCTAACAATATGTGATATCACCTAGAGGAGAGAAGAATCCTCCAATTGCCCAAATATTTAGACCATTATGAGACACAATAGTTATTTGTGCACTTTGTGGTGTATTTCACTCCTGTTTTTCTCCTGCTCTCACAACATTCCAACTGTTGGAGAGCCAGCCAAAATGACAATTCTTCAAACTTCCTATAGAGGGATGAACCGTGTTAACCAAGAAAATGGGTCAGGATAGTAGGACTGACTGGAAAAATCAGGAAACAATTACACAGTATTTTTCAGTCAAACATCATGATGTCTGTACTTCTGACTTCCTTTGTATCAAATGGATACCACATTTAAAAATAATAAGTCCTTCTAGATATTGATATTAAGAGCTTACTATTAACTTTTTAGGTGTGATAATCATACTGTGGGTATATTAAAAAAAGATACTGACTCAATCTTCTATAGACATATGCTCAAATATTTACAAATGAAATGGAGTGGGGATAGGAATGGATAGAGGCATAGATGGAACTAAATTAACCTGAGTTACTAATTGAGTTGGGTACTGGGTACTTGGGGGTGTATTATATTATCTCAGATTGAACCTTTCCAAATTTAAAAGACACAAAAACAAAGTCCTTGACCTATTTATCATAATGATACAGATTTCTTAATATACTTAATAGTTGGAAGTCCTTCCTGAAACACAGCCCCACCTCAACTTTCTGCCACTTAATCCCCACCTCATTTTGCCCTATTTACTAACTCAGTAAGTTTCAGGAAGTCACCTAACCTCAAGAAGATTGTCTTCATCTGCAGAATGGGAATATTTATACTTGCCCAGTCTATCTCTGACTTGCGGAGAGAATTATCTAAGATAAAAACTACAAAGCAATATAACCATTCTAAAAATCTATATATTTACAAATTTCATGCTCAACAGCAATCATTCACCTATTCTTACAGACCCTCTTTCCTTCCACCTCCAGTTCCTCTTTTGAGCTCCCAATTCAACAGCCCAAACGCCAGGATCCCTCTGAAAGGTACCTAGTCCATCTATCCTGTGTACCCCTTTGCTGGCCCTATTACAATCATGCCATTGCTTCTCTATATTTCAGGTCTTTCATCCTATCAGCTTTATTAATCCACTACTGTCCCCAGTTCGCAAATATCCGGCTAACCTCCCACCCTCTCTCACCTTTCAGTTAAAACATAATTGCTAGTTGCCAGGGAGTGGGGGAGGGAAGAATAAGGAGTGACTGCTAATGGGTACAGGTTTCTTTTTTGGGTAATAAAAATGTTCTGAAATTAGATAGTTGCACAACCCTGTAAATATGCTTTTTAAAAAAATACTGAGTTATACTTCAACTGTACTTTTAAAGCGTGAATTTTACGGTATGTAAATTACATCTCAACAAAAATGTGCATGTCAAAAAAAAAATCAACTTATTGCTCACCCCGCCCATCACACGACTATTTGTCAACCTCATTTCCCGAAGCATCGACTTGCTCTTCGGTATCCCCTCCCCAACTCCCAACAGCAGACTCGGACAGAAGCCCCTCTCACCCTCATGATTAACACACCCCCTCACCTCTCGGCTCGAAGTGCCACCGAAACCTGGAAGTGGGGGAAGGGGAGTTGGGGGCAGCTCTCGTGGCTCAGACAGGGTGGCCCCGCCCCCGCTGGCAGAAGGGACCCTTCTCCCCAACCTGCCCGGGGGAGGGGAGGGCGTCCCCAAGCCCGCTCTGACAAGAGGCGGGGGGCCTCACCCGGCTTCCCGGGCCGCGCTGCCGGGGGTGGAGCCACAGCCCACCTGTCTCAGCAGGCGGGGAGATCCGCTTCCAGCTCACGGACGGGCGAGCGGGTGGCAGAGGGGACAGGACGAGCCCTGGTCGCCGCCGCAGCGGGGGTGGCGCACGCCAGCTCAGGCCTCCATGTTTCCACGTCTCTGCGGCTCCGGCTCCGGCTCCAGCTCCGGCTCGTCTCCCGCCCGGGCAGCGTCAGTGCGGAGGCCGGAGGCGGGCAGAGAAGAGGGAAGCGTCCGACAACGCCGCTGAGGACCGAACGGCCTGGCGCGCTCCGGCCGGCGGTCACGTGGCGCGCGGACTTGTGGGAAATGTAGTCCTTCGGGCGTTACGCGTCTCCCCACCCTCCTGCGCCTCCAGGGCAACGGCCGAGCCACGCGGCAAAATCCGGACGCAGCTAAACCTTCCAAGCCTCGTGCTGGGGTCCTGGCTTACCCTACAGCACTTGTTCTGGTACCCTACTTATTAAGGCCCCTGTTCATTCCTACCCAGTAATCACCCCAAAGTCAGGCAATTCCTTGTACGGCTCTGAAGAATTGGGAAATAGGAAAATAATATTTGATGGAGTCAGGTAGCAGGTCTAGAACTGCCTGCAGTTCTGTCAGAAAGGACAGGCCAGCAGGAAAGAGTGTCAATATGGTGCAGTGCCAAAAGTGTGGAATTTGAAGTCAAATGAGCTGTTACCAGACTGACGTCCTGAGTCCTTACTTCACCTCTCCAGCCAGTTTCTCATCTGAAATATATATACAAGATAAATATACAAGGTAGTGATGGTGCTTTCCATACAGGACTATGGACGATGTCAGTAACAGTAATAACAACTCACATTATGGGTTATTTTCTATGCACGATACACTGTTACTTTATTTATTCAAATAACGCCACGAGATAGATATCACTGTTATTTCCATTGTTTTTTTTTTTTCTAGTTCCTTAAGGTGTAAACTTAAGTTGTTGATTTGCCATCTTTCTTCGTTTATAACATAAACATTTATAGCTATAAATTTCCCCCTTGGCACTGTTTTCACTCTGTCCCATAAGTTTTGCTATGTTGTATTTTTAGTTTTGTTTGTCTCAAGATGTTTTCTAATTTCCTTTGTGATTTCCTCTTAGATCCACTGGTTGTTTAAGAGTGTGTTAATTTCTCCAAAAACAGAAGGAAAAAAGGGTGGAGCAAGAAGTGGAGCCAAGTGAGTAGACCAATTGTCTTTCAAAACCTTCTAAGCTGAGCTTTTAATAATTACTGGTTTGCAGTGTCTGGAGTGCCACTTTTCTTTGTTGTAAGCTGAATACAAGAGGGGGCTGACTCTCTTCTTAGAACCTAAAGGGCCAAAAAGGACCTATGCCTATCAGAAGGCCAGTCCTTAAGCAGGATCAAAACTATCCCCCAGATTATTGTTTCAATCCTGTCCAAGAAAAGTGCTCATGTTTCCACTTCCTGGGAGAGAAGAGCAGACTTTGGGGTCAGACCTTGTGTTTGAATTCCAGTTCCATGAGAATGAGTTGAATGATTTGGGAGAGCTATCCTAGTCAGTTCTTAGTTTGTTAGCTCCTGTAACTGACTAGTTTTCTTCTCAGTAAAAAGGAGACAGTTGAACTGTCCCTTTCAAGAGCTACTAAAATGTCAGGGGGAGATACTCAAGTAATTTGTTAATTTACCATTCGATGATTTCTAATTGTTCTGCATTTTTTTCTATTTAGTTCCAAAACATTTAGCAAATGTATCCCCCAAGGCACTGTGGGTGGTGGCTGCCTGCAAGGAGCTCACCAACTGTGAAAGACACAGTAGGTACCCAGCTATCTGTAGTGCAAGGTCACCCACAGAACTGTTGTATGGAGCCTGCAGGGCACAGGGGCAAGAAACCCTCTGAAAGAAGGAAATGGAAGGCTTCCCAGAGGTTGTATTTAAATGGGGTGAAAAGTGTTCTGGTCCCAATTTCCAAAGTCGGGGGAGGGGCGATTCTCCAAAATCAACTGGGTGTCTTATGATTCTATTCAATTCTGACATTTAGAGATAGCATCAGATGCCACAGGTAAGGGCTCAGTCCCACAAGACCACCCTCCATTTCTGATGTCAATGGCGAGTCCAGGTTGTTACCTGTACTTCTGACTGGCTATAAATCAGATTCCCATAACCCCCTCCTTGAGTTTGATTAATTTGCTACAGTGTCTCACAGAACTCAGAGAAACATTTTACTTACTAGATCATCAGTTTATTATAAAAGGATATAATGAGGAAACAGCCAGGTGGAAAAGATGTATAGGGCAAGGTATGGGGAAGGGGCACAGAGCTTCTGTGCGCTCTAGTACACCACTCTCCCCAAATCTCCACGTGTTCACCAACCAGGAAGCTTTCTGGAACCTGTCCTTTGGGGTTTTTATAAAGACTTCATTATATAAGCACGGTTGATTAAATTATTGGCCATCGGTGATTGAGCTCAACTTCCAGCCCCTCTCCCCTCTGCAGAGTTCAGAGGGGTGGGACTGAAAGTGCCAGTCTTCTGATCATGTGATTGTTTCTTCAGGCAACCTGTACCCAAGTTTTGGTGTGTTCAAGTCGCCTCATTAATATAACAAAAGACACACTGCTCTATTCATTTAGGAAATTCCGAGAGTTTTAGGTGCTCTGTGCCAGAAATGAGGACAAAGACCAAACACGTATTTCTTACTATAAACCACATCTCAGTATTTCCACTGCCTTGAACAGGTGGCAACGAACCCCGAATAGCACACAGCTCTCCTTTATCAGAACATACAGTTTTCCAAAAAAGAAGTGCTAAGGGAGAGATTTACAAAGGATTGAAGCTTCTCCTTTGATACAATCCTAAGCATTAAAAGAGCATGGGGAGGGGGAGGGGAGTACCAGCTTTGCACTTTTTATTATATACATACACTTCTGAATTATAATTTTTGGAAAGAACATTCATGATTCATTCCATAAATACTGTGTATCTATTCTGGACCAGACACTTAACAGGTGCTGGGTATTCAGAATGCACTAGTCTTATAATAAAAATTAAAATAAAACATAAACATTGAGAATAGATAACAGATGACGAGGCTCGGAAACAGATTGTTCATGTTTTACTTTCTTTTCCTTCGGATTGTTTAAAGTCTATCTTCAAAGTTAACAATAAGAAGAAAAAAAGACATAAAAAAAATGTGGGATAGGGGGTCGGGAGGGATTTTTAGACTATCTGTATTTTAAAGCTATTTTATAATAAGAATACATTAAAGTATTAGTTGTAGAATAATATCAAATTAAAAATTAGAAAAGATGTATTGGTAAGTGAAGAGTTTGGAGAGGTCACCCATGTTGCTGCTTTTCAAAATTGTGAAACATGTAACAAAAAGAAATATATAACAGACACAGCTTAAAGAACAATACTGTGAAACCCACTTCTGAACTAAGAAACAGAATAGCAGCAGTATTTCCCAAAGCCCTATGCTTCTCCTTGATCGCACCTCTCTCCCCTGAGAGGTTAACCACCATCCTAACTTCTATCCTAATAATTCTCTAGATTTTTAGAGCTACATAAAATGAACTACATAATAATAATAATCATTATGTATTATTTTGTAACTTGCTTTTTTTTCTCTGAACTCTTTCGAGATTCATCCATGTGGATGCATACATCCAAGAATTTACTTTATTATTTACTTTTTAATTGACTTGCCTCTAATAAATGGACAAATGTTAAGGTTATTTCTAAATCTTTACATATGTATATCTGTGTAAGCACCAATCACATCAAGATAGAGAACATTTCCAGGACCCTAGAAAGCTCATGTGTTCTCCTTTCGAATCACTATCCCCCAGAAGTAACCACAATTCATACCTCATGCTACATAATTACTTTTGAGTTCATTTTTCACTATGGCATAGTATTCCAGTCTATACATATTTTGTGAATTTTACACATAAAGTAATTGTTGATTGGCTTTTGGATCTCTTGATCAGGTGAACTAAGAAAGCTTGCTCCCATCACTTCATTAACTCAAAATGATATTAACCCACAGCTCACACAATGGAATTTTTTGAGCCCTGCTTAAAGCATCATAACAAGGTTTTATTACACCAATTTATTTGTCCATCCTACTTTGGATGGACTTTTTGTGGGTTTTTCTGTTTCGTTTTGTTTGGGCTATTTCATAGACAATGCTTCTGAGAATATTCTTGTACATCTCCTGGTATGCAGATACAGTTTTCTCTGGTATCCAGACTCTAGGAGTGGCATGGCTGGATCACACTGTAAGTGCATGTTCTGCTTTATCAGAGAATGCCAACTTATTTCCAAAGCAGCTGTACCAGTTTACACTCCCACCAGCGGTACATACAAACCCTTTCTGTTCTTCATCCTCCCAGCTCGTGATGTTCAATTTTAACCATTCCGGTGTTTTCTCATTGTGGTTTTAATTTGCATTTTCCTGCTGAAATATGTGTTTCCATATGTTTATAAGCCTTTCTTCTTCTGCAAAATACACTCTTTAACTGCCATCCTCCTTCTCTCTTGTGAAATGACTTCTAATCATCCAATGATTAGAAAAGACCATGCTGAGTAGCTCTTTAAATTTCACTCCAAAGAGTTTAAAGTAAAGCCGAGGGACACTGATAGGTGGAGACCATGAGATTAAGATCCAAAGTGGATTCCCAAGTACTACAAGGACTAGAATCGTTAGTCAGGAAAGGGGCCATGTGCAGCAGGCAGACTTCTCAGATGGTTCCCCTAGATTCCTGGCCACCGATGTATACACATCTCCAAACACCAAATACAAAACTAGGTGCTGATGTAAAGGGATTTTGCAGACATATTAAGACTCCAAATCAGTTGAACTTAAATTAGGGAAATTATCTAGGCATGTCTGATTTAATCACATGAGCCCTTTAAAAGCAGAGAATTTTCCCTGCTGGTCCCAGAAGATTGGAAGACAGAGACGTGCTCTGCCCGCCCTGGAAGAACGTGAACATCCTCGCTGTGAGCTGCTTATGCGACACACGTGCCAAGGAACCACAGACAGCCTCTAAGAGCTAAGAATGGTCCCTGGCTGACTAGAAGGAAATGGGAACCTCAGTCCTACAGCCACAAGAAAATGAATTCTGCTGGCAACCAGTGAACTTGGATGCCCAGATGAGAACTGCAGACCTGGCCAACATCCTGGTTTCAGCCTGGTGAAACCCTGAGTGTAGAATCCAGCCATGTCATACCCAGTTGCCTGACCTACAAGAAAATGTGATAATAAACTTGTGTTGTTCTTAAGTCACTAAGTTTGTGGTAATTTGTTATGCAACATTAGAAAACACCAAGGAAGTATGAAACTTCATCTGCTGAATTACAAGTCAGGAGCTGGACCTGTGTCTGATTGTGGATGTGCAACATACAGATGCAGGGGCATCATTTACATCGTTGTCCATGTGAATGGGGCCCTCTGAAACTGGACAGTGTACACTCAGCACAACCATACACAGCAGTCCTGCAGGAGTCTCCGCGCTTGCCGTTTCAGCATCTGGGCTACCTCTTTTAACTTTCTATTTTTTTGCCATTTAACCATTTTAGCAGAAATGAGAGGACTGAGCTAGGTGTACCTTAAGGTCCACACCAGCTCAGCATTTGGAGTGTTTACATTTTGCAACTACTCTACCACACACTGCCCTGAGTTCGTACCTTCTCAGTTTAACTTTCACTTCACTTCACTATGTCTGCCCGTAGTCTGTTCCTTAGGGAGCTGTCACTGTGTTAATCAATTTGGCTTTGAGGATGGAACTAGCCAGTAGCCCTGTAGGGAGGAAACCACAAGGGAACGTCCCTCCCCTTCTTCCTTTTGGTATGAATGAACTCAGGACATTTAGCTTTAGAGTCCAGGAGGCTTAAGATCCATGGATACAAGTTCTTTTCAATCCTGTCAGTGGAACAGATCGACACACTAGTGTTGGTCATTTTGAGGAAGTGCTGACTCACCTGTTTCTTTGGATGGTGGCTTAGTAATGAAAAAATGTGACAAAACCCAAGTCTTTCAGGCGAGCCTTGAAGAATTATCTGAGAAGAAATGCAGTTGATATTAACTAAGGCAAAATAAGCTACTGAAAACTAGAGAAGTTACAAAGTCATGCTGGAAGGTGAGCAAAATCAAAGCTTGAGAACAAGTCCGCACTGATTAGTCCACACTCCCTGCTCCATTTCTGCCCAGTTACCCCCACCGGGGTTTTTTACACAGTATCAGCAGCTGTGACCGCTCTGAGGGGGGTCAATATTTTAAAACAACTTAAGAGTATGGCTTTGGATTCCTAGACTCTACACATATTTAAACTCTACGATGCCGTTTCCTTCACTTTTTCAGTTTTGAAAGGATCAGTTCAGATCAGGTAAGATCACGTGTGAAACACTCTTGCATAGTGCCAGGCACACGTGCTGAACAAATGGCAGCTCTACTAGGAAAGCAACCCTGAAATATAGACTATCTGTATCTGTTAGGATTGGTATTATGAGGCAAGAGAACACTTGTGTGGTATAGAATAGTGGTTACCAAATCGGGTCCAAGGACAGGTGATAAA
Source organism: Camelus ferus (assembly GCF_009834535.1). Lineage (NCBI taxonomy): Eukaryota > Metazoa > Chordata > Mammalia > Artiodactyla > Camelidae > Camelus > Camelus ferus. Next base: position 15,693,575 of record NC_045725.1, read on the forward strand.
AGTTTTCGCCAACCATAAAAAGAAAAACATGGACAAAACTGAATTTTTCATAAAAATAGCTAACTTTTATAAACGTATTCACACTGATGGGCTGTTGTTATCCCCTATTCTATGTTCCTCTTCACTCTTTTGGTGTCAAAAATGGCTTTTTTTAAATGAAATAATGGTGATAATAAATCACAGCTTTTAAATATATTCTTGTTTGGCAAAATAAAAAGTCGACAACTGTGTATCAGTCCCCTCAACTAAAAAAAAAAATTTTTTTTTCCCAGCACGTAAAATACAAGACTGGGAACCAGTGCTCCAGTGGGAGACTGCTAGAAGTAGAAAAGGCCTCAGAAGACCAGTAATTCTCAGAAAGTAGGTTTAAGTGAACTGGAATGATCTGGGGGATCACTTAGTAAAAACATCCATTTTAACCACTTAAGAGTATTGAATTAGAAAAACTGGTGTGCTACAGAGAAACTGAGGAAGTAAACCAAGAAAGAGGAAGACGTGAGATCCAGGAAACAGGAGGTCCTACAGGGGAGAGGGAGAGGAAAGTCCCCAAGACTGTCACTGTGCACCGGGCCTGGGCAACAACTAGCCAACGGAGGGAGTGTACCGGGAGAAAGGGCAGTAACTGCAGGAAGCAATGCTTTATGTGAAGGGAAACTCAAAAGCACTATACTCACAATCTATGCAGTGACCAGTGTTCACATGCGCATCCTACCAGTGTCCCTGCAAGACGCAGATGGCACCCTCGAGATAAAGACATGGCGCCGAGCCAGTAGTCATAGATGCCATCACCCTGAGCCCCAAGAAGGCAAGGAGAGGGAGAGGTTAGTGGAAACTGAAAGGAGTCATGTGGACTTGGCCACCTGGAGGTAGTGACTTTTGGCTCAGGAACACACCTGGCCTGAAGAGGCCTTGAAGGGAAGGAGCCAAGGGAATAAATACCTTGACCTGGCTCCTTCCCTCCCTCCCATCTCCTGCCGCAGATCTCACTGGCCAAACCCAACAGAACCCAGAGGTCCCAGCTGTAGTAGTCCATACATCTTTCTTGAGCAGGAGAGCAGGGTGAAGGGAGCAGAGATCTGGAGGGGCAAATGAAAGACTTCTGGAACACTCATGATGATATATATACACACTGATCAAGGACTTAACCAAAATTTACAAAAACATTTGGAAGACGTATGGGAGAAGGAGAGGGAAATACTGTAAGACAGCTGTATCTCAATCATGGCAGGAAGTCAATAATATTTAAAGTTGGTATCTCTAAAAACTACAGTATCTATGTATCATTTAGAAATATGGAGCTAAATCATAAGACAAAAACAATAGCTGAGTGAGTAAAGCCTTGGGTATTTTTTTTTTTTTTGGTGGGGGGAGGTAATTAGGTTTATTTATTTATTCTTGGAGGAGGCACTGGGGAGTTGAACCCAGGACCTTATGCATGATGAACATGTGCTCTACCACTTGAGCTGTGCCTTCCCCAGAGGAAAGCCTTTGGAAACTAAGGGATTAGGGACATTATAAACCTTGCAATATTATTTGATTTTTTAAAATGATGTATTTAATAAAAACTAATTTTAAAAAAGTTGCTAGAAGGCTGTATGAAAAGCTAACACTGGGGGAAAAAAGAAAGCTAACACTGGTTATACCTGTGGAGCTAGAATAAGGGAATGAGAGTAGAAAAAGAACATTAACTTTTCACTTCACTTGCTCTTATATTGTTTTACTATGAACGTCTGCTATTTTCATAATAGTTTTTGTATCTTAAAAAAAAGAACTAGATCAACTGGATTTAGTCGCTAAAGGGAATTTATCCCTCAGGTGGGCTAGGGCAGAGAAGCTGAAACACATTCATTTGAATCAAATGAAGTCCTAGGTGGATCAATGACTTGACCAGACACATACATAGCTTAACAGAGCCTCAGTTAGGACCTAGGACTTCACTGGGGACCCAAGGGAAGGAGTCCCTTCTAATCTCTCTTTGCTTCAGAGAGAATAAATATTATATAAAGATATGTCTCATCATCTTTGAATATTTATGTATTTAAGTGAAGTCTAGGGATGAAAGACCAAGTAGAGAGGCCCAGACCAGGCGAGAACTGCTCAGTCACGTCACTCTGGTTGAGAACCACTAATTTTAGAGCATCTTGTTATGCAACAAAATAATTGATACAAAATAATTGATATAATCTACTCTTTAAAAAAAAAAGAAGAAAATATTGTTGTCCCATAACTACCTGAGTGCCATCACACCATTATAATACTGCTTTCTGATGTGGTAAAAACAAAAAACAAGAAAACCCTTCCTTTTAAACATTTAAATATTAAAAGGAAAAAGAACCACAAGCTAAACTGAATGTTTAATACATTCATACGAGGAGAGGAATGTGACAAGGATTAGAATTCTATAATATACACTTAACATTTATGTAAAAGATGTTCCATTTTTCAGAGAAGTTTCCCCTAGTTCCCTGTCTTTTCTGTCTTCCTCAGAGCAATAAACAGTAATTACTACTCTCTCAGATAAGCTGCTCCACTGACTTGGACAGTAATTACATCTTTATGTTTCATTATCTCCAAAAACTACCTTTCATTTCACAGCACAGTCTCACTGTACTGTTTCACAGTAGAATTGTACTCCTCAAATTTGAAGAACTTGAATAAAAGGTAGAGGCCCAAGGATTTTTAGGCATTGATTAAGTAACAATGTCTACGGGCACAAACCTTCTATTTATTCATATTTTAATAACTGCAATAAAAGAAATGAAAGCTACTTTAATGAAAAAGGAACTCAGGAATGAGATAATTAAATATAACTAACTACATTTCAAATACAAATACCAGATTAGTGTCAGGTAAATATCTAAATTATCTACCCTGAATTCTGGTCTGAGAAAAAGATCGGAGACAATTACAAGGAAGGTGCTTCATATCATCAGGTCCATTTTTAAAACAATGAGATCCTTTAGGACAATCACTTTAGTCTTTCTTTTTCTCAGAGATTTCTGTTGGTCCTCTTGTTGGTAATCCATTTATGTCTGCACCCTGAAATGAAAAATCATTTTAGATATTAGTTGTAATAATATAATAATATCTAAAAGACAGACACTATAAGAGATATTCTCTTGAAAAACAGACAACAAAGTCCAGAATGATAGAACTTCCAGAAACGTGCAGAATGGCTAAATTTGTGCAGCTGAACAAAACCAAAGTTGAATTTAACAAGCACCATTGCTAAAGACAACTAAATTGCCTATTCATTAAAAAAATAACTTCTTATTGTTTAAAAAAAAAAAACTCTATGATCCTACCAATTAAGTATCTTATCAAAGTTATCAATCAGTGAAACTGGCTTATTTTAGTATCATCTCTTGTCTTCTATTAACTATTTAGCATTACTCTTACCAGCCAGGAAATACTGGTTATTATCTTGGCTATAAAGCAAAGAGCAAACTCATAAATCAGAGATCTAGTTTAAAACCTTAGTTTAAACAAATGTTAATTATTTAAATAAAAAACCCCAAATCTCTATTTTAAAAAAGAAGGAAATGTAGACACATTAATGAAGGTTTTGTTTGAAGAACTTGCATTTCCAAAAGCCAAGTATTTTATCCTGTACCCCTGCCCCGGCAACCCCCCAGCTCATTCAAGGCATTTTAACGTTCTTACCTTATAGTCTACTTTGCCTTTGCTTTTATCGTTGGATTCTCGCACAGCTTTCCTAGGCCATATACGACTAACGAAAGGGGAAATCAGCGGGTATATATATGGCTCCAGAAATTTTTTGTAGACCCAGAGCAAAACTGGAATGACAATGCAGGGAATGCACACCATTGTCCCAGGCTTGAGCTCTTGGACTGCCAATAAACGTGAAGAAAAAACAAATTAGATCAAACGACTGAAGGAATTCACCTAGATTCAGATATTTGAAATGACTTTCTACACTGAAGGAAAAACTTAAATCATACAAGTATTAGCTTAAATCAAGTCTATTAAATCAAAATGCTACTATCTGCAAGGTAAAGGAATAATAAGTGGTCTACAGGAAAATAATAGTGAGGTGCCTGCCTCCAAACCTCTCCAATCACTGCTCCCCAATCATAAATATGATAACATCAAGGAATAGCACCAACATTTGCTGGGTGCTAGGCAGTCAAGCTCTTAACACATATCAACTCATTTAAAACACCCAGTGAGGTTGAGTACCCTGGCATTTCCATTTACAGATAAATAAAAGAGGGCACAAAAACATTAAGGAACTTGGTAATTTTCACATACTCCAGTTTAGTGTGACTTAACTTGCAAAGCCCAACCACCTTCAGGGACTGACAATATTCGTTAGACAACTTACAATGCCAAGGGAAAATTTTGTTAAATGGAACTCAATGAGGTATCACTTTGGAAGACCTCTAGGCTGCAAACTGGCTGGCCTCTCCCAGGCAACAACTCTCCCTTGATATATTTGTTCTTTTTTAATAGCAATTAAGGTATACTGAGTAATAAAAACTTTTAATTTAGTATTGTTATTTGTATAAGTAAATTGTCCATTTCCAAACATTAACACCTAAATTTCCTTGATGATTAGAAACTATCTTGGAATTTCTCAAAATCAGCAATTTCTTGAAAAAGAACAAATATTATTTCCATAATATACTATCAAACCACAGACCTTTTAAATTGACAAGAATTTTTAATCCCTTAGCAGAGGCCTTAAAAACTCAGAAGCTTCAGAACAGTGCATAAGTCTAAAAATTAAGGATGTTAAATTTTCTTATTTTCAAAACACTGTAAATTAAGTAGTATTTGCTGACAAATGAATAAACACTGTTACACTAAAGCAGTTCAAAATTATTTACAAGTGAAGAGTGGTATAAATATTCCAATCTGAATGTGGCTTTGAAATGAATTACAAGACCTGTAAACAAATATAAACGTACATCAAGGAATGACCAGCTATTTTATAAAGAATTCATAACTGGATTCTTTAAAAACAGTCCTCTAGTCAAATTTTAAAAAACAGTGTAAGAATTTATCAAAGTATTTTGTTCCAAAATTTTAAAGAACGTATTTTCTGATTACAATAAGCCAAACTGGCAGGAGAAGGGGGAGGGTCTTTTTCAAAGAATTATTATTCTTGGCTATTGGACATGTAGAATCTGATCAGAAGAGACTTAAGAGGTGGCCTGGTTCAGGTCTTATGAGCACCACAGCCTAATACTCAAGCAGCTGCCTGAACTTGAGACCCGCTTTCACTACTTTCAACATAGTGTTCTTGGGCAAATTATTTAACCAGTCTTTGCTGTAGTGCTCTCATGTCTAATGTGAAGACAATAATAAATAGTACCTATCTCAGAGGGATGTAGTGTGGACTAGATAAATTAATAGGAATACAAAGCTCAGAACAGTGCATACGTTAATATTAAATGTTGTTACTAAAAGGAAAAAACCCAAAAAAGCCCAAGGATTAATTTCTAATCATCAAGGATCCAAAATAAACTGTTCAAAGCCCACACAAAGGCAATCAGTAACTAGAGCTGGCTAAGACCAGAATTCATAAAACTGGTTTCCTAGCTCAATGCTCTTGCCTTTTCCCTTCCAAAACCATGATCATCATTATTCCACTTTCTACCAAACTTTCAAAACCAACCAAATCCTTCAATACAACAGGCAATACCACCGAGCACTACACTATTAAGGCTGTCAATCCTTCCATTGTAAAGATTTAAGTTTTTAGCTACTTGAAATTGTGTTTTAAGTGAATTCTCAAGAAAAAAATATCACTAATTACTTTTGTCAAATTATGGCTTAGAAAGGTCTAGAAAGTGGCTATGACATATTGATAAAAAAAAAATCACGATTTTTAAAATTCTCTTCAAGGCCATTCTCGGATATTACAATAGAGCAAGAAAAATGGATTGAAACTGCTGGAGGAGAGAAATTTCTTTCATCGGCCTTAGTCCACTACAATGGAATAGGAAAAGGCGGAGGCTCCATCAAAACTTGGGCATGGGTAGCGGGGGACATGCCACCTCCTTAAGCAACCCAGTCCTGCGTATTATTTACTGGAGACAGAAGAGAGCGGGACAGGCTGAGTCAAAGACAAGGACTGAAAAATAGGAGAGAACAAGGGCGAATGGTGGTGACAATAACAGAGAAGTGATACCGACAATTCGGGCCAGAGAGCGGATCCTGAGGAAAAGAGAGACAGATCGGAGGCAGAAGAGGGGTGGACGCGGACGGAGGGGAGGAAAAGGGCGAGGAGAGCAGGGGCAGGGGCTCCGCGGGTGCGGGCAGCGGTGGACTGTGACGGCCGGCGGGCCGCGAGGCGCAGAGCGCTGGAGAACCGCGCACCCCGCGGGCTGCTCAGCGCGTCTCCACAGCGCCGAGCCACCGCCCGCCCCGAAGCCCCAGCCGCAGCCTCGGCCCCCGGGGCCCCGCTCACCCAGGACCACCACCACCACCACCAGCGGAAACGTCCGCGCTTCTGGAATGAGGGACAGGGAGGGAAGCGCCGCAGCTTCCAATAGGCACAAGGGCCGACAAAGGTGCGCCTGCGTCAGCCCAAGGACGCGCAGGACGTAACCGTGACGCCCGGGCTGGGACTGGGGGCGGCTTCCGGCCCGGCGCGGAAGCCACTGGCTTAAAACCTGCGGGCCAGGCGGAAGCACCGGCCTACCCCGGCGCCCGGTTGCTGGGACAGGACCCGGGATGCTGACCCGGGATGCTGACCCAGGAGAGGATAACGCCTGTGCCAGTGGCTCACCACCTTCGGGGAGGCCTACTCTACCTGCTGTTCTCCAGTGCAGTTGTGGCTAAGCTAACCATTCTACTACAGTAATACTAACAGTGAAGTCAACTTTAAGCGGTATTCTCTTACAAGCAGCAACACTTCGCACCCGCTAGCATAATCAACAGTCGAGAAGGCAGAGTTGGAACCCTCATACACTACTGGTCAGACTGTAAATATCGCTGCTTTATAAACGCCTGGAAATCCGTCAGATGTTTAAATTACTAATCCAGCAGGGCCACTCTTGGTACACACTCAAATGAAAACACATGCCACACAAACTTTGTAATAGCTAAACAGAACAGGTATTCCACACTTCCACAGTGAAATACAGGTACATGCTGCAACATAAACCCTAAAAAAATTATTCTAAGTCAAAGCCAGTTACTAAGGGCCACATACTAAGACTTCATTTTTATGAAATGCTCAGAATAGGCAAATGTATAGTCAGAAAATTGGTTGCCTATGGCTGGATTGTGGGTAGGGGGTAGTGACAGCCAACCACTACCAAGGTTCCTCCTTGGGATATTGAAAATAACTTTCAAATTCATTGCGCTGATGGATGTGGAACCAAACATACTAAATGCCACTTAACAGTGCGTTTAATCTCAATAAAGTCGGTGGAAAAGTTTCAGAAATTTCCCCATGTTCTAATATTCCATTTTATGCACAAATTCACCGAGAAGCAAAACAGCATGCTTATGAACCAAAACTAGTGGCTTAGAGCAACAGAATAATCTAATTCTAATAAGAAAACTCATTTGATCAATCTTGTGATGACATTTAAAATATATTTACTAATTAAGACAACCAAGACTCTGCTTTTACTTTTATTTGCATTTATTTTTTGCTGAATTTATTCCCGGGCCATAAGTTTTTGTTTCTTCAATTTCTTCTGGGATATCTGTGGAAAAGAAAAAAAAATAAAAGGACTTAAGATTCCAGGAGAAACCCATACTACATCTTAAAGGAGGTCGTATCTCAATGAAAGAGCAATTGGAAATTTCAACATAAAGGTAAAGAGTCCTTTGGCGTAGAGACAAGGGGAGATGAGATGGGCAGCTGGGAGGAAATTATAGTAAGCAGGAGAGTCAAGACTGCAAGCAAGGAGCTGAGTTGGTTAAGACTAAGCGACAGCAAGGATGGAGGATAATACTTAATGACAAAAATCAACAGAAGTCAAATCCATTAGGTGTGAAGAATCACCCTTAGGTTCCAGACTTAAAGAACTAAATGTAATCATTAACTGAAAACAAGCTTATTAGATTGGGGGGAGGCAGGGAAGGGACCCTTTGGATATGTGGCATTTGAAGTGACTATGGACACTTCAAATGCAGGTAAAGAGTAAGTGAGGTAGGAACATCAGATAATCATGTAGTTCTAATATACTGGATAATACAAAGTTACTATTCATTATTAGTCACAAAACAAAGGAGACCCATGAAAGCCAAAATAAAACGACTACAAGAGGTAGTTGGTTGCTCAGAACAGTTTCCTTTCACGGTTATTCCAAAGGTGTCCTAAGTCAGTCATCACAGCAACCACTAATTCTAATACACCAAAGGAAACAGCAAAAACTAAGTAACTTACCTTTTTCTTCTGTGCAACCTCCTCTTCTGGTTTAGGAACAATCTGCTCTTTTTCAGTAAGGATCATCTCAATGTGGCAGGGAGAGCTCATGTAAGGGTTGATCCGACCATGAGCTCTGTAAGTCCTGCGCCGCATCTTGGGAGCTTTGTTCACCTGGATGTGCTCAATGACCAGTGAATCTACATCTAAGCCCTGGGAAGAGGGGAGGGTAAACAAAACCTGGTAATACCTTTATTTTAAATCCACAAACTGCCGTTAAAGTCCCTGCCTTAATGCAATCATTTTGAAAGGCAACCTTTTAAACTATTTGTTCAAGCAATTTTTTTAAACACGTAGGATAGTGTCCTTTAAATCTACGTAACTGCCAAAACTCAGTGCGAAATGTACCTTGTTTATAAGGGCACTCCATAAAGGCCGCTGAGGAATGGACTTACAGGATGGGTAGCGTTAAATAAATCCGGGCATCAGCAGCTTTAACTGAATAATGAAATTGCATGCATAAAGATGTTTATGGTTTGGGTACCTTAAGTTCTGCATTACTTTCTGCATTTTTGAGCATGTGCAGTAAAAACTCAGCACTCTTTTTAGGCCATCGACCCTGTGTCCAGCCCCACTGTTTTGCCTAAGGAAAAAAAAAAAGAGAGGCCATTAGTTCTTTCCCGATTTAAATCAATGTTATAATCAAGATGACTTATTTTAACATTAAGGTTGCTCAGAACATGTTTTTCTCATGGTTAATCCAAAGGTGTCCAAAACTGCCATCATAGGAGCAAGATCCCGATTAAAGGTAGATCGTAGCCATTCTTATTCCATCCACTTTCCCTCAGTTTGTCTTCTGAAACGACAACTATGAATTCTCACCTGGGCACACCTACCAACTCCACCATTGTAACGACGGAACGGCACACATTGCTTCTGTAAAGTGACATCCTTCAGATACTTGGTGGCTTTTCGGATATGCATACCCTTAATGGCCTGGGCAGTTTCACGAGTGTTCTAAGTATAAATAACATAAGCTGTGAGTTAATTGTATTTTTAAAAACCTCAATTTAAAGAGTAAACTATCAGATTTTCAAAATATGAACATTTATCAACAGCTAAAACCTTTCTTCTTTGGAAGTGAGGTAATACAATGAGGAAAAAAATCTGTGATTAAGAGCCAAGGACGCTTGGTTTGAAGGTGGAGAAAAATGATTCCAAAAACCATTTATTCACTGTAACATGCTCTCCATCATCTTGCAAACAATTACATGTCCCAGATCTTGGTCTGTATACTAGGTTCTCAGGTAGTTTCACCCAATTCCACAAATCCTAAATCAAAGTGCTCTTTACATACTGATGATTACCCACCAAAAGGTGGCTGCTCAGAACTGATTTATTTTCACGGTAAATCCAAAGGTGTCCTAAGAAACACATCATCGCAGCTACCTTTTTTAGGATGATTAAGAACTCGCGGAACTCTTTTAGAGCATAACTATGATTCACATACCTTAAAGTGAACACGAAGATTTGAACCTCTTGATTTGCATGCTAGAAAATAAACAAATTTTGGTTAACGTTGAGTATCTTATTGTCTTGCTCCAAAATAAGGAATGTTTCTTGTTCACTTACATTTTGTGGGGTTTTCTGGGTCAAGTGAATAGCGAACCATTTTTAGAGGTCACCTGAAAGGGAGCAAGAACCATTATGTTAATGTATGTTTACAACGGCATACAGTTTATACAAGTATTAAGTACTACCCCCGCGGCTGCTCAGAGAGTAATTGTTTTCATGATTAATCCAAAGGTGTCCTAAGAAACAACATCATCGCAGCCATCCTCCTCTGTCGTTTTCTTCCCTTTTGTAACTACCAGTGACTACAGCAGTGCTGACATCAGACTAGTGAAATGGACCTCGTCAGCCCTCTTACCTTCTTGAAGAAAACAGTCTGTTTCAATTCACATCTGGACGCACTGGCAACTCAAGCCAACTACAGTCCCCTACGTGCTCCCCCTTTATAGAAACCTCCTTTGCTCACAGCTTCACAAATAATCCGCTCTTTCCACACTTTAAGGTTATTACTTGCGTTAAACGCCGTTGAAGTTGAAAAAACTTAAGAGTAAAGCCTCGACCCGACCTGACCATATACCCCGCAAACTTTCTCTGGATGCGGCTACAAACGCACTCTCCACTCACCACGAAACACATGACCTCCGGAGTCGGCACCGACCACAGACTGCCAGCACAACCCCGCCACCCGCATTCCTGCCCATCGGGCCCCTCTGCCGGCCGCTGAGGCCTGACGGCGCCGGGGCTCCGGGCTGGGGAATCCGACACGTCGCCCGGCACAGAGGGCCACCGCCACCAGCGAGTAATCAGTAGCCGCCAGCATCCTCCTCCCGAGGGTCTCGAAATCGGCGCCCCCAAGTCTAGGATGGCAGCGATTACCGGCGGATTCAAACGTCGGAGAAAGAAGCCGAAGACCTACTCACCTCAGGCCGCCTACCGGAAAAGGAAGAGTGGTGGTTCATGGGAGAATTCATGAGATCTCGATATCTCGCGAGATTCCCTGCCGAAGGAACGAGATTTGAAGAGAGGAGGAGGGCGGAGGGAAAAGGGAGTATGGAGTTTGAGAAGATCTGAAAACGAATTGCCTCCTTAGGTACTGTCTCAAAATTCTCCTCTTTTTTTGTATACAGAAAAAGTTACGAATTTTAAATATCAATCAATTGAAAACTGGCTTGTAGTTCTAGGACAGGACCACGTATCGTTAGGTATAGATGAGGCATTCATTCGTCAACTTTCGTTAGGTTTCATTATGTGATTATGTGAAAGTGGTTAGTAAACGGACAATAAAAAGATTCGAAGGATGAAATGTAATTATGGTAATCAGAAAATTCTCAGGATGGGAATATCACTCAATCAATTGTACAGCAACAGTATGAAGGCTGTACTAACTGAAGTGTCTGGTTCAAGAATGGGGTCTGGTTCCTCACTGCAACTGGTAGATCTTCATCTGGGAAAGGATGTCTGTTCCTTGAGAACAGAAATACCAAAGGGCATTTTCTTCCTCATTCAGGTCATCCATCTGGTTATTCCCTTACAGCCACTGATTGTATTAGCACTTAGCTTTAGGTCTTCCTTTTATAGCCTTAGGGAATTAGTGAAAATTTTAAATGAACTCTCTAAATTGTATTATATTTATACATATATATTTATATATTTACTTCGATCTGCTGTTTTAACAGAGTCTTTATTTTAATTTTATTATATTTATTGTGCAGAAATCTTAATTGCTAAAACAATAGTTAACTACAAATAGGAGTAATCCTTAGCAATCAATTTATTTGTTCATTCATCCATTCAGTGAATATTCATTGAACACTTATACGCCCACCATGATGCTAGATGCTATAGTATAACAAGTACTGGGAAAGTCTCACATGTCAAGGAATCCACAGTCTTAGAATGAGAGTAGGGATAGAAAGGGAACAAGGAGATGAACAGCCAATTAGAATACAGTGTGAAATTGCTAAAGTAAGGTGAGCACTTCCCTGCCAACCTCAGAGGACACCGTATTTTTTTTTAATGGAGGTATTGGAGATTGAACCCAAGACCTTGGGCATACTAAGCAAGTGCTCTACCACTGAGCTATACCTCCACACCATAAGAATATCACTGTTTGGAGCAGAATAAGGCCATTTGAGGAACAGCAGGATACCCTAATCCTCTCAGAGAACCTGGAGGTAGTCAGGGGCCACATCACTAGGGCTGGTTAGGGTATCTAGGCCCTGACTTGGCAATTGGAATTTGTTTTAATTGTCATGGAAAACCACTGAAGGGCTTTTTACCTAATGGCTTTAGCAGCTGTTGAAATTCATTGCCTAGATGCATGATTTCATTAGATGTTGAAAAGCAGTGATTTCCCCCCACCTAATTTTATCATTTCATTAGCATTTTTAAATTGGATTTGTATAAAAAAGTACTTTCCCTCTTTCAAATATTTGAAATATATTTCACATAGGAACAGCAGGCTCAAACTTATTGACATTCAGAAAAATGAGCTGGTTCCCTAATAACTGCCAAAAATACTGATTTAGATTTTTAGAAATCAGCTTTATTGAGGTATACTTTATATGCAATAAAGCTCCCCCAATTTTAGAATTAAAACAAACAAACAAACAGGCACAGTTTTAAGCATTTCATGTAAGTTTTCTCACTGAGGGTGAGGGTTTTCTCGCAGACCCTGTGAGGCAGGTGTCCTTACTGTTCACATTCTCGTAAACCAGAAGAGGGATTTTGGAGATCTCAGCAAACACCCACCTGCTTATGTGGGTTCCAGAGTCAGACACTTGGAGGGGTTGTCGGGTCTCCCAATTGAATAGTAGTAAAATCTGGATAGGGATTTACTATGAATGGCGGGAATGGAAGTAGAGCCTCTATGAAGAGAATCTGGCAGTAGAAGGTGGTAGAATTTTTTGCAACAGATTAATTTCTTAAGGCATCTCATAATGCAAGACTAATTTCCCAAAGCAATGAATATGAAATAAGAGGGAATGTATTCCCAATACACCTAAATATGCAACTGTCATAACAGTCTACACATTTTTTTTCAGCATTCTCTCTTAAGATTTCATAGCGTAATGCTTGAGAGCATAGACAGTGGAGTCAGACTTCCTAGTTTCAAATCTCATCTCCTCTCTTCTCTTCTAGGACTGCCTTTCACTTGCTCTGACCTGGAGAAATTACTTAAGTGACCTGTGTCTCAGTTTCCTTATCTTATCTTCTCTCATCTGTAAAGTGGAGACAATGACAACAGTAGGGGTATTATGAGGATTAAGTGAGTTAATACTTACAGAGCACTTAGAATGGTGCCTGGTACCCAGAAAGTGCTATTAAGTATTTGTTAAACTAAAAATTATTAACTGTGTTTCAGAGAAGGATTTCTTAAATTAACAGCATGGCAGATCATGAATTTCTTTCTTTCAAAAACCTTTTTCTAACATTTCATCACATCTAAATTCGGTTGCAAAGTTATCGATATTTTTGGATACTTTTCCAGCAGTAGTGTTGGCACCCTCTCTTAGTGGAAGACCTTGTTTTAGGATACAGAAAATACTCTTCTGAGTCATAATGGTGAACAACACCGTAATCACTAAAATCACTTATGGGTTCACAAACATAGATTTGGGTAAAAGCAGTCACACATTAAAGACTGTGACCATATTTATATGATTTCATTTATGCTAAAGACAAAAACTAATCTTTTCTATAAGAAGTCAGGATGGTGGTTGCCCTCGGAGGGGAGCAGGATGACTGGAAGGAGGTACGAGGTGGCTTCCAGGATGCTGATAATGTTCTGTTTCTTCATCAGGATGCTGGTTTCACAGTTCCTTAGCCTGCAAGTTTGTCCAGCTTGTGGAAATTCATGGAGTTGTACACATATGCTGTGTGTGTGTCTCTCTCTCTGTTATGCATATATATTATTCAGTATTATTCTTTATTTATATGAATTTTCAATATTTTTAAGTAACAGTATGTTCATTAGTTTGCTAGGGCTGCCATGACAAAGTACCACAGACTGGCTCAAACAACAGATTTCATGCAATTTCTTTCTTTCTTTGCCGCTGAATCACTAATCCATTCAACTAAGAAGCCATTAATTGTACAGGGTGGGCCATTCAGGGTCCATGTACAGTAAATTCTAAGGGGTAATCTACTAGCCATATACATGACAAATTATATAAAGAAGCAAAGATTTTATAAAGAATGCAAGCGATGCCATAAAACAACACAGGATTCACACCCAGAAGAGTTGTGCAGATCTTAAGTAATTTTGGTGACTGCTTTCTATGGTGTAATGAACGTTTGGTGGCATGGAAGGGACCACATGCCAATACTGATTGAATAAATCTGACAATAACCTTTAAGGGTTGCGCTGACCACATGCTGGGTCAGCTGAGCTCAACTCGGAGAAGGGGAAGGGTCTGGCGCTTATTACACAGGCATTGTGGCTGGATGCTCCACATTTGCTAGTTCATAGAGTCTCATGACAGGAGGAGGAGGTAGTCAGGTTGGGCTTCCCCGGAAGCAAAGTCTGAGACACAGGTGAACAAGTGCTGTGGAAAGGTGGGTCAGGTAGCAGGACTGATGAGAAGGCCTAGTCAGGCTGGGACGCAGTCCCCATTGAAGGCTTCAGTCTGTACCCTGCCCCCACCCAGGGGAACCCTGGGGCTGGATGCTCCTTAGAGTTGTTCCAAGTTGAGGGGGTAAGGGGACTGGGCCTTTATAAGCCCATTGATCAGTCACTGGAGGTGGGCTGCTCGGGAAGCGGGTGTGACCTTGGGTGAAGCGGGGTTCTTCAGCCAGTCCTTAAAGAGGACTGACAGCTGGGGAATGACAACATTCTTAATGGAGGGAGAGTAAGTCCTTCGTTCCTGAAGAGGGATCTGGGAAGCACATCCCAGTGTCCCCCACAGTAGGTATTATTGTTTCATTTTACAGAAAAGAGAACCAAGGTTCAGAAGGGACAGAGCCAGGGTTTGAACCTAGGTCTACTGTCAGTGCCTGCATTCTTTCCCAGCATCCTGTCTGCCAGTTCTGCACATTCCTGCCTCCCTGTTTGCCGGTGACCTCCACGTTTCCTCCCTCCCTCGGCTCACCATGGCTATCCTGACTTCCCCACCCTGCCTTGGGGCCCTCCGTCTCTTGATTGGCTATGGGGCTTCCCTCCAGCTTTTATCTGGTCCACAGTCCCACTTCCTCAGCCCATGGCTGCCTGCATTCATCAAGATGAAGGTAATAAAAGCAACGTGAGGAGGATTATTCTGGCTCCGAGGCACTGGTGGATCGGTGAAGCCAGAAACCTCAGATTAAATTCTGGAAAATTCTGGAAAATATCAGAAAAGCTGTAGCAGAGGAGGTAATACAAGTTTGGCAAGGGCAAAGAAGGTAGGAATAGAACAGCAAATGCCTTTGGGCTCCCCTGGGACCTTCTTCTTTTGGATTCTCTTTGATGGCGACCACGGGGGTTCATTTGCTCTATAGATCTCCAGGGAGCAGCAGGGAACAACAAAACCTTAGCCTTTCAAAGTTAAAGCCATTCTCTTTGCTGACCTGACAAACCCAGATGTCAAGTGGTCCCTGCAAGAGTTTGACAATTTGTCCAAACAACTGTTTTCCATTGAGGATATAAATCTCTTAGGAAAAGGTTTGTCTGCCTGGCTTGTTCAATCAGTTGGCCAATATGAATTAGTCTGACCACGTCCTTGGAAAAGAATATCTTTGGGGATTTTCTGATGACTGAATATTCAATCTTCTGCTTTTATCATCCACCTCCTCTGTCCATTCCTATAATACTCTTGAGACAGTTGGCTCCTGGGTCTCCAGGAGAGCCAGGGGAGGGAAGTCTTAATCCTTTAGCAGTGATTTCCTTGGCTCTCCTCAGTCTGAGCTTCCCATACAGTGCTGTTTGAGTCTCCCTTAGAAATTGGCCTTCTTTACCAGGAAAGGGGAATTCTTTACATGACAATAAGAAAAATGTAATTCCTTACACCAGAGGTAGAGTCCTTTTCTTTGCCTCTCAGTGGTGCACTGCTGCCATCTCCTTCCTGCCTCCTGGTCTGTCTTTCCCCAACCTCCCAGAGCTAGCACTGGGGGCCAGGGTTGTGTAGCGGGATACTGACATCTGGTAACTGGGATGGAATTCCACTACTTCCCCAGTTGGGTCTCAATGCAAGTTACTTGGTTTTGCTGAGCTTTGCTCCTTCATTTGTTTGGGGAAAAAAAAAAAAAAGATAAACCAATTGTACTGAGTTGCTAGGAATGTTATAAGAGAAAGTTAAAAGATGCAGTGAACAGCACAATGTAAATATTCAGTAATACTGGCTCATTCCTACTTTCTCCCTCCTTCTCCTTAAAATTTATTCTTGGACATCTCTTAATCTGATTCTTTTCCCAAAGCAGGGATTTCCTCTATGACATCTTGCACTGGCTACACTCTTCCAGATCCATTTTCTGATGTCTGTGCTTTGTAAGGCTGAGACTACCCACTGTCACCCAGACCTCCCTTTGGGTGTGGCCCATGGTGAGCATGAGTAGGAGCTGGAAGGTCAAGGAGAAAGGCTGGGCTGTTTCTTCCTAGCTCCCTTGCTGCCTTGGCACTGGGTTCTGAGTGGCTGCATCTCTTCAAGACTACAGCCCCTGCCAGATTGCCTGTCCTCCCAAGCTCAGATCTCTCTGGGCTTCCTTTCAGTACCTCCTAATTCAGTCAGTCGCAGGCACGGAAGCATCTTTCTGTGGTTGCTGCTCTCTAGGTGCCTCAGTGTCTTGTTAGTTCTGTTATATTTGCCCATATCTCTTGAGTTCCTTAAAGCCTCTTCTGATGAACTCTCTGCATGGAATTATTTACTGCTGGCATCCAAGCAGAAAATTATCCGCCCTTTATTTGAATACTTTTAGAGACTGGAGCTCAATATTTATCTTTTCACTCTGACTTAAAACAATGATGTATTTGAGAATGGAACTTATATTTAGGGTATATCTACTGTATGTTGAGCGCTACGTACACTTTGTTACACAACGACTTTGAAAGGAAGATTGTACCCCCCAACACTTCGTGGAGGGTGGACCCGAGGCTCAGGAGAGTTCAGTAACTTGCCCTGATCTTGCGGCTAACAGGCAGCACTGCATGCATTTGACATAGAGCTAGGTCATCCTAACTCCAACATTTACTCTTTCTTGTCATTACACCCGGCTGTCATGGGGCAGAATTCCAGAAAGGGGAAGCTGGAACTATGGGGAAATTTACTTTGGATGTCACAATTTTGCCAAGGGCTAGCTTGGAAAGAAACCCTAATATTGTTCACCAAAACTTCTCTTAAAGGACACGTTACTGTTAAGCAGTAACACCAAGGGCCACTAGATGGCACCAGTTCAGCGTTGGGTAAAGCTTTTTCCCG
The DNA here is from genome assembly GCF_009834535.1 of Camelus ferus. Taxonomy (NCBI): domain Eukaryota; kingdom Metazoa; phylum Chordata; class Mammalia; order Artiodactyla; family Camelidae; genus Camelus; species Camelus ferus. The sequence continues at coordinate 15,710,885 of NC_045725.1, forward strand.
TAACATTTCTGTGGGTAAAGGGCGTGCCTAGAAAAAGTTCTGTTTGCATTGACTTGAAAATATGACTTTGAGTGTAATGAACTATGTGTTTCCTCCAAACTGGGACTGACTTTTTGAGGTTTTGAAAGGTGAGAATATGAATGGGGCATAACGGGGAAGAGGGGAGACTCATGCAGCCTCAGGAATGATGCAGCCGCAGCCCCGCAAAGGGTTAGTAGGGTGGAAGCAGTACCCTACCTGTGACACCAAACCAAGTAAGAGCGTCATTCAAAGGCCAGGGAGCATGAGAGCTGGAAGGGCCTGATGAAGTCTTCTAGCACAACCCTGTCATTATGCAGATGAAGGGGCATTCTTCTGTCTCCTGTGCAAGTGATCCCTAACTTACCCAACTGCTCTAATTAAGTATATATATATATATTGGCCTAACATCTTGTGCCTTGGGACCTTCCTGACTCTGTAAGGCAACTAGATAAAGGGTGCAACTTTTGCTCCCCGCTCTTTGTTTCTGAAGGGACTTCTTTTCTTTTTGTCCATTTGAAATTCTCTAGACAAAAATTTTAAGTTTTGTCTTTAAATTTATCATTTAAATGAGAAAAAAAAACCACCAGGGAATACATTCATCTGGTTCAAAAATCAAAACTATATAAAAAGGCAGCCAGTAAAAAGTCTGACTTGTATCCCTTTCCCCATCTCTCTCATCCTCCCATTCCTCAACCCACGGGTAGCCATCATTTTTATTGCTTCTTGAGTCTTCTCGAGTTTCTTAATGCAAACACAATCAAGTGCAAAAATGGAAAGGTTTTTATTTATGTCTTTAGGGGAAAGGATTCTCCACTGTTGGTCCCTGGCTGCCTGATGCCCTTTCATTCCCACTTATCTTCAGGGGTGATTTCTCTAGTGGTCACACTTTATTGGAATAAAAAAGATTGAGACATGGTTCTGACAAATACCAATGACTGTACCCAGGTGGTGCTCCTGTCCTGGAAACCGTGGGAGCCCTTGTCGTCGCACCTAGTCAGCTCTCCTGGTCTTTCCCAAGTCCCCAGATGCTCACTCTCTCAGTTCCTGGAGGAAGGCTCTGTTTCTGACTCCATGTGTCCTCCAGGAGACGCTAAGCCTGCCTCCTCGCTGCAGAGCTCCTCCACCTCCCCCTACCCGGCTCCTTCCAAGGGCTCCAGCTCTCAGCATTCCTGGGGCTCTGGCTCTGCCTTCAGACACCTCCCACTCTTCCTTATCTTCTCTCAACTCTTTGTTTCTGTCCCTTTTTGCCCCCTTTTCCCAGCAAAGTTCTCCAAAGACTAGTCACTGAGATTTCTTCACCAGTTAGTTCAGTTCACTGAAATTGAATGAGCACTTATGACCTGTGAGTTATGTGCTAGACGAGGAAGATACAAAGATAGAAAAAGATGTGGTCCCTGCCACTGAGGCTCTGTGGCTCAGACCTAATTAAGTGAAACACACTGGGATACATGTAGTAATACAGCTGTGGTCTCACTGGGCCGAGCACAGAGCGGGAGCTGTGATTCCTAGAGATGAGGATCACAGTCACCACTGCCGAGCCTCCAGGTGCTGGAGCTTGGGATGTTAAGGTCCTGATGCTGCTTCCTCAAACAGGTCCCCTGGGGTAATTTGGTCCCCCCTTTCTTTAGTCCTCTGCTTCCTGCCACCTGTTTAGCTGCCATTCCTCTCTAAAGCCCTCCAAGTCAGGGCCATTTCCAGATCTGGCCTTCTCAGGTACTGCTCCCTCCTCCAAACCCCCTTCACCCCTCAAAAACAAACCTGTGCACCTTCCCCCAGAGCCCTGTGTTTGTTTTCCAGGGTGGCGGCTCACGCATGTGAAGATAATACTGTTTTCCTGAAGGGCCCATCCCAGCTAAGTGACACAGGTGCGTTTTGATAGTGATCTGGAAAGGCAATTCCTTAACATGAAGGATTCTCAGGTCACAAATAGGTTTTGAAGATTAGTGACAAACCAGAAAAGCTCTGAGGAGGGCAGACCAATGGACGGAGGTGTTGGTGCTGGTGAAATGTCATATGAGGAGCCATAAAATGAGAAAAGAAATCTACCAGTGATTGGACACCGACTCATCATTTGCCAAGCATTGCCTGAGAATTTTGCTTATATTGTCTCAGGATATTAGTTTTCTCATGCTGTGTGATAATACCACCACAAACCTGGTGGCTTAAAACAACACACGTGTGTTATCTTAGAGTTTCTGTGTGTCAGGAGTCCAGGCAAGGTTGGATTCTCTGCAAGATTGCAATCAAGAGAGTTGGGCTCTCATCCGAAGGCTTGACTGGGAAAGAATCTGCTTCCAAGTTTGCACAGTTGTTGGCAAGATTCAAGTCTTTGCTGGCTGTCAGACTGAGGGCCTCATCTCCGCTCTGGCTGAGAGGCCATGATCAGTTCCTACTCAGTTGTTGCCCAGAGGCTGCCCTCAGGCCCTTGCCATGTGGGCCTCACCAACATGGTTGCTGACTTCATCAAAGCCAAGAAGGATAGGGTCTGGTAGCAAGATGGATATTAGAATCTTATGTAACATAATCATGGCAGTGATGTCCTGTCACCTTTGATGTATTCTGTGGGTTGGAAGCTTGTCACAAGTCTTGCCCATACTCAGAGGAGGAGATTACCCAAGGTCCTGAGACCAGGGGTGGGTATCATAGGGCCATCTTCAAGTCTGCATCACCATCTCTGAAGTGGGCATTTCTAGTCTCACTCTACAGGTGAAGAAAAGGAAGATTGGAATAGTAAGTAACTTGTCCAAGGGCACTTAGGTGGAAAGTAGGGACTCCAGACATGGCCTGTCAGATCTGAAGCTCATTGTGTCCCACTAAGGTAAACTGGGGGGTTTTGGCCTGGATCAGAGCAGACTCAGGGGTGGGAGTCCTGCTGACAGTCTTCTGGAACCTGGGTCAGCCACATGGATGAGGGCATGGACAGAACTAAAATCAATAACTGGGAATTGTCAGGAATAGAGGTAAAACCTCAAATAAAGGACTTCTAGCATTTACAGTGACCTGAATAGAATGAACGTCCTGAAGTGGCCTCTTCCCTTTATCACCTGGGCTCAACCAGCAACCATGGCAGGATGAACCCTGTCTAGGACGCTGAATGGGGTCCTATCACGGGACGGGGAGCTGCTGGATGGGGTTTAAGATCTCAGAAGTAGAGAGTCTGTATTTCTTAGAGGATATCAAAGGTGGACACTGCAGTGGATGGACCTAGAGATTATCATACTAAGTGAAGTAAACCAGAAAGAGAAATACAATATGGTATCACTTATATGTGAAATCTAAAAAAAATGACACAAACTTATTTACAAAACAGAAACAGATTCACAGACATAGAAAAGAAACTTATGGTTACTGGGGAGAAAAAGAGGTGGAGAGATAAACTAGAAGTTTGAGATTAGCAGGACACAGACTACTACATATAAAATAGATAACCAACAAGGTCCTACTGCATAGCACAGGGAACTATATTCAGTATCTTATAATAATTTATAATGAAAAAGAATATGCAAGTGAATATATGTATGTATATGTATGACTGAAACATTATGCTGAACACCAGAAATTGACACAACCTTGTAAACTGACTATACTTCAATTAAAAAAAAGAATATGACAAAGAATATATGTATATGTGTATAACTGAATCACTATACTGCATACCAGAGACTAACAGCATTGTAAACTGACTATACTTCAATAGAAAAAAAGAAATGCCAGTAGAAAACAAAATCAATAAAATAAACTATTAGCTAGCCAAGTCAATTTAAAAAAGAGAAAGCACATATGTAAAAATGATACATGGAAAGTAAAGATAATTCAGTGGAAATTAAAATAAATTTAGAGTTATTTGTGTTAAAAAAAAAAAAAAAAGGTGGACACTGCAGAACCCAGCAGCCAGGTGGAGGAAATATCCTGGGGGAAGTTAAATTTTCGCCCTGCTTGTGAATCTGTCCAGGTCTGAAGCCACCTTGAGGAGGCCCCTGGACTTCTCTCCCTTCTCCTGCTGACAGTCTGCCTGGGAGTGAAGGTCAAGATGATGGCAGGGGTTGTTCCCACGTGTAAGTGCCCTCTGCGGGTTTCAAAGAAACTTTTCTCTGGGTTTTATTATCCTGACTATGCTGATAAGAAGATTGACCAACCAGGAAGAGAAAGTGGGAGCCACAGGCCGTATCTCTTGGCAGGTCACACTCAGTTCTTTCCTGCTCACATCAGCTGGGGTTGCAATAGCTCCCAGTTTGAGTGTACCTGAACTGGTCACTCGAGGGCAGAGTCTTGTCTGTCTGGAAGTTCCTGGACCAATGAGCTGAAGTAAACACCTCACCCTACTCTCTACTGCCTCTTGTGCAAATTCCTTGTTTGGGTGATAATTCTTTTGTGAAATTGTGCCAAAGTTTATCAGTTCTGGGACAATATGCATAACTTTGCATAGATAATAAAACTCTTTTCATTTATTTATTTGTCTTGCTGAATAGAATTGCTATTACTTCCCCTATGAGTTTCTGACATAAAGGCAGATAGACCCAAGTGCAAGCTTTTCTATCATCATGTTAGTCCTGCTGAAAGGATTTGGAGCTGGGTTCCTGTGGGGGACAAGAGCCTATAGGTCAAAGCTATCCTTTCGAATCCTGGTTCAACGGATGCATAATTAATTCTTTGTTTGTTGTACATATTCTCTCAGGCAGAAGTGTAATTTGAGGAAAACAGGGAGTGTGTGTGTCCCATGGAGATTGGGAGTGGAGCCCCACTTGCTCGGCTTTACTCCCACTGTACCAGCCAGCCTGGCTTGTTCACGCCCTCCTTGTGTCTCTGGGCCTTTGTGTCCTCGCTCACCTGGAAAGGCTTGTCTGTTTCTCTCATTTAGTCACCAGAGCACCACTGAGGGTGCTGGGGAGTCTGGCGTGGCTGTGCTGGGTAACGTCATTCAGAGCTCTTGACCTCTTTGGACATTCATTCCTCATGTGTGGCAGGAAATACTTACTGACTTAAACTGAACCCACCTGGACAGTGGGAACCACCTAACCTGCTGGGTAGCTGTAGGGATTAAATGGCATAAAGAAAGTTGGGGGTCAAGGGTGAAGGTATAGCTCAGTAATGAAGGTAAAGTGCATGCTTACCATGCATGAGGTCCTGGATTCAATCCCCAGTACCACCATTAAAACAAATAAATAAATAAAATAAGTAAATAAATAAGCCTAATTACCCCCTGCCCCCACCCACAAAAAAAAAGGAAGAGTAATTTTATTTCAAAAAAAGAAAGTGAGAGCAGAATTCTTTCTGGACTTCTGTCCATTGATGCCCCAGCCGGAGCCTTCAGAGCGACTCCAGCCCACAGTGACTGATCTCATTTGTCACTTATTTAGCCCTGTACTGCTTAGCTAATTTGTGATCTGTTTATGTGTGTGCTTTACCTACTCCTCTTGTACATAAGCTCTTTTTCTGCTCCTTCGGGTCCTTTCAATACCTAATGTGATGCCCAGTCATAACTGGTTTAGTCTCTGTAGATTGACTGCTTAATTGAAGCTGTGATCCACAGAAGGAGATTTATTTTCAAGGGACCACCCAATGCAAGAACCTTAGGTTTGAGATCATTTTATGCCCCTTTCATGGTGGAATGAAGACTGAATAACACAGTCTTAATGAATAATGCAGTGTGTCATGAGTTGGAAAGGGAGAAAAAAAGGGAATATCTATACATGTCATTTTCAATCATCTTGATTTGAATTGCCTGGTCGTATATGGTCAAACAACAAAAGCTGGGGGAAAATGGTCAAACTTATCGCTTGGTTTCTTTGAGACAAAGTAACTGGCTGATTGACTGTCTTTTCTGTTCAGCAGAATTTGCGGGTCTCGGAGCCACGGCCAGAAACTGAACTGAGGCGAATAGGGTCACAGCAGGGAGGGAACAGCAACCTGGCAACATCTTTATTTTTGCCTTGTTGGTGTAACCTTGCTCACAAAGAAGACATGGAAGAGAAAAGACTTAGAGAGTGGGAGAGGAAAAAGAAAAGAAAGTCAGATCGTGAGGAAGGGCCAAGAGGACACAAAGGAACCAATCAGTTAACACTCAGGGAGTAACCAAAGTGTCCGTGGGAAGATCACAGCAGGGCTTGCCCCACATGCTGACAGAGGACGAGCTAGGCTGCCTTCCTCCCAGCTGTGCTCCGCAGGGTGATGTCAGTGGCCATCTCCAGCCTGAATGATTCTCACACCCTGCCCTTTCCCCAGCAGGCAACAAAGCTCCCCTCACCTCTGCCTTTCCAGGGGTCTGGGCTCAGAGATCCCCTCAAGTCAGGGTCCTCCAGAAGAACAGAACCTACCACACAGTGGTCCTTCAGTATTCACAGGGGATTGGCTCTAGGAACCCCACCCGATGGATACCAAAATCGGAGGATGCTCAAGTCCCTTATAAAAACAACATGGTATTTTGCATATAACCTACACACATCCTCCTGTATACGTTTCATCTCTAGATTACTTATAATACCTAATGGAAAGGAAATCTATGTAAATAGTGGTAAATTCAGTGTAAATGTGTAAGTATTGCTGGCACATGGCAAATTCCAGTTTTATTTTTTGGAACTCTCTGGGTTTTTTTTTTTAAACAAATAATTTTGATCTGTGGTTGGTTGAATCCATGGATGCAGAACCTGTGCATATGAAAGGCAGACTATATGTGTGTGTGTGTGTATATATATACACACAGACATATGTATAATGTAATATATAATATTGTGTAATATATATATATGCACATATACTCTGCCTTTCATATGCACAGGTTCCGCATCCATGGATATATATAGGAGAGATTTACTTCAAGGAATTGGCTCATGTGATTGTGGAGGCTGGCAAGTCCAAAATCTGCAAGGTAGGCTGGCAGGCTGGTGATCCAGGGAAAAGTTGCAGTCTGAAAGCAGTCTCCTGGCAGAACTGACTCTTCCTTCAGGGATCGCAGTCTTTTTTCTTCTAAGTGACTTCACCTGATCGGATGAGGCCCACCCACATTGTGGAGGGTCATCTGCTTTCCTAAAAGTTTATTGATTTAAATGTTAATCTCAGCTAAAAAAAAAAAATCTTCACAGAAACAGCTAGAATAATATTTGACCAGTTCTTTGGGTACCTTGGCCCAATCAGTTGACACATAAAATTAACCCATACACCTGGGAAGGGAATTTGGTTTCATGGCAAGAGCTGATTGTGGAGGGAAGTGGCTGTTGCTTCTTTTTTTTTTTATTTCAAAACTTTATGTATTTATTTATATTTTCAAACAGGAATACAGGCAGATGGAAAACAATCTGAAAGGCCTAGAAAGGTAGCTAGGGAAAAATGAGCCTACTTCCCCTTTCTAAGCTGTTTCTTGGGAATCCTTTCAGAGATATTATATGAATATAGAAGCATATTCCCATAGAGTTACATACTGTACACACTTCACATCTCCACCTTGTTTTTTTCTTCACTTAACAAGAAAAATTGGAATTTTTCCTACATCAGCTTGCATTGACCCACTGCATTCTTTTTAACGGCCAGATAATATTCCCTAGTGCATTTACCTGGTCTCCTAGTGATGCTCATGCAGGATGTCTCCAATCTGTTGCTATTGCCACCACATTACAACAAACATCCTTGCAAATCTGTCCTTGAAGTAGCCTTTTCCTTACAAACCCCTCATGATTTCCCCAATGCATCTTTCAGGTGAGCTCAGTCAAGTTTTTCTGACATATCCCCATCTCTCCAGGTCACACCCTGCCTTCATGAAGCTTTGTATGTAAAGCTGCTGCATCTCCTGCAGGCTCAAGCTCTCTCCTCCAGGAAGAAGTTAATCTCCCTCTGGTTTCCTGGGACTCGACTCAGTTGGACGGTGTCTGCCTGCGTGCCTTTATCCCACCCCAAACGGGGTGCTTCAGATTCAGCTAGGCTTGCTCTTTGTTGAAGAGAGCCTGTATATTTTCTAAGCTTATTTCAGAGGCAGCAGCATTCAGATTCAAATTTCTTCTTACACTTGGCTGCAGTCAAAGTGACCGAGGAGAATAAATTGTAGCCAGACAGGCTGCACAATCCTCCTGCCTGGCGGAGGGTTTTGTTGGCTGCAAATCCTATCACCAGGCAGGCAGACATCCTTATGGCTCCCAAGCAGTCCCGTGGTAGGCCCCAATAGACAGTGAAGGTCAGGCTACCTCCAGCCCTGGAAATGTTCTGGCCCACAAAGGGCTGGACAGTGTGCAGCAGGAGCTGGAAGAGATTGCAGAAATCATGCAGCCCAACCCTTATAACACGAGGACCCAAAGTCAGCCCTCCGAAAAACCAGCTCTGGGCTGCATCCTTCATCCCAGTGGTCCTACACGTGAGGTCAACGAATTCCTTGGAGAATTTGATGAAAGCTTGAGCTCTTCTTCCCAGGAAAGTGGACATACGCATAGACACACAGAATTGTGGATACAATGTGTTTTGGCTGGAGTGGTAGAGGAAGAGGGTATTCAGAGTTAAGAGTCAACTAAGATGATGCCTGAGACACTTTTTCTCTCAAGGTACTATACAAAGGCCAGGCATTACTGTCTTTTCCAGGAGTGCTCAGACCAGAACATTTCTCCACTAACCTGTCTTTAGCTGGGCTAGCTTTAAAATCATTGCATTTCTGGAAGATGCTGGCTAGACTGTGAGGGCTGAGTACAGCCTCCTTTCCTGAGAGGAAATTGGTTTTCCCAACTCACCGATCTGAAGAGTGGATGTGCTTACATTTACCGTAGTTACTGGAAAGCTTCATTCTCTTCAGGCTGAATGGCAAGGGCCCAGTGTGAACCAGCCACGCTACAAGTTTTGATCTGGCCTCTCTCCAGCTGGCCCAGCCTGGACCCATTTGCCCATCTGATGGTAGATCCCAGAATGGGGACCGATACGTGCAAGACGGGAAAGGGCCTATTTCACTTCTGTGAGTAAGAACAGTATGTCCCCACCAAACTTAAAATATATGCAATATTGTCTCTTCCCACTTTACCAAAGTAAAACTTGTTCATTTTTGAAAGTAAAGACTAATAAATAAAATAAAAATCACTAAGAATCCCAGCATTCAGAGTATTTAATCAGAGTGTTAATATTTTATATTTTGATGTATGATCTCACCCACATACATTTTACACACTGTGATTGGACTATTATGCCTCCTGCTTCAGTTCTGATGATTCCTCTTTAAAAATACAAGAATATTCCAACAATCTTTAAGCCATTTTGAGTTCATTTTTGTGTATGATGTGAGAGACTGTTCTAATTTACATGCAGCTGTCCAGTTTTCCCAACACCACTTGTCAAAGAGACTGTCTTTTCTCCATTGTATATTCTTGCCTCCTTTGTCGATGATTAATTGACTGTAGGTGTGTGGGTTTATTTCTGGGCTCCCTATTCTGATCCATATATCTGTTTTTGTACCAATACCAGGCTGTTTTGATTACTGTAGTTTTTGTAGTACTGTCGGAAGTCTGAGGATTATTCCTCCAGCTTCATTCTTTTTTGTCAGTATTGCTTTGGCAGTTCTGGGTCTTTTGTGATTTCATATAAATTTTGGGATTATTTGTTCTAGTTCTGTGAAAAATGTCCTTGGTAATTTGATAGGGATCACATTAAATCTATAGATTGCTTTGGATAGTGTGGCCATGTTAACAATATTAATTCTTCCAATCCAGGAGCATAGACTATCTTTCCATTTCTTTAAATCATATTTAATTTCCTTAATCTACTATGTATAAAATAGACAAGCCACAAGGTCCTACTGCATAGCACAGGGGACTATATTCAATACCTTGTAATGGCCTATAATGAAAAAGAATATGAAAAGGAATATATATATATATACAGGAACCACTGTGCTGTATACCAGAAATTAACACAATGTAAATCAACTATACTTCAATTAAAAAAAACCACAAAAAAACTAAACAAAAAAGAATCTTCCAACAATCAAAATGATCCGGTGATGGAATTGGCTGCCTCAAAAACCATGGTGCCTCGACTCCAGAAGTGTTTAAGCAGAGGTTGGACAGGGTGCTGTAGAAGAGATTTCTGCAGTAAGTGAGCAGTTAGTCTAGAAGATTTTTAAGGATTCAGTTCACTAGATTCGCTGGGATCTTGGGCAGGTGGCCACTGGCTCCCTCGCTTCCTGGCTTGCCCTCCTTGAGACAGCCTGGCTCCCCCTGGAGGCCCCATTAGGCCAGCCGACAAGAAATCAGCATTCTTCCCTGCTCCTCTGCCTGCATTGTTTTATTTTGTTTTGTTTTGTTTGAGCAAGGAAATATATATTTTTTAATTTGAAGTACAATCAGTTACAATGTGTCAACTTCTGGTGTACAGCACAATGTTACAGTCATGTATATACATACATATATTTGTTTTCATATTCTTCATTAAAGGTTATTACAAGGTATTGAAAATGGTTTCTTGTGCTATACAGAATAAACTTTTTAAAAAATCTATTTATATATATAGTGGCTAACGTTTATAAATCTCAAACTCCCAAATTTATCCCTTTCCACCCCCTTTCCCCCATAACCATAAGATTGTTTACTATGTCTGCGAGTCTGTTTCTGTTTTGTAGATAAGTTCATAGTCCTCTGTCTGCATTGTCATCAGCCTCTGGGTAACCGGCTTAACTTGCATTGGCTGTCATTAGCGGAACCTTCTACTTTCAAGCAGTGACCTAATTGGTTCTTTTCTTAATACAAAATAGAGGACATTCTATTTCTGTTCTATTTCCGTCCCACTGTGGACACTCTGGGTTTTTCATTTAGTACTCCACAGCCAGTTGTTTTGTGTGTGTGTGTGTGTGTGTGTGCATCCATGTGTGCATGTGCACCTATTGCAATTGTTTCCTCAAACTCAAACCTCCTGGCACTGCCTCATGCTTCAGTAAAGGGGTACATGTCTGGGTTTGCAAATGGTTGTGTATTGAGTATTTGGTTAATCATAGTGTGTGTCACCAACGAATCTGACTTTATGTTATCAATTTAATTTAATTTTTAGATTTTAAAATTATGAGATATTTCAAGAATACAGGAAAGCACAGAAAAATAGAATTGACCTCCACATAGTCCATTCACTTGATTGAACAAATGTGTGATGTTTTGCCTTATTTACTTTAGCATTCTCTCCTTTTGTAGGAAATATAGTATCAAAGCCTGATACTCTCATCCCTTCTGACTCCCTTTCTTCCAGTTAATCACTCACATGAAATTGCATCTTTTCATACTTATACTGCGTACATGAATGTGGCCATAAACAATGTGCTATATTGTTTTGTTTCTTTTTCAGATTAACTAAATCAGACTGTAGATAAAATTTGCAGCCTTTGTTTTTTTTCTATGGTTCTGAGATTGATCTGTGTTGATCAATGAAGTTCTCATTGAGTCATTTTCATTATCATATAGTACTTCATCATATGAAATGGTACAATTTACTTATCCATTTTCCTAACTGGACATTTGAGTTGTCCATCCTCCCTGCCTTGCTTTAGCTATTATAAGTGAGGCTGCAATGAAATTCCGTGGATTTGCTTCCTCCCTTGTGGGAATATTCCTCAGGTACTGATCTTGGAGGTTGATTTCAGAAGTAGGGTGCAGAACATCATTTTATAGTTGAGAATACAGGGCATTTTAGTTGTTAGTTTAGTTTTTAAAATTGTGGTAAAATATACATGGCATAAAATTTACCATTTTAACCATTTTTAAGTGTGCGGTTTAGTGGCGTTAAGTGCATTCACATTGTTGTGCAACCATCATCACCACCATCCTTCTCCTGAACTTTGTCATCTTCTCCCAAGGAAACTCTTAACTCCTCCCTAACCCCTCCCTCCAGCCTCTTTGTTCTTGTTTTAAGTAGAGGAAGGCACTATTACTCCATCATTCATTCTGTAAACATTTATTCCATGCCTATCATGTTTCAAACATATAAATAAGGTGCATAAAATTTAGTTTCTGCCACCAAAAAACTCCCATCCTAGTCAAAGGAACAGGAACAATAATCTGGAACAAATGGTAGAATCCAAGTGCTGAGATTGTCCAGAGGCAGAGTGATGAATTCAGGGCAAGGGTGAGATGAGATGAGGGGGAGGAGGGAGACAAGAAAGTCTTTAGAAAGGGAAGAATTTTCAAGCTGAATGTTGAGATATGAAATAAGGCTCTTCCAGGCAAGCAACGGTGGGGGTGTGAAAGTGCCTTCAAAAACCAATCCAATATGTCTTTATCAGTCAGGGGCTAACCAGTTTAAGAGAAACCACTGAAGTCTGTGAAGCAGAAGGAATTTAATCTGGGTATTGGTTACAGAGATGATGGAGGAGCTGAGGTGCCAGACGGGGCTGATGAGGTGTCAGGAGACTGGTAACAGAAGGAAGCGCCTCTGACCACCCCAAGATCAAAGGAAGGAGGTAGTGTTGTCAGAGCCAGGGGCCAGCGTCTCCCAAGGGAGCCTGGAACCACAGCGGGTCTGATGGACAGCAGTTAGAGCCATGGTGGAGGCATTGCCTCCACTGGAGAAGCACCAGAGACAGAGAGGCAGGGGGACCAACATCCTGCCTTCTTCTTTTCTCCCATGGTTCACTGGCCATTGGCTGAGAAAGCAAAGATGGAACATGGGAGTAATACAGAGATTGTAAGCGCAGAAAGCAGGTGGAAGTGAGAGCCAAGCAGACGAGGTGGGGGGCATCAGGATTAGAGTATCAGTGGAGGGGCCCATGGAGACTTCTGACAAGGGGGAACTTCCCAGCTCCTTCTGGGACCTCATGACTGGAGGGCAGGCTTTGCTAATTTGGTGCTCAGACTTCTGAGAAGGTCTTCCCTTCACCAAAACTAATATGGATACTGTTTTTACTGAGAGTCAAACCTACTAACAACAGGGACCAACTAAGTCCCCAGTGGAGCATTTTTCTCTGGGGTGGAGGTGGAGTCAGCCAGTGACATGGTGGCAGATTGATTACATTGGGCTCTTTTCATTAGGAAGGGAATAATGTTTTGTTCCACTGGAATAGATAGCATTCTGAATGGAATTTGGATTTGCCTTCTCCAGTCTTGACATGCAGCACCATTGCCATCTATGAATTTATAGAATGCTTTAGATGTGTAACGTATCCCATACCACCTTGCTGTTGGCCGGGGAACTCATTTCAGCAACCAACAATGGGCTCAAGCCCATGGAAATCACTGTTCTTACCATGTGGCCCCTTTTGTCCTGAGCGGTGGAACAGAAGGCAGATACAGTACTAACTGGGATTAACAACCTGAAGTGCTGAGGTCTTGGCTTACAGGGTGTGGAACACGCTTTGAATCAGTGGCCAAAACATGGTACTGCTTTTCCCATAGACAGGACGTAGGGTCTAGGAATTAAGAGGTAGACTGGGAGTGGCTCCACTACTTATTACACTTAACCCTTTCACAGAATGTTTGCCCACTGTTCTTGTACCTTTGGATCTTTTGGTGTGGAGGTCTTGGTTCCCACGCAGAGGAACGTTTTCCCCGGGAGACCCCATAATGGTTCCACTGAATTGGAAGACCAGAGTGCGGCCTGGTTATAAGCTACCGCTGAAGTGACTGATCCCATAACCTGGGGGAAATTTGGTTGCTGCCACACAGCTGGGGCAAAGAGGACTATGTCTGGGACTCTAGGCATTCTCTGGGGTGTCTTAGTACTTCCATGTCCAAAAATAGAAGTTAATGTGAGAATATAGCCACTAAAAAGGCAAGCCTACGGAGGATTCTGATTTTTTCGGAATAAAGACTTGGGGTCAGCTCACCAAGTAAAAACTTCGGGTAGCTGAGATAAGGGCTGAGGGCAGGTGGAACATAGAATGGGGCTGTGGAAGAAGCAAGCCATAAATAGCAACTCTAGTAGTGTGACCAGTTAAAGAAATGAGGGTAGTAACAGCTGGGCAAACTATGCATACTTATCCTTACTTATCCACTCACAGTGTTAGCTCACTCATATATGTTATGTATATATACTGTGTATTTTCTTGTTTTCTTCCTTCTTCCTGTCTCTTTATTATTTTATTGTTATATCATCTTTGGAGAATTTTTGTTTGTGTTGCAATGATCCCTGTTAGGCAGGATCCCTGAAACAGACCTTTTATATGTACCTCAAGCACAGACCCAGTCAGCCAGCCATGCCTCCTGGCCATCTTCTGTTGCTTCTGTCCAGTGATTATCTGCCAACTACTTGGAATTCCCTGCAAAGGAAAAAAGGGTTTTAATTCAGCTTGGGTTGTCACAGCTCATTAGTAACAATTACCACTTGGCTGAGCAGGCATGCCCTCCTGGGAAACTTCACAAGAGAGGAGTTAGCTGCTATGATCCAGGGAAAATAATAGTCATTCTCTCTCTGTATATATACGTTTATTTGTTTGAGTGCTTAATAATAATAGCTATTAATACCTGATATTAATCCTGTGCTGGTGAAGACATAGTCCCACTCTAGTGGGAGATGAACAAATAGATCTTTGATTATAGGACATGGTGATAAGTGTTATGCTGGAGGTTTCGGGGGTGGCTGCATAGCGGAGCAACACCTAACAGGCTGGGAAACATCTGCAAGGAAACCTTCTTGGAGGAGGTGGCCCTTGAGCTGAGGTTCCAAGTAAAAGTAGGAGGTAGCTTGCCCAGTGGGGTAAGGTTGTATTAAGCAGTTTTGGTGTGGGAAACAAGATCTGCTGGAGAGCTTATGCTAGCTTTAGCAGTGGGGTTTGTTGTAAAGACACACACAGGCCGGAATCAGTCCACACAGAGGAGCCCTCAGGTTCTAAGGCGTAAGGTGCATCGGAATCATCTGGAAGGCTTGTGAAAACACAGATTGTGATTCTGTGGGACTGGGGCAGAGTCCGAGAATTTGCATGGCAAACAGGCGCTCAGGTGATGCTTATACTGCGGCCACCCTCCTGTCGGGGGCAGGTCTGAAGAGCTGAAGTTCATGGATCTCAGCGACCCTAGCCTGGTGTGATCACTGTTATTGTGACTCACGGCTTCCTCTGCTTTGGATGCTTTCATCCTTCAGGGGTGGTTCCTCACAATCCCCTGCTGCTCTATGCGTCTTTTCTTTAGCTCATATCTGGCTTTGGCTCACCTGTGGCCCAACACGACCCCTCTGCCATTCTGGGCATTTCTTTGGCTTCCCTTTTAGGCTCCTACTCCATCCTTTAGTATTTCCTAGGTCAGATGCTGAAAGGAGAGAAATTTGGCCAAGTTTGTTCCTAGATGGGCATAGTTTGGGGTTCTAGGCAACCACAGCTGCCAGTCCACAAAAGGGCTTTGTCTGGCTCAGATCCACCTGTGAAGGCGGGATCAGGGCACCGAGGAAGCCTCTCCTGCCTGCTCTCCCAGGCATCTTGACAGAAGAGCATCTGTTTCCTCTCGCATTGCCTCTCCTCCTGTTCTCTGCTCACTGTGCCCCCTGTAAGGTTCTATTTCCATAACTGTTGAAACCCTCCATGGCTACTGTCCTCCAAGCCCAAGGCCTTTTTCCATCCTCAACATTTATTTTCTTTGGCTTTACTTCCATCTATTTAGTCTTGGATAGACAATGTATTTGTGGGATTCAAATGCAAAAGTTTCAAAAAAGTTATATAGAGTTAAAAAAAAAACTAACCCAAATTATCTCCACCCCTTTCTCCAGCCACTCAAATATCCTTCCCAGAGGAAATTAACGTTTCTAGTTTCTTCTAAATCCTTCCAGAAATGTTCTATGAATATATAAACATTCATATAGTCTCTTTGGTGTTTTTAAATTTTTTTTTTGAGGGGGAAAGTAATTAGGTTTATTTATTGATTTTAATGGAGGTGCTGGAGATTGAACCCAGAACCTCATGTGTGCTAAGCAGGTGCTCTGCCACCGAGCTCTATACCCTCCACTCAGTACTCTTAACTAATGCACAGTCTCTATTTCAATTTTACCATTTAAAAAAACTTTATATTGAACTCATTTTAGTCTTACAGAGAAGTCATAATTTTTCTTAAAGTTTTTATGCTTTCTACTACTTGTGTGCTTCCAACGGGTAAAGGAACACAAACAAGTAACAAAGGAGTAGTAATGGAAAAACTCGGAACTGGCCGATGATCCTTTGACAGCTGGTTTTTCATCTGTATTTGCAATCGTGTTCTCAGTGTATGTTTTGCAGTGTGTAAACGTAATTAAACTGACATTTTAAAGCAACACACTTCACCTAAATGAACAGTTTTCTATGAGATCATAGTTTATGGGAACGAATGAAATATTTTAACATTTAATGGTCTTCAGAAACAAGCATAGTGACCTTCAAGTGCTTTCTCGTCTGAACAAGTCTGAACACTAAGGCACTCTATGCCATCCATCTGTTTAGAGATGCAAGGCACCGTAGGGGTGGTTGTTGATTTTCTTGGGGCGAGAATCGAGCTTTGGGCTTTCTGGACCAGTTTCAACTAGTTATTGCTGAGACCATGGTGGACCTCAGGCCTCTGTTACTATTATGTACTGGAATAAATGTTGTGTGTCTTACTGGAATCACTCCTCCACCCCTGATACTTAGCTCCTCTCTCGAATAGCGATTTAATTGATTTATATTTGTGTACTTTAATTATTCATTTTTTAAAAATGTATGCCCATGGTGAAAAATTCAAGCTGTAACGAAAAGCATAAAACAAAGAGTTAAGGTCTTCCTCTGTGCCTTCCAACCAGTCTAGACCACTGGTTCTCCGAGGAGATTGCCATCTCCTGGGGCAATTTTGGAAAAGTCTAGGAGTGTTTATGATGGTTCCAATGATTAGAGAGTATTACTGGAATTTCGGGAGGGACCAAGAATGCTTATAATTCTGTAGAAAAAAAAATTTAGTTGTATCCAACACAAACTTTTAATCCTGGTGGCTGTTCATATGAGTGAATAATACTATTTACAATGATCTAAATCTGGACTATAGATGCCATCAGTGCTTGTGTGGGTTGTATACTGTTCAGCCTAGTGGCTGCTATTCACGTGGTAGAAATCATAGATTTCAATATTCATTATGCCATTTTTCTGACAGATGACAGTCAAGTGTTTCATCCTAACATAATTAGCATGGTGTGATAGTTTTGCCCAAAAGTGGAGATAAAGTATCTTGAGGAAGGAAATCTTTTTTCTAATTTGCATAAAGGTGACAGATTGAATTACCTTTTTTTTTTCAGTAAAAATTTATTGAAAATTAAGAAAGCGAGTTCTTGGATATAACAAACATTTTGTAACTCAGTTTTAAGTTTTATTTTGAATTGTTTAAAGTCTTTTTTAGTGTGGAAAAGTTTTTAAAAATTTTTGTGTGGCCAAGATTATTATTCTTTTATCTTTGCCTCTGTGTTTATATTTTGCTTAAAGAACCTTCCCGCCCCCAAAAAAACCCTTCCCTATAATACTAGAAAAGTAGAGATTTCTGTATATTTATTATGTAATCACCCTTGTTATTGGATTATCTTATTTCTAATTTTTTCAAACGTCTATTGAAATAATTTGTTTTTCGTCCACCTTTGATGTGTGAAAGTGGTGATCATTCAACAAATATTATGAGCCTTCTATGTACAGGCTTTATGCTGTGCTCTGGGAGAAGAATAGTAAACAGAAATAAATCCAGGTGCTGCTTTTAGAGCTTAAATTCTAACAGGGAGAGGGACATTAATCAAATAGTCAAACAAATAATGTCTAATTAAAGACCAAGGTAAGTTCTATAAAAGAAAGGAACATTCTTAAAGGAAACCTAGGCCAGGGGTCAGGGCAAGTTTCTCTGAAGAAGAGACACAAGCGGGTATCTGAAGTTTGATGAGAGTTAGCATTAACTAGGTGAAAGGGCAAATCATAATACTTTAGAACGTTCAATAGAAATACAATGTTAGCTAGTACATAATTAAACCATTATAAAAAGCCATTAAAACCATTCTCCAGCAACCATTATAAAAAGTAAAAAGGTGAAATTAATTTTAGAGCTATGTTTTACCAAACTCAGTGTATCCCAAATATTTTCAACATTTAATCAACATAAAAATTATGAATGCAATATTTTTACTATCTTGTTTGTTCGAAGTCTTTGCAATCGGCGTGTATTTGATACTTAGCACATCTCAATTCAGACTTGCCACGTTTCAAGTGGCACTTTGATCCCCCCGAGTTATGTATTGCCCACAAAGTTTGGAAAGGGAGTGCCAAACCTCCATTAAGGGAGCAGCATTTCTCTGCTTATTTGGCTCTTAGTTCTGGCTCATTTATGCAGAAGAGCAACTCATATTAGGTAGCAATCAGAGTATCTGCAGGGCGGAGGGGAGGGTAGAGCTCAAGTGGTAGAACACATGCTTAGCATACACAAGGTCTAGGTTCAGTCCCCAGTACCTCCTCTAAAAATAAATAAATAAGTAAACCTAATTACCTCCCCCCAAAATTAAAATAAATAAATAAATAAAAGTTGAAAAAAAAAAAAAAAAGACTATCTGTAGGGCAAAAGAACCATGCTTGGAAGTATACTCAGGCAGACTGCATTGCTCAAGTCTCACTGTAGATTGGTCTGGGGGATGACGCCACTGTTGCCCGCCAAAACCAGAGCTGGCTGCCGCTGCTGTTCCACTGGCAGAGTGGCATGGCTACATTCTCCAGACTCGCTACATTCTCCAGACTCACTCGCTTTCACCTCAGGGTTTGATTGGCTGAATTTAAACCAGGAACTCTAGCTGCAAGGGAGGCTGGAAAGATGTGTGTTTACTTTTCAGCTTCTGAAGTGGAAAGTGGACTTCTCTCCTGAGAGGGGGACTCATTCCTCTAACATAGGAAGGTGCCTCAGATGATGGGCTACCTAAAAGAATGACCAGAGTCCTTTGCTAGAATAACCTGAGACCCTGAAATTTTGACTGTGACACAAACAGAAGTTTCTGCTGAAGCTCCCCAAGCAGGGACTTCCTCCACACAGGAGGCTCCCCAGATCTCCTCGTGGTTCTACTGGAAAGTATGAAGAGTAACAAACAGTTGATGTTATACATTAATGCTCTGATTATAATTTCATTACATCCTGTGGAAGTTCTCACATGATGTTTTAATATAGGGACACAGGAGGGCACTCTAACCAACCAGCAATAAAGAGTAAATGGTTTCATAGCCTAGGCAGTTTAAAAAAAAAAAAAGGATATTAATCTTGTTGAATATATATATATATATATATACTTTTTTTCCAGGTAGGATAACCAACTTTGCAGGAGTACCAAGCTCTCTGTGGGGATCCACTTGTGACAAAGGCCCCCAAAACACACCTCTCAACACTGTCCAGTTAAGGTTCTGAAGACTATGATTTGAGCATCTCAGAACAGAGAAGGGGATTTTTGACCCCCAGGTTTCCCACTGCCTCAACCACTGAAGAGATGGAGACATGGTTCCCAAGGGCTCATATTTAGAGGTCAGTTGGCTAAATCAAACTGAGGGAAGAGAGAGAGAGAGATCTGGTTGTCAAGACTAGCTTCAGAACTGTAGCCTGTCCCATAACTCAGTTTTCCCATCTGTAAAATGGAGATGATACCCAACTTAGTCTGCATAGTTTACCAATGGAGGAGAGCGGTTGAGGACGGAAGCAACGTTTCTGGCGGTGCTGTTTACCACCCTCGTAAAATGCACTGAATTTTACACTTAAAAAAAAAAAAAAGCCAGCCCGCTTTTTTTTTTTTTTTTTTTTTAGCGCACAGGAGGGACAAAGCGTGCTCCGCTGGCAGCTGGAGTAACAAAAGTAACCAGGATAGGTCGCAACACTACCAGCTCCTCCAGGCTGGTTTCCCCACACAGATCTTCCAGGCTGGGGCCCCGACATCAAGGAGGTAGGGGCGCGGTGCTGCTCGGGCGATTTTCCTCTCCAGGTAGGAGCCGGACCGGTTCCTGGCTCCGGCGGGGTTATTCGAGGTCAAAGGTACAGTCTTGCACAGCCAACTCAGGCTAGAACCAGGCGGGATGGCGGGGCGCAGCCCTGCCGGGACGCTTTCTACCTCTCCCATTCCCAAGGGCTGTTGTGGCGCAGCCGCCCCCTAGCTGTCCCGGCCGCCGCCCGGGGGGTGCCCGGGGCTCATTCCCGGCCCCTCGCGCTAGACTTGGACTCCTGGCCAAGGTCGGAGCGCTCACCTCCACGTCCCGGGGTGCGGCAGGCTGAGCACCCGTGGGAGGAGCAGGGACGCGCGGGTCAGTAAAGGGAAGGAGAGGAGGGAAAAAAGAGAAGGGAGAGGAAGAAGCTGCTTAATTCCACGGAATAGGTAGTTGTGCACGTTGGCGGAAACTTGGCGCTGATTACGCGTGAGACACCCCCCCCCCCCAAAGCTTGGCTCACTGTTCCCTTTGGGAAGTGTTGCCTGGCATCCCTCTAGTCCATCCCCTGGTGCGATAGTGCCTACCACGTGGCAGGCGCCGCACTAAGCGCTGTCTTTTAAATTCCCCAACGTCCCTAAGCGGCGGGAACGGTTACCACTCTCGTACTGGGGACGAAGTAACGGCTTTGGAGAAGTTGGGTGACTTGCCCTGGGTTTTGCAGCTAGCGGCGGAGCAAGGACTCCAAGAGGGTTCTGAGCGATCCTAAAGCCCAGGCCACAGCCCGGAGCCCCTCAGCTCTGCGAGTTATTGTCCCATCACGCCGTCTGCACCTGTCGCGGGCCTCGCTGGGCAGGAAAGCAAGAGGAAAGGGAGAAAAGAAGGACCACAGGCTGACCAGGTGGCTCTCCTTCATCCGGCCACTTGGCACGGGGCGAGGAGAGATTATTTCGGGCACGGGGATTGCTTTGCGCCTTGGAGAGGATAGCCTTCCTTCTCCAGGGTTCGCATCCGCATCAGGAGTAGGGGTTTGGGGCAATGTTCCCCCTGGGGTGTCAGGGGCGAGTGGAGTATCTAGGGTCCGGGAGGGGGCACTTGGAAAAAGTGGGGTGGCTGCAGTGCGGCTGTCTGCGGAGCCGGCTGGGGAGGAAGCGAGGCAGCGTGTGCGGAGCGTCCACGCGGTGGGTGTGCGGCGCTTTCATTCAAACTTTGGGGAGTCTTTGGTTCGGGCGTCAGCGAAGGTGTGACCAATCAGAGTACGGGGAAGGGAATAAATTATGCAAATCGCCATCTGGCGATGGGTCAGATGACTTCAATACTTTAAAAAACTACCTCGCTCGCGGTGTGACAGTGGCGAGCCCTGGCTTCCCGCGCGGGCGGCACGCGTGAGGGCAGATCTGGTTCTGGTTCAAGCCCCTTCATAACCCACTCCCTCCACCGCGCGGCTTAGTTTGGCCAAGTTTTCATTTTCCACCTTCTCCACCTTCAGCTGTCTGGGGCCACTCTCTGGTTGAGAGGGGGCTGCCCACTTCGACTCTTACAGGCTCAGACTGCTGGAAACTCCGAGAGGTGTTTTTGTTTATTGTCCTTTTAAAAGCCCTCTTTGGGGGAAGCGGGTGTGAAAGGGAAGGATGAGAAACTCCGTTCTTCTGCTCTGCCTCTGGAGAGCCTGTTGTTGCTTTGCCGCGGGAGGCCCCACACCCCCTGGTCCAGAGGGATGGCTGCAAGGTAACGTGCATTTATTTTTATTACCACCCCCACAACTTCTTTTCTGTGCCAGGTCCCCTCTGTCTTGCCCGCCCTTCTTCAATCTTCCTCGATCCTGCGACATCCTCCTTCCTTTCTCCCTGCGCTGTCCATTTGCTCCTCCTAATCAGCCTTGCAGTCCACTTGTTCCTCGGCGCTTCTGACGAGGGCATCCCCAGCCAGGCACCCAAGAAGCCGCAGGCTGGCGGCTGCGCTGGCCTGCGCTCGCTCTCGCCCCACTTCCTTGCCGTTATGTGGTTCCCTTATCTGTGATGTCCAGTCAGCAAAGTTGGCTGCCAGCAGCTCTGTAACCTTGTCTTCCTCTGTGAACCTGGAGTTCTCGAGGCAAGAAGGTTGTTAGAAAAAGCTCTGTTGCCTGGTGCCCCCTTTTAAAATCGTGGAGTAGGTGTTATAAAAGTTAAGGTATCAGGGTATCTGGCTTTGTTTTGATGAGTGCTAGCCCTGATCATTCGATGAGTAACTTGAGCAGAGAAGTGGCTGGGCTTATTCCCCAGGTTGCCAGCCATCTCTTCTCCAATACTCTTTCCAGCCCTGGCTCTTCCTCTTCCTACCTCTCCTCCTCTTAGCTGCCAGCTTTTCTTCTGAGTTCTGCATGGCAGTCTTTTCTATTGGAGGAAGCCTACCTTGGAGGAGAGAGGGTAGGGTCACCCAGCAGGAGTATCAAGTCAATTAGTTAGGCAGAGGAGGGAGAGGAACCCCTGAATTACACCCCATTGTTTCATCTTCTGCTATTCTGCTGGGGTTGGGGTCGAGTGATGTTGGTCCATGTCAGCTTATGTGCATGTGGAAGGGTTAATTTGAATAAATGGGAAAACCTTGCTTTACTTAACATGTTCCCAACTCTAGTGCAATTGAATGGGGGTAGGTTGCATCTCTAGTTCATTTCCTGGAAAGTGCTACCAACTTCCTTCCAACTTCTACTTTCTGTGATTCTGAGTATTTGGGGATCATTTCATTCATTTGAAAAAGTATTTGTTGTGTAGTGCCTTCTTCCAGAAGAGGGGGTTACAGCCGTGAACAAAACAGGTGAAAACCCCTGCCCCCAGGATCTTACACTTCAGAGATGGGAAGACAAATGGTCAAGTAATTAAGATATATAAATAGTGCTCAGTGTTCTGGAGGAAAGTAAAGCGGAAGAGGAAGGTACAGAGGGCTGGTGGGAGAAGGTGGCGTGGTTTTAATCGTGGCCAGGTTTCCTTCACTGAGAAGCTGACCGCTGAGCTTCTGAACTTTAAGGAGGTGACAATGCGCCCTGAGGACATCTGGATGAAGAACTATCATGAACTCCCAGAGGTTGAAGTGATTCTAGCCATAAGTAGTAGGAATGAGGCTAGAGAACTCTCGGGTCAGAGAGTCAGGTGCTCAGGTGAATGTTTTGTGTCAGTATAGGGGTTTATCCACAGGTCGGTGCCAGGAAGCCAGCAGACTCCCTTTCCTTTTCCCCTAGACTTCCTAGCTAGTCTCTCTGCTTGGTTATCTGGGTAGAAATTGGGAGATGTTGAACTAGTTATGTCCATGTTTCAAATTTCTGCCAGTTTTGTTCTGCTCATGCGTATTTAGTTGCATTTTCTGAACCTTATCTTTTTACGTCTGGTGCATTGTTGTCCTCCCCCTTGTCCCCTTCACCACCACCTCCCCACCACTCTGATCTCTCCCTGACTCCATTTGCTTCTTAACTCTGGTATTCGTTGAGCTCCTGGGATGATCATGTGTTATCTTTCCCCCTGATTTCTGGGTGACAGAAGAGTTTGATTTCTAATTTCCTAGCTGGTTATTAAGCTGGTTTCCAGGATGGTTGGAAGGGTGCTTGATGGGGTTCATTTGTGACCTTCTGAAATAGTGTGATGGCAGTACCTAGTGTTACAAGGCCGTAGGGACCATCAGTGACATTGGCTGTGTTTTGGGACTAGGGCCATCTCCTAGACGGCACTGTGTGGGTGCAGAGGATCTGAAAGGAGAGATTTTGCTGCTCCTACGAGCTTCCCCATGGCTTCAATAATTTATTTAGCAGGCTAAAAGAATGCCAGGCACATGTCTGGTACTGCCAGGAGCACTGAGGATGCACAAAGTCTTTGAAGTAAGTGTTGGAGTCGAGACCAGAGCACTACGGGAAGCCCACTGCATAACAGGTCAACAGCTTCTTACCTCCAATTCCAAGATCCAGATCTTTCAAAATTGAAACATGTGTTCGGTAACTAGTTTGGCAGCAAGACCTGGCCTTACCTGACCTGAACTCTTACTCATTTGGCAGCAAAAACTGACCTGAACTGACAGGAGGATATTTGTAAAATTTTTTTTTTTGCCCTTGAGTGTGAGTAGCCATGTATTTCCCTGCAGAAATATTATTGATGTGTTAGATTCATGTGGAGTGCCCCCATACCCCATTGGGGGTGTTATATAATAGATGTTATATATACCATAATGTCTTTCTAAAATCTAAACATTTCTGAATTCTGAACCTCGATGGGTCTCAAGTATTTCAAGAAAAGAATTGAGGACCCATACTCTGAAAGTAGTAATTTGAGAGAAGGAAGGATAACTCATTTGGATAGGGCAGAGAAAAAAAAACAAGAGAGACTTATTTTTTTCAGATTCACAGTAATTGATACTAGTGACTAATTAATACTCTTAAATATTGATAAGACGTCCCTTTTATGACATCTTTGCAACCTTTCTGGGAGGGGAGGAGGAAACATTCTGAAACCCGGACAGGTTAAGTCACTTGCTCAAACGTGGACTAGAACTAGACCCCAGATCTCTCACCGCCGCAGCCTGCTCGTGATACCCATGCTCTGGTCTTTCTCCCCAGATGAGCTCCACAAATCCAGTGATGTACCAGCTGCCGCCAACCCCCCTGTGAGATTTAACCTCCGCACCTCTGAGGACCCAGACCACGAAGGATGCCACCTCTCTCTCGGCCACAAGCAGCCCTTAGAAGACTGCGGCTTCAATGTGACAGCCAAAACTTTTTTCATCATTCATGGATGGACGGTGAGCCCGGGGGAGGGATCTCTATGGCTTTACATGAGATTTGGTTTCCTTTGTTTTGGTCAATTAAAAAGAATACTGGTGCTTCCAGATTCCACTCTCTCTCCCCCTCTTTTCTTGTGGGCTGCTTGTATTTCAGACAGCTGTGAAGAATGTAATGGGCACTTCGCTGAGGGGGCAATCTGGACTCCAGCAGGGTGGTATTTAACGCTGGCACACAGCGGGCTTTCAGAAAGTGGCTCTCCTGAGGGCAGCAGCCCAGCTCCACTGGCTCTTAAGGGGCCCTCTAATTACACTTAATTACATTGGTCAACCACCGCCTCGCGGGGGCCATCCCTCCGTAGGAGCTGAGCTACACTGAAGCAGCTTGACTGGCTCAGAGAGACTGTGAGGAGCCAGCTGGCCTGGATGGCTGGCCATGGCTGGCATGGTGCCCTGGTGTTTGTATAGAGATGGCTCCGTTTAAAGGCATTGGGGTCTTTATGTGCCCTAGCTGAGCAATTCACGTTGAAAGGCCCATGACAAACTTCAACAAAAAAAGGACTTTAGCGCTCAGCCTCGGAAGCTTTTGACCACTGAGGGATTTGTTCACTTATATAATGGCAGTCTGGAGGAAAATGGTGCTATTAAGTGAGAGATTTCTGCCTGGGCTAATTGGGAGGGGACATTCCTCCTCTGAATGATGAGAAATTCATATCCGTTACATGCTTTCTGGTTCTTTAGGTCTATCACCAATGGCTGGGTCAGGCCTGGCGGAGGGGGTAGGAGGCGCCTACCTATGTACCGTAATTGAAGAGATGATTAAGGGCCTGTCCAGCCATCCTCACTCTACAGCCTATGATTAGAATCATGCATTCGAACCTTTTTAAAGGCCCGCTGTCAAAATGCAAATACAAACTGCCTGCCACTTATAAATGGCTTGCATTCCAGAAAGTTCTTTTGTAATCTGCTTGGAACTTGGAACAGCAGTTTCCCATAGAAGCAGGATTGTAAATGGCGTTTGGGTTCCCAGGCGAGGCACAGAAAATCTCTTTATCTAATAATGTACTTGTGGATAGGTTTACAACTGGACATGGTCACCATTTATACTTTGTTTCTGTGGGAAAATGTGTTCTGAGTTCTAATTTGGCATTCCAGAGACCGATCTTCCTTACTCTGGGGTCAAGATGGATGGCAGAAATGGGTTGTGGGAAGGGGTCATTAGTTAACTCTGCATTTGCCTAAGAGAGCATCTCCCTGCATCTCCGAGAGAGAAACTAACTCTCCGGGGCAATACTTCTCAGCTGCTTTTGAATGATGGGGCAGGCTACTTACTTGCCTTACTGTGACCAAGACTCAGGCTAACCTAAGGCCAGCATCGCCATCAATATGTATCTCATATAGTGGTCTTATCGGTCAGTGGGACAGCAGCAGAGGACACCTGCTCTGAAAGTTTTGATGGGAAAAACTGAAGATGTAAAGAGCAATGGAAAACAAACACCCATGTAGCAATCCTGTCTGTGGCTGGCCCTGCTCATGTGCAAGTGTTTGGAGCCTGGGTAGCCAAGGTGAAAGTCCTGGAAGTGGCTTTAGAGAGGTTCATGGAGCTGAATTCCATATTCATGAGGATTTCTGAAACCCAGAAGAAGAATATTTGTTAAATGTCCCCTTTTCTCTGCAGATGAGTGGCATGTTTGAAAGTTGGCTCTACACACTCGTGTCAGCCCTGCAGACAAGAGAGAAAGGAGCCAACATCGTGGTGGTGGACTGGCTTCCTCTGGCTCACCAGCTTTACAGAGATGCAGTCAATAACACAAGGGAGGTGGGACACAGCATTGCAAAGATGCTTGACTGGCTGCAGGTAATGGGACCAAAGGGAGTCCATCTTTCATGAGTGGGACCTTGAACCCGAATCCTCTTAAGAAATAGATCAGGCTGTTACAGTGAACTTCAGAGGTCTGAGAATAACTTTGAGATTCAAATTTTTACTGAATGAAGTATTGCTTGAAATACTTGGAAGCTGGGACTTCTAGAAAGCTTTCTCATTATTGATGCATTTCTGGGTTTTTCTTGTTACTTTAACTTGTGTGGAGAAAATTTGCCTTATAGATTGTTACTTGCTGATGCCCTCAGGTTGGGAACGGTCAGGAGCTTGGACCAGCTGGTAATCTTAGATACCTACTGAAGTCTGCTCTTGCATCTGAAGGGTGGCTGAACTGAGGGTGGGAAGTGTTGGTTCAAACAAATGCAGCCTAATGCCTTGCATAAAATATGTATGGAAAACAGATCTTGAGGTCCTATAAAATTTCCCTTTTATAGGTTAATGATGTGCCTACGGTCAGTGGGCTTAACAGGAGACTGGCAAAGTGACCCAATTATCTGGGCAATGACCTTCCTTAGAAAAGTCCAGGGAATCTGGTGAATTCTGGCCGAGTTCTGGTCAGGATTCTTGAACAGTCCCTCAGTCCTCTGCTTAGGTAGTTTTGTTGAGCTTGGTTGCTGAGCTGTGGGTCAAATCCCCGCCTCCTCGTGCCCCCAGCTGAGTGCCCTGACTGGGTATACCTGTCTGGGTACCTGTGTGAGTGCCCATGACTCTGGGGTCCCAGGTGGGCTTGTGGTGAGGAGATCGGCAGCTCCTGGGCCTAAGAGGGCAGGCAGGAAGTACCCTGCGGCGGGCTGTGGGTGGCACTTAATTTCCAGTGAGTCTGGTGGCTTTGACCTCCACACTGCCACCCCTCCCCTCCCCACTCCCCCCTTGGATACTGCCAGAAAAAACAGGAACATGTAGGGGAAAGTTCAGGTATGCAGCTCCTAGTCACAACCTCCACCCTGTCCCCAGCGCTTGGCATTTGAAGTGCCACCAAGTCCTTTTCATCTCCCCTTACCTGGCTGTATCCCATCTGTGTGGCACCATCAGCAGTGCCAGCCATGCCCCGGCTCCCATGTCTCTTTCCCGGCATGATTGACATTGAATTGGTGGTGTCCCTGCAGGCTCAGGACCACACTCTTCACTCACACACTCCTGTGACTTTCTGCAGGGGCAGGATGACTTTTCTCTCGGGAATGTTCACTTGATTGGCTACAGCCTTGGCGCTCACGTGGCTGGATACGCGGGCAACTTCGTGAAAGGCACTGTGGGCAGAATCACAGGTAAGCTCTGCTTCCTCCGCTGACAGCTGATGCCAGAGCTCCCTCGGCCGCTGCGCCCACCTGGCTTTTCTGAACCAGAGTGCACCCAGAGAGGCAGCTGGAGTGAGCCGTAGAGGGTTAGCTTTGGGAGACACCTAGGGAACATCTAACCCAGGGCTTTTCAAATTTTCCTTTTAGTCAAGAGCCCTTTTTGCAGATTGAACTTGAGCAGGACCCCAGTCTATGAAGCACATAGAGGAGGTGTTTTGGGTGAAGCTGGGCATTTGTGGGCAGTGTTAGCCTTGTTACTTGGGCCTCTCCCTTCTCCGGAGGGGTCTCAGGGTCCCAGAGCATCAGGGAGCACAGTTTGAAAACCACTGTTCTAGTCCAGCAGGTGAGGTAACACCCAGGGGCAAACATAAGACTCAAGGGCAGAGCTGGGGCCGAGCCTGGCCTGTGAACTGGTGCTCTCTTCCAGCCTCTGCCCATCGTACCCCAGGACCTCAAGGGAGAGGAATGAGTGGTGGACTGTGGTTGAATTCTAGTTCGTATTTCACCCGCCAACGTCCTCTTTCCAATGTTTAGCTGGCATTCTTATCAGGGATAACTACCTGTTTAGGAACAGTGGTTAAACTATGTCATTAAAGAGACATTTCTGATATTGGTACCCAGGTTGTCAATAGAATATCGGATTTTCCATCTTGGTGACCTTTTGATGTGAGAGTCTGATTTAAATCATTAGATCATTTAATGATTACAAAAACTGGGAAGGATTTTCTTTCCCAGTGTGGGGCCCCCTCAAACACACACACGCAATATGGCTTCTGTGAGGTGAAAATTAAGGGCAAATTTGTTGCCCTGAGCTTTTACCCCCTTCCGAGATTCTTTTATTTGTCTGCTCTCCCAGTTTCTCCCTCACCTCCCACATATTAAAGGTGCAACCTAAAGGAAAGAGTTAATTTCTTTCCCGGCAATGTTTTCGTTTTGAAACAGGACTCAGGTAGAAGGAAGTTCTTAGCTAAAGAATGATTTAGTAAAGGTAGAATTTCAGGTTTCAGCAACAAGCTGGTAAGGTACATTTAAAAATATATACATTTGTGAATATATATATATATTTTTATTTGTGGAAAAAAGGAAAAGTAAAGAAAAAAGAAAAAAGAAAGAAAAAATATATATATTTGTGACGTTTTAGTGACCTTCCTCCAACCATTGTCCCCAGGGTTAGGTCTAATGAGTACACACACACTCCTCTAAATCCAACTATGTGATTCAGCACAGCTTGAGAGCGTTTTGTTTTTTTTTTTTAAATTATCAGGACAGATGGATTTTTTTTTTAAATTATCAATTGGCCTGCACTGTCTAACGGGCAGTGATCGTCCGGCCACACGTGACTGCTCATTAACCCGTTGCTGGAGCAAACCCTTTGGTTCGGCCTCAGCCCCTGTGGGTTCCGCTGTCTGGGCGCCCCTCCCAGCCCCCAGGGAGAGGCGTGGCGTTGCAGAGCCAGGCCAGCTGTGCTGGGACTGCAGCACACACGAGGTCCCCACCAGAACGCCAGATCCCTACCAGAGTGCCGGGGCCGGAGTGTCCTTGGCAACAAGGACAAGCTGCAGCTCCTCCCTCTCCCTGTTTCTAAATCTGAAATGTGGTGGGGCTGGTGGGCGTGTTCCAGTTCTTCCCCCGGCCTGTCTGGGTGGGAGCTGCTGAGATGCGGGCTTTGCGGACAGAATGCTAATCAGCCGTCTGCAAGGAGCGTCAGGCCGCCGTGTCCTGCGCACAGCGTTTCCCTCTGGCCTTTCTCTGTGGAGTGGGGGCCCCGGGGTGAGCATGACAGGAGGGAGCGGCCTCTGTCCAGTTGCCAGGCAGCACCTCAGAGGGTATTTGGCTGACCTGACTCACGCTGCTGCGCATGTCTGATGGGGGAAGCCTGTGCCCTCTCCCCAGACTTCCCAGGGTCTGGGAACCCGGTGGTCCTGACTGGTAAGAGGAGCAGAGACGGCAGCTTGCGTGGGGTCCTGAGGCCAGTGATGTTTTTATCCAGAGGCCCGCAGAGGTCCTTCACCTGGGCCTGCGGGGGGTACCTGAACCCCAGCCTTGCTCGGATCGGAGAGCTGTGGACTGGGGTTGCTGGAGTTTTACCTTCTTAGGCTTCTGAGGGAATTCCGTGATACACTGAGGAAGAGGTCGTATATTTCTAATTAAACTTGTGTCTTGTGAGCTATAAATAAATAAGCAAGCAGATTCATCTGTACATTCAAGAAACATGAGTTACATGTCCACCCTGCAGGCTCCGGGCTAGATACGACCAACTGTCAAGCACCCAGCGAGTGGTACTTCACACCATCTCTAAGCCGCACAGCATCTGGGCAAGAGGATCTTTTGGGCTTCATTTTACAGACGGGGAGACTAGGACTCAGTGCTTAAGTAACGGGCCCCACGTCTTGCATGCCGAGGAGCAGGACTGGGATTCGAACCCAGGCCGTTGGATTCCAGAGCGTGCACCTCACCCCTGCACCACGCTGCTGCTGTTCCGCTGGGAGAGATGAGGTCGCTGTTGTAGTGCAGCAGGCTCTGCCCTGCTCTTTCCCTGTGTGTGTTCATGTGCATACAAGAGTGTGTATGCGTGTGCATGCCTGTGTGTGTTCCATTTACTGGACAGGACACCTTTGGAGGAATCTGACTGAAAGGAAGCGGTGATTCTCCAACTTCTCTTTTTGGAGGGGATACGTTCACCCTCCCATTCTTAGTTAACAAGTGAATTGTGCAACTTGTCCCCAGAGTCCGCGGGTCCTGGCTGTGTGTCAGGTTGGGTCAGCCTGCCTGCCAGCCGGCCTTTCGAGAAGACCCGTCAGCCGCCTGCATTCCTCCAGCCCAGCTTGGTTTCCATGGCACTGACCGTCTGGTGGAGACTTTTGTTCACCAATACAAGAGCCCCTCTCTCACTGGCTGCAAAGCAGAATGTTCCTCTCTCTTTCTTTCTTTTTCTTTCTTCCTTCTTCCTTCCTTCCTTCCTTCCTTCCTTCCTTCCTTCCTTCCTTCCTTCCTTCCTTCCTTCCTTCCTTTCTTCCCTTCCTTTCCTTCCTTCCTTCCTTCCTTCCCTCCTTCCTTCCTTCCTTCCTTCCTTCTTTCCTTCTTTCTTTTATTCCAGGGGACACGGTGAGAGGCTGCCTGTGTCAGTATCGTGGTCCTTGCAACCAATGAGAAGTCATTCTGGGCTACTCTGGGAGGCCCCCCTATTTGTGCCATCTTTCTTTTGGGTCCTGGGCCAGAGATGAGCCCCCAGGCAGCCTGGGCTCCCTTTCTGCCTCCGTCATTCATACGTTTTCCTAAACTTCTCTAGAAACGATTTCGCGTTTTAGTCTCTACCAGTTCTCATGACAAGTGAGTTCTACAAGTTTCCTGTCTACTCTGGACAACAGCCCTGCCTTTTGTTTATCCTAAAATTACCCCATCTCTAGTTTGACAGTGTGTTTCCTGGTTTCATCGCGCTGGGGTCTGGGGAACACTGTTCTGTTTCCCGTCTCCTGCTTTCACAACTCTGTTCTTGGTCATACCTCCTCCCTCCCTTGGTGTTTCCATATCTGGGCTTCTCAACCTCGGCACTATTTACATTTGGGACCAGATAATGGTTGTGTGGGAACTGACCTGTGCCTTGTAAGATGTTTATCTGCATCCCTAGCCTCTATGTGTTAGATGTTAGCAGTTTCTTCTCTCCCTCACCCTCAACCGTAACAACAGAAAATGTCTCAAGACATTGCCAAATATTGCAAAATCCCTCCCAGTTGAGAACTGTGGTTCTAGACTAACCAAATCCCCTTCCTCTTCTGCATGTAATCTTTTCTTAACTTTCTCCAGGTCCTCTCTCTGTGTCTGTAGGGCAAACAAAGAGCCTTGTAGGTTAGGATGAATCCAGCTCCAATGGTTACTTAAGCTTCATGATAGTAGGAAGTATTTACACTGACAAGCACTTAGTCTCTTAACAGCTCACACGATCTGTGTGAATTGAGACATTAAGTTTCCATTCTATAGATTGTACTCAAGCATGGAGCTGTTTTTCAAAATCAGGTCCACAGACCAGCTATTTTTAGGATCACCTGGGGATTAAACCCATATTTCTGGGCTTCGCACCGGATCTACCAATCAGAATCTCTCAGGGGTCGGGGAATCTGCATTTTATGCTTTGCAAATTCTTTTTATTTTTGGAGTGGTTTTACATTCATGTGGTTTCAAGGCTGAAAGATGGTGAAAGTATCTCTTCTTGTCACTGTCTTCCCAGTTCCTGCCCTGCCCTCCTCCCTATCACACGTACACACAGGTAACAGATAATACAGGGGTTTGTGCGTCCTTCCCGAGTTTTTCATAGCTCCACAGCAGAATCTGAACTGGTAAGAAGCTCCCCAGAGATATTCGTGCTGTATCAAATGTGAGAACCTGTGTTCTCTGCAGTGTTGCTTGCCTGTCAATGCAGAACATTTGCAGGCGAAAAGGTTTCTTTTTGCGGCTGCAAAAGCAAGGCATCCTGGAGGCGTGGAATATGGATGCTCAGTGTGGCTGGGGTACCCTCTCTCTTACTATCTACCCCAGGCTTGATTCAGAACTAAAGGAAGGGAAAGAGTTAAGTCCAAATACAACGAGCTCAGTTTGGGGAGAATGAGTCTTCCCTCCAGAAGGGTAGGTAGCTTAGTTATTCTGTCAAACTTATGCTAAAATTAAGGCTGTGAAGGCTCTCAGTGGCAGAATAAATGGCAGAAGTGGCTTAGTCTCAGCCAGCCCGTGTTCTTTCTAGAACTGCTCCAGTTCTGGCAGGTGTCCTCAGAGCCAGGTGTCCGCTGAACATTGTGGCCAGTTTACTGAGCCAGCGAGTTGTCAGGATAGGTGAAGGCTTCAGAAGAAAGCATAAATACCTCTCCAGCGGGCACCACACTGATCACGATTCACAGGGCAGGGATGTCTTCATCTTGACTCGCCGACTGAGCTTTCCATCACAACTCGTTGCCTCGGTGCCCCTGACACAGCGGGTCTTGGCTCCTTCTTCTGCTGCAGGTCTGGATCCTGCTGGGCCCATGTTTGAAGGAGTGGACATCCACAAGAGGCTGTCCCCTGACGATGCGGACTTCGTGGATGTCCTGCACACCTACACGCGCTCCTTTGGCTTGAGTATTGGGATTCAGATGCCTGTGGGTCACATTGACATCTACCCCAACGGGGGTGACTTCCAGCCGGGCTGTGGACTCAATGATGTCTTGGGGTCAATTGCATATGGAAGTGAGTTCCTTCTCATTTGTTTTGACTCTCTTATCACATCTCCTCCTAAATCAGCCAGAGCTGTTAGTACTCCCTACAACATCCATTTCACTATTCCCACTTCCCCACCACAGTGGCCGTCCAGCACTGTTCATCCTACAGCGCATCACCCTGCAAGCGTATTGACAGCCTTCCCATGGTCCTTGCTCTGCCTTCTTACGCTTTAAGGTCATAGTTATTATTGATCAGTTTTGTTTTATAACAAAAGAAATACATGTTCCTTGGGGGAAAAACCAAGCATTGTAGAATTGCACAGAGCAAAACGTAAAAATACCCCTCACCTCCCACTCCTGCTTTCACTCTCCACAGGTAGCCAATGTAAGCAATTGTGTGTGTATCCTTCCAGTCTTTTTGTTTTGCACATTTGTGTGTGTGTGTGTGTGTGATATTTTTAAAAGTCACATTATTCTGCAACTTTGCTTTTTCAGCCCTAATATAGATTATGGATATTCTTAGACATCAGAGCACACAGATCTACTTACCTTATTCTTTTTATTGTTCTCTTTTCGGGGGGGATAATTAGTTTTATTTATTTATTTTAATAGAGGCACTGGGGATTGAACCCACGACCTCATGCATTCTAAGCACGCAATCTACCACTGAACTCTACCCTCCCCCTTATTCTTTTTAAAGGCTGTATAATATTCTTTAGCATGGATGCACTATAATTTAATTTTTTATGACATTTTAAAGAAGTATAATCAAGATGCTTTCTCCATTCACTTATCATTTATCTTCCTGAATGCCTAAGCCTTTTCCCAGCTGACTTGGGCCAAACTGAATTTTTGCTGCTGAAACTGATGGGCTGGGTTTCTCCTTTGTTCACTGCCTTGCATCTGACAGCATCTCTAAGTCTTGGCCCTGGCTGGCTGTCTCCACTCTGATGCTCTGCTCTTTGGATGTCCCACTCTGTCACTCAGTCTTAAGTTGCCCTCTCCCAATATGATAATATCCAAATAGACCCTGCAGGGCATGGGGGTCCTTGCAAGAGGAGTTCAGCCCCGCCTCAGGGGGAATCAGATGATGGCATTTCTTAAGGTTGGTGGTGTAAGTGGGAAAGGGGTACAGGTGGCTTTGACAAATTTTCCTTAAGTTGCCAGGATTTACTGAAACTATTGGCTTTAGCCTCTGGTTATAAGGCATAATGATGTACTATGGACCAGAAAAATCCAAATTATAGCCCTAACTTTGCAAACAACTGACTGCATGACCCTGAGCAAATTACTTCACCTCTAAGGGCATTAGGGTCATAATCTATAATTGAAAGAATTAGACTAGAATGAGGTTGGCAAACATTTTCTTAAAAAGACAGCTAGTAAATAATTTTAGGCTTTGAAGGCCATATGGCCTCTGTTTCAACACCTCCATTCTGTTGCCATAACGTGGAGGCAGCCAGAGACAATAGGTATACGAAAGAGCGTGGCTATGGTCTCATAAAACTTTACGACAAGGGGTCCGGCCTGCAAGTCCTAGTTTGCTGAGCCCTGGACTAGATGATGTTTAGCATCTGATCCATTTCCAGCATTTTGTGACCACACAACTCTATCAGGGCACAGTGGCTTCTGCTGCACAACTGGTCTCCATCACCCTGTTTAAGTGCTTGTCCTGTGTTCGTTCTTGCTCTTTATTGCTTTGTATGACTCAGAGCTGTCTTCCTACCTGGAGGGCAAGCAGTTGAGTGGCAGGACTGGCCTTCAGTCCTACTGAGAGCACATCACTGGGCAAGGGTTAAGAATTGCACAAACAAGCGTACGAACAGCGACATGCAATGCAGTTCTCACCGACGAGGTGTTCGGTACTTACTGACCGAGGGGGCCAATCCCACAGGAGCAGCTCGTGCTGACGGTCTCCGTCTCTCCCTCCCCCAGCAATCGCAGAGGGGGTGAAGTGTGAGCACGAGCGGGCCGTGTACCTCTTTGTCGACTCCCTGGTGAACCAGGACAAGCCGAGCTTCGCGTTCCAGTGCACGGACTCCAACCGCTTCAAAAAGGGCATCTGTCTCAGTTGCCGGAAGAACCGTTGTAATAGCATTGGCTACAACGCCAAGAAAACGAGGAACAAGAGGAACAGCAAAATGTACCTAAAAACCCGGGCGGGCATGCCTTTCAGAGGTAACCTCGGTCCCCATCCACGTCGCCCTGGGGGAGGAGCTTTATTTTTTTTCCTCCTTCTAAATACCACGTTGTAGAACAGGACACATTCCAGCAGTTAATTTAAGTCATTGCAAATCTGGTTATGTTGTGCATGCCCTAGTAAAGTTAATCTTCAAAAAATTAACAATGGGGACTTCTTTTGTGGTGGGAAGCATCACTCTAGGATCACGATATCAGTATCTTAAATTTCTATCTTGCATTTAGCTTTTCAAAGCTGTTCCATATTTGTTTTCTCACTTGATTGTCAACATAGTTTGAGGTAGGACCAACAAGAGATCAAAATGATGCCTTGCATTTTTATAACGTGTTATAAAACCAGAAGGTTTTGTGGGTATTATGGATGTTATTTTACACATGAGGAGGTTGGGGCTCAAGAGGTTAATACCTTGGTTTTTAATTCAAAGTCACACAGCTGGAAAGTATCTAGGTCAGAATCCCCCAAAGGTTCCCCTAAACCCCAAGTTTAGGGCTCCTTCTTCTGCACTGCAGTGACCTCTCAGACCATCAAGCAGAACGAGATCAGAGGGAGGTAGAGGCTGGGCTAGACCCAGAGGATGTCAGTCCCTAAAAACTCACTGTGCTGGGTGACTCAGTTTGGGTCAGGGTGCCCTATGATGACAAGCCAGGCTCACACATGTCTTTATTCTGCTGTCTCTGCAGTTTATCATTATCAGATGAAAATCCACGTCTTCAGCTATAAGAACGCGGGAGAAATCGAACCCACCTTTTATGTCACCCTTTACGGCACCAATGCAGACTCCCAGAGTCTGCCTTTGGAAATGTAAGTCATGTGTTTCCTTTGCTGGGTCCAGGACAGAGCACAAGTTGGTTTGAGAAGGAGAGAGAGCGCAGTCGCGGGCGGACAAGTGCAGGAGAGTGTAGTCTGGGAGGAGATGCGTGGTTCCTCTCTTCTTCTTTATATCCTCTGCTGAGCCCTTGATTCAGAATGTTTCTGGGAGGGAGCTCCTGGGATGAATCAGAAGCATGAGAATTTGCTGTTTCATCTCAGACAATGCCTGATTCCTGAGGCTTTAGGAAATTTGGAACTTAATAAACGTCATCCCTGGCCCGTTTTTAGTTCTCTGTGGGAGGGGCACATAGCAATGTGTACACAGCCACTGAGCACTTACAAGGTGCAAAGCACCACGCTGAGTAATGCTGAG
The DNA here is from genome assembly GCF_009834535.1 of Camelus ferus. Classification (NCBI taxonomy): domain Eukaryota; kingdom Metazoa; phylum Chordata; class Mammalia; order Artiodactyla; family Camelidae; genus Camelus; species Camelus ferus. The sequence continues at coordinate 15,747,175 of NC_045725.1, forward strand.
ATTGCAAAGTAATGTCATCAGAGGACTCGCTTTCAAGGCTCGGGGCCGACTGGGGGGACCAGGCTTGTATGCCCACATAGTTGTGCACACAAATGGGGTGAGGCAGCCTCCCCCAAGTGCCAAGTGAAAGGGATAGGCAGAAGGGGCTGGGAGCTCTGAGGGAGAAGGATGCCTGTGGGCTGAGAGCAAGAGGACATTCTTGAGTGAAAACGTGTCTTCTTTGTGCTTTCTCATGTCTGTCCTTTCCTGGTCCTATTCCCCCCTAGGAAGTAGCCTAAATGGGGAGATGCTCCTGTCTCCCCCAGGAAGGGTTTTGATAAGAAGCTGGGGTGCCATGGGCAAGGTCTGCATGAAGCAGAGCTGCGCTCCCACCTGGTCCTGCTAGTGGGACGCGGCAGGCATGGGGGGGACCTCCTTCTCATTTCTCTCACCTGCTGGGGGCAAGTGCTGCTATCGTGTCACCCCAAGTGGTGCTGCAGTTTTCCAGGTGGCTGGGGACTGACACCAGCTTTTTCCTCCCTTTACAGAGTGGAGCAGATCGGGCTGAATGCCACCAACACCTTCCTTGTCTACACTGAGGAGGACCTGGGAGACCTCCTGAAGATCAAACTCACTTGGGAGGGGACATTTCAGTCCTGGTACAGCCTGTGGAAGGAGCTTCGCAGCTACCTGACTCAACCCCGCAACTCTGAGCGGGAGCTGAATGTCAGGCGCATCCGGGTCAAGTCTGGGGAAACCCAGCGGAAGTAAGTGCCCCACGACCCTTTTCCTGTCCCGTGTCAATGGTCAGCAGAAGGCGTGTGCTCGGCAGCATCCTTTCCTTTGCTTAGCACGCACCTTCCAGCCTTCTGTATCTAGAGCATTTGGCAAAACCTCAAACCCCGTGCAGAGAAAAGTGATTTCCAGATCAAGGCCTCTTGTCAACTGTTGTGCAGCTTGTGCCCTGATCACAGGCCCTCAGCTGAAAGGGGTGGGCCAGCGAGGGCTCGAATCCAGCCCTTGTCCCGTTTGCCAAGCCCTGTGTCAGCCTGGAGGAGTGGAGCTTCTCCTGGACAGTGCTCTTTAGGAGTGCTGCTTGTTAATCTGCTCGCTCTGGGGTCCATGCAACCAAAAGTCTTTGCTTACTCCCTTTCAGAACAAACCAGGCTATCAAGTCTAGGGAGCCTGCACAAATGAGGTCTGCAGGGGGGACCTGGTTTCCCTTGCATCCAATTTTCGGAGCATTAAACCTGTCCTTGGGAGGCTCCGACTCAAGGACATGGGTGGGGTCCTAATGTCAAGTAACTGAGATTCCTCAGTGCCATGCCAGCTGGCATTTTCCCCATGTCTGCTGACTAAGCCTTGCACAAAAAATCCACACCTTTGTTTACCAGCCCCTAAAACCGTGCCTTGGCTCTCTGAGCAGTTTCTGTCTACGTGGAAGCCAGGGAAACCTGGGAGACCTCTGTCTAGCAAGGAGGTTTTCTTGGCCAAGTCCTTCCGCAGACCTCTGGGAGGTCACTGCCATGTTGGGACGGCGGGAAGCAGCCTCCATCCCCTGTGCATGTCCTCCGGTGTTTTCTCCATGGCAGGTCTTCACGTGTCCCGTGTCCATCCATCACCTATGGTGTAGCTGGCCAAGAGGAGAGTGGAGGCCTGGGTCCCTTGTCTGAGTGACTCTGGTCTAGAAACCTGTGAACTGGGGCAGGGAGCAGGGTTGCGGGGGGTGGTGTGCCAGCGGGGGGGGGGGTAGCTGTTAGTACCCAGGCTGTGGTCTGGATAATTGTGTGTCTTCTCCCTTCCCTTGGCACTTGTAAGTGCAGCCTGAACCTATGTGTGGTAGCAGAAAGATGATCTTTTTTTTCTTTTTTTAAGAAAGATGATCATTTTTATAAAACATTTCAAATTTTATAAACCACCGAGACTTAATACATGTAAACCATTTTTCATATTGGTTTCAGATACAAGATTTTAAAAAGGAAAACATTGGAAAGAGAGTTGAAGCCCCTTTGTGGCCCTCCCCCATCTGATTCCTCCCCCTCCAAACCAAATGCACTAATCTTCCGACATTAACTATTGTTGGTGTGTTTCCCTCCTTCATGGTATTTATGCCTTCATTACTTCTGTTTGTATCTATAAACAACCTATAGAATTGTTTTGGTTGCTTCTGAAATTTACATGAGTGGACCTATCCCTTTAAAAGTTGCTTTTCTCCATTCAACACTGTTTGTAAGGTTTATCCAATACGTATAGATCTTGTCTGTTCTCCTTTAACTCCTACATGTAAACCGCCATCGTGCAAGCAATAGTTTCGCCATTGTTCTGCTGAACCTTTGAGTCGTTGCTGCTTTTTTGCAGTCATAGACAGTGCTGAGACGAACAGCCTGGGACATCTGACTTGTGTGCGTGTGTGAGGGCTTCTTTGGGGTGTGTTGAATAACTGGGCTATAGTATATGTATTCTCCAGCTGGACCGGATATTACTAAATCCCTCTCCAAAGTGGTTGGACCAATTTTCAGTCTTAGCCACAGAGTAAGAGCTCCCTCTCCCCTTCCTCCTCACCTACATTTGGTGCACACTCTGGCCTTTCCATTGGGTGTGAATTGGTCCCCTACTGTTCTCATTTGTATTTCCTGATTATGAGTGTGGTGGGTGTTTATGGGCTGTCTGGGCTCCTGATAAAGCTTCTGAAAGCTGTTCTGAATGTGGCTTTTGTCCTGCTGGTAAGCATCAGGGTCAGGCATCCCACACGTCTACCGGTCACAGGATCATGCTGACCACACACCACCGAAGCTGGGGCAGCGCTCAGGGTTTGGCTCTAAGTTATAGTTGAAATGGTTATCGGCCCACTGATTCTTCCTGTGATCTTGGTTGTCTGTTTCTTGAATCTTTGATGTTGACTCACAGCTGAGTTCCAGTGACACTTGTCAGTGAATATTTCTGAACACTGTGCTGGAAGCACCTGGAGTTCCTCCATTCAAGGAGCTTACAGTCCACGGGAATCCACACGCTATTCAGGGCGGGATATAATGTGTTGGAATAGGACACAACCTTCGTAATGAACTCTGTGCCATAAGAAGTAATGGAAATGACAAAAGCAACGTTTATACAGGGATGTGCCTATTTATTAAATTGGGAGGTCAAGGGAGGGTTAGATTAGTAAGGTCTTGGACAATCGGGACACCCTCCAGAGAGGTTGTGCCTTGAAAGCAGCCAGCCTTTTGGGTAGGCAGAGGGGAGAAGGGGGAGGGGTGGGATTAAAGGCTGTATGAGCTGAATCGTGGGAGACGGCAAAGTGAGACACAGTTTAGAGTGCTCGTAGCAGCAGCAGAGTTCTGAAGCTTCTTGAGTCAGGATTGGCATGATGAAAACTTCCCTTTTCTCCTTGCTCCATCCACCCCAGATCCTGAAGGCACCGTCTGGCTGATGCGGGGTACAGCCATGTGCACCCCGCCCCTGGACTTTTGGCTTCACTGGTGGTTTCTTTTTCCTCCTAGATTGACTTTTTGCGTAGAAGATCTTGAGAGCACCCGCATAGCCCCTGGCCAAGAGCTCTGGTTTCACAAGTGTCGGGATGGCTGGGGAATGAAAAACGAAACCAGGTAACCGGGACCTTCTCAGAGGTTCAAGCAGTGCATGTTGACGGGTCCCCTAGTGTACACTGGACATGAGTCTGGGCACTCGGGACATAGCGATGAACAAAACAGACCAAAGTCCCTTCCTTTATGAAGCTGATCTTCTGCTGGAAGGAGACAGACAAATCAGTGGGATAGACAGGGTGGTGGAGGGTGTGAGTGTCCCTTTGCCTCTTGTTCTACCTCACCCTGTAAGGGTCACAGCCATGGTCCTGCTGGAATGAGGTCTTTCCAGGACTAAGTCCCCAGAGTTGGCACCCACGTCCCCATCTTAGATTGAACTTCTGCGTAGTGGCCAGGGCTGAGGGAAGTTCCTGGGGCTTCCTTCTGGGCACTAGGCTGGACTGGAGAGTTGGGTGGGAGGTAAGGGAGAAGCACAGATGAAGTCCTCTTTTAAGGTTTTCTGGAACCCAGGCTGGTGTGGGTGGATATTTGTGGGCAACTATCCCCCTTTCTGAGAAGCAGGAGTGCTCGTGTGTGTGGCTCTGTATGCCACCAAGGGGTCATCTTGCTTCAGTGTCCCCATTGCTCCATGCTGGGGTCTCACTATTTCAGAATTGGGGAAGGCTGATCTCATGGTATAAGGCAATGGGTACATCCAAAAGGGGAATCTGTCACATACCCTCTGAGCCTAAATGCCTGCTGTGGAGGAGGGCGATGGCCCCCCACGAGCCTCCACCCTTTGCCCCATCCAAGGTACTAGATAATAATCCTGCTGCCATGCACTGAGCACTTAGTGTGTACCCACCGGCATTCAGTGCCCCCCACACATCATCTCATTTGCTTTTATCATCAGGCCCAATATGCTGGTATCATTGAGCTTGTGAACAGTTAGGGAACCCCAGGCTCAGGGAGGTTGAGTCACTTTTCCCCAGTCCCCCGATGGGTGATGGCAGAGTGAGGATTTGAAGCAGGTTGGTTTACCCTGAAGCCCGTGCTCTTTCTTGAGCATGGAGGTACCACTTGCTCAGAGAAGTCTCCTCTCCTTCATGTGGGTATCAATTATCAAGCAGCTGCACCCATGCTGGGGTCCCCTGTGATTAACTGTCTGCCAACCCTGAGGACCAGGCTACATCCCAGCTGCTCTGTCTCCTGTTCAGGAACATCAATGTGACCACAAACTCCGTGATCACAGGACTTGTGGGATTCTGAAAACTGCCCATCTAATTAAGTGACTCAGTCTAGTGTAGGCTTATATGATTTTCTACTATGATAATAATTCTAATTCTTTACGTTTGTATTCAAATTTATACCTTTCCAAATGCTGCCATATGTATTAATTTCATTGATCCTCAGAACAGCCATGAAGATTGCAAGAAGGGTTGCTATTCTTATCCTTATTCTTTTTTTTTTTTTAACATTTTTTATTGAGTTATAGTCAGTTTACAATGTTGTGTCAAATTCCAGAGTAGAGCACAATTTTTCAGTTATACATGAACATGCATATATTCATTGTCACTTTTTTTTTCGCTGTGAGCTACCACAAGATCTTGTGTATATGTCCCTGTGCTTATCCTTATTCTTATATATTTCTTTGCTGCTCCAGAACTTCTTAACAGTTGAGAATGCTGTAACTGCCTCATAATACCTCTTTGAGAAAACAAGTTATCCTTTCCTTTACCCTTAAAGGAGCAGAAAATAATGGGAACCCAAGTCATAAATTAACACCTAGTCACATGTTAGCCCTTGAGTACTCTCTCTGCTGACATGGATACTGTTCACCTGTTCACTGAGAAGGAGACTGAAGTTCTGAGAGGTCCCATGGCACATCAGTGTAGCTGAGACTAGAATCAAGATCTCTTGACTCTGCCTTGCCCTCTTCCTGCCACACTGCAGGGTCTCTTGTATTTCAGATCAAAGCAGCAAGGCATTGATGGTTCTCTCTGCAGTTGTGTGTGTGCATGTGCCTGTGTGTGCGTGTGCCTGCTGTGGGTCAGTGTTGTGCAAAATCTGCAAATGCCAGCATTGAGGTATATGGAACTAGGAACCCCGAGTGGGCTCCAGTGTGGTGTTTCTCAAAGTGAATCTGTGGCTTGATGGGGAAGCAGGAGGAAGGAACACTCAGGACCTTCTCCATTTGTTCTGAAAGGGAAGCAATAAAAGAGTGTGATGAGGTATGTAAGAAAGCTTGGTCTTGAGGTAAACAGAGCTGCGTGTTTGCTATGCCAGCTAATGAATCACACTTCCACGTGGTTCCTTTCAGTCCAACCGTGGAGCATTCCTGAGGGTGCCAGCAAGGGCCCCCGCCTTCCAAACACATGGAGGAACGTTACTGCTGAGGACCCACCTGCTGGAAGGACCCCTCTTGACGCTGGAGCCCTGGGAAGAGCCTGCTTGCTGGGCCCAGCACCTGGCCTCCTGTGATGGCTGGGACTTCTCGCTGGAGCAGACCACGCACTGCTGTTCCTGCTGTTCCTGCTGCTGCTCTAGAATAGCGCTAACTCCAGATCTGTGTGCAAACAGCCGAATGCCAGGCCTCTGTGCACCTCGGGCTGGTTTCTCAGTGACCAGAGGAGCCTGTGCTTCACCTGACAAGGAACCCTGGCCCTGGAGTGGCTCTGTGTGGGAGGCTGTCGGCTGTCTGACCTGACTTGAGTTGTCGTGAGGGGTCTTTCTGCTGGAAGCTGACTCGTGTCAGGATGGCAGACCTGGGACTTATTCACCCGGGACGGGAGAGTAGGTCTGAGGAGGCCCTTGCTGGTGTTGGGGTTCAATTGGATAACCGGCTAAATGTACTGTTTACCTTTTAGACATTCCGTCCTGTTCCCCAACTCACTCTCTGAAGCACACATCATTGGGTTTCTTATTTTCCCATTGCTCCCTTTTTAATTGGACAGATGTTTATTAAGCACTTAAACTTAATTAGCACGTGGCCATAGACACATTAGTAAGTCGCTGCAGACCACTTCCTCATTTGAAACCCAAGGGGATTAAGATGTCTAAACTCCCTTCGAGTTGAGATGATCCATGAACATGCATGTGATCAAAGGCACGCGGGGCACTGGGAAGGCTACAGGATATAAGAGTTGAAGACCCTGAGGGTTAAGTGATTTCGACCTATTTCTTCTTAGTTAACATGCATCCCCTTTAAGCGTGACATCTTTGATCACCAGCAGAGTGGTAAGCAGAGTAGCAGATGTGCTGGGGCCAGAATGGTGACCAATGGCCAAATGTGATTGCTTCAGAGCAAAACCTCTTCCGTGTAGGAAGTTGGAAGATATTACGTAGGTTATACATAGCTGTTTATACAGAAACCAGCACCTGTCATACACAGCTGGTGCCAAGATTTAATTAATGCAGTGTTTTTTTTCCTCCTTGAAATACCTTGCTCTCATATGAGTACCTTTTCTGAGTTGAGCATTGTCAAAAAGCCTCCAATTCTAGATCTCGATTTGAATTGATATACATGATATCTGAGGAACCCTTTTATAATTTTCTAAAGATTTGAACATGCATCACTTAATTAGAGACTCACAACAGGGGGTGAGAAGGGCAGTTACTATTATCTCTGTTTTACAAAAACCCAGGCTTAGTGAGGTTTGGCCACATGCCTAGAACTATATACCAAGTTGATGGTGGAGCCAGGTAAGGACCCAGACCTCCTGGAGGCAATGCCCATGGTATGGTTATCTCTGCGACCTCCTGGAGGCAATGCCCATGGTATGGTAATCTATGCAACTCCATCAAGACTTCTACATCGTTTCCCACCAATATGCCCCAGATATGACAAACCAGGACTCTTTTTCAGAGCCATCCAGAAAACCCTAAACCCTTTTATTGATATGTAACCAGGAGAACGAGAGTGCCAAGTGGTTTGGATTTTTATGGATGAGGTTAATTTGGAAGGAGATGGGATGCCAGGTGGTGGTGGTGAAGAGCAATTTTCTCTGTGCTTAGATTTTTAAAGGGCATTGTTTTAATCTGTATTGTGCCAAAGTTGTATCTTTGTTCAGTGCCAAACCTCTGAAGACATGACCAGTCAAATACCTTAATTCAAGGTATTTTTTCTCAATCCAACGGGGTGCTTTTTCTGTTGCTTCTGTGATTTCTAGCCAAAGTAGAGTTTGTTATTGACTGTGCATCCTGGTTACTTTCTGCTTCTGCTTTTAGTAGCAGAAGCCTTGGGAATCAAATCCCCAGTGGGTCCTGTATTTATACATTTGGCTTGAAGCCTTATTTGTACATAATGATGCTTTTTTTTTTTAATGCTTACAATACTATTTATTTCTCAAGTGTATATAATGTATAAAAACAAATATATGGTTAGTTTTTACTTTATGATTAACCCATTTCAAGATTAAAAATTGTTAATAGTGAAATAATAAAAATCTACAAAATTCTTAGTGGTCTGGCAACTCAATTCTTTCTGGGGGGGGGTAATTAGGTTCACTTATTATTTATATACCTTTAGAGGTGGTGCTGGGGATTGAACCCAGGATCTTAAGTATGCTAAGCATGTGCTCTACTACTTGAGCTATACCCTCGCCTCCCAACTCAGTTCTTAAAATTTGAAAGAATTATGACTGCTTGGGGTTTAACAAAGTTAAATTAATGTAGGATGTATTCTCTACTTGGTACTAACTGTTGGTAGGAAGTGGACAACAACTCTTTTCACTAAAGAACAAGAGAAAAATTATTTGGGTTGCAGTGGAAATGCTTGAAGGTGGATGTTAGGAAGAAATGGGGATGGCAGCTAGACATTGGGGGACGCTGGTGAGGATATATGTTTGGTCTCGTGGGATCTAGACAACGGTGACTTAAACCAGCTAGAAGGTGAATTCTCTATTGTGTTGAAGTCCCAGTAGGTATTGAGGTTCTGTTCCATAAAGCCAAGAGGGGTTCAGGCTCTTATTTTGCTGTGCCATTCATAGGATGTCCCCCTTATCCCCACAGTTGAAAGTGTCCCCATCAGGGCCTCTTTCAGCTTGTGGGAAGGTGGAAAGGGAAAGGAGGACATGTCCTCTTTTAAGAGAATGATCGAGAAGTTGCCCACACACTACTGGCCAGAAATCAGTCAGATGATCACACCAGAGGCTGAAAAATACTGTTTTTACTTGGGGTGCCCAGGGGCCCAGCTGAAAATGCAATTACTACTTACAAAAAGTGAAATTGCATAATGCCATCTGTCCATCAGGAATTCATTTTTTATTCCCTTTAGGTCATCCTTTAAATCATTCCATCTTGTAGTCAGATTTTAGTAATCTTAAACTGATCTACCACTATGAAGTTTGATGAATTACATAAATTTGACTTTCTTTCTAGTCTTAAATGTTAAAATGTTTTAAAATGAGAAGAAATCTCTCTGCAAGGGGCCTTCATGATGGTGGAAAGTGGCTGCTCTTCCTTTCCACCCAAGACATTCTGAAATATCAGGCTTAATCATGGGAGTAGGGGAGGGACTGTGTTAGAGAGTAAGAAATACGTTCTGTGTGTGTGTGTGTGTGTGTGTGTGTGCGCGCGCACGTGTGTGTGTGTGTGTTAAAAGGAACTTTACTGGGTGTTGGGCGTTCAGACGAGGTCCATGAGGATGTTGTCCACCATGATGCTAGGCTGCAGGCCCTGCTAGGGGACCCAGCCTGGGGACCTCCCCCTCAGCAGCATCTGACCTGGCAGTGGAGCCCTCAGTGGGAGCTGGGCAGGCCAGGCAGGGCTGGGTGGGTGGTGGGTGCAGGAGGGGAGGCCCCAGCTGAGAATGCCCCAGGCCCTGGTGTGGTGGTGGCATTAGTGCAGGGGCCCCTGATGGCTGGAGGTGGTGGAGGGAGGCCTCGGGGGACACCCCAGTCTGGAACGGTGGTGGTTTAAGGAGGAAGCTCCACAGCTGGGTTTTGTGGCCGAAGGATGAGTCTGGGAGGGGGTTGCCCAGTGGCCACTCCAGGAGGGCTTTGTGGGGCACCTGCGGGGTAGGGGGGGCTGGGAGGCACCCTGGGGCTGGGGCTGCCCCGCAGCCGCTGAGGCCCCTGTAGTATTTTTAGGCCAGGGCTGCGGCGGTCAGAGCAGTTCTGTGAGGGTCTTGCGTGGACCTCCAGAATGAGGCCCAGCCCTGGGGGCGCCTGCTGTGCCCCTAATCTGCGCTGCTGCTGGACTTGCTTGTGGTGGGTGATGACCGGCCGGATGCCGCTGACGAAGCTGCGCTGGTCGTAGGAGATGAGTCGCCTGGAGATCTTCTTGGACGAGTTCAGGAGCATGAGCACGCGCGCCTCGCAGAGGGCCGTGCGGCGGAAGTGCACGCAGCCCGCGGAGCCGATGCCCAAGAGGCGGTAGAGGCCTTTGAGGAAGTCCAGGTCCTTGATGAAGCGGAGCTGGACCATCCCTGATTTCCAGAACAAAGGGCCCAGGGTGGTCCGCAACTGCTGGGGGATGAGCCGCACGATCAGCGCCTGCGGCCACTGCCCGGCTTTCAGGTTCTCGCGATACTTCATGTAGCCCCCCCCCCCCCCCCCACACAAGGCAGGGGCGCGTCAGCTTGGTGTCGGCGTCCACGGAGGCAGGTTTGGGCTTCTCCTGCCACCTGAGGAACCCTCTCCAGGCCAGGAGTGTTCTTGAGACTGACTAATGACCTCCGAGAGCCTGAGCCCGGAGCTGGGCCGGAGAAGGGCCGCTCACGCCGCCTGGGGCCATGGTGCCCGCCAAGGACGTGCCCCAGGCTGCGCAGGGGGCGCCGGGCCCGGCCCAGCGGCCACAGTGGAGACCAGGCTGGGCTGGGAAGCGGGAGGCGGCCTGGGGGCGCCAGGGACCCTTGGGGGCAGCGGGAAGCCTGGGCCAGGCTGTAAGGGGCCCACTCCTGGAGCGGCTTGCTGAAGAGAGTTGAAGGGCGAGAAGCGAGGGCTCAGCCCAGCCTTCTGGTTCTTGGCAGCCTCTGCTGCGTTCTGCGCTGCCGCCTGAGCTGCACTCAGGTTCCCGAGGACCTGGTACTACTGCTGAGGGACTGGTGGGGCGAGGCAGAGGCTGCTGGGGGGCTGCCGAGAGTGTAGCCCCCGAGAGTGGAGCTGGAGGCAGGGCACAGGCTACTTTGGCTGGAGGGGGCCTGGGGCCGAGCCACCCGCAACGGACAGCACAAGCCCCCGCACCAGCACCATGTGCATCGGGTCCTGGCTCACGTCTGCTGGCGGCTGGAGTGGCTCCAGCATGGCCGGAGGAAGCGCCTTCTCCAACAGAAGCTGCAGGGCAGGCAGCTTCTGGGGACACACGATGGAGACGTAGATTCCTGGCTCCCTAGTCTTCTGCACAAGGCTCTCAGACGTGCACCCGGAGTACTTGGTGCTCTCGACAGTAGGCGGCAGCAGGTCCGGCGCGAGTTACAAGATAAGGAGGCCGACTCGGTGTGTCTGGTCGTTGTGCTCGCGCGTCTTCTTGAAACTGCCTGCAAGGCCCTGCTGAGACCTTTGGCGTGAGGCTGCAGCCTTCGCCACCCCACCCATGAACTTCATGCCATCTAGCTAGGTGAAAAACTCAGGCGCTGCTGGTGGGAGCACGACATTGGATGTGGGACTTGGGAGCGCTGTCCGCCGTGTTGAACACCACCAGGCTGTACTAGGCCCCGCATAGTCTCCCCTGAAGCCCGTCTCGGCAGGAGGATCACCATTAAAATACTCGACGGCCGGGAGCAGGTAGTGCTTGTGGAGGCCCTCGAAGCAGGTCCCCAGGTTGGCCTTGCCCTTTATCACAAACACCACGTCAGCTGCGAGGCCCCCTGCGCAGGCCGGCCCTCGGACCCGGGGACAATGCTTCACGCTGCAGATGCTGCAGCCGCGGGCAGAAATACGTTCTTAAGCTAATTCAGGTGACAGAGGAAAGGACTGAAACCTTCCCTCTGGCAGACTAAAGGAACTTTTGAAATTGCCCAGAGGTAGAGGTGTAGTCTTGGTGCCTCCATTTTGTCTTATCTGACTTGGGGATTCAGTTGCTGTTCCTCCCTCCACTAATTAGTCAGAGAACTTCCATGGAACCTCCTTTGACCCTGCAAACGACCTGAAGCACTGAACTCCTTGGAAGGATGGATGCCAAGTAGGTACCAGAACAACCATTGTTACCAAAGGTGATTTTCTTAGTTTTCACCTCTGTGTTCAGAGCTGCCCCGGGCCCTCAGCCATGTTAGTTCTAGGAGGGCTGTGATTTTTATCTGGCTTATTTGCTGTTGCAGCCCTAGAATGTAGACTAGTGTCTGGAACATATTTAGGTGTTCAATAAATATGTAAATGAAAGAATAAAATTAGGTACAAGAAATCAGTTGCTTAAACAGGCAATAGGGGAATTGAGAAAAGAGAAACTAGTTTGGAGTCAGAAGTCCTGGCATGTCACTCAGTATTATGTGGGTTTTAGGCTAAATGCAATCTTTCCAAACTTCTACTCATCTGAGAAACACAGATAATACCTTTCAGGGTTGTCGTGATTATTAAATATATAGAGTAAAAATATATAGTGTTTTGTAAACATTTGAATTGGGAAAGAGCAAAGATTAAAAAAATACATTCTGTGGCTATGTGGACGTTTATATAAAATAAAAGGGGCTCTGTTAATCACTGGGCAAGGAATGGGTGGTTAGATAGATGATGCCTGGGAAACTGGGCTCATTAAAGGATAAACCTACGACTAGATCCCTATTTCACATCATTTACAAAGATTAATTCCATTTAAATGAAAGATATAAATGTAAAAGAAAAGTATAAAGCTGATAGATGTTAGAAGTATGAATTTGAAATCTGGGTAAAACCTGAGGAAATATGAAATGTCACAATCAGGACAATAAGAAATAGAAAACCTGAATAGATCAACAAATATTAAAGAAATTAAAAAGCTAATAAAAGATTCCCTTTTACCTCATACATTCAAAAAACCCCTAGTCTTAGGAGGTTTTCTTTGCTTCTTTTAAATGGTTTGGATGATTAGATTAGTCCCACACAGGATGGCCACCCTTTTGAGTAACTCAAAGTCTACTGATTAATAACTTAATCAAGGAATGACATACCATCACTTCAAAGGTTCTTGCCACACTTCGGAGGAAGGATTACACAGGGTATGTAAATCAGAGGGAGGGAATCTTAGGGACCATTTAATTTTCTGAGGGGGAGGTAATTAGGTTTCTTCATTGATTTCTGCTTGGAGGAGGTACTGGGGATTGAACCTGGGAGCTCTTGGGTGCTGATCACGTGCTGTACCACTTGAGCTATACCCTTCCCCCAGGAACTATTTTATTTTATTTTATTTTATTTTTTATTATTATTTTTTAATGGAGGTACTGGGGATTGAACCCAGGACCTTGAGCATGCTAAGCATGTGCTTTATCACTGAGCTATGTCCTCCCCCCCATTTTAGAATCTGCCTTTCTTAGTGTCCTTCCCTAGGGGTGTGGGCAAGTAAGTGTGGTGGATGCAGTCTAGGGAATACAGCACAACATGGACTAGAAGTGCTGGTCCTGATTCAACTTGGATAGACCTTGAAAACTGTCAAATGAAAAAGTAAGCAATAAAAGGATGTTTATAGGACAAAAAAAGTTATATAAATGAAAATGCATATGCTCAAAATAACACTATACATTTTATAAGAATATGTATCAAATGTGTTAAGAATAGGTGCCCAGGGTGGGAGGGAGGAAATGAAAGTTAAGATTAAGTGGAGGGTGGGGAAAAAAATAAAACGAGAGATTTGAAGATGAGAGAATGCCATAAACTGAGGCGAATGGATAATTCAACTCCCTGAAGCTGGGATACAAAAGGAAATAAATTGAAATACTTAAAATAGAAACTAAATTCTTTGACACAGCTCTTTTCCTTGCTTGTTTTCCTCTGCCAATGACTTAGAATGATTTTAGGCATAAGCAGAGCAATTCCTAATGTGCTGTACAAACTATTTCAGTGGCTTCTTTTCTCAAGCAGGTTTCCTAGAAAGGCTGTTGGATTTGTAGGGCAGGTCACACAGAGGCGGAACACAAGTGCCGTCGTTGCTAGAGGGGAATGGGACCTGCCCTGTTGGGGTGGTGAGGCAAGCAACTCTGCCTTGTCTGAAAGAATAGAGTCCTTATTAAAGTAACAATATAAATTAGCAAAATGTTATAAGAATTATAGGCAGTCTCCAATTTGTGAACATACGTTCATTTTTAAATTGAATTTTGAGAACATTCAAGCTTTCCTCTATAGGAACAATGCTATAAATCGTAGTTATATACCCGGTATTTGCTAGAACACACACACCACATAGCTGAAACAGGATAGGAGTGGAGCTCACTTGGGTTCTGAGTCTTGGGAATCAGGAGAAGGAAAAGAAGGAAGACTTCCAAGGCTGACTGTAATTAAAATGTTGAACTAAATGAAGTTCACATTTGTCACTCTGATGTTTCTTTCTTATGTCTCTTGCTTTCTTCGCTGTACATTATAATGGGAGTATTCTTCTTGTTGCAATAAAGCTTATGATCATTTTTAAATGGCTGCAGAAATTTCCATACAATGGGTAGATGATCATCCTTTGCTTAGCGGTTTCTCTATTGCTGACGATCAGGTCCACACTCCTTTTCTGCCCACTTTATTCCCCCCGGGTACCTCCTTTCCTGGCCCCTGTTACACATTCTCTAGTTACTCTGAGCACTTCCCCTCCCAGACCCCTAAAGCACTCCATTTTCCAAACTTACTTGACTTTCTGCTCTCTCAACCCAAGCTCTTGTTTATTCAGTGCAGCTGACTTCTGCAAAGATTCGTTGGAAGCTTTGAACTGAACTCAGTCATGCTTATGTATCAATGGCTAGTAGACCTCTAACCAGTCCAGAGTTATTCACATTGTTAAAAGAAGATGCTCGTTAATCCAAATTAATCTTTGCATTGAGCCAGCTGAGCAAATCAAAAGGAAAGTTTCCTGTTAGGGTAGAAAAAGATTGGATCAGGGTGATCACCTTACAAATAGGCTAATCCTGCTTGGGAATCTTTCCTCTAACCAAGTCCCCTAAGATATTGCTGGGTTTGCTGGGTTTGCACAGTTGATTTCATTCCTTTAGTCTTTTTTTTTTTTTTTTTTTTTACATTTTTTTGAGTTATAGTCATTTTACAATGTTGTGTCAAATTCCAGTGTAGAGCACAATTTTTCAGTTATACATGAACATACATATATTCATTGTCACATTTTTTTTTCACTGTGAGCTACCACAAGATCTTGCATATATTTCCCTGTGCTATACAGTGTAATCTTGTTTATCTATTCTGCATATGCCTGTCAGTATCTACAAATTTTGAAATCCCAGTCTGTCCCTTCCCACGCTCCTCCCTCTTGGCAACCACAAGTTTGTAGTCTATGTCTATGAGTCTGTTTCTGTTTTGTATTTATGTTTTTTTTTTTTTTTTTTTTTTAGATTCCACATATTAGTGATCTCATATGGTATTTTTCTTTCTCTTTCTGGCTTACTTCACTTAGAATGACATTCTCCAGGGACATCCATGTTGCTGCAAATGGCATTATGTTGTCATTTTTTATGGCTGAGTAGTATTCCACTGTATAAATATACCACATCTTCTTTATCCAGTCATCTGTCGATGGACATTTAGGCTGTTTCTGTGCCTTGGCTATTGTAAATAGTGCTGCTATGAACATTGGGGTGCAGGTGTCTTTTTGAAGTAGGGTTCCTTCTGGATACATACCCAGGAGTGGGATTACTGGGTCATATGGTAAGTCTATTCATTCCTTTACTCTTGATCCTGTAGATCCTCTAAGCAGCAGTTTTTGTTTTTCCCTCCCCTCCTCTTTAATGGTTTCCATGTGGCATTGGTTGCCATTGAGAAGGGGAGAGAGGTGTCAAAGCTGTCTTTTGTTTTTTTCCTCTTTTTTTGGTGGGGAGGGGTTGTGGTAATCAAGTTTATTATTTTTTTTATTTAATGGAGGTACTGGGGATTGAACCCAGGACCTTGTGCATGCTGTGCTCTACCATTGGGCTATATCCTCCCCCCCGTCTTTTCTAACTGAGGGTTTATTGGTAAATTGGGAATGGTCTCTCCTAAAAAAGCTTAATAAGCAAATAAAAAGAATAAGAGTAAAGCAAATACAAAGTAGAGTTCAAGTCATTTGTTTTCCTAAATGTCTGCAGTTGGCAATACGGTGTAACCTAGACTTTCCTTATATCATTTCAGTGCATGTGTGTGTTGCAGTGGGAAAGGGCTGCTGGAAGCTAGGACAGGTCTAAGCAGGCAAGGGCTTAGGTCCAGAGGTCAGCAAGGAGCAGATTTATCTGGACCAGTGCTAATTATCTCAGCCCAAAGGAATCCACATTCAAATCTGTTTATACTTTCACAGGAGGGGGGTGATCATCATCAGATGCCACAAAAACTTGAAAGCGTTGAGGCCAGGAAGAGAGGCTGGGAATATCTCCCTCGAATGGAGATGCTAAGAGCACAGATCTTTGCTTCTGCTCTGGTCATTATCCCAAGACAACTTCGGTGGGATTGTTGCGAAGCCAGAGCCTCACTGAGTCACCGGCAAGGCGTGTATTCCATCTGACTCATTTCAGTCCACTCATTTTCTTTATTCTGTCAGAGATCTCAGTCCTCCTGTGGTCCTGTGCCCTTTTTTAGGACAAACACATCTTCTTTCTGA
This sequence comes from Camelus ferus, assembly GCF_009834535.1. Taxonomy (NCBI): domain Eukaryota; kingdom Metazoa; phylum Chordata; class Mammalia; order Artiodactyla; family Camelidae; genus Camelus; species Camelus ferus. The sequence goes on from NC_045725.1 coordinate 15,763,356, forward strand.
CTTGGTTGCTCCTAACTCTTTCCACAGGTTTCTTTATTGTCTCATCAAAAAGAAACCCTCAGAAATGTGGTTTCACAAACCTGCAGCTCATTTCTGCTGTGACCCAATCACACTGCTGCCATCTCTCCCTCCTCCAAGGCAGACCTCTTCATCCATACATCTCCTTCTCCTCCTTGCCTTCCTCGCCCTCCTCCTCTTCTTCATTAAACGGTTTTACACACTGAGGTTTAATGGACACACAATACACAGCACCTATGTAAATCATGTAATTTGATGTTTTGGTATGTGAAGTCATCAGTGAAACTGTGACCTCGTCACCACAGTTAAGATAGTGAACATGACGATCACCTCCAAAGATTTCCTTATACCCCTTGATAATCTTTCCCACTGCCCTCTCTTCAGCCAATCACTAATCTGCTTCCTGTCACTGCAGGTTAGTTTTATAAGGGGAATGAATGTAGAGTATGCTCTCTTTTGTTTGCCTTCCCTCACACGGCATAATTATTTTGAGATTCATCCATGTTTCTGCGTGCATACTGGTCTTTGTAAGGACGTGGCTTTTTTTCTTGGGTTCATGTCTAGGAGTGAAATGGCTGCATCATGTGGTGGATGCATGTTCAGCTTTTTAAGAAACTGGCAAATTGTTTTCCAAGGAAGTTGTAACATTGTTGCATTCTCAGCAGCAATGTGTGAGAATTCCAGTTGTCCACATCCTTGTCATCACTTGTTATGGTCAGTCTTGTTTTTCAGTCGTTCTAAAAGGTATGAGATGGTATCTCATGGTGTTTTAATTTGCATTGACTTAATGACTAATGATGTTGAGCATCTTTTCATGTAGTTGTTTGCCATTCATATGTCTTCTTTGAGGAAATATCTGTTCAAATCTTTTCTCCATTTGGGGAGAGGTTGTTTGTTTTCTTCTTACCAGGTTTTGGGGATTATGTATTCTGGATATAAGTTATCAGGCATATGATCTGCAAATATTTTCTCCCAGTCTGTGGTTTGTCTTTTCATTCCCCTGTCTTTTGAAGAGCAGATGTTTACAGTTTTGATGAAATACAATTTATCAATTTATTTTTAATGGATGTTGCTTTTAGTATCATCTGTAAGAAATATTTACCTAACCCAAAGTTACAAAGATTTTCTCTTATGTATTCTCTGAAAGTTTTATAATTTTAGGTTTTAAGTCTATGGATGTTTTAAATTAATTTTTTGTACATAGTGTGAGGTATTGAGAGTTCTTTTTTTTTTTTTTTTAACGCAGATATTTAGTTGTTCAGGCAGTATTTGTTGAAAAGACTAGTCTTTCTCCACAGAACTGCCTTAGCATCTTTGTCAAAAATCAATTTTTTTACAATATATTTGTGGCTTTCTTTCTAGACTCTGTTTTATTGATCTAGTTTGATGTCAGTAACACTTCTCATGATTACTGTAGCTTTATGTCAAGTCTTGAAATTGAGCACTGATAGTTTTCCAATTTTGATTCATTCTAAAATTGTCTTAGCTATTCTAGGTCATTTGCATTTTCATATGAATGTCAATTTATACAAAAAGTCTGCTGAGATTTCTGTAGGGATTGTATTATATTTATAGAGCTGTTTGAGGATAATTGATTTCTTACATCAGGTTTTTCAACCCACCTTCATCAGTTCTTCATTTGAATTATAGTGCTTTTTATGTTAAGTTGGGTATTTTATAGCTTAGTTTTCTACTGACAAAATTATTTCTTCAGGGAGCTATGGCTTACTCTTTCCAAATATGTAAAACTTATTTTTGGATGAAACAATTTTAAGCAAACACAATTACTTATTTACAATGGCATTTTTATTTTTAAAGTTAAAAATTGGAACATTAAAAAATGCTAAAAGGCGGGAGGTGGTAGAGCGCATATTTAGCATACACGTCCCGGGTTCAATCCCCCGTACCGCCTCTAAAAATAAATAAATAAATAAATAAGTAAATAAACCTACTTACATCACCCCCAAAACTAATAAAATTTTTTTTAAAAAAAAAATGCCAGGATACCACTTCCGATGGTCTGTCGGATGTGTGGAGTGCCTCTCAGACGCCCCCTTCAGATCCGAGGCCCTCATCCTCTGGCTGCTGGGAGTATTGGTGGTTGACGGCTCTCATCGAGCCTCTCTGGGGATTGCCCTCAGCCGACCACGGGACTCAAGGCCACAGCCCGTCCCCAGAGGCAGTACACATCCAATGACTAGTCCATAAGGCCTGACCTCCTTGCCTAAAGACAGAACCACTCTGAAGGGCTGCAGAAGCCGCACAGCTCCTGGTGGGATCAGCCGAGGCCTCTGTGATGTCAAAGTTCAACCCCTCCCCCACCCAGTAGACGTCCTGCCCTCTAATCTCCATCTCAGACAGTCTGTCTCCCAGGGAATCCAAGTGAAGACAAACGATAATTTCCTAATCAGCTCGCAGTTAATGCAAGGGCTTAAAGGAATGGAGATAGAGACCCAGGGCCAGCCCACAGGGCCCAGAGATGAGATGTGGCAAAAACCGGAAGCCAACTATTTTGACTGTTGGCTTATGGTCAAAGTCACATCCTTCACTTAGAAGGACTTTTCCCTTTGACATGTCACCTTATGAAACCATCTTGACTTTGGGAGGAGTGGAAAGCCCCTGGCAGGCTTCTGCGTCCTTGGTGGGGCAGGGACACGGAGGGCACGCGGCAGAGAGAGAGAGAAAGAGGGACTTTCTGTACAGGCTAATTGACGCTGGCTGGAGAAGCTCACCCTCTGGGCACAGGGCATCACAGTTGGAGGGGCCGCCGGTAGGGGAGGGCTCACTTTATTAACTGTTCTCAACTCCTGTTTGATGGGCCCAGGAGTGTGAGCCGGGAAGCAGGAGGAAATAGTACCAAAAACCACTGTAAAATTAAACATTGTGATCCTCAAACATGGTTTTAGTCACTTATTGATGCTAATAAAACCTAGAGTGATCAGAACTGACAGGTGGCGACCAGGATCCTCAAGGAGGCATTTCTCCACGGCTCTTCTCTGAGACAGGAGCCAGCATTCCGCCTTCCGTTTTGACATAAATCCTTCCCTACTGTGATTCCTCTTGGAATCACCCCACATTAAAAAAAAAAGTTAGAATAGGGCCTTTAAAAACAGCCTTAGGGTGGTGGGTAGTTATGGCTCAGTAGTAGAGTGTGTGCTTAGCATGCTATGAGGTCCAGGGTTCAATCCCAGCACCTCCATTAGAAAAAAAAGTCAAAAAACCATTGGTCAGCCCATGTAAATGAGTTTCACTTTATACAGCAGATATATTTATGTAAATTTAATTATATAATCATGACTAATAAATAATTGTATTATAAAGTCATTTCACCTGTTTTCCCTCCTTCGTTTGACATTTGCAACAATCTATGGCAGAGGAGGAAACTAAAGTTGAAAGAGGTCACTGGCTGGTACTGGGCCTCTTAGTAAGTGGATGAACTTGAACTTAAACTTGGGTCCACAGACACTAACACCGGTGTTATTTCCTTCCCTTAAAAGCACTAGAAGAATTTACCTTCCAGAAGACTCCTCCATAAGTCTGTATCAGTCTGGGTGTTCATCTGTTCCGAGGTGGAGCCAGCTGCTCTCTTTGAAGGAACACAAATTTCAAGACTTTCTCATAGGAAAATGAACAATGAAGGAACCATCACCGTGGTGCCCTAGGTGAGTGGGAGATTGGCAGGCACCAAGGTTTCCACACTTGCCTAGCTGGCTTGCTGTGGGATACCAGCATTACGCACATTCCTAATGAAAGTCCTGGAGATGTTTTACCAGCAAAACTACCTTGGCAGTGGGAGGGGAGGCTCCCTGAGGAGGGGTTGGGGGGACGGGACAGGAGGTGCTGTGGAAGAGGAGCTGCAAGCGAGGCCTGCACGCGCTCCAGCTGCCACTCGGTGAGGCAGGCCCAGAGGGTTCTGGAAGGAACAGAGGACCCAGTGTGAAACCAGGCCCTTCCCAGCCCCACTTCATTTAATCCTCACTCCGCTGCAGTGAGTTTTCCTTTCTTTTATTTCAAGTGTGGAAACAGATTTTAAGAGGCTGAATTATCAAAGGTCAGAACAATTAGTGGGATATGAGCGCAGGTCTCTCTGATTCCAAATCTGTTGTGTTTAATCACTTGGTTTATATTGAGTATAGAGGTAGGCAGGATAGTGAACTGCTTTGCATACCTGCAGGCTCGTATTTAAAATATTTCTTCAACATTTACCTAGTGGAAAAGTTCAGGCTTGGTGGGGGGGTTGACAGGTGGGGGCAGCATCCAGCGTGGATACAACACCTCCTCCCTCTGTGTGAGGCAGACAGGGCAGCTCTGGGTTCACCTGAGCCCAGTGTTGGGAGGGATGTCTTCCCCACCCTAAGCAGCCCATCAGAGTATCCCTTACAAGGACGAGCAGTTCGGCCCCTGAGAGGCAGCCTTGTAAACAACGCTGCCAGGGAGATGGCAGTGCTGAAGGCCGGATCCCTGGGCACTACCCTGTTTCCCCATGTGGTCAGACCACAGACCACATCCGTGGACACTCTGGAGAAGTCTCACATTCTGTCTATTGGCTTTGTTCATCATGGCCTGTGTCTATGCTCCGTTCAGGGCTGGCAGCCTACCTGGAAATGCTGGCCCCACTGGCCAGATGGCTCCACCTGGCCCTCCTCCATCTGGCTGTATTGCTCCTGTTCTGCAGCAGGGGTACAAGCACCCCTTTCTCAGCCAGGAGAACAGGAGTCAGGGGACCTGGTGACTGTTACCTGCTTGGGTGGCTTCCTCCCAAGAGACATCGCCTGCTTTCCCTTAGATTGCCAACCGCCCCAGGAAATCAGAGGACATCCTGCATCCATCCACCTTAATCTGAAGGAAGTTTGGATTACAGGAAGACCATCCTCGAGGAAGTGTGCCCCAGGATTTGCACAAGATGATAAATAACCAAAAGCCTACTGCTTGCATTTTATTTGCTGTCTGTAAATCATCTACATATTTGATTGAGGCTGCTCTTCATGCATAGGTGAATGGGAAGTGAACTGAATATTTTTTAAAACTAACTTTATACAATAATTCAGACATTTTTCCATCAAGGAATTAGTAGTCTACCAAGATTTCAGTCCACGGTGTGGGACAAATCTTATGTGCCCAAGCCAATTTCAACATTTGGAAAAGATAAGGTGAGAATTTGTGCACAAGTGAGTATGGGTGTATGGGGATAAAAGGAGAGAAAGGAGCAAAGATGACCAGAGGTGACTGGCAAGGAAGGAAGACCCAAGAAAAGCCTGCACCCGCTATGATGTGCTCATCGGAATGCTAATAATTATTAGAGGAAAGGAGACACAGAAGATGAATGTCCTGTCCCCTTTGGTGAGACGTAAGTCAGCTAGCCATGCCAGGGAGCCTGTCCTAATCTGTGCAAAGCAGGAAGGGCTATTGCCTGGTATTTACAAGATTCATCTATGCTCTAAAGATATGCAGATTATTCCATGAGTGAGAGACTCTGGAAGAATGCTCAGCTGGTGCTGGCAGAGATTGAATTTCCTGGAGGAAGATGGATCATCCTAGCCTGCAGATGTATACATGATTTCCCAGTGCCTACTGGTGAGTTTGAACAAATTCTATGAAGACAAATCAGCGAACACTATTAAGGAGTGTCATGAAGTCTAGGGGAAGATACTGGTGCAGTGGGTCTGGCCACCACAGGGGCAGGTAGGAAGGTCTGGAACATCTGGCTGTGAATGTAACATCTGAATGATACGGTGTTATTCATCATGGTGTCAATTTTCCCTTCTTTTGTTCTGGAATAAGTCTCTCATGCATAACAAGTTGATACTCTAATAAGGATTTAATTAATGGTTTTCCAATTCCTTTGAGAAAGAGAAATTAAATTAATTAAAGCAGGAAAGTGGACAGAAAAAGCAAGTGGCTTAGCCAAGATCTCATAGCTCAGTGGCACCTAACTTGAGGTTTTTGACTCTAGTAAACGATCCAAAGGAATGTTACTGCTGCCTTCTCTCCTTGTATCAGTTTCTTTCCACCCAAAATGTTGGGGTGACCAGCAGGATTCTTGTTTTTTTCTGGTCTTTTCAGAAAGCAAGAGGCCATTTTTTTTTTGTACACAAATGTTCGTAGTAGCATTATTTGTAATAGCCAAAAAAGGAAACAATCTAAATGTCCATCAACTGAAGGATGGTTAAACAAAATATGGGGTGTCCATGCAATGGTGTATCATTCAGTCATAAAAAGGAGTCGAGTTCTGATACATGCTGCAATGTGGATGCACTTTGAAAACATTGTGCTAAGATAAAGTCGGTCCCCAAAGACCACATGTTGTTATGATTCCATCTATCTGGAATAGAATCTATTTGGAAATGTCCAAAATAGGCAAATCTATAGAAACAAAGTTGTTTGTTGGCTACCTTGGGCTGAGGAGCTTGGGGGTGGGGGGTGGTACAAGGTTTCTTTTTGAGGTGATGAAAATGTTCAGAAATTGTGTGAGTGGTTGTAAAACTGTGAATATACAAAAAAACCCGTTACATTGTACACTTTCAGTGAGTGAATTGTATATCAATTACATCTCAGTCAAATGGTTCAAAACAAGTAACGAGAGACCAGGGGTGTTGCCGATGGGAAGCCTCACTTGGTTTGCACCTCTTGGCATAGTCCTGGGACCAGAGCTGAGTGTAAGAGGTGAAGGGAGGAGCCTGGACTGGACACCTCCGAGGCTGGAGCCGGGAGGCATTCACTAACTGAATGCAAATACTGAAATTCTTGCCTCTTTGTTAATGCCCAGTCAGGGAGGGGAAAGAGAAAAGCGTTTGGCTTAAGTCTTAGGGTTTGGAGCTGGGAAGCGTTTTTGAGGGTGACTCAAAGCAATTTCAAAATTAGGCTTAAATAGAATCAGCACTGCTGTGTATTTGCAAATCTCTTAACCCTTCATCTGGGATCTCATTCGAAGTCTCAGTGCTGAGGTGTTGAGAAGGGGAGAATCTCATTTGATACTCAAGAAGGAAACCCAGAAGAGGAAACCAGTTCCCTCGAAGAAATGTTATCTCCTATTGTTGTATGTGGCATTGTAAGTTAAATGTGACGATTTCTCCAGCAGCAAAGCTCACAAGACACTGAAATGAATGGTCTCTGTGAAGAGGTGGAAACCTTTGTGTATGGGGACACATGGGAATTAGATGCAACCCATTATGAGACTGGGATGTGGATTATTTGGCCTCTGAAAAACCCGAGGTCAGTGGAAGCTGCAGTTTCACCTGTTGAAGGATCAAGTTCAAGTGTGGTCTAGTGGGATAAACACAGTCAAATGAGTCATTCCACTCAACATTTAAAAATTTTTTTTTAACTTTTTAATTTATTCTTTAAATTTTTATTATTTAAAAATTTTTATTTTTAATTTAAAATTATTATTAATTAATTGATTCAAAAATTTTATTTATTTTCTTGTTTTTTAAAAATATATTCCACTCGAGTTTTAAACCAACTCTTGTTACACCAGTATATTGTGTTATGCTGGGATAAGCCACTTGCCTCTACAAATCTGGTGCAAAATTGTGAGCAAGGGCTGGTTTTGAAAGAAATGGTGAAGCCATCTTCTGTTTTCCCCCAGCACCCTTGTATTTTAGTTCCTTAGTATCCTGGCCTGGCTCAAGAAGAGAATGGCTTAGGCTAAAACAATCTGATAAACAAATTCATATTAAAATGTATGGGACTAAGAGTTATTTAATGTGTTGCATTTTAAGAAAGGAAGTCAGTTGCCTTAAGGAACAATTTAATGAACTCATACCTCATTGCGCTAGAATTTTTTGTTTTGTTTTATTTTGTTTTAGGTTGGTGGGCCTTCTGGATGCTTCTTAATTGACATCAGCTAGACCAGTGCATCTCCAATTTGAATGTACAGGTAAACCACCTGATACTCTCATTAAACTTGACTCTAATTCAGTATGTCTGGGTGGGGCTCTCGTGAGATTCTGCGTTTCTAACAAGCGCCCTTGGGCTGCTAACATGGCCAGTGGGGACCACCTTTTGAGTAGAGGGGCCTGGACTGACCACCACCCTCCATTCAGCAGCACTAATACATGCAGGAAGGAGATGAGTTCCTCTTTCTTGGAGTCCCCTTGACAGCAGCAACTGTGTCATAGTTGCTCCATTTTCATCTCGGTTTCTACCTCTCCTCACTTTAGCACTGTGCTTGGCATAAAGAAGGCACATTTTTTTTTTTGCCTGAAGAATTCATTTTTATCTTTTATTGAAGTATAGTCAGTTTACAATGTTGTGTTAATTTCTGGGGTACAGCATAGTGATTCAGTAATACACACACACACACGTATATATATATTCCTTTTCATATCCTTTTTCAGTATAGGCTATTACAAGGCATTGAATATAGTTCCCTGTGCTATACAGTAGGAGCTTGTTGTTTGTCTGTTTTACATATAGTAGTTTGTATCTGCAAATCTCAAACCCCAGTTTTTTCCCCTACCCTTTTCCCCCCTGGTAACCATAAGTTTGTTTTCTATGTCTGTGGGACTGTTTCTGTTTTCTAAATAAGTTCGTTTGTTTAGATTCCACATATAGGTGATATCATATGGTCTTACTTTTAATGTTGGACTATGAGCAGTCAGCCCTGAAGGTGATCAGATAAAGTCATGAACTCTGAGAGTTCATGATACCTCTGCTCCTGCTTGGCCACATGGTGTAAACTGGTGCTTTTCACCCCCTACTGCAGATTAGGGGAATTTAAGACATAACCAATGCCCGGGTACACCCCAGTGCTCTGATTTAATTGAACTGTTCTGGGGCCTTTGTATGGATGGATAATTTTAGAAGCCTTCCAGGGACTTATAATTCAACAATAAAAAGACAAACCAACCAACTGAAAAATGGACAAAAGATTTGGACAGAAATTCCTCCAAAGAAGATATACAAATGGCCAATAAGTACATGAAGAGCTGTGCCAACTCATTAGTCATTAGGGAAAGGAAAATCAAGGCCACAGTGAGATAACACTTTATACCTAATAAGATGGTTAAAATAAGAAAAAAGACAGGACGTGCTGGTGAGGACATGGAGGAATCAGAACCTGGATACCCTGCTGGTGGAAATGTAAAATGGTGCAGCTGCTTTGGAAAATAGTTTGGCAGTTCCTCAAAAAGTTAAATATGGAATTGCCACATGACCCAGAAATTTCATTCCTGGGTAGTTAGTACCCCAGAGAATTGAAGACATATGTTCTCACAAAAAATTGGACATGAATGTTGATAGCAGCATTATTCATAAGAGCCCAAAAGTGGAAGCAACCCAAATGTCCATCAACTGATGAAGAGATAAATAAAATGTAGTATATACAATGGAATATTATTTAGCCATAAAAAGGAATAAAGTACTGATACACATATGGATCAACCTCAAAAACATTGTGCTAAATGAAAGAAGCTAAAGGCCACATATTGTATGGTATGGTAGTGGGTACTCCTGAGGATTTACAAGCTCTTCAGCCCAGGATGGTGGCAGAAGGAAGGGCCAGCTCAGAACTGGGCAGCTGGGCAACATTGGTTGGGGTGGGGGTTCCATTTGTGAACCAGGCCTCCTGTTCCCTGTGTTTCCTCTACTGCTCAGGGCACCTGCCTTCCCAGCCCCCCATCCCCACCCCTTGGGAAAACTGTACACCCATCCATTTACACGAAGGTGTTGGGAACTTAAAGTGCTACTTCTTCCAGGCTCATTTGCATTTAAACAGTGGCTTTCAGGAGAAAGTGGTCTTTCTAAAGTGCAGTTTTAAGCTCTAGGGTGCCTGGGTTGGAAGCCGCCTGGTCTTCAAATCACATCTCCTCAGAGACAGCCTATGGGGCACAGGAATTCAGCTGTGTCTCCAGCTTCCACTGCTGAAGGCTGGCGGGCCCTCCCTAGGTGCAGCTGGGCTGCTGGAGCTGAGGAATTCCCCATCTGCTCACAGCCCCGTCCTCTGTGGGAGAGAGGCAGCAATTAGCATCCCTGGAACAGATCCTCTTTGTTTACGTTCCAGACTGTGGGATTCAGGCCTCCCCCAGAGACATGCTAATTATGTGGAAGGGACCCTGGGTGCCTATTGGCATCAGATCCCGGCTCAAATGTTGCTGCTGCTGGAAATAAGCCAGGTGTAGGTGAAACCCCGTCCAGGCTTGTGCATTGATTGTAACCCGCTTCTCATCCAGGAAGCCCCCTGCTGCTCCAGCCCCTGGAGCTCTCTCCGTATCTTCCTACTCCAAAATTTCTATAGCTCCCATGGTCAGGAAAACATGCTTGCTCTCCTCATGAGTATCTTCCATCATCTCACCCACGATTGCCTTTCCTTCCTATCTAAATTGCGGTTCCTTCACAGGGGACCTTGTTTTATACTTAAAGAATCTACCAACCAATCAATCGATGTTTATTAAAGAATCCTTTTTGCCAAGCACCACGCAAAGATCAACAGGGCACTGTCAGCTGAGGGGGGCTGAAGAGGGATTTGAGGAGGTGAGCTGCTCCAACTAGAAGAAGGCGCAAGGAGCCGACCTGGAGCAAAACAGCACTTCATTGCAGTATAAGGGGGTGGTGTGTGCGGCGTGGCGGCGGTGCCGGCTCTCAGTACTTTCTTCTAGTTTAACAAGGTGGTGCTGGCTGTGGCGCACTTGTCCTGCTTTTATCTATTCTGCCCGCACATGGGCAGTGTTCATTTCTTTGTTCATACTACTTACATAACGCTGCTAGCACGTGCGTACCTTTACTTTTCTTTGTTCATAAGGCTTACATAACTGGCACATGTGTATTGTTCATAATGCTTACTCAGCTACCAGCACGTGCATACATTTACCTCTTACCAGGTGCAAGCTATTGTGAACTATTGTTCTGGGCTCCCCTGGCCTATTCACTTAAGGCTGGGTCCCATGGCCTATTAACTAAATGCTGCCAACAGGCACCATCTGCAATGAGTCGTGTGCAGCTTAGTTGGGGGTTGGAGGATATACAGCTGAGTGAACAGTTACGTACCAATGGCTAATAGAGGAATGCATTGATTACTCTGGGAAGGTTGAGGAGGGGGTCCAGAAATGTGCCTGGGAAGGAGGGAAGGGAGGAATGGCGGAGGGCTTCCTGGAGGAGGTGACATCTGGACATGATTAAGGATGAGTAGAGTTTACCTTACCAGTGTTACAGACAGCTGGAAAAGCATGTACAAAGTCACATGGTGGGAAAGAGCTTTGGGCTTTCCTGGGACCGTGGGAAGCTGAGGTGATTGGGTTGTGGACCACCTGTGAGAGGGACAGAGGCAAAGTGGAGAGGCAGGTGGCTGAGTCCTAAAAGGTATTACCTTCCAAGCTAAAGAGTTTGCAGGTTGACTTGAGGTCCTGGGCAACCAGTGAAGGATTTTAATGAGGATGGTATGGGCAGAGTTGCTTCTCAGAGAGAGAGAGAGGACAGTGTGGAGGATGAGATTGGGGTTATGAAATGAAAGGGGGGACCAGGAAGGTGCCAGGACGGCTGAGGACTGAGACCCAGGCAGGAAGAGTGGGGCAAGGAAGGAGGTGGTGAGGGAGAGGGGAGACCAGATAGCACAGGGGAGTTAATGAGATCAAAGTGTGGACACATTGGATTGTCAGTCATGAGGTTACTGGTGATTTTAGAGCAATTTCAGTGGAGCGGTAATGAGTGGATAATACTTTCAAAAAACTTTGCTTTGAAGGATGGGAGATGATAGAATGAAGTCCAAGTGGAGCAGGTGTAGGAAAAACTTCCTTCTAAGACAGATTTTGAACATATCTCTATCCTTCCCCTTTCCCTATTTTACTGAAATCATCTGAGCAGGTGGATGGATGCCTGCCTCCCTGACCACCCCAGCATTGTTGTGCATCCCAGTCTGGGTCAGGGGCTGCTCTTCTTCCAGTGCCCCAGCCCCATGAAGAGCTGTGGCAAAGCGCACAGGTGGTGAACCAGGTTGTCGCTTCCTTATGTGTCTTCCTCATAGACCGGGAGGGGCACAGAAACTACGCTCACGTAGCTTGGGTTTCCCATCCCCCATCCTGGTGCTTGGCACGAAGTCGGTGCTCAGTAAATTGCCTTGAACCAGCTTGTGTGAGCAAAGTGGTGGCTTGTTTCCAGACACTGCCTACCTGGGGAGACCCAGGTGGAGTGAACTGTGGTTATCCTAGCATTGGAGCCACAAGGCATCTGTTGACTCTTGTGTGACCAAGAAAAATGACAAAAGAGCTGAGATTTCTCTGCCTCTCAATCCAGGGCCAACACCTTGGGAATAAATGTTTAAGTGCAAGTTCAAGCACATCCACATCAGGTATGTGAACCCAGAGTGGCTCACTCGTGTTCCCGGAACTGGTGTTTGAGGGTGCCAAGGGTGTGCTAATTCTTGTCCCTCCTAGGTCATGAAAAATCTTAAAGGAAGTGCAGTCATCTGTGTTGATTTCCTAAGTGGAGGCTGTGAGTGAAAGGCTCTGCCCACTCACCGATATGGTTCCCTCCTCACTGATGCCTGGAATTGTCCTGGTCTCTGTGAGTGTGCATTACCCCTTAAGTACTGCCGTAACCTGGCTCTCCTCACCTGGAAAGTCAAGGAGTCATTTCGGCTCCAGTTCACTCAGATTCTGCTTAATTTTTAGATCCTTTCTTGAGATAAGGTTTTGATAGGGAGAGCTGGAAGGATGTTATTTATGTACCTGAGAGGGAAGAAGGGCTTCTGCGGAGGGTGAAGGGCTGAGAAATGGGAGGCTATGGCTCTGGGAAACCAATTGCCTACGCCCCTGCCTGCATATCACCTCCAATGCAAATGAGGAGTCAGGATGACCCTGACGGTGAGATACCCAAGCAATCAAAGCAAGTTCTTGGTGGTCATGTGAAGTCATATCCGTGGGCTCCCACGGGAAGTGGCAGTTTGGACCAGACCAGTTCAGACCTGCCCTGAAAGTAACTCAAAGGCCCCTGAAGCGGTCTCAGAACTCCTGGGACTGCTCTTCCTGGGACCGCTCTTTCTGGGACCTGCTCACTGGATCTGCTCTGGCCTGGACAACCTCTAGGTCTGCCCTGTGCTGTGACTAAGCCCTCATGGTGATTCAGGCTCAGAGCACACCCAGCCTGCAGGGAGGGAAGGCAAGCTCCCTGTTCTACAACAAAAGCATTGAAGGCACCTCTGTCTGCCCTTGACGTCGTGAAGATGCTGCCCCGAGAAGGCCTGGTTCTGGGTCTCAGTTGGTGGATAGAGCAGAGATTCTGAGAGAGCTTTCTTCACTTTCTGGTTCTGAGTAGGCAGTGAGAGTGCGTGCTGTGACTTGGTCAGAGCTTGGTCCGGGCAGTGGTTCTCACATCGTGAAGTTGAGGAGACCCTTTCTGATGCGTCGTGGCCAACTAGGCGTGAGAGGATGAGGAACGTAGAGCATCTTCAGAGTCTGTTTTTAACTCTCAGTGCAATGACCACTCTCTGAAAAGGGGAGGCAGTGCACTTTCCCAGGAAAAAGCTGAACTGGGAGCCAGGACGCCTGAGTGGTTCTACCACTCAAGATCCAAGTGCACTTTACTACCTGGGTCTGTTTCCTCATCTCTACAGTGGGGACGAGAATACTTGTCCTGGGCCCTCGTAGACTAGTTTTGAGAATCAAATGAGATAAAAATATGAAAGGGCCTTGAAACTGCCACATGCTGTCCTGAGATAGGAGATGGTTCTTTTGTTGTTTGGTTTTTTTTTTTTTGGAGGGGGTAATTAGGCTTGCTTATTTATTTATTTTTAGAGGAGGTACTGGGGATTGAACCCAGGACCTTGTGTATGCTAAGCATGTGCTCTACCACTTGAGCTATATCCCCTCCCAGGAGACGATTCTTTTGGTTACGGACCAACTGGACTCTCCCTCCTCCAGATCTTTGCTACGTTAGACCACATGGGCCTGCAGGGGTGGGGGTCCGTGTGGCAGTGGGGCTCTTTCAGCCCAATGTGGGGCCTTCCAACTGGCAGCACAGTTTGCTGCCTTGTGTCTCTTGTCCATCTGTCCCACAGCAGAGCCAGTGGGGGCTTCGAGGCAGGAACTGTTTTCATGGTTTCTGCCATGAGCAAAGCAAGCTTTCCCTGGTCTGTGCTCCAAGCCCCCGGTTGTTGGAGAGGATCGGAGACTTGCTTTTATCTCTGGAACAGTTACAGCTTTTATGGTCGGTCAGGCGTTTTATTGTTTCCGCCGTGATGCCATGGTTGGAATTTGGTCCTTCTCTTTGTAGTGCTCCCCGCTGTTGAATTAATAAGGGGGAAGTCAAGGGAGTTGTGCGCTGGACAGTGAAAGCTGTGGGCTTGGGATTTTACAAACTCATGACAGTTCTCTTTTGGTTGGGAGGCCGCTGAGCTAGGAAGGGTTGGAGATCTGGAATTCTCCTTTCTCATCTGGCTCCTGGGAGTGGGGCCGGGATGGCTTACAAATCTCTGGGCATTGTCTTATTAAAATTCTCTTGTGGGAAGCAGGCCAGTGCCAGAGGAGGGGCTTTCTGGGGACCATCTCTGAGTGGTGACGGAGCAAAAATGTCAGCATCAGGTCTGTGGAATTTAGCCCCAAAATGATCAGTTTCATGCAAAGAGCAGTGTCGAACAGGGAAACAAGATTCAACCACTTAGGATTCTGGCTCTTTGGAACCTACAGGAAAGGAAATTGAACATAGCCACACGTGGTTAGGACCCATGGTGGACTCTGATGACCACCATTAGGGAGGTCCCAACACAGTGTAATGGGGGTTTAGAGTCTTGCTATGTGTCCCTCCAAGTTCATATGTTGAAGCCTAATCCTCAGTGTGATGGTATTAGTAGATGGGGCCTTTGTGAGGTAGCCCCTAGTGGTCGTGAGGATGGAGCCTTCATGAATAGGATTAGTGCCCTTACAGAAGAGCCCTCAGAGAGCGCCTCAGTCCCTTCCACCATGTGAGGATACAATGAGGAAATCAGAAAAGGGCCTTCACTGAGCAGGCTGGCACCCTGCTTTGGACTTCCAGCCTTCAAAACTGTAAGAAATAAATGTCTATAAGTTATCCAGTCTCTGGACTTTTGTTAGAGTAGTTCATATGGACTGA
Source organism: Camelus ferus (assembly GCF_009834535.1). Taxonomy (NCBI): domain Eukaryota; kingdom Metazoa; phylum Chordata; class Mammalia; order Artiodactyla; family Camelidae; genus Camelus; species Camelus ferus. The sequence goes on from NC_045725.1 coordinate 15,778,416, forward strand.
GACAGGTACTGTCGGGAGACTCCCAGAAGTCTGATGGCTGATGGGTGGCTGCAGCAGCCACACCTGTGATCAGGTGTCTCCACAGAGCCCCACATTTTTGCCACCCGAGCTGGTAGCCTGAGAGCATTGTTGCATCAGCCTGGGTTTGAGGCCAGTCTCATCAGGCAAACAAGCAGCTCTCTCACAGGCCATAACAGGGATGTGCCCGGGGTGACTGCCTGCCCAGGGATTCCAAGCCTGTCACCCTGCGATGCCTCCTCTGACTTGGACTAGCCTGTGTCCCAAAGATGAGGTCCCTCTTATTTAGAAAAGAAAAGAAAACTAGAAACCATCAGAAGCAGTCCCATCCCCAGTTCCTCATCCCCAAACCTTCCTCTCTTTGTTTGCACCCTGTGACTCTTCCCTGTGTCACAATGGAAGTGTGTCCATAAAATCCTCCCATCCAACTCACCCCCACCACCTGCGGCCCCAGATTTCACAACCTACTGATCCCCTGAAACGTCTCCTCTCTCCATGTCTTCAGCCCCTCCCCCGGGCTAGTTTATTTTCCATCTGCATTTAACACATTCAAGTCTCATTCACAAAAATAAAAGCCTTCCTCCTTGCCCTCACATGCCCTGCCATTCTGTTTCCTGCACCTTCTGGAAGGCGTTTCTGTCCTTGCCTTCTCCACCACTGTTTCCCCCTCATGTTCATGCCTGAACTCACTACTCTCTGGCTTTTCCATCTGCCCTGTGGTACCAAAGGCCCGTCTCTAGAGCCAATGTGCATTTTCTTGGCAAGTTTGATTCTTTTGGCCTCTCCTTCCTGGCGAAAGAAAAAGCCCCCTCTTCCCTTAAGTTCTTTGACACCACACATGATCCTGGTTCTCCTCTGTCTGCAACTTCTCCTGCTCAGTCTCCCCTTCCCAGCTTCTGTTCTTGTGTTCTGAACTTTCTCTCTCTCTCTTCTTGACACTCACCCTCAGCTATTTGATCCATTTACATAACATAAAAACTCACCGCCTATCTCTGATTCCAGCCTACACAGCTCTCCTGAGCTCTGACACCTGCCATGAGCAGGTGAGGCGGGCTCCCCTCCCTCTTGTATGCGTCAGCAAATGGCATGGTTGGTAACTATATCACTCAAGTCAGGAACTTGACTTTGTGAATAAAGTGTGGGATGCCTGGTGAGTACATGAAAATTTCCCTTGAGCTCACATTTTCTCCCACCACCCTGGGGAAGTAGGTTCTGGAAGGACAGAGAGAGAGGAGGTGGGGACGGAGAGGTAGGAGGAGAAGGAGAGAGAGACATAGACACAGGTGTGAAATAGAGCATGAGTCCTCTTTTTTAAGGATGAACTTCTGTGACATGTTTTATCCATGTTTGCAGCATTTAAGTAGTGAAGAGTTGTCAAGGCAGGATTCTGGCAGATTCCTCATCAGAGGGCATTTCAGAGAATGGCCTTAAGGATGAACCCAAACAGGATTGTCCTGATGTTTTCTTGAGTTTAGATCTGGGTCAGCATTGATCAAAAGCTGAAGTCCCCAAACAAGAAGTGGTGACTGGGGGAGGGCTGGGAAGGAGGGAGGACAGGCTGCATGTGTAGATGGTGCCAGCATCATGGCGCTACCACCAGCGAGGGGCTCTCTGAGCGCTGGTGGGCAGCTCTTCCCCCCTTCCCTGAAGTGGCTAAGCTTCAGGCAAACAGACCCTGGAGGCCTAGAAGGGCCGTGATGGGAGGGAGGCTCCAAAGATGATACAACCCAACTCTTCTCACTTTCGGTGGGGAGACCAGAAGCTGAGGTGCGCATAAGCCTTCGTCCCCTTTGGCACAACCACCCTGATTTTGGTGGATCGGTTCTTGTACCTCCTCATGGGTTCTGTGCAAAACACCCAACACCTCTTTTCTGTTCCTGGTTTTGAACAGGCAGCATAGCTCCGTGGAAGGTTGCCTCATGGTCTCTACTCTTCCAGTTCACTCTGTCTCCTGCTCTTCCCTTGACATTCCTCTTCTTCCGACACCCATCCCCATTCCCTAGTCTAACCAGGTGATTCATCTACTCCAGTTCTAACCTGGATTGGGTCCCCTAATCTCTCAAGATATAGACATCTGTCGTAAGGTTTGGCTTTAAGGAGGTTTTCTTCAACCCTTTTCTCTTTTCCAGCATTCCCGTGACAGCAGGATTCTTGTAAGAACTCTTTCATCACGTCGCTCCACAGGCCAAAAGTGTGTGGAAGCTGTCCCAAGCCCGGTGGACTCACTCTGAACTTCACACCAAGTGTCTGACACTCTCCACAGTCACCTACCCTGCCTTTCCACCTTGTCTGCAGCCCATAATTACCCTGCTCCAGCTGCTCACCTTTCCACCATCTTCAGTGTGTGTGTCACGCACACACACAATTACTCACACACTCTTCTGGAATGATTTCCTTGGGATCTCATGCCAACTTTCCATTGTCAGGTTGTGCTGCCTGGGGCAGGTCCCTTCCCCACTCAGAACCTCAGCTTCCCCATCAGGAAAACAGAGGGATTGGACTAGGTGAGCTTCATTGGGGCCCCTTTCAACGCCGAGATTCTTTAGCTTGGTGATGAGTTGGAAAGCTGCTGGAGGACAGGAACTCTGTCTCATATACACCTTTGTGTTCACCGCAGAAGCCACATAGAAACTGCTGTCTAGGTCAGTGTTGATTTTGTTATTGTGACAGTCTGCCCCACCGTGGGGACAAAAGGTCTCCTTGCAGGTGTGGTCGTGTGTTTGTGTGGCTGTTTTTGTTTCTTGGACTGTGTACTCGTCAGTAAGATGTGTGCATACCTAGAGAGGGTTATTTTGAGGAACTGGCTCATGGGATTGTGAAAATTGGCAAGTCCAAAGTCTTCAGGGACCGTCAGCAGCCTGGAGACCCAGGGAGGAGCTGCAGTTCAAGTCCAAAGGCTGTCTGCTAGCAAAACCCTCTACCCACCTTAGACGTTGTTTCCATAATCCCCAATTTTACAACATTTTCTACCAATTTCCATCAGTTCTCAGGCCCAATTGTGTGGGTGAGCGCGAGTGCTTCTATTGTATTACCTCCCTGGCCAGAATGTAACTCATTTGGTTCAGGAATTCCTTTTCTCTCTGACTCAGACCCAGAACAGCTCCTCAGTGAGACATCACTGGTAAATTGCAAGGTTCAGCACCAGGCATGTGGAAGCAATGCTCTTCTTCTGCAGCCTTACACTTACCTTAGGTAGGGAAAAAACAAAAGAAAAGAAACTGTCTCATCTGCCCAGGCAGGTTTTACCCTGGGGTATGGGTCTAAGCCTGCCTTTCCAAATCACTTTGCCGCGGAAGGAAGAACACCAGTCCAGGCGAACAGAAGCTCCAGAGAAAATAAGAAAGTAAGATGAACTCCATGACCCTGGGTTCATCTTGAACAAGCCAATGGGAGATGGGGTTCCACCTTACCTTTGGCAGGTGAGGTTGGTTGGCAAACATCTTAAGCAGGAAGAAGCATAGTATTCAAGTTTCCATCGTCAAATATCTATAAGAATTGATTTTGTGAAAATAGACAAGAAAATGTTAGAAAAGAGGTTCTGTGGATTAATGGAAGTTGACCAATCCCAGGCGATCACCTGCAGTGGCCGAGTGTACCAGTAAGATGCTCAAGCTGCGTGGTGCTTCTCTGGGAGTAGATCTGGCTTGTCCATCCCATGTTCTGGACCTAGGACCTGTCTTCAAAGGGTTGCCTGTGGCCTTGAACAAAAGCATCATCAGTTTGCAAGGAATCACACTTGAATCCAGCAACTCGAAACTCAGGGAGGGGAATGCAGCGTGAGAATCCCAGGGCAGCTTGTTGGATGCACACATACCCAAATATCCCCACCCCACATGGTTCTGACTTGATAGGACGGCAGAGGGGCCCAAGAATATGCAGGCTCACGGGTCTTGCCAGGTGATTCTGCCGCCCAGCCAGGTAGGGGAACCACGGTCCTAACCCAGTGTGGAGTGATTGGGGATGGACCACTGGCTTCCATATTAGCCCCCTTTCTATTCCCTCTGTTTTGGGGCCTCAGCTCTACACCATGAACTTCTGCATGCTCTCAGCAGTGTGTGTTATCAGAGGCCCTAGGTGTTTGACCTGCCCTCCCCACAATGAAAGAGATTCTCACACCCCTCCCTCCCCATTTTTGAGAATTTATTAAATTACGTGTGTCTGGCTAGAGGGGGAGAGGAAGTTCCCCTGCACACACACACCTGGGCATTTGAACTCTTCTCCTTTATTGCCTGCCCTTCCTCACATGGTCCTGGGGGACGCCAGGGAGCAGAAGGAGGAAATACGCCTGGTGGTGGAGCTTTCTGTGACCTGGACACCTGGCCAGTGACTAACAGTTTTGATGTCAGCAGGTGCCCTTACAGTGGCTGTGTAAAAGTCCTCTTGAAAGACAGGGGCCAAGTTAGTTGAGAGCTGTGACCTCAAGTGCCAGCCCCTGACCCCAGCCACCTCCTTTGCATCTGCTGCTTTCCCTGGGAAAGGCATGAGTAGTAAGAGGAATGGAATCGGCAAACTCTGCTCACGCTCACTGATGATATCAAGCCAGAGTGGAAGGACTGGAGGAGGGAAAAACCTCATGTGTGCTCCCTGGGGAGCCCCAGAATGACTCCTCAACACCTGGGCTCACCGCCGCCGCCCACTCTTGGTCTGCTTGCCTGTAGGTTGGATGCTGCTGCCCACCCTTCCCACACATTCTTATCTCCAAGCCCCTCCTCTGCCCCAGAAGACAAGCACAAGGTGTCTTTTTGTTAGAGGGTCTTGCTGCCCTCGCCACAGCAAAGGACAGAGGAACGGGATCGCACACAGGGGAGTTGCAGAGTGTATAGGGCACACATAGGCTGCTCCGTGCTTGGCCCCCAGTTCCTGCCTTTCTTCTGAGACGGTAACAGGGAGCCCCATGGACACAGCTCATCAAAGACTCCCCCCGACCCCAACCCCTGGGCCCTCTGTGTAAAAAGAGGTTAACAACTCACACTTCACTTGTCTTTCCAGATCTCCTTTCTTGCCTGTCTGGTTTTCCGTTCTGCTGACTCTTTGGAGTCTCCCTCTCTGTTTCCTCTTCGGATCCATAGCGCATGCATGGGAGCTGCCTTGTGTTCTGATGTGGCTGAGATGTTGCCTCTCAGATTAACCCCCCCCCCCCCACTGAGTCAACCGCCCATCCTCCACCCCACGCCCCAATCTTGTCCCCTATTCTGGCCCCATCCTTTGGCTCTTGCTGACCTGGGTGGAGGAGCAGACATGGACAGATGGCATCTCACTGGGGAAGAGAGAATAGGGGGCGCTCTATGACACCTCCTTGGACACCCAGCCTCCTCCCTGCCTCCACTTGACAGCCCTGTTTTATACCTCCTTCACATGCTCTCTGATTAGGACAGCTTCGCCCGGCTGCTCTTAGCCCTTACGTATGTCTGCACGATGATGGGCATTAACAGGAAACCAAGCTTCATGTGGGCACAGGCTACCACCCCAGTTAGATCAAAGAGGGCAGGAAATATGCCCCCAGCACTCATAGTGTCCTGCACGCTGGTGGAAGTCCAGCTGCACTGGCAGCTGACTCCTCCTGGTGAAAGTTTCCTGCTTTCCCAGGGCTCCAGGAGGTACTGGAAGCAAACTTTCCACCAGCAGCTTTGTTGTGACGAAAGCCAGTGGAAAGAAGAGCTTTCTTGCTGGGAAGAATTCTGAATTCTGGGTGTGTAAAGAAAACATTTCTCTGACCAAAGCAATCCATATATTCATTCATTTGTCCTTTCATTCACTGATTCCCAGTAGCCCTACTAAGTGCCAGTTCTAGGTAATACCGCAGTCCTTGGGAGCCCATCATCTTGTTGGGGAGATAAGGCTTGAAATGATTAGACAACACAAGACAAGTCAGCATGTGACTAAATGCCCCAGGTGTTTGGTTGGAATCATGAGTTGAGGAGGTCAGAGAAGAAGGCGGGTAGGGTTGCCAGGGAGGGTTGAGGGCACTCTGTGGTGATGAGTGGTTTCCCAGGCCCTCAAAGGAAGGGCAGAATTTAGACGCACAGAAGAGATTATGGAAGATCTTCCAGGAGGAAGAAATGAGCAAAACCATGGTGTCCTGCAGTGAGCAGCCGGTGTTCGGGCCGTGGAGGAAGCAGGAGAAAATGAATATTGGCTCCATGCTGCTTCCATGGATGAGCAGGCGTGTGGGCCCACACTGGCCATTCCAGGCCTTGTCTGGGAGTCGCTTTGGTAACCAAGAATGTGTTAAAGAAGCTTGTCAGGCCTGCCCTCACCTCTTCCCATGCCCTACCAGCTGGGCCAGCCAGGGCCAGGGCCCCCATCCAGACCGCTCTCGTCTCGCTCCAGGAGCAGAGGTAGCAAAGACGCTGGACAGGCCAAGATGTTTGATTTCCGAGGCCTTCGGAGCCAGCCGGGTGGAAGGCAGCCAGGGAGGCAGCAGCTGGTGACAGGCTGCCTTACTGCTTAGATAGCAGGCAGCTACTCAGGGGAACAATTGGGCAGAAAGTAGGGTGGCGGGTCAGGGAACACGGGCCAGCGGAATTCTGAACAAGGTCAAAGTCCAATTTGGTACAGTGCTTTATTACCAATTTAAATCTCGTCTTTCCTCCCAGGGCGGCTGCCACAAGGGAAATTTGCATTTCAAGACTCCAAGTGCCAGGCACCCTGGCAGGGCTGCAGCCAGGCCTGCAGGGCCTGTATGTTCATCTCAATGTCTAGAGGTCATATGCTAAATACTCACATGCTGAAAACGCTCCTGTTTTGCCCATATTTGGGTGTCTGCTTACTTGGGAGGAGGAAAAAGATCCTAAACTCTTCTTACTTCTTCCAATTTGGGGGAGGATCCTGGAGTAAGCAGAGTGGGAGGTGGTGGGGTCTGGAAGCTAGTGATCATCTTTTTCTTTCTTTTTTTTTTTAATGAATTACAACTTTATTTTTTTACTCTTAAAGGCTGATTAAAAACCCTTAGTAATCCTATTAAAGAAAATCCAACACAACATCTCAATTGAAAAACATGGTAAGCGTATTTACTCATGTTCTAAAATAAGTTCTACTTTTCTAAAACACAACTTGGAAACATCCAGCATGCATGTTTAATCTCAGTATAATGATTTCAAAACCAAGTAAACATGTTACATGCATCAAGGCTAGATTACAGATAACCGAAGTCATCATCATCATCGTCACGTTTCCTTTTCAATGCTTTTGGTGATTCATTGGCAGTATTTTGTGATGGTGCCGTGTTAGTGGTAGCAAGAATATTTTGGACCCAATTAATGATGGATTAATTAGAACATTCTGAACTGTTGATGTTACAGGAATTGATGCTTTCACAGCTGGGGATTGTGAGTGGGTGTCTGCACTGTAAACCTTTGCCCTGTGAAGGACACAGGAGTCCCTAGTTTAGTTGAAACAGACATAGTTTGTGGGGTTGATGTGCCGAGTGTGGGAGTACTTGGCCTGCTAGTAACTGAAGGGACTCTTCTCTGCGGAACTGTTAACTCTTCCCGCAGAAGTACGTGCCTTTCTTTGTAGACTTAAGTCTATAATTTGGAGCAGTCAAGCAATGTCTATCAGATGGCAATCTAGGGCCTGAATAGGCTTTATCAATGGCAAAGGAGTTTGATTTCTTTGCCTTACAATGTCTAATAAAAAAAATCTCTTGGAGGAGGAGAAGTAAAAGACTGATCAGCACAGCACTGGATTGCTGACCTGAATTCATTTTTGCATCATCTAGGATTGTGGTCACGTATCGGAAGGCAAACTCCAACATATGATTTGTAACTCTTGGCTCATATTCTGTAATCTCCATATCCTTCAGGATTTGTGCCATCATCTGTGCATCTTTTGGCATGCTCTTGGGAGAAACCATCTTGCCAGACTCCATGGTATCTAGTGATCAGACTTCGTGGGCTAAATCACCTACCTTAACGTATTTCAGCGCTGATCTTTTTTTTTTTTTTCCCTTGGAGGAGGCACTGGGGATTGAACCCAGGACCTTATGCATGTTAAGCATGCGCTCTACCACTTGGGCCGTACCGTCCCCACCCCCAGTCCTGATCTTGATGCAAGTTCTTTGCCTAGCGTGGTTTTTCGAACCCCTGATGTATCAGTAAGCTGAATGTTCAGAAGCAACATGGTTCTCACTGTGTTCAGTCAGGATGCCAATCATATGTTTTTCTTGCCTGGGGCTGGAAGAAAGTCCTAAGGGAACGGCAGTCAATAGGTAGCAGGGATATTTAAGGGGCTAAACTGGAATATGGGTCGGGGGAGAGATGTGGAATGTGGCCAATAGAAGCAGGCAAGAGTCTGGGTTACAAAGAGGGTCCAGCAAGTGGATTCTGTAGCAGTGGTGGGTTGATTTATCCCAGGCCCATAATTCAATTTGAAAGAAGGCTCCTCTTCATGCCTCTCTCCTTGGGACTGTTGGTTCTCAGTCTTCTTCATCTGGGGAGCTTTAGGAAATATGAATGCATGATTACAAATGCCCCAGAGATTCTGATGTAGCAAATCCATGATGTTTCTCCTTCCCCATCAGTCCCACCACCTCTGCTGCCATTACCCTGAGGGAAAGGGATGGAAAAGCCCCCCTCACTTCCATGCGTCGGTCTTTTCATGACTCCTTTACTGTTAAATCAACACACACTTATGCATTTCTACCTGTTGGTGAAAACTTAGCCACACAGCTTAAAGTCTAGGTGCCTTGGTGTTTGCTTTCAGGACAGAACTGTCTGTGAGAAGAGGAAGCACATGGTGCAATGTGTTCTTGACATCAGGGTTCACAGGGACAGTGACCTTCTCAGAATGAGACTCGGTTGTTGGTGCCCTCAAAGGCAGAGCCTGTCGCAATCCTTTGGCTGCTTGTTTGGCTGGGACATTAGGTGCCGGTTACCCAACAGCCTGTGCCTGGGAGCCCCTCATGTAGTCCTTTACACACACACACACACACCCCTCCCTGAGGCACCTGAATGTACATTCTGTGTATCCTGCAGCCATGCTGATGGCCAAGCAGGCCTGGCTGGCCTAGACTCCATCTGAGCACTCCTGGGACCCGGGGGTGCCCGAGATTGCACTGTGGACCTTGGGGCTTCCTCATCCTCGCTTTTCAGCTGGCAAAGCTGGCAATGGAGAGCAGAGGTCGATGTGCCAGGGACTCCCTGCTGTCTTGAGTGGCAGGAACAAGGAAGGCTGGAACTCAGCTGTGCAAGAGCACACGGGCCCCTTAGGCCTCCCCATCATGCTTGGGAAGCTGAGGGCTCCCGTGGGCTCCGGTGAATCTCCGTAGCTGACAGGCACTCTGGGAGGGAAGTTACTCGGGGATGGGCACTAGATAAGTGGGCCACATACAATCTTTGCTGGGACACATTCCTCACATTAAAAAGCCCAGCCACACCGGCCCCATCGACTGCTCACTTTGGAAGTGGCAGGAGTTTGGTGGGCACATTAGGGCCCCCTAGATCAAAAGTCCTCTGCAGCTCTGGGTTCCCACAGCCCAAAGCCCAGGGTCTTTGGGTACCATGCAGGACACTTTATCATCCACCTCCAGTTGTCCCATCTAGCCTCATCTGCCTCTGTTCTCTCTTGGTTCTTAGTAGACTGACCCACTCTCTGCCCACCTCACCTCCAGCTCACCTGGATGTTCCACAGGCCATCAGTCCCAGGTGCCAATCAAGCCACAGCTATGGAACACCTGCTTCCTCCCTCAATACCTATCAAATCCTACCAGGCCATCTAGGACCAGTTCTGGGAGACCTTCCTCGACTGAAGGTTATTTCTCTGCACTTCCCAAGGTTGGTGCCGTGTCCCTGATGCTTAGCTCAGTATGAGGAATGAGTTCAATGAGGTTTAGTTGAGTAAACAAGTATGTGGATGATCTATGTCATAACTCGGTACTCGACCTTGACTGTGTTTTTTTCATGGACATACATCATCAAGCTAACTTATGAGCTTATGCAAGGCACAGACCCTGCATTTCACTCCTTTCTGCACCTCACAGCACACAGCCCATAACCTTGTACATGGAGGTGTTCAGAGACAGATGCGTTTTGATAATGAGGGGGAGAGACATTAAAAGTGGGATCCTTACTGTTCCATAATTTGTACCATATGGTCCAGCCAAGCCCGTTTCATCACTATCCCTGCCATCTGAGCTGTCACATATTCTCTTCTTCAGTCCCTTCCTTTGTCCCCACCCCACCCCGATCCCTACTTGCTGTTCTCAAGGTGAAATTGAACCCCACTTCATCCATAAGACCCACCTCTAGATCTCATATAACTGGGAAGCTTCTCAGTTCACCAACTCAGGTATGCAGGTAATAGAATAGTTCTTTATTTTCTATAAAACATCTTACAATGGTTAATTTTATGTGTCAGCTTGACTGACCTAAGGGATGCTCAGATAGCTGGTAAAATATTATTTCTGGGTGTGTCTGTGAGGGTGGCTCTAGAAGACATTAGCATTTAAATCAACAGATCGAGAAAAGAAGATCACCCTCATCAGTGCAGGTGGGCATCATACAATCCACCGAGGGCGTGGCTAGAGCAAAGGTGGAGGAAGAACAAATTCACTTTCTTCTTAAGCTGAGACACCCATCTTCTCCTGTCCTTGGACAGTGATACTGCTTGTTCTTTGGCTTTCGGGTTTGAACTGAATTATACAACCAACTTTGGTGGTTCTCCAGCTTACAGACACAGCAGATCCTGGGGCTTCTTGGATGCCATAATTGTGTGAGCCAACTCTTATAACAAATCAGTCTGTCTGTCTGCCTATCTATCTATCTATCTATCTATCTATCTATCTATCTATCTGTCATCTCCTACTGGTTCTATTTTTCTGGGGAACCCTACCAATACACAGTTTAATGTTGACTTCACATCCCCATCCCACTGGGATGTCAGGAAATTCAACCCAAATCTTTCTTTGGTCCCTACCTGATCCCCCACTGGGTTGGGTAAAGGCTCCAGGCCCCTCTTGCTGTGAGTCTATGTTAATTACAGGGGAGATGCCCCCTGCCCCAGGTGTGATCCCTGCAGTCTCCTGCTTTGCACCTTGTGGATCACCTTTGGGTCACGGGCTCCTGTGGTGAGCCCCAAGCCCAGGATGCCCCAGGCCAGTGTTCCTTCTGAGGGTCTCCCAGTTTGAGGTGCCTTCAAGGAGCAGGTTGCAAGTTCCTATTGATCTTGTGACCCATAGACCCCACCCCACCCCTGATTTTAGTCTAGGAAATATTCCTCTTCTCAAACCCTATTCTCCAATTGAGCTTAGATCTTGGAAAGCCAGGAAGCCCCTGCAAAATTCTCCCAGGCAAGGAAACTATAAACTGTGACCTATGAGAGCTGGGTAAAGCAAGGAGGAAACAAGAGGGGAGCACTATTATTTCAAAAAATGCCTTTGTCTCCTGTCCCTTCTCTTAGCTCCATTTATATCATATGCTACTTTTTTAGTATTCTTCACTTTTTAAGTGCAATACTCTTGTCTCTCTAATGAAATTGTAAATTCCATGAGGCCCATTTCCTGCTTTATAATGTGTATTTCCTCCTCCTTAGCAACTTGCGCAGAGCTAAGCGTGCAAAAGGTAAGTGATAGAGCATGTTGACTGATTCTTCTCTTTCCAAAGTTCATCCGAGAATGACTGTCTCTGCTCCCTCTTCTCGGAAAGCTGGAAATGCTAGTCTCTTGCCTGGGTGGCCCTTGATGCTTTCTGTCCCCAAGAAAACGTCAGTTCTGTTCACATAGGCTGCTTCCATCCCCCAAGCTCTTCCTGCTGTGTGGTCCCCTCCCACAGCCCCCACTCTGCTTGCTTTGGTCTGCAGCTGGGGAAGGCAGCCCACAGCAAAGGGACACACTCCCTTTTTCCTGGCTGGGATCTGACTAGAGCAGAGCAGAGCCATGCCACTCCCAGTCCCTTGTGTGATAGGGAGGCTGTGGGTCTTTTGGAGAGAGTTTTGAAATTTCCTTTCCCTTTCTCTCCTGGTGGGACTGAGAAATTGATAAGGAGTCTGGAGGAGAGAGAATCCAGCAAAGGAAAGGTCTGCAGTCGAAGCCAGTCTTGCGCTAGTTCTTCCCTTGAGCTCTTCCATCCCTTCCCCTCCTCCCTGCACCCCCCTCCTCCCTTCCTTTCCTTTCCTTTCCTTTTTCCTTCCCTTCCCTTCCTTCCTTCCTTCCTTCCTTCCTTCCTTCCTTCCTTCCTTCCTTCCTTCCTTCCCTTCAACTCACCTCTTTCCTCATCTCTAACCAGTCAACTCAGGTAATCAATGTTAATAGATTAGTGTCTCTCCTTCCACAACTTTCTCTATATGCATACAATCATACATACTCTTCTGTAGGTTAACTTATGATTGTTTATTTTTTAAAAATAGGACCAATCTATATATACTTTCCTGCATCATGCTGTTCTTATTTAACAATATAGTATGAAAATCCTTCCAAGTTAACTGGCATAAATATAATGCATTTTTAAATGGCTAAATACTGTTTCTTGGAATGGCTCTCCCACCATTTATTCAACAGATTCTTATCGATGAGGCATCAGACTATTTTTTGTTTTATGTAATATAAACAGACTTCTGTCCTGGTGCTTTTTTGGTTTCGTTTGTTTTTTGTTTTATGAGGGGTAGGAAATTAGGTTTATTAATTTATTCCTATTGGGAGGAGGTACTGGGGATTGAACCCAGGACCTCGTGCATGCTGAGCAAGCACTCTACCACTTAAGCTATACACCCCCTCCTCTATCCTGGTGCTTTTTAATTCCATGGAATAGGTTCCTAGACCTGAGATTTCTGAGTTGAAGGAAATGTGTAAAGTTATGATTTAGATACAGGAATATCTACCCAATTTAGTGTAGAGTTCTGCAGATTTGGATAGATGCAGACAGTTGTCCTAACCAGCACCACAGTCAAGATAAAGAACAGTGCAATAGCCCCCAGCAAATTCCCTCATGCATTTTTTGTAGTCAGCTTCTCCATCAGTTTCTATGCTGGCAGTCACTGATCTCTTCTCTGTTTCTATCATTTTGCCTTTTCCAGATTGTCATTTAAATGGAACCACAAGAGTAGCCTTCACTGCATCTGGCTTCTTTCACTTAGCTTTTGAGATTCAGCCATGTTGTTGTGCATATCAGTAGTTTGTTCCTTTTTATGTTTGAGTGGTATTCTCTTAAATGGAATTATTTATCCATCCCCCAGCTGAGAGATATTTGGGTTGTTTTCATTTTTTTGGAAATTATTATTAAAGATACTATAAACATTCATGTCAAGGTATTTATGTGGGTATATGTTTTCATTTCTCTTGGCTAAATTTCCAGAAGCAGGATTGTAGGTTATATGGCTTGTATATTTAACCTTCTGTATTTTGCAAATATTTTCTCCCATTCTGTAGTCTGTCTTTTCATTCTGTTGAGTGTTTTCTGAAGAATAGACATTTTAAAATGTTATAAGGTAGCAGCACTATTTACAATAGCCAAAACATGGAAACAGCCTAAATGTCCATCAACAGGTGACTGGATAAAGAAGATGTGGTATATTTATACAATGGAATACTACTCAGCCATAAAAACCTGACAACATAATGCCATTTGCAGCAACATGGATGCTCCTGGAGAATGTCATTCTAAGTGAAGTAAGCCAGAAAGAGAAAGAAAAATACCATATGAGATCGCTCATATGTGGAATCTAAAAAACAAAAACAAAAACAAAAACAAACAAACAAACAAAAACAAAGCATAAATAAAGGACAGAAATAGACTCACTGACAGAGAATACAGACTTGTGGTTACCAGGGGGGTGGAGGGTGGGAAGGGATAGACTGGGATTTCAAAATTGTAGAATAGACTACACTGTATATAGCACAGGGAAATATACACAAAATGTTATGATAACTCACAGAGAAAAAAATGTGACAATGAGTGTGTATATGTCCATGAATAACTGAAAAATTGTGCTGAACACTGGAATTTGACACAACATTGTAAAATGATTATAAATCAATAAAAAGTGTTAAAAAAATAAAAATAAAATGTTATAAGGTATAATTTATCAATTTTTAATTTTATGGGTCATGATTTTGGTATAGTATCTAAGAAATCTTTCCTAACCCAAAGTCACAAAGATTTTCTCCCTATGTCTTCTATCTTTTATAATTTTAGTTTACAGTTTCAAGATTTATGTTTAGGTCTATGACTCACTTTTTAAGTTAATTTTTGAATAAGGTGAGAGGTAGGGGTTGGGGTTAATTTTTCTGCATAGTATGTTCAAGTTAAAGGATTATTTATCCTTTCTCATTGACATGCCTTTGCACCCTTGTCAAAAATCAACCAACCATATCAGTCTGGGTCTATTTCTGGACTTTCTATTTTATTTGATTGATCTATATATTCTCCCTTTCTCCAATACTAGGTAGGCATATTTTTAATTTTAATAAATGTATTTTTTGTATTTAATAAATATATTGCTAGATTGCTTTCCAAACAGGCTGTCCAGTTTATTTTTTCAACAGCAGTGTATCCTGCAGTGTTTCTTGCATATTTACTAGCAAACGGTATTATCCTACTTTATTTTTTGTTGGTCTCCCAAGTTATAAGTGATTTCTCAGCATTACTTCAATTCTAATTATTTTCTCTTGATTAGTTCTCTGTACTATACTGGGGAAGGGAGGGGTAGGAGGAGAGGGCAGAAGTGGAAATGAGCTCACTAACGTAAGCTATGATTCAGAATTTCAGGTAGGTATTTTTTTGTATGTTAAAAAACTAATATTTTATTGTGGTAAAACATATACATGTTTATATGTACATTATGTGTGTGTGTATATATGTATATGTATATATAAAAGGAGTTCTTCCCTTGAGCTGGGAAGATGTGTGGGTCACGTCCAGGCTGGTTGGCTAGTGGCCTGAATTTAGCCTGGCTAATCTGGGTTTGCTTTTTCTTCCCTGGAGATATGCCCCCTCCCCCCACCCTCTTTATTTCCCCAAGACCCTGAACCAGGAGAGACCCAGGAACAAGCAAGGAGAAGCAAGCCTCAGATACCAAGGCTGTGGACAGGATGACAGAGTGAACTGAGGCAGCCTCCCTTCAACCAGTTGCTTGCTCACGTGGTTGGTGAGGACCAGACCCCCTGGCGGGCTTCGTTTGGCTATGGTTCCGTCATTCACATTGCCCTCTGTGTCTGGGCTGGAGCTGTGCTGGTGGGAGCCGTCAGCTCCCTGTGCTGGGCCTGGGCCTGGAAAATGTCAGGCTGTGGCCGACTGTACGTAAACAACCAGTCACTCCTGGGCTAAGGACAGTTTTCCACTCGCCTTGCTCCAGATTTCCAGAGCCTGCGTCTGTCTGTGTTTATGTCTCGGCCCTGTGAGGGGAAGTCTCCTTCCTCGAGAGGCCTGTCCTTGGGGCCAGAACCTGTGGTGACCTACTCCCCACAAAATGAGGGGCTGGGCAGTCACACCTGAGCCCTCCAGAACACATTCCGACCCTTTTGAGGGGAAGCAGCCAGGATCTGTGCCCCCTGAGGCTAGAGCAGTGCTGTGTGGGGGCCAACACTATGGGGCCCAGTGGGTGATGTGATTCAAAGGAGGCAAGTCCTGCTCCCCCAAAACATCTGCCCTTCCCTGTGTTGCTCCCATTTCTACCGAGATGTGACTCAGACTAAAAAGTTATAGGAGGTGGAGGATATCGCTCAGTAATAGAGTGCCTGCTTAACACGCACGAGGTCCTGGGTTCAATCCCCAGCACCTACGTTAAAATAATAATAATAATAATTAATAATTAATAAATAAATAATAAATAAAACTGATTACCTTCCCTCACCAAAAACCAAACAAAATTTTAATAAATACATTTTTAATGTTTTTTTTAAGTTATAGTAATAGGAATGATGACATTTCTTGTCTGAATTGTGCCTTCCAGGTTTCACTAGCTCCTTTAGTCTCCATGTCAGCTTCACAGTAGCTGGGCCAGGAATTGTTTCTACTCTTTCATGGATGGGAGGGATGGGACACTGGGAGGTTCAAGGAGAGGAAGCAGGCTCGGACCGGAATCAGTTGGCCTGGTTCCCACCCTCATTCTGTTACTGTCACTGTCCAGGAGAACAAATGACTCCTTCCTTGAACTTAGTTTCCTGATTCAAATGTATTTTGTAATTTATAAAATTATTTTTCATTTCCATCTGACATATCAGTGAAAGGCAGGTGTTTATGGTCTGACATGAAGGGTCTCCAAGATAAGGTGCTAAGTGCAAAGTGAACATGTGGAGTGTGGGTACGATCTGCTGCTATTTGAGTTTTTATAAAAAATGGCCGTATATCCACACGCATGTTTGGTTGTGTGTGTGCATCAGTGTCACTGGGAGCATAGACAGGCCACATCGTTGGCGGGGGCTGGGGTGGATAGAGGTGGAGGGTGGCAGGAGGGAGCACGTCAGGGGTGGCTGTCAGGTTGACTTTTCTATGTCTTTGTACCTTTTAATTTTCTACCAGGTATAAACAAAATTTTAAAATAAAAATATGTTGCAGGGCTTCAGCTTTTCTTTTGGAGCCGCTAGGGTGATGTAAATGCTATGAGACACTTCATGTGCATGACGCGCTTATCATTATTATCTCGGGGCTTCCTTAAAAACTATGATCACCATTCGACTTGGCAACATCAAGTACTGAAAAATTGTGGGTTTAGGAATGGAGTAGACATGAGTTCAACTTGGCTTCTGGTTTTCTCATCTAAAAAGTTAGAGGAGCCAGGGAGTAAGGGGGAGAACAGCTATGCTGAGTTATGTGAAATGAAATGAGAACGTGAAAACCCAGGTGCAGCAGAGCATGCTGTCTGTTTTCCCTGCCCAGGACCTGTGCCGGCAGGGCTCTGGGGAAATGGAAGACTGTTCTGTGTTTCAAGTAACTTTTGACATCAAAGAAATTCTCTAGGGCAGCACTCTCCGATAGAAATATAATGCAAGTCACACATGAAATTTTAGGTCTAAAAAAGTACAAAGAAGCAGGTGAGGCTGAGCTTGATAATATATCTTAATGAACCCAATATATTTAAAATGTAATTTTAGCATGAAATCAGTATAGAGTTATTCCCGGGGTATTTTATGTTTATTTTCATACTGAGTCTTGGAGAGAGCAGCTGGAAGGTGGGGGCTCTTTGCCAGGGATGACTCGCTGGAGGGCTCCAGATAACCTGGGGACCTGGGGCTGGAGGAAGGTGGTGGAAGGAAAACTAGGTTTGCCCCTTCCAGGTTATGATTAGGTAACAAAAGCACAGAACATGCTTGAGTAAATAAACAGGGGACCGTACACGATGCCCTTTGAGGCTAGCCTCCCATCCCCCCAAGCAAGGTCAAGTGCTTTCACTGCTGCAACAAAGTGGAAAGGGAACTGGATGGGAGGAGAGGACGCGGGGCAGGGAAAGGGCTGGGCACTGTCTCTTTGTGTGATTGCCCTGTTGCCTGCGCTCCTGGTCTCTCTTCCCTCCTCCTTAGTCTTTGTTGTGAGCTCTTCGTCTTCCCAAGCCCTAACTGTTGGTGCTCCTCTGGTCTGTCCTGAGTCTCCCCCTCTCTCCACGCTCTCATTCCCATGGTACCAGGTCCTTCCATGGGCTCACTCCAGCCCTGAGAGCTCCCCTGAACTTGAGTCTCCTGCATTGAGTCCAGAATCTTTTCAGCATCTCCACTTGGATCTCCCGTCTCCTTCCTCCCCCATGGTCCTCCTCCCATGTGCCCTCTTTCACTTCCCTGAGTCAGAAACTTGAGAACAAAATATGACTTCTTTCCTTCTTCCCACTTCCAAATCACGACCAAACCTTGTCAGTCCTGTCTCCCCAAAACCTACTGAATGTAGAGAGATAATTCTCTCTGAATTGCTGCAGACTTTGTTCTTCTGTGTCTGATTTTGCCCATGCCCAATCTGTGCTCCATCCTGCAGTCTGCATATCTTTCAAAAGCTTAAAATCTATACTATAACCTTTTTGCCAAAAGTACATCCGTCACAAGTGTCCCTGGATGAAGTCCAGGGTCTGTGTCCCCTCATCACTCCACTTCCACCCTTGCCCGCTGTGGTGGGTTGAATCATGACCCTCCAAATTCATGTCTCCCCAGAACCTCAGAATGTGACTTTATTTGGAGATAAGGTCTTTGTAATTGAAGATGGAGATGAGTTCACTCTAGATTAGGTGGGCCCTAAATCCAATGAATGACAAGGGTCCTCATGGGAAGAGGAGACACAGAGAGATACACAGACAAGAGGCAGAGGTTGGAGTCATGTAGCCACAAACACCAAGGATTGCCGGGACCTACCAGAAACTGGGAAGAAAGAAGCAAGGAAGGATTCTCCTTGAGAGCCTTCAGCAGGGAGTATGGTCCTGATGGCACCTTTATTTTGGACTTCTAGCTGGCAGAACTGTGAGAGGATAAAATTTAGTTGTTTCAGTCCACCCTGTTGGTGGTAATTTATGATGGTGGCCCCAGGAAAGCAAAGCACTCATTCTTTTTCAGCTGTAATGAGCCATTATTCGGATTTCTTTGTACTTGCTCTGCCAGGTTCACCCCGTCCAGGTTATGATTGAATAGCAAAAGCACAGAACATGCTTGAGTAAATAGATAGCAGCCCATACACGATGTCCTGTGAGGCCTTGCCTCCTTGGCCCTTCACCTGATTCATGGAAGCTCCTGATGTGTGTTCTCAGATTGGTTGGCTGTGTCCCCTCAGTATCACCAGAGCACATGGCTATCTGCATGCTAATTGCCTATCTGCCCCCTCAACTGGGAGCCCGGTGAGGACAGCGGCATCTTAAGGACGCCAGCATTCTCTTTCCCGCCCTCCATCCTGTGCTCAGACAGCACCTGGCCTCCTGCGGATCCTGGGTAAGCATTTGTGGGATGACTGATGACTAGTTTCTCTGTCAGGCATTATCCTTTGTGGGTATTATTTCTAGTTATCCTTACAAAAGTCTTGTGAGTTAGATATTATTATTTATTTTCAATTCAAGACATGGAAACCAAGGCTAAGGGCCTCTAGGGGCTGACCTGAGGGGCATAAAGGTCTGTTTACGGGCATTGTAGTCAACAGGAGTTTGGAAACTTATTTTGGGCTCTACACAGCCTGGCTGTGAAAACTGTATTTTTCACTGTCTGAAGTCCAAAAGTAAGACTTTACTGAGGAACGTGCATCTGACATCGAGTAGGAAACGGTGGTGGTCGTCACTGGGGGGCAGAGGGAGGCTGAGAGAGGAGCTCCAATCTGGAAGAGCAGACACTGGGAAACACTCTAGGGAAGTGCTCGGTGTTGGTTCCCATAGGCTCGTGGTTGCTATGGGAGGGAACTGAGTTCCAAGCTGGGAAACCTTAGAAGAGTCCAGGCTGCTCTGCCGGTGGCTTTGTGACCAGACAAGTCCTTTCACTGCTAAGGCAATCGTCCAGTCTTCCTCGTTACCTCCAGACAGACTGAAAAGGGGTTTCTAGAGGAGGGTTCATGTCTGTGTTTTTAAAGATCCCGGAGGAGATTCCAGTCCTTGGGAAGTGTTGAGAATCAATGGAAGCCTGGGGGAACCTGAGAGCCTTGGGTGCTGAGATAGAAGGGGAAGCCCCAAGGGGGCAGAGGGTGAAGATGGGGAAGCTGCAGAGATGAAGGCAAACTTGGCCGAGCGTAACTGTGCCCTGGCTGGGTGTTGGGGAGTGAGTCTGTCACAGCTTCTAGAAGAAGAGCGTGCACCTGCTCAGCCCACTCCCCCGCCACCTTGTCCCAACAGGGGCCTTTTCCCACCTGCTATCGCTCAGCCCTCACCTTGGCCCCAGCGGGCTCCAGGCTCGCTGGACCCTGGGCCCTGCCTCTCTCACTGCCCTGTGTGAGGCCCAGGCAGCTCTTGCCTTCTGCACGAAGCTCCCCTGCACTTGGGCCCCGTGATCTCCCTAGAGGCTGAACTCCTTCAGCCTGAGTTGACACCTTAACCATCCTATATCCTCACCCACACGCATCCTGTCTCTCACGCATGTTTTCTGCCCTGGAGAGCTGGGCAGAGTCCTAGAGTGCAAAGAGCATGGGCTCTGGAGGCCCCACACCTGCAAGAGTTGTCATTTACTGGCAACATAACTTTGAGCAAACAATTAACCTGGTGGCCCAGCTTCCATTTCCTCTTCCCTGTAATGAGAGTAATAATATCTTCCTCTTAGGGTTGCTGTGAAAATAAGATTAGGCACTGTATAGAATGTCCTTGGCATATAGTAGGTGACCAGGTTGCTGTGAAAATAAGATTAGGCACTGTATAGAATGTCCTTGGCATATAGTAGGTGACCAATAAATTCATGTTGATTAACCAAGCAACTGGATAATCATTGCCATGATCATGACTGAGATCAGGGAGCACTTTGTTATTTCCTCTTTTAGTACAGTCAGCCTGTGGGTTTTTATGAGTCTTATTTTGCAGATATGGAAAAGTGAGGGTCAGACAAGTCCTCGAGGCACACCACTCCTAAGAGGCACATCTGGGGCTGCCCTGAGGATGTCTCCCCTTCTGTCATCCACTTTCTCAACTCCGTTGCTCCTTGGGTGGATATGAGACACATAAGGACAACGGTGGCTGTTTTGGGTCTGCTCTTGGGCTGAGAACCCAGTCCATGTTTCACTAGGTTCCCTCCAGGGTCTTTCTGACGGAACTCAAGCTTAGAAAGCTTGGCCGGTCCTGCTGTCAGCCGGGGAGCTGGGAAGGGTCTGCGTGTTTGGCTGCAGGTTCTGGTCATTTGCAAAGGTGTGCGGCTGTGTCATGTTTTGGCGTGTTCCCCTGTGCTATTGAGTGTTATTGCGTTTGCTGCCCTCCTGCTCCTGTCATGGGGTACGGGTAGGAACAGGCACGCACTCCCTGCCTCTTTTCCCCTCTTGGTCCTTTCCAGGCCTGGCCTCAGAGCTGCCAGCATGGTCCAGAACACCCCCCCCCCCCCGCAGTGGTACACGTTGTCCTGTTGCCTTAGGGCAGGTGTGGAGAAGAGGAGAAGGGAGGCCGAGGAGGGGAATGATGGGGTTGGGACTTTTCTGAAAAGTCACGTGGGAACAGTTGCCACATGTGCTTCTGCTCAGGCTGGTCTGAGGCCAAATTGATGGAAGGCCAATTGGAGGATCTGATTCAGAGTCCGGGAAAGATCACCATGGGGCCTCCGGGGCAGGAGACAGGGCTGGTGCTGGGGTCTTGGCCTGCCTTCCCTACATGCCCTGATAAGAAGCCTGTGGAGTTGCCAGGGTGCTATGTCCAGGTTGGGGCCTGGCTTCCTGAGCCAGGAATTCAGTGCCACACTTTCAATAATCACTGACCAGGCTTCCCAGGTTTTGATCATAGCTGAAGAAATGATCTCATGTGTGATTTTTTCCTGTTCAGATTTTATTTTGAACATAAAAGTTTATTGTAGATGCCCAGTGCCACCAGCCTCTTTTATTTTCTCCCCAGGCCCTGGCTATGTACACCGGTGTCTGGAGGAAAGGGGGTGTCCCAGCTCTGTCTCCCAACAGCTCCCCTCACACAAGCCTCAGCCCAGCCAGGGAGGCAGAGGGAAGCTCCCAGTGCTTCTGATCCTTTCCTTGCAGTCGGGAGAGACCAGAGGTCTTTGAGGGAGACGTGCTGGCTGGAAGCTGTGAACAGTGGAAGCTAAGAAAGGGGGAAATGCGCCCATCCTGGGCTTGAGGGAGAGCTGAAAGGAGCATGAATATGCCTGGAGCTGAAGGGGAGAAAGATGAGAGAGAAATGTCTCTGAGGTCCCCTGGCCTTGTCCCCACTCTCCTCCTGGAGTGTTGAGCTCAGGTGTCCCGTGAAAGTTGGGGTGAGCCACTCCAGCTCGCCCAGGATGGGAAAATTCCACCTGCTCCACCTGGGCTCCTTCCCTTGCAGAGAGAGAGCCATACTGGGCTCATTGGGAGCCACTCTGGGTCTGTTCTCTTTTGAGAGCTGGGCCATTCTGTTTGGAGGTCTCCGTCTGGGAGTGAAAGTGGAATTTGGGGGCCCCACCTTGTTTGATCTTTTGTTCGTGGGATGATATTTGTTGTTTGGGTGTGTGTCAGAACTTTCATTGGCCAATTGAGACGTCTTTGAGTAATGGGGACCCCGTGTGACGACACCAGGGCACCCATCCCTATTGCATTGGCCTCACCTGTGGTGGTGGAGCTGGTTGGGATTTTGCCTTTCTAGCCTTGGTCTTTCATTCAGCTTCCTTTCTGATGGGGCTTCGGTTGGGGGTCTCCCCTTTTGGACTGATGAGGCCTTGGTTAGGAATCTCCCTTTGGGGCTAGAAAACTGTGACCATGAGAGACTGTTTTAAGTTGTATGCGTGATGTTTGATAACATCAGCCGTGAATAATTAAGAAGGGATGATCGGCGTTCTGTCCCATCTTACATATAGTCCCCCTAGAGTGTTTTCTAAAACCAAGAGATCTTCAGCTATGCTCCCATAAATAAAAGAAAATGATATTTTTACTGTAACACTGTGTGACCTCAGGACTCCCTGAGATCAGGAGAACATTGGCCCTCCTGGCTCTGCTGTTACATCAAAGTGGGCCTTTTGCAACTTGGCTTTTATCTTGCGTATGTATGTGTGTGTGAGTGTCTTGGTATCTGAGTCCAAATCTTGTTCTCTCTTCCAAGTTTTGCTGAAAGTGAGGCATATGAATGTGAATGAATGATATGTATATATATTATTGTTTATTACTGTTATTTTTAAAAACTGAAGTAGATATTTGGGAACTGGAAAAAAAAAATCCCTGAAAATAGCCAAGATGATTGGGTTTTATATAAACCACTAGGGGAGGAATTTGTATTTTTCTTCCTGTGCCTTTGGGATGTATATGATCTACCTGGGTTCTCAAGGAAAAAGGCTTTTTTAAACTCAGGCAGAAAAATTGTGAGATCTCTGCTTCTGTCTGTCTTTCTTTAGGTAAAAACATGTAAAAGAGCTCTATTTGACTTAAAAGTAAGCACTTACAAATTAAATACCTCTAAGTCTAAAAGAAGCTAGACAATAAATTTTAGGCTCATGTGATCTAGGAAATATTCAATATTAAATTAATATCTGATATTAAAGCTAGCTTAAGCTGGTTGGTATAATCAACACAGGCATGTCTTTTATTGTACCTGGGTTTACTGAAAGTCAGTAGGTTTGTTTCTCTTGCAGAGTTTGTCAGAAAGAAAGAAAAAAATTCAATTAACTTGGTATGACAAACTCTTATAAGTAAATTAAATGCAAATAACAGAAGACTTTTTGAATGAACTCATTGGATATAATCCTGTTTTAGGAATGTCTATTTGAAAATAGTCTCTCTAGATACTTGGTAACTTGAAATTGCTTTTTTTTTTTTTTTTAATTTTAAAGTTGTGCTAACTTAAGTTAAATGATGGAAATCTGTTGAATAGCTAAATCATTCGCAAACAAAATAAGAACATTATTTACTGAACGTTGGTTTCCCATTATAGAGAAGCTAAAAGTGTTTAGGACTTTATTAAATATGTTTGGTGACACACTGAAATATTTTCTATAAAAAGTACACGTTTTTAGAAGTTATGATTGGTATTTACGTTTGCCATATCTACAGGATGCTAATGTAGAAGGCAATCCATATGCATGCTTCTTTGTTTTCACCAGAGATTAAAGTTTTTAAGAGTTGAGGATTCTAATTTATATATGTCATTAAAGCTACTAAAAATAATAAAGGAAACATTTCAGTGTACAGTAGGAAAGCCAGTTATATGTTTTGAGTTTAAAAAAGTGTTTTTATCCTAACCCTGGTTGTTTCTAGATGAAAAAGTAAGGGACAAACTCATTTGGGTACAGAAAGTTGCAGAAAGTTTGTAAAAAGGGAGCCCTAAAAAAGGAGTTTTGTGCATGATTGAGCTGAGATTAGATTAAATTTAAGTAGGTACATGGATTTTGTTATTAAAAGAAGACTGATGTAGGACAGATTTGCTTCCTCTCTGTTAAGAGATCAGGTTCACTTGCTTGTGATAACAGATGCTTCTGATAACAAATTGTGTGAAACTTTTTGATGTTGTTGACAAACTTCCTATCAAATTTTAATCAAAGTTCTTTTGACTCCAGCTAACTTTGGGATGCTTCAGAGGACCCCTGAGACATCTCAAAGGAAAATAGTAAACCAGCTAGGACTGGTTGGTATGTTAAATTACATGGCATTGTCAAATGAGTGAGAAGCCTTCTCAGACTAAATGGTATGAATAAATGTTGTTAATATTGGCATTCTGGAAATTGTATAAGGTTTCTGAAATTTAGACTTGTCCTGGTATAATGCTATCAGTGATAATTCTAGTTGTTCTGGATGTAATTCTAGTTCTAGCCTAGTTATCTTAATATGTCGTATGCCACAGTGACATGATTGAGCTTTGTCAAAAATGTTGTAACCAGATCGTTAACCTTGCCTTTTAAAGTCTTGTCATTCATAGACAGTTAAGCTGATGCTTTGCAAAACTGCATCATCTTTAATAAGAGTCATAAAAAGGACTTTTTGACAAGTACAGGTTTCTTTTAAATCATACTGCCGAACTGCATAAGATATTTAAAGTCTAATGAAAACTCCAATTTCGTAAAAGTGTTAGTCAAAAGGCTTAATTTACTTTACTTTAAAGAAAAGTAGACTGGTACCTGGCTACAAGTCTTCCCTAAAGAGCGAGGTCCAGACTGGTTTTCAGGCTTATTCTCCTGAATTCCTCTGGGAATGGGGAATGAGCTCTATTTTGTCTGTTAAAGTTCTGGTTGCCACTCCTCTACCTACTTCTAATTTGTTCTGGTGGCATCAGAAGGGCTGGGATCTTAATCATAACATCTTTTTTGGAGGGGGGTGGTAATTAAGTTTACTTATTGAGGAGGTACTGGGGATTGAACCCAGGACCTCATGCATGCTAAGCATGCACTCTGCCACTTGAGCTATACCCTTCCCCCTGGGATCTTAATCATACAAGACTTGGATCCAGGACTTGAAACTTAGGAATATTTTCAATATGGTGTTGGTCCCTCAAATTTGAGGCAGGACTAGGCCCCATTTCAGCAGGAAGTAGCCGGAGTGGTTGTCGCCCCACTCCCTGAAAGATTTGGGGAAGAATGAAATAGGACTGGAGACTAAAACTGAGTTCCCCTAAAACTGGGTTCCTCTGTCAAGCTTGTGGGTAATCTTTCTGTCCAAAATATTACTCACTTTCTTGTCCAACACTTGTTCTTCTCAAGACTGAGGAGAATCAAAGAAGAGGGGGAGTTGTAACTGAGCAGAACCCCGGGGGGCCGTCCAGGGTCAGGCCTCTCCCCCATAGCCTCTCCTGCAGCTCCTCTCTGAAGTACCCAGACAGTAGTATCTCATGTATACTCCCTGAGTTTTCCAGATGCTTAGAACCACCACCAAAGCAAAAAATTAACTACTTGAGTTCCTGATAATATCGTCAGTTCTTGAGAAGCCTTCAACACATATTTATTGTGGACCCGCACAAAGCAGTACAGGCAGATGGTGTCCTCCAAGAGTTCAGGTTCTCAATCTGGGTGCTTAAACCATTAAGGATTTGGGGCCAGACTCGGGATCTGAATTCTCATGAGCTTCGTGATCTTTCTAAAGTTACTTGAACTCTCAGTTTCCTCATCTATAAAATGGGCCTAATCACAGTACCTAGTCATAGAATGAGTAATGTTCTTAGAACAATGCCTGCCACAAAAGAAATTCTCAAAGTTGTTAGCTATTAACTTTATCACAATACAGTGTGATCAACACCATGGGAAAGATGTAAACAGAATGCTGGGGAGGCCTAAGTGAGGAATGTTACCCAAGGCAATCCAGGGAGACTTGTCTGTGTGCATCTCTGTGGCTTTAACAAAGGAAAAGACTCAGAAACCTGGAGCATCCAAGTAAATCCCGTTACCCAGCAGCCTATGTGGCTTTGCTGGAGCCCTCGGGCTGTCTTCCAGATGTCTTCCAGAAGTGGGGAAGCTTGGCTCCCCAATGTGATCATTGTGGCATGGGTCCAAGTTCTCTTGAGGTTACTCTAGACTCATGGAACTGGGAACAGCTCCTTTTGGGGAAAAGTCAGCTGTATGTTGAACTGATGGAATTTCCTAGCATTTTCATTGTTTATGAGAAACAAATGACCAGTGATTCAGAGAAATAATATCTACTACTAATAGTGAAAAAAAAAACCCCTGAAATTTCTGTACAGTCTTGGTGAATACAAAGTCACAACTGTCTTTTACACTCAAGCATAGCTCAAAATCTTTGAGTCTGGAGAACTGACGGAGCTAACCCTAATGACAGGGCACCAGAGAAATGCAAATCCCAGAGAAGGGGCATTGGTACCCTGGACAAGGTTATTAATGAGTCCTAAATTTCGCTTGGCTTTTGGCTTTCTTTCTCTTGGTTATTCTGGCAGTTATATTGAAGGTAACTGTCAAGCGTCAAGATAATTCATTGAGGAAAAGGATAGTCTTTTTCAACAAATGGTGCTGGGACAACTGAATATCACATGTGACAGAATGAAGTTGGACCCTACCTAACACCATATACAAAAATTAACTCAAAGTGGATCAAAGATCTAAATGTATGAGTTAAATCAGTAAAATTCTTAGAAGAAAACAGGAGTAAATCTTTGTGGCCCTGGAGTAGACAATGGTTTCTTTGATATGACACCAAAAGCACAAGTGATAGAAGAAAAAATAAACTAGGCATCATCAAAATGAAAAACTATTGTGCTTTAAAGGACTCCATCAAGAAATTGAAGAGACAACCCACCAAATAAGAGAAAAAATTTACGCACAAAAACTTGTTCACAAATGTTCATAGCAGGATTGTTCATAACAGCCCGAAAGTGGAAATAAAGCCAATGACCATCAGCTGATGAATGGATGGATAAGTAAAATGTAGAATATCCAAACAATGGGATGCTGTTCAGCCACGAAAAAAAGAATGACATTGCTACACGCTATAATGTGGATGAACCTTGGAAACATTATGCTAAATTTAACAAGCTAGACCCTGAAGGACACACATCCCATTTATATGTAATGTCCAGAATAGGTCAATCCATAGAGACAGAAAGTAGATTAGAAGGTTTCCAAGTTTTCAAATCTGTTGCACTACCAGAAATACATATCCCTATGATAAAATTTCTCCCTATTAAACTGGCAATGATTTAACAAGGGCATATGTAAAAGTGAGGGAAGAACTCTTATCTGCAACTGGTGGGAGTATAAATTGGTACAGCAATTCCTGAGAGAATTTGACAATAATTATTAAAAGTGTGAACACCTTGCATACCTTTTGTCCAGGTAGTTTCATTTTTAGGAATCCACACACATTCTTGATGACTTCAGCAGAACAAAGTTTCAGCTACAAGGATGTTTGTCATATTACATAGCATTTCCCTTAATTATAAACTGTTTAAATATTCCAGGCAGGAAAAAAAAAAAAAAAAAAAAAAAAGAGGAAACAAAGAGGAAGCAGAAGCACTTATGCCAGGAAAGGAAAACTTTCTGAGAAATTGCCAGCAAATAAATTTTTAGAGCTCCTTCTTGGCCATCCCTAGTTATAAGGAAAACTGGGAAATGTAGAATTTTATTTGGGTACAAAACCAAGGTTTTCTTAGTAAGAAAGAAGGGAGGAATGGACACCATAAAGTATTTCTGTCTGTCTGTCTCTCTCATTATCTATCATCTCTGTCTTTCTATCTGTCATCTATCTACATTTTGAAGGCTAGACATCAAGTTCATTTGATGGTCATTCCTACTTGGTTGGATTTTAAAGATGATTTTTACTTATTTTTGCATATTTGAGATTCCAAATTTACTTTCAATGATGCTGTGTTATATTTATAAAAAAGAAAAAGTCACTTAAAAGAAGTTACAGTTAAGAATGGGATGACACATGGTGGGATACGACCAAAACCAAGTGTGGTTGCAGAGAAGCTGTGAGGAGCAGAGAACCAAAATATCTCAGGTGTGGGGGATGAGGAAATTTATGGAGATACAGCAACTGTAGTTTGTAGGGAACTCTGGCTGTTCTTGCTGGATTGTTGCTTCCTTGGCTTTTAATCTAAGGAGAGTCCAAAATGTTGCCTGATGTCTTCAAGTTTCTACCTACAATCTAGTTGGAATTTATAGGACTCTGCAGCCCTTACAGGCAGCCCTGCCTATGGAGAGAGAATTTCTCGAGTATGTGTAGCTTTTAAAACCCAGGTAGCTGTCTGACACTGTGTTAACGTCTCATTTCAGCCCTTTAGTTGGTTGATGATGTTCTAAGACCTTCTTATTGGATCCAGCCTCAGAAGGCAGACAGAGACACCTCTGTGTCTTCCCCCAGAGGAGCTTTTAGCATCATAGTGTTACTGAGTCCAAACTCATTCTGCTCACCACACGACAGGCCAATAAACTGGGAAACAAAGTGTTGGGGCAAGGAATAATGACTTTATTCGAAGCCAGCAGACCGAGAAGATGGGGGACTAATTCCTAGAGAACCATCTTACCCAAGTCAGAATTCAGGCTCCTTTTGCATTAAAAAGAAGAGGGGGGGTATGTTTGGTTGTTGCAAACTTCTTGGTGTCAGAATCTTTTGTTCTTGCAGCTGTCCAAGGTCAGGTCATGATGTTCCTATAAACCTCCAACAAAACAAATGTTATTCTCTGTTCTGCAACTTTTTATCTCTCTGAATGGAAAAGTGTTATGCCCTTAAAGGTCGGAGCCTTGAGAATGGGCTGTCCTGTATATTTCAGGATGTCGGCAACATTGTTTTACAAAAGGTGCGGAGCCAGCATGACTGAGCACAGGAAACAGCACAGGGTTAGAGCTAAAGGAACAGGTCTGATATGGAGTCAGATGTGTTCTTTATTACAGTAGCAGCTACTTGGTCTCAAGATTCCAGCTATAGAAGAACAAACACAATGTGCCAAGAATTTACAAGAAGCAGTTTACCCCCTTTACCTGAGATGCTTCTGCTGCTGTTGCTGGCTTCCATTTACTGAGTATCTAATGTACTTTCTCATTCAGCCCTTAAAACCACTTCACAAGATGGGGAGTTATTTTATAAATAAGAAAACCAAGGCTCAGATGGGTTAAATAAATTGTCTAAGAGCACACAGCTGGGACAGTGGGAGAGGCTCTATTACAGGTCATCTGTTTCCAGAGTCTGTGCTCATAATCATTATGTTAGTCTCCTCTTAGTGCGACCAACTGTATATGGCTGTCCTATTTTTTTTTTTTTTTTTTTTTACTGAGTCCAAACTTGTTCTGCTCACCACACAACAGGCCAATAAATCGGGGGATGAGGTGTTGGGGCAAGGAATGATGACTTTATTTGGAAAACCAGCAGACCAAGAAGATGGCAGACTAAAGTCCTAGAGACCCATCTTACTGAAGTCAGAACTCAGGCTCCTTTTATACTAAAAAGGGGAGGGAGTGTGGTTGGTTGTCACAAACTTCTTGGTGTAGGAATTCTTTGTTCTTGCAGCTGCCCACATGGGTCAGGTCATGGTGCCCCTGTAAAACCACCAACAAAACAAATGTTATTTTCTATTCTGCAACTTGCTATCTTTATATGAGCCCAAAAGTGTTAAAATTCTTAAAGATCAAAGCCTTGAGAATAGGCTCTCCTGTATATTTTAGACTAAAGGCAACATTCTTTTACAAAAGGTGCAGAGGTAGCAAGACTAAGCCTAGAAAATGGCACAGGATTAAAGCCAAAGGAACAGATCTAATATGGAGTCAGATTTGTTCTTTTCTGTTACAGTTTTAGCATTTTAAGTCCCACATCCTGAGAAATATCTCAGACCCAGGCAAACCCAGATGGTTGGTCACCCCAGCTGCTCTCCTTTCTCTCCTCCGGCCCAAATCTGATCATAGTTTAAAGCCTCCTTCAGGTCTTCCCAACCTCCCCAGCCCCCTTTGGGGAGTCCTTTGGTGTTTAGTTCTCCTCCCACTGAGCAGTCAAGTGGTGGCCACTTTCTTCACACATGGCTGCCTTCCAAGCTCACCTGGCTGATTGAGGCCGAGGATTTTCCATAATGCCCAGGGCAACAATGGACACATAATTAGTACCGAAGGAAAAAAAAAAATCCTAGCGGAATTAATGACTGAATAAATGATTAACATCACCTGGAGCAAATGCTGATAAGAGTATTTACTGGGAGCAGGCCCTGTTAGGTGCTGTAGGAAGTACATAAGTGAGTTTTAACTAAATAACTGAGTAATGAGAAGTACTGACTTGTAGTTCCAGGTAGAGGCCTGTGCTGCTGGTGATGTGAACAAAGATTAATCAAGGGATGCTGCTGATAACAGCAGTGGTACCCATAGCAGCAATGCCGCTCTGCTTCTGTAGGGCCTAAATTTACAAGCCTTCTTGTTCACATGTTCTCATTCCTCTGCCTCCCAGCAGACATTAGAGATATGCAAGAGGAGACGTGTTTGGCCCCATTTTAGAGGCAAGGAATGTGAGTCAGAAAAGTTCCACCAGTGATGATTGCATAGTCGGGGTCCAGAGCCACATCCAGGCTGCTGCTATATTTTGTGGTTTGCACGACATTCTAAACAACTGAACTGCATGACATTTAAAGATGGGGAGATTTTACCTAAATCTGGATTTCTGGTTCCTCCTGACAAAATGGAAGATGTGGTATCCGTGGTCGTCCCTTTAGCTGAGGCACGGGCTTACATCTCCAGGACCTTCCTGGCCTGTGTTACTTGAGGCACCACAATGAGGAGACCAGACAGGAAAGAAAATATCTCCAGTGCCAGAAGGCATGTGGTTGTAAGCATCCTTAGGACCCCAAACGTTGTCCTGTGTTTCAAGTGATCAAGAACACGCACAGGAGGAATGGCCGCATCTACCAAGGCACCTGCCCACCCCTTTCCCCTTTAGGAAAGTGGACCTTACCCTTGACCTCCCCCTCTCTGCCATCACTGTCTCCCTCTCCCATCTAAGTGGCCAAGTCCCACATCAAACTTCTGATTTTTCCCTGATGACCTTTATCCTTCTATAAATGGCAGCTCCATTCTTCTAGTCATTCAGGCCAGAAACCTTGAAGTCTTTCTTGACACTCTCACCTGAGCAAACCTTGGCTTTGCCTCAGAAATATATAGTGAAGCTGCCTACTTCTGCTGGTCCCAGTGGTAGCTTCCTAACTGTTCATCCTGTTTCTACCACTGCCCTGCTGCTGTCTGCTCCCAGTGCTGCCACAGAAGGATTCTGTTAAAATCATTCTGCTGAAATCATGCTCATCTGCTCAAAACCCCCTATGGCTTGCCAATGGAGTAAATCCATCGTCCCTAATGTGGGCCTGGCTACTCCTCCTTTTCTCCTCCACATTCAGCCTGTCCCAGCCATGAACCCCCCTCCCCCATCCACTGATCTTTGACTACAGTAAGCATATTATGGCCTGAGGTCTTTTTTTTTTTTTTTTAATTACTTTTGATGGGAGGAGGTAATTCGGCTTGCTTATTTATTTATTTATTTATTTATTTATTTATTTATCTTTAGAGGAGGTACTGAGGATTGAACCCAGGACCTTGTGTATGCTAAGCATGCACTCTACCACTTGAGCTATACCCTCCCCCCGGCCTGAGGTCTTTAAATTTGCTGGGGATTTCAGTTATCTAAGGGTGCTAACAGCTCACCCCAAAACGCAGTGGCTTAAAACCATAATAACAATCTATTATCACCTATGGTTTCTGTGGGATAGGAAACCAGGAGCAGCTTAGCTGGGTGGTTCTGGCTCATGGTACTTCACAGGATTATAGTCAGATGTTGGCAGGGGCCGAGGCATCTGAGGCTTGACTGGGATGGGGATCGACTTCCAAGGGGGCTCGCTCACATGGCTGGCCAGTTAGTGCTGGCTGTTGGCAGGAGGCCTCATTTCCTCTCCACGTGGGCCTCTCCATGGCTTTGCAGCAGGACGTCTTGAGAACGTGAAGGTTGGAGTCCCTCAGAGTAAAAACCACAAGAACAAGTGGAAGCTGCATGCCTTTTATGCCTTAGCCTCAGAAGTCACATACTGTCGCTTCTGTTGGATTCGATTGGTCCCATAGAGCTGCACAAGGTGTGCAACCAGGAAGCAGGGATCACTGGGGGCCATCTTGGAGGAGTGTCTGCCTGGGGTGCGCTTCCTTTAACAATTGCAGGGCTAACTTTACGTTTCCTTAGGATCCTTGTTCATATGTTCCTTATCAGAGAGGCCTTACAGACCATCCCTTGTAAAATAACGCCCTGCCCTCGTCACGTTCTTATCCTGCTCTGATTTTCTTCACAGCACTGATCATACCTGGACAGTTTCTATTTCTTTGTTTCTTGTTCCTTATTTTCTGGCACTACAAGATGCTCCAGGCTCATCTTGTATATTTCTTGCCCCAGTCCTAATGTCTCTAAGGAGCCTTGGTTCCTTTCACTGGAGAAATTAGAAATTTGTATAAGAAACCAAGATCTGGAAATACACTTTAAAAACTCCCACTTCTCCCCATTTCCTCAGCACCACCCTAATCTTGGGCACTACCTCCCTTTGTGGCAACCTGACAGCCACCAGGTGTACTGCCTCTGCCTTTGCTCTGCTCCTCCGTGCCTTCTCCTGCAGGCAGAAGCATTGTTCTAGGTCATAAATCTGATCATGCCAACCTTTTAATGGACACCATTGCTTTCAGGTTAAATTTCAAACTCCTTTGCACCTTTCTTGACCTGGCCCCTGCCTACACTTCCAGCCTTATATTTTCTTATTGCCCCAACTTGGAAGCTGTGCTCTAGACACATTGAATTTTCTTTATTTTCTGTGTCTTTACATTGGTCCAGACAGGACTTTCACACTATGGAGAGACAAATTCCTAGCCTAATGATTGCTGTGAAGTTAAAAAATGTCTCTTTCTCTTTTCTCTTGTTTGGAGCTGAAATATAAAAGGCCCCCTTGTAAGATGAAAAGTGTGTATTTCATCTTTTCCCCTGGTTCCTGGCACACAGCTCCTAAGTCCCTTGGAATCTTCTGGGTAATAGGATTGTCTTTTGTTCTAACGAGGGCACTTCTGGTGGGCCCTTAGTTAGCTTCAGGATGGGGGCTGGTTACCAGAAAGACCAAGGCATGATTAGAGGGTCCACACTTTAAGCCCTGCCTTCTAATCTCCAAGGAGCAAAGAGGGGCTGGAGATTGAACTAATCACCAACGACCAACGATTTTAATCAGTCAAGCCTATGTAATGAAACCTTCATAAAATCCCCTAAACAATGGGTTTTGAAGGCCTTCTGAGTTGGTAAACACATCAAAGTGCTGGGAGGGAGAGTGAGGTGCCTGGATAGGGCATGGAAATGTTACCCCAAAAGGGAAAGGGAAAAGACCCCAGTTCTTGTCATACCTGAAAGAAAAGAATTCAGTCGGGGGATGGAGTGTTGTGTAGCAAAAGATTTTAAAGGATTTATTTAGAAAAAAAGTTTATACCTCCAGGAACACGAGGTGGGGTGATCCAAGGGAGGAAGAACGACGGTCTTTGTTTGCCCCTTCTCTTATTCCCTCACTTAGAGGTGGCCTTTTGATTGATTGATGGCTTGTCCCTGAAATGCTTAGTCATGTTTGTCCCCTTTGTGCATGTCCTTGCCCATGATGCGCACATTGGGGGGACATAAACCTCAGTGTTAATTATATTACAATGAGCATTAGGTCATTCTCGCTGCTGCACAGTTGTGGCAGTAACCTGTTTCTTGCTGGCACTCATTTAGCAGAAGTAAAACCCCTTTATGCTGAAAGTGGGCACACAGCCATCTTCCGGACCATCCTCCCTCTCCCCCACCTATCTGCCTGCTGCCCCCACTTACTTAACTACCTAACAGAAGCTGTGTGCACCACCCCCATGCCTCACCCTATGCATCTCTTCTATTTGACTGGTCCTTTATGGTAAACCAGTAAGTGTAAGTAAAGTATCTTCCTGAGCACTGTGAGCTGTTCTAGCCAAGTATTGAAACCAAGCAGGGGGCCATGCGAACTCCTGATTTACAGCTGGTCAGTTAGAAGTGCAGCTGCAACCTGGGACTCGGAACTGACATCCAAAGTAGGGACTGTCTTGTGGGACTGAGCCCTTCCCCGGTGGGGTCTGCACTGACTCCAGCAGTTAGTGTCAGAACTGAGCTGGATTTTAGGACACCCAGCTGCTATCTGGAGAATTGGAGAATTGGAGAATTGGTTGGTGTGGGAAAAACACCACATATTTGGTGTCAGAAATGTTGAGAGTGAAAACAGTTCCCTCTCCTCTGCTAATCTGGCTGGCTGGGTGCCAAACTCCACACTAAACTCTAGAAATGTGTTCGTGCACATGTGGATGCATGTGTACAAGATGTGCGTCTCACACACGTGTGAGTTGTGTGCTTATGTGTGCACACGTATGTGCGTGCATTCCTATGTGTGTAGTGGGGATGGGACCAAACCGATCTTGCCTTTTATTGCCCTGTAGTTGTGTTTACCCACCTCCCCAAGTAGACCGTATGTCCCATGAGAACAAACGCGTGTAACATCCTTCTGGTCCCAGCACCTGGGTGCACACTTGCAATATAATAGATGAGCAAGTATTTGTTGCTTAAATTATTAACAGGATGAATAACTAAACTAAAAAGTGAATAAATGTAAGGTTGAGTGAGTGGTTAGATAAATTGGCATATCTTTCTTTGCCCCTTCTTTGCCCTCAGGGTCAGAAGTGGTTTCTAAATGCTGAAAATTTGAACGGTGAATTGAACTGAACTGAATTTTGAATACTGGTCAGCAGTCCACTGTGCACAGGGGTGGTCTTTACAACATTGGTGAGCGGTAACACCCATCTCCACAGCACATCAGTGGGGAGGAAAGACGGTGTGCAGCGGGTGTGGAGGGGCTGCCTTTAGCTCATGCTGCATGGAGGGAGAAGCGCTTCTTGGGAAAGTGAGGTTTTCTTTGTGCCTGAAGTACCAACAGTGCCTGGGAGAGCCATACAGCCAGTTGAGCCTCAGGTGCTAATTTCTGGCTCACCTGGCATATGGGCGGCCGGGGTGGCACTTTGAGAAGGTGGGACCATAAACACTGCTGGGATTTGAATAGGTGGAGAAGGGGCGAGGGAGGCTGTGGGACAGGGTGGAGCACAGCTTGGGTAGGAGCCAGGGAGGAGCGTGGCCAGGGATGGAATGAGTAGCAAGGTAGGGGGCGTGCCTTGGACCTTTTATGAAGGGCCTTGAATGCCAGGGTGGGCGCCTACAGAGAACCCTTTTAAAACAGATAATAAAAGAAATGTACTTTTATTTTTTATTACAAAGAAATCATTGTTAATTATAGGAATATTGGAAAATATAGAAGAGAATAAAGACAAAAAAATAACAAGTTAGTCACCGCGAGAAGGCAATTGCTAACATTTTGATGAACACGTTTCCTCTGGTGATTTTCAGTTGCAGTCATATGTTTATGGTCCCTTCTAACTTGTTTTCAAAATGTAACTAATACATTGCAAGCATTCTCCATGAAGCAAATGATCTTTTAAAACAATTTTAATGGCTGCATAGTGTTCCATCTAGAATGTATTTAATCAATTTCCTATTAATGTTTAGCTGAGTGTTCTCAGTTTTTTCAAAACAATGCATTGATGGCATTCTTGTATATGCATCTTTGTGCGCATCTCTGATTATTTCTTGAAGATAAATTTCTAGAAGCAGAATTACTAGGTCAAAGTTTCTGCTGATTTCAAAGGTCTTTAGTGCCCTGGGTCCTGGGGAAGCTTTTGAGTAGAAGAGGGATCTGGGAAGGTCTTCTTTTCTCTCCACTTTTGCTGATCACTTTTACCTTCTCAGTAGAAGACAATCACTGGGGAGCCTGCTTCGCCCACACTCCTTTCTCGAGAATGATCCAGGGTCCACTCTCTCTGATGAAGAGGGACTCCCTCCTTCATGATCCTGTTGCACACGTCCCCCTCTCCATCCTCCCCATCCCTGGCTAAGACCTGTAGGACCTGGGGGTTGGTCAGTGCTTGATATGGGCTGAGGTCACAGAGAACTGAGGCTGGGACAGGGCTGGGGGAGTGGGGCATGTACTTGCTGAACAGAACTCCCCAGCCCCTTGATGAAGTAAATAAGTTACAGGGATGTAATGTACAGCACAGGGAATATAGCCAGTATTTTATAATAACTTTATAGAGTGTAATCTGTAAAACTATCAAATCACTATCTTGTACACCTGAAACTAATACAATATTGACGGCAACTATACTTCAAAAGAATGACCCACTCGGCACTTACTCTGCATCCTGGAGATGGCTAATGCCCTCCCCATGATTTCTGCGAATTCCGGGGTTTATGCATCTTTGAATCACCTCTGGCTCCAATTTCCTGTTTCTTCTGAGCTCTCCAAATCTTCCTCTGTCTCTGCCCCTTCGTTTTGACCCCTCACCACCCACTGCACCCCACGCAGGGATGCTAAATGTTTTGTTCTAGAAAATGTAACTGGCAATTCAGGGATTTGTATGAGGGGAGCTTTATTGCAGCATCATACAGTGGATAAATAAAAACAGAATATTCCTGTCTTTACTGTCCCCCACCCCACCCACTCCTTAGTTCCAGGTACCGACCGTGTTCTCCACTCAACACTCTCCCACCCCTCTCCCCCTCCACGCTCAGAGCTGCAGGCTGTTCGGTTATTTTCCCAAGAGGAAGTTTGGTGCCACAGGTAGCCTTTTCCCTCACTCCTTTCCCTTCTGTTCCATGCAGTTTCACACAATGCTGGACACACTCCTGGGGCTCCATCATATTAGGTGGCCTCTGAGGGGCCCAGAACACGGTCAGGGGAGAAGGAGGAGGAAATATTCAGGCCAGAAAGGAGTGGCCAGCTTAGCATGACACCCTGTCCCTGTCACCAAAATCCTTCCTGGAATTTGAGGGCTCCCAGGAACTGGCGCAGAGGCCCCATCCCATCCTGTCCCGATAAAGGATGTTTCAGGGCTGGCTTGAGATTGTGGGTGATGTGGAGAAGGGGAGAGACCTCTCCTCTTTACCTCACAGGGCAACTGAGGGGTCAGATGACATAATGGATAAGAAAATGCCTCATAAAACACCTCATAAATATAAGAGCTTGTTATAAGATAGTTTTGATGGAGAAATGTAATTTGAGTTCTAAACAATCACTTTCAAATGAGTTCTTGGAACATAATTGTAGTGGACATCTGTTGTTTTTGGTCTTCCCAGTGGCCTTTTCCCCTTCTTCTGATAACAGTACCACCCACCCCTCTTCCTCTGAGGAAGTGTGCCTCCTCAACTCCAAGCCTGTGGTACTCCTGGGGCCTCCATTACATCACCCCACTGCCAGGGCACAGGGATGGACATGTGACCCAGGCTTGGCCAATCACAGTGGTCCCCTCACCCCCTCCCCTGCCCTCAACTCACACAACGA
This sequence comes from Camelus ferus, assembly GCF_009834535.1. Lineage (NCBI taxonomy): Eukaryota > Metazoa > Chordata > Mammalia > Artiodactyla > Camelidae > Camelus > Camelus ferus. The sequence continues at coordinate 15,815,772 of NC_045725.1, forward strand.
TGGGTCCATGGGATCCATGACCAAAGTCTGGCCAATCACTGTTCCACCTGGACATTTTGACATGGTTAAACATGAAGAAAGGCCCTTTCCTTCTTCTGGGGGTTGCTGAGAAGGGGTGCCATGAGCTGTGGACGGTGTTGTCTTGCCCCCATCCTGCCTCCCATGGCCACTTAGAGGAAGTCTTCCCCAGTCGGAAAGAATAAGGCCAACGTGGGGGTTGCTGCTGGGAAGCTGAGTCAAGAGTAGGAGAGAGCCTCCAGGTCCTTCATGGGAGCCCTGGTCTCCATCCCTGAACCAGCTCCTGTCCCTGCGCTTTCCTGTCTCCTGACCAACACATCCCCTTCTTTCCTCCTGCCGCAGCGGACTTCATGCCTCTTGCGTCTGAAAGAATCCTGACCAACATAAGTTAACCCATTGTGAGTGGGAGGTGATTATTTATGAGTCTCAAGCTACTTCATGTGTGAATATCTCCCTCGTCCAAAGAACTTTGAAAGGTCTCACGGGCAGGAGACTTGGGTTTGACGCAGGGTAGTTAGCAGACAATAAAGACATAGTTACTGGATTAAACTGAACTAGTGATCTTTACACATAAAGCCAGCATCTGCCTTACTTCCTTTTCAGAACACAATGGAGTATAAAAAAGTAACATAATAGATGCTAAGGATACGTGGCTGGATGAGCCAATGAATATATTCATAATTGAGGAACGTTCTGTGTTCATTCATTTTTGTCTCTAACTTGAGGTGGTTCTGTTCACAACACGAGCTCAAGAGGCAGGGCCCGTGTGCTCTGGGGAGGAGGCAAGGGAAATTGGAACTTCTTTTTCTGTTCTGGGATCTTGTTTTGAACATTGCTTAAAAGACTACGTCTTATCCCGATGCTGGTAATCATTTCGTGAGATTTCTGCCAAGACAAGATGTAAACTGTAGATTGTACCAGTTCAATGGAATGTGGAGTTGAGGACGCACAGAAGATGTGTAAAGGGGGGCAGTTTCTGGGTAGTGGTGAGAGCACCAGCTGGCAGGCAGCCCAGCCCAGCTCATTTTTTGAAACATCGGAACACCACCACCACCACCACCACCAACATAGCGTGACTTCAGCAAGGAAGTGTGGCAAGGAAGGGGACAGATGAAGCAATTCAGGAGCTAGGATGATGCTTAGGAATTTTCTATTGCTTCACACTATTAGCAAAGATTAAATAAATACATTTCAATTGAAGTCTGGCATTTGAACCTAAATTTATGCTTCTGTTGAAGGTTAATAAAGTGTTTCAGATAATAGGCGTGTGACTAAGTAGTGCCACATCACAGGGGCTGCGGAGGACCTTCTGCTCGCAGGCCAGGCTTCCTAGCTCACTCCGAGTCTGAGCAAGAGCTCAGCGACCTGGTAGCGGGGTCAGAGGAAGGAGGCAGCACTAGAACGGTTCCGGCTCTGACCCCTTGCCGGTCCAGGGACTTTGTTCTCCGTTTTTCTCATCTGCCACGTGCCCTGCTTGCTTTATAGAGTTGTTTTCAAGATCAGATGAAATAATGGATGACCATATGTTTTGAAAACTTTAAATAACTATCAAAATGTAAGCTCTACTTAGGAATAGGGGAAATAGACGCTAAGAAGAAAAACAATAAAGTCTAAATTAATGAGGAACTAGAGCAAGGGTCTGAATGGGACAGAAGGATTTTAGAGGATCAGTGTTGTCCATCCGGGAGGGTCCTGCTTTTTGCTGACCAGTCAGAATAGGAGTTGTTGGTAGGACCTAGGCAGAGTGTTACAGGTTTCATGGCCTGGTCAGACCCTAGAGCCAGACTGTCTGGATACAAACCCCAGCTTTTCACCCCTTTCCAGCCTTTGGGTGGGACACTTAGCTTCTCTGGCTCAATTCCCTTATCTGTGAAATGGGCATAACTGCACCCTTCTCAGAGGACAGTTGAGAGAGGTAAGTGAATTCATTCACTTGAAGTACTTGGAACAGTTCTGTTACATAGTAAGCGCGCATTATTTATTATCCAGGCAGTGGTCTCGGCCTTGCTCATAGTCACTTCTGTGATCTTAGGTGAATTGCTGGACATGTTTGTGATAAGACAGTGGGTTGCATTTCTAATCCAGCAGGGTTCTCAACACTGGCACTATTGACATTTTGGGCCAGATAACCCTTTGCTGTGGGTGGTGGTCCCATGTATTACGGGACATTTGGCAGCACCCCTGGCCTCTAACCGTTAAGACACAGGGCCAAGATTATCCTCGGTTGAGGACACTGGGCTAGAAGCATAGTTCTTAGGTTAGGAATCTGTAGAATTTGGGGGTCCCAAAGATGAGTTTGGAGAGTTCTGTGGAACTCCTGGTATGGTATGTGAATTTTGCTTGCGTGCGCGCATGCACGTGTGCGTTGTACAGGGGAGTAAGCTCAGATGCAGTTTTCTCGGGAGAGCTCCATCTTTATCAGCGTCCCAAGGCAGTCTGTGACCCCTAAAAAGCTTAAAACACTGGTCCAAAGGCTCTTCCAGCTCTGACATAAAGCTATGCTCTGGAAAGAAAGGTGCCTTTTAGATGAGCACCATGTCCCTCCAGTCACAGTGGGAAGTTCCCTGGTCTTTCTCTCTGAGCCTTTCTGATAACTCTTCTGCATTCAATCTTCCTTCCTCCTTCCCCCAACCCCTCCTTTCCCTCCCATGTCAGTGACTTCAGGGGATTTTCCTGCGAAGTCTGAGTACAGTGTCCAAACAGCTGCTTTGTGCCTACTCCCCCTGTGCCCCTCTGAGCCGTGTGTAAATGGTAGCAGTGGGTGGGAGGTAGGAGGAGTGTGGTTGGGAGACATGGGATGAGGTGGGTCATAGGACCCCCTTTTCCGAGTAGCCTCAGTCTTCTGCTGGCTTTGTTCACACCCCTTCCTGCTGGTATCTAGACTTTATCATCTTGGACAGAGCCAGAGATGCCAGCATCTTCTTGTCCAAGGTCACTCTGCTGGAGAGTTAATATTCATGCTGCTGGGACAGGGGAGGAACCTATTGCATTCTGTGGCTCGGCCCACATCAGGGCTTGGCCCACATCTCTTGATGCCACACAGTAAGAGTCTCCCATTAAGCACCTGGCTCCTGACCAAGGAAATCTGTTCTCCGTCCAAATCAAATCCGAACCTTCATTTAGCCTGGGTCAGGGGTGGAGAGAAGGGAAAGGAGGCCAAGGCACTCAAAGGGTTTCTGATTATGTCATAGTTTAAAAAAAAGACTGGAGAGCTGAGTGAGAAGAGCAACTATTCAAACACTGTCAGCCGGTGCAGGAGCTGGACACCTGAAGGCACGCTATGGGGGAGTTCCCCCTCTCTGCTCCCAAAGGGAGGGCTTGGAAGGAAAGCACCCATCATTGTCAAATCCTTGCCCCTTCTCGGCCCTTCCACGTCGTCCCCAAGGAATGGATTAGGAAGACTGATCGCTCTCCAGTGCGAGTCTCAATCTGAGGTATTTGTCAGGCATTAAGGCTGATGAAAGACAGACGTAGACTGGACAACCAGCTTGGCTGTTTGTCCGAGTCAGCTGGCAGTGTGACTTGCTGCACCCCCTTGGCTTCAATAGTTGGGGTTCTTCTCTCCATAGTTCCATTGGATCATGTGGGCATGGGGCCATCTGAATTAGCAAAATGGATAAATAAAGGGGTAGTTATTCACTTCACAATTTCATCTTTACTAGTAAAAAGGGAGTCATTAAGTTTTTAAAAGCAAATTCCCTAGGTGAACATTGAAAAGGATTTATTTACCTACCTTCTCCAATTCACAGCCTTCTTGACAATTTGAAGGGTCAGACAGGCCACCTCCCATGGTTCCAACAGCATCACCATCGTCAGCCAACACTTATCAAAGATGCCCAGAGGATGGTGGAGTCTGGCTGTTCCTCCAGTCTGCTGGATTCATGTGAGATGTGTGTAGCAGCCTGTGTAGGAGAAGGAAGGAAGCTATAGGATGCCTGTCAGCCTCCCTTTCTACCCCTGGGAAATTAGGGCAAACTGACTCAGCTGGAGACCCTGCAGGCCAGTCCTACTGTTTGTGAATTGAGGGACTTATGGGTTACTAATAGGATTCTTGTGAGGACTAAATGAGATGATGCATTAAAAAAGTTTTAAATACAGTGTCTGCCACATAGTAAGTACCCAATAAATATGAGGTACTATTTCCACCAGGACTGAAGACTGTAGCACTTGAGACATATCGAGCAGACATAGCTAATGTGATTGTGGCCATATTGGCAGTAAAGAAGCCAGGTAAGCAGGAGAGAGTGTGGTAATAAGATGAATATATTCTGAAGTCATATTTAGGGAAGTTGGGGGTGACATCATTTGATGCCGAAGACCAGAAATCAAATCTTGTATGTTCTCATGCTTTTGCTACTCCAGAGATTCTTGCTGTATCCAGGAATCAGTCCGCTATATCTTCCTAATCTGGAATCAGAATGATACTGTCTACCTCCTTGGTTGTAATGGGAACATAGAGTGGCTGGGAGCCCAATGGCTTGAAGATCCAAGGGGAGATTTTTAGAATATGTGTCTCCTCTTGTCTTGTCCATGAGTAGCCTAGACTTGACCTAAGACACATGAATGAAGGAGAGCCTACTTTCTGTAACCAGCAGTGGGGGGCCTGAAGACTAACTGAAAAAGTACATAGGATGCCAGGATTTGGGGTGAGTGAGACTTTGTATTGGACAGAGCAGTGCTTTGGGGATTTAGGAGCTCAGGTAACATTGTAGGAAAAGTACCACAACAAAACTTCTGGGAGCCCGCCATGAAAAGAGGAGTTCACTGTGAATTAGTCAGGTTCTCCAGAGAAACAGGACCAATAGGGTGTATATATCTATATCTTTCTATCTATCTATCTACCTACCTACCTATTTATCATCCATTTGTTGAGGGATTTATTTTAAGGAATTGGCTTATGCAACTGTGCTCGCTGCCAAGTCCAAAATCTACAGGGCAACCCAGTAGGTTGAAGACCCAGGAAAGAGCTGCAGCCCAAAGGCTGTCTGCTGGCACAATTCCTTCTTGCTCGGGGAGGTGAGTCCTTGTTCTATTAAGTAAGACCTTCAGCTGATTGGATGAGGCCCACTCACATTATGGAAAGTCATCTACTTTACCCAGAGTCCACCAATTTAAATGTTAATCTCATTTAAAAAAACAAACAAACAAACAAACAAAAAACACTTGCACAGAAACATCCAGAGTACTGTTTGACAAACTATCTGGGCGTTGTGCCCCAGTCAAGTTGGCGCATAACATCAATCATCACAAACTGAAAATGCATGGCTGAGACTGTTGATCCGTGGAAGGACTCTATTCGCTGTGTAAGCTTGGGAACATGAGAGTAGCCTCTGATGTACTCCAGGTGACCTCATATTCAGCCTCTCACTAGGTAGGAGCACATTTCTTTGTTCTGCCTCTTGTATGTCCAAGTTCACGTTCTTTCCTCTCGACTTAGGATGTAGGACGGTAAAAGAAACCGGAATTTGTTTAATAAGTTGTCCATAAAGTTTCCATCTCTTTACAGAGCTTGAAGGTACAGTCCTAATGAGGTAACTTAGCCACTTGATGTCAAGGTATTTGGAACTGATTTTTCTCTGCCAATGTAACACATGGCAACTGCTGGACAATAATTTTGTGCTGTGTCTGGCCCAACTGCGAACAATGTAGTCAGTGTTATAAATTCATGAATAGAAGCCCTGGTGATGTAACTGCCCACTGCCCAGCTCCCAGGCATGAGAAAAAGAGCCCTTCTTTGGAGCAGATATAGGGGAACAGTCTTAGCAATTCGACTCACAGGGCAGAGGGTGGAAACATTGTCAATAGATGGCAACAGCATACAAACTGCTCAGGAGGTTCTCATGACCTTATTACTCCTGAAACCAGGCTCAGAATGACTCCCCAGTATCGCCTGAGAGCCTCGGGGGTGAGGCAGGCAATTTCATAGTGCACAGGTTCCTGGCTCATCAAAAAGTTCCCCAAGGAGGGTAACAGCTGCATGTGAGAGACGCAGAAGTAATAAACATCTGATCCCTTCAAGAGCCAGTCATGTATCTGGGAGAACAGCATAAAAACTTGCCTTTCAAAGTCTCCATCAAAGACCTAAAAACACTTTTCCCTCTTTCTGGGAAGATTGTGGAGAACATGAACTCTGTAGATGAATGCCTAAGTGCAGTTCCTGGCTTCACCACATCCTGTGTGCCCTTGGGCAATTTTCTCAGCCTCTCTGCCTCCATTTCCTCCTCTGTAAATTTAGGCAAATAACAGTACTTTCCTCATAGGTTTATTTTAATGATGCATTGAGATAAAAAGTAAAAACCTTTATGTTGGATTAAGTTATTTAAATTAGAAGTCATCGTTGATTTCATGAAGTTGGAAAATGTTTGATTTGAATTGATTTGTAAAAAATTCAAAGAAGAAAAATGTTAACAAAAGATTGATTATTACAGAGACTTCTTCCAGTTTCCAAGTGTTACGTTAAAAAGGGCAGATCTCAACATTAAGTAACCAATTACTATATTCCTTTATTGTTAGTGTCAATAAAGGACTGTTTAAGTGTAAAGCGCAGCTCCAGTGAAAGACCTTTACCGTCGGAAGAGGAGACCTACACCCGCCATTTCCCAGGCCAAGTAGAGGATTATTCATAAGGTCCCCCCACCCCGTTTATTCTCATCACCAAGCTTTTATTCTGTAAGCCCTTGGTGCCCAGTGATGAAGCAGTGACAGCAGGGAGGCAGTGACCCTGAGGGAGGGAGAGGATGATGGTATAGAGCAGGGAAGGACAGGAAGCCAGTGCATTGATGGAGTCAGCACTCTAACAGTTCTCTTGAAGATTAAGGACAGGCCTTACATGAGAATAATTTTAAACTAAAGTGCAGTAAGAAGCAAATTATACATAATAAACAGCTTTAAGAAGAGGTAGCCACGTACCCCACTGGTTTAGACTGGCGGCCAAAGCAAGTGAGCGTGTGGGTTGGAGGGTTTGGGTCACAATGTCATGTTACGGGGCTGTAGCTGGGGCGGGAGGGAGCGCGCAGCTCTGCGCAGCGCCCAGAGAAGGCAGGGGCTCCGTGCAGAGGCAGAGGGGACAGCGCCGCTGCCGACACTGGCCGGGACTCAACACTGGCTGGGACGTGGTGGGCAGCGGTGTCCACTGGGTGGGCGGGGACGATGGCGGGGAAGCTGTGCACATGTCTGTTTAGGGCTCAGAGTGCAAGTGTTCCCAAGGGCCTTTTAAGTTGAGGAGCTGATTAAAGAAGGTGAGGGGGTGGGTTCTTCTTGCACTTCGTGGAGAAATCCTATCTTCTTGATAAAACATGGAGGCTCTTCAATGGTTTGCACACACCATCTGTTCCTGTCATGGGAGCAGCATACTCTACCACTGGGCCACAGTGATAATCCAGTTTCACTCATTATGGTATCTCCCACCCCCAGTTCCCAACAGATTTAGGTTCCGGGGTCTTAGGCTACACCAAGACATCAGGGTGGTGCCTGCCCTCATTAGTAGTCTGTCTCCACGAATGACTGCCTAGATCCCATTATTATAGCTCACACCTTCCTTTAGGTCCAGCGGCTCTCATTCAGTGGGTGCAGAAAAGTCTGGAAAGGCTCTTGGTCTCAATGCTTGCTCATTCACCTCCCTAGGGCACCCCATTGCCACCCAGGCGAGGGCTCTCAACCTCCCTGAGCTCTGACCCTGAGTGGGCTGCGGTTCTGCTCTTGGATTCACTTCCACTCCCATCTCTGACCTCTCTTACTCTGGGTGAAGTCCCTCTCTCTGTTGCTCAATCTCAGAGGTGCTCCTTTCTTCCTCTTCCTCTTTCACAACCATTTCTATGGTCCATTAAACTCCAAATCAGAATAATTAGCAACGGAAAAAATTAATTTGCCTCCCTTGAGGGCAAGGAGCTATTAATTTCCCAACTTTCTAAGGAAGTGAGAGGAAATTCATTATATTCCAGTTTTCCAGTGTTGCAAAGAAAAGTAAAACAAAATAATGAACTTTCCAACTAATTGTGGATTTGTCTATCTTTCTTGTTCTACCAAGGCTATCATATATTTTGAAGCTCTGCTATTAGGTGCATACACGTTTAGGACAAGTCCCTACAAGTAGACATCTAATCCTCCTCCTTTTGGTAACAACGCCCCTTTCCTGCGCCTAGTCCCTGCTATATGGGAGAGTCTAATCCCTCCCTCTGACTACCAGTTTGGTCCATGACACAGGCGTGACCAAGGAGAGTACCCCCACCCCCACCACTCCCATGGCTGACTTAGGAGTATGTACATGACATGAGATGAGCTAATTGGAACCAGTAAGCACATCCCAGGGAGTTTCACTTGACTCCTGATGAAGGCTGAATATCTTTGAGCATGAGACATCTTACCTCCTCAGGTAGTTGATATGATGTTAAAATTTAAATGGAAACCACTACATGGATAAAAGTAGAATCAATCGCTTCCAAACAGTGGAGTGATAAAAGGGGATGGAAAGTTCTATGCAACTCGATCCACCTCAACATACAGCATAGACAGAGGGAAAAAGAAAGGAAAAAAAGGAAAAATGAATGATAAACAGAAAATCAAAAATAAGTTGGTTCACCATAAATGTAATGGATTTGTCACCAACTTAAAGATGGATATTTTTTAATCACATTGAATAAAAAAGAAAACAAAATCCAGCTATATGCTATAGCCAAGACACTTGGCTGAAGCAACTTCATTCAGAAGAGTTGAAAAGAAAGAAATGGAAAAAGCGTAGCATGCACAAGCTAACCAAAAGATAGTTTAACAATATTCATATGGAATTAGTATTGGAAAATCAAAGTAGAATTACAGCAAAAATAGTGATAAAAGAGGCCCTTTTGTAACAAAGATGCAGGCTATTCTTTTCCATAGTAACTGATACTTGTAGCAGGACATGTGGGCACCCAGAATAAAGACTATTTCTCAGTCTCTTATACAACCAGGCATGATCTAAGTTTGGACCAATGGGATGTAAGCAAAACTATCATGTAGTAACTATCAGAAACCTTTGAGAGACAGGTGGTATATGTCCTTGACCTTTTTCTGGTTTCATGTGTGTGTATGTTCTTGGGATGGGACAACTCTAGAGGTCACCATCGTGAATACCAATATGGCCACTTAATGTATCTCTTATTTGTTTGACTGTTACAAACGTGCTTAAAACTGAGCTTGTTTATCATCTAAATGCCTGTGTAGGATGGCAATAGAAATTAGTCACTGCGCTAATTTAGGGATCATGTTTTAGGGGGGAAACGTTTTGTTAACATGTTATTTATCTTCAAATTGTTTCTAAATTGTGCATCCTTGTATAGCTCCTCCTATGACTATGGTGTTGTTGCCCCTTCTCTCACTGATTAAGGCTTTTGTCCCAGAGGGGAGATGGGGGAGAAACATCTGGGTGAGGTGTTGTGTCCCTCTCATGGTGGTGGATGTTCATTTTCCCCAGGTCTGGATTGCAGGGGATGCTTTCTCAAGGACTCTCCCCAACCTGGGGGCCTAGAGAGAAAAGCAAATTTCCCCCTTGGGCTTCACACTTTGTTGCCAGCCCACACACCATCTCTACTAGTCTGTTAAGTATTCCAACTGAACTCTTACTGTCTGTAGCTGTCTGCTCCAGGTAAGTCAGCACTCATTCCCTGTCTCTCCCTGTGGGCACCTGTTTCTTCTTGGATTTCTTTCTAGCTGGTTGCCCAATAAAAGCTGTCAACTTGCCATTTTTCCAGCTTAAAAAGAAATCTTTGTAGTGGTAGGAATAATACTCTTTCCGGGTTGTTGCACCTAGGATGGAAACTGGGAGACAGAGTTGAATTACTTTTTAAAGGAAAAGAAAAAGAAATCATTTTGCTCACTCATGTTTGTGGACTGAATGGTAATCACTTCTCCTCTAGTGAATTGCCATTTGGGTCTTATAATCCTGTGAGGTAAGCACTAATCCCATTTACAGATGAGGTTCAGAAGAGATGCGAGGGAGAGGTGGGATTCCATGTTGGTCCTGCCTGATAGACCACTGCTCTATGCTGCCTGCTGAGATCAAGAGGTGTGGGTGCGAGCTTTGGGAGGAAGCTGAGGGAGAGGGCAGTACCCCTGTGTCCTCAGCCTGCACTTAGCTGAGCTTTTAAGGACCAAGCTGGGGAATCACAAGGGCGTTTAGGATGAGGGGAAAGATAGGATGGCTGGGGATGGGCTGAAGCTTTAGCTGGTGGATTTCACATGTGGACTCAGTAGGGAGCAGAATTTAGGGAAAAGAGGACCACAGCTGGAGAGATGTGGAAAGCTTTCTGCTGAGATTTTTGCTGCCCACACGAGAGAGTGGAGTCCTTGCAACTTCGGAATGTGGGCTCAGTACCAGGGCAGGAGTGGGGCTTTCCCAGTGTCGGGGAATTTAGGCCATGGCCCTGTGTGGGGGGAGGCTGGGGGTGGAGGAGTGAGTATGGGAAATTGATGAGGAAGATGGAGCCACAGGATAACAACCCTGAAGTTCTGCTCAGAAGCACTGGTAGCCCCATTACCCCCAGACTAAGTGTCGGATTGCGCCGTCTTCCTTTAACACGCAGGCACACGTGCAGACACACACACAGTCTTTTCGTGAAGGTTTCAGTTACATATTTATCCACTCATTCATTCACTTGTTCATTCATTTATTCATCAATAAATATTCATTATACCCTGTACCCTGATCTTCGTGAATTCAAGGGATGGGGGAGTGGAAAACACGCAGCTGAGTGGCTGTTAGTTCTCTGCTCCCCTCAGAGATGACCTCCAGTAAGGACCTGCATGTGATATGTTAGCAAGGGTCAGTTTTCCAGAACCTTCTCACAGATGAACAACACCCTGGTGTCACCTGGACAGCTGGCCTGGCCCCAGATCCCTGCTGGGGGCGTGTGCAAGGTTTACCTTCGAGCCCACCATTCCCTAAACAAAAAGCCACAGATCCTCGGCAGCCAATTTAATACACTGTGCTGTTCTGTCCTAACCTACTTCTCTGCCTCCTCCCCGCCAGGAGGCCACTCTGATGGACCACTTGTTCCTGAGGCTAACCTTCCACTTCCAGGCTTCTCCACCTTCCTTCCTCCCCTCTGCCCATCCAAACCATCACACCCTTCAAGGCCCAGCTTAAATGCCACCTCCTCCAGGAAGTCTGCTCTGAATCCTCCAATTGGGATTGATCACGTTAACCTCTTTTTTTTTCTTAAAAATTTTTTTTCTTTTATTGAAGTGTAGTTGATTTACAATGTTAGTTTCAGGTGTACAGCAAAGTGATTGAGTTGTCCATATACATACATACATAAGAGAATTTTTTCAGATTCTCTTCCGTTATATGTTATAAGAAATTGAATGTAGTTCCACGTGCTATACAGTAGGTCTTTGGTGTTTATCTATTTTGTATAAAATAATACGTGTCTGTTAATCCCCAACCCCTAATTTATCCCTCCCCACCCTTTCCCCTTTGGTAACCATAGTTTGTTTTCTGTGTCGATCATGTTAACCTCTTGGCTTTGATATCAAAATGCTTGTACCTCTCTTCTGTACTCAACCTCATTTGGTCATGGGGAAACCAGAGGCTGATCCTGGAAAGCTGGGTTATCACCATCCTCCCTAACTCCCAGGTGTGCTCAACAACATTGAAATATGATCAGGCCTTTCCCGTGGAAACCCTTCCGTGGCCTCTCTTTGCTCCGGAGATCAAATCTGAGCCTTCAAGACTCCACATGATCCAGCCTCTCTCTCCTGTCTCATCTGTAAACTGTTTGAGGGCAGGGACCAGAGGAAGACATGCAAATCATCTTAAACACCTGGGCCGACAGAGGTAAACTAGCTCAGCCCTTCTTCTGGACACTTGGCGCTGGTGTGGTCTGCCAGGCTGGAGTGGCCCGGAGGAAAGGCCTTTTGTGAAGTAAGGTTGGGCCTCCAGAGCAGCCCCTCCTTCTCCCCTTCCTGGAATGTGAGAGACACACAGGCTTAGGTAACAAGTCCTCCCCCTTCAGCATTGTCTGGCTCAGCCTGACTCAAAGGCCTCTAAGTATGGTTCCCTGGAAGAGCGCTTTGCAGCCGTGGAAAATCCCTGCAGCAATACCTCCTGACCCCTCAGCCTAAACTGTCCGCTGTCTGGCTTCACGGGCTGCTACAGAAAATGTCCACATACTTGGGATATGATTCTATCTGATGCCAACCTGATACTTCTAGCAGCTTCCACACTCCCCAGGGAGGTGGAGGTCCTGAATGGGAAGATACCAAGGTCGCTAGCCTAAAGTCTTAGGCCGCTGAAGGTGTAGAGACATCTAGTCTACCAACCTTGGCTGCGGGCTTGTTGCAAACTCCATTCTTTTTATCCATAAAATAATCTGTGGGGTAGTTAGAAGGAGAGTTGGATTTTCAAACTTTTTTCTTCTTGGCTGTGGAAACCTTCCTTCAGTGGAAAGCTGACAGAAGAAGCCAACTATGTGAGGATACCCTTAGAACTTCTGGAATGGGACTGGGACCCTGTTACTCACACTCCCTTCCCAGGCTAAGCAGAAACCCCAGGGCTCCTTTGGGGGTCCATTAATATGACCCAGCTATTATTATACTCCTGGTATTTACCCAGAGAAAAGCAAACAGGTCTAAACAAAAACTTGTACACAAATGTTCCTTGCATCTTTTTTGGTAACAGTCCCAAACTGGCTACAACAGCAATGTCCACCAACCAGTGAATGGATGAACAAATTATGTTATTTGTATAATGGAATACTGCCAGGCAACAAAAAGGAGTGAGTGAGCTATCGATATGTGCAACCACATGAATGGATCTCAAAATCATGATGCTGAGATGAAGGAAGCCAAACCAACAAAAGTATATCCTGTATGACTCCATTTGTATGAAACTAGAAAACGCAAACTAACCTATAGTGACTACACGCAGATCCGTGGTTGCCTGGGATAGGAATGGGAATGATTCCAAAGGACCCTAGGAAACTTTAGAGTGATGGGAATGTTCCATATCTTGATTAAGGTGACAGTTTTTAGGTGATAACGAAACAGATCAAACTACCTTTAAAATTTATTTATATGTTAATTATACCTCAATAAAGTTGTAAAAGAAAAACAAAAGACCACCAGATTGTTCTATCTTGGAGAGCTAGCTTTAAAAAACACAGAAATCCTCATCAAATTCTCACCAAAGCTAGTCATGGGACCTCGTTCTTACCAGAGCCTTGTGACCAATGTTGGACCCAACCCCTGCCCTGGTACCATTCAATGACCCAGGTGAGAGGCTCTAAAGTTTCCAGGAAGCCACCTAAGAAAACCCCTTGACCTTTTTGCTGGCAAATCATATTAGATTCTGTACTTTTGTATTTTCAAGTGACTGCAAGTGAGAGTCCCGTAGTCTAACTGGCTATGTCCTCGCCAGCAGGCCTGGCTGCACTCCCGCTAATGAGCCTTTCATAAAATATTCAACTCATACTTCTACCCCCGGCTGAGTTTTATTACTGATGAATGTTTAAATCGTCTTGTTGGAAGGGCTTGTTCCCTCCTGCAGCTTGCTGAGGACAACATCAGAGGACCTGTCCCCTAGAGCTATTTCTCCAGAAAAGGGGTCACCAGACGGTGTGGTCAGCAGATGGAGCAGGGTGCTGGCTCACAAATTTTCCAAACATTGGAATGAAATGGAAAAAACACACTTGTGCTGCCAGGTGGAAAACAGAGAAGCAAGGCAGACATTACTTCTTTCTCTGCCAAGAGCCTGCCTGGCAGGACTCAGAGATTCCGTAGGAAAGTAGTCATCAAGCAACAAGATTTTGCTTTGATTATTTTATTTTATTTATTTTATTTTTTATTTTATTTATTTAATTTTTTATTTTATATTTCATTTCATTTCATTTTTAAAATTTTTTTATTTTGCTTTTGAATTCTTTCCCTGGTACCTGTTAGCACCTAGTGCTGTGCTTTTCACTGGGAAATGCACAGGAAGTTCACGGTTCCATGGGGTAATGATTCAAGTGCAGTGTAGGGCAAGGGCGATCATGTACTACTTTGAGGCCACACCAAAGACTTTCTGAAAGCCTTTATGCCTCTAAAACATTAGGAATTAAAGAAAGGGGAGACCCCCTGGGCCTAGAATCATCAGGCAAGGAGGAAAAGTTTAAGCCTTAGAAAACATGAAGGAGAGGAAGAAATGATAAAGTTTGATGATAAAGGCAGAAATAAATGTAGTGAGACAGAGTGGAATTTACTTTGATTGGACACAATGCTGAATATGACAAAAATTATGTAAAATTATAAAACCTTAGAAATATGCTAGTTTTGTATGTCATTGCATATCACTGGAAATGCCCATAAGCTAACTGTCTGCAGGGGAATTCCTCAGACTGAAAACAGTGGTAGTAGCTGATGAGGGCATACGACTTTGGCTTTATCTATATTGTTTAAATATTTTATAATTAACTGTTTCCAAGAGATCTGCAAAATTTTCTCTTATTATTAATTTTTCAACTTCTTTTATTGTGATAAAATACATGTAATATAAAATTGGCAAAGGGTACAGCTCAGTAGCATTAAGTACACCTGTCTTGTTGTTACTATCACATCCACCATCTGTCTCTAAAACTTTTTCATCATCCCAAACAGAAACTCTGTACAAAATTAAACCATTACCTCTCCCAGCCCTGGAAACCACCATTCCATTTCCCATCTCTGTGAATTTGACTATTTCAGGTACCTCATATAAATGGAATCATACAGTGTCTGTCCTTTTGTGACTGGCTTATTTCACTTGTCACAGTATTTTCAAGGTTCATCCGTGTTGTACCATGTGCCAGAATTCCATTCCCTTTTAAGATGGAATAATATTCTGTTGTATGTATGGACCACATTTTTTTTATCCATTCATCCACCCATGGACATTTAGGTTGTTGCTACCTTTTGGCTATTGTGAAAAATGCTGCTATGAACATTCATGTACAAAGATCTCTTCAAGACCTTGCTTTCAGTTCTTGTGGGTATGTGCCCAGAAGTGGAGTTGCTGGATCATATGGTCATCTATGTTTAATTCTTTAAGGACTCACCATACTCATTTCCACAGCTGCTGCAACATTTTACCTACCAGCAGTGCACAAGGGTTCCAACTTCTTGACTTCCTCGCCAATACTTGCTATTTTCCCATTATTTTTTTTAACAACAGCCATCCTAAAGGGTATGAAGTGGTGTCTCATGGTTTTGATTTGTACATCACTAATAATTTGTAATGGCATCATTTCATGTGGCTCTGTGAATTTTTAAGTAATAAAATATTTTAAAGATGTCAGCAATGAAAAGGGAAACATAGACTACCAGGAAAACATCACACATATATCTTATCTCTTCAAATGTTTCTAGTTTTCAACAAACTTGACGTGGGTGTTTTTGCCCTTCACCACATGGAGTGGTTCTGGATGGTGGCGAAATCACCGCTCATTCACCGCTGAGACGTGAACTCTCTGCCCAAGCTGCAGTCTCCAGAGTAACTTGGAGGCTGCGCTGCTTCCCTGTGTTGGTGGCCAGACAGAGGTGTAAGGGTCGGGGAGGTGAGGAGGTAGAGGAGAGGTGAGAGTCCTACAGTTAGCATATAAGATAAGGAAGTTTCAATCCTCTGAGCAATTCACAGCTACTTTGCTTCTAGGTAGTCTAAATAAACCGAGGTAGGGCTGGTCAGCTGCCAGCCTCTGCACAGGTTAAGAGCAGTTTGCAGGTGGGGGGACCTGCTTGTTTCTGAGTAATGGTGAAGACACAACTCTGGCTGAGTTTAGACTTGCTTGGCTTTGGGACAGTTTCTAGACATGCCCCTACACAGCTGTTAATTGAGCCACACAATTTAAAGAGACTTTCTGGAAAGGATGTGGGCAGTTTGGCTGTCTTCACTTTATTGAGCTTCTTGTTTGCAGAGTGTGCTCAGTAGCTTTTTCTCCACATCTAATTCCCCCATCTCCCCTTAGCTCTGGTGCATAGATTCCTGATTCAGGGAGAAGCTCTATGTAAAATGCAGCCAAAGTCAAAGTCAGCACTTGGACTTCTTGGCTGAGATTTGCTATCTTTGCGATCAAAAGCTCAAGGCATTTCAGTGAAATGAGTCGCTTTTGATATAACACTTTTTTTTATTTTAACTAATTTTGCTCCAAGTGGAAGTTGAGCCGGAAAACTCTCATCTGCACCCTTTCTTGTCTTACTGTTTTCAAAGTCTCATTCAGCCTCCTGGGGTAATGCAGGAGGTTGATTAGTTTAAAAATAATTGAAATCCCCTGTGAGTTCCCAGAAAGAGCATGTTACTGCACTGGGAAATTTCCGTTTGGGGAAAGTGACCTCAGAGTCACTTATTCAAAATCTCAATATGATTGCAATCCAGTTAAGGAAGCTTGAAGAGCCCACCTTTGAGGGTCTTTGCCCTGCCATTCCTTCTGTGGGGACCGTCCATCATCTTTTCTATCTGGCAAATCTGCCCTTCATGATCTGGCTTGGGCATCATCTCCTTTGTAAACCTTTCTTGGCTCCCCAAGGCAATTATAAACTCCTTCCTCTGGGCTCACGCAGCACCTTGAGGGCGCTTAGAACATCGAAGTGGGTTTCCTCTCTCCTGTTAGCCTAGAACCTTGCAAAGTGTCTGGCACATAATAGGCCTTCAGAAATCTGTTTGTGAAGAGTTTTCACGTCATGTCATGGTTTCTGATTGGGTAGGAACCAGGCTTCACATTTTTTAATCCTTGTGTCTTTTGAGGACAGGAGACTGAACAGAGGCCACCGGCAATACCACTGCTGGTTTCCATGGTATCTATCCTTGTGTCCAGTCCTCCAGAGGATGCTCCCGTGCTCCCCATAGTCAGAAGGGGAGTGGCGGGTTTATACTGAGAAAAACCACAGCCCACAGTTCTAGGCTTTTTCTCAGAAACTTGACCTGACCCCAGGACAACATCTTGCCAAGCTCCTCTGGGCCAGAGTCAGTCTCTGCACTTCCCGGGGGCTTCCTGACTCTGGGAAAACATGGGCTCCCTGGTGCCAGGGCCAGAAAAGGGCTGGAGACTGTGGAGGGGCTGCCGAGATGCTCATGTGCAGGCTCCTTCTCTGTTCAGATTGTGGAGGGGAAGGGAAGTCAAGGGAACAGCCATTTATGCCATTATGCCTCCAGCTCTGTCTGATCAGCTACCAAGAACCATCAGTCTGTTGCCTGACTCACACTGCAGTCTGCTGATCTTACCATCAGAATGTCATTGTACCCACCTCCAAGTGAGCATCTCGTGTAAGTGGGCACACTCTGACTTTACAAGAACAGGCTGTGTAGACTGCTTCTATGTAAGGCTTGCTTTTGGCAGAATTTGGTCTAAGACTGGCTTTCGTTGTAACATGCCACCATGGGAAGAAATTGGGGGAAGGAGACAAATGGCCTCTATCTAATCCCCATTCCTAGAGGTTACTGAGAGAACATAACACAGGCTGGAAGACCAAGGAGATTAGCGTAGGTCATTCCTACCATCATGGAGTCATAGCTTGTCCTAAAGTGAGAAGGAAAGTTGAAAATTACCTTTGAAAACCCCTTAAATTTCCCCACAATTACACCACACATGGTTTAGTGTGTATAGCCTGTTATCAGTTTCTGTCATTGTTAGTCAAGACTTCTCCAGGACCTTTAATTTATTATTTCATTGCTTCTTTAAGGACCTTGGCAAAACCATCACACACCTGCCTGGCCACTTGCAAACAGCTCCACTTTCTCTGCCACTGATCAGGAACCTTCTCAAATGATCCAGACGTTCATTCCACAGATCTCGCCAGCCCTGTTCCAGACCCGATAGCCTCCATGCTGTTGGCCATAAGTGGTGCAAGAGGAGTGATGCCTAGAGGTTAGGTTTAAATTCCCGTAAGTTAAATGTGCTCAGGAACAGCGTCTGTGTCTTCCCTGTGGGGTCTCCACCAAATAAAATTGGCTTTCAAAGTTGACATCTCCATTGACACAGGAAGAAACTAGGGCTCAGAGGCCATGATTTGATTAAGGTAATTTGACTGAAGTGACTCCTTGATGAGTCTTTTTATTCTGACATACAAACAATGGCTATGTTCTGTGAGAATTTGTGTATTTCTGCATTTGGCCATTTAAGACAAGAACTATCAGTGTCTTGCACTTGACCTTTGTTGGTTTTTTGTTTGTATTTATATAGTGAATTTTCCTGATGAAAGTAAGTCTAAATACACAGGAAGTCTGGGGGAAATAAAGGAGGAAAGATAAACTGGAGCCAAGAGGCCTCAATCCCTGCAACTTGGGAGGCTACAGATGTGACTCTGACCTTTCTCACAGCCATTGCTAAGTTTTTGCCACCTTTTGGCCCACGCTAGGTACCTGGAGGAATGCTGGTAGAATGGCAGGAGGGCAGCACTATGACAGCTGGCAGAGCTAATGTCCCTAAGTAGAGGATGAAAAACAAAGTCCAGGGGTTGTGGGATAGAGCTCAGGGGCAGAGCGCATGCTTAGCATGCATGAGGTCCTGCGTTCAATCCCCAGTACCTCCATTAACAAAATAAAAAAAAAAATTTGTACCTCCATTAACAAAAAAAAGAAAGAAGAAAAGAAAAACAAAGTCTGCAAGTTGAGAGGACCTTCCTTTCTTATAGTAATTCACCAAGGAGGAGACCTGGGTCCTTTCCAGGAGGGAGGTGGCGTTTGATCTGCTGATCACTGCTGCTTATCAGCATTTCTGCTCTGACTCCTTCACCTCCAACACTCGGTCCAGAGCAGGTGGCACCTGTAAAGGGCGGAAGCACACCGGGCCACCTCCCTGTACCATCCGCACTTTGATCTCAGTGGCTCTCATTTGCATCGCCTTGATATTTACCCAGGAACCAGGATGTGGCATTTTCTCATTTGATTCTTGCACGAACAGGAAGACAGGTAGGACAGGTGAAAGGCATTACTTTCATTAGAGGGAAAACAAGGCCTACAGCAGGAGATGGAAAGGACCATGCTTGGTTTAAATGCTCTGTTGTCACCATCTTGAATCCTTAATAATTTTACCTTTAAAAAAATGTATTGTGGTAAAACAGACATAACATAGAATTTACCGTTTTCACCTTTTTTAAGTTTACAGTTCAGTAGCATTAAGTACATTCACACCATTGTATACCTATTACCACTATCCAATTCCAGAACTTTTCCACCACCCTAAACAGAAACTCCTCATCCAGTGATTCCCCATTGTCCTCTGCCCCCTGCCCCTGGTAACCCCTACCCCACCCTCTGCCTCTATGAAGTTGATTATGCTAGGAACCTCATCTAAGTGAAATCACACACTATTTGTCCTTTTGCATCTGGCTTATTTCACGTGGCACAGTGTCTTCAAGGTTCATCTGTGTTGTCTCTTTTGTCAGAATTTCCTTCCTTTTTAAGACTGAATAATATTCCATTGCATGGAACAGAAACTAAACTGCACTTAGTTTATCCATTCATCCCTCAGTGGACACTTAGGTTGCTTCCACCTTTTGGCTATTGTGCATAATGCTGCTAATCACTTTGGTATAAAAAGTGCTATTAGTTTTCAATTATTTTAAAATGGAGGAAACATTAATAATAGATGGAATTTGGTAGATAAAAACCTTCAAGAACCAAGGCCAATGGAAAGGAAATAGCAAAAAGGATCTTGGGCAGTAAAAATGCAGGGAAACTTGCTCAAGGGCAAGGTTGTTTCCTGTTTGATTTTCTTCCTTGTTCATTTGCATCGACCTGTTCCTCCTTACCCAGTTGTTAGACATCTCATTAGTTTAATAATAGCTTTGGCAGGGGAGAGGAGCACTACATTAAATATACCTACTGACTATAAATGTATCTCAATTTCACAAATGCTCAGTGTGGATAATAATTCAAGCTGAGCGAGGGGTATATGGATTTGCACCGTACTTTTCTATTTTTTTTTAATGTTTGACATTTTAATAAGAAAATAGAAAATAATTTTAAAAACTTATAAAATGTATCTTGAAGTAGAGGAAAGAAAGTTCATTCTAATTCCTGGTTTAACCCACCTTTCCTGGCTCAGTCTCCATCCCAGAGTTTGGAGGTTGGAGGTTGGTTCAGGTCCCTGGGTGCTGACAGAGAGCTGGGTGCCCTCAGGAGGCCTCCCAGGGGCCTGGAGGGGTATAGGCAAGTTGCTGGGGACTTACTCCCCTCCTCCTGTGGCCCCATATACTGTACCGAAAGAGATTCCAGTGAAATTAACATCCTAGATGGAGAAGCAAGTGGAGGGGAGACCCTAGATTTGCTCCTGGGAAGCCCTCCAGTCTCCTGTCACCTGAGAGGGCCAGCAAAACCTGAGCTGCCAGGGAGAGGGGGCAGGGCTGTAAAACGATGCTTCCTTCAATACCCAGCCCCCACTTCCTTATATTAGGAATTTAACAAAGGAGGGAACAGTAAACCATATAGTAATACTCTGCCAGCCTTTCTTGTGGTCTGGGAACATCTGCTGGAGAAACCACACACTGTGGGTGAGTCACTGGTCTGGCCTCGCATTGGCTGAGATGATCTCCTGATGCTGGAGGAACACTGGTCTTTCTCCTATTGGAAGGGAGCAGACCCAGGGCCGCCGCCAGCAATTTCTTGGGTCCGTTGATGCTGGAGCACGTTGCCACCACCGTGGCCTCCTGGCTTCTCCTCAGCCCCTGGCAGTGTGCAGGGCTTCCTGAAACTGTGGAGTTTGGAAGAGGTTAGGAAAATGAGAAAGACAGTCTCAGGATAGCCAGCAAAATCTGCACATGAGTGTCTGCCCCTAAAAAACTGGCCACTACATCCACACCTCATTGAAATGAGCTGACTGGTCACTCCTGGGGATGTCAGTCCTGATGTGATTGAAAATGTGCAACGGCTGCTTAATCCTGCAGTAAAACTCTCACCTTCCATCATAGCAGCTCATTCCTTCCTGGTTTGGATGTTAAGACTTGGGCCTGGCAGGGGGGTCCCAAGGCAGACCAAGGAGGGCACGGCCTATGTGAAGACATGTGGCCTCAGTTCTGTGAAATCCTAGAAGGCAGGATTCACGGGTTCATGCATGACAACTGTCTGGAAAGGGGGTGGCCATGGTTACCGCACGCTCACATTTTCAGGGCCAGTTCTGAGCCATCTTTTCTCCCTCCACCTCTGCTGGCCACCTCCCACTGGTTACCGTGGACACAACTTTTCCGTTTTCTAGAAACATTTGAGAAAAAGAGTAAAGAGGCCATCTCTAATATCTTTGCATACACTGTATTTGGGACAATATCGAAGTTCTGAGGGCTTAGTGAAAGGGGCTTGGAGTAACCACAGCCAGAACAATAATAGCTGGTTTTTGGTTTTAAGTCAATATACACCAGTCGGTGCTGAACTTACATGGACATTTCCATTTAACCCTTACCACAAACTGCCTAAGATAGTATCGTGGTTTTACAGGTAGAAGCAGGTCAAGCAACTTGTCCAGGGCCACATGTGTTGTAAGTGACAGAGTTGACCTTCACGCTCAACCCTGGCTGAGCCCAGAGCCCACGTGTTATCAAAGTCAGACCCCTGAAAGGCCTTGAGAGCACCTGCTTAGAGCACACTGTTCAATGAGGCCGAGGCTCATGGTTCCAAGGCACTTGCCCAAGGTCACACAATTCGTTAACGAAAGGGCTGGGATGAGAGTCAGGTGTCTTGTCTCCTGGGCCAGGGGGACGTGGTTGAAAGAGCTTGTGCTGACCAGGCGACCTTCGGCTAATTAATGTCTCTGAACTCCACATCCCCCTCTGCAGAATGAGCATGGACATTCCTACCTCATAGTCTGGAGTGAAGAGTAAATGCAGTAATATACACAAAGCCCCTGTGTTGACCTTGGTGCTTCTTAGGACTGAATCCTACTAATATTATTATTATTATTTTCCCTGGCTATTGTTTTGTCCTATTTTACTCACAAAGTTCCTCCTTGTCTGCTCAAATAATAAGTGAGCCTTGTTTCCCTGACTGGGCATGGGGCACAACCTTGTAGATCCTTACTCTCACCTGACCTGTTGTTTGGAGTAATAACCAAAACCCAAGGGTGGGTTCTGAGATCTGGCCCAGAGCTGACTGACCACTGTGAGTGAGGGGGTTGGGGGTGGTATAGAGACCAATGTCCTGGTTTGCTCAGGACTGAGGAGTTTCCTGGGATGTGGAACTTTCAGTCCTAAAACCAGGACAGTTGTGGAAATGGGTGGCCACTCAAGATGGTGGCAATGCTAGGCCAGAGTGAATATCCTTGGGGAGCTCTGGGCATTTAGGTGGAAAACCCTGATCTGTTGGCACTCACAAGGGCCCCAAAAGTAGGTGGCTGGGAATCTGCCCAGTCTGCTTGACAGAGGTCTTCCCTCTCTGGCCAAGGGTAAAGCAGAATCTACCTTACTCTGTTGAATCAGTGACTTAACTATGAAATGATCACAGCCTGGATCCACTGCCCGCTGAAGGCAGTAGCTATCAGAGTTGAACCTGGGCCTCAACAGGGCAAGGAGTCCCTCCCAGTAGAGAATTTAGGGCATCTCCAGCCTCAGAACCTGAGGCCACCCGTGGAGAGTCACTACCCAGTGAAGGTGAAAGAATTTGGAGCAATGAAGACGTTCCTGGGGAAAGTAGCTGTGACCCTAAACTCCTGTGGGGCAGGGAAGTCAGCCCCTTGTGGGCAGTCTGTTCTGATGCTGAGGGGGTTAGATGGAGGGGTACAGACTGCTGAGGGAACATGCCTTGAAAACAGGGAGGCTGACCGGCCCCTTACTGCCACTGGAATTTTGATGGGTAACCTCCTCCATGAGGCTTTGTTCTCAGCACTAGATTCTGATTCAGGGGAAGGTGAGGCAAGCTGGTGCCCCGTAGGGCTAAAGGCTGGAGTGTGGCCTCCGAGGACAAGGCCCTGAGCTGTGCTGCAGCGGGCAGGATGCTTCCTCTCTTGGTCCTCAGTTTCCCCCACCTACAAAATGCCTAACTGACTTTTAAGGACCACCCAGCTGAGATCTTTGTTGAAACAAAGTAGAACCCAGCCTGCTACTTTCTCTTCATCTTCTCTAAGAATGTCCCCATTCCATCAAAAAGAAAAAAAGGGAGCAAAATGGTCTAAGGTCATGGGGTGAATCTTTGTCAGTCTGTGCCTCTGTGCAAGGCAGGAACCCCAGGCAGGAAAGAACAATCTTGACTTCCAGCTGCACCCTTAGCAATCTGGCAGATAGAACGGGCAGGAGTTTAGGAGGCCTGATTTCAGTCCTGGCTGTTACTGTCCTCTGTCCCCAAGTCTGTCTGAACCTGTGTTTTCACTCATTAAATGCTGGTGGCAGGGGAAGGAATGTCACCAGCTTTCCTATTGATTCTTTCTGAGCGTGTTGTAAGAATCAAATATGAAAGGGCTTGGAAAAGGATAAAGTTCCACTCACACTTAGAGGATTATTGTTTACTTAATTCCTTGAAGGAAAATCACAGTGAGAACTTTCTCCATCCCAGGAGGGCTGAGTTTACTGAGAATAATTTCAACACCATCCAGTGAGACTTTACACCTGCCCTAGTCTGCCGGTAACTGCTTGTCCCGGAGATTTTTTCACAGGATCTCACTGTTATACAAAGAGGCCAAATATGGCCTTAGTGTATCAGCCAGCCTAAAATGTCCCCACGTTTTTTGATTCACAGCAAGCTAGGGCCGTTAGCCCAAAGCCTTAGGGCCAAACTCAAATTGTTAACACATCTAACTGCTTTAAACATAATCCAAAGAAACATTTTTAGCTATTTAGAGCCTACCTACTTTGCATATCCCTTGAAACCGCACTCAGCTTCTGCTCACCGTAGGGAAGACAAACATCAGCAAACCTCCTTGGTCTGAAAGTTCTCCCTGCGGAACTTGGCTCCCCAGCGCTCAGGGCCCTGGGGTGGCAGCAGCTCCTGGGAACCAGAGGGGCAAACCCCAAGACCAGTGCAAGCACTGCAGGGGTCAGACAGGGTGCCTGCCTGGAGGTGGGAACGGCTCCAGGGTCCACCAGGGCTGCGCCTGGAGTAGGGATCAGGGTGGACAGGGCTCCAGGGTGTTGTTGCCATAAGGTTGGAATTGGCAGGTAGTTTACCCAAGAGAGAGCACTGAAGAGCGAGCACTGGAGCTGGAGGGTCCGTGGAGACCATTTTACAGAAAAGGAAATTTCAGTCTAGGAAGTTGTGTGATGTGACTTGCCCCATTCACAGACTAATTACTGGCAGCGCTGGGGTGCCTAATCCATTACTTTCAACCCCAACACCTGACTTAAACTTGCACAGGGCCAGTTTGTACCAGTGAGCTATGTAAATGAGTTCCCATGAGGACGGTACCTGTAGACCGGCCGAACATTCTACCTTACAGCTATGAAATCAGCACACCTCATTTCCCAGCCACAGTGACTGGTCAGGGTGAGAACCATGTCACCAGATGTGTGTCCCCTCAAGCTCTACACAAACCTGGGCAGCGTGGCCCTAGACCTGCCTGGACCCCCCTTGCCTCACATAGAGACTTGAGCATGAAGACAGCGCAGAGAACAAAGGAGGCAGAGAGAGACTTTATATGCACTCTGTGGAGGGAGGGGAAGAAGGCAGAAAAGTGTTGAAACTGAGAAAACAGGAGCCTCCGGATGGCCCAGGCCAGCAAAGCTCAGACAGTCCTTTTCTCTGCTGCCACTGAAGGCTACCGTCAATAGCAGTCAGCCCTGTCACCCACTGAGGGTTCTATTTAGAATGACAGTATCCATGCCCCAAGATGCTGTCAAGGCCCTTCTGGAAGGATCTAGCCCAGCTGGACAACTCCTGCCTAACTGCCAGAACCACCCAAAAGCCACCTGCTACCCTAACATCACAGTCATCCTTAGATTGTGTTGTTATTGGTGGCAGGGACATCTCCCCTCTGGTTTGTGAGATCCTTGAAACAGGAGCTGTGTATTTTCATTTTTCTGTCTTCGAGGCCTAGCACAGTACCTAGTTTGTAGCAGGCATTCAATCAATGTATGTTAAATGAGTCAGTTTGTGAATAAATGCAGGAATGAATGAGTGAGCCCTTCCCATGGATGGGGACTGGTAATACAAAACAACAAAACCACTGGGTTCTGATTATTCTAACTGTGGGTTTTGGAAGCCTTATCTTTCTTACCTGAAAAATGAAGACAGTGCACCACTGTGTTCAGGCTCAGAAATGTGGATTTTTCAGAGCACTGAAATCTCCCCCAAGTGAAATTGGCTGCGAGAGCTCTTGAAATGCTCTTTCAGTCCGATGATTCCCATCAAAATCCTGCTCAGGCTGGAGGACTAGGCGCCCCACCCTAGGTCCTTCTTAATGCAGAGGGTCCCATGCCGGTTAGGGTAGAGCTGGATACCCGCTCCAGATCTCTAAGACCATACTGCCCCATCACACTGATGATACCTGGAAGGCTGCAGACATGTAAATATGCCAAGTGTATGCACCCTTTGATAGCTCCTCTGGTAGAGGGGAACTACGGAGGTAATTAAATATGCCAAGTGTACTCCAGAGAAATCTGTGCAGTTGCCAAACAAAATGTGTGGTTACAGCTGGAGGGGATAAAGAGAAGTTGATCTCATTGGAAATGTAAAATCAAGAAAGAGACTGGTGAGACTTCTTGGCACCCATTTTGGGTTAGACGAACTAAGAGAGAAACCGGGAAGTGGAAGTGAAGGAAAGAAGGAGTTTGAAAAGAGGTTGTTATTAGCAGCTGGACAGCTGGGCTCAGGGCCAGTTTCCTGCTCAGTAAGTAGCTCTGTGCCTTTCCTGGCAACAGGATGTGGCTCTTGGCTGGGGAGCCTTGCTTGACTGTGGCACAGGAGTTAGAGATGCTGGGCTTGTAGGGTTTGGGTGTCATTGTGCTTCAAAGTTAAGAGGGCAGAAGGCTGTGCCGCTAAGGAGATCCTAATTCCACCTGACCCTGTTGAAGAACTGGTGGGAAAGGAAGGTTGGCTTCCCTAGAAAGATTTTAGAACATGGCAGAGTGGCAGCTGTGGCATAAGTTTCAGCATCCAGGAAGCCTACTCTTCACCCGCATGGTTGAGACCAAAAGCTGTTCTCAAGAATGGGGAGAACGAGAGAAGACTTTGATGTCAGGTATCCATGCCAAAAGTTTAGGCACCTTCCTGGTACTGTTACTCCAAGAGATTTTGGCTTCAGCAGTATTTCTGAAAGTGTGTTTCTATGGTTAGATGTCAGAACTCCAAGTGGAAAAGTTAAGTCCATTTCTTTAAGGCTGTGTGTGGCAGACACTGTTAATTGGCTACCCCCAACTTCTCTCCCAACCCCCTCTACCTTCCCATTTTTCACTACCAATGCTAGAATTTGTTATTCACTTCCTGTCTTCCTTGCAGATAGTGGTGAGCATATGATTCTGTTCTAACCCATGAGTATAAATGGAAGCCTAGGAGGGTAGAAGTTGAGGGATTCTAAGAAAGCTTCTGCTTTCATAATAAATGAAACAGAGGGCCAACCTGGGATTTTTCCCTTCTTCCTCCTACATACTATAAATACAAATGTGATGGCTGGAACTGCAGCAGCTATTCTGTCATTGTGAGGGAAGACCAAGAAAATTTCAGTGACATCTGCTCTGGCACAACTAGTCCATTGAACCAAGGTCACAACCACCTCTCTCTAGGCTTCTTGTCTTAAAACAGAAAAGCTCTCTGGTTGAATGTAGTCATGACCGATAGCCAAGACTTCTCAGTACATTTAATATGCTTGTGTGTATTTTAAATCTCTAAGAAGGGGAGAGATATGCACAATGCAGCAATTCCAAACTTGTAAACTTGAGGTATGAATTTTTTTAAAGTAATTTTTGCAAAACTAGTATTTTAGACATACCCTTTGGGAAACTCTGGGCTGGGGGATCACAAGCCTGGTATGACAGACAAACCCTAGAATGGCTCCTTTGTTCTCATACTGTTTAATCCCTTCCTTTTGAGTGTTGGCAGGACCTGTGACTTGCTTCTAACCAGTAGAATATGGCAATGGTGATGGGATGTCACTTCCAAGATTACGTTACAAGTAGATAGATGATACAAACATACATACATACATACATACATACATACATACGTATATACATATGTACATACACAGATTCTGCTGCTGATCTTGAAGAGGTAAGCTGCCATGCTGTAAACCACTTATGGAGAGGGTCACATGGCAATAACCATGGGTGGTACTGAGGAGCTAAAGGCCTCAGTTCTATAACCACAAGAAACTGAATCTGCCAACAACCACATGCACTTGGAAAAGGGCCCCTGGTCTCAGGTGACTGTGCAGCAGCCCCATCTGACTTTACTGCAGCCTTGTGAGATCTTGAGCAGAAAAGCTAAGCTGTACTTCATTTTATTGTGCTTTGTAGATATTGCATGTTTTACAAATTGAATGTTTGTGGCAGCCCTGTGTTATCAGATGATGGTTATTAACTTTTAGCAATAAAGTGTTTTTTAATTAAGGTATGTACATTGTGTTTTTAGATATAACGTTATTGCACAATTAATAGACTACTGTGTATGTAACTGAGCAAGACCCTGTGAGGCTTCCCAGGACAGACCCCTCCCCTATATCCTCTGCTGTAGCTCCTCTCCGAAGTACCCAGAGAATAGTATCTCATGTATATTCCCTGAGTTTTCCAGATGCTTCAAACCACTACCAGAAGGAAAAAATTAACTACTTGATTGAGAGCACATGGACTTACACATTCTGGTGCCTCGGGGTTGACAGTGTTGACCACTCTTTTATCGCAAAGTCAGCCAATCAGAGAATTGTGCACAGCTGATCATGTACCCTGCTACCCTGCGACCATCCACCCTCCTCCCTTACTTGGCCTTTAATTAAGCTTTGCTGAAACGCTTCAGGGAGTTCGGGGTTTGTTTGGCCTCCTGGTGCATCAGGTACACACACTTGCCTTCGGTAACAATTTTGGCGAGCCAGCGCAGGAGTCTGCGCCCGTGGCAGGTTGACCGCAGCAGGGGGCAGCCCCTTCCCTGGGTCCCAGCAGCTGCTGGAGCTCACTTCCCTCCTGGAATTGGGAGGGACGCTCCTGGACAGGCACCCGCCGCCCCGCAGTACAAGGCTGTCTGGAGCTAGAAACGTCTGGAGCTCCGGTCCACGTTTGGAGTCACCTGGGGGTGAGTAGCTCCAGCTCTCACAGGCTGGGAATTCTCTCCACTCTGTCTGGACTTCTTCCCACCAGGAAGTGAGCTGCTGTGGGTTCCTCGCAACCCACTCTGGGTCTGTTCTCTGGGCCCATCCGTTTGGAGGCCTCCGTTTGGGAGTGGAAGTGGAATTTTTGGACTACGCCTCCTCTGATGGTCTGTGTATGTGACCGTAGCTTATTTGTTGTTTGTGTTTTTGTGTGTATGGTCTTGGGGGTGAGCCACTCCGGCTCACCCAGGATGGGAAAATTCCACCTGCTCCACCTGGGCTCCTTCCCTTGCACGGAGAGAGCCATTCTGGGCTCTTTGGGAGCCACTCTGGGTCTGTTCTCTTTTGAGAGTTGGGCCAGTCTTTTTGGAGGTCTCTGTCTGGAAGTGAAAGTGGAATTTTGGGGCCACACCTTGTTTGAGCTTTTGTTTGTGGGAAGATGTTTGTTGTTTGTATGTGTGTCAGAACTTTCATTGGCCAGTTGAGACGTCTCTGAGTAATGGGGACCCCGTGTGATGACACCACGGCACCCATCCCTATTGTGTTGGCCTCACCTGTGGTGGTGGAGCTGGTCGGGATTTCCCCTTTCTAGCCTTGGTCTTTCATTCAGCTTTCTTTCTGATGGGGCGTTGGTTGGGGGTCTCCCCTTTTGAACTGATGAGGCCTTGGTTAGGAATCTCCCTCTTGGGACTAGGGAACTGGGACCCTGAGAGACCATTCAAAGTTGTTGTTTGCGTGACATTTGATAACATCAGCCGTGAATAATTCAGTATGGAAGATCAGAGTTCTGTTCCATCTTATATATAGTCCCCCTAGAGTGATGTTTTCTAAAACTAAGAGATCTTCAGCTATGCTCCCATAAATGAAAGAAAATGATATTTTTACTGTAACACTGTGTGACCTCAGGACTCCCTGAGATCAGAACAATGGCCCTCCTGGCTCTGCTGTTATATCAGAGTGGGGCTTTTGCAACTTGGCTTTTATCTTGCATGTGTATGTGTGTGTGAGTGTCTTGGTATCTGAGTCCAAATCTTGTTCTGTCTTCCAAGTTTTGCTGAAAGTGAGGCATGTGAATATGAGATGTAAATGATCTACCTGAATTCTCTAGGAAAAAAATTTTTTTTTGAACTTTGGCAGAAAAACTGAGATCTCTGCTTCTGTCTGTAGGTAAAAGTTAACATGTAAAAGAGCTCTATTTAACTGACTTAAAAGTAAGCACTTACAAATTAAATACTTCTAGGTCTAAGAGAAGTTAGACAACAAATTTTAGGGTCATGTGATCTAGGAAATATTCAATATTAAATTAATATCTGGTATTAAAGCTAGCTTAAGCTTGTTGATATAATCAACAGAGACATGTCTTTTATTGTACCTAGGTTTACTGAAGGTCAATAGGTTCATGTTGTTTTTGTTGCAGAATTTGTCAGAAAAAAATTCCGTCAACTTGGTATGGCAAAATTCTTAATTTTTTTTTTTATTAGAGTACAGTCAGTTACAAAGTGTCAATTTCTGGTGTAGAGCACAATGTCCCAGTCATGCATATACATACATATATTCATTTCCAGATTCGTTTTAATTAAAGGTAATTACAAGATATTGAATACAGTTCCCTGTGCTATACAGAAGAAACTTTTAAAACCTATTTTTATATATAGGGGCTAACATTTGCAAATCTCAAACTCCCAATTTTATCCCTTTCCCCAGTAACCATAAGATTGTCTTAATCTGTCTGCAAGTCTGTTTCCATTTTATAGATGAGTTCATAGTGTGCTTTTTTTTTTCTTTCTTTTTCTGGCTTACTTCACTTAGAATGACATTCTCCAGGGACATCCATGTTGCTGCTAATGGCATTGTTTTATTCTTTTTTATAGTTGAGTAGTATTCCGTTGTATAAATATACCACATTTCTTTATCCAGTCATCTGTCGATGGACATTTAGGTTGCTTCTATGTCTTGGCTATTGTATATAGTGCTGCTATGAACATTGGGGTGCATGTATCTTTTTGAATTAGAGTTCCCTCCGGATATATACCCATAAGTGCGATTGCTAGATCATATGGTGAGTCTATTTTTAGTTTTTTGAGGAATCTCCATACTATTTTCCATAATGGCTGCACCAAATTACATTCCCACCAGCAGTGCAGGAGGGTTCCCTTTTATCCACATCCTTTCCAGCATTTGTTCTTTGTGGACTTTTGAATGATGGCCATTCTGACTGGTGTGAGGTGATACCGCATTATAGTTTTGATCTGCATTTCTCTGATAATTAGTGATATTGAGCATTTTTTCATGTGCCTGTTGGCCATTTGTATGTCTTCACTGGAGAATTGCTTGGTATGACAAAATTCTTATAAGTAAATTAAATGCAAATAATATAAGAGCTTTGGGTGGACTCTTTGGAAATAATTCTGTTTCAGGAATGTCTACTTAAAAATGATCTCTCCAGATACTTAGTAACTTAATTTTAGAGTTGTGCTAATTTAAGTTAAATAATAAAGTTTGTTGAATAGCTTAGGTCATTCCCAAATAAAATAAGATACTGGAACATTTTGTACTGAACATTGGCTTCTCTTCACAGAGAAACTAAAATGTTTAGGACTATTATTAAATATTAAATACGCTGTATATTTATTTATATATATTTTATTAAATATTTATTATATATATTATATATTTTATATATTTAATATACACAGATATTTTCTATAAAAAGCATATTTTTAGAACTTATAATTGATATTTGTGTTTGCCAATCTACAGAATGCTAATGTAAAATACAGTACATAATTACTTTACTTTTGTTTTCATTAGAAATTAAAGTTTTAAGAGTTGAGAATTCTAATTTATATATGTCATTAAAGCTACTAAAAATAAAGGAAACATTTCAGTATACAGTAAAAAAAGCGGGTTATATGTTTTGAGTCAAAAAAATTTTTTTGTTCTAAAGGTGGTTGTTTCTAGATTTAAAAAAAAAAAAAGAGGGACAAAGTCATACAAGTATAGAAAGTTGTGGAAAGTTCATAAAAAGGGAGCCCTAAAAAAGGGGTTTTGTGCATGGTCAGGCTGAGATTAGATTAAATTTAAGTAGGTACGTGGATTTTGTTATTAAAAGAAGACTGACGCAGGACAGATTTGCTTCCTCTCTGTTAAGAGATCAGGTTCACTTGCTTGTGATAACAGATGCTTCTGATAACAAATTGTGTGAGACTTTTTGATGTTGTTGACAAACTTCCTATCAGATTTTAATCAAAGTTCTTTTGACTTCAGCTAACTTTGGGATGCTTCAGAGGACCCCTAAGACATCTCAAAGGAAAATAGTAAACCAGCTAGGGTTGGTTGGTATGTTAAATTACATGGCATTGTCAAATGAGTGAGAAGCCTCCTCAGACTTAATGGTACGGGTAAATGTTGTTAATATTGGCATTCTGGAAATTATATAAAGTTTCTGAAATTTAGATACATCCTGGTATAATGCTATCAGTGGTAATTCTAGTTGTCCTGGACATAATTCTAGTTCTAGTCTAGTTATCTTAATATGTCATATGCCACAGCGACATGATTGAGCTTCTTTGTCAAAAACGTTGTAACCAGATCGTTAACCTTGCCATTTTCAGTCTTTTGTCATTCATAGACAGTTAAGCTGGTGCTTTGCAAAACTACTTCATCTTCAATAAGATTCATAAAAAGAACTTTTTGACAAGTACTGGTTTCTCTTAAATCATACTGCTGAACTGGGTAATACAGTTAAACCCTAATGAAAACTGATTTCATAAAAGTATTAGTCAAAAGGCCTAATTGCATAGGAGTGAGTTAACTGGTGAATATGGTTATAAGTTTTTGGTTTTGTCTAAAAGATTACTGGCTTATAATCTATTTTCTAATTGAATTGTTTATCAGATGTTTCTCTCCCTATTAATATTGAAAGTTACTGTTTTACTTCCAACCACACTGTTACCACCAATGTTTAGAAGGAGAATTCTCTAATGGAGTTGTCACAAAGTATAACTAAATGATGTGTAATAAGGCTTGCTCTATTTCTGTTGCTCAAAGCACGTGTAGAATGCTTGTGTAACAGTTGGGTATAAGTGATAAAATGTATGGCCAATAATGTGTTTCCCCATTAACATACCTTTGAGTCTGTTCCTGATATCTGAATAGTTTCCCCCCCTGACGTGGGGAACTAGGCAAATATAAAGCAGGCCTAGCACCAAGGGGCATGATCTGAACCTGGGGTAGGAGCCATCAGCCCTGCATAGAGAGATGAATATTTTGATCATCAATGCTTTCTATCGAAAAGTTTATAATCCAAAGGGGAAATGATGGAAAAATCTGCACATATTGAGGTATGGGGAAGTCACTGTGGCTTATACATAGTTTAACTTAAACTTACTGACTGAAGTGGCCTGTTTTATGGCCTTTTGGACAGGCATTGTACATCTGCTTTCCCCTTGAGGAGAGGAATGCATTTGAAAGTCAAAATGGAGTAATTGACTACTTGATTGTGAGCACATGACCCCAGACCTTCTGGCCCCTCAGGGTTGATAGTGTTGACTGCCCCGTTCTCGCAATACCAACCAATCAGAGAATTATGCACAGCTGATCACATACCCTGCAACACCCCGCCTCCTTACCTGGCCTTTACATAAGCTTTGCTGAAACTCTTCTGGGAGTTGGGGGTTTTCTTGGGCATGAGCCATCCTGTCCTCCTTGCTCGGCCCTGCAATAAACGTTTCTCTGCTCCAAACTCCGATGTTTCAGTTTTTTGGCCTCATGGTGCAGTGGACACACGAACTTGCCTTCGGTAATATGTAGTGTAAACAACTTTAGTATGCACTGGGAAATCAAGAAATTTGTGTGACCCCATTTACTGAGATACTTGCTTTATTGCAGTGGTCTGGAAACAAACCTGAAATATCTCTGAGATATGCCTATATTGATCTCTGACCCACACAGTAACTGAGATAGTAAGTGTGCGTGTCCTTTTAAATGCTAAGTGTGTAATCATTGTTTGCAGTAGAAAACTAACACCTGGGAAAGTGCCAGCTCCCAAAGCAAGGCTCCAACTTACGGATTAGTTCTGGAACATGGTGTCTGGGGCTAAGGAAGTTAAGATTTTCCCATGTGGCTCACGTACTTTTCTTCTAGGGTACTTTTCCTCCAATAAATATATCTTAATCCAGCAAGCAATTTTACATATAAAATGCTCAAAAAATGAAACTGCTCCAAACACGTGCTGCTCTGTCATGAATTTCGTCATGTCTTAGTGGTCTTTGTGTCTTTTGAAACACCAGGTATGGAGAGCTCATTCTAGGTTCCATTGACTTGGAGAGAAGTTGGCTGCCCTCCCTGGGTGGCACACTGTCCTTTGAGACTATTTTGCTCTTCAAAGAAGAGAAGCAGCTTTCCTGGTATTTTGGTTATTTATCATCCTACTTTGTCCTCATTTGACATTCAAAATACATGCCTTCCTGTGACATTTCCAGAAGAATAGATGGTGAGAGTAGCAGATTAGTTTGTTGGGTCCTTTAGCCAGTGATTATTTCAAAACTTTTTTTTTTTTAAGTAAAAAGAGAGTTCATTTACCCAAAACTATTTGTCATTTCTGTCCTTTGCTCCATGCAAACAAGGATTTCTCTGACACCAGCCTACAACTTAATTCTGGCACTATATGCCCAGAGGTAGCACCAGATCTCACGGGTTAAGGGCTCAGTCCTATGAGATTGCCCTGCCCCCTCCAACTCAGAGGTCAGAGGCAAGTCCTGGTTGTCACCTGTTCTCCTGACTGAATGGCTATAGATTGGAGTTTTTGACGACTCCCTCTTTCAGCTTGATTAATTTGCCAGAGCAGCTCACAGAAATTGGAAACATTTCACCAGTTTCATTCTAAGAGGATGTAACTCAGGAACAGCCAGATGGAAGAGATGTAAGGTGTGGAAATTCCATGCTCTCTGAGGTGCCCTTTTCTGGAATTTCCACCTGTTCACTATCCGAGAAGCTCTCTGAATCCCATCCTTTTGGGTTTTTATGGAGGTTTCATTAGATCACTGGACATTGACTATCAATTCAACCTCTAGCCCCTCTCCCCTCCCCGAAGGTCAAAGGGTGGGACTGTAAGTTCCAACCCTCCAATCACAGGGTTTCCCTGGCAACCAGCCTCCATCCTTAGGTGATCCTAGGAGCATTCCAAAAGTCGCTTCATTAACAGGACAAAAACAACTTGACTTCTCTCACCACTTAGGAAATTAGAAGCGCTTTAGAAGCTCTGGGCTTAAAACGGGGGACAAAGACCAAAAACACATTCTCATTGTAAATCAGTATCACAGCATCCCATAGAAAACATGATGGAAGACAGACCATGAAAACCATGGAAGAAGAAGTACAACTGATCAGTGCCGTGAAAAGATAATGATCGTTATCTATTTACTTAATGTTAATCAGAGACAGGCAAATCTAATTTCAATTTCAATTTTAGAATTTATTTGGCCAGTTTTAGGTTATCAAAGGTTAATCAGAATGATAAAACCTAGTGTGGTCAAGGTCTAGAAATGTCAATTTCTATATCATGTTGTTAGGGTTGTAGATGGATACAGCTAATCTGGAAGATTTCCATTGTGACTGTTCAGTGTCACCATTTATGCAGATCTTTATATATTCTTTATATTGAGACATGTTCACCACATATTGCTGAACAGAACACAGCATCCTTTATCCCAAACTACGTCCTGTAGATAGATGTTTGCAGGTGTGCAGCTTCCACCTGCACAATGTATGAACTGAGAGAAGGGTTTAAAAGGTGGTCATAGTAGTTCTTTCTGGATGATGGGATTTGGGGTTACCTTGTTCTCATTTACCATATATGAGAGACCAGCCTGTTCCCACCCATCCTCACACACCTCTGTGACAATAGCTCTGGGTCATTGACTCCCCTTCCAGGTACCTGGCTGGACTCAATTCCCTGGGCAAAGCCACCCTGGGAAAGGAGAACTGGGTAGTCAGGTGATTTAAAGGAATGCAAAGGAAATTTTGGCCTACCGAGAGGAGAAAACAAAAGTCATTCATTTGAACACTGAAGGACAACTACTTTTGAAACTAGGAGAATCTTCCTGGACTAGGTGCCCCAAGACCACCACAGGTAGTTATTTGCTTCTGTGGATTTTCAATATCTTTTTTTCTTTTCTTTTTGGAGCATTTGTCTATACCTCCCACTCTCTTATATTGTGAAAGTCTTTTTTCTTTTCCTTTTTTTTTTTTTTTTTTTTTTGGAGAATGAAAGTTGTACACATGCAAGTCAGCCAAACCACAGAGTCCTCTACCAGATGGTGTTTTCCAGCCCAGCCACCCGAAACACTGGTGACTCAGACTGTTAGGGAGAGGCTGGGTGCTTGTCACTAGAATTTGTGCATCTTGGGGTGGGGAGGGTGTTTCCAGTTTTTCAGCCTGTTTCCTTGGAAACAGTTGGGCTTATTTAAACTGTGGTCTGGATGGAAATTTTTATGAAGAACAAAAATGAGAACTTAGAAAATCATTTTTAGGTTTTATTTTCCCCTGGGCCCAACATTTACTGTAAGAGAAAGGCTGAAAAGGAAAAAAATGTGTGAGTCTTGGGTTTTCTCTGGAATGGGTGGCAACTGATATTCTGCTCTTTCTTCTGCTCAGGGTCTGGAAACCCCAAAGTGATGGGGCCAGGCTGATGCCAGGGAAGCTGGTGGATTGAGAGTGGCCCCCTTCTAAAGGGGAGGACTTAACCCAGAGCCCGGAGTGTCACCTAATTGTTTGTTTTTTTTTTAATTGAAGTACATTCAGCTTACAATGTTGTATCAATTTCTGGTGTACAGCCTAATAGTTCAGTCATACATATACATATATATTCATTTTCATATTTTTTTCATTATAGGTTAGTATAAAATATTGAATATAGTTCCCTGTGCTATATAGTATAAACTTATTGTTTATTTATTTTATAAGTAGTAGTTCGTATCTGTAAACCTCAAACTCCCAATTTACCGCTTCCTACCACCTTCCCCCTCTGGCAACCGTAAGTTTGTTTTCTATGTCTGTGAGTCTTTTTCTGTTTTGTAAATAAGTTCATTTGCCCTTTTTTCAGAGTCCACATATGAATGATATCATATGGTATTTGTCTTTCTCTTACTGGCTTACTTCACTTGGAATGACAATCTCCAGGTCCATTCATGTTGTTACAAATGTCATTATTTTATTATTTCTTATGACTGAATGGCATTCCATTGTGTAAATATACCACACTTCTTTATCCAGTCATCTGTCGATGGACATTTAGGTTGTTTCTATGTCTTGGCTATTGTAAATAGTGCTGCTATAAACATTGGGGTGCGTGTATCTTTTCGAATTAAAGTTCCCTCTGGATATTTATCCAGGAGTGGGATTGTTGGATCATGTGGTAAGCCTATTTTTAGTTTTTTGAGGGACCTCCATACTGTTTTCCATAATGGCTGCACCAAACTATATTCCCACCAGCAGTATAGGAGGGTTCCCTTTTCTCCACACCCTCTCCAGCATTTATCCTTCGTGGACTTTTGAATGAGGGATTGTTTATTTTCCTTTTCTGCTATTTCATTGTTGGTGTAAAGAAATGCAACTGATTTCTGTATGTTAATCTTGTATCCTGCTACCTTGCTGAATTCTTTTATTGGCTCTAGTAGTTTTTGTATGGAGCCTTTAGGGTTTTCTGTACATAGTACTTTTGACTTTAAATTCCACTATGATGTTAGTATCTGTATTTACCTGCTTTCTCTTTTGAGTGTATCTGTTTGCTATCTCTTTGTCCATTCCTTTATTTTCTTCAAGTATGTCATTATTTTAATATAAAGTACACATGCTTATTATAGAAATATAAGAAATACAGAAAAGTATAAAGAAGAAATTAAACTACCAAAAATTCTACTATCTAAAAATAACTGATGATTACATTTGGTTGGCATCATTTCAGACAGCTCTCTATGCATATATAGTAAGAAGGATCTAGATAAAGACAAAGA
Organism: Camelus ferus; assembly: GCF_009834535.1. Taxonomy (NCBI): domain Eukaryota; kingdom Metazoa; phylum Chordata; class Mammalia; order Artiodactyla; family Camelidae; genus Camelus; species Camelus ferus. The sequence continues at coordinate 15,852,937 of NC_045725.1, forward strand.
CAGAGAGATGAAAACAGTTGTATAAGGATGGTATCATTCTATATTTGACATATTTTTAACAACAAATACTGCTTTTAATTTTAAGTGATTTCACAGAAACGTTTAGATCAAACTACTTCAGGTAATTGTTTCTTCCCTACAAGGGAAATAAGTTCCTAAAAGATGTCACTAAATTAAGAGATTTTAAGAAATTGGAGACATTATGGGTTTTTAAAAAATGCTAGTTTCCAGATGGACAGGATTGGTTGATAACTTGCTAGGAAAGATAAGGAATTAGCAGTTAGATATATCCTCCATCCTCACCTCTCCTTCCACCCAGGTTTGATACTTACATTATTTTAATTTTGTCAGTGTTGTCAGAGTTTGCAACAATTGCATTCAGCATTGTGAAACCATAATTATCTCAGATGTTTATAGCACTCCTACATGTAAGTGAATTCTGTGCTCCCCATCAGACCGATGTCTATGGCTTCAGAGTAACAGGGCTCTTTATTTCAGTTCATCCTTTAGTGAGCCAGCTTTCACCACCAAGTAGACTGCTCGAAAGGGCTCATAGATGCTGTATTTTCTGAGTACTTTCATGTCTGAAAATGTGAGCTCTTGCCTTTATACTCAAGCTCCAACGTGGCTGGGTGGAAGCCACTTGGATCATATTCCTTTCCCTTGTAGACATTTCTCCTTTGTTCTGGCACTGATTGCTGCTGGAAAGACATATGAAACCTGCCCTATTTTTCGCCTTGTAAATGAATTTCTTTTTGTCTTGGATGTAAAAAGATTTTTTTTTTTTAATTTTCTAAGCTTAATAGTTTAGCCAGAATGTGTCTGAAGGTTTAGTGTTATAGAATTTTCTACTAAGTGGAATGTATTTTCAATCTTGCAGATTTAGTCTTTGTTCAAATACTTGTAGGAGTTCATTTTAGAAATATAGACCTCTCGTTCATTTGGAATTTATTCTTGTCTTATGAGGGATGGATCCAATGTTATCTTTTTCCTAATGACTATTCAGGTGTTGTTTGGGGCATTTTGAATTTAAGTGCTGATGGAGCATGCAGGTGAAGTTGTCTGCAGGGCCACTGTCAGATCGGGGCTGAAGAGGAGGGGTCAGGGACAGAGGTACTGATTTGAGGGTTATAGTGGGGATGTCCATACAAGAAGACAAATGGGACTGATAGGTGTCAAAAATCCAAAAATGGCTAAATTAAACCCACCAAATCAATAAACAGTAGTTAGTAAGAGTTTATTGTGTGTATAAGAACAGCTTGTGAACTGGGAGCTTTTAAATTCAAAGACTTAAATGGAGCTCAGGTGCATGACCTTATAGGATGGCTAATAAAGTGACAGTGAGGAAGTTGTTTAACCTTTACAATGACTGGTTATTATAACAAGGGTCTCCAGACAGCAGGGAATGGGTTATAAAAGTGATCCTCTCATACCATTTTTGAAAAGCTGACTTAAGTTTCCTTTACACGTTTACAGGAAGTAGACCAAGTTTTGCTTGTTTTGGAGAATAAACAAAATTAAATGTCACTTATGTGGCTTATGTGGTTTTGTCTGTTCAGGGAATTTTCAAGACTGGTCTCCCTTTTGAATTTAATTTCAACAGTTCCCCGCTAAGGTTGACCTTATGGGATCAATAAAGCCCCTTGAATATTGCCAAAGCTTTGACTGGAGCTTCCAGTCAATCAGTTTTCCATTAGAACTGTAGAAATTCAGCAGAGTATGAACACCTAGTATAGCATTACTCTCAGTTATCACCATTGATGGAGCCGGGAAGGAATCACATATCATTGTTCTGTTAGTTGAGTTGTCAGGACAGATGGTCCTGAGTCGCTGTTGCATTATCATCATAGACATGGAGGTCATATCATTGAGTTCATCCAGTTGTCTAATCCTGAGGGATACCATTTGGTACATGAATGGCTGCCAAAAGGCAGGATGAAAACTATAAGGAGAAAATAGCCAAGGATTGAAAAGTTCCCCAGAGCAGAGATTCCCAGGAGCCCAGATTTAACTAATTAAATAAATTTAAAAGTTATCATCAGATTCAGGTTTTACCTTTCCAAGTCAATCTATATATTTTTTTGATAATGTGTAATTAGCTTTCATTTTTTTCTGAGTTATTCACATAGGTACAGCACGATGTCTGAACAATCACACGTCCTCATGATTGCTTAGGATGTTCATGAGGATGTTTTATTTCAGGAGACAGTGTTACAGGTGGGCGCCCACCTAAATTAGGCCTCTATGCGGTGTGAGAAATCAGGTCATTGAATAAGAAGCCTTTCTATGGAATCAAAAGAAAAACAAAAGTTACTAGTTAGAGCAAATTATAAATGCAGTTTCTGAGTTTGGAAAGCAGAAGTTGAGAAAATTTCTAGATTTGAGTTAGGACCATCTTTAAATAATGGAATGAGGATGGTTGTTTCAATCTCATGGATTTTCCTGGTTTGTAGTTTGACTGTCTTTGGTGGTGGTATCAGGTGTTCTGGTAAACTCTCTTGAGTGGCCCATGCAGCAACAGGCATGAAGGTTGTCCATGCATGATCTGTTGTGGAGATTTCTCTGAGGTTAACAGGTAGATTACAAAACCTCAAAGACAGGACTGAATCTGATAATGGGTACACAATAGTTTTCTACTGAAACAGAATTTTTTTTTACAGTCACCCCATTTTTATCAAAGGTAATTACAATGAAACTAACTTGTAAAGTAAGTCTAGTCTTACTAAACTTGGCTTGGTTATTTTATACATTTATGGTAAGAATAGTCATTCTGTGTATGACACTCCAATATGACACTCCAGTCAAAGCTTTGGTAATATCCAAGGGGCTTTATTGGTTCCATAAGGTCAACTTTAGTTCCTTAAAATTGCCTGGTAGTAAGGAATCTCAAGATTAGGTCTTTAAAATTCTCATTAGGCTAAAAAGCCAGTTAAAGACTTGTCCAATTGTGTCCTGTTACAAGAACAGGTTCTTTTTGGACTTACGTAAATATACATACTGTCCTGAAAAATAATAATATTTGATAAGAGTTTCTGAATTCTGGAGGGATCAGGTAGGGAGAAAAACACAAATGTTTCAACTTTTGTTTACAAAATTATATTTTACCAAATTGCTGTAGTTGTAGGTAGCTTAAAAGAGAAGACAAAAATGGGTTCTGGAAGATATAACATTAAAAAACCAGCAATATTTTAAATTAAGTCATAAAAATTATAATCATCTTTATCAGTTCATTGTTTTCCATGTAATTAATTATTTTGCTTGATTTTGGGTCAACAGTTTTATGAATCAGTTTTCCATTGGAATTTTAGAAATATTTACCCAATTCAGTGATATGATTTTTAAAGGTTTGAGAAACTCATTTTCTAGAATACCTGTCAGGGTCATTTCCATGAGTATCTTTGAAGATGAAGCATTTTTGCCTGATGTTGGTTGTAAATACTTTCAGAGAGGAATCAAGAGTAAAACAGTAACTGCCTGAGAGCGACAAAAATTAAAAATGGCTGTGGTTAAAGGTCTGGTGAGAATTTATTTTAAAAAATTATGCAACTGATGAGCAAATTTGATTAATTTTGTGATACACAATATTTTAAGATAATAGATGGAATTACGATTGATAATATTATAACAGGATAAAACAGAAAAAGCTGTAAGTTTGCATTATATTTAATGTTAACAATTCTGAAGACATACATGTTTTTATTAAATCAATAAACTTAAACTAGCTTTTATTTATCAAATATTAGGTACACAAATCCCAGATTATGTGAACCTAAATGGAAAACATTTGAGTTAGTTTCTACAGTTCTGTTTTAGCAGTACTTAATTCATGTAAGCTTTTATTTTTCTTTAAGCCAATTAAATAGAATTCTTTAACAAAAACTTGTATACATAATATACATACATACATAGGTATACATAAATAGAGAGACACAAACAGAAATCTCATAGCTTTTGTTTTAAAATTTTAGCCATGTCTCAGGTACAGTAATGCAAAACTTGAAAGAATGGCTGGATCCAAATTGTATTTCTGGCAGATAGACTAAGATTACCTGCTCAAATGGTGTTAAGCCAAATCCCTAAAGTGACCCTTTCCTCTTCACCCTACTCCTCTCAGGTCCTTTGAAGGATGTCCAGTTTTTAAAGCCCTGTGCCTCCAAGCCTGGTCTCATTAATGAGTCCTTGACAGGCTCATGTGTGTACATTAGCACCCTGGTGACCTGAAGACTCCATGTAATTGTTTTATATATACATGAGAATACATAAATGCCAGCATTTTAAATAATTTGATAAAGTCTTTGTAGCCACTCAAAACAAACAAACAAACCAAAAAGAACAAAAAAGATTACCTGCTTAGATGGCCAAAGTGTTTTACTAAAATTTTAAAATTTGTGCACTGTAAAGATTCTTTTAGAGAAACTATTTTTGGAGTCATTTTGCCTTTCAGAAGCTTCTTAATGCCAATCAAAGAATGCATTCCCTTGTCTCCGAGAGGTTTGGGATCCTCTCTTTTCAAAGGTGCCCCTTAAGGTGGATTATCTTATCTAAGTTAAAGTTTCCTCAGAGTGGCCACTATAATTCCAAATTATCCAAACTTTCACCCATTTTCCAAAAAGGTACGAGATCCTGGCTTGTAGAGTATACATACAGGAAGCAGGAGTTTTTGAAGGAGGTGGAGAAAGTTTTAGACCAGGTAGAACCCATCTTTGACTTTCGATTCACTAAGATCTCTTTGACTGTGAGGGGCCTTTTGTTTCCATAGATGTTCCAAAACACAGGAAATTGCGTATGCCTCCCCATCCCCCACCCCCCACCTTTGGAAAAGATTAGGGTCACTTACCAAGAAGCTTCAATAAACAAAATACAGGTATGCACAATAAAGTCAGAGAGCCCAAAACACAAAAAGGGAGCACAGCTCAGATTCAAGAGACCTGCACAGGAGCTCCATGCTTGGTGAGAAAGCAATGAGCTCAGAGGGCACTGTGGATTCCACAGCTTGATCTGCTCACCAACCTCATAGTTGCTGGGGTGAGGCTGGAGGCTCCTTTGGATCCCACCTCTAACACCAGAAACTGTCAAAAATCCAGAAATAACAAAATTAAACCCACCAAATAAAAAATAGTATTTAGAAAGAGATTATTATGCATATAAGAACAGTTCGTGAACTGGGAGCTTTTAAATGCGAAGACTGATATGAAGCTCAGGCGCATGATATTATAAGATGGTTTATAAAGTAAAAGGGGGGAGTTTAGTTTTTACAATCATTGATTATTACTATGAGGTTTTCCAGAGGGATGGGTTAAAATTGATTACCTCATATCATTTTAGGAAGATAACTTAAATTTCTTTTATGATATCAGAGGTTCATATAAGAAGTGGTCCAACTGAAGTTTTGCAGAATAAACTAAATTAAATTTCATTTATGTGGCTTAAATGGTTTTGTCTGCTCAGGGGATTTTCATGTCTGGTCTCCATTTTGTATTTAAACACAGGAAAGAATATGTCAATGCCAACATAAACCAAGATCCAAACCTTGGGAAACTTGTTCATTTGGGGAATGCAAAGAAGGAAAGAGAGGGACGGGTTTGAAGAGGTAGGAAAAATGTCAAGCAGCGTTAAGGAAGCCAGGGCAAGGGGATTTGAAGGAGGAGGGAATCAGCAGGGCCAAAGGTACCACAGAGATGGAAGAGGATGAGGACTAAGAAAAGACCATTGGATTTGGTCCTGAAAGACTGGCCTCCATGGGAAGGGAAGGTCAGGAGCCAGGTGTAAAGGGAAAAGGAATGAGCAAATGGCAAGTGCCACAGCTTTTTCCAGAACTGTGTGGAAGCAGAGGAGAAGATATAGCTGTTCAAGACTTACTAGATGGAGGGAATGTTTATTTTAGGCAGGAGACGTTAGTAGTTTAGTAGAATCATGGAAGGGGTCAGGGAAAGGAGAGGTGGAAGACAAAGAAAAGGAGCACCTGGGTGACCCCCATTCCCCCGTCTATGTTCCCCAGGCTCCCAGTCCTCCTGCCCAGCTTGGAGAAGGGCCTGGTTCTCGAGGTGGGTAGCAACATGGTTTTGTTTTGTTTTGTTTGTAAAAATAAATAGTAATGAAAGGAAAATCTTCGCAGGCCATGGAAGCCAACTGGCAAGACAATCCCCAAAGGGCAGTTTTAAAATTGCTCTTGGCAGAAGCACTGCTATGAGAAAAAAAAAATAGTGTGACCTATAATGAGGAAAACACACACTGGGGTTAGTAAGTTCTGGGATGATTGTTTCAAAATTCAATATCACAATCAGTGTATTCTGAGTCTTGTGAAAAGATAAACACTTGGGAATAGTAAGGTCAATTTAAGGAAAGGACTGTGAGCTATGAAGACATTAAAATGAAAAGAAAAGGCATTTTATTGGTCCAGGAAAAGACAATTTGATCAATGGAACAGAAAAGAAAGTCTGGAAACAAACCCATGTACATATGAGAATTTAATATTTGCTAAAAAAAAATACCATTTCAATGCATTAGGTAAGGAAACATGACTTGGTGTTGGAATAATTGGTTATCCACTAAGAAAAAAAAGTTGTAACCCTACCTCATACCAGTCACAAAAGTAAATGAGAGATGCTTAAAGACTGAAATCATTTTAGGTGCTATAAATACATTAGGAGAAAAGGCAAAATAAGGAGGGGGAAAGAGAAGGCCTTCTACACAAGGCACACACACACACAAGTAAGACAAAAAAGAAAAATAGGAAGTCTCATAAGTTGAATACAACATTAAAAAAAAAAACACTTGTAAATGACAAATGACAAATAACAAGTGACAATGAAGAGAACAGGAAAATGACAGGGTTTGTCTTGGATGATAAGGAGGAAGCTGGCCTCCTCTGGCTGTGCCCAGCCCCGCTAAATTTCCCCCAGCAATGACTTTCCTGTCCTTCGAGGAAGGATCTGGGTGGGCCCACCTATTCCAGACCCCACCCTGCTGCCCCTCACTGAGCAACTCTAATGAGCTCTGCCCCGAGGACCAGTTCTGACTTTGAATCCTGTGCAGCTGGTAGGAGGGCCCATCAGGAAACAGCAGCCCTAGAATCACAAGGTCTGCCTTTCTGAGAGCTTTGCCCCTTTAGCATTTCCTGAGGGTCCTTTTCTCCTCCGTCTCCTCTACCGTCTGCCCTGAACTGCTGCAAAAATGAAATAAAGCCTTTGCGAGCAAATCTAGCCAGTGTGTGCCTGGCGAACATGAGGTCTGGGTAAGCTGGATGGAGGGACATGAGAGCTGGAGGCTGACTTGGAGATCCTCTTGGGACCCATTTTCAGATGAGTTGAGTTCTGGAGAGGTCGTTGATCAACATCCCTCTTCTAAGTGTCCACCATGTACGAGGCATTGTTCTCAGCTTGGGTTGGGTGTTAAGCAATGGTGAAGATGGACAACTCTGCCCCATGGGGCTGGTGAGGGGGACAAACAAAATCAAATGCAAAGAAGAAGAAAAGTGGCTTTCAGGATAAATGTCAAAGAGAACTTTCACGTGGTGTGATGTGGAGTGGTTGGTGGCAGGTGGGTAAGTCAAGGATGCTCTTGATCTCCCAGCTAAGACTCAAATGAGGAGAAGCTAGATGGACAAAGAAGGGGAGTGGGCTGGGCCAGGGAGCAGCCTGGCTGAGGTCTGGGCTGGGCTGAGTTGGTGTGTCTGGTTAGTGGGAAGAAAGGCAACCTGTAGTAGGTGGGGAGGAGCTGGTAGGGGTGTGGCTGGCAGGCAGGCAGAGCGTTTTAAGCCAGGGAAGGACCTGGGATGTTTCTCTGAATGTGATGGAGAGTCTGAAGCAGGGATTTGATTTGACCTCTAGGGCAGCAGAAGCGGAAGCCAGGAGACCACTTGGGAGGCTGCTGCATGTCCGGGTGGCTTGGCTGTCATGACAGTGGAGGGGGAGGGAAGAGGTCTGGCCCGGGATGTGATGTGGAGGGATGGCCAGTGGGACTTGCAGGTAGTGGGCTGGGCAGTAAACGGTAAGAGGAATCCGTTGAGGTCCCAGGTCTTTGCCTTGCAGATCCCCCCTGGACAAAGCGAGACGCACCATCACAGCATTCTGCAGTCAGTGCTGGCTCGAGCCAGGACTGTGACACCCCTTGACCATCTGCTGCTTGCTCCTGCCCTCCAGGACTCTGCTGGCCTCCTGAAAGTTCCATCCCTTAAGTGGAAGCTCTGTAATAGAAGAAACTAATCCAGGTCCTGCACTAATAGGAAAGGGAATGTGTGTGTATTTATTTGTGGCCTTTGGTCAATTTAGCTTTTCTCCAAATATTTTCTAGGTGACAGTGATATTGTGGAATGCTCTGCACTACAGCTGCCTGCTACATCCTCCTTGTCGGGTCTATAAACATATCATATTTAAGGCTCTGAGAAGTCCTGTAGCCAGGATACCTGTTTATCTTTCCCAAACTCCGTTTACCATGGAACCCCTTTTACTGACCCTGTGTTGGCATCTTAAGGATCTGTACTCTGCAGATAACACTTGGGGACACTGAGCTAATCCATTATTGCCCCAAGTAGTAAAGCCTAAGGCGGGGTAAAGGTAGGCTTGTGGTGAAAGATGGTCCCCTGAATTGTGCCCCGTTCCATATGCTAGAGTATAGAGCCACACCAATGTCCTGAGTGGGAAGGAAAGATGTTTCTCTCTCTACCCTGAATCATACTGTGTCCTGTCAGCCCTGCAACTTGAGCCCCAGGGTTGCTTGGAGAAAGTTCCATTGGCTTCCATCTGTACCATCTCTTCATAGGCCCACTTGTTCTGAGGTAGGCTGGAGAACCAGCTTCAGGTCATCTCTGACTCTGCCCCTAAATTACCCTGAGCTGGTGCCCATACCTCCTTAGAAGTCTAAATCATGCAAATAGACATACTGGGGTGCAGGGTGACCACAGTTCATCAGAGGCAGCCAGGACTCGGGCCAAGTGCATGCAGGATGCATCTAGCACCCACAAGCGTCAGTCCAGGAAGGATGTGGTGGCAACCATGGGATAGGGTGACAGTGTCCGCTGGGTGGATTGTGTGTGTTGGCTGGGGTGGCTGAGGGCTGAGCGGCAGTGAGCAGTCCTTATTTCTGGCCTCTAATTCTTGCATCGTGTTCACATTCCTTCCCTTAAGTCCCTCTGGGCCCTGTCTGGTGGCACATGAGGACACAGAGAAGATGCTCCTTGGAGTGGAGTCAGCCCCTGCCCGCTCCAGCTGGTCCAGCTCCCACATCTAGGGCTTGGTTCCACTCCAACATCAGGGAAAAGCGCCTCAAAGTCCCTTAGGCCCACCGTTGCTGGTTGTGAGACATCTAGAACAGAAACCTGCAATTACACCCTCCAAGAGGCTGGGAAGAAGCCATCCTGAGGTTCAGACAGGAAACCCACAGCCCCAGATAGTCTCCCTGTGCTCCTCACACAGACCTGCCAAGCAGGCAGGGTGAGGTTACTTACCTGGCCCAGGCAGAGGAAGCAGAAGTTCAGGGAGTGATGCAGTGGCTTGGGCAGGGCTGAAGCTGGAGTCAGACCCGGGCTCTCTACCCCCGACCCAGAGCACTCCTTGTGCAGGTAGAGGATTCAGCTAATGTGGAAGTTGTGTGAGGTTGTGGGCCCCCCTGGTCTCATGTGACTGAGTGGGCAGCTCCTGGAAGAGGGAGTCATGAGCTTGCATGACCTGTGGCTTCCAGATGGATCCCTTAACTTGCACAGGTAGTGGGTGCAGGGAAGCACCCTTAGCCTGAGTAAGTATTATTCGCAGTGTCCATCTTCAAAAAGAACACATTTGCTTAGACCCTCTTGAAGGAAATACCACAACAAAAGAAACTGGGTATGGGGTCCGTGAATGAGCCCTGGACCCAGCTTCATACTGCTTCTGGGTATACCCACAAATGGCTGTGTGACCTTGGAGAGATCACTTACCCTCTCTGGGCTTCAGTTTCTAGAACCAGCAAATGGCAGCAATATTTGTCCTAAGCACTATACAGAACTATTTCGAGGATCAAAGACAGAAATGGATGTGGAGGCATCCTGCAATCTGTACAATGGACAGCATTTTCTTATTATTCAGGAGCCGGAAGGCACGGAGCCAGTGTTTTCACAGCATCCCCTGCCCCCAGCCTGCCCCCAAGTCCATTAAAATCAACTTAGAACTTCCCAGCGGGATGATTTCACTTCTTGATTGTCTGGAAGCCTGACTTAATCTTTTCTTCTGCTGGCTGATCTAGGGTGGTTTTCAGAATGTAAATTTGCCCACAAATTGTAAACAAGTTCGGGCAGATCAGCTCCAGGGGAGAAGGTAGTGGTGGGATTGGGTTGAACTTGCTGGGGATATTACGGTGTGCAGTCTCAGGAGATTTACGCCATCCTTGCGATGCTTCCTTACTATACACAGATGATGATACTAGAGAGAGCCTCTCTGTAGGAACAGGACTAATTATGTTGCTCTAGAAAGTGTTTCTCAAAGTGGGTTCTCTTAAGATACTCAGGGATAAAGGGTTTGTTCCCTGGTCATATCTCTTTGGCAAGCCTCTGAATCTGCATACTACCTCATCCTCTTAACAATGACCAGTGAGCACTTCTCTTTTTAAAGGCTCTGAGAAGCCTAGAACTTTAATTTGATATTTTCCAAACTTACTTTGCTGGGGAACCCCAGCCTATATTTCAGCCCAAGAGCAGGGGTAGGGGAGGTGTCAGCGGAGGCAATCTGGACCAGCTGCACACACAGGATTTAACAACAGCCTGGCTTAGTTGGGATCAGGCTTGGCTGGGAAGCCCAGGCCTTCAGGTCTCAATGAGCACGTGCTGGCCTCCAGCTGTAAGCAGCTTACGGGCTGGCCAGAGATGGAACTGACCTTCATGTCAGCTGGTTCACGGAGGCTCTGGGGCGGAGGGAGGGTTTAGCGTCCTCCCAGAGACAGTCTGGGATGGATCCAGGACTGGAGTCAGGGAGGTCACTGCGCCAGGTGCAAGGGTCTAGTGGCAACAGTAGCTTGGTGCCAGTCTGGCTGTGTGTTCAAATCCTACCTCCACCATCGATGAGCTCTGTGAGTTTGGGCAAGTCCCTTCCACTCTATATGTCTCTTGTTCTTCATTTGAAAAGGAGGTTGCTGATAATAGTACCTGTCCCATCTAGCAGTAGGAGCTCTGAGGGCTTCAAAAATTGCCAGCTGTTATTTTAATGCAAACCTCTTTTTTTCTTTCTCCTTCGCCTTTGAAGCCGCTTCCTCCTCAGGTGCCTCTCTGTCATGCTGGGGGTGGGGTGGGGTGGGGGGAGTCAGCCCATTGAGGGCAGCTGAGGGAGGTGCCACTTTAGAAATCAGGGCCTGACATGGTCGGGAACCAGGTGCTGGGCGCAGGGGCGGGGGCTTACGCCAGCTCTCCTCAAGCTCCCGCAGCCCCCTCTTGCAGATTTAAGTCTGATTCGGGTCAGCTGTGTTGCTGGCTAAGCACTCTTAAGAAAACTCACAGGCTTTCTGACGTGGAGGTGGGGGAGACTGAGCAGCCTCCCCTGGACAGGCTGGCAGGCTCTCAGCTCCGGCCAGACAGGTCCATACCCAACCCCCACCCGCTCACATCTCGGGGGACCTTCACTGTCCTGTTGGCCAGTGGCCCATGGAGAAGGACACTGGAAAAGAGGTGAGAGGCTCTATTCTTGTGGTTTCTGGTCATTGGGGCAGCCCTGTGCTGGGGCAGGAGGATCTAAAGGGGAAAGTCTTTGTCGACCAAAATGTTGTCATCCAAGTGCCCAGAATTCTGCCATTGGAAAGAATCTTTGGATTAAGGCCCCTGGGGCTCCAAACGGATGCTTAATGTACGTATGTGGCCCGAGGCAGGCCTCAGGTGCAGTACAGTATCGCTGTAGCTGCAGGGGGCGGGGTGGGGTGCTGGATCAAAAGAACAGGCAGTGGGTCAATGCTGAGAACAGTGCACAAGAGTGAGAGATGGTGCAGGCTTAAGAACAGAGCTGGGTGGAACGGGGGGTCAGGGGGCTAGGAGGCCAGCATTCCAGCTGTGCCATTATTTTCAAGGTGAAAACGACCCGGTATGGGTCAGATGGGAGTCTATCATGGGTAAAGGGAGAGAGTGGTTCAGACCATCCCTAAGGCTGGCGGATGATGGTAGGCGTCTGGGGGGGACACACTTGGTCAACTCCCAGTTTTTCTGCTTCTCTGTGGTTTGAGGCGCCAGGACAATGAAGCACTAGGGTGGAAGTGATAAGACGTTGCCAGTGGGAAGTGACAGAGGTCTGAGGGAAGCGCTGGGGAAGGCACGGGAGGCTCCGCGAGCCCTGGCTACGGCCCAGCGCCCGCGCCCCGCTCCGTCCGGCCGGAGCCCCTCGGGGCAGTGACGGTAGCGGCGGGGCGGCGGCGGGGGCTCGGGTTTCCCGGGGTGAGCAGTGGCCCGAGGCCAGCCAGTCTCCACTTGTCTCTCCTTGTGCGCCTCAGGGAGGGGGGAGGGGGCAGGGGGCTTCTCCTCCCTCCGCCCGCCGAGTCTGCCCTCGCCTGACCCTTCCGCATCCCCTTTTCTCCGCCGTTTGTCTTCCTCCCCCATCTCCAGCCAGGAGACCCACGACCCAGTGTTCCTCTCCCCGTTCTGTCTTCACCCGCTTCCCTCCCGCACTCTTCGCTCCTCCCCGCAGGAGATGGTTTGGTGATACAGGCAACCACTCTCCCGACTCGACTCGGGGCGCCGTGGGGCTGGGGGCTGCTGCTGAGCAACTCTTAACACAGCTGTTCTGGACAACCCCGGTGACATGAATGTGACATCCCTGCTTAGCTACCACAAAGAGACATCCACGGAAGCTTGGGTTCTCCTGGGCTTGGCAGAAATGGGGCTGACTTTTCTGGGAAGAGCAGGACCAGGCCTACGCTGCGGTAGACAGACCTTGTTAAAGCTCTTAGTGCCACAAGTCCCGAGTCAGGATGTTTTGGGAGAGGGGTGTCCAAGGTTGGAACATTTTTGGAGGAGAGTCCTGGGAGGTTTCAGGAGTGATGTCTCCTTAGATGCCTTTTAGGGACGTCTGGGGTTCTATTTCAGCTTATCTTGCTCAGCTGTAAAAAGCATTCTGGGAGATCAGGGATGAGCTTTGAGAATTTGCAAAACATCAAGAGAAAGATAAAACCTTGACCTCTGGAATGGCAGACCACCCTGCTTCAGCCAGCAAGCCAGGGCAACTGCTTTCTGCCAGCTCAGCTGTTGGTGGAAGCCGTGATCTTGGGCAAACCATTTCCCTCTCTGGGTCTCAGAGTTCCAGGTAGGATAGAGGTTAGGCCCTCCAGGCTTCTAATGATAGGATTCCAGTGTGGACTGCCAATGGGGGTCTCTAATGCGCCCCTCCGGGCAGATCTTAGGCTCTGCATCTGTATGCACTGTTAAATTTTTCTTCCTTTAGAATTAACTAAACTCATAGGAATGTTACTGATAATTACCCTCCTTCTGTTTTTATCGTTACTTGAAGATTCTCACTAAGTATCTGGGGAATGAGGCCTGGCAGATGTGCAGGACTTGGAGGGTTGGATTCACTGTTGGAGACAGATCCCTGGAGCTGGCTCCTGAGGGGCCTGGGTGCCCCCCTGAGCACGCAGCCATCCATCACCTGGCCTATGTGTCCGGGAGCTTCTGCTTCCTTCCCTTGTTCTCCCCAGGGCAGGCACTTAAGCCATAGGAGATTCTCCCAGCCTGGAGCCTGGAGGAGGTGGCTGCAGGTGGGGTAGCCTGGGAGCATTGTGGGAAGGCTCAGAATGAGCCCTCGCCTGGAGCAAGGGTGTGGTAGAGGGCTGGGCTAAGAAGCCTTCAGCTGCAGTGTTGGGCATAGCATCCCAAGTAGGGGATAAAGATTTAGTGACAGTGGGCATCAGGCACTGCTCTAATCCTTTGAAGCCCATCTCAGAGCCCATCTCCTCTCTGCAAATCTCTCTGCAAGTAAGATAAGGAAAAAAAAAAAAAAAGCCAACACTTCCTTAGTTCTCAATGTGACTGTCTCCTGTAGTCCAGACCAGATGGTGTATGATTCTCTCTCATCTTGCATTTAATCATTTCGGGGCTTTTACCATGGGTTCCCGAATAGGATATGTCCCCCACCTGTATGAGAGGCAAAGGAGCCCCTTTCAGAAGTACCGAGGGATGTGCCTGTGGACTTGATGCTTACACATGCGCACTTCCGGCATCTCGCCCCTCTGCCCCGGCCTAGGGAGCAGAATTGTGTGTCGTGCTCACACCTCGCCCTCCCCTCCCTGTTCAGTTGTTCTCAGCACTTGTCTTTTCCTTGTGCCATTTGCTTTGTCTCACCTCTGCCAGCCTCTGGCTGGAAATTAGACACACAGAAGGAATTCTTTCTGTTGCATCTATTCAAGGAGAGAACGGCCCTCCCTGCTTCCTATCTGCACAGCTGTCTGCTGCTCGTGATAAGGCCACTGAGAGCCCTGGAGGACCCGGGGCTGCTGATGGTCAGACGTGTTCAGACACACTCAAGCAATTCTGATTTTCAGTACATTTTATTACTTTCTGACGCTTTATAAAATTAGAGCCACGCTAGTTCATTGATTCTCCGATGCTCATTCTGTTTAGTGTCTCTGAAGCTGGGATGTATCTTACTTAATTTAAGGCAGGCTTTTCCAGAGAGGGCTGCAATCACTTCTGTTGGGTACCTGGGGACCACTTTAGAGTCTTGGCTTCAGGGTTGTTTCTTGGACCACACATGTAGTGTGAATTCAGACTGCAAGCCTGTGTGAGGAGCAGCATGTGGTTCAAATATTCAGACTTCCTTCCCTTCACTCCACTCCGTGCCGGCGTAAACTTGAAGTCTCCTTGCTGTCCCCACCATGAGGCGGGGTCATCCCTTGTCACCGGTGTACTGGGCCCTGGGATGTCTCTAAGAGACCCTCTATTTGGGTTTCTGTCTCAGGGACACATGAAATAGTGTTTATCTTACCATTCCTGATAGCTTCAATTTGAAAAATATGGTTGTGGTTTCTCTATTAACCAGAATTCCCCATCTTCCCAGGACAGTTATGCTGTTAGTGGCTGCGGTCACTGAGAATTCTGCTGTGGACCAGCACATGGGTCGCCCAGGTGTTCTGAGTCTCCCTGGTGCCCGTGGGCTGGGTGGTTGAGAGCAAGCCCCACCAGGCAAGACCCACAGGGACTGGCCAGAGAGCTAGGCTGGAAGGAAGAGCCTGGAATCCATGCAGCCCCAGCCCCAGAGGTGGATGAGGGGAGCAAGATGGGTGGGAAGGGAACTCCTGTGTGTTAGTTCCATTCTTCCATGGAGCAGGAAACAGAGACTCAGCTCACATCAGGTGATGGGGTTTGAGCAGGGTGTTTAGCTGGCCGACAAATGGCTGCTTTGGTACCAATTTCTGGTCCATCAGCTGTGGCCTGCCTGGGTCACTCAGTACATAGCATGGAACCTCCTGTAACCACTTCTTCTCAGAAAGGGGCAGTATTACTGCTCAGGAAATATATTCACCCTAAGGTATAAACACAAGGCCCAGGCAGTTTCACATGTCCCCCTCCCTTGGCACTCTGAATTTCAGCCAAGGGTGTGGAGTTCACTGTGCTGACTTTTTAAAAACGTGTTTTTTTACTTAAAAAAAAGTTGAGCATGTAGCTGACCTAAAACACTATACTAGTTTCAGGTGTAGGCCATAATGATTCGAGATTTGGATATACTGTGAACGTGCTGGCTGCCCTTGTTCAGCTCGCCTTTTCTTAGATTTCTTAAGGCCCCTCAGCTGTGACCCAGCACTTCTGGAAATTCAACGGTGCCCACTTCCAAGGGGGTCTTCTTCATCATTTTGAAAAATGGCACAAATGGCTCTGTCATGAATCCATCCTATCAGGTCTATGATCCATCCAGAAACAATTGTATTCAAATGAGGGGATACAGACGTGTGTGCTGTGGAAAGGATGCTAACCCACAGTCTCCCCAAATATTACTTCAAATACCCTTGGTTTACTTTATTTGTTTATTATTGAAGTACCGTCAGTTACAATGTGTCAGTTTCTGGTGTACGGCACAATGTCCCAGTCCTGCATATACATAAATATATTCGTTTTCATATTCTTTTTCACTAACGGTTATTACAAGATATTGAACATAGTTCCTTATGCTATACAGCAGAAACTTTTAAAAAAATCAATTTTTATGTATAGTGGCTAACATTTATAAATCTCAAACTCCCAAATTTATCCCTTCCCAGCCTCTTTCCCCAGTAACCGTAAGACTGTTTACTGCATCTTTGAATCTGTTTCTGTCTGGTTTACTTTAATAACCTATTCTGATTTTATCTGATGTATACTTACCTATATGTTTCTTAAACATATTTCTTTTAAAATATGGCATTTTTTGATAATGCAAGAAACAGAAACATGTTATAAATATTTGGAAAGTAGGAAAAAAAGAGAAAAGTCACCCACCTCACCACTTATATACAGCATTGATAGTATTTTAAAAATATGTATAGCAAATACAGTAAAGAACACAAGCCATTAAGTATAGAGCTCAGTGAACTTTTACATGTGCACATCTGTGTTACCGCCACCCCCATTAAAATATAGAAGGTTCCCAAAGCCCTAGTATATGCCCTCATGTCCATTTCAGGAGATACTCCCTTCAAAGATAACCACGTTCTGACCTCTGTCATCATGGATTTGTTTTGCCTATTTTTTGAACATCATACAAATGGAATCACATAGTATGCAGTTTGATGTCTTTTTTCAAAGACATGAACCTGTGAGATTCGTCCATATGTCTATAATAGTTTGTTTTCACTGCTGCATAGTATTCCACTGTATGTATTTCACAGTTCCACCATCTTAATAGGAACACCATTAGCATTTTAATGGAATTATCTTTTTTCTGCATGTGTCTTTTTAAACATAGTTATAAAGCTGTGTACTACAACTTATAGTGTTTTTTTTGTCTCTTTATACTTAACATTTTTGAAACATTTCTATTTTTACCCTGTTCTGTGTTTTGGAGAAAAGCTGCTGCAGTTGCTTTGCACCCATGTAAAGATTTCTTCCTTTTTGTTCTAAAACAACCACTTAGAAAGATCCAAGGGGCTAAACACCACAGTATCCTTCATAACTTGGTCTGTCCCAACTCAGCCACTGTCTTTCCAGATGGAGGTCTTGTTTCCTCCACACAGTGGTGGGCTCAGGCCCACATCTGGGAGTTCACATCCATGATGGACATACAGACCCATGTGGAACAGAATTTCTCCCACTTGCCAGACTGTCTCTGCTCAGGGCAAATCCGCATGGTCTCAGGCTCTGGGCTGCCTATGGAGACCAAGAAGCAGACTTGGTAATGCTTGATGCATATAGTCAGTCCACAGCAAGGCTGGGACGCTGCTTAGTTGGTGGATGCTGCTGGTTCTCCCTGAAGATGCAGACTTAGAGCCCTGGGGGATAGTTTGCCTGGGGTCCCGGCTCCCACACGCCCTTGTTTCCCAGCTCCAGGCACATGGCAGCCCGGGTACGAATCTAAAGGCTGGCTGAGCTGTGCGTTCGGTTTCATCTGCTGTGGCCTTGGCTCCTGGGAACTTCACTTCTCTTTGCAAACTAGAAGTGCAGCGTGAGGAACAGCTCTGTGTGTGTGTATGTTAATAGCCAGCATAGCTTGCTCCTTACTCTTGGTATCAATGTGTTCCCTCATTCTGCAGTTTCTGATTTTATCTTGTCTTGTGTTTCTAAAAGGCTCTGGCATGTTCAAAGCACAAATCTAGCTTTTACTTCTGCCGGAGCCCCTTGCTTCTATAACAGCTTCAGGCCTCTTGAGTGTGTCTGCGTGTTGGCTGTGCCAAGACGGAACCAAAGCGTGGCTTTGGAGGACCCTGTCTCATTACTTTCCTTTGCGCTAACTTGTTGGGACAGGGCAGAACTGTGGGGACAGCGGATGTTGCAGAGCTTGGCAGATGGGGCCTTGTCTTCTTCCACTGGCCGTGTTCTGAAAAGTATTATGTCCACCTTGTTTCTTTACTGAGGTTCTTGCACTGGAGGCACCGGGGTGGAGGTGGCATCCCAGGCAGTGTGCCTGTCCCTGGGGAAGTACAGCTAGGGCGCAGGACACAGCTCTCCCCCGACCCCGCCTGTGCTCTGTGTCCTACCTGTGCCCACAGCCCTCAGACCTCACTGGTTATGGCCCCAGCATCAGCCGCTGTCCAGGAAAGCATGGAGGGGAGAGGACAAGCAGCTCCCGGCAGCCCTTGCTTGGCCGGCAAGGGAAATGTTGGGGGCAGCTGGGGACTCTCACATAAACACAGGGTCCAGAGTGAAGATGAGGAGCCCTTGGGCTCCGTGTCCATGACGGCAAAGTGTGGGGAGTACGAATGCAGCCCCATCTTCTCTGCTGCTCCACACTGGGTCCCCAGCCATCTCTCCCTGTGTCCTCATCTGGCAGGGGCCAGGCAGGGCTCAGCGCCTCGGTGGGGCCTGCAGTCTGTTGCTAGCAGCTCAGAGGCTGTGTGACACCAGACTCCCTAGGCTCTGGGCCTTTGCATCTGCCGTGTTTTTACTAAAGAGAAAGGGCAGTGTCCTTGGCCAGAGGGACCTGGAGCATTGGCTAGCAGGTGGAACAGACCTTTTGTCCCCAACCTGCAGCCCTAGGTTTCTTTACTACTGGCTCCTCCACTCCCTTCAATTCCTAGGAAGTGAGAAGGACCAAGAGTTTGTCCAACTTTGCTGAGAGAAGCGTCTTTGAGATGCTGTTGAGAAAGGAACCAAAGCAGCACAGGCCTGTGGCGCCACCTAGGGGAAGAAGTGTCCCTGGGCTTGCTGCTGTGCAGGTGGACCCCTCATTGCAAATCAACCCAATCTGTGAAAATGCAGGATTCACTTGAATAAAAGATGAGATGGAGAGAAAGGAAAAGGAGAGTCATTGTTCAATTCATAAAAATTATTTCAATTATTTCTCAATTGCAAAGGCATCCCTTTTAGGTTAGGGTATCTTCAAAAAATGTATTCTCCCATTCTTCATTTTAAATTATTCAATTTAGTGAGGAATTTACATCTTTTTCCATGAGAGTAGAAGAGATGGCACTTATTATGTAAAATGATAAACTTATAAAATAATTGAATCACTCTCCATATGGATAATACAGATATACTTGTTTTTATATTCTTATTCTCATTTAAATTTTTAAGTCATAAAAAGAAAAACCTAAGAGTCTTAATAGAAGAGAAAATTATTCTTTTCTTGTTTGAGTCTATCTAGGATGAAGGTCACTAATTCTTTAACTTTTCTTTTGAGATATAGTTGATGTACAATATTACATGAGTTTCAGGGGTTCAACAGAGTGGTTCACAATTTTTAAAGGTTATATTCCATTTACAATTATTATAAAATCTTGGCTATATTCCTTGTGTTGTACAATATATCCTTGTAGCACACTTATTTTATACATAGTAATTTGTATCTATTAATCCCCTACCCCTATCTTGCCCCTCCCCCATCCCTCTCCCCACTGGTAACCACTAATTTGTTCTCTGTATCTGTGAGTCTGTTTCTTTTTTGTAATATTCACTAGTTTGTTGTGTTTTTTAGGGTCTACGTATAAGTGATATACAGTATTTCTTTCTCTGTCTGACTTATTTCACATAGCATAATACCCACCAAGTCCATCCATGTTGTTGCAAATGGCAAAGTTTCATTCTTTTTTATGTCTGAGTAATATTCCTGTGTGTGTGTGTGTGTGTGTGTGTACACCGCTTCTTTATCCATTCATCTGTTGATAGACACTTAGGTTGCTTCCATATCTTGGCAATTGTAAATAATGCTGCTGTGAACCAACTGAGGTGCATGTGCATTTGGGTTTTTTGGATCGATACCCAGCTGTGGAATTGCTGGGTCATATGGTAGTTCTATCTGGTAGTTTTCTGAGAAACCTCCAGATTGTTTTCCATAATGGTTATAACTTACCTTTGTACCAACAGTGTACAATGGTCCCCTTTTCTCCGCATCCTTGCCAGCATTTGTTATTCATGGTCTTTTTGATGACAGCCACTCTGACAGGTGTAGGGTGTTACCTCATTGTGGTTTTGATTTGCATTTCACTGAAGATTAATGATATTGAGCATCTTTTCATGTACCTGTTTGCCATCTGTATGTCTTCTTTGGAAAAATGTCTATTGAAGTCTTCTGCCCATTTTTTAAATCGGTTTGCTTGTTTTTTTGATGTTGAGTTGTATGAGCTGTTTATATATTTTGTGATATTAACCCCTTATTTGTCATATCACTTGTAAATATTTTCCCCCATCCAGTAGGTTGTCTTTTTGCCGATAGTGAGGCTAATAGTTATTTATTAAATCCAATTTATATGCCAATGACTTTCATATCTAGCTCTATCCAAAATGCTAGACCCCTTCACCTAAGTGCCTGCTCAGCATCTCTGCTTGGATGTCTGAACTGAACTCCTGAACCTCCACTCAAACCTGCTCCACTTGCAGCCTTCCCATCTCAGTGTCCGAGGTGAAAAGCCCAGGAGCCATCCTTGACTCCTTTCTCTACCAACCACAGCTCTGCCTTCAGAATATAACCAGAGTCTGGCAGCTTCCCACCACTCTTCTGACTCTTGATCTTAGCTGCCGTCATTCTTGGCTTGGATGACTACTGTGATAGCATCCTATTCCAACATTGTGCCTCTACAGTTCACCTCAATAGAACAGACTGAGCTGTCCTTCAAATGTCAGTCAGGTGAAGCCTCTCCTCTACTCAGAAGCCTGCAGTGGCTCCCACTGTACTCAGAATAAAAGCCAGAGTCCCTGCAATGGTGTGTAAGGCCCTATGTGATACGCACCCAGGGTGCTTCCCTGACTCCTCTCCCACCTCTCTGCTCCTGCTCCCTCTGCTCCAGCCACACTGGCCTCCTTGCACAGCAGGCACGCTCCTACATCAAGGCCATGCCCTGGCTGTTTCTCTTAACCTTTCTTGGGTATCTGTGTGGCTGTCTCCTCTTTCAAGTGTTTGCTCAACTGTCAAGCACTCAACAAGTCCACTTCGACAAATTACTTAATCATCACCAATACTTTTTTTGTTTTTTTTTTTAATATATATATAACAGCCATCTTCTAAAAAACAAACAGAAAAACAGTAAAATTGGTGAGGATGTAGAAAAATTTAAACCCTTGTGCAATAATAGTGGGAGTGTAAAATGGTACAGCTGCTATGGAAACAGTATGGCAGTTCTTCAAAGTATTAATAGAATTATCATATTCAGGAATCCACTTCTGGGTATATGCCCAAAAGAACTGAAAGCAAGGCCATGAACAGATACTGGTACACCTATGTTTATAGCAGCATAAATTCACAATAGCCAAGAGGTGCCTCAAACCAAATGTCCATCGATGGATGAAAGAAAAACCAAAATGGGCTATATACATATAATGGAATATTATTCAGCCTTCAAAAAGAAAATTCTGAGACATGCTGCAATATGGATGAATCTTGAGACCACGATGCTAAGTGAAATAAGCCAGGCACAAAAGGACAAATTCTGTATGATTTCCCTTATATGAGGTAACTATTGAAATCAAATCCATAGAGACAAAGTAGAATGGTAGCTGCCAGGGGCTGCAGGGAGCGAGGAATGGGGAGCTGTTGTTTAATGGGTACAGAGCTTCAGTTCTGCAGGCTTAAAAGAGGGATGGTGGTGACGATTGCACAACTTTGTGAATGTATTTAATGCCACTGAACTATACACTTCAAAACAGTATGTTACATTTTCTGTTATGTATATTTTACCTCAATTAAAAATTTTTTTTAAATACAAGAAATGACAGGAAAGGATTAGCTGAAGTTAAGGCAGAATTTATTCTATTTCCTAGCAATCATATTTTTTAAGGCAAAAGTGGTGGTTATTTGGCAAGGATACAATTCTTTTTAAGGCCTTCTATAGCTGGGTTTTAGTTCAGACGTACATCATATTTGGTGCAAATTTGAGAGAATTTATTCTGACATGGGCTCTTGTTCATGATAAATGCATCTTTGCCCCACTACTCCCTGATCAAACGCCATCATGCTCAGTGCAGGGCATGGCCAGTTGCGCATTAGCCAGTTCACATGAGCCTGGGCCATGGAGGCTCCCTGCTCTCCTAGGCTGTGCTCTGGATGATGACCGCGATTCCCTGGCCCCCTCCAATGCAGGCCGATCCTACAGCGTATCTTCCACCCCGACGCCTAAGAGAGAGAGCAGTGGCTGAAATCTACTTCAATAAAGACTGCACAGAATTAATGACATTATTAATTAACTAGAACGTATAATGATCACATTTGCATGATTCATTCTCGTTCAGCTCACCAGCTGAATCTCTTCTCCAATCCTCAATACTGGGGAAAAGAAGAGAAAGAATTTAGAAAGCTGAATATTTTTATTAAAAAAAAAAAAAAAAGGTAGCTACACAGAAGAGAGGGGGCTGAAACAAATATAAAAGCTTAGTTTGCTGTGAGAAAGGAGTGAGGAGAGGAGGAAATTGGGGTGAGCCGGAAGTTGAAGAAGGGGGAGTAATATTCAGCCCTTTTGATTTACTGGCTCTAGATTTTTATAGCATCTTAGAATAAATGTAATTTACTGAGGTTTGTCCGTATAAATGGTCAGATGGTTTAGAAACATTTCATGTCCCTTTCATAAAAATTAGACTCCTTTAAAGTAACATCTGTTTTCATTCTTCAGTTCTGATAGAATGACCTTGAGAAAACCATCTAGGAATTACTTTTGTGCATGTCAGTCACTCATTTCAACCCAATCAATCATCAAGTGAAATAGGAATCCCATTTACCTTAGCCTCACAGGAAGCCAGCATGATTTTCTGGCCTGATGTATTTGGTTTTGTTTGCAATTTTCCTACTGACAGAGCAAAATAGTCCAAAAGACACAGTACAGAAGGAACAGCTCTTCTATTAAACTGAAAAGTATCAAACACACAGAAGGCTCCCTCCTGGAATCCAGGAAACGGTGAAGGAAAAACTTAGCTACTACCCAAATTGTCAGCTGTTTCGTGTTTTTCTGCAAAAGATGGTAAATCTGAAATGCAACAATCTCTAGCAAGTACCTTAATTCATGAACCAGGTGTGTGGTAATTCTTGCTCCAGATCCTCCCAATGGGTGACCCAAAGCAATGGCTCCTCCATTCACATTGGTTTTACTTGGGTCAAGATCCAAACTCTTCTCAACTGCCAAGTACTGGGGAGCAAAAGCTTCATTCACCTTTAAAACAATCACAACACTGATAAAAATCCTTATTCACAAAATGATTTTTAACTGAGAATTGTCCAGTCTTATCAATGGCTAAATTTCCTGGGTTTTTTCCTATTTAAACTAGCTTGCAATGTTATTTTATCATCATTCTTTGTAAAGATAATAGGTTTGAAAATGGATATATTCACTAAATGATACTGTAGGCCTAATTCATCCCTTCGGAAAAACAAATCCTCAGTGATACTATGAACAGATACTGGACTCGAGGCAGTGGGATACTGTAGAAAGCTCACAGGGTCTGGAGCCAGATGCACAGTTCAGATCTGGGCTGTATGCACATTCATTAAACTCTCTTGGCATTCAAGTTTCTTCAGGGGTAAAATGTGACTGTAGTAACATCTTAAGAGTTATTGTTGAGGTTAAATGAAACCATGGGTATTAAGTGTTTAGTGTAGTACCTGACAGAAGCAAGTATTCAGTAAATGGTTGCTGTTATTAGTACTGCTTCGCAGTACTACCAGCCATACTTCCAAGAAGAAACTGATAGACAACAAAGAATAAACCTTCAGAGCTGGATTCGTAAGAGGAACGGTTACTGTGTTGAAATGTGGCCAGAACTAAAAAGTGTCATATTGTTGTATTATACTTAACAAGGCTGGCTGTGACCTTATTTCATGTTAATAATGCTGTATTTTCATATGACCTTAGCTAGGAAATTTTTACAGACAAGAAAACTGACTTTAAGAAAGCCAGCTTTTCCAGGGTTGGGATAAAGATCCAGCCTGTGTTCTTTCCTACTGTGTTTTGTGCTCTCCCAGGATGGTGCTTTATTTGTCCTTGGAGCCAGTGTTATTTTCCCATTTTATATGGTCATGCTTAAGGAGGTCCTAAAAGACCTAGAATATGTTGTGAAACTAGGCTTTTGAACCTAGGAAAGACGACTGCATGATCCTCCAAAGTCCCAGAGACGATCACGGAGGTGCTGAGAGCTGTATCCTGGAGTATTTATACATCGATACATGACTATGAACAGCTCTGCAGAGCTGCCGTATTTCAAGAGTTTTAAGTGTGAAATCTAAAGTTGGAAATTTAGTGGACCTATTTGCTGATAGAAACATGGTAATTAAGTAGCCTCCTTCGAAGCTCTGAGCTGTGATCGCCTGAGAATGGAAGAAGAGATTTAAGGGTAACCATTTGTCTGAAACCACCATTTCCTGGGTGAGAGATTACCACAGAGGATGTCACACAAGTGCCTAGAGTGAAAAGGCCCCTTCTCCATCAATTTAAATAGATTTCCTTTGTTATATTAGTTACTTCCCAGTGTCAAGCAGCGTGTACTTAATTACCTAAAATTTTCAAATACTCTCCAAAGGTAGAATATAATAATCCATCTTTAAGCGTTTTCTTAACCCTTTCTTTTAATTGTACTAAATATTTAAGATGTCTTTGTTCTAAATGAACACTAAAGAAGTCACTCTACCAATAAACTGAAGTTTCCAGTGCTAAAAATTAAGAGTGGTGCATCCCAAATCAAGACACAACTATGGTGTAAAAGCCAAAGGTTAAGTTTGGTGGGGAGGGTGCTCAACTTGGCAGGAAGTGCAAGAACGTTTTAGATTTGGGATCAGATTATTGGTTTTCTATTAGGTCATTTTTTTTAACTTTAATTTTTTCACTTTAATCCATAAAATAGGATTCAAGTTTCTTCTCCCTCACCTTATGTAACATCCAACCCAATTCAATAGGCACATTTATAGTCTAAAATGTAATAGAATCTTATAAGGTCATAAAAAGTTTCCAGGAATTTATACTTTAGTAGAAGAAATCAGGCTGTTTTAAATTATTCAAATATAAATAAAGCATTTTAATCAGGTAGGGCTTGATTACATACCAGCACAAGGCATGTAATGAAAGTAATACTTATTTAGATGCACATCACTTGGAAAGTTTAATAGTACTAAAACAAAAAGAACTATAAAACACCAAACTAAAGCCATTTATGTTACAGAAGTTGGTGGTTTATTCATGTTGTAGAAAAAGCAGGACACTTACTTCTACCAAATCCATGTCCTTAAGACTCAGTCCTGTTTTCTTCAGCGCCCCACTGATGGCAGGGACAGGGCCTGTATAGGAACAGAAGTCAGTTTCATCGTGAAGTGTCAAATTTCTCCTTCTTTACCAAACAGGTTAAGTAAGAAGGAAATAATGTGACAGTTAGTAGCTATAAATCTTGCCATGCTGATAGCTCACTATTAAAGGATGTGACAATAAAGAAAATGGGACCAAGGTGAAAAGCTGGTTATGCTGTCAGATTGTAGATGGGAGATTTACATGAAAAGTTCTGCCATAAATGACATTAAGAATTCAAATAACCAAAGGAGTCATTTCTGGGACTTTGCATAGATCATTCTTAATCCCAAATGGCAAGGCAGACTGAGTGCTCTCCTGGGATACACATCATATGCGTCCCCAGTATAGAAGTGACTGTGGCTACTTTCTGAGTTTTCAGGCCCATTTGAACAAAAGGCAAGAAATAGGGGCAGTCTCGCCATACAGGCAGAGCAAGACAGGAAGCTACCAGTCACTTCAGGGAAAGATACCTGAAGCAAGGAGACATTTATAGCTCAAATAAAAATAAAATACAACCCCTACTGAAGAAATGCAAATCCACCTAAAAAAACTTTTGAAACAAACTTTAGCTCCCAGATTTCTGATGGTCACCAGCGGCAGTTTGATACTGCTCTTAATTTTTAAGTAAATTATTTTTTCCCAAAAGGTAAAAATAATCCAGCTAGGGATGATTATCTACATCTCTATCTGTTCTCAGAGAATGAAATCACCATAAATGTCTAAAAAGAAAAGGATGTGGTATGTTCTGTTGGATTCAAGTAGTCAAATATTCTGTAACAAGTTTCACAAATATACCTCATGTAAAGTGGGAAATCAGTCTTTACAAGAAAAGCGTAACACAATCTAAATATAACGTAATTTATTTTGTTGCCTACTTAAAGTTCCTTGGACAACAGGCTGCTGATGGGTAGGGCTGTCTAGTTGATAACGCTTTTCAATTTAAAGCATTGGGCCTGTTCTGGCCACTGATTTAATACAGAATCTAATTCCAGATTCTTTCTGTATCTCTAAGGCATGAAAACGGGATGGACGGTCAGTAACAGAGCATCAGTTATCCAACATGGTCAGGGATGAAGCATCCTACAAGGGTGAAAGGTACACAGAACTAAAAGTGGAGAGTGTAAAACCATTGTACACACCTCCCTGTCCTCATGACCACAGTCAGCATGAGCGGATGTGCTCATGCTAACTTAGGACCCTTACAGTCATCTGTAACAACAGGCTCTGCCACCAGCTGACTTTTAAAGGGCCGGTCCCACATCACCCTGTGATTTGCTGGGACTCAGGGAGGTAGGGTATTCTTGTTGGGGACAGGACAGCTTATTTCTGGCACTGGCTCTTACCACTAATAGCTGTGTGACCTAGGTACCTTTTGGGGCCATAAGCTTCTCTTCAGAAGTGTTTTGAACTGGTTTTTGACCCATTTGTTTTTAGGTAGTGGAATCCTTTCCACAGATGAAGCCCAATAATAGATGAAGCTAGTGATGCCCCAGCTGGAGAGGCTCAAAGTGCCACTGACCCCCCCACCTCTGCCGCCCTGGGGGGCCCCAGGGGCACCATCTCCCCGTAACTGTGTCCTTCCTTGGAGCCATGACTGCTCTTTTCAAGTGCTGGCTCTCCCCCTTTTTCTGGGTCTGCAGCTACTCTGGAGGGCGAAGCATTGCTATATGTTTGATAACTGCATTAACTGGGAAACGGTTATTCTCAGAAACTGGATTGACAAATCAGTTCCCACTGGATGCTCAATAATCTATTCTCCTGTGTTTATTCATCTAGTGCACTTCGCACAGTCACCTTGTTCAATCCCATACTACAACTGACAGATGAGCAGTCTAGGTGAGGGGGACATCTGGCACTGTGGGGCATCTAACATACACAGCTCCGTTCGAACCCCGAGGGAAAAGAGAAACTCCTTCCACAATGGCATTTATTGTACTATAGGGCAAACATCCGGGCCTGGGAATAGAAGGAAGGGAAACGCTTCCTTGCTCGTGGACTATATTAATGTATCAGAGCCTCTTAAATGAAGTGAAACTGAAAACTATAAAATAATTACTTATCTATATCAGATAAATACAGTTGATCATCAAAACCATCAAGAAAAAATATTGCTAGGCTCTACCCTGGACCTTCTGAAACAAAATTTTGGTGGGGAGGATGTTAACAGGTGGATTTTGATTATCATTTGGGGTTGGGAATCACTGCCCTAGATACCAAAATGATAAATGCCAAGCAATAGACAGATGTTTAACTTTTCAAGCTACTTTCCACTTTTAAGACAAAAGTATACTTTGCTGATAGTGGGTTGCTAACAGCTAGTTAAGTTTTTAAGACTACAATATAGAAAACAATTGACTTTTAACAGATGCTAACATAGCTTGCAGTTTGGGCTGACATAATCTGCAATGCAGTGAAAGACGACAAGCTTACTTTCTTAGGAAGTCTGTAGAGAGATAAATCTCTGAAGGACATGGTAGCAAACGTGGTTGGGTATTAACTTAGTCTCAAATCAGCATAAGTGCTATTATTTGAGTAGGACCTGCAGGATTACACTAAAGGATTTCTGAGAAGGCAGTTCAGCAATAGGTGATCCTCCTCCTTCCATGGAACCTACTTCACACTGCCAATTTTAGTCAAAAAAGGCCTGAGCAAACAGGAAAGTATCTGGACCTAACAGGAATCTGAATCTATAAACTAGGGCAGAATTTTTCTTGGGGTGTGAAGGTACAGGTGGGATACATCAAAGCCTTTGGGTACCAATTTTATTTTTGTAAGTAAGGCATGTAACTGGTTCTCTGTTTCCCCAAAGAATGATAACAGAAACTATTCAAATCAGCACCATCTGCAGTTCCTGAGTGTATCCAGCAGAAAGTCTTGTTTTCCTTCCAATTCATATTTTTTGAGCCAAGACTGTACATGTTTGGAGGGAGTTCCAAATTTTCTCTTGCCAGTACTTTGCTGATTGGGCTGCATTTCTTATAATTCCTCATTTTCCTTTTAAGCCTCAGCTGAGTCAGGTGCATATTTCTTTGACATCTTGAGACAACACAGTGAAAAGAGCAGTGGAATTAGACCTGGATTCCCATCCCTGCTCCATCACTTACTGGTTTGGAACTTTGTAAGACAACCTTCCTAAGCCTCAATTTTCTCATTCACAAGGAAGTCTCACTAGAGTTGTGGGAAGATTAAATGAGATACATTAATGACCATGTATAAAATACCCACTGGGGTGTGTATCTTCTATATTTCAATGAGTTCTCCCACCTCACATTTTCTTTTATCTTGTTAGCACCTTGTAATTCTCTGTTTACTGTGTGATAATTTTATGTGTCTGAAGTGGACAGCAGGACACAATTGCTGCCCACAAGGAGTTCAAGTGCTCTTGGTCTTCCTACTGTGCCTGGCACAGTTCTTCATAAAGATGAGTTGTTTAAATTACCAATCTCCTTTTCTCCACCAGTGACCTCGATTTGACTACTGTTTCAGGAATCCAAACACCAAAGAAGACTTCTCTCCAGAAATATAACAGAATCAGTTTGTTTCACTACAAACTTACCAATACCCATGATAGTGGGATCACATCCAGACACAAAATAGCCCACGATTCTTGCCAGTGGTGTGAAGTTATGTTTTTTAACAGCATCTTCACTAGCTATGATGACAGCTCCAGCACCATCAGAAATCCCCTTGGAAACAAAAACAGATGATTAACTAGAGGGTAAAAGAATCTAGTCATTAAGGTTTGGACTAATGGAGTAGCATCAGGAATATGGCCATACGTACGAAGCAGTGCCATAACCTGGGACAAACCAAGCAGTACTCATGGTCCACTTGGAGATTAAAGAGAGTGTTTTAGGCACTAAATACGACCGCACAGAGGGGAAAAAAGGAAAAAAATGTCAAGGAAAAACATATCCATGTGTGAGTAGAGGTAAGAAATCTGATGAGCTGTATACATGAGGAAGGAAAAAAAGTATAAAAACTGACATAATCAGGTAGATTTCTTTCTAACATTCTGAAAAGACTAGGAAATTGGAGGAGTATTAGATGGACCCTTGGCTAAAATATTTTGTGTTGGACTATGAAAACCCAAATTAATAGAAAATGAACACTACCCGCTTAAGCTAAATAACTAAAGACCAGCACGAACAGGATCTAAAAGACGCTGCGCGATTATTTTGCATTGAACACATCAGATGGCGTTCAAGCTAATCCAGGGTGCTACCCACCGATGCGTTCCCTGCCGTAACAGGTTCCTTCTTTCTTGAACACTGGAGGAAGTTTATTTAACTGCTCCAGGGTGCTTTGGGGCCGGGGATGTTCATCCACTTGCATTGTCTGTTTTCCTTTCTTAGTCTTCGCCTCAATTGGTGCCATCTCATTATGAAAGTAGCCAGCATCATTAGCTGAAATAGTAGAAAGACTATCGTAAGAATGGGGAGGAAAACGAATAGAAACTAGAAAAACAAAATCAAACATATCCTTCAATTTAATTTCTGCTCTACCCTTTCCTCACAGTCTTCTTTAATCTAAGCCTCTATTACTCACATAATTACCCTGCCTACTGGAGGATTTAATATATTTTCATCCATGCAGATGCATTCTGTACCTTTTAAAAAATTACAATTTTGACTTTTTTTTAACTTCAGTTTTTTTTTTTTACAAGGTACTGCTAGACCATCATTATTCATTAGCTACAGATGTAATGGCATTGAATGGATTTAATGCCCTTTTTAAACTTCTCTGGGTGAGGTGAGTATTAAAAAGTTACCAGACAACAATAACGTATACTTACAATTCTATTAAGAGGATAGGTCTCCCATTAAGTGTTCCAACCACACTAGGAAAAAAGTTACCAAGTTTTCTGTGTCACCAACTAGTCTATGACTGAAACTCAATGACAGGTAACCTGAAGAAATTACATGACGCAGTTCTATGTAAAACGCTTACCTACTTCCACCTCCACTGCCTGAAGTGACTTATAATCTAAAGCTTCAGAAATAGGGTAAGTTGGGAATAACAGCCCCTTAATTTTGATACCACCTTGCGGGAGGCTAACACTTCCCCTTATTTGGTTCTCACTATAATTCTGTTAGGAAAAAAGGGAAGGCAAAATTTTTAGATCTCTGTTTTAATCTATTTTAATCTCAGTGAATAAATACTCAGTGAATAAGAATTGCTCGAGGTCAATCTGTATGTGGCAAAACTACAGACTGAAATGACCTCTAGACCAATACTCTTTCACTTTAAATGTGTAACTGAAAACAGGATGAGCTGGATTAGCACCATTCCACTTAGCCCCCTGAAATGTTAAGATGAACTTTATTCTCACTGTTCTGAGTATTTAATAGTCCTAAGTAAGAGTTCCTGCTCACTTATAATAGTTAAGTTTTAAAACCCTTTTCAGAAGACTAGAAAGTTTCTTCAACTCACCATCCTGATAAAAGCACGACTGCCCTCTTGCTCATTTTGGACGGGTTCAACAGCAGTGTGCTGTGTGACATTGCCCCAGAGCAAGGGCCCTGGACTAGTCTGGAGTCTTTGAGACAGGCACAGTGATTCTCAATTGGGAGTGGGAGAGAGAAATCAGAAAAGGATACCCAGCGGGTCTTCCCCAATCATATTGTCCCCTTCTTTTGACTGTGACTTGTCTCACGGGGAAGGACATGCTCCCTGATGGGGAGTGTATCATAGCCCTCAGAGTGTCTACTGACAACAGGCTAGTTTGGGGCAAAATTCAAGTGTCCAGCTAGGGCCAGTTAATCATACTACTATTTAAGTAGAATTAACATTTTAAAAATTTTTATAAACTTTATTTTTTAAGAGAAGTTTTAGTTTCACAGCAAAACTGAGCAGCAAGTACAAAGCTCCCATAATTCCCTACCCCAACACACTCTCAATCATTCCCACAATTGACATCCTGCACCAGAGTGGTACATTCCTTACAGCTGATAAACCTAGGCTGACACCTCATTGTATTAACATGTTTTAAAAGAGAAATACCCAGTTAATTTGTAATCATTAATATCTGATCATTAAAAACAAAGGAATGGTGAACAATGGATTTTTCAAAATATGTAATTCTAAACTAGTATGATCGTTAAAATCTGAAATGATAAAAATCTTTCCTGTAGTTTTCTTTCTATACATATTTATAATATCCAGTTTCACTGACCAGCTTTCCACCTCTGCTGGGACTGCAGGGCGTATTTGTCACAGTCTTCTCTGCTTATTTTATGTTTTACAGCAAGATTCTCTGCAGTAATTGCCATCGGGGTTTGGATATGCTGATCTGTTAATGACATCCACAAAGAGTCTTCCAGCTATTAAAAGACATTAATAAAGTGATTTGTAAAGCATATCTTTTGAAAGTAATATGCTACTATTTCTTAACATTTAAATAATTAATGGTTCCAATCAAAAAGTAAAATTGGATTTTCTGATAAGCGTTTTCTAATACTACAATTTATATTCGGTTCTGAGACATTTTTGAAAAAACATCCAACAATATAACAAAATGCGCACATTCTCCTCTCTAAATGTAGGGCTCTAAAGAGAGCCAACAGTGCTAAATGTGCAGGGTTAAGAACGCAGGGAGCCATCCTACAATCAAACTTAAACCCTCGAGGTTCCATTTTGTATGAAATCTCACGCTGAGTCCTCAGGCACTGTTTCCCTGCAGCCACCTTTGTAAGGCAGTTACAAGCTCCGTAGGAAAGAGTACAGCTGTGCCCTTTTTCCATCTGATGCCTTCAGTGGTAGGAACAGTTGGCTCTATTAGTTACTAAGAGGTTGAAAAGAGCCTTACTCCCTAAGTAACAGTATTTGTTATCCAATAAGTCTCTGATAAGTGCGCCCTATCTATTTCTTCTAGACTGCCCGGTCACCTTTTGAGTCACTAACTTGTCTTCCCAAAGGTCTTCTCAAATGTATATCATAAATACTATCTCATATTTCTAAGTCGTATTCCTTTCAACTTTCACAAAGGCCAGATGAGAAACTGGGTGAACAGGATAAATCAATCATTACAACTGGTAAATCCTAAGAATATAAAACGTCATTAGCCCTTTCACGTGGGAAGGATGGCATAGTATCCTTTATCAGAACTATCACTCTCAGGCAGTTCTCAAAGGATCATCTTTTATCTAACTGACTTGGGGCACTATAATCTATATTCAAAGAGAATGTTTCCTTGGTAAACAAGAAATCTATTCAATGGAGAGTGCTCCAGAAATGAAACTTCAATACATCAAGGTAAAGATTAATTATTTGATTTACCAATTATTCAGTAGGGAGGTTCATTCAACATTTACCTATCTTTTAATTTTATTTATTTATTTATTTATTTTTAATTGAAGTACTGTCAGTTACAGTGTGTCAATTTCTGGTGTATGGCACAATGTCCCAGTCATGCATATACATACATATATTCGCTTTCATATTCTTTTTCATTAAAGTTTATTACAAGATATTGAACGTAGTTCTCTGTGCTATACAGCAGAAACTTTTTAAAATCTATTTTTGTGTATAGTGGCTAACATTTGTAAATCTGAAACTCCAAATCTATTCCTTCCCAGCCCCTTTCCTCAGTAACCATAAGATTGTTTACTATGTCTGCAAGTCTGTTTCTGTTTTGTAGATGAGTTC
Source organism: Camelus ferus (assembly GCF_009834535.1). Taxonomy (NCBI): domain Eukaryota; kingdom Metazoa; phylum Chordata; class Mammalia; order Artiodactyla; family Camelidae; genus Camelus; species Camelus ferus. Next base: position 15,885,901 of record NC_045725.1, read on the forward strand.
ATAATGTCCTTTTTATTTCTTTTTTTAGATTCCACATATAAGTGATATCATATGCAATTTTTTTTCTCTTTCTGGCTGACTTCACTTAGAATGAGTCTCTAGGTCCATCCATGCTGCTGCAAATGGCATTGTTTTATTCTTTTTTATGGCTGAGTAGTATTTCATTGTATAAATATACCACAGCTTCTTTATCTAGTGATCTGTTGATAGATATTTAGGTTGTTTCCATGTCTTGGCTACTGTATGTAGTGCTGCTATGAACATTGTGGTGTATGTATCTTTTTGCATTAAAGTTCCCTCCAGATATATGCCCAGAAGTGGGACTGCTGGATCATATGGTAAGTCTGTTTTTAGTTTTTTGAGAACTCCCCATACTGTTTTCCATAATGGCTGCACCAACTATATTCCCCACAGCAGTGTAGGAGGGTTCCCTTTTCTCCACACCCTCTCCAGCATTTATCGTTGTGGACTTTTGAATGATGGCCACTCTGACTGGTGTTAGGTGATACCTCCTTGTAGTTTTGATTTGCATTTCTCTGATAATTAGTGATACTGAGCATTTTTTCATGTGGCTATTGGCCATTCGTATGTCTTCATGGGAAACTTGCTTGTTTAGGTCTTCTGCTCACTTTTGGATTGGGTTGTTTGTTTTTCTCTTATTAAGTTGTATCATGGAAAACAGTGTGGAGATTCCTCAAAAGACTAGGAATAGACTTACCATATGACCCAGGAATCCCACTCCTGGGCTTGTATCCAGAAGGAAATCTACTTCAGGATGACACCTGCACCCCAGTGTTCATAGCAGCACTATTTACAATAGCCAAAACATGGAAACAGCCTAAATGTCCATCAACAGGTGACTGGATAAAGAAGATGTGGTATATTTATACAATGGAATACTACTCAGCCATAAAAACCGACAACATAATGCCATTTGCAGCAACATGGATGCTCCTGGAGAATGTCATTCTAAGTGAAGTAAGCCAGAAAGAGAAAGAAAAATACCATATGAGATCGCTCATATGTGGAATCTAAAAAACAAAAACAAAAACAAACAAACAAACAAAAACAAAGCATAAATAAAGGACAGAAATAGACTCACAGACAGAGAATACAGACTTGTGGTTACCAGGGGGGTGGAGGGTGGGAAGGGATAGACTGGGATTTCAAAATTGTAGAATAGACTACACTGTGTAGCACAGGGAATTATACACAAAATGTTATGATAACTCACAGAGAAGAAAATGTGACAATGAGCGTGTATATGTCCATGAATAACTGAAAAATTGTGCTGAACACTGGAATTTGACACAACATTGTAAAATGATTATAAATCAATAAAAAATGTTAAAAAAAAAAGTTATATCAGCTGTTTACAGACTCTGGAAATTAAGCCTTTGTCAGTCACATCATTTGCAAATATTTTCTCCCATCCCATAGGTTGTTGTTTCGTTTTGCTTATGATTTCCTTTGCTGTGCAAAAGGTTATTAGGTCCCGTTTGTTTATTTTTGCTCTTATTTCTATTGCCTGGGCAGACTGCCCTAGCAGAACATTGCTAAGATTTATGTCAGAGAATGTTTTGCCTATGTTTTCTTCTAGGAGATTTATCATGTTTTGTCTTATATTTAAGTCTGTAAGCCATTTTGAGTTTATTTTTGTGTATGGAGTTAGAGAGTGTTCTACATGCTGCTATCCAGTTTTCCCAACACCACTTGCTGAAGAGACTGTCTTTTCTTCATTGTATATTTTTGCCTCCTTTGTCGAAGACTAATTGACCTTAGGTCTGTGGGTTTATTTCTGGACTCTGTATTCTGTTCCATTGATCTATATATCTGTTTTTATGCTGATAACACACTGTTTTGATTACTGTAGCTGTGTAGTATTATCTGAAGTCTGGGAAGGTTATTCCTCCAGCTTTGTTCTTTTTCTTCAATATTGCTTTGGCAATTGTGGGTCTTCTGTGATTCCATATAAATTTTAGGATTGTTTGTTCTAGTTCTGTGAAAAATGTCATGGGTAATTTGATAGGGATCCCATTAAATCTGTAGATTGCCTTGGGACAGTTATGGCCATTTTAACAATATTGATTCTTCTAATCCAAGAGAATGGGATATTTTCCATTTCTTTAAGTCATCTTTAATTTCCTTAATCAATGTTTTGTAGTTCTCCATGTATAAGTCTTTCACCTCCTTGGTCAGATTTATTCCTAAGTATTTTATTGTTTTGGATGTGATTTTAAAAGAGATTGTTTCTTTAACTTTCTTTTCCTGCTAATTCATTGTAAGTGTAAAGAAATGTAACTGATTTGTATATGTTAATCTTGTATCCTGCTACCTTGCTGAATTCTTTTATCAGTTCTAGTAGTTCTTGTGTGGAGAACTTTCTATATATAGTATCACGTCATCCTGCATAACCTTTACCTATCTTTTTAATCCATTCCTTCTCCTCCTCCATCTTCCCAGGTGTTAATTCCACTATCAGAGGTGTCCTGAGATAAAAGTCTAATTTTATGTGAGTTAAAATGTTAAAATTAACAACTATGAAATAGTTTACAAATTTCAAATCACTCATTATTTTGTTAATCTCGTGGTTTAAAATTTTTTCTCTCCCCTAAAATGGTGTTATTTAAATTATTAGTATAATAGCATGAGAAATAATTTTTTTTTAATGTTAATGGTTCCAGAGGGAGAGGGTATAGCTTAGTGGTAGAGTGCGTGCCTAGCATGCACAGGGTCCTGAGTTCAATCCCCAGCACCTCCACTAGAAAAAATTTAAAAAACAAACAAACAAAAAACCTCTCCCCTCAAAACAAACAGACAAACAAATATGTTTATGGTTCCAACCTTGACATCTGATCCAAACTTGGTTCCAAAACGAATATTTCTGACAAAGAAGGGAGCCTGGCTCATGCTTTCGGTTCCTCCACACAAGACAACTTCAGCATCTTTAACACAAATGTCCTATTTAAAAACAAATAAATAACAACAAAACCCTTTTACTGTGACAGAAGTATGTATTAAAAAGTATGTATTAAGCAGTAAACCAATAGTAAATCTAATAAGTAACTTATCCTCATTTACCATAAAAATTTTCAAATTACAGTGTCTCAAAGGGAAATATTTTTAAAATAATCACAAAGCAAATGCTAAGATATCCCATTGCCAAGACACAAGGGGGAAAAAGGTGAACAGAAAGACTTCAGTCACTTGTGCAGAAGTAACAAATCCTACCTATATCTTGACAAGGAATGGTAATTCTTAACTCAATACAAACCTTGAAAATTAGCAGAGATACTAATGTATGGCATAAATGTGAAGATTGCCAGCTGAGAATAAAGAATAAGTCCTTTAAAAAGGGAAAAGTAAAATTTACCCTATTAATGGATGAATCTGAAGGAGACCACAGATGTATAACTAGGTTAACCTAGGGAACTCAGGAAAAGGAACTTATTTCATTCTTCCAACTTTTTCTACTATTTGCATTTCTCAGAAAAACAGCAAATAACGACTGAGCCTGATGTTTAAAATGATCACTAGGAAAATCAGAGTCAATACCTAAGATATATTATTAAAGAAATAAATTCATGTGCAAGTAATTTATTCATTACAATAGGCCTTGTCTTTTACTTTGTCATAACATGAAGACTTTGACAAACTGGATTTCACTGTATCCCTTTTCCCTCTGCTCAAGGGAACAAACGTATTTGCCCAGCTATCCTCTGAAGAGATCATACTTCTACCAACAGTATCATTCAGTTCCTTTGTAATAAAATATGTTTCTTATCAGCCCCTAAATTCTCCCTTTCTCACCTTATAGCCTTCAGGGTTTCAAACTGCCTTTCTGGGAACTCTTGCACACGTGGGTTCAAATTCTGCCTCTACAACTTAGTAACCTTAATGCCTTTAATAATCAGTTTACTTGCCTGTAAATGGGAATAATAATAGTTCTTGCCTCACGGTCCAGTTGTGTAGATTAAGTGAGATAGATCATGGATGTAAATCTAGCAGTGTCCCACAAGTAGGAAGCCCTCAGTAAAAATGACAGTCATGACTAGCTTTAAAAAAAAAACTGTGATAAAATACACACAATATAAAATTTACCATTTTAACCAATTTTAAGTGTACAGGTCATTAAGAACATTCACACTGTTACACCCAACTGCCATCCATCTCCAGAAGTCTTTTCAACGTCCAAACTGAAAGCCCGTAAACCCAATAAACACTAACTTTCCATTCTCTCCTCCCTCTGAGCCCCAGCAACTCCTATTCTCCTTCCTGCCTCTATGGATCTGACCACTCTAGGGACCTCATATAAGTGGAATCATACAGTATTTGTCCTTTTGTGGTAGGCTTATTCTATTTAGCATAATGTCTTCAGAGTCCATTACTAGCTCTTAAGAACTGTTTTCTTTCTATGAATATTCTTTCAAGAAAAACCAAATACTGACCTCTCCTAATAAGTACTATGGAATAAAAACCTACAGTGTTATATTGAAGTAGGCACTTCCCCTAGTAACTATTAATATGTTCAGAGAATTAAAATATTGTCCGTACCTGGCATCCACTAACAATGGACTGAAAACCAGAGCCACAGAGCCTGTTAACAGTGAGAGCTGGCACCTCTTTGGCCATTCCCACACGCAAACCAACATGTCTTGCCAAGTATATAGCATCTGGAGAACTCTGGAATAGAAGGGGGAAGAAAGAATTTCCTGTTTAAATCTTGGAATTAAGGAGAAGGACAAAATATATTAAAATGTTCACAATTTTTCAAAAATTACACACTGTATGGCTCTAAGGTAAGACACAATGCATGTAGGTTCAACATAGTTTATCTAATGTGTTAATGATCGGAATAAAACCTGTAATTTGGTCGACTGGTTTTTAAACATACTAAGTATGAGAAATCCTTCTATTAAATCCTCTGTAGAAAACAGGAACTTATAACAATTAGAGCTGTTTGAGAATGGAATAGGTTATCTGAAAGTAGTATGTTCTTTAACAGAGGAGGTATTCAAGGATGTGGTTCTCAGCCTTGGCTGCACACTGGAATAACTGGAGAGGCTTTATTAACATACTGATGCTCAAGCTTCTAGCCAAACCGATTAAACCAGAAAGGCTGGAGGTAGGGCCACAGGCATCAGTAGTTACTTTTAGTAGCACCCAGGTGACAGTAACATGAAACCATGGCTGAGACCAGCTGACCTAGGAAGGGGAGCGATGAATAATGGTCAGGAGGATAAGAGGTGGGACTAGACCACTGCTTCCCAAACTTTAAAATGCACTCTGGGGCCTCTTGTTAAAATGTAGGTTCTCAATCAGCAGGTCTAGTACTGCCTGAGATTGTGCATCACTAACCACTGCCCTGGGAGGCCAGTGTTGCTGGTCCAAGGACCATACTTTGAGTAGGAAGGGATGCAATGACTTTTTTTTTCTTTTGGACAATAATAACAACCATTTTTATTGCAGAGACAGCTAAAGCACATTTGACAAAATGTAAAGAATTGGTCCATCAAAGTAACTTAAGAGTGTTCATTGTCCTATTTTAACTTTTGACTAGGTTTGAACTCTCTCAAAATAAAATTCAACACATTCAGCACATCTATAGGTTAGGGGTTTTGAATGAAGATGGAAGCTCAGTATAACGACAATTAGTCCATTGACTGAATGTTTCATTTGTTGATTGGGATGAAATAATCTTACTTTATAAATTAATGTCATGAAAGATTGTTGCTCTACAGATACTCTTTTGCTAGAGTTTTCTTCTCTTAGAATACTCTCTAATTTACCTGATTGGTAAAACAGGTGTTTTATAAAATCAAGCAGTAATCCAAGGTAATGGAAAAAATATTAGGCTACGATTTAGGATATTTGAATTAGAATCTAGACTCTGTCATTCATTAGCAGTGTGAGCTTTGGTTTATCTAAAGATCTCCATCTCAGCTGACTTCTTTACAGAAATGGAAAAACAAACAAAAACAAACAAAAAGAAATGGAAAAACAGATTTGAAAATTCATATTGAATTGCAGGAGACCCAGAAGAGCCAAAACAATTCTGAAAAAGAACAACTAACCAGGAGGACTCACATTTCTTGGTTTCAAAACTTACTGTGAAGCAATGATAATCAAGACAGTGTGGAACTGACATAAAAGGACAGACATACAGATCAATGGAATAGAACTGGGAGTCCAAAAAGAAAACCATGCATCTGTGGTCAACTGATTTTCAGTTAACAGTGCCAAGACCATTCAATGGGAAAAAGAACAGTCTTTTCAACAAATGGTGCTAGAACAACTGTGTAGCCAGTCACATGCAAGAGAATGAAGTTGGGACCTGTACCTCAAAACAGATACAAAAATTAAATCAAAATAAATCAAAGATATAAATGTAAGAGCTAAAACTATAAAACTTAGAAGAAAATACAGGGATAAATCTTCATGACCTTAGATTCGGAAATGGATTCTTAGATAATGACAGCAAAAGCATGAGCAACAACAACTGAAATTGGGCTTCATCAAAATTTAAAATTTTCACACTCCAAAGGACACTACTAAGAAACGAAAAGATAAAGAAGAACAGAAAAAAAATTTGCAAATCATATATCTGATAAGGGACTTGTATCAGAATATATAAAGAATTCTTATGACTTAATAATAAAAAGATAAATAGCCCAATTAAAAAATGAGAAAAGGGTATGAATTAGACATTCCTCCAAGGAAGATACAGAAATGGCAAGAGCACAGGAAATGATGTTCAACATCATCAGTCAGCAGGGAAAGGCAAATTAAAACCACAATGAGACATTACGTCACAACCACTAGGATGGCTGTAATAAAAAGATAGACAATACAAGTGTTGACAAGGATGTGGAGAAACTGGAATCCTCATATATTGTAGGTTAAAAAAAAAAAAGTTTCAGCAGCTTTGGAAAACAGTCTGACTGTTCCTGAAGCAATTAAATGTAGAGGTACCATATAGCCTAGCAATTCCACTCGTAGGTACATACCCAAGAGAAATAAAAACCTAGGTCCATACAAAAACTTGTACATGATGTTCAAAACAGCATCACTCACAGGGGACAAGTGTGCACCTCTTTCCAAGCCTTATTCCAGCTCTAAGAGCTGAGAGTGCTCCATGGAGCAGTGGCAGTAGCTTCAGGTCTTCCCCACCTGCCTCACCCAGTCTGGAACCACCTTACGAGCCAGGAGGATGGTGATTAGGGCACCAGTACTCTCAATGGCAAAGCCTCCTTCCCACCAATGAGAGCTGGGAGGAATAAGAGAGACCCCATCTCTTGGCCACACTCAAAGTGTGTATGAATATAATAAATAATGAATATTCAGCTTTCTGTTACCTGCAAATGAATGATCTATTTTGTACACCATACATAGCAAGGTAGAGGGTAAAGGAGCTTCTTGTTTCTTATAACAAACATCGATAATTGCTGTGTGTTACAAATTATGGGGGAGGTGTTGCATTGGCTTGGGTTTGCTACCCTCCTTAGGTGGCACCAGAGAGAATCAATTAACTTCAAATAACTCAAGAAACTTAATCTGCTACTTAAAAAGCAATAAAATATATTCCAAGTCCCAGATATATCTCAGTCATATATATAGTTTCCAAATACATGCTCTTTTGAATTATATATGCCATTGCTTCTGAAGTCAGAGGACTGCTCACATTATAAATACCTTTAACTGTCATTGACTAGTACACCATTATGACATGTCAAAGGAATTATTTTTAGAAACGGATAAAAGAAAACAACAGGTGTGAATACCTCCCTTGTGCTGTACTAACCTGTATTACATTGCCTACAATGACACTGTCAACAGTTTCAGGGGGGACTTTGCCAGCAGACAAGGCAGCCCTAGCAGCAAATTCAGCCAAGTCAGTAGCTGTGAAGTCTTTCAGAAGACCTCCGTAAGCTCCAAAGGGTGTCCGCTTAGCAGCAACGATGAACACACCTATTGCGATGAGGAGATTTACAAGCAAGTACAGGTTAGTCAGTGCTCCTAACATGTTTTAAATAATTTCACTGTGAATCTTATTGTAAAGTACAATTAGATACCAGAAAATCTTTGTCACATAATAATACACAGAATGGGTAGCACTCATAGAAGCAGTTTGAAGAGCTGTCATGTTGATCAACACCGACGTGCTGGCCCCAGGAACCGCACTGCATGGCATGATGTAAATCCATTTTGGTTAGACAACATTCTTGTCCTCTGATGGTTTACAATGCTAGAAATATTTGTTTAAAACTGAAATGCTTCTATTTGCTGGAGGATGTTGCCTAGTCATAGAATCAAAGAATCTCCCAACTAGAAGGTCCCTTAAGGCTGGTCGAGGCCAACCACTCACTCTGTAAGAACTTCCTCTAGAATATTCCTGACAAGAGTTCCTTTCTAACCTCTGCTAGCAAACTTCCAGTAAGGAGGCATACTCCATTGTGTGAAGCAGTGTGCACATGAACCGATAATGCAAACTAATGACTTTTTTCTCATACTGAGCTGGCTCGGCTTACCAAGTCTTCCATCTACCAGTTCTAGTCTTCAATCCTAATGTGTCCCAAAAGTCAGATTATATAGTTCCTAGAATATAGCTGCTTTGAATTTGAATTATATACACCATTGCTCCTGGAGTCATTGGATGACTCAAATGACAAATGTCAAACTTGACATTGAACTTGAACTATTATCTTGTACTGTTACCTTTTACTCTTAAAATGGGCAAAACAGATCACCTTTATCATGGGCAGCCCCTCCAGTATCTGGAGCCAGCTAACCTGTAAAATTCCCCAGACCTAATAACTCTTTCCCCAGTATATAACAAGCATTCTCTCAACAGTTCTCTACTTAACATTAATTCTGGTTGTTTTCCTCTGAAGACACTCTAGTTTGCTAATATCCTCTTATAATGTGTCAGTGAGAATATAAAAGTTTCCTACATGTGACCTAACCACAAAGGATACAGGGGAATTCTCTTTACACCTATTAATGCAAACAAAGCCTATAAATTTGCAGTGTAACTATTAGCTCAGTTGGTGTCCTTGTGCAGTAATGAACCTACAATGACTGTGATATGAGTGGCACCCACTAGAGTTAACAAAGTGCAAAGCCTGCATGGTGGTAAGCAACACTGATTACAGCAGTTCATCACTACTGTAGTAGGCACCTTCTAAGTACTAGACACTTCATCACTTCTCATATAATATCTCATCTTCCCAACAACTCTGCAAGATAAAAGTTACAGTTAACATAGGGGGTACTTTCTGTATGATGGACTTGATGCTCAATGCTTTGCATACACTAATTCTCCCAAAGAGAATCCGAGCACACATTTCCACAGATTGCCAAGAAACTATGGGACTTTTAACATTGGTTTGTGCCCAGATATTAACCTATAATTGAGACCATCAAACATTATACTACTATTTGTATCTAAGTACAATTCTCCTGTTTATGTTAGTGATCTCTATGGAACAAATTAAACCTACCCTAAAAAAAAAAAAAAAAATTCAGTTTCTTTCATTCCTACTTTGAGAAATTTAGTCTTAAAAAATGTTAGGAGCAACACATACAACGGTAATTTAAAACAGATCCAATCAGTTCTTTATAGTTATAATATTCAGATACATACAAAAGGCCATAAACATTAGTTCAGTGGGTTGCAAATGTTTTCCTCCAATAGATGGGTCACTCTGCTACTCTGCCTTCCCGAATCTTTGCAAATGTCCTCTAATCCTCCTTGCTTAATAGTCTCTGTCTATTTTTATATTGGTGTTTATTTCATTTTTTCTTTCCCCTTTGCATGCCTTCTTTCTAATTTTGTTACAGTCCTGCTTCTGGTCATAGCTTACTATGCTCCTATTTGACCAATGGCAACATGTAAGAATGACCTCCTCAAGGCCTCAGAGAATGAACAGAAGCAGGGAGATATAGAGGAGATATGGGAAAGGAAATAGCACAGGGTGAGTGTCCAAGTTATTTACAGCCTCTAACTTGAAGGCCAACAGCCCACACTGAATAGAATGGCTAGATTTCAGAAACTCACAATCTTGCTGGCTTGAAGAATCAGGGAACTGAGTTCAAGGCAACCACAGCCACTGGAAAGTGACAGAGAATCTGCAAGAAAAAGCACCACGGTGTGGAGCCCAAACATCTGGCTGAACCCTTAATCATGCACCTTTGGGGTCAACTACAAGCACCTCAGCTAAAGGGAACGGAATTAAACTTAAGTATGAGCTGCTGCCCTCTATAGGGGAGACAGTTTGCAGTTTGATTTCAGCCAAATTAACTGCCTGCAAAAATAGTTAACAATCAATAAGTTAATACTTTGTGGAAAGTACCAGAATCCAGTCTCTATGATGCTTCACCTGCACTATCCACATATGAAGAAGCAAAAAATATAGGCATATCTCAGAAATATTGTGGGTTTGGTTGCAGACCACTGCAATAAAATAAGTCATACAAATTTTCTGGTTTCCCAATGCATATAAAAGTTATGTTTATACTGTGGTCTACTGAGTGTGCAATAATATTATGTCTAAAAAATGAACATACTTTAATTTAAAAATACTTTATGGTTAAAAAATACTATCACCTGAGCCTTCAGTGAATCATAATTTTTTTTGCTGATAGACGGTTTAAAACACTGTGAGAATTATCAAAATGTAATCCAGAGTCGCAAAGTGAGCAAATGCTTTTGAAAAAATGACACCAATAAATGTGCTCAACTGCAGGGTTGCCACAAACCTTCAATTTGTAAAAAACTGTCTGCGAAGCACCAAAACATGAGGTATGCCTGTGTGACTCATTCTTAAGATGAAAGGCAATAGATACGAACCCCAAGTGACCCAGATGTTAGAACTGGCAGACAAGGATTTCAAAGCAGCTATGAGTCATAACTATGCTCAAGGATATATAGAAAAATATGCTCATAATAAAGGATCAGACATCACCACCAAGAAACAGAAGCTTAAAAAAAAGGGAAGTTCTAAAACTGAAAAATATCTGAAGTGAAATATACACTAAATGCATATGATAGCAGAATGGAAATGAAAGGTGTAAGATTCAGTGACTTTGACATAGATTAACAGACATTACCCAATCTAAAGAACAGAGAGAAAACATGGGGAAAACAAAACAAAAAACATGGGTAGAACCTCAAAGTCTGATAAAGGAACAAAGACAGTTTAGTGCAGAAAGGACAATCTTTTCAACAAATGGTGCTGGGACAACTGGATCACTACATGCAAAAATAACAAAAAAAACTGCAAAAAACTGGACAGACCTTATACCTTTCATAAAAATTAGCTCAAATTGGATCATAGACTTAAATATAAAATGCAAAACTATAAAACTAGAACATACCAAAGGAGAAAATCTAGGTGACCTCTGGCTTGGTGGTAACTTTTTAGATACAACACCAAAAGCACAATCCATGAAAGAAAAATTGAGGCCTTATTAAAACTGAAAACTTCTCTTCAAAAGACACTATTAAAAGAACAAAAAGACAAACCACAGGCTGGGAAAAAATATTTGTGAAATACTAAAATACAAAGAACTTTTTAAACTCAATAAGAAAACAAACAACTGAGTTAAAAAATGAATAAAAAATCTGAACAGACATCTCACCAAAAATGATACACAAATTGCAAATGAAAAGATGCTTGACATCATATGTCATTATGTAACTGCAAATTAAAACAATGAAATGCCACCTCACACCTATTAGAATGGCTAAAGCCCAAACACTGGTAACACCAAATGCTGGTGGATGTGGAGCAACAGAAACTCATCCCCTGCTTCTGGGAATGCAAAATGGTATAGGCACTTTGGAAGAGTGTGGCAGTTTCTTCCAAAACTAAACATATTCTACCCATGTGATCCAGTAACCACCCTCCTCTGTATTTCCCCAAATGAGTTGAAAACTTATGTCCACACAAAAACCTGCACACAAATGTGTATAGCAGCTTTATTCTTAATGGCCAAAACCTGGAAGCAGCCAATATGTCCTTCAGTAGGTGAATGGATGAACTGTGGTACATCCACACAATGGAGTATTATTCAGCACTAAAAAGAAATGAGCTATCAGGTCATGAAGAGACATGAAGAAAACTTAAATGCATGTTCCCAGTGAAAGAAGCCAATCTGAAAAGGCTACACACTGTATGATTCTAACTGTATGACATCTAGAAAAGGCAAAATAATGGAGGCAGTAAAAAGATCAGTGGTTGCCAGGGGTTGGGGTGGTGGGGAAGGAGAAACGAATAGGCAGAGCACAGGGGAATTTCAGGCAGTGAAACTACGCTTTGCAATACTACAGTGGTAGGTCCATGTTATTCATTGTCAAAACCTATCAACACAAAGCGTGAACTTGTAATGTAAAGCTACGGACTTTAGTTAAAAATAACATATCAGTACTGGCTCATCAATTGTTAACAAATGTACCACATAATGCAAGGTATTAATAATGAGAAAATGAGGTGAGGTAAGGAAGTATATGAAATGTTCTTTCTGTTCAATTTTCTATAAACCTAAAACACAGATTTACAGATTTGAGCTCTGTAAACCCAAAACAGAATAAATGCAAAATATACACACACTCTCACTCACCTTGGCACATCACTATCAAACTTCTCAAAACTAAAGATAAAATGAAAATCTCAAAAGCTAGAAAAAAAAGGACACATGGCATAAGTGGAAATGATTCGAATGAACACCAACTTCTCAGAAACAATGAAGGCTGATTTCATTTGCTTCTCCAGAAATTTCCTTTCATGAGTTTCTTCCTGGTACTTCACAGTCTAAGTAAGCATTTTTGTGTGGAAAGTGCTAACAGTGAAACGTGAGAGAACTACAAAAGTGTGTGTGTGAAAATGAAAGCAAAACCAATAAGGTCCCTCTCACAGCATGTCTGCTTGCCCAGTGCTCCCAGACTGTGAAAGCTCAGGATGAGCGAGGCTAACACTGAGTGAATGCAATTATTTTAAATGGGGGAAATGCTATTAAGTGTATTTTTAAAAATAACCTGGGACGTGCAGTTACGAAGTCCAGACAATTTAAAGGATTTTTTCTTGTAATTTCATAAAGTGGCATTTCAAACATGGCAATAATTATTCGATCTGATGTAAATTTTATATGTATGGTAAAAGGTTTAAAACTCAACAGTCGTTAACACCAAACTGAAATGATGCGTCTTTTAAAAAGCTCTGAAAATTCAGAAGCTAGATGTCTAAAAACTGAAACAGAGTGAAAAGACAAATCCAGAGCACAGTGTTGCAGAAATGCAAGGGCCAGGCAAGGTGACATGTGACCACAGAGGAAAAATAATACTGGAAGAGAAACGAATTCTGCTTTCCCTTCTGGCACATTTTTAGGTTAAGTATTTACTCACTTGAACTAGAGCAGTTGCAGACAGCAACCAAGGCAAAGTAAGGAAAACTGCTACTTTTGTATCTACTTCCCTTTCAGGATTAATTTGGCAGCACCCTCTCCCCTTACCTGACTTGAAAGGATACACAGATACACAAATGTTCCCAGCAAAGCTAAGGAGCAGTGAAGAGAACTAACACTTGTTGGTTGGAACCCTCCTACCAAGCACTGGGATGGGTGCTAATAAGACACTGGGGGATTGGTTCTTCTTGAAGTCAGAAATATGATAAATTAATGACAATCTTCACCAGAGTCAATTATGCTCCCAATTAAATGTGTCCTTTTCCCTACAATCTTACCCAGGAGTCCTGCAAGCACCTGGTATGCTACATGAGAGAGGTGTGTATCTGCAACGTATTCTAGCTAACAGTAACAATCAAGACTAACTACCATTATAGACAAGCCATTTTATCTTTCTGGACGTGACTGTCCTCATCTATAAAACAGGGAAATGGATAAGTCACTAGCTCTAACACCATAGTAAAAGGTCTCCCAAATTTATAAATTTTGTGCAGGTGTTGATGTACTTTCTTTTCCCTTACTGGATTCAGTTTTCATCAAATTTTCTAAGCGGTCTGTATCAAAAGAAAGTGGTAAGAACCACTGATAAAATACTAAACAGAGAAAGCAATAAAAAATATTGTATCTTTTTCAAGAAGATAGCTCATTACAAAGCAGCTTTTAAATGATTTGGGTTTTCTGAATAATGCATCTAAAAAATTAATATGCTGCTTTATTAGAGTTGGAAAGAGCAGTGACAAATCCAATTGTAGGAAACTGGATATAGTACAGTCTCAGAGTATCTGTTTTTCACTTGAACTGTTCACATGTCACTTTGGCTCTTCTGAGCTCCTGACTCCCCTAACCAACTGCCTACCTGACATCTCCACTTTGAGCACCTCAATCTTCTTTTCCAAACTGGTTCTTTCCCCAGTCTTCCTCACTCTATAAGTAGTACCACCAGGAACACAATTCCTCAAACCAGAAACCTGAAGTCGTCGTCTTTTTTTTTTTTTATTGAAGTATAGTTAGTTTACAGTGTTGTCAATTTCTGGTGTACAGCATACTGTTTCAGTCATACGTAAACATAAATATATTTGTTTTCGTCTTCTTTTTCATTATAGGTTACTACAAGGTATTGAATATAGTTCCCAGTGCTATATAGAAGAAACTTGTTGTATATCTATTTTATATATAGTAGTTAGTATCTGCAAATCTCAAACTTCCAATTTATCCCTTCCGACTCCCTTCCCTCCTGGTAACCATAAGTTTTTTTCCCATGTCTGTGAGTCTGTTTCTGTTTTGCAAATAAGTTCATTTGTCTTGTCTTTTTTTTGGTTTGTTTTTAGATTTCATGTATGAGTGATATATGGCATTTTTCTTTCTCTTTCTGGCCTCACTTAGAATGATGATCTCCAGGTCCATCCATGCAAATGGCATTATTTTATTCCTGAAGATATTCTTGACATTTTCTTCTCATTGACCTACCACATGCAACCTATCCCCAAGTTCTGTCAAATTCATTCTCAAATCATCCTTTCCCCCCTTTCCCCAACTCCACTGCCCCCAACTCGAGTCAAAACCATGATATGATGTTGCCTGAGCCTTTCCCAGAGATCCTTAAATGGTCTTAAATTCTCCTCCTTGCTATGCAGGAAGCCTGACAGCCCTGTGGAAATCGAGGCGGACTGAAAACCAGATCCTGTCATTCTACTTCAAGGTAGGAGAATGCTTTCTTCTGAATTTAGAATAAAACCCCACCTCCTTCACAGAGCCCACAGAGCCCACAGTGCCCGGGACCACCAGAATGTTGGTTCTTAGATCCTGCGAAGTGTTTTCCTGCCCCAGGGCCTTTGATACAGTGTTCCATCTGAAGGTTCTTCAAAGGACACATTTTTTATGAGCTTTCTTAAGCTTTAAGGATGTGAGAGTTTACTTCACATCCTTAAAAGTAAAATTCCATTGGCTGTGACCATTTGTTATGAAAAGGCAGTTTACATAGTTTTTTAAAAAGTTAATAACCGTATTTATGTACGCAGTGACCACTTTTCTGGAGTCACTCGAAGGAGAGAAAGGGAGAGGGATTAAGGCAGTTCTCCAATAGAACGCCACCAGGGATTTCGGGGAGGGGCGGGTCCCTCGGGCACAAATTCCCTGGCGACCCCAAGAGAACATCCACTCTTCCCCCCAAGCCCTGCTCACCCCGTGACCAAGTCTGAGGGCCCGGGCTCCTCTGTGAGCACCCCTCCGCCCTAGGCCGCCTAGTGCTTATGGCGCCGCCCCAGTCTTCCCCTAAGCCGAATTCGAACCGGGGGGGTCACTACAGCGCGAAGAGGGGGAGTGACCCTCAAGGTCAGAAGCAAGCAAACCTAGTCTCAGCTCTCAATAGGAAGCTGCAGCGAAATCACTGTCGCCAGCGCCGTGTTTTCCCTTGAACCCAAACAATACTTTCGGGTCAGGTTTTTGTCAAGTCCCCTTTACTGCAGAGGAGACCCCCTGACTCCCACAAGGGGCGAGAGAGGCGGGGGCACGGCGCTCACCTCGGAGCAAGGACATGGCGGCGGCGCGGGTGGCAGCGCGAAGGGCAGCGCGGGGATCCTCCTCGGCGACTCAACATGCCGCCCGTCCCAAGCCCGGCTTTAAGAGCGCGGGGCGGCGCCAGCGCGGGCACGCCCCCTCCCTTTCACCTACTCCGGGTGGGCTCGCGCCGGTTCCCTTTGGCCACCACGCATCCCTCTCCGCGCCATCCGGGGGAACCAAGGGCGGTACCAAAACCTCCGGGCGAGACCGGCCTTGCACAAGTGAACATTCCTTCTGAGCCAACTTTTCCCTCACATCTTTGCTTTTTAAAGACTTTATCTCTCTGTTTCCCAGCTGAGTGAGTTGACTCTATCCTATCCGCCCCGCTCCACACGGGTTAATTAATGTTCTCCTTCATCCCGGCTACCAGACTTTCTGAAACGTTTGAGTAGGTGGCCGAATGGGTGGAACGGGTTTGAGCGGCGTAGGGAGCAGCCCGGCGCGGCGGGGCGGGGCCGGAAGTCTAGTGGGCGGAGCGAGGAAGACGGCGCAAGGAGATTGGCTGAGCCGCTCTCGCAGTCGGCTGCGCAGACCAGGGGCAGAGGCCTAGGCGGCTTGGTCTGCGAGGGTACCAGGCCCGGTGGGGTGGCCGGGGGTGGGGGTGGGGGGGGGAAGGTTGGCCTGCGAGGTCTTTGGTGAGTGTCCTAGAGCAGGGATGCCTCTGGGGTTCCCGATGCAGCCCCTGGATGAAGCCACAGTATTTTCCTTATATGATTGGGCCCCATTGCTAGCGGTGCCGCTGGCCCGGAGCCTGAGAGGATTATGAAAACGTGTGTCCGGCGGAGTGGGGCCAGGGAACCCGGGGCGGGGAGATACGAGGCAGCTGGTTAGGCTAGAAATGAGGGAAGTTCGGGAGGCCTCTGCCGCTGTAACTGTGAGCCCTGGTCGATGATGACTTGACCACTGCGCAATCTGAGTTCTGGGAACCAGGTGATGGAGTGTGTGCTGAGGAAGGACTGAGACCGGGCGAGCAGGAGGCGACCCGGGCGAGCGGAGATGCGGTAGATCCGCAGCGCCAGGGCTCGGAGGCCAGCCAGGCTGCCTGGGGCTTGGTTTACTTGTGTGTGGGAGGGGGTGGTGGGAGGCACTGAGGTTTTTTGGAGCCGCCAGGAAATGCCTGCTCTGGAATCCTGCTTTCCAAACGCTTTCGTGGCCCTCTCACATTGTATTTGTTTGGTTTTTGATCCAATGTTTTTATTATGAAAAATTTCGAACATACAGAAAAGTGGAAAGATTTATATACAGTGAACACCTATATATTCAACACCTGTATTCTACAGTTGTCAACAGTTTGTTTTACTTGCTGAATGACATCCATACATCTGTTCTTCCATCAAGCCATCTTATTTTTACTATGCAGACCTTGGTTCAGTTTACCCTCAGGAATATTTTGGCTCACATTAGGGGTCAGCATGTTTACAGTTCTTTTAAGGCAAAACTTCCAGGTAGTCAAATGTACAAATAATTGGATGGAGTTTCACAAATGCATACACTCTTGTAACCCATACACTCAGCTTTCAAAATGTAATTAGAACATGTCGATCATTACAGAAAATTTCTTCATTTCCCTTCCCACCCTCCACCTCCCAGCTATCCATTGTTTCCTTTTTCTCACCATCTGTTGTATTTGACTGATTTATTCCTTTTTCCTGTTGCTTTGATTTGAGCTAATCCAGGAGATTGACATTTATCAATTCAGTACATAAGTTCTGAGACTATTAACTTAAAAAATAGGTATACTCCTTTTTCACAAGTGTATATAGTCAGTGGCATTTGAACTTTGAATAGATCAAATCTCCCTACATCCCTGACGGTTTTTTTTTTTCACCTGCATCTTCTGGATGATGAGCAGAGAATGATAGTAAAATAGAAGCATTTTGCGGCACTGTGTGCCCAACATTGTGCCAGGCACGTCATACTCTGTTTAAAATTCATCTACTCAGGCAATATAATTGTTATATAAAACAGAATAACATACAATTCATATAGCATCAGACGAATCCAAATTGAGGGACATTCTGCAACCCTGTGAAACAGTTCTGGGTTTTTCCTTTCTCATTTTTAAATGAGGAAGCTTGGACTCAAAAGAAACCAAAGAATCTGCTAAGGCCTCAAATCTAGAAAATTGCTGAATTAGAAATTTCAGCCCTTGATTCCCAGCAGCCCAAGGCCCATGGTGTGTGTCTAGGGCTCAAGGCATGTGGAATATACAAGTCGGGATAGAAAAAGAGACAAGTATCACTAGCTAAGATGTATGTTATAGAAAACAGGGAAGGAAGTGAATGTTAAGTCAATCTTTCCTGGTGGGAGAAACAAAGTAGTTGAAACCTTGGTAAGGTTAATATGTGTATATGGTGGGTTAGGTTTAGAAGGTTTATTTGCTTTTTTTTGGCAAGAGAAGAGTCTCTGGGTGTGAAGTAAAGTGTGGTTTCAGGTAGGTGGAGAAGTGAAGCAATGTGTCATTACTAGATACTCGGCCTTTCTCAACCAGAACTCCTACAGAAAATGGAGTGGCTAGTTTCTCATAATTCTCCCAAGGATGGTACAGAGCTAGTATCATTCTAGATGCACAGGAGTTAAGTTATTACCTATAATGGTTACCTTGCAGCATTAGAACTTGATTTATGTTTGAAAGCTAGTAACTCATAATAAAATTGAAACCAAAATGGAATTCATTAGGGTGAGCCAGAATCAACACATGTTGTCTCAAGCTGACACTCAATGAACTCAAGCCAGTCAACTGTGTGTGTTGTAATGAGGAAAATTTAAAAATCAGAAAACATGCACAGTGAATTATGCCTAAGGGTGATACAGCGGTGGAGGAAATAGATCTTTAAAAGTTATGTTTTTTTTTTTTTCTGTTAAAACTTACTAATAGTCCAAATGCAGAGAAAACTCGTGGTTTGTAGAACTATTGATAAGGGTGAAAAGGCAGGTTCTATTCAATTTGCCCCTCCCCAAATATTTATTAAGAAAAGTTAAGATACCCACCCAATACCCTACAGATCCCTGGCAGCAAGTTCTTCCAAATTTACTAAATTTTCTCTAATTTAAAATGTCACAAAAATGAATAGATTTGAAAACTATTGGGTAAAAGATTTACATATATAAAAACATGTAACTCTATATAAAGATGTTTACGCAGTCGCAAATTATCACGAAGAGGAAAAGGTATCCTTACACTAGAGCGATCTTGTGGGTACTACCTTAACCAAATGACCAAGCTTAACATCACCAGTAATGGGACAGGCTGATCTCATGCACCCTCTTGACGCATTGAGAAGGACACAACCTCACCTATGTAGGATTTCACCAAAAAGAAAAAAAAAATGTCTGACTTGAATCTAATCATAAGGAAACAGACAAATCCAGATTGAGGAACATTCTGCAAAATAGCTGACCTGAGCTCTCAAAAACTGTCAGTGTTGTGAAGAAACACAAAAGGCTGGGAATGGTATCAGATTAAAGGAGACTAGAGATGTGACAATTAAATGTAACGTGGGAATCTTTAATTGCAAAGGGGATTTAAAAACAACTCTAAAGAACAGAACTGGGACAATTAGGGGAACTTTCTTGAAATTAACTGAGATAGTAGTATTGACATTACTTTTTCTCATTATGTTAATTAAATTGCAGATACAGGGGAAGATTGTTCTTTGATCTTAGGAGATACTAACATATTTAGAGGTGAATTAGTCATCATGTCTGCAACTAATCACCAAATGACTCAGAAAATGTAAAACAGAGAAAAAGAGATAGCAAATATGGCAAAATATTACCAATTAGGGAATCTAAATATAGGGTATACATTGTTTTATTTTTACAACTTTTCTTTAGATATTTAACTTTTCAAAATAAAAATTGGGAGGAAAAGTATCTTTCAAGCAAGCTGCAAAATTACCTGAAATAAATTATTTTGTAAAATAATTTAGTTATTTTCCTGTTTAACCATATGAAACCAGATAAATATTGTACAACACTATGCATATCAAAATTATTTTAAATTTATTAAATATAATTTTTATTTATTATAATTTTTAAAATCTAGCCATGGGCCCACATGAGATGTAAAGTTATTATTCTGCTCTTAGACATTTAGCTTTCAGTATTTTTAGAAATGCCTTATTATTTCTTTCTGTAATTATTTTTTGAAATAAGAGAGGAGTAGCATTGGTAAGACTGGAAACCAGTAAATCTATTATAAATCTGTAAATTCTGATATTAAGATTTCATTAGGTAGATACACACCAAGGACCTACTTATAGCACATGGAACTGTATTCAATATTTTGTAATAACCTATAATGGAAAAGAATTTGAAAAAGAATATACATATTTATATAACTGAATCACTTTACTCTCCACCTGAAACATTATAAATCAACTATACTTCAATTAAAAAAAAAGGATTTCATTTAGGATTTCAGAAATAACCAGCCTCAGCCCTATCTCCTGTATTTTCTGGATAATTTTTCTACGCTTAAACTTCTGGTAACACTCAAAATTGATGTTACCTTAAACAGATCTGGCTTTAGAAGTTTCAGTAATGGAAACTGGGAAAGCTAGTAGAGTTAGTTAGGGGCTAGGAAAATGTTAAGAAATGACTACAGTTGTCCCTCAGAATCTTAGGGGATTTGTTCCAGGTGTATACTGAAATCAAGTCCCTTATGCCCAAATGGCGTAGTATTTGCGTGTAACCTATGCAGGATCTCTGATAAACTTTAAGCCACCTCTAGGTTGATTATAGCACCAATTACAACGTACATGCTATGTAAAGGGTTGCTGATCCATGCCAGATTTCAAGTTTTGCTTTTTGAAACTTTCTGGAAAAAAACGTTGTTCTTCAAATATTTTTGATTTGCGGTTGGTTAAACCCATGGGTGCAGAACCCAAGGATACAGAGTGTCCACTGCATAGAATTTGACTAAGTGAGACAGGTGAGTTTCCTTATCTTGAGTAGCTTGGAGAGTTATGTATGTGCTCATTGTGAATCTAATTGCTTCAGTGATAACTTCAAATTTTGTGAATTAAGAGACAGCTTGGGTGTAGATTTGTCCTTTTAGCAAATACCTACTCCTCAGAAAGTTCCAGTTGCCAAATAAGCACATCAGAAATGAAATGTAGACAGGAAATAATACAGATACTGATTTGCTGAACTTACTTGAAGTTTGCCCCAGGTCTAGATGTGTTCCCATAGCTTAAGACACTGTCACAAACTTAGGTGAAGAGTATATATAGCTGACCCTTGAATGACATGGATTTGAACTGCATGGGCGCATTTATATGCAGGTATTTTTCAATAGTAAATACTCCTGTACTACATGAATGAAGGTTGTATGGAACCTTGAATATGGAGGGACAGAGTAATGGAAGGCCAAGTATAAATTATACCCAGATTTTTGACAATGGAGTGGGCTGCTGTACCCGCCTCATTGAAGGGTCAACTGTATTTGTGTTTGTTCCTCTGTTTGAGAATTATTTGCAATGTCTATCCTTAAGAAGCCTTTGAATTTTATTTAGTAATACAGGCATACCTCATGTTATTGTGCTGCACTTTATTGCATTTTTTAAAAATTGAGTTTGTGACAACCCTACTTGGAGCATCTTCTGGTACTATTTGCTCACTTTGTGTCTCTGTGTCACATTTTGCTAATTTTTGCAAACTTTTTCATGATTATTATATTTGTTATGGTTGTCTGTGATCAGTGGTCTTTGCTGTTACTATTGTAATTGTTTTGGGGGTGCCACGAACCACGCCCATATAAGATGGCAAACTTAATAGATGTGTGTGTTCTGACGGCTCCACCCACCAGCTGTTCCCTTGTCTCTTTCCCTCTCCTTGGGCCTCCCTATTCCCTGAGACACAACAGTATTGAAATTAGTCCAACTCATAACCGTACAAGGTTCAAGTGAAAGGAAGAGTCGCATGTCCTCTCACTTTATATCAAAAGCTAGAAATGATGAGCTGAGTGAGGTAGGCATGTTGAAAGCCATAATAGGCTGAAAGCCAAGCCTTTTGCAAATAGCCAAGTAGTGAATGCAAAGGAAAAGTTCTTGAAGGAAATTAAAAGTGCTACTCCAGCAAACACACAATGGTAAGAAAATAAAACAGCCTTATTGCCCATATGGGGAAAGTTTCAATGGTCTGGATGGAAGATCAAGCCAATCATAACATTCCCTTAAGCCAAAGCCTGATCCCAGAGCAAGACCCTAACTCTCTTTGAGGGCTGTGAGGTGAGGAAGCTGCAGAAGAGATGTTTGAAGCCAGCAGAGGTTGGCTCATGAAGTTTAAGGAAAGAAGCCATCTTTGTAACATCAAAGTGCAAGGTGAAGCAGCAAGTGCTGATGTGGTAGCTGCGGCAAGTCACCCAGAATCTAGCTAAGATAATTAATGAAAGGGGTTAGACTAAACAACAGATCTTCATTGTAGACAAAACAACCTTCTATTGGAAGAAGATGCCATCTAAGATTTTCCTAGCTAGAGAGAAGTTAATGCCTGGCTTCAAAGTTGCAAAGGACAGGCTGACTCTTGCTGGGAACTAATGCAGCTGGTGACTTGAAGTTGAAGCCAATGCTCATTTACCATTCTGAAAGACCCAGGAGCCTTAAAAATTATACTAAAACTCCTCTGTGCTCTATAGATGGAATGACAAAGTTTGGATGACAGCACATATGTTTATTTATTTTTTAAAACATTTTTAATTGAGTTATAGTCATTTTACAATGTTGTGTCAAATTCCAGTGTAGAGCACAGTTTTTCAGTTATACATGAACATACATAGACTGTCACATTTTTTTTCTCTGTGAGCTACCACAAGATCTTGTATATATTTCCCTGTGCTATACACTATAATCTTGTTTATCTATTCTACATATGCCTGTCAGTATCTACAAATTTTGAACTCCCAGTCTATCCCTTCCCACTCCCCTCCCCCTTGGCAACCACAAGTTTGTATTCTATGTCTGAGTCTGTTTCTGTTTTGTATTTATGTTCTTTTTTTTCCCCACATATGTTTATCACATGGTTTACTGAGTATTTTAAGCCCACTGTTGAGATCTCTTCAGAAAAAAGATTCCTTTCGAGATACTACTGCTCAGTGACAATATACCTGGTCACCCAAGAGCACTGATGGAGATGTATAAGGAGATTTATGTTGTGTTCTTGCCTGCTGTAGGGAAAATGGAGTCACTTAGGCTCTCTTGCCGGACATCTGGTGCCCAGTGACTTAGATGTATTATCCCGCGTGCACAGTACCCATGTAGTGTTATATAAGCATGATTTGCACTCCGCAGGCACCCTGGTTAGCTCCTAGGTAATAGTTGGCTAGATGCCAGCTTTGTTTGCTTTGATGTATAAGGCAGACGGGATTTTTCACTGCGCCACTGCCACCACTGAAGCCTGTGTACTCCTCTGAAATAAAGGCATGTCAGAGATACCTATGGCTCCGAGAGTGTTCTTCGGTCTGCCCAAACCCCGAGTGAACCTGCCAGGCCTTGAGCGCTTGCAATACACCTGCTAACACAACATCCATTGTGTAGTCCATGAATCAAGGAGTAATTTTGACTCTCAAGTCTTATTATTTAAGAAATACATTTTGGAAGGCTTTACCTGCAGTAGATAGTGATTCCTCTGATCTATCTGGGCAAAGACAATTGAAAACCTCCTGGAAAGGATTCACCATTCTAGATGCCAGTAAGGAAATTTGTGATGCATGGGAAGAGGTCAAAAATATCTACATTAACAGGATTTTGATTGGAAGAAGTTGATTCCAATCCTCACAGATGACTTTGAGGGTTTTAAGACTTCAGTGGAGGAAGTGGTGGAAATAGCAAGAGAACTAGAATTAGAAGAGGAGCCTGAAGATGTGACTGAATTGCTGCAACCTCATGATAAAACTTGAATGGATGAGGAGTTGCTTCTAAAGGATGAAACGAGTAAAGAATCTACTCCTGGTGAAGATGCTGTGAAGATTGCTGAGATGACAAAAAAGGATTTAGAATATTCAATACACTTAGTTGATAAAGCAGCAAAAGGGTTTGACAAGATTGACTCCAATTTTGAAAGATGTTCTACCGTGCATAAAATGCTATCAACCAGCGTTGCATGCTACAGAGAAATTGTTCATGAAAGGAAGTCAATTGATCAGGCAAATTTCATTGTTGTCTTATTTTAAGAAATTGCCACAGCTACCCCAACGTTCAGCAACCACCATCATGATCAGTCAGTAGCCATCAACATGGTGGCAAGCCCCTCCACCAGCAAAAAAAAAAAAGTGCACCTTGCTGAAGACTCAGATTATGGTTAGCATTTTAAAGCAATGAAGTATTTTTAAATTAAGGTATAAACTTTGGTTTTTTTAGACATAATGCTACTGTATACTTCAATATAGTGGAAACATAACTTATATGCATTGGGAAACCAAAAATTTCATTTTGGTTTTGAAAAGGGGGGAATTGTAAGTGAGCAGGACCCTATAGGGCCTTACCTGATAGACCCCACCCGCATATCCTCTGCTGTACCTCCTCTCTCAAGTACCCAGATAATAGTATCTCATATTTCCTGAGTTTTTCAGATGCTAAAAACCACCACCAAATGGAAGAAATTAACTACTTGATAATCATGAGCACGTAGGCCCCAGACCTTTTGGTGCCTAAGGATTGCTCACCATCAACCAGTTGGAGAATTGTGCACAGCTGATCACACACCCTGCATCGCTCCTCCCTTAGCTGATCTTTAAAGATGCTCAGCTGAAACCCTCCAGGGAGTTCAGGGGTTTTGGGCGTGAGCCACTCATTCTCCTTGCTCAGCCCAGCAGCAAGCCTCTTTGCTCCAAGCTCCCATGTTTCAGTATTTTTGGCTTCACTCTATGTTGGGCACACAAATTCAGTAACAATTTTTGCAAAGCCAGCCTAGGAGTCTGTTCCCGTGGCAGGTCCACCCCAGCCAGAGACAGCCCCTTCCCTGGGTCCCCAGGAGCTGCTGGAGCTTGTCTGGCTCCAGGGAACTGGGAGGGGCTCTCCCCAACAGGCGCTGGCCCCCTCACAGTGCAAGGCTCTTTGGAGCCTAGAAATGTTTGGAGCTACTTTCCGCTTTCGGTGTCGCTTGAGGGTGAGTTGCTCCAGCTCTTGCAAGCTGGAAATTCTCTTCACTCCATCTGGGCTCCTTCCTTTGCAGGAAATAAGCTGCTAGCTCTGGGCTCATTGTGAGCCACTCTGGTCAGTTATCTTTCAAGAGCTGGGCTCATCTGTTTGGAGGCCTCCTTCTGGGAATGGAAGTGGGATTTTTAGACTACACCTCCTCTGATTGTCTTTGTGACAGTAGCTTATTTGTTGTATGTGTTTGTGTGTATATTGTCGGAGGGTGAGCCACTCAGCTTGCGCAGGATGGGAAAATTCTACCCGCTCCACCTGGGAAGTGAGCCATTCTGGGCTAACTGGGAGTCACTCTGGGTCCATTCTCTTTTGGAAGCTGGGCCATTCTGGAA
Source organism: Camelus ferus (assembly GCF_009834535.1). Lineage (NCBI taxonomy): Eukaryota > Metazoa > Chordata > Mammalia > Artiodactyla > Camelidae > Camelus > Camelus ferus. The sequence goes on from NC_045725.1 coordinate 15,911,405, forward strand.
GCCTCCATCTGGGAATGGAAGTGGAATTTTTAGCCTACACCTTGTTTGATCTTTTATTTGTGGGACCATGTTTGTTGTTTGTGTGTGTGTATCAATACTTGCATTGGCTGGTTGAGACATCTTTGGTGAGTAATGGGGCTCATGTGTGATGACATCAGGGCATCGTTCCCTATTGGGTTAACTTCACCTGTGGCAGAGATTTGGTTGGGCTTTTCCATTTCTAGTCTTGGTCATTCATTCAGCTTTATCTCTGATGGGGCATTGGTTGGGAATCCCTCTTTTGGGGGCTAGGGAACTGTGACCCTGAGAGACCATGCTGAATTGTTTTTGCTTGATGTTTGATAACATAGGCTATGAATAATTGAGTATGGATGATTGGAGCTCCGTTACATCTTATAGTCCCCCAAGGGTATATTTTGCAAAACTGGGAGATCTTTAGCTATGCTCCCACAAATGAAAGAAAATGGTATTTTTTATTGTAACACCACCTGGGCTCAGTACTCCCTGCGATCTGAACAATGGCCCCTAATGGCTCTGCTATTATATCAAAGTGGGCCTCTTGCAGTTGCTTCAGCTTTTACCTTGGCGGTGTGTGTGTGTGTGTTAGTGTCTTGGTACCTGAGTCCAAATCCTGTTCTTTCTTCTTGGTTTTGCTGAAAATGAAACATGTCAAGGTGAGCAAATGATTTCTTTTAACTGAAGTGGATATTTGGGAACTAGAAAAAAAAAAATCTCTGAAAATAGCCAAAATGGTTGGATTTTGTAAGAAGTATTTAGAGGAGGAACTTGCATTTCTCTTCCTGTGCCTTTGAGATGTAGATGATCTACCTGGGCTCTCAAGGAAAAAAAGAGGTTTTTTTAAACTCAAGCAGAAAAACAGATCTCTGGTTCTGTCTCTACATGAAAAATTAACTTGTAAATTTAAGTGCTTACACATTAAATACTTCTATATGTCAATTAAAAAATGTGTAACTCACAAAACAAACAAACCCCAAATACTTCTAAGTATAAAGGAAGCTAGGCAGAACAAATTTTGGGTTCATGTGATCTGGAAAGTATTCAGTGTTGAATTGATATCTAACGTTAGAGCTGGCTTAAGTTTATTGGTATGATCAGTGCAGACATGTATATTTTGTACCTAGGTTTACTGACAGTCACTAAGTTAATGTTTCTGTTGCAGAGTTTGTCAGCAGAAAGAAAAAAATTAACTTGGTATGATGAAATTCTTCTAAGTTAATGAAATGCAAATGAGAAAAGAGCTTTTGGGTGAACTCTTAGAAATGTCAACTGAAATAAAATTGCACAACATGAAAGTTGTAAGTTAAATTTTATTGGGGCAAAGTGAGGACTATAACCCAGGGGACAGCATTTCAGATAGCTCTTGAGTATCTGCTCCAAAGAGGTAAGGGGGGGAAGTTCAGTGTACATGTGATTTTGGTTAAGGAAGGCACATGCAATCGATCACACTTTTTTTTTTTTTAATTGAAGTACCATCATTTACAATGTGTCAATTTCTGGTGTACAACACAATGTCCTAGTCATGCACATGTGAAGAAAAAGCCGGGCTGGGCCTACTCGTATATCTTAAGTGTAACAAGTGTCGGATTACTGATCTGAGTTCTGCTGGGCTAACTCTTAAACCTAAGTTACTAAGTGTCGGTTTGCTGATTCCCTGCTCATGTTTTTTGCTAGCCAGCTGGATTTTCAGAGAGACATATCTGGCCTTGAAATGGTGGTTTGCTGCCTCCCTGCCTCTGCTTTTGTGATAATGATGCTGCTAAAGCTGTTCCATGCCTATTGGCTGAAAACCCCAAGCTTGTAATTAACCCTATAAAGCCTCACGCACACAGCTTAGAGGTGCTCAGAGCTTCGGAGCAGAAGCCCCTCTGAGCCCGCCAGCATAATAAATCTGAGTACTCCAACCCTCCAAGTGGTGCTTGTTTCTTGGCTGGCCTGTCATTTCCGTAACACATATACATAACATATGTTCGTTTTCATTAAAGATTATTACAAGATATTGAAACTAGTTCCTTGTGCTATACAGCAGAAACTTAAAAAAATTATTTTTCTATATAGTGGCCAACATTCGTAAATCTCAAACTCCCAAATTTATCCCTTCCTACCCCTTTTCTCCGATAACCATAAGATTATTTACTAATGTCTGGGAGTCTGTTTCTGTTTTGTAGATGAGTTCATAGTGTCCTTTTTTTCTTTTTTCTTTTAGATTCCACATATGAATGATATCATATGGTATTTTTCTTTCTCTTTCTGGCTTAGTTCACTTAGAATGACAATCTCTAGATCCATCCATGCTGCTGCAAATGGCATTGTTTTATTCTTTTTATGGCTGGATAATATTCCATCGTATATATATACCACATCTTTATCCAGTCGTCTGTCGATGGACTTTTCGGTTGTTTCCATGTCTTGGCTGTTGTATACAGTGCTGCTATGAACATTGGGGTGCATTTATCTTTTTGAATTAGAGTTCCCTCCAGATATATGCCCAGAAGTGGGATTGCTGGGTCACATGGTAAGTCAATTTTTAGTTTTTTGAGGAGCCTCCACACTGTATTCCATAATGGCTGCCCCAAACTACATTCCCACCAACAGTGTAGGAGGGTTCCCTTTTCTCCACAACTTCTCTAGCATTTATTATTCATGGACTTTTCAATGATGGCCATTCTGAATGGTATAAGGTGGTACTTCATTGTAGTTTTGATTTGCACTTCGGTGATAGTGATATTGAGCATTTTCTCATGTGCCTGTTGCCATTAAGCACACTTTTTTTTTTTTTTAATATGGGTCTGTCTCTTTTTCAATTGAAGTATAGTCCATTTACAGTGTTGTATTAATTTCTGGTGTACAGCATAGTGATATATATATATATATATTCTTTTTCATATTCTTTTTCATTACAGGCTACTACAAGTTATTGAATATAGGTCCCTGTGCTATACAGTAGGACCTTGCTGTTTATCTACTCTGTCCATAGTAGTTTGTATCAGCTAATCCCAAACTCCTAATGTATCCCAATTTGTCCCTCCTCCCCTCTTTACCCTCTGGTAACCATAAATTTTCTGTCTGTGAGTCTCTGTTTTATAAATAAGCTCATATGTGTCATGTTTTTAGATTCCACATATAAGTGATATCATATATTTGTCTTTCGCTGTATTCACTTAGTATGATGATGTCCAGGGCCATTCATGTTGCTGCAAGTGGCATTATTTCATTCTTTTTTTATGGCAGGACCACAGTTTTCTTTATCCGTTCATCTGTTAATGGACGTTTAGGATGCTTACGTCTTGGCTATTGTAAAAGTGTAAAAGTGCTGAGAACACTGGGGTGCATGTGTCTTGTCAAACTAGAATTTTCTACTGATAAATGCCCAGGAGTGGAATTGCTGGATCACATGGTAAGTATATTTTTAGTTTTTTAAGGAACCTCCATACTTTTCTCTGTAGTGGCTGCACCAAGTTACATTCTCATTAACAGTGTCAGAGGGTTCCTTTCTCTCCACAACGCTCTTTGCATTTATTATTTGTAGTGTGCTTCTTCATAATGACTGTTGTAACCAGTGAGAGGTGACACTTCATTGTAGTTTTGATTTGCCTTTCTCTGATAATTAGCAATATTGAGCATTTTTCATGTGTGTATTGGCCGTTTGTATGTCTTCATTAGAGAAATGTTTGTTTAGGTCTTCTGCCCATTTTTTGGTTGGGTTGCTTGTTCTTTTTGCTGTTAAGCTGTATGGGCTATTTGTATATTTTGGAAACTAGTCTCTTGTTAGTTGCATCATTAGCAAATATTTTCTCCCATTCTGTAGGTGGTTGCTTAAATTTGTTTATTGTTTCCTTTGCTGGACAAAAGCTTTTGAGTTTAATTAGGTCCCATTTGTTTATTTTTGTTTTTATTTCCATTACTTTAGGAGCTGATACATAAAAAATATTGCTATGATTTATGTCTAAGAGTGTTCTGTCTATGTTTTCCTTTAGGAGTTTTATAGTATCTAGTCTTACATTTAGGCCTTTAATGCATTTTGAGCTTGTTTTGTATTTGGTGTTAGAAAATGTTCTAATTTTGTTCTTTTACATGTAGCTGTCCAGTCTTTCCAGCACTGCTTATTGAAGAGACTGTCTTTTCTCCGTTGTATATTCTTGCCTCCTTTGTGGTAGATTAGTTGACCTGTAAGTGCGTGGGTTTACTTCTGGACTTTCTGTCCTGTTCTGGTGACCTGTCTGTTTTTATGCCAGCACCACATTGTTTTGATTAGTACATAGCTACAGTATAGTCTGAAGTCAGGGAGTGTGATTCCTCTAGCTCCATTCTTCTTTCTCAAGATTGTTTTGTCTAATTGAGATCTTTTGTATTTCCATACAAATTTTAATTTTTTTCGTTCCAGTTCTGTGAAAAAGGCCATTGATTATTTGATTGGGATTGCATTGAATCTGTAGATTGCCTTGGGTAGTATGTCCATTTTAACAGTATTGATTCTTCCACTCTGAGAAAATGGTATATCTTTCCATCTGTTTATGTCACCTTCAGTTTCTTTCGTCAGTATCTTACAGTTTCCAGAGCCAGGTCCTTTGCCTCCTTAGGTAGGTTTACTCCTAGGTTACTTTATTCTTTTTGATGCAATGGTAAATGGGATTGCTTTCTTAATTTCTCTTTCTGATATTTTATTGTTAGTGTATAGAAATGAAACAGACTGAAACAGACTTCTGTGTATTAATATTGTATCCTGCAACTTTACTGAATTCATTGATGAGCTCTAGTAGTTTTCTGGTGGTATCTTGTCTCAGGATTTTCTATGTAGTATCATGTCATCTGCAAATACGGACAGTTTTACTTCTTCTTTTCCAATTTGGATCCTTTCCTTTCTTCTTCTCTGACTGCTGTGGCTAGGACTTCTGAAACTATGTTGGATAAAAATGGCAAGAGAGGGCATCATTGTCTTGTTCCTGATCTTAGAGGAAATGCTTTCAGGTTTTCACCGTTGAGTATGATGTTAGCTGTGGGTTTGTCATACATGACCTTTAGTATGTTGAGGTATGCTCCCTCTAGGCCTGCTTTCTGAAGAGGTGTTTTTTGTTTGTTTTTAACCGTAAATGGATGTTGAATTTTGTCAGAAATTTTTCCGCATCTAGCGAGATGATTGTATGGTTTTTATTCTTCAGTTTGTTAATGTGGACTTGGATGACTGTTTCCTTTCCCAAGTTAGGGAAGTTTTCAGCTATTATCTCTTTAGATACTTTTTCAGGTCCTTCCTTCTCTTTCTGGGACCCCTATAATGCGAATATTAGTGCTCTTCATGTTGTCTCAGAGTTCTCTTAAACTGTCCTTGTTTCTTTTCATTCTTTTTTTCTGTTTTCTGTTCTGTGGTAGTGATTTATACTACTCCGCCTTCTAGCTCACTGATCCATTCTTCTGCCTCATTTAGTCTATTCTTGGTTACTTCTAGTGTATTATTCATTCCAGTAATAGTATTCTTCAGTCTGTTTGGTGGTTCTTTATATTTTCTCACTCTTTGCTAAAAACTTGGCTCTGTGCATCTGTTCTCCTCCCAAGTTCTCTGATCATCTTCACGATCATTACTCTGAACTCTCTCTTAGATTGCCTATCTTTTCATTACCTTTTTCTTCTTCTGGGCTTTTATCTTGTGCCTTTGCCTGGAACATATTCCTCTGCTGCCTCGTTTTGTTTAAACTTCTATTTGTATTTTTATGTAGGTTAGTTATGTTTCTTGACCTTGGAGAAGCGGCCCTCTATATGAGCCATCCTATGCATCCCGGCAGGGCACTCCCCTCTCACCACCCAAGGGCCCAGGTCCAGCTGGTCCCAGGGTAGAGTCTGGCCCATGTTTGCGACTCCTTCCACAGGCTGTGGGATTGTTCTTTTCTTACTTTTGGTGTCTGGCCCCTGGTGGATAAAGCTGGACTAGAAGCTTGTGCAGGTTTCCTGGCAGGAGGGGTTGGTGCCTGCCCAGTGATGGGTGAAACTGAGTCCTGGCCCTGTGGTGGACAGGGCCATGTCCAGGGGTGTTTAGCATTGGCTATGAGCTCAGGAAGTTTGCTGGTGTTCCCACCCAGAGGCATCTCAGCACTGAAGCCTACAGGCTATTGGGTGGGGCTAGGTTTTGGCATTAATGACCCAAGCAAGAAGTCAGCATCCAGGAAAGCTCATGTAGATGAATACTCCCAGAATGTCCACCACCAGCTTTTATGTCCTCAGGATGAGCCACAGCTGCCCACCCCCCACCCCCACCTCCCCAGAAGACCTTCCAAGACCAGCAGGCAGGTCTGGCCTAAGTTCCTATGAAATCACTGCCTCTGCCCTTGGTCCCGGGACACATGAGATTCTGTGTGCACTCCGCAAGAGAATGAAGTCTCTTATTTCTCCCAGTCCCATGGAGCTCCTGTAATTAAGCCCTGCTGGTCTTGTCAATTTTCACTAAAAAAACCATAGTGAGGTTGTTTTTAATCTATAGACCAACCTGGGGACAGTTGACAGTTTTGTGCTATGCTGTCTTATCCGTGAAACAAATTTCTCCCATTTTTCAATGTCACTGTTAATGTTTTTCACTTATAATTTCCTCCATACACATCTTGTAAATATTCTCCTCACTGATTTTTTCATTGCCATCTTTACCATATTCAAAGTTACTCATGAGTCTACCTCTGGGCTCTGTTCTATTCCATTGGTCCACTACACCAGAAACTGTCTTGTTTGACTTGTGTAGCTCAGTCAGTCTTGTTTTACAGGGCAAGTTTCCCTCTACCCCCAGCGTGCAGGCTCTAGTTAGCCAACCCCTGGCTTTAAATGATCACAATGTATGTTTGAGTACAGGCCCCTGGATAAAGTATCTTAGGAAAGCATTAAAAAAAAAACCTTTTCAGCCAATGTATTTAGAGTTTTAAATTTCATTTAAATTTTTCACACCACTTTATTCAAAAGTATTTATTTCCACAAATTTTTATCCACAGCTGAATATTACAATGACTAATACAAGCAATTTTTATAAACAAAGATGTAGTTTACAGATTTGTTCAAAATGGAAAAAATATTTTTATCAGTAGTATTTCTCCTACATTGTTAGATTAACCCCTGAATACGATGTGAACCCCTTCCGTGAAGCAGTCCTTCATCTAAACGTCAGTTGGTGGCAAATGTTATATTCAAGTCTGGATTATTCTGATCCAGTGTCACTTTAGAAAGTATCTTAAATTCATTTTTGATTGATCCCCTTTGTGAGAATTAGAATTTTTTTGAAAAACAGTTTCAATATCTAATGACCTTTATAATAAGGAAAGAAGTCCTATGTTTTATTGTCATTGGCATCAACCTCTAATTTTCTACACCCCCTAATTTTCTAACCATGGCACCAGTGTGTACAAAAAGTAGATTATGGCTCATGCAGCAAATTAGAGAAACTGACTGCAGAGAAATATTCTATGATGAAAAACTACAGGCGCCTGCCCCATGCTGTCATATTTTAGTGACTGTTGAGTCATATAGGCCTTAGACAAGTGCTCCGACTTTGGATTCCCCTGCTGCCTTAGAATTAGGTCAAATGTATGAAAACAATTAAGTTTACTATATGTGAAAGAAAGGGATTCTAATTAATCTGTTACTATAACCTTAATGCACTAAGACAGACTCTAAGTAAATATTTGATGAATTGATGGTAGGTAGCAGTGTTAATTTTTTTCTAAGTTTTCCAAGTTCCTGGTTTTGTCTTTCTTTTTTTTTTTTTTTCCAAACAAAAGCCTTAACATTTAGTATAGGGAAATCAAGGAAAGAAAATTCTATTAACATGCCTCATAAAAAGGGGGAGAAAGTCTATTTTCCTTTGGGTCTGATCTGCTGGCCGGGTACCATACATCTAACTGCCCCTGTGATGGCACAGGAAGAATGCATGTGGGTGATGTGCTTGTCAGCTTCAGTAACAATTACTAATATGTACCTAACACACAAGACACTAGGTAAACACGAAGGTCCCATGTAATACTTAACACACAAGTTGTTTACTTGAGAATCAAATATTTATAGATTAATGTTTACAATTCTAATGTTTCAAAAGACAAATCAAAACTCCACCATGATATGTGAAACAGGAAAATTCTTCACACAGCAACACTTACTTCAGAGAACTGATTAAGTCAGTTACCTTGGTAACTGCTAAAGGCACACGGTGAGAAAAAAGTCAACTAAATTTTAAATACCAAAAAATGCAGATATTTGGTATAGAATTCAAACCTTTATGTTAAAGTTGTTTAAATCAAAAGTCATTGATTTCATGAACCTGGAAAATGTTTTCAGTTGAACTGACTTTAAAAAATGCAAAGAAAAATGCTAACAAAAGATTATTACAGCTTTTTTTTTTTTTTTTCAGTTTCCAAGTGTTTAAACGGGGCAGATCTCAACATTAAGTAACCAATTACTATATTCCTTTATTGTTAGTGTCAATAAAGGACTGTTTAAGTATAAAGCGCAGCTCCAGTGAAAGACCTTTACCGTCGGAAGAGGAGACCTACACCCGCCATTTCCCAGGCCAAGTAGAGGATTATTCATAAGGTCCCCCCACCCCGTTTATTCTCATCACCAAGCTTTTATTCTGTAAGCCCTTGGTGCCCAGTGATGAAGCAGTGACAGCAGGGAGGCAGTGACCCTGAGGGAGGGAGAGGATGAGGGTATAGAGCAGGGAAGGACAGGAAGCCAGTGCATTGATGGAGTCAGCACTCTAACAAGGCATTTTTGGTTCTCTTGAAGATTAAGGACAGGCCTTACATGAGAATAATTTTAAACTAAAGTGCAGTAAAAAGCAAATTATACATAATAAACAGCTTTAAGAAGAGGTAGCCACGGACGCCATTGGTTTAGACTGGCGGCCAAAGCAAGTGAGCGTGTGGGTTGGAGGGTGTGGGTCACAATATCACGTTACGCGGCTGTAGCTGGGACGGGAGGGAGCGCGCAACTCTGTGCAGCGCCCAGAGAAGGCGGGGGCTCCATGCGGAGGCAGAGGGGACAGCGCCGCCTCGGACACTAGCCGGAGCGCGACACTGGCTGGGACGCGGTGGGCAGCGGTGTCCGCTGGGTGGGCGGGGAGGATGGCAGGGAAGCCAGGCTGTGAGGGCGCCCGTGCACACGGCTGTTAAGGGCTCAGTGTGCGTGTTTCCAGCAGCCATTTAAGTTGAGGGGCTGATTAAAGAAGGTGAGGGGGTGTAGGTTCTACTTGCACTTTGTGGAGAAATCCTATCTTGATAAAACATAGAGGCTCTTCTGTGGTTTGCAAACACTGTTCCTGTCATGGGAGCAGCATACTGTTATCTACCAGAAATATGGAAAAAATAGTAAAAAAAAAAAAAAAAAGTGTAAACAGTATGTAGGGTTTTCTAATTGAATGCCTGCTTTTGAGGAGACAAAAAATGATAAAAGCAGCAAACACATAAAATCTGTTGTACATCAGTTGAATACTACTTTTTAATCCTTATTTCAAAAGCAGAGATATTTACAATTTTTTTTGGGTAAATTTGAAAAACGTTGAAAATAGCCTGAAAAGGGAAAGTTGACGTAAACAATTCTCTCTTTAAAAAGAGCACATACACCAAACAAACAAAAAAAACAACCCTCCCAAACTTTGGAGTAGTAATTTAAGCTGGCTTTTCAGAGAGTCTGATCCTTGAGGTGAAGCTGGTTTGCCTTTACTATTTGGATTATCTGGAATTACTGGTGCATTTTGTGATGTTCTTGTTGGAGGTGTAACGGCATTAAGGGATTTAAAGGCTTTCATACTGACTTGTCTGGTTTTTAATCTGTAAGTCAAATGAGTTATTCTTTTCTAACATTTCACGTACATAGTTTTGTGAAAGTTCTGTTGATCCGGTAAGTGCAGGGACTAGCACTGGAAACCGTCAAGGATATCTTTCTATTTGCTCAAATGTTAAGTTTGGGACAGCAGCATTTTTAGCATAAATAACTCTTCTATGAATCCACAACTACACGAATAGGTTTGAGCACATTAAGGGCTGAGTCTTCTAATTTTGCTTCAGACACCAATCATCAAGCTGTTTAGCCTGGAGGTCAGTTACATCATTGTCTCTGCATCACTGGGCATTAAAAAATACCTTTGGGAAACTTCTCAAAAGGACCAGGCCTGTATTTTTATCCTCAAGACGTCTCCACGTAAACCCATCCACACCTATGGTTCGTCGACATGGGGAAATGTCGCTTGCTGTAGGACAGTGCCATGATTATTAGTACCGTTGTTTATTCAAAAGTCCTCTGAAGGCAATTTATGTGACTTTTAGTATCATTTTACTTTGGACATTCTCCAGTTATATGCAAAGATCAAAGTTAGGCAGTTTTGATTTTATAAACTGCCACCTTCTGTATTGCTGTGGGGACTACCTGGTGGCTGTAGATTAGGATGTGTATTTGTTTAGACAGCAATCATACTTTAAAAAAAATCTTCCATATTTCAAGTGTTTTTATTCTGAGCAGTAGGTACAAAATATAATGACAGATGTCTTATTCTGTATAGTTCACTCTGCACAGGCTCTCGACCTCTGATTTGATCTACTTTTATAGATTTAACAGATCCTTAAATTTGCTTTACTGTACTATATGCTCTTCCTTCTTACTCCCACTGGCAATCAAGCCAAAGCTGGAAATGTGCATTTTTAGACTTGATTAAGGAACTCCAGGTTGAGACAGGCTGGGATGTGGATTGAGTCCATTGTCAGGGAAGATGGATTAAAGGGGAACAGGACGGGAAACATGTGCTTGAAGTCTAACAGCAGCTGCGGAGGGTCGTTCCGGTCCTGCAGTTGTGCCTGTGGGGAAGAAGAGACCGTGTGAAGTACCTACCATCTCTAAAAAGAGCCAGTTCTGGTGAATCCACAAAAGTGAATCACAGAAATATTTCTGTTAAGATAGGGAGGATTTCAGGAGAATGTGGTCTCCCTCTCCCTGGTATTTAGCAAGGAGAGAAGCCCTGGTTTAGGCTTGCTGGAAGTCAGATGACTAACTTGCCTCCTAATTCTAGCATACTTTAAAAATTTTTTTCCATCTAAGGGAGAAAATACATTTCAGGTAGAAATCATATGGAGAGGCAATATGGTGAAGGGGTTAAGGTCAGGGGCTCTGCAGGCAGATAAGCCGAGCTCTAATTTCTCGAACTTTACAATGCCTCAGTTTCCCCATCTGTAAAAAGAAAAGGGGAGAGTGATATCACACAAAATGACAGAGCAGGAACCTCTAGGAGTCAGTGCCTCCACTGGCGCAAACACTGAGCTGGAAAAAGCAACTGGCACCCCCTGTTTGGGAACTCTGGAAGCTCACTGGACACTGAAAACAACCAGGAGAGCGCTGATCTTTGCCAAGAGAGCATTGTGCATGAACCAGCTTCCAGCCCCACGGCAGCTATAGTCCTAGAGCAGCTGGCTGTTATCAGGGCAGGCAGTGAGGCCTTGGCCTCCAAAATCTTGGGGTTGTACACTTTGGTCTGGTGGCTCCCTGAAGGATTGGCACAGATGCCTCGCTTGATTTTTGGCTCTCTTGGGATGCAGTGACTTCCTCCAGTGGCATCAATTAGAAGATTTAAAGGGACAGAGCCCCTCCCCCTCTACTTGGAACTAGATAATTTAGGAAAATGTAATAACTAAAATGAAAAATTGCAGTTTATTAAAGGGGTCCAACAGCAGACTTGAGCAGGCAGACGAAATGACCCATGGACTTGAAGATAAAGCAACTAAAATTCTCCAGTTTGAGGAACAGATAGAAAAAAGAATGAAATAAAAGTGCACAGAGTCTGAAAGACCTGTGGGACACCATAAAGTGTCCCAACATAGACATCGTCCTAGAAAGAGAATGAGACAGCAAAATATTTGAAGAAATAGTGGCTAGATTCCCAAATCTGATGAGAGACGTATATATCTCCAAGAAGCTCAACAAACTCCAAGCAGAATAAACTCAACAAGATCCACACTAAATGATCAAACCCCAGCCACAAAGAAGAAATCTCAAAAGCAGCAAGAGAGAAGTGACTCATCAAATGGCAAGGTCCCCTCGATAAGATTAAGAGCGAATTTCTTGCCAGAAGGCAGTGATATATTTGAAATTCTGAAATTTCTTCTTTCAGTCAACCAAAAATTCTCTATCTGGCAAAACTTTCAAGAATGAAGGAGAATTACAGTCAGCCCTCTGTATCCACAGGTTCCACATCTGTAGATTCAACAAATCACGGATCAATAATAGTCAGAAAAAAATTTCAGAAAGTTCTAGGAAGTAAAACTTGAATTTGACACACGCTGGCAACTATTTACATAGCGACTTAAGAGAACAAACTTCCACCTGACTGGCAGCCCTCCCTTGACCGTCGGCCTCTATTCTCTACTTACACATGACGCTAAAGTTAATTTACTCTTTCCCCCGTCTCCTGCTGCCTTTAACTTACTTCTTTTTATCCCTATTTCATACTGGCAATAACTTCACTGGCTAAAGAAGTTGTTTTATAAGTTTGAGAAAGTATTGTCTCCTCAAGGTGCTACCCACATATACTAGTAGGAGAAATGTTCACTGTTTTTTGAGTAATCTTGACGTGACTCATCACTTAGATGCTGTCAGCTGCAGTCACACATAAAGGTTAGGCGCACATCCTAGGAAACTCATCCTTAAGTAGAAATCCCCATACTCTTAAGATAGATTTAAATGGTCATTTCCCTAATGTTTTCTTTCAAGTCTACTCCTAAGGGCAGATAAGTCTTAGAATCAAGATTTATGAGTTCAAGTTGTTTTCCTGAAAGATTATTTCTTAGATCCCTCTGTGGGCAGCGTTGATACTCTGCTTACTTTGCTAATTCCATTTTGTGCCATAGTTTAGTAGTAACATGCTAGTGGCAAATGAAACAATACTTAGACCATGCCTAAAATCTGAGGCAGAGATGATTAAAGTTCAGTCTTCCGTGTATACGTAAGTTACTCACGGGTGGTTTAGTTCATATTTACCCAAGGAGAACACCTAAGAACGTAAGGTCTTCTAGAATATAATGTGGTCAGTATTTAAGAGAAGCAAGGTTAAAATCTAAACTTTCAATTCTCTTTATTCGTTCTGTTGAAGAGTGGGTTCTTGTCTCGCCGCAGAAAGAATTCAGAGACAAGACAGGAAGGTTAAGAAAGTAAAGCGAGGATTTGCTAAGGGATGGATAGTACACTCTCAAGGGGAGAGCGGGCGGGCCCAGGGGAGCCGCTGCCCTGAGTTTCTTTGGCAAGCTGGTTACATAGAGAGTAAAAATTAATGGGTGGAATAGTCACTAGGAAGGAAAAGGTTTGGAGTCACATTCCCTGATTTTCATCCCAACTCTGCCTTCTTGAAGTGGGGAGGGATTTTTGTCCTTATTTAGTCTGGATCAAAAGTGTCACGGCGTTGGTGCACGATGGGGACTTCTAATCTGCAAGGCTAATCTTATTGTGATGAGGGTATATTGAGCCAAAGGTTATACTGGGACACAAGAGATTCCTGCCTTTTCCTACCTTTCTTTGTCGGCCTCCAGGCCACTTGTCACCCCAAAATGTGTGGTGCTTATCAGCCCAGAGATTCCTGCTTTTCTTTCTCTGCCCAGGGACCCCTGTTGTTTACATGACACATGGTTTCCTGCATTTGGTGAGTGCTCCCCTTTCTCTGCTCATATCTAGCTATCTGCCTGCTCTAACAGTTTTGGACTAGGACTTTATAAAATTAACATTTAAAAACTCACCTGGATTGTTCGGATAAAGGCCACTGTTACTCGTTCTTCAAATTCATTCAGGGGAGTATAAAGGTTTAAAATTTTGACAATCTGTTGAAATTAAAACCAAAGTTCAGCACAGAGCTAAATGAACATTAGACAACTTTGGCACAGGAGTACACTTTTTTAGTCAGGACCCCTCGACTTACATGCAGCTGGACTGATGTTAGGGGGTCTACATTTAGTAAACTCGAATATGTAAGCATTGCCCGGTAGGTCTGAGCTCTCTATTGTTGTGGGCCACAATGCAGTGGTCGCGGGCGGTAAAAGAATTTACCAACAACCAAAGACCACGAGGAGTTAAGAATAAAAGGGAGGTTTAATAGATACGCTGCTACCGAACAACTGTGGGCCACACAGATGAGGGGTGCCTATGTGAGCCCTGAGGATGGGCATGCAGGGTCTTTTATTGGGGAGAGGGGGCTGTGAACACAAGGAGTAGGGGGCTGCACGATCAGTTCTTGCACAGGTACCTGACTGGCTATAAGGTCTGTCAGGGATAACTGAATAATAGGATTTATGACTTTGATAATAGCAGGACATGAGGGCTGTCCGCCTAGGGCACTGTGAGCTGGGCTATTTCTTGGGGCGGCTTAGCTTTGTTAGGGTAAACACACATCCAGAGAAGATGTTTCTACCTTGCAGAGATGCAGGTAGGCCAAGGGTCCTGCAGTGGGGAGTGGAGGTTAAGGTGTCAGTAGGCTCCAGGCACACAGAGAGCCCAGGGGTGGGGCTTTTATGACTCTAGAGAGTGCCAGCCAGCTCCACATCTTACCTCCTTCCTGTCTCCTACATATCCACCCATCTCTCCCCCTCTGCTCCATGGCTTATAAAGTAATGAGGATTTTACGAAACTGGTGCCTGAAAGCCTCAGCCTCTTATCTGTAAGTAATTTAAAGGGTTCATTAAAAACGTACTGGGTATCTTACCTTATATAACAGAGGTCTTAACAACACCTTTGTGCCTCCCCCCACCACCCCAATCACTTACGAAGGGTTTTTCCTATCTGAACAGAAGATAATCCTTTGTCTGCCTACCAACTGTCTGGTGGAAGTAGCCTGCCCAGATGCAGAGCAATGCCAGTTGCAGGCTAGAAGCAAAGTTATGAAAGCAAGATAAGTTTAAAAGGGGAAAAGGTCTGAAAACTTCCAGTGCACTTATAGACGGAAGTGGTTTTCTTAAGAGTTTGTTTAGTAGTTAGCGGGGAGGTAGGAAAACGTATGTTTACTTTACTGATTTGGGATTTTGTTCTTTAGGTGCCGAGCAGGGAGAAAGTGCATGATTTAATCTGGTAAGTGATTTCCTGGTGGTGGGCCCATTTCTGAAGAGGCACATTTGTGATGGAGGGTGAGGTTGCCTGGGTGTGGATGGGGTTTATCTTTTTTTATAGACTGAATATCTCTACAACTGAGTCCTAATATAAATACAGTGGGGTGGGGGAGGAAAGGAGCATTTAAATGCTTCTAGGTTCTCACTGACTTTATATAAAATAATGTAAAACGTAACTATAATGGAATCATGGTTGTAAAGAAAATGCCAAAAGCCGGATGCTGCCAGTTTCTGAAAGAAAAGTTAATTTCTAGGTGAGCGATATTCCAGACTTCATCATAGGGGCTTAAAAAAGTTGGTAGCTAAGCTTGATGTTTTGTGGGTTGACTGCCTTATCTTTCTAAGTGAACGAGAGAGACCAGAGAGTTACTGGAAAATGGCAGCATCTTGTTTCACACACCAAAGTGGTCCTGGGCTCATCTAGGAACATTGCATCAGCTGAAACTTCAGAACTGTGTCCCTGGGGCTGTAAAAGGCCGGGAGTGCAACACTAAAAAACCACCACCGGCGAGAAGGGGCTTGAACAGGAAGCTGGGTTTGCTCTGAGTCTCTTGGCTGACAGTGCCCGTACCTGCTGGGTGCTGAGGGAGGAGCACAGGGAGCAGATGGCCTCGGCGTCCTCGGGGCTTTTCTTCTTTAGCTGCAGGAGCTGAGCTGCTTGGATCAGAGGTTCCATGGTTTCAACAGCTCCGCTCTGGTGCAGGTTTCTTCCCCGAAGCCACTCCTCCAGCTGACTTATGTTGTACCTTAGGCAGAGTAAGAGCGAGCTGTGTTAACCTGGTCCCCTTACCTCGCTGGGATGAGCGCACCTCTTGGGTTTCTTCTGAAGTGTTACCATCCTCCTCATCTTAATTATCTCACCTGGGCAAAAGCGTGAAAAGTGCCTGGCACTCAGTAACTTTCCGTGGAATGAATGGGGGCTTCAAATCATACCAAGGTGAAGTACTTCAAAGGTCTATATTAACTACATTGAATTTAAAACAACTTACACTTAACATTCACAAACATATTTGTACTTTTATGTGAGCCTTCATGCCTCTTAACTCATTTGTCTTTCCAATCTTTATCTTAGGGCATGTAAATGTGTTTAAGCTTTGAATTAATTTGTTTACCACATCACCATCTCAGTGTGTGATAAATTTCACCAACAAAAAGGTGACGGGCTTGAGTCACACACTGGTGATGACAAGGACCATCAGCTGGATTTAGACTTTGTTTTCGGAGACAGGCAGCTCGTGCCGGCTGGAGCTGGTGTGTACGGCCCCTCCATCCTCGGGGCCAGGGCGAGGCGCCTCTCCTACCTGAGCTGCATGCCTGTGCTCCAAGAGCAGATGTCCTTCCGCAGGAGCAGGTTGTTGAGAGTCATCGCGTTGATCATGTAGAAGAGCTGCTTGAACACCTGCAGGATGATCTCGGGGTCCAGGCCCTGGTCGCACATGACTGTGTGAAAGGAATTCATCTGGCGTATGACGGCATCCAGGGAGTACGAGTTCTCTCCATCCACCATGCTGGAGGAGCGCTTCCGGTAGCCCGTCGGCTTCACACCAGACAGACCCTGAATGCTCTCATTCTCCAACATGGCAGAAACTACAAGAAAAGCATGATTAGAGAAGCTGCATGTTCCCAAAGAAGACGACTTTGGTCACTCAGGTCACATAGTACCTGGGGCTTTGCCTTTGATCCCCCATAGAATTGTACAATGTCAACATGTTTAGAAATTCTATGCCAAATTCCGTAAGTTCCTAATGTGTTGACCTCTACATGGAATAAGATTTCCATATAGAAGACTTGGACCAAATCTGTGAACCAAATTTTCACTTAAATTTATTGGTGATGGGCCATAGGGAAAGGCATGCAGCAATTCAAATCTGTATTGGCTTCAGTGCTGAGAGTCCAAAATCTGAGAATTGAGCAACTTGGGTGTGGTTTTGGCCCAGCCACTGACCTGGGCCTGGATCCTGAGATCATCCTACAGTTGTTCAAACAGCTCTTCTACGTGACCCCTGACCACGTAAATCTTAGGTTAGCTGGTCTGTCATACTTATTGCACAAAGTTCAACTGTATGCCAAGCACTTAATATTTCAATATTCCTTTTAATTGTCTAACAACCCATTTACTAATGAGGCAACTGAGGCATGCTAGGAACTGGCAGGGCCAAATTTAAACTCAGGTCTGTCTGATTCCAGAATTGATGCTGTTAACCATCACCTTATTCTGAGTCGAGGCTCAGCCAGGAAGGAGGATTCGGAATGAATCTTATCCCAAGGGATGTATTTCTGGATGGCACATAGGACTCTGTCCTACTTGGAATTCACTTACAACCTACTTGTGTTGCAAGAACCTGGGGAAGGCTTTACCCACAGGTCCAGGAGACCATTTCCTCCCTGCCTTTAAGGAGCACAGTGAGTGATGCATACACGTGTCATTTTTCTTTTAACTTAAAGAATAACTGCTCTTAATTTTTCAGTTCTGATTTCATGTCAGCTGCCCAAGTGTACTACTGCTTTGGATAGAATGTTCAATATTTATTGCATGAGTGCTTACTACTGTGTTCTTTTAGATGAACATACTTTATTCATGAAAAAAGGGAAAGCAGTATATATGGGCAAGAGGATTATATTTTTTCACTGTGTGTGCACTTATGCCTTTTAAATTTATATTTATTACCTATGGAAATTAGTTTTGGGGAAAAATACAATATATTACAAAAAGAGATAAGGGAAAAGTGATCTAGACTCTCACTACCTGAGCATCGCATACTTTGATGGGACGGTGTTGAAAATTTTGTAGCTCTTTCTGAGCAGATGGCACACGCCGCCTCAGCTGCCTTCACCAGGAAGGCACTGGCTTTCTGCTGGCCACACCTAAAATACCCATTCCCCCTCGAGCAGGCAGTGCTTACCTCCACTTCAGACCCCAGGACGAGAGCGGGCTATCTCCTGTGCAGCTTACCTATCATAGGCTGCAACAGGCCCTCGGCGATTTTAATGAGCTGCTGGTAGATCTGAATGGAAAGGTCGCTCAGCACCTGTCGGTACTCAGTGAGGTCAAAGTTCTTAAGACAGTGTTCATTCTGCTTTACGGTATTCTGAGTCATGAAGCCCTGCGGAGGGAGAGGCGTGCTTTACTGAGGTTCCGTGGTCTGCCGGGCCCAGCAGGACTTCTGGGCCTCCGGTCGCTTTGGCAATACCCTGTCTGTGGGGATTTGGGGGGCTCTATCAGGCTCTGTCTACTCATATGATGTTCTACAAGACCCTGTCAGGTTCTCTGAGGTCTCCATGATGGCTCTTCAATTTTAGACGGTGTAAAAACTCAGCATGATAGAAAAGTTGAAACTGCGTAATTAAAGAGGCCTAAACCATTTAGTCCAAATCTCTGAAGTTTTCCTAAGGCAGCAGGTCCCTGGAAAGAGGGATCTACCATGCTTTCTGAGCCTTTGCCCACTTCTCTTCCCAATATACTAGGTTCGCCTAAAATGTTACATTACACAATCCCTACAGGAGTACCACGGTCAGATTGTATGTTTTTAAAATGAGAAATTTTAGATGGATTTATCCCTTGGGTATCAGAATTAATGGATGAACGGAAACGACTCCACAGCTATAGCATTGTGTCTGCTTAGCTCTCAGGCCAAGGGGAACAAAGAGTAGCTGAAAGGCCAGTGTTTTCAAAAGGGTGCCTACCCCCAGCAGAGCCTCTCGTCCTAGGTCAAATCACAAAGCAAGTTTTAATGAAAACAAAAGCAGGCAGAAGAGGGGATTACTGAGATAAATGTTAGTCTACAAAGATCCGGTTACACCGTAGTTCAAGTCTTGTCCCAGGACTATAAGCACGTGGAACAACAGCCTAACGTAATGGAACTCTTGGTCCTCCCCAGCCCTATGTTGCGTTCTGTGTAGGATGCATACAGCATTGGGCCACGTGATGACCCTCCATGAGACAACCTTAAATGCAGCTCTGTGCATCGAAGTAAAAGCTTGTATGTGATACTGGGGTTACGTGATAGAGGATATCTGGTTCGAAAGGAAGGCCACGTCTCCCATTAATACAGTAAAAGCCCCTTCTTTAACTTTTAACCCATCCCCTTTCATAATAAAAGCGGGTGTCAAACGAAGTTCTGTTTCTAAGGGGAGACAGGGAGTCAAGGCCCACTCCCAGGGCGGCAAGACGACCGGCACGGTGTGTGCTTTTATCATCCCAGGGAGAAGAGTCTGTTAACAACTTGTTCTGGCACCGAAGATGGAATGAAGCTTTCAAAATCATTGCGCTATAGTGATTTACACCACGTGCTGGCCTTGGGAAGGGTGGAGAGTGAGAGAAGGGAAAGCCGAGGAGGCCTGCAGGGAACTGGGAGTGTGGGCAGTGTCTGGGCCGGGCTGGAATTTTCCCTGGAGAGACTAGGGTGGAAAGAGGCCATATGTTACTAGGTCATTGGGCTGAATGCAGAGCATGGGAAGAGCTCTTTCAAGAACCAACAGTGGGAACAGTGAGCTCTAGATAAAGCAGGACCCTAGAGGTCCACGGTGGAACATGGAGTGATGGGCCTCAGGCCAAGGAATCGAACTTAGTGGGAAGCATGAAGCTGGATGTCAGGGTCGGTTTGCACAGACATAGTTCGATCACCCTGTGCCTCTTTTCTTGGGCCACCTCCGTCTGCCTGAAAACGGACAAGCTAGCTGGCTGGCTTAGAAGACAATGGTGCGTCCTGTCAGCATTCGCAGAAATGGGGCTCTTCTAGAGCTGCTTCAGAAAATTAAGGTCACAGGGGCTCTCAGACAATGGATGGTTTTTGTAAACTCATTTACCCACAAATCTACTTACTTCATTTAGATGCTTTCCGGGGCCCGCCTTTCCCCTGCTTCTAGCTAGCAGGTGCCTGGAGCCTGAGGTCAGAGAGGGTGTTCCAAAGACCTCACACCCTCTCCTCGGGACGCATATCACCTCAGAATGATGTATGGACAAAACCGAGATGCCTTCCGTGACTGACACCTCTGCCCCCGTTCTAACCTGAGATCCTAGGTGCTCCGAGGTGGAACACGTGTTGCTGGGCACAAGGGAATGAGGACCTAAGCGCTGAGGACACGGGGCACTTCAGGGGCTCACCTCATCCCCACTGTACTGCTTCAGGCAATGCAGGAGGCGGCAGGTGTTGGATAACCAGAAGGACGTCATCTCAAAGTCATCATTATGCTTCTGTGCAAGAAAAGACATTCCTGGTTTTGAGTCAGCGGTTCCCATCTGGTTAAATGCTTACCTGTTACTTTCGTGTCCACATTTCCTCCTCTCACCCAGCAGTCCCCAAGCAGACCCAGTGACAGGCGGGCCCTCGCCAGTCACGAGCAGAGATGAGACTCACTGCTTCTCCACTGCTGGGGATGGTACACGACCTCGTCCCAGTCCCCTGATCAGAGGCATGCACACGGAGGACAAGTTCTTTATGGCTACAACAGCAAGTGACACAGAGCCCTGGGCTCTACTGTGACCTGGCTGGGCAGGTTCTCAGCTATCAGTGCTCAGACAGAAGGAGTGGCAGAGAGCATGCCAGTGAAATATTCTGGTATCCCATTTATCTATAGAGGCCAGGTGTGCAATGATTTGAACTCTGGAAAATGGCAACAAACTGTAACTAAATGAAAAAGGTTGATCAACAACCTTAATAGCAACACTGCAGCTCGTGAACCAGGACCATGGCTTTGTGGAGCACGTTCCGTCAGGTCAGTGTGGTCATGACGTAAATGTCAGGCAGAGGGGTGAGCTACGGTGACAATAAAACAAGGAAGCTGAACAGAAAGTGACCAGCGGGGGCTGAGTGTGCTAATTCAGCCTGGGGACCCCAGGAAGCGACACCACCTAGACTGGCATGAACCCCCCTGGAGCTCACAAAAGAGGTCAGGGCAGGAGACGCAGCCCTGAGGGTCGTGAGCAGGCGATGATGTACGTTTAGGGCCAGGAGTGGATAAAAGTGACCACGGAGCCCATGGCAGAGAAGGCCTGGCATGGAGCTGGGATGTGCGGGCTGGCGCAGGCCCTCACAGAAGGGGACGGGTCAGGCAGCGGGGCTCAGAGCTGGGCGGGACTCCATGCTTCTGAGGACGGCTTGCACCCTGAGTGGCAGCGTCTGAGAACTGGGGACAAAGGGCTCGGGCCTGCTGGGAGCTGTCAGTCTTTCTCTCACTGAGGACTAATGTCCCTTGGAAATCTTACTTCCCACCATGTGACCCCACCCTCTGTGCGGCTGGGCCTCAGCTCCCTGCAGGCAGCCTGTGACTGCAAGGGCTACCAGCACATCCGTGAAGAGCCTTGGGCCTTCAGGTGGTGCTCCTGAACCCCATCAGAGCCCCGCAAGCAGCCCTGGCCCAGCCTAGTGTCTCACGTCGGAAGCTGGTGACTGTCAGCACCCTCCCTGTGCCCCCACCCCGGGCAGCAGGCACCCAGCCCCTTGGAAAGGTCTGAAGAGAGCCTGTGTTCAAGCTGTATCCCTGAACCTCACTCCAGGATGGGGTCAACCTGCCCTCAGCTGAGGCAGGATGTCTTCCTAGCATCTCTGGTCAAGTCCTCTGAAAATGCCAGTGTTCCCTGGAGGTTTAGCAGGGAGCGGCTCGAGGGCTACACGGGATTTGTAGGCTTCCTGCTCTGAGCCCAAGCATCCTTCTTGAGAAAATGCCCAGGCACCCCTGTTACACAGGCGAGCTGCTTCTGCACTTGAATCATTTACCTTCAGAGCTGGAGATTTTGGAGAACTTGCTACTGCAAAACCCAGACAGAGAGAAGCAACGGTGGGCTGCTGGCTTCACTCAGTGCCCCCGCAAACCACCACCTTCAGCCTGGACACTGACCTTGAGGACTCTCTTAATGCCGTTGATGGTGGAGGTCAGCAGGGAGTGCACCTTGAGGTCGTCGTTCACGTAGTCCGCATACCTGATGCACATGTAGAGGATGTAGGCAGGGAGGCAGGGCACCGTGCCCGCCAGTGTCTGCGGCTTCAGGTCTAAGAGCAACAAACAGCAAGAGTTAGATTTGTAGCTGGGCACCTAAGCCATGCAGTGAAGTCCCAGCGTTCGTGCAGAGGGGCCGTGTGCAGGCAGCTTAGCAGGTGAGCTTGCCTGGGGCCGCCTGAGCGATGACCGTGGGAAAGAGCTGCCTGCCTGCTGGCGGGAGCAGTCTCCACTCCCTATTCTTCCCTTTCACTCTGATGCTGTGAACTTTGAGTTTCATTCATCAGAGATTAAAGCTTCATTCCTAGCAGCATTTGAATAAGATGCATCTTGTTTAAGGATATTTGAGATGAACTTACACTGCATTTCGTTGCCAGACAATTGTGGGGGAAATCTACTTTTACAAAAAGAGCAAAATACTCAACTACTGAAAATACCCGAAACAGAGAGCTGAAGCAAAACCTTTGTGAGGCTGAAGTCACACTCCATTCTTCCTGTGGCCCTCGGCACAAAACTCAGCAGAGTGGGACCTCAGCAAACTTAAATCTCTCTAACATAACATCTACCTCTTATTTGAGCTTTACCCTGCAAAAGCTACCACCTCTTCACATTCCTCACATTTGAGGAGGGTGGTGCGGCTTTAACACAGCACCGTTTCCTGTGTGGGGTGGGCGGGGCGGTATCCTCGTCCCATTTTACAGACAGGAGACCTGAGGCACAGGGAATGGAGCTAACGGCTCAGGGGCCAGAGGCCCAGACCACCAGGACTTTTCCTCCAGCTCTGCAGGTGGCTGCTGCACTGGGCTGCGCACAGAGCAAGAGGGTGGGCTTGCTAAAGCGAGATGGGGTGTGAGACCCGAGGGATCGAGGGGTTGGAGCTCGTACCATTGGCAAACCAGGCCCGGGGCTGAGAGGAAAGCAGCTCCCAAGAGCCCTGCATGCTGAACCCTGGGGGCAGCCCCCAAACTGACCACAGTGTCAGCACCCCCTGGGTGCCTGTCAGAACTGGGACGCAGCTCCAGGTGGTGGCTGAGAGGAGGCAGGGGCTGTATGGGGGGGAGGGAGGGATGGGGCTGTGCAGGAGGTGGGAGTGAGGTGCATGGGGGCCCCGACCTGTCACCAGATTCCGCACGAGCAGGGCCTCGTCCTCCTTGTGGTACTCCAGCATGCCCTGGAAGTCCTTCTCCTTCCGCTGCACGGTGACCTGCCTGTTGAGCTCGTGGCGCTTCTTCTCACTCTGGGCCAATGCCTGGGCAGCTGAGCAGGAATGACAGACGCAGCATGAACTGAAACCTGCAGGCTCAGGCCCTGGGGCCAGGTCATCTCAGGTGGGTGGGGTTTGCGCCTGGTCTGGGGACCCAGGGATCGGGGGTTCTCTGGGCTCCCACACTCTTTACACGGTCTGTCCCTGCAGCCTGGGCCATACTCCAAGTGTGACAAGAGGAGCTTAGCGGCAGGCACTAGGGTCCACTCCAGACTGGAGCTGGGGAAACACCCAAATGGTAACAGGCAAGTTTGGACCAGAGGAAACTCGGGAAGGATATGAGGTAAGGACAGATGGCTGTACAGCCATGCTCCTGGGCAGCTGCTTTTCCCCACCCAGCTGTAAGGAAGGGAAGGGGGGTGTGTGGGAAGAGGGAAGGGAGAAGAGGTTAGGAGAGAGGGAGGAAGGGGATGGGGTTGGGGGGGGAAGGAGGGAGGCAAGGGATAGGGAGAGGGGAGAAGAAAAAGCCTGAGTGACCAGGAGAATGAGAACTCTAGGAACAGAAAAGAGGATCCCAAAGAGGAGAGGGGCATGTGGGATATGGAGAGCATGGCCCAAGGCTGAACAGGACACAGCTCTGCCCTCCCAGAGCCTTGTCTAGAGCAGCAGGGGGACACAAGCAGGTGATTAAACAAATACACGATAACTGTGATGGGAACTGTGACTGGTAGGCGTGTGGTGTTAGGACAGTGAATGAAGGAACTTGAGCCCTGCGGACACAGCTTCTGAGCTGAGGTGGAAGGGTTGGGGGCATCACGGTCGTGAGGGGACCAAGAGAGGGTTCCCGGCGATGTGCAAAGAGGGGTGGGGAGTGACATGATCAGCTCTGCAGCAGGGAGTCGGAGGAAGAGATCATTCTAGCTGTTCCTGGGAGAGTGATTTAAATCTCTGCCTGACTTCTCTGGGCCAGATTCCAATTGGGAAGTTTAATCCCAGAACTGACCTCTCTCCTTCCTGACTCCCACAGGATGGAGCGAGGCCCTGTGGTTTGGGGCTTTGTGTTACAGAGCATCCTCTCATTCAGGAAAGTTTTGTCTTCTAGTTTTAAGCCCTTTGAGGGCAAGACCACAGGGCCACCGTCTTGGCTGCCCCTGCAGAGCTCAGTCAGCACCCAGACACCCACTGAGTTCAGGTGACCGTAGTCCAGATTCCAGCAGACGGAGACTGTTCGGGCTCCTGGGGTCTGTGTGACTCTGTCACGTGACTGCACTGGGCAGGGGCGGCAGGAGGTCGGGGAAGGGTCGGGGGTGGGGGGCAGGGGGTCCCCTCCCAGGGGCGAGGCTGAGCACACCTGGGCCTCACACACACCAACTCACCACCTACCTTCTAGGTCCTGGACTTTCTTCATGTAAATCTTCAGTTGTTTTTTCAGCTTCCTCTCATTCTTTTCCAGCTTTTCAACTAGTTCTTTAAGGTCCTAAAAGCACAAGGAAGCAGTGTGAGAACAGATCTAATCCTGTCCTGGAGGGCAGGAGCTAGAATCCGGGCAGCCATCGAGGCGGCCGGCCCCCCACAGCTCGCTGCTCCCCAGTCTGGACCCACAAAGCAGGAGATGGGTCAGAGCCCTCTCCCGGTCAGGACGGCAGACTTCTCCCGGCTCGGGCTGCCTGGTGCTCTGCCAAACACACAGCTCTCAAGGCCAAGGCTCCTCGGTTGCCATGACAACCCCCAGGAGACTCAGCCTGGGCATCCCCAGGTGGGTGGGCGGTGCCCTGGGAAGGAAGGGCAGGTGAAGGCACGAGAGTGCAGCGGGGAGGTGTCAGCTGGAAGAGCCCGCAGGCCAGGGAGGCTCCCCGAGGCCCAGAAGTAAAACCGGCCCTGGCTGGGGCCCCTAGTGGCTACCTGATCCCTAGCAACCATCGCCACTGGGACCTGGAACAGTACTAATGTCATGCTGTTCCAGCTGGGCAGTGGGCCTCTGTGGCTGGGGAAGCAGGGCGCTCCATCACCGTTACAGACTCTGTGACCAGGAGTGATACAGAAGACAGAAGCAACATGCCACTGTGGGACCTCAGAAGACATCTGGGTGGCAATTTTTAAGCTTGGCCTACGGATGAAAGTTTGTTCCCACTGCAAACTGCAAACCTAGTTATTAACATCATCAAGGACTTCATTTATCTTAATAAAAAAAGAAAAGAAATTTAAGTTCTCAAATTGAGAGGTATCTAAAAATTCAGCTCAAATGACAGGAGGTGCAGCAGAGTCAAACCCAGACCAGAGACCGACCGTCATACCTGCAGCTGGAGTCAGTGAGTGGAAAAGACCCAGGCACCTCGAGAAACCTTAGCCGGGATTCTTCTGGGTTCATCAGGTCTCCTGTGAAGCCTCAGCTCTACCCACCCTCAGCTCATCCTCAGGCATCTTTCCCGAGCTGTGCCACAGTGTGTGGATGTCCCTGTGGCTCCCTGAGCCGCCTCCCGGCCCCAGCGGCTTCACTGCATGCCACCCACCTCTACCTGTGCTCACGTGGCCCTCTCCACATCCAACTGCACGGAATCCTCAACTGGGGTTCTTACTCTTGCAAGTGAAGAAATGATGCTCAGAGGCGACTGATTTGGACAACCCAGTGAACACAGAACCTGGTGCTGCTCCAGACCAGAGTCAGGACCGCACTGCTGCAACAGCCATCCGGGCGCCACACTCCTCTGTGCGACGGCTGTGCAGGAACCTTCTGGACAGG
This sequence comes from Camelus ferus, assembly GCF_009834535.1. NCBI lineage: Eukaryota > Metazoa > Chordata > Mammalia > Artiodactyla > Camelidae > Camelus > Camelus ferus. Next base: position 15,937,398 of record NC_045725.1, read on the forward strand.
CTTGGGGTACTTTCTTCTGCTCCCCACGGGGACACTCAGCTCCAGGAGGCCACCAGCCCCCTGTGTCATCTCATCCTCCACGGTCACTCCTGTCCTCGCTCCCTTTTTCCATCCTCCTCTCTGCCCATCTGCATGGCTGACCTCCCTTTCATGCCTCCTGCCTCAGCTCAAGCCTCCCCTGCAATTCTTTTCTGTAACACTTGTTCATCCCATGTAGAAGTGTGGTTTTAGAAACACCGTCTTTTTTTTTTTTTACATGTCTTGTTTCTCCTGTTAACTCTCTGAGGACAGAGACTGTCTTCCATTTCTCTGGCATCTGCCAGGGCTTCTTTGGTGACTGTCCGCAAGAACAGGTCACCAACAGTTCCTCCCACTACCCTTCCCAACAAGAGGAAGAGCCTGGCCAGCCACATCTGTCTTGATCAGCAGAGTGTGGCAGAGGCGACGCTGGGCCAGTTCCAGGACTACATCTTGGAGGTCAGCTGCCACGTAAAGCAGCTCAGGGTGATCCAATTAAAGGTGAGCACACGTGTGCAGAGAGAGGACCACACAGAGGGGAGCCAAGGCCGCAGCCACAGGACTGGGCGGGCGTGCATCCTGTAGCCTCAGCCAATACCAGCGGAGCAGAGAGAAGCCGCCCCTGCTGAGCGCTGCCAGGAGGCCTGACCGGCATGACGGGGTGGTTCTTCTAAGCTGCTGAGTTTGGGGGAGGTTGGCTGTACATTGACAGACAAATGAAATAGCTCCACAAACCTTTGCTGACAGAGGTTTCTGGGTTCTCTGTTCCTGCCACAGGGCCAAAGACATGAACCTTGTCCAGCTGGCGGAAGACCATACCTGGTCCCCTTCTCTTCCAGAAAGTGACCTCCCAGAGCTGGGCTCCGCAGGGCACACCACTCACCAGGTTCTCATTGGTCAGCCGGGAGATCTCCTGCTGGACGCCGAACTCCACCTGGGCCTCCGGGGAGAGCAGGAGCGTCTGGCAGAAGGTCTGCTGCTGCCTGTCCATCTCCTCCCTCAGGGCCTCCACCTGGGCCTTGAGCCCCTCCACCTCCTCCTCATGCTCCCGGCTCTGCGCCTGCAGCTGGGCCTCCAGCAACCTGCACCGGGGGAGGGGGCGGGTGACCGTGGGGCTCGAGTCAGTGTCCCCAAGTAGGGGCCACAGACAGACACACGACAGGGGAGCAGCCGAGCAAGGACACAGCAGCAGCAGCAGCAGCAGCAACTGCACGAAGCCACCGGGACGGACATGGAGGGGAGCAGATCTACAGGGCTGGGTGGATGAGAGGGCTAGCCTGTCCATTCTGAGGACAGGAAATCAAGGCCAAAGCCGGCACCCCCAGCCTCGGGCCTTTCCTGACCACCTTCCCTCCCTGGCTCTTTGTTCTTAAGCGCTGCCTGTTCATTTGGGATTGAGAGATGATCTCCAAAATATACCAGCAGAAAGAAATTTCTTACAGCATCTTTTCAATAAAAGCAGCCATATCTGGCCCAAAGCTCACAAGAATCTGCTAAGACAAAGCTCTGCAGACTGAACCCACTGTGTCATTTGCATATTTTCCCTACAGTAGATTCCCTGCAAGTGTCAGAGAGGCAAAATATTAACCCCTTTCTTTTTATCTTACCACTGTTACCCCCACTTCCTCTCTGGCCTTCTGTATACAATTTCCCCATTCAGAACAGAAACTAAGACCAATTACAAATTACCTGGGGGGAGGTTTAAGATCAACTGGTGGCATGACAAGAAGCGGAGAAGGCTGGGGAGGAGTTTTGGAAGCCCCTCTGGGAGACACGGAGGCAAGGAATTAAGGAAGGTTTGTAAGCAGCCTCTGCTGCAGGAAGTTAACTAGTGATATAACCATGGTGCTGTCTTCTTGGACTCAACTACTTGGGCAAACTTTCATCTGATGTCCCCTCACTTGGTCACCCCAGCCTCTGCCTGGGGCGCAGGTAAAGACTGGGACCAGAGCTCAGCAAAGGTAGGAACCCGGAGGCGCCCAGGAGCCAGCTGTTCCGGCCTTTGGAGGGGGAGGCGCGGTGGCGCCATGTCTTGGCAGGTCTGCTAGTTCTGCTGTCCCTGTGGGAGGTGACATCACCCCAAGAGAGGAGGGAGAAAGAGAGAGGGGACTGTCTACACTGTCAAGTCCCAGATGGAAGTGACCCATAGCAGTTCTGGGTGCAGCGCTTGGCTCCCGGGGGCTTCCCAGCCAAGTTACACAAGAGAGTGAAGAAATGAAGGAGGCCTCACTGCTGCACCCACAAACCACAGGCAGCGTTACCAAAGCAAAGCAATAATGCGAGGATTGTGGGAGACGATTTGGTAATCAGATCATCATTTTTAGAAGACACAGGATATTAGATAACACCCAGTCTTGGCTGCAACGCACTAAAAGTAATCACGAGTAAGTCATAAATGGAGAGAGAGACTAGGAGCCTGTGGAACTCTGCCCGAAGGATTAGTTCCTGGTTTGTGCTATTTACTGCTCACATCTTGTCCTCCGTGTAGACTGGAGGTGGGTGACAGCCCAGGGTTCTGGGCAAGGTCCGAGAATCCCTGCCCAAGCTCAGACTAGCCACCTCACTCTGCAGGGAGAAAACTCAAACAGGGAGAGGTGTGAGGCCACCGCCAGTGGCAGAGATGGTTCTGGAAGCCAAGTCTCCTGATGTACAGGGCTATGCCTTCTTTGTTTTATTAATGCACTCATTTGCTTATGTATTAAGCCACATCCAATCCCTCCCTCCCCACCTCCCCCAAAAAACTTCTAGATGGTACCGGAGTCTGATCTTACTGAAAAACAGCCACTAAAACACAAGCAGCAGCTAATGTATACTCCGCGCCTACTACACGGCAGGCGTGTGCCAAGTGGCCCGCGTGTGTTAATCTCCTTCACAGTGACCCGAGGAGGCAGGTCCGACCCTGATTCACATTCTACCAGTGACAGAATGGAGCCAAGGTCACGCTGTTCACAGGCTGTGGGGCACATCTGAACCCAGAGCCAAAAGACACGCTGCCCTGAGAACCAGTGGACCTAAACTTTCTTTGGCCAAGAGAGGCTTGTCCTGCTGTAATGAGACCTCTGCTCTGTCATCAGCGGGCAGCACTCAGGAGAGGGTGCGTGAGGCGCTGGGCTCCCGGGCAGCTGGCACTGTACTCACGCCGCCTCGCCGAGCCTGTTTCCTCTTCTGGGAAACAAGCCTGAAGACCGCCGCCCCATCTGTGGTTGGGGCTTTCTAAAGCTCAAAGCTATGCCACAGCTCTGAGAAGCCACACGCTGCCAATAAACACGCAACGTGACCATCAGGTTGTGTTAATTCTCTGCACGTCTAATCTCTCTGCTAAACTGCTCACCCGGGGCTGAAGGCCAAAGGGCTATGGATTCAGGCTCTGGTATCAAATGGAACTAGGTTCACATTCTGGACCTTCCTCTCAAGCTCCAGGGTCTTCGCCCCTTGAGCGTGTGGGGAGGGTCACATGTGACAATGCTGCAGCCCACTCGGCACCGGGCTGGGCAGCTGCTGTGCGCTCCAGGCTGTCACTGGGACAAGGGTGCAGCACACGTGCTGGAGGCAGGCAGCGAGGAGGCCTGTGCTTGGACCGTGGCCAGCAGCACAAATGCAGCCGGTGCTCTTGGCTGGTCCTGCAGTTAGGACGGAGTGAGTACGTAGCATGGGAGCAGCACAGACACAGCAACCCCCAGAATTATGTTCGCCTTGTTCCAGAGAGCTGTATGCCTGCTGCTGTATTAACCCCCCGGTCTGCTCCTTCCCTGCAGAGCCGGTGAGCCGACCAGGTGGCTTCTAAGGTTCCACTGAGCCATCAAGTGCTATCACCTGGCCCCCAACAAGCAGCCTCCGCCGACCTGACCCAGACAGCCTGGACAGAGAGTGACAGACGGCGATGCAAGGGACTACCCACAGCACCCCCGAGACTGTGCCCCTGCACCCACTCTGGCCGGAAAACAATTACGGACAGACACGAGCAGGCAGGACGAAGCAGACACAGGAAGAAAGGCACGCGTTTGACCTGGCAACTTGCTTTAGGCCTTGGTAGGCCAGGCCGAGCTCTCCATCTTCATTCAAGTATCCCCAATCCTCAGTCTTGCTAGAAATAAAGGACAGAAAAACAGGGCATCCAGTGTGGAGGGGAGAGACAGGGCAGCAGAGAGGTGGGAAAGTAAGGTGATTGCAGCCGAGGTTTAGAAAGGCAGAAGGGAAGGCTCCAGAACACCCAGCTCCCCTCTGTCCCCTCCCGTCACCAGCATCTGGGCACCAACAAACATCACCTCCCCCAGGTCTCCCAGCATCCAGTCACTGTCCTGTGAGGCTCTGTGCTCTCCCGTGGGGCTCACTGACCCCTACCAGGCCAGAAAGAAGCATTAACACGCGCTCAGTCTCCATCCTTCCCTCAACTAGGGCAATCCAGAAAAGAAAGGGAGAATCAGAGAGATGCAGACAGGGCAGGGAGGGGAGGTACCAGCTGTACAGAGCAGGCAGGGTGCAGGCGCGGGATCTCTGGGGACATCTGGCTCAGCGAGGACGAAAGCAGGAGACTATGCATTTTGCCCGCTTTTTAATGCATGTCTCCTTCCTGTCACTTCCTTAGGGTGTTAAAGTATTAACTCATCTCAACTGCAGAGTCTTGCACAAAGAAACAGCTAATAACTTTGGCCAGCAGGACAAGAACTGAACTTTCTCCCCTCGACCTTGGGACTTGGGTGCATTACTCCTATTTACTCAGCCGGGAAAGCAGGAGGCCAGAGGCCCTCCACTGGTGAGCTCTGTGTCCTCTCCATTGGCCCCATGTGTGCCTGATGCCAGCCACGTGGCTCCTGGAGATGAGGTGCACGTCACATGCTCCCCAGCCATGTACCAGCCCTGGGCACACACTCGAGGCCCTTGAAGACCAGCAGGATTGGGTGGTGGGTGGCAGGCAGAGCCCTGCTGTCCCCGCCAGGATTCGGCCCCTCCGTCCCTGCTCCCAGGGGGCCTCTGCTCTTGCTGGTTGGGTCCCAGCTTTCCTGGCAGGAATCACGAAGCAGGAGCTGCATCCACCCTGCTTGCTCTCAGGACCAGCAACCCTCTCCTTTCCAGGGGGGAAACACTCCTCCCCAGGAGCATTTTTAGTGACAGTCAGCCAGTGGGTGCCCCTGTGAGGTTGTGTGTGAGGCTGGGCTGTAGCTACCCATTGCAGCCCCCAAGCTCGGCCTCATGGAGAAGGGCCCCAGCCCTTGTGGGGCTCACATGGGCTGCTTCTTGGGCACAGCCGGTTGCACCCACAGCATGCCTGACCATCAAGTGTCGGGTCTGAAGAGGGTACAAGGGCAAGACAGCAGTGAGGACGCTTATGGGGCTACTTCACGGCCTCTGCTCCCTGGTAGCTCTCTACTGTCACGCTGCTGTCCCTCCAGTCGGGTTGAGGGGGGATACCTCCAACCAGTTTATCCTGGGACCTCTCCTAGTCAGGGCGCCAGCCCCTCTAACGTCCGTAGCCCTCACCCAGGCCTGGCCTCCCCAGGTACGGCCTTTGCTTGTAGACTTTGCCGCCCCCTCCCCTGCCCCTGCCATGCTTAGCACTCGGCTGGCCCATGTGTTCTATGCATCCTTAAAACTCCAACAGGCCTGGCTGTGTTGAGGGGGAGCTGATAGCTTAGCGCTTTCCCCTTCTCAAGTATTAATGAGGTGGGCAGCCCCATAAAAAGACTGGCAGGACCCCCAGGCAGGGCCACTATTTCTGCCAGCACCATCTGGTTCCCTGGCCCAGAGGCTCTATCTCATTTTTTGCCTCTGAAACAGCTTACTTACCTGTAAAGTTCTATTGGGTCCCTGAGCTCACTCCTGATTGGTTATTTCCTTCACTCCTGATTGGTCCATTTGTAGTACTTCATTTGCATGGAGCTCACTCCTGATTGGTTCTCTCCCTCCTGATTGGTCCACTTCTACAAAGCTTGTTCCTAATTAGTCAACTTTTGTTATACCTTATTTGCGTATGATGTTGCAAACTGTAAACTGGCAGCCTATAAAAGCCTGTGTAAACCTACAGACGGGGTCTAGAGCTTGGAGTGTTAACTCCTCTGGGCCCGCTGGTGTAATAAATCTGAGTTCTCCAACTCTCTGAGTGCTGCTTGGTCTCTCGCCTGGATCCAGGTTGCTGTCACAACTGAGCTGTTAACACCCAGCTGTAACACGTTTTTCTGCAACATTAACACGTACATGTAACTCATGCTTTTTAGCGGCTACTGAGCTAGCTAGCAACACTGACCCAGACGGCGGTTCACTGGGACCAAATCCAGGCACGGCTGTGGTCATTTGTGGGTGGGGCCCAGAGGTGGGCGCATCCTTGCTGAAGGGGCTTGGGGGATCCTTTCCTCCAGCTAGCTCGCTTTCACCCATGGAGAGACACCGAGGTGATTTCCCACCTGACACTGACACCCGGGCTAGACCCCAGGTGGTCTCCTGGCCTTCGTCTCAAGCCGGTTCCTGACTCACATTGGCTGGCCCCACAGACCCTGAGGACGGGCTGCTGGGCCTCTGAGGGTCCCTGTGTTCCCACAGCTCCCATGAAGGCAGATCCCCTCTCCAGGAGGTCGCATGTGTGTTGCTGAGCTATACAGGAAGGACATTAGCATTAATCCCAGCTCAGAGGGAGATACTCACAGAATCCTTAATCCTGTAACATGCCAGGCATTATGCACAAAGATAAAAGTAGAGAACTGTGTAGCCCAGTCGCCACACAGTACTCACAAAATCAGGCACATGAGTAAATTAAAAACCAGCCATCCAGCTCCAGACCCATCTTTTGTTCCAGATGAATGAGTCCCTCCCTCTCCTCTGACACCACTGAGGGCAGAGGCTGGGGAGGGAGTGCCACCTGGTGGTCTGAGAAGGAAAATCCCAAACAAGCTCACAGGAATTTACTTTTTAAAATATAAGACCTTGATGTCACTTAGTATCAACACATATGTGTTGACATATGTCCTGTGTATGTCCCACTGTGCTGAACCTTGTTTCCAAAGAGACCACAGGCACACACATGAATAAGCAGCGAGTAGAGCCTCCGACTGCAGGAGGCAGCAAGACAGAGCCCTGTGGGAACCGGCTGGGGAGCCAGGCCGCCCTGAAGGCAGCTCCCCTCTGCTAACAAGCTCCCGGCCAGGGCCTGTCCTACACACCCCAGGCCTGTTTCTTACATGTAAAGTGAAAGTGTACCCTGAATTATCTGAGGTTCCCTCCAGGTCTATAGTTACATAGCCCAAACTGTGAAAGTCACGCCCCAGGAAAGGCCTGGGATAATATTACTCTCCCTCTGCAGACACTGTGAAAACTAGGACCCAGCCACCGTCCCTCCACCCAGCGTAAGGACCTGCCGCCCTGTGGACAGAAGCAGGCAAGGTTCCTGCCGGCTCGGAGGTGGTCCGCTTCCCACTTCTACAAAGACCACTTTGTGCTCCGAGGATGTTCTCATTTCTGTGCTTCACACTCAGACTTCCTACCCAACTGCCCAGGAGATTCTGGGATCTCAGAGAAATGGGAGGCGGAAACCCCAACACCATGAATGAGAGGGGAATGTTGAAACCACAGACCTGGCCACTTGGGGGGAACTCTCCATGGATAAATGTGGTTGTGCCACGGAATCCAGCAGACAGAAATTGTGCTGATGGCTCAGGACCAAGAGATTTGGGGAAACATAAGGGAATGATCACCCCCGAGGAGAAAGCTGAGAGCTGCGAGCCAGGGGCAGCTCAGGCGCACTTGTGAGCGGAGCTGAGCAGCGGAATCAGCGCCTCCCCTCCTCCGGCAGGCCCAGCAGGACACCCTGCAGCAGCCGGGGTTCAAGGCCAAATGAAGCATCAACTCCAAGCCCACCCTAAGGCGGCTGCACATACCCCTTCCTGGTTAGACAAGGTCTCCACTCTCCCGCGCAGGCCTTTTAGGGGATGAGTGCTAACCCCAGGTCCACCTGCCCAAGCCCAGGTGGCAACAGCAAAGCTGCTCTCTGTGCCGAGGACCTCTTGTTGTTGCCCAGCACCTGCTGGGCGGTCAGGGCCTGCAAGGTTTCCGAGGACCCAAGGAAAGGTCCAAGAATGCACCCTACTCCTTGCTTTGGAGTTCCACAGGCTTGGCAAGGCCTGGGTAGAAGCGGCCAGTGGCCAAAGGAACTTGTTTCTGGAGCCAGACCTGAGCCTTGGTCACTCCCGCCCACCTCACTATGTGACCTGAGTGCAAGCCAGAGGCGAGGCCAGCCCCAGGGCAGCAGGAACTGCTGTCTCCCTGCCCACTTGCCCGTCTCTCCCGGGAAGACCCTGATGGACAGCTCTGAGAAGAAGGCCTCTCTGAACACCCAGCCTGTCTGCGGCCGCTTGTTTCTGGGGCACAGACCAGCCCTCTCTTTACTTTAGTTCTGCCATTTATAAGATGGTAATAATGATGCTGGTTTCTCTTGCTTCCCAGGGTGTGAAATGAAGGAGCTTTCGGAAGCCAAGTGCCGTACACATCCCTGTGGCTATTCTCAGAGCAGGCCCTCCACACCGGCTTCTCTCCAGATTCGAAAACAAAGGGAGACAGAGTTGCAAAGATCAAAAAAGAACTATAAACTATGAAAGTTAGCAACTGAAAAAGTTCTAACCTTGGGGACCAGTAGAGGGACGGGCTGTGATCGGGTGGGAGTGGGTGGATCTGCTGGGATTCATGGAATTGGAAGAGAGACAAACCCACCAATGTCATTGCCAGGTGCGGCAGGCGCTGGGGAACCAACCAGGTCCTCCCTCTTGCCCTCCCCGAGGCAGCGGCTCCTTTCTGTGCTTAACTCGGTTTCTCAGCCTATTAGTTCCCTATTATACCCTGGACTTGCAGGGAACCGAATTATTTTAAGATATAAGAAAAGCTATTTTTATTTTATCATTGTCATCATTGCTGCAAAGGAAGGCAAACCCAGGGCATTAAGCATCCCCTGGGAAAAACCTATACTTGAGACTGGATCCCTGACAACCATTTGGATGAATAAAAAGGGAGCTGATAACAGTGACGGCTCATGAAGATCAGAAAGATATGCACACTCGCTTGTCAGGACCAAGCTGGCCTGATTCCTTCTTTCTTTTTTTTAAAAAAATTTTAAATATCACCTGTGCTCTTTTCCCTTATTCATCTCATTTCTTATCTTCACCCAAGATAATTTAAAATGACTAAGTCTTGACTTTAGTTTTGTCATTCAGAGATTCAGCTTCATTTCCTTTTCTCTCAGAAATAAATTGAGTTTCCTCTTGGGGGCCTGTTAAAATACCTTCACCTTCTGATCTACGCGGTGCGCTGGAGGCAGCCCCACCTGGGAGTCTGGCCTTTCGGATTCTATCGTGACTCAGACTCAGGCCAGTTGTGAGCCTGAGAACTCAGTTTCCTCACCTCCAGAAAGGGAGGCTAGATTAGGAGACCTGGGGATCAAAGCCTCAGGAAGTGCTCACATCACTGTGATACGCCTGCAGACAGGCGCATGCTGCCCTGTCAGTAGCGCCACCTACTGACAACTTCTGGATGCACATACTGTTATCAGCAGTTTTGAACAAATGCTTAATGACTGATCAGTGTTCAATTAGCTGAGGTAAGAGAGAAACGGGGCCAGAGAAAAGGCCACATTGCCCACGGGGCATAAGGAGGTAAAGGTAGTGACAGTGGCTATAACAGCACTGATGCTTACTGCTCTGAGGGCTTTGCACAGACTAACCTCATCTTGGTCACCACCTGCGGCACACTGCTCTGACTGTCCCCAGTTCACAGATGAGGAAACTGAGACACTGAGTGGCTGTGAAGCAGTGACACACTCAAGGCTCTGCTGCACTACCCCAGGTCCCTATTCCATCCTGCATCCCAGGGGCCCTGCTGCCCACATCAGTCACTCTCTTTTGCCTTAAACCTGGGCAGCTCATCCTGGAGGGGGAACCAGAGGTGGTCTGTTCACTGAAATCCAGGGAAGTCTCATTTCAGCCAAGAAGAGATGGAATTCTCCCATCCAGCCTCTGCAGTGCCTAACTCTTAAGTGATCACGCGTGGGGCCACCCCGGTGTACGCCCACTGGCCGAGCTGGGCGAAGATGGCAGTGAGGTGACAGCTAGAGTAGGCCCTGCCTATGACTCAGTGGGCTCGCCGTGCGCCTCCTTCTGTTCCACTGAGAAGTCACTCCCAGCCAGTCTTTCCCTTTCCTCCTGTCCAACCTCCCAGAGCACCTTCCCCAGTGCTTTTCAGAGGACCTGGGTTCTGGACGCTCCAGCTGTGTTATGGAGTCCTGCTGAAGCTAACAGTAGCTTCCAAGCGCGTGAGACTCACTGAGGCTGCTCCTCATTTATCTCTAGACCAAGTTTCACCCTGACGCTGAGTGCAGGTCTGGGCCTGAGGAGCAGCCTCGTGTACCAGGCTGGGCAGGGCCCCTCCCCGTCGCCTCCTCCAGGCTCAGTTACTGGGGGGTGGGACTTACCGGTTCGTCTGGCAGACCCCATGGTAGGCCTCGATAGCGTCTTCCTGATCCACGTGCTTTTCACTGTTAGGCCAACTGGTTCTGGCATTGATGTTTGGTTCCTAGAAGGTCCCAGAATGAAAACTAAATATCTCTGGTTAATACAAACAATTGCCATAAAGTGACTATACAAAGAGGTATTAAAACAAGCCTCTGGGAAAAGATGAAGGCCCAGGAAGACCTCAGGGAACAGCAGTTTGACCCAGGCAGAAATGTGATTTTAAAGATCCCAGTGCAAGAGTCAATACACAAAAGGTCTGGTTGTGGAGGCACGGAGTGCGGAGTGGTGGGGGAAGGAGGCGAGGACAGTGTCCCTGAAGGAGAAAGCACCCAAATCCAGAAGATGTGCTAAAGTCTGTCTCAGTTTTGACTCCACACTCAGTGCTGCTGACCTGCCCCAGCCCCGTCACACCCCAGGGCCCATGCCCAGCGTGGCCCAGGTGGCCTCCGGCCCCTGCCTCGCGCTCCACAGTCTGTGCAGGAGGTGGAAACACCGGAACAAAGGCCTAGCTGGACCTGCTGCCCTGGGAGGGCCACAAGGGAGGAGAGACTTTCTCTACTTTGGAAACAAAGGAAGTAGCAAGGGGCAGGGTGTGAGCTGGAAAACCAGGCCAAGGGGGCTGCTCAGGCCGTGGCCCTGGCTTCCTCTAACTCTGTGCCTTGTTCTTTTCAAACACATTCTTACTGAGTAACTTCACAAGATTCTAGAAACTTCCAGCAAAGTCTCCCATGAAAAGTCACGCTGAGAGGACAGTGAGTCGCTTGCTCTGCTGTTAGAACAGACTCCAGAGCAGAAGACTTCGCCCTTTTAGGTTTAACACCCCCTCCAGTAAAGGCATGAGAGAAAACACCTCCCCCGCCAGGGCCGCCCCCAATAGGCCCGTCTGGTTACCGGGCTCCTGCCGGCCAGGCGGCGCTGGTCGGCGCTCACGATCTGGGTCCGCAGGATGAGCACCTCCTCCTTGCGCACCTCCAGCTCCTCGTGGGCCAGCCTGAGCTGGTTCAGCAGGAGGCTGTAGCCGTCGGGGGCGCCATGGGCGGCGGTGTGCTCGGAGGCTTGGTCAGCCACGGCTTTCCTCAGCTCGTTCAGCTCGTTCTTCAGCTTCTTGTTCTCCGACTCCAGCTCCTGCCTCTGGAAGGCAGCCCGGAGACACCCTCCATCACCGCCTGGATCCCCCAGGTGGCCTCCTCCTCCCCCTTCCTTAACCTCCTGCTGACCTCCTGGGAAGCTAAGAGCAACCTTCCCGCTTTAACGAAGGGACCCACAGCAGAGCTTCTGATGATGTCAGCAAGCAGCCAAAGTTGGGGTCTGGATTTGAATCCACAACCCCAAGCTAACGGGGTCAAGGATCTGACACAATGCCTCTAAGGTCTCATTCCCCTAAGTGATTCAATGGTGTTTGTATTTCTAAGCGTGATTTGGCTATAAAACCCTTCCTTGTGGAAGCACCGGGTTAATAATGTTAAACATGTTAACACAGGACTTCCTAGAACTCCAATATGTTAGTGTACTTTTTGACTTTCCAAGAGAGACTAAGGAATGCTGGATATCCTAAACTCATCTGTCTAGAGAGACCCCTCTTTCTTCTAAGGAGCATCACACGGCCTAATGTTTTGGAGAATGTACCAAGACCATCATTTTGGTCATGCAGAAAGTCACCAGCTGGCAATGCTACCAGAGAAAAAAAATTGCCTGTATACAGAGTCAAAAATACCCGTGAAACTCAATTTGAAATGTATTTAAAATTCTCTAGGTAAAATGTTCCGCTCTGTGTTTGAGATGAAGTCAGATAATTTACAGTCTGATAATTATACATAAACTGCTGATAGAACTCTGGAATATACAGGATTCAAAATTTCCCACAGAAAAGCAAGAACATGGATAAGTGGGCACTGGCTGCACTTTCTTTACAGAGCCAGTGCTTCGCTGATGGACTGGGACGCGGGTGCCGAGCTGAGGGGGCAGCGGGATCCCGGGAGGGCAGGTTAAAGCAGATTGCTGGACGCCCCTGCCCTGAGCTTCTGATTCAGCTGGAGCCCAAGAATCCATATTTCAAGCACGTTCCCAGTGACGCTGCTGGTCCCAGGACCACTCCTGGAGAACCACTGGGGCTGGGCCATTTTACCAGCTTTAAAATGATGGGTGGGATTGATGATGCCCCAACAGCTTAATGAGGTCACATGTTGCTTTCCTACCTCTGGGGCTAAGCCTCCCTCAGGAAGGCAGCTGAAGAATGGCACACAGAGGGCCCTGTAACAGGCATTTATCACAGCAAGAGACTCCCCCTGCCCCGTGGAAGGGGTTAAATCTTTTAAATATCATATGAGGAAAATAAGTCTAATCAATATTTCAAAAAGGAAAACCCTACAAAGCACCGTCTTCTTATACCACAAGTGTGGCCCTAGTTGTTCAAAAAGCTACAGGAATGGTTTAGGGCTGTTTTCCTGAGCAGTATGACTGTTACCGGAGTTGTTTGTGGTCCTGTAAGTGGGACCAGACTGACCGACCCTGGCAGACTGGATACACGCCCAATTCCCAAGTCTCCAGGAAAGAGGATGGGGGAGTGGAGATGCTCTATCTAATGCCGCCTTTCTGTACACGGTGCACTGGGAGAGCCCTCTCCGTGCATCTCTCCATGCTAGTCTGGGTTGTCCTCAAAGTGAATTCACTCCACTGGCCACATTTTATTTTAACTGAAACTGTATCAGGTAGTAAGACACATATGACATAACAAATATTTGGCCACTCGCCCTGGTTCCTGGCAGAGCTTTTAAAACTCTTGAAACTTCCCAGCATCAGGGGTGAAAGGAACGTCTTTTGTTATATTTGGTGTTAGTCCCTGGTTCCTGGCACAGAGCTCCAAAGGGTGACAGGGGTTAGAGATGTCTTGTGTTATTCATAATAAGCCCCTTTCAACCCCAGCAGAGCTGATGCCAAGATGACTCTAGGAGGTTGGGGGCCGGCTGCCAGAGGAACCAAGCTATGGAGCCTTCAGCCCCAACCATCGACCTCAGAAAGGGAGGAGGAGGGCTGGAGGCTGAATTAAATGCCAAAGGCCAAGGATTTAATCAACCATTCCTGTACTGGGGCAGTTTTGGGTGGGTGAAGGTAGAGGTGTGGGGAGAGGGCTGGAAGCTCCAAGGCTGCTCCCACACACCTTGTCCCTCTTCCATTTGGCCTTTCCTGGGCTGTATCCTTCAGAGTAAAGCAGTAACCGTAAGTCAAATGCTTTCCTGAGTTCTGTGAGCCGGTCTAACAAATGGTCAAACATGATGGGAACCCATAATTGTAGCAAACTTCTGGGGACTCACTAACGTGACTGGCATGTGAAGGGGGGCAATTTTGGGGAGTCCCTAACCAGCAGGGTCTGTGTTAGCTCTGGGCAGTTTGTGGCAGAACTGAATTACATTGCAGGACACCTAGTTGGTGTCCAGAGAACTGGAGAACTGCTTGGTGTGGAACTCAAATTTTGTGTCGGGGTGTCGTACAGAGAGGGAACAGGGTCCTCCTAGCATATATTATAGTTCCTACAGCATGTGGTATAGTCCCTACACTACAGGTCCTGGGGTAAATACAGATTTTCTTTCATTTCAGAGATGAAGAAACTCAGTGCGGGAAGAGGACTGCGTGCCTGTGGCTCCCTCGTTGGCAGCCGGGAGCTTGGGACGGATCTGCCGCTGCCCAGCTTGCGTCACCAATCCTCCAAGGGAGACAATTCAAGGAAGCTCGCCTTCCAGGAATCTTACCTTCAGACTGTTGTAGGCCAGATCTACATCCTGGTCCAAATCTAGGTTATTCTTTGGTTGTTCCACCTGCACAGATAAAGAGGCAGAGCTGACCACGGACTTCAGGGCAGCTGTTCCGCAGGAGGGTTTCCAGCTACGGTCAAGACGTGCTTGCTTTGCCCTTGCACGGGTACCCAGCACTCCCAGCCCCCGCATGCCCACTTCCTTCCTGCCTCCGAAACGCAGCTCACTCCCGGGGCCACCACGAAGCTCTCCATAAATAACTCCCTCCTCACCCCTACGTAAGTAACTTGATTCATAGGATCTTTACAAGCACCTACAAGGTGAATACGCGTAACACTGTCCCGTACAAAGACACACTCAAGTCCTCGCTCCTGCTACCTGTGACTGTAATCTAATTTGGAAACAGGGTCTTTGCAGATGTAAGAAGGGGAGAAGACACCCACACAGGGAAGAACACCACGCTAACTGAAGATGGAGGCAGAGGCTGGAGTTCGGCAGCTGCAAGTCAGAACGCCAACGGTTTCCAGGAGCCCTAGATGCTCAGAGAGAGGCATGGAGCAGATCATCCCTAAAAGCCTCCGAGAGAGCACGACGGCCCTTTTGACACCTTAATTTCTGACCTCTGCTCTCCAGAACTACGAGAGAATAAATCCAGGTTGTTTTTAGCCATCTAGTTTGCGGTCCTTTGTTTTGGCAGCCCTTGGAAACTAGCATGGCTAGATTTGTGTGCCTGTTAAGAAGGTTAATATATGTTAATCATGTACTTATTAGGAAGTTAATGAGCTCCTCCTAGGTTTCTGGGATGCGTGTGTACATGTTATACTCTATTTTCCCAACTAAGTCCTCTGAGCACCTTGTGGAGAAGCCTGCTGCCTCCACGTCACTCTCCCACGGGGAGTCCGACAGCGGGCCCGCTACGGTGCACCACGCACGCCGGCTGACGCCGCACCTGCAGAGCTGGTGGGGGTGGACGGCGACATGAGCCCATCAGGACTCAGCTGAGCCAGGGACTCCTGCAACTGTCTGGCAGCTATTGGACTTGACATGTCCAATGAGAAGGGGTAGAAACATCTTCATAAATGGTTAACTGCTTGGGGTGATTTCAAGTAGCGGGTGGTAGTCCCTGATAAGATGAGTTTTTAGAGCTAAAACCTGGCAGTGCTTAATTAGCTTATCCACAGCGCTGGTGACCTGAAGTCCAAGGTAAGGCCACCACCAGCTGTGGGTGGGTCAGGTGCGCCCCAGGCTTGGAGACTGGGGATGGCTCTGAGCCCCTCCTGCAGGCCCTTCCAGGCCAAGGACCACTGCACTGTTTCCAGCCCGCAGCCCGGGAAAACAGCTCTCCAGGGTACCAGTCTCTGCCCCATCTCCCGCCACCCCTGGTGGTAGGAGAGGTGACTGCTTGGGGTCAGCTCGTAGCCTGCTGCCCCGCGGAGAGGCCTGCCCTTGTGTTCTATGTGGCATAGGTTTGCCACATGACCATAGATTACTGTTGACCACATTAGGTTCTTGGAAAATGGACATCATCTATTCAGATCTGAGGAGCTGTATTAAGGTGGACTGGCAATTATGTTTCTAAGTGGACAGCGCACTGGAATCCCCCAGGTAACCACGGTGACTTTGTGAGGCCCAGGGACGGGGAGTTGGATGGATAGGAAGTCAGATACACGGACAGCCTGGCTGGCCGTCCCTGGGCCCCATCCTCATGTCAGGCTCAGTCACTCCCCCACTCATAGACTCCCTACAGACTTCCCAGTCATCCCCTATTCAGGGCCTGGCCCCATCTATAAGTGAGATCTTGGCCATGTCGCTCCAGAAGAAAGAATTCCTCTTGGGACCAAGGGCAGGTCCAAGCACAGGAGCCCTGAAAGCTGGGCGTCAGGGTTTCTGCAGTGGGAGCCCACACTCTCCTCCGCCCCACTTCCGCCCTTCTTACTGTGCTCTGGAAGAAACAGAGTCATTCTTCTCAGAGATCCTCAATCCTCGTTACAGGGCTGCGCACCAGGCCTGCAGTTCTACCCTGTGCTCAGTGATTATTTTTTGATGGGAGAACTGTCATGTTTTAAAATTTGGTATCAAGACAAGCAGAAGTCCTAAAGCCAAGATTCGAAAATGGTTTGGCACTTCCGTGGTGGGTCTGCCCGGAGAGCCCGTCTTCAGGGGCAGCGGGGCGGCTGGGAACTTGGACGCCACGCGCCATCTGATGTCTGTGCAGCTTTCCATCTCCTTGATTTGTGCTTGCCTGTCAGGGCAGCTTCTCCTCTAATTGAACGAGTCATTTATAAACCTAATCCTTTCGCTCTCCATTCTGAATCTAACCCACCTGAGAGATTTAAATCCATCAGCAAGATTTACTCCCCCACCACCGCTACTTACTGCTCAGGCAAAAACCCAAGAATTTACCAGTAATACAGATCAGCATCTGTATCCTATCTGATGGGAAAGGGAAGTCGGGTGTTAACCAAAGGAGACAGGAGTAGGGGATGGAGCTGGGGAGGGTGGCTGAGGGTGCAGAGAGGACATCGACCCTCACAGTGGGCGATGCAGGCCTGAGAACAGACCAAAGGCCTTTTACAAACGCACTGTGAGGTCAGCGAATGATGTGCTCCGTGTCAGAAGTGGCCTCGTATCCCATCAGAAGTGGTCCTGACAAGAAATGGCTCTCATCTCTGCATCGCTGCTGACTGCGGTGGGCTCTCTGCCCCTGCAGCACTGCTCTGTCTGTGCTCAGCCTTGCATTTATTTCAGTACTACTGATGTTATTTTTCGTCTTTCACTTGCGTCATGTCTGGTCTTCCTGAACTAGGCCACACATTCCTCGAACGTGTAGTCTAGTCAACCTGGGGCTTCCCCTTACGCTTGTATCCCTCTGATTTAATCAGCACTTTGAAGCCCTCTACGAGCTTGGCACCAGCACAGTGCTGGGCGTAGCACAGGTGCCCAACGGGTCCCTGAGATGGAGTGATACATCTGGGGACACTAAGGTTTCAAACAGTATCTTTTCAAGACCCAAGATACTGATGACAATGTGGACTGCGGTGAGGGTGCAGTCCTGGGAAAGAGGGGTGAGTGACTGCAAACTTGGTCTGCCCTGACCCCACAGGGTTAAACTCAATTCCACACCAGCTTCCAGGTATGAAAGGGCATCAGTTTTTCTCTAGATTAGACTTCTGCCCAGACAGATGACCCTTGAATAACACAGGTTTGAACTGTATGGGTTACAGTATGTTCTCTGCCACCCAGCACCAGCAGGACCCCACGTGGCCGCGCCCAGCCCTGTGAGCGCTGGCAGGAGTGAGCTGGGTCATTCTGACGCCAGCACCTCCGGGCACCGTTCTGCGGGCCCGCGGCCCCTTCACGCACCGGGACTTTCTTGCCGTCCTGCTGTTCTCTCTTCTCCAGCTGCACCTGTAGCTTCTTTCTCTCCTGCTCAAGCTCCCTCACCCTCTTCTGTAGCTTCAGGAAGACTGTCATGTCCATGGCCGCCTTCTCCAGGCCGATCTCCTGCCAAGGAAGACAAGGGGCAGAAGAGGAGGTCTGAATAGCACAGATGCCTTAGGGAGCAGGCAGCAGCCTCACTATCGGTCTGTCAGCTGTCCTGTCCTCCCTCTCCCTCCTGAACATCAATCCATGCGTCAGATACAAAGCCAAGGCCAACCAACCATCATTGCCAATGTGATAGTTAGTGCTCTAGGCTCATCATGTCTAGATAGCATGGGAGGCTCCGCCATTTGTATTCCACCTGTGTGAGCCACTCAGAATGACCGGTCATGTATCCCAAGGACAAATGGATAAAGAAGCAGCCATTTTACTTGGAAGTTTGAAGAGCTCACTTCTGGAAAACGGTCTCACACTAGAAAAACTGTAAAACTTCCTGATGAGGGATCGATGTGGTTACTAACCACTGTAAATGTGCTGTCAAACACCAGTTGACTGCACCTCGAAACAGAACCAACACTTGTCCTGCCATGGAACCCATTTACCCAACAGATCCTAAGGCACAGTTTTCCAGTAGTCCTCTTCCTTCAAATTCATGCCCGGTTTCTCCTCCAGGGTCTGTACGTGCAGGTGTGCATGTACAAACACGTGGCTCTGCACAAGCATATCCATGTGGATTCTCAAAGTACATGTGCGCACATATATGAAAACATAATTTGGTTCAGCCAGCACCTAACGAGTGCTCCATGCTGAGCCAGCATGGTGCTCGCTGCTCTGGCCACTCCCAAGAAGCAGCCTCAGCTTCCTCAAAGAATATAAATCCACGGATGGAAGTGCTTATGTCTGCACATAAACACCTGGGTGGTGCATCTGGAGTTCAGGCTGACCAAAGCCGCCGGAACCCAGATTTAGGAGACTGCAAAGCAAAACCAAGGGCCTGAAGCCAGCATTTATTAAATTGTATACTAAGTGCATGGCGGTGGGCAACAAACCACAACTAACTGTCCAGCAGGCAGACCTTTCCCCAGAGGACCTCCTTTTCTATCCTTCCACCATTTATTCCATCGCTCGCCGACTCTCAGCATCCTTCACTTCCCTTTACAGCACTTAACAGTACCTACTTTTTCCATCAACTGACCAGTGTCTAACTCTCCATCAGGCAAGCTCCGTGAGGGCAGGGACCTTCTCTGGCTCGGTCACTGCTGCTCCTCCAGCACCTGCCAGCAGTGCCTGGCACAAGGACATGCTCAGAGCACGTTTGTTTTTATAACCGTCTCTTTTCCACATCTGTCTTCACGTGCTTCATTAGGGTTTGTGTGCTTGTGATTTTCTGCTTTTCAAATGCCAGAGGAAAAATCGTGTGTCTGCAAACCCTTGATAAAATTATAGACTATAAAGACCACTGTGGGCTTCATTACTCAGTGACTCCAAGAGGCTATTACTGACAAAGATACAGTCATTCAGCAAATATCTGTTGTTTCAAATATTGGTTGCTGGCCTCTGAGTTTTATCCAGCTTCTAAGGCAAGGGGCACATTTTCTTGTGTATCTGTTGATAATACTGTGTGCACTGTGATACCAAAGGGGGATGATAAGTTACCCCTCTTTTAACGACTTAGCTGTTTTACCTCTTTGCAGTAGGTCCTCAGTTTTGCAAGAGGAATCAGGGATCTTACTTTATGGAGAGTGGGTGGGATGAACGATAATGTATCACCTTGCTCAGTAACTACTGACTCCAGAGAACCATCTATAAGCCCACTGTAGTCCGAGTGCCCTGCTGTCAGGAATGAGCCTCTGGCGCTGCGGTCACCAGAAACATGTCAGCGGGGTCGGGGCTCCGCACAGGCCACAAGCCCTCCCTCTGAAGCACAGACAGCAGCCACGAGTCTGCCTCACTCACCTCTACCTGTTGGAGGGCATCCTCTGTGTCTCCGACCTCAGATGTGGAGATGGAGGGGTAATTAGAGTCAGATTCTAAGCTACTTTGGTTTGACGGGTTCCGCCTGTGGCCTGGGGTTTGCTGTTCAGGGAGAAAAATGTGAAAACTCATAATGAACTGATGTTAGTAAGAACTATTACTTTTCAAATAACAGCAGGCACTAGAGTTGGACTTTTGTCTTATTTGTCAATGAGAACAGGTGTCACCATTTCTTGGAATGAAGGCTAAATATAGCTGTTCCCACAAAAAGTTTCACCTACAGTTCTTACAAGTCATCTATCCAGCTAGGCAACAAAATGACGCTTGGAAGAGAACACAACTCCACAGTGGGACTGAGTTCCTTCATGTCCCTTAATGAAATGCAAATCCCTAACACTGGGTCCAGTTTCTCTGGCAAGTCCTTGGGAAATGACTCTTAACTCCCGATTGCCCTGAAGTGCAGAGACGGTCTCGTCATTGGCCTCCGACTTGCACACCTGCCCCTGACGGCCCCTGCTTCAACCTGCACCCCACCGATCCTGTTTTTGAAAATAATAAGCATATCAGAAATAGAGGTTACCATTTATACATTTCATTTAAAAATAGCTTTTTCTCCGCCTTGCATCTGATTTGGCTTTGAGAGTAAAAACTGATCTCGGTAGAAAATTTTAGATTTCTATCTATGTTCCTATTCAGCTTCCCTTCCCGGTTTCTATGCAATTAACTTATTCAATCTTGTTTGACTATGCATTTCTGGAGGGTATAGTTACATGGGGTAAAAAGGAATGACACATCTTGAAATATGGAAAGGTTCCTGTGTACGTGCGTCGCGTGGACGATGAGGAGACACGACAAGACCCCTGTGGCCCGCCTGCAGCGCGCACTCCCCGCAGCGCCACTGCTTCCACACAGGGACTTCCCAGAGCGGGAAACAAGACACAGGACTAGTACACGCAGGTGGAATTTTCCTTCAGGTCCCAACTGAGCTCTTCATAAGACCCCAGCGCTGGAAAAGGAGTGTCCTTGGGAATGACTCACCGCCCAGCCACTTGCGTGTGTGACAACTACCCGCGGGAAGGGCCAGGACAGATGTGGGGAAGGGACCCTGTTCACACAGAGTCACTGAGCATCGCAGAGCCAGGAGCAGTGCAGGGGCCACAGCTGCTCAGGAACAAGGGCTACAAAGCCGGATTGGGGGCGGGGTGGCAGAGCCGCCCTCCTTGCCTTTACAATGGTCATCTCGTCCCGAAGGTTGTCGTATCTCTGCTCCAGCCGGGAATACTCCTTCACCAGATTCTGGTACCGGGAGCGCTCCTCTTCCAGCTCCTTCTTCATCAGGAGGTTTTCCTGGACAGAGTTCTGGGCAGACTCGTCTGGAAAGCAAGCACACGGAGCTGCAGTCTTGCTTCACAATGGATGCCCCTCACAGGTGCTTACTGGTGCCTTCTGACGAGCCTCTTGCTAAAAGGCTGCCTGGGATGTGCTCACAATGCGGACACTCCCTCCCCGCTGCAGAGCCAAGGGAGGTCCAGACTTGCAGTCCAGCCTTCAGGGCGGGAGGGGGCCCAGCTGCTCCTAGGGGTGGGGGGAAGCCGGCAGCACACACGACAACTCCCTGGGTTAATGTGCCAGACTCTCCTACGACAACTGTCACAGCACTGCCGGCAGCATTTGTGGAAGAACCCAGGGTCTGTTCCAGAGTTTCTTCCCTACTCCTGGTCTCTCAGGTGCTCGGAGTGCAGACAGATTAAAGGAGATTCAAGGAGAAGATCAGGCCATGGGTCAGGTGAGGGGAAGGAGGAAAGGCAAAAAGCTAACATGGATGGGCTTTTCCCCACCCAAACTTATTCTTCCTGTCAGAGCCTAGCCCTTTGTAAAGGGAAATTAAAAACAGTTAAGTTTCCAACGAGATAGTGCTGGGTGGGTCTGAGCACTCAGGGGGTTCAATTCTCCTGTGGTAAGAGGGGGAACTGGGAATTGGGGTTGTCTCCTTAAGGCCTCACTGAGTCAGGGGAGAACCAGGGTCTGGATTCTCTGCTCCTCTTTGGTCAAGCAGCACATGGGGGTGACGATGGCCCCCAGTCGTGGGTGCTTGAGCTGGGTGACCTGGGGTCTGACCCATGACGCTCTCTTGAGCAGACATTAACAGGTGACTCATTGGGTAGAAGAAACCATGACAGGTACTAAGGATGCTAAAGATCAACTGAAAAAGAACAATGAGGACAGTTCCTAAGTACTCACTATGTGTCAAGCACCATCCTAAGCACGTCATGTTCTGAAGTCTGTACCTTTATGTCCATTTTGCAGAGGAAGAAACTGAGGTCTACCGTCATTAAGGGACTTGCTCAAGGCCACGCAGTAGCACTGTCTAGTCATTCTTTGAGTGCAAGGTCTCCCTGACTCCAAATCTCATGCATTATCTGTCCATTATGTGTGTGTCTCGCTGCATTCAGCTGTTGAAATCCAATGTCAGCAGCAGGGTCTTAAAGAGCACCCTTTTTTCCAGCTCTCTTCTATTACAATCCTTTCCCCACCACAGCATCCCACCTAACTGCATGCTTGGTAGAACTCTTTGGGGAAGATCAGTGTGGAAAAGAAATTAAAATCCACAATGAAAAATCAAGCACTTCGGTACCAACCTTTAGACCGGCACAGGATTTGCTTGTTAAGCTGTTCTTTCTCGTCTTTCAGGAGAGCGTTTTCTTGCTCCAGGTCTGTGACTCGCTGAAAGAGAGCAACAGGGGAAAACATTTCCCGGTGAAGCTGGGCAGAGGGGAGGCTCCTTTTGTGGGGTGTGAACTTCGGCTGGTTATGTGGGAATGCTCTTTT
Organism: Camelus ferus; assembly: GCF_009834535.1. Classification (NCBI taxonomy): domain Eukaryota; kingdom Metazoa; phylum Chordata; class Mammalia; order Artiodactyla; family Camelidae; genus Camelus; species Camelus ferus. The sequence goes on from NC_045725.1 coordinate 15,959,833, forward strand.
TACTTAAGAAAATTGAATCAGCCAAAGCTGCTTTCATTTGGAGATAAAGATGGTACCTGGAAAGAAAAATCTCATTAAAACAAGACAGATGAGTTCACAACTGTGTATGGTTCTCCAATGCCCACAAAAACCTCATGAAAAGTCTACACCAAGCTCGTCTGCTGTGTTCAGGAACTTACAACAGTAACTGGCTCTCCTGCATTTGGTTGCGGGTCACAGTAAAGTATGAGCTTTCATATCTGAGTCGCAGGAAAGCCTGAAGCTAACGATGAAGAATTATCTCTGTTCTCTGTCACCCCCTTGCCCAAGCCTGACTCACTGGACCAGCACAGCCCAGATGCTGGGAAAGAGAAGACTTGCTGTGGACTTTCAACTACAGTGTGTGAGTTATATTCAATAAGGCTGCTACTTTACCAAAATCATTCCACGAATAAACCAATCTAGCGCGCACAGGACCCTGTGCTAGGTGTGGCGACAGAAGATGAGTGTGAGACAGGCTCCCGGTTCTCAGTCTGAGTGACGAGCATCCCCACAGACTCTGCTGAATGACCCCACTCCCTCTGGTTCCTGCCAGTGTGGGTACGTGTTATGATGTACTCAGGAGAGGACTCTTCCCAACCTGTGCAGAAAGAGCCTCAGAATGCCATCCTCAGTACAGTAGCACAACACATGATGCTAGCCTGTGCACAATAGCTGAGACTACCTGGTGACCTACCAGGACTGCGACACGGAATCCAAGAGGAGACAATCACGCCGATCCCAGAGGACCCACCTGCACTCCCATCAGAGAGACACCTCTCAAACTCTGCTGGACCCCTTTGGCAGTAAAAGCAGGAAAGGAGGCTTCAGGGATGCTGGCTAAAGGGCAGAAGCCGTGGTGAGGTTTGGATTTCAACTGGTCATGTTTAAATGCCATCATCCCTCCCTCCTGGCTTTAAAGTTAAGCTTAAGGCACCAAGAAGTGAGTTAGGAGAACTGCTCCCCTCACCCTCAGCATCTGGTAAGAAGGATCAGGGGAGAATTTCAACAAGGCTGGAACCCAGGAGCAAGGTCCGTGCTCCTCCCCTTGGGAACTCAGGAGGCAGTGACTCCCACTTAGGCGCCTCAGCCTGGCTGGGGAGCTGCTGATGGACGGGTGGGTGGCTCGCCATCTCCGGCTTGTGCCCTTCACGTGGTTACAGGCTAGTTGAGGGAATGGAGAGCGAACACTCACTGAGCTTTCACTGGGTCCCAGGCAGCATTACAGATTTACTTAATACCTTTGAGGTAGGTGCCATTGTTATTTGCTTTTAAAGAAATGAAGGCACAGAAAAGTCAGTGAGCCGACCAAAGGTTACACAGCTAGGCAGCCATACAGCTGGCCGTGGCGCTGAGCAGTCCGGGTCCGGACAGGTCAGAAGGCGGGTGTGGGAAGAACAGTGATGGACAGGCCTCAAACGCCTGGTTCCGACAGTAAGAGCTGCAGGAAGGAGTTCGGGGCAGGAGGGGATGGTGGGGGCTGCAGGCGCCAAGTGTCTAAGACAGGCTGTGCGTCTCTCTGGAGGTTTCACAGCCAACACTGCCTTCAGGGTCGGAAGAGGCTTCCTGACCTGACCTCACCACCCTCCACTCTCCTCCTCCCCGCTCCCTCCACCTCAGCCCAATGGTCCTCGAACCGCCCAGCCTACGCCCACCTCAGGGCCTGTGCACCTGCTGGCACTTTGTCCCCTGTGCCCTAGAAGTCCTCACGGCTCACTCCTCACCTCGCCTGGGTGTCTCCTCAGACTCTCTGGCCGTCATAAATGAAACACCTCCCCTGCCCCCAGGGGTCTCTCTCTTTCCCTTTACTCGGCTTTATTTCTCTTTCTAGCGCACAAGGGATAACTTGTATTTGATCCCTGTCTGTATATTCTCCAATAACCTCCAACTATTTAAGCTTCCTAAGGATGAGAAGGACTTTTAAAACTGCCCACTTCTGCCCCAGTGTGCAGAACAGTGCCTGACAAATACAGGCAATACACGTCTGCTGAATGAATGGAGGGCTCCGAGCATCCACGATTTCTGCAGTGAGATCATGTCCTTCCACAGACACGGGGTGGGGTCCTCTTTCTAATAACCATCAACTTCCTTATGAAGCATGAATCCTCCCAAGAGCACAAACGCTGAGTCCTAATTGGCCAAAGAAGTCCTGTTCTGTACCTTTGGGGGAAAACTCAAAACACTCCACTGTGAGAACCCCCACTGTCCCCACGGGTGGGGCTGTTTATTTCTATTTGGAAAAACCCAAAACCTTTATACTGGAACTATCCAAGGTACCTATCGGCTAACGGTTGGGTGACCGATGACATGAACACAACCCAGACCACACCTGCCCGAGGGGTTCACACGTGTTCAGGACCCTCGGAGCCCGGCACCTGGCTGTGGGCTGCTCCTCGTCACCACTCGCAACCCTGCACCAAGCCAGCTGGTTTCACAGGCAACCTTCCAGGCAGAGTCTAGACAATGAGCCATTGCCTCTGGGTCAAGGGCAGCCTTGGGAGTCATGTCTTTCATCAGGGACACAAATCAGCTCAGCCACACAAAACATCACAGCTGCACAAGTCATTCAGCACAGGGATCACTGACAGCTTTAAGGAAGAGTAAAATACACAGCACATGAGCTAAAAGGAAAGGAGGCTTAAGGCTTCGGTGCAGACCACTCTGGGGAGAGGACACAACAATGGGTACCTTTAATAGAAGGGGGGCTGCCCCTGGCTCTGTGGACACCAGTGATTTCCTGCCCCTAGGGAGACCTGGCCACGTGTCCTGGCAGTGAGAACACTGTCAGGGGTGGGAAGCCCAATGCTTTCCAGGATGCCAGCTCCAATACAACATCTGCTGACGGAAATATCAAATCCATTAATTAAACATCTACCAGCAGTCAGCTCCCTCCCCGCTTCGCCTGTCTCATCAATCTTGCTCAGTGAGGAGCAGGCTGCTGGACGGGCCCGAGAAGAAACCAATTGTCTGATTATTCAGCATTTGTTAAGACTGGACACGGTGCTGTGGATAAATATTAAACCCTAACCAGGCAGAGAAGAGCAAGAGGGGAAAAAGAAGCCAGCTCCCTACCTGCCTACCCCCACAGCCACCAACATTTGAAAGACCTTAGAGAGAGAGGAACATTTGCTTCCACCTTTTCTCTTCCTGGAAGAAGGTGGACAGGGTATTTAATGAGTCATCTTGCTCCAGTTTCTTATGTTGCGGGGAAAGCGCTTTTCCTGTTCTGCCTCTGCACCTGCTATAGCCCCCTTCTTGTAGTGTCCTTGGGTTTTGTTTTTTTCCTTGTCAGGCCTAAGCTCTCATTGTATTTAAGACCTGGGTCAACACTTCAATAGTAACAACTTTTTTTTTCCCAAAGAAGAGGGGGAAATAGTAAAAAAAATTTTTCCAAGGAGAGGAGGGAGCCTGCTGCTTTATTTGGCTCTGCAGAGGAAGACTGGGATATTATAAACCCTCAGGATCCCTTGGATGGAGATCTGGATATTTTAAAAGCACTCTTGAGTCCCCAAACCACAGCACCCAAGAGGAAGCAGGAAGGAGCCTGGGGAATCGATGAGTCCAGTGCTGTCTGCGGGGATGCAGATGGGAGACTCCGATTTCGTGATCTGCTGGGTTAACAAACTTCCCAGTATCTCACGGTGACTGGCGCCCAAGTGCAGGGAGCCTGCTTTTCTTTTTCTCCCAGGGTCACCAATCTCAAGAGTTTTCAGTTCTAATCTTGGCTTCTTTATGCCTCCCGTCTTTTATTTACATAGAAGCATTACAGTCTATCTGTTCTCAAGGGTCCATAAACCACAAGACAGGGATTCCATGCTCTATAAGTTACAAGCTTGTAGCTGCATTTTAACAGGAGTCTCCTAAAGCACGTGCTTTATCCCAAAGAATGAAGTCCACTTCAGGACTCGTGATGGGTGAGCTGGAGGGTTTATCTGGGCAACATGCTGCAGGGGTGGCCTTTTCTGTGCCAGGCTGCCTGCCTATGTCTCAATTTCTTTGTCTTCTGATCCTCCTGGGATCCCACCTCTGACTCAGGAAAGCCCCAGGATCTGAGGAAAGCCATGGCTGATGGTGCAGAAATTCTGCCCGAGACAGGAGATGACGGAGGCACGCCCAGCAGGAGCTGGCTCTGCAGGCTCTCACGTCCCACCTGTTTCCAGGTTGTGCCTGAGGCTCAGCCCACAAGAAGGTAACGGGGGCACCGGCAGAGGGAGGCACTACAGAGCAGGGCTGAGGGGGGTCCTTTTCCCGTCTAGAAGCCACCCAATACCATCTCATGGAGCTGATGATCAGGTGCAAGTCCAGAGGGGCTTTAAAGATGATCTAAAGCAACTTCTTTTTTTCTTTTTTTAAACAGATTAGGGAACTAAGCCAGTGAGAGTTCCTACTCCAATGTCTACCTCAGGACCCCTTCTGTGGCAGCATTCAGCTTGCTCCAATTTTTAAACACTGAAAAGTATTACTTCAATATTAGGAACACTGAGTCCTTCCCCGCTTAGATTCTCAACCCCTTGTGACTCTCCAGTGATGGACAGGCTCTGAACAAGCAGGCAGTGTGGCATCTTCCCTGTGGCCCGTGGGTCGCTGTCTAGACGGGGGGAGAGAAGCAGTGTCCTGAGTCCACGGAAGGCTCTGCAGTGGGACTTCCCGGGTTTGAACAGCTCTCTTGGGAGTGGAGACAGGAATCTTCATATCCTGACATTTGAGATGGGGGAGTAGGGTCCAATTCCAGAAAGTTCTATTTTATGGGGTGAAGAGTAAAACTATGGAGCACACTGACCAGAGTGGGCGGGTCAGGCTGAAACTATCACTAGCATGATGCTTGTGGGTGGGGATGCCTGGAGATTGCCCCTAATCCCTGTGGGCAACATCAAGAAGAACGGCCACTACCTCGGGACCATCTCCCCTGCCAACAAGGACTCAGGGCACAGAGCTGACTCAGTGGCTAAGGAACCTGCCCAAAAGGCACACGTGTGTAACCCTTTCAGTGGATGCCACTGTGTCCAGCTAATGGTAGGAACTCAGTCAACACTAGTCAGGTGAATGGACACTTGCTTTTGTGTGTTCCCCCAAAGCAGGGGCACTTCCCATCTAAATTCAGAGGGATGGTCAGTCTCGGGCACAAGCCCCAGTGAAGTCCAGCAGTTTTACGGCTGGAAGAAGAAACTGCCTCAGAGGGGTTCCCTGCAGGCCAGCCCACCACTCAGCTGCCCCTCTGGCCCCAACACACCTTTCTCAGCTCATCCTTCTCGCGGGTGTGGGCATCCTCCAGGACCTTGCGCTCTGAGTGGGCCCTCTGCAACTCGGCCCGCAGGCTCTCCACCTCCTCCTGCAGCTGCAGAGTGCTGTCCTCACCCTGGCTCTGCTGGTAGTAGGCCAGCTCCTTCTTGAGCTTCTCCACCTCCATGGCATGTGTGGTGGTGACGGCCAACAGCTGCTCTGACAGCGTCTTGAACTCTTTGTTCTGTGAGAGCATCAGCAAACAGGGAGAGGGGAGACAGAGGTGGAGAGCAAGGTTATTGGGGCAGGTGGAAAACGGGAAAGCAATTAAAAAAGGCCCTTCCAAGGTGGGATTAAATCTCACAGTCACTGCATGCCTGAGTGCTTTCTTGGCATCTCCCTAACAAAACTCCATTGTGAACCTAGGAGAAATACAGAAAAAGAAAAAACTCCAATACTGATGTTCTAGGAGTGCTTAGGAGCAGTGACACAGCTGGAGGCTGTCTGACAGCAGCTGACCCTCCATGTCCAACTGGACGGACCTTACGCCTAATTTAGAAGTTTCGGGAACAACATGGCTTCTTGGATCTGCAGCCTTTGCTTTGCAGGCTTCCCTGCTCTTCCATGCCGGGCCCTCCTGCCCTACGACTCAGTGACACAAAGAGCTGCAACCTAATCTCTGGCTCTGAGACAAAGGACCCCTTCAGCATCCCGCCTTCCAAGGAGGCCCTCCACAGGGCCCCCTGATCTCTCTCACCACCTGTCAGCTTACCCTGTAAGACTCTGACTCCAGAAACTGATGCCCTGGCAGAACCTGTCCCTGCTAGGTGCCCAGTCACATGCCACGCAAGTAACAGGCGAGTGGGAAGCACTCCCCCAGGTGCCTGGTGCAGGTACAGAGGGGGAACGGGGTGCAAACTGTAGATGAGCTCGCACAGAGGACGCCCCGAGGACCCAGGGCCAGTGTCAAGAGCTGGTGTGCACAGGGGCCAAGCAAGTGATGCCGCAGCTGAGCGTGTCAGCAGGCAAAGCGGAGAGGAAGAAGCAGGGCTCTCCAAATAACCGAGCAGGCAGTGAACAGTCACTGATTCTTCTTCACTCCAAGGAGAAGAGAGCTATTGGCTAAAACACCAATAAACTGGGGCATCAGGAACCCATCCGTGACTTGTTCACATCAGAAATGAAGCTTCGTGGAAAGCAGCGAGGAGCAGAACAGCAGCCGCTGGACCCAGCACAACACCCTGAAGGCCGTGGGACCTCACGGCTGAGACCCGCTGTTGGTGTCCAAGCAGTACATTTCCTGCACTGATACAGCACAAGGAGATCCTCCCACGGTCTCCGGAAACCTCCCAGTTACAGCCTGATATGCCCTTATGTCTGGTCTGGTGGTCAGCCCTGCTCTAAGTAATCACAAACAAGAGACCCAATTAGGCAGCAACTGTTTAAAAAAACCCAGTGTTGTCTGTACCTCCCACACAGGTTTGGGTCTCCCCGGAGGCTGAAGGTTCTCTGCACAAGGCGTGTGGGGTTCAGGGAGGAAAAGCGAGCTGGACTAGCCACTTTGACTTTGCTCTGCTCTGGGTGTGAAGTGAGGTTCAGCCCAACTGTTACCTCCAGGTAGTACAGCCTGAGTCAGATCACAGGAGAGTGGGGAGGCGGACTGGACTGTGGAGACCTCTAGACGGAGCAGGTGTGGGGTGTGGGGAGAGGCACACCATGCGATGGTGGAGGGGACACAGGCACATCCCATGACCTTGAAAGATTCTCGGGGAGAACTTGGTTGTACAGATCGGCAGATGGTGGCACCCTATTATGGGCCGAGATACCACCCCAGGACTATCACGCAAAGATGTGTCTAGGAGGCCAGCTCTTTGCTTTCACTGACACCCAGGCTGAGGTGAGGCTCATGGATTTTGGGGAGTTAAGTGGCTGGAGCCAGTCAGACCTATGCTCAGTCCCGAGCTCTATCCTGATCAGCTGTGAGCCTATCATGAGGTCATCCCACCTCCCCGTGTCCCAGTCCTCACATCTGAAAGAGGGATATCAGTCACTCCTCCCTCATGGGGTTTTGTCAAGGTTCAGAAAGATGGAGAGCTTCACCGGGGCTGGCACACCATTAATGCTCCATAAAGGGCAGCCCTCTTCATCGTTCCATTCTCCAGGGACCCCTGGGAGAGATGCTCCCAGCTCGGAGCTGGATGCCTGGGGTGTGGGGGGGCTATTCCTGACAGCAGCACTGTGGCAGCTCCTTCTCACCCAAAAATAATCACTGGGGACTCACCGTGGCTGCACATTTTGTGTTCTGGAGGTGGGACTTTAGACAGAAAGACCCCCAGAAGGGCCTAGCAGTTTCCTGTCTCATCCTCATGCTATGATGGCCACATCAGGTGCCCACGGCCGTGCAGCCAAGTCCAGCACAGGGAGTGGCGAGGGGCACTTGCTCCTGCATAGATCCCGGAAACCCTCCCTGCGAGGCAGGCCAAGCTCCCTGGAGCTGCCTCTGTCAGGGGACCTGAGACCTGGCCAGCTCTGTCCCAAACCAGAGAGGACCTTTCCCTGACTCCAGGGGAATGTTTTTTGCATACGGACCCCTGTTCTTCTCGGGCTCCTCAGCCACCCCCAGAGGACACTTACTCGGCGTCTACTGCTCAAGGGCACAGGTCTGTCCTCAACTGCCAACAAGGAACCCAACTGGGAAGGTAACTTGAGACTCTCTGCTATTTGCTACTTTTTCAATAGCTTTTTTTTTTTCTTTTTGGTCTCAAAGGTTTGCTTAGGCAAGATCTTTTTTATTTTAAGATGTTCCCCCACCTGAAGGATATGACATCCACCTGTTCCCCAGTCAGTAACCCCAAGTCCTCTGCCAGCCTCTCCAGCACCTTTGTGTAAACCAGAAAAGGCACCACCTCCAGAGGGACAAGCGTCACAGAGCTGCCCCTCTAAGTGGACACAGCCCCAGGGTGCACGGCTTGAGACAGACGACACCCCTTCCTCAGGGCAGTGCTGCACCAGGGCTCAAGGTCAGGTGGACAGAGTGTGGGCTGGATTTCAGCCCCACTTGTCCCCATAGCCAGCTACCCTTCCGCAGTGCACAAATGGCAGAACTGTACCAAGAGTTCTACAGACTCCTGGGGGAGAGGGAAAGTCACTGTCAGACAGCAGCACCATGAAAAATACCACATTCCACACCTAGCACTAGCACTTACCGCGTGCCTACTGTGGGGCAGGCACTGTCCTGCCTGATTCATGTCTATCACCTCGTTCTCTTCTCACAAAAATCCTATGTAGTAAGGCTGATTAATATCCCCATTTCACAGATGAGGAAATGGAGGCACAGAAGGCCAGAAAGCTGTGACTTGTAACACAATTTTACAAATATATATAGATGCTCTTGTGAATCATAAGTTATTAACTAATGTTTACTGAGTAAATACTAAGTATACTGAATCAATTTGATTTAAAAGGCTACTGACTGAATCCATATGCATGTATCATATTTTTTTCTGATAAAATATATTTAAATATAGCCTTATATTCACAAAGGTCTAAGGAACCTGACCCTCATAAAAAAACTGTAGGCTCAACTGGCTTTCTCACTCTACACATTGTGCTTGAATAAAGCCAGGCTGGTAGAGAACCGAGTTCTTAGATTACATCATTTTGGCTGAAAAATGTCACACCACAGGCCTACACCAGGGACACTGCAAGAAATGGTCCCAGGAACTGTCCGTTTTTACTGTGAAGGATGTGGTTTATTACACTACAGATTACGAAACCCACAGGAAAACTGTCTCAGCACCAGGGACAGCTCCAACCCTCCTGAACAATTTCATTTCTTTTAGCAGCTCTCGAGCGACCTTATTTCCTTCTTTCTGTTTGCTTGGGAACTTGGTGCCAATTTTGCCTCTCGTTGGGTGCACAAAACCTGAACATGAATTTTGAGTGCCAATCTTACCCTGGTTTTATTTTTCATTTTCCTCCTTTGCTGACTTTTGGCAGTGGGGATACTTTAAAAAAAAAAAAAAATTCCCCTGGAGATTCTACAGTGCAGCCTGGAGTTGGGAACAACTACATTAGCCACATCATGGTATCAGTGAATTTTTGGGCTAGAAGTTACTTTAGAGATCTTAGGATAATCCCCTCTGAGGAACTCAAGGCCCAATTAGAGATTTGGCCATAATCCCAAGGTGTCACCACTGGTTGCAAGTGTAAGTGAGACAGAACTCATGGAGGTCCTGCTGGGACTCTGTCCACTGCCCCACGCCGCTCTGACGAATACTTTGGGATGCCTTCACCTAAGTTGTTCCTGACACACGTGTATCCTCTCCTCCTGGCGAAGGAGAACCTTGTGTGTCAGGGGAGCTGCTGCCTGAGTTGTCTCCAGGCATTATACAAAGAACAGAAACCCCTTCACAAAAAGGTCAGCCCCAGCTGCTATGAGATTGCGGCAGAACAAGAATCTCTAAAGTCCTGGTGCCACAGATTTGCTGATGATCCCTCTCATGACAGAGCGCCAAGCATGTTCTTTGACACAGGGTCACACATCCCACTGTAAAATGCCAGACAGTCCAAGGATGATGCCATCTATGAGAATGGACCTAAACAAAGCTCAGCATCGTCCTTGGATTGGGGAATTCTCACATGTCTGAAGAACCTTCCAAGGTGCAGATATCCTAAAATTTGCTTGGAGGTGGCCGAACATTCTCTGGAACCAAAATGCCAAGTTTCAATCCTAGCCATGCTTTCGGACTAGCTGTGTGACCCTAGGCAGGCTATTTAACTTCTCGGGGCCTCAGTTTAAAATGGGAACCACGTTAGTATCTCATAGGGTTGTGGTGAGGATTAAATGAGTTGACACAGGAGAATAGTGCCAGGTACACAGTTGGGCAACATGGGGAGGGGCCCAAGAAAACAAGATCTAAGATCTAACCCGCCTCCTCTCATCACCCTCCACACACAGGGCACCCTGCCCAGGGCGGGAAACACCTGCCACTGCTCACAGATGTTTGCCAAGCAGGAAGCTTAAGGCAAACAGCTCTTTTTAAAAATAGGCCTTTTAAATTTGCTTCTCTATGATGTTTCAGCACGTGGAGTGTAAAATACCAGATTTATTTTTAATTTCTTGAGTCAACTTCAGAAATCAGCAATGCCAATGCAGGGCCCTACGGCTGGAACGCAGGGCAGAGGCAGCTGGGCAGTACATGAGGCTCCTGGCAGGGTACAAAGCTGGCTCATCCCTCTGACTAGACTTTGCTCAGAAGGTTAATGGGCACAATTTGACTATGCAAATGTCTTTCCTGTCCAGTCATCAATAGCCACCATCATCATCATCATCATGATCATCATAGAACCCTTGGCCCTCCTTGTGCTTTCGTTTTTCAAATGGCTGATCCCAGAGACCAGACCTTTCTCTTTCCACTCCCTGATGGTCTGAGCAGGTATGTCTCCCTCCCTGCCTTGACCTACCACAGCAGGCTGACCAGGGTCAGGTACCGAGTGTCCTCCACCCTGCACTGAGCTTTCTGTCCTGCTTCCCACTAAGGAGCCAAGCCAAACAAGACACCTGCAGAACTCACACAGAGAACACAAACACCCAGGGTGACTGACAGTTTCTTCTCGGGAAGCCTAGTCTTTTGCAAGAACAGAGAAGCAGGAACATCTTACTACATTTGGGGTTCTGTTTAGGGCAGCTGGTTTAGGTGTAAAATGGCTCATTTATTTTCTTGCCCTGTTGGGATCCTTAAGAAGCTTACAAAGTGCCTAGAACAGAATAGGTACAATAAAAGCAGTGACCTCCAAGGCCGTGCCTGGTGGCCCCAACTCTAATTCTCACCCTCCACACCCCTCCTTCCCTCCATCCTCTTCTGTCCTTCCTCTGGAGGCCTGTGAAACCCTCCGGGGCACTGCAGAAGCCTGGTCCTGTGGTCATTAAAGCCCTCCATGAGCAAGATAACAGTGAGCCTGTTTTCAACTCTGGGAACCCGTCTTAGCCATAACCCAGGAAAGGACCGACTTTAGTGACATTTGGAGTTAAAAAAACTAGCATCGCCCCACTATGGCTGTGGGCTCAGACAGACCTAGGTTGGAGTGCTGGTTCCAGCACCTTCTAATTCTGTGATCTCGGCCAGGTACTGGATGCCCCTGATTCACAGTTTCCTTATCTGTGAAATGGCCTCACAAAGTCACGCAGGGATCACATGAGAGCTCCCTGGGGAAGCCTCCCTGGGTGGAGCACTGACCTGGTCATCGATCTTCCGCTGCAGTTGGACTACCTTGTTCTCCATGCCCACGTTGAGGCGTTTCAGGTGCTCTGCGGAGCGGGCCTCGATCTTGAGGGCCTTCAGCTCCCGCTTGGCCTTGAGCCTCCGGAAGGCGCACTGCATGACAATGGCTGCGCCCCGCAGCCGCTGGAAGCGCCTGCGAGCCATCCAGCCCCGCACATGCTTCTGGATGATGGTAGCCTTGTGCTCCCTGAGGACCTGACGGGGGACAAGCACACACCTGATGGGTTTGCACGGCAGGATGGGAGCAAGAAGGGCTCATACTGCCCCGGGGAGGTGAGAGCCAAGGTCAGTGACATTCAGCCACCCTAAGACTGAAGGCCTTGGTGACTTTATGAACGGTTGTAACTAGGTTCTGCAGCCTGTGTCCCTACTGGGCATCAGCTGTCAAATTGTTGTTTCTAGTTTATTTTGTTTGCTTTTTACTCATTAGGAAACCGCAGTCTAAAAATCTAAAAGTTGGAGGGGCCTAATGATTATCCAGCTGACAGTCCCCCAATCAACAGATGTGGTTCCCTTCATGGTGACAGTGAACTGGAGAGAGGAAGTGAGATTGCCTAGGGGAAGTCCACATTGGGTTAATGGCTTACAGTTACAACTTGGCTTGTAATTCACTGTTTTCCTTTTTTCCTATCCGGTTAAAAGCCACTCAGAAAATTAAAGCATCAGCGATGTTCTTGCCCTAATGCCCTGCAAAATAAATGTTTGTGGAGTGAATGAATAAATAAACATGCTGAGAGACTTACATGCCCAGCGTCACAGCTCTGAGATGAGCTGGGTTTAAACCTAGTGCCCTGCAAATGCCACCTGCCACGTCCATGGTGACGTCACACACAAGTCACCAGTCTCCCAGGAGTATTCACAGAACCTTTTCCCACTGGCCTGTGTTTCTTCACGTATTGTATTAGGGTGTGTTCCATCTCCATCCTAACCATGTTTGCTTTTTCACTATCATTTAATGCTTTATAGTTTTATTACTTAGAAAATCATACCTTCTCTATCATAAATGAGAAGGTAAGATAGATACTCGTTTTAGGAAAACAAAAGACCATTTCAAATATTTCCTTCCAATCCATCTTTTGTCTTAGCATCGACCTTCAGCTGTGTGTGGATGTTAAATGAGTTGGTGGAAGGGGTATGTCCTGACTTGGGGCTACCTAACTGGGTCATTCAGCATCACTGGACAGTGGCCCAGCTGGGGGGAGGCTGGGGTCGCTCTCCGGACTTCACCTCCCTGGGCTTCGGGATGCTAATCAGTTACATGAAGGGCCGGACCTGATGATGCTTAGTGTCACCCCTGCTCTCAAGTCTGCCTGAGCCCAAGGTGGGTCACCAGGCCCTGCTCCAGCTGACTGCGTGCCCTTGGGCAGGTGACTCAGCTTCTCCGAGCATTTCACAGCTGTTAAAGGGGCACAGCGATATGCACCTTTCCTGTCTGAGATGGTTAATCTTATATGTCAACTTGACTGGCCCGGGGGTCCAGGTTAAGGACTGCCCCTGGGTGTGTCTGTGAGGATGTCTCCAGAGAGATGAGTAGTGGAACTGGCAGACTCAGTAAAGTGGGCTGCCCTCCCCTGTGTAGTGGGCATCTTCCAATCCACCAGGGGCCTGAATAGAACAAGAGGTGGAGGAAGGAGAATTCGCCTTTTTCCTGCCTCACAGCTGAGCTGGGACATTTCATCTCATCTTTTCCTGCCCTTGGACTGGGATTTGTACCACTGACTTGCTGGTTCTCAGGCCTTCACACTCGGGCTGAATGACACCCCTGGCTTTCCTGGGTCTCCAGCTGGCAGATGGGAGACGGGGGCTGTTCAGCCCCCATAACTGCATGAGCCCATTCCTCATGGTAAACTTCTGTGTGAACATACACACGTGTGCACATACACGCATGTGCACACACACACGCATCTCCTGTTGGCTCTGTCTCTCTGGAGAGCCCTGAAATGCTTCACCTCATGAGATTCCTGTCAGGATGCAGGGAAAGCAGGACTGCGAAGTTACTTAAAAAAACTGAGAATGCCCAACATTTATGCTGGTGCCAATCCACCTGCTGCTGCTTTAGATCTGAGCTTGCAGCCTGAGTCCCCAGGGGGGCTACACACCTGGTGGTAGATTCTCCGCACAAACATGCCCCGAGCGAAGGCCTGGATGACGATGGCAGCCCTGCGGACCCTCTGGTAGGCCCGGCGGGCCCTCCGCATGCGGCACTGCTTCTGGAGCACCATGGCCGCCCGGGTCCTCCGCATGTGCGTGGCCAGCCTGTGGAGGGAGAGATGTGGGGGCCAGGCTGGGAGAGGCCTCTAGGCCGCTAATGAACTCAAGCACTCCCACCTTGGCCCTGCCTGGACACCCCCAGGCCAAGCCAACTCTTAGCACCCTTTCCGATCTAGCAAGGCTTTGGGGACTTGAAGGTCAGCTCAGAACAGCAAAATTGGCTTCCTCCTTGCTGTCCACCAAGTCTTCCCACATGTTTGAAACTCGGTCTAAGTCTGATCAACTCTATGGTCCTCATCTGTGCACTCTCCACCTGCAAGCCCCTCCTATGACCTGGGCGGTCCTCAACATCACATGTGCACGCTTCTGTCTGTCCCTGGACCTCAGTGGGCTTGGAGATAGCAGGGGCCGCATCTCAAGCATCCTTGTACCCCCTACTGAAACCCCCTAATCTAGTACCGGGCCCGGAATAGTAGTGCTTGGTTAAGTATTTGCTGAATGAATAAAACCTCCTTAGGCCTGCAGCGACCCCTCCTTGTTTCCTCATCTCCCAGCCCTTTCCGCCCAGGATGCAGTGCACGTGGACACCTACTTTCCTCTTTCATTTCCACATTCCTCATCTCACCCCCCAGGACACACATAAAGTCAGTCCCACACTTTTTACCCTCCTCAAGGGCTTTGTCTGGTGCCAGGCTCATAGCAAGTGCTCCATTAGAGACTCAGAATAGAAAAAGCTAGAAAGGATCTGAAAAATCACCTGGTGCAGCTCCAGGCTGGAGGTGACCCACTCAGCCCGGCTCTGCTTGCTGACACGAGCCTGATTCCCAGTCCAGCTCTCCCTGAACTCTCTGTCCACATGTGGGCCCTGCACACCCACTAGAATTCAAACTCCCTGCGGGGAGAACGCGGGCCAGCTCGGTTTTATATCCTTAGCATCCACTGCCCAGGAGAGAGCCCCCGTGCAGAAAGCTGCTCAGTGATGATAATTAGTGTTGCTACTACTGACAACCCTCTCATTTCTGTAGCTTTTGTTCCAGAGACCATCTCTCAGCTGCTCCCAGGTAATTAACGGCGTTCATCATCTCTGGTTATGCTCGGATAAACAGCCAACGGCAAGGACATGAGGGGGAGCAGGAGCAATCTTCTAACTTTGTGGTACAAAAGGGTGCCTGCTCTGGGCTTGTTTTTTTTTACATTCAAGCAGAGATGCCTGAGCAGCCACTTGTGAAACTTTGGCTTCCCAGTGCAAGGCTTCCTGATAATTACTGTCACTTCTCCAAGGAAATTTGTATTTGCAGAGGTCACTGATTTTTTTTTAATGGAGGTACTGGGGATTGAACCCAGGATCTAACCCAGCGTGCTAAGCATGCGCCTGACCACTGAGCTGTACACACCCCACCTCCCAGAAGTCACTGACTTTGAACCAGAGCCGGGTCCCAAATCTGATGACCTGAGTAAAGGCCCGGTGGTAGGTTTAATGGGGGCCGGTGTTCTCCGCATACGTCTCACTGTAGACACTCACACCGCTTCAGTGCTCCATCAACCCAACGACATCACTTAGGAGGGGGCAGTTAAAGCAGCTTCCTCTGCGTGGTGCTGGGCTGGGAGCCTGTAGGTAGCTGCTTGTGGTCAGACAAGTCTCACCCTCTCCGTGCTGGCTGAGTGCAACAACTCATAGAAGGAAGCTCCCCAGGCTTTTCCAGCCCTAATTACCCAACTCCCAAGGAACTTTGAAACTAGTGGTGTAAATCATGAAGCCGAGTATACGTTAACTTTGACAGAAAGGCTGAATTCGTCTCTTTTTCTAGAGGAAGATTGTTTTACTTAGGAGTTTACGCAAAGGGAAAATGGCAGTTTTGTGGCAAAAGCAGCCAGCCCGAGGCTAGCACTGGTGGGATCGCACAGACCAGGCAAGTCAAGAGACCTGAGAACTAGACTCACTGGCTCAGGTGAGAAGCGCATGAGAGAAATGGGCCCAGCAGCTAGGAGAAAGCTGGACACAGACAGGACGCAGCAGGAACCACTCTAACTACAGGGGCTGAGGGAGGCCAGCCAGCTCAGAGCCGGTCCCTGCCCCTGCCCCTGCCCCCGCCCTCACCACCAATCTGCCACCTTAGATGTGCCCCAGCTTGGCTCACCTGCGGGCCAGGAGTCCTCGGCAGTACCTCTGCAGGGTTAAAGTAGCCGCCCTCAGCCTGCGGTACTTCACCTTCTGCAGCCAGCCTCGGACAGTTTTCTGGATCATGATGGTGGCCGCCCGGAACTTGTCAGCACGAAGCTTCTCGAGGTAGGCCACCTGGCCCGCCCGGAAGAAGATCTTGGTGCGGCCAAACTGGAACTTGTCAGGATCCTTTATAAGGCAGGGAGGGGAACCGGTTCATCATCCGTGAGCAGCAAGGGAAAGTGCCCCACCGCCCCAGTTCCTCTGGTGTGCAACCCCCTTGCCAGAGCTCACATGCCCCTGCTCCACTGACAAACGCTGCGAGTGAGTATGTGCCAGATGCCGAGTCTGCCCCTGCTAGTGGTCAGACACTGGAATGCAGCAGGGAGAACAAGTCCTGCCCTCAAGCAGCTGACATCGCGGTGAGGGAGACGGACAGGCCAACAGGGACACAGGACGTTTTCAGGGAGTGGTGAGGATTATGAAGACAGTAAACAGGGGGCTGGCTGGAGGATGGGATGCCAGTGTTTAAATAGGCTAACCGAGGAAGGCATTTCCAGGGAGGTGATATTTGAGCAGAGCCCTGAATGAGGGGAAAGGAGGCAGGCACAGGAGATTATGCATATATTGCAAATAACCCCCAAACACATTTATTTGGTTTCTAAGTTGTGAGATTTTTTGTGACATTTCATTACTGTCTTTTATTACATCTATTTAGGTTAATTTTTTTTTTTTTTTGGTGAGGGGGCAGGTAATTAAATTTATTTATTAATTTTTTAAGTGGAGGTACTGGGGATTGAACCCCAGGATCTCATGCATGCTAAGCACACACTCTACCACTGAGCTATACCCTTCCCTGAATATATTTAGGTAAAAATCAGTTGCCCTTCCCTGCGCTCACCCTGGTGGGTGAGGGAAGACGACCAGCAGCGTGCGTGTGGACAAGCCTGGGACAGAACACGCCTTAGGGAGCCCAAAGTAACCGAGCACTCTCTGTAAATAAACTTCATCTAACTGCCCACTTGGCATGAAGACCATAATAGGGAGGAGATAATGAGCCAAGGTCTGAAGAAAACACAAGAACATGTTTCACGCTGACAAATGGCTCTGAGATAACGCTGAGTCACCACTCTTCACGGCTGAGCCCCACACGGCTAACAGGAACTTAGTTCTGTCTACAGGGAAGACAGGCTGCCTGAGCCGTGGCTGAGCTGGGACACGGCGTCTGGCTAGACTGTCGCTGACTGCCCCCTCCACGGCCAGGCTGCCTGGTTCTCATCTCTGCATCTGCTCAGGGCCCCCAGCTCACGCGGGAAGGCACAGGGGCCAGACTAGGGAGAGGAGCTTCGAGGCAGCCGAGGCCTTGCCCTCACCACTATCCTGCTGGGGAAGGAAAGGGGTTGGGAAGCAAAAGGCGGTGCCTCAGCCCTCACAGTTGGGGACAAGCCTGGCTGCTAGGGCGTCAGCAGAGCCAGGACCTGCTGCATCCCAGGAACCATAGTACACAGGTTCCACTTCCTGTTCTGGAAAAAAAATACGAGGGAAAAGGCAATCTGGTCTGCAAAGCCACTGGTTTTTTTTTTGTTTTTTGTTTTTTTACAAATAAGTATTTCTCTGAAGGTCCCACCTGCTACAACTGTCACCACCCACCTGATGGCTGCAACCTTACCCCACGTGTCTTGAGTACTTCCCCTGCGCAACGCCTGCTTTCTGTAACCCTGAGAACTGACTCTCCTCCTCACATACCAATCAGAGGTCCTCCTTTGAGAACCTCTCTCCAATAATCAGAGACCGAGGGAGTAGAAAGGAAGCTTAGCAAGTGTGAATGAAAAATAATGCAAGCCACATCAGTAAACAAAGAATGCTGAAGCCATCAAGTCATCAGCTGCTGCCACCACCCCTCAGTGAAGACAGGCAGGCAGCCCGGCCTCTGCAGCTTGTGGGGACTCAGAGTGTGAAAGGACAGGACCCTGGCCCTAGCTAGCTAGCTGCTTGTCAAGAAATGATTTCAATGAGCCCAAACATTTGCTCCTTTCCATACACAGAAAAGCACTAAATTCTTAAACTTGAGATGTCTGGCTTTCTTTAACAGTAATCTTTAATGTTCCGACTACCTGGTCTTTGTTGTAAAGGTCCTATATATCCTGGCTCCTTTCCTACCTCTTCAGAGCAGTCCCTCAGAGCGATCTGAGAGGCTGTCATCCAGGGGTCGAAGTGGTTCAAGTCCTCAGAAATGTCCGCCGAACAAAACATAACTCTCAACTTCCAGGCTGTGCATTTATTTCAGTCAACACAAGCCATCCCAAGCCACTCCTTTTATTTCACAGATGCCTAGAATGGTGAGGTGACTTGTTCAAGGTCTCACTGAAAAGATCAAGGAATAGAACCGAAGACCCCAGGACTCCCAGGCCAGAGGTCTCTTCCTACACCATGCCCTTCTGTAATACCATCTCCTTTCCGCACTTCTCACCTACACGGTTCCTTATGCTCCCTGGGTTCCCAGTGGACGCTTGTTAATAGCCCCTTCACTGTCAGGATGAAGGTTCAGGTTTGCGTGACGGCCAGGCTCTGTATGATTCCCTCCTGTGATGTCTATCTAATCACACTAGGTAACTGGTAGTCCTGGAGGGCAGGGCTCCCCGGTGATGCTCTTTCATAATCCTCACACTGACCACTCCAGGTTAGAGTACAAGGAAGAACTCAACATGCATTTGTGAAGTTAAAGAAAAAGACAAATTCAGGCTAAGGAGGAAGGCATTCCTCCGATCCTTGCTGTTGGAGACTATCACTCATGCGTAACCTGACACAGCCCCCTGGCTGCCTCCCAATGAACGTGGCCGTAAAGTGCCTATTGCCCGGCCTACATGCCACCCTCGTCACTGCTTCTCTCCTCATCGCTCTGTTCCAAACCGTACTCAGCACTTTCTTAGGCAGGGCAGGAGCTGGCGTGTGCCTACCTAAGCTAACGTGTGGCTTTGCTGAGTCTCAGCTGCTTCAAGTTCCAGGTCACTTAGCATGAGCACTAGGAGCACTGGTGACTAGATGTCCCCCCCCCCCACCAAGGGCAAAAGTCAAAAAGGAGAAAATACAAGATCTCCAGGGAAGTCTTGAAGCACTGATCCCTATTCCATCTCTTGGAAGGATAACGGTACACAGTGACATTCATTAATCGGACTGGCTCAGTGGACAATGTGGTTTAGACTATGGGGGTTTCTGAGCCAGTATACCTCTGCACCTTAGGCAACTTATATCAGCTTTCTGTGCCTCAGTTTCCTCATCTGTAAAATGGGGATCATGTTCGTATTTTTCTCATTGGCAATGCAAGGATGAGATGAAGTGTGTGAAGAAGCAGTTAGAAGACTGTCTGACTCCTACCAAGTGCTTCATAGTCATTAAGTGAGCCACTGGTGGCAGGTTCCATCAGGACAAGTTCATCTGTCACCTATGTAGCTACCTGTGCTAACTCAGAGCTCCTGTGTCGACCAGTAACTGTGCTAGGAACACAATGACACTAGGATTCTTGTCATTTACTTGTTCACAGTCTGGTGGGATGACAAACCCTCAATTACCATACAAAGGACAGAAGGCAATAATGGAAGACAGAAGCTGAATACTGTTGGCCAATGACTAACTCCAGCTGGGAGGCCAGGAACAGGCTTCACAGACCAGAAAGCATTTTAGAGCTCACTCTAGAAGGAAAGCAGAACCCAGCCAGCCAGACAGGTGAAAAAGGGAAAAAGCATTTCAGGCAGAAGAAACAGCTCATATCCATAGACTTTTTAAGGCAATTCACTTGTTCATTCACTCATTCCACGAGGGTTTGGTGAGTTACTTCTATGTGTCAGGCCTAGTGCTCGTAACGAGGGGACTGTCCTCTGCACGAGAGAAGACACACCTGGAGCACAGGACAGCACGCTACGGGCTCAGGGAGAGACACAAAGTACTGGAGCTGAGTGCTAGATTGAGGAAAGCAGGGGGCAGAGCCAGCAGGTAAGCTGGGCACTGATAAGCAGGTGGGCACCTCGCCAGGGAGAGGGGAGGCAGCTGAGCCATGCAAGGCCCCGTGGCTTGAGCTGCACCCAGGAGAGCCCCCGGGGCAGCAGCATCCTGCCCTGTTAGCGGGTGGGGAGCAGAGTGGGGGAGGCGGAGTCACCCAGTCTAACCTGGGCCCCTCCAGAGTACCCTCTGTCTGGGAAGCAGGGGTTCTGCTGAAAGCCTGGGGAAATCCAGGGAAGGGAGAGGAAAGGAAGAGTGGAACTAGGGCCCTGGACAAAGGAGAAGACAGCCCCATGGCAGGGCGGGCTACGTGTGAGCCTTGACCACAGTAAGAGGCCAGCTCCGGTACCAATAAGGAGAAATCTGGACGCTCCATGTCGACCGGAATCAGCTGACTGTGCACAGAGATTTTCTCACCCGTGAAAAGGGAGATGTTGAACCGTAGAGACCGAAAGACGCACCACAGCAAAAACTGCAATTAACCAGAGTCCAGATAACCAATCGCAACCTTCACAATTACGGAGACCGTCACCCTCTTACTCTCGACTGAATACTTAGCACAGCTTCCCGCACTGTCTACAGCAACGGACTTGAGCGGCTGAGACAACGCTCAGAGGGTGACTGTATCACTTCCACAAAGTAACACACAACCTGAAAAGCTGATCATCTGGCAGTGAGCTACACTCCAGATGAACAGATTTTCCTAGCAAAATAGTACTTGAAAATTACAATTCTTTGATGTAATTCTCTTACTTGCTTAAAGGAAAGATTTTTGATATAATTGAATCCTTTATTGAGATCATCAGGTATCATACTCCACCGTAATTCCTGAATACTCTTGAAACTAAGAAATATGTAAGGATCTGCCCCTCAACAAACTACCCCCCACCAAGAACTCTGCGTTCATAGTTCCCCAGTCTCAAACGTCAGCTATGAGTTCAGACTGTTTCAATTAAAATGAAATCCACTGTCTTATTTACAACAAGAATCTGGGGGCGGGCCTAGAGAGGAAGATACAGGAAGGGCAGCTATCCTCCCCTCCAAGGCTGTGCCTGAGCTCCAGATCAGGGGCCCTAGGTGGTGTACTCGGTGCTGGCAGGTGGGCTGAGTGGTGGAGCCTGAGGCTTTGGAGAAGCCAGAGATCCCGGCCAGCGGCTTGCAGCCAGGAGTGGCCTCGTCATGCCCCCTGGTGGGCTGCACAAACAATTCCATTTTCTATGTGAGCTGAGATGTGGGAAAGGCTAGTTCTCTAGAACGGTGAAGGGGCTTTTCCTTTATAGTCACTGGTGTGGGAAAATGGATTAACATCTCAGTAACAGTGTCAGTAAGAGGAAGACCAGAAAGGCAGTTAACCGTCCCCACCCACCCAATCCTCAGGGCATAGTGGTTAAGCATTCCTGCAGCCTGGCAGCCATGGACAGGCCCAGCTTACCTTGACCAGGCTCTCCAGCACAGACCTGCAGGCGGCCTTCTTGTCTGCGCCAGCGAGCTCTCTCTTCTTGATGAGCACCCGATACCGGTTGAAGAAGTCATGGTAGGCCCACCTGGAGGGAAGACAGGTGCGTCAGGGCACATGCCCAGCCTCTCGGCCACCCCAGAGCCATGGGTGATCTCAGACAGTGCCCCCTGGGGTCAGTATTTCTAGCACAAAGCCCTTTCTCAGAGCAGCAAAATACGTTCTGGGGCATTTCTGTGCTCCCTCAATGCCCTCTGAGAACTGCAGTGTGTAGTTTTATTTCAGAATTGCGGCTGGAAGACCTAAGGGAAAAAGAAAAGTTTTGGAGGCTCCCCTGGGAGGACTGATCAGTGGCAGAATGGCTCACAGGGGGTTTCTGCCCCAAAGTGTGGAGCTCCGTCCACTGCTGCTCAAGTAGGGGACCTTACCTGCAACGCAGCTGGGTTTTTAAATGTGGATTTTCTTAGAAAACTAAAACAGCTCATTGAAAACTTTTTTTTTTTTTAATACAGAAAAGTATACGTGGGCAAATAAAAAGAGGCCATATCCTGGAGATAGCGCTGTTCACACATGTTATATAGTTCAGAAGTACTTTCTCCCCAAAGCAGATTTTGCTTATAATCCCGCCCACCCCTGATCATTAGGGTAATGCAGGCCCACTGTAAAGGAAAGGTCCAGCAGTGCCCAGAAAATAAAGAGCACTTGTGAACTCACTGCCTTTTAAGTAAGTGCTGTTCCTCTTTGTTCTGGAAGGAAATCATTAAGAGAGATTTCAGTTTATCCCTTGGTCTCTGAGGAGACCTCTTTAAACAGATGCAGTCTTTTCAATGAGCAAGGATTTTCTAGGCCGGCTCTGCCCCCTTCTTGGGAAAACTGCCTCCTTTAACAAAGACACTCATACTCTGACCCTTCTGGCCTCTCATCTCTGTTTTCAGGGGACGCTCACAACCCCCTCAAGGAATCTCATATTCTGTTGCGGTACAATGTCGCCCAAAGGAGACTCTGAACTTCCAGTGTAAGTCCCTCTGAAGGTGGATTCAGCCCATCCATCCCCAGTCATTCCATGTCTTTGAGGCATCAGGAGATGCTATGCACACTCTGTCTTCAGGGACACATGCTGTCCACGTCGCCCATTTGGAAACCACTGAGGTGCTGCCTTGAGATTGTCCGTTACTATTTACCATCACCTGTGGCCTTGCTGAGTGACTGTCCAGTTATGCAGATCATCTCCCTCATTCTGAAGTATCAACGAGGAATAAATGGACTGCGTCTCTTCTCCTGGAGAACATTTACTTTTAAAAGGGGTCCTTTAGAAATTTTATCCAAAGAAACAAGAACCGTGGAATACCAGGTACCACTGTGGGCAGTGGACTAATGTGCTGGGAAGCAGGTTCTAGAACTCCTCTCCTCGCCCCCGACGGTCACATGTGGTCCATGGGTTCCCCTTTCCATCCCAGGCCACGCACCTGTGCTCCCTGGGATGAGAAGGAAAACCAGGGGACCTCCCTACCTCCCTATCTGCCTCCGTAAACACTGTGCTGGCTCCGTGGAAGACGTCTAACACAGCTATGGGCTCAGAGAAGGTGCGAATAACAAAATGGCTCTTATTCCATCTTATTTTTTTCTCTACATAAAATCGCTTGTGCTACCTTAGTAACAGCTTTACTGAGATAGAACTCACACCCTGTGAAAATGTACCCTTTTACACTATACAATTCAATAGCTTTTAGCACTTTCGCAAAGTTGGGCAACTATCCCCAATGTTGTTTCAGAACATTTTCATCACCCTCCAAAGAAACCCCACCATCAGTCACTTCCATTCTCCCCTCCCCCCGGACCCTGGCAACCACTAGTCTACTATGTTTTCATGCTTCTTAAGCCTCTTGCCTTTTCCAGTGGGCTGTGTCTGTCACAAATGCACCAGCTCAGGGGAATGACAGCATCTACTCTGCTCAGACCTGGGTGTGTGAGTGACTCTGCTCGACAAGCTCACAATGTGTGTGGTTCCCTTCAGGAGGGGATGCAGAGGGTCCTGGAGCCCTGGAGGCCTCTGTTTTAGGGACTAGGAAGGGGTTCCTGCCCCTGTGCCCTTGGGGACCGAGAAACAAACCTACCTAATTACTGGCCTAATCTAACAGGCTTTAAAAATGGAAACTGTTCAGATTATTTGCCCAGCTAAATGCTGCTTCAATTATTTCAATCAGAAATGTCAAGAAAACTCCTGAGCCCTGACAGATGTAATACTGGCAGCCCAGGAACAGAGAGCTAGGAGGATAAGCTGCCAATCAGATGTGGGTTTTATTTTTAATCTGTGCAAAGGCCATTGACTTTTTTCCAGGCTCTTTCTGCCTCAGCCCCCAACTTTTAAATATAGACCCTCTGTCTGCGGATCCTTCCACATCTGGTAAGATGGATTTGGGCAAAAATCAATAAGAATGAGAAGCGTCCCGACTCCCCACACCCACCCTTGGTGTTTCACCCTGGTAATGCAATCTGCGCTGCCGGCCCGGTGGGGTGTGGACTCTCCCTTGAAAGTGGCTCGCCACTTCCTGTCCACCTTCTGCATTTCAGTTAATTGTGTGCTCGCCTGCCTTGTTTCTCCCTAGGAGCTTGCAGTTTCTCTAGGGGAAATAATTAGAGCAGCATTTCACAGGGCTAAAAACCTTAAATGCTTCTAATTTGAAAACCTCTTAACTGCTGACAGTTCCATAACCCAGGGAGGTTACAGGCTCGAGGACATTACCAGGGAGTAGGAGATGTGACCGCAAAGGCATCAAGGCCAGCAGAGAACAAGCCTGAAGCAGGGAGGCAGAGAAGGCCACTCTGACGCTGGCCAGCCGTGTGACCTTAGGCCAGTCACAGCCTGGCCGCCTCACCTCCCAGTCTGCAAAATGGAAAGGACATCACCCACCTCACGAGCATCTCCCAACGCTTCCGCAGTCAGTGAGCTCACGGATGTGGAGTGTTGGGAAAGCTGCAACACTTCCTAAAGATCTGAGTTACTCTCCCGTCCTGCCCAAGCCCTGCCCCTTTTCTTAGAAAGGAAAGGCTTCCTCAGACCCCTGCACCCAGGTGAAACCTACAGTGGAGAAGGCTGCAGGAAGCATCCTGTCCCTGGAGAAGGGCCTGGGCGGCCCCTCCCTCACCAGGCACCTCTGTGGGGTCTGGGCATGTGCAGGTATCCTTCACTGAAGGACCAGATCCAATGTGGGTTCCCTTTTCTGTGGACCTCTGTGCTCTGTGAGTTAAATCCTCATGGGAAAGGCTCTCCCATCTGTAAGAAAACTTTCCAAGTGAAGCTAAACAGAGTATGTGATTTTTTCCAAAAGGAGAATTTCTTTAAAAATTGGGGGGGGGGTGGAATTAGGTTTATTTGTTTATTTTAGAGGAGGCACTGAGTATTGAACCCAGGACCTAGGGCATGCTAAGCATGCACTCTGCCCCTTGAGCTATATACCCTCCCCCCTCAAAAGGATGGAGGATCTGGACGGAGGTTTCTGTGACCATGTAAAAGGCGGGAGAGATCACTCACTACCCACACAGGCACCCAGGATTTCCCCTGGGCTTCGTCACCACCATGGAAGCTCTCTCTCACAGCATTTTACGTACTCCTGTCCCATGTGGAGCACAGAGATTTCTGCCTTGTTTTACGGATATTTTTAATACATGTGTTAGCTTCTCTGCCGGATGTGAGCCTCCTTCCTCCAGGCTGCTGTTTTCTGATACGTTTTTAAACCTCCCAGCACCTACTTCAGTGTCTTTACACACAGTCGCTTATTTTTAAAAAACCAGTCTTTTCCTGACTGGCAAAATGATTGGAAGCCCAGCAGTTAAACTTTTCTACCAGAGTTTCTCAAGGAGGGCACAGCTGGCTCTGTGGCAGGACGCTTCATCAGCCTGTGGGACAGTCCCCTCCCTGACACAGGACGCAGGGCACCTCTGGGCTATCACCCTCCACCCCATTCATTACAAAAATCTTCATCACAGAACACAGTTCTAGACCAAGAAACCTTAAGAACACTGACCACGACATCATGACTGCCACCTGCCTCTGCCGTGTGACTCCATCACTTCCTTACCCCCTCCCACCCTCATCAGGTGGCCTGGAGATGTCTTTTTAACCAACCCTGGGCCTGGCTGTGCTTCCGTTCCATTTCATACTCGCGGTGGGAGGAGGGCCCATCCTAAGTCTATTACTGGGCCCCAAGTGTGGGCCTAAGGCTGGGCGATACAGAGTTGCGGGGACCTCAAGGACAGAATTCTCGCTCAGCCCTGCTCTCCCTGGATTCAGACTCGCTGGACTTCGATATGACGGTTCCTCTAGAATAAAGGCCTGCCTCCTGCTGTGTGCCCCTGGCCTGCTGGGGGGCAGGTGTGCCAGGCGAGCAGAGTAGGCCCCACTGTGCAGGGGAAGGCCAGGACCCGGGATTGCTCTTGGCAAGAACAGGGGCTGCAGAGGCAGCAGGCAAGGCTCGAAGGAGACAAACCAGGGCAAGAGCTCAGCAGAGCCCGCCCGTCAGGAAAGATGCTCCCCCGTCACAAGCCCCTCAGGCCTCAAGACGTAGGTGGCGGTTACACTCCTGTGGATGGTGGAGCACACACAGCAGGGTGGTGTCCTGCTTGACTGAGTTCCCATCTGAAGCCCAGTCCTGGACTTAACGTCTAGCTGTGGGAACAACCCATGAACACGCCTGCCTGAGCGGCCCCATTGGGCCAGTGTGAACAGATGGGCTGGACCGGCCGGGCCTGGCAGCGCTCCGCCTCCCTTCTCCCGGACGGGTTTCCTCATGTGGAGACTGGCTGGTTTGGACAAACTGAGTTTGCGGGTCAGAGGTGTTTAGCCCGGCTGTGGTGCCCACTAACCAGGACCAATGGACTCTCTCTGGATACTGAGCTGTGGGAACAGTTTTTCTTATGGCCACCAAGCACCATACTCTTCTCTTATCCCTTTTGAAGAAACAAACCAGAAGAGAAATAAATGATGTTGGAGACAGGAGTTTTCTTTGGAACTGTATCAAGGATGGACACACTTTTCAAAGGGACACAAGAGGCCAGAATCAGAGAGGAGAGGGCACTCTGTAGAAGACTCATAAGTGAAGGCGTCCCTAACCTACAGGCACCTGGTAGGAGGGCTCCACCCCTTTCTGTCTGGGAGGGTTTAATCTGATCACTTAACTCTTATGGGATTTATTTTGTCATCCTAAAATGGATGTGATAAACCCTTATCTTGTCTACCTTAAAAGAGTGAACATGATCTTTTCAACAAATGGTGCTGGGACAACAGGAATCTGTATGCAGAAGAGTGAGGCTGGACCTCCACTTCACATTGCACACATAAATCAACTGAAATGGATTACTAAAACTATAAAACTCTTAGAAGAAAACATAGGTATAAATCTTTCTGATCTTGGATTGGACAAACAACCAAAGGAAAAGACAGATACACTGGACTTTGTCTAAACTTAGCTTTTATGCTTCTAAGGACACCATCAAGAAAGTGAAAAGACAGTCCACAGAAGGGGAGAAAATATTTGCCAGTCATGTAACTGATAAGCATCTATTATCTTGTTACGTAAAGAACTCCTACAAACCAATACCAAAAAGACAAATAACCCAATTAAAAAATGGGCAAATGATCTGAATATACATTTCTCCAAACAAGATATATGAATGGCCAATAAACACATGGAAGGATGCTCAACTTCATTAACCATCAGGGAACTGAAAATCAAAATCACAATGGGATGGCATTTGACATCCACCAGAATGGCTACAAAAAAAAAAAAAAAAAAAAAAAAAAAAAACAAGTGCTGGTAAGAATGTATGTAAATGGGAAGCCCCATCCATTGCTGCCAAGAATGAAAAATGGTGCAGCCGTGGTGAAAAACAGTGGCAGCTTCTCAAGAGTGAAGAGCTACCATATAACCCAGCAACCCCACTCCTAGGTAAATAGCCAAGAGAAACAAAAATACATGTGCACACAAAAACATGTGCACGAGTATTCATAGAAGCATTATTCATACTTGTTAGGAAGTGGAAATAACCCAAATGTCCATCAGCTGATGAGTGGGTAAAATAAAATGCAGTATATCCTTCCAGTAAAATAGTGTTCAGCAACATAAAGGCATAAAGTTCTGATAAATATCTGCTACCAACATGGATGAACCCTGAAAACATCATCCTAAGTGAAAAAAGCCAGACACAAAGGCCACTTATTACATGCTTCCATTAATATGAAATACCCAGAATAGGCAAATTTATATAAAGAAAGTAGACTGGTGCTTGCCAGGGCCAGAAGGATGGCGAAAGGGGTAGTGACTACTAATGGGTACAGGGTTTCTTTGGGGGGTAATTAAAATATTCTGAATTAGATAGCAGTGATGGCTGCACCACTGAAAATAATGAAAATCACCAAACTGCATACTTTAAAAGGATAATTTTATAGGACATGAATCATATCTCAATTTAAAAGTCAATGTGATGAACAAATGACATGAGGTTTGTGGGGGGGGTCTTCACAAAGTAATTCACAAACATCAGATTTGTCATCATTACTTCCGCACTGATACTCATGGGTAAGTTCCCATGCAGAGGTGGCAGGGCGCTCACCCACCACGGACACCCCATATCTGCCTTCCCCCTTTATCCCTTCCTTATGTCCCGGGCCTCCCAGGGGAACACAGGCTCACACTCAGAGGTAGCCCTGGGTCTGCAGGTCCTAAGCTTTGCTGCGGAGAAAGGGAGACAAAATCCTTCCCCACTGGCTCTGAGCTGGAGCTGGGACATGAAGTGAGGACAGAGGAAAATCTAGTCAGTCTGGGCACTGCCCACATACGACCACAGGACCGGTTTACCCGTGACCAGCACTTGCCTCCAGGGAAGAGCTGCAAGGCTGGATGCATTTAAAAATCACTGGGAAACACTGACAAAGGCAAATGTACAAGTCTGGGGTGGGGAGGGGGTTCCTGCTTTCTGAAACATTCCCACATGACTGTGACGCACAGCATGGTCGAGAGCCTCGCGTCAGACTCTGGTCCAAGGAAATGAGCGCAGGGCTCGGGGTGGGAGGTGGGGGCAGAGCTAAAGGCGGTTAGAGCTGAGAGAAACAGTTATTCCCTCCAAAATAAGTTCTATGATTGTCTTTCCCGGGGGGCTTTTTAAATAACAAGGCAAGCAAGCATGTGTCTGTTTAATCACGATTGAACAGGAAGGAGAACCAAGCAATTTCTCAAGCCTCCATCTAGTTCTCAACCCTCTGCTATTCAGTCCATAAGGGGCAGGCGGATAGAAGTTGGGGGAGGAATGGCAATTTTTCAGAAAGCACCACTGAGCTTTACTGAAGTGAAGAGCAGACGAAGTGAAGATTTATGATGATTTTTTTCCCCTAAAATATAAATAGTGCATATTCAAGCAGTGTCCCCGCAACACGCTTGTTTTGGTTGAATGGAATCGGCTTCATAATTCCTCCAGGACACAAGGAAGAGGGGCACAGACGACTCCACAGGCCTAAGACACATAAGAGGAGCCAGGAGCCAGGTGCTGGTGGACGAGCCCGCCTTCCTGGACGGTGCATTAATCACAGTGCTTTACGTACGTGATCATGGACATATTTCTTAGCCACTGCAGTGCATCTCAAATTGAATGATATATTTTCATTTTAAATCAGACTCACAGAGGGTCATAATTCTTAGGGAGGATAAAAATAGATAGGTATGGTGAAGTCTGCGGCTGGGGTGAGGAAGCACCAGAGAGTCGCTGCCAGCCTGCATTCGCCCTCCCTGGCTTGGTGGAATTTGGGGGCATTGGGCCTAAGTTAATTTCGCAACAGGGCTAAGAGTTCCACACCCAGGGAGTGGATGGATGCAGGAACTCGGCCTGAAAACCCAGCTGAAAAGGGATGCTTTCTACGTGGAAGAGCCCCCTGGACATTTCATCACAAGTCCCTGCAATCCTGGACCACGTGTCATCTTTCCCTTTGCCATTTTCTTCCCTGTAAAGTGATACCTGCCCCTCGGCCACTGAAGTAGGGGAAACGCAGGAAAACCTTTTATAAAAGTTGTTATTCCCCTAAATCAAAGAAGCCATTCAAGTTTCCTTTGGAGACAGCTGTGCAAAGTTGTGGCTACCGGACAAGCTAATGCAAGTGAACTCACGCGGCTGTGTTGAGTCTCAGGAGTCAAGGAAGGTGAATTCTTTTTGTGATGACCCCAAGTCTGCTCAGGTCCTCTGGTCCCACTAAGGTCTCCCCAGGTCAGGTCAACAAAACGACTGCTCAGCTCTACACTGAGGGAGCTCATGTGACACTTGTGTGTTTCCTTCAGTGGCAAACACCTTGACAGGCACACAGTACCTATTAACTCTCACTCACTTTATCCCCAGACACAGCAGACACACACCAGCCTCCTGGACGAAGCTGCCAGGTAGCATTTCTTTTTTAACCATGAGGTCACTCCACGCTGTTACCACGGTTGGCAGGTACAGAGAGTTAGGCAATGTGCAGAGTCAGAGAATACAGGTATGGGGGCTTGGCCGCACAGACCTTCCCCCTCATCCCGTCATCCTCCAAATAAATGCCACCCGAGGTGCTGCGGCTTGGTGGTGGGGAGAGGTTAGGATCCAGCTGAAACAACATGGACGGTTCAACTCCATCTCAAAGCTAACAGAAGTGCCACACAGCGATGATGCCTCTTTCCAAAAGTTAGAATTTCAAGTGACAGTTTGGGGAGGGAATTCTCTCTTTGACCCTGCAGCAAAATCTGCTAAGACAGCAAATGTTAGCAGGATGTGGAAGGCAGGGTTCTGGATCTAATCCCAGCATGTGATACCAGAAAACACCAGCCTTTCTTTCCTTCCCTGCATTACCTTTCCAATACGTTGCAATTACAAAAACAAAAGGTACAGATGCCCTTGTAATCCTCTGCTGGAAAGAAGTCTGAAACAATTAGGGAGGAAGGGAAAGACAGCCAGTCAGCTGTTCCGTAAGAGGCCAGCAAGTCTGTGGGCATCTCGACCTCCCTGGCAACTCTGCCCGCAGCCAGGTGGGACGAGCAGCCGGAGAAGTGGCTTTCTGTGTGGGTGGAAAGACCTGGAGGGAAGGCAGTCTCTCATCTGCCAAGGAAGAGTCTGCCTGGAGGAGGCGAAGAGCATGCCTGGCTCGCTACGAGGAGGGGACCAGGCAGCAGGAGTGGGGACTGTGCTGGTCTCCCCATCACCGGGCGGGAAAAGCCAGTCACGACTCGTCCCGTGCCCGGACTTCACACTGCTCCCTGGCTGGCGGTAACCTCCCGCTGCCTCCCCACCAGTCCGAATCCTCCTCACCCTTCAAGGCCCAGCTCACATCTCACCTCCTCCAGGAAGTCTTCTTTCCTCCCAAACTTGCACCTAAAACAGTCAGTTGTTCTTTAACTGTCTCAGGCTTAACTTTAGGCTGTCCTTGTGGGCAGAGGCCATGCCTGACATCCTTAATTCCCTTAGAGCCATCGGCACAGAGCCAGCTGCTTGATGCAGAATGAGATATGCTGTAGGAGGACCGGTTAACAGGAGGAAGGGCCACGAAGATAAGAAAACCTTCTCATCCTACAAAAACTCACGCGGGACCACAGGAGTAAAATGCTCTCCCCGTCCTCTGCCGCCTCCTAAACCAGGTGATCTTGTGTTGTGACAGCAACACCAGTGGGTGGCACACACTGTCACTCTGATTTCACAGCGAGGCTGCAAGGCAGCTCCTCGGAGGAATCAGAGCTGGCAGACATGTGCAGAGGCCTCTGCCTGAAGCAGGGTCTAGGGTTAACCATCAGGAGGATATTACTGGGGACACCCACACTTCTCAGGCCAATCTGAAATTCCTTTATCTGTCAGCATCCTGCTTGAGCCCTCAGTGTTGGGGAACTTTTGGGGGGCTCTGTCTCTGGCTGACAGCACACAGGAGAGCCCCCTGCGGAGCCAGACTCCGGTGCACACTGTACCTGGATGGGTAGCCGGCTGCGCTGATTCGAATGGTCTCCAACACCCCACAAGCTCTGAGCTGCTGCACTGCTCTCTTCGGGTCAAAGCTGCAAAACACAAGACAGGCAATGAGTGGCCAAACTGGCAAAGAAATGGGGCAGGGGAGAGGGAGAGACCACCCCTTCCTGCACCAAGGTATAGGCACCGTGCATCCTGGAGCTCACGGTCAGGGGCCAAGCACAGAATACAAGATGGTGACAGGCGGCACCTGAGGCTTTGCAGCATCTTCGGTTCTGTGCACATCCTCATCCTCACCCGGGATACTCCTCTTCTTTGCCTACCTGCATTCTGTCTGCCTTCCAAGACTCGTTCCTGCCTCCCCTCCAGAGCCTTCCCTTATTATTTCCATCCCCAGGGGCACCTGTCTTAATTCAATGTCCAAGTAATATACACTTGGCACCACAAGCACTATTTGGTTCTGGAGTTAAAAGGGTAAATTTCAGGCCAGGCAGATCTGGGTTTGAATTAAGACATGCTCACTTGCAGCTTCACATGTAATTTGGGGGCAAGTAACACAACCTCCTTGATGGCAGCGTCCTCATCTATAAGTGGGGATAATAAAGTATCTCTTTTATCGGGTTAGTGTGACGATTAACTGTCACGGCCCGGGAACGCAGTGAGAACAGCGCCTGGCACACCACCAGGGCACACGTGTCGTTAGCTGTCATGGCGACAGCTGCTCGGTTAAGAGCCATGGAGACGAAGAACTTTATCTTCTTGTCTTTAGATACAAGTCACGACTTAAACAACTCACATACCCTAAAATGCTAAGTTTGGCCTGAAAACCCAGTTTTTATTCTAATGCATATGCTGACTAGGACACTGTAGAATGAAAAGTCAGACACGGTCTGGATTTTCTTAGCGTATGCACACTTGACGAGGAGAGAAGTGTATAGAAGCAGTACCCAAGGCAGTGTGTGACAAGCGTGGACACTGGAGGGAAAGACGTCGGGGCTGGCTGGGGTACTCAGGGAGTCTTCACGGGGGAAGAGTTAAGCTGAAATAGAATGAATCACTATGATCTGGGATGAGGAACAGACGTTCCCTTTCCTTCCAGCTGCTCCGAAGCTCAGCTGAAGCAGGGGCCGTGCCTCTTGCTCCTTCCGCTCTGGGAAGTGGGAGGGCAGGGGTGAGGCCCTCCACACTCACCTGGCTCCCGGGGATTATAGTGGCTTCAGCACACACCCTGGCCGGGCAGCCTGCCAGCCCTGCTGGGTAAACGGACCGATTCAGGACCACCTGCTTCTGAGACCAGGGGACTGGTCTTCAGGAAACCCGACCAGTTCCTCTGACAAGCC
This sequence comes from Camelus ferus, assembly GCF_009834535.1. Classification (NCBI taxonomy): domain Eukaryota; kingdom Metazoa; phylum Chordata; class Mammalia; order Artiodactyla; family Camelidae; genus Camelus; species Camelus ferus. Next base: position 15,992,482 of record NC_045725.1, read on the forward strand.
ATCCCAGATTATCACTCTGGCCCTAGGACACCTCCTCCCCGGACACTTAATTGCTCTCGACTCTATGCTGCTGTAGCTTTTACAGATCCACTGTTGTCATCAGTTATTTGTGACTGGCAACTCCTGCCAAGGATGAGGGCTGTGTCTTATTCATTGTCATTCCACCTGTCCTAGCCCAATGCCCATGATAGACGGTTTCTGAATAAAGGAAGAAGTAGAGGGAGAGACTTTTACACAAGAGCTACTATCAAAGCATTTAGTGCAGGACATCTGCTCTCTACTGGGGCGACTCTGTCCTCCAGGGGACATCTGGCAATGCTTTAAAACATTTTTAGTTGTCACAGTGGTGGGGATGCTACCAGCAGCCAGTGGACAGAGGCCAGGGACGCTGCCAAGCTTCCTCCAGTGTGCAGAACACCCCATAACAAAGAAGCACCTGGCCCGAAATGTCAAGGGTGCTGATGGTGAGAAGGCCCCGTTTCAGGGGATAGAAGGAGGGAAACAGCACTTTCCTTCTAGAATGTCAATGTCATGTATTTTAATGACACAAATTTTTACACTTGTCGCAAATAATCCCCATTATCTCCTAGCATTCTTCCATCAGGATAATAATTATTATTTTTTTTTAGCCACAACTATCAGAAAGCGAGAGGTAAAGGACCAGCTCAGGATTAGTCAAACAATCAGTAGATTTCCTGACAGTTCTGTATTCTCCCCACTTTATCGGGAGGAAGCTTTTGGTCCTGTAGGTAAAGGAGGGTCTTTGAAAAATGGGCTATTAGGATTAGAAAAGTCCCTTTTAAAGTCCCCAATGTCTTCTCTCAATGGGGAGGAGAGACTCAGCCTGAGGATCCAGCACGTGGAGGGCACCCGGCTGCTGTGATGCACAGGCTGCTCAAGGTCATGCCGGCTGGGGGCAGAGCTGGTGCCCAGCCAGGCTCCCGTCTCCTGGGCCTGGCACGCTGCTCCTGCCCTTCACACAGAATCTACGTCTTTCACACATGCTGCTTTTCTAACAGCCTCTTTTCTTCTGGAGGCAGCTGGTAAACAGATGCCACATGAGGGGAATTCCTAAGTGTGTCTCAGCAACTCGGAGGAAGGGGAGGCAGGGAAAAGAGTGAAAAATCACCATGCTTCCAAGAAGGCTGATTCAGTACTGTCTTCCCAACCTTTCCCAGCACAAGGCCCCTGTGAGTGGAAGTCAAGCTTTATTAACTGATACAAACTGCAGAAGGCAGTTCAGATACTCATTCTGAGGGTCAGAGTTGCCAACATAAATTATTTCACAGAGACAAATCCTGCCAGGACCAAAAAGGAAGTCAGAAAGATGGCAAGAAAGTGGTTTAAAAATGTAAAAATATATCTCCTCTGGCCAGAGGGAACAGCACGTGCGGAGGCTCAGGGCAACAGAAGGGGTTGCAGAGCCAAGTGAGAGACCAGCCTGAAGGCTCAGGGCAGTATTCCAGGTAAGAAATGAGGACAGTCTAACACAAGGTGGTAGTGGAAGGAAGAGACAAGGGAGACCAGGGTGAGAAATTTTCCAGTAGACTCCACAGGACTTTGACAATGATTAGACCCTGGGGAGTAAGGGGAAAGGAAGAATCCAGGGTCACGCTATCCCGTATGGTAGCCACCAGCCACTTGTGGGTATTTGAAAGTAATTAAAATGAAAATAAGAATGCACTTTCTCAGTCACACAAGCCACACTCCAAGAACTCAGCAGCCAAGTGTGTCTAGTGGCTACCACACTGGACGATGCAGATCATAGAACAGTTCCGTCACCACTGGACAGCACTGGTCCAGATCGACCTCAGGGTTCTGGTTTGGAAGACCAGGTTTGGTGGGTGGGTGAGATGTTGGGAAATTATTATGCCGTTTACTACAATGGAGACCAAATACGGAGGAACCATTCTGGGGGGTAAGGGGTGAGAGGGGGGCCATGAGTCTGGTTTCAGACACGTCGAATGTGAGGAGGCTGAAGCCACAGCAGGCCTGCAGAAGTGCCAGACCAGAGACACAAACCAGAGACAACAAAGATTTTGAGGAGTCACTATTACAGAGATTCGGGTGAGGACAATCATGTGAGCGGGGATGGAAATAGAAGACGTTCAAGGTGGGAGCAGTGGCAGAATTTGGATCAGAGTCGGCTGAGGTGGGAGGGAAGGTGAGCAAGTGTGGACAACTCTGGAAGCTCAAGGGGAGAAGGATGGGAGAAACGGGACCATCTGCAGGTCTTGTCACTCGACACACCACTCGAGGTTACGTTTCCTCAGTCAAGAGGCCTTCCCTGAGCACTCAGCGACGCTGTCTCTGAACCGATCATTCGCTGTGAGACGCGCTCGCGCCTGCATTTAACGGCCCAGTTCTAAGTGGTTCTGTGATTCATGGGCACGTTCAACAGCACTGTAAACAATGTGGGATCGGGGAATCGCATCTTCTCCCCTCACCGACCCTCCTGACAGTGGACAGGTGGGGCCTGGATTCTGTACATAAACCATTTGGGGAGCAGATCAACCACTCTCCCTGCTGAGGACTGCCGACCCCGTGCCCCACGGACGCCCGGGCCCCTGTTCCCCTTGAACATCCAGGGACACACAAGCATGGGCGTGACTGGCGGCCGGGCCCGGCGGGCACTCACTGGAAGGGCAGCTTCTCGTCGTTGGGCTTGATGCAGCGGACGTAGTGCGGTGTCGTGGCGTTCAGGGTCTCCATGAGCAGGTGCAGGGAGGTGCGGAACTGGGGAGACAAAAAGCAGTGTCTGGTGATTGATTCACCTTTAGCCTTCTGTGGCTGAGGATGAAACATGAAGGAGCGCCCACAGAGGGCTGGTGGCGGCTGGTGGGAACTTGTTGATCATTACTGTTGATCCAGAAGGACCGGAAGGCACTCAGGGACCAGCTGTGACAGCCTGCCCCACTTTATGACAAAACTAAGTCCCTGCCGTGTTCTGGCACCAGGGCTCCTCATGGCTCGTGGGCAGAGATGGCTTCTGACGCATCAGCGCCCTGATCAGACAAGAGAAGGCGAGCGAGTGCTGAGAGTGGGAGGGGGTGGTCACTGTGACCGGGGCTCCTCAATGTGAGGCCCGCAGCCCTGACGTGCGGTGCCCAGGCACCTGGACATCACTGTGTCAACAGGAAATGCCCAGAGGAGGAAAGCCACCGAAGTAGAAAGATGAGTGGTTTCCAGGGCTCAACAGGCACTCTTCTCGTGGGAGAGACACTGGACGTAAAACCCCAGAGAGACCCCACGGCAGGGTATTTACCCGTCCTGGCCCAACTGCACCTCTAGACCTTGGGCCTTGCCCACAGGTGTCTTTGGTCCTGTAACACAGCCCCACCACAGGGGTTAAATGCACAGTGTGGGGCTAGAGTCGCCTCCTTCTCTTTCCCGCAGTTCCCTCCTTCAAAGGGCACAGTAAGACTGAGCTGGGTGCCGGGGGTGAGGATGCCAAGGCCACTCTGGCCTCCCTGACTCTGCACCCACACCTTCACCTACGGAGCAGCAGCCCCGCCACACGAGCCGCGGCTCACAGCTCCCTGCCCTGAGGCTGAGGGCTGACCTGGTGGCCCACAGTTTTCTTGTGCTCCTTGTTGGAGGCTTTCAGGGGGGTTCTGGCAGAGCGAACGTTGACCTTTGAAGACGTGGCGGTGGCAGGAGCGGAGTCTCCGTCTTCGTGGAACAAGTCGGCCACCAGTGGGAACTAGAAACAAACACAGGAGTAATATGGAGCATGAGAGCTCTTGGGCTTTTGGCTGCTTAAACCTTCCCAGAGTAGCTCCCCAGTACATACCCAAGAGGACGGGAAACACACGTCCACACGGAAACCTGAACCCAAAGTCCAGAGCACCATTATTCACAATAGTCACAAAGCAGGAACAACCCAAATGTCCATCAACTGATGAATGGATGTGGTGAATACACACAATGGAATATTATTCAGCAACATGAAGGAGTGAGGTCCTCATTCACGCTACAACATGCATGAACCTTGGCATGAACACGCCAAGTGGAAGAAGCTGGGCACAGAAGATCACATAGTGTGATTTCATTTACAGGAAATGTTCAGGGATCAGAAAGTAGTTTAGTGTTTGCCAGGGGCTCGGGGAGGAGGAAGGTGGAAGGACTGCTACTGGGGACAGAGTTTCTGTCCGGAGTAATGAAAATATTCTAGAATTTAGAGTGATGATAATTGTACAACTTGGTGAATATACTAAAACCATTGAAACCACTTTAAACGGGTGAATTTTTGGTATAAGGATTACATCTCAATTTAAAGAAAGGAAAGAAAAAAAGTAATTTTCCCAGACAATCTTACTTAACTTTCACCTACAAAGATGGGCAAAACTTAAAAAAAAAAAAAATTAAATGTTGATGACTAACTAAAAAAAAAAAAAAAAAAAGAAAAAAGATGGGCAAAACTTCCTTCTCTTGTGGTGTGGTAGAAGGTAGCTATGGTCTAATAAAATTGTTTACATTTTTCCACACTTATTATTACTGGATCTTGTAAAGCTATTTAACTTTCTTGAGCCTTCTCTTCATCAATAAAATGAGAATAAGAATGTATCTGTTACGTGGTGTTGTTATGAGACTCAGTAGGAGGACCTCTTACTGCTGTGTGGACCAGGGAGAGATCAGGCCATACATGAGGTGCTGGTAGTGCAGTGAGTCCCAGTCTCAAGACACAGTCCTGCCAGCATCCCTTGGGGAAGTCAATGCTGGGGACAGAAGCAAGTGTTGTGAGGCCATGACCACAGGCCTGCCGGTGGGGAGGGACCAAAGGGAGCAGCAGGCCCCATGCTCTACCCCTGAGCCACTTCCAGCCCCAACAGAAGACAGGCTCACATGCCAGTGCCTCAGACTTCAGGCTCTGCCCTTCCAATCCCCTGCACCTCTCTTCCTATAATCCCCAAGAGATGGGTGTCTCCCATCTTCTACCAATTCTGAATGTGCTAGTCTGTCTTCCAGGAGCTCCACAATCGGATCCCACTCACCGCCTCTCAGATAATACGTTTTAAAGCAATGAAGTTGGTCACTTTGCTGTCCCATAGACCACCACACTCATTATGCCCATCTCTACATCTCTGCTCACTGTTATGCTTATCTGAAACACCCACTCCCTCCTCCTCTCTGCTCAACCCAAGAGCCCCATCTCTCAAGGTCCAACCCTGCATCCTCCACGACCCTTTCCCAGATCACTCCATCCATGCGTGTCTGCCTCCCCCAGGCTCAGCCTGTGGCAACTGGGTCCCACCTGAGGTCTGTGCTGGGCCCTCCAGCCTCCTGGTCTTCCCCCTTGATGGAGGATGAGAGCTGAAGAGAGGACTAAAGGAGACAACCCACGGAAGTATGGAGAAGAGTGCCCGGCATACAGTAAGCACTCAATTATGATCTAGTTTTATTATTTTTATTAGGGGGTATATACACAAAAAATCTTGTCTCCATTGTCAAACTAGGAAGTTGTATGCTGAACTGAAGAGGAAACAGAATCACAGAATTTAGATCTGCAAGAAACAAAGGTCAAGGCTCACCTTGCTGTGGCTGGTGAGGGAAGAGTGGTGCAGGGAGAAGGGACCCACCAGAACCGCATCATGGCCCACACGCCCGGCAGCGGCACTGGCTCAGCCGGGGCTGGTAGTTAACGGCTGAGCCAGGGCTGGAGCTGCTGAGCCCGGCGCCCTCTCTGAAGCCCTCTTCCCTGAGACTCAGCAGCTCCGCATTCCTCCAGCTCTCTGCCCACTTTTCTCATCTTGTGCTCTTTTCCTGCACCTTTCACTGGCCCATCTCCCTGCATTTCTCTCCTCTGAGTTGCCGTTTCCCAAAACTGCATCCTCACCACTGAACTGTTCTAACCCTCATCCCCTGGACGGTGTCATTCATGGCTTCAACCATCACCTTTGAGCCTGTCTCTCTAGGCCTGATCTTCTTCCACCACCATGACCCACAGTGCCAACTATCTGCTCACCATCTTCCTCCTTCCTCTGGGTGTTCCACTGGGAACTCCAAAGTCAGGATGGCCCAAACCACCCTCACCTGCTGGCTTTCCAGATTTAGATTACAGATCCGGCCATCACCCTACTTCTTATCCCAGTCAATTACCAAGTTCTATCCGTACTTAAGTTTCAGCAGCCCCTTCTTAATCAACCAGAACGCCACTGCCCAGGTTGAGGCCCACCTCCACCCTCCCCCTCCCAGATCACTGTAGTCACCGGCAAACTTGAGTGCCCACCTCCAGGCATACCTTCATACAAATGCATTCTCCCCCACAGCCAGAGTTTCCCCTGAATGCAAACGATATCCAGTAACCCCTAGTTTACGGACTCGCTGGTCCTCACTGTCCACGCAGGGAGCCAGCTTCACACATGTTAACTGAGAACAGGGGGAGGGGCAGGGAACGAGGGACTGGAGGAGCGGGAAAGGGCAGCCCAGGACGGGAGCTTCGTAAACCGGTGCCAGGGAGCCAAGGCACATGTGAGAAAGGGCCAAGCGCCCAGTCACAGTGGCGCCCAGAAATTTCCATAGGGAAAACAATTAATGGGAGGCTGAAGCCAGGTTCATATTTTAAAGACAGTAATTCAGGCCGTCAAGTCAACAAAACACAATTATTCTAATTCATATACTGAAATGGACTTCCAAGATGTTTGAGTCTCAGGGAGAAGTTACCAACTACATGACTACAATGTTGGAGGGGTCTGATTTATAGAAACCATTTATAGTGGCTTTTTCTGTGAAAAAACCTGTTAATTTCTAAGGTCAGGAGCATATATCAAAACCACATGAGGAGAGTATCTTAAAATTTAAGTCCTTTTCTCTTGCTTCAATCCAGAAAAATTATGCCTTTTATTTATTTGCTATATTAAAGGATTTATTAGGACAAGAGAACAAAACATGAAAATTTCTCCTCAAGGCAGATTTTAATCTATATTGCCACTGGGCTAAGGGAAAAACACATTTGGGAAAAAACACAATAAAGGTTTAGCCTAGAGAATTTGTATTTTATTTTAAAAGCTATGTTTTAATTGTAGATCCCTGCTTTTGAGACTACATTTGGAAGTGGCTGGGTCTCTGGGATGGAGAGGGAGAGGAATTTGTTGGAATATGAAATCTAGGTGGGAGGCAGGCTTCACATCCTATTAAGAATTTGTATTTCCATTCTCAGTGAACACACAGGGACATTTAGTTTGACCACAGGACTGAAAGACCAAGAGGTACCATGTTCAACCTTGGGCTGTGGGCAACAGCAAGAGACTGGGCAAGAAACACGGATTACCGCCCCGGCCCACCCCCAGTCCACCAGCAGGGTAAAGGGGCTGGCCCACAGGGACCACGGTGTCCCAGGAGTGCCCAAGTGTAAACAAACCCAAAGTCTCAACAAAAAGTAGTTACCATGCTCTTTTCTGACAGGATTCACGCAAAAGAACACATTTCTGAGTGAGAGAAAGCTGTTTTTTCTTTAATTGACTAACTCAGTTATGCTTTTAGACCTATTAGAAAGTCTATTCATCAGCTGGCTGACCCGTAAGGGAAGCACTACAATTCATCTTAGGGCAGCCCCAGGAAACAGGATCCACCTGGGTCTTTCTAGAAATTTGCTCCCTTCAATCTTGAAAGCACTTCGATAATACCTGCAGACAAACCAGGCACTTCCCTGATACTGTTTGTCACTTGTTTTCAAAGTGTCCATAGGTACTGGCTTTGGTGTTCTCTGCTATTCAAGTCTATATATAGATTTTAAAAGCCTGAGGTAGATCTATTTGAAAAGGGATTAAAAGAAATATGAAAACTTTCTAAAGACCACTTGACAGTTTCAGAAAAATGTCAATTACAGCTGTACACATAGTTGGTAGCTTGGAAATCACGACTATTCAGTTCTGTTCAGATGAATGTAAAATTTCTTTATATCAGACATGTGAGACTAAAATAAAATGCACTATAATAACAGTTTGATTGGAATCTCTTGCCTAGAATCTTATCTTTAGAAGCTCTGGCTGTAAACATAATAAAAAGATACATTTTCTTTTTAATCAATTCTTTTACATGGTAAATGTTAACCCTTTGGGAAAAATAATCTTGAACTTTTAGGTAAGAAATACTTTGTTTCAAACAGTTTTAAAGGGGATTTGGAGGAAAAGTCTTAGCACTTCACTTTTTTTAAAGAAGGAAAGGGGGGACTTTTCTGTATTGCAGAGGATGAGTGTATTGTTTTATTGACTAAAGTTCTCTCTTACATTGTTACCTATTTATTCTAAATATTGGTAGAGGCTTTTTAACTACCAGCACAAACTGATTTTAAACAGGAAGCACCCCCAAATCATTTAAAAGCAAATGTTATACAGTGTGTCTATTCAACAGCTATTTTATATATATAAAAAAGTAAAAAAACATAAATGTATTTGCTCAAAATGGAATGTGTGTGTAACCTATAAGGAACCTAGCAGTGTGTAAAGCAATGGAACGTATACACAATCATCCCTGATGAGTTGAAGTCGAGGGAGAAAGGAGACGGGGGCAGAGCATGTTTAGACTTTGTCTGAGCTACTTCATCCTGACTCCTGGATGCCAGGGATTGTCCCAGCCCAGGGGAGGCAGCTCAGGACCAATACGGTCTACCTGGCCTCTGGACTGTACCAGTCTTGAGATCCCTTCCGCAGGGATGGCGTGGAGAGATGGCATCAGGACTGCCAGCTGAGGAACACTGGCCCAGCACAGCCCTCGCTGCCCAGCACCTACTGGCATATACCCTGGACCCACTGCTCATCCCTCGAACAGACAGTGCCACCCTGGAATAGGATATCTACAGAGGAAAAAAATCCTCCTTTTGAGATCTTTTTTCCAGACTGATAAATTATTGCTTTTTACAATAAACATTAACAAGGGACCCCCCCCCCACCTTTACTATCTAAAACAAATCAGTGTTAGTAACTTGAAGTCACATTGTAAAGAGGCATTTCTTTACTTAAGTCTCTATTTATAGCTCTCTGATAGCTGAGAAAGCAATTAGCTGTATTACAGCCTCTTAGGCAGTGTAACTGGCTTTACTAATTACATTCTCATTAACACCGTTTTATTTCACTGCTCTTGGTGGGAGTTCTTCAAACACCCCTTTGGCTGATAGGATACATGGGAGTCTTCCATCCCACGCAGCTTAATTATTCATGATGCTTTCTTAATTTTTTTTCATCAGAGCTGCCACACAAAAGAAAAAAGCTAACAGATCTCCCCATCTCAAAAATTTCTTCAAAAAAAACTGTATTCATATATAGGATGTAAGGTTTAACCATGCTTAGGGAGGAGAGAACCAATAAAAAAACTGGGCGTTAACTTGATAACATAGAGCCTTTTATCTTTCCAGGTCTTTATTTTTCTCTCTGCTTTTAAATGCATCTTACATGAACCTTGTGGGACTGCCGTGAAAAAAATTTAAAGAAAATGACAGAGGCTCAGTAAACTATGAGCTTTAAAAATACTACCATGACAGATGTTGCCAGACGCGTCCATCTGTCCAAATGATTTAAAGCACATTTCCAATCACTCTCTGATTTGTAGCTGCAGTCTGTGTAGATTCTATCTGTAAGTGTTTTAGTGACCTAGTGCCCATCTTTGCTTTCCATCTTCTGGGATGTCTAAAATGGGCTGCAGTGGGTCCAGGGTGCAGCGTTCTCAACCCTTCTGTGACGGTCTGTAGGCCTAGAAATCCCTCCTGGTTAATCTGAGTGCTGCTGGCCACCAGCACCACACCTCCGAGGGCTTGCTGCAATAGGGGCAGGAGGCACTGGCAACAAGGTCATTTTGGTTCTTTAGAAATGTTAAGCTGGTGGAGGGGAAGGCTAGGTTTGTGGCAGGTGGGCAGAGAAGGGAAGGGAGTCGGTACCTTTTAAGAGGAGATAACAGACGTATTTGACACCCCAATTTAGCAAAGCTATAGACTTTTGAAGTGCACACTGTTTGACCCTTCAATTCCACTTCTAAAAATTTACTGACAGACATGACTATGCAAGTAAGCAAAGAAATAGGTAAAGGGCATTCCTTGTGGTATTATTTGAACTAGCAAAATACCAGCAGCTGTTCAAAATAAGAAAAAGAAAAGAAGTGGACATGTATTTATCTGGCAAGATAGCCAAGATACAATGGTAAGTGGAAAATTAGGGAGGACTACATAAAATAGAATCCATTTCGATCTTAAAAAGATGTACCAGTATGTTTTTATAATCAGAATGGGAATTCATGAAAAGATGGGTCAGGAGTGGGAGAGAATACTTTTTTTTTTTATGTATTTCCATACTATTTGAATTTTTATGAGCCTGTATTTCATTTCTAATAAAGATCCAGTACTCCCAACCTAAGATGATGCTCCTGTTTAGAAAAGAGCCAACACTGCAGGTCTGAGACTGCCATCTTTGGAAAGACCTGCTTACAAGGTTGACCCTTGGCTGGTGTCTGGAAACATGCTTTTTGGGGGGAGTTTTCCACAATCCCTGATAAGAATAGTTCACTGTGCCTGTTTATGCAAACAATATGGTTTATGCTGAACACCTGCTTGCCTGTTGGGAGTCTGGAACTCTGGTATGTGCCAGGCAAAGGGTGCCCACATACCTGACTCCCAGTGGGAACCCTGGACACCTAGGCTCAGGCGAGCTGTCCTGGCGGACAGTTCACAGGTACTGTCATAACTCAATGCTGTGGGAATTCAGCACATTCAGTGAGACTCCCCTGGGGAGGACTCTGCAAGTCTGTGCCTGGTTTCCCCTGGACTTGGCCCCATGCACCTTTTCCCTTTGCTTTGTATTCTTTTGTTGTAATAAATCACAGCTATGAGGATGACTGTCTGCTGAGTTCTCAGTCTTCCTAGCAAATGGTTCAATTTGGGGGTGATCTCAGGGACTCCCAGCACATCCCTATTACTTTTGTCCATATTATCCTGGTCGAGAATGCCTTCTTTACCTTCACAGCATTACCAAAATTTATGATTAAACTGTGTATCTCTTCCCTAGACTCTAAGTTCCATGAGGTTAGCTATATGTACTTCTTACCCCTATAAACCACACAAATATTCAATAAAGTTTATTAAATAAAGATAAGGAAAAACTCACTGACTAATCAAAGATGATCTGCTAGAGAGAGTGTGAGAAACTCCCTTTTAGATTCTGGGTTCCCTGAGAGACACTCAAATTAAGACAAAAATCAATGGCAGAACAAAACTCTGCATTTAACGGGGCATCCCAGACTCTCTACCCCAGCCCCTCATTTTGTGCTCCTACCTGAAAGGAGAAATTTATAACAAGACAATAAAGTTTCTCAGCCCTCTAAGGCCACTGTCACACTTTCAGGAGATCATAGGCCTCTAACTTCTAAGACACACACGATGAGGAAACGTGCTCAAACCACCCACTTCTACTCTCTCCCTGTGGTGGTGTCTCTTCTCCTGTCCCCTTCCATCCTTGCAAAGAATGGAAAGTCATGTTAACCACCATAGACTAGAGGGCTGAACACTTGGCAGGCTGAGGGGTTAATCTTGCACCCAACTCCAAAATGATATGCACATTTACCCAGAGCCAATTTGTCTCAGTGACAACTAATTTCCCGATGTCCCAAATATCCGGAGATGACACTGGGTTGGGGTCTGCCCCAGGCTGCTCACGTGCTGGTTCTGACTCAGATCCTCCCTAAACCCCTTGCTTTGGAGCCATGTGACTTAGTGGGGTTTACTTGCCTTTAGGTGTTTGGGTCCATTTTGCTGGGTGTATTCTCTCCTCACCCTACTGCATTCATCTAAAGCTTATCACAAGGAGAAATCAATTTGCCTTCCTAGTGTTACCAGGCCCCTGCAGTGAGCTCAGCATCATTTGGTGGGGGAGAAAGCCTCCTAACTCCCAGAGAGTCCTTTTCTGGGTTTGCTGTGAAGGGATGAAGCCAGCAGCGGCATCTGCACGGGAGCATTGGCGAGCAGGCTTCAGGTCGGGGGTGACCGTGCTTCCTCTGCCCACACCCCGTCTCTTTTCAGTTACTGTATGTTTGTTCTTCTGCCCACTCACAGCCCACTAGAATGTAAACACCTAGGGGGTAGAATCGATCTTACTCGCCTTTGTACCACACCGGTGTGTGCAGGGCAGTGCCTCACAAGGCAGGTGCTTAATAAACCCTTGTTTAGGTGAATTGGTGCCTTATTCCCTCTACCTATGGAATGGACACAACATTTGCTATCTTTCTGTTATGCTCATGAGAAGGAAATAACTGAAATTCTGCAGGTAAGAGAAGGTAACCAACCAAAATAGTCGATTTAAGTGTCCTTAAATCCTATTTTCTATTCCAATTAAGTTTTTGCCTATACGGAGGTTCCAACCACTACTAAGCAGAAATTAAATGCACTCATTCTAGGATTGGAAGCGTTTCAAGTGTTTTCACACCTGCTGGTCGGAAACGGAGGAGAGAGGACCCGATGGGCGCCGGCAATGCTTTCTTCATGACACTCACCGCCGTCTCTCCCGACAGTCACCTCCTTTGCTGCCACCTCCTTTGCTGCTCCCACTGCCACATCCTTCCATGAGCTGGTATCCTTCCCAGTCGCCTGTGCCATCCTTTGCTTTCTTCCCTCCCTCAGGCCGCCCACAAGTGCCTTCAGACTGAAATTACCTACAAGCCCCTCGCCCCCCCTCCCCCCGACCCCAGCCCCCGCACATCTCTGCCTTCCCGCACTCCGGGGCGGGGCGGGCGGGTACCACCACGCCCCGCCCCGCCCCCGCCCCGCCCCACTGGCTGTGGACGCTCCGCCTCCCCGCTTCCCGCGCTTTTTACCTTGCTGGCCTTCAAGATGTTGATCTGTTCCTCATATACCGTGTCTCTGTTTTTCTCCAGAAAACCATCTGAAAGGTACTCTACCTGGGGTCGTGGCAGGAAACAGAAAGAGTTAGTGCTCATTTCTGAGCAGGGACCGGCAACAGCTTCTGGAGTAGTTTCATCTCAAACATATAGTGTTTTCTGAAGAGTCGTGAGTACATGGGAAACCCAAAGATGCTCTCATTTAAAATGCAAACCCAAGACGTGATCAGGATTTACGTAGAAGGAGCTGAGAAAAACCATATTGTTTTAAAAAGGAGTTCTCATAAGATGGCCTTTAATCAAAAGCTTCCTCTGGGTGCTCTAACTGCAGCTTGTCAACCACACCCTAAATCTACTGAATTAGAACTTGCCTTTGAGCAAGACCCCAGGTGACCTGCATGCACAGGAAAATGTGTGAAGCACTGGGCCAGTGCACACAGAACTCAAATCCATGCAGAGAAATTCTAAGTTTCCACCAGTGGCTGGGAAAGGAGCCACCTGATGAAGAAGCCACTCTTTCCTTTTCTCTCTCAAGCTCCAGGAGGGCAGACAAGTCCCCACCTAAGAGACTTCAGGCCGCTTGAATTCAAAGGTCAGCTCCCTCTTGCCCAGGAACCCTGAATTCATCTCAGGTGAGGCTCAGGGAATGCAGAGCCCATCAAGAGGAGACCCACCTTATCTGCAAAGTGGACGACAATGAAGGCCGTGTTGGACATGCGGGGTTTCTGGAAGTGCTGGCTGCTGGAGTGCCGGTCATAGAGCTTCTGAGCCCAGTTCTGGTCAGTTCCTTTGGGGACCTGTGGATCCACACAACCAGGTGCTTTGTAAAGAGGAAAAAGGAAGCCAAGAGTTGAGGCAGAGTGATGGAGTCTGCCAGTAAGCTGCTGTCGTGAGGCTGGATTCAGTGCCCAGACGTGGACCTAACTGGACGTGGAAAGCAGGTGCAACTGTGGACACTTAGGATCCCACCTGGTGTGCTCTCCACATACCCTGTGGGCTGGCTCCTGTGGCGTCCACTCAGCCTCAAAGAACCTGCTGGTTGGCAGATGTTGGAAGAGTTGGGAGAGGATGAAGGTGGAGGCCAAGGTCACAGAAGCAGAGTCACAACCCACAGGATAAATCTTTTTCCCCTTTGAGGGGGCAGTGACTTCAGTGCCATGAACACAACACATCCACCACCAGAGCCCAAGCCTCCGCTCACTCCAGGCAACTCTGGCAGCAGGAGACCCACACTCTCTCTAAGCTCATCTAAATACCAGCGTCTGGGCTCAGTTCAAGTCCGTCCTTTTCTCTGGAGCCTTTCCTGACCGCTCTTGATCTCATGTTGGAATTCCTCCAGTTTAGCTCTGACACACACACTGTCTAATACTGTTCATCATTTGGATTTTGTGCATTGTCTTTTCTCTATAAACTCTAAGTAAGCTTGTGGGGTTTAAGAAGTCTGCCTTACTGCTTTATTCCTGCCCCTCAAAGAACTTAAAATTGGGTTCCAACCATGCCTTGGGTACTAAGTACCTAGTGACTGAGCTACATGGTATAATCTCTGCCTCCCCCAAATTTAAATTTAGAGATTTTACTATATTAAGAATTCTGAAGGGCAGCCTCTTTCAATATCTTCAGAGATGGCCTCAAAAGTGAAAAAGCATCTTGCTTTATTCAAACACAACACAGAGTCACGGTGACCACCACTCAGATTATCAAAGATGATGGCACCTCTTCTGATGGGAAGGTGCTCCCCCTTGTCATCCTTAAGCATCACTGCACACCCCTTTCTCAGTTACGGGCCACTAACTGGATGAGGTAGGGTTGAAGGTGACCCTGGCACTGGCCATTTAAAAGGGGCTTTGTTTAGTAAATTAATAAAAACCTGTGCCATACGGAAAATGCTTACACACTTGAGAACAAATTTCTCAAACACTTTGTAAGCAGATTTTTCTCAATATTCAGTTTAGTGTAACTAGTATTGAGTATCCAGCGCTAAGTACCATAGATTTTTAAAGAAAACCCTTTCTTAAAGCAGGCTATTAATTGTATTGGGCAGACAAAGTAAAATGTATTTAATTCAGCATTTTAAAATATATTCTGTTTTATATTTCTCTCCAAGCATCCTGGCTTAGAAACACCAGGTACAGGAGAAGCAAGAGGCCAGCCTGGCCAGGCTGTCAGGAAGTGAGGCTGGAGGACAGGAACACAGTGGACCCAGGACTGGCAGAACCAGAGCAGGCAGGACAGGAAGGGCCAGACCATGAGGAAGAGCCCCATCCAGGTCAACTCTTACAGTTGTCAGTATCAAAATCATCTCATCTTGATGTTAGCAGACTCCATAATCCTACATATTCTCTGATTCAGACTTGCATCAATCAAAGAGCAAAGGAGACTGAGAATGAAGGTTATGTGTATACATATTTCCTGACAAGGGTCAGTCTCTCTTCTTATGCCCACCCTCGACTAAAAATAAGGGCCGGCAAGAATTCACAACAATTAAGAATCTCAGATAATACTAAGAAACTTACTGCCTGGCAGATTTCTATCCATTTTAGATGTATTAACTCATTTAATCCCTGCAATAATCCTGTGAGCTATGGACTATGGTTATACACATTTTACCAGCTGAAGAAACTGAGACAGAGAGGTTAGGTAACTTGCCTGAGGTCACACAGCTGGGAAGTAGCAGAGCTGGGGTTCAAACCATGCCAGGCTGGCTCAGGAGCATGTGTTCCTTGCTATGACACTCTCCTGCCTGAAAACAGTTTTAAAGGCAGCCACAGAGGCAGGGTTGGGTGGAAGGCACTCACTTCCAAAAATATTTACATATAAGTAGATTTAAAACAGGCATAGGAGACAGAAAGCCAATCTTGTATTATGATAAAATCTAGATTGTGGCTATCAGTAGCTCTAGAATATGCAGTGAATCACATCCTTAAAAAAAAAAAAAAAGAATCTGTAAGTGGCTTCCTGCAAGCTTCCTTACTCTCCTCTCAAAATAATGTGCAGAGGGCACTGGACCAGGAGCCTGAACCCCAGCTCTGTCCTCGTCTAGCTGGGTACCGTCCCTCAGAGGTCTAGTCCCTCTGACCTGCTCTGCTGGCCATCGGTCACATCAAGAAGTGCAGGCCCCATCTATGTGAAATGTCCAGAATAGGCAAATCTAGAGAGAAAGGAAGTGGATGAGTGTGGCCTACGGCTGTGGGGGGACGGAGAGTGACTGCAGATGGGTTTCTTTCCGGGTTGATGAGGGTGCTGTAAAATCGATTGTAGTGATGATGGATGCCCAACTCTGAATATACTAAAACACACTGATTTGTATATTTTAAGTATGTGAGCTCTGCTTATTCCAGTCTGTCTGTCCAACTGACCTTTCACCCAGTTGTCAGGGAGATTCGTCCAAAAATGAGGCCCATCCGATCACATCTTTCCCCTGCTTCACACCCTTCCAAAGACATCTTCTCTGGGCAGGCAAGGCAGGCCTCCCATACCGGGTGGTTCCTGCTTCCCACTCTCACCTGCCACCACCACGGGCTCCAGACAAATCAGACTATTTCAAGTTCTGTGACATTCCCTTTGCCCAGAACACTGCCCCCTCCTGCAACCCCTGCTTACACAGCAGTGCTGGGGATGCTTTCTCCCGCCTAACACTCTCTTCTCAGTGTTTCCATTTCCCTGTTATCATGGGAGAGCATCTTGGGGGCATGCTGAGGGGCTAGGGGTCAGGTGGTTATGAGGGAACTCAGGGTTTATGGGGGGGATGAATGTGGGAAAGCCACCTCTCCTCATACCCCTGCAGCCTTCAAACCTGTTCGCAAACAGTAGCCTCTTAGGCAGTGTGTTCAAAAACCACAAACCACTGGTCTTAACATAGACTCAGCTCTCACGAGAGCAGGCGGGACCCAGGAAAGGAAACAGAAGGGTGTTCAACCCCCACCACCTGCAGCCTGCTTTCATTCTGCTGCACATTTCATTCTCCTGATTCTTACTCTGCAGAGTCTACCTGAGCATGTCTGAGGCAGCTCCACATCCAACAGGATGGCTCCTGAGAAACGCCAAGCTGCCCAGTTGCGACCAACTCCATAGGAATCCCTAACCTGCTCAGGTCAGAGCCATGGGTGCTTCCAGAGGGCAGCAGGTTGCCTTAGTCTTTAAAGTCAGATTTATTACACTATAAACTCCATACAGTAAAATGTACCCTATTTAAGGGTGTGGTGTCATGACTTTCGACAAAAGTGATAACTGTTGGTTTAAAATCCATCTGTTACTCGATGCTGTATCAGATCACACTCTGCATGCAGCCCGGCAGTCTCTCTGACTTGGTGTGCCCTGCCCTCGATGCTGCTTAGCTGTCACTCTGCTGCCCTCGGGCTATGGCCCAGGCCTCTTCCAGCCTGCTCTGGGACCTTGACCTCCGAACACGGGCCCTGGTCCCTACCCACAGCTGTCCACGGGCCCCGCCCCCCTACTCAGGCCACACTCTTCCCAACAGGATTCTGTCCCTCTTTACCCTTCTCTGGCCGGCAGGGAGATCCTTGCCTCCTCTCCTGAGGGGTTCCCTCTCAACACCAGACATACAGTAGGTGCATAATACATTCTGGGTGCCCAGCAGGAGTCTGAGTTAGATGCAATCTTAAAACTTAAATCATCTAATTTTATACAGACCCAAACAGAAGGTTCCACAGAGCCTAAGGCAGAGACCATCCATATAGACACAGCTGGGTTTTATTTCCCCTTAGCTTCCTGGAAGTGAAACAGGAAGTGTGCACTTGGTGGGAAGACTGAGAACTGGAAGGTCCGGGATCCCTACTGCTCCTGGAATATCCAGCGCTGGGGACGTTACTTTTAAAACTCCTGTGCACTTGCACCTTGGGCCTCCCTGCCACCACTGCCTGCTTTTCTACCACCCTGCTAAGCACTTGATCACCACTCCTGCAACCACCTGCTCCCCAGCCCCGCACTGCTCAGGGTCTCCCCACCCCAGCTCCAGCCCCACCCAGTGGCCTGAGTCCACCCTCTAGACAGCAGTCTGTGGTCTCTGTATCTGTGCACTGCGACGACTGTTCTCACTGCTGTGACTTGACATTCCTGGGACATGTTCCCGTGGGTAGTGGCACCTCTGAGAACCTCAAAACATGAGCCAAAACAAACCCACAAGTGGCCCAGGTTTGTCTATCAAAGGCAGGGTAAATCAATGAAAATCAGGCAGCTCCCCAATTCACAGAATCAATCCCCCGAGGCACTGAAGCGTTCCTGCAGAGGTGTGCAAGCAACAACGGAGAGGCCAGGCCTCCAGGGCTGTGGTTTACAGTCAGCGCTTCATCACAGGGCCAGGCAGAGCAGGGCAGGACAAGCCACCTGCCTCACATGCCCCTCAGAGCCTGGTACACACTAACCCTGGCCTTCACCACTGGGTAGGGAGCGAGGAGCTGGAAGCCCCCAGGAGCCAGGGCCTGGGGAGCTTCGCTGGCTCAGCAGCCCAGAGCTGGGGTTGGACAGAGGACACTATGTCATCTTTGGGTTGGGGGGTGTGGAGCTGGAGAAGGTTACGGAGAGGATCACAAAAGAGACAAAAGGAAGGGGAGTGTGTTCCTGCTGAGCACTGGAAGGGAGCTGTTGGTAGTGCACACCAAACAAGAGAACGAGTGAGTGGTGAATACCAGGAGGAGACCCGAGGGCCTGGGCTGTGACTTCTGTCATTTAGCCAGTGCCACTCAAGGCAGGGACAATTGGGCTATCACCTTTACTACAACTCACAGGTGGGGCAAGACAAGGCACACACCTGCCACACTGAGGAGTCAGCCCTTCCTGGGTCTGACTCGATGAAGCCCTCAGATCTGAAAACATGCTGAAAACCATCAGATAAAAACTTGCTGTGGATTTCAGTGTGTTTTCACTTTGTCTTCCACTGTTTCATTAATTGTTCCTTCTCAGTTTCAAAGGCAATGAAACGAAGAGAGTCCTTCTGGAAGGGAAATACCTGGCTCTTCCCAAACCACCACGCCACAAGCCATCCTCTACAGGTAAGACACAGGAAACCAGAAGAGAAAAGCAACTGGCTTCTTCCCTTTCAATAACAAGAACCACGTGGCTTCCACATCTTTTGATTAGCATTTCCAGCACTGCTGGAGTTGGGATGGCAAAGATGATCCTGGGCTCTTGACCCTCCCTCTCGGGAGAACTGTCTAGAAGATAGGGTCCTTCTCTCGGCACTGAGGAGATCGGGAGCTCCAAATCCACATGACCACCACATCATGCCAAACCATAACACTCCGTCTCTGCCAAAGAGGCCCATGTTCACCAGCACAGCAATACCTGCCAGTCACGCTCAATGTGTTACCTTCTAGCACCTTCTAGTATGCGGAACAGACACCAACGCTTCCCTTAGCAAACTAAAGGCCAACTAATCACAGGTGAAATTCCAGCTTTGAGAGCGCACACGTTCCCCTGCACCACACGGGCATCCTCGGCCCCACACTCCAAGCCTGGAACTGAACTGATTCAGAGACAGCCTCGCCCGTTTTACCTTACATTCTTCATCCAACAGGTCCAGGATGCCCAGCTTAGCTTCTATGAGGTCGATACAAGGTTGGTTATCATAAAAATCAATCAGGGTCCAAGGGATCTGCTCCTTCATGTATTCCTCTTGCTCCAGCTTGAATACATGCTAGTGCAGGAAGTGAAAGGTCGAGGTTAGTGAACTGCAGACACACCTTAACGTTCAACTCCCTGAGCTTCGCCCACACAGGTTCTGAGTCCTAGCGGATGGTGCATCCTTGCCAGGAAAGGTTTGGGCACAAGTCACAGTCACGACTGCAGAAAAGCAAAGCTCAGTTAGGTGATCCTCACTCCCATGTGAACTCCTCCCTAGGACACTAATAATCACCTGCACTGTCATACCCCAACCGAGCGCAGGAAGCCTCACACCTGGCTTGCAATTACTCAGACACCCCAGAAGCTCAGGCTCAGAAGGAGCAGGAGTCAAAGGGGGAGGATCACTAACCCCCTCGACTCAGCTGCCCCGATTCAGACCTCCTTCTGTGCAGTGGGGAGCGTCTGCCTAAAGCTGGGGCACCACCAGGAAGCCAAGGTCAGGGCAGAGCTAGAGCTCCGTGACCCCTGTCCCCCACCCGTCATCTCCAGATCCAGAAAAACCTACCGAGTTGAACTGTTGCTGGAGCTTCTCGTTCGCGTAGTTGATACAAAACTGCTCAAAGCTGTTCACCTCAAATGTCTCAAACCTGCAGAATGGAAAGAGCAGAGGACAAAGACAGACACGTCTCCTTGTACCAAAGGAACCACTAGGACTTCAGCAAGGCCGCCTGCATCCTCTGCTCCCACCCAGCTCCACCCTTAGCTCCAGCACAGAAGTCCCATCTGCTCTTGTGCCCAGAGACCACTGTTGCAGGTATCAGCACGGCAAGAGTCCTATTCAATTAGGACAGTAAGAATGCATCTTTTCATAATTAGAAAAAGTACCAAAAGCAAGAAAATTTGGAAAAAGCAGGTGTGAAAAAGAGAAAGTCACCCGTGAGTCTATCACTCCAACTAACCACCAGTTACACTAGGACATGTGGTCCATTTCCTCAGCAACTTTACATTTTTGGAGGAAAGTAGAATTATATATAAAATTACAGCTGTGCTTGTCATTTAACTTCCCATTTGACATTTAACATCTCCCCGGGCCACTGTTCTGCCTCACGGACCAGCGCATGGATCAGACGCGCTGCTTTTGGCCTTGGGACTGCACAGGTGCCCAGGTGAGGGGACACGTGGGACTAGAATGTAGTTGATGTCCCCCTTAAGTCTGGGAGGGAGTGTTCACCCCAGAGGGGACAGCTTTTTCCAATTCACACAAAGGCGCCCCCGGGCTGGCAGTGGCCCCCATGCAGATGAATCAGACTTTGACTGATAATCACCTATTGCAGGATATTTTGGTTCTTTTTCCACTTTTTAGCTGCTATCACTGCTGTGACAAATATTGTTCATATATATTTGGTTTTTTTAAAATTCTTTTTTGAGGGGGAGGTTATTTATTCATTTATTTTACTGGGGATTGAACCCAGGACCTTGTGCATGCTAAGCATGCACTCTACCACTGAGCTATACCCTCCCGCTATGTACATATTTGAATTCATTATTTTCTTAGGATGCTATTCTAGAAGGAAAATTACCATCTCAGAGTTTGTCTTCCTAAATGGTAGCAGTAAATTCACTTTCAGAAAGATGAGACCAATTTATGTTATCACCCCACCCCCACTTCCATCTCAACCTTCCAATGTGTGAATGCAGCTTGTTCTCCTAATACTGGTTAATGATTTTTTAAATTCATGTTTTACTTAGAGTTTATGTACAATAAGGTACGCCAATTTGAAGGGTACATTTCAATGAGTTTTTGATAAATATTACACTGCATGTGTTCACCACCACAGGTATAGAACATTTTTATCACCCCAATCGCCCCCAAAAGTTCCCTTGTGCTCCAATCAGGTCAGTACCCCCCCTGCCCCTCACTGTGACTATTAATGCATCACAGCTCTTTGGTCAGTAACATAGATTAACATCTAAAAATCTTTGATTACTTAATACATGAAAAATATTTTTGTTTGAATTTCACTTTCTTTGATCATTCACAGAGCTCGATATTTTTCTGCATGTGTGTACTAGTCATCTATATTTTGTGAATTGTCTGTGATTGCTGGTGAATTATTTGTTAGGTTTTAACTTTAAGAATGGACTTGTCTGAGCGCTGTATACTTTAGAACGTCAGCACTGTCACCCGCTGCTCCACTGAAATGTCTGCAGTACTGCTCCACCACCACTGGGGAAGAACTGGCACCTGCAGAGAGGAAGGCAGGTGAAGAGATGAGGGCCAGACATGGTCCCACCTGCAGGCCTCGTCTGTTACACGTGAGGGGTTTGGATTTTACCATGAGCAATGAGGAGAATTTGAAGGATTTTAAATTAAGAAATGACAGCCAGACTTACATCTTAGAAATGCTGTGATTTGCAGGAATGCTGTGATGTGCAAGACTGAATATAGGAGGTCGAGTAAGGCAGTTATTACTAGAGTAATAATCTAGGAAAGATCCAATCAGGGCATGACTTAGGCTGGTGGTAACCAAATAATGGAATGGTTCTAAAGACATTAAGGAAGGTACAAATGAGAGGATTTTAAATGACCAATGGGCTGTGCAGGTGAGATTCACTTGTACAACCGAATGGGTGTGGTAACCACCAACCTGGGAGCATTTGTAACAGCACCAGCAGCTTTAGCTGTAAGCGACTGGGGCCACCATGTACGCAGAGCAAGGCATCAAGCCCAGGGGATGAGAAGGGGCAGAAATCTAGGAGGAAGCGGTACCCTTTTCTTATTCACACAATGGGCTGACCAAGCTGGCGGGGGCCCTGTTAATCCGCACCTGCTAAGGCTAGGCCCCCAAATGCTTCATGAGCTCTCATTTAATGCCCACAACAAACAAGGGTTGGGGTCTATTACTAATCCCATTCCACTGCTGGAGAAACTAACCTGCCCAAAGTCAGACTCAGTAGACAGAAGAGCCAGTTTGAACCCAGAGAGTGATTTCTGAGACCACATTCTTAAGTGAGAAAGGAATAAAAGGAGCATTTAAAAAAGGAGGAAGAGATGACTAGGAAGGGCTGTGGACAAGAGGGTAACTTCCCAGAGGAGGAAGTGTCAGAGCACATGGAGAGTGGGAGGGCGGTAACATCTGTGAGGGACCTGGGCTGGGGGCACAGTCTTCAGCCTTCACACCTCCAGCCCTCTCACTCTAAGTATATGGACAACTGAATTTTCTGTCTTATATAAAATTATACCAGTCCTTCCAAGTAGATTGTTCTCCCTAACTATCACTCTCAAATAGAAATGTTGAAGCTGCCCCTAGTAGAGTTAGGGATGATGGTGGTGATGGTGGTGGTGGTGGTGGTGGAGAGGTAACATCCTATGCAGAAGGACCAGCAAAAATAAATGCATCAGAAGTGCAACAGGGCCAGCTCAGTGCCAAGGCAGTATCAGGCTGCTGCTTCTCCTCCTCCCCTGTGCCCCCCTGCCACACACACACCAAGGTATAAGACAAGGAGAAGTGGGGAATCATTTTGAGATCAAAGGAGTCAACTGCTTGGAGACAACCATATTAAAGAACTGCCTTTCATCATACCCATGTCAGAGGAATAATTCTAGGTTAATAAAACACGATCAAAGATGCAGAGTCCAAGCTGGAGGCCCTCCAGACCATGCAGGAGGGAGGCACTGTGCCTGCCAGTCAGTACCTTGGACTGGAGTCCTCCCAGTCCAGATGACAGTCCTATCGATGGAGTTATGTCTCTTAGAGCCTCGTTTCCTCTCCCCACAATCCCAATGCACCCCAAGAAAGGTTGCTGATGACAGCCAAACTCTAGAGGAAATTTAATTAATAAAACCCAGAGGGAAGATAAAAGAGCTACCCTAGCAACTGACTAGGTGATAGCAATTGCGTGCGCTTCTGGAGCTTGTACTGAGCCCCACAGATAAAGGACTTCTTATCTCCCACTTCTCATTTTTTTTTTAAGGTTTACTTTGGTAGCACTCCACAAAGAACATTCTCATTAATCTGAGGCGGTCTGAATAAGCTCATAATTTCCCTATTTCTAAGATATTATCTGGTAACGATTCCTTTGCCGACTAGTATAATTACCTGTAATGCCTGAGGGCCAGGGATGAATGAGGGGTTTGGGTAGCTTGGAAAATGTCTGAGATGACTGACCTCAGAAAGCCACAGATAAGGAGATAGGGCAACTTCTCCTCTACAATGAAATTATATTTGTAGTCATTCTTACCATCAATAGAGATGATTTTTTAAAATAAACACAATAGATCAGTTTATAGTTCACAACATTAAAACGTTACAAAGAAATTTATCCATGAGGGGGGAGTTGGATTTCTTCTATAAAATCAACGTTGAGACTATTTAGGCCAGAATCCTTGGGTAGGAGAAAGGTCAAAACACAGAGTGAGACTTGATGCCGAGAGCTGAGCTCTGTACTCATGGTGGTACAATTATCATCCCTATTTTCAATGTTCTCCTATCTTCAAAACATAGTCAGAAGCAGACGATTCCCTTCTCATTCTACCCAACTTCAGGGTGGGGTAAGGGATACAAATGCCTCTATAAAAATAAGGCAGTGTCTGTGGGAAAGCGAAACTGCAGTAAAAAGTAGTCAACCCATCACTTCTGGTTAATTATCAACCTCCAGGAAGCACTTACTCCAGAGCAGAGAAGCAAGGAGATGCTCTGAAGGCTGGGAAACAGTTCTTTCCCTGGAGCTTGGGTCAAAGGAACTAGAATTTCTTAGCTTAGCCTTGTCTTTCTATTTTACCAAGACCACTCTTACCAAAGGTGGGAGGAGGAGATATGCGATATAGGTCAGACACAGAGGGGGCGTCCAGGGAATGATCACTGAAAGTCAAGGAAGTCCTCTCAAGGTCTCTTTCCTTCCTGAAGCCCATGAAACCTCACGGGGGCACCATGCAGTCTGTTAGGGAGGCCAACCCTTTGGAACTCTTTACTGAACAATCTTGGGGTGCCAGCTGCACCTCAGGATGGCAGGACTGGAATTCTACACATGTACTTCTCTCTGTGCCTGGACGTGCCCACACAGGACTTGTCCTTCAGGGAGAGCAAGGTCCTAGGTATCACTCACATCTCAAGGTCAAGAACAATTATTCTTCTGGAGGACCTAAGTCCATTCAGCTTGCAATGTGCTTCAATTCCAAGATCCTCTTCGTGCCTGGAAATTCCATGTGGGACAGGAATATGCCCACCATATAGTAACCCTCTCCCAGTCATCAGTCAACTGTCCCAAGAACTGTAAGGACTACAAAGAAGAGCAAGTCATGGATCTTGCCCAACAGAGCTATTAGGAAGGCAACAGGGAACCAGTACATGCAATCTCCCAAGGAACAGAGATTTTGTGTGTCCTAGGATTTTAAGAAGGCTGAGTTCATGCGGGTGCTGGCATGGACAGAGAAAAATGGGACTTTATCTGAGCTTTAAGTGTATGTAGTGTATTTGGCTCCAGGTATGCTCCAAAGGGCTGCATCAGAGCAATTCTGGAGAGTTAAGCTTGACTTTAGAGCATTCTAAGTTACAAGGCTCTCCTGGGAGACTTAGAGATTCTAGGGAGAACCCAATTGCTTTGGGTGATCTGCTGGATCTGAGAACACTGGGGCTGGCTATGCATATCCACTCTGAGGAAGACATGTCCAGGGATCTTCTGGGCTATCCAGGGTTGGGTCACTGTTCTCAGGCTGAAGGGTAAATGCAATCACTGACATCTCCCCCTCTATTCTCCATGAAACCTTTCCATACTGGATAGAGGGAATGGCTAGTCTTCTCCCAAGAACTAAATTGGAATTGTAAGATTATCCATAAGTCTATTTTGAAGAGTGAGACCAAGAAAATAAAACAAAGAAAGAAAGAATTTCCAACAAAATGATGAAGGCAAATGGTGGGCCTAAGAAGTTTACTTAAAATATATCATTAAAGGCAACTTATGGAATGGTAGAATATATTTCCAAATCATATTTCTGAAAAGGGGTTAATATGTAGAATATATAAAGAAGTCTGACAACTCAAAATCAAAAAATAAATACCTTGACTTAAAAACAGGCAAAGGACGTAAAACATTTCTCTAAGAAGATATACGAATGGCCAAGAAGCACGTGAAAAGATAATCGCTCATCATTAGAGAAATGCATATCAAAATCACAATGAGATATACTTAGTAGGATGGCTACTATCAAAAAAGCCAGAAAACAAGTGATGACAAGGATGTGGAGAAACTGGAACCCCTACACACTACTGGTAGACATGTAAAGTGGCATAGCCACTCTGGAAAACAACATGGCGGTTCCTCAAAATATTAAAGATAGAATTACCATATGATCCAGCAACCCTACTTCTGGTTATATATCCAAAAGATTTAAAAGAAGACGTAACCACACACCCGTCCTTGTTCACTGCAGCATTGTTCACAATAGCCAAGAGGCAGAAGCAACCCAAATGTCCATCAGTGTATGGATACATAAAATGCGGCAATGCATACGATGCGGTGCTACTCACCTGTAAAAAGGGAAATCCTGTCACTTGCTGCAACATGGCTGAATCCGGAGGACATTATGCTAAGTGAAATAAGCCAGCCACAAGAAGACAAATACTGGATGATTCCACTTACATCAAGTATGTGGAGTTGTCAAAATCACAGAGACAGAAAGTAGAATGGTGGTTGTCAGGGACTGCGGGGAGGGAGTCTGGGGAGTTGTTTAATGGGTAGAGAGTTTCAGTTTTTCAACATGAAAAAGCTCTAGAGATCTACTGCACAACAATGTGAATATAGTTCTCATCACCGAATGGTACATGTAAAAATAGTTAAGATGGTAAATTTTAGGTTGTGTGATTTTATAACTACAATTTAAAAAATTTAATACATCATTTAAAAAGCACTGAATAGAGTTCAGCACAAATTTAAAGTTACACAAAACCACAAGAGACATAGAAAGTAACACGAGGGCTGCGAAGGATATAAAATCCCAGCAAACCCCTATTTCCTGCTTCCTGGGGTCCCAACTTCCCTCTGCATCCTCCCCATCGCCATTCCTCAGCGGCAGGCATGAACCTACCCCCACCTTGCTCCAGAAGTCTCCTAGGCCAGCTGTCCGCACCAAGAATGAGCTGGCCATAGCCAACGCCTCACTGACCTTGGCAGTTTGAAAGCTCAAGTCAAAGACAAATAAATGTGTGTTTTTCCCAAATTGGAGCTATTTATTTCCAGTTGCCTCAAGGATGGGAGAGGAATAAAGGATTACGACTGCAATTAATCGAGCCTGTAGAGGCAAATGCTGGTTAATGCAACATGAAAAGGAGACCCCAGCCAAAAGCTGCCTGGCTCTCTCCAATTAATTTCCATCCCCTGCCTAGTAAGAAATACCCTGCAGGCAGCGTCACAGATCCTTAGTCAAGGAAAAGAGCTTGGCTTGGTTGGCTAAATTGCTCTGGGTGTTGCTTGCTTTGTACTTTCAGGAGCGGGGGCAGGAGAGCAAGACGTAGGGAAGTCATGCTTCTGTGGGAAGGACACTGGGTGTCTGCAACTGCTCAGGAAGAGACCCAGGGAAGGGCCCCTGAGCAGGGGAATTGGGGACCAGAGTCGGGGTGGAGGCAGCTGAGGCTCATGCCTTTCACTAGGGTGCTCACAGCCTTTTCTACCGTCTGAACTACCTACAGTCAGAACATCGCGATGAGGCGGGGTATGTGTGTACGATGCTGGCGTGCACACTGCTTGCATATGTCTGTGTGTGTGTGTGTGTGTTTTATTCACTCTAGCTGCTGATTCTATGGTAACATTTGAGACATTTATAGGAAAATCTGGAGTGACTCATCTAGATACAGAACCCCTTCCAGTTCTCTGTAGAATGAGCTTGACTGGTGAGCCAGTATTTCTCTAGCTAGGCGCCACAGCTAATCTGGGGACAGCTACCCCAGTTGAAGTAATTAGTGCCAATTAGTGTAAGGGGGCAGTGATTCATTTGCCAGCTTTGCACACTTCTAACCTAATTCAGAGAGGGAGATAATGCCTTATTCCTTTCCTCTCAAGCAATGGGGTTTAAATGTATTGAGAAACCTGTCCCCACCCTCTTTCCTATTCTCTGCAGCTTCCACATGTCCTCTGCTCACAGATGACAAGGAGGAGCAAGAAAATCAAAAATATTAGGTCATCCCAAGGGCATTTCTATGTGCTCCAAGGTCTACCCAGACTGGGGCTGAGAAACGAGAGAAACAATGGGAAAGACGGTCTCCTTTCCAGTCTTCGGTGGTCAGGGATTTGGGTAGGAAACTCAAAAAATAAACAATAATGCTGGCATTTTCTGATGCCATGGAGGATAAAATGCTCCTCAGAGAGAATCACGTCCCATCGTCATGCTGTAAATAAAGCCTAAAGACAGGAGCTAGTTTGCAACGGGAGGCAGCTGGCTAGACAGGAGAGTAACAAGCATGACACTCACGTTCACATAACTGAAAACGAAAGATCTGGTGGGTTTCTGAAAGGTGTCTTTTTTGAAAGTTTCTGAAAGATATCATCTGGTGTCTTTCAGGTGACTTCTGGTGACAGTACATAGCTCAATGCGAATTCCCGGATTCCACCAAATCTTGTCATTTTCTCCCAGATTAAGAAATGATGTCACTGACCTGATAGATCACAAACAGTATCTCCAGATTCAAGTCACCTGCTTTCCTGTGGTGAAGTTTCTGGTTTTAATCTCCTAAGAGTTCATTACATACCCTCTGACCCGAAAAGTGAACCAAATGTCTACAACAATCTGTCAGCAGACCAGAACCGTTGAGAAGCACACGTACGTACATTCAGGGACGTCTGTAAGTGCTTTCTTGTCGATGAACAGCCCAGGTAGGCAGACAGCTGCTTAACTCTGACCCTGCCTGTCTCTAACTTGCTGTGCATGAACTCTGCCGGCAGGGCGTAAAGCCCACACTGCAGTGAGCGGACGCAGGAGGAACCGTGTGTGGCATTTCTCTCCCCTCAGGAAGAGGGTGAATCACTTTCTAAATGTGACGGCTTTATGATAAAGTTTGAAAAAGCAAATTAGCTTCTGAGAAAGAACAAGGATTAAGAAAAAAGAGAAAGAGAGAGAAAATAGCACAGCAGGCCCAGAAGGATGCACGGGGGCAGGGAACCCCCCGTGAGTGTGCGTTACATGGCCCCGCGCTGCCCTGCCCTGTGATGGGACCCGTCCTCACTGGAAAGCTATCACATGTTCTCAAAGGAACCCGTGGCCACAATGAGACGAGGGAGACACACAGGTCAGGAGTTGGCACCCAAAACAGGAGGTGGAGTTCTCTGAATCCCCACCCACCCACGAACAAGTGCGCCTTTCAAACCACAGACAGGTCTTCGCTGTGACCTATTTCTCCCCTTTGGGCAGTCAGGCCAGGACTGTAGAGAAAATAAACTCAACTATAAAAATTAAATGGCAAATATAAGCACAAAACCTCAGTTTGCAGGCGCCCCGCTGATACCTTCAGACTCAGGAGCACCAGGAGCCCAACACACAGAGGGCCCCCCACTGACAAGCGAAGCCTCTCACTGGGGAGCCCTGGGAACAGGCATTGAGGATGGTCTGTAGCTGTGACAGAACTGAGGCGTGATACTCTGTGTATCAGTGACACTGCAGTCATCATATATTTATATGCTATTAACAACAAGTCTGCATATTAATCTTCCCAAATCGAAAACTTAGTAAAAATAGATTCTTGCCCAGGTACTTCGTCAGGTAGGAAGAGAATTGGGTCAGAGAATGCAGCCTGAGGTTCTCTGGGTCTTACACCAGAAGGTAACACTAAAGGTGAGCTTTTTGGAAACCCAATTACCTGAAAGTGCTCATGGCAGAGGGAAGAGTGACACAGAATTAATTACTGACTCTCCCAGGGTGCACAGACTGGCCTGCGTTGCTCTGCCCAGAGCAACCGGAAGGCTGAGCCAAAGCAGGCACGAGACGGACCAGGAGGAGAAGCGGCGCCTGCCGTCGCTCGGCTGGAGCCCTGGAGAGCCCCGAGAGGATGCCCTCGCCTGCCTCCCCTTGGGGTCACTCTGCACTGTGCTCCTCATCGCCGAGGCGGCTTCCTTTTACCTCTGCTTTCTCCTACCACTGGGACTGTGATCCTGTTCCAAAGGGCTTCCCCCACCGCCCGTGTTCTACCCTCTCTTTGAAAGATCACAGTTCCAACCTCACCTTCCGCATGAAGGAAGCTCTTCCTGACTGCGCCAACAAGCATGCACCCTTCTGCCTGTAAACCGGCGCAGCGCTAAGTGACCAAGCCCTCACGCTGCCCCTGCTACAGCTCCTGTAGCTCGTGCACACGACTTAACTCTTTAGCACGTTCTGGAGGCACTTGTGATGCCAAAAATCAAGTTTCCTTCTTCTTGCATCGCTGCCACAGCATGTGACATGGTTTGATTTGAAGCCCAGTGACGAACAAGAGCAGCAGAGAGGGACCAGGACGGCGCACCTTTGCCCGGGGAAGCGGCCGCCTCTGGAGGAGGCTCTCCTTTCCTGCAGCCTCAACTCCAGGTGCGCTCTGGCACAGCGGCCCACGAAGCGGTTGTTTCTACTCAAGCATCGTGGCTCTTACAACTCTGCACTTTAATGGGTCCAAATTTCTATTTTAAGACAGAAGCCATGACTTCTATGATATAAAGATCCAGGAGGATTTCATCTATTATTAGCTTAAAGAGGGCAGGACATTGATCATAAAAGAAGTGCAAGGGAGGTTTCAACCCAGCACATATAATTTCAAACAATTTGAGAAGGACCTGGAAAAACCCTCAAAGAGGCTGTGGCTCAAAACTTCATTTCAAGCTAAGGAAACTAAAGATCAGAAGGGCTGTGATCTGTAGAGGGCCATTCAGCTAGCTGGTGACAGCACTGCGCCAAAAACTCAAGTGAACGCCTAGTGAAGTACACTTTCCACCATGTTGCCTCTCCCTGCAAGATACGCTCTTATAATAGTCCTTTCCGTTAGGCTAGGATTCTGAAATGAGAAATTTCAGGAAGGACCACACACAGCATCCATCTGTATAGCACTGGGCACAATCATGGTGTTAAAACAATCACCCTGATTGGTGATACAGTGAATGAGGTTGATTGTAGATTTACATAAAAACGAAAATGAAATATGAAACCTGATGTTAAGTCCACAGTAACCCCCTGTCTGATGCCTGGCAAGACACTGCCTCTGGGCCTCAGTTTCCCAGATGGAAAAAGGGATGTATTCAGGGCTTCTCAGTCGGGGAGTTACTGGGTTTTTTGACAGGATCAATTCTTTCTCCAGATTGTCCTCCACATTGTAAGACATCGAGCACCCCTGGCCTCAGGCCACCAGGTGCCAGTAGTGACCCAGTCACTGTGACAACCAGAAATGCCCCCTTCCTCTCATGTATCACACTCCCCGGGTTGAGAACCACCAGCAAGGGCTCCAAGGTGCCTCCTGGCTCTGAAACACTGGAGGAAGATACCGCCATCGGCAGGTGGAGGGGGGCCTACCCGTAGATGTCCAGGACCCCGATGAAGGAGTGCTGCTTGAGGGAGGTGTGCAGAGGCCTTGTTGATGTGCGCCACGATCCAGCCGAACAGCTGGGCATAGATGTGCTTGGCCAGGGCATTGCGCGCGTTGACCACCTGCTGCAGGGACATGGTCTTGACGTAGGTCTCTGAAGTGGTGACCAGCTTGCGATGGCACAGCCAGTGCTCCATCTGGCCGTGCTCCACCCCCAGCAGTTGGCAGAAGTTGCTTAGGTGCTCGTCCTTGGGCTGGAAGAGACAGGGGAGGAAGGTTCAGGAGGGGCATGAAGGACAGCCCACTGCCACGCCCTCTCCCCTCCTGCCTGGGGAGCGAAGGAGCCCAAAGCCAGGCCTCCCCAGAGCCCCGTTTCATCCCCGCCACTGTTCTAGCCCTCTCATGCCCTCGCTAAGTGACAATTAGGGCCCAAAGAGTGTTGCTCAGACCAATAATACCTGCTAATGACCAAATCATCAGCAGGGCTTTAAAAAAGAACTCTCTTTTCTGGGGCACTCCTCCACTGCCAGCCGGATGCAGAGTACCTGGAGGGGAGGGTTCCCAAGTGAAGGGAGCAGCACGAGAACTGAGAGCTGAGGAATGGATAACCCGTTAAGAATAAGGAGCCAGAAGGCAAAAGTCACCGTGACTGCAGTTTCCATCTGCAGAGTTCCACATGCAGTGCTTCATCCACGGCCCGGAAAGAAGTCCCCACTTACAAACATTACCCTGGATCAGCACCTGGTCTGAGGGCTCGTAAACAGGCCCTGAGCTGAACCCCCTGGACAATGCGGGGCTCTGACGCTGCACGGCCCTAAGCTTCCAAGTAGATGTGCCTTACCTTAACCTCAGCGATACTAACATGTTACTGAACTTACTTACATTCTTAAAGCACTTGCCACTTGGGAAAAAAAGTAAATCAAGGTGGAAAGCTAGGACAAATGACAAAAAAAGGGAACAAATTTTGACCTGGAAAAAACTAGGAGTGCCTCCAGTTTAAGCCCCTTCTCTGTACAGGTAAGAAGCTGAGCCCCAGGGAAGTATAAGAACTTACCCAAGGTACCCAGCTGCCTCTCCCAGCTGCATTTGATCTTGACCCTCATTTACCCCAAAATACCAAACAGATCACCTGGCCTTTGAGTCACTGATAACTAAGTCACCCACTGAGCCCTGTTTCACCCCAGGTGTGAATGTCTCCTGGGTAATCCTTGCTGCCCATTCACGACACCCCACAGAAAACCTGCATTTCACCCAAAGGTTCTTCTTGCCTGTTATTCATTCCTTCATCTAAATCCCCCCAGGAAAGCTGATAACCCAGCCATAAGCCTGCCGGAGAGCTTCATAAATCTGAGTCTTGAAAGGGAGCCCTCTGGAACGTCATGTGCCACCTCCTAATGGCCCTAAATTGCTTGTGGGACTCATTTTCTGATGAGGCTGCCACACAGGCTGTACATGTGGTCTTGTTCAATTAACACAGATAACTGTACCATTTTCACAGGCAATTTTTTCCCTCCTACAGATATTTAAAATCCATCTACCCAAATACACATAATTACAAAATAACAGAATGCCAGAGTAGGGAAGAACCTCCAAGAATCATTAAGGCCAGTGTTTTTCCAGGGTATGGTTTGTGGAGCAATAGTTACAAAGGCCATTAACTGGCTTTATTCAACGAAAGTGGGTGTTGGGCGGGGGTGGGGTGCTGACACCAGGTTAAACACGCTGAACTGGCTTGTTAACGTACCCTGCAAACGCCAAGAGAGGTGCATCACAGAGCATTTCCTGAACTTACTCGACAAAAGACCCTTATCTTCCTAAGAAATGGCCTAGGGTTAAGGTTCCCAGGAAAATATTTGGGAATCATCATTCTAATTCAATCCCCCTTACTTTTCAGATGAGGAAAACGGGGCAAAGCGAGGCTCCCTGACTGTGGCCCAGAGCTCCTAACCAGGCCTGGGGGAGAATCAGCTTGGGCTGGGTGGGTGTGGACAGGCCCCTGTCTTTTCTCTCGTTCGGCAGGTGAGGTTACCACAGCTACTTCCCCTGGCCAACAGTCTTCCTCTCTGGAAAACAGAAAGCCATATGTGATAGCGTTGAGTGTCTGGGGACAGCTTGGCAGGCAACAGGTTCAGAGGTGGCAAGTGTCCAACTTGTTAATCTGACCTATTTCCAAGAAATTCTTAACTGCTAGGCCTAGCATTGCAGCTAGATTCCCTGTCAGTAATTGGCCCGCTAGCAGCAAACATGACCCCACAGGCTCTTCCTGCTCACTGGCATCTCGCAGGTGAACGCAGTGGAGAAAGGGCCCCAAGTTCTGGAACTTTTTGATGACCACCTGGGACAGGTTCCCATCGGCTGCAAAGAGGCATGGCTCAGCCCTTTATTACCTGCATCTGGCTGTTGATTAAAGGTGCTAGCTGAAACTGATTTCACATCATGCAATTACATCTAAGCTTAATTAAATGATGCTAAATCCATTACAGACAGCCAGCATCATAGGCAGCAGATGAGTTCTGTGGGCCCATATTGCCAAATTCAAGAAACAAATTGCCTCTGGTGTCCAAGTAATTGCACGCTGTTGCATCTCCAAGGTAACTCAGGCAGTCACAGAACACATTTTCATGCTTTAATTAAAAATAAAAACTACCGAGCAGAAGGCACCTTACATCTGGACAGACAGCCTTTCCAGCAGGAGGTCCACCCTAAGTACCCATGGAATAAACCAAAATCCATTTGAGAGGGACTTCCACCAGCAACCGTTTAGTGAAGCATTTTGACAAGCACACTCTGCGTGCCCAGCAACGTGCACTGCTGGGGGCATCAGGCTAGTGGAGGACAGCCCCAGCGGAGGCGCTGACAGCCCCTAGGAGGAAGCAAGGCTGGCAGCGGTACAGGGAAAGAATGCTGGCTGGGCCCCGGCCTGACTTTGCCATTAACTGTCATTACGACTTTAGAGACACAGTTTCCACTCTCTGGGCCTGAATCTTTCCAACCCTGTGAAAGGAGAGGGATGCTCGGAAGGTCCACTCTGGCTCTACCAACAGCGATGGTAATAGTCCAGAACTCAATCACGTGAGCCCTGTGCCGAGGCAGGTAAAGTCACCCCCACCCAGATGAGGAAACAGACTGAGAAAGGTAAGTAACGATCAGTAAGTGACAGAACCAGGACTTGAACCCCGGCAGTCCTGCTATAGTTCTCACTCTCAACCAGTTTTCGACACAGCCTCTAACTGGAGAACCATGTAAGACTAGCCTGGACCACGGACCTGTGCTCCAAAGCCTCTGACTTCCTGTCATCTGTAAGAGGAAGGACCTGCTGTGCATGTGGTGTCCAGACCTCTACCTGCCAGGCGTCCTCCTCCTCCTCCCTCACCAGCATCTGTGTCCTCCGTCCACACTTCCGCAAGTGTGCCCTGAGAGCCCACCTTCACACAGTCTTCACACGCACACTCAGTGGGTGCCAGTGTATGTCAGGGCTGGAAGAGTGAGCACAGGAGACATGGTCCTAGGATTTGGTGGGGGAACAGGCGTTGATCAAATAGCACCAATAAACATTCACTTTCCTTGTCACCTGAAGGTCCCCTCAGAGGCTGATGTGGAAGGTCAGCTATAAGAACAGAGAGACACTTCATTCATGAGACCAGTTCTCGGCTTTCCAAAGAGGTCCTGGCCCCACCCCACCCCCAGCCACAGGTGCTCAGGAGCTCACTGCCCTGGTTCTCGTGCGTCACCGTCAACCCCCCATCAGATCTGCTCGTCTGCTCCCGCTTGCATCACCCCTGCGCCCAGGGAGCCTCCATCATCCACCCATCTGCTTACCTACTGCCCACCCACCAAGTGCTGAGCTCAGAGCTGGGTGCTGCTGACAAAAAGTGAGCACAGCAGTTCCTGTTCCCATAGACGCTGGGGTCTCATGAGGAGGAAGACACACAGAGCTAATCACCACATGATAAATGTAAAACTGCAACCATGCTAGGTGATTTGGAGGAGAGAAATGGATGCTGTAAGAATCCATGATGGGGGATGTGACCTTGAGAGAAAGGGGACTATGAGAGGATGGGGTGGAGGCCAAGGGAGTATCTGCCATCTTCCCTGCATTTCACCCGCCTAAATCCAGGACTTTTTCGACACCAATGTTCCTAATCGCACTGTCCCCAATACTGAGCAAAGTATGGTTGCCCTTAGGAACCAAGGGACATTTACAGGGGTGTGGGACCAGGGGACAGCACAGACCCTCCCTGCCTTTCTCATGAGGGGACATGCTCTGTGGGTCCTGAAGACTCAGGCCAGGGGAGTGTCTGGCCTGCACTGGAGGCCCATCCACCACCCCACCAAGGCACCAGGTCTTCCTCTACTCACCTCGATCTGCCTCACAGCATCATCACTGCCAACCGCAGTGCCCTGTGATGCGCGCACACACACACACACCCTGTCCCAGGGCACCAAGCACTGCCCAGCTCCAGCATTCCCTCCTTCACGTTGGGCCCAGGCAGGTGAACCTCTCACGAGGTTGCAGACTCCATGCCGAGGATGGCAGCAGCCCTGAGGACCCAGGGACTCCCCCAACCCAAGACTATTTGGCCTTTAGGGGAGATGGATGGGGGTGCGAGAGGGTGGTGAGCTCAGGCAAATGCCAGCTACTGTTCAGGCCTTCCCCTCCCTAAAGGCAGGGCCGGTTTTAACTTCTGATAACCCCTAACCCCACGAACAGTGGGAGGTTAAAAAATGTTGGCTCAATTGAAAAAGCATCAGCTTGTGAGCGGCCTGGACTTGCCCATGTTCATAGTCTGTAGTACTACCTTCTGTGTTTCCCCAGCACCCCGTTATTGAAATTCCAAGTCCTTGGTAGCAAGAATCATACCTTGCGCATCCCAACACTTAGCCATAAACAGGCACAAAATAGGTCGAAAGTAAACACCTGCAGATTCACTTACTCAAGGTCAGAACAGCAGTGCTAGCCCAACCCGACACGGTTACACCCCAGACAGCACCCAGCACGCTGTCTACACTACTTGTAACTGGCAGCACACCACCCACTTAGACATTTATCTCCCACATATAAGGTACTACATGGGGCACCAGGAAAATAACAGACACCATGAGCATTTATGGAGCACTTCACAGTCTGCAATCCTTTCATACAGATGTCTCAATATTCTGCCCTGCACTGTCCAAATCTTGGCAACTGTTATCATCTGTCCTGTCTACCCACTTAGCGTGTGTAAGCCCCTTGGAGACAGTCACCAGGTATGGTGCCCAACACTCCTTCATTTCCCTGAAGCACAGACCTCGGCCAGGAGCTCAGAAAGAACTCATGCACTGATAACACAGATAGAATTCCACGGACCTCAGGGTACTTAGGAAATCAAACCATCAAAAAGAATTTATTGAATACCTACTAAATTTCCTGCCTTCAGTGATAGGAACTTGATGGCAACTGATTTGAAAAGGATTTGTTCTTCTCAAAAATATCAGCAAGGCAACAGAAGCCATTACCGTTAAGAAGAAATAACCTATGAGTGTCCTCTAAGCGTAAAGACACATTTCAGTTGTATAAACCTGTACGAACAGAGTAAATTGTGTACATTTTATCTCTAGTGCTGGTGTGCAACTTACTGATATACTGCAGGATTCACCATCACGCTCAGCCTGAATCTCCACGTTTCCAAGGTGTAGGATGGAAGCAATTATCTTAAAAATGCTTATCTGATGGGACTCTCTCACTCCTGGAGAAAAAAAGAAAAAGAATGAATGACATTCAATATCCATGGTAGGACAGAAAGGATGTTTTACCCTCTTATTAAAGACTTTAAAAAAAAATAAGGTTTCATTTTCTTTTCTGGGCCAATGAGTCCTAAGATGATGCAGGCTCCCCACCAAGTAATTACCACTCAGGGAATCAGCTCCAAGGGCAAAGGGGCTCCTTAGACTAACAGGGAAATATCCTCATGGTGACTGTCCAGATCGAACCAAATGGGTCACTATCATCGTAACCTCTCCAAGAGCAAAGGAGAGGGAGCAATCATGCAGACCAATTTTGGACTTCATTTCAACCAAACACTTTATGGATGCTTTTATGAGTTTAATAAGAATGGTCATTTATCTGCAGTCATTTTTCTCCCAACATAACATCCTGCAAACATCTGTGACACACATCCGAAGTGCCAACAGAGGGAGAAGAGGAGAAACTTCTCCTAGGGGTGCTGTTACGGGGCTGGCAGGCCAGCTGGCTCCTGACTGTTCCCCACGGGGGCTGCTGTTCATCAGATGATCTGCTCCCTCAGTTACAGACACGCACACCTACTCCAGAACAACTGTGGTAGCAAACATTGGCTGTCAATTCTGTTACTTGTGCAGGTTATCAAAGACGTGGATAATCTCTTAAAATTTATATTTAGCTTTAAGGCATTATCATCTCTTTTTGAACTACAAAATATTTCAGATTTTGAAAAAGGATCCAGAATAATATAATGAACGCCAATCAACCTACCATTCAGTCTAAGAGATAATACAATTATCCTCCGGATTCCTCCCCAGATGGAGCTACTTATTTTTAAGGCATTATTTCACTCGGGCTAAAAAAGAGTCAATGACATCTAAATAAATGGGAGTAAAGATGTGTCATGCTAGGATTAAAAACTTTACTCCGATAATCAACAAAGTAGACAACCCAAGTATGAATAGACAAATCAGCTCTAGACTTTAATGTTAGAGGACCTCGTAATTTTCATAGGGGGTCAGGGATTTAATTTTTATTACACAATATTTTCAAAATATACAAATATAAAAAAATATAACAAATGCCTGTTCTTGCTTCATCACTGTATCCCCAGGGCCTGGCACACAGTAGGTGCTCCTCAGAAACAGGAGCGATAGAATGACTGAATTGATTCTTGCTACACAGAGGCAAGTACTTGCAAATGTCTACAGAAATGTATGCATCATTCAGATATCTGGTTTTATTTCAACTAAAAAAAAAAAAAAAAAAAAAAAAAAACAGCCAGAGAGTGAACAATTGAGGCATATGTCCTGGTTCAGTGTAACTGAGTAAAAGACTGGCAAAAGGAAGAGGCTAAAGCCAGAGGCTGAAACCCAGGACAAGGACAAGACAGTTGTGCATCTGTGTCAGGAGAAAAGCACTGGGCTTTTGATCGGGGTCTGCAGTGCTCTCAAGTGCCATGGAAGGACCAGCCAGGAAGTGGGTGCTGGGGCCATCCATTCACAGGATGAGAGGGACAGATCACTTTCCTCTCCCCTTCGCTTACTCTTAGGAACCAATGCTTTGTCAATTTCCAGAGACCTAACCGCCCTGCAAGGTAGGAACTTAAGCAGTAGATATTGAATGACTGTTGAATCCTAACCGTAGTCAGGATTCCTGCACTATACTGACTAGAAAGTCCCTTCTTAAATACAGGAGTCTCTGAATAAGCAGCGCCTCACTATGGGAAGCAACAAAACAAAATAAAAAAATCAAACACAAAACTGAAGGTGTAAGACAGGGGTTGGCAACCTACGACCTATAGTTTCCATGGCCTGTTTTTGTAAATAAAGTTTTATTAGAACACCACCATGTCTTTCCTTTTACATCTTGTCTATGGCTAAGTTTGCACTATGTTGGCAAAGTTCAATAGCTGCTACAGAAATCATATGCCCACAAGGCCCAAAATAGTTACTATCCTGTCCTTTTAGAAGAAGTTTGCCAACCTCTGGAATTAAAAAATGGACATGTTTATTAAAGAGTAGGGAAGATGGCTTATTAAAATGATTAATTTTACAAATTCTGTTTGCTTTGAGAATTAAAGTACCCAGTCTCTTAGAGCCTTGGAGGAAACAACCTTCTCCTTGGATTAGCTCTGCCCAAGGCTCACGCCAGCACCACAGGAGCCTTCTCCTTTCTGGGCAGAATGCTATCCTGCTCAACTTCATGTCTCCTTTAAACCTGCTCCCCAGCTCTGGAGAGTAAAATAGCCATGTGATATTGGGGAAGTCAGGGGTGCTATTATTAATGTGTTACCTCCCAGCTTCACATCTGCCCTTCTTTGCCCTGCTCTGTGGTACTGGAGCTAAACCCTGTCAACACCTCCCCTTCGCCTGCTGGTGGCACGTCACACTTGGTCAATAGAGGGCACTGCAAGGACTTGGCAAGGCAAGAGCAACAAGAAGACATTTTCACTCCTAGCTCTGATCCTCCAAGCAACCAGTGTTCATCTTGGAGCCCAGCACCCTCCCAGGTGAGCTCCAGCTGTGTCCTCAGGCTGCTTTGAGAAGTTCTGGTCCCACCACCCCCTGGGGCACTGCAGGCTGCTTATACAGACCAGTGCAGGCCCACACCCTCCGGCAGGTTTCCTCACCACCAGAGGGCTTCCTGATCTCGGGGCAGCCACATCCTCCGAGAAGTGTTCAACATCTCAGCCAGGGGCAGGGGGCTCTCCTCATCCACAGCTCCTTTACTGGCTGTTCTTCCTCACCCTCGAGGTAGTTCTTTTGCACCTGCTACTTCTGAATCCTTAAAAATCCTCTTATTTAATAGTTAATTACCTACTACTGCTCTTGTGAACAATTATTTACAGTAATTTCTCTCTGTTGGAACAATCAGTGTGGTTTCTGTGTCATTGGTACAAAAGACAAACCATGTCTATTACCAGTTATCCACAGAAGTGAACAGCACTCAGACTTCAGCGCATGAGGTCCTGGGTTTCTTTTTCTCTCCATCTGGAGATCAGGGCGTGTCCTGTTTGGCCATGTTTTATTTGGACACTGGATAAAATTTCCCTGATTCCCAAAGAATCTAAGAAATGCTGCTCTGGGTTGGTCGCATGACTCAGAAGCCCAATGTCTGTCTGTCAGGGAAGGGCCGGGAAAGCACAAGGGCCACCCTGAGCCACTTTGTGGATTTCAGGCTGACTTTCTGGTTGCAGGTCCCAGGAATTTACCACTTCATCTGCCCAGTTAAGCAAGGATTGCCCTCCACCTTACCATTTGGGGCTCTTCTCCCCCAAAACTGGCAGGGGAAAGGGGCAGTTTTCTCCAGCTCTACTGTCCTTTATGTCCCAGAAGGACAGAGTGATCATGTTAAGGATTCTACTGCTAAGCTCTGCATGGGAACAGCAGAAACAGAAATGACACTGTGTGTATGGATGACAGAGCTTCCAGACCCTTATAGTCTGTTTCCGACTTGGAGCCCATGATTGTGGAACATGGGTGGTTTTGGTCCCCAAGGCATGTTCTTTCTGCAAGAAACCCAGACTACACACGAAAAGACAGGCTCTTCTTGGTTTTCCTCCACTGGCATCAATGGCCTGGAGGAGGTGAAGAGGAGTACTCCGCAGTCCTGAGAGATTAACTCTTAAATCCTTACTGTTAAGGAAGGTCAGCAAAGCTCCACGCCTTAAGCTTGGGGGCCCGAGGGTTGGGATGGATAAGAGAGTAAGAAGATATTCACCGAGGGCAAGAGGGCTTCCCCACCAGCTTGTGAAAGTTGGCAAGCAAAGTCAGACACTGTCAGGCTTTCTCTCCACCAAACGAACCCTTTCTCCCCACTGCCAGGCCCCTTACCAAGGAGAGTGAAGGCTTGTCGGGTCTTCTCAAAGTCCTCAGCATCATCTACACCCTCGATGGATGTGTCTCCTCCCTGTGAAGTGTAGAAGAAGTCCTCCGCACACGCTGTGGCAGGAGAGGAGAAGGGAGCGTCAGGCATCAAAGGGATGTAGCCCAGTTTGCCACAGACCGTGACCCTTGAGGATTTCTCCTCCCTCAGCAAGCTCTCCCAGACCAGAACGTATTCCCAGCTGAGTGTGCAACCCTTCCAAGTATCATCTTTACTGACATCAGCCAATGGGAGAGAAGACCGAGTAACAACAGACAGAAAATCACACCACACTGACAAAACCTGCTGCTGTCTTTGTTACTTTCACTGATACCTGAAAAACACAGGAACGTAAAAGTCCTGGATAATTCACGTTACAGTTGGATTCACCAGACTTGTTTTTAAAAAGGCTCTGAGACACACAAGGAAAGTGACCCCCACCCTAGAACCAGACCTCCGTGACTGCCAATAAGCTGAGTCTGACAGCCTCATTTGACAAACGAGGGGCAGTGATGTGCCCAAGGGGACATGGTTGGTTTTGTGTTTTGTTTTTCTTTTAAGCTGGGGCACCTTGAGCTACCTCAGCACAGGTACTAGAGCAGGATGAGATTTTCAAATGTTTGCTCTCACCTCCCAGCTTCATTCCTCATCAGTCAGGCCCCTGGTAACAGCCTGGGGGACAGCTGGTGACGAGGGGCTCAGTTCTGTCCCAAAATTCAGAGCGGAGGGCAAAAACGCCATCAGCCCCTGGGTGGTACATGCACTACAGGGTTTGGAGGTCAGCATATAAGGCTAAAATTCCACCTAATCAAAATTCCCCTCGAAAATCAATTTTCCACAAGACATAGTACAACTCTGTCCAGTGCTTGGTCATTTCTAAGTGTATAATGTCTGATTCTGACAAGATGCTGACACTGGACACTGGCTGTTTCCCTCCTCCTCTGAGAGCACCAGTTAAATGACTTTCTCCCGACCTGGGCGTGGACGGCTGAACGCACTCCACTTGCACAGGCTTAGACGCAGCTTCACTGCAACTCCTGGGCCTCCTTCCATACTTTGTCCTTCCAATTTGAGCTCCCAAGAATTTCTTATCTCTCTTTCCTCCACCGCCCTGGGGCTGACCTTCAGCACCTGTTGTCTGGGGATTGCTGCAACAGACTCTCAACCTGTCTCCCTGCCCCTGTCCCTGCAAACCCTCCGGCAAACCACTGGTAACTCTGATCACACCACTCCCTACTTATAACCCTTTGGAGACACCCTCCTGCTCCATTGCCCTCAAGGCAAAAGGCAAGCATGGTAGAAGGGCGCCACAGGCCTGGTGGTGAAGTGGCCTCCTCCGACCGCTCCAGACTCAGGCTAACCCTTCCCTCCCCCACCTCTACGTCCCAGGCACACCAGCTTCCTCGCTCATTCCTCAGCTCTATCTCCTGTTCATGCCTCAACGGCCCTGCCTACCTCTCCATCCTGGTCTCCCCCATTTCCCACCTTGGAGTCTATGTTCCAAGCCACCCTGAATGCCAGTTCCTCCTGCCGGTCAAGTCCACGTTACCAGGCCCAGCTACAAAGTGGCAGAACTCAGCCCCAAACCCCAGTCTCACACAGTCTGAAATACAACCATCAGGCAACACTGCACACAGGAATGAACAGCAGAGCATCGGTCATATTTTATAAGGGAAGGCTTCCTGGAGGAGTAACTTCAACCCACTCTGATGACTGGAGGCACTTGAACTGGGAGAGGAAGGACTTCAGCCCTGAGCTCACTCACAGCTACAGCAGAAGCAAATTTTTAAGAAGCAAGTCACACTAGGTCTTTGTGGCGTGTTTAGATCTTTCATACCTAATCACCCTGCAGGCTCTGGCCCAGAACATGTAACAGCTTCAAAGGTTTAATAAAAGCACCAATTCTTTTTCCTCCTTTACACTCACCTTTCAAAATACCTCATTGGATGATTTTTACAGTGCCCTGGAGAAGACTGAATACAGCTGTCGCTCTGTATCCATAGGGGATCGGTTCCAGGAACCCCACCCCCCACCCCGCCCAAATACCAAAATTCACAGGTGTTGAAGTCTTACATAAACTCATGTAGCACAGTCAGCCCTCCGCAACCAAGGGTTCCACCACCCATGGACTGAACTTCGGTTGGCTGAATCCACACATGCAGAACCCATGGATATTAAGGGCCAAGTGTGTATTTACTCTCACTTTTCAGCAGGCAAACTGAGGACCAGAGTGCTTGAAGGGGTTGCCCAGGCTCACCCAGTGTTTGGCCAGGCCTAGGAGCCCATTCCTTCCCCACCCTAATAAGGAGATGGTTGTTTATCTGTGACATTTCATGACTTAGCCATAAACACAACCTAACTCATTATCAAAAGTATCAGTGGAGTTCTTGCCCACCCAGGGACACACACACAAAATGTATCAGGGGACACCAGAGTCACTGAGACTCAGAGGACAACACTAAACTCTCATACTGGAGAGGAGGAGGCATTTCAGCATCTATCAAAGACTTTTCATTGTCAACTGCCTGGGCTCCACTGCCTGATATTCTGAGCCAGGCAGACCACCCCCTCTTCCCTGCTTCCAGTTCCCAAACCCACGCGCCCAGCAGGATAACTTCCTCCTGCAGAGGTTCATCCCTGCAGGGCCACCCTGGTCAGTCACAGCACTCACTACTAAATGATTTTAACCCAATCATCACAATCATCTCCTTTCCTTCTGCTTTAAGATCTGCAATCACCCCTATTAACATCACTCCCCAGACCCTCCTTATAAGACAGACACCCCAGCAGGTTGCAGTCACTCTTCCCCTATTTGCTTAGCCTGCTTGGATCTCAGCTCTCCTTTTAGGCCCATGAAGCCAATCGTCTCATTCCAGAGAGGGATCTCTTGTCCTCCCATTTGGATCTGTTTCTACTTAAAATTCCCAAGGAGATATACACCACAAAATTCCCTATTAACTGGCTCATTGGATCAGGCCAGCGTACAGATGGGGTGTGAAGCCAGTGATGAGAGCAGTGGACCATCAAGGTCACAGCCAAGGGCTTGCACTTCACCTGGGGAGGCTCTACTCTGACCTGTGCAAGGGAAGAGAGAGGTTGTTTATAAAACTGTTATCAGTACACCTATGGAAATGAAAAAGATGAAAGGATTTATGCCTAATTATCTGAAGGCTGCATTTAAGGAAAATGTGGGTCCATTATAACGCTTTTAATCATCATTTATTCACACTGCAATAAATTATTCATTGTACCATTTAAAAAAAAAATCTCATCCTGAAGCCATTTTAACGCAATAGACCACCAACAACGGGGCAGAGGAAAGTATGGATGGACTGTACGCAAAACCGTCCACACCATTCTCAGACAAATGCACAAAACTCCTGCAGGGCCAAGGCGTTTTACAGAGACTTCTGTGCATTTGAACAGCACAGTTTAGGTGAAGAAAAGGGGGAAAGAGGTGAAGCAGGTCTCAGTATTTACTAGGAGCCGCTGGCTTTTCCTTCATTTATTTGACGGTTCCATCCACTTGACCAGGTTATCAGTGGAACTAAATGTCAAGCTTCAGGGCTCACAGCCAATCGGCCCACAAGGCAGAAGACAGCCTCACGCCTGAGCACAAGAGCTTATCAAAGGCTCTTCACTTCATTCCAAGATGCTCTCGGAGGGCACATGCAGGTAAGGAAGCAAGAAATTGATTAAACTGGCTAGTTTTCAACTGCTCCAGCCAGGAGTTCAAGGAGTCGGTATCTCGCTGAAACATGGAGTAAAGTCATTTTTCACCTCAATGCACTTGTGTAAGTGGGAAAAAAAAAAAAAGGATTTCTTTCCTATTACCTTAAAGTTACATTTGGGATAAAATGGTCTACATACAGCCAAGATGGACCTTGCCATTATTCATTCATTTTCTATAAAACTGGCCCTGGGAACCAGTTTTCATCTCCCATGGTTGGCCCTGAGAAGTCCAGTTGGGCCCATAGAAGTCCAGGGGCCTTTGACCTGGCTGCCTCCCCAGTCCCTTGTGACTGGAAGCCAATATCAGAGCCCAGCTCAGGGCAGTGCTCATCAGACAAGGCTTGTAACAGTCATTCCTCGTCCCCAAGGAGTTTACGATTTCACCAGGGAGAATCAGAGCTGCGAGCACCGAACAGCCCGAGTACAGTACAAAACCACTGTCATATATGTCATCCAAGGCTTCTTCCTCTGGGACCCAGTTTAAATTTACTTCCCCTGAGCAGCTGTTGACCAACCTCAGCTGTGCTTCACCTTA
Source organism: Camelus ferus (assembly GCF_009834535.1). Lineage (NCBI taxonomy): Eukaryota > Metazoa > Chordata > Mammalia > Artiodactyla > Camelidae > Camelus > Camelus ferus. The sequence goes on from NC_045725.1 coordinate 16,037,261, forward strand.
CACACCCTTATCTGTATTGTAAATGCAAGCTAAGCAGGAGCAGGACCCATAACTGCTTAGTTTAATGCTACATCCCCAGTGCCTATCTCGCCTGCAAAGGGTTTGATGAATGAAGGAAGGAACTGAAGCCCAATCGCATGGCACAGGCACTGAATGCTACCGGAACCCACCCGCCAGTGAAGCAGAGTTAAGAAGGCAGACCAAGGTTTGAACTACTTGATGTGTTTTACCTGCCGGGAGCATAGGCTGGAGCGGTCAGAGGTGGATCTGCTGCTGGGCCCTTGAGATGACTAGAATTTGGGTCTGGGATGGCAAAGTCTGAGAAGTCTATTTCTCTTACAGCTGCACAGAGACCAGCTCACCTCTGTCGAGACGCCCAGGTCTTTACACCATCTGCTAGTGCCGGACCTACCCACACCTCCCAAGTATACAGACGACAGGCCAGGGATGGGGGAGCTGCACGGCCCTGGGGTCTGCCTTCATCCCACGCATCAGCGGCTGAGTCAGTCAAGATCCAAGACAAAGCCTTGCACACAGAAGCGGGTGGCTCCAGGCCCCGGGAGGGGGGCTGCGTCAGGTGCAGTGTCGAGAGCTAAAGTCCACCAGCTCTTCTTGCTCGGCCCTGGCCTCGACTCCCCTGGCTCCAAAGTCAACAGTCTCAAGGCAAACAGAACTCACTGCGGCCCCTCAGCAAACAGCAAGAGCAGAAACAAAGGGTGATTGGGACCCACTGAAAGGCTGTCTTTTTATCTGACGCGGCAACAAGCTGACTCACCCAGTGGCCCCAGTTGGGAGGCACTTGGGTTGCTCCACCCCCACCCCCTACCCTGCTCAGGAGGGACCAGGGCACGCAGCCGGCCAAGGCTTCTGCAGGTCCACTTAAACTCTTCCACGCCCTCCTTACCTTCCGCACGGAGGCCCAGGCTTTACTGATACGCCTCTTGAGCCACCCTGATCTCACTCCTGCTTTATCCTCGCTGTCTTCCTCCTCCTCCTTCTTTTTTTTTTGGTCTCAATCCTCAAATATGACTTAAAACATGCTGGCCACAATTAAGTGACGTGCATTAGCCAAATCTCTAGATCCTCATGGTTGGGACACATTTCTTATGATGTAGAGTGAAAACATATTCTTCAAAATAATAATACATGGAAATTCTTTTAAGCCCTGCCAGACACTGTTGCAACCTCTGCCTCTCATCCTCTTAAGTTCTGTGGCTGGCAACCAACTGGGCATGAAGCTCATGGAGGCCTAGGGCACGTGCTCAAGGAAGAGGCAGAGCCACGGACCCACGACAGACAACGCTGAGCCGAGCTCAGACGCGCCGCGTGCCGCAGCTGCAGCCCAGCCCCGAGGATGCGCACGCACGCGGGTACTTACTCAGTGCGAGCTCTTTAAATTCCGGGAGACTGGCAGCAGCACAGAGCTGGTAAAAGATGTGGTAGTTCCTCTCATCCTCTGCCTAAAGGAGGAGAACAGTTAAGCAGTGTTAAGGGCAGTGACCTCCAAGACTGTCCACACGCCCATTCATATTCCAGGGTGCTCTGGGCAACAAAGGTCACCTCTGCCACCTTCAGTTCCCAGCTGCAGATTTTTCAGGGGCCTCCTTCCAACCGGAAGACTTTTACCTCTTGACTTACGCAAAAAACCGGTGTTTTCTATTCCTTCCTCTATAGAACATAGCTGCTAATCCACAAATGATGGGTCAGTCGAATGAGCACTTACTCAGATAACCGTACTACCTGCTCAGGTTGAGCAGACTGTAATTTCCCTGCTGCAGGCTCCCCTTCCTCTCGGAGAGACTTGGAACTAAGTAAAAGCTATGACCCTTCCCATCATGTCAGGCTGGGACGGTCAGGAAAGGTCCACGACTTTTGGACCTTGACTGACTGGACAAGGGCCAGACCTGCCTTAAACCGGCAGAGCTATGTGTGTGGGTGGGTGAGGGGGTGTTCAGGAGGCCTGAGCAAAGACAACAAGGGCTAGGAAAGCCCACGGGGTGCTCAGGAGAGTCTGGCCAGAGCCACGGCCGGCACATCTGACAGTCCCCGAGAGGGCAAGGAGTAGATGGGAAGGAAAGAACGAAAGGTGAGCACAGAGTAAAGAAGAACTGAGTCACATGAGAAGCAAGAATCCCATTTATTTGAAAAGGAAGCTAAGTAAGTGGCCAAGTAGGTTTTTATTCTTTCAATGTAACTTACCAAATAAGACCCACAGACCCTACATGCCATTCCCCTGATTGTAAGACTCTAAAGTCCACAAGGAAAACAGCTGTCTAATTTGTCACTGTACCTTTAGTGTCCAGCACAGAGCAAACACGTAACAGACAATATATGTTTGTTGACTGAATCAAAAAGCAATGCCCACTGAAAAATATCAATACTGGGTAAAAGATTTTAAGTCTGATACCTATAAATGAATACTTATTAACGGAAAAAAGAGAGCGAGAGAGAGAGAAAACCAAAAGAACAAGTCTATCCAAGTCCAGGTTCAAAAGATGAGATGCTCTCCAGGCACAGGGAATTGAACAGGGAGCGAGTGAGCATCACCCACGGGAAAAGCACACGAAGGCCAAGCCACACGGCCCACCTGGAAGACCACGCGCGACTTCTCCAACAGGTAGGTCCTCATGTTGGCTCCGATGATGTGGTACCTCTTGTCGAAGCCAATCTGAATGTACTTTCCAAATCGGCTGCTGTTGTCATTGCGAGTGGTTTTAGCATTTCCAATGGCCTGTACAGAACAAATAAACAAACAAAAGGTGTGCACAACAAGGAGAATTTCCTTAAATTTCAGGATTGTGTGCTCGTGGCAGCATCTCTGTTCTCTCCCTCTTCCCTCCTTCCAGAACCTCTCTGCTACTAGGATGGTAATGGGCCAGCTAAAAGAAAATAAAATAGAACTTCACTGTTCTGCTTCCGTTACTCCTAAGGATGGCCAATGAGAGTGATGAGCTGATTGATGGCCTCTTTAAAGAGGACTAACAAGCTGGAAGGTACATCCCATTGATCTTCCTCTTGTCTTCCTTTTTCCTGCCTGGAATGTGTGTGTGATGGCTACAACTGTAGCAATCACCCTGGGACCATGAGGGAAAGGTCTACAGAATCACAGAAACCGCCTCTCTGACACCTTTGTTAACTCTCAAAGAGATAACTAATCCTATGAGTTGATGTCATCACGCATGCCCTTCCAGCACCCACCAACCTCATCATCTCAGTAGAGAGGCCTCAGTGCACCCACTTCCCTCCCCAAGAGAGAGCTCTGACCCTTCAAGGCACCACGTGACAAACTACTGTCAGACTTCAAGAAGCTAAGCCTGTCTGAAAAGTGCAAGGATGGCTATATTCCCTAAAATGTGGGTAAAAGTGATCGCTTCCCAGGCCTCCATCATAAGCCAGGCTCCGTTTAGTTTCCCGAAATCCAGACAAGAACCCCAGGAGACAGGCATTATTAACTTTCCTCATGCTCATGGCAAAACTTAGGCTCAGGAAGGGTACGTATTGTGTCCAGGGTCACACGGCTGGGTAATGGCAACACTAAGATATAAATTCAGATGCACCTGAGTCCAAAGTCTGTTCATTCCATTCATAATCCTTTTCAAACTCTCCAAACTACTCACCACCAGCCAGGAGCTGCCACATATGTGAGTAACTTCTCACATCTCCAACAGCAGGTCAAATTAAAGAATAAAGACAAAGATATTAATCCTCACCTTTATCTCATAAGAAGTTGGGGAGCAGGGGAGCCTTTCAGAGATGGCAGGAACCAACTCATTACTCTGAAAACCAGTAAACAGGGAATCAAACATCTACCCTAACTTTCCCATGTAAACTATCAGGGTAACTAGTTGGCGAGGAGGAGTTTCTCTCCCTAGACTTCTTCCAGCTAATAAATGCAAGAGGAAAAATAGAATGAGAACTGTCACCACTTTGTAACTCCTGATGAATTAACAGATCTGGGCATAAGCAATGGCTGCTGACATTGCAGGAAGATGGCCAGATATTCTGTCTGTCGGGATGGGAACACACACCACCACCAACAAAGGGTTCTTGGCTTTAAAAAAAAAAAAAAAAATCAATCCTAAATCTAATCAAGCCTCTAAATTTTACTACTCTTTTTTTACAGGAAACACAGTGGACAAAGGAACACATTAACATCAGGAGGATGCAATCAGCAAAGGTCAATGTGTATAAAATTCTAAAGCATTATCTAGTTTCAACCAAAAATTCAAATTTTTGTAATTTGTAAAATGGCAACAAGAACCTTTATCATACCTGAGGCCACTTCCTGTGATAGCTTAGAGAAAGCCTGCCCACAGTCCAAGGACCACTGCCAAAAGATCTATCCTCCTCACCTCATGAGGATGCTCTGAGAAGTGACATAAGGGACCTACAGGGACTTTGAGAGCACAGAGTGGTACCCACAAAGGGATGAGGCTGCTTGTGCTATTACTACCAAGCCCATCAACTCCACTCTGGGCATGAAGAACTTCCAACTTCTGTGTGTGTGTGAAGGACCTTGTAAACCACTGCTAGATTGTTTGTCTGTTTATTAGAGAACATTTTGATGCCTTGAGTAAAGCAAGTCCAGCTGTTCTAGACAATAAAAAAAAAAACCAAAAACCAAAAAAAACCCCAGACTCTGACCCTCTCTGAGTCCACAGTCCAACAAAAGAGACAGGTATGAAGCAAATAGTTAAAATTTGAAAAACCAACAAACGCCGTGTGCAGGAAATTCATGGAAGAAACTCACGTGACCAACAAACAGAAGATACTCAACCTCAGCAGAAATCAGAGAAATACAGACTGAAATGACAGTTCAGAGTGGCAACAACAAATAACTCTGATACTATGAAATGACGATGAGGACGTGACAGAAAAGGAGCTCTCACACACCACTGGTCCAGGTGTAAACTGCAACAGTCATTCTTAAGAACAACCGGGCATACCTAGTAAGACTGAACATACACACACCTAACAATCAGCAAGTCTACTTCCAGATATCACCTAGAGAAACTCACGTAAGTGCACAAGGGGGTGTGCAAAAGAATATTTAATGCAGACTGTATTTACCAATAAAAAATACAATCTAAACGCCTACCAGTAGGGGGAACAGATAGATAAAAGTGGCATATTCCTACAGTGGGATGTTATAAATCCGTTCAACTAACAAGAGCATGATGCACAGACAAATAAAATACTGGGAGAAAAGCAAGTTGTAAATGGTTGATAGAATATGATACCATTTGTGTATGATAGAACTACCTTCTTTCTGGTTTACGCATACACAAATATGCAGCAATACAAAAATGGACCAGAACAAATCATCTCAGTACGACTGGGATTATACAGTAAGATACATATCAACTAGCGTGGAAACAGAGAAGGGAGTAATTAGCCAGTCCCAGCAGAATGAGAAAGGCTTTAAGTGGAAATTGAAGTGGATCTTAAAGGGTGAGTAGAGTTTTACCATGCGGAAGTAAAAGGGGTTTTATTTGCAAATACAGCAGAGCAAAGGGACAGGGGTATGCTGAGAGAACGAACCAGTGCAGGACGGCTCGAGTGTGTTGTAACAGGAGAGGAGACAAGAGCAGAGGGGATCAGCAGGATACGTCGGGGGCAGATTCTTGTATGAGCAGGTTAACACCTATAGGCCTTCTTGTTTCTTTAGCTTAAAAAAAGGTCAAACACTGAAAACTGCATAGTGACTGGACTTGGTTTCTACTGATTTTGCTCACTGTATCCCAGCCCCCTTTCCTTCTCCAAGGATGAGGGCAGTTTCTGGGGCTCCTGGAATTGTATACCTGCAGACTCCAGTCACCCTAAGAAGCCCCTGTGGGCTGGATGCGGATTCTGTCCCTGCTCTAACAGCCTCTTCATTAGCAATGTCTTTCTAATCAGTGCAGCCCTGTGGACCAGTCACTCCCAGGATGCTGACAAGCTCTTATGCAGAATGGGGTCAGAGAGCTCTAGCTTGGTGCTGACAGTGAATCATCCCAACCCACTCCAGCCAATCCCAGTCCACCCTCACGTCGCCTTTAATTCACACGACTGCCACTTAGCGCAGCCCACTGGGAATCCTGCCTCCTCAGACAGCCCTCAGTGCTCCGTCTCCCCAGGCGGCACCTGCAGTGGCTGGGCTGCAGAACTAATGAGGTGGTGATGCGACCATAATGGATGGCTTCGTTGGGAGGTGCCATCCTTCCCCGGGACAGGGCCAGAGTAATCAGTGATCAGTTGTGCCCTGATTAAGACCTGCCTTGTATTGGCTATCATCCTCTGAGGAGCCACAAAGCTGACTGGGCTTCCTGACGCACAGGCCCAAGTTAGACTCTGAACTTGGGAAAAGTTGGGTTTGTCTGGGCAGTGCAGAAGCTGCTTTCAGCTGCTTTCTCTGCTTGGCAACACTCTGATTCCACCCAGACCTCCTCCTGGCAATAACTCTTCCTTTCCATGTTCACGTCCAATGTTTTTCTCAAGTCTAACATTTAAAAACAGCTCAAGGGATAGTCTCTATGATAACAAAGTTCTTTACCTGACAGAATGAGCCTTCCGGACCTACCCAAATAGTTTCCAAAGTACCAGTTTGCACAATTGTAAAAACGTAATGCTTTGAGCCCAAATCACTGTAGCATTTGTTTACACGACATCATGTAAGATTAGGCTGGTTCACGTACATACCCCTCCTCTAGGGGTGGGCATGCTGCTCTCACATTTCTCGCATGCCTCCCCAGCAGTCCAACAGCCTACCCAGGCCACAATGGGTACTGAAAACATTAGAGCATTTCAGACGACTGCCATTTAAAAGGCATCCCCAAAGCAGAGACCCGAACGGCCAGGTGCACACCAAGGTTCACAGCAGCGTTATTCACACTACCCAAAAGGTGGAAACAACCCAACGATCCACCGACAGAGGAATGGATAAACAAAAAGTGGTACATACCTGCAACAAAATATTATGCAGCCAGAAAAAGAAACAAAATACTGATGCAGGCTGCAACACGGGTGACCCCTGAAAATATTACGCTCTGTGAAATCAGCCTGACGCTAAAGAACTTATGTTGTATGGTTCCACTTACATGAGGGGCCTAGAAGAGGCCTAGAAATTAGAATAGAGGCTACCAGAGGCTGAGTGGAGGGGAGACCAGGATGTCACTGTTCAGTGGGTACTGAGTTTCTGTTGTTGGGATGACGAAAAAATTCTGGAAATGGACAGTGGTAATGGTTGCACTCAACTGTACACTTAAAATGGTAAGTTAATATGGTAAGTTTTATATTATGTATGTTTTTTACCAGGACAAAATGATAAAATTTTAAAAATCATTCCCCTTGTGTCTCGTACCTGTTTAATAATGCAGTGATTCTGTCTCACTAATTTCCCATCTTGACTAACAAGAACTGTCTTCAGTCACCACAGATCAAGCAGGTTTCTTACTGTCTCTGATTTGCCCAGAATAACTAATTTTCACTTTACCTCCAAAAAAAGAGGCACTCCAGTGTCTTTGCAATCTTACTACCTAAAAGATGAACTGAGTCTTGAAACTCAGGGGCAAAGAAGAAGCTGAAATCCTGGTTTCACTCCTATTTGAGATGAAACATGATGCTAACTGTAGAGTGCTGTCTTAATGCTTTCATAAGTGCAATAGATGGTCCAAGGAAGGTGGCCTCCTGAATCAAGGCAATGGCCAGGCCCCCATCTCGGGGCTCAGGATAAATGCTGTGAGCAAAGAGGCTCCCAACTAAATGTCTGACAATAGGGAGTTAACTAATAGTAAAGACATCTATTAATGTGTGTTTATAGCCAGTAAGTTTATAAAAAGCATAATGGTAGAAGAAGAAGGCTTATACCATAATATTCAGTGAAAGGAAATATACCAAAATATTGAATTAACAGCAAACTGTAGGATCATGGAGGGTTAATTCCTTCCATCCTTCTACATTTTCCAGTGAGTCCTTCTTACCTTTTTGGCACTAAATAGGTCAATGGTTTTCAAACTGTGGAGGCCAGACCAGCAGCATCGGGACCATCTAGGAACTTGTAAGGAGGGCGGACGCTCGGGCCCACCTCAGGTCTTCTGAGCGAGAGACTCCGGGAGGGGGCCCAGCAATCTGCTTCAACAAGCCCTCCAGGGGACCTGATGCACAGTCAAGTTTAGGAACAACTGGAACTGAGTAACAGTTTTCCTTCTTGTTTTTATCTGATTTGGTGAAAGAGCCTTCAACTGTATTGACCGTTTCCCAATTCACGTAAGAACAGATACCGAAACTTGCTTTTGTCTAGTTCTCAGCGAATTCATGTTGTGTCCTATTACTCAGCAGAGAATAAAAGTTCTCTGGATAATACAACTCTGTAGGCAGGAGATTTTGCCTGGATAATCAATGAATGCCTACGAATCAAGACTCAGAATTTCCTCCTGCACTTAATAAAGGAAGAGGGAGAGAGAGGGGACCTGGCAAGAAGGTCCAGGCAGGTTCTTGTTCCTCCAGCTCCAAAATAATCTGAAGGCCTAACCACACTGGTGCCTTGTGTCTTAACCGATGGGGCTCAAGGCTGTGCAGAGAAATCTGATGCTATTTTGGCAGCTTTCGGTCTCAAGTGAACTTCTTCTCACTAAAACAAAGGGGCTCCTCGGGGCTGGCAGAAGGGCCTACTCCTACGAGACCGTAACCCAGACCATCATGAAGAGCCTCAGCTTCAAAGGCAGGGAATCAAAGCTGGTCCACGGACTGGGTGGCCATTTAGTTCCACTCCATCAGAATCGAGTTCTTACAGAGGAAAGGGAGAAAAAAAAAAGAAATGGAGTTCTGACCCTGTAACATGGTTTGTTACAGCAAGATCTATGTTTTTGGAAATGTCTCTGGCCCTGCACTTGTGTCTTTTTGGTTTTAATTGAAGTATAGTCAGTTTACAATGTTGTGTCAATTTCCGGTGTACAGCATAGTGCTTTAGTTATACATATATATATATATATATATACATACATTTGTTTTCATATTCTTTTTCATTATAGGTTACTACAAGATATTGAATATAGTTCCCTGTGCTGTACAGAAGAAATTTGTTGTTTATCTAATTTGTATATAGTAGTTAGTATCTGCAAATCTCGAACTCCCAACTTATCCCTTCCCACCCCTTTTCCCCCTCTGGTGACCATAAGTTTGTTTTCTATGTCTGTGAGTCTGTTTCTATTTTGTAAATTAAGTTTATTTGTGTGTCTCTCTCTCTTTTTTTTTTTAGATTCCACATATGAGTGATATCACATGGTATTTTTCTTCCTTTTTCTGGCTTATTCCACTTAGAATGATGATCTCTGACCCTGCACTTGTACTGACTGCTCTGAGGCCACTGGGCCAGGGATGTGAGGGTCAGGGCTGGAGAAGATACAGACAAAACCTGCCCTGGCCAGTTCATGCCAACATAGGTAACATTTTCTGAGGATCTTCAACAGATTCTATGTTGTCACACAGCTTTTAACTCTATCTTCCTGCAAAAGATAAAATATCCAAATATTTTTTGGGGAAAAAAGGGAATCTTTTACCTAGGCCTCCCCATCACCATGAAAATTGCCCTCCTGATTCAGTGGGCCTTCAGAGCTTCGGATGGTTTGGTGAAGCACTGATGTGCGGACACAGATTGGCAGTGGGGAGGGAACGCAGCAGAGACGGCAGCAGATGGGGACGGCTGTCACTACACTAGTCAGCAGAGTCAAGGCACAAGGAAAACGTGACGTGGACATTCTACCCAATATTGGGAACCTGGGCTACCAGCTCAAAATATTCCCAAATCTGTGGTTTTAGGGGCACCTTTATAATTTTTTCCTCAGCAGTGGACAATGTGTTCTCAGGGAGAGGCGTGAATGCTCACCACGTGAGCTGTTTCCAAGAATTCTTACGATCAGCCACGCAAGGCTGGATGCTCAGCAGTCTTACTGCCAGCAGAAGGAACTCCAGCCAAGAAGGCCAAGGACATTTGGACAGCTTTACCTCCATGATGGGACTGGATGCCAGGACCCTCTCTTCAATGTTGGTGTCACCGGCTGAGCCACTAACCGTGGCGAAATAGCGCATGGCGTACTTGGCTGACACAGTCTTGCCGGCTCCGGACTCCCCGCTGACTATGATGGACTGGTTCTTCTCATCTCTGCAAAGGAAAAAGCTCCGGTCAGTCGCTGGCCATGGGGGTGCTCTACTGCCTTCCAAGGACTCTGTTGACAAGGGCCTGAGCCCCATCAGGAGCACCCCTCCGTTCTCTAGGAATAAATGTGAGGGACAGCATAAAAATAGGCCACCCTCTTCAAACGCTTGCACTAGATCTGAAAGAGGGAGAAAGATGGGGCTCTGAGAAGGGCTTACAAACGGCAGGTACCTTATTTAATGACTCACAGGAAGGGGGATGTAGGCGTTGGGTTACTCCCCCAAGTTCTCTCTGGATGCAGTAACCCCCCTCCACCCCAGCTCACTTTCTTATCTATACATCCCCTGAGAACTTACATCCATGCACTTTCAGCTATGCCATCTCACCTTTCTGTTACACGCCCGTCTTGTGCCACTGTGTAAGTTACACTTTCTTCATAAACAAAGATCTTTTCTTCTCCTCTTGTACTGGAGCCTAGATGCCAGCAGACGCAGTTTGAACATTTTTGTTCATGTAGATGTGTCAAAAAGGGCATGCTACTCACCACCAGGCTGATCGTGCCTCAAGTTTCTCAGAAATTAGATACAACAGCTACCAGTTGCAGTAAGAGGGAGTTCAGTCAGACCAAATGGAAGGCAGAAAGAAGATACTCTATACCAGATAAAATGTATCCATATTTATCCCTTTAAACAGAGTATGAAGACAGACAAGTAATGGAAAGAACAGCCTCCAGGGAACATGGATGTTCAAGCAGGGAGTAGGAACAAACATTTGGGCCTGGAGTTTGGGAAATGAATTACTTGTGAGGGCTGCACTCAGCCATCTCCCTCCAGTTCACAAGTCCACTGCCAGGTGGGCTGGCACTTTGCTTTCAACCTCCAGCGCCTCTAACAGTGCCTGGCACAAAGAATACACCCAAGATATAATGCTGGAGTAGAAGCAACTTCGGGATCCACCAGCCCTCTTCCTTCCACGTGAATAATCTGAGAAGTGTGACAGCAGGTTTAGAACACAGGTCTCCTGGCACCAGCCCAGTGCGCCAACACCAGCTGCCGTGGCTTTCTGGGCAGGGCCAGTTACAGAAGAAAGGACAGGAGGCCACCATGGGCTGCCTGCCTCACCTCGGCAACTAGCAACACAGACAGACTGGCTTATTAGCACAGGTGAACGAATGAACAGCCAAGACAATGAAAAAGTGGTGTGATGACACTGACGTCAACTAGAGATGGACTAGACAGACAGACAAAAACCAGTCTGAAAGTGGGGGTACAGGGGGAGTGTCAGGTGCATTAGCTGGGCTGAAGAAACCTTAACCTCCAGCTGTTCCTCAAGGTCAGCAAAGAGCTGTGTGGTCTCAGCTCACACACAGTCTTTACGTGGGGATGGACTTGAGTGAATGCAGGTGGCTAGTAGACACTAATGAGAAAATGCAGCTGAAAAATAAATAGATCTTTCCAGTTGGCTATTCCACCCATCCCACCTAGTATTTGGAGGATGGGCTGAGAAGCGGCTTTCTGAGAGCACTGTAGGGCTAGGATTCCACCATCACCTGAGTGCCTGTTTCTCCTCTCCTTGTTCCTGTGAAATCTTTACATTGAAAGGTAGCCTCTAAAGAAGGCTGTGGGTGCTTGTATCTCCCATTCTCATTTATCTGCTTTGTACAACATCCACTGGACCCTGGGGACCAGGACATGTGTCACCCCCCCTCTTCTCAACACCCTCCTAATCAACTCCTTGGACAACTGCTTAGAAGCACAATCATCCTAAGTGACTAAGAGTCTAACAAGCAGGGCTCTAGACATCTGAAGGAGACCTAAGTCTGATGCCATTTTTAAAACTACCTGAATCTGCAACAAGGAGAGCTAAATTGCAGGAGCCATACCCAAAAGTTTGCAGTTTTGCCCAGAGTCTGTATGTGTAACCTAAACTGGACGAGCACAGGTTGTGTCTAAGGCTTAGTCCTCCGCAGAGAACCGTATCAAATGGAGAGATATACACTGTCCGAAGAACTTAATCAGGATCCCTGGGAGCAACACACAGACACCAGGAGAGAGTTAATCAGATCGTTGCTGGTCAGGGGAGGTTGGCAGGGGGAGGGGGGAGGTGAGCACCGCCAGGCTCCTGTGGCAACACGGCGCCCAGGGACTGGACTGCAAGAAGACCAGATAACATATTACATCCAGCACAGAAGAGAAAGCACAGATGGGTGACACCTGCCACTTTTTACTTGCAGTGTCAAGATGGCAACTGCCCTGTGCATCACTGGGAAGTGACTGAAAAGGAGAAGGAATGACTCATACAAGAGGCAGAGAAGTTTGAGGTGCAAGCAGGCTATTCCAAATGTCAGTGGCCAGAAAGTCAGAGAGGCAGGCCTAGCTTACGTGACAACAAAGTGTCAGGATCTGAGAAAGAGAGGGAATCAAGGCAGGGAAACAAAAAGCTGGCAGGACACGGAGGCACATTTTGGCATTCTGATGAAAATGTATATACATGACCAAGCTCTGACAGGAGTTATAAATATTCCCCAATTTTTTTTGGAGCTTAAAAACTTTTTTTTATTGAAGTGTAGTTGATTTACAATGTTAGTTTCAGGTGTACAGAAAAGTGATTCAGTTATACATATACATACATACATATATATATATATATTTTTTTTTCTTTATAGATTAGTGTCTCAAAGCTTTAACAATCTTTACATTCGAGGCTCCTGGGCGTGAGGAAGTGTGGGCAATGACCACTGGTGCTGACTCCTGCCTAATTTGATGGGTATTCAGCCTGGTGTTGATAAGAAGACTCAAGTCAGGTAAATTCAACTCTTCTTAGACCAACAAGGACCTTTTAACAATTTCCCTGACTTGGACCAATTGAAAACATTTGAAAAAACTGATGACTTTCATTGCACTCTGCTGCAGTGCCGCACGCCTGCCCAGCCCTCTTCCTCGGCTACTTCAGGGCGGGCACGTGACGCGTACATACACTATTTCTAACAGCCCACGAGCTGGCCTTACAGGCTGATATGCAATAGTATTCTCACTCTGCTCTGCACACATCAGCTTTTCTCTCAATTCAGAGAACACAAACCAGAAAATGGGAAGTGAAGGCAAACTTGACTGTGACCCTCACGTGCACTGGTTAGCTATGTGACTTTGGACAAGGCGACTAACTTCTTCGACTCTCAGGTTATCTCAGTCCAGTGTCTCTTATGACTTTGATCCCCAGCTATGCTCATGCTCTCCTATGCGGTCACCCTGACGTGGGTACCTAGGTCTCAGTTCACCCTAACGCTCCTGCCAGATTAAATGTCTGAAGCACAGCACTAACCATGCTCTCTCCACTCAAAAAAAGTTCACTACTCCTTGCTTATTGATCAAGTCCAAACTCCTTAGTTGAACAGTTGAAATCCCCCACAACGCACATCCCCTAAGCTAAAATGAGTGTGGGCAAACACTGGTGCTAAGAACAGAGCACCGGGCTTTTGGGCTGAGGATCTTCTGAGTCCTGGTTCTGCCATCAGCGGGTTCTTTGTAAGCCATAAGCACATTACAGAGGATCCCCCCCTCTTACAGACTTGGCTGCAAGACTATATGAAATGATCTCTATGCTTCTTATAAGATGATGGTATTGTAGTCCAGCCAAAACGGGCCACTTCTCAGTCCCTGAAACCACACACATTCCCACCACCGCCATTTATGGTTTTCCCTCTGCCTGAAATCACCATCAACAAACACCCTTCTACTGAGGTCCTACCTGTGTCCACAGCCCACAGCGGGCCATTCTTTCTTTGCCTCCTTAAGTGTCACATCATTTGCTCTGAATCACTTCTAAGACATTGTCACATTTCACCTCATATTGATGTCAGGCCCTATGCGTTCATTTTACTTGCTGTGTGACTTTGGGTCACTTCTTTTCTTTGAGCTTCTGTCTTTTCATCTTGTCAAGTACAAGGCTGTGACTCGGACTCCCCCAGTGATCTAATCTATCTCTGACATTTGATGATTCTGTGACCGAAATCGTAACAGGAAGTACGAGTGGGGAAAAGCTCTCAGTTTCAAATTTCAGTTACTCAGCACTGGTTGTGAGGGAGATATTTCTAAGTATGAAATGCTACCCGATGTCCTTCAAAAACACAACCAAAGTATGGCTCCACCCACTCACCCAATTATAGACATGACTTAGCTGACAGCTTGGGCCCATTTGCTGTTCAATAAATCCTTTTGTTTTGAGCCCAGTGAGGTTCCCTTCACAGGCATAACTTGGAGATACTGCATTGTGGGTTGGTTTCCACACCACCACAATAAAGTGAGTAACCCAAGATTGCGATATGGCCAGTCACATGAATTTTTTGGTTTTCCAGTGCATATGAGTTATGTTTACTCTATGTTGTAGTCTATTAAGTGTACAGTAGCATTATGTCTAAAAAAAGGTACACATCTTAATTTTAAAATACTTTATTGCAAAAAGATGCTAACCATCATCTGAGCCTTCAGCCAGTTGTAACCTTTTTGCTTCTGGGGGGTCTTGCTGCTGACTGACCAGGGTGGTGGTTGCTAAAGGCTGGGGTGGCTGTGGCAGTTTCTTAAAATAAGACAACAATGAAGTTTGCTGCATCAATTGACTCTTCCTTACACTTGAATACTTAGCAGCCATTGTAGGGTTATTAATTGGCTTAATTTCAATGTTGTGTCTCAGAAAACAGGGAGGTCAGAGAAGAGGGAGAGAGATGGGGGAACAGCTCAACAGCAGAGCAGTCAGAACACACAAAACATTTATTAAGTTCACCCTTTTACTTGGGCATGGTTCGTAGCACCCCAAAACAATTTCAATGGTAACATCAAAGATCACAGACCACCATAACAAACATAATAATTGTGAAAAAGTTTGAAATAAAATGACACCTGCACCCCAATGTTCTGAGTAGCACTATTTACAATAGCCAAGACATGGAAACAGCCTAAATATCCATCAACAGATGACTGGATAAAGAAAAAGTGGTACATTTATACAATGGAATACTATTCAGCCATAAAAACCAACAACATAACGCCATTTGCAGCAACATGGATATTCTTGGAGAATGTCATTCTAAGTGATAAGCCAGAAAGAGAAAGAAAAATATATGAGATCACTCATATGTGGAGTATAAACAAAACAAAAATACAAATCAGAAACAGACTCATAGACATAGAATACAAACTTGTGGTTGCCAAGGGGGCGGGGGGTGGGAAGGGACAGACTGGGAGTTCAAAATGTAGAACAGATAAACAAGATTACACCGAATAGCACAGGGAAATATATACAAGATCTTATGGTAGCTCACAGAGAGAAAAATGTGACAATGAATATATATATGTTCATGTATAACTGAAAAATTGTGCTCTACACTGGAATTTGACACATTGTAAAGTGATTATAACTCAATAAAAAATGTTAAAAAAATATTTTTAAAAAAGGTTTGAAATACTGTGACAATTACCAGTATGTGACATAGACACATAAAGTGAGCAAATGCTGTTGGAAAAACGGTGCCCAAAGACTTGCTCAACACAGAGGTTGAGCAACACTGCCACAAACCTTCAATCTGTAAAAAGACGCAACCCCCTGTTCTAACCACCACAGTCCATCCACACATCTGTCATCGACCCAACAGCTCCCAGAGGGCAGGCAATTGCTTTAACCTTGAACCTGCACTGCAGGGTTCCTGGCGCCAAAGACTCTCCCTGTCCCTTCCCGTTTCCCCCACCCGTCAATGCCTTCTCTGTGTAAGTGGCACCAGCCTCCACTCACCGACTTCAGCCAGAAACCCTGCAGTCACTGTGGATTGCTCCCCATCCCTCAAGCCGGCACATCCAGTTGAATTCATCTCCCAACATAGTCTGCTCCCTTCTCCGTACCTCTTAGTCCCAGCCACCATCATCTCTGACAAGTATTACAACAGCAGCTTTCTAACCCTCACTGTCATCTTCCTGCAATACATCCTTCTTACGTGATCTTTTGTAGTGAACATTGGATCATACCTCTCCCCAGCTTTAAGCTGTCCAGTCTGCCCTCTAAGACCCCAGCTCCAGGGTCATGTCTAGTACCCTCCATGAGCCAGCACCTCTCCTTCTAGCTTCATCACGTGCCACTCTGCTCTTTGTTCACTACGTTCAAGCCACACAGGGCTTTATTCCTTTATTCCTTCCTCCTTCACAGCTGCCTGAAGCTATCCCAGTTCAAACTTCCCTTCTCTGACCACATGACTCTTAATGCCTGGTATTCAATCATATTCTGCCTTATGGCAGCTCACACATTACTGCTTTTCAGTGTAATTAATTAATACCACTGGTTTACATCATGTTCGAATGGTGTACAAAACTCTTGGCCATGTTATCCTTTGCTTAGGACTCATAAGACTATTGGGTACCAGCCTTCTCATTTTAAAGAGGATAAAACTAAAGTCTGGAAAGGCCAAGTGATATTCCCAGAGTTCTCAGCTAGTGAGACACCAAGCACAAACTAGAACACAGGCTTCCCTGCCCCTGTACAATTTGCCACTGGGCTGTGTTGTGACATCTCTATCAGCATCACAGCCCCTTCGTGTGTAACTAAGCATCCATTAGTGAATCCCTCTAACAAATCCAGCCTCGGTATAAGATATTAGACACGAATCAGGCATCCTCAGTGCTAGCTGACTTAACATCACCTCCTCAGCTAAAATATCACTTCTTCAGAAGCCCTTTCCTAACTAACCTAACTTCACAGCATTCACATACAACTTAATAATATTTTACTCACCCATGCAGTATTCCTTCTACCCTTGTCCTCCCCACTAGAACAGAAGTCCCATGATGGCTAATCTCAGACTCAGGGCTTGGATGGGCAGGCCAGCACCTGGACTGTGTCAAGAATAGAGTCCTAGCTAGGGCTATTGTGTATGATGGTCCACAGAGGCTGAGCCCAGGGTCTGGTGCTCCCTAGAGGTGTGTGATTTACTGCCTGTAGATCAAACTTGGTGGTTCTTGCCCTAAGTTCAGTCTCCCCATCTTGCCCATGGGAAGGGGGCTGACTGCAGGGGCTCCAAGCCTCAGACAGTTGCAGCTCTATTTCCCTGAGCTGGACACTCCCTGAGAGAGGATGAAGAGGCAGGAACAACATGCACTGAAGACCCCAAAACACAGTGAAGCTGCAAAACAGGAGGGAGAGAAAGCCTGGCTAAGGCACAGGAGGAAGGATGCCTTGTCTCTGAACACATCATTAAGTCCCTCCATTGTTTCCTTCTCTGGTAACAAATCATCTGAAAATTTAGGTGTGTCAGTAGAATATATTCTATTCACTAATGGGATAATCAATCTACTGTTTCTTGCTTGTCTATGTCCGTCTAGCCTCTAATTGTATTTTCAACACCATCATTACAACATAGATCATCTACTGTTTTTTTTTTTTTAAGGACTGTGCTAAAGAATGGGGATACAAAGAAATTTTAATTAAGACTTCTGTTCAAGGGTGGGAAAGGATAAATCTGGGAGTATGAGATTTGCAAATGTTAACCACTATATATAAAAACAGACAAAAAACAAATTTCTTCTGTATAACACAGGGAACTATATTCAATATCTTGTAATAAAAAGAATATGAAAATGAATATAAGTGTGTGTGTGTGTGTGTGTGTGTGTGTGTATATGCATATGCATGACTGGGACATTATGCTGTACACCAGAAATGGACACACTGTAACTGGCTATACTTCAATTAAAAAAAAAACAACCACTTTCTGTTCAACAAAGATATTTGTGTCAGTACCATGGACAGAGTTAATAATTGGGAGCAAGGCTGGGAAAATAATTAAAATGAATCTTAGAAGCAATGCTTACTTAAAAAAAAAAAAAGGCAATACTACATACACTATGACACTTTCTTTAGAAACTAAACAAGCAAAAAGAAACATGATGCTTAGTGATACAAACACAACTATATTAATACAAAATGCTATCAAAACCCCGTTAGAGTGGGAAAAGACAGGTAAAGTCAGACAGAGGGCAGAATCACCCTGGGGGAAATAAAACTGGGTTCTGTGGGGAGGGCAAAGCAAGGCCGGGGAACAGAGACAGGTTAGGATAGGGGTAAAGTTAGGTGAGAAGGATACAGAAAATCACAGTGAGGCAGTTTGGGGCTCTAAACAGAGCCACACAATTACAGTGAGTCTAAAGTTAAAGATTTCCTCCCAAGGTTGGGGGCACTAGAAAGAACAGTTCTGCTGTGAGAAGAGGCTGGGCCAGGAGCTCCAAGCAAGACAGCCCATGAACCCTGCCAACAAGAAAGCCAGGCTCGAAGTGGGAAGTAAGAGATATGCCCAGGGCACCTAATGGGACAGCACCTCTGTGAGGCATCCTCCCTGCCCAGGGCCCAGGCAGGCCCTGGCTTCCAGGCGTGAGGGAGGCAGAGCGCCTCTGCCATCAGGCACGGATGTTCTGCACTGCCGCACCCGCAGCCCCGAACACAAGCCATTCAGGAAGGCTGCCATAAATATTCATGAAAAACTGGTTAATTGGTATTTAGCAGTCAGAGTCCTAAGTGCCTACTCAGTAAGATGAAACTGAACCTTCTGACAGTGCAGGAGCTAAGTACTTGGTGCATTTCATACCCAAGTATCATTTTTCTACCTCAGTTTCACAGTGGTCCTCCGAGTGCTAAGTTCTATTTATAAACCTCCCAGGTGTAGTGTGATACAGGTAGCAGCAAAATGAATCCGTCTCCTTCCACTTACTCGCTGATCTCGAGAGAGGCTGGTCTCCTCTCAGATGTGAAACATCACAGAAAGAACCTCTGGGAACTCAACCAGGCCCACCCCTCACTGGGAGATAAGCAGGGCAGAGTGAGACTGAAAATGGGTAGGGGCGGGGAGCTCCTCTGTGTGAATGGGAATGTGCTGGCTTCTCTGCTCTTAAAACAAAGGGCTGGAAGATGATCGCTAAGAGTGCCTGCTATTCCTGAGTTCTGTAAGTCCAGATGAGGTTATAGCTGAGTGTGTGATACAGTCCACATTAACTGCAGTTACCTGCTCATTTCGAAAATACACGTTGGAACACAGAGATCTGCTGGTTTAGGTGAGGGTGAGCAACAGAGGCAAATGTTTCCAGTGATTTTATATTTTACAGAATCATTTTGGTCAATGTTATCATTAGCTGGGAGTCAACTATGATATGCACATATATTTGTACTCCATAGCACCAAATAGACACTTTCAAACTCCATTTCATTTGGTTTTGGAAACTGTTTTGCAATTGAAGGAACACATTCGAGTAAATTCAGGTAAAAAGGCTTCTCGTTCGTTGGTCAGTGGGCCAGCTGGTACTAGCACCTCGTCTAAAGCCCGTCCTCTCTCTCTGCACTGCACTGTCTCTGCCAACTACCAGGGAGATACAAGATCTTCTACTGTTTCTCTCACAGATGCTGCTTCATCCATTCATCCTTTAAATATAAGGGCATCCCTGCGAGTCAATTTCAGCATCTCCTCTCGCTTTCCAGGTTGCCTCCAAGGTGAGCTCATCTTCACTTATGACTGTAACTGCCACCCCAGAGCGGTCCACACTCAGATCTATCTCCCAACCCAGCTCTCTCCCAAGAGCCAAGCGCATATGCACAACTGTCCCCGGACAACGGCACATAGAGGTTGCACAGCAGCTCCCCCCACCACCCCACCAAGCCTACACACATGCCCAGAGCCAAGCTCCCCAGCTCCCCTCCAATCCGCTCCTCCCCAAGCGGGTGGCTCGGCACCCACACAGCAATGAGAGGGGAACTTGCGAACAGCCCTTGACTCCCTTCTGTTCCTTATGCCGTCAGGCAAAGTTGACTGTACTGCCTGGATTCTTATTCCAATCCATCCGTTACGTTCTGTCCCTCACCCTTTCTCTCCTGGATCCTTCCACAGCATCATAACTGGTCCTCCTGTGTCTATTTTAGGCCCTACTCAATCCATTTTCCTAACTCTGAAGAGGTATTTCCAAAACACTCATTTGACCACAGGTAGGTCCTCTGAGCACCCTCTCACGAGACACCGTGGCCTCTGCCATGTTGTCAATGTCTTCAGCATTCCAGGCCCTTCATGATCTATCCCAAGAGACCATTCCAGGCATAGGCATCAGGCTGCACAAAGGGTGGGGAAGCACAAGCAGTGCTCAGGGAAGAAGGTGAAGTTCAGGGCTCTCAGATCCCAACAGACAAGTCCTGGCCTCTGGCAACAATTTGCTAAGAATCATTTGTTCACCAACCTGGACTGTCCAGTAGAAACACTGGTGGAGCTTATGAAACTCCCCCTGCTGGATTCCACAACAGACCAACTAATCACAATTGGGGGGGGGGATGGCAGATGTATAGATATATTTTAATTCCACAAGTAATTCTACTGTTCTGCTACAACGTTAGTTCTGCTAGGGTTAAGAACCCCTGCTCAACAGCTTAATTAAATGGGTCACCATATAAATATGTTCAGGTACTTGTAGAAATTCAAATACTTTGTAACTAATTCATGGTCAATTCTAGACTAATACCATGTAACACTGAACTTAAGGATGAGCTTTAAGAGGCTAAACAATCCTGAATTTGTGAATTTATTAGCCATTCTTCCTGGCTGCAGACAATAGGAGCCTTTACATTTAAGTCTAAGCTCCAGCTAATGGTTTATGATAAACCACCTGGAAGTCAAAGTGGCATTTTCTCATTAATTGGATGTACATTGTTGCCATCTACACAGCTGAAATGACAGTGCCTACTGGTCAGAGTCGGTGTTGGAAGCACACAGATGCACATGCACAACAAACAGCATGCTGCTGCCCGCTAACGCCTGCAGGGGGGGAATACACAGCTCCACGCTACCTCCTACCTCTGGTGTTCTTCACCTGGGGCCCATGAATTCCCAACAGGACCATGAACAGAATTCAGGGGAATCCATGAACTTAAATGCAGTAAAAAGCACAGCTTTAATTTTATTAAGTTCTAACAACTTTAACATTTCCTTCAATTAAGAATATAGCCTCACAAAAAGCAAAAACTAACAAAAGCTGTGACTCTGATACCATAATAATATTAGTTTTCTCAGGTTTCATTAAATATTTACACTCATCACTATGTCAAAGTGATGGTTATTATCAGATCTGCCACTAACGAATTAACAATGCCTTATATTCTCCCTTTATCACAAAATCCTAAAACATTTCGATCATTTCAATATAATCAGTCCTTTGTACATATTAATTTGATACATTTATATGTTTTACATAGAACAAAAATGGTTAAGATCCCCTGATTCTCTTTTTAAAACGTTTTTCTTTTCTTTGCCTGATTGCAAAATCATGCCTCTTCATGCAGCACTAATGACGACTTTCCGAGGAAACCATGCTTACAACAGTCCCACTGTATTTCCCAAAAGCCAATCAGAATCACCACTGAGTGTGTTGGTAGAGGTGGGAGGCAGGTTTCAGAGACCGCTAGGATATGGGGCAAGGTTCTCTCCACTGGAAAACATTACAGTGTAAGCCACAACGTTGGTATATAAATTTTCAGGCTTTAAAACTGAAGTTTACCAGAAGACTAAATGGCATTCTCATACTCTGCATTTTATTGCCCTTAACAGTCCAATACTGTCCTTTGGGAATGCAAAGATTTTGAGATGCACCTTCTAACAAGTTCCTGCCTGATGCTGACGCTGCTCCCCTCTCCTCCTTGGCATTCAATTTCCTCTTTGGTAAAATAAATGAGTTAGACCTAAGCACCATGCAGCTGTCAAGGTCTGACTCTGTCTCCTGGTCTCTCTACTCGACGTGTGACAAGCACAAGGGAACCTGGTGAGACAGTGTGTGGCCCCCCGACCAGGGCAGAAGTGACAGATCCACAGGGATACTACACTGATGACTCCATCTTCAACACCACACTCCGGCTCACCAAGTTCACCTGCCACAGACTCTTTGGAGAATGCTGCTGCCCCACTGCCACCCCCTGAGTCATCTGTCCCTCAAGAGACAGACATCTCCTCCCACCTCCCACCCCACCCTTACATCAGTTATCTCACAGCGCACACGGCCGGTTCAGCGTCAAGCTTTCTTCTCCTCAAGTACATGTGATTATTCCTATCCCAGGGACTTCCCTGGGCACATCTACATTGTGAGATGTTACAAAACCCATGTGTCATTCATCCAACATGTCAGTATCCACCGTGTGCTAAGATGATAGGAATCTTAGCAATTGAGGGCAGAGGCCTGCAACAGTTCATTCCTGCTACCTAGCCACCAACCTTCCTGCAGCATCCGCACCTAGCTCTTCCCCTCCCCTCCTCCAGCAACTGGAGAATACTCCCTTCTCGGACGTATATTTCTGGATCCTACCCTCATATCCAGGATTCTGCTCTACCAGTTATCCCCTTCCCCTGTGTCCCAAACCCCTCCCAAGCTGTCAGCCTCTCTCCCCCAGCTGGCTCCCTCCCATCAGCATTTTAACACTCTGAAATCATTTACCTGAAAGCAAACATGCACAAACAGCCCCTCCTCCCCAGCAGCACAGAGGAGGGGCTTGGGAGCTAAATAGAGAAAGGCAAGACTGAGGCCGGTTCAGAGGCTGCAGCAGTGACCCAGACGGAGTATGAGTCCCTGCACACAGGCCGCGGTGGTAGGAATCGTTAGACAGTAGATTCGAGTTGCATTTTAAAGCTGTGACATATATGACACTTTCTCTCTCAGATAATATGTATATTTTAATAGTTTGAGTCACAGCTGAGAAGTAGGGTAACACTCTAAATAAAGCGATAGGCCAGGGAGACAGATATTTTTAGGCAGGAGAATCTTTGGTCAGCCATCTAATTAATATTACATAGTCACTTGTCTACTCTGAGAATTTAAAGGGCTGTAATCTCCAGGGCAGAAAGTTTGGTATCCAGAGCACTTCTATAGATCATACTCTATGCCCACCTAAAAGTGGCCCACGTACGCAAAGACGGGGCACATCAAGTGTGCAGGGACGGGAAAACGAAGAACGCGTCTGCCTGAAAACACCTGCTGGCTCTGCACTCAGAGCACACATGCGGGAATCCACCAGGGGTTAATTATCGCCTGCTCAGCGGTCACCCATGGAGGAGCAATCCAGGTGTCCAACAGGACAGATCACACCCCAGCTGACACTGTCATGCGGCAGCCGTGAAAACGTGCTGTCAGGTGGAGCAAATTCATCAGCGTAAGCTCAGTGCCCCTGCAGGAGTTCAGCTGGAGACCCAGGCTCTCCCGAGTCAGCCACCCAGAGACGCAGGAGGAGAAGGAGCAAGGGCCCGGAGCGGCAGCAGGAGAGTCAGTCCCAGCAATGGCCCTGCCACTCAAGAGCTTGTCGACTCTGGCCGGGCCCCTCAAAGGCTCAGCTGTCAACAGCCTATGTATGCTTCCACATTCCTCAAGTTTCAGTGAGGAGCCATGAGGTAAGGGAGACAAAAAAAGGCCCGAAAACTAAAGGGCAGCATAAACGTGAGAGTTACACAGAATGTTAAAGATCGTTTTGAGCACTTGGGGTGGAGCAAGAGGAGGCAAGACGGGAGGCAGTGCCTAGATGCACGGGACCGCCCAGCCCGCTGCAGGCCGCTCCAGGTTCCTAACACTGATCAACGCAGTAACCCAGTCAGTCAGTGCTCCACACCCGTACTGTCTGTGCCAAGCAGAAATCTTACACACATTTCCAATCGCTCCCAAGAAGCAGGCATCACCCTCCATCACCTATAAGAAGAGGGGATCATCACCCCCTTACAGGTTCTTCTTCCTCCACCAGATCTTCAAATGCTCCGTTTCCTCAGGGTTAGATCTGGGAACTTTTCTCAAGCATCTGTCCCAGGATGACATCACCCATTCCCAAGGCTTCGAGTCCCACCTATAGGCCAAGACCTCTCCCAAGTCCATCACAGACTCCACTGCTAGACAGCGCTATTTGGATATCAGGGGTCAGGGGTCAGAGTTTATCCCAAATAAACTCATGTTCAACCATCCAGAGTATCTCTTACCCCCTTCCCCCATCTTCTGTTCTCAGCAGACAGAACTTCTATTTACCGTTTCCCAAAGCAGAAACTCAGAAATCATCTTTTCCAGGGAGGCAGCGTACCAAAACGGTCAAGAGCACAGGGTTTGGAATTAGGAGGCCCAGGAGCCTATCATCTCTGCCAACTGCCAGCTGTGTGCCTTAGGCAAGATGTGTGACTCTTCTGCAGTAACGGTCAGGTAGCACTCGTACATCACTCATGATCTTAAGGAACATTCCCTGCTATTATGCGTAGCAACAAAGTAGGGAAATATTTTTGAGACTTATTAATGTACTTTTACATTCCTTTTACATGGCATTCTCCTTCCTCAACTCGAGGCATTGATTTGTCTCAGGTTGATTAGGATTATTGTAACAGGAAGGCAAAGACAAAGGAAAAGTGCCAAAGTTCACCTTGGGACTGTCACAACAGGATATTTGAGTACCAAGCGTGGTAATTGTCTCGAAATTCTGTCTGCTGTTGCGGAGAAATGAATTAAAAGTTTGTTAAGTTTCCATCCTGAAATCAAGAGCTAGGCCCAGGAGAAAGTGGACATCAGTTTCACTATAAACCACAGGTAAAAGAGAACTCAGAATGTGACGTGAGAACCAGGAGAGGCTTCTGGTGCACAGAGAGGACCCTGCAGGAAGGCATGCAGTGGGACCAAGGGAAGCAGGCAGTGTTATTTCCAACTTGGGCTCTTTAACCCCCACTTCTTGCTTTAGGGGAATCCCCTGGACCAGTTTAAGGAAAGCCCAGGTTCAGCTTTGGCATCCTTAACTGAAGACCAACAGCGCACCAGTATCGGAGAAGGAAAGGGCTGACTTGTAGGGTGCTGATGATGGAAATCAGAATTTGCTTCTTATTTCTCAAAATTTAGAAGGGTCTCCCAGACAGTCTCTTCAAGGGTAAGTCACTTATTCTCTCCGTAATTACAGAACTGCTAAGTGAGAAACTCTGCAATCCCCTATGAAAAAGTTATTTTGGTGATTTAGTACTGTGAAGTAAAGACATCTTTGATTAGTTCTAAAACCAATGCGTCATCAGCCCAATTTAGCGAGAGAGGAAACAGCACAGGAGCAAAGGAAAACCTGGATGCTAAAATGGACACCGCCACTTCCAATGTGATCTGGACAGGGTCTACAACCACCGTGGGTCCACGATGCACATCACAGTAGTATTATACCAAACTGTGATCCTCACCTAGGAACACAGTTTGGATGTGAAGCACTAGAGTACTTTGGCTGACTCATTATCAAACATTACAACAAGAAACTATTAGTACATTTCTGCTAATGCAGCCCCCAAGTATTTCTATCCCAGGAGAACAGGAGAGGGCCATGGACTCCTTCTCTGGTCAGTCTGGATCTACACTCTTGGCTTAATTATGGATGCACATTTTATGGGATATATTGAAAAATTGGAATATATTCAGAGGAAGTCAGTCAGAATTGTGAACTGCCACACAAGGCATGTGAGCCAGACAGGAAGAGTCTAGCCTGGAGAAGCAGAGACTAAAGGTGCATTCTCAGAGCCATCTGTTCTGGTGACTTCTCCAGAAAACAGGCAGCACCTATGGTGGGAGTTAAGTGAGGGTAAGATACCTGCTCACCCCTGAGTTCCAAAAAATGGGATGAGGCGACTAGAAGTTTTCAGAAAGACTGGGGTCCGTAACACTGAAGACGCTGAAAAGGAACCCCTATCCTAAAAGATTTGGCCTCAAAAGCCTTCCAACTCCAAGTACAGAAATCTTAGCCATTCTGTGCATTTCATGAACGTAGACTCTGCAAAATAAAGTAAGAGGCTCTACAAATATAAGGAAGTAAAATGAACAGCACTGTAGTAATGACAATCTCATACACCTGGGAAGAAAAATCTCTGCCTTGGATTGCTGAGCCAGAGTTCCTGCCCACCAGGTAATTATGATGGATCAATATGTGCAATGACAAATGGACTAAAACTCTGGGAGCCCAACGACCCAGTGGGGAAGCGGAACAAACTGGAGAGAGTGCATATCGATCCCCAATGTCCTAACTGAAGATTGGTGCTACACATTTAAACTAAATGCAGCTAGACTCGACAGAATTCACACACCTCTGTTAACGGGTCCCCAGGAACTTCTCAGTAAGCACAAGGTTAGGGGTACAGTACTGTCATCTGCGAAGGATGACTGATCGCAAGTCACTGGATGCCAGGATTTTCCCCTGCTCTTTATCCCTCTGCTACCAGGTATGAGGCATTGTCTAAAAAGACATCCCATGCTTCTAAGTACTCTTGGTACTTGCTCTTCTAAGGAAGGTTAAGTCCCTTTTTAACCAAAAGAGACATCTTTTTTTAAAGCAGGTCATCGATCATGAGGCATTTTGTTCTCTAGTTCTGGGAATACAGAGGACCAAATTAACTTCCATCATCTTTTGGCTGTAGGTGCCCCTCTTCTGGCTTCCAAAATCATTGATCTATGATGAAGGCAGGAGCCAGGCAGACTCAAAAAGCATTTGCTTTTAAATCTGTGCACTGTGGTTCTAAAGGATATAAACGCAGGGCTTTCTCCTGGATGGGTGGCTTCACCTGCAGACTTTCTGTAACCTTTCCCTGCACAGAAGAGTCCTTCACTTCCCAAAGCTCCGCTGTTGACAAAGACCACATGGATCAACCCAAGTTACACAGGTGATTTCAGCAAAATTCTCAACCCTGCCTCATATGGATAGCTCCTGGGAGTGTTTATATCAACACCTGAGCCCCATCTGATTCACTCAACCTCTAGGGGGGAGGCGCGGCCACGGGTAGTTCGGAGCCTTCCCGGTGATTCTCCCGTGCAGCCAGGGCTGAGAACCACTGCAGACGAGCCTAGACAGCTACCACATTCGAAGGATTCTCTGCCTTCTAGCAGGCTCTCACATTCTGTGACTCCTTTCCTTGATCAAAACCCACCCGCAGATCCTCAGTTCATACCAAGATGCTACAAGCAACCAAGCGGACCTTCAAGACTGGAGAGACTATTGAAACCTGGGACAGATTGTTTTCCTGAGCACCAGGTCTGAATCCCCAAAATCAGAGAGACATCTCTTCTAAAATTTTCCCAAAAACTTGTCCAAAGACTTGCTCCTTTCTGAATCAGTTATAGAATTTTTTTTTAAGATAATTTTGTTTCACCCATGAAATTCTGATTCAGTAAAGCAGGTGTGTGTGTGGTGGGGAGGGTTCCCTCAGTGATTCTGAAATGGCGCCATCTGGGGGTGCCTCTGCCAACTCCATCCATGAGCAAGGCCCGTGCGGGGATTCACTTCTAACAATCTCTCTCCATTATCAAGACTCTCCCCAAGGCTTTCTTCTTTTTTAAGGTAAAATACTGTCCACTGTTGTACACCTACATCCTAATGTAATCAAAGAGCTACTAAAAAGTGGGGCTCTTTAACCCAGCGGAGTAAGCTGACAGAGAGGAATAATGGCCATGCACTCTTAGTCATGTCCCCTATGATGGGGATGGCCTGCACTGAGCCAGCCACCTTCCTCCCTTTGTGCACATGGATAAGAACCACAGCAGGGGCTGGGGGACAGATTTCCTCTGTGGACCATGAACTAGGCCACCAAGACCGCTGCATCTGTGGCTTTAGACACTGCCCTAGACACTAAACTAGTTCTTTTTTTCCCCACCTGCAAGGAAAACTGAGCAAGCTCCCCCTGAAATATTTATAAATTCCTTTCTGTGCTACTATACCAATACACTGTGTACATTATATGAGAGACACTAACCGAATTTTGTATCTTTAAAGATTGTGAAAAATAAAGTTCTAATATTTTCTTCCTGCACTTCAGTCAACCCTACAAAAAACGATGTGCCCAGCGGTTTGAAGACTGCCACTCCAGCCATCTGATCCACCACTGCAGGCACCAGAAGTGACTAAGCCTCACTTCTACCCACTTGTGAAAAGCTGCTTTCCGGCCACCACCACATGCTCAGTTGGAGATACCAGGCAGGCTCTTTCAAGCCAGCTGCCTACAAAAACAATCAAATAATCACTTGGTTCCTGCAGTGTAACATATTACTTTCCTGTTGCTTAAGCTTAAGGATGCCATTACCAAAAGGCAGTGGTGTCCACACGCTGACACTATTCTAGGGGCTGTGTATGACAGAAAATGGGTTTGACATAGTACAGTTGATGCTGGCTTTTCTCTAGACGGACTGACAACCACCTACAAACTTCTGCACTTCTAATTTCCAACACGAGCCTATAAAAAAGTCCAAAAGAACATTGTTAATCCCATGAAATTGCCCGCCTTCTACTATCCCCTTGGCCGTGAAGGACCATCTGTTCCCCGAGGGCAACTCTAAAGGGAATCTCACTCAGCACTGATGTCTCCACCCAGCACTTCTTCCCTCTGGACACTATGAAATGATGATGATCATTATTTACCATCAGATCATTAGTATCATTTATCACCAGATAACCACTACCACCACCACTGCACCAGACACTCACTGAACACTTACTCTGTGCCAGAAGTCATTCATTCTACGCACTTTTCATTTATCAACTCATTTAATTCTAACAATCTGATGATTCAGACACTACACTTACCCCCATTTTAAAGATGTAGGCACTGGTACAAAGTGAGGCGAACCTAAGTAACTCGCCAAGGTCACGTGGCTGCTATGTTGAGAACCCGGGCAGTCTTGCTCCCGGACACTGAGCCACCTCACTGCACGGCGTCACCTCAGCAGACGAGGTTCACAGCCACTCCTGTCTTTCAGGACATAGACGTAAAACAACATAGTTATAAAAGAAAGAGCGGGTACCATGGCATGCAAGTTGTTAACCACAACGTGAAAAGAAACTACGTTTCATCCTGCTCGGCTTCACATTTCATTAGCTTTTTTCACTGAAAATTATTTCAGGCACCGTGAAAAACTAAACCTTACCACATGTCACCACCACTATGAATTCCTAAAGAAGCCCGTGTGGGGTGACAAGCATGGCTCTGACAGCAGGACAAGAACGGAGAGTGGGGGGGGGGGTGCGCGTGAGCTCACGTCCCGCAGGACGTGGTGCTCAGGATCGTGTGTGTGAAGTGCCAGGTATTTCTTACAATAACCTGCAAAGGGAAGTCCACGTGCATCCTCCTGCTTCAGCTGAGGACGTGGAGGTGCCCTAAGGGACAGTACCTGACCAGGTGAACGTGGGAGGAAGTGGCTAACTGGGGTCTGGCTGGCCCGCATCCTCAGACCAGACCTCAGATCACATCACCATGACCAACCTGGCGTGCACGGCTCTTCACAAGACTTCAAACACAGGTAAGTACCTGACTACATTTGTAGTTCTGTTAGATTAAATTATCCATACCTAGTCAAAGAGCTGCTCCCAGCATGTCACGGCAATTTATCCAGATGAACACCCGTTAACCAACAGATAAGAACAGAGGCAAAGGACTTGTTAAATTTGCACTTGCATCGAGCCAGGGAGACCTAATGTATCAGACACAGAACTCAGGATTCTCAAAGATACACTGGGATAATCGAACACAGGGACCAAAGGTGAAAAATGCAGATAACTGAACCCTGCTCAGCACATAAAAAAAATCAATCACACATGTGCAGAATGAGGGCAACATATCTTAAAGTTTGAATTTACAGTGACAGAAAGTAGATCAGTGGCTACCTGGTGGTGGAGCAGTGGATTTTAAAGAAATACAAGGAAACTTTGGGGAGTTAAAAAAAAAAAAAGTTCATTATTTGGATCGTGGTGGTTGGTGATGGTTTCCTGGGTGTACGCATGTGTCAAAATCTGTCAAATTGTATCTGTGACTTAACGTGTGTAACTGCAATATGCACAGCTTATTGCAAGTCAACTAAATCTCATTAGAGTTGTAATAAAATTCTTGTGCACGTATGGGCAGAGGGAGGAGAAACAGAAATTTAACAGCTTGCAAACGTAGTAAAATCAGCAACATGAAACACCTGCCAAGTCAGGGCAACTGTAGGCTCCTCTAACAGAACTTCTGTGTGTGTCTTTGCCTCACCTGGCAGACCGCCTTCAGAGACCTTGGGTATCAGAGAGGAAGACCAGATGGTGCCCGAGGGTGACCCCCAGTGGGAGAGGGACTGAAAACCATGCTCATAAGGAACGTCTGTAGGGGTCAAGATGCTCAGCCAGAGCTGGGGAGAGGGGCTGCCGCGCATAAGTAAATGCCCACTGTTCTATATGGCTACACAGGACAGAGCTCAGATGCGTGGTGGAAGCAACCAGAGGTGCGTAGAGCGCTGTGTGGTGGAGAAACTCCCAACAGTGAAAGATGTTTAAAACGGAACACATCTGAGAGCCGGCGTTACCTGGGCTGGGGACGGGCAGGCAGCCCCCCGAGGACCAGCGGCCAGGATGCAGTCTCCAGCATCCTTATAGTTTAGCCAATTCCTTCCAGATGACTGCGGGCCCTCTTCTTTCCAACATGCTGTGATTCCCCAGGTAAGATAAAAAGTGATTATTAATAAACTGAAGTATCTTTCAGCTCTGTGATTTCTGATTTGGGACTTACCTATTAATAACATTCAGAACCTCTGCAGTGTCACAGAAGTTAAACAAAGGAAATGGTCTAGTCTTATTCTTTTCTAAATACACAATTTCAGAAGGAAGTGACAATATACACCTACGATTTCTTTTAACATAGGGACGTCATAATTAGCTACATTCACTGCACACTTAACTTCCCCCTACACTCAAATTTAAATGATATGACTAGAATTTTAAACATGATAGATAGAAAGATAAACTATACAATCTAAGAGATTATAAAGGATCAAAAGGAGGCTACAGACCTTGGTGCTGGGGCACCCACCCCGAGGGAAGGGAAGACGGGTGTGTGCAGGCCTGGCTGAGCAGGATGGCACAGGAGAGGGGACAGGCGAGCAGGGAAGAGCCCAGGGAACACAGCATTCCAGGGAGAATCTCAACAAAGGGAAACACTCGGGCACGTTCCAGGAAGAGGTAATGCCGAAGGAAACTGAAGTCCTTCCTGTGTTCAGACATCTTGAACATCTTCCAAACCCTGTGCTAAAGCAACTGACTCCTAACTAGTCCTGACTCGAAATCATAATGAATGGGAAGAAAAACAGAAATGGTCTAAAAATCAGGGCTGACTGAAGTCACGGTCTCAGATGCTACTGTAAAAATTCAGCAAGTCATTGCTCCTTAATTACTGACCTCCCCAGTGATCCATCCCTTGTCGTCTTCAACAACAGCTGATGAAGCTGTCAGCTTTAACATCAGTGCCCCACATTTTCATGCTGCTCCCGGCATTTAAAGGTTCCTCATGACTTCTCACAGGTCCAGGTTCCTCCCTGAGGCAGGGTCACTGTTCTTAAAGGGTGAAGACACTGAGAACCACAGGCCCGCAGAGTTCGTGCAAGGACACACAGTAGGTGAGAGAGACATCGCCAGGGACAAACCCCTGGACACTCCCGCACAGCAAATACCTTACAGAGACACCAGACCTGGCTCTGCTCCCATCAGTACGATCATGTTCTCACCGAAAACATGAGGCTCCATCAGGAAGTACCTCACACACCCCGAATGTCCCCAAACTACAACAACCCAGAATAGTAAGCCACTTCACATCAAAAAGCAAGCAAGAAACTGACATCGTTCTAGTTAAAACTCATCAAAGCAAGGTGTGAATTTAGGTCACCTATGTGCAATTCTTTTTAAAAATTATTTTCCCAGAGATCCTGAAACCATTCTTGTGGATCCCAGAGTATTCCCCCCAACAACTAGGAAGGTTAAGTTGCCGCCTTTTTTTTTTTTTTTTTTTTTGACCTCTAAAGGTGGAAAATGTAGAACTTCCTCATTTCTTCTCCCTTCTGCAGCAGAGTCAGGAATTTCTCTGGGAACACTCCCACGGGCACAGAGCAGGTGTCAATCAGCCGCCTCAGATGTGCCAGGCTGCCCTCCCCCGCTCAGGATAGGCCCACCTTTTACTATAAGTCACAGCTTGGAAGCACAGCAGAGCCAGATGGAAATGTGTGTGCTCAGTTACCCTGGCTACCTGAGTGACTGAATTTGCTTTGCAATGTCCCCACTCTCTTTCAGAAAGAATTTTAAAAAAGGATCAGACCTGGGGAGCACAATACGATGGCCTGCTCCCATCAGCAGAGCTAGAAAACACACCAAAAATTCTCATCTCACCGTGGAACTTAGACACTTTTGAATCATTAAGGGAAAAGGTCTATCCTGAGGGCCAGGCCAGTCAACAGGCACCCCTGGTAGGGGGAGTGCAGGTTCTCAGCCAGTACAAAGGGCTTCGGGGCAAACAGACGGGGTCTGGATTTCAGCTTCACCGATCTACAGGTGTTCTCATCCTGGGAAATGATATAGGAATATGGAGAAGGAAAAGATTTTGAAACAGGGCACATCAGAGAAAAACTGTTCTTTAACTTCCCTTGTATATTCCCTCTTTAATGAGCTCTAAAATGTCTCCATTACTGTAGGCCAGCATTTCCCAAAGAGTCCTTTGGGAACATAAAAACTGTTTTACGTCTAAATAAGATTGGGAAACCCAGCATAATGCATCCGCACCTTGGAGACTCAGAACCTGTGTCAATGTAACTGCTCTGAGAAGCCCCCTGCCTTGAATGTTTCACTCGATTAATCCAGGATCGCTGGACCGTCCTCATAGCCTTTGCCAACAGAACACACTTTTCTTCCAAAGTCCCCCCGGGCCTGCAGAGGCCTCCACAGTCTAGCTGCCCTGTCTCTAACTGTACAGTCCACAACCCCTTACAGACCCACCTGCTGCGCAGGTTAAACTTTCCTGGGCGCTGTTCCCTGACCACGCCTTTTGTGTACAATAGCTTTTTTGAGATGTAATTCACAGAACACACAATTCACCTATTTAAAGTACCAATTCAGTGGGTTTCAGTGCATTTGCAGAGTTGTGCATTAATCACCACAGTCAATTACAGAACATTTTCATCACTCCCCCATTTCCCCTCAAATCTCCAGCCCAAGGCAAATACTGATCTACCTCTCTCTATAGATTTGTCTATTCTGGACATTCCACGTAAGTGGAATCACACAATATGTGGTTTTTTATGTCTGGCTTCTTTCACTTCCAAGGTTCATCCAAGTGGTACCGTATATCAGCATTTTGTTTCTTTTCATGAGCCAAATAATATTCTACCATATGGATATAATCACATTTTATTTATCCATTGGTCAGCTGATGGATATTTAGTTTGTTTCCACCTTTTGGCTACTGTGAGTAAGGCTGCTATGAATGTCTGTGTGTAAGTGTCTGTGTGGACATATGTTTCATGTCTCTTGGGTTCACATCAATGAGTAAAATTGCTGAGTCATGTGGGAACTCAGTCTAACCTTTTGGAGAACTGCCAGACTATTTCGCAAAGAACCTGCACCATCTTACACTCCCACTAGCCGCGTGTGAGGATTCTAATTTCCCCATGGCCTTGCCAACACTTGTTATGATGTCTTTTGGATTATAAACGTCCCCGAGGGATGTGTGAAGCATTGTGTCACTGCAGTTTTGTGACCCTGCTTTTTGATGCCCCACTTCTGAGGTTACGTTCACTCGATCCCACCCACCTAGATGTCTGCTTTGCACTCTGTGTGTCCCACCAACTCATCAAGATCCAGCTTAAACGCTAAAGTTTCCTTGGATTGGGTGTGACAGTCAGTTCCAGACTCAATTCCAATGACTCCAAGCATGGCTTCAACTCTCTGCAGTTACAAGCTGTTAGGCCCCACTCTGCCTTTTCTCTCCAACCAGACTGCGAGCGCCTTAAGAACTGGGGAGCAGGGGGAGGGTACAGATCAGTGGTAGAGCGTATACCTAGCATGCACAAGGTCGTGGGTTCAAACCCCAGTACCTCCATCAAATAAAATAGTAATAATTAATAAATAAGTAAATGAAAACCTAATCCCCCCCCAAAAAAAGAATTAGGGAGCGAGAGGTCTTACACTTCTTAGTGTTCATTCAGGAAGGAGCCTATCAGATAACTGATACTTCATAAATGCTGGCTGTACAATTTAACCTAGGAGCTGAGGCTGGAGTCAGGGAGGTAAAAATGAGGAAGAGGGCATATTGGATCTCAAATTTGGAGGGAGGAGCAGAGATATAGAGGAGGTCAGTCCCCTTTCTCACAAGGGTTCTCGAGCAGAAGACCTAATTCATGAATTTGATGTTTTGTACTACACTAACCTTTTTCTTCCCTCTGAATCTCCATTTAGTCCCAAGTCTGGACTTGGTGAATTCAACCTGGACGGGGACAATGAACCGATCCTCTTCTTACTGTGTCTTCTCTTCCCCGCCGTCCAGCACAGCAGGACACTGCAGGAGCTCTTGGGATGGGCATGAAGGTCTGGATTTATCCCTTTGAGCTTTGACAGAGTCCCCCCAAGCACTCAAAGCATTAAGAGTTGAGGAGTCCCTGTGTGAACCACATCAAGAAAGAAGATCCAGGCCCCAGTGAATCAAGGGGAAGAATTGCTGTGTCCAAGGTCAACTGAGTCACAGTCTCCAAAGACTGGGAGTCATGAACTTTAGTTTCATGTACCCTTTATTTCCCCCAGCTGTTATGGAAGCTCAGATTCTAAGCACACTGTGCTAGGCCACGGCTACTTGATCCACGTAACAATTATTTCAACAACTACTGATGAGTCAGAAAGAGCACAGCATAGTTGGCAAGTATTGGTAAGCGAATGTCTTCTAGTATTCACAGTCGACAGAGAAGGCCTGTATGGAAATACAGCAAAACCTTCCCTGCATCTGACCAGTGGGTCTCCCTCCTTCCCTGCACAACAAAGATTCTGCTGGGGCTTCTAATATGCGTCTCAGATCAATAGCAGAAACCCTGAGCTGCTGACCACAGAACTTATTCAAAAATAGCTCTCTCCAGCGGCCACATGTGCTGGTCTTACACTTCTAAGACACGTTCATGAGCAAAAACTGCACAAGAATTTCAGCAAAATTATTTGGCTACACCCTGGGACTCAGTGGGTAGAATGAATATAAACCTTAAGACCTTAAAGAAAGCTCTTAAGGAAGCAATTCCCAGTCCAACTTTAACATCAAAACCCCTTAATCATCAAACTCCTCACCCCAGGCAAAATCGTATCACCACCACCCTGGGTGCCCATACTGCCCCTTTCCCTCTAAATGATGTGAACAAGGACCCAAATGAATGCAATGACCCAGGAGGAGAATAACATGAGCACAGCTTCAGGCTGGAAAGGAAGGATGTAGGCATTTAATCCAGGGGAAGTGCGGTGTGGATAAAGCTGGAGGCTAGACGTTCCTCAAAGCTGTAGGGGCGCCTCAGGAAGTCTGACAAAGAACAGCAACTTCTGATACATCTACATGCAATCGGCTAAGAGAGGAGAGTGGGATGAGAAACACCAATGACGTCCATGAAAGACACATCTCAGAGAGCCGGCGGAACTTTCAGCGTGGCAGGAAGTCGCCAGAAGCAGCCACACTCACCTTCTGTTTTGGAACCGTAAAGAAACCATTGGCAAAGGAGGAAGATGGGCTTCCTCACATGAAGCAAAGGAAGACTCAGTTTAAGTGATTCTCCTGAAGCACAAAACCTGTGCAGACCCCTGAGCAGTGCTGGGCCCTGCAACACGCCATCCCTCATTCTTCTCCCCACGTGACCTGACCTTGACCCACACTCTGAGTCAGGAGGCGTGGGCATCAATAGGTTACCAAGCTAAGCGACTCCTAGTTAAGCCATGACAGCAGATTTAACATACTAGGTGGTCTTTTTACAGCCATAGCGAGGTCAAAGGTCATGCCCATTTTCGCTCCATGACCTCTTACTGCATTTTGGAGGGGAAAAATGGTTCTAGATCATTCTAGTTGTTAAATTGCTCAGTTCTCTAGTCGCTGCTTATATTAAGTCTGGTCATTGCGTATCTATAAGGAAGCAGGCTTTGTATATCCTGCTCTCCACGGCAAGCAATACAATGTTGTTAACGAGTAAGGAAGCCTCTGTAACAGTCTTCCCCCATGGAAACTTTCACTGAGCTGAAAATTACACTCTTACATCCACTGAAACATGGACCACCTTAAATGGGATGCTCTCTCACTCCTTCACTAAATTAGCCAAGCAGCCCCTCTCCCCCAAAAGGACTCCGACATTTGCTGCTCACTCCGTAAGGTGGTCTCTAGAGGTGGCAAGAAAGATTTAGCTGAAAGGATCCAGCATTTTAGTGTTAACTGGGATATGCATTTCCACTAAATCTTTGGTAAAACTATCTTTCCCTATAATATCCCGAATAGTTCAAGGTCAACACTGTGGTGGTGAATTTTAGGTATCAGCTTGGCTAGGCTACAGTTCCCAGACATTTGGTCAAACACTAGTTTAGATACTGCTGTGTAGGTGATTTTTTTTTTTTAAGATGAAATTAACATTTCCATCAGTAGACCCCGAGTAAAGCAGATTACCCTTCATAATACGGGTGTGTCTCATCCAATCAGTTGACAGCAGAGAAAAAAATTGATTTCCCCTACCAAAGGGAATTCTGCCTTCAGACTCAAAATGCAGCATCATCTTTTCCCTGGGTCTCCAGCCTGCCAGCCACCTCTGCAGATCTTGGACTTCCAAAGCCTCCACAAATGTATGAACCAATTCCTTAAAACAAAAATCTCTCTCTTGGATAAAGAAGCTGTGGTATATTTATACATTGGAATACTACTCAGTCATAAAAAAGAATAAAATAGTGCCATTTGCAGCAACATGGATAGACCGGGAGATCGTCATTCTAAGTGAAGTAAGCCAGAAAGAGAAAAAAAAATACCCTATGATATCACTTATACGTGGAATCTAAAAAAAAAAAAAGGATGAACTTATTTAAAGAACAGAAACAGACTCACAGACATACAAAACAAACTTATGGTTACAAGAGGGGAAAGGGGGTGGGAAGGGATAAATTGGGAGTTCAAGATTTGCAGATACTAATTAATATATATAAAATAGATAAACAAGTTCATACTGTGTAGCACAGGGAATTATATTCAATATCTTGTAGTAACTTATGATAAAAAAGGATATAAAAATGAATATACATATGTCTACATATGACTGAAGCAGGAATTGACGCAACATTGTAAACTGACTATACTTCAATAAAAATAGACGTATACAAAAAAAAAAAAACCCTCTCTCTGCACGCCCACACACGTACACACACACTCCATACTTGTCTGTTGCCCTGCAGAACCCAGAATACTACACCCACCTATCAATCTTCTGATGAAAGAGACCTGTACCTATCTTCCAGAGCTAGAAAAGAGCAAAATGAGATCTGCTTAAGTGCCTAAACAGAACTCTGCTTCCCGGCTAAAAACTCAAAACCACTATGAATGACTGCTAATTTGAAATTTCTATTTCTGCCCTAAATGCATGGCATCTCCAGGAGTTGTCGACGAGTCCTGGTTCCCTCAAAAGGGAGCCTTCAGTGAGATCTGTAAAATGAACAGTGATGCTGCAAAATGGATTCATTACACCTGGAAGGGAGGAGAGAGGGCCAAAAGAAAACCAAGGAAAGAGAAAATTAAGGAGAAAGAAAGGCATTTATCACACTGCTCGAAAATGAAAATGAAATAAGTCTAAGGAGCCACTGCTCTCCAGGCCTAGGTTCAAGTTCACAAGAGTAAGATGAAGACATGAGGAAATGTGCTAAGAAAAGAACCTGGGCTGGTTTTGTTTCCAAGACTCTTCCTCAATCCCAGAATCACCACTCCACCACTGAGCAGAAGCAGCCAAAGAAGGCAGCAATTCCCCCTTCTGCCCCCTGGCCACCCAAGAGGACTTCTGGGTGGAGGTTATTCTTACCTGGCCATCTGCTTGTAGGCTTCTTCCGCCACAGCAAAGATGTGGGGGTCCATATCCCCCATGTTTTGGCCGCTGTACGCATAGATGACATCTTGACCGTAGATTGGCAGCTGTTCATAAGGATTAATGGCAACAAGCACGATACCTGCAAACAGACGATGCAGTCAGATCTGACTGCACGACAGCCACCTGGCGTGAGCTTTAAAGGCCCCTAAGCAGCCCCTCTCTTTGACATACATCAAAACCAGAGAAGCAAAGAGTAACAGAATGAGTCTTCATCCATCACTCAACTAAATCAAGATTTATCTATGTGTTTATCAGGCCTTCTGCTGGGCCCTGATGGAGAAAAGGATGACAGGCCGGTTCTCCGAATACCCTAGAACATGGAATAAGCACATGTGTGCACAACACACACACAGATGCTCAACAAACTGAATTCATAAAACAGATATGTGCAAAGTGTTACAAGGTCAGAAAGAAGAGGCTGCTTAACCCTGCCAACAGGCAGGTTAGGCTTAAAAAGCCATCTCAGATCTAAAATCTATAAGGGGGGCTATTAATTTCTCATTTGTATGTGGGTTTTCCTAACTAAAACACAAACAACTTGTGGACAGGAGATATGATTTACATATCCTAATGTCAAATCGTGGCTCAGCCAATAATTAACTGTGACTTTGCCCATTTACTTAATCTCTGAGTGCCTTAGTTTCCTGGACTGCAAAAGGGGGACGATAATTGCATTTTCCTGGTTATCCTGAGGATAAAATGATTAATAGAGAGAGTGAGCATTTAGACCAGCATCTTGCACAGTAAGCACTGAGTGTCGGCTATTTATTCTCTCACATCACATATATCATGTATTAGCTTTCATTTCACTGTTTTTTCATCTTGTGCCCCAAAAGGACTGCACTGCAGTGATGGACTCAATAAATACATGTTGAATGAAGAATCAGCAAATCTTCTAACTTTTCAGATCCTTTATGAAAGGGCAAGGCAAATTGGTATTTGAGAATGTGAACAGAGAGAAAACACCAATTCAATATTCAAGACAAGACAGATTCATTTTTCTTTCACATAAAAGCACATTCTGAATCACGAGGGAACCACTGACAAGGGTATAAACAGTGCGGGCTTTTTCAGTCATTTGGAGAAGAGGAGGCAGGAATGGAAATGGTCACGGCCAAGATGGAAGAGCTCCTATGTCATACCCCCTCCGGGTGTTTGAATAGAGGCACAGTTAAAAGAATGACAAGACAAATCATAGACGGGGAGAAATATTTGTAAAAAAACATATGTGACAAAGGACTCTTACCCAAAATATACAAAGAACACTTAAAACCCAACAATAAGGAAATGAACCACCTTATTAAAAATGGGCAAAAGACCTAGACACCTCACCAAAGAAGATACACAGACGGCAAAAAAGTGGATAAAGATGCTCCACATCATGGCATTAGGGAAATGCAAATTAAAGCACCAATGAGATACCACTACACACCTATTAGTGTGGCCAAAATCCCGAACACTGACAACACCAAATGCTGGCAAGGATGTGGAACAAAGGGAACTCTTGCTCATCACTGGTGGGGATGCAAAATGGCACATCCACTTTCGAAATTTCTTTACAAAACTAAACATACTCTCACCATATGATCCAATAATCACACTCCTTGGTATTTATCCAAAGGACCTGAAAACATATCCACACGAAAACCTGCTCATGGATGTTTATAACAGCTATAGTCATAACTGCCAAAACTCAGAAGCAACAAGATGTTACACAACAGGTGAACGGACAAACAAAATGTGGTACTCTAACGGTGGAATATTACTGTTAGAAAGAAATGATTTATCAAGATATGAAAAGACACGGAGGAAACTCAAATATGTTTTACCAAGTAGAAGAAACCAATGTGAAAAGGCTACACACTGTGTCTCCAACTATATGAATTCTGTAAAGTCAAAATTATGGAGAAAGTATAGAAGATCAGTGGTTTCCCAGGGTCAGAGGGATGAATAGGCAGAACATCAATGACTTTTAGGGCACTGAAACTACCATGGTATCATTATACATTTGTCCAAACCTACAGAACACACAACACCAAGAGTGAACCCTTATGTAAACTATGGACTTTGGGTGGCAATGATGTGTCACTGTGGGTTCAACAATTTTAACAACATGGCACTTCTGAGTACAATGTTGACAGTGGGGGAGGCTGTTGCATGTGTCGGGGAAGGGGGTACATGGCAAATCTTTGTACCTTCCACTTAATTTTGCTCTCAATCTAAAATTGATGTAAAATGTAAAGTCTATTTAAAAGGGGGAAAAATATGGAAGAGAGGCAGACAGACGCACAGACAGAAAGAGCAACCTGGAATGTAATAAACCAAACATTCCAGGTAAAGAGGAAAAGGCAAGGAGAAGAAAAAGACATACAAGTCCTCTTCAGAGGAAAGTTTGCCTGAAAAGACAACCTGGCCTGAAAAACAAGGCCCAGAGCTCTGATAAACTCCACTTAATAAGGCAAATGACGGAGACTTCTCTTAAAAACAGCCTCTCATGTTCTAATGGTTGCTGAGTTGTATTAAACTCTAATTCATGCAGCATTCCATTCAAATTTTGATATTATACTCTGAGGCCACACATTTTCCCAAAATGTCTCAGCCTCCTCCAGAGCAGGTAAGACTGCTTCTTAGAACTCTCAGCTACATCACCAGTCACTCTGAACAGCTGAAGATGGAAGAGCCAAGGTGCAGCTGGATAAATATATACAGACACCAGGATCTCTCTTAGAAGGTACACCTTTAAAAAGTGAAGCTGATGGGCATTTATCCCTTCCTCCTAGAAAGGAAGATTTTAAAAAATAGTTTTGGAAAAAAGAACACCTATTGAGGGCTCTGATAATTAATGATTTCTTTCAAATAAAACTCCCACTAGCAGTTGGGAGAAAGGAGCTTTGGGAAACTCTCAAACACTGAAATCAACATGCTATTCACAGCTCCTGTGTTCTGGCAGAAAAGCTCACCCTAACTCAGTAGCCAATTCCAGACCAACGTGAGAGATCACAGGGAAAAGATCCCTGACCCCCTGAGGGCTTACCTATGATCACTGCCAAGACTAAGGTGCTGAGGTACAACCAGACAACCTCCCACAAAGAAGCCCTCAGCTCACTCCACAACCAGACCCAAAAAACCTCTGCCCCCTCAAACAGCAGTTTATAGGGTTCTTGTTTTCATCATACCACTTAGCAATACTCTAAAAAAAGAGAAGCCAAAATGTGGGGTGGGGGAAACAGAAGTTTCAAGAAAAATAAGAGAGAATTTTAGGACTTTTGTTTAAAGCTTGTGTCATGGCTTCTGATCATGAATTCAACAAATACTCATCACATTTGTACCTGGGCAAGTAGGAGGGTCAGAGAGTAAAGCAGCCCTTTCTCAAGCAGAAAACAAAAACAAGCCAGGTACACGCCTGCAGCAGTGTGCTCGGTGGTGAGAGCAGATGCCTGAGTGAGGGCGCGGGGGTGGAGTTTTGCTCCCCTACTGACTCCAGGACTGTGCCTGAGCCAGTCAAGCCGCATGGTGTGGCCCATTTCTTCCCTGGCTGAGCTGTGATTAACAACAGCCCTCCCTCAGAGATGTAGGGCAGCCTAATTAAGACACACTCACTGACTGCCAACCTTTCTAG
Source organism: Camelus ferus (assembly GCF_009834535.1). NCBI lineage: Eukaryota > Metazoa > Chordata > Mammalia > Artiodactyla > Camelidae > Camelus > Camelus ferus. The sequence continues at coordinate 16,078,947 of NC_045725.1, forward strand.
GGTCTCAGAAGGGAGGTACTTACAAATGAGAGTGAAAGTAGGAGTCTTAATCGTTGGAGCTGAACACGTCAAGCCTAAAACCTGTAAGCAATTTCAAACACACACAACCAACAGCTGCCCCCCACTTACCACAGTAAGTGTAGATATGGTTGGACTCCAGGAAACGGACCTTTAAATTGTGCAGAACTGCAGGCTCGTGTAGATAGCTAAGGGCAGTTAGGTCATTTTCTCCCACCAGGATATCCGGATTCCGCAGGAAGGGCAGCTGGTTGCTTTGGACATCAATGGGGTATTCCTGAACCTAAGGCAAGGCAAGAGACAGACATGAGAAGGCAGAGTTATGACGCGCTTAGCCTGTATTCAACGTCCTGTCTTGTTGGCGAGGATCACTACCCTACCATGATCGTAAGTGAAGACAAATAACACGTTTTAAAGAAAGGCAAACTGAACAAGATAGCTGTGTTGCCATAAGAGACCAGCCCAGGTGGAAAATGTGCTGATAACTGAATCCCAGTGTATCAGGGTGGAAGACTGAATGCTATGAGAAATTCAGGAAGCACAGCTAGATTTAACAAAGTGTTCTTCTGCTTCTCAAGGTGTAAATACTACTGAGTTCAATTGTAGTTGCAACAGGAGTACTGTTCTTCGCCTCCAACCAGTAAAGCTTCTTCGGTTTGCCCGCATTTAATGCTGGTGTTTCTTTACTCTCTCTTCCACCAACCAATGCACTCAGCACTCAAAAAAAAAAAGATCTTGCAACTAACAGACTGCACTCCGTAAGTTCCATTCAAGTTGTACACATATTCTCCCACAACCTAACTGCAAGCTACTTTCAGACAGTAATTTTACTTTGACCCAAAATATAACAGGAGCCTGAGGTATATACGTGTGTGTGTGTGTGTGCGTGCGTGCGTGTGTGTAGTTAGGGAGTATGATCACACATCTAAAGGCCAAATCTCAAGCGCAAGATGTTATCCTTGTATTCTTGGCACAACACTTAGACGACATAAATACTCAATATATGCTTACTGACAGGATATATAACTGACTACGTGTGCTCACACATACACATGTACACATGTAAAATTAAAAGATGTAGTTAATTGAAAGACAGTGGTTTTTTTAAACATTTAAACAGGAAGAACTTGACTGCTGCTTACCAAGGCTTAGCTCAGTGTTAAGTTTGTTATGATATTCTTAAGAACCATCTAAGAGTTTGTAAAAACAGGTTCCCCAAAACAACTTAAATCCAGGGGCTCTTGGATAGAGCCCAGAAATATCAATTTTTAAAAATTCTCAAGTAGTTCTAATACAGGTGGCCTATATTTTAAGAATCACTATTCTGCACAAGGTTTTCAAGAAATTCAATGGACAGCTTGAATTTACTGGGATAACAGTTAATTTTTAAGAGAATTTAAGTTTCAGGGCCTTCTCCTGTCCTACTTTTAGAGGGACTTGTACTACCAGGTATGAAGATACGTTACTAAAGCCAGCACTTAAAGTACTATAGTAACGATGTTAAAACAGGCGGAGAAATGAAACAATCGCAGATCCAGAAATAAACGCAAGCACATATGGATCATTTGTTCACGATAACGGTAAAATAGCAAACAAATTGTTAAAAAGCATTTTTTTTCAAATAACAGCAGTAGGCAAACTTGCAGCCATTTGGAAAAAAACAAAACAAAACACCTGAGCCAGTGTTCTATCCTCATTCCCTCATATCAAAATAAATTTTAGATGGAAAGAAGTGTAAAAACTAAAACTGAAAAGAAAAATAAAACCAGTAAGGAAAAGTGGGCACATCTTCGTAAAAGCTTTGGAAGGTAATACTTTTAAAGGGTGATGTAAAAGCCAGAACAATGTAGGAAATGTTCACTAATTTGACTACAATAGAAAACTTTAAAACCATCATAAAACACACCATATGCAGAGTAAACTGAGAAGGGGACGGAGATTCTGCATCATATAGCAGAATTAATATTCTTAATATCCAAAGAGTTTTAAGAAATCAAAAAGAAAACCAATACTCCAATAGAAAATTGTGCACAGAATACAAGTCACAAAATAAGAACTACAAATGGACAATATATGATAAATTGTTCAACGTCACCGTTAACCAAAGAGATGCAAATGAAAGATTGTGAGCATGATTATCCATCAGCTAAGCAGAGGTATAAAAACCAACGATGCAGGAAGGGAGTGGGCAAAAGGGTTCAGACTGATTTATCTGTTCTGGAGGACAGCTGGCAACACCTAGTCAGAATTTTTCATAAATATATTCTTCCTTGGCCCCAGGAGACAATCTCATAAATGAGCAAAGATATTGACTCCCCAAAGCTATAAATATGAAAGTAAAACACAACACAGACCTGTATTTATGGGCAGGCAGCTACCCACAGCACTCTGCTGAATCTAACAAAAGGAATGTTACAGAATGAAATTTAAAATAGGGTTCCATTTATTTAAAACTATATATTAAAATCTGTCTGGAATAACATCCCCACAAAATATCAGTGGCTACCTGTGTCAGTCAGGTTTTCTTTGTACAGTTCCCTGCTGTTGGGTTTTTTAAAATATTTATCAAGGTTCTTTTCTTTCTGAGGAAAGCTCTTTCATTCTTAAACTTACTCCATACAGGAGACTAGCAAACAAATGACTATCATGAGGATGCAGATAAAATTCCCCAAAGGTGGGAAACAAGGGGAAACGGAGACTGTGGAGAGTTGATTTTTGTTTCATTAAATACTAGGGGTGATCCCCCCGACCCCTTCATCTCTGGCAGCGCTGGGGGCATCACTCTAACCAGAGCTCCCTCCTGAGCCATTCTGAAGACTTCCCCATGAGCTGTCCCTTTGCCCCAGCAGAAGCACGTCTGCTCTGCACCTCCTACTCCCACATGGCTCTGCACCCCACCTCGGGGAACAGCACAGCGACGGACAATTGCACAGACACAGAGCTCCCCCGGCCAACCCCTCGTTTTTCAGATTAGGAAGCTGCGACCTGAGCCCAGGCTCTTCAAACTCTGAGGCAGAAATGACGGCATTCCATCTTTTCTTAGATGAATCTCCCCTCAAAAGACCCCCCAACCCTAAGCGTGTTGGAGGAAACACATATGCAATTTTGTGAAAACATAGTCCAAAAGCCAATGGTACTGGTTACAGTAAAACTGAGGAGTAAAATTGCCCAGAGCAGCAGAGAAGAGGCAGGTGCCACAGGCGCAGTGGTTGGAGCTGCTGATTTCTCAGTGTGGGTACGCCCAGAGGGGATGAGGGGATGAGGAATGAGAGCCATGAGAACGCGTTTTTTTTTTCTTCTTTAACAGATTCTAACACCACTGCTAGTGTCGAACATTTACAGCTAACATGGTTTTATTTGAAATCTAAGGGTTTATGACATGATCAGGGACCATGAACTTCTAGCACAAAACACTTCACTGTATGGTAACTGGGCCTTTGGAGGTGAAGAGGAGGCTGAATGTTATCACCCCTCACAAAACTAGTCATCCTTCTGGAGTGGACCTCGGCCTCCTCTCTGAGACCAGGGCTGGGAGTCAGGAACAGGTCCCCATCTAGCAAATGGGACTAGACAACACTTGAAAATACAGAGGCAGACATGGTGTAGAGGACTGGTCTAAACCTGCACTCACCAATAGGGGAGCACAGTGGTTATTTCAATTGAATTCATTCAAGTTAAATATAATTAAAGCTTTCGTTTATCACACCAGCCACATTTCAGGGGCCCACCAGCCACGTGAGGTGAGTGACTGCCACACTGGAGACAATACAGACAGAGAACATTCCATTGTGGCAAAATGTTCTGCTGGAGAGCATTGGTTCGGATGGCTCTAGACTCGGGGGATCTCTGATTCTACAATGCTTAGTAGGTGCTCCAAAAATATTAGTTGAATAGAATGTCTGATCTTTCCATGACCTCTCCCACACCTCAATTCATGTCCACATTACACGGTACCACAGCAAGAGAACATAATCATAGAAACATCTTCAAATGACCAATCCCAACAAAAGATTTGGAGCTACTAATAAGCATATATGGTAGAGTAGAGGAAAGAAGTTTTCTTTATCTACCCATAGAACCAGAAGATCTAGAGAAAAGATAAGCTAGTAAAAAAAGTGTTAGCAGCAGGCAAGGGATCGACATTGACCCTGAGTCACCACATAGATCATACGCTGACAGAAATGGAGCCCAGCGAGGAGTTAAGCCTGATATTCAAGCCCTGGCCATCAACTAAAGCAGTGGCTCTCAGCCCTCCCTGCACCTCGGAATGCCATGGGGGCCTTCAGAAAGGTACTATGCTGTGTCCCATCCCCCACAGCTCATTTAAGTAGTTGGACTGTGCTGGGGCTTTGCAATTTTTTTTTAAGCTCCTCAAGGGCTTCTGACATGCAGTCACTGAACTCAACTGCTATGAGGCCGTGAATCCATCACTTCACTTCTGTAGACAGCAGTTTCCCTAGTGGTAGGATGAGAGGACTGGTCCCAACAAGCTGTAAGGGCCCTTCCAACCGTAACGGCCTACAGTATTTAACTTAGGTCAGTGGATGCAGAGGTGGTGTCTTCTGTATTCTCTTTGTGAGGTATCCTGCAGAGAAAATAGGAGACCTCAAAGCTTGAATCCACTCACACTTACTATAAGTGTGTGGCTCCAGATTCACTTAACAAATATTAAAAGGCCGTTTTATATTATGCTCTAAGCAAATACAAAAAAACATTCACTTAATGAATGTTCTGCTGTGTCTTACTCTGTAATAGTTCTGTGCTTAAGTCTTGTATCTCCATCTTCTCCCATTTCCAAAAAGATCATGCTTCTTAAAAAAACCTTCTTACTCTTCCCCTCGTAACACTCAGCACAGGCCCAAGAATAGGCAGGCAAATATTTGAAAAATAAAATGCTCTGTAATTCATGTAAACTTCATAGTTAGGAAGGGTCAGTTAGGTTATAAAGAAATAAGAAATTAACCCTGAAATCTCAGTGGCTTAATACCACAAAGGTTTCTCTCTCTCTCACGCTGGGTGCCAAGGCTGGTTGGAATGGAAGCCCTGTTTCAGCGGGTCACTCAGACATGGCACATGGCCTCCACCGTCACCAGGCAGAGGGAGAGAAGAGCGTGGAAACTCCCATGGGCTCTTCCACGTTTCTGCCTGGAAGTGGGAGACAGGAGTTCTACCTGGAGCTCTCTGTCAGAAGTAATTACGGGGTCCCACCTAACTGGCAAGGGGGCTGAAGACCACAGAGGAACACCTGGATGTCACCTCTGCCATGGTGAGTGGTCCTGCTTTAGGAAGTCAGCAAGAAACTCAGAGGTCGCTGCCCACCCAAGAGGGTTTCAAAAGTGTGGAGTTGAGGAATGAAGAGAGAAGGAGCAATGGGGTAAAGTTGAACACCTTATCATGTTTCTAATAGACTAAAGATTCTTGGCCTTGAACTTTTCATATTCGAAACCCTATATTTGTGTATGTATCGCATTCATTATAAGTTAGACTAGAGGAGGGAGCATATAGCTCAGAGGTAGAGTAAATGCTTAGCATGCACAAGGCCCTGGGTTCAATCCCCATTACCTCCATTTAAAAAATAAATTAAATAAATGAACCTCGTTGCCTCCCCTAGCGAAAAAAAAAAAGTTAAAAAAAAAAAAGTTGGCCTGAAAGCCCCACTGAGGTACAGATGTACCATTTTCACTGCTGTATAACTAGACCCTGACATATAATAATTGCTCAATAATAATTGTTTTTAATGAATGAATAATAAATGAATGAATGCAAGCATTTAAAGTAAGGAAAAAACCATATATGAAAACAGACAATTAAGAAGTTTGAATTATAAACAACATTACAGCGACATAAACGTATGAAGTCAGACTAGGAATAGACTTACCATATGACCCAGTAATCCCACTCCTGGGCATATATCCAGAAGAAACCCCACTTCAAAAAGACACCTGCACCCCAGTGTTCACAGCAGCACTATTTACAACAGCCAAGACATGGAAACAGCCTAAATGTCCATCAACAGATGACTGGATAAAGAAGATGTCGTATATTTATACAATGGAATACTACTCAGCCATAAAAACCGACAACATAACGCCATTTGCAGCAACATAGATGTCCCTGGAGAATGTCATTCTAAGTGAAGTAAGTCAGAAAGAGAAAGAAAAATATCATATGAGATCGCTTATATGTGGAATCTAAAAAAACAGAAAAGAAAAGAAAAAGACAAATGAACATAAATACAAAACAGAAACAGACTCATAGACATAGAATACAAACTTGTGGTTGCCAGGGGGGAGGGAGCTGGGAAGGGACAGACTGGGAGTTCAAAATTTGTAGATACTGACAGGCATATGTAGAGTAGATAAACCAAGATGATACTGCATAGCACAGAGAAATATATACAAGATCTTGTGGTAGCTCACGGTGAAAAAGAATGCGACAATGAATATATGTATGTTCATGTATAACTGAAAAATTGTGCTCTACACTGGACATTGACACAGCATTGTAAACTGACTATAACTCCATAAAGTAAAATAAAAAATACGAAGTTGGATACAATCTTTTGGCTTCAGTGTACTTTAGGGAACACAGCTTACACACTGTTAGAATCATGGAGCTATGAAAGTTTAGCTTTCAACATGGTGCCTTTCAGCAATGCACAGTTAAGGCCCATTTCCTCTACGAGCTTGAACCAGGGTTTCCCGACTTTAGCACTGTTTTCGTTTAGGACTGATGCTTGTTTCTTTGCGGGGAGGTCCCTTTAGCACCATCCCTCCCTCTACCCACTAAATGCCAAAGGCAAACCTCCCTCCTCAGTCACGACAACAAAAATGTATCCAGACTTTGTCCCTTCGGGGCAAAATCACTGCTACACCAGTCCCTAAGCAGAAGCAGCCAGGCCAAAATATCCCAACCAATGGAAAAGATCATGAATACAGAAGGGGCAGAGGTTGATGATAATAACTAAGTAGACAGAGACCCTTCTGGAGATGTTAATGTATTTAATGCCACTGAACAGTGCACTTAAAAATCGTGAAGACAGTAAACTCTTATGCATTTTACAGTAAAAAAATATTAATTAAAAAAATAAACCCCACTGTAGACAAGATAACTAACTATTGGTAACAATATTACCAACAGATATTTATATGCCATGTATTATTTCACAACTTTAAGGACACATTTTTTGCCTACATACAATACAAATATTGTCTTTTTGATATTCTTGCCATCTAATCAGCAAAATGTAATATTGTCTCAATCAAGGATTACTGAGCAATTGAGAATAAAGATAAAGATTTTAAAAAGCATTAGATGACCCATAATCCAATATTAAAATAAGAAAGAATAAAAATGACTAATAAAACAAAAAGAAAAAAGAAACAGTCAAAATCATGTTCAGTAAGAGGCTTTCCTGGTACCAGAGGAGTGTTACTCAATACTCTTAGCTGTGTGGTTTTGCCAGATGTGGCACAGCTGGCACTTCATCTGCACAGGGCTCGCACGAGCTCTGCAGGCACCCTCCAGGCGTGTGGCCTGAGGGCACCAACGTGTAAGGACGACAGCCCTAGCTCTCCTGTGAGGCTGCCGCTTCTGGACCTGAAGAACCACTTTTGCTATTCTCCTCACTATAATACACTGATACGTTCGGTACCATCTTTAGACCTGGGCAAGAGGGGCCCCTTCCCTGGACCCTGCATCTCAAAGGGCTCCAGCATCACAAATGCAAAATACAAGCTTATTAAAGAACACATGGTACCTCTGTCACTTGGGATCAGCGTTCAGCACTGACACAATGCGATCTGTAACCCTCAGTATACAATCTTGTGACGAATGCCTTCAGGCCCCAGGGTAATGCTTCTGCACACTTCTTGCCCCGTGCCCCTGAAATAAGACACAATGTGTCCAGGCACCTTGAAGGTTCATAACATTGCCAACATCAATGGCTGCTTTGGAGAGTGGGGAGGAACTGGGTAGCAAAGACATTTAGATAAAAGAAAAGACAAATTAGCTTGTTAATCCTTCCTTCTAGATAGCACAAATCCAACAGGAATTCTCATACGGTGAAACACCATTTCCCAGTAGGGCCAAACGTCCAGTTTCTCACTTCCCCACATGTTCTAACTGTGGTTCCAGAGGCCCTCACAATTTAGTACAGTGTTTGCAACCACTGCAGACATGACACAGGAGGACACTCTGCAATACTGAAGGAGTCACATCACTTTAAATGTGTTCACATGTCAGTACAGCCATGACATGCCCAAAGCAAGACAGCAGATCTTTACATGAGCAACTAGATGGAGACTGAACAGTTATAAATCTCCCAGTTTTAATACACAAATCCTTTATTTTTCAAGAATTAGAAATGTCAGATTTACCTAAATAATTCTTCTAAAATATCCTTCTAGTATTTAAATGGATGTAGGCTTCCACCCACACTCTTGCCCTGGCTGCGCAAATGTGAGCGGGCTTGGCTTGGATACGCAGAGGCACAGGGAGAGCACACTGATCCCCATCATCCTCTCACTCACCAACACTGTCAGGGTCTTATACAAAGGGAGGATGCACCATTAGGCGGCTACCAGACACTGGATACAAAATTTAAATGCAAACCCATCCGAACGGGGAGAGTGTTCTCTGCCAGCAGAGGGCAGGAGCTGAGCAGTTCATAAGGGAGGCGGGGGCAGGAGAGGGGTCGGACAGGCAGAGGGCCACACCACTCGCCACAAGAGGAATGAGGAAGCTGTACTGTCACCAAGGTTTGCATACACTGAGATGCTTGATCCGGTTTACACAGAGTACTGTGTTAAGGGTTGGCACATCTAGATATCCTGCACCCTCCACAACTGTGGAGAAAAAAGAGAACACATGATCCTTCACCCCCTCCCCAAAAGTTTCCCATCTTCTCCTTGGCTTAAATAGAAAACATCTTACACCGTGTGCTAAGTGAAACAAGCCAGACACAAAAGGACAAATAATTTATGATTCTACTTCTGTGAGGTACCTAGAATAATTCAACCCAAAGACAGAAAGGAGAATAGAGATTACCGGGGGCTTCAGGGGAAGAGGGAAGTGGGAGTTGGTATTTAATGGGTACAGAGTTTTGGTTTTGCAAGATGAAAAGAGGTCTGGAGATGGATGGTGGTGATGGTTGCCCAATAATGTGTGAATATTTTATGCCACTGAACTGTGCACTCAAAAATGATTAACCCAGTAAATTTTATGTTTTGTATATTTTACCAAAATAAAAATAAAGATGCAAGGAACAGGGAAAACATCTTAGAGGAACCCTGGGGAGCTTGACCATCTTGAACAGAGCACAGCACACATAGTATTTACTGCTAAGGTAGAAGCTGGGGTCAAGAACAGTATTATTTTAGGAGAGAACTAGTTTATTTTCATCCTTTGCTGATGCAGTTAAACCCACACTACTGGACTTCACAGAGAGGGGTAGAGGGTGGGGGAAAGAGACCCTGGGTGGATTTTTCGGCCAGCCTAGATCAAGGATGGTTTCAGTACAGAGAAGGCTCTTCAAATATTCACAGTCCAGCCATCTAACTTCCATTCTCCTGCCTCTGGTCCACAGCTCAGCTGAGTTGGTCCAAATGACAGCTCGGAGCCAGCAGTGGATGAACCACAGCCCATGAGCCACCTGGCCAGAGTCTGATCCTCAGAGCCCATTGTTTCTGGAGAGTTGCTAATCTGCAGCCCCGGGCAACTCTTCCGATTAAGCGCTGATGGCCGATTAAGCGCTGATGGCCGTGTAGCAGGGCAGGGAGGGAGGAGAGGATCCCGGGCAGCTGCCAGGATTAGTCACGCAGGGCAGAATTCACTTCAGCTGGGAAGGCGAGCATCTGCTCTGTTTTAGCAACACAGCAGATCATTCCTCACGAACTTCGTATAACTCCTTAAAAACACCCACCCACTTACAAGATCGACTGAAATGAAATCTGCTGGAGTGGAAGATATACCATTCAAGCGGGAGAACTAATTTTATACTGTTTGGGGTGTAGGGTGGGAAGTTATTCAACATGATTCCATCAGTTGGGAATTATGTTTCTCACCTCAAAACCAAGAGAAGGCTGGCAAAGTCCACCTGCCATGACGGGGAAGGTGAGCGAGCACACCTGCGTGTCAGCATCTTCTGACAAGCTAACCCACTCACTGCCCTAGTTTGACCAAGTGATGTGCTCGAAGGAAGACATTCAATCTCCCTGCTAATCAGTGAGTTAATCACCACCCACAGTAGGTACCATGAGAGCAGAGCCTAAGACAAGGGCCACTTCTCAAGCAGGTCATTACTACCTAGAGAAACAAGACCAAAGCGCTTGGAAGAAGAAAAAGCAGTAAGACAGTAAATGACCAAAGGCTAAGTGACGTGGGACAGACTTTCAGCGCTACTGCAGCTCAGAGGGAGGCAGCAGTCACTCCAGCCCCAGCCTTCCCTCTACGGCACACCTGTTCCGCAGCCCTCAAACCTGACCCATCCCAAAGCCAATTCCTGATTTCTTTTGGCCATTTGGTTCAAACCCTTTTTCTTTCCTACTGTAAACCCTGCACGCGCGGCCACTGCCTGCACCCTCAGCCTCAGAGCCCACCTGTCCCCGTCTCCAGGGGCTTCCAGGTGCAGTGGCTTCCTTTCCCTCCACACACCCAAAGAGACACACTGAGGCCTCAGGGCCTGATGCACTTAATTCCTGCCTGGGACGCCCCCCTCAGCCCACTGCAGCCTGAGTCTTCGAAGGCTCCCTCCTTTCCATAGCTCCCCTCCCCTGGCACCCTCAACCGGCAGGTTCCCTCAGACCTTCCTCCTGCACCTCGTCCACATGCTTCTGAACCCACTGCAGCTCATCTGGGGTCCTTCCTGTACTTCTGCGTTCACGTTCACTGCTCCCTCCAGCACTAAGCAACCCCAAACTGTTCACCCATAAACCCCCATGACCAGCAGAGGGCAAGCCTTTCAATATTTGTAAAATGCACATATCACAGGGAGGGATGGTCCTAAAAGGCTCATGAAAAGAAAAACTGAAACAGACCTCCAGGAGGAATAGGATTTCATGGTGACTACCTGGTCTCCCTTGCCAGCAAAACCACCTCAAAGTCAACTAATGAAAAGGACTCTCACTGCAGCAACTGACACATACTGAGTGCTTATGTGCCGGGCAGGACTCTGAGTCCATGTCACATAGCAACTCATTTTATTCTCAGACACCCCCTAGACAAACTATCACCCTCATGTCAGAGACAAAGCAACCGGCACAGAAAAACTGCTAACCTGCTCAAGGGCACAAAGCTAGTAAGGGTCAAGCCAGAATCCCAACCCAGGCAGGCTGGGTCCAGAGCTGGTGCTCCAACCACTCTACCAGGCGCTGCCTCCCATAGTCAGCAGCTCCCCCTCATCCCCCACTGATGCCCCAGCCCCACGGAGGGAACCCTCTTGTGACCTCCCCTCCCCTGCGAGGAGTCCTGCCTCAGTCACAGGTGATCCCTCAGCTGCTGACACGAACCGGCGCTGTTTGTAATGTACCACCCCTACCGCAGCCTCACGGTTTAGCGCGTTCACCTACAGTATCATCAAGAGTAACAAAAACTATGGCAGGGGCTCAGGGCCAAGGCGTAGGAAGCACTCCGGCCACAATGCAGCGTCCGGCCCTGTTCAGCAGGGCCTACGCCCCCACCCCCGGGCTCACTCACAGTTTCATCTTCCAGTCTCAGCTGGAGGCTCTTCTCGCCCTCCTTGTAGTCCTTGGTCAATTCAGCCGAGCGCCACACTTCATCGGGGTCAGGGATCCAGACCCTCGTGTACTGAAACATAAAAAGAGAAGACACTTAGATGCCAAGAGAAGCTTCCAGGTTTCTAAACACATGTTGCTGTCTATGAGGGGCCCCTGGGAGACCTTCCAGAGTCATCTCCACACATTTTCTTGCCTTCTCATTTCAAGATACAAGGGGATCCAATTCCATGACAAGCAACTCACAAGATTGGTAACAGGGGACACCTTCTTGGTCCTACGGGAATATCCCAGATCAATGAAATTAGAATTTTACTAGGGGGACTGTCAAGCCTAGATTCTGTTATATACAGAGTTTTACACCATCATCTCAAAGAACGGTACAAAACAGTGATGTCAGAGGGAGTGTCTAATGTGCTGCAAACAAGGGATAAAACAACACATGCAAAAGCCAACGAGACAGTGCAGCAAGTCTTCAGAGCTTGGGAATCTCTGCTTGATATTCTGCATTCAGGGACAAAGCCGTTTTCTTGCAGAAATGAAGAAACGGGTCAGCAAATTGAAACTCTGTTTACATATTCCTGAGTTGTCAGCAACCTCAGTTTAGTTCTGCATTCTTCAAACTAGAAACATAATAAAAAAAAATCTCACTCATCCTCCCTCAGCCACCATCCGGGTCCGGGATCTGCAAGGTCATTAAACTGGCCAAATCCTGGCTGGAAGAGCGTAGCCCCCGGTGAGCAGCGAGGCACCATCGATGTAGCTAGGGGGCTCTCGGCCCTGACCGCACACTAGCATCACCTGGGAGCTCTGAAAAGACCAGGTCTGGGTGCAGCTCAGACCCACTCACAGAATGTGAGGTGACGTGAAAGCTCCCAAGGTGGGTGTAACAGGCAGCCAGGGAGAGCCACAGGTCTGACGTGGCAAACGGCAGCACCCGTACTGCGGGCCGTCACTCTCGGCACCACACTCCTTCCACCTGCGCGACCCGTGTCTCAGTATGTGTCTCAGAGCCTGGTGATTTCCACAGGGCCCACTTGCTTGAGAAGCTATCTGTGTGCATGGGCGCACATCCCTCCCTAATTTTATATATATATATAAAATAAATTAGTTTCATGGCCACACAATATTTTTTAGCAAATCTGAAACTGAGAGCTCTTAACAACAAACACCAGCCAGAATGTGTGCCTATATCAGCATAACCAACCCTCCTCACAGAGGACGGCAAAGCAAAGGCCCTGGGGCCACTCAGTTGCCTGGGCACAAAGCAGGCAGCCAGCTTGATTGTGGTCCTGCTTTTTTTTTTTAAACAGCATTTTCCTCCAGGTGATCACTGGCCTTTTTTTTTTTTTTTTTAAAGCAAGCCCAAGCCCCTGCTACACTTGTCCCTAATTCAGGATTGAGGAATGGAAGTCACGAGACAGGAGACTCAGAACACCCATCAACAGGAAAGCAAACCAGCTTGCATCCTTGATGCCCCAGCTCTGGATACAAAGCCAGGGTCGCTTGTTTGGGGCATGACAGTGAGTCAAATTCACAGTCTGCTCTCTGCCTCTGGCCTGCCTCACAGCAGGACATACTGTATCGTCACAGGAAGGTACTCTGGAGCTTTACAGTAGCTGAGAGCTTCAGAGGAAGACACTAAGAATGTTCGGAGGCTCCCCCAGAGAAAACTGGGCGTTTCAACGTTCTTCTCCCCTCAGGTGTTCTAACTTACCTCCTCCACCGCCATTTAAGCCCACCATGTGTCCAGCTGCGATGACTTTTAACTCCTGTCCCCAAGTTTCAGGTGAGGGACTCTCCTGGGCCTCGCTACACTTCCCGGCCCTGAATGATGCTCCTGGCCTTCCCCTCCCGTCAGAGGTAATACAGCACACCCAAGAAGTCGTACTCAAAGCCACGTCTCCACTCGGCATCAGAATGGCTCAAGATAACAGACTGACAAACGGCAGAGGAGGGGGAAGATGCCAACAGGAAGTGAGTGGAGGTGGTGACATGTGGACATCATCAAGCTGAGTGACATACTGGAAGCCAAGGAGCTCAGTCCCAGCTCACACGGGGACTGCTCCGGCCTTCACCCTGCTGGCCGTGTGCCTCCCCCGCAGAGTTCACTGCACCTAAGACTCAGAGTCTAACTGCGCGGCTGTGCCTCTGTTTAGTTCTTACTCTGGGAGGATCCATTTATCTTTCTACCTGTATAAATCTCTTCTCTCTAAATAGAATGAGAACACCTGGTAGGCAGAACACTATCCCCTGTATTTCCCTATACCCACAGAACCCACCAGAGTGTCAGGGGCATTAGGGGACCCTCATGATACTTTAGCTCCTCCAAGTGAGGCCGCTAGCCTCACCACCCCCGGCAGCACGTGAGACACGCAGAAGCGTGCACCCGCACATCAGAGCGGGTGCGCCGAAGCCTTGCTGCTCTGCTCCTGCGGTACAATCCCACCCTGCCCTGCTGTCGCACGCAGGTCAGCTGCAGCCCTGGGCCAAATCTAGTGTGCCACCTGTTTTTGTACAGTCCATGAGATACGAATGGTCTTTAATGGCTTGGGGGGAAAAGCAAAAGAATGACACTCACGTGACAACACGCGACAACTCTGTGTAAGTCAGGTTTTGGTGTCCATGAAGTTTTACTGGGACACAATGACACATTCTACTTACGGACTGGCATAGCTGCTTCCACACGTCAGTCACAGCTGTGCAGTGTGATGCTGCCTCCATGGCCCAAAACCTACAATATTTACTCTCTGGCTCTTTATGGAAAAGGTTTGCTGCCCTCTCCCTTTGTACATGCTGCTTCCTTGGCCCAGAATGTCCTCTCCTCACTGTCCACATGGGCAGAGCCCAGGTCCCAGCACCATCTCCCTGAACCCCTCCTCCCTGTGTCCTGGGGAGTCAGCACTTCTCAACGCTGGGCGGCTGCAATCAGTTCTTCTATGGTCAACTTTGTTCATGGTTTTTAGTCATTTCTTTCATGTCAGTTTCCTCTTACTACTTCAACATCTTTCAGATACACTATCAGGCATCTTTGTATCCCTAGCATGTAGCCGATGCTCAGTAAGTGTTCACTGAGACAGGAGTCAGTGAAGAGAGAATGTGTATTTATGTGTTATAGTTTATTCGTAAAACACTGTGATAAGCACAGGTAACCAAGTACAAACATGGGGAATTATACCCTCCCTTTAAGGAACTCAAAATCTAGGTGGATAGATAATTCACATAAAAAATATACTCCAAGGGGTGATGTGACCAGTTTCTAAGAAAAGTAACAGCTACTCAGTGCGGGCAGGCAAGAGAGGAGGGGCAACCACGGTCAGTGCCAACTGAGAGAGGCAGCAGGTGACTCTCCTCTAACTTTGTAAAGGATCGTATGTATTACAGATCGGATCCAGCAAGCTTTAGCTTCAAGTCTAGTGAACATCTGAGCTCCCACTCCATTCTAGATGCTGTCATGTTCCCTCCGTCCCCACAATAAAGACACATGCACTGAGATTACAGGTGTTCACTGCTGAACAAGAATGAAGTAAACCCTGCACTGTGATGGTATGGGTGGGGTGACGTCTGTAGACAGGCCTCCCCTTAGCTTCCAGCCTCCCCACATTTATGCTACTTCATGAATTCTCAGCTTAAGGTGCATGTGAATTTCTGAGCAGGGCTGTTTCCCCAATGTCACATGTGACACCGCCCTTGATAAGCTATTCATAAGACCTCCAAGGGCAATGTTAACCGTAATCAAATGTTGCTTTATGTGCTGACTTAGCAACCACCCCCAACCCTTCCCTCCACAGACCTACCCATCCAAGGAAGCTGTTGCCACTTCAACCCAGGACAAGGTGGGATGTGATCAACACAAAGTAAACAGCCAAGAGAACAGATACATTAAGAGGAAGGAGAGACAAGTGACAGAGGAGCCAGCAAAGACTTGAGGAAGACACATGTGATCTGAGCTGTAGAGACAGAAAGAATCTGGAAGGGAAGGGCTTCCTTTGCAGTGATGAAAATGTTTGGTAACTAGACAGATGTGGGGGGTTGAACACCACTGTGAATGTACTAAATGCCAGTGAATTGTTCACTTTCAATAGTTTTCTGTTATGTGACTTTCAACTCAATTTAAAAGGCAAAAGCTGTTTCAGTTGTAGGTGATGCAAACAGCATCCTGTGCACTCTCTCCTGGCATGGGTTCTCACTTCTAATCTCCAGGAAAGCAGTAAGATAAAATAAGTTATTTAATAGAAAGCCATCATTTCTATGAGCCAGACAAAAACTCTCTAGAACCAAGGTTCTATGTTGCCTCTTCATTTTTTTCTCACCTTCAAGGAATTTCTTCAAACAAACCTGACCTCTACCAGCTTTCCTGGAGGCAGCAGATTATAGGAAAGACAAGGAGAGATCCAATTATCATACAACTCAGTTCGCTACCACATATTTAACAATGCTTAGTCCCATCATTTCAAAGTGAGTAAAATAATGTCTGATCTAATTATCAAAGAAAAACAGATTTTTCTTTTGGAAAGAGCCCTGTGTATTACTGAGAAGGCAGATGTCTCCGTGAAACAAGATGCATTAGTACCGAGAACTATTCTCCAGCTGGAGTTCGAATCTCCCATCTCTGCGGGCCGCACAGATGCGGCTCCGACACACAGCTGGAGAGAGTGGCTCCCTCTGGCGTTAGTGCTCAATCCTGGCTGCACAACAGAATTACCTGGGGAGATTTGAAAGCTTTCCCAAGCCAGGCAACCCCTCCAATTACATCAATCTCTAGGCATGGGTACTAGGCAGCTTTTTTTTTTTTTTTTTTAAAGCTCCCTAGATGTATCCAATGTGTTTGAAAACCATCAGTTCTTGTGATTTGATTTGGTAACTGATTTGCAGGGCACCACACACCCTCATGCGCCCAGATGCCTCTCCCCACCAGCCTGTGGCTGAACATTCCAGCCCGAGGATTCTTTACCCTGAGCTAAAGCACTATTTCCAGAAAGCCCCTGCTAAAACGCAAATGCAGTATCGAGAAGAGTCGATTCTTCACCCCTTTATACTAATTATCACGCAGTGCCCTAGCGTGGTTGTGTGGGCTCGAGGGCTAGGCGGCCTTGGTAAGAATTCCATCCACTACTGATCAGCTTGGGTAAATTGATGGATGGGTCTGAGCCTCAGTTTCCTCAGCTGTACAACGCAGGTGAAAGTCAGACCTACCTCAGGAAGCGTTCTAAGAATTAAATGAGGTCCCACAGTACCAGTCCTGTAAGCATTAGGCGGTAGTGATGGTGTGGATACTGTATACGGCGCAGTTTAGAAGGCAGGACCCTGATGGGATCTTGCAGGGGATTTGGGAAGGGACACAAGCCTAAGGTGCTTCATGCTGCCGGGATCCTGGGGATGCTCTGAGCGACATCATACGTACAGAGCCACGCCTTGCCTTACAGTCCCCAACTGAGTCTAGCCTCCTTCAACTCCAAAACCTGAGAGAAGTGACTCCACTGCTGGCTGCCATTTAAGAATTATCTGCAGATCATTTACAAACAGGAATCAATGCCCATGTCCCATGCTTGAATAATTAAATCTGACTAGGGCCCAAGCACTGCACTTTCTTCTAAGCTTCCCAAGTAATGAATGTGCCATCAGAGTTAAAACCACTGTTTTAGAGCCTCAGAACCAAAGCAGACTTCAGGGAAAAGAGAACAGAACAGTGGAAGCGTTCACTCGTACAATTATTAATGGCGCTACCTCCACAATCTCACACTAACGTTAAGTAATTTTACGTACTTTAATCATTTTGTCTTAGTTTTAAAACAGAAGATGAACGGGATTATTGCTAACATTTCATACAGAAGAAACTTGAGGGTAAAACATATTGAACAGTTTGCCCAAGTTCACAGTGAGGGGCTGAGTTCGGAGCAGAACCAGGGATAAGATCTCAGATTCTAAGACCCCCACCGTCTCCCCGGCACGGAGGATACTGGCTTTCCTACAGCAGACCAGGTCCCACTGAGTGTGTACTTTATACAGGTAAAGTGTCCTATAATTACCCGTGAAAAAGTGCACCCATTTACAATGACATGACAAGTTAAGCCACTAGGTAGTTTCAGAGTTAAGAATCTGGTAGACTGAAGGCTTGGTCACAATGTAGTCTTGACGTTAAGCAGGGCAGTCTGGGCACAGTCCCCTGGGAATGGTCCCCCAAATCTGGGAGACCAAAGTCAAGAACATCCTCGTCAGTGTGTTACTGAGCATCTTCCCTTCCCACCGACTGGGCTCCCGCTGCGGGAGACAGGTGAGCAAGGAGGTTAAGAGGCAGATACCAGGTACTAGCCTCAACCCATCACACATTCCGTTTCTTCATCTGTGAAGCGGATAAGTATCCTCTGTACTATGGTTGCTGTTAGGATTAAATGAACTAATATATTTAAACAGTCAGCATAGCACCTGGCACAGTAGTTACTGTTACTGCCGGAACTTGAGCCCTGGGAAGGAGGGGACACGGAGAACTCTCTCCAGGAAAGCACACACACAACCAAATCCCAAAAGAACCACGTGCACACTAAGTGTCATGGGAACGTAGACACTCATCCTTCCCAGTTTATTTCCTGAGTTAGTTAATTCCTTCTCCCCCAGCAGCAAGGCCAGCCCCCTGGTTTCCCTGTTTACTCATTCCCATTAAAGACTTCCTGGACCACTAACGACTCTTCCCCAAATGCTCTTCACTGCGAAGCTCCCTATAACTTACAGCCAGAGGGAATTATATGTAAATATTGTCTGTCCAGAGCCAACAAGTAACCGAAAATCCATGTATAATTTCTGAGCTAAGTTTCCTGAAGTCCCACCCAGAATCCTTCCAAACCTGCTCCATGTTATTTTCTAAACAAGAGAATCAAGCCAGTCTAAATGCCAAGAACTTCAATTTAATGCATAGAGATTGGGATGCCAAAAAGCCACTCAGCATAAACAAAGCCACTCAGGATGAAGAAAGATATAAAAGGGCAGAGAAGTGAGCTTCATTCTGTAACATATCAAGTGCACAGTTAAATAGCAAAGTTATAATAAAATCCAATACTTCCTATCATTTAAATGAAACAAAAGTCAAACATACCAAAAGGAAGGTCCATCACCCTGTTTCCTACACTGGCCATCACATCCTGTTTTGGATACTAGCTATCTGTTGTGCTTACAGCACTATGTTATCTCAACCCAGTCTTCTGAGAAGAGATTCAACTCTTTCCAATATCTGATTAAGTCATATATCACAATTACATCTTAATCCACATTCTGTATCTGCTTTTGAAGCTAACACAGAACTGAGTCTCCATGTGGCTGGTGAAGGCAAAATTTACCTGTTTACTGGCCTGCAGATGTTAACAGAATAAGCAGTATGTCCTCAAATGACAAACAGACAAGACGGGAGGTGTCTGGTGTCTGAAGAGCATCGTTGAGCCACTGCATCCGGCCAGTTTATACCAGCAGTGCTTGTGTTTGATGGAGCGGTGGTGATACCAGAGGATCAGAAATAGCTACAAAGCAATGTGTTGATTTTGAAGTTCTGGAAAGATCACTCAAAGTCCCCTATTTAAAAAGAATATGTCAATGGAAAGTCAGTTTTGTAAGCCTGCAGTGTTAAATCCATTTAACATGCTTGCCGAAGGAGCTAGAAAAGATTTACTCAAACCTAGTACATTTCACACAGCTAAATATGTGTCTGGATCCTACCAAGAAGTTAAAGGTTAGTTGGAATCCCACTTCCAGGAACATGACCACAGCACCTGGACTGTGGACTCCCCTGTGCAGGGCAATTTAGTTTGTGAATTAAACAACCTGTAATCTTATTACAAATCTTTAAGCTCTTTAAGACAGTTTTCCAGAACATATCTTCTTCAGATCCACCTAAGCTCTTTGAAATACTCCAAATTTTAAAATCCATGTATGAGGCCATCACTGACTGGGTAGCTGTTTTCCTCTTCCGTCCTGTAGGGAAGGTTCATCCTCCTGATCTCCACAATTGAAGACTACTGTATTGTTTTCCCCAGAGAAACAGTCAATAGTTTATAATCACCACGCTTATTAGAAAGCTACAGCCCTAGAAATATTCACCAAGTTAGAGTTAAGTTTGTTCACTTTCATTTTTTAACTTAAAACCTGTTCCATTAACAGACCTCTAAACAACCCAATTCAGCAATGACCGGAAGGCATTTCATGCTAAGCTAGATCCTGCAAACAGATCTTCACTGATCAAAAAGAAGTAATCAAGAGAACGTACTGGGACACCACTCTTCTGAAGAAAACTTTGGGTCTTGTTTTGTCTTTAAGAGACCTATTTTAGAACAAAAATCCCTCATACACTTGCATTTGGGACTCATGCCGGCTCTCAATCTCCATTTCACAGGATGAAGCATTTCACACATTTCCCACCGCCAGTATGCAAACACTTCATCTTTGAGGCTCTCCAATAAATACTCTTCCAATGGGGATGTGTCCCCCCACAAGCTACAAGGTCCCCCGACCCAACACAGCCGCTAGTTCATTCATTCCTACATCAGTATTTACTGAACACCTACCACATGACAGGCACTGTGCAAGGTTCTGGGACACAGAAAAAAGGACATGTCCCTATTCTCAAGGATGCCAGGCCACATTATGCAATGAGTCTACTGCAAAGGGCGTAACTGACTGGACAGCACAGACATTCACAGCATGTAGCCGGGGGACCCAGCCTAGGCTGAGGCACCAGGAAGGGTTTCGGTGAAAGAGCAAGATCCAAGCTGAATCCTAGATGGACAAGGAGTTGTCTGGCATGTTGAGGAAGGGGGGACTGTTCCAGGCTGAGAGGTGACCTGTGTGACGAGCCTGGAGCAGGAAGTGCTCACTGAAGGACTGAAAGGAGGCCAGTCTGGGCGGGACACAGTACAGGAGGAGAGGGTTCAAAACTGACGCCAGGGAGACATGCGGGAGGGTCTCGAGAGCCATCCTATGGATTTTTTATATTATCCATGGCCAGTGCATGAATTTTCAAACATGAAGAGGTAGTCCCATTTGTTTATTTTTGCTTTTATTTCCTTGCCTGAGGAGACATATCCAAAAAAAAAATACTGCTAAGACTAATGTCAAAGAGTGTACTGCCAGTGCTTTCTCCTAAAAGTTTTATGGTTTCAGGTCTTCAGTTTAAGTCTTTAATCCATTTTGAATTTATTTTTGTGCATGGTATGACTTCAAACGAAAAAGCTTTTACACAGTGAAGAAAACCACCAACAAGATGAAAAGACCACCTGCTCGACAGGAAAAAATATTTGCACACGACACGTCCAACAAGGGGCTAATATCCAAAATATACAAAGAACTCATATGACATCAAAAAGACCTAGTTAAAAGATGGGCAAAAGATCTGAATACACAATTTCCCCAAGAAAGACATACAGATGACCAACAGGCACATGAAACGATCTGAACATCACTAACCAGGGAAATGTGAGCCCAAACACCTCACACTCTAGCTCATAATAACCAGCAAAGAAAGAGAATATGAAAAAGACTGTATTTATATGTATAACTGAATCACTATACTGTATACCAGAAATTAACACAACACTGTAAATCAACTTTACTTCAATAATAAATAAAAGTCAGCAAAATGAAGGAAAGAAGGAAAGAAGGAAAGAAGGAAAGAAGGAAAGAAAGAAGGAAAGAAGGAAAGAAAGAAAGAAAGAAAGAAAGAAAGAAAGAAAGAAGAAAGAAAGAAAGAAAGAAAGACAAACAACAAATATCCTGGATGTGGAGAAAAGGAAATCCACATGCACCGTACGTGGGAATGTAAATTGGTGCAGTCGCTATGGAAAATAGTATGGAGATTTCTCAAAAAATTAACATTAGAATTACCTTAATTACCTTATGATCCAGCAATTCTACTCCTGCATATTTGTCCAAAGAAAATGAAAACACTAATTCAAAAAGGTATATGCACCCCTATGTTCATTGAAGTATTATTTACAATAGCCAAGATATTGAAACAACCTAAGTGTCCATCAACAGATGAATGGATAAAGAAGATGCAATACACACACACACACACACACACACAAAAACACAGAGTGGAGTATTACTCAGCCATAAAAAAGAATGAAATCTTGCCACTTGTAACAAGATGGATGGACCTAGAGGGTATTATGTTAAGTGAAATAAGTCAGACAGAGAAAGACCAATACGGTATGATTTCACTTAATGTGGAATCTAAAAAAATCCAAAGCAAATGAACAAACAAAAAAACCCAGCCTTATAGATACAATTTAAAAACAGGTGGTTGCCAGAGGGGAAGGGGCAGGGGGAGGAAAAAAACAGGTAAGGGAGGTTAAGAGATACAAACTGGCAGTTGCAAGATAAATGAGTCATAGGTATGAAATATACAGTGTGGGGAACACGGTCAATAGCTATGTAATATCTTGGTATGGTAACAGACTATAACAAGAGTTATCATGGTGATTACTTTGAAATATTTACAAATATCAAATCACTATGTTATGTAACAGGAACTAACATAGTGCTGTGGGTCAATTACACTTCAAAAACAAACTGGCAGACACCTCTGACAGCACTGACCCAGATCTCCTTCATCTCGTCTGCATTGTTGTGATCGTCTACGTGCTCTCCCTGCTTCCAATCTTGATCCCCTTAGCCGGATCCTACCCAGCAGCCAGAGAGAGCATTTTAAAAAGTAATAAAGATTGTATCTTGCTCTGCCTCATTTTGCCAGGGGAAAAGCCAGTCCAGGGTGGACCTTGTGGGCCACAAGATCTGATTCCTATCATGTCAGACTTTATCTGTCTGCCATCTTCTTTGGTCTCAGTGCTCTAGCCACCTGGCCTGTTTTCCGCTCTCCATACACCAGACACACCCTACCCCAGAGCCTTTGCACTGCCATTCCTTTTGCCTGGATCAGGACTCACTTGCAACTCCTTTAAGACTTGGTCAAGTATCATTTTCCCAACAAAATTATGACTTCCCCATTTAAAATTGCAATCTGCTACACCCTCCCCCTATCTTGAGCTCTCTTTCTCATCTTGATTTCTTTTCAAAATGTTCTCCTATTACACATTACCTTTTTTTAAATTTTTTTTTATTTTTTGGGGAGGAGGTAATAGGTTTTATTTATCTTTGATGGGGGTACTGGGGATTGAACCCAGGACCTTATTTATGTTAGGCATGCACTCTACCACTGAGCTATGCCCTCCCCACCTACACATTACTATATATAAAACAGATAAATAACAAAGGCATAGGGAACTATATTCAATTTCCTGTAATGATCTGTAATGGAAAAGAATCTTAAAGAATACATATATATGTATGTGTACATATATGTATAACTGAATCACTTTGCTGTACACTTGAAACTAACATTGTAAATTGACTACACTTCAATAAAAAGAATTACAAGGAAAAATTTCTTTTAAAAAACCTGGTAGAAAGACACCAGATTTGTGTTTAGCAGACGAGAGGGGTTGTGGGGAGCGGGAATTGGATGAAGGCAGTCAAAAGTTTCAGTGATAAGACAGTAAGCACGAGAGATGTAATGTACAATATAACACTGCTGTACATTATATATGAAAGCTGTTGGGAGTGAAGCCTGAGTTCTCAGCACAAGAAAAAATTTTCAATTTTAATTCTTTCTATGTCTTTAATTTTGTATCCCTGAGATGACTGATACTCACTAAACTTACTGTGATAATCACTTCACTTTGTGTACAAATCAAATCATTATGCTATACACTTTAACCTCAAACAGCACTGTAAGTCATCTATATCTCAAAGAAATTATAAGGAAAAGATCAGGACAATTAGATTGATACATAAGGAAAAAGAATTCTCCACGTGAGAGTGTAGTTCAGTCGTCCCATGTGCACGCTCCCAGGCCTTTTCCTGGGTCCTCACATGAGCACTCACTATGAACACAAAATCAACAACACAGTTTATTCTGTCCCTAACCCCAAACTGTCCTCGAAATTCTGCCCCTGGCTATTCCTATGACTTCATTCACTCAGCAGTCATCACTCCATACTGCTAAACTGCCATTTCCACCATCCTCTCTTTCAGTGATACACTTACTCAGCTTTTTAATCTTTTTTATTTTATTTCACTCTCCTCCATCAGTATTTACTGAACACCAACCACATGACAGGCACTGTGCAAGGTTCTCCCAACCCTCTTCACTCCCAACCCTTTTCACTCTGTTTTGCCATATGGGGCTTATTGGCATTTCAGAGTTGAGTGGAAAATTTTGATGGTGAGAATGAAGAGGGAATGTTCAATCTGTTACATCAGCAAACAGGCACAGTGATAGCAGTCTACATTCCTGAGACCTCAGGGGAAAGGGAGAAATTGTTCCAGAATCTACACATGCACACTGAGTGGCAGCCAAGAAACTGATTGTGACTTGAGAGCCGGCAAGTTAAATGGGTATCTGCCGTTCAAGTCACCATTAACCAGAGCCCTTAAAATGATGCCTCTGAGTTCCATCCTGGCTCTGAGAGGAAGCACTGAGCAGCCATCATCAATAATGCATCCTGTCTATTTGGAACAGAATCACTCTTTGCAGAGTCCTACCCACTGTTAATATCAAACAAACTCGCTGTCGGATAGCCATGGAGTCTCTGGATGATCAGGGCTAACCCATCTCCTCTGTGCTGAAGGACTGCATTTTAGAGACCAGTTCAGATCTAGTTTTATCCTGAAATGTCACTTCTGGTCCAGCTGAAAAGTGAGTCTGCAGCTTGAAAGAACTGCTGACCTGACCCTCTATGTTACCAATCAGAGAAGACTTAATAGAGTTTTAGAAAAGGACTGAAGGACAGAGGCAGTTGGTTTATTCTTAAGGATTATGGGTGGGAAAGAATTCATCTCAAGTCTAAAATGAGAGAATGTGGGTCACCTTCTCAATCTACAACTCCTCCCTGCCCCAAGTAGGTATCATCATGAAGAAACATCTGAGGAAGGGTTATGAAATGAGTGAGAGGCTCAATGGTACTTCCTGTTGAACCTGAACATGGATAATCCACTGCTGGAGCTCATTTTGGATGTAGAAATGGAAGCCTTTGCTTACCGCCTCCTCAATTCACCTGAGCAGCATTAATACACCACCAGGTGAGTGCGGCTGCTTCAAAAGGCTGCTGTTCAGGGTCTGAGTTATCACTCCAGTATTAACAACACAGTGACCCACAAGGGAAGGGGACAAAGAAAGTACTCCAGTCTTGCTGGTGCTTTGTTCCTTACCAAGTGTACCATAAGCATGTTCTAGAAAAGTTACGTAGACGAAATTTTTAAACTGGAAACATTTTAATCTAGAGTTGCTTAGAAACTCTGGGGCAGCATGAGTAACTCCCATTCTTCCACAAAATTCTCACTTGCATACAAACATCTTACATACTAGAAAACCAAAAAGCTTTTGGCAAAAGCATTAGAGGATTAATGATTGGTATAGAAGTAGGTGTGCATCCTTATCACAACAGGTATACATCCCAGGTCTTAGAATAGGTACACATGCAGGGTGTTCAGCCATCCAGGTTCTGGACAAAGCTTTGAGTCACACAGTCTTCTTTCCAGTACCACGTAGGTGTTAAAATAGGGATGCATCCCATGTCTACAGCTCTAGCCTTTCCCAGTGGCCCCGACCACATCCCTGGCTGCGGGGCCTTCCTGGAGACCAGCATAGCATAAATGAGGGCCTGGGGAAATATCACAACCAGAATAACCAAAACTCCTACAAAGGTAAGTGATGCAAGCAGTCCCCATGTTAAATGAACTGAAAATGTACAAAAGGAAAGAAAAGAAAAGGAATCACCCAGGTTCTGGACACAGGCTGAATCACATTCATTCTTCCCAAGACAACTGAAAACACAGAGCTGGGAATGCCCAGCAAAAGGCACTTGTGTCTGGTGGGGATGGTGGGTGTGTTAGTCTGGTAGGCAGGGTACCAAGGGGCATGGACCTCCCTCAGCAGCCAAACAGCAGAACTGCCTTGGACAAATCATTCAAATTCTCCAGGCCCTGGTTTTCCCAGTAAGTAGGCTGAACCAAAAAGCACTAAATACTATGCCTGCATTTACCCTTCCATCACCTTCCTGGTTCCTAGTAAGAGGGCTGCCTATGGTAAAAAAAATCTTTTAATATCAACCTGCAATACGTCCGGAGAAAGATCATGGTTTGTGGCTCAACAGACGGGCCTCTCTCCGGTCACAGAGACTACAGGAGCCCATCAGTTCAGTGCTTTGTTTTTAGGGGAAAAAGTTCTCTCCTTATTTAGTAACCTTTTTCTGGAGGTGAACAAGTTCCCCAGAAAAATCAGTGTCCAGCCAAGGAGTACACTGCTCTCCAGAGTTAAAACTGTCCTGAGAACCAGCAGCGAACAGGTGAAAGGAGGAAAGTTCCCTGATGAAAAATAATCATGAGACGTTTAGAACAGACCACTTACTGCCCCCTCCCTCCCCTGCTGTATCCACCATCTGCTTGTGTTTAATACAGTACCTTCCTATTTGGGTTGACGCTTAGCTCTAGAGTCTGTCTGACTGCTGACAGAAGGATGAAGGCAGCATCATGTTATGACAGAATTCCATCACTCACAGCTGAGATGTTAATCACCAGGACGCCAGCAAACGTCTCCCTGCCAAATGCCAACATCCCATCGCACACTCAAGGGCTTCATCAGCTTAATGGAGTCCAGCCTCATCCCCCACTAGCGAGCAGCTGGACGAGGCAGACTGTCCACTGTCCATCTGGGACTGCCCCCCTCTCAGTTCACGTCTTCCGCAGGCTCATCCCCACTGCCCGCACTCCTAAGCGTTGTGCGGCTAGAAAAGAATGGTTCACTTAGCAAGTGTGCTGCCCTTTGCAAAGGGCTCTCATAAACATGAAGTCAGAACTCCACGAGATAGAAGCACGGGTGTTCTTAGACACACTTACAGATGAAGGACACTGAGGTCCAGGGATGTTAAGGGACTTGGCCAACTCAGACCGCTAAAGAAGAATGAGCCCAGAAACAGAGCTGATTCCCCAGCCAGGGCTCCTTCTCCCTCCAAGCCGGACCCACTATCCAAAGCTGAATTAAGGAATCCCAATCAGTCACCAAGATCTGTTGGTTCAACCCCATTTGCTCAGGCGCCGAGAGCATGCCGGGCACTGCAGACAGCGCCTCCTTTAAATTTAGCACGTCCTCTCAATTCTGGATTTACTGTCTAAGACTTCATCCTTTATGTGAAACATTACTACCTAATCTTAACTGATCAGTCTGACTCCAATCTCCCAACTCCAACTGATTTTCTAGACTGTTTGTTTCTGCAGCAGTAGTTCTCAAGTGGGGTGGGGGGAGGGTAAAATTGTCCCCAGAGGATATCTGTTAATGTCTTGAGACATCCGTGGTGGTCACTCTGGGGTGTGAGGGGAGAGGGTGCTACTGGCTTCTAGTATAGGCAGAGGCCAGTGATGTTAGTACAACGCACAGGACAGCCCCCACAACAAAACGATCTAGCCCGACATGTCAACAGTGCCAAGATTGAGAAAGTTTGTTCTAGAGCTACTATCTTCCTTAAAGAAGAAAAAAAAAACCCTCATCCCTCACAAAGTCATCCTCCTGCTTAAAATCGCCCATGCTGTTTACAGGGTAAAATTCATATTCTGCTTACAGTCTGGCCCAAATGACTTTTCTGGCCACATCACCCTCTCCTCCCTGCATCATCCCCACACTCCTGCCTCACTAACCTTGTGTTTCCAAACATCAGCCGAGCTTTCCTGTCTGTGAGCCTCTGCTCGGCCTTTCCCCTCTGCCTCAAACATCTTCCTCCCTCTTCCCCACTGCTGCTCACCTAAGGTCCAGCTTACATATGACTCTCCTTGCTGAGTCCTCTTGTTCCTGCTGACCCAGGGGTCTCTCTCTGTGTTCACTGTAGCAGCCTTTAATTATCCTACCTTCACTTACAGATGTCTCCCTTCCCTCTGGAGTCGGAATAAAATGTCATTTCTCTTCTGTCCCGTGCAGAGAGGAGGGCCTGGAAAGTATCTCAGTTCATGTTGGATGGATGGAGGTACCCTAGCACTATAGGTTTCTGCTTCTCATAGCAAGAAACTGGAGCCTCCCACCAGAAATGCCAAATATAGTACCATCTAAATAGCCCATCAGCACAGAGCTGCCACCAGCTTGAGAACATCTGGGCACGAGGCAGAGCAGCTTTGCCCTCGACTCCAGCACCGAGGGCTGACGACGCTGCACTTCTCTCTGCAGAGTTAGCACAACCAGAGCTCCTGGCACGTCCACGGTCTTACTGCCAGAACTCCTGGTCCTGCAGATTAGAAAGCCCTGATGCAATGAGCGTGCCAAATAAACGCACTGTTTCGTGTTTCTCTAAAGCTGCATGAAGGACACCGAGAGCAGGGTGCTTAGCTCAAGTCTACTAGCTACAGGGGAGCATGCAAGAGGCATTCCACAGAGTCCCAGACTCCTGCCCTGTCTGTTAACAAGCGATAAATCAGCAGCTGACTTCCAGACTGCACTGTGTCACACAGGCTATCGATCCATCTCCCATCACGAGGAATAAGCAATCCCCACAGGGCTCAGGGCTTGGCCTAAAGGGTAAGAGAAGGAACTAGAAGTCATCAGGGCTCCTTGGAACCACCAAGCCCTGTTAATTCTGCAGGGACTCCCTTCAAAACCTCTCCGTGGGCTCCAGAAAACACTGATGTCAGCCCTGCAGGAACAATGCTACAAAGGAGGGGCACGCTGTGATCGCCCGGGGCAAAAAGTGGGGACAACACATTTGTAGCTTATATAACCAGAAACCATTCAAAAAAGAAAAAAAAAACATTAAATAGAGCTTAGTATTTGCTTCTGACTAGCGAGGACAGGAGAATGAGGCCATAGTCCAATGAGGCTCTTCCAAGCTTCAGGGATCCAGTCCAAAGTCTACGGAGCAGCTTAAGTGGGAAAGCAGCATAGCTTATGCAGGTGACAACAATGAACAGTGAATGGCCCTGTGTTCAGGGAGTACAGTCTGAGGTCGAGCCGGTGGTCTGGATGCCGGCCCCAGGCCTGTCCCTAACTGCTGTGTGACCCGGGACAAGCCATGTCCTCCCAGAGGAAGGCCCACTTATTCCTCAGTTTCCTCATTTGTAAGAACTGCCTGCCCTACTCACGAGGCATCAAAGGAGAATAAATCCAGCTGTCAACCCCCTCCCACGGGCTGAAGATGACACTGCCTGGCCCATAGCAGGGAAGGAAGTCTTCTAAGGCACATTTTTGCCCTTGGAGAACTAACAACACGGTTAAGCAGACAAAGCATAAAAAAGGAAACATTAATCATCAATTAAAGGTAAGTGGCAGGACACAGAGTTACTGGAAATCAGCACAGAATTGAACTAATGAGCGGTACCAGCCCTGAGAGGCGCTGAAGCGGGAGCTCGCCGTGGCTGCAAGAGCAGGACGAGTCCCCACAGAGAATCTGACCCATGTGACCAGAAGCAGGCATGGGACAGGGCTGACATTCCAGGCAAGAGCATGCGAGGCCATGAGCTGGGCTGAAGCCAGGGCCTTGTGGGCAGGTGTGCTGGAAGGTAAAGTCAAAAAGCAGGTCAGAGTCACGTCACAGCAGAGGCTTAGTTCCTAGCTAAGGGATTCTCCCTTGATCCTTTACCCAGAAGCAGCCAGAGAAAATGTATGAATAGTTGGGTGGTGAGGCTAAAAGTCCATTTACAGCGACCAAGCATTATACAAATGCTCATTGTCATCACTGCTATTCTTGGCACCCACCACTGCCGCCCGGCACCCACCCAGATGGCAGGGGAAAAACATTTAAAAGATAGCTGGTGAATAATTTATATCAATTTAATCACTTAACAATATTCTGCACCCAGATGGAACTGACAAGACAAAAGCCAAGAACCTCCGGAAGCCAAGCAACCAAATCAAACCAAGGTGCGTTCAGAATTAAAAATCCTCCTCTACGTGAATGCACTGTTAGAAGCCCCGGTTCCCCAAACAACTCAGCTTTGCTGCCCACACTCCTGTCTTCCTCCTTCCACGGCCTCTTCACTGTTCAGTTCAAGGTTCCTCTCCTCCAACCAACTGTAAATGATGGAGCCAGCTTCTTACTTGGCTCTCTCTTCTACCCCACACCCTCCCCCATCACACACCCACCCCTAATGTGATCTTGTGGCTGCAACTCTCATAAGTAACAGTCTCAACACTTCCACTGAGATCTAGACCCACACATCCAGCTCGATGTCATTGTTTCGGTATCTAATACGTACATTAAAGAGTTTAAAAGACATACTGAACTCAATTCCTGAAGTCTACCCTCCCTGCCACCTGTTTCTTTCTGAGCATTTCCCATCTCAGAAATGATACCTCAGTACACTTGGCTGCTAAATCAAAAGCCTGGCAGTTGTCCGTTAACTCTGCCTCCAAAAGATACCCTGGATGGGACACTTCCCCATTCACCCGCCCCTTCCCTTCTCTGCTGGACTGTGCCCTGGTCCTGTGCGCTGTCACCTGGTTTCTGCTTCTGCTCTCACCTCCACCAATCATTCTCCCAACAGCTGGATGCTTTTGTGAAGAAGTCTATCAGATACCACTCCCCAACTTAATATCTTCCATTGCATGAAGAACAAAATCTGAATTCCTCATGGAAGCTGTCAGACTCCGCACATTCTCTCTACAACTCCATCCCTTTCCATTCCCAGCACACTGCCCTCCAGCCTCCTTTTCTTTCCTTGGAGACCTTGAATGTACCACCCTGCAGCCCCTCTCCCAGTGGCTCTGCCTTGTCATGGAACTCTCAGCTTAAATATCACTTTTCTAAAGAGACTTTCCTGACCAACTAATTTAAAAACAGGCCCTGTTAATCACTTTCTACCATACCCCTGATTTTATTTTCCTTATGGTGTTTATCTGAAATGATACTATCCATCTGTTGTCTGGGTCAGGTTCATAAATGTAAGCTCCAGGAGGTTGGCGACCTATCTCTTTTCTTTTGTTTGCTGTTACATCCCCAGTGCCAAGAATAGTGCCTGAGACAGGACAGGTGCTCAGATATTTGCAGAGGAACCAGATCTGAGCTACAAACCACATGTATTACAGGTGCTTCGTCTTTGGAGGAAATGGGAGAGTTCCAGTTGACCTTGCCCGGTGCTAAGATTTAGACGGAGAAAGTTCTCTGGACTCCATGGGTCTGGGGAGACCTCATAGGAAAGAAACAGGACAGAGAAGCAGGAAGATCTCTCAGGTGCATGCCAGGACTCCCAGGAAGCCAGGCTTCCGGCATCTCCCAGCTAGTGAAGAGCGGGGCGAGGGAGGCTGATACAGAGGGGCAGTACCACCGGTTCCGCAGCCTGAATCAGTCTATCAGTTCCCTTCTCCACAGCAGGGAAAAGACAGGGACCACCGTTCTGAGCACCACAATGAGTCAGTCATCTTTCCAGGTAATTTTGTGTCCATTGTCATTTAATCCTCGTAACTCTTCCAGTGAAGCCCTGGACCCCTCATTTCTATAAATGGAGGTGGGTCTGCAGCCCACAGAGGGTGCACCTCTCTCTGCCCAAGGCCATGCAGCAAAGGCAGAGCAACCCTGGATCCCAGGATGTCTGAGGTCCTTCCCTTTCCACCCGCACTGCACTGCTTTCCCCAAGACAGACCAACAGCTCAAGGCTTCTAGATTCAAGGTAGGTGCCAAAGGGAGAGGGAAGAACACAGGATAAAAAGCCCAGGTCCCCTATAAACGAGCTGTGACACTCAGTTCGGATGGAGGACACAGCCTTCACCCCTAACATGAGCACGGAGCCAGAAACCTGGGCCAGTGACTTCCGGCTCCCAGTTCTCTTTCCTCCCATCCAACACCCCGTTTCCAAAGATAAGTATCGGTGGCAGCGTTAAGTTCTACCAGTAAGTGGACCTCAGGCCGAGCTACAGAATGATCAGAAGGCTGGGCTTCAGCTCAGCAAGTCCGACTGCAAATTGCACGCTGAATTCAAGAATGCCTCAAGGATAACCCCGTTAACCCTCCACTGACATCTCCTGGATGATCTCACGATTTGAAAAATTGTATCAAATAAAGCCACTGCTGTGAGGGCAAGAAGAAGGAAGCGCTGGCAGGATGTTTTCTTTCTTTAATTACAGAAGATTGGCCAAAAGCAGTCCCCACCCAGGGGCAGAGCGCGCTCACTGCTAAGGGAAAGAGCCCGGGACGAAGTCAAGGTTCCCCCCTCCGGCTGCGGGAGCTGAATGGAACAGTGAGCCCAGTTAGGAGCTGCCGCACCTGAGGAGGCAGCAAGGACCGCCACACTGACCCTCCCGTGCCCCTCCCAACACCCTGAGAGTGAGGGGCAGCAGGTATCAGAGAGGGATGACTTGCCTCAGCAGGATGGAGGCAAAAGAAAGGAGAGAAAGGAGTGGCAGGAGGGGAGAGAAGGGAAGAGGAAAATAAAAAAGAAGTAACAATAGCAATGTATTAATTCCAAGCCATAGCACACTGGCTAACAGTCACCTCCTCCTCTCTTTCAGAACTGATAAATACAGGTCAAGATTACAATGAGCTAGTTCAGGGATCCACCTACCTGGACGTTAGCAGCCTGCTGCACTAAGGAAATGAAGACAAGGCAAGGGGACTAGTGACCCAGCCCAGCATACTCCGGTTCTAAGGGCACCCACGTGGCCAACTTTGTACACCATCCAGGGGCAAAGGAAAGCACCAGACATTCCCCCCTGCACCTCCACCACAGTAGTGCCTCTCCTGAGCTCTGCAGAATCTGGGACTTGTCAGGACACACCAGGCATCCATCCCCGCCCTTCCTGTCCCTGTGACAATCCACGGGCTTGTCATGTTCCTAGAAATGAGCAAAGGGGCATTCAGTAGTTGGTCTAGATCAGGTATTTCCAAAAATTCGCCATGAAATGATCCTCAACTGTCTGGAGCAGCAGTGACTGCCCCACTCCACCCAGTCTTCAAAAGCTGGGCGTCTGAACCACTGCCCCTGCTACACTCCAGCTCCTTCAAGAAAAGTCAGAAGGAGTCATAAGCTACTGTGTCTGGTCCTCAAAGCCCTTCCAGAATATTCCCAAATGAATGAAGACAATGACTGTGATAAAACCAGTCAGAGTGGGAGGGTATAGCTTAGTGGTAGACAGTGTGCTTAGCATGCATGAGATCCAAGGTCCTGGGTTCAAACCCCAGTACCTCTATTTTATATATACCTAATTACCTCCTCCCTCCAAAAAGAAAAAATATATACACATAAAAAAAGAAAACAGGACATTCATGCTTTACTTTGTATTACACTGCAAAATAAAGAAGCCCAAACTAAAACAAACAAACAAACAAAACTTGTATTTAAAAAAAAGAAAAAACAAGATAATACTATAAATTAGAATTTTGGTCATTTTCTTCATTAGAAGTATTTTTTAAATATATTTCCCTCTTTATGTTTGTAAGGGTGCCAACTGTCTTTATATGTGGAACTACTCTCTATGCTGAGATTATGTCCTTGTTGAAACATCTTCTCTTTTGAGGAAAAACTGAGGATGGTGAATGGGGTTTTTCTTTTTGTTTAGGGTTAATTTATCTTGGCCAAATTAAAACAAACAAGCAAGGCCTATGCCAGTGACTGGCATTCCTGTTATTATTTTTTTGTCCTGTTTTGCTTTCACTAGTTCATGAAACCCAGACAGTCTGGGAACCACTAGCCTACACGTTCAGGTGTGTAGAACACACCATAGCTAGGACCAGAGATGCTTGCTACTCTGCTGCATTTACTAAGAAATCTTTTTCTAAAAGAAATGAGCCTGTAAACTCAAACTGGCCCTGGGTCCAGCTACTTGCCTCATACCTACTATGAGGTACTAACAGGTGATCAAGACAGGAAAGCAAAGTAAAGGTCCGGTGGTCAAACACACTCAGGACTGATGCGTGAGCATTTATTTCTTCAGGTTCATAACGCTCATTTGCACATTAAAGGTTCTGATAAGTCCTGCAATTAAAATCCTGTTGAATCAGAATTTCAGAATCAGAGTTTTATTTATTTATTTTGAAGGAACACAACTTCTGAAGATTCCCGTTCCCTGACATATACTTTGGGAAACAAAGGCACAAAGGGAAAAAGCGTTTCAACGGGAGTCAAGGGCCCTCTCTGCTTCTCACCTGCTCTGTGACCCAAAACAAGGCACTTTCTTCACCCTAAGGCTCAATGTTCCTACCGGTAAGTTTCCTCTTACAGCTACTTGCTGGTCCCTACATCCCAAAATAGTATCTGCTGGCCTCTAATCAACAGACGCTGAATCAGAAATTTCCATGACAGCCACACGCCCAGGACCAGACAGGAAGAGTAAGACACAGGGCAGCGTGGCCTGGACGAGCGGGGAGATGGGCAGCCAAGGGGCCAAGATAACATAGAAACTTGGCCGGTGATGGAGTCCCAGGCAAAGCGGAAGGACTCCCTTTAACATTAGCCAATCCATCTCCTCAAGGTCAAGTCAAGCCTTACCAGGGTTTCCAAACTCAAGTATCTGATTCCTGTTGAACTGCACATCCTACTGGAGGAGGTGTTATGGGTGAACCCCACTGATGAGCACTTGCTACCTTCTGACAAGTAAGTTTCAGATCCCCGAACATCTTCAGAAGCAGACTTCCCTCTAGGTCCTTCTGCATCATGCTGAGCACATCATCATACGCCACTCAGTTATGACTCCGTACTGACAGGAGTGTGAAAGCTTATTTTGGTGGGTTTTAAGGCGATTATTTTTCCGTAAGTGCCCTAATGGCAGGAGATGGTACATGCATATTGTTCACCCATTAGAGCTCTGATGGACATATTTCACCTTTATAGCACGTGAAAATTGGAAAGAACACTCAACTTTAGTCATCAGGGAAATGCAAATTAAAAACACAAGATACTACTATAGAACACCAGTATATACATTCAGCAGAATAGCTAAAACAAAGACAAAAACAAGCATTGACAAGAATGTGGAGAAATCTGCTTTGTCAAACACGGTTCAAACAACCACTTTGCAAAACTATTTGGCACTATCTACTGATGAACACAACAGTTTTGCTCCTAAGTATGCACCCAACCGAAATGCACACACATGTTTACCAAAAGACAGGTACAAGCCTATTCCCTGCAGCACTTTTTTAATTGCCAGGTATTGGAAACACCCCAAATACCCATCAATATTACAACGGACGAATAAATTCCAGCATATTTACGCCGCAGCAGCACACAGCAGTGGTAATGAAGAAACTACAGGACATACAAGGATAAATCGAAACAGTGTTGAAAGAAAGAATTCAGATATACAAATACATACTAAATTATTCTATTTACGTCAACTTCAAAAAAAAAAAGGGCAAAGGTAAACAATGATAATTCAGGATACAATTATTCATGCAAATTACCATTTGCAACTGGGTACACAAAGGAAACTTCCGAGTGCTGGCAAGTTGTGTCTTGATCGTGGGCTGGTCACAGAGATGGGCCCAGAATCAAAGTGTACACTTACGATTTACACATTTTTGAATGTGTTTTACTTCAGTATAAAGTTTACTGAAGAAGTCAGAGAATTTTTCATTCTGTCATGCCACCTTTCCACATTTGTGCCTATGTGATTTCAGATTTCCCCAAAATCTTACATTAAAATTCACATTCTAGGAAAAGGCGCTGTACTTAGCCCAGCCCATGGCTTCTTTTCTTCCACAGAATACTGCCACACACTCCTCAGGTACGAGAAGGTGTGGGTTACAGAGTCCACCTGTGGCTCCCCTTGGACCAATCACTGTCCTTTTTCCCTCCACTTAGAAGCTAGAAGCTCTGCCTGACAGAAGCCCTCCTGTCCTTCCCTCTGGGTGTGGCCCTCTCTGAAGCTCTGGGATAGAGAAATCTCCCTCACTTTTAACACCCGCTAGCCTCACTGGCACTGGAGACCACAAATGGATGCTCAAATGGGTGCCACCTCTTCTGTACAGCCATTCCCCACCCTCCCAGGTCTCTGGAGAAGCCAGACTTCAAGGGAGCTGGTACTCAGAGAAGGCGCGGGACAGACGTGAGCCTCCGTACTGATGGAAGCAGGCTGTCTGAGGCTTTGCTACTTCTCCCCTGGGCAGTGGTCCGGCTGGGTGTCTTCAAAGGCACGCCTGCCCTTGTTCTGTCCATGTGAGTCTCCACTAGGGCAGGCGGCACCATGCAGTGTCTCAGCGAGCCCCTGGGACCAGTCTGACACTAGAGTGGTTTGGTATCAGTGACAGGGTCAACCAGGTTAACTTCCCACAGTTAACTGCCTACTATAGGCTGAATGTTTGTATCCCCCCCCACCAAATTCATGTTAAGTCCTAGCACCAGTGGTATCTGGCATTTGGAGGTGGGGCCTGGGGAGATGATCAGGTCGTGAGAGTACAGCCCTCATGACTGGGATTAGCGCTCTTATAAAAGACCCCAGAGAGCTGCCGGCCCCTCCACCATGTGAGGCCACAGCAAGAAGACTGTCAGGCAGGAAGCAGCCCCTCACTAGACACTGGCATCTACTGCTGCCTAGATCTTGGACTTCCCAGCCTCCAGAACTGTAAGAAACAATTATGTGTGGTTTAAGCTGCCCACGCTATGGTATCCTGTTACAGTAGCCCCAAAGGTCCAAGACACTGCCCTTCCTCACAGGCTCGGCACCTCC
The DNA here is from genome assembly GCF_009834535.1 of Camelus ferus. Lineage (NCBI taxonomy): Eukaryota > Metazoa > Chordata > Mammalia > Artiodactyla > Camelidae > Camelus > Camelus ferus. Next base: position 16,115,373 of record NC_045725.1, read on the forward strand.
GCTCAAGGAGGAAATGTGCGAGGAGCAGGGAGGATGTAACCCCCTCACCTCTCAGGTAGCCCAACAAAGCATCTGCCTTCACCCAAGCAAGCCTGCCAGAGGGCCTCCCCTAACCCCCACACCCATGTCGTCGCCTGTCCTGTCCAGGTTCTCAATGCCCATGTTGCCCCAAAGTGGACATTTTCGTAAATTACATGGGGAAAGCCAATGGTGACTTGTCATGCCCCAAGAGTCATGCCGTTTACAGGCCATCCACCCTCAATGAAAGCCTCCTGACGTAGTAGGTGTTAGAATAAGACAACAGGAAGAAGGACAAACTGGAAAAACGTTATGTCATCAAAATCCTCACTGGAGTTGGGCTGAACACCACCATTTCTGGAACATTTGCCGTGTACAAAGCAGTGTGCAAAATACTAAGATGAACCAAGCTCCCCTGTGAAGAACACTTCACAACAGGATGGGGGCAAAGCCCTCCAGGTCAGTGTGATGAGGTGTCCCTGCAGAAGGGAGAAGGGTACCTGAAGGGTCTTTGGTCATGAGTCACTTGTCTGCCCATCCTTTTAAGGACGGTGATTCTTTAAAACACTGAATTTGATCATTAAGCCTAAAAATAATCAGGATGTGGGAGCTAAGAAGAGTATTTTCATGCCACCAGGAGCTATCGAAATGGAAGAAAGTTATGAGTCACCTGAGGCCCAAACATGCTGTCCAAGGAAGCATCACTCCGCATTCTCGAGTGGCTCTGCCAGCATTCTCTTCCTCCTACTTCACCTTTCAACAGGTCAACAAAGCCTGCATTTAAGTCACCCTCTTCGGTGGTTCCCTCCATTGGGCCAGCAGCCCCCGGGATAAATTATCCCAACCCAAACTCACCAGGTGAGTGGCTGGCAGTGCAGGGTGAAGAGGACCTATTCCCAGAGCCTGGGGACCCTCCAGCCCCTTCTTCCAAATGGCATGATCCTCAACTCTTAGGAAAACAAACATGTGCTATTTTTAAATACCTCACTAACAGCTAACAAAAGCCAGCTGATGGCTCAGGAAGCTGCTGCCTAACTCACACTCTACACACAGGTGATTCATCCACCAGTTACTGTACAGGTGCTGGGAAAAGGGGGGAAAACATGAGAGAAAAACAGCCTCACTGTGAAGGTGTACAATCCCTGCACTGTAACAAAATAAAACAGCTCTCTCCAAAACAAAGAGCTACATGCTCTCGGGCTGGCTTAGGGTTTTTGTTTTTGTTTTGTTTTGTTTTTTTCATCAAAGTACACAAATCAGATGTCCTGGGACATAAAGGCACATACAGAGGAAAAAGTCTTATTTCTGGGCAATTTTTTTTCGGTGCATAATTTAGTATTATGATTCATACCTGCAACTGTCTCTATCTTTCCCTCTGTTGTGTCAGTTTTGTTAGAAAATAAAATCTGGAATCTAGAAATTCACAACTGTACACAAAGAAGCAACTGTGGAAGAGAGGAGGGTTGAAGGCTAGTCCAGTGGCGCTTTTTGCCCTCTTAGTTCCTATTTGCATTTTCCAAATTCTTGGTTATAGAATTGAAATAGCCAAATTATTAGTTTAGGAATTCTACCAAAAAGTGGTTCATTTGGTTTAAAAGTATTTCCTGAAAATGCAGATACACTTCTAAGAGGAACATGGTATGTTGGTGATTCACACCCTTATATCAATTCACTGCCATTTGGAGGAAAACAGTTGGGGGCAGCTACTCAGAAGAAACATGTTTTCACTATGGTCAAGGCAACCTGAGGTGTGATGGGGGTCAGGGCCCATGAATGCACCAAGGGACGGAGGAGGTTTGAAAAGAAAGTCAAATATAATAGGAGGTAGGACAAAAATGAATGCCAGACATCACAGTCACCCCTAAACCATGAACCACCCCCTAAACCCCATGGTTAGCAGACCCCAGGCCTCAGCCCTCACTCAGTCGCATACTGAGAATATTATAGCCCAAGTGTATTGTGGACCAAATAGACTGACCTAAAACACAGTCACCCGCAAAAATATTTCTAGTGGGAAACCGCATCCTAAAACTCTGATCAAAGAAATGTTTTAATCTATTAATGTTATTAGGGACTACCTGTATTTAAAATGCATTTTGACACCTCAAACCAATTCAGATCAAGGGCCTCACTCTTTTCTATGCTTAAAGCAAAGACTGAACAGATAGGTAAAATATGCTAACATCACATACAACTTATTCTGAGCCTCCATCCTTTCTACCCCAAGGGCATGTCTGGCCTAATATTAACTGTAAGATTAAGACTTAAATTTCTCTCACAAATTCCCTCCCCAACTTCTGTGACTTTTAAGAGCTGAGACCATTAGTCACTGAGATTCATTTGATTTTAGCTGAGAACTTGAAGCCATCACCCCAATACAATAGAGGGACTTTCAGATTTGAGGAAGCAGCCAGTTTGGGCAAGCATGTTGCATGTGACATGGGACATCAGAGCAAAAACAAAGCAGACAATCCATTCCTTGTGTTGTGATGTTCACTTCACTTGAATTCACAGCCTCAGAGGGCCTTCCTACATCTGGCCAGGCATTCTGCAAATATGTGAGCTCATTCACAAGGCTGGCCCCAAAGGCCACATACCGCTGGGAGTGAAGGGAGGTAACTGCCCTAGTGAGAGTCAACACCCCTCTCCCCAAGATCAGGGATCTGCAAATCATTTATCCTCAGGCACACCGCTCCAGTCCAGATTTATAATTAAAAGCAAATTACAGAATATGACTGTCATTTCCCAGAACAACTGCCATGGAAGTGTCATGGTAAAACAAACTCTGGAGCCAGACTGCCTGCCACTGAGAAGCTGTGTGACTTGGGCCTGTTACACAGCCTCCCTGGACATCAGTCTGTGATCGAGTCCCTCCCACAGGGCAGGTGGGCGAATTCCACGGAGCGTTTTTAGGACAATGCCTGGCACATGTCAGCCAGCATTTAGCAGCATATACCCGCAACTTAAACCTCAAATTTTCTCATCTGTAAAATGAGGGGGAAAAAACCCCAGAAGATCTGTGTTCTTTTTAATCCTTTATCCAGGATGCATCAAGTGTCAATTCTGACAGAGTGGAATAATTGTCCTTGGATTTCTCTTCCTGGGTTATAGTCAGTTTTTAAAACCAAACTCTGCTTTAACCATTTCTATTATTCTCTCCAGACCCATTATGTTTTCTATGCCTCACAGTCGGTTGGCAGATAGAGAAATGTGCTCACAGGGAATCTAAACCCCATTATCCAAGAGGGAGAGGACCTTGGAAAGGAACTGCCTACTTGGTTTCCAAATCCCTTCTTCTGAATCTCTGGCAGGAAGACGGTGACCCAGTTTCGGCTTATACACCCTCAGGGCTGGGGAACTCATCACCCACAGAGCAGTTCTTTGCCCTGAGGGTGACGTCCCGTCTTAATGCTCCTACCTTCTGGGAACTTGTGACCAAATCTACACAGCTGACCCTTGAACAGCACGAGGGTTAGGGGTGCCAACCCTCGGCACAGACAAAAATCTGCATATAATTTACAGTTGGCCCCCGTATCAGCATCGTCAGATTCACCCAACCACGATCGTGTAGCACAGTGGTATTTACTACTGAAAAACACCCGCAGATAAGTGCACCGCACTGTGCAAACCTGTGCTGTTCAAGCGTCAGCTGTATTGCCAGACCATCCTGAGGCTTGCTCCGACGCTAACAACATCAGAGCTGGTTTATAGTTTGGAGGACTTAAAAACTCTGGTTTGAATCTCACAACTCCTCTGAGAAGTAAGTTTTATTCCATTTCTGGCAAAATAAAGGGGCAGAGGAGCGGGGAGGCCAGAGCAAGTTTAAGTGACTTTGCCCACTTTTCCTATGAAACTGCAGAGTCAGGACTGGAACCCAGGTCTTCCAACTCCAAGGCGGGGCTTTCAGGTCCCTGTCACCCACCTCCCAGTTCAGAACCATGGATGCCCAAGTTACCCTCCGCATGTCATGAACAACATCAGTTCTCCCGGCCCTGCCTGCTTACTCTGTCTAGGTAACTCCCAATGAGCGCTCAGCAGTAGTTTCTGCAACATATAAATGGCCTGGCATGTTAGTTTAATTAGGAAACCAACAGCTTAACAGGAAAGGCATTCACGCATCGTATTCTTTAGAACATCATAAACTCTCATCTAAATCTGTAACACCTGGAGTAATGATTGGCTAATAACCAGACCCATCTCCACTCCCAAACTAAGCAATGAATATTTTTATGTAGTTATTTTTTCTGAGGACACCAGCCATTCATTTCTCATTGCCTTCTTGAAATTGAGATAATCAAACTAGTTGATGCTTCAAGTGACACAGTGATTCAATCAGCCATAAAAGTGCACAAAGATCTGTTTATGACAGAGCGATCGCCCGCAGGGAAGGGCAACAACTCACAATGGAGTAGAAGTCTGTCTTGCTTTAAGTTTGTTTCTGCAAAGCGGTAACCCTATTTCAGCTTTGATCACTGTAACAGTTAACACAGCAGACATGACAGAGGAGGGGAGAGCAAACACAACTGTCTCATCCATCCCCCTCCCCCCATAAACTGCAATGTCTCCAGAAACGCTTCGGCACCTTTCTGTGGGAATGTGGTCCTTTTTACTTGCCACAAGTCTTTGGGATGCTGTTTTTGAGCTGACAATGAAATGCTTCACTATCAGAGTGTAGGTGGGGAAGAAGAGGGGCCCTGTGAGTCGAGCCTGCCTGCCTAACGGTGCAAGGAAAGCGGCTGCAGCCACCAGCCCTGGAGAAGCTTAGGAAAACAGCCAGGCATCAGCCCGAGCACATGGGTCTCAGATCGGAACTGCAAGAGCTCCCACGAACGAACCTCCACAGCTGCTCCCAGGAAACTCCCTCCAGGTGGAAGCGTTCTTTCCAGGCTCTGTTATTACCTTTTTGAGCCTAATAAATCATATTTTACTCTTAGCATACAGGGAGAAGGTCTCATTCCCCATCCTGATTAACAATGCCACATGAATAAAACATTCTCAGATCCATTTATTCAAATAAATATTTCAACACCAAGGTGGCAGGTGCCAGGACAGATGCGTGGACAATTAAGACGTGGTTCCTAGTCCTCAGAAGCACCAAGTTAAGTGGACCAGCACTTCCCAATGCTGGGCCATCTCTCCTCGGCCCTGTGGGATCATACATAGTGTCTTGGTTGTGGGTATCATTTAAACAATCTGTGAGACCCAATGGTATCATATGGATGCCAACAGATTCTTCTTAAAGAGGTGTTAGAACAGGGGCATAATAAGCCAGGCCCTAAATATTCCCTGGCTATCCCATGCCCAGCACAGAGCTCAACTAACATGGGTAACAGGCAGTCAGTATCAATATGGCTGGAAAATGATCAATTACATTTACAAAACATTCCAGGTCTGACTATAATGTGATAATATGAGGGAGCGAAGGGTCAGCTGGGCAAGAGCCATGTCATCTGGGTTCTAACCTCTGGCACAGAAGTGAGATCCGCATCAAGTCCCTACTTAACTCCTCAGTGAGGCTCGCGACATTTATTTCTACTGACCGCTGGTATGTCAGTCTTTTTAAAAAAATTAGTGTATTGCAGATTTTTTTTTTTAAGTACAAAGGAGTTAGAGCAGACATCTATTATCTCCAAGACATAGTTAACATTTTATAGCCTATTCCTACTCACCTTAGATTTCTTAAAACAAATGTAATTAACGTTACTGTTGAGGGTTCCTTCCCCTGCAATTGCCCTCCCTCTGACCCTGGAAAGAGAACCAGTACCTCGATAGGAGAGCAGTTCCCTCACATTCCTGTTGGTATACCGGGACCACTATAAGTACACATTCATATCCAAAAATGTGCAGTAGTTTTTGGCTCTACACGTTAGATAAGGGGCAGCGTGTACTATAGACTCCACAATTTTATTTTTTTTTCCACTCACCACTGATATTTACCCTTGTTGATAGAAGTAGACCTGGTTCACTCCTTTCAGTGTTCCACTCTGCACATGTGTGTGTGTGTGTGTGTGTGTGTGTACACCATTATTTATCCACGCTATTGGTGGGCCTACACACTTACTGACTCATCCAGTATTACTCAATTTACTATGTATGTATATACCACATACTATGCAAGCACTGGAGACAATGACCGATTATATAGTTTTCACCTTTGGAAAGATAAAGAGCTGCCTTATGGAAATGCCAAGGTTGGGGGAATCTCGCCAGCTATGCCAGCAGTCAATTGGACATTTATGTCTAGAGCTCAGAGAGGGAGCAAAGGCTTAAGAAATGAGCCTAGAAGCCTTACACTTACAGTGGAGGCTGAAACCATGGGAGCAGACAAGCTGACCAAGGGAGCACACAGAAACATGAGATGAAAACAGACTGTTGTTTTTATGCCAGGAAACACTGGGGTGGTTTATACACAGCAACAGACAACCGAACAGAAGATCACTCTACCAGTATCCCCAAACCACTGACGGGGGCAGTGGCCCTCTACAGCAGATTGTGAAGAGAGCCACAGGAACAGCGCATCTGGCACCTGTGTGTGTCTGACAGCTGTGAACAACACAGCAACCAGACATCGACCCTACCCAACAACATACGGCCTTGTGGCCAGGGACACACCCTAGCATTCAGCTTTCTGCCCGCATCCTGAGGGCTCCCCCAGACTACAGCTTGGGAGGATTCTGATGTTTGCAAACGACTGCTGTGGACACCATGCAGCTTCTCTGGGAAACTCCCTTGGATAAAAAACATCTTAGAGACCAAGCTATCAAGCAGAATGTTAAAAGATTATTATGCTTGTCTGTATGTGTCCACCACCTATGTACATATCAGCAAAAGCCACCAAATGTACATGTAAGAGTAGCCACAAAGAAGTCCCTATGTTTACCAGGTAGGAATGAAGAACCAAACCATCAAACTGGGTAGTAACTGGAGGCCACCAGTACTGACTCCCGAGGTGCCCTTTCTCAGGAGCTGAGGCCTCTTGTGTGGAAAACACAGCTGATGTCCGGTGCAGAAAAACAAGGTGAGAAGGGCCTGGGCCCTCTGTCCTCTCTGCAGGGGGAGGAGAAAAACTTCCTCATGAACCATCAATACCAAGGAGGAAGTACCAAGGGCTCAAAAGCAGTGCGGGCTGGATGCCACCAAGCTCAGGGGTGGCAGGGATTCTCTTAGCTGGAAAGGTAAGAAGGCTTTATGGAAGCAGTGACATTTGAGCAAAGCTTTGAAGGACATGCAAGATTTGAACATGCAGAGACAGGGACTACGAGGGAGAGACCCACACGGAGGACACACAGCAGGCTGTGCGGGTGAGGCTGGCTGGGGGTTTGGTGGGCAGAGGAAGGAAGAAGGAAAAAGCTGGAAAGTCAGGACCACAGGGGACCATGGAGGACCCTGAACGCCATTCCAGGGATGGAGGACTTCATGCAAGTTTCTCAACCAGATACAGATGAGATCAGAACTGAGCCTCGGAAAACTTTACTTGGCAGCTATGTTACAAGCAGCTCCCACACACATCAGAAAAGTGATGTGGCATCTGCTTATCACCTCCATGGACACAGCTTAAACGCAGGCGGTCACACTGCTGAAACCACAGAGGTGAAATATTTTTCAGGTGACTTGGAAATCTTTACAACAAAAATTGTTCTCCTTTCTGTGTAACTCCAGGTTAGAGCTCATTTGGAATAAAATAGAACAGTGAATTTTTTTAATCTACATTTTTACATATCCTCTTGCATAACCCTTTGGTCTTGCCTCCCTTCAAGGACCAGCTTGAGCCTGTATTTCAGAAATTACTAAAATTCTCGAACTGTCTGGATTATGCATTTGAGTACACTGCCATTTAAAATGTATGCATTCATGTATATATAATTTATACTCCCCATCTTCCAAAAATGATTTGTAGCAAAGCAATTCATTTCATACTGTCTTTTCCAGTCATTGTTTTGCATATCTATCTTATCTACATTATAAACTTCTTTTGAAAAAGGGTCGTGTATTATACATCTTTGGTTCTTCCACAAGTCTCAGTCCAGAAGAAGGCATGTTAGTGCCCAACAGATTCTTGTTGACTGATTTCTATTGCTCCCAGTCTTGGTAATATCATTTGGGAGGAAAAAAAATCTCTCTAAAATGTCCATTATTCCTGACTAATCTTTATTATTCCTGTCCATTACACCTGACAAAAATAATCTTCCAGAAGGTGTTATCAGTTTCCTTTTGAAGTATCATTTTGTAGAGTTTACCAAAAGCTCATGTTATAGGAACCCTTCTTCAAGTGTTGGAAATACAAAAAGCAAACCAAAGTTTCTCCTCTGAAGGAGACTAACAAAAGATGTTCGTGCAAGACCGACTTCAGGTCTGCCCATGAGAACGAAACGATTGCTCCTGACAGGGTGCTATCAACCAAATGGTCATGTCTCTCCCGAAATTCCTATGTTGAAACCTAATTCCCAATGTGCTGGTGTTTGGAGGTGGGGCCTTTCACAGGTGATTAGGTCATGGGGGGTGGAGCTCCCATGAATAGGATTAGTGCCCTTATAAGGGACTGAAGAAACCAGAGTCTCCCCTTTCACCATCTGAGGACACAGAGAGAAGAGGGCTATCCATGACCCAGGAAGCACCCCTGGCCAGACATGGAATCTGCCAGTCGCTTGATCATGGACTCACCAGCCTCCACAACAATGAGAAATAGATTTCTGTTGTTTAAAAGCCCCACTGTCTATGGTGTTCTACTATAGCAACCCTAGACACAGGGATTCCAGGAAACAACAGCCATGGGATGTTAACTAACATCTCTCATTGGGTTTTTCTCCACATCCATCTAGAATCCAACAACCAACGTTATACTCCCTGTAGTCAGCATGTACGGGAAACCAGGACGTCACCACCCCTCCATCCCCACCATGAGGGGGTTGCTGTTCCTGCTACTGTTGCTGCCCTTTCCTTGTTTATCCTTCTTGGTGATTTTTTTAAACCAAGATTTCAAAATATAGTGTTTAAAATCAAAGCAAAGTAGCTCTCTAGCATCTTACATACTGTAGTCTTCCTATAACTGACCTGACGTGTGTTACAGTGCAACATGGGGGAGCTACTACCTCTTGGATCCATTCAGCAAGAACCTCTCTGTATCACCACTTCCCCTATGACACGGTCCCGCATCCTCCTGCAGCATTAAGTAAGGGTTCCCTGTATCAATATTCAAACAAGCTGTGTTCTAAGTTCTAAGTCTGGAACTCAGAATTCACTTTTTCCATAGAAACCATCCTGAAAGTGACAGGTTCCTAGGACAGCTCACACAGCCTATGCACCCAAAATAGAGCAGCCATGTTTCTATGCGGAAGTGCATTCAAACCGCGTATCAGTAGCTGTGTGCTTAGGTATCCCTATGCTGTCAGGGTAACGGAGTCCTCTCAGTAAGGGCTCCATCTGTGCCTGCTGGGTGCATTGCAGCCACTCTCCACCTGGTCAAAGGAAGCTGGACAAAGTCCTCTCCTATGATTCAAACGCACTGAAGATTTATAAAGGAATTATTAAATATTCCGCAGCACATCTTTTGGTAGCTTTGATTAGTCAATGAGTATTTAGTTATATAAATCCAAATTATATAAATTCAAATATATGTGAATCCCCCTCTTACACCCAGGTTGATAGGAGCTCTAGCCTCTCAAATTCTTTAGCATTTTATCTGTTAAGTCTCCCAGGGCATTTACACATTTTACTCATACTCAACTTATCTTCACACCCATCCATGTATTCTTGGTAATTCGATCACCACCACAAGTACTAAAAAGCTACCACTACCATTTATAGGTGGCGCTTCATAATATTCAACATACACAAACCTTACAGGCGTCCCCTGAAGTGGGTAGACTCAGAAGTCAAGGGCTACACCTTAAACAAAAAAGCAACTGGGAGCTCCCAAACTTCAGCCCAAATCTGGGTACTATTTTGCCTTCTTCCCATTGCTCCAGGCTGCTTCTCTCCTCTGCAGGAGGCTCTCAGGGTACACAGGCAGCCATTTATCAAATGGGCCGCATGCCCCAGGGCGACTTGACTTATCACCACACCCTGTCATCTACAGCTTGGTGACCCTGACCCCAACTTCTCTTCAGTGCTTGCATGTAGCTTCTGTAGATTTAAACTCCCATTTAAATACAGGTTTGTACTGAAAATTTCCCAAAACTTTTAATCCTAACACACTAAAAGGAAAAAAAGGGGGAAATGGGACTAGAAAAGTCTAGGGTTTGGCCAAAGGGATTATGATGTACTGAGGCCAGTCCTCAAAAGTCTAGGAGAAATAGAGGACCTGGTCAGGTCAGCCCCATCCAGAGCTCTCATTGGAATTATAGCCAAACCCTCTGCCAACAGACTTGGGCTATTTCGGGCCTGTTACTTCATAAGATTCTAGCATCTGCAGGTTTCTAATTTCAGCTGCAAAGACAAAGTCCAGGAAATGAGGCAGACACATCTAAGGGCCTGGGGAAACAAAGAGAAGAATCCAAATGAATAACTGCCTGCCTTGAAGGGATTTCAAATAAGAGGCTCAAAAGATGGAAAGAAAAGATTAGAAGAGGTAAACGACAGACAAGAACCAGCAGTAGCAGAGACATTGCCCTAAGCTGAAATTCAGAAGAATCATGCAATCATGGAACCAAGAAACAGTGATGGGAAAGGCATTAAAAGGGATGACTGAGTCTTGCATTTGAAAAGTGAACAGAGGAGACTAGAAATGTTAAATGACAAACCCAAGGTCACACAGCTTAAAGGGGAAGGGAGATTATAGAGGTAGAGCTGCTGCCTCTGGGCACTGTCCTATTGTACCTCAGTAAATCAGGATGTGTTTGAAGCCCATGACTTTGGCCAAGAGTCAGTTTTTAATGAAAAGACACCCTGTCTGCTCAAAGAGCTATAAAGGGGTTATAAAGGTGCCATGGAAATCATGGGGTTCCTGGAAGAGTTTGGTCAAATGCTTAGCTGGACCACAACTTTCAGGTTTTCCAAAAGGATGATATTCTATTTCCTAAAACATCGATGTCATGAATGAATGCCTTTGACATATGGAAGCTCAAAATGGAATTAAAGGCAGGGGGTTGGGGGAGAAATGATAGTGTAATAAGTAGGAACAGAACACAGGACATAAAATTCAAAATCCATAAAGGAAAAAGACTGACAGATTTGACAACATTCTCTTGAAAAACTCTCCATAAACAAATTTAAAAGCAAATGACAGATAAGAAACATTCACAAATGTACAAAGAAAGGTTTAATATCTTACTCTTGAAGCTGCCATAAATCAGCAACAAAATATAAACAACCTATCAATAGACAATTCAAAGAAATTCATATGGTTCCCTTTTCCTGGAATGTCCCATCCCTCCAATATCTTATCCTCTTGAAATCCTTGCCATCCTTCATGACGTAAGCCTTGTGACTTTCCTCCCACACCCATTCCCCACAGGTGAACCTCTCAAATCCTTCTTGCCTCCTTCATCACGTGCCAGTGCATCCTGGCTGGTCCTCAGGTTGCCCACACACATATCAGCTAGACTGTAGGCGCCACGAAAGCAGCCTTAATTAACCTTATTCTTTTGACTCCCAGACCTAGTGCACTACCTAGCATGTCAAAAGTGCTCAATAAAAACTTATTTAATTGTACCAATGAAATGTGTTTGGTCGACGTGTAAATTATACAATAGCTTGAACACAATTAGGAGTTCCAAAATTTCTCAAGCAATAGCACTGTAGTTAGTCCTAAAATGGCCTCGCTCAACAATAAACTGGTAACATGTCAACATGTAAGTTTTGATGTTTGTTAAAAATCATTCATCACTTTATAGCAGCAGAATGTAGGACTTATTTTCCAGGCAATAAACATGATGTATATGTAGACCTAGCAGGCAGAAAGTTTTAGGTTCCAAATAAGGCATCATCAGAGGACAGAAGTCAGTGGTCGAGGAGGGAGAGCAAACCTGCAATACAAGTCCCAAGCCTTGCCAGGTCTAGAGGCAAAGCCCTGACAGCTCATGAAGAAGCTGCAGGCGCCAAAGGACGTGATGCCAACAAAGAAACCAGGGCAGTAGACCACAGACCCTGGTGAAACTGAGATTGAAGTGAAGCTGAGATGGAGCAGCGAAAGAAATGTGAAACTGGAGACAGTACAACCTGGGATTGGCAAGGCAGAGTCAGCAGCAGGCAACCGATACTCAGTCCTCAACAAAGGGGAAACTGCACACACAGCTTTTGCCAAAGAGGCTAGAGGTGTGAGCCGGGAAAAGACAACACGGACCAGCCTCACTGAAGAGTGGGCAAGAGACCACCTGTCCAGATCAATGTAAATGATTCCCTGCAAAACCAAACATTTACTTTAACATCTCCTCCACAATGTAATTTGCTTATATCTAACATTCCCCATCAAGCAAGCCAGTTTGTGTATTTACTCAGGGTTATACTTTAACAGTTAATGCTCAGAGTTGTGGAGACACCACACTGCTTAGAGCCAGGTGTTTCTCTCACAGGTGTATTCTCAAACTGTTTAAGGGCCAAGCTGTTAACCAGCAATTGTCGCTTTGGAGCTACGGGCTCCAAACCTAGCTGCCGCGATCTCTGGATTCCAGGTCAAGTATAGCACTCTTGTTAGATGTCCCCACGAGCCACAAGATCAAGACTAAAATATCTATCAAGTACCAAGCTAGTTGTTATAAAGGAAACACAGAGAAAAGGGAAAAAAAAAATCCCTCACTTCAAGCAGTTTGTAAACTACAGCTCAGCTTTGGAAACAGGTAAGCCCAGATTGGAAGCACAGTGGTGCAGGGGCTGGGTGAACTGCAAAAGCCTGCTGGAGATGGTAGGATTTAAACAGAAGAAGAAGGCCAAATACTTAGAAATCGGAGTAAACTAATGAAGACACAGCAATGTAAGGCAGATGATGGAGTAAGCTCTCCTGTACGATCAATGCGATGACCCGACTTCCTGCTCTTGGGGCACAGGAGGCTCAGGTACCAGTAGAATTCAACTCAGAGTGGCTTGGGGAAGAGACCTTCCCCAGAGGGGAGCTGGTCAGACCACACAGGCCCTGCAACTCAAGAAGACAACACCTAGGATGCCGAGGCCATCTGCCTCCATGCGCCTCCCTCAGCACCCAACCAACTGCCAGTATTATACACCTTTATCCTCCCCTGAATGCATGTGACAAACAGATAGCAGTAGCCTCTTGAAGAATGATCCAAGCACAACTCCAAGAGTATAGTGACCCTTAGTACCTGCTGTCAGGCTTGAAACACAACTCTCCCGTTTCGTTTCCATTTAATCCATCTTCTCCAACCACGGATGCAATACACATCCCAGCATGCCTCAATCTGGAGTTCTCAATGAATCTGAAGTTGCACATTTCCAACTTAAGACACTTCCTGTGCGTCCTTATCTTTTGTACATAATTCTCTCAAGAAAGTCAACTGGAATATGGGGAGGGAAAAAAAAAAAAACTACCTGAAACAGAAAATGTGTGTCAGGCAATGGTGGGAAATGGGTTTGGACAGGTAGAGGAGGGCAGACCATGGAGGCTCCTCAGAACTGGAGGCCCCCAGTGGATCCCCAGAGCAGATCAGTGGCGTTGCGAGGACAGGCTGTCTACCAACAGCGACGCACACAGCAGAGGCCCAGGGAGACACGAGAGAACAGCAGTCTGACAACCTATCCACTCCCAGAGGTGCAGAGCCGTCAGCTCTTGGCTCTGAGGTGAGTGAAACGCAGGCGACTCGGGGTTCTTGTCTCCAAGGGCTCATCCCAGAACACAGTGACCTTCGCCTAAGTGGGACGTTCTCAGTCACGGGCGACCCTGACCCCCCAGGAGACATTTGGTGAGATTTGGAGACATTTGGTGAGATTTGGAGACATTTGGGGCTGAGCTCTGAGCTGCTTCTAAGTGGTGGGATGGAGCTGCGCACCTCTCAGCAGCCACCTCGATGACCACTCGCAGAGTGGTCAGCTGAGGAACACGAACTTTCGGGCAGTTACTTTTCCCCTGCAAACCCAGCTGGCTTCACTGATGCCAACGGGCATCCAACACCAGACACATTAACCTTATCCTCTACCAAAAGGGCTAACTAAAGACTGACAAATATTCAACAAGGCCCCATGTGCCTGCCATGAACTCACGGGGCTGGATGAAGATTCTGGATGTCGGGCCAAGGCTCCATAGTCCACATCTAGTGATGTCCCTAAGGCCACCTTCAGGGAGTTACCTCCAATAACCCAGTGGTCATCTCCCAAACCCAGAGCCAAGATTCACGTCCCAGGTGTTGCAGCACAGCCCTGGCTGGGAACTGAAGGAAGACCATAAAACCACAAGCAGAGGTGGTCCAGTGACAGCAAGGAAGGAGCATGTCTTCTTCTGTACATTAGCACCTCTGTCTGGATATTCTCTAGAGTAAATGCTTAAATGACTAATTCACAGTTTCACTTTGTCATAGTTAAAGTGTTTTATGTGACAGCTGTTTCTGCTAAATTAGGATCCTGTTTTCTCCTGAGCTGTCACACTGAAGACAGTGATGCACACTGCTGCTTCTGCTGCTCAGGCGAGGGCCTGAGAGAGTGCTTTTTCACCCTTGGGAATCCCAGCTTCACTGCACATCTCTGAAGTGTCTACTGCTGTGCAGCAACAGGCCCATCAAGAAATCCGCAGCTGCCGCGCACAGAGCTATCCTTGTGTTACATTCTGGTAGGAAATGGCCTGTGTGGAAGGAGAGGCGCCTACCACCCTCTGCATCTAGTTCCTCACTCTTCCTCCAAAGCACATGATAGCAACTGGTTAGATTCCAGGACACTGATTGCTACTAGGGCATCGTCACTGGGGTCCAAAGGTCACACACGGTGCTTCTCCCTTCTCTCCTCCAGGTCCAGGGATTGGCAAACTGTACCAGAGATGAAGGCTCCTCAGTGTCAGGCTCTCTCTGTCCTCTCCCTCCTGTCTTTGCTTCACAGGGACGACCAGAGTGTGCTAAGACCCCGAGATACAGATGTGGCTCAGGGTGAGTGGAGGCCATTTCAACCACCCAAAATTGCAATGCTCCAACCCAGAATTCTGCTTTGGAAGGCACTGAGCTTCGGGCCGTTCAAAATCTAGTGGAACTTTGTTTACTATTTATTTGGCAATTGTTCTTTAAGAGGGTCCCAGGGAAGAGGGGTACTTAAGTGAGGCAGTAGTCAGGCATCCTTGACTCCTTGACCATATCATATCTGTACCATGTAATCTTCACCTTAAGTCCTAAAGCAACCTTGATTGCCATATGCTATGGGCTTTTTTAAGTTACTTAAAAAAAAAAAAAAAAGTCTTGACCATGGGGAAAGGACAGAATGTTCAGAGAGAATTCTCAGCAGGAATGCAGCCCTGATGGAGAAAAGCCAAGCAACAAACCTCCCCAGTGGTCCAGTGCTGCACAGACCCACTGAGGAGCTAGAGGTGTGGAGATGGCTGCATGTTAGAAATATTAAGCCAGAGGGAGAGTCTGCAAATAGGATGTGACCCTGATACAGGGCAAAGGCTGTTGTGACCCCGTCCAGCATGGCCCAGAAGAAAGGATCAGAACCTGGCTGTTCCAAGTATGGCCACACACCAGGAGCAGCAGCAGCAGCAGTACCCGAGAGCTTGTTAAAAATGCAGAACCTCCATCCCAGACCCAATGAATGAGACTCTCCATTTTAAAATATCCCCAGGTGTTTGCCTCACGCTGAAGTTTGCTTTTTGCCCCAAATCACCAAGGCAAAAGAATGACATGATCCCATGCCAGCCCAGAATTTCTCAAAGGCCTTTCCTTTCTCTCCCCATTTTCTGCTTCAGCCCAGAAGAGACTTTTCTGCCCTCTCCAGGGAGCAATGAAGAGGTAGTTTTTTGCCTTTCTTCACCCAAACTCATTCCTCTCTTACAGGAGAGTAGCTAATCCAATGGATTGGATGTTATCAGCAAGTGGATTATTGTGCTCTGGAAACAGGCTCAGCCCTCTTTCCTTTCTCTCCCGCCCCACCCCTCCTTGCTCTGCCGGTGCTCAGACTGTAGGCTCCCCTTGGGCTTCCAGCAAGTATCCTGTGGTTAGCAGACCAAGTGGCCTGCTTTGTGGGATCAGCCATCTTGGTATTTTGGCAAAGTCATGACCTCAACAATTTACCACCAGTCCTGAATTTGAGCGTAACAGAGTCTGCCTAGCCATTCCTTAAGCCACCACCTTGGTTTCCACCTCTAATTAGCTTTTGTGTGGACAGTCTATCAACCCAAGCCACGGTGGCCAGGGAGACAGACCCTGCAGCCCAGCCCTCCCTGGAATTTACATAAGCATCTGACAATCTCACTTGTTTAAAATCCTTAAATCTCAACCCTTTCCGTTTTTCTTTATAAAGATTCCAGTCAACCTCTCAACAACTCTTTCTAATGTTATAACCAGATTGCTCTTTGAAATTTGATGGGTCCTCACTAATAATGTGCCATCAAGAGCATGAAATTCCAAATGCGTAGGGCAACCAGGAAGCATTGTTCTGAAACAAGGTTTATATATTATGCTAAATGTAGTAAGAATTTCCTCCTTAGTAAAAAGTAACAGTAAAAATACCTTGGACTTAGTTTAGGTCACCACCTGAAAGATTATAATTGTTCATCTCTGTGATGGTTCTTGCGTTTCTTTAGGATGAAGAATAATGCTGAAATAGCGTGGGCATCAGGAAAACAGACGGCCTCTGTTTTCCTACTACAATGGAACCAGTTCCTCACTAATATCATTAATAACAATGAGTTTCAGACTCTGCTCTATTAAGCTTCAGTTAAGTCATATAAACCCATATGACATACAGCATGTGAAACCTACACCTCAAGTGGAGATGATGCTTTTTAGGGACAGAGATGGTGGGGGGTG
Organism: Camelus ferus; assembly: GCF_009834535.1. Taxonomy (NCBI): domain Eukaryota; kingdom Metazoa; phylum Chordata; class Mammalia; order Artiodactyla; family Camelidae; genus Camelus; species Camelus ferus. Next base: position 16,132,283 of record NC_045725.1, read on the forward strand.
AAATCAAGCCTTTTCTTCCCATTCACACAATACAGCGCACCTGGCTTCACACAGTCCCACAAGCTAGAACTTGGTTCTCTCTGACCAAGGCTCCAAGTCACTGGGCTGATGATCCTGAGACCAGCCACATGGGCCAGGACTAACTGGTCACTGGCACTAATTCAGGCCCTAGAAATCCTGCCCGCCCTTAACTCTCCCACCCACAGCTCCCATAGCTGTATGAACCACGATGAGAAAGTTTCTAAGGTCGATACGTGGGCACATGACAACTTAATTCCAGTCAGGAAGAGAGTCTAAACGACAGATCACACACCTTCCTACAAAAGCAGGGTGTGTTACAGGACCAAAGGGAAGAACCATGAATGCTGGGCACCCAAGTTGGGAGAGAAGTAGCCACAAGTGATGAAAAATGCCCCCGGAAGAGTTAAGGCCTGTACAGTGCACTCTCCAGATCAGCCGCTTGCAACCTTAGCCACTCCAGGTCCACTGATGGTGCCTTTTCCAAAGATGTCAGTGCTCAGTGGACAAGAGTGGGCTTTCATCCTCATCCTAACAGCAGCTCTACAGGGAACCCTCTCATGGGACACCTACCGCAAGCCAGGTGCCCTTCACACAACCATAAATCCTCAAGACCCTTAAAGTCATGTGAAAACGAGGACAGGTAAAAAATCCCTGCCCTGCTCAAAGTCCTCCACTCATTCTTGGCCTCAGAGCTAAAGTCAAAAGCCTTGCAGTGGCCACCAAACCCTACAGGATCCGGCCTCTGTCCTCTCTGACCCTCATGTCCTACTCCCTCAACTCAGCTCCAGCCTCAGGCTTCCGTGCTGCTCCCCCTAACTGCAGGCCCCCTGCACCTCAAGGCCTGGGCTCCTTCTGTCCCTCTGTCTGGAATGTTCTTCTCCCAGATGTCCACACTGTGTGCTCCCTCACCTGCTTCAAGGCTTTGCCCAAAGGTGAACTTCTCAGCACAGCCTCAAATTGCACCATCACGCCTCTCTCCCCTTTCGTATGTCTCTTCTCTCCTTCATCCTTCCCCACAACACGTAACAGTGTCTCTGAACTAAATTCTTTATCTTGTTTGTCTCCCTCACCCTGATGTAAGAGCCATGGGCTGCAGCCATCGCCCACCATTTGCCCTAGGTATTCCCACTCAAGTGTCTCAATGAATAAAACAATATTTTACTCTCATTTTACATAATAAAGTCAGGCAATTAACTGGCAAGATTAAGCACCTTGCCAAGATACATTACTAAAAATAACCAAAGTCACGATTTGACCTTAGATCTGTGGGACTCCAAACCAATATTCCAAGCCCTCCCTTGCCTCTTCTCCTGAGTCAATCAAGTGCTCTTTTTCTTATCCCTAAACGTGTGTCACTCAAGCCTGCCAGTCCCACTCCATAAGTGCAGACTCCATAAATGCAAAATAAAAAACAGTAGGGTTAAAAACACAAAACCAAACACCCATGGACTCAGATGGAGAATGCCGTACTGAATACAGAATACTAAACACATCAGGAGAAGATCCTATAATCACAGTGCGCTATGAACAGAATGGCAGCAGATACAAGAACTACTTTTAAATTGTCACAGTAGTGTGGTTCTACAATATTGAGATTTCTTTTCAGGATTATGTCACATATTCCCTCTGGAAAGGATCTGTTAAGATTTCCATTTTTTGGTGGAGATCCTATTAAATAAGGAAATGGCAAAAAGAAGAATATTTACATTAGACTGGCTCCAAGATTACTAGTATGGGAACTGAGGCCATCCTTGCCTTGTTGTCTCACTAGTGTTGGCTCCTCAGTTCAACCACTATCAATTCAAAGGGATGCAGTGAGGCCAGCACTAAAGAGACCACTACCATCACTTAATAATCAGAAGCACTTCTTGCTAGAGAACTTGAATAAAAATTTAAACTGATTATCTTACAGAAGCAAATTCTATTCATAAAACCACCAGGTCCCTATGCTGCAAAGGGCAGTGAGCAGTAAATTTTTTGTTAGATTAGTCACTGAAGTGGAGTTACACCCAACTTCAAGATTATAATTTAAATTAGTAGGCAGAACAGACCCTTCCGGGTCGTGTCCTCTTTGCAGGTTCTGGAGTGAGTTCTCCAAACAGTGCATCTTCCCCTCAAAATCATATTCTCTGGCTTAAGTTAAAGACAGAGCTCAAAAGAACCAGGAATCTGCTAAAACCTTATCTTCCTCAAGGAGTCGGTCATAACTGAGATCTATAACTGCTATTGTTACTGCGATTGATGTAAGTTTGCATAATGTTTGCCATCAGCACCAGGAGTTATTAAGGTCCTTAAATCCTCTGCACTTTATGCTCATAAAGTTATCTCATTAAGGTCAAACTCCAAGTTTATTAACTAAGCATTAGGGCTGGAATTTCCAAGTCTTAGCTTTTTCCATCATCTCTTTAACGTACTGAAGGACTGCCTCTTACCAACTCAAGTTCCTATATGGCAACTGGAGAACACACAAGAGTAACCTGGAGATCTTCCTGTGATGCATCTATGGAGCACCTACTATTTGTTAGGTAGGCTTTAGGCACTGGGGTACAAGAGGAGGGAAAGACTGGGTCACTGCACTCAAAGACCCACGTTCCAGTAGAGGGGACAGACAAAATCAGACACACAGATACCTGCTACAGTGAGAAGTAAAGCGTGTTAAGGGGCTGGAAAACAACACAAATGGGGTCCCAAGAATGCTACTTTAGGCAGAGTGATCAAAGGTGGCCTCTGCAAGGAAGTGACCATGGAGAAGAGAAAGATGGAAATGAGGAAGCAAGGCCCATAAATACTGAGTGGAGGAAAGCATAATAAAGAGAACTGAAGCCCCTCTCCAGAGGATCTGGGATGGGTCTAGGAATCCTCACTGCATACAATACAGACACACACACACACACACACAAGCTAAGCGACGGTACCACAGGTGCACCAAGAGCCTCAACGTGAAACACGGCTTTAATGTAAGCGTGGAGTCCTTTGCACACGATGATCACAGCAGTGACCCATTACAGTAAGTCAGCAACACCGAGACGTCTCACCAAAAGGCAAAGACAGGGCTCCTACTGAGCCATGAATACGCCTGTACCCACCAAACTGGACTCCATAGGCAGACATGGAGTAGGGGACACCCATGCCCCAAGGCTCAGAGACACCATGGTGCCTTAATCGGCCCAGCGCCACCAGCAGTGTCTTCCTTTAACCGCCTGCTGTGTGTGGTACTTGACATAGTTACGCCCTTTGAAAACTCTTTTCCGTCTGCCTCAAGCAGACATCAGGCCCTTCTGGTCCCAAATACCCCGTGTACATACTTTCATCAGAACAATAAACTCCCCAGTGAACTTCAAGTTTCTAAACTGGCAAGATCCAAGATAATAAGTAACAATGACTAGTGACTATCATCAAATCCCTCTTATCAAGACCGCTTATGGAAATGAACCAATCGGCAACAGTGTAAGCCCCAGTGTGGTGGCTTTCTACTTCCACAACAATGTTGTACTAAAACAAACTAGGACACTTGTTTCAGTAAGGCATTTATTAACGTCACACAATCACAAAATCTCAAACACCCAAGCCTAAAACCAACAGTAAACTTCCAAATCATTTCATTTAATTAAGGTTACACGGAGGCTGAGTGGCTGCTTATGAATAATGAGCATTAGAGCCCTTTCCCGTCACCAGGATTTAATCATTGTTTCCTGAAGAGATTTTTTCCAGCTGTGCCCCTGGCCCTCCGCTTCCACCACCAATGCTACCGAATTTAAGTAGGCATTTTCTAAAGCTCCCATGGGCATCCGCTCTCCAAAAAATACCTGCTCAGCTCCTCTGTGGTCAGCACTTTTCTGACTACTGGGCATTGAAAAGCGAACACAACAGACAAAAAACTCCTGCCTTCAGGAAGCTTACCATTCTAACACAATTTCAAGCAACGCTTTGACATAAAACTAGAAGCCTGATCTGCTCTCCCAAGAGTCACTGATACCTCCCTGCTGCTGCGACAAATTTTACTAACTTTACTACCAGGTTCACCGTGATTTGGAGGCAGATAACTACATTTTACATTTGTGCTAAAGATGAGGGACAAATGAACACCAGAGAAAAGGCTCATCACGGGGCCATGGTGTGGTTTAAAACTATTCAAGTCAGAGAGCTGCTATTTCCTTTAAGTCTGAACATCAAGTGTGGCCTTGTAATTATCAGGCTTAGATAGGAAATTGCAATTTGTTTCTGTACATTAAAGAATGTCCAAAAATATGTCACTACCCAGAGATAGTTACCACGGGGCCCATAAAGACTGCAGTCAGCTCAGGGGGTGTATCATAGCTGACTCCAACCTAGAGTGCCTTCTAAAAGCCCCTCTTCCCACTCCCCTTCCCAGTTTTCATATGATCTTCGCTGAGAGCAACTCAGGCTGCTCTTATCTGCCAGGCATCGCTAATGCTATTTTAGCTTTAAGTACATGGGAGTTTAGCTTTTGTCCAAAGCCTGAAGAGATGCGACACCAATGGAAAAAAGAGAACACACAATTAACTCATTTTATTGATTTCCCAAGGTAAGTCCTGAGACTGAACAAATGGGATCAGATTGCAAAAGATTAAACTTCCATCTCACAGCCCCATTTATAGCATTCAAATCCATCTGCCACCTGAGCTTGATTCAGTGGTCTTCGCCTCCTCTCTTTAAAGCACCCAGCGCTCCAGGTTCTTACTTCATTTGGCTTGATGTCAGCCCTAACGAAGCAAGCAGGGGATCACCATTTTACAGGTGAGTAAACTGAGGCATAGGTGTAAGGAAAAAGTGGTAGAATTTGGAACTTTTTTAAAAACGCGTTATTCTAACACTGAATTTATGCTACAAATGGACAACGCACAGCAAGTCAAGTCACAGCTGCCCAAGGAAAGAGCGGAAGCCCATGTCTCAAATATGGCGAAAGCTTCAGCCACCGGCCTCCTGGGAGGCCTCTGCCCGCGCTCCAGTCACTTGCCCCAGGCCAGGCCTGCCGCCCCACATACTGACAGAGGGGAGGAGGCAGTCTGGCATCAGAAGGGAGGAAGGCAAAAATGCCAGCCGCTGTGTTTTCCAGATGGGCACCTGCAACTACAGAACCCATTTCCATGGGTGACTGTTTTCCCCAGAACCTCAGTGCTCAGCAGAAGGCATTATATTGAGACCAAAAATTAAAAAACAAACAAAAAAGAAGTGCTCAATAATGAATGAATGGCACTTCCTGTCATTTAGTCCAAGAAAGTCTTCTCACTGCCACACATGCTCCACGAGCACAAACCAGGGAGGCAGGAGGAAGATAAGAGTAAGAGGTGGACATTCCTCCACCATGAAGCCCAGTGCAGCGCGGGGCCACGGCTCAGCACTGGGAACGAACCTGCTGACCAGCACACGAGCCCCCCGCAGACCCAGCCCAGCTCAGAGGCTCAGCACAGCCAGGCCCTGAAGGCAGCAGGCCTGAGGTCAAGCCCCTACCTGCCATTTCCAGCCCATATGACTCTGGGTGAGTTATGGGCCCCACGAGGCCCAGACTCCACATTTGTAAAACAGGGATGCTGGTCCACTGGAGTACCGCCCCCACAGGGTGACCGTGAGGATGAAATGATGTGTCTAAAGCAATTAGCACAAAACCTAACAGCATGTGCTGCACGTGCGATAACTCATTACTAAATTCATGGGCAGGCTTTAGACGACTTAGACCTTCTCCAACTATCCCTGGTGAAGGACCATGTATTAAATTTCCAAACTATCAGACTGATGCTTTTGGAAAATAATGATAAAGATGAATCACTAGAAAAATCACATGCTTCAATATCACAGCGACGCTAACTTGCCTAACACTTCACAGGCACCATCCGAAGCTGCACTAACTCGTCCAGGTCACCAAGATATCACTTAGGAAGGCTCTTCGTGTGACAAGTACCCGAACCACCCCCAAAGAGCCCAGGGGACAGCCAGGCTTCCAGGGCAGCTGGCTTCTAATTAAGGGGTAACTGAGGCCTTGGGGAGATTCAGGTTTATGTAATAAAGTTACATAACCCACTTACAATTCAGACATTTGTCCGAGCTGTTTAAGCATGTTCGAGTCTCAGCTGACTCCTTCAGAAACCTCAACACCGCCCGACTGTGAACTTGGCAAAGAGCTGAAGGACCAGAGCAGAAATAAGAGCTCATCCTTCCTGAGGGATCAGTGCCACTGCATCCAGGAGCAAAGCTGCAATGGTAACTGGAGGCTGGGGGTGCCAGGCTGACCAGCAACATGGGCACTTCTTCCACAGGTGGAGACGTGGGGGGTGGCTGCCTTTTCACTGAGGCCCGTACAATGCTTTCCAAGATCATATTTATCCATAGAACCTTCCTCCTGAGAAGGTATACATGGTTACCTGCTGGCCCCCTTTACTCATCCAGGAGGCTCCTCGTTGCTCCAGAGGGCATTTGACAAGCACAGATACAGAGAAAAAGAACTAAAAGCCATAAGACCTGGATTCTACGCTGGGCTCTTCCATGAACAGGTTGTTTGATCTCGTACAAGTCACCTTCCTGCTCTGACCTCAGTTTCTCCACTAGGGCAGAAGGGGAACAAAGTGGATGTGACTGTCAGGGCCCCTTCAGACTCTGCACCGACTTCAGACACCGCACCTCAGTGGTACTTACCTGTCATTTACATCTGGCTCCACACCTGCGCCTCTGTCCTCTGCGCCACCATACCTGTCCTGAGTCAGCAGCTCTCCGCTGACCCTGAGGTGGGGTAACAGCCTAGACTGCACATCACCTCCCATGCTCACTGCCTGCGCCTGGACACCAGGCACTCTCTTCCCCTCAGGCCTCCCCACATACTCTTCAAAATACTCAGACAGGAACGGGCCCCTTGGCTAATCTTCAAACGACGTCTGTGGAATTGAGTCAAGGCTGGCAGTTACGTAACCTCTCTAAGAGAACTTCCATTCCTCATTTGTCGACTATGTATCAAGCACCTACCACGGCCATGCCCTGTGCCAGGCTCTAGAAAGACAGTGGCAAAAACAAAAAAAAACAAAAAACACTGTCCCTGTCCTCACAGAGCTGACAGTTTACTGCTGACGCCCACTAAGTCCACATAAGATGAGAAGCCTCATCATCAGTGTGGCCTCGAAATCTTACAGGACATCCTGGAACTACCAAATAGCCTGCTCCAAGGTCTAAATCCCTGCTGTCAGGTATCTGTTATTGTAACACGTTGGGGGATTTTTAGGAGCAGTGAACAGACTTTCTGGTGAGGAGAGTGTGTGAGTGTGTGAGTGTGTGTGTGTGTGTGTGAGTGTGTGTGTGTGTTCTTGTGACATTTTAGGGGGTTTGTTTCCTTTTAAAAGACAGGGGTTAGCTGATTGCCTTCTACTTTTGAGAAAACGGGCTCGGAATGTTTCCAGCTAAGAGAAGAATAATTCAACATCGTCACACCTTCCATGTGCCACCCCGTCCCTGCCCAGCCTCCCCATCTCTCCAGGATGTAGAGAATTAAAATATGAGGATTTTCCTAATAAGCAGGCTAATGTTTTCCTGGATGATTCAGGATGGGTCAAACAAATTTAATTAAGAAAAATCAGAAGTCTAGGAGAGAACCCTAAGAATAATCACCCAACACGTCCCTGTGGTCCTCAGAGACCAATGTTCTCAGCTACAGGACATGCAGCAATTTGGTATCACTCCACGGAAGACGAGGCTACTTCTCTTTCGCTCTCAATCCCCCGGTAACACACGCGGGGAGATTCGTCCGCATAACAGCCTTCTCCCTGCTGTAGGGAGGGAGCACTCGAGGTGCACAGTGGCCTTCGTAATGTATTTTCTAGTCAACAGCCATCATCTAGATGCTCTACAGTCAGTTTTCAGAAGGAGTTCACTGCTACCCAAAGAGTAAGTGGGGACAGGATGCTTGTTTCCCAAATCAGACATGAGCTGGGAAACAGCTGAGTCAGTGAAGCGCACAGGCTTGATTTCACCAACGCAAACTGGAATCCATCACTTCTGTAGCAAGAGACAGCGTCAGCTCCAACCCCAAAACAAGACGTGCGGGAGCCCGTGAGTTCGCTGATGTGCAAAAGGGCTACTGTGTGCGGGAGACAGCAAGGCGAACAAGACAGTCCCTGAGCTCATGGGACCTGACACTGGCTCTAGTCAGAGAAGCCGCTCTCCAAGTGTGGTTCCTGGATCCACAGCATCAGCCTCACCTGGGAACATGCAAGAAATGCACGTTCTCAGGCCCCGCCCTAGACCAGGTGAGTCGGGAGCTACAGGAGTGGACTCAGGAATCTGTTTAATAAGCCCTCCCTGGTGACTCCTATACGAAGCCTGAGAACCACTGAGGTAACAAAAGAAAAAAAAAAGGTCCCAAAGTCAGCCACGCAGACCATCAGCCTCTGTGATGTCCTTTAGATATGAACACATTTCACGTCAAAACCACGCCTACCCACCCTGCAGGCAATAGCACGCTGACTGCTACAAGCAGTTATGAAGTGCCAGTAAGTGCTGTCCAGCACTGACTTCTTGCTGTAGGATAAGCTAACACTGGTCCTGTCCCCTTTGATAATAAGCAATCTGAATATTCATCTATGTATTTAATAAGTCATTTCAAAAATGCCTCTCGTGAATGTATATTTGGTCTCAATTTGGAAGGAAAAAAAAAAAGCAACTTAGATGAGGCTGACTGTGACCAAAGTCCTATAAAAGGCAAGGGACAGGAGTAAATGTCTACGAGTCCGTATGGAGAGGAAACCGCAAACTCCCATAAAGAATGGCCTGCCCACGAAGCATAAGCATAAGCTCTTATTCCTCAACACCCTTCCAGGAGGCTCCAACCTCCCACGCCTTTGCATGAAGCCAGCCTCCAAGGGCCCGAGGCAGACGGCACTGCCAGCCCCACTCGCGGAAGAGAAGCGAGTCTCCATGGTCCGAGCGCAGCACAGGGAACAGCTGCAGAGACGCCAGGTATGACGTCTGAAGAGTAACTGGACCAAACCATTCTACACACCAAGCCAGCGCCCCCTTTCTCCCTGGGAGTCTGGTTTTCTTCCTCTCTAGAGCCAAACCCTTATAATCCGTTAAATGGGAGAATCAGCAATACCTGCTTGCTCCTTGAACACTCTGAAAAGCCCAGAAAAAATGGAAGTGCATGAAGGGAAGAGGGCCACTGTGCTCCGTCCACAGGCTTAGACGATACCCCTACCACGTGGCTTGCCGTGTGCTAACCACTCACTGTACAAAAGGACTGAAACCAAGCACAAGGCTGCCCACCTCCTCCCCACAACTGTGCTGTGCACGGCCAGGTTCCACGTGGAGACAAAAGAAGGAAAAGGATGACGGATTTGGGCGATGACAGCCATGCATTACCACAGGCTTGATGAAAATGGCCTTTTACTGACCGCCTCGGCCTCCTATGCTCAATGCAATCAAGAAAATTTTTGTCAAATGACTCCCACTCCGTAGGACACACCAACTTCTTTTCCCCTAAACCCTGAGACCAGCTATGGTGACCAACTGTCCCAGTTTGTCTGGGACTTTTCCAGTTCAGCACGACTGGGGAAATCCCCTTAAGTCCCAGGCAAACTTGGATGGGGGTGGTCACGCCGAGACCAGCAGCTCCTAGGCCGCAGCTACAGGAAAACAAATCTACAGGTAGGGCCACATGTTTCCCATCCAAATCCCAGTAACAGCCTCAGGATGGGGTCATCACAGACTTCAGCAACTTAAAGTAAGTCTCTCTGGGTCAAGGAATACTCAGCTGAGAGTGGGGAGCCCAGGTGAGCCCAAGTGCTTCAGAATCTCCCAGAGGGAGGGTTTGCTAAAACGTGCTCACCCTCGGGGATTCCGGCCCATAGGTCTGGCCCGGGATCCATGCACCTGTGTTTTTAACAAGCTCCCAGGTGCTACTGAGGCGCTGGTCACAGACCACACTAGAAACAGGAGTGGCCTGGGTGACAGCTCATCTGTCACCTCCCTCACAAAGCTGGAGTCAACTATGGACCTTCCTGGGGAGCCACTGGCCTCTCCGGGCTTGTTTCTTCACCTAGAAATGTGCATGACCCCTGAGTGCTCCTCAAATGCTGCGCTTCCAGAACAGTGTTTCTCTCATTTAGCACAAGGAATCATCTGGAAGGCTTGTGGAAACCGATTCCGGGCTTCTTCCTGCTTACTGGTTTCAACAGGTGTGAGGTGGGCTCAGGACACTGGCGGGTGGGGGACGCTGGTTCTGCCGAGGGGCCCACTCTGAGGGGCACTGGGCTCCAACATCCTTATGTCAATCGTGAACATACAGCCAAGTAGCAATTACCCTACAGCCTTTCACATCTCTCAGCTTAATATTTTTTTAATCCTCAACAAATTCTATTTTCTCTCCTCACTCATTACACCAACAGCTGCATTCCACCTCCCTAAACGTTTTGTCTGTGGATTCACAGACTGCTGTCGCTGCAGATAGAGTCATCTCCCGGGCTGTACAAGGTTTTCTGCTCAGTGGTCCGCCCAGTTCACATGACAGGGCCACAGAGACATTCGGGCAGAAAGGACAAACTCTTCACTCTAAAGATGAGAAAGATTCAGAGATGCAGGGGCCTGCACCACGTCCCAGAGTTAGTCCTCTTGATCCCCAGCTGAAGTATTTACACACATTCTCCTTTCTCCTCTAAGGGAAAAATTAAAGGGGAAGAAAAACCACCATCAATCAGTCCGAGCTGTTTAAGTCGGGCCCATCCCCGAGCTCTAGTTCTGATCTTTTTCAAGCGCTTCTCCCAGAGCTTCTCAGAAAATTCTAAAAGAAAATAGGATTAGCAAGAAGGATCTTGCCAATGAAGGCAAGAACCTTTAGTCTGCTTTGGATACCTCCAATAGGTAGAAATACTTGTAATGAGCTAATTGACTAGACCCCCCTCATCACTCTGAGGTTGAAGGTTGGGTTTGCCAAAAACATAATTCCTAAAATATCTAGCTTCTAGAACACAGAGCCTCCAAAAAGGCATTAAATGAGAAACACTACTATGTACTCCATAAACAACACTGTGCATGTGTGCACATTTGCTACATTTCTTAAATATTTAAGCAGTCCTCTTCAGCTTTTTTGATGGCATGGAGAAGGAATAAAGCCATGCCTCGAGCAAGGCTTCGCATTTTTTTCCCTGCTAGGGACAAAGCAGGACACCCGAAACTAGTCAGCCTCAGGACCTCTGCAGTCAACATTCTTCTGGAGGGAGGACCTTCAGTCTCAGTGCAGAAAGGACTGGAGTGAGGTCTGAAGGTTGGGTCTGCTTGATACAGGCCTCCTACAGAGCCTGTGTCCCGAAGGTCACGCAGCCTCCTACCCGAAAACCATCTTCCCTCTGCCCAGAAGAGTTTATTTAGGTTTCTGGAGTCTGTTTCCTGAAATCCTTCCCTGACTCACTAAAGGCATGAAATGGAAGAAGATGCAGGGCAGGAGAGAGACCTGCTACTTCTTGGGGCAGCTTTGGTCTGTTCCTGGGATCCACAGAACCCTCATGAGTCCCAACAGGTCACGTCCTAAGGCAGGAGTCCTGGAAAGCGGGGCATTGTTCCACCTGCCCTCACCCACCTCACCTTGTGTGATCTGTTCCAGGTCCTGCCCTGGCCCTCCTCTGCGTAGGCTGCCTGGCTTTACACCAGTCACTTCACATCTGAGCCCTCATTTCTTCACGTGTGAAATGGAGACAACCCCTGCTTGGCCGGGGGTCGGAGGATGCTTTGTGCCAGAGTAAGGGGCTGCTTGGCTCCTGCAGGCATCCACTGCTACTTCCTGGGTATCCGGCAGATGGTGAAACTTACCTATGCTCTGCTTTAAAGCCTTCACATGTTCCAGGAGCTTCTAAGCCAGACTCGTAACTGAGGATCTCTTGCTGTCCACCTCTGACTTGCCCTCCAGCCCCAAAGCCAGGCAGTCTAGCAACTCACTGACAATTTAGCTGTACATTCTCCTCTCTGGGCCTCTGCACACACTGTTCCCCATACTTGAAATGCTTTCCCTCCCCCGAGCCTCTGGGCTTTTCAAATTCCTCCAGGCCTAGTTTGGTCCCTATTTCTACAAAGCCTTTCTGTCCTGAGAGTTCTTTCCTTTCCCTTCCTTCCCCTGCAAGTGCCTTCATGAAGCCCCCCTGAACTCCCCCAACTGACACTGTGAGCATCCACTATGCACCTCCAGTATACCTCCATGGTCTTTATTCTACAGTTTGCCCATCTGTCCGCACTTCTAGATTGATAAGCATCCTGAGGCCTCACTTACTTCTTCATCCCCAGGGTCAGTTGCCAAAATGGTTTAATAAACACTGTTAGAATACATGAACAACATCCAGTAACATAATTCAGTTACAGTATCAATGACCTTTTTAAGTAAATTCCCAATGTTGATCTATCTCACACTAAACAACACGTGAAAATCAGATTTACCTAAAAGACACATCCAAAGGGTGATGTGCAGCAGGATTCACCAGAGGACTCTTGTTTTAAATATCAGGTTCCTGAGCATTTATAATGGGATTCAGTCTGATATTTATTTTTTCAGGAACTCACACTCAATTTAGTTCCACCAACACTGACTGAGAACCAACTATCACCTCATGGAAGGCGTCCTTCAGGGCTGACTGTAGTTGGGGCTTTCCTGTGAATGTCCTCAACCTCATCATTCCATGTGATTGCAAAGTCTCCACTCAACAGGGTCCCTGAGACAAGAAAGAGACCCTGCAGCCCCACAAACGCTGGCAGGCACTCTCTCCAGAAGCCGCCAGCCCAGGGATGCAGCAGCACCTGAGGCCCCAGCCCACCGACACATCAGACTCCCAGCAAGCACCAGTGTCGGTCCTTTTCCATCACAAACTGTAAAGGCTTTGCCTTTCACTAAAATATTTAAATGGACAGCATCTTTAGCTTCTTTTTCCCTGCTTCCAAGATTCAAACTCCCTATAAAAGAGCATGATCTCTTGGGAGCTTCCGGAGTCCGACAGGCAGTACTAAATTGAACCCCAAAGCTGCTGCTTAACAGCCGTGCAACATTAGACACATAAGTTAGCCTCTCTAGGCCTCTGCTTCCTCACGTGAAAAACAGGGTGATTTGAGAACTAAATAGTATGCAGAAAGCACCAGAATATTGGTTTAGAAGAGGCATTTGCTCAATGATCATTTTCATCACCAAATCACTTGTCTCCTGATCACACAATTCACTTTAAGAGTAACTCCTTGCAGGAAGTCTGTCCTAAGAAGTAAAAATATGGTTCTTCCTTGGTGTTGCTTATTTTAAAAACAGAGCCCTAAAATGCAAATCAAATCCACAGTAAGATAGCACTTTGCACCCACTAGGATGGCTAGAATAAAAAAATAAAAAGTAGAAGATAACAAGTGTTGGCAAGGAGAAATTAGAACCCTCATACACTGCTGATTCAAATGTAAAATGCAGCTGCTGTGAAAAATGGTTTGATGTTGACTGAAAAACCTGAACAAAGAAACAACATGATCCAGAAATTCCACCCCTAGGCATATACCCAAGAGAACTGAAAACAGGTACCCAAATTCTCCTCCACAAATATTCATAGCAGCACCATGTCTATCAGCTGAGGAATGGATAAACTAAATGTGGTAGATCCATACAATGGACTATTACTCAGCCATTAAAAGGGGGTGGAAGTTCTAACACAGGCTACAATGCAAGGAACCTGGCACAATGTTATGCTTTGTAAAAGTATCCAGGCACAAAGGTCATATATTGCATAATTACCATTTATATGGAATCTCCAGATGAGGTAAATCCATAGAGACAAAGCGAACTAGTTGGTTGCCAGGGCTAGTGGAAGGGAGAAATGGGTACATGTTCTCCTTCCCAGGTGATTGAAACATTCTAGAACCAGACAGAGGTGGTAGTTGCCCAAAATTGTGAATGTACTAAATGCCACTGAACTGGAAACTTTAAAATGGTCACCTGCATATCATGTAAATTTCACCTCAATAAATTTTTTAAAGGCTCTATAAGAAGATAAAAATTTTCCATGTTCAAGGGAAGAGGTAAAATTGTCATTATATGTAGATGGCACAATACTATATATAGAAAACCACAAAAACTACTAGAACTGGTAAATCCAGCAAGGTAACAGGATACAAGATTAACATGCAGAAATCTGTTGCATTTCTTTACACTAACAATGAAATGTCAGAAAGGGAAAGTAAAAAAAAAATCCCTTTTAGAGTTTGAGATTTGCAGATACTACTATATATAAAATAGATTAACAATAAGTTTCTTCTGTATAGCACAGGGAACTATATTCAATATCTTGTAGTAACCTATAATGAAAAAATATGAAAATGAATATATCTATGTATATGTATGACTGAAACATTATGCAGGACACTCAAAATTGACACAACATTATAAACTGACTATACTTTAATTTTTTAAAAAGTAATATATTTACAGAAAAAAAATCCCTTTTAAAATCATATCAAAAAATAAAATACTTAGGAATAAATCTGACCAAGGAAGTGAAAGACTTACATGCCAAGAACCATGAAACACTGATAAAGGAAACCGAAGATAATTCAAAGAAATGGGAAGATATCCTGTGCTCTTGGACTAGAAGAAGTAATATTGCTAAAATGACCAAACTACCCAAAGCAATCTACACGTTTAATGTGATCCCTATCAAACTATCCAGGACATTTCTCACAGAACTAGAACAAATAATCCTAAAATTTATATGGAACCACAAAATACCCAGAATTACCAAAGCAATGCTGAGGAAAAAATACAAAGCTGGAGGCATAACCCTTCCCAGACTTCAGACAATATTACAAAGCTACAGAAATAAAAACATGGTATTGGCACAAAAACAGGCACATGGAACAATGGAACAGAATAGAGCAGCCCAGAAAAAAAGCCACATACCTACAGTCAATTAATCTTTGACAAAGGAGGCAATAATATACAATGTAGAAAGGACAGTCTCTTCAGCAAATGGTGATGGTAAAGCTGGAAAGCCATGTAGAAACTGAAGTTAGAACACTCCTTCACACCATACACAAAAATGAACTCGAAATGGCTTAAAGATTATACATAAGACCTGACACCATAAAACTCCTAGAACATAGGCAAAACATTCTCTGACATAAATCATACTAATGTTTTCCTAGGTCAGTCTCCCAAAGCAATAGAAATAAAATAAAAAATAAATGGAACCTAATCAAACTTATAAGCTTTTGCACAGCAAAAGAAACCATAAGCAAAATGAAAAGACAACCTATGGACTGGGAGAACATACTTGCAAATGATACGACCAACAAGAGCTTAATTTCCAAAACATACAAACAGCTCATGGAACTCAATAACAAAAAATCAAACAATCCAGTCAAAAAATGAGAAGATCTAAATAGACATTTCTCCAAAGAACACATATAGATGACCAACAGACACATGAACAGATGCTTGCTAATTATTAGAGAAATGCAAATCAAGACTACGATGAGGTATCACCCCACACTGATCAGAATGGCGATCAAAAAGTCTACAAATAATAAATGCTGGAGAGGATGCGGGGGAAAAAAGGAACCCTCCCACACTGTTGGTCAGAATGTAAATTGGTGTAGCCACTACGGAAAATAGTATGATGTTTCTTTAAAAAACTGAAAATAGATTTGTCATATGGTCCAGCAATCCCATTCCTGGGTATATATCCAGGGAAATGTTCATAGCAGCACTATTTACAACACCCAAGACACAGAAACAACCTAAATGTCCATCAACACATGACCAGATAAAAATGTGATATATATTCACACACACGTGAGCGCACACACAATGGAATACTACTTAGTCATTAAAAAGAATGAAATAATGCCATTTACAGCAACATGGATGGATCTGAAGATTATTATATTAAGTGAAGTCAGAAAAAGCAGAACAAATACCGTATGATATCACGTATATGTGGAATCTAAAATATGACATAAATGAACTTATTTATAAAACAGATTCACAGACACAGAAAACAAACTTACGGTTACCAAAGGGGAAAGAGGGTGGGGGAGGGATAAATTAGGAGTTTGGGATTAGCAGATACAAACTACTCTATATAAAAAGTAGATGAACAACAAGGCATAGCATAGGGAACTATATTCAATATCCCATAATACCCATATGAAAAAGAATATATATATGTATATATATGTATAATTGAATCACTATGCTGTACAGCAGAAACTAACACAACGTTGTAAATCAACTATATTTCAATTTTTTTTTAATTCCATTTACAAATAGTAGGACATGTCCCTGCTTATTCAGTCATTTCTCAAATACCTACTGGAGGCCTGCTGTGTGCCAGGCACTGGGTCAGTACTGATCCCTGCCCTCACGTATCTCATCACCTAGTGGACCACTGGTATCATTAAATACGGTTTGTTTGTGCATATATACAACACCCAGACGTATGCCATGCACAGAATAAAATGTAATTTTCTCCCATTCAAAGCTCAGTCATTTGAATAACTGCTAAGAGGCCCATGAACTGTGTGTATGTGAGTAAGACCACTTCCACCACAGAATAGTACTCGTGCTTTTTGCTTTACTTAGTAAATTTCATTGAATTACCATCTAAAATTCAGCAAGACCACATTATAACTTATGATTAGCATGAAATTTCTTGGTATTCTATGATACCAGATTATCTCCTCTGAAAACACTGCCCACTTAAACTGGTTTTTGGTAACAGAACTTATAGCAACTACAATTTTATTCTCAAAGCTTTACAGACTTCACTGTAAAACAGTGAAATTCTTTAAGAGTTTTCCAACACAGTGCTAAAACACATTTTCATCAAAATGTGGCTTCTTTAGTTGAACAGACACTCATTCCCACAGGGGAGACTGGATGGATATCTTATCCCAAGCACTGCGGCCCCACCCTGTGCCCCTGAATCATGGGGCAGTGGCATTTCCATTATGGAAGCCATTACCATGGCTCGCTCTTTTGTTTTATTAAAAGGCTTAGGGAAAGTGTGACTGTTTCTCTCTCTCACCTGTCTTCAAGTGAATGATAAAGAAGGGAAAAAAATTCTCTCCAAGAATAGGAATACCATGAAACCAAAAAATTGCTTTGGAACCAGAAGAAAAGATAGTCATATGAACTACAAGGAACCCCTTTGCATATCTCCAGTCCAAAGGACACATATACTGTGAGCAGAGTGTCAAATCTTTACCATGGCATTCTTCTTACCATTAACTACATGTCACTGTTTGCTTTTGGCACATCTCTCCAGCTGCTTGATCAGTTTGGGAAGATGAAAAAGCTCGGGAGAGGGATGGTGGTGATGGTAGCACAACAATGTGAATGTACTTAATGCCACAGAGCTATACCATGAAAAATTGTTAAGATATGGCTAAGATAGTACATTTTGTCATGTGTACTGAATCACGATATAAGCAGAAAACAGCTCTATTAGGTAGTTCTGTCACTCTAATGCTCATTTTTCAGATGTAAGCCTCCCCCCCCCCATCCAGATGCCACACCGGGCTCTAGGGGCACAGCAGTAAACACGACAGCCGCTACCCTGACCGAGCCTGCACGCCACTGGGGACGCAGACACCCCAGGTCATTCAATTACAACAATTACAACAGGCCACAAAGGTGAAACCCAGAGGGCAAACCACAGGGGCGCTGTAGGGGAGCCTGTCTGGGAAGCAGCAGAACCCTGAGCTGTCTGAAATGTCTGGGGTGAATCCAACACGTCACTCTGGTGACCAATAGCCTTGACAAGAGCTGCTGCTCTCACCTCACATGTGGTCCAGGCCTGGCCAGCTCCCTGGTGGCAGCAGTCACACGTTCATCACCAGGACCTGCTCAAATGGGTCTCAAAACAGCCACAAAGCTCCCCAAGCTCCCTCCCAATGCCTCACACATCAGTGTGACAGCACCTGATGATGGTTAAGAGCGTGCACTGTGGAACCAGGCTTCCTGGGTTGAATCCCAGCCTTGCTACACTCTGCCTTTGTAACTTTAAGCAAGTTATTACGTCTCTCTGGATCTTGTTTGCAAAATGGGAAAATACATACTTCACAGGGCTATGAAACTGAATGAACTGCCATGTGAAAAGTGCTTTAAGAGCAGGGCTTGCCATATATGAAGTTAGTTATTATTATCATCATTATTAATTTATTCCATCCTCGTAAGACTAAAGAGGCAGGTGGGGCAAGACCAACCATCTGCATTTAACAGATGGGAAATGGGCAAAAAAAGAGCAAGTTGCTTGAGATTACGTAGCTGGTTGGAGTCTACTGCTCTCCCCCCACCACACCCTGGGACCTACCACAACCCAAAAGCGTATGACGAAGAGTTCAAGCATCACAACACTGGGGTACCTACTACACCCCAAATATATACCTGGTGTACCCCTGGCTACCCCTCCCCTGGCTGCCTGTACGAAATAAGATTCCAAGGTCTCCAAATCCATCAGCTAGGCCTATAATCGCAGGAGGCAAGTTCAGTAGTCTTCATTTCATCCACTTGGAAACAGAGCAAAGACAACAAACTTTGATAGAACATCTGCCACAGATCCTGCACTCTACCCTATGGGGGAGACAAAAGGGGAAGAACTTATGGTGTCTGTCCCTCAAGCCTGGTGGAAAAGGCAGGAGGTACTTAGCAAAAATAATTAAAGAACAATGGAGGGGTGGGTGCCATTAATGCTGAGCCCTGGTGGAGCCAACAACAGTGAGAGGAATCCAGCTAGGCTGAGTAGTGTCAGCCGACGTAGCCAGGAAACAGGCTGTGGAGCAAGTGGGGTTTAAATGCGGCTTTAGGGACCACTACCTGTGAGAGTCCATTTTATGTGCCAGCTGGATTCAGCTACATGGTGCTCAGATATTTGGTCAGACATTCTCATGTGTCTGTGAGGATGTTTCTGGATGAGATTAACATTTGAATTGGTGGACTGAGTAAAGTAGATTACCCTCCTTAATATGGGTGGGCCTCATCCAAGCAGTTGAAGGCCTGAAGAGAACAAAAAGGCCAAAGAGAATTTCTTCTGCCTGACTGCCTAAGGGCTGTGATATCTATTCCTCCCTGCCTTCAGACTCAAATTGAAGTATCGGGTCTTCCTGGGTCTCAAGTCCGCTGGCTTTTGGACTAGAACTTACACCACTGGCTCTCCTGATCCTCAGGCCTTTGTACTTAGCCTGGAACTACCCACCAGCTCCCGGGGTGTCCAGGGTCCAGCAGGTCGTGGGACTACTCAGACTCCGGAATCGCGTGAGCCTACTCCACCACACCCCCGCTACTGATTCTGTTCCTCTAGAGAACCCAAACTAATACGCTACCACTGGCTTGGTAAAGAGCAAGGAGGAAAAAAGTTCCCAGAAGTCTAAGAAACAGAATGAAAAGAGCCGAGAAGCTGGAAGCAAATGAATAAGGAAAAACATGGGAGAGATTTGAAGGGAGGAGGAGGACAGAGGAATGAGGGTTGTGAGGTAGACCCAAGTAATCTGCGCACAGCTGGTGGATTCTGCACATGACCCTCCACGCAGGCAGGCAGACAGGGTGCCATGATCTTGTGACTCACACAAAAGCTGAATGTTAGGAAAAGGAACCCCACGTAGGTAAGAGCCGAAAGGTTGAAGCAAGGTGGCCACTGTATGTGTCCAGGTAGGAGGAAGGGTGTGTGTGATGGAAGTGTGTACAGGCACGTTGACATGAATTCTTACTCCTTTAAAAGCAGAAGATTCTCACACCCCCTGTGACTTAATCAACTCCCCACCCATGTACAAAGGCCAAACAGCCCAGGGAGAAGGCCAGCTGCCAGCACCTAATGATCTGAGATCACGTAACACTCCCGCAGTCCCTCACTCAACTCCTCTGGACCTCAATTTCCACACCTGTGAAGCGGAGAATCACGCAGTTTACCTCAGACAAGGACTGTGAAGACACAGTGTGCAACGTGAACGACATCAAAGCAGGAGGCGGCACAGGGAGAAGGCAGGCACCGGCGGAGACCGCCCTGGTGCAACATCCGAAAGAGCCGAATCCTCCTGCATCCACTGGAAAAGCAGGCTTTCTGCGGGCAAACCCGGCAGAGGATCGCCCCCATAAAACACACCCGGAGCCTAATTAAAGTCACAGGGAAACAACTTGCTAAATCTCAGGGATGAATCACCACTGAACACCCTAACCCTCCCTACTAACGCCAGGGAGGGCACGGCCAGCTCAGTTCAGTGGGCAGGGCACACGCAGTTGTTGAAGGAAACCCCCAGGCCGGCCCTGCGGCGGTGGAGGTAATGGCTGGTGAATGGTGATGGGAGGATGGGAGGCTCAGCCAAAGCAAGAAACTCTGGAGAAGGCAAGGACCTCCAAGTGAAAACAGCCCTGCGGCTGGTGCTGGAAACCCCACAGTCACAAACCCACAGCAAACACCATCCATTAACAGTCCCACCCGCAAACTCAGGGCATCCCTTCCCCTCCAGGGAACTATTGTGGGCAAGATCCCGCCCCGTGTTAAGTCTCTATCACGCACAACCACTCTAACAAAGACTCCACAAATGCTCCGTGCCAGAACACGAAAGGGAACAGGAAATATCAAACTCCAATAAAGCAGAAAGCTCAAAAAACTGGCTCCATTTGACTTTAGGGGAAGCAGACAAATGATCCAGGAGCAAGTTCACATTAGAAGTGGAATAATAACAGCCGCACTCAGAGCTTCCCTGTGCCCGGGACTGTTCCCCAGCGCCTTCCGCATATCAACTCTTCCCACCCTCACAGCCCTGGGAGGCATCAGCTCCACTACGCAGACGAGGAAACTGAAGCACGAAGAGGTGAAGTTAAGTAGCTCAGGGTCACTGGTAAGTAATGGAGCTGAGATTCCACCACGGGAGTCTGTCTCCCCAGTCTGTGCTCTTAAGAAAGTGTCAAAGGACGACCTAATATTCTCCACCTTTGGTCTCCAAAGGCCAAAAAATGGGGCCAGTGGTGTAGGAACCTCGGCCCAACAAGAAAGGTCAGAGGAGTGGCTTTGTTTTGTCTCCTGACTTTTCTGATTTTTTCTAAAATGAATATGACATGCTTCTTTCAGCAGAAAAAACAGAAACAAAACCTACTGTTTTTTTTTTTCACTGACCTGCCACTTTCCTTCAAACCCCTCCCAGATAGCGCCCAGCAGACAAGGAACCTAGAGCTCTCCAGTCCACCTGAATGTCCAGAGCAGCTCCCCAAAAACACACCTGCAGATGCCACCCCAGCAAGGCTGAGAGCCAGGCAGGCTGCCAAGCGGCTGGGCTGCAAGCAGCTGTCAGCTACCGAGTGATGCAATTAAGAAATGTTGGTTAATGCTGGGAGTACAAGTCAAAGTACAGCAGCTCCATCTTAAAAACAAACAAACAAAACTGACTTTTTCAAGAACTTATTCGACAAGGAAAGAGCTTTGCTGGCTAATAATTAGCCAGCAGACAGCACCTGGACTGTAATTATGTCTTCCTGGGTGAGGGAGAACTCCCCAGCTGCCCTGTAGAAGTTGATGGATGAGCGTCAAGAGAGATGGCTCGTGCCCGAGAGCATCCTCAGGCTTCCAGATGAGTGTGGACAACCTCCGTAGCTTCTGAAAGTTGCCCAGATACGTGCATATACACAGTTCGTTTTTGTGACTGCTATAGGAGGGCTCACTGGGCATCCTTCAGAAGGGGACAGGAAATGAGAACCAGAGATATCCACCTCACCCGAACTGGTGGGCACCCACACAGAAGTCAGGAAATGAAAAGCATCCTCAGTGGATTTTTTTTTTTTAAATCATCAACACCTTAAAGGGCTTCTTTGTCCTAAGGAAGCACAGAAGGTGTGTCATCCCTCCCACCCCCTGGTGAAAAACTCTAAGCTAGACACAAGAGTGGTACAGACGAGCCCGCCAGGCCCTCTATACAGGATGCCACCTACCCTTCCCTGGACATTTTTCGTCTGCTCAACTTTGGGAAAGTTACTGTGATGTGCTTGCCAATATAAAACATTTCAGGAATCCTGAATGAATTCGTATCTATAAGGGTTGACGGTAGCTGCCCCCAGGCTCCTCTGCCCCTGTCTATCAGCTGCCCTCCCTCACTGTTTGGAACTCCCAAGCTGAGCAGTTAGGTGGCAAGAACACTGGCCTGGCAAACAGGAGCCCTGAGCTCTGGCCCCAGGCCTGTCATGTTCCAGCTGTGTAGTGTGGGGCAAACCTCTTCCTCCAACCTTCAATTTTTACAAATGTTGGATGAAAGGCATGTTCCGCTCAGGTCAGAGGGCTTTTTGTGAGAATCAAATGAGATGATGTAGGTCATGGTGCTTTAGAAACATCAAAGTGTTATGCTGGCCAGTATTAGTCATTCACTGCATTGAATCACAGAATAGAATGCATCGAAACTTAAACCTGAAACGCTAAAGTAAAACTCAGGCTGCAGGAGGAGAGACCACGGAATTCAGGTCTCATCTTTATAGTAGAGGAAGAAATCGGGTGATTTAGGACCAAACTTCAGAGGAGTTATAAGGAGCTTTAGGCACCATTCCTCTAAGATGCCCCCACCCCTTCACCAGCAGACTCTGGGTGATGTCTAAAATGCTACTGCCAACATCTAACACTCTCGGTCAAGAAGGAATCCTGCGCTCCCCTGGGTACCAGACATGCTAGGAGTATGTTATCCCTAACGCCAAGGATCAGAGGCAAAAACCAAGCCCCCCATGCTCGCCTGTGACACAAACACTAAAAGAACAGAAAATGCATATATTGTATTTCTATAAAAAGCTAACTTCAAATTATAAGTAAACACTTACTACTTTTTAGTGATTCCTAAAAAGATACATATATTCCTTAAGTTGCTGTTGCATGGAGGTATGATACTAACTAACCGATTAAGTCCTTTTCTGAAAGACACACAACTACTCAGCCTGGGAAAGAGTCCTGCCCATCACACTGCCCCCAGGAAATCACCAGACCACAATTAAAACACACAGAATTATTCCCAGGTCATCCTCTCCCAGCCTCCCACTGGCTCCAGCCCACCCAGTCATGCTGACTTGGTGAACCTGCCTCTCCAGCCTGTGAGGCACTGATGGCCCCCTCCCTGCAGTGTCCCCAGAGGAGCCTGAGCACTTCCTAATTGCTCCCTGACTCCAAGTAACAAAAGTAGAAACAAGAATTCGAGATAAGAATGCAGGACCACAATAAAGATGGAGGATGACGGTGCTGATCCATAAGTCGACCTTGACTCTAGTCTCAGGTCCGCCGTTTAGCCGGCTCTGTGACCTTGAACAAGTCATTTCACCTCCTCCAGCTACAGCGCTCTCATCTGTAAGAGGAGAGGACTGGGTGAGATAACTCAAGGTTCTTCCTAGCTCCAACATTACAGATTCTAAGTCGCTGATTTGAAACTTTCACTTTCATCTTTTCTTTCTAGGTTCCTCTTAACGTGTCCAATGGTAAGTGATTTTCTAGCTTCAACAATATCTTTATTCTATATACAGTTTTTCATAAATTCCCACAATAGGAAAGTGTTTTTAAAAATCAGCAGTAGGTCAGCCCTTAGTGAGGGTTGCTGCAGGGGCTTCTGCCAGCCTTAGAAATCTCAGTGAATCCCTCTCAGACAGCATCCTCTGTGACCCCTAAACTCCCAGGGCCCTGCAGTGGTGAGGGTAGGCTCACAGGCACGTGCGGTCATAGAGAAATTCCTAGCTACTGGTCCTAGCACTATCCCACTGCGCCCTCTTAAGAGAGCATCCTAAAATACGTATGAGTATACTGCTTAAGGAATGGCATGGAATGTAAGATACACATACACACATGTGGCAAGAAAGAAAAAGAAAGAAGGAAGGAAGGAAGGAAGGGAGAAAGAGAGAGAAAGAAAGAGGAAGAGAGAGAGAAAGAGAGAGAGAGAGAGAGGGAAAGGAAGGAAGGAAGGAAGAAAGGAAGAAAGAAGAAAGAAATTAATTTTGCTCTAATAACTATTACTGGAAGAAATAACCTCAGAGAGTCCTCATAATTGATCACAATATATTAATGTTGAAAAGTCAGTATTTTCAAACTCCAACGCTTCAACTCCCTGCCCATCATCCCCAGGCTTTAGCTCCAAGATTCATTTCACTCCATCCACGCACAGCTTGCACCACGAATCTTTGAACGTGTCAGTAGGACTACAAGACAGGCAGCCAAACCCCTACGTGAAGTGGCCTCAAACCACATCCAAAGTCAGTGTCAATGGAAAAGTAATAGGTGCTGAGTCCCCAGCCCACCTGCCGCCTCCTATGAACACGCTCCAAACAGGCCTCCTTCCTGACACCAGCCCCAAGCACTGAAATACTGCCATGGCACTGAGCACAGTGCTTTGCATCCCTGGGGCTAAAGCATCATCGTCATTATTATTATTCTTTGATAGCAAGGTAGGCTGAGCAGCGCTTTAAAAGCATTTGTAGCTCCAAAACCTAGGGGGCAACAGGCAGTTTCAAAGCGTTTAGCTGGATACTGAGATCACTGCAGAAACCTATTTGTCACCATGACAGGAGGTGATAATGTGACATTTCACAAGTTTCAAAACAGCAGGGGAAAACCACCTCCCCTCTATTATTTGCAGCAATGCTGGACTTCTAAACACACACTCTGCGTGAACTATGAATCACTCTAATTGTTCAGCAGGCTGAATTCCAAACCGACCACGGTCCACAATCAGATCTGTGCCTGAACTATTTGTGAAGAGAATGTTTTTAGCTTCTGTACCTGCAGTTTCCCCCACCAGCACCATTTTCCCCAACAAATAATAATTTGCCGAATTCTTCACTGAAAGGGGCGCCTGCTTTCACAGTCAGCTCTGGCAAACAACACATTTCCTGTTTTCTCCCCTTCTCAAGCACACCAGTACCTCCTTCTCCCCACTTTAAGAACAAAATCAAGGACTCAGTATTATCCCACAAAATCAAGGAAAGTTGTCCCTCAAGCCACCGTCTGCCCTTGCTTTGAAACAGTGTCCACTGCCGTCCATCAAGGTCCTCCAGAAATTTAAGAGCAGTGAACATCAGAACATGCTTGGGAGGAAAGAACACAGTGGCTAGGTATCAGAGGCTCAAATCCTGCTTCTGCTACTTCCTAGCTGTGTGACCTTATCCAAGTTCCTAAACCTCTCTGGCCTCAGTTTTCTGTTCTGTTAAACAGAGATAACAGAAACTTCCCTCCTTCCACAGTTGTAAGGATTGAATATAAGATTAATATATATGTCAGGTACTGTGATATGATTCACATCATAATGGTTCAATGTCAATTAACTATCCTAATAATTAACAACACTCTTCCTAGGACCAACAAGCCTGGCCAAATGCAGTCTGCCATGGGCTGGGGAAGAGAATGAGCATCAATGTAAATGCCATTGTACCAGTAAGATGCTTATTTCTGCCAAGTCCCCCTTCTTCACCATCTCCCTTCTTGGCACTAGGGCTGTCTGTTCAGATTTGTTCAGGAACAGGTTATGGTGGTTGTCACAGACCAAACGGCAACAAGAAATATGCATTAGTTTAAGGTCCAATATTCAAGAACAGTTAAGAGGGGGCGTGAAGCTCAGGAACTTTAAGTACTTCAGCTAAAACTTGAAAAGCAAGTAAATTTTATAAACACCGTTTAGTCCCTTAAATCTTTAACATTTTTTTCCTCCACCTTTTTCTCACAGCACCCCGGTTATACCTACAGATGCAACCACTCAGATGTATTTAAAGTCTTAACCTAAATCAATGGCGGGTGGTGTTTTCTACTAATTTATAGAGACCCACGGTCATAGTTATTTTTTGATAAGCCTTGAAGACTGAGTCTCCAAGACCAGCCTATGCCACTGAAGACAGAATTAAACCAGAATCGGGTTATTCCCTTCTTGTAAAAGCACAGACATCAGAAAGGAGGACTGAGTGTCAAGTCATTCCTCATTCATGCCCTCTTAGAAGCACTTCAGCAGGGACCACCATATCCCAGGCAAGGGGAGATTCATCAGCCCAATCTTCCTTCGTTATTCTCTATTTTCTGTATTTGCATCCTCTGCTCAACTGAAAAAAAGGAAACGATAAGCACAAAGAAGATACTACAGATCACGATCAGAAAGGAATTCATGAGAACACATGCCGCTTTAGGTGAGATGAAGGTTAGAGTCTCATTTCTAGTCCAAAGTATTGAAGAACCTGCCACAGAACCAGTCGTCATCTTCAGGTATCTGTGAGGAACCACTGACAAGACTACGTGTCAGAATCCCAAATGGTAACCCTTTACGAAATTCTGAAGGGAGGGCAAACCCCTCTCCACGGTCTGCGATTTTCACTGCATTTTTAGAAATTTAAATACTTGCTTATCAGGTATTAAGAGAGGTGGTTCCTTTAGTGAAACTGAAATCTCAGAGATCAGGATGACTTCTAAGACCCTGCCCATGTCTAGCACTCAGCGACAACTGAAAAGCACCGTGCCTCCCTCCCATCCCACACCAGGCCTGCCCCACGCTCCCGAGGTCTCCCCAGGTCTGCGTGAGGCAGGAGACCCTCGCAGCTGGACAAAGCAGCACGAGGAACAGCATTTGCTGTGAGCACACCCGGCTGTAAATGTGGGACAGTAACTCAAAGATGACAAAGTGCTCGACTTCAGTAAATCCGCGATACCGCGGCATTTAACCACATTTCCCAAGCTTCACTTACTTTTAAATCATCATTTCTTCCTCTTTATTTTCTACTTCCTTCAGCCACACAGAAGAACCATTTAGGGGACTGCAACAATCCCCTCGCAACACCGCCCTAGGAGTGAGAGTTCCAGGAGCGTGTGACCGGCGGTGGGGGAGGAGTGGGCATCCCTCAAGCATGGCTGAGAAAGGCAGGCAAAGGGGACGGAGAGGTGGGAAGAGAAGAGGCTCAAAGCTCATGCCCTGTGGACCTCAGAACCATCACCCCGAAGACAGAGGCAGGTGCAAACAACTACAGAAACGGCCAAGGAGCTGACAACCTGCTCTGCCCCTCAGAACCAAGAACCCAGAGAAACTGAGTGAACCCGTAAATCCCGCATCCCTCCCAGCACCGCCCTGCTGTGTTATGGTCCAGCTTCAAAAGCCCCACAGAGTTTCCCAAAATTGGAAACAGGCCTGATTTTTTCATCAGTAGGAAGTGGGTTAATATACACAGCACAGCCACGCAAGAGGAGACCGCAGAGCAGCGCTCCTCCTGTCAGTCCTTTTCAGAACCACCTGGGGAAGGCGGTCAACAGCAGAGAAGCCTGGGCTCCTGCGTTCTCCCCGAGCTCTCCAGGTGAGTCTGTACTCATCAGGCTTGAGATCCACTGTCACAGAGCCATAAAAAAAAAAAAAAGTTTCAGTAACAAAAAAGGAAGAGCCTTCAAGATACATAAAGGAAAGGAAAAAAGCAAGTACAAAGGAGTGTGTTAAGCTGCCTGACATACAAGAGAAGATGGGGAATAAAAATAAAGGAAGAGGAGGGACATCGGCAAGATGGATGAATAAGACATCCTCTGTCCCGTCTCCCTCTCCCCTTGCCGCCCAGCAACAATTTGGCATCTACCAATTCACAGACAAAAATGCCCTGTGGGAACTGTGGGGTCCAGAACCATGCCAAGGGACCTGGGAGGGGCGTCACCCACCCATGAGTCAGGGAGTAAGCCTACAGACTGCGGACTCTCAAGTGGCCCATGAACCAGCTCCAGCCTCCCCTGGAAAACAGTGACTTAGACAATTACGTGCGGACGAGAGCCTTCGTGGAAGTTCAGGATTCTAGTGCAGAAGTTCCAGCACGCACTGGAGCAAAAACAAATCTGCATCTGGATGCTTTGGAGAGGTACGAGAACTGGTGTGACTTCACTCACATCACCGTCCCTCAAGGCAGCAGAGCTCAATGCCAAGAAAGACAGTCCCAGCCATGATTTTTCCTGGGGGCTGGGGGCTGGGGGGCTGACAGCATGTGGGTGAGCACCCAGTTTCCCCAGCTGTGGGGATGATGCCAAAGAGGCTCATTTCTCTCCTGTCCCATCCAGAGTACTGAGTCTGGGGTGGGGGTGGGAAGAGATTGAGAGAACAGCAGATAGGACTCTCGGAGGGCATTAAAGGGACACAGATCCTACTAACCATGTTGCAGACTCCACCAAGAAGCCTGCCCACAAGCCGCTGGGGACACCTTGCCCACAGATCCTGCCAACTGGACCATGGAAAGCCTAGCACTCCAAATTCCTCACTCCTACACACCCCAACCCCACAGCCAGCTCCCTGTGTGCACTCCCATTGGCCATGAATGTGAGCTTTAGCAAATGGCTCATGAGCAGACTGAAAGCCGGCCAGAGTCTGCAGCCCAGGGACAGACCACAAACCTGAGCCCTAGCACCACCCCTGGGAAGCAAAAAGGAGGGAGGCTGTCAGCACCAAAAAACAGTAAGATAGTATTAGCAAGCCCTCATTAACAGTTACTCTAAATGTAAATGGATTAAATTCTCCAATATAAAGGCCTCAAGTGGCTGGATGGATTAAAAAAGACCCAAATGGATGCTGCTTACACGGGACTTAAGTCAGCTTTACGGACACACATATGCTCAAAGTGATGGGATGGAAAAAGATATTCCTGCAAGTGGAAATCAAAAGAGCAGGGGTAGATATATCAGACAAAATAGACTAATTCAAAAGCTGTAACAAGAGATCAAGATGGTCACCATATAATAATTAAAGGGTCAGTTCATCAAGAAGATATATCATAAATATATATGTACCCAACAGAGCACTTAAATATATTAAACACTAACAGATACAAAGGGAAAAAAATAAGACAAAAGGAAACTTTAACACCAATTTTCAATAATGTATAGACCATCCAGACAGAAAATCAATAAGGAAATGTTGGGCTTGAATTATACTTTAAACCACTTGGACCTAATAGACATTTAATTCCATCCAATGGCAACAGAATACACATTCTTCTCAAGTGCACATGGAAACTTCTCCAGGACAGATCACATGTTAGGTCACAGACAAGTCTTAGCAAACTGAAGAGGATTGAAATACACCAAGTATATTTTCCAACCCCAATAGTATTAAACTAGAAATAACAGAGGAAAACTGGAAAATAAACAAATATGTGGAAATTAAACCACACACTCCTAAACAATCAATGAATAAAAAAGTCAAAAAGGAAATCAAACAATGACTTGAAACAAATGAAAACAGAATCATATCAAATCTAATGAGATGCAGCAAAGGCCATTCTAAAAACGAAGTTTAGCAATAAATAGTTATATTAAGAAAAAAAATCTCATAAGAACAATTTAACTTTATACCTCAAGGAAATACAAAAAGAACAACTAAGCCCAGAGTTAGCAGAACTAAATAAATATTAGAGAACCCTAGTAGACATTTTTTCAAAGACGACATAAAAACAGATGGCTGACAAGTACATGAAAAGGAAGTAATCATCAAGGAAGTACATACCAAAACCACAACGAGGTAACACCTCATACCTGTTAGAATAGCTATTATCAAAAAGACAAGAGGTAAGTGTTGGCAGGGATGTGGAGAAAAAGGAACCCTTGTGTACTGCTGCGGGGGATGTAAACTGGTGCAGCCACTATGGAAAATAACATGGAGGTTCCTCAGAAGATTAAAAATAGAACTATCTCAGCAACCCCACTTCTAGGTATATATTCAAAGGAAATGAAAACAGGATTTTGAAGAGATACCTGCACTCCCATGTTCATTGAGCATTATTCACAATTGCCAAGATATCAAAACAATCTAAGTGTCCATCAAGGAATATATGGATAAAGATAACGTGGTGTGTGTGTGTATATGTGTATATATATGTAATATACATATTATATATGTAATATACATACTATGTAACATTCTTTAGCCATGAGAAAGAAGTAAATTCTGGCATTTCTGACAACATGGATGGACCCTGAGGACTCAAAGACAAAAACTGTATGATATCACCATGTGCGGGATCTAAAAACGCCAAACTCATAGCAACAGTAGAATGGTGTTGCTAGGTGCAGGAGAGCAGGGGAAATGGGGAGATGCTGGTCAAAGGGTAAACGCTTCAAGTCAAGAAATTAGTGCTGGGAATCCAATGTACAGCATGGTGACTAGAGTTAACAACACTGAACTGTATACTGGAAAGTTGGTCAGAGTAGACTCTAAGTGTTCTCACCACAAAAGATGGTAATTAGGCGATGGAAGTGTTAATTCATCCTGCTATAGTAATCATGTCTCAACATATGTGTATCATATCATCACACTGTACACCTCAATCTTACACAACATTGTTATGTGTCAATTATATCTCAATAAAGCTAGGGAGGGAAGGGAGAAATAAATTTTTAAAGGGTGGGAGAAGAGACACATACATGCAACTGCATACAAAGAGATATCTAAGATAAATAGAATATATATATTTTATCTACATAGAAAATATAAGTTAGACATTATATTTTATACATGGACAAATATGTGTGTGTACACACACACAAAGATCCCCAAGAAATGGGATCACTGGTTGCTTCCATGGAAAGGAAAGTCCTGAATGGGGATAAAGGTGCAGAGAAACCTATCACCACATTCTTTTTAATCTCTGGAATCTTGAACTATATCAATATATCACCTAACAAACATTTTTGTTGTTTACACTTTGAAAAGGATTTGGGCTGAAGAGACAAGAAACATAAGCAAAAAGTAAAGATAGTGATTTGGGGGTAGCAACCTCAAGGTTGGTGTCCCAAGGTTGGTGTCCCAAGGTTTTCATGGCTTCCTGCACACACGCACCCTTAGCTTTGGCCCAGGGGCCCCTCTCCCCTGTCTGGGGGCTGCCAAAGTCAAGGTGGAAACAACGAAGCCCCTGCTAAGGGGAACAGTGTCCTGGAAGTTGCTCAAGAGGCACCTCACATGTCCTCTTCCTGAATTCTGTCTCCCAACTGGTCTGCACATTTTTTGCAAGAAAAGGCTATTCTTCAACAACCTTAATATCTCTCTTGATGCGTAGAGTCAATCAATGCCTTCAGTAGCTCAGAGAGCTCTCTGCATGAGGTAGATCATTAGAGATAAGACCTTGAGCTTTGGGTAAGTTCCTAGAAGCTATTATAAATGCTGCTTTGATTGTTCTGCCTGATTATCAAATATACATGCCTCTAAGCAGACAATGCCTTCCCCTTTTCCTCTTTAAATTCACATGCCAAACCAGAAAAATGCAGGGGAACAACAGTCCTCATAACCAAGTTTCCAACAAAATTCTGCCCCCATGTTTGTTTTCTGCCTCATATTCCTAAAGCCACCTCCCTCTTCTCACTCCCTCCACCCCTTGGCGAGAACAAAATGGCCACATTTTTTGGAATTTCACTTCTCCCTTCAAGGAAGCCTGCTTAAAGTTGTTCAAGGCACACTAATTGACAAGTGGACACAATCTACAAAGTGTAAGAGAAGCTAAAAGATATCAACTGAGCAATGATGAAAGGAGAATAGATAATACAATACCAAGAGTGGACCATATCTGTCTTTGCCAGAGTCAAAAAGCCACCCTAACTTTACTTCACTCCCACTCTACACACACACACACACACACACACCCTCTCAGTAGACAAGAACCCATGAGGTAAAGGGACAGGGATTCTACGCTCCCCCAAAGCCACCTCCCTGGGCTTGACAGTGTTAAAAATTCAGTTTGGCTCAAGCATTCTCAAGTAGTAGAGAGTTTATGTTTTTGAATTGCTGAGTTGGATAATTTCTTGCTTATTCCTTAAACATAAGTGGGGATTTAAAAATAACTTGAACCCTTCACACACCATCAGTCTATTTTAAAAGCACGATCTGAAATGTCTAGATCCTGACAGAAACTGCTCCGAAGCAATGTGGATACCTCACCCAGGGACTTGGGAGGAAAGGCTGCGGAGCTCTCGGTGCTAAGACACGTGGCAGGCCCCTGGTGGGTGTGTTGGTAAGTGGTCTAACAGTTGTATGCTACGCAAGCACTTACATGTGAGTGCTTTTCAGGGTGCCACTTTTTTTTTTTTAGGTTTATTTATTTATATTTGGAGGAGGTACTGGGGATTGAACCCAGGACCTCATGCACGCTAAGCAAGCGCTCTGCCTCTTGGGCTATACCCTCCCACCTTCATGTCACCACTTTTCGTCCATACAAAGCTCTGTAAGATAGATAATGTTATTGCCATCCTGTTTTGCCAGGTGAGGAATCTAGTCACAGAGCTTGAAAGCAGCTCTTCAGAGCCCACACTGAAAGGCCTTCCACGGCATCACACGGCCTCTCACAGACAGAACTTTGGAGCTCCGTGACCTTACAAGGTCTGCTAATTCAGGGCCTTCACAGAGGATAAAACTGACAGCTGAGGTGACACTCCCAAGGTCACACAGCATGTCCATGGAGAAGCCTTCCTGCGTTCTTGCCATTCAACTAGAGTAACCATTTCAACCGGAATACACAAAATAGTGGCTAAAAAGCCTTACACCCATGTTACTATCTATCTGCCCTCCAACTCTAAAAGGACTACATCAACTAATTTCTATTTTGTGGTTTTTTTATCGATGCAAATTAGTAAAAAAGAATCAAATGGGGTTGTGATTATAATTTCCAGGTGAGAAACGATTAAACATTAGCTGACAAGTAGAAAGCCTTTGTGCTGACAGCCACCCCCCACCCCAACTTGGAAGACCCTTGCCCATTCTTCTCAGCCTATTCAAATCCAAATCATACTCTAAGGCTGAGCTGAAAACCAACCCCCAGAAGGCTAGTGTAGTGTGCGTGTGCACCTGTGTGTATGTGTGTATGTGTGTGTGTGTGTCTCATGCAGTCCTGGGTGCACCCAGGGTAGGCAGGGCAGAGAATGGAAGGAACACAGGCCTCAGAGTCTAAGACAAATCCCAACCCTGCCATTTAGTGGCTCTTTGGGAAATGAACACCCTCTTGTTTGTTTTCTCAAACATAAAGAAGGAGACAACGTCCCACCTTGGAGAATTATAGCAAAGATCAAAGGAGACAAATGTTTAAGGCCCCCGGGTACAGCTCCTGGCACATAGGTGTTTAATAAATTACCATTAGCTCCACAAAGCACCCCTCAACTACCCAGCTCCACCAGGGTCTCTCCATCTTCCACTGCCAAGCCGTCTGCAGGCACTCATGTATTACAGCAACCGGTGTCAATGTTTATCTGCCCCGAAAGACAAACACTTTGAGGGGTGAGAAGCTGAGAGGAAGGCGCATTCTTACCTTTCTATCCCTCACAGCCTCCTATAAGATGCTCTTTATAATAAAGGTTCCGATATTGTGGAATGAGCTATTTCAAGGGAAAATAAGTTTCAAGCAAATGCAAAAAGAACAGTGGCCACTAGGGCAGTTTCTCTACCAGTCAGAGGGTTTGCAGATACACATACCATTGCACTCCCAGCACCTCTGGAGGGTTCCCATCAGCCAAAAGCGGAAACTCACTTTCATTCAGTTTCTATAAACATTCCCCAGCCCGCTGTATGCCAGCACTGTGCAAGGCCCTAGGACACACCTTTAGAGCGGCCCTGATGTGACAGCTACCAGAGATGACGCAAAGAGTGAAGGTGCCCACACAAGGTCCTGTTCTTCCAAACTCCACCTGGGCCTCAGTCTTCTCAGCTGGGAACGAGGAAGATGGACAGATTGCCTCCGAGGTCTAGTGCAGCTCTGTCGATTAGCCTATTAATGAACTGCCTCTGGAGAAGTGTGGTAAAAATACACATGTATGTCTCTAGGCGTAACTTAGTAATACACAGTGTTAAAAGGAACGCTTCCCCCAGTGAAGCTGAATAACTTCAACCCCCCACCAGGGATGTCAGCATGCAGCATTCCTTCCTGCCATCTCTCCCACCCAGGAAACGAATTATTTATGGCAAGAAGCTATGGGGAAAAAAAGGGAACATGTGAAGTAAGCCCAGTGGGGGGCAGAGGAGGCAGAAAATGGGAGTCGTGCTGCTTGGAGCAGGACCAGAGACTGCGGTGAGGAGTGGACAGCACAGGAGACTAAAGGACAGCACAAGAATAGAATGCTAAATTATTCTGGTTCTATTTAGAAGAGGGATCAAAGGCCCAGCCCACCTCATTAGACCCTGAAGGAAATCTCATCCAAAACACACTGAAATATTGGGGCTTTTTGGCAACTCCTGAGTCATCAAGAAAATAAAGTGAAATCACACTCGGTAGCCTCTATTTGATAAATCCTCCCAAAATAAAGTTTGTGAAGCACTTTGATGCCC
This sequence comes from Camelus ferus, assembly GCF_009834535.1. Lineage (NCBI taxonomy): Eukaryota > Metazoa > Chordata > Mammalia > Artiodactyla > Camelidae > Camelus > Camelus ferus. The sequence goes on from NC_045725.1 coordinate 16,166,552, forward strand.
AACTAGTTAAACCTTCAGCTGCCCACAAAATGAAGAACCTATTGCCCTCCTCCCTGGTGGTTTAGAGGAAAGTTTCCCCGTATTTACTTTGTTTCATTTGTTAAGTACCAGAGCCCAGCCATTCTTCTTCTGAGAGATGAGCATTCAAAGGTCTGGGGGGTCAATTCTGAGGAATAGTAAGGTCCAGGGTCTCATGAGCAGGGGGCCTTGTGCCACCAGCCCCATGGCCATGGCCAGTCAGGGGTGGGCACACAACTCTCTCAGCCTCCGCGAGGACCTCTTATTTCCGTTTCCCCATGATCCTGTTACTCTCAACCAACAAACAGGTTAAGTCAATGCATGTTAATAAATTCCTGGTTACTTTTCCCAAATAATGTATTTATAATAATGTTAAAATCTTTAGCCTCATTCAAGGAATTCTGGTTCCATAGTCAAAAGACCTGGAATGGTAAGTGTGTCTATTCTCACACCCACTGTAGGGCAGAAATCTCCAAGCCCAATGAAAATTATTCTCCGTCCTTCCTTTGTGGGATTTACAATTGAAACAACAGACAGCCTCCAAGGGAATGGAAACCAATTCCTTCCATTCGGCAGAGAAGCAGAAACAGGACGTAATGAACTCCTCGAGAGGCAATAATCACAGTGGGTAGTGCTAAGAATGAGGGCCAACTGCCCAGTTAGAGGGCACACAGTCCACACTATCACCCTCACTTCTGGCACCAAATGCAAGTTCAGAGGTCCTCAGGTTCAATAATTCAGTAGGATTCACTGTTGTCCTCATTGTTATGGTTTATTACAGGGAAAGGAGACAGAATCAGCCAGAAGAAGAGAAACATGGGGCTGAGTCAGAGAAGTAGCAACTGCAGTACATTCCTGGCACTGATGTGACAATACACACACAACACTGTCAACCGGGGGCGTTCACCCAAGCTCCAGTGCTCAGGCTTTTTCACTGGGGCTCATTATGTAAGCATGACTGCTGTGAAATAATCAAGACTTATCTATCAGTTTCTGTCACAAGTTCCTAATATTTGGTCTTTGACCCTGGTTCCTGGCACAGAGCTCCTAAATCCCTTGGAATTTCCTGAGTGATGGGACCACCTTTTGTTGTAATGAAGTAACTCTTGGTGGGCTCCTGAATAGGGGCTGATGAACAGAGAGACGAAGCCATAGATGGAAGCTTGGAACTTTCAGCTCCATCTCCCATTCTGCAGAGAGGGGCTGGAAACTGAGCTATGTCCACATGCTAAAGCCTTGATAAAAATCTCTAAAGCATAAGGTTCAAAGAGCTCTTGGGTTGATGAACACATGATGTGCTGGGAGGGCGACATATCCCAACTCTGCAAGGACAGAAGGTCCTGTGCTCAGGACCCTCCTGGGTCTCACTCTATGTATCTCTACATCTGGCTGTTCATCTGCACCTTCATCATATCCTTTATAATAAGCAGTACATGTGCTTCCCTGAGTTCTATGAGCCCTTCTAGAAAACTATCAAACCCAAGCAAGGGAGTCATGGGAAACCTGATTTACAGCCGATTAGTCAGAAGTATAGTTCAAAACCTGGCACGCGAAATGGGTGTCTGAAGTGGGGGTAGTCATGTGGGACTGAGCCCTTAACTCGTGGGATCTGATGCGAACTCCAGGTAGACAGTGGCAGAGTGAATTTAACTGTAGGACACTCAGCTGGTATCCGAGAACTGGTCAGTGCGGGGGAAAACTCACATCCAGTGTCAAAAGTGCTGTGAGTATGGTGGTCATGTGAAAGGGGAGGGGAGGGAAGGAAGAAATCCACATACCATTTCTTCTTTAAAATGTGTGCTCTGATCCCACCAAGCAGTTCCTCAGCTACCTTTCTGAAAGCTAACCTAGAAGCCTGCTAAGCTAATGCAGCCATCAGAATAAACTAGGTCCTGCTGTGGTCACACACCACCCAAAGTCTCCCCAGCACACAACCGACAGCTGCTCCTTGCTTCTGCTCTGTGTTCATGGAGGGTTGGCTGGAGTCTGCTCTGCCTCAGCCTCATTCCGGAATTCAGGCTGATGGAGCAGCTCCTACCTGGCACAGCGCAGGTTACCACAGCAGCGGGGACGAGAGCTTGGCAAAGGGTGCCATCTGAAGTGTCACGAGTTACTTATGCTCACATTTTCTTGGCCAAACCAAACGCTATGGCCGTGCCCGAGTTCACCTGGGCGAGGAAGTACGATTCTACCAGGTGGTCAGAGGAAGAGGCAGATACTGGCGAGCAGCCCAGCCCCTGCTGTCACACCCGCTCCCACCACGTCCCTGACAGCACGAAGGGGCTCTGCCTGGGAACTCGAGGGGCTGTGCCATTTGGGGTTTGTGCTTGGTGCCTAAAACCAAGACACAGGGGATGCTTTCTACTGAGTTCCAAGAGTAAGATGGAAAAGCTGCAGAGCTGAACGTTCCAGTTTCAGACGTCACTCTGCTTTGAAGTGTCAGGGCCAGATGTCTGAAGTCTCCATCACAAGAGGTCAGTAGCCCCTCACCCCCAAAAGACTCCCCAACCTAAGTCAACACGATGGCCAGAGCTGTAACAAGAGCTTAAGGGTAACCAGAGTCTCACACAGTCAGCAACGAGGTACACCCAGCTTCGCCTCAATCTGCAAATCCAAGCACACTGATTTACCATCTGAAATAACGTTTTAGTTGTAAGAAATCACAGTGAAGACAAGAGGCAGGAGACGTATGATAGGAAAACGTCTCTTTTCAGGAATGGAGAAAAGATGAATCACAGACACTCCTGATAAATTACCAGCTCAGTCCAGTGTGAGCTCAACTAAAACCCCATCAGCTCTTCACAGAGGCTCCTGTCCAGCCAAGGGGAATTTGGTACTTACACTATTGAACTGTTTTAACCTAAATGAAGCATTTAGCGTTTCTATTAAGTTTTATATTGCTAGTTCCAACCCATCAAGGCAACTGTCCAGCCCTGAGCACTACACATTCAGAGCTACCTACACACAAGGATCACTGGCAAACTAGCGAGTACTCATAGGAAGGAGAAGGTAGGAAATATTGCTCAATGAGTAACAGTGGAGGGGACTGGACATATTTATTTGTAGCTTGGAGGGGCTTTGGGAAGGTTGTTTTCTGTCTTAAAAGCATCTGAAGAGCTGTGTAGAACATGACAGGCATTCTCCCTAACCCTGGAGGGCAGGAGTAGAGCCAAGAGGTGGGATTCAGGAAGAAGCCATTGGTTCCTGAGACAAGACCCACCCTGCAGCAGTGTGAGAATCCCACGGGCTCAGCACCACGGCCTTCTGCAGGACCTGGCTGACATCAGCCCTGGGAAGGGGGGATGGAATGGCTGACCCATTCGGGGATAAGGATTCTATGTGACTAATTATATCGGTATTTATCTGGATACATGAAGGCTAGGAATAAGAATTCTGTAACATTAGCACCAGATCCACAAAACCCCTGAAGGTCTTCTTTGAAAGTCTCTGTAAGCGGAGACAGGAAGATCCTTTTCTGATAGGCACCACAGGAAGCACACAAGGTAAAATCCGAGCTTAATATGCACCAGAGAGGCTGTGGGCAGCCCTGGCCCCCTCACTGCCTCCTGTGCGTGCGCCTGGAGGCCCAGGTGACCCGCATGGCACCTTCTGCCCTGCCATGGCTCCCACTAGGGTCTCGCTTAGGGCTGAGCACACAGAGGCACTCAGGAAACAGTCCTCCAGCCAGACCACACTATCACCCTCTCATCCAAATTCTTTGGTTTACAGTGAGGAAGCTGACGCAACGCACAGCTGCGATGGGAACCCGGGCCTTCGTGACACTCACGTTTCACTCTCCCGTCTGGAAACAGGACTTACGTGGAAAATATGAGAGGTTTCTAGAAGATGCCCTCTATGAGCTGCATGAGTGCAGAATGGTAGCAAATACACCTGGAAACAACCCTCAGGAGACTTTAGAGGAAGAGAAACACACTCTTCAGGGACACATAAGCTCTGCTTGGGATGAAGGGAGACGCTGGCATTCCAACCAACAAGGGTCTCTACAGGAAGAAGTGTGTGGATTACAAATTCTCCAGGCCCTTTGCCCACCTAGACAGAACCTAACAGATGCACACAGTTCATCCAAACAAACCCCACACACATCCACCAGACCTTCAGAGGATAAAGATCCATCTCCCCCAAATCACATCCCACACATGGGCTGGTTGAGTCCAAGTACCAGGTAAAGTTTCTGGCAGCAGGACTCATGCCCACACTTCCTCAAATCTCTCAGAGTGTCAGGGACACATCAAGGCTCAGTGCTTACTTTCAACTGATCTACTAGTTAACTTAAAAACAGGGAACTGCAGGAGAGGCAGCAATGAGGCACCTCCCTGCAGGAGAAAGTTTCCCTTGCCCGGAATTTTCACATCTTTCTCAGCACAGAGGGAAGTTGAAGCTCCCGCCAGGATGCAAAATTTAGAATGACTACAAAGTAACCTACTTCTCAGGTGTCTTTAAAAGTTTTTTAAGAGCAGCAATCCCTTAGGATCATCCCCAAAAGTGAGGTATTTAAATTAAAAATGCTGATGGGAAGAGCTTTCAAAATGGATTTCATTCATCATAAAAAGTGTATTTTTCCATTCGTTTGAAAAAATGTATTCTACAGCAACAAAATCTCTAAAAAGATTATCCAACCGGCTTTACCGAGAGTCCTAAGGGGTGGAATTTAACACTGGCGGCCCCAGGAAAAGATTTCTGCAAACAAGGGAAAAAAAGGTCATTTGAAGGATAGTGAGTCATATCAGGAAAAAAAAAAAAAAAAGGAAGGATGGTTTTCCATCAAAGTGGTGTTTTAAAAACTCAAAAGCCATTCTAATTAAATCTGCAGGCATGGTACACCACTGGCCTTCACTGGTGCCTGTGACACTGATGGAAGAAACCATTTACCAAAAACCGACACACTTCAAAACACCTTCCGCACGGCTCTTCTCATTTTTTAAAAAAACTTTTTCTTTGTTTTTTAAATTACAGGGACAGCCCTTCCCAATATACAAATTACCATACCACTTCCCTAGAAGGCAGAAAAGGTGATGTAAAACCGTGGCTCAGCTTATGGCTTACTGAGGGCAAACTACATAGCACGAGGCCTTTTTTCAGTCCACTTTCGTGCTCTACCTTCACTCAGTCTAATCCAGAGCAGGGAGATGGGCCAGCCATCGTAGAGCGCTTGTGCCAGACACAATCTTAGAGATCTCAGTCCAAGCTTCTCACTTTAGAGATGGGAAAACCGAAGCCCAGAGCAGGGAAGTCACCTGCACAAGGTCACAAAGCCAGTGAATGGCAGTCTTATCAGCCAAGGACTTTGGAAAGCCCTTCTATTAAAGGGGATGCACGTGGCTAGAAACCAGCAAACCCGGAGCCTGCCCTCAGGTGACCTCGCTGTCTCTGGAGTCCTGCTGCACAGGCTGGCTTCAACTTGGCTTCAGCTCAGCGCAGCCAGGAGACGGGGTGCCCGGCAACATCAGTGAACCATGCACCACAACACAGGCAGCAGGTGGGAGGGAACCGGGGAGCGGAGGGGAGGGCTGTGCTCTCCACCCTGTGTCCACGTGCGTTCAGTGAAGAAGCACAAATGCCCCCAAGGCATCCAGATGCTGCTGTGTTGGACAACACTTTAAACATTCTGTAATTTTCACCCAGGGCTGTTAAATCTGAATTAACTCAGCCATAAGACTCAACCTGTATTTTTATGGGATCTCTTTAAGTGTTTTTCTATGTGAATCACAGACTCTTAGAACAGAAGGGGATGTTATAAAAGTCAAATCCAACTGGGTACTAATAAGCAGCACACATATTTAGGCTTGTTTAGGCACAGAAAACAGCTGCAAGGATTAGAACGAAACGTCTTCTGCAGCTACTTCTGGGGAGGGTATAAGGAGAGAGAGGCAGAGGCAGAATTTTTACTTCATGTAATTCTGTACTTTGTTTTTAAACAAGAGCGAGATCTACGAGCCCCCTCGGTCCCCTGCCCTTGTGCTCCTCCTGCCCCTCAAGCATCAGTCACCATTTCACAGGGTTCCACTGGGGGCTGCCACCCTGTCTCCTTCTAGAGACTCAGGGAAGAACAGCTTACAGACAGTTTTCACTTCTACCTGATCCCTAATGAAAGCCTAAATCCCTATTTTCAAGCCTGGCATGGCTCCATGAGCTGTAGGACTGTATGTCTAAAGGCCTGCAGGTCAGTACCACCAGCTACCCACAGACTTCTCAACCCAATGTGCCTCTAAAAGAACTCACCATCCTCCCCCTCCCCCCTTCTTCCCCAGACTGGGCTCCCTCCTTTAAGCGTCCAAGTCGGAACCCTGGGAGGCATCCTCAGTTCTTTCCCTGCACCTGCCACATCCAGTGAGTCTGTCAATCTTCCCAGAACCCCTCTCAAAGCAGGTTTCTCCTCTAAGCATCACTACTGCCTTCTCCTGAGTCATCTGAACTACTGCAGTGACCTGCCGATTAGCATCCCTGCTAATACCTCCAACCTACCACAGGGCACGTGGGTCTATTTAACACACAAAGTTAGTGAAGTTCATTCAGTGTCTTCCCTGAGCAACTACTATGAGCCAGGCACCATTCTAGGTCCTGAGGATACAGCTGTCAACCAGACATTGTCCCCATGCTCATGGACTGTACATCCTAGTGATGAAATTAAAGACCACTTATGGCTCCCAACTGCTTCAGGTAAAAATCAAACATCTTAGGTAGCTCCTAGCAACCTCATTCACCTCACTGGTTGCCCCCACCTCCAAAATTCCAGACATTTTGGACCATTGTTGCTTCCTTGAAAGCACACAGCTTTCTCATTTCTGTACATACCATTCCCACTGCCCAAGATAACTTTCCCTTTTCTGCCTAGTTACCTTGTCCTCTAAGTCTCTAAGGGTCTCCTCCTCCAGGAAGCCTTCCTTCCCTGACATGATTCATCAAGATACCTTTCATCAGAGTCCTGTGCAGGCCTCCGTCACAGCACTTTGCACATAATCTTGTATTTATGGATTTAATCTCCCCCACAGGGTCAGAAATTTCTTTAGAAAAGACCCTACTCTATCCTTATCTCTCTTCCATACCTGGCACACTGACACATAAACACAAAATACTTAGGCATCTGTTCCCTAAGGAGTTCAGTAAATATGTTGCCAAATCCTAGGATCCTGTGAGGCAGACAAGGGGCAGAAACGGTTACCAGCATTGAAGGGGGGTGGGGGGAAGGGGGGTAGAAGAAGCCATAGCACATAAGCAGAGATAGATACTACAGCTCTGTCTACACCACCTGTCCCCTGCACGCCTCTGCCTTCAGGTGCTCCGATACATGAAGACACAAGGCCTGGCCTCTGCCCCTCAAAGGCTCACAGCCAATAGCAAATATGTGCATCAATTTTACAATGAGTTCTTCACGCCCAGCTTTCAGGAGCCTACCTCTGACCCCTGGATGCCTGCCTCTGATGCCATCTCATAAAACAAGCTTCTGGCCCTTCCTTGGATGTGGTTCAGAGAGACCTTGGCTTCCTTTTTATTCCAGGGTTCAGTTTTGCTTTTGCCTTACTGTTCTTCCTAATCCCCTCCCCTCCCTCCCTCCCTCCACCACATCTACACACACAGTGAAAACAGCTCCAAAAAACAAACATGCCAAGGTGTCCTAGCTCAAGGTTGACATGCCAAGGATAAAGAATTTCCATTACACTGTGACTCACTCACCATGAATTCTTCCCAGGAACCATGCTGGACACCACTGAACCCACTGGGTTCTTCCTTGACTTCCCCTTGAGGCATCAGTCATTCTGGGTCTCAGTCCCTTCTAAATCCCAAGGATCACGACTCCAAAAATATGATCCTACAGTTCTATTATCAAGCCTTCCTGTATACTGATGGACTTTGATATAAGATCTAGTTTTAAACACAAGCTCCAGGTTGAGTGACCTCAATGCCATCATTCCATGTGCCAGTCAGACTCTGAACCTCATGGCCCGCTCTTTTGCAAGTGTTTTTAAATGTGTTGCTTTTCTTTGCTGCAAAAAAAAAAAAAAAAGACTGATGTGACTTAAAAGTATTCATTCATTACTGCTTTCCTTTTCTGAACTATAGTATTGCATTTGCTGATTTAGTTCATGATTTTTCACTGCCACAATTAAGCATATACATGTAGTCCAATAAAATGAAATTTTAAGTGTCACAAATTAATGAATACTGGCTCCATCACTTGTAAAATTAAGATAAACTTCAAAACATGTCACACAAATTAAGTAAGACCACGCAGGAAAAACGCTTGGTGCTAGTAACAGGTCAATATATGCCAGTTTCCCTCCTTTTTTTTTTCCCCAACTGCATTAGTCTCTTCCTATTCTTTCAGTAATCTCTTCCAGAGTTAACTACTTCCGTTTGTAGGTGATGAAATGTGTAAGGAATCCACTTCAAGTGCTGGCACTGCTATGAACACGGTCTTCCCCTTTACCTCAACTCAATCACTTTTGATTCTTGTTTGTATTTCCAAGCCCCAGAGCAGTTTTCACTGCAGAAGTTATCTGAAGACAGTCTTATGCTTTCTAGCAGTGGTCTAACACCCTGGGTCTAGCTTCTCCAGGAACACTACACAGGATGGAGTTAGATATGTATTAAACTAAGAGGCTTTCTCTCAGAGGAATTTAAATGCATTTTATTTTTAGACAACCTACACATGTTTTTTTTCTCAAAAACAAGACCTCCACTCCAAGTAAATCACCATCAAAATAAATGAAGCTCAAGATGGCATCAGTTCCATTTGTCTTTTAAGTCCTGGTGTTGTGTGGATGAAAGCAGTGGCTAGCCAGTTATGACGACAGGTGATAGATCCAAAGTAACAGCCAAATTTGTTAGCATTTTCCCATTTGTAAACCATCCTTAAAGAAAATCATATATGGGGTCACACCGTCCTCACGGTCGTCCAGCAAAGCCGCCATGCCATCTGGATTCATGTTTTCACCAATAAAGAACTGATAGTTTTTGAAATTAGCAAGGATGTGCCTGATTGTTCTGCAGCCCCTGTCATAAAAGGTTTTACTCTTTCTGGTCTCTGTTCTTCAAGTTTCCCTTTGATTTGTTTCAAGAAATCTCTGATGTACTTCTTGCAGGCTTCTTTCGTGAAGCTGGTTTCCTGCAAGTGATGGTTCATGACAATATCGACACCAGCGATTACTGTGCTTTCGGTGCCTTCACCCTTGCGCCTTCAGCGGAGGCATTTCCACCAATGAGCGAGTCATCAGTGTTTCCCTCTGTCCTACTGACCGTCTTCCCCTCCACCTCCAGGATCTTGTAGATGTTGGAGAACATCTCATCATGGCTGATGAGGTCCCGGTAGATGATCATGATGGCAGCTGGAGGGAGATGACGGTGGCGCTAGCTTAGCTGGAGCTCTGAGTGAGCGCAGTGCAGCCGGAGCGGCGCTCGGGGTAGGGGGGAGTGGGCGGAAAAGCCAGTTTCCCTTCTTCTTAGACTCTGCTTTGCTAAAAAGCCTGGGCAGAGCTAGGGTCTGATTGCATCAGAGAACTCTGGGGCCATTGGAGCATGTACTTTTTCGTTTCCAGGGATATAACAGAGACCGGGTCACTCAGCATTCGGGGTCTGTCCAGTTTCTTTGGGGAAGGGTCCGCTCTAAACCCCACCAACTTCTGGGTTCCAGCTTCCTTGGCGTATCTTGCAGCTCCAGGGATGCACAAAACCAGGCACCCAGAGAGCCCGTGTCCCAGGGGAACATCCACCCGGTTGAGAGCCTCCCTGGCCTCTGCTGTCAGACAGCTGGGGGCACGCTGAGAGCAGTAGCTGGAGTGAAGAATGACAGAAACAGGAGGGCTGAGTCATCATAAAGAGGAAGTCCCCTCCGCACCGCAATTCCTCAGCCGAAAACCAACACATTACACAGCGGTTCAATTTTCCAGGCCTCGGTGGAACACACAGCCTGCCAATCCTGCATTCTGGTTGAGCCCCTTTATTTCCTGCTGAGGTGGCAGGCAGTTAATCAAAGCCACCTGTCTAATCATACAGCATAAGCTGCTTCACAGAATTTCAGAGGCTTCCCTGGGTGTTTCAGGGCTTGACCCACAGAGAGGGCACTCCCTCCCTGGAACCTGTACAGAACATTCAGGGATGATGAGTTTGTATTAGGCACTAAAGGCATCCCTGCCATACTGAGACAGGTGAAAGATGACAGGTGTGTTCTAGCAAATGAGGTGCCACTGCTTTCAGCATGATTCTAAAGGACAACTTTTTGGGGATTTTTATTTCAGATCTGACAAAAAACCTTAAGCACTGAAACCAGAAAGCAGCTTAAAAGCAGTCTCCGTCATCCTGACCACTACAAGGCTGACTGCCCATGGGTCTTGGCATCACAAGCTTCCCCAGGTAAGAACTACAGCATTGAGGGCAGATGATCTGCGTGCAAAACCACCCTCAGGCCCAAATGACCAAAGAAACCTGCGTAAGATGTTTTACTGTGATTTACACCTTGATCTGAAGACTCAGGAAAGCTAAAAAAATCATTTCCTAAGTTCTGATATTGGGGTTCTTAAAACCTACATGGAGCAGGAGATAAAACTATGTATATTAGTTGGTGTTGATCAGAAACACATATTCTGCAAAACTAAAAAAAAAAAAAGAAAGTGACATCACATCGAAAAGTACCTCATGGCCCTTGTTCATACACTGGTGAATTCTCGATTCCACCCTGGGATAAGCAGCTACCAGAGTGAATTTTCTTTAAGAAAAATGCCAGAAATCAAACTGAAGTTACTACCAGTAGCACATTAATGCAGATTTGAAGCTGGGTGTCTCATTGTCAGGGCTATAAGTAACTGAGCTCCTGATTAGGTCTTCCACAAGAACACCAATGTCCTGTGGCACAAATTAATCACCTGAGTGACATTCCAGATTACCCAAAAGGGCAACACGGCACATGGTATTTTATACACGGTAATTTCAGTAGGAGTATGGTCATGTGCAATGTTTGGAAGATTAAAAGTAAGGGTGTCTTGTGTAGGGCACAAGAATACAGCGCTCCAAGTGCTCACTTCAAAATAGTGACCCTCCAGCTAGGAGGGATCCTGTGAGCAAAGAGAGATGTTATCCTAATAGTAACGCAGGACTTAGAAGAAACTCCAAGTGGATGGCAATTGATAAGCACAGCAGCAAACACCTGGGAGAAATATTGTTATCCTTATAAAAATAAAACCAGGTCAGAGGGGGAGGGTATAGCTCAGTGGCAGAGTGCATGTCTAGCATGCACAAGGTCCTGGGTTCAATCCCCAGTACCTCCACTAAAAAAACCTAATTACTTCCCTCCAAAGTTGGGGGGGTGAACCCAGGTCAGCCTGTGAGTGGAGATTTGAGGAGAGCCTATGTCCTTGCCACCCTCCACCCCTGGGGCCTCGGAGCACACCTCCACCACCGCAGTCAGGACGCACAGGGAGCTGGGACAGCAAGGTGCCAGTGAGGCCAAGGACGCTGTCTGAGCCCTGACAAGAGCAGTTACCCGCCCCAGGCTCTGTGAACGCCAGGGACCCTTTCTTCCTGGCCAGGGCTCCACAGGTGTGTGGTCACCTCACAAAGCCTGCCCTATTTCTGTAAAAACACAAGTCTCCACATGAGTACACACGTATGCATGTAGACATGTGTCTGGAGAATAACAGCAGTTGTCTCTGAGAAAGGAGGGCTACGGGGATGGAGGCTTTCAAGTCTTATTCCAGAGATCCCTGTAATATTTGAATTTTTACAAAATTATATTAATTGTGTGAAATTTTTTAAAGCTTACCAAAAAAGTCAAGAAACATGTGACAATCCACGACCACATGACAATGGTCGTGAGTCCTCTCTGGGTAGTTAAGTTTGGCTCACTTCTTTTTCATAATTCAAGCAGTGAATGCTTCACCATGCCTTCCTTGATGGGCAGGGGCAGGCAGAGGTCAAGTGATGACGTCGAGGTGGAGCTCAAAGACCTTGGGCAGAGTCCCCCAGCATCTCAGTACCCGGTTCCTAGTCCACAAACATCAGATTGAGTTCACATTTGCTACCTACTCTCTGGAAGTACCATGAGGGCATTCAAGACAATATGCTGAACAAGCAAAAGTACAGATTAATAATTCATTAGCTTGTTTAATAAGCACTTCAAACTGGGACGGGCCACACTGCGGCAGCAGTGACTGGAATTAGTCACAGCAAGGGCTGTCTGAGGCCCGGGAATAAATGGTACAAGCTGAAGCCCCTTCTCCGAAAGCCTTTTAAAATGAAGGTGATGCCCACCTGTCCAAGGTGGTTCTACCACGACCCTGCCTGACACTGGCACTCAGTCTGTCTTCCAAGTACATTGCTTGCAGCACTTATTAGAGACATCAGAACAGACTGAAAAGGTCTGCTGTAGAGCAAACAGACCTTAATCCCAAATGCAGCTCTTCTTCTAGTGGTTTTAACCCACAGACTACTGTGAAAAATAAAAATAAAAAGAACCCCACCACTTTTCCAACTTTATATGGATCGTTGGGTATAAAGTCTCTGGTGTGAGGAGACCCGCCACGTACCACAGCTGCAGTCACGTGGCACAAACAACTAGACCTCATTTCATGTAAATACAGTGAGCTAAGAAGTGTCTTTTCTATTATATTATCCTTTAAAACATAGTCCTTCACTAGGAGAGCTTAATATAACTTGAACCAGTAATCTGACCACCATTTTTTAAAACATGACCCATATTAGGGCAAGATTTAAAAGAACTAAAAGTGCTTATGTTCAACCAGCTACAGATCCTGGTAACCTTGAGTAAACGTTTTTTCTTCTCACTCTCAGTATCTGAGTTAAAATCTTCCTAACTCTTACACAATCACCGCTGCTTCTAACTACCTTCCAGCAGTTTATCTACATGCTAATGAGAGTCCTGACTGCTCCCAGATTAGTCAGAGAAGAGTCGTTAAGTCGCTTTGCCTGGCTCTTCCAATAAGCACAGGAGTTGTTCCATTCTATTGCCTCTGTTGAAGCAATGAGGGAAAAGCTACATGTGTTTACATTGACTTGGCAACTGTGTTTTTACCAATCAGAAAAGTTCTTTCTTCTCTGACTAGTTTACAAGACGTAGAATTTCTGAGAATCTCAAACCACGACAAGCTAGATCCAAAAATGCTTTATGAACTAGGGAAGACGGCAGTGTCAGAGATGACTTCTGTGGAAGCTTAATGTGTTTGTTAAAGTTACCTTCAAGTCCTTTAATACTACTGTGTCCAGAGGGGAAACTAGGAGAGCTCTTGGCGTCGTCCGCTTTGAGGACCATGAGTGAGGCAGCTCCCGCTGCGGTCCTGCACACAGAGGGAGGGTCCAGGGAGGTCCCAGGCCTTTTCTGGGACCACAGCCTCAATAGAGCCTTCGGACTATTCCAATTTAAAGTAAAATCTCAATTAACCAAAACTCAGCTATTCAGAACCAGCCCAGTGGGCTTTCAGAAGAAACACAGATTAAAAGAAGATATATTTAGTATTTAAAATCAACTTCTAGGGGACATCCAGTATCAGCATGCAACCAACACAGCCTCCTAGGCCTACCCACCTTTTCAGCAGACTTTATTTTTAGAGCAGCTCTAGGCTCACAGCAAAATTGAGCAGAAGGTACAGAGTTCCCAGGTGCCCTCTGCCTCCCCCACGATCAGCACCGCACTCAAGAGTGGTAACTGTCATGTGTCAGTGTGGGCTTATCAATTGTTAACGTCACTCCAAGACCACAACTTAGGTTTCACTCTTGGTGTTTCGTATTCCATGGGTTTTGACAAATGTCTCATGACATGTATCCACGCTGATGGCATCAGAGTAGTTTCCATCCCTCCCTTCTTACTGACCTCTGGCAACCACCGATCTTTCTACTGTCTCCATAGCTTTGCATTTCCAGAATGTCATATAGCCTTTTCAGATCGGCTTCTTTCACTTAGCTGTATGTATTCAAGGTTCCTCCGTGTCTTTTCAAGACTTGATAGTTCATTTCTTTTTAGTGTTAATATCCCATCGTCTGGATGTACCACAATTTACCTATTTACTTTAAGGATATCTTGGTTGCTCCCAAGTTTTGGCAATTATGAATAAAGCTGCTACACACATTCATGTTCAGGCTTTCGTGCAGATGTAAGTTTTCAACTCATTTAGGTAAATACCAAGGAACGTGGCTGCTGAATCATACAGCAAGAGTATGTTTAAATTTTTTTAAAAAGCTGCCAAATACATCCTTTTCATCTACAGAACAAGTACAGTAAAATCTGCTAAGACTCACATTTCAAAGAAAAAGTTACGCCTTTAGCTTTACTTACTTAGGTATAAAGTGTCCCAATACATTCTAAGAAGTTTCTACACTTTATCTCAGTAAACAGCATTTCCACTTTGATGACAGAGCCAAAAGTTAGGAGCCAACCTTGACACTTCCTCCCATCCCAGCCACTGCCAAGTTCCATCACTTCTCCCCAGGTTCAAGCCAGTGCTGTCTTCCACCTAAGCCACAACAAGCCCCTAAAACAACTTGCCACCTCAACTCCTGCCCCATCCAAACCATTCTCCACAATGTAGCCAGAATGATTCATTAAACCTATATTTACCTGTGTTGCTCCCTCCTTTAAAATCCAACAATTGATTTCCTTTGAATATAGGATAAAATCTAAATTTCTTATTTCACCAAAAGGCCTTAAATGACCTTATTAGGCCTATTTCTTTATCTTCATATCAAGCCCCCTCCCCTGTTACTTACAACAGCCCCTCTGACCTTTCTTACTGTTCTTTCAACATTATAAGCTCTTTCCTGCCTTAGGGCCTTTGCACTGGCTTTTCCCTCTGCTTGAAACAGACTTGTCTCCCCAACTCCAACCAAACCCTTTCCCTCACTGGCTTCTTCTCATCTTCCACTTTCTAAAAGAAGTCACCCAATCTCAAATCTAAAATAGGTGCCCCTACTACTCTTGTGCCATCCTGCTCTGTTTCACTCAGACCATCCATCACACTGATCATCCTACATTTATCTATGCACTGACGAAAAGCTCTGAGGGCAGAAACCAGGTCTGTTTTGTTTACAAGTGAAGACCCAGTGCATGACAGAGAATAAGTACTTAAATGATGGTGGAGTTAAAGAACTGACTGAACAAATATGGGACTTGGTTTTTGGGTTTTTTGTTTTTTAACTCTCACGCAGAATTCACTAGAACTGTAGAGGAAAACTTTGGAGATTTTTACTGTGTGTAACAAAAGAAGTTCCCACAACTAAACCCTGGCATCTTCCCAGGTGGAAGCCGAGGAGAGCAGGAGCACATCTAACATGGAAGGGGGCACACAAAGCCACCTCCCTGAGAACACTAGTTGATAACAGGGACCCAGAGGGAAGGGACCTGGAAGTGATAAATTCAGTCATCAATAAGTGGTTATATTAGTTTGATATAACAAGGTTTTCTTCGGGGCACGTGTCTAAAACAGAAACCACGTGTGGCATATCACAAATATTTATGGCACAAAAAAGGAAGGGGGAGAGAAAGACCCCCAGGTCTCCAATTAGCTCGCACGTGGATGTCACCAAGAACCTCGAGATCCTCAACCAAATCTGCCCTTTCCTACATCAACACCTCCGCTGGGCAGGTGAGCCTCGCCTCCCTCTTCTTAGACATTTAAACTTTCCACTTCCCTTTCTATCTTATTGGCAAAGCCCTTTCTGACCATCAGAATCCACAATTACATCTCTCCCTCATGTGAATTCCTAGTTCTTACTATCTATATTCGTGCAATTTAATCATGTGATGCCTTTATAAGAGGACAATCATAGACTCTTGGAGTATAAAAGGACCTGGAAAGACCCCTCAAGATCATTTGGTCCAAAGTCCTCATTTTCAAGGGAACATCCCCAGGCCCAGGGAGATGACATGATTTATTCAAGATCAGAGCCCACCACTGAGAGCACTCAAATGGGAATGTCTGTTGCCCAGCTCCCAGTCTAAAGCCTGCCTGGTCAGTCTCCCCAAGAAGCCCTTCCCCCTGAGGAAGGAGCTATGGTTGTCAACCTCCTGGCATATGTCGAAACTTGTTGATTATCTGATGACTAGGTTAAGAATGAAGATGTTTATGAATCAGAAAAAGAAAAGGCATGAATCACCATGAAGTTCGGATTAAACGTAAACCTGCACCTGTGCTCCCACTGCACCGTGGGGTCTGCCTCTTTATCTTCACTGTCAGTCAGTTCCAGAAGAGAGCTGGCTGCATGAGGCACTACAAATTCTACAGCTCCTCTCATGCGTGAAGACTAACAACCACGAGAGACAAAGAGAGGTTTAAACTCATTACGCGGATAGACTCTGAGGAAGTAAGACGGGTTTGACTACAGCTGTCAGTCACTTCTGAAAATAAACAGATCCCAGTTATGACACAGTCTGCCTCAGAGTCAAGTTAAACAAACCCACAGCTAACCATGGGCACATCTCCCCTGAACTTTGGAAAGACCTAAGAAATCAGGCACAAGGTTTGGTGCAACACATGGTCCTTCCACTCCCTATGTTTACAAAAAATGCTTTCCTCCACTTTCTGACCCAGATAGGTCATGGTGATTTCAATCCCTACAGAAAACTTTTCATACATTCCACCCCCCTGGCATCTTCAAGATGCTTCCATATATTTATTATCTTCCTTGACCCCCCACAACCATTTCCCAAGGCTGGGCCCAAACTTACAACCCAGGAAACCTCAGGCTGAGAGAGGTGAGGTGACATCCCAAGTCATCCGGCAGCAGCAGAGCCCAGGCCCCCAGCCCCCGGGCGCTCCCCAGCCCAGCACACCATCAAACCGCCGGCTTCTCACATGGCCGCTTCCTCCCCTGCCCACATCACGTCAGTTCATGACTCCTCCACCTCCCTGCACAGACTTACCTCCCAAATGGCCTAACAGCCATCTTCTACTCCAAGGAAGTGCCTTCACTGTCCTCCATCTCCTGTGAGATGCTCCACACCTACAGTCTCCCTTCTGCCACCTGCCTGCTTCTCAGGGTCCTCCAGGTCCCATTGTTTGGCACACCCCAGGTCCCAGTGGCTGTCAGCTCCCGCATCCCCTGTGGCACCGACTCTCCCCCTGCTGCGCACCCCATTGGGTATGACGTGTGCTGCCCTATTCAAGACTGAGCAGGAACTGTTCAGACGGCAGGAACTGTTCTGTTCAACCTTCATCCACCCTTACAGAATCAGGACAAGCACATGCTCATGAACGAATGTAACAAAGTTGGGTCCTGGAGAGCCACAAAGTGAACAGGGTTTATGCAGCCACAGGCGGCACGGACAGGAGTGAGAACGGCTCCTCTTACATTCATGGGACCAGGTGCTAAGCACAACATGTCAGCGTCAACACTTCCCAGTTAAGGATGAAATGTCAGGCAAGAACATCCAATGTAAAGACAGAAGCAGAAGCAACAATGGGGTTTGCCAGGTGTGCACCTACGCCCGTAACTTGGGATCAATCCAGGGTAATTGCTCTCCTGGCAACTGTACTTTGTATGAGTGTTTTTTTAATATTTAGCAGCCATCTACAGAGGGCAAGGCTATATATATATATACCAGGCTCTCTAAGAGTTACCTTTGCAGAGGCCACAGCCATAGGACTTCAGTGTTGAAAGGGGTCTTACAGGTAGGTCCTGGGAGGCAGCCCTGCTCTATAAAACAGAATCCAGGGACCAGCTAGTATTTACTTAATTTCAGAGACCATCAGCAACATCCTCCAAAAGAATAGACATTTTAATCCCCCCAAAAGCAAAGACCATCTCAGGAAAGAATGGTCCTTAACTGACTACATCCTGTGGACAAGCCACAGAGCAGGGACACTGCTCATGAAAGGTTGGCCAGCCCCTGTTTTTTAAATACCTCCTGTGGCGGGAGCACAAGAGGGCAGCTCAGTGGACCATTCCAGTCTTCCAAAAGCTGTGTCTCAGGGCTGGAATTCCTCTTGCTAAGACTTTCACCCTCTAGTCACAGCTGTGACCTTGGGGAGGGGAGACAACAAACCTTAAGGGCTGGCACACAGTAAGTCCTCAGTAACACAAACCCTCCCTGCTCCCTGCTCCCTGCTCCCTGCTCCCTGCTCCCTGCTCCACTCTCGGTTACAGGCTAAGCTCAGAACTACCTGGAAGACAGCGTTTGCATCCAGTGCCCATCCCCAGCTCCAACACCAACCCATTCTGAACTCATTCTCTTCTCCAGCAAACGCCCTGAGGTGTCTCAGCCATTTCTCACACGGTTTGGCTTCCCGCCTCCCTACTCGATCCAGCCTTTCTCCCCAAGATATGCTTCAGTTTGTCAGTGTTCCTCGCAGAGCACAGGACTCACTAGTGGCGAAGGGGGTGGGATGAAGCCCTAGAAGTCATGCTTGCCCCCTCCCCCTCTCACTAGATGGGGAAGAACCCCCTTTCCTCTCACACCCCTCAAAAAGCGCACACTTACGCTCAGCTGTGTGACTAGATCACAGACATGGATGGGATTTAGAGGATGGGGATGTTAACAAGGACTGGTTTCCAAGAGCACAAGTCACTCATATATCCCACCTTCCCCCAAAATCAGTCTGCAGAACAGACACGCAGCCCTGACCCCGCCTGCTGTAACCCTGACGCCTCGGTTTCCCTCAGCCCGGGAAGCAGAGACACCACTGACCCCTGGACGCATCCTTGGAGAGACAATCAAGTTCTAGACAGAGTCCCTGCCCTGGGGCAAGGCAACCAGAGTTCCAGGGTCCTGAACACCGTCAGACACAGCAATTTGGGCAGGATCCCCCTCCCCACTGCTAAACCAAAGGTGGAGGTGAAAGTTTCTAATGGAAAAACAGCATGAGGTTTTTTGTTGTTGTTGTTGTTGTTGTTAATTAAAAGATGCCTACTTCAGGAAGCTGAGAGGCTGAGGAAACTTGCCAAGGGCAGGGCCACCAAATCTGTGCTAAACTGGTTTGGCATCTTTTTTTTTTTTTTTAGTTTATGGAAATGACCACATGCACATAGCCTGCCTTCCAGGCCCACGGCCACCTGCTACACTGCACAGTCGCAGTGCTTCCCGGGAAGGCAGAGGCTCGCCCCTCACCAGGAGGCTTCACATGTTCTCAAATTTCTGTTTCCTTCTTGCAGGAAAGGGCCCTTTCTGAAACTGTTCTGCCTGGCCCAAACTCTTTGAATCAGGTTCTAAAATTTCTGCACTTAACATACTTCGACAGCAACAACATGAGGAAAACCACCTTCCGAACATCCCCTCACTGCCCCACCCCAAGCGAGTTCCTGCCAAGCCCTAGCATGTTGCTGAATGTCATCACCGCCTCAGACAGGGATCCCTGCACCCAGTTTTTGACACCACAAGTTAAGGATCACAGAAGGATGTCCACTATGTTGTTAAACAATCTGGAAAGCCCACACTGATCTCCTAGTGAGATCAGCCTTTCCATATAAGATGCCTTGTCTTCAAAGAGCAAGTTTTGTATTCAGCCGCCAACAATGCTCAGCCACAGCCTCGTGGAACCCAGGAGATAAGGCGAACACCAGATCATCAGGGAATCTGCGGCATATCCTAGGAGCCATCAACCACATCACATGAACCCCTTACGCACATCCCCTTCATGGGCTGATGCTGGAGGTCATCTGATCAGACTACAGAGGGTCCACGGACTCCCAGGTCCCGCACTGTGCCCACCTTCCTGAGGCAGCATCGTCTGCAACCCAGAGGTCAGCAGGGCACCACCCAGGCAACTGGAAAATGCGTCTTCCGGTTGTGCAGCGTCTCACAGGCGACCTCGCTCCAGCCATTCCGGCCTTGCCCAGCCGGCTTCTCCCTCTCACATTCTGGCGTACTAACAATAACACCCACAGACAAAGCAAAGTGCCCTCGGCAGAGACTCCCCCTTTCACAAGCTGGTTGAGGCAACCACGTTTTAAGGATCAATGACTTTTTGTTCGGTGTTCATGCAGCCGTAGCTAATAACAAAAGCGACTTCATGGAACGCAGTGCAATCAGCAGATCCTCTGAAATGGATTGCTTCCAAAGTTGTCAGCTTTCCAACACACAAAATGACCCAAGATCTCATGTAGTCAGACTTCCAGCGAATGAGAAGTCCAACCAAGCCCACTTATATGTACTCCTTTTCTCCCCATCCCACCAGGTTCCTCTCCAAAAGAGAAGTCACACAGAGGAATCAGTCTAGCCTGATGGAGAACTCGGAGTGAGTATCGAGCTTGGCCCCCGCTCACTCAGAGAGAGGTCTTCCCCCTGTACAAACTCCACTCTCCCAGGAGACTGGCCAACAGGGGCCCCATGCGCGTTCCGGTGTTTCCCTCCCCGGCGACGTCAGCCCAGCCCTGCATGCTTCACCTGCAAGCATTTTACTTTCCCAGCCTGTCACATTAAGGGAGAAGGGGAACTGCTGGCAGCAGTTCTAGGCAGAAACAGAGTGTGACTCTCCTGGGGCACATAATCTTCCCCTCCTATCTTATTCCATTATCTTTAGGCACCACCAGCAGCCCAGGTGCCTGATACTGTGGGATACTCTGCACTACATTTCCAACAGGACCATGAGCACCCTTCTTAACAAAAAACAGTCACAGGTGCAGTCAGCATCTCCTAAAAAACACTTCATTCAGCAGAGACGAGGCACCTCTCACAAACCAGGGTTACTCCAGCTGCGGCAGGATGAACAAGTAACCAGGGAGCTAGCCCTCCCGTGCCGGCCTCAGCGCTGGGTGACGACTTTGCTCATGTCAGTAACAGGAGGAGAGAGGAGGCATGAACGTGATACAAACTTGAATTTGCTCTGAGAACCCAAAACACAGATTAGATGGCCTCTAACATCCCTTCCATGTCTGCGGCCTGTAAACTTCACATGTTAACCATGTAGGCAAAGAACAGAACCCTACTATTTTTAACACTAACAGCATCGCAAAATAGTTCACACTATTGCAGGTGCAACATGCCAGGTAAAGAAAAATGCAAGGAAACGAAATGTCTCTCTGCTGCCTGAAACCACAAGATGGTTTTTAGTGACGGTTTTAGGTTTTAGACAAGGAAGCCAACAGATCCTGGTGCAGGACTCAGACCACAGAAGTGGCCGTCAGGGGACTCACACTCCTAACCAGGGTAACTTCTGCATCATTATTTGTACTCTAGTGATCTTCACAAGTAGTGACTCAGGTCTCATTTTCACCTTCTATTTCAGGCCTCACATGGGCCTCCCAAAGTCTGCACCTCATTGTGGGTGGTAACCTCTTCAAGCAAAAATACCCTGGCCTGGCCAGTGACACTTCTGTCTTGGCTGTCAGCACATCCCACCTGCGAATGGTGAGTCCACTGAGGAAGACAGGTAGCTTAACTGACCATTGAGCACACCCCGCCCCATTTTACAGGACTTTCATCTGAGGGCAAGGTCCCCTTGATAAGGTGTCTCTGTCCATTACACACAAAATCTGTGACTCTATGTCCCGCATGAAATTAGATCTGCTTCATAAAATCAAGCTTTCCAAATTGTGATTTTTTAAAACTTTCGTTTCTGTCAAGTGGGACAAGTGCAAAATGTCCCTTCACGTTGGAGCCAAGCTAGGTTAGGAAATGTTAAGACCAGGCGTCAACTCAGCGCTGATGTATCACAAGGTACATATTGCTTTGTGAAGGCCCCCCACCTCCCTTCTATCAGCAGGGGCTGCAGCTCATCAGGTAGCTGGCAGGGCTCCAGAGTGCCTTTGGTGTGCTGGGCACAACCCCCGCCTTGCAGGGGGGTACCCAGAGCAGGTGGCTGCAGAGGGCGTGGCTGTAGGTTTGCAGGCCTGGAAAGCTAACTGATGACTAACTCAGGAGACTCACGTCTACCAGAATGCCACTGATTAAGATTTTAAATAACTGGGAGACCAGAGCCAGCCAGATTCCCCTTCTCCCGGGGGTCTGTTCACTCCGAGTAAGAGACGACTTGATGGAAGGTTCCCTCAAGCTACAAGGCTGGTGGATGGCTCTCCCGCACCCCGGGGTTTGAATGGTTCTTCAACAAGCCAACATTTTCTCCCAACGTGATGGTTAAACTCTTACCACAACCTGTTCCTGTCGTCCTCTTATCAGTCACCAGAGGCGTCACTACCTTTTGCCAGGTATCAGGCAGCACTGTCGCTCATGCCTTCCCCAGAATACACACTGGCCTCAGGACTTACTGGCCACCCAGCTTATGAGCGATCCTCCAGGTGGGTTCACCTGACTGATGGGTAACACTGGTAACAGAAGCCCCCATTATTTTCTGAAGTGGCCGTGCTTAGTTCAGTTAAGCCACAGAAAAGACAGGCACAGAAAAATGTTAATTTTTTTAACCTGATATTTAAACAATTATTTCTCTAATAAGAACTTTTAAGAGTTACAAGCTCATTGCAAATAAATAAAATTTGAGCTGTTTTGTACATAAAATATGATGTAAAATTTCTCCTCCTTACTCCCACTTCCCACCCCTACCAAGAAAAACTACTCATTTGTTCAGTTTTTATTTCATAAGATTCCTCATCAGGAGATTAGGTTGAGTTAAATGTCTCATGAAATCACCACTGATAGGGACTCAATGCGTGGCTTTGGGGAGATAGAGGGGCACACTGGAGCTTCTTCCCCCAGCTATAACCTACTGCAGCAAAAACCAAGTACAAGTATATAACATTTCACTATATAAAGGTCACAATCTTGGATATCAACGTATATTTCATTTGGAAAGAACTGCCATTTTTCTAATGCATATGCTAAATCAATGGTTTCAATCTTTTAAGTGAATATAAAAGATGCCAAGAAAGGTTTAAAGGAAGAACTCCCTGGAAAGGATATTGAAGATCTACATGAGTTAACAAAATCCCCTAAGCGTATCTTCAGTGACTGCTACCCTGGCAAGCACTCCTCAGCTGGGAATGTTGGAACAAAGACCAAAGAATTTACCGTATTTCCTTAGGAAAAATCTTCCTGTGCATTGCACAAGCTTTCCTCTGCTTTCACCTCCTTGTACGCATCACAGTTTGAAAGTTCAAACACCATTATTGTGCTTTCATCTCCTGCGATGTGTTGGTAGCACAAGTCTCCAGGTACTAAGGACGAATTTTTTCTTTTTAAGATATGAGACTTTCTAGTACTGACCTCTCAAATAAGAAGGTTTAAGTTACCCGAAGTGATGGGTATAAAGGACCCCTGGCATCTGTTTCATTCATCCTCACTCCGTTTCATATTCTGCTCCAAACCATTCACCCTCCCCCTTCAATCTAGAGATTATCTGTCAACCATTCCAAACTCTAGAGACCCGATCTACAATAGATGAGAAACAAGTCATTAAAGGCAAATAGCTACAAGAATCAGCACTGGATTACCCCAGGGAAGATCATGGAAACCCCTTTCCTCCTTGCGGTCCTCTGGCCCAAATACTCCCGGCCCTTTAAGACCCAAGCCCTCCCTGAAGCCCTCTCTCCCTGCTTCCCCAGCTGCGACAGGCAACAAACCATAGTCAAGAGATTATCTCCTATGCCGAGGGCTCCTTTCAATTTTTTAAAGCAATATATAACTTAAAAGTTCAAGCCTCCAAAATTAATAAAGCCAAGCCCATTTGCCATCTGCCCCCATTTGTGAGGCAAAAACACTTTACCATTTGTAAAAAAAACCTATGTATAAAGGCCACTGCTGCCCTGGGGGGCTTACAGTCTAGGTTAAACCAGTAACTCAGAAATAAAATAAACCACTGGAGGAAGCTGTAAAATTTCACATAAAGCAAGGTTCTACAGTATTTATGTTGCACTTGTATGAGGGACCACATGGGGCCTTGGCTGGCTTTTTGTTGACTCTAAATTATTCAGTGCTGCACTGATAAATTGCTAATTAAAATGCTAACCCCTAAGGCACCAGTCCAGCTGGGAATGACCCTCTTGGTTTCATTACTCCCTCTAACAGCATTGGAGGCAGGACCTCTGCACTTGCATTCCTCCCCTCCAACTGCCAAAGTACCCCGAAGGGCCTCCATCCTCACAGCTAAGGAAGTAAAGCAAAAATCTGGTGACTACTGAGGTCCTTTTAGAGGCCTGTAGTCCAGAAGACTCAGAAAAAGAAGGACACTTCAACATCTGGCATTTTAGAACACGGGCTGTCTCTTCCTTGAATATGCCTATATCCCCTTTGTGTCTCCTGGGGGAAGGGGACAGTTGCCCCATTAGGGGCCTCTTCACCAAATCCCCTTCCCCTGCCAACTGAGATAACTGAGCGCTGCCCCATCCCTGCTACTCAGCTACACCAGTGCCATCCTGGACACCAGCTAAAAACTAAGGAAATATGGATAAAATATAGACTTTCTTTGGTTAATTATCTGTTCATTAATTGTAACACATGTAACAGACTAAGATGTAGATGGGAAACTGGACATAAGGTAAAAGGGAACTCTAATATCACAATTTTTCTGTAAATCTAAAATAAGTTTATTTTTAAAACTAACATGAAATACTGATGAGAATATGGAGAAACTGGATCCGCTTCATAATATCTGGCAGTTTCTTAAAAAACTAGACATGCATAACCATACCACCCAGCGACTACACTTCTGGGCATTTATCTCAGGAATGAAAACTTTCTACACACACACACACAAATCTGCACACCAATGTTTATAGCAGTTTTTTTGTAACAGCCATTAACGAACAACAACCCAGACGTCCTTCAGTGGGTGAATGGTTAAATTACAGTACATTCTTACCATGAAATAATACTCAGCAATAAAAACAATGAATTATCAATATACTAAGCATAAATAAATCTCCACAGTATTGTGGAGAGAAAAAGCCAGTTCCGAACGGTTACAAACTGATTCCACACATAACACTGAGAGAAGTATAAATGGAGAATGGATCAGCGGTTGTCAGAGGTTAAAGATGGGTGGGGGCAGGTGGAGGTGGGTATGGCTGGATCCTTGGGGCGATGGAAACGTTCTATACCTTGACTCATCAGTGACCAAATCCTGGCTGTGACACTGTGCTACACTTTTGTAAGGTACTGCCATTGCGGGGATTGAGGAAAGAGTATGTGGAATCTCGGTGTGATGTGTTACAACTGCGTGTGAATCTACAGTTATCTCAGAATAAAGTTTTTTTTAAGTCATGAGGCCTGAACAAGCAGGAGGCCTAGAGGAAGGAGTGGGGAGGCCCCCATGGAGATCTGGAGTCAGGACCCAGATACAAGTGAGTGGGGGTCCTTCAGCCGGGGTGGGAGATGGGCCACACATGCAGGGTTGAGTCTGCGGAAGCAAGGCCCCCAGAGAAGGGCAGATACGGAAAGTGAGGCCGGCCTGAATCTGAAGGTATTGGTGTGAACTTCCATTTCTTTATGTTAAAAACCACAAGGGTACACGTGTATACATACAGGGGTGTGCTGTCTACAGTCACTTCCCAGCTCTGTCCCGCTTAAAGGGCCTGGGGACAGCAACACTCCTGAGCAACCACTTACTTCTCCACTAAAGAACCAGGGCTCCTTAGAGAAATGGTAGGTTCTGGGCTGAGGCAGAGACAGAACGAGTCTGAAACATCGTGTTGTGTGGTTAAAGGTGACAAGAACGTGTCAAGAGGGCATAGCAGTCAGTTTAAAGGAGTGCCCGCTGACCTCCTCTGGGACAATTTGAACATGAAAATAAATGACTATCAGGTACTAGAACCCACTGAACAAAACACAAACTCACAAGCCCATACAGGTAAGTGAATCCATGGATACATACGGGGAAAGACAAAGTGCTCCCTTACAACAGAAGCCAGCAGTTAAGCAGAGAAGGAATGATGGTAATAACAAGTCACCACGTGGCAACCACCACATTAAAAATAGGTTCAAGAAACGTGGAGAAGATAAGATTAGTAGCTAAAAGTCAGGTGAGAAATAAGAAATTTCTATCATCTCAAAGTAGCTCCCACAAAATATTTATTACAAAGGGGAGAAAAAAAGGAACTTCATGGAGGAGAAACCCAACAGACACCCTGTGAAAATGATCAAAGTTACCGCCACCAGCAACGGGACAAATCAGACGTCATGTGCCAACCCAACAGGCTGCAGTGGTCAACACAGCACTCGGCCCAACATACATGCCCCAAACGGAGGGCTTTCTAACAGTCACTGGCCTGTGACCTTCAAAAACATCCAAGTCTTGAAGCCAAGGCAAGACCGAGGAAACGTTCCAGACTGAAGGAGACAAGAGCGATGACAAGTGGGTGTAACGCGTAATCCTGGATCGGATCCTTTACTATAGGAGACATTACTGGGTCACTTGCTGAAACTTGAAGCCCAGGGTACACAGGAATTCCTTGCATTATTCTTGTAACCCTTCTGTAAGTTAGAAATGGCTTCAAAATGAAATTATCTGTATTATATACCTATTTTTAACAGAAAAGGGCAGCTTTTGCTCTTTATTTTTCTACCTTCCTTCTGCCTCAAACACAGCCATGCTGGCAGGAGGTGAAGTCCCCAGATAAGGACAGAGAACCAGAAAACAGGAGCTGCAGGACGGCCCCACCAGCCCAGTCCCACCCACCTTGCCACTTCCTATTATGTGGTGGGAAATAAACCCCATGATGGTTCAAGTCACTATAGTAGGGTTTCTGTCACTCACAACCAAAGCAAGTATAACCAACATACTTAATTAGGAAGAAGATTACTCACTTAGGTACCTTGGTTTTGAGAGAGAATGAACTTAGAAATAAGAGGGAAGACTATTCCAGGTGGATACGGCATGGACGCAGAAGAGCTCAAGGTACATTCAGAAGATGCTGAGTGGACTGATTCTGCCGCTGGGAAAAGGTGGGCCATACAAAGCAATGATCACCTGACAGCATATCAGTCGTGATGCTCCGGCTACAAGAGAGGCTTCAAAGTGGCTTAAACAGAAAGACACTTTTATCCCACGTGAAGCAAAGTCTAGAATTCGAGCAGGTTCTAGCGTTGTTTCACCCAAGACACACAGCTGCACAGGGGAGGGGTTTTGTCAAGATCAAACTTCTCCCAAGAAGTCAAAATGGGGGTGTGGATGACCCTGGATGGGCAACCAACCATCACAAGTGGTCACTGTTTACTGAGGGTTGAGCACAACCCACGTATTTCACCTTTAAAAACAAATCCGAGAGAGATTACAGAGGAAAGAGCAGAAGAGGCTCCTCACCTGACAGCCAAATCCAGAACTAGATTCAGAAATGCTGCAACAGATCCCCCTCCTTGTGCCTGTTTACCAAAAAATACACATGGGTCCTAAAGGGTATCGGACCCCAACAGCTGCTCAAAGTCTGTTCCATCAGCAAAGACCTTCATTCTGAGGACCCCTGGGGGCCTGTGTTCATTAAAGCAAAACTGCACCAGGACGGTCCCCAACGTGCCAGTGCAAGGGAGTGAATGACTGAATGCAAAGAGACTGGCCAGGCCATTTCTCGTACAGGATGGCCCAGAAGAGACAGTGCACTGGTGTCACCTCCCATGTGTTCCCGTTTGGTGAGGTCCTAGCACAGTCCGCTCTGGCCAGGCTCCGTACCGAAGCAAGACTCCTACTCCGTGAGGGTACATCTCATTCTCACACTGAAAAGATCTGTAACGCAGGTTAGCAGAGTCTGCCGACTGCAGCATTACTCTATAAAGTGCATCTTCAACATAAGGTCATTTTATTTGTTTAAAAACTATTTCTCGAGGACCTTCTACGTGCTACACACGTTCTAGGCCCTGGGGATTCAGCAATGAACAAGCCAGCTGCTGCTCTCAGGGACCAGAATCTAGTCAAGGGAGGCAAGCCAACAGAAGCGCCAGGCATTGATAAGCACAAAGAGAAAAATAAAACAGGGGAATGCACGGAGTGGGTGGCAGAGAAGGCGTCCGAGGACCTGCCAAGAAGCCACAGGCGCAAAGCCCCGGGAGAGAACACGGACCCAGCAAGACCAGGGCAAAGGCACTAAGGTGGCAAGAAGCCTGCAGCGTTCAGTGAACAAGCAAGGAGGTGGCCAGCAGGGATGGAACCAGCAAGTGAGGAAGACGGGGATGCTAATGGGTCCCAGATTCCGTAGGGCCTTATAGGCTCAGCAGGGTTTAGGTGCCAAAAGCAAAGAGAAGCAGCTGGGTGGTTTTAGGCAAAGGAGTGACAGAATGACCGGGCTAGTGCGTGGAGAACAGACTGGAAGGAGACAAGGGAAGAAGCAGGGAGCCAGTTAGCCGACTGCTGCCACTACCCAGGCCAGAGACCCGGTGGGCTGGAGAGGTCAGGGGTGCAGTGGTGAGAAGTGAGGGTCTGGGTCCTGTTTGGAAGTCGAGTTAACCAGACCTGCAGGCGAACTGGATGTTGAGGGGAGGATGCCTGGTTCTGGGGCCTCAGGACTAAATCCCGGAGGATTAGCTGGATCAAGCCACTTCCTGGAACGAGACCGCGTGGCGAGAAACAGGAATAGCAACTACTTTGCTCCTAAGTATCTTCCATTCTGAGGGAGTGGCTTTTGGAAACGTACATTCACACCTTCAGGATGAACCATTTCACTCTCCGTAGAAAGTCAGGAAAAAATATGCAAGAGGCATATTTGTTATTTTTAAAAGATACAGATTGTGACTCGGAGATGGACACTTTCACACAATCTTAGACACCGAAGACACCCAAGAGGTCTGGTCCTACTCCCTTCGTCCATCAAATGAGGAAACTGAGGCCCAGAGCGATGCAATGACTTGCCCAAGTTAGAGAGCCCCGTGTAAGTGTCACTAGTTAGTGTCAGTGTCACAGGAGCCATTACTCCAAGTGGAAAGGTCCACGCTTCCTCCACTGCACCACACTCAGCCTCTGGGCTACTTATCACATGGAGCAAATCAACGCACACTGCAGGCTGTGACACCAGAATACACCAACAGACCAGAAACTAGAAAAACAGGTGTAACCAGTGACATGGAACTTCAATCCTTTAGATGCAGACAAGCTACTGAGTCTCCAGGAAAACACACACACAGAACAAGTATGCAGGGAGATGGTACTCCCTCACCCCCATCAGCCCGTCTTTCCTAATAAGGGACACCCCCACAATGCCATGTGCTGGAACCCTTGACTTCAGGGCCTGAAAGCCTGCCTGCCAGGCCTGCCTCGCAGAGTAAGCCTGAGCAAGTCACTTAACAGTTCAGCGTCTCAAGCTCCTTTATCTTCCTTACCTCTGAGGGCTCTAGTCAGCAAGAGCAGTGACAACTCTACGGGAGCACAACTTGGAAAGCATCGAGTGTATACAAAAATATAATATGTTGCTGTTAAGAATAACGAGCTGGTAACTTTTGATGGGGAAAAGCAGAGGCCAACCCACTGGGGAGGACGGTGCCACTGTCACTTGGTCCCCTTCCAAGGACATCTGTTTGCTTCACACCTCAAAGCCGCCTCTCCCTCACAACACGGCCAAAATTAGGGGACTGGGGCAAAGGAGTGATATATTTTTAGACATAGATGCATATGTGTGAAATGGAAGGAGTCTTACTTTTCTTTCATTTGATTATACAAATGCCTTACATAGAGTGCGAGTGATCTGCCTGATGCAGACGTGCTGCGGCATCAGAAGCCACCTGACCTCAGGCAGCAGGCCCTGTTCCTAGAGAAACACACCCCGTGCCAGGGCTCTTATCAAGTGACAAGCAGAGTGATGGCCGGGGTTGTCGGGAGGCAGCCAGCCACACCAGGACATCAGCACATCCTGGATCTCTCACTGATGGGACACTTTATCTAGAGCCAAAATCATCAGCTTCCAGGGCATTACAGGGAACCGATGTCATTGTAAGGCAAACCAGGTCCCAGCCAGCCTCTCAGGGTATTTGGCCCCACTTCACTGCAGCTGCCTTTCTTGGAGGACTGGCTGCAAGGGGGTCCTCGGAACACCAGCCCAGCGCATGGCAGAGGCCACACTGCGCCCACTTGCCCGGACTTCCCCACTCCCCCACCTCGATCGCCTTCCTCTCTCTAACCCCTCCCGTCGTTCTCACCCTTCTCTCATCTGCATCCCAACTCACAACCTACACATGGTTTCCTCCTTAAAAAAAAGAAAAAGAAGTAACAGGTGGTGCTCTCACACTGCCTTTCCACCTCCCACCACTAAGTAACCACCACCAAAACATGGAAGTAGACCACATTTTAAACTGGTTTGTACTGAACTGATAAAGCTTTGTCATTCCCGTTCTTCGAATAAATTCAAGTGAGTTGGAAACCTACTGCAACACGCCCAGTGTTGATCACCACGCTCTTCAGAAGAACTCAGAGGGAACACACGAACGCCACATGGCAGGCCCTCACTATTCCAGGGTTCTAGCTCCTCTTCTCTGGCCTGTACACCCTGGGCCCCACAACTGTCCCTCATGTGATAGTTTCTAGGTACTTCTCCTTTCCAGGCATCTACCTCTAGCTCTATTTATCAAGATCCCTTAAAAATAGGTCATCAACCTCAGAATGGAGTGGAGTGGAGTCACACTAGGGGCTGAGGGAGCTGGATTCTAAAGTCATTAGCAGAACAAAAACCATGCAATACCAAAATGAGCCCTGAAAGTCCCTAACACTGTCCATCACAGGGAGATGCTTCAAGAAAGAGGCTCACTTCACTTCAGAGCCTCTTCTAGAGGCTCTGAGCTGCCAAAGGAAACAGATTCCCCCCTTATCGCCCTCCCCGCAAGGCACAGCCTCACCAAGCAGGGTAATCACTCACACAACTGACTTTTTCTTGTCTTTCAGCTGGTTTGTTTCCTGGGGATGGCTTGCTTTTGCCCGGCCCACATGCTGCACACTGACATGTAAATGCATCCGAGAGCCAGACTTACCCAAGCTGGAGGACAGTGCCACCATCACTTAGTCCCCTTCAAAGGACATCTGTTTGCTTCACACCTTCCAGTTCATCCTCCCCTCAACCTCTCACCCTCAGCCCAGGCCAATACTTCACGATGGCCAACCAGGAGCCACCAATGGGCACAGTTCTCGCAAAGAACTTTGTAAAACTTCCATTTTGAAGACTCACTATTGTAAGTCACTGTCTTGATAAGAGGTCGTAAAGAGGTCAATGTGATAGCAATCTCGCTGCAGTACATAAAATCAATAGCCTTTTCTAAAGGCGGCAACAATTTACGCAACTACAATTTTTTGCCTAGAAGACAATCGTGCACTCTTATGATCATCATTTATCATCCCAGCTGAAAAAGCTGTTGGCACAGTGTTCTCGCCTGTATTTCTGGTTATGTCTGAAGTCACCTTAAGTCCTATTAGTGCACCAGCAGCAGACAAACCGTAGTTACCACTTACAAGCACAGAAAGTGCTATGTTATAAGGTAGATCATAAACACCAAGCTCTGGAAGAACTTTGCATTGATAATGCATTCAAAACATTGAAACTGGCAGAACTAAAACAATGACAAAAGTCAAGATAACCCTAACTTTATGGATACAAGTTGGTCCTAAATTTTGTTCTCAGGAACAAGTTCCAAAAATGGTACAGCTCAGTGTTAGAGGCAGCTCTGAAAAGATTCATGTAAATACTCTTCCATATTTTGGATAATATTGTATTTTTATGCTCTAAAATGGGTACAATAAACCCTTGTAATAGCATATAAACATTTTGTTCATTTGTATTTTTGTACACCCCCATTTTCATCTTCCTCTTCAAATGGCAGGTGATTTACAGAAATCATTCTCTGACATCACTATGTGATGTTTTCTCCTTCTTAAAAGGCTACACACACAAAACTTCAGCCTCATCCCACCCATCCAATCAGGTGTTTCCCCTACATCCACCCAGCTCTCCTACATTGCAGATTTGAGCCCCCAAGGTGGGAGGGAGAAAAAGCAGTTTTCCAAGTGAAAGAATGGGGCTTTCATGCTTGTTGAGTGGCTCAGAGAAGGAACAGCTCGAGATGCTGAAGGCCCCCAGGTGGTGAGATTCTGAGCTTCATCACTACTCACTGTGTGGTTCTAGGTGGGGGGACCTGCCCTTCTCAATGCTCAACAGGCAGGAGACACAAAGGCCTGTTGAAGGACTGACAGGAGGGAGAGGGGAGACTTCCTCTCTAACCACTGTCTTAGCAGCTGCCACGACAGCCCAGGAACCTCAACAGCTTCCTACCACATGGGGCCACATCCCATCACTCTGGTCATCGTGGCACTCACCACACCCATACAGAATTTATTACACAGAGTGTAATAAGTGTCTGTACCTTTTACACCCAGCGCTGTGTCTGACACCAAGATGATCCTCAAACATCTGTGTCTGTTACATGACACTGCCCAGCCCACTGAGACCAGGGACGGAAGACATTTCCGCTGTGGGAGAGGGCAGTTCTGGTGAATGTGATGAGCTGAAAATGGACATCTCCACAAAGCAGAGCTTCAGACTCAGAGTTCACAGCCCAAACCAGCTCAGAGTAGCATCACCGCTACTTCCCACCCCGTAACACTGTTAAACTAGAAAGCATACGACTGAGAACCATCGAACTTCCTGTCTCAGTGCCATCAACTCAAATTCTAACCACTGTTTACCACAATGAATAACCATGTCAAAAACTGCAGTTTCTTATGGTGATCAGTAACTTTGCAGGAAAAACTGGAGATGCATAAATATAGCTCATCAGGAAAGTGTGACCACTGAATCCTGGCAAAGCACAAGAAACATAAGGTGAGATTTTAAATTCCAGCACTACGCCCAGAGTCAACTTACAGGGTGAGCTCAAGTGGAAAACAGCTACAGCCTAACTAATTATTTGCTGGGCACTTAGCTACAACGTGTTACACACAGGTTACAGTTCCAGGGCTGCTGGTGTTATTTACAGCTGTGGACACATCATCATCCTTTGGCCAGCATTTAGGCAGCTTCTGATTGAGAAGATGGTTCACACTGCGACTTGAGCACAGTTCAGAGTGACACCCTGAGCGTCCGCCCCATTCAGTAAGAGCTCTCTGCATGGCTGCGTGTTCTGTAACCCCAGCAGCCTGCTGAGTGGCATCTGGTTCCACGCCGCCTGGTCAGATTTCAGGGATGTTAACACAGCAGGCAATCCCTGGGGCCTTTATTAAGGATGGCTTACAGATGATTAAGGAATGTTAGGCAAGGAAGCAGGAAGTAAATGGAGAAAAAGGAAAAGATGTCGAACACTTCTAGCAGAAGAGGTGGACAAAATCCAATAAGGAAAAAAAATGTTTATTATTGGGCTACTGTAATACAGATGTTAAAGCCCGTATCTCAGCATTGTTTTTAGGGTGTAAGAGCAGGTTAGACATGGAAACCACCAGCAGAAACCATGGCAGGGATTGATGATGGTCAAAAACCAGATCAGAAGGTCAGGCAGAAGGATCAAGTAGCATAACCATGATCTAACAAGAAGTGGAACCAAGCCAAGGACCAGTCCCCCAAGCCCTCTTCTACAGGGATGAGAAGCAGCATCTACATCTGCGCTAGTTCTCCTGGTCATTCTAACGCACCCCTCAGTGGAAAACCTTGACTCTGGTGCCAGCAACATCCACAGCCCCTCTGGAGGGAAGCACGCGGCTCCCTGTGACTGAGCCATCTTTGGTAGTTCCCTGGGCCTGAGGAGGCCAAAGCCACACGGACCTGGGTACCCGCCCAGGAACAGCAACCAACAGGCTGTTTCCTACAAAAGCTTTAAAGCTTTTGTCACCAGTGGACAAATTAGTGGACTGGAATAACAGCGGAGAGTAAAACCAATCTAAACTGGCACCGAAAATTCAGAAAGGGAGATTTAATCCAAGGCAGAGGTAAGAAGACAGGAAAAGGGCAGAGCCAAGAGTAACTGAGGCACACTGACAGAAATGCACCCCTGCTGCTGACAGGATAACCTGGTCCCTAACGCCTCAGGGCTCAGGAGCATCTTTCTGGTTCCCTGACACTGGGCTGACCTGTTAAGCCAGGCTGCTCAGATGAGCTAAGCCTGGTTCCTGAGGAATAGAGCCTACATCTTGAAGTGCCCTTGCAACCAAAATAGCTTAGTTCACCAGGTGCCAAGGAGGGCAGACGACACAGGCATCCCATTAGTGGTGTCCTCTCGGTGCAATCGGGGGGTGTCCCACCACTGTAAGCTCAGGAACAGGTAGGTCTGGAGCAACAGGGTTGAGGATTTGAGAGGACAAGCAGTTCTCAGAGCCAGGACTTCAGGACTCCTCTCGTTCCTCCCTTCCCCTCACCTGAAAGAGCCGCCCACGCCTAGCCCTGGAGCTCCTCCGCCAACGCTGGGCGCGGCTAAACTAGATGGTCCAACCCAAGGCTGGCCGCCCCGCGCACAGGAGCTGGAGTCGGCGAATCAGCACCCACAGCACCCTTCCCAGCCCTCCAGGCTCTCACCCGCTGCCCTGCCCTGACCTGCCCTGCGGCTTCCCCGAGGACGAGACCTTCTCCTAGCAACAGGATTAGCACCAGCTAGCACAGTTCACGTGTTCTCATCCCATCAAGCCTCTGAGGGCTGTACTAGCTTCTCACTCCTGTTTCACAGACAAATGAAGCCTAGAAGCTAAGTGATTGTCTAAGGTCACACAGCTGGTGAGTGCGGGGAGGAGAAGAGGTGACGACAGGACAACAGTGCTCAAAACCCAGGTCTACCCAGTCTAAAGGTTATGCTCTTGACCTCTATGTTTTCCCTGCCCTTTTCTCTCCAGAGTTTTTTTTTTTTAAATTGTGGTATAACAAAGTTTACCATCCTAACATTTTTAAATGTATACTTCAGTGGCATTAAGTACATTCACATTGTTGCGCAACGATCACTACCATGCATCTCCAGAACTTTTCACCTTGCAAAACTGAAATTCTGTGTCCATTAAACAACTCTTCACTCTCCCCTCCCTCCTGCAACCACCATTCTGCTTTGTCTCTATGAATTTGCCTCCTGTAGATACCTGTGTTAGTGGAATTATACAATATTCGTCGTTTTATAACTGGCTTATTTCACTTAACATGATGTCAAGGTTCATCAATGTTTAGCAGGTGTTAGAACATCCTTCCTTCCTTTGTTGTTTTGTTTGTTTTAACTGAAGGTTGCTTACTGATCTTGCTTCCATGAGTGGCCTCAACCAGGGGGGAAAGGGCAGGGGAACCAGGCAGCATGGGGAGGGGTCATCTCCACAACATTCTATTTGTGCACAGAACTGAACAGATGAGCGGACAGTCACTGCTGCAGTTAGAAGCTGGCAGCATGGGAAAGGGAAACAGGTGGGGCACTGGGGTGTTAATACAGACCCCTAAGCAGGGGTGCCTGGGGGAACTTAATCTGCTTCAACCCAAGAAGAATGAGAAAATGAGAAACAGTATGGGAAGGCCAGAATCATCAGGGATGGAGGGAGGAGGAAAGTTCAGGACGTGGGGGGCTGTTTAGCAACTGGGGTGAAGGGACTGCTCTCCCACTGCTGGGATCTCCCCAGCCCCACCAATCCAGCAAAAAGGGGGCAGCCTGCAACCCCCATGGGCAGGTCTAGGGCTGCCAGATGCTCTAGGCAGGCTTGCCCTCCAGGGAGTGATAGTACTGCCCCCCACCCCGCCCCCAGCTTTTCTGCCAGGGTGTGGTGGTCCCTGACCTCCTTGTAGCGGTTTTCTCGTAATTCATTCTTGATCCCCATCAGCTTCTCTTCAATGGCATCCTTGGAGCTGGCACAGATCATTTTTCTCTGAAGGGCTGCAGACTCAGGGGCCCAGACCCCCTTCTTGCTCTCCTCCGTCTCACAGGTTGCATCCTAGAGGGCGTAGTGGCAATCCTGGTATGGAAGCATCTTGACAAAGGTGGTGTGGTGTCACCTTCAGTCTGGCCCGCATCACCTACCAGCATCCCGAGCCCTCCCCCAGGATGAGGCTCTTCTTGTCCTCGCTCCAGCAGAAGATCACAGCCTCCTTGCGCTACTTCGCCTCCTCTGGTGAAGACGACTTACACCCCTTCATGTTACTGAACACTCTGATGGACAACAGAGACGGCCACACTGGAGGCCACGTTTCTAGAAGCAAAGAGGAAACAGCGAGGAGAGCCAGAAAGACGAGGGTCACTGCAGCTGCTGTCAGGATCCAACAGAACCAACATCCTTCCTTCTTAAGGCTGAGTAATATTCCACTGTAAGGATGTATCACTTTTGGTTTATCCATTCATTCATGATGGACACTGGGTTGCTTCCACCTCTTGGCTACTGCGAATAATACTGCTCTGCTTTCCTTTCTCATCTTACATTGAGTGGCTAACACCCTACCTGAGGCATAGCCGGGGTAAGAAGGTACAGAGAGCATCCTTCCACCTACTTTCAAAGACTGTTTTAGGAAATTAGGTGGAATGGGCTTTCCATTTGATTTTTAAATCAATAAGTATTTATTGAGGCAATTATATGCCCACGTAGTAAGTTAACTGTATTAACATACATATATATTTAAAGGGGACTATAAATCAATGTTACTATAAAATTTGATAAGCCTCTTAAGGTTTTAACCAAACAAACCAGAACTCTTACATTTAAACGAATATTTTCCTGACAGCCTTGGAGGCTCTACACTGATTGATCACCGAGAGCCTTCAAAGCCGACTGTACCTCCCCTGAGGGTGACAACTAGTAAGAGGCCACACAAAACTGTCATCAGTACCTGCGAGTCACACTTTGCCTGTAACAGAAATCTAAGTCAGTGAATTCCTACCTTACTCAACCAGCTCAGTTCTTTGAGTAACTCTTGGATATTTTCAGGGACAGAGAAAGCGTACCTTCCAGGCACAGAGACTTTGCCAGCAAAGGAAAGAGAATCACCAGATTTGAAGCCAGTTTCGGAAGAGGTGTTGATGAGCTCCAGCATCCCTGTATCTCTGCCAAAGAGCATCCTGAAGGAAATGGCTTTCATTCAGATGGGTGAGATCTGACACACGTCATAAAAATCACAGTTTTAAGAATATTTTTATCATTTTGGTGCACACAGTTTATTACATAGTTAAGCACATGTGTACTCAGTAAAATGGCCATTGAAAAAGCAAGCAGCTTGACAGCAAAGAAACACTAGTTTGTGGCCAAGGAGATATTCATTTTCCTTATTTCACAAATAAACATTAGCTCTCATTAGCAAGGGTAGGCAAATTAAGAATTTGATTAAATCTGATGAGACAAGATAAAGCAATTTATCTCCTTTTAATGTACTAACACCTCCTTAATGCTTACTCATACAACAAATGAGCCCCTGAACTGGAAAAACCCAAGGTCAAAAGACCACTTTGCAGGGATGGGCTCTTCCTCCCTGCCTCGTGTCCGGGCTGTGACAGACATCACGGCAGGGAAAAGGTGCTCTGTACACATGTTGGCTGAGTGATGAACATGAAAGCTGGTCTGAATCTTCAGATGACAACTGTGAGTATTATCTAACCTGTGGGAGAGCAGACGGCTGAAACAGACTCCATCCGACTGTTCCTCCTGGATTCATTGTTGCCTCTTCTGAAAGCCACCTGCTTTGTTGGATCTCACATCAGGAATGGAGATCCATATTCACCCTCATCTAATGATGCAAATATCCATCAGTCTGGATGAGATTGTCAATAGAAATTTAAGTGAGAAAAAAATAAGATTTTGCTTTGAATGTAAATGATAAAACTTAGGGAGGTAACAGCAAAAAACACACAATCAAAACTGTGTAAAATAGTTGGGGGGTGCAGGTAGAGCTCAGTGGTAGTGTGTGCTTAGCATGCATGAGGTTCTGGGTTCAATCCACAGTAACGCCATAAAATTTTTTTTTTAATTTTAAAAACTTAATTACCTCCCCCTAAAAAAGATTTTAAAAATTACTTTTTAAATTATGTAAAATTAGGCTATTCATATCCACAGATGTTGCTTTCCTGATATTTCATATTTATACCTTGTGCTAAGCCTTTGGGCACAGTAGTAAAAAAAGAAAAACAACATTTAATTATCTCCTAACAGGGGCTCCGCATTCCACAGATTTAGGCAAGTGCCAGAGGAAACAGACGGGCTCTCCACCGGGCCCTCCAGCCCAAACTGTGCCAAAACGACAGAAGATAACATTACAGTACAGGTGGCTCCTTAGTGGAAAAAGGCCTTTCCTCCAAGAGCAATGGCCTGGAAACAGAAAGGGAGTGCAGGTGGGCTCTAAACCAATTCAAGGGCATTTATTGAGTGCCTACAGTATGTAAAGCCCATTCTCAAGAAAAGTGAGGGATATGAGTGTAAGATTCAACCAACATCTTCAGTGAGAGCAATTCTGCAAATACACACACTCAGCCACCAACTGCACACAAGTAAGAAAAAGTAGTGAAACGCATTCTAAAATTACCTACAATCCCAAAGCTTTTTTAAGTTTGGCTTTGTAACTCACCCTACATTCAGCAGAATCATCTTTTTTATATGTCACTGTGAAGCAGAGTAATACAGTGAATAACTCATGAACTGGTCACAAAAACCAGTCACCCTCCAACAGCACTGTTCTGCTCCTGCTCCCCCGCCACCCTCCTCCACCCCAGGTAACTACTATTCTAGTTGCCTTTTCCCTCATTCCCTGGGTTTGACTCATTTTTATCACATGTATATCCTTCACCAATACTGTTCATTTTGCCGACTTCAAAAATTCATGAAAATGGTATCAATTCTGTACGAATTCCTCTCTGAAGCACCTTAAGTGATACCTAAGCCGAGCATCATATCAAGTCAGGTAATATGTTCTGAACATGCCTCATATCATTGGTGGGATTGCACTGTGGTCTGGGTGGGCAGTGAGCAAAAGGAAGATTAAGCCAGAGTCTAAACTGAATGGCCAGGGCACACGAAGACAGCTGAATACAGTGCAATTTACCAGTTCCAATGTTTTTCCTTTTCATCCCTCACCATAAACACCCAGTATCCAGGTAATGCTACAATGGAACTGGCATCTTATTGCCCAGCACCTTCTATCTTGGGGAGTCTCTAAGCCAGGGGACGTGAACTGCTTAGTTCTGAACAGACTAAAAGCCAAGTCTTTGAATTCCACGCAGGAGGTATCCAGGGTGTTCTCCGTCCTTTAGGATTTCATTTCACTATGTGTTTGAGTTTTATAGCGACAAAAGCTCTATGGGGAAATCCTTAAGCATCCCTCATGATGGGCCTCTTCATTCCTCCCCAAACTTCAGCAAAGAAGAGAAAAGCCTGAAGGGACTGCATCAGTATTAGAATCATTCAAAGGAGGGTAATTTTTATGGGCCCTTGAATAAATTTTAAGAGGAGCATTATGGGCCATTAACTTGGAGCTCAGATATATAAGCGTGGTCATCCCCACAGCAAATCAGCGAGATACACCAGTGCTCATCTCCACCAGGACCCAGACAACGTGAGGACCTCCTGCCCGTAACAAAGCAAACTGCCCCTGCTTGGAGGAGCTTTCAGAGTGCTCTGACAAAGCCCTGGCCAAGCACCTCAAGCTATAACAGGGTTTGGGTCCTGAGTGTCCTTCTGTAAGGCTCTCCCCTCAGATGCTGGAGGAAGGGGCCTTGTCTGTGATGGCCAAGCTGACAACCTGAGTGAGGGGGAGTTCACTTTCCAAACATCTGTCCAGCCAACAGGCAGTGAGCAGGGCACACCCATAAACATAAAAACCTTTGACTAAGCAGGCAGATGAGAGAGGGCTTCCAGGAGTCTCAGACCCGCTTCTCTGATCTTAGCTCAGAAAGAGAACAAAATGCCCATCAGACATTGAGGCTGATTGGAGAGAAGATACTCCCACTGCGGGAGTTTAAGAGGGAGATGGAGCCAAGGAAAGTGCCTGGAAAGCAGATGGGGGCCCTGGGATGAGAGGAGGATTAGATTTAAAATCAGAAATAATTTTACACTGAGTTTCATGCGCACCTTTTGTTACATTTAGCCTTTTTTTTTTATTTTTGAAGATGTGATCCTCTTTGGGGGCCTATGTGGCCTACAGAAAGCCAAAAACAAGGGTTTCTGCCTACACTTGGGACAGTTTTAAGAAGCACCAGGACGCCTATGGGGCTGAGTGTGGTGGTAGCAACAGGATGCAAAGCAGCAGATTCCCCAGGGAAAGAACCACAGGGCCAGACCGTCTGCCCTGTTTCTGCACTCAGAGACTATCCTTTCTCCTTTCCCTCTCTGCTGCTGGTGGGGCAGGGCAGTGCTAGCAGAAAGCAAGCTCCATGTTAGGGCTTCTTTTGAGCACAAATGATGTTCTAGACCCAACATCAATGGGACAGAACCTCATGGAAGGCAGTAGAGCAGAGGGGTCAGACAGCTGGGGGTGGGGTCCCTAACCCACTCCACAGGAGGAGTGTGGCTGTGGGCAGGTCATGTAAGCTTGAAGTCCCTTGTTTGTAAATGAAGATGGTGGGGGTGCCTGTGTCATGGTGTTATTGTTAAGTTAGTTAACATACAGCTCTTAGAAATGACCTGGTTCATAAGGTAGCTAACATTTATCAACTGCTTAATTAGTGTTTTTCCACTGTAGGGCTCAAGAGACATGGAAGCTCCAAACAAATGAAGCAGAAAACTCATGCCAAGGTGCCTTATTTAACATACGTATTCGTATATTTTATCCTGAACATTCTGGTTTCCACAACTTCCTATGTCTAAAAATATAATCCTTTAATGAGCAAAAGCAGTTATAAATACCTTAACAGAGGAAATGCAAGGAAAACTACAAATGAACACACCAAGCATATGAAAAGATGCCCAACCCTTCAACAAAAGTCAACTTTAAACAAAAATAAAATGTTTACTGTAAGTTTAAAAAGGCAACAATGACCAGTGCCAGGGAAGGGTAAAGAAACAAACCAGTTCTTTCCAGGAAGCTATTAACTGTATCAGTGAGGACTTGTAAAAGCACATGCCAGCAATTCCACCTTTAGGAACTTTCCCCCCCCAAAAAAAACCAGAAAGGTTCCAAGAATGTTCTGCAACATTTTTCACATCAAAAAATGGGACCAATTAAATGTTCAAAGTGAGGATGGTTAAAATCATTAAAGTACAACTGTATTATGCCATATTATGCAGCCATTAGAATAGTATAATTACCTTTATACACTAAAGAGGAAAAAAAGCATAGTAGAGTAAGATTTGAAATAAAAAATGGGACCCTGCCATACATATAAGTATATACCGAATCATGCATAAGTCAAAGCAATATTGCCCAATAGAAATGAGGCAAATCGCATATGAAATTTTAAATTTGCTAGTAGCCATGTTATATCCAAATGATTATTTGAGAATTTAATGAACATATAAAAGCATA
Source organism: Camelus ferus (assembly GCF_009834535.1). Taxonomy (NCBI): domain Eukaryota; kingdom Metazoa; phylum Chordata; class Mammalia; order Artiodactyla; family Camelidae; genus Camelus; species Camelus ferus. The sequence goes on from NC_045725.1 coordinate 16,207,760, forward strand.
AATGAGGTATTTCACGTGCATTTTTTGTACTAAATCTTGGAAAGCTGGCGTGTCCTTGCCACAGGTTAGGCCAGTCCCCACTCCGGCGCTCAGCTGTGGTCCCCTCCTAGACACCGAAGGTCTGGGGACCGTACGGGAGTGGTTAGCAGCAGCCGTCTGGGAATGGGATTACAGAACCTCTGCCCTTCCTGCCTTGTATGAATTGCTTCAATAATCATTTGTATTAACCAAAAAAATAAAAGAACATTGTGAAAAATGCTTTTTAATTTTCCTTTAGAGCTATAATAGGAGGCCAGAAAGCACAGCTTAGATGTAAAGCTTCTTTCAAACTGCTCACGCTCCTTCCCCAGGGGCTGTGGGGGATGGGAAGTCTTTTCTCCCTGTGCCTCGGCTGTCTGTGGCTCAGGCAGTTACATATGTGCAGCAAGCCTTCCCTTTCTCTCTCACCAAGTGCCCTTATGACCTGTACCCCTGCAGGATGGCAAGGGAGGGTTAGGAGAAAAGGCCACCATCCAGCACCACGACCGAAGGGGGAAATAAGCTGATAAACAGTTGCTAAGCACAGTGTGCCAGACACGGTGCCAGGCAGGCACTTTGTGTGTCTGATCACATAATCCTCCAATCACCTACAATGCAGGTACCATGCCAACCTGTCAGATTAAGAAATCAAGGCTTAGGAAGTATCTGCTCCTAGGTGTCAGAGCTGAGACCGTTTAAGGGCACTCACCTGCACGGTCCACAGCAAGATCATGACCCCAGAGGTTAGGACTGCCCACATTAAGGTCATGGTCTCATCTTTATTAAAACCATGCTGTAAGACAACTGCATTTCTTAGAAAAAAGCAAATTCCAGGCAGCTTTTATTTGCAAGGACCCTGGAGCCTGACCTTTCTCCTCTAAGCTCATCGGTACATCCTCAAATGTAAATATTTCCACTTAGACAAACCACTCTCATCCCACACTCAATGTGTCAAAAATCAAGCATTATCCTTGCCTCATCTCAACTTTATTTCTGTCCATCCTCGAGCTGGAAACTTCAAGGTCACAGATGACTCTTCTTCCCTTGCCTGCATAATTAAATATTTGAGTTCTAGGCTCAGTAATCCCTAAGCGGCTATAAAAACAGTAATAAGCACATCTAGCACCCAGATCTTAGTTTCTAGGTGCCATTCTTCCATACAAGGAAACTGACAGACATTACCTTAACCAAGGGATCATAGTGACACCACCAGGAACGGCACACTGGTATCACCTGTCTCCTGAGAGGGTACACTGAGGAAGGCATTATCACTTTTGTTGTGTTATTGCCAAAAATTCATTCATTAAAGCATGGGAAAACATAAGACAAACCCAAATTGAGGCTCATTCTACAAAAGTCACTGACAAATACTCTCAAAAGTGCCAACATCAAAAGGAAAAACTGAGGAACTGTCACCATTTAGAGGAGACTTAGGGAGCTGTAATGCCAAATGCAATGTGGAATCCCAGGTGGGATCCCAGCCCAGAAAAAGGCCATTAGTGGAAAAACTGGTGAAATTCCGATCAGGCTTGTAAACAAGTTAATAGTGCCATAGGAATGTTCAATTTCTGGTTTCAACGACTGCACTTTACTTACAAGGCATTAACATCAGGGGAATCTGGAAATACATACATAGAAACTGTTATTTTTGCAAGTCTTCCATAAGTCTAAGACTTTCACGAGAATGTTAAGATAGTAGTGTAGTTACTAGTCCCAATTACATCTAGCTCATCCCTGGCCGTGCTTAAACTATCACCTCCTACCGACCGTGCCATTCTCAATCTCCATGTGCACTCACATCCTATTCATTCTTCTGGAGCCAGTCCTGCCCCCACTGCCCTCCTGCCTGACGCTTCTACAGAATTCCTGCAACCAGGAGCACCTGCTCGCCTCTTGTGGCACATGGGTCATGCTGGATTGTTAGGTAACTTTGTGTATTTCGGTTTTACAGCCCAATGATGATGCAAAAGGTCCTTGTGTAGACAAGGACATCAGGGCTCAGATGCTCCACTCACTTTAAACTGAGCTGCTTTTGAATGTGGTTTCTGAGAACCTACTTAGAAAATAGAGGTCAGCTACTATTTCAAATCCATCCAGGTTTACCATGACAATCTGTATGGATAGTGACAAATCCACTATCACTTAGGGAAGACAGTATTCGGACTTAGACATTGTAAGCAGTATAATTTATAGCTGATCCTTATCACAGAAAATAACAGTATTATAACACACCCAGGCCCTCCAGAATTTAGAATGCCTACTTAGTTTCCACTCAGAGGTGCCCTGGCCCCCCAACAGCAAGAGAACGCCATCGCTGTTGAACAATATAAGCACAACAATATACTCAGACTCCAACCAGACCTGGAGCTGTCAGAGAGCCTTCTGATGCATGGCTATCCTGCAGCTAATGAAATGAAATATTAGGAGCGCATTAACCAAAAGGAAATGGGAAGAAACTAGCAGCTGAAAAGCAAGCTTTCCCAAGAGGCCCAAGTGAAGAGACCTGGTGTCAGCGAACAGTTATGAGGAAGTCTGCAGCAGCAAAGGAGCAGAGGGGACTGGGAGCTAGGCATGGCAAGGCAGGCCAAGGGCAAGGCAGAGCGCGAGGCGGGGAAGGGACACAGGAGCATGGCACATGACCTCCACGCTGCTCCCCGGTCTCCCGGGGCCCTGCGGAAGCCCAAAGCCCTCCAGCGTCTCCACGCCCACCCAGCCAAGTCACCAGGGCTCTGTGTTCATCTGGGTTCCCAGCACCAGATCCTGAGACAAGGAGTCCTGTTCACAAGTTCAATTAGAAAATGCTCCCAGGAAAGCGGAGTGGGGAGGTGACACAGGGAAGGGACGGAAGCCACACAGGGGTGTGATATTCAGGAACGTCCCAAGGAGAGGCACTTTGGCTCAACCTGCACAGGAGCTCTGGAAACAGTGTGCGCCGCATCTGCGGGCTGTTCCCAGGTGGGGGGACTGGGAGCTACAGCTCTCATACTCCACCGGGGAAAGGACCATCTCCCTTGGGGGATGTCAGTTCTCGGCTCTAGGAAGCGTTGACAGGGCGCAGGTGCTGACCACTGGGAGTGAGCAAGCACCAGGCCACGTGCAGGAGAACAGCCCGGGGCATACGGAAGAGCCAATGCATCTGCTACAACTGGTCACCAGACCCTCACGTCTCTACTGGGGCCACAGAGCAAACAGGAGCCTCTTGCCGCCTTTCAGACTGACACGTGGGAGAAACCTGCACTCCTGATGCACAGGTAAGGGACAGTTAGAAAACACCAGCCCAAAAGCACGAGTTCTATTTTTCAAAGGACTGGCCCCAGATGGCCCTTCGTAAAGGCCCCTGTGCTCAGAGCCACCACTGACACACACAGGGCGTATACCCCAGTAAAGTCACCTCCTAGCAGCATCAAAAATCCACTGCTCAGACACCACCTCTCAACTAAAAACCAGCAGGAAAGGGATTATTGGAAGGTACTGGTTACAGTCTAGTGATTTCCCAGTCACTCTGCTGGCTAGAACCAAAGCCGCATACTGAAAACCTCATTATTTGAGAGAACAGTATTTAAATTTTTCATCCAGAATAATCCTTCTATAGAGAAGGCTTGTATTATTCAGCCTGAAAGAGAGGTTATGTATTTTATACTATAAAAGTCACATTATTTTCTGCAGTTATCATAATCAAATCGTATTTACCACGCTTGCACATGTTTGGGCATCTTCCTGGCACCTGGGCTAATTTGATTTGTACAATGTAGTCTTTTTCTGCAGGTTGGAAACAAAGTACTAACACTTGCCACATACGTGCCACCTGCGACAGGAGAGCCATGGTCAGCTCCACCTTTCTATAAGGGCGGATGAGCCAGACTCACCTTGACATTACCCTCAAAGCGTCTGGCAGTGACTCCCATTCTCTTTTCTCATTGAGAAAAACCTCAGTACAAAGAAAGCAATTTCTCAGAGGCAAGGCGTTGGGTCTTCTGAAAACAGGAGTGCCTTTGTTATGAGAAATGCCCTTTGCCAATGACTAAAATCACCCGCCCCCCAAATATTCACACAGCATACGAGCCTCCAGTTGAAGAGAACAGATGGACAAAGAGAAGAGCAAGAACACAGTAACTTGGAGGGAGGGAAAAGAAGAAAGTCTTCTTGGGTAACTGGGAATAGACTAATATACCAAATTCTTATCTGAATCTATAGTACTTACAGGTTAATTTATACACTTAAATTTAAGTGTCTCATGTTCCAGTAATAACATGTTCCTGCCATGTCACTAAAGCAACAGGTATAATCACTAAAGGGCTTTAAAACTTCCACCCCACTTACAAATGCTGTTGGCATAATAATTATTTCCATCATGCATAATACATTAAAGCATGTGCCTGAATCCAGTGTTCACATTAGAAAAGCCCACTCGCAGGTTAAAAATAAAAAGGAACATTGGCTATCTTGATAACACAAGAAAAATGAACAAATCCTCTCCCCCCAAGAAACAAAGCGAATGTGAGCAGCAAGCACGACGTCTCTGCATGATTTCTAATCCATATGCACACTGCGAATCCAGCCTAACAAGCGGGGCGATCGTGGTTAGAGAGCAGCACAACTGCTGCTCACAGTAAAGTGCGTGTGCAACTCTGCCAGAAAAAGTAACAGCTGCTCAAGACGCAATCTGGAAGTCACTGCGTGGGCCACAGAAAATATCAACCTGAGATTCATAAACCTACAAACGATCTAAGAACTAGAAACCCATTAACAGTGAGTACAGTCCCCCAGCCCTAGGGAGAATTCTAAGACTCTTTTTCAAGTATGGCAAACCTTCACACCAGTGAAGCCACTTTTTTCCTTAAGCGTCTTGTGTGTCCTCCCAAGACCTTTTCCTCATGAAACATTTCTGTCCCTATATTCACAGGTCAAGAAAAAGTACACTGGAACTTTAGCTCAGACTCTCACTAACTTATTCCTAATAGTTAGCATGCAATACACTCATTTCTAACTGAAAATCAAATTGAGTGTTTTCTCTTAAAGTTGTCTTTAAAAGCAACTCAGTGTTCTTGTTTTTCAAAATCAGGACTCTAAAACTTAAGGGCTTATTCAATTAACCATGAGCTTCATATAATACAGCAATTAGTTACTGATAAAAGACTAACATGCATTGCAGGTATGTTCAGTCGAGTCACTCTACTTGGGAGCACAAGGGAAACTTTCATGCGCTTTAGCGTAACGAAGCTTCAGCACTTGACACTCCAGATCTTTCCCTGGCTCCCTGGTTTCCAGCCTCTCGTCGTTGAAGTTCCGGATAAGCCGCTTCAGGGATAGAACTGAAAGGGGAGTTCTGAGCGCTCCTCCCAAGATTCCCACAGGTCAACAGGGTGGGGCGCTCTTCCAAAGCCAGAACTGCCAGAGATTGCACCTCCTAACTGGAACCTCACACCCCTTCCTCCCAGAAGTGTCGTTCATCAGCTATCGCTGCGGGGAGGGCGGGGAGAGACCCAACTGGGGGCGGAGCAGGTGCAGGGACCCGCCCCTAGCCAGGTTACAGCCTCCACTGCCATCTCGTGTCATCTCAGCTCAGCCCTGACCCCCTCCAGGAGGAAGGGAAGAGAAAATTCCTCAAACGAAACGGGGTGGCAGACCCACCGAGCTGAAGGCTAGCCCACGAGCCGGGCAGCTGCGAGCACTCGCCAGGTGAGCAGTCACCAGGTGAGGATGCGGAAGTAGCTCTTCCTCCCCCGCCCAGACCTGTTGGCCAGGGTCGGGTCTTGGGTTTCGCACACCCACACCCACACCCACACCCACACCCACGCGCGCACCACACACCCCTCTGCACTGAGAGATGGGCACGAGGCACTGTCAAACGTGCCCCAGCCACAGAGAAGGGAAACCTGCAGACGAGGTGTCAGGACATCCAAAACTTATTTTTTAAAAGGAGGTAAAGGTATGTGCTTAAAGGACCCTGCCCCCCTCATACCCACCCCACCTCCCCCGGCCAGGCTGAAACCCGAGGGGGCCCCCGGCGGCTGCAGCTTGACCGTGGGCGCTTGGGGAAGCAGCGGCTGGTCTCTAATCACAGCAATTGCTGCGGAAGCCGGGCGTCTCCAACCGGCTGCACCCTTTTCTGACTTTGAGCACGGAGCCCCGCACATTCCTTCTGACCTTGAGGACAGCCTGGAAATCCACACTCCACCCTCGGGTCAGCATTACTCTGACCCCTCCCCACGATAACTGAAGCCCACCGAGTGCGGCTGCCTCAAAACGCCCATCCGTGGCGAAGAAAGCACTTTCTCAGGCTCCCAGAGATTCCCTCGAGCATCCTCTGACCCACCGCTTACCCACCCCTCAGCCGCCGCGCCCCTCACACCAGGTTGAGTTCCCCCCTCTCTCCACCCCCAAGTGCAGGAACACCCCTCAAGTTCAGGGTTCCCCCTCGGTGGCACGCGAGAGGCGCCCTTCGGGGCTCATGCTGCAGAGCACGGGGTGCGGTCCACCAGCAGGGGACCACCGCAGGGGCTGTCCCAGCGCCCCGGGTTCTGAGCTGGCAGGGGACGCTCCCGTGGTTCGGGGACCTCAGCCGGACAAAGCCCGGTCGAGCACAGCGACCGCAGGGCGTCCGGGAGCCGGAGGCAGCCCTGGCCGGGGGCGGGAGCCGCGGGCGGTCAGCGCGGAGCGCTCCCGGAACAGCCAAACTTTCTCCGCCACCGAAGTTCGGGGTGAGGAGGCGGCGGCGAGGGGGAGGCGGGGAGGCTGAGAGACGTCCCCAGCCGCCCCCGCCCCGCGGAGCCAGCCGCAGGAGAAGGGACCCCCGAGGACCACCCACCCCGCAGCCCTCACCTGTGCCCCCGGGCCCGGCGCGGCCCGCACTCACCTGGCTGTAAAGCTCGCCGACCGACATGACCCCGCGGGCCGGGCCGGAGCCCGGGCGCCGTGCCCCGCGGGCGGCCCTCGCTCGTGCCCCGGGGGTGCGGCAGGTCCCGGCTCCTCGCGGCCCCGGCGACTCTCAGTCCACGGCCGGCCCGCCTGGCGCCATCTTCCCGGGCTGCCCAAGAGTTTCTCGGCTCTTTCCCCTCTTCCTCGACCTGCCCCGCAGGCTTCCTGGAGGCGCAGCGGCCGGCTCGCTCTCGGCTGGCGCGACCTTTACTCCCGCGGCGGCGGCGCAGGAGTGGCGGCCGGGCGGGCGGGGGAGGCGGCGGCGCGGCGCCGCTCCCGGCTCAGGTATGGGAGGCGGCGCGGGCGAGGAGAAGCGGCCCAGGAGGGAGAGGGCGGGCGCGCGTCCGAGCGGGCAGCCGGTGCGCCGCCACCGCCTTTGAGCCCTGCCAGAGCCCGGCCCGCCGCGCCCTCCCGCGCCCCCGCCGCAGCGGGGTCCTCGGGGCCGGGGGCGGGGCCGCGCGAGGCGCGGGCGCCGACCGCCCCCTGCTGGACGCCGGGCGCGCGCGCAGGGACAGGTGCGCGCCGAACGCCGGCACCTGCCGCGCCGCTCTCTCTCCTGGCGCCTGCTGTGCCCTGGAAAGCTGGGCGGGGATCCAGTGCAGACCAGAAAAAAGGGGAGTGGAGCAGTACCAGAAATTGGGCAAGAGGCGTAAACAGGAGTGATGCCTGCTCCTGAAAGGCTCCAAACATTTTCCTCTGGATTTTATGTCACTGCATTCAGTAGTTTCTTCATTAAAATTATGTCGTAGATTAGGTGACTTGGAATATGCTAAAGATTGTCTCCGCCGAACTGAGCTCTCTGCGCTGAACTCCTGATGAGAAAAAGTGGGAGTAGTAACTCTTTTCCACTTTGCCCACTTTAGTCAGCGCTTCCAACTAGGCTCCCAGCCACCCACATCAGAGGATTGTTTGCTTTTCTGGGGAGTCCCATTGTCTCCCCTCTCTCACGCCAGCTCTCAGTCCCTCTGCCGCTCCCTACCTCATTTACTTTTGTCGCTTCTGCCGGTGACATTTGGCAGCTTCTACTTCCAACAAAAAGTAGAAATTTCAGCTAAAAAGGAAAATAATTGGCAGGAGTCAGTAAAGGGAGAGCAGGAACTGTTGGAGGAGACACGGCCTTGCTCTTTTTAGGGGGCTTTCGTACCTGAATGGACGGCCTCTGAGTGAGTCTCAACCAGAGCATCCATCTACCAGCTGGAACAATTGTTCTGGAGCCCCACTCCCTGGAAGGTGATTCTTGAAGGCATCCCATTTAAAATCTTCCCACTTAGAAGGCAGGATCCCCATTGAATCCACCTGCGCCCTTCTTAATGCTGTCTTCTCAATGAGACTCACCTGGGGAGCTTTAACAGTTCCAAGAAAGGGGCCGCACCCTGAGGAACTCTGATTCATTGGTGAAGGGTGGGACCAGAGTACCTGAATTTTTTAAGTTCCTCTGTAATTCTGAAGAATTGTACTTCCAGAGTTGACAAGTGCAGTGAACAAAGCTTGAGGAACTCTTCTTGGATCTGGAAGGAAGCTCTTTATATCTCTGGCAAGAGCAGAAAGGTAATAAGTCCATCATTTCCCTCTCCCTCAAAAATCTGCCTGCCTGGTTTCTTCCCTGTATTCTGGTAATTCTTGAAGTGTAGTCCCCAGGGGCATCAGCACCACCTGGGAATGTTTTAGAAATACAAAACATGGGGCCTGTGGCAGGTCTATTCAATCAGAAAGGCTGGGGACGGGGCTCAGCACTCAGTGTCTTCGCAATTCCCAGGGTGTTCTTCCCTCTCAGACTAAGAAAGCCTCCCCACTAATGCTCAGTCCCACCTCTGCTCCAGATCCCCTTGGCTTCTCCACCACCATGCTCCATCAGCGGTCCCATCTCTCCACCAACAACTCTCTCTCAACTGACTCTTGACTTTTCCTCTGTTCTCCTTAACTGGTAAATTTCTTGAAGTGGTAACTTCTACTATGGCTTCCACTTACACCCATCCCTCCGTAATTCACTGGATCTCATTGTTTCTGCACATTGGAATCACTTTTATAAGAACAAATGCCTGGCTCCTGCTTCCAGAAATTATGATTTAATTTGTCTGGAGTACTGCCTGGGCAAAGGGGTTTTTAAGAGTTCCCACCCAAGTGGCTCAAATGACAGCCAAGATTAAGAGTCGCTGCTTTAATGGAGAGGGTGTGGAGAAAAGGGAACCCTCCTACACTGTTGGTAGGAATGTAATTTGGTGTAGCCACTATGGAAAGCAGTATGGAGATCCTTTAAAAACTAAAAATAGACTTACCATATGATCCAGCAATCCCACTCCTGGGCATACATTCAGAGGAAACTCTAACTCAAAAAGATACATGTACCCCAATGTTGACAGCAGCACTATTTACAGTAGCCAAGACAAGGAAACAATCTAAATGTCCATTGACAAATGATTGGTTGAAGTTGTTGTGGAATATATATATACAATGGAATACTACTCAGCCATAAAAAATGAAATATTGCCATTTGCAGCAACATGAGTGAACCAGGAGATTATCATACTAAGTGAAATAAGTCACAGAGAGAAAAATACCAATGATACCAATGATATCACTTATAAGTGGAACCTTTAAAAAAATGACACAAAAGAACTTATTTGCAAAAGAGAAACAGACTCACAGACATAGAAAACAAACTTACCAGGGGGAGAAGAGGTGGGAAGGGATAAATTGGGAGTTTGGGATTTGCAGATACTACTATATGTAAAATAGATTAACAACAAGTTTTTCTGTGTGGCACAAGGAACTATTCAATATCTTGTAGTGTCTATAATGAAAAAGAATATGAAAATGAATATATGTGTGTATATGTATGACTGAAACATTATGCTGTACGCCAGAAATTGACACAATTTTGTAAACTGGCTATACTTCAATAAAAAAAAAAATCAGTCTTCACACATTTTTTAAAAAAACAAAAATAAAACAAACCAAAAAATAAAACAGAAACAGATTCACAGACAAAAAACAAATTTATGGTTACCAAAGTGGAAAGGGAGGGATAAATTATGAGTTTGGGATTAGCAGATACACACTACTATATATAAAATAGATAAACAACAAGAACCTGCTGTATAACACAGGGAACTATATTCAATATCTTGTAATAACCTATAATGAAAAAGAATATATATATCACTGAATCACTATGCTGTACACCAGAAACTAACACAATTTTATAAGTCAACTATACTTCAATTTAAAAATTGTTTTTAATTTTTAAAAAAATTTTAAATCAAGTTATTAGATACGTTTCTCTTCTTGCTTATGACATAGATCTTTGTGTACTTTAATTACCCATTAAACAAATACTATCCAAAAAAAAAAAAAGAGTTACTGCTTTCCTACGTGATTCCCTCTCAGTCCCTCTGAAGCAGGGAGCAGTAACTGACTCTCCTCACGTTGTTAAGCCATCCCCTCCCCTGGCCTCTCTCATTTTTCTCTTATTTTCCCAGCCTCACCAACCACAGCTTCTCTTTCTCTTCCTGCTTCTGGAATAAAACTGTGGCCCATTTCCCAGCTCTCCCCTTTCTTCTCAGCCACACCCCCTATTTCGCCTCCTGCTGCAGTGTTAACTCTCCAATCCAGTTCTAACCTTTAGACCCACTTTTCCACCTGCCAGTTAAGCAACGCTAGCAATACCCCTAGGCCCTCGAACCAAGCTGAGACTCATGTTTCCGTCCTTTTTCCCAACCCCAACACAGTTCCAGCTTTCTGGCTTCCATCATACCTGGCACAAATTAAAAGTGGAATTCACACTGACTCAACTGAATCACATCCCTGAGGAGAATACTACTCCTGGCCAGAGCTTTGTGGATTTCTAATCCCACAATTAGATATGGGCTTTCCCTCCTTTGAATAATAATAAAGACATTTTAAAACTTACTTTGTGCCAGGAAACTTGCCAAGTGCTTCTGTGATCTTGTCTGAGCCTCAGAGCAACCCTATAAAGGAGTTTCGGATGTTAATTGTATTTCACAGATGAGCAAAGTGAGGCTGAGGGGTATGGGGGAGACATTCTAGGTCAGAGAGCTGGTACTCAACCGAACTCTACCTCACTCTGGAGTCTAAGCACTTGCCAGTCGTTCTTGAATGTTAGTGGGTATCAGGATGAAGGTGATACTAGAGGATGCTAATTTGTTGGTCCACATGTGGTCCCTAAGTCTGCATGATTAAGAAGTGCCCCAGGTGTTGTAGGGCTATACTTAAGAAACACTGCTCTGTGCTGCGTAGCTTCTCAAAGTAAAGAGAAGACATCCACTGGGAGTATCTTGGCCTCCCTACTGACTTGGGGCTTTCCATCACATACAAATGAGGAAGAATGTCGAAATTCCAAAGCATTTATTTGCACCTCTCTTAAGAAACTCCCCTTACCACATCCTATATTATGTGTGTGCAAATATCCCTGGCTCCTCCTCGCCGCTAGGCTCTAAGGCCTTGAAGGCAGGGACCCCATCCGACCCACATTTGAACCCACTGCACCTCCTAACACAACGCCTTGCAGAAAATAGAACTCAAGAAATAGTAGGTGAACTGTGTTGGGGCTGGTCCTGGTGATTTGCTTCTAACAAATAAAATATAGCAAAGGCGATGGGATGTCCCTTTAATGATTAGGTGATGAGACTGTGACTTATCTTGCTGGACCTCTCTCTGGCGCTTCTCTGAAGCAAGCTGACATATTGTGACCCACCCTATGGAGAGACCCACATGGCAAGAAACTATGGGTGGCCTCAGACCAACAACCTTGAGCAACTGAATTCTCCCAGGAGCTAAATGGGTGAGATTGGAAGCAGATTCCTCACTAATCAAACCTTCAGACTCAACTTGAGGACCACAGCCCCAGCTGACACTTTGCAGCCGAAGTGATACAACCTGAAGCAGAGGATCCAGCAAAGCTGTGTCTAAATTAAACTGTGAAACAAGTTGCTACTGTACAGCACAGGGAATTGTATTCAATATCTTGTAATAATCTATAATGAAAAAGAATAAGAAAAGGAATATATGTATGTATATGTATGACTGAAACACTATGCTGGACACCAGAAATTGACACAACATTGTAAACTGACTCTACTTCAGTAAATCTAATTAATTAATTAGTGAATTAATTAATTAAACTGTGAGATAATAAAGTCTCTGATGCATTGAAACTGTGAAAAATAACTGTGTGCTCTTTGAAACCACTAAGGCTTGGGGTAATTTGTTATGCAGCAATAGATGACTAATAAAATTGCATACAAAAAGTGTCTCACTGGTAAGAACTTCATCCTAGCAATTTCTCTTCTCCTCTCATGGTAGGTTGGTTTCCCAAATACTCCCACCTGCTAAGGCGGCATCTTCAAACTGGGGTTTGTGGTCCCCTGGTATATGCCAAGACTTTTCAGGGAGTTGTTCATTCATAGTTTAAGAAAATCAATTTCCAGATCTTGAATCTACTGGCAAATCTAAACACTACTTTATCCAAAAAAACGTCTGCAGTTGGGGGGGGGGTCTCATTCTCAGATCACCCTTCTCACTTCTCACGCTGTAGAAGAAAGGTACGTTTCTCAGTCCTCCCGAGTAGTAGGGCAGTGCTTCCCTTGGGAAGCAGAAGCCTCCAGGACACCAAAAGAAAGGACAGTTGGAAACTTTGGTCTTGAGAGAGTGAGTGGCTCTAATGAAGGGCCCACATTCTGTGCAGGTCAGGTAGGTTCCCAACTCTGTTATCAACAAAATTAAAGGAGGACCTAAGCCAGTTGTCAGCTGATAGATTTTTTAAAAATAATCTCTTGATGGATCACCATGTGATTTTTGACAACTCAGAAGGAATTCAAAAAATTGAGGGACACTGTTCTAACAAAATTTTCTTTCCTATCTATGTATTTATGTAAGCAAATACATAGCACGTATGTCTGCGATAAAAGTAGGAAGAGATTTTTGAAGTTGAGTAATAATACCATTTGTGATCATTCATTTCAAGATAACTTTAATACTTGACTACTTGAAAAATGTTAACTATATTAATTTAGATACATATTTTTATTATAGTTAAGTATTATACGATGATTATTAAAAATTTCTAGCATAAAAAATGTAGGATAAAATTCTATGGGGAAATGGAATGGAATTTTAGGCTCAAGGGAAAAAATGAATGATTCAAAGAACTTTTTTGCGTGGTTTTTAAATGGACAATGGAGGGTATCAAATTGCTATGGCGATTAGAGTCCACTGGGTTTATTTAAAAGTGATATGACAGTTTTCTTTTAAGCTGAAAATATCTACAATATGCCAGAAATTACATCTTTTCCAACTATTAAACTTATTAAAAATATTAGTCTTTAACCTAAAAATGTGTGAAGACATACATGGTTTTCAAAATTCCTTGAGAGAGTTTGAGAACGAGAAAGTCCGAAGCCCATGGAGTGAAGGGCGGCTGCTTCCACACACAACCTCCCAAATTAGTTAGGTCTTTATTAGGATTTCAAGGTTTAAAGTGATGTTAAGAGCCCGACAGGGGGAACCCTTTCACTTTATTCAGTGGTCACCTCCGAGTCTCTCTTGGGGCAAAGCAGACTTACTGTTCACCTGCTCTGAGTTAGCACTCAGCCTGTACGGGCTTAAGCCTTGATTTCTGTCAGTCTGTTGGGGAGAGACCGTGACAAGGACTCCAGCCTCGTTTCCCACTGGCCACTCCTCCGCGGGTGAAGGTGGGTGATGAGTGCAGAAGCCCTGATACATGAGACTTGTTGAAGATCACGGGGGTGGTTTGGTTTGGGTGAGAAAAGACTCTGGGCACTAAGGACCAATGAGAGCTGGGGGCTCCAAAAAGGGAGATGCAGACATCATAACTATTTTCAAATACTTAAAAATCTGTCATGTGAAAGAGGGATTAGACTGGTTTTACTTAATGGAGGCCAGCCCCAGACCACAGGGAGGAAATTTCAGGGTGATAGATATTGCACAACCACAAAGTGCAACTCCTAATAGAAACTGTTTAAGAGATGCCACTCATGGAAAAGTGAGCTTGCTGTCCCTGGACAAGTTCAAGCAGAGGCTGAATTATCACTGTCGAGGATTCTGTAGATTCTGCCGCTGGATGGGCTGCACATCCACTGGGAGTCAGGGGTTGTGCTATGGTGGCTGCCCTCCATACACCTGGTTCATGACACCAAAGAAAGTTTAGAGCTGTTGTCACAATGCTGTATTGATAACCTCAAATTAAAAAAAAAAAAAGTCAAATCTTGCTCCCTTGGATGATTTGATATCAGTGCTTTACAACTCGGTAAGCCCGTAAGTGCTGTGTTCCCATGAGGGGAGTTTCATTTAAAGCTTGACTTTAATCCTAAATGGAATGAAAGGCTTTGCTTCCTGCTAGGCATCCTGACTCTGCTGCAAAAGGGCTGGATTCCTTTCTTGGGGGAAGAGGGAGAAAAAAGAGTGGGGTTTACACTTTCCCAAAACCTCCAAAAACTCTGGTTATAGAAGCTGTTCCAAGACCCAAGGGCTATTGAGTAAATAACTGTAATGACACCCCTCCCCTTCACCCAAGGATGGAGTGACCTTGGGGGCTTGGATGGAGAGAAGAGAGGAGAAAAATGAGGTGGCGTGGATCTGAGTAAACGTGATGCAGCCGCCCAAGCACCCACAGTCCATAAATCCCCCTAAAGTAACCCAGAGCCCCCAGCCCTCCAATCCATGCCCGTCTCACCTTCACCTGCTTTCAGGCAAGCGGCTGCAGGTGCCCTTTTGGGAGAATTCCTGGGGACACAGTAGTCAATTCACTGGCATCTTGTGCCCTCTTCTGGACACTTTTCCCAACAGCTAGTTTTAGTTTTGCTTTCTCTCTCATTTTCAATATTCCATCATTTTCTGATCTTCCAAAGTCATAACTGGAAGGGCCTTAAAGAGATCAATGTCCAGCTTTCTCACTTTACAAAGGAAAAAACCGAGACTCCAAGAGGAGGCGGACCCGCCCAAAGCCAGGCTGTGGCTTGCCAGCTGAGCTGCTCGCGGCCCAGATATTTCTGGGAAGAACTAGGAGGTGGATCGGGGTTCACAAACCTTGCCTGAGTACCCGAGAATTTCACTCACAATCTCTACCCACCCACCTTGCTCAGAAAGCATACTCATCACCCTATATCACTCAATAAATCAAAAGTGAACCATTAAACGGAGGTCTTGCTGTGGGTTCAAGCGTTTGCCTGATTCCAGGTAAGATTTTCTCATGTTCTGAGATAGAGAGGGAACCAAAGCCAGAGGTTGGGCTGAGGATGGATCTCAGGGATTGTATTAATTACACAACCCTGTAAATTAATAAAAGCTGCCTAGAATATGTTGTTTCCAAATCCTACCCATTCTTTAAGGCTATGATTCTTGGGCTTGGCTACATATTGAAATCACCTGGGAATCACTTCAAAAGGCCTGATCCCTGTATGTCATCCCAGAATCTCCAGTTGAATTGTTCTGGAGTGTGGTCTTTAAAAACTCCCAGGTAATTCTAAAGCAGAACACAGTCGAGAACCTCTGCTTTGAGGGCCTGCCCCATGTCCCACCTTCTCCACGAAGCCTTCCCATATTACATGGATATGTTTCTAGTCTATTTGGTACCTGGGATTGACAGTATCTTTAATAAACTTTGAAATACTTCTGTATATGCACTTATTTTGAATTTTAATTCTAGGGGTAGCCAGGTAATATGCTATGATGAATTTATATTCCAGGATGGGCAGCTGGCAGATCAGAAAAGGCCACACCATATACATAGCCTACAAGTCCTTCTGCTACTCATATCTCAATCAATACCCAAGTTTTCAGCACAGGGAAATATATACAAGATCTTGTAGCTCACAGCAAAAAAAAAAATGTGACAATGAATATATGCATGTTCATGTATAACTGAAAAATTGTGCTCTACACTGGAATTTGACACAGCATTGTAAAATGACTATAACTCAATAAAAAATTTTTTTTTAAATACTCAAGTTTTGGCTAATTACCATACCAATGTCCAAATGAGCTGTTATTGGTGAAACTGGTTACTTCTTTTTTTGTTTGTTTAGTTCTTAAATAGCAGGATGGATGTTCAAAGTCGGCTCTCTTTGGCGAAATTAAAGATACTCAAGCTTTTTGGATTGGCTGGAGACATTCCTCACCCTTGCTGAACCAGACAGAATAAGCATCCTGAATGCCTTGTAACCTGCATCCAGTGCTGGATCCCAGTTTGGTCCCGTGTCCAGCCGATGGTTTAGGAGAATTTCTGATTGTTTAATGCTGACTAGAAGGCATGAAATCCTGCCTCTGAAATGTTGCAGTAAATGAACCTTTCATACAGGTCAACCACAAGTGACCTTGCTTTATTGGTCAGAGCCACTAAAAGGTCAGAACTCTGGGACTTCATCACGCTTACAAAACCAGCTGTACGATCATTCTCTACCTCCTTGCCCATGAAGGCTTGTTTAATGAGTGTGTGTGTATGAGGCAAAATTTGGACCTGAATTGCTTTATTACTTATAGCTACCACATCAAGCTTCTTGGTCAGCAATAATTATCTACGAAAAACAAACAAACAAACAAACAAAACCCCTAAGTGTATGATATGACCAAATAAACCTAGTTCATTTTCCAACTCTGAGTCTTGTAGATTCTTGATCCTTTTTTAAAAAAAATATAAATCTAACCATTATTTACTAAATGCCCACCATGTTTCAAAAAACTGACAAGGTACTAGATAGTTAGAAATAAATAAAATGTGTCTGGCAGCCCAGTCTCAAACATCCAGCTGTCTACTTGACTTTCCCACATGCATGTCTCAAGCAAAAGTCTTGATTTTCACTCCCATACCTGTTCTTCCCCACATCTTCCCCACATTGACATAGGGCTTCACCACCTACCATCAAGCCAAAAACCTGTAAGTCATCCTTGATTCCTCCTTTTCCTTCAGTTCTCAGTTCTAATCCATCAGCAAGGCCTAAGAGCCCAATCTCCAAAGTACACCCCAACCTGCCACCTCTCTCCCTTGAGACTGCCACCACGCTCCACCGAGCCCCAGCCACTTCCTGCTGGACACTGCAGGGAGCCGCCCAGTTGGTCTCTTCACTTCCCTCTGTGCTTTTGACCTCATTTCTTCTGTCTGTCTCCTTCCTTACTGTTCTCTTACAGCCACAAACCCTTTTCCTGCTCTCCAAACACAGTGAGCTCATTCTCAAGAAACTTGAACTTGCTGGCAAGTGTGGCATTCACCTCAGGCCCAAAATTTAAGGGGGCACCAAAATCTCAATAATCAAGACAATATTTTAATGCAGTAGTTAAAAAAAAGAAAGAAAGAAAAGAAAGTGAATACACAGATGAGGTTCCCCCTACTGTAACTGCCAAGCTGCCCTCTGTGGCTAGGGGTGCATGGGGATGTCCAGTGGCTGAAAGGATGCCCAGAGACCAATCCAGATGGAACACTAGCCTTGATGGAAAAGTCTAGCTTTTTCCAATGTTACCGGTTTAACAAGAGCTATTTAGAGCACAGACAAGTAACCATCATTCAGAGCGCAGAAAACACCTTGCATATTCAAACTCCACGTCATTCAAATTAGCTACATGTAAACTCTCCAGCCTTGCAGGAAATACCCCTTTCCCACCGCTTCTGAGCTAATTAAGAGATACTGTGGCGTGTGGCTCTGGTCTGTCCTGGGAAAATGGTTCATTCTTTTCCAGTGGTGCTTTGTACTTCTAGGCACCTACTATCAAAATACGAACACCTCTAAAGGGAAGATGCATGAACAAGTCATCAGACATGAATGTTTGCATTTTAATGCCTTTGGTTCTGAGTCTAGTGTTGCCTCCTGGCTCTTGCCTGGTCACTGTTCATTCTCTCAGCGCCCTGAGTCCTCACTGGGGGGAACCCCATCCTTCTCTTTCTGGCCTCCTGCCCGCCTCTGCATGCTTCCTGACGCCAAAATTTCTCCTTCTGTCCCCCAGATCTGCCCATGCACAAACCTTCTGAGGACGCCACATCTCACTTCGGGTACCAGCCAGGGTCCTTGCGACTCCTGGGCTCTGCTCCCACCCCTTCCGCTCCAGTGCCAGCCCTGTGTTTCCTGCATATCTCACAGCTGGTCCCTCTTGGGTGCCTTTTCCCTGCCCAGGGTTTTCAGCCCTCACCTCCTCAGAGCTTTTCCCATGAGGTCCTCCCTGTCTGCTTCATTTAAAATTGAATGTCTCCTTGTCCTTCCATATCCTCATCCCCCTTTATTTTCCCCTGTGCCGTTATCACCATCTAGCATATTATATTTTCTCCTTACTCGTTTGTTTATTGTTTCCTTCCCCCTGTGAGGATGTTTTACGCTCTTCTTAGGGACGGCCTCATGTAAGCCTGGTCCTTTCCAGCATGAAGTGGTAGTGTGAGTGATATACTGAGTTCCCTAAGCTGCCATGACAAAGAAGCACAAACTGGGTGGCTTACAACCATAGAGATGAGTTACCTCATGGTTCTGGAGACTAGAAGCCTCCATCAAGGTGTCGGCGGGCCACGCCGCCTCTGAGGCCTGGAGGGGAGACCCCTTCCTCACCTTTTCCGGCTGCTGGTGGTTGGTTTGCTAGTAACGTTCTGGGCTTGCAGCTGCATCCCTCCCATCTCTGCCTTCGTCATCACCTAGCTTCTTCCCAAGAGTGTCTGTCTCTTTGTGTCTTCTACTCTTCCTACAAGGCCACCAGGCATATTGATTTAGGGCCCACTACTCCGGTGTGACCCATCTTATCTAATTACACTCGCAATGAGACTATTTCCAAATACAGTCACATTTGGAGATACTGGGGGAGGCGGAGTTAGGATTTCAGCATATCCTTTTTTGAGAGGAACACAGTTCAACCCCTAAGAGGTGACCTTTCAGGATGTCCTTGTCCAGGGGTTGATATGTCCCATCAAGACAGACACGGGGCCGGAGGCAAAGTCTTCTTTCCTTTCTTCACCATTTATTCAACAAGCATCCATAAAGCCAGCCCGGAGCTGAGACAAAAAAGTTCCAGCAAGCCCCTCCCTCAAGGAGCGCCCGCTTGGCGATAGCGCGGTGGCACCCACCCAGCAAGGAAAACCCTGCTGGCGTCTCCTCCTGTGCAAGCACATGCGTGGGACGGGGCTCCTCCCCTCCAGGGCTATGTGTCTGCAGCCTCCTGCTGACGCCTCCCGTAATATTTGCATCCCCAGCCTCGACAGCTTTGGAGTGTGAGGAGGCATTTCATTTACGATTTCATTTTTATTTCTCCTTCAACATGTGTTACTCCATAAATTAAGCTGTAAAATTCGTACATACAAAACTACCCCCCCTTTTTTGAAAAGAATCTTCTTTTTTGTTGTTTTGGGGTTTTTTTGTTATTGCTGTTTTGCTTTGTTCTTTGGTTTGGGTTTTGTTTTTTTGTTTTTTGTTTTGTTTTGTTTTGTTTTGTTTTTTTTGGTGATTTAGGTTTATTTATTTATTTATTTAAATGGTGGTACTGGGGATTGAACCCAGGACCTCGTGCATACTAAGCACGCGCTTTGCCCCTGAGCTTACCCTCCCCCGCAGAAGGTATCTTTTGACTCAAGTATTTTGCTTTTCCTGCTCAAGCTGGTCTAATGCTTATTCCATAAGTGGCTGGAGAAATAACTGTCCAGCTCTTGGCTCTCCACCCTTCACGCCTCCAGTACCACCCACAGGCACGCTCAGCCCTGCAGCTGCCACCCATTTTAAGCCCAAAGTCAGTAAATTGTCCAACTCAGTCTTGACACTCATCTTGCCTTAAACCACACCCCATGTCCAGCCGTTGGGATCCTTCCTTACAACCAAGCCTTGTCACAGTCTGGTGGTAGGAACCAAATCCTTGTCTTGTCCTAATGCCCTCATCTTTACCTGGTTCCCTATGTTATATCCTGATTTTCCTGGGACAAGGCTTGACCTCATCCACCACAGGTCCTCCCTCCATCTCTGACTCCATCCTTAAGGATTTGATTTGCAGTATGTTCAAAGCAATGATTTGTTGTTTTGTGTAATTGCTCCAAGTCCTTTTCTGGCTCTATTTTCCCATCCTAGTTTGCCATAAGTCACTCTGAGCTGCATTCCACTTCTCTCCCCGAGTCAGTGCCAGACCCTGGCTGCTTCCCTGGGCTGGAGCAAGACCCAGCAGTTAGTCCTTTGAGAAAAGCTAGAGGGGCCCCGGCTGGTTCCTGGGAGAGAGGTCCTGGGAGCTCAGACCTGCAGGGCAGAGCAACGTGCCTGGGTTTGTGACACAGGAAGAGGGGTGTGCCCACATGCACAGCAGGGTTTTGGAAGTTCACCATGATTAGTAGCATGCCAAGTTCACACATGCACACACAACGGGCCAGCTAACCACCGAGGAGCACCCTGTAGGGAAACAGAGGTACTTCTCCACCCCGACCCTGTCTCACTCAGACTGTAGCTATAAACACAGAGTTGAAGGACTGAATCCATCACTCCAGGACTTCTTCCATGTGAGGTGGGACTATCAAGCATTTATTCAGAGCTTACCCTGGGCACGGTGTTTATTCTAAGTACCTACCTACATTTTCACATGAGGATATCCAGCAGACAAAATGAGTTTTTTTTATTGTTTGCTTTGACTTTTTGATTGAACTCCTTAGTCCAGTGGATTTGAACTAAGTCAAGCAGTTCAAAATTCTGCCACCTACAAAAAAAAAAAAAAAAGAAATCCAGAAAGCACTGCTCTAAAGTGGTACGTGAGAAAGAGCCCTGGATTTGGAGCAAGGCCACTCCAGTTCACGTCCTGAACTTCCCGGCGGCCTTACCTGAGGGGCCAAGGGACCAAGTCACTCTGGCCCTGAAAATCTCATTTGTAAACTTTGTCTAATAACCCCTGCCCACAGGAGAAGGGACAAGTGCACTGGGGTGTCTCCAAACCATGAAACTCTGCCCAGCAAGAACAAAGACTGACCCACGGGTAAATGTGCAGGACACGGAGAAATCACACATATGTTATGCTGAGCAAAAGAGAGCAGACACAGGAGACTATGTTCTGTATGATTCCACGTATATGAATTTCAGGAGCAGGCAAAACCAACGGATGCCAGCAGAAGTTGGCATAGTGGTTATTTCCGAGGGGCCATTGCCCGGAAGGGGTATGAGAACCTCTAGGATTCTGGAAACGTCCCATGTCTTGATCGGGTGGGGAGCCCATGTGTGAACATCCCCCACGCTGTGCACGTCACACATTTAACTGTATGACTGTTAGGCCTCCATCACAAAAAGAAAAAGCAATCCCTGTCTTGTGCTTGTGGCTACGGTGAGGACAGGTAAAGGTGGACTTGCTTATAGAACAGCAAACACATATGAATGCTTACTGTTAAGCATTTCTAAGCATTAGAAAGATGTTAGATTTTTGAGAAAGTCAAACTGTTCTTCCAGACCAGAACCACCTCAACTAGGAGCAGAAATGGAGCACTTCCAGGGAGCTAAGTCATTTTGCTGCAAGGATAGGAACCAATGGCTCTGTAATATTTATGATGTTGCACTACAGCATTTGCCATTTGTCGGGCACTAACCCTGCTCCTGTATCATCTCATTTAATCCTCTAACAGTCAAGGTTGTTGCCCTCAGCAACCATCCCTGCTGCCCTCAGCTCTGACCTCTCAACTGGCCTCAGAAGTCAGCCGAGCACTCAGGCCCCAACTCTCAAAGCTGCGAAAACCTGTGGGCTCCCATTGCCTGTCGCCTAATGATACATCTTCTCCTTCCCAGGGTCAACAGTCCAATGATCCTGTCCAGCCATGGTAACCGTGCCATCAAGACTGTGCGCCTAAACCTCTAAACCAAAACCAAAAACTCTGAGGAAGCTACAGCTCAGTGGTAGAGTGCGTGCTTAGCATGCACAAGGTACTGGGTTCAATTCCCAGAACCTCCATTAAAATAAATAAGTAAGTAAATAAACCTAATTGCTTCCCCCAAACAAAAACAAAAAACAAAAAAGACTGTGCTCCTAGTGGGAAAGGAGGTGAGGGGCCCGCTCTGAGGCATGCCTGAGATGGCTGTCCAGTTACTGAACTTCTAAGGCAATTAATTTCCATTGAAATCTGGTGGAGTTTGGCTGATTTTCCTTTTACTCATTTGGAAAATGGGACTTTCTAGTCTGCCTCAGAATGCTCTGACCTCCTGCCCCCAGGATAGATTCTCTGAGTTAAATCTACTTCTCACTATGACTTGCCTGCAACAGACTCCCCTCCAAAGATCCTCTGCCTTCTCGAGGCCACCTATACCCCACATGACCCAAGTTCCAGCTCAAGTGCCACATTTCCCTGGAAGCCTTCTCCTTTCCTTCATTCCTTTTTTTTTTTTAATTGAAGTATAGTCAGTTTACAATATTGTTAGTTTCTGGTGTACAGCATAGTGGTTCAATTATACATATATATACATATTCTTTTTCATTATGGACTATTACAAAGTATTGAATATAGTTCCCTGTACTAAACAGTAAGACCTTGTTGTTTATCTATTTTATATATAGTAGTATCTACAAATCCCACACTCCCAATTTATCCCTCCACCTCCTCTTCCCCTGCCAGATAACCATGTTTGTTTTCTATGTCTATGAGTTTCTGTTTTGTAAATAAGTTCATTTGTGTCATTTTTTTAGATTCCACATATAAGTGTTATCACATCGTATTTTTCTTTCTCTTTCTGGCTTACCTCACTTAGCAGGACAATCTCCAGGTCCATCCATGGTGCTGCAAATGGCATTATTTCATTCTTTTTTATGGCTGAGCAGTTTTGCATTGTGTAAATATATCACAGCTTCTTTATCCAGTCATCTGTCAATGGACATTCCATTTGCTCTGGAAGCCTTCTTGATGCTCCAGCCATAGTACACCTTTCCCTTTTCCAAAAACCCAGAGCAGCAGGGTTGTGGATCTAAAGCATGACTTGGTTAGTACTATCCTTCTTCAACTCACAAGAAGCTCCTCCTTCAATTAAGCATAAAATCTAAGCAAAGGCAGAGTCCTGCTATTCCAATGCAGCTTCAAGACATGCTCTCCAAGCCTGTCTTCCAACCAGGTGCCTCTCTCCAGCCCAAGCTACATAGGAACTCTGGAGCATTTGAGAAGACTCCACAGTAAATCTATTCCACATACTTGATTATATTTAACACAGCACTGCGTTGTATGTTGCCTTGTATTGTTCACAATTATTTCTTGTCTCTAGCCCTTGATCTTCAACAAGACAGTAAATTCCTCAAGGGAAGAAACTGTGTCAGTCTTATTTTGGAGGCTCTGTGGGGTCTAGTTCCTAAAGACTTTGAGCTGCTTCGCTAAAAACATGCTCTACTTTGTAAATTCAGCAAATTAATTTTATTCATATTATTTGTCACAGTAATGCTGATAGTC
The DNA here is from genome assembly GCF_009834535.1 of Camelus ferus. Taxonomy (NCBI): domain Eukaryota; kingdom Metazoa; phylum Chordata; class Mammalia; order Artiodactyla; family Camelidae; genus Camelus; species Camelus ferus. The sequence goes on from NC_045725.1 coordinate 16,231,077, forward strand.
ATGATGAATAATTGCGAGTGTTCTTATAATTGAATTTTTATTGATTTCTCCCATTGTTAAACACAGTTTATAAAAAGACAATTGGAATTTAAACTGCTACTTTCCGAGGTAATATTGTGCTTTTTCATTACGTCTTTAAAAACTGTACTCAGCACATTTTGTAGGCTGATTAAACAAACTGCTCAAAGACAGCACTAACATCTGTAGTGTGTGCATCAACCAACGTTTTAATTCCAATGACGCATCTCCCCAGTTTAGGTTTAAGTTATTTCTCATTCTGTTCAAATAGCCACTGCAGTTTACTGACACAGCAGGTAAGTGGTTCCCTTGGTCTTCCTCAAGTTAACAGCTGTCGGGTTGGTATTAACCCCCCTTACATAGTACAGGTCCACAATCCTTTATTCTAAACCCTTGGGGCCAGATACGTTTTGGAATTCTAAAGGTTTTGGATTTCAGAAGGGTAGCAGATGCTCAAAGCCCGAGCTTTAATAATACATTTCGCCAGAGCTGGGGCAGTGCTCAGTAGTCAAGATCATTCGTGGTTCTGTAGTAAAGCCTAGTGAGAGAATCTGAAGTCATTTCACACTTGTTCGGGTCAGGTTCTGCTACCTAATGAGGCTTAGCATCAGACTTTCTGGTGTCAGAGCTTTTTGGATTTTCCGTTGTAGCTGAGAGCTGGCGGGCTGGTCTGTCTCCCACGGTGAGCAGCAGCAGGGCTGGCCGCTGGATTCAGAGACTCCAGACCCAGGCAGCGCTGGGCATGTCTCACTGATTTGGGGATTAAACTTCAATTCAGCAAACATTCACTAAGGGGTTGCTCCGTGCCGGGCACTGTTCTAGGTGCTGTGGGACTTTCCGGGGAATAAGATAGGGCTCTGAGTTAGTTCACACTGGCTGCCATAACAAAATACCGGGGGCTGGGGGCTTAAGCAACAGACATTTATTTCCCCACAGTCCTGGAAGCTGGAAGTCTTAAGATCAAGCTAATGACCTGTTGGTTTCTGGTGAGGACTCCCTTTACGGCTGGAAGATGCTCACCTACTCACTGCGTCCTCACATGGTTTCTTCTTTGTGCACATGGAGAGCAGGCAGTCCTGTGTCTCTTCCTCTTCTTCTAAGGGCACCAGCCCTGTCTGATTAGGGCCCCACCCTTATGACCTCATTATCCTTAACTACCTCCCTAAAGGCTCTAGCTCCAAATATCGTCACATTGGGGGTTAAGGCTTCAACATGTGAATTTCATGGAGACACAACTCAGTTCATGGCAGGCTGTTTCCCTAAAATAGCTCATAGTCTAGTAGTGGAGCTAAACTGCACTCAGTGACATAAAAGAGAAACAGAGCTGGGAGTGAGCAGGGGGGCAGGGCGCCACTGGGGAGTTGGGGCAGGGATGGGGGGACTATATGGAACAGATGGCATCTGAGTTGAGCTCGTGGTGAAGGAGAGGCTGGAATTCCACAGGGCATGTGGAAGGGAGGGCATGACATCCTGAGGACTCTCTGAGTCCAGGCACAGCAGCAGGGAAATGTGCGTGCACGTGTGTGTCGGGTGGGGAGTGGGGCATCTAAAACCTCATTGTACTCTCAACAATTCATAAGCGTTCTGACCCTATTTTACGTGGGAGAAAATTGAGGCTCAGAGAAGCTAAGATATTTACACAAATTCACAGAGTTAGCACATGCTAGAACGGGATTAACATCCTCTGTTTGCACTGAAAAGCCCACGACCACCAGTTCTGCATAGCTGGATTCTTGGTGCTCAGAGAGTGTTATATAAAAGAGCCAACTGTGGCCTCTGTGTATTGGCCCATGGGTTATTTATTCACTGCAGACCAAAACCTGTTGGTTCAAAAGCCTGCCAGTGCCAAACTCAAATTTTTAAACATCCAATTATTTTTAAAAAAAACAGCCCAGACACACAAATGTTTAGCCATTTAAAGACGACCTGCTTTGTGTACTCCATGAAACTTCACCCAACAGCTGTTACTTATGGGTAAGACAGGGCCTTGCGGAGATAAGGCCCCAGGTTGCTAGGACCCAGGCTCCCCACCGTGCAGCTGAGCAGCACCTCCTAGACATGTAAGCCCCCTCCCCGATCCGGATCCTCCTCTCCCTGGGAGTTCCCTGTCCTCCTTCCTTCCGGACGGTGCCCCTTCATCTCTGCCAGCCTCTGGATGGTCTCAGGCTGCGAGGAAGTAACCTCTCCAGCAACCCTGTCCTGCATCACCCAGCTGAAGCTGCACATGCTACCGCTACCTCGTGGTCCTTGATCAGCCCCAAACCCACTGAATCCCTGCAGAGAGGCAGAGGGAAACCTGCCACCAAAGGCGGGAGCTTTACGCAGGGTCCAGAAGACACGAAGGAACAAAGTGCCTTTCCCTCAACCCCACACTCCCCTCATCACCCTGGCTAACCTGCTTCAGGCATGGCCAAGGCACACAGGAGCCCTGTGTGGTCTCCAGCCTTGGGCATATACTCAAGATGCGAGTCTGTGAATTCGAGCTCCCCAATGGGGAGAGAGAGTGCAAACATGTCACATGCCTTCACCTGCTCCATACCTCTGTCTGTGCCTCTGGAAGCTAAAGACATTACCTGTCCGGAGCTGGGAGCCGTAGAAATGTCTGAGTCTTGCTACTCTCGATGGTTCATCTCTGGGCACAGCGATGCACGTACCAGGTCTAGCCTCTTCACGGCCCGGTTCTCTGTCTCCTGTCTGTCAGCTCCACCAGCCACTGGCCATTTCGGGTGTTCCCAGTGGCCTGTCCCTCTGGCCTTAGCCCGTTTTAGCTTTGCTTGGCCCTCTTAGGTCTGGGTGTTAAAGAATCAGGAAGGTCTATGGTCACCTTTCACTCTGGCCATTTAGCCTTCCTTTTTCTCCCAAGAACAAACGAGGAAATCTTTTCTGAGGACTTGCTCTAGGCAAAGCTTCATGCTGACAGCTTGGGATCATCAGTTGTCTAAAACTCAGTACCTGCTTTTAGTACCTCAGTGTCTAATTTGCGGAGAACACACACACACACACACACACACACACACTCCTGGAAAATATGCAAAAAGGAAAAAAAAAGCACACTTGTAGCTGTGCGCTGCAGGTGGAATCATGAGTCCTCACAACTTCTCTGGCCTTGCTTCCCTCTGACCCCCAGACTCCAACAAGGGTTCTGTCGACAGGAAAAAATGCACAATCTAAAAGCTGAGAACTATGTTTTATTCAGTGGACAAAACTGAGGACTTAAGCCTGGAAGACAACCTCTCAGATCTCTCTGAGGAACTGCTCCTCCGAAGAGGTAAGGGAGGAGCCAGGATATATACGAGCTTTTGCAACAAAAACCAGGTAGTCTGAACATCAAAGGATTACAGTGAATTAAAGAAAAACAGACATCTCACGTTAAGCAATATAGCACTTTTCTACGTGTGGGAAGATGCAACAGTCTGGGCTCACTGAAATAATTTCTTTGACATGCACCTTAGCTATCTAGGGCCAGTATCCTGTCCTTTCCCATCTGGAGTCCCCTCAGGGGGCACAGTTGGGGGTGGCAGCAGTGCCTGATGGCCACAACATCTGTTTACCTGGCCCATAGCTCTATCCAGGGCACCAGGTCCACCTCAGGCGCAGGCCCCAGGACTTTCTCATAGTCTCCTTAGCCTCCCATCTACGGTGGGGGAGTCAATGCCCCCAGGGGCACCCCTCAACCAAGGCAGGCGGGAGTGACAAATGCCCCAGCCCCCACTTCGCACAGCACACACCTGTGAGGCCAACCCGCTTCCTCAGAAGGCCCCCGAGTGGAAGGCGACCCAGTTGCCCGCAGCGGTGACCACCCTATAACACACACATTTTTACTGGCTCCTCCCCAGCTACCCCGCCTGCTGGCCCTTCTGCCTCCTGGGTCACTCACCAGAGAACCTAACTGCAGCCAAGTCGTCCTAACAGGCTCTGCTTGTAGGGTCACCAAACCCCTGACACTTTCTCATCCATAAAGTGAAGGATTTGGACAAGACACCCTCTGAGGTTCGTTCCGGCTCTGGAAGCACCTCAGTTTGTAGAGGAGAAAAGTGTATCCCGGAAAGCCCTGACAAGGTCACACAGCTGATTAACGGCACATGGGGCAAAGACCTAGCATGAAACTGTCATGATATGCCAGTTTTCCCAGAACCGTACCTACAAAGTCATTTCAAATAAAAGTCCCACATCACAATGTTTGGAAGTGAGGCAGGAAGGAAGGGGGCAGGGCACAGCTATTAAAGGAATGACGCAGCAGTCAGCATCAAGATGGTGGAAAATTCAACTCCCGATAGACCTTGAGGCCCAAGATGGCAGAAGATTTGACTTCTAGTAGACCTTAAGCCTCATTATACGCTCATTGTAATAATAACAAGGTAAATGACATGCCTACAGGCGCCATGACAGTTCTGAGGCTGACCATAAAAGGTCAAAAAGTGGGTGATGGCCCAATTCCTGGGAATCCCAGCCCCTTCCCCAAAGTAGTTGGAACAGTCCTCCCACTTGTTAGCATATGAAGCTACCGAGCCCATAAAAACTAACAATACCTCGCCTCTCAGCCCCTCAGTCTCTCGCCTTCCAGATGGCCCGCTCTGTCTATGGAGTGAGTATCTACTTTTACTTTAAGCCCCAAACCCATACCTCATGGCCTATCTCTTGCCTTCTGAGATGGCCTGCACTCTGACTATGGAATAAATCTCTCTGAATAAATCTACTTCTACTAAACTATGGCTTGCTCTTGAATTCTTTCCTGAGTGAAGCCAAGGACCCTCACTTGGTGGGCGTGTCCCAGGGACTCAACTGAGACCTGAGACACGGTCATCCTCTTACCCACCATTTTTTCCTGTATCAGAAGCACTAAGCTAATAACCCTCAGCCTCTATCCAAAACACCCATCTTAGAACTTTATAGAAAGGAATTGACATCCGGAGGGCAGTTTTGGCCATCAGAGTCCTCATCTAGCCAACAGCTTCACAGGCGACATAAACAGAATGGCATACATTTACTGTGACCTGCACTAGGTGTGATAAAAGACCCTTTCCAGCTACCCTGGGGCCTTATCTACACAGGAAACTCTTTTTATTAGATGCAACTCTATATTCCGGGAAGCTGTTCATCCAGTTTATGTAAGATAATCAAAATATCAGAAGGATGGCTTATAGAAGGAAAAATATCCATGCCCTTGCATAATTTATGGAATGTGTATGCATAAGTGTGCTGGATGGATTTGCACCAAAATGCTATGTTAGCAAACAGAAAGGTTTGCATAGTGACCACAAAGTGATAGAAATGGAGTAAAAACAGCCTCATGCTGTATTGCCTGAACAGCAAGCCTTAAAGGGCACATTGGTGATTAAGAGTGCTTTGATAACAAACTGGATTTGGTAAGAAATCATGATATTATAGGATGGTAAGAGTGCTGAACGAAGAGATAGGAGTTTCTGTTTCCTCATTTGCAAAATAAAGAAAACTAAATATTTGTGGTGGGTTTTTAAGCTCCAACAGTCTATAATTCAGTGATCTTAGCCTGTGCTGTCTTGTGGGGAGGCAGTGAAGCAGAAAGCCTAAAAGCATGGGCTCTAATCAGACTGGGTTCAAATGCCAGCACCACCACTGCCTACCTGGGATGCTCTACAATACCAACACCAAGTTCTGTGATTCTCAGACACTCAGGTTCAACCATTCAATTCAGTTCTGATCCTAACTGCCCAGAGTTAGCACAGACCCCACACGTTAAAGGTTGTCTCACAGGACTGCCCCCCCACTTCAGAAGCAGTTAGGGCCTGTCAAGGACAAGACCATCATGCCACATTTTTTCAATTGTGACTAGAGGGTGGGCATTAAACTGTGGGTTGTATTAAATGAAATAAAATTCATAGATTACAGAAGGTGATGGTCCCACTGTATTCTGCTGTGCAGACCTCTTCTAGATTGCTTTTATCTAATTCTGAGCATCATATTTCAATACAAACTTAGAAAAATGAGATGTGGCCACTAGTGGGAAAGGATCTGGAATGGACAGACAAGTTAGTGGTGCTAACCTGGAGAATAAATGGCAAGATGCATGATAGTAGCCTCCAAATATTACATTTAGTCTGTAAAACTACAGAAACCAGCACAGTGACCAAGGGTAGCTATTTTGTGAAGGTTTTTTTTTTTTAAACTCATAAAGGAAAGTACAACATACATACAGAAAAGTGCATAAATCTTAAATGTATAGCTTGAAGAATTTTCTCAAAATGAACACACTGAATAATCACCACCCAAATCAAGAAACAGAACATTAATACCAAGGAATGCCTTTTCCAGCCATTCTCCCTGAAATAGTAATTACCTAATTTCTAACACCAAAAATTAGTTTTGCCTGCTTTCGAGCTTTTCATAAGTGGAACCATATATCATGTGCCCTTCCATGTCTGACTTGCTTTGTTCATTATTATGTCTGTGAGGCCCATCCATGCTATTGCAAAGTCCGTTCAAACTCACTGTATAGTATTTTCCATTCTACTCTGGATGGGCATTTGAACTATTTCTAATTCAGGGCTCTGATGAATAGTGCTGCTATGAACAATCTTATACTGCATATATGTATGCATTTCTGGATCACAGAGTAATTTCTGGATCACACATTTTCAGCTGTAGCATCCCAAGGTGACTGTTTAAATTTACATTCTTACCATCAGAGTATGAGAGTTCTAGTTGCTGCATATTCTCACCAATGGTTTTTACTTTGTTAGATGAAGGCCTCACGTTTGGCCAAGGACTCGCAGACTGCTAGAGCCTGCTAGGTCTCTCAGGAGCATGCGTGTAGTTTTATGTCCATGCAGGTTCCATGTCACCAGGAACATGTGGGAGCTTATCAAAGCCCATAATGGCTGTCATGCTCCCCAAATCTTCCTGTGAGATTTCTGGCTGGCCTGTTCATTGCTGGCCCCAACCAGTAACACAACCTCAGGCTAACCATGATGTTGGCCTTCCCTGATTATAGTCACCAAGATCACTATTCTTTACACAAAATCCCAAGCTTGGATTTTTCTAAACTTTGCTTCCAATCAAGTCAGCCCCCTCTGGCAGAGAGGCTGCAGGTCCTCTCAGCCGCGCTGCCCTGAGAGAACTACTGCTCCATGCAGCTGAGGGGGATCTGGGAGCAGCTCCAGTCCAGGTGCCATGGACTCCCACCATTCTTACCAAGGTTTAGTAGATTTTCTTGAATAAATGCTTCTCAATCTTTTACATGACTTTGGTCAACTTCTGGTTTCCTGAAATTGCAGTTTTTCACAACAATTCCCACTTTACCATTGCCTTTTGGGGAGAGAACTTGTAGAGCTCTTTTCTCAGCCATTCCAAAAGTTCCCTCCCATCTCTTCCTCCTGGAAGACCCATATAACACTTTTACTTACGTCTCTTTGGCCAGAATCTAGGCACCTGGACAAACACTGTCTGCAAGGGAGTGTAAGATATGTAGTCTTTATTTGCACAGCAGCATGCCCAGCCAAACTCACACACATTCACAAAAACTGAGGTTCTCTTAACTTGAGAGAGAAGAGGAAATGGAGAATTTGTGGGCACTGGATAGTCTGAATAGTGCCACACTGTGATTTATGGGCAGCAAAAATAAATATGATTAAAGTGACAGCATCCCTGAGCTAATCTATAAACCCAATGTCATCTGAATAAAAATATTACTGGGATAATCAAATGATACTATTATTTATCTGGGAAAAAATATGATAGCTCTGAAAAAAACGTTTAAAAGGAGACCAAAGAGGTGAAATCAGTCCTACAGATAATAAAATGCCATAAATTCCGCTCTGCCATCAATAAGGCAGAAAAACTAGACAAAATGTTTGCATCCGTATGATGAAAGGTTAGTTTCTTTTATATAAAATAAGAAAAAGAACAGCGTAATTTAACAATAAAATGATTTTTTGTTTTTAAAAATTGCTTTCATCATGCTCTTTGGTAGAGAATTATTCTGGACTAGGGGCAGGAGAGGACACTGGATAGAGAGGCCATACTTTCCAGTTATTTTCTGGTCACAAAGTACCAAAATAACCACAAATTCCAAAAAGAATGAAAGGAGGTACATTACTAGAGACCCCTTTAGAAGTTAAAATAATTATAAGGAAATTTTATCAACTACTTTATGTATTTAAGCTAGACAACTTAGATGAAGTGGACAAATTCTTAGAAAAACACTAATTACCAAAACAGACTCAAGAAGACACAGAACATCTGACTAGACCTAGGTCAGTAAAAATACTAAACTAGCAATAAGAATTAATCTTTCCACAAAAAAAGCCCAGGCGGCCTCTCCGGTGAGTTCTGTCAAACATTTGAGGAAAAAATAATAGCAATTCTTCACAAATTCTTTCAGAAAATAAAGGAAGAGGGAATACCCTCCAATTTATTTCATACAGCCCATAATATCCTTATATCAGACCCAGGTAAGACATCACAATAGACCTAGATCTAAGACATACAACAGACCAAGATCAATAAAGTGACCTATCTAGCTATCTATTTATACACACACACACACACACACACATAAGCAAATAAAAGGCAGCAACATAGAAATACTATAAACCATGACCAAGTGGCATTTATCCCAGATATGCAAGGTTAGCTTAGTATCCCAAAATAAATTAATATAATACACCAGATTAATAAAACAAACAACAAAAAATCACATGTTCAACTTAACAGGCACAGAAAAAGCATTTGATAAAATCCAACACTCTGTATACACAAACTCTCAATAAACTACGAAGAGAAGGGTCCATCCTTACCCTGCTAAAGGGCATCTGTGAAAAACCTACAGACAACAAACATCATTGTTAATGGTCGAAGGATGAATGTTTTCCATTAAAACTGGGAACAAGTCAAGAATGTCTACTCTTTCCATTTCTATTCAAGATCATACTTGAGTTTGCACTAACCAGTGCAGTAAGGCAAGAAAAAGAAACAACAGGCATGCAGACGGGAGAGAAACAAACTGAACTATCTTTATTAGCAAGTGATATGATGCTAAATGTAGGAAATCCTACAGAATCTCAAAAAAAAAAAATCCTACTAGAACTAATAAGTGAGTTTAGCAAGGTCACAGAATACAAGCTCAATAGGCAAAAATCAATTATATTGTTACACATTAACAATGAATAATCCAGAAGTGAAATTAAGAAAACAATTCCATTCACAATAGCATCAGAATGAAATACTTAGGAAAAAGTTTAACAAAAGATGCAAAAGTCCTGCACACAAAATGTTGCTTTAAAAAATTAAAGATGACCTACGTGAATGGGGCAATAGGACTTCTTCAGGTTGGAAAGCTCATTATTAAGATGGCAGTTCTCCCCAAATTGATCTATAGGTTCAATGTAATCTCTATCAAAATCTCAGTAGGCATCTTTGTAGATATTGACAAGATGTTCCTAACAATTATATGGAAATTTAAAGGACCTAGAATAGACAAAACAATTTTAGAGGGACAAAAAAGAGAACAATATTGGATAACTTACACTACCAATTCATGACTTACTAAAAGGCTACGGTAATCATTATAGTGTTGTGTTGGTATAAAGATAGATAAATTAATAGAACAGAGAAGCATGTCTGAAAATAAACTCTTACATTAATGGTCAGCTGATTTTCAACAAAACTTAAAGGATAGTCTTTTTTTTTTTTTGGCCATGACTCCCACTTCTGGATTAAAGATTAACTTCGGCCACAAGGAGGTTTGAAAGGATCCAGAGGAGCAGTTAAGATTCCCAGAGCTGAGGTGAGAGTGGATAAATGGGTAGGAAGGTTAAAGAAAAAAACCTCTTGGGGATTCTAGCAGACAATTTGCCTAAAGACACTTTAAATCTTCCAGGAGAATACCAATTGGCCCTGAAAACATTTCTTTAAAAAGCCTACAACTCTAAAAACTGCTTCTGCAAATGTGATGCTTGAAAGCAAAAGTATATATAAAAGGGAAAAGTATATTTCCCTTTGACCCAGAACAGAAATCCCACTCTAGGGAACTGGTTGATTCTAAGGAAATAACTCAAATGAATGTTGTTGTTAAAGTATAGTTTGTAATGGTGACAAATTTGAAACAAAGTCCAATATTTAACACTTATAGTACAACAACTCAGTAGACTACTATGTGGCCATTTGTAAATAAGACAGATGAAGCAACAAGGCAGTGTGTTTACAATGTAAAAATGAGCATCCACATAAATAAAGCTGGTGGGAGGTGGGGGGACTCAAAGAAGTGAAAATAATTATAATGCTGAATGTTAGAAATAGGAGCATGCTGATTTTTTCTACTTAAAAAAAAAACCAGTAAATGCACATATTTTACAGACTGCCTGAGATTCAGGGTGGAAGGGGCTACACAAGGGCATAAATACAGAAGAGACTCATCAGGGGTCATCTTGGAGGCTGGCTACCACCATCACCTCTCACCTGGCTTACCGTGATAGCTCCTCAACTGAATCCCTGTTTCTGTCTCCCTGGAGTCTATTCTCAACATGGCAGTCAGCAACCCTTTTATATCGTATTGCATTGCTCCTCTGCTCAAAACCTTATAACAGCTTCCTAAAGCCAAGTAAAAGCCAGTCTTTACTATGGTTCCAAGGCCTACATCATCTGGCCCTCACTACCTTTCTGATTCAACATCTAAAACTCTCTCCTCACTCACTCTACTCCAGCACAAATGCTATACTTCATATACACTAAGCAGACTTCTGCCCCAGGGCCCTTGCACTGGCTCTTTCCTCTGTCTGGGATGTTCCCCCCACCCCAGATAACCACATGACCAGTTCATTCAAATATCAGCTGCTCAAAGAGATCTTTTCTGGCAATTACATATAAAATAAAATAGCACCCCTGTCATCTCCTGCCTATAGCACTTAACATTTATGGCCTGGTTTCCTCCACTGGGCTGTAATCTCCATGAGAGCAAGAGGTTTGCTTTATTCTTGCTGAAGTCTAAGGATCCAGAGAAGTGCCAGGATCCAGGGCACATAAGAGGCACTCAGTAAATATTTAATGACTGAATAAGTGGGTTAATGAAAGTGGCTGATAGTCCCGGCTCTGCCTGCAAAAATGCCCTGCTAATATTGTGAATTATGTATATGAGACAGAAGATAAAGGAGGCAAGAGGAAATGGTCATATGGGCAGATGGATGGGAAAAAGTGAAGTTATTAATAAATGAACAAGAAAGGGAGGCATGGAGGTAAGTCAGGAAAATAACTGTGTGATATGAAATAGATCATTCAGATTTGTCAGTCTATGAAATTTTAAAAAGGAACGAAGTTTAATTTGAAAGAAGAAAATTTCGTGGCATAAAATTATAAAAACTCAGAGAATAAACGAACAGTTTATCCATGAGTTAAAGGAACACACAAGCATACTGTAGTTCAAAATAATAAAAGACTGAGAAAAAATATGTTGTTTATGAAACTATGGCGGAAGCTTACTAGGACATGCCCTCCGCATGGGATGAATGTTCCGGGGCAGCACCTGTTGAGTGGACAGGATCTTCTCCATCTTGTCCTGGAAATCCTTGTCTGCTGCTATCCCTGCTTCAAACTCTCGGCGTTCCTCCTCCTTCTCTGCTTCCCGGGTCTGCTGCTGGTAGCACATTTGCATCTGAAGTTGCTTCCTGTATTCCTGGGCTAAACTGCAGCGTCTGAAGTATTAGACATGTCAAAGTATAAAATTATGAAAGCAAGCATTTGGATTTATGTAGGACATTACGATTAAAATGTAATTTGAGAAGTCAAATTAAAATCTCCATTAAAATCAGGGTGACTGGGAAAGAAAAAGATGAAAAACTCAAAGTGTTTATTACACAATAATAATTAAGACAATCTTCCAACAAATGTTGATTTTAGGTAGGAATTGTTTCTTTCACATTCAAATATTCACTGCCATGTGGAGAGAGTCCTTGGTCTCTCTCCATCCTCTCTCACTCCCTCCAAGGAAGAAGGGATGTATCTTTTGGTAAAACTGGAAACAGGCTGATCTGCCTACTTCCTCTCTGCCCTCTATCAAAGGGGCATGTCCCTGCAGGGGAGGCCTGCCTCATTCTGTTCAGTATTAACTAGACTATTTCCTCCATATATGAGCCACATTTAAAATATGTAAGCCACATTAAAAAATTTATAGTGATTTTTTTCATTGTGATAAAAACCACATAATGTAAAATTTACCATCTTAACTGTTTTTAAGTGTACAGTTCAGTAGTGCTACATATGTTCACACTGTTGTGAAACAGATCTCCAGGACTTTTTAACCTGACAAATCTGAAACTCTATACCCATTACACAACTCCTCTTTGTCCCCTCCCTTCAGCCCTTGGTAAGCACCATTCTACTTGCTGTCTTTATGAATCTGACTACTCTAGGTACCTCAAGTAAGTGAAATCACATGCATTTGTTTGTCAGTGATTGGCTTATTTCACTTAGCATGTTCAAGGTTCATCCATGCTGTAGCATCAGGATCTCCTTCCTTTTTAAGGCTGGATAATATTCCACTGTATGTACATACCACACTTTGTTTATCCCTTCATCTGTTAATGGATAGTTGGGTTATTTCTACCTCTTGGCTATTGTGAATATGAGTATACAAATATCTTTGAGGTCCTGCTTTCAATTATTTTAGATATATACCCAGAAGTGGAATTACTGGATCATATGGTAGTTCTATTTAATTTTTTGAGGAAACTTCTTACTGTTTTCCATAGCAGTTTTACCATTTTCCAATCTATAAGCCATAGTATTAACATCAGATTTTATCAGAATTAAAGATTACACAGGGAAATATATACAAGATCTTATGGTAGCTCACAGGGAAAAAAAATGTGACAATAAATATATATATGTTCATGTATAACTGAAAAATTGTGCTCTACACTGGAATTTGACAAAACATTGTAACATGACTATAACTCAATAAAAAAATGTTAAAAAAAAAAAAAAAAGATTACAGCATGCATATGCCTCTGTGGCAGATTCTGTTTTCCAAAGATGGCCACAGTGACATCCCCCCTCCCCCATGCTCTTCCGCAATGTGAACCTCTACTCCCCTACCAAGAGGTTGTGCTTATCTCTCCATCCATTGAATCTAGCTGTGCCCCCTGGCTCCTTTTATGACCAACAGAATGTGACAGAAGTAAGGCTATGTCAAACCTAGGTATAGTCCTCAACGGCCTGGCAGCTTCCTCTTGTCTCTTGGAAAACTTGCTGTTGGAACGGTTCTTCTCAGAACCAGCCACCACATTGTGGGAAGCCCAGGCCACATGGAGAGGCCATGTGTTCCAGATGAGATCCCCCATCACAGTCTCAGCATACACTCAGCTACATGAGTAGGCATCTTAGGTGCCCATTCCAGTTGAGCCTTCAGAAGATGTAGCCCCAGCCAGCAGCATCTGACCTGAACCACACGGGAACCTCAAGCAAGAACCACCCAGCACAGCCTTGTCAACCACAGAATCATGAGAAATAATCATAACTCACTTCAAATCACAAATTTGGGGGTGTTTTGTTATACACCAATAGGTAACTATAATACCTTCCGGTCCCACTTTTTTTTTTTCTTATTTCTTAGTTGATTCAGAAGTTGGGCAAGGAAGAGAGTTGCTATTCATTAAGCTCCCCTCACATCTCCAACAACAGACTTTTCAAAAAGGAGAAGGAATGACTTCCAGGGCAGAAGCAGTAGCAGGAAGTCAGCAGGGTAGGCCAGAAATTGTTGTTAGTGCTCCCAAACTGGCAATAGATTCAGATACATAAACCACACTTTTCCTACAAAGACAAGAACTTATTTCTATGTACCAAATGTGGGTGAGTCAGGGAACAGGCCTCAGGGGCAGGGAAGGTGGCTTTCAACTAGAGGAGACAGTTTCTCTTTCTTCACTACACTGGTCACCTGAGTTGGGTGTATCGGCCATTGGTAGGAAGGAACTGCTGTGACCTGAAAAAGGTCGCCAAGAAGGTAGCTGCCTGTTTCCTCCACCTGAGCCTGATCGTGGCGATCAGAGGGACACTTGTTAGAGGAGGGAAGTGGTATATCTCAAAGCACCTAGAGCATTTCAGTTTTCTAGCCCTGTGAGGCTACAAAAATCTTGCTGGGGACATTTGCATGGAATCACATCCCCATAAGCCATTTCTGCTAATCTAACTAATTAGGTCACATTGTATTTCAGGGTTTGTTTCATGCAAGGAAAAATCTTATTTCGTTACAATTTATGGAGGGGAGGGTATAACTCAGTGGTAGAGTGCACGCCTAGCATGCACGAGGTCCTAGGTTCAAGTCTTAGTACCTCTATATAAATCTAACTACCTAACCCCCATAAAATTTTTTTTAAAGATCTAGACATATCATTATAATTCAGAGTTGGTGCCTATTTTATTAAAAATGTTTCTAGTTTAATTTTTTAAGATGTTTGTCTAATTTAACACCTAATGTATATAATCAGAATGTACACAATGGCAATAGAATTTAATTTTACCAAGATGGTTGGTGCTTATTTTTATATGAAATTTTATAAACTGAATTGAGCTTTTAGGACAAATGTAAAATAATATCAGTGATACATGAATTAAGGCACATTTTCCTCTATGCTAAAAGTCTCCCCTTTTTAGGTAGTTAGTAATGATGAAGAGAACAAAATCATACCGTGCAAAATTCTCCCTCTCTTCATGATTTAGCTCTTTAAGACCTTCATTTATGCGTTCCTGTTCCATAGCACGTTCCTCCTGTTCTTTTGCTTTTCGTTGCACTAAAAAAGACAAAAGCAATTTTTGCTAAATGACCTTTTTCAGAAAAGCACTTGCTGACATCTTTCTGGATATTGATGCAGTATTGTCTTTAGAAAGGCAGAGCTTAGAATCACTGGCCTGGATCTTAGCTCAATAAGGTAGAAGCAGTCATTCTCCATTGAGGAAAGAATAGGGTTTAGGTTCATATGTGCTGCAATCTACAGAGATTTTCTGTTCATCTTAACCTTAACCTTAACCTTAAGAAGGTCCTAATTTGTAAGGGGAAATAACATGCATAATAAAAATACTGGAAGGAAATACACAAAGTTGTGAATAGTAGCTATTCCTGGGTGGTGGAATTATGGTTGATTTGTTTCCTTGTTTATAAATGGTTCCAAATACTTAAATTTTCCATGTTTTCTCAATATATTCTAAAACATTTATCACGAGTGAATACAGAAATCTTTTTAGCTTATAAGCTTTCTTTTCATTTCTTAAAACTCTATTTAATACTGGCTTAATTTTGAACTGCCATTATAATTCCTGGATTGGAAAATTAATCAGTGGAACCAAGATGAGCCTTCTCTTGCAAAGACAACTAGTGTGAAGTCCAATGGTACCCCACTAGTAAACAACTACTTTCTTCTGTGACCAAGCACTGTCTGAAGCTGAGGGAATACAAAGGTGTGCCAAGATAGAGATGTGATTAAGCAATGGTGAGAACCCCAGAAAGAAGATTTATTATGAACAGAGGAACACAGAGGGCTTCTCAAGGAATGAGACATTTGAGCTGGCCTTGAAGGATGTTCAAAATTTTCAAGATCAAAAGCATCATAGGGAGAGAAAACTACCCAAGCAAAGGTATGCAGGTATGGAAGTATGGAGATACCAACAGAAAGAAAAGAAGGGCAGATAAAAAAGAGGAGGGGGAGATGTGTGTCTGTGCCCCAACTTCTCACCCTCCTATATAATCACTAAAGCACCCAGACCATTCAAAGGACATCACACGGTGCCTTTAACCTTGAAAACATCTCCATGACTACACAGAATCTTCTGGAATATAAAACTCTTCATGTTTAGACTTCAAGTATTCAATCAGGTAAATTCTGCAAAGCAGATATCATGCTTTACTCCTTTTTAGACTCATAGTATTTCACACATAACACCTATTAAATAAATATTTTGGTTGCTACTTAAATTGAATTAAGGCCCAACTATAATTAGAATTCATTCCTTACACTTTTCTTGAACTTGAAGTTTTCTTGTACACATGACCTCATTCACAAGTTGTTTTCTTGCTTCCTTTTCAAGTCTCAGCATCTTGTCCTTCTCAGCAAACTTCCTTTCCTTCTCTTCATCTAATTTTCTGTCCAGTTCTTTCTCCTGAGCTTTTTCTTCCTCATGCCGCTGTGCCAAATACTGATGATATATCTTTTGTTCTCTTATCATATCTTCCTACATAACATAAAAATTACATAATGTTGATAAAAGTTTAGGTGGGATGACATTGAGGATTGGTTTTGAAATAATCTTTTAGAGCTACAATTCCAACCTTTTAGAAATACATACTGGAACATTACAGATGAAATATTAGGTCTAGGGTTTACTTCAAAATATTCAAGGTGGTGGGGAATGGGTGGGAGGGATAGATGAAATAAAAATGGCTATTGGTTGATGGTTGTTGAAGCTAGGTAATGGACACATGGGGGTTCATTGTATCATTCTTTGTATCTGTTTGAAATGTTTTATAACACATTTTTGAATAGTTCAAATAGTAATAATTCAAAGTGTTTCTCAAAGAAGTTTCCAAATAGTTTTCAATTATACAACTTTATTTTCATTTAATTTAAGTAGGTGAAATATTAACCTGACAAACAAAGTAAGTGACTATTACTATTACAGCACTGTCTCTGACTGGAAGATGAGCTACCTGATACTTTATGACAGCGAATCTCAATCTTAGCTAAACTTTGGAATCACCTGGGGAACTTTAAAAAGTACTAAGGGCCAAGGATGTCCCCTCTCAGCAATCCTTTTCAAATTATCCTCAAAGTCCTAGCATATGCAATAAAACAAGAAAAGGAAACAAAAGGTATACTGATTGGGAAGAAAGAAATAAAACTGTCTTTGTTCACAGATAACATGGTTGTCTATCTAGAAAATCTGAAAGAATCAATAAAAAACTGCAGGAGCTAATCAGCAGTTAAATCAAGGTTGCAAGGTTAATATACAAAAGTCAATTGTTTTCCTATATATTAGCAGTGAACAAGTAGTATTTGAAATTAAAAACACAATACCATTTACATTAGCACCCCAAAAATGAAATACATAGGTATAAATATAATGAAAAATGTACAAGATCTACATGAGGAAAAGTACAAAACTGATGAAAAAAGTCAAAAAAGAACTAAATAAATAGATATTACATGTTCATGGATATGACGACAGTATTGTCAGGATGTCAGTTCTTCCCAACTTGATCTATAGATTCAATGTAATCTTAATTAAAATTCCAATGAGTTAGTTTGTGGAAATTGACAAACTGATTCTAAAGTTTATATGAACAAGCAGAAGACCCAGATTGGCCAACTCAATATTTAAGGACAAGAACAAAATCAGAGGACTGACCCTACCCAACTTTAAGACTTATGGTAAAGCTACAGTAATCGAGATAGTATGGAATTGGTGAAAGAAAAATCAATAAATCAACAGAAAAGAACACAAAGCCCACAAATAGACTCACGTAAATATAGTCAACTCATCTTTGACAAGGAAGCAAAGGCTATACAATGGAGTTAAAGACTTTCTTCAAAAAATAGTTGCAGAAAACTGGACACCCACATGCAAACAAAACAAAACAAAACAAAAGATGTAGACCTTACACTTTTACAAAAATTAACTCAAAATGGACCAAAGACCTAAATGTAAAATATAAAACTATAAAACTCCTGGAAGATAACAAAGGAAAAAATCTAGATGACCTTGGGTCTTATAAGCTTTTAGATAAAACACCAAAGGCACAAGCCATGAAAGAAAGAATTGATAAGCTGAATCTCATTAAAATTTTAAAAATTTGCTCTGTGAAAGCTCCTATCAAGAGAATGAAAGACAAGTCAAAGACTGGAAGAAAATATTTGCCAAAAACTTATCTAATAAAGGACTGTTACCTAAAATGTACAAATAACTCTTAAAATTCTGGAAACATACTGTCCACCAAGACTGAATCAAGAAGAATCTGAACACTTGAACAATCCGATCACTAGAAAGGAAATAGAAATAGCAATTAAGAACCTCCCTACAAATAAAAGTCCAGGACCGGATGGCTTCACCGGAGAATTCTACCAAACATACAAAGAAGAACTCATACCAGTCCTTCTCAAACTCTTCCAGACAACTGAAAAGGAGGGAATACTCCCAAACTCATTCTATGAAGCCACCATCATCACCCTGATACCAAAACCAGGCAAAGACACTACAAAAAAAGAGAATTATAGGCCAATATCACTGATGAATATAGACGCCAAAATCCTCACCAAAATTTTAGCAAATAGAATCCAACAACACATAAAAAAGATTATACATCATGACTAGGTGGGGTTCATCCCAGGGACACAAGGCCAGTTCAACATACGCAAATCAATCAATGTAATTACATCACATCAACAAGAGAAAGGACAAAAACCACATGATCATCTCAATCGATGCAGAAAAAGCATTTGATAAAATTCAACACCCATTTATGATAAAAACTCTCGCCAAAGTGGGTATAGAGGGAACATATCTCAACATAATAAAAGCTATATATGACAAACCTACAGCCGGCATAGTACTCAACGGTGAAAAACTCAAAAGCTTCCCACTAAAATCTGGGACAAGACAAGGATGCCCACTATCACCACTCCTATTCAACATAGTCCTGGAAGTCCTAGCCACAGCAGTCAGGCAAGAGAAAGAAATAAAAGGGATCCAAATGGGAAAAGAAGAGGTAAAAGTGTCATTATATGCTGACGACATGTTACTATATATAGAAAACCCTAAAAGGTCCACACAAAAGCTACTAGAGCTGATTGAAGAATTCAGCATGGTAGCAGGTTACAAAATTAACGTTCAAAAGTCAGTTGCATTTCTTTACACTAACGATAAATCAATAGAAGAAGAAAGTAAAGAAACAATCCCCTTTAAAATAGCACCCAAAGTAATAAAATATCTGGGAATAAATCTAACCAAGGAGATGAAAGAATTATACACAGAAAACTATAAACCATTGATGAAGGAAATTAAAGAAGACTTTAAAAAATGGAAAGATATTCCATGCTCTTGGATTGGAAGAATCAATATAGTTAAAATGGTCACACTGCCCAAGGCAATCTACAGATTTAATGCAATCCCTATCCAATTACCCAGGACATATTTCACAGAACTAGAAAAAATCATAATAAAATTTATATGGAACCATCAAAGTCCTAGAATTGCCAAAGCATTACTGAAGAGAAAGAAAGAGGCTGGAGGAATAACTCTCCCAGACTTCAGACAATACTATAGAGCTACAGTCATCAAGACAGCATGGTATTGGTACCAAAACAGACATATAGACCAATGGAACAGAATAGAGAGCCCAGAAATGAACCCACAAACTTTTGGTCAACTCATCTTTGACAAAGGAGGCAAGAATATACAATGGAATAAAGACAGTCTCTTCAGCAAATGGTGTTGGGAAAACTGGACAGCAGCATGTAAAACAATGAAGCTAGAACACTCCCTTACACCATATACAAAAATCAACTCAAAATGGATTAAAGACTTAAACATAAGACAAGATACAATAAACCTCCTAGAGGAAAACATAGGCAAAACATTATCTGACATACATTTCAAAAATTTTCTCCTAGAAGAAATAAAAGCAAGAATAAACAAATGGGACCTAATGAAACTTACAAGCTTCTGCACAGCAAAGGAAACCAGAAGTAAAACAAGAAGAAAACCTACGGAATGGGAGAAAATTTTTGCAAGTGAAACCGACAAAGGCTTGATCTCCAGAATATATAAGCAGCTCATACAACTCAATAAGATAAAAATAAACAACCCAATCCAAAAATGGGCAGAAGACCTAAACAAGCAATTCTCCAAGGAAGACATACAAATGATCAAAAAGCACATGAAAAAATGCTCAATATTTTATCACTAATTATCAGAGAAATGCAAATCAAAACTACAATGAGGTATCACCTCACACCAGTCAGAATGGCCATCATTCAAAAATCCACAAATGACAAATGCTGGAGAGGCTGTGGAGAAAGGGGAACCCTCCTACACTGCTGGTGGGAATGCAGTTTGGTGCAGCCACTATGGAAAACAGTGTGGAGATTCCTCAAAAGACTAGGAATAGACTTACCATATGACCCAGGAATCCCACTCCTGGGCTTGTATCCAGAAGGAAATCTACTTCAGGATGACACCTGCACCCCAATGTTCATAGCAGCACTATTTACAATAGCCAAAACATGGAAACAGCCTAAATGTCCATCAACAGGTGACTGGATAAAGAAGGTGTGGTATATTTATACAATGGAATACTACTCAGCCATAAAAACCGACAACATAATGCCATTTGCAGCAACATGGATGCTCCTGGAGAATGTCATTCTAAGTGAAGTAAGCCAGAAAGAGAAAGAAAAATACCATATGAGATCGCTCATAGGTGGAATCTAAAAAACAAAAACAAAAACAAAAACAAACAAACAAACAAAAACAAAGCATAAATACAGGACAGAAATAGACTCATAGACAGAGAATACAGA
This sequence comes from Camelus ferus, assembly GCF_009834535.1. NCBI lineage: Eukaryota > Metazoa > Chordata > Mammalia > Artiodactyla > Camelidae > Camelus > Camelus ferus. The sequence goes on from NC_045725.1 coordinate 16,251,629, forward strand.
CTTATGGTTGCCAGGGGGGTGGAGGGTGGTAAGGGATGGACTGGGATTTCAAAATTGTAGAATAGATAAACAAGATTACACTGTATAGCACAGGGAAATATACACAAAATGTTATGATAACTCACAGAGAAAAAAATGTGACAATGAATGTGTGTATGTCCATGAATGACTGAAAAATTGTGCTGAACACTGGAATTTGACACAACATTGTAAAATGATTATAAATCAATAAAAAATGTTAAAAAAAAAAAAAGAACTCTTAAAATTCAACAATAAGAAAACAAAAAACTCAAAAAATGAGCCAAATATCTTAACAGGTATCTCACCAAAAATATGTAGATGGCAAATAAGCATATGAAAAGATGCTTGTGATGTTGTGATTTATAGGAAGAAATATGTATTTGGTCATCATCCCCATATGGGGCACAGAGTGCCTAAAACCCTTAGAACTTCCTAAGAGAGCACCAAAGTTCTCGTTACATTAATGAGTGACTTTTGGACCACACCTAAGGTTGGGGGCTGGTTGCCAGGAGAACCAATTAGATTAGAGGGTTGGAACTTTCAATCTCACTTCCCTGATCTCTGGGGGAGGAGAAAGGGGTTGGAGGCTAGATCAACTGCCAGTGGCCAGTGACTTAATCAATCATGTCTATATAATGAAGCCTACATACAAATCCCAAAAAGAGAGTTCAGAAAGCTTCAGGTTTGGGAACCAGAATGTTTCCACCATGCCAGGCCCCAAACTCCATGAGGACATAAGTTTCTTTGTTCAGGACCTCGTCCTATATGTCTCTTCATCTGGTATTTATCTGTATCCTTTAATATCCTTTGTAATAAACTGGCAATCTAGTGAGTAAACTGGTTTCCTGAGCTCTGTGAGCCACTCTAGCCAATTAATCAAACTCAAGGAGGGGGTCATGGGAACCTCTGATTCATAGCCAGTCTGTTAGGTAACTACATGGATTTGTAAATGGCATCCTGAGTTGGAGAGGGGTCACTGGAACTTCCAGTTTGTAGCCAGCTGGTCAGAAGCAGAGGTAACAGCCTGGGCTTGCGACTGGCATCTGAAGTGGAGGGCAGTCTTAGAGGACTGAGCCCTTTACCTGTGGAATCTATGCTATCTTTGGTAGACAGTGCCAGGATTGAATTGAATTGTAGGATGCCCAGCTGGTGTGCTAAGCATTGCTTGGTGATGTGGTGGGTAACTCCCACTCCACACACTGGAATTGGGTTCAGAACCCTTAATGCTCCATATCACATGACAACAGGGAAGTCAAAATTAAAACAACAATGAGATACCACTACACACCCATTAGAATGGCTGAAATCCAGAACACTGACAACACCAAATACCGACAAGGAGGCTGAGCAACAGGAACGCTCATTCACTGCTGGTGGGAATGCAAAATGGTATAGACACTCTGGAAGACAGTCTGGCAGTTCTTACAAAACTACACATCCTCTTACCATGTGATACAGCAATCACACTCCATGATATTTACCAAAACTTGAAAACTATGTCCACATAAAAACCTGTACAAGATTGTATATAGCAACTTTATTCATAATCATCAAAACTTGGAAGCAACTAAGGATGTCCTTCAGAAGGTGAATGGATAGATACACTGTGGTAAATCCACACAACAGAATATATTCAGTGCTAAAAGGAAATGAGCTATCAAGGCATGAAAAATAAGGAGAGAACTTAAATGTGTATTAGTTAGCGAAAGAAGCCAATCTGAAAAGGCTACATACTATGTAATTCCAATGATATAACATTCTGGAAAAGGCAATATGGAGACAGTAAAAGTATCAGTGGTTTCCAGGGGTGTGGGGTGGAAGGAGAGATGAACAGGGGGAGCACAGCGGATTTTTAGGCCAGGGAAATTACTCTGTATGATCATCTCATGGTAGATACACAACATTGTATGTTTGTCAAGACCTATATAGATCTACAACACTGAAGAGTGAACCCTGATGTAAACTATGGACTCTGGGTGATAATGATGTTTCAATGCATATTCGTCGATTGCAACAGATGTACCACTTTGATGGGGGATGTTGAGAATGGGGAAAGCTAGGGCAGGGGGTAAATGGGAAATTTCTGTACTTCTGCTCAATTTTGCTATGAACCTAACTGCTCTAAAAAATAAAGTCAATCAAAACAAAACAAAACAAATCATAGTACCTGTAGGAAAAGCACTATACCCTAAAAAGTTCAATACAAATTTCAGAGGAACAGCTAAATAAATAATGGAATGATTTTTCTCTACTCTCTATTGTTCAAAGTCCAACTTGAACACCACTTTCTCAGTGATGTCTCACTCAGCTTGCAGACACACTTAGTCACTCCACTTCCTGCGATCTCGTCTGCTTTCATGGTACTAACATCGCGTTATAGAATGGGAGTTCTCAAAATTTACTGAGCACCAGAATCATCTAGAGGAGCATGTTAAAACACAGGTTTCTTCCCCTGCGAAGATCTGGATTTAGAGATTCTGATTCTGGAGCCTATGAATGTCTATTTCTAACATCCCCAGATGGTGCTGACGCTGCTGGTTCATGGGCCACACTTACGGTAGCACTGCTGTGGTTTATTCTGCATGTGGCTGGCTCCCATAAGACTGACAGCTCAGCAAGGAACCTTGTCTAGCACACAGTAGGCACTGAATAAACATCTTACTCTTTTTTGCTTCTTTTTATCAGCCTCTTCCTGTAAGTTTTGGAGGGAGATTTGGGTGAGCTTCATGTTCAAATCCTGCTCTTCTCTGTATTCCTCCTGAATATGCTCCATCTTCTCTTGGATGGCTTTTTGCAAAGCAGCCCTAATTTCCTGTTTTGTCTTCTGTTTCTTCAGCTTATCCTGTTCATTCTCAAGTTTCACCTGTGCTTTGTCATTTTCCTGAGGCAGAACAATAATGAAGATAATGCATCAGTACAGTTGGACAAAACAAAGAAGTGGGTGCATTTCATTCAAGAGGTCAGGATAAAGGGTTTCTTGGAAACACACACTCCTGGATTTAAAGGGACTGAGAAATAAAACTTGCCTTTCATTGCTGAATCAGCAATATGGTTTTGAGAAATTGCTGTGTGTGTGGTTATAAAGTAATAAATAGCTTTGGAGTTCAAAATGCAGAAAAGTATAAAGATAAAATCACCTTTAATCCTAGTACCCATACACCCACTACCATTCTCAACATTTTGGTGTACTGGCCACTGGCCTTCCAGAACTTAGTCTTCTATGCACATCTGCATATCTAGATTCAGATATATTATTAAGCAGCAATAAGAGTCAAAAAAGCTTAAACATAAAATCCTCTCTCTCTGTCCACTTGGACCTCCTCCTTCCCCCTTTAGTGTACAATATGCATCTTCATTTTACATTAACCAGGCCTCCCCAAAGATGGGAATGCCTACTAGACTGCAAAGACCAATTTTTTTTCCTTTCTTCTGATGCCAGCAATGTAACTTCTTAGAAGACCAGTATTCTTTCCAGACTCTGTAAGGGATCATGGTGACTTACTGCTTGCTAGACTATGTATCTTTGGGGAACTTTATGTAAAATGTCAGTGTGTCATTTTTTAAAATTTATTCTTATATGATTGTTCATAATATTTTCATTATTTAGCTTTTTTACTTTGAGGCTCACAAGGAGTTTTTTGAGGGGGTGTAATTAGGTTTATTTATTTGTTTATGTATTTTTTAACAGATGCACTGGGGGTTGAACCCAGGACCTCATGCATGTTAAGCACATACTCTACCATTGAGCTATATTCCTGCCACTGTCAGCGTGTCATTTTGACGCATGATCCTTTGGCTTGAAAATGTGTATGACTGTGCCTTTGATTACTCACAGGTAGAACAATTCTCAGAGCTTCTGAGAGTCTGTAGCCCATATATAAATAATCCTTAGTTTGGCTTGAATTAAATTCTCTTTTTCTTCTTAACCTGATTGTTAATTGAATTTTCAGTTGACAGAGGTTATAACTATAAAGGAGTAGCTGGGCTTCTTTGAATGACAGAACAGCTCTGTATCCTGATTTTGGTAGTGGTTAGTTACATAAATCTATACATGTGGTGAAATTTCATAAACCTATACCCCTTCCTCCAAAGAATGCATGTAAAAACTGACGAAATCCAAAGAAGTTTTTTAGGTTAGTTAAATAAGGAAGTAACTTTAGTTGAAAGTGTTGTACCAATATTAATTCCTGGTTTTTCTAAGTCTCTCTTCTATATAAAATGTTTGGTTATGTAATGGTACACAGAAACTCTCTAATATTTTTGGCAACTTCTTGTTAGTCTAGAGTTATTCCCCCCCCCAAAAAATTTAAAGGAAAGTAGAAATAGACATAGCTAGGTGTGTTATAATAAAAAATAAATACTTTGTCTTTGTCTCTGGGCCGTGGCACATAGCTCCTAAAACCCTTGAAATCACCAAAGTGATAAGATTATTTTTTGTAGCCTAATAAGATGACCAGTGACTGGAGCCCTTAGATAGCTTCAAGATGGGAGCTGGTAACTAGAAAGACCAAACCATGTGATCAGATGGTTGGAACTTTTAGCTCCACCCCTTGACCTCCAGGGAGGGAAGAGGGGCCAGAGATTGAGTTCAAACACCAACATCAATGATTTGATCAATCGTGCCCATGTGATAAAATCTCCATAAAACCCCCAAATAACAAGGTCCAGAGAGCTTCTGGGCGGGCAAACACATGAAGGTGGTGGGAGCATGGGGTGCCCAGAGAGGGCGTGGGAGCTCTGTGTGCCACACCCCATACCTTCCTCTCTGCATCCCTTCCATTTGACCATCCCTGAGTTGTGTCCCTTACAATAAGTTGGCAATATTAATAAAGCACTTTCCTAAGTTCTATGAGTTATTTTAGTGAATTATTGAAACTGAGGGGGTGTCATGAGAACCTTGGACTTTGTAGCCAAGTGGGACAGAAGTGTGGGCAACCTAGGGACCCACTACTTGTAATTGACTTCTGAAGTGAGGGCTGTCTTCTGGGATGGAGCCCTTCAACCTGTGGAGCCTGACAGTATCAGAACTGAATCAAACTGTAGGATACCTAATCAGTGTCTGCAGAGTATCAGAGAACTGTTTGGTGTGAGAGAAAAACTCCACACATCTGGTGTCAGAAGTGTGGCAAATAAAAATGGCTCACTGGGTATCTAACACCAGAGGAGGGGGTATATATAAGGCAGTTTGGGGGCGACCATTTTGATTTTCTTAGAGAACTTCTAACTAAACTCTTCAAAATAAAACAGTCTTAAACCCAGAGAAGACTTCTGGGGCTCTGCATATACCTTACCTTTGATGTTTCTTATGGTTTCAAATTTCAATACCTGGCATTTCCCCGGAGAATGTTACCTTTTCCCTAAATTTGGTGATATTAAAGTATCAGTTGTTCAAAGTTTTATATACATAAAAAATTGCTACTTTTTCGATTGCTTTCACACATTTCCAGTGACACCTCTAATTCCTATGTACTAGGGACAGTTACCTTGTAGGAACAAAGTAGCTGGAGGCGTCACTGTAGCTGTTGTATAGCACTTGACACAGGATTTGGAAATTGTCAATTAACCATATCAAAGAGTGGGGGGATGCTGCCAAACTGCCACTAGCCCTCGATGACAATGCCAACGATTATCCCATTTCATCCTCACAACATCCTATTTTGCAGATGAAGAAACTGAGTCACGGCAGTGAAGTAACTTGCCCTATACAATGAGTTGGCACTGTCAGCTGGACCTTGAAATCCAAGGCTTCTGACCTTGGTCTGTTGCCCTGTGAACCAGCTTTAGCCATCAAGCAAACTCTACAGAAACAGGCCTGTGGACTGTGCGTTACACCCACTGAGCTGACCGTACTATCACAAGCATTTCTAAAGACCCACCACAAGGCGCGCCTCCTCCTCCTTCAGCCGCTGTGCTGCCTGCCTTCGTGCCTGAATGCTGGTGATCTGGGCACTCAGCCCCAGGCGTGTGCTCTCCACCAGCTCTTTCTGTCTTCTGGCCTCTTCGGCTTCTCGCTTCTCTTTGGCCAGCCGGTCTTCCTCCCAGAGCTTTGAGAACATCTGCTCTTCCACCAACTTTTGCCTTTTCAGCTCCTCATTAAATGCTATCTGTGCTTTCCGCTCCTCGCACACCGTCTTCTGATTGATACAAAACAACTTAACACGGAGCTCCTCGCAGTGTTCCCTGAAAGGACAGTTTAAAAAAGACACTCAGCCTTTCATAAGGCATTGCTCTATTTAGGCACAAGCCTGCAGAGTCAGACACTGAAGTAAGAAAGTTAAAGACCTGGATGTAGGCCATCTGAGCCGGGGAAACCCACGAGGGAGCAGTAGGGAGGCAGGCACCATAGTGCCACAGACAGAATACAGGCACTGGAGTCAAGCAGAGCAGGTCTGAATCCTGGTTTTGACACTTTCTGTGTGACTTTGGATCAAAAACTCCATCTATTTGAGCCTGTTCCCATATCTGTAAAAGAACTGTCTTTTCAGATTCTGGTAAGGATCAGAGATAAATACCTGATAGATAATAGAAACTCAGTAAATGGTAGCTACTATTATTACTTGAGAGGAATAGAAGAGGGACGGGTCTCTGCAACATTATAAATAAACTAAGGCTTTAGTAGGGAGAGACCCTGCGTGTATATCCAAGAAAAGATCCAAGGACAGAGTCAGCATATCATGGTGAAGTTTCCCCACTGCCTCTGGATTCCTGGCAGGGCACATGTCCACTGAAGGGGTTTCTGCCACAGTTGAGAAAACAGCCCTACTGTTGCCTTTTCACACTCAGGCTTATGTTATCATTCAAGAAGAAATGCTATTTCAATAAGTATTTAGACCTCATCCTTTCTTCCAGCCTTAGTAATTTAAATTTCTTCAAATGTTTTTCATTGAGCCCATATTAAATTTAAGAGTTGTGATATTCAACACTGACTGTAGAATTAGAATTATTTAGTGATATGTTCAAAATCCCACTCTCCCCTTCCTCCCTCTCCCTCTCCCAGACCTGATTTGTTAAATCAGAATATCAGGGGATAGGACCTATGCACATTTTTTCAGATCTCCTCAGGTGGTTCTGACATATAGTCAAGTTTGAGAACCTCTGATGGAAGGCAACGTTTTATAAACATCAAGTCTTCCTGGTTTCTAAATCAAATTCTGCATCAAGAAGCTAAAATTTGAATGAAGCTGGAGGAATAACCCTCCCAGACCTCAGACACTACTACAGAGCTATGGTAATCAAAACAGCATGGTATTGGCATAAAAACAGACATATGGATCAATGGACCAAAATAGAGAGCCCAGAAATAAATCCACAGACCTATGATCAATTAATCTTCAACAAAGGAGGCAATAGACAATGGAGAAAAGACAGTCTCTTCAGCAAGTGGTGTTGGGAAAACTGGATAACAGCAAGTACATCAATGAACTTAGAACACTCCCTCACCCCATACACAAAAATAAACTCAAATGGCTTAAAGACTTAAATATAAGACAAGATATGATAAATCTCCTAGAAGAAAATACAGACAAAACATTCTCTGACAAAAATCTTAGCAATGTTCTCCTAGGGAAGTCTACCCAGGCAATTAGGAATAAGAGCAAAAGTAAACAAATGGGACCTAATTACACTCATAAGCTTTTGCACAGCAAAGGAAACCATAAGCAAAACAAAACAACAACCTACGGAATGGGAGAGAATATTTGCAAAAGACAATTTTTTTTTGATATGACACTAAAAGTAAAGGCAACAAAAGCAAAAACAAACAGGTGGGACTACATCCAATTAAAAAGCTTCTGCACAGCAAAGGAAACAACAACATAAAGAGGTGACCTACAGAATGGGAGGGAATATTTTCAAACCATACATCTGTTAAAGGATTGATATCTAAAATATATAAGAAACTCATATAATGCAATAGCAAAACATACACACACACACAAACTAAAAAATGAGCAAAGGTCCTGAATAGACATTTTTCCAAGACATACAAATGGACAAAAAGTACATGAAAAGGTACACAACATCACTAATCACCACAAAAATGGAAATCAAAACCACAATGAGATATCATATCACACCTGTTAGGATGGTTATTATAAAAAAAAAAGATGACAAGTGTTGGCAAGAATGTAGACAAAAGGACACCTCTGTACATTGTTGGTGGGAACATAAACTGGTATAGCCATTGTGAAAAACAGTGCGGAGATTCCTCAAAAAATTAAAATTAGAACTACCATATGGAAACAAACTAAGTGTCCATTGATGTATGAATGGATAAAGAAGGTGTGTATATATACAATGGAATATTATTCAGCATAAAAAGAAGAAAATCCTGCCATTTGAGACAACATGGATGAACCTGGAGGACATTATAATAAGTGAAATAAGCCAGAGAAAGACACATACTGTATAATCTTACTTAAATGTGGAATCTAAAAAAAAAAGAACATACAGAAACAGTAATATGCTGGTTCCCAGGGGCTACGAGGTGGGAGAATTTGGAAGATATTGGCCAAAGGATATAAACTTTCAGTTATAAGATGAATGAATAAGTTCCAGGGATCTAAAGTATTATATAGTCACTATAGGTAAATTTGTTGAGAGCAAATTTTATGCATTCTCACCACAAAACAAACAAAACCCCTCAGTGCCTGCATTATTCAATGATAAATATATAATTACCAAGACTTAGAGGTACAACTATTGTGTATACTCTCTTAAGGTGACAATTTACTGCAAATTAGCTTTCCTAAGTCATATTAAACATATCAACTTCAGATTCTGTGTGGTGTGTTTTTCTGACATCATTACCTGAATTGCTGGTCTAACTTTTCAGCCACAAAATCCTGTCTCTCTTTTTCTTTCTTCTCTCTTAATAATCTGGTTTTATCTCTCATTCTATCCTTTTTCTCCTCAATTGTTTCTCCTTTCATTTGCATTTCAGTCAAATACTCATTTTCTTCTGATGCTAAAAGTTCACGTAACCTAAGTTCACAAAACAAAAGGACAACAACAAAAAGAAATTAAAACTGTCATGCCACATGTACCATTTCACTAATTGACTTTTATTTTGTTAAATTCAATTTCAGAAGTACCTGTTAATCATGAATTTTGCAAGAAGGAAAAGATCACTTTAGTATTCCATAAAGTAAGATCAGTTGCCATTTAAAGCAATAAAGAGACTGATCTGGGCCATGTTTTATTTGATCACATACAGATGAGATACGTAATGTGTATTTTCAACAAAAAAAGCAAAATGATTAGATTTTAATTAAAATAACAAAATAGGAAATGATATAGTCTTTTGCTTTCTATCATAGGCTACCACAAGTGAAAATATAAACAAACCATAGCTACCGATTTGGTAGGAATATAAATAGCTTGGCCATGATCCTCACTATAAAAATTCATTTGATTTTTCATTGGCCAGTCTCAAACTGTGGGTTTAGGAATGTTTCACAGCCTGGGTCAGCAGGTTTGTAAGCCTTACTTATTTCGTCTCTCTTCAGTGTTGATGATAAACCCTTGCATGGCATCCTTGATTCTTGCTTTCACAAGACTGTCCACAAACTTGCGGTCACTGTGCTGGTCCCACTCAGCTTTCAAGCGATCCCGCTCATTTGACTTAATGGAAGCCAAAATAGCATGATGTTTCTGATGGCTGTGTCGGATTATTTCCAGATGTTGCTCAGCCCCTTGGCCTTTGGGAGGCTTGGCTCTCTGAAAACAAATAGCAACTATCACTTATGACAGACCCAAAATCAACTGCATTTTTTTCAATCAATTATGACCTCCACCAATACTCATATTAAATATAACTTGGTATATAAAACTAGTACATCCTGCTACAACTGCAAACAACTTGAGAGCCTCAGGTGTAACTTGTTTGATTCTCTGAGCCTATAGTTAAGATGTCATCAAATCAGTCTCAAATATTTCTCAAATGCCATTTGAGTAAAAGTTCATGGAATGATGAAGTTAAGAATTTGAATGGGACTCCAGGGATTATTATCTAGTCAAACCAGAGACATTAAGTTACCTGCCCAAGGCGCTTCAGATAGTTACAGCAGACTTAGATGGAACAAGAATTGGGGGTCTTCTATTCCTGACCTTGATCTGGCCACCCACTATCCCACACCATTTCTCAGAAACTGTTTTGCAACAGTTACCACCATCAAAATTCTTTCGATTAAAAGAGACTACTATCTAAGTATATAGGATTTGTATAATGAGTTGTGACAACAAAAAAACCTTTACTAAGAAGGAAGTAAGGAAGATAGGGAGGGAGAGAGAGAAAGAAGGAAAATAAAAGAAAAAAGGGGGAGAAAAGAAAAACTAGTGGTAGAACTTGATTCCTATTTCTATTGTGCCCAGAAGTTTACTTCAAGAGCTGTTCTCCTGACATTTGGGGGTAACTTGGATTTCTGCAAATATGTTCATTTTACACAAACTTCCACCAAAAAGTTGGAAATGCATACACCATGGTGAATACATATTGATATATTTAATGAAATCACATAGACTATTACCTGTTTCATTTCTTTATTCTTAGCATTGCACATGCTACCAGTATCAGATTCTCAGTAGGCATGAATGAGTGAATGAGAAAGATGAATAAATGGAACAGTGTTCATGGGTGGGCTTGATGTGATTCCTACTCCTCCCAGGACCACCATGAAATCTACAGTCTTGAGCTTTGTATTTTCAGCCTGTTTTATCTAATCATCCTTAGGTGAGTAGTGAGACTCTGGTGTGCTCATTTATAGTAACAAAACTTTTTAACTCATGTGGTAGAGGTCAATCTGATTGTTTACAGTTAGAACATCACTGTCAGGATTACAAGAACACTGCCATTGGGATTTGGCAAAGGAGTCTCCCAGGGAAATAAAATCAACATTTGAATATAGCTTGATGAAAAGATTCAGGGTTCAGGGAATACACATAGGTAGCTAGATTTAGTTGAACAAGATAACACAGGGCTGAGGTGGGTTGGAGACAGAAGATGATGTTGAGGGTTACATCATAGGAAGTAGCTAATTCATATCCAAATTATTTACAGCCTAGATTTTGTCAACAAACTACTGTTCTCTAATATGTATGGCATTTTATGAATGAGGATTCAGTTACACCAAAGCAGAGTACTGTTGACACTGCACCCTGGGCAGGATACACACGGGAACTCAGGCTCCCAGTAGACATATGGGCAGGAACCAAGAGAACAGGAACCAAGCACTAAGGTCATCAGGAATCAATTGTCTTGAGTTGTCAGGGCAAGAACCAGACTCTGAGGTACATTTTGACTGAAGAGGGGAATAGGGGTGGAGCGTGGTGAGAAATAGCCTGAGCAGTGAAGGGGATTAGGAGGCCATTTAAGGCTTGGGCCATCCTGTGGAGGACTCTGTGGTCAGGAAGGATCCTGTTTCTGAATGAATAAGGTATGATGCAGAGTTCTCTAAAAACAAGGTGGTGCCAATCCATGCACAGTCTTGGCATTATGTACTTAAAACCTGTACTATTTAATAGAAACATAATATAAACCAGATCTGTAATGTAATATTTTCTAGCAACTATATTTTAAAAAGTAAAAAGAAACATGGGAAATTAATTTTAATAATATACTTTTATTTAACAAAAAATTCCAAAATATTATCATCTCAACATGTAACTTTAGGCATATTTCAAGTGCTCAAAAGCTAGTTGTGGCTAATGGCCACCATATTGGACATTGCAACTCTCAAACCATGCTAAAGTCAAAACAAAGGGTTTAATAACTACCCTGTACTTTCAAGGTCACTGAAGGCTTTTGTTACCATAACATCTCAAATTAGTTTCTACTATTACAGCTTACAGTTTAATGTCTTAAAGTATATTTTACAATCTAGGTTTGATTCTGGCCTCTACTGATACTAATTGTGTGGTCTTGAGCATGTTACTTAATCTCTTTGATTCTCAGGTTTCTCACCTGTCAAAATGAGCAAAATAAATGTTCTCCTAAAAAATTATTTTGAGAAGTAAATAATTGGGTCCTTAGGAGGCACTCACCAAATAGCTGCTCCTTTCGATTCTCCATTACTTCAGACATTATATCTTTTATCACCTTCTCCTGGAGGAATAGCATCCAAGTCTCATCTCTGGTGGCTTTAATTCTTCTCCCACCACAATTCTGCAACCTCTAACATCCACACTTCTTATCACACTCTGACATCTGATATACACCAGCTCTGACCTTTTCCTTTTCTTCTTTATTCTTCTATAAACCCGAAGTATTCAATAGGCCTGCTTCTCTGGTTTGCTGGTAATTTGGTAGAAGGGAAATCCTTATTGGTTCCCAGGAAAAGCAATAGCACCTAACCAATAGCCCAGGCCGTGAACACTGTGTTTGGATACAGAACCCAAAGAACATCTTTTTCTGTCCCTCATAAAGCCTGTCTGTAATGACCACCTTGAACCCTACAGACTAGAGTTCTAAAAGGCTCCAGTCCACTGATTTCCAGCCCCAGATCCTATAGTCCTTGGACCTAGAGAAGAGGGACGTCTATAAACTGACTGAGAACTGCTATGTGTACTATGGAACATAATAAAACTGTATCCTTCATTATCCCTGATTTTTCTTCCATAAAACACCAATACAGACAATATAGCACATCATTATCTACTGTGTTAACCTTTAGTGGTTTTATGCATGAGTAAGTTGTTTCTGCAATTAGATGATAAGCAACTTGAAGGCAGGGATCAGACTTCTAAAGAAGGATCACTGTATTCACTCCTGTATCTTCCACAGTGGTGCACACAGCAGGGGCTCAAGTAATACCTGTATAACTGCCTGACTACACATGGAGGTTTTCTAGCTTGCAGAAACAAAGGAATGCAGGAGCATGGACTAAGCGTCTGGGGTTCTGAGCAGGACCCATCAAATTCTGCAACGAGCAGCATTCCCCTGGCCTACCACCACCCCAGCCTTAAAGGCAACCAACCTCCTATTTCCAGGCCTGCAGAGATCCTTCTGTTATGGTTAAGTCAGCAAAGAAAGGGCTCTATAGCCACTCACAACCTCTCACAGCCCAATTCCCCTTCCACTGACGATTTTCCTAGGGGTGCGGCACTAGCCCAAGATCATACAGCTGAATCACTGCCGGCCCAGCGCCTAGATTTCCTGCAGCCTGACCTAGCGTCCTTTCCTTGACACATACTCCGCATCGCAAGGGGATGACCTCTTTCAGGAGTCTTGGAAGACTGAAAACCCTCAATATCTTAAGTGGTGATTCACCAAATACAGAAACCAAATGTTACAACTGACGCGGGGGTGGGGGTGAGGGACGGAATACGAGAGCTAGGCAAGAGACCTTATCCTTCCCTCTTTCAAAATTCAAGCTGCTGCATCAGGCAGGCACCTACTTCCCTTGAGACAGCCTCCGCTGGGAGCCAGGATAGGCTGGGCCGGGCCAAGTTGGGGGAGATGCAGAAAGCGGTAGGGTCCCGCACACACATCCCATGCTTACCACGATCACCACCTTGGGAGTGGGGCCCTTAACCTCCCGCTGTACGATGCCAAACCGCTGGCTGTACATTTTCGAGTCCCCTCGGGGCGGGGGCGGCGTCCGCCGCAGTTCCCCAACCACGGCGATCTGTGATACAATCTTCCGCGACGCAGAGGTCTGGTTGCCATGGTGCGCCTCGAGGAACTAGGGGCAGGTGAGGCGGAAGTTGGTCCCGTCACCATGGTGACCACAGACGCCGGCACTCGCGACTTCCTCTTGGAGTGGAAGAGCTGAGTCTGCGCAGTCCTCACCCCGCCTCCCGCCGACCTCTCTCCCTCTAGGGTTCATCAAACAGCAGAAAAAAGCCTCCTTAACCCGAAGTGAAGTCGAAGATCTATTTACATCCAATTGATTTTGCTATTTATATCCTGTAATCGGTCTAAAAGCACAAGAAAAGTTAGTGGGCATTTTGTGACAAGGTAAAATCTTGAGGCCATCACTAAATTAATCTTGATGACATAAATCATTACAGGACAACCTTATTCGTGTAGCTTTTTACAGGAATTTGCAAGGTATTTTCGCACATAAAAAGTCTCAGCTTTACAAATATCTTATAAGGTTGATGTAACAGCAGGTAGTATCCTCATTTTACAGCTGAAACAATTAAAGCTGAGAGCGCATAACTGCTTCGTCAGCCAACCAGACCAGTAATGGTAAATCTATTAAAATCAGGAAACCAGGGCTCAGACTTGAGGTACCCTCGGATGGCGAACAGTTCAGAAGGGCTGGTAGGGCAGTGACACGACCTGGCTGGGCACAATAAAAACCAGGACCAGAATAAGGGTGTGAATCAGAAATGCAGGTGATCAGGCTCTGAGATTCCAGATCCCAGGCAGGGTAACAAGTCAGGAAACCTAGAAGAGGCCCTCAGCACAGGTGGAGACCACAGCTGTACTTCGGGTCAAGAGCAAGGTGGTAGTTAACACCTAAAAGCCAAATAGGAATGACACTTTGGTACTCTCATTCTAAAGTGGAGGCGAACACAAAACTATCACTACAGCACAGGAAAAAAATTAGCACCTAGTCGGTGTAATAACCAAAGTACAACTAGTACTGTGTATCCCATCTTAAGACCACAATTTACTGTAAATTAGTATTCCTTAATCGTTTGTAATCCTCCCACTTCGGATTTTGTATGCAGTACTTTTCTAGGTTTGGACTCCATTTCCTGAATTGCTGGTTCAGCTTTTCAGCCACAAAATAATGTGTCTCTCTTCTCTTTTAAAATCTCTTTTAATAATTCTCTCATTTTGTCTTTTATCTCCTATAATGCTTCTTCTTTGAATTGCAGTTCGGCAATATACTCATTTTCATTTACTGCTAAGAGTTTACGTAGCCTGAAACAAACAAAAAAGAAAGAAATTAGATGGTCGTCTCCGTTCCCTGGACGGGGTCCTGAAGGCCAGTTCTTAAATCTTCGAGTCCCACGGGTGCCTGGCCCACCAGCTGGTCTGAATGGAACCACCCCTAAAACCACGCCCTTGGGGAAGAAAAGGAGGCAATGAAAACGCCCTCGGCTAGAGGCGGGGTCTGGCAAAAGCCACTGAGATTCAAGGACGCCCGTCGTGGGGAACCTCCGAGGGCTTACAGCCTGGAGGGTCCCGTCGAAATGAGTTTTCAGCGACAGAGGAAGCCAACTCTTGGCAACAACCTGGCTGCCCTCGAGTGTTTCAGCGTCGGTCCTGAGCTCGTCGTGCAGCGCCCTCACCCTGGGCGGGCCCCGTAATTTAATTCCGTTTCGGTTTTGCCTGTTGAGCCACTCCGTGAAGAGGGGATTCGGCTTCTCTCGGCGCCAGCTCAGGGACAGATGTCTCCGCCCGGCGGAGGCCACGCCCCAGGGCCGCCCAGGCCAGGGGTGAGGGGCCGACTCTCCTAAGCCCTGGTGGGAGGACCGCGGTCCCGGCGCCCCCTGGCGGGCCTATTCGGAAGGCGGGGGGGCGGACCACGCACCAAGTCTCAACCCCCTGGGCGGCCTAAGAGAAGTGATTCACCCAAGGTCCTTGGACAGAACCTGACCTTGATCTTGCCACCCACTATACCACTTTCTCAGAGGCAGTCAATTAACACTGTTAACCACCACCAAGACACTCCCAAAAGAAACACTAAGTATATAAATCAGTAAACGGGACAATAAAAATCATTTAAAAATAATTTTAAAATAGAACAGCATAGAGATAGAAACTATTTATATTATTTCCAATGCCTATTGTGCCCCAACAAGGTTCACGCAAGGGCTGTCCTCCCAACAGGTTCCTGAATTCTGTATTTTCACCATGAAATTCCATGATAAAGCTGGAAATCCATTCATCATTTGTAAATACATGTAAATTGATGTAGTTAATAAAACTGCAAGGACTTTATCTTTTTCATTCCTGAATCCCAGTATTAAGTACAGTGCCTACCATGGGCCAGGTTCTCAATACTTGAATGAGTGACACAAAAATAGCCGAGACCAGCAAGTTTTTTCTGAGTGGGCTTGACAATTTCTGTACTTGCTGGGGTCACCATGAAATCCATGGTCTTCAGCTGTGCATTTTCAACAACGTAGCTTTATCAAGTTATCCTCAGGTGAGTAGTGAGACCCTTAGGAGCTGATTCATGGCAGGGTAGCTTTGTAATGTGTCACCTTGACTAGGCTACGTTTCCTGTACTCCCTTCCCAGTATGCTTCCGGTTAGGATGGGCCACAAGAGACATTCTGCGTGATAACTGGAGGGCAGAAGTGAAGCAGCAGCACATTGTTTTTACACTTGGAGGTTGGTGCAGGGGCACCGGGCACTGTTGCAGTTCACACATGTTGTCATTTATCTGCTGGCTCACCTCGTTGGTTCAGGGCAGCAGTCAGGCCTATAGCCAGGCCTGCAGCTGCTCCACCTTCCCCAGGAGCTTCCTTCAGCTTCTCTAATTCCTGGGCCAGATGCATATTTAACTCTGTGATGAAGGGCACCAGCTTCTTCTGCAGGACACCCACATCATCGAAGTTGGAGGTGGTGAGAGACTGACATGGGTTCCAGGCCATCCTCGTGGTTTCCAGCTCGTGCTTGTGGGCGCCAATGTGTCCTTGGTCTCCCACACTTTACATCCATCTTCCCTTCCCGATTGCCTGCCCTGCAGACTTCAAGCTCCAGCATTAGATGCAAAGACAACAGCCTTACAGAGACTGTTCAACCAGCTCCCACAATTGCATAAGGTCAGATTCCTATAATAAATCCCTTAATATACATATATGCATTTACAGACATATATATAAAATCTTCATATTAGTAGTGATGCTTTTCTGATTGTACCCTGATACACATGGTAACCAGACTCTTATCTCATAAGTCAGAATGCTATTCAAATAAATTTCACTTAGGACATCAATGTCAAAATTACCAGAATACTAGGTTTATGTGGTTGGATCCTGTGGGGGAGCAAAATGGTATCAAGAAAATTATCCAGTCTTGATTCTGGCTGAAGTAGGAAGGATGAGGCAAAGGAAGGAGCAGAGGAGGGCAGCAGAGGGCTGTATGAGTTAAAGTAGAAAAATGTTTAATCTACATCTGAATTATCTAGAACTGCAGGGCTGGGACTAAAGTAAGGCAAGGGAGAACACACAGGCTACAAAACTTAAGGAGGCATGCACTCAGTCCTGGCCCTGTAAAGCTAGCAAAGTAACGGAGCACAGGTCTAATCTTTGTGGCACTTTATGAAAAACTGGAAAGTGAGACAGGGTTGAGCTAAAACTGGACCTTAGGCAGGACCTGAAGCAGAATGCAAATGCCTAGTGGACAGGGGCTGAGAGCAGAAACCAAGCACAAAGGTCATCAAGAGATCTGAGCCAGGCCAGGAGCTTTACTTTTGAAGAATTTTGGGTCTTCAGAAGTAAAGAGTAAAGAGAAGAGAGAATGACAGTAACAAGCCAGACAGCAGCCAGTGGGGAAGGATGCCTTTAGAGTTTAGGAATCCTATGCAGCACCCAAGACCTGGGAAGAAACCAGTCTTAAGAGGCACAGGTGCTCTGATAAGGTGGCACTACACTGCCTTGGCGCTCCCTAAACCATCCCTAAGGGCAGCAGTGTAAGTGATTTGTTATAATGCTTAGAGTAATCCACCTTGTTTTCAAGGTAACTAAAAACTCGTTAATATAACATTATTACACACTATTGGATACAGGTTATAGTTTACAGTTCAGTGGCTTAACTAAGAACAAGGCTTTTACAACCTGGGTTTGATACTAGGCTCTATCAATAGTAACTGTTCGACACTGGATAAGTTATCTAGTTTCTGTGAGTCTCATTTTCCCATCTGCAAAAGTGGGCAAAATCAATGCCTTCCTGAAAAAAGACTGTTTGAGGATTAAATAAATTAGGTCCACAGGAGGAACTCACCAAATAGCAGTTCCTTTTCTCATTTATGCACATTATATTTCAACTGCTGTCTCCCTGAGGAAATGTTTAGAGACACTACCAGGTCTCATCCAAAAGCCATTTAAAATTACTTATGATGATGGCTTGTTTAGGTTGAAAGTGGCTTTAATTACATCCCCTTCCCCCACCCCCGCTCCCCCCATCCTTACTATCCACACTTCTTATCACACTCAGGCTGCTGGGATTTATACCAGTTGGACAGATGCACCCACTTTCTACTCTTTTTCTTCCTTTTCTGCTTACTTCCTCTGTGAGCTCAAAGTACTGAAAAGGCCTGCTCCTCTGGTTTGGTAGTAGGCTTTCCCAGTTGCTCCTGACTCCCACACAAGCCCTGGCAATCGATCTATGGTCCAGCCTCTGAGCAGATCAGTGTTGTCTCTCATAAAGTCGGTCTGTAAATATCACCTTGAGTCCTACAGTCTGGAGAAGCCTCCCGTCTACTGCTTTCTAGCTCCAGGTTTTTTAAGGTCCTTGGACCTAGAGAAGAGGGAGCAGGTCTGTATGTTGAATGAGGTTCCCTATGCGCAAAGCAGAGCATCACAAAACCATTTCCTACCCTTCTGTGTCTGCCATCCATTTCCCCTTAAATATCCCTTATCTCTCTTCTCTTTTCTTCCAATACAAACAACATAGCAAATCAAGCACACCATTAGCTTCTCCATTAATGTGTAATGATTTCATGTATAGGGGAAATTGTTTCACTAGTTAGATTATAAGCTCCTTGAAGGCAAGAATCCTGTCTCCCGAAGGATAAGCCTTTCAGGGTCATTGTATCCACCTCTGTATCTCCCACGCTGCAGTGTGCCAAGCAGGGCCTCTCAGTACCTCATACTTGCCCAAGAACAGGCAGAGGAGTTTCTGGCCTGCTAACACTAGTTTGCAGGAACAAAGGAATCCAGGTGCTCAGGCCAACAGTTAACGTTGCCCGTGTCTGGGGCCCTGTGCAGGGCAGTCATTGCTCTGCAGGAGGCAGCATTCCCTTGTCCTACTCCCACCATCCCAGTCCTTACAAGCACCTATCCTTCCTTCTACTGCCAGGCCTGCAGGGACAGTTCTATGCAGCAGCAGAAGCTTAATAGCCTCAACAGGCTCCAAAAAGGCTCAAGAAGCACAGCCTAATCCCCCTCCACAGAGGATACTCCAGGAGGGACAGGACTTGCCCCAGATTACACAGTTGTGTGTGGACCCACATCACAACACCATCGCAGGGCCCAATTCTCCTGCCAAGCCCACCCATTCATCTCCTGGAGACTTCACAGGACTTCAAGACCCCAAATGATGTCTGAATAAGAATTTATATATTAAGTGTGAGCTCTGTGGATTTTCCTTGGGATATGGGGACAAGGCTTTCCTTATCTTCCTTTTTCTTTCAAATCTCACCACAGGGCACCCTGTCCTCTCCCCTCATCACCTCCCATGACCCTCCTCAACGAGAGCCCTGATCTAGACCCCAGGAGAAAAATCTAGGGTCCTATACTGATCATGATCAGAGCAGTGGTGTGGGGCCTTTACCTCCCACTACACCAGTCCAAAATCCTGGCTATACTTTAAAAACTGAGGGCCCACATCTGACCAGCACCCACCCGTGCCCACCCCTCACTGTACGGGGCACACCTTGGCAACCAGATTGCTGTGTCCCGGAGGCGGGTTCCACCCAGGCTGAAAATCTCCGTGATCTGGGGAAGAATTAACATCAGGGTCAACATGGCCAGTGGGGCTAACGCAAGGTCAGGGCAGGGTGAGGTGTCCCCCAGCACTGACCACGGGTGTGCCAGCCCCTCCTGCCTCCTCCTCTGGGGCCAATTCAGAGGCAGAGTCATCTTTGTTCTCCTCCTCCTTGTCCTCCTCAGGGTCAGGTGGCTCTTGCTTCACAGGTGGCAGGCCTGGGTCTACTGCCTGGGAGAAGTGGGAAACGGGCAGCTGTCAGAAGGGCAGGGCTGGCCTGAAACTCTCTCTATCAGCCAACCTGTCACCGTGCTGACAATCCCACTGCTGTCACACTTGAGCCCAGAAAAACCATCTCTCTGCCTACAAATCTTCTGCATTCCTCATAGATTTCCATTTTTCTGTTAGCTGGGCAGCAAAGCAGGCAAAACTAGTTGCCTGGGGAGGATGGGGCATCTGTCAGACAGGCGGGATAATTCTGTGAGAGGATGTAATCAGCACACGTAACTACTTTGCTCAAAGAACCATCATGGCTCACCATCAGTCTGCTCACAGACCACCCATCACAGACCCCCACCTTGCTGGGGCAGCCAGGCAGCAATACAGGAGAAGTCAGGATGGCTGTGCCCGGTGTCCAGTCTTCCAGGGCATCCGCCTTCTCTTGCTTCACCTGGGGTAAGGCCACAACCCAACTCAGGCCAGGGCACTGGGCCTCCTGTGTGAAGCAGGATTGCAGCAGACTTGGTCCCAGCTTCCCAGCACGAGGCTGGGCAGGGTTGGGAAGGGCAGGATAAGGTGGGACCCTCACCTGCAACAGAGCTTCTGTGGAAGCTGGGGCCGGGCCAGGCACCTGCACAGGACTGCTTGCACCCTCCCGTAAGAACACAAGGTCGGTGCCAGGTGGGGGCAGCACAAAACCACTGCCTGCTTCCTGCTTCACTGGAGTCTGGGCATGGTCTGGTCGGGCTGTGGGTGTGACCAAGGGAGGCTTCAAGGTTTGACCCAAACAGGGCCTTCGAGTAGAGCCAGGCCTCTTTCGACGAGGGTACGGCGGGGGCGGCCCTGCCCCATCCTCGGACTCTGCCCAGACACTTGGCAGGAGCCGCTTCTGTAAGGAGAAATGGGGTGTTATGGCCACCTGGTTCAATAACCAACCACACTACTCTGCCCTGATCAGTGTATGCCTGCTAATCACCCCCATCAGTACTAGTACAGAATCTGCTTATATACGAGCCCCCCCATCGTCAAGCCTGCTAGTCTCCTGTGGGCAATGCCAGTGCCACCCAGATTCCTCGCTTATCCCAGGACAATGTCTGCTAATTGCCTGCCAAACCCACGGCCCCACCCATTGCTCTGAAGCTGCAGGACCTATCTAGCCTGTCCCCACCCACCTACTAGGCCTGCCCACCCTTCCCAGGCACTGGGGGGGCCTGCCCTATTTGTCCCCACTACCTGACCCTTCCTGCTGCACCCACCATAGCAAACTGCAGGCACTGGCGCCAGCGACACTTCTGGCGCTTCTGGTTGCTGCCCCCAAATTTGGGCTTGTCACAGCAGAAGTCGCAATGGCCACAGTCCATGCGCCGCAGGCAAGCTGCACAGGCCCCACACTTGCGGTTCTGCCGGCGGTTTGTGTAAGGCTGCTGGGGAACAGAGAAAGGAGGTTGCTGTCACTAAGACAATTATAATGTTTCTCCTGTTACTTTTCCACTAGCCTGGCTGGAGGGAACTGGTTGCACACTAGTCTTAGCCTGACTCCCTACTAGTCACAATTCAGTGCCTTCTAGTCCAACACCAGGCACCATCACTGCACCAGATGGCCCTCGATACAAGGATCGTAGCTGCTCCAACACAGTATCCAAGACTGGGCACCAACACCATGTCCTGGACTCCTGCCTCCAGCAGGATTTTGCTGACCCTCTATTAGCTCCCATCACTGCGCCTGCAATGTCTGCTCATCTTATGTGAACTTCAGTCTGTGCCAGTTTTTCCTTTATTAGCTCCACCAGAGTGTTGGTTCATCTGACTGTCACTATCACTGCACCTGTTGATCCCATATTAATCCCTCCCCCATGGTCTGCTTATTGCACACTACTACCCATCACTGTGCCTTACTATTCCCCTATTAGGCACACTGCAGCATCTGCTTCTTTGGTGTTAAACCAAATGCCCTGGGAGAGTCTAGGCTTGTCCAGGTAGGGTGAGACCACTCACTAGCTCATCCTCGACTACACGATAATAGATGAATTCGGCAGGTGGTGAAGGGGGGCTCTGGGGTGCTGCAGAGGCAAATGGGTGGGGTCAGGGCAGGTGGGTGAGGTTATGGTTGTGCCTTCCCCCTGCCCACCAGGGCCTCACCGGCTCTGGAGACTCTGGAGGCTGTGACGGGGGAGGTGGAGGCGGTGGCTGGGCTCGGGGGCGCCGCCGGGGAGCCACCTTAGCGTCGCAGCCTCCCCTGCGGCGGCCATGTTTACCCTGGGAAAAAGCCAGAAGGATACTTTAGACTTGATGGCACAAGGCAGACAAAGAACCACCTCCCACCCCCTAGGAGTGCAGAAAGCATGCGTGTAGGACAGGCAGGCAGAGTGTGGGGTGGGGCACTCACAGCAGGGGGAGCCACAGCTAGGGGAGGGCGTCGTTGACATCGCTGATGGTGACGACGGAGACGGTGGGCAAGGTGCTGGCAGACAGGGACAGGTAGTTGGGGCCAGGGCGGTGAGCATGGGGTTGGGGAGAAAAGAAGACATGAGGTGGGCAAGGCCAAGTTGGAAGAAAGCAGCAGCAGCAGCTTTAATAGCAGAATGAGCTCTGCCCCAGCCCTGACCCCACCAGCGCTGGCCCCTCCAGCCTGACTCACCCGCAGGCAACGCCGCTGGACGCACCTCCACTGGCGCCTGAGACCGGGGCGGGGAGGGCGAAGGCAGACTCGACAACGGCCACAGTCCTCTCGGGTCTGACAGCCCCGGCATACTCCACACCCTCGGCTCTGCAGGGGGGCCGGAGGTGTGATGTATGGGGCCAGGGCTACGGGGCCAGGGCTGGGGTGAGCTTGGGCCCACCCCACCTGCTCGACTCACCCTTTCCACAATCCGGAGGCACCGTCTTCGCTCACACTTGCAGAAGAGCCCCGAGGCCACATCATGGGGCAACTGCAGAAGGCAGGTGGAGCAGGCCCCACAGTCTTCCGTTACCTGGCAGGCCGCACACTCCCCGCAGCCCACACGCTGCCAGGAATGGGTGGGGCAAGGTCACAGGTCCAGGCAGAGTGGCTCCAGGAGCACTGCCCCTCACGTTTCTGCTGACCCCACATTAGGCCCTATCACTATGTCTACTAGTCTCCCATCTGCCTCATCACTGTCTGATAATTACTGATGAGCCACCATCATTGAGGCCATAACAATGTTTACTGTTCCCCTGTTAACCTCATCACTGTGTCTACTGACAGCCCATTAACTCCCATTACTGTTGGCTGGCTACAGCCAGCTCTCTACAAAATGACTGACACCCTGTGGATCCAACACCGTTCCTTCAGACCCTCAACAGCCCCCATCACATCACTGCACACTTGTCAGGAGGAGGCAGGTCATGCTTACCTTAAACTTCCTCTGCTCCCGGTTAAAAGCAATTCTCTGTGCTGCAGGGAGGAAGAAAGGAGAAGAGAAATATAAAGGGAGCATCAGATATCTAACCTCACCACTGCCTCTGCCCTGACATCTACCATTCAACCTCCAGCCAGACACCTGCCTCCTAGCCTGCTCCAGCTCTACCTCCCAGTGCCCTAGGGGCAACTCACCTCGGCAGTCCTTGCACAATGTCTTGAGCCGCTGCCTTCGGGTACCATCCCCTGAGAAGCTGATTCCACAGTTCTCACAGCACCTGAGGTGGGAAACATGGATGTGGGGCCCTGAGTGCACCCCTAAGCACAACCCTCATAGACTTGGCTCACTTTAGGCCAACACTCACCCAGGTGCAGGAAGTGAAGCTGGGGCTGTGTCAGCATCAGCCTTGGTCTCATCCCCTGGGGCCTCCTTCCTGACCTCACTCTTCTGGGGTCCAACCTGACGTTTCCGAGCCTTGGCTGGCCTCGAAGCCTTCTTCCGCTTCCTGCTGGGGATGGCCACGGAATGAGAGGACTGGGCCTAGAGATGAGAGCAAGGGCAGGAAGAATGTAGGTCAGTGGTGGATGTTAGGTGGCTCAGCCACCCCTGCTTCGGTACCCCTCACTGTATAGTACCTTGGGTGCTGGATAGCACAGGATGCCTTGTTTGAAGTCAAAGAGGGTGAGGTCGCATGCAGGGCCCAGGTACCGGGTCAGCTCAACTTTGCTTCGGATCCTGTCTCCTGTGGGGCTGGGGGTGGGCCAACATGTAATGGTACATAGGTGGAGCCATTGCCACTCCACCCACACAACCCTCCCACTGGGCTGGCGAATAGGTCTGCAGAGCTGGTGGGATATAGGAGGCAGCCTGAGATCGGCCTATGAACCCTGAACAGGCCCTACTCCAACTAACCCTGAACAGCAGGAATATAAAAAGGGTATAAATACCAGCATGTATACAAACATTAATAAATAATATAAACATAAGTGGATATGCATGTATTTATAACAGGTGCTACTAGTGGTATTCTATGTAAGTGAAAATAAACACAAATAGGAACGCAAATGTATTAAATAACATGTAACTGTGTTAGCATTACATACTAAATATGTAAACAAATAATGAAAACTTATATAAGAAACAAGCAAATGTTTTAAATACAGCTGGCCCTTGAACAACATGGGTTTGAACTGCACGGGTCCACTTATACACAGATTTTTTTCAACAAACACAGTGGAAAAATTTTTGGAGATTTGTGACTATCTGAAAAACCTCGAACCACGTAGCCTAGAAATATTGAAAAAATTAAGAAAAAGTTAGGTATGTCATGAATGGATAAAATATATGTAGATACTAGTCTATTTTGTCATTTACTAAAATAAAATATACATAAATCTATCACAAAAAACTAAAACTTATCAAAACTTACACACACAAACACTTAAAGACCATATGTGGCACCATTCACAGTCAAGAGAAACTAACAAATGTAAAGATGCGTATAACATCACAAATGCATAAAATTAACTGCAGTACACAGCGTACCACTATAATAATCTCATAGGCACCCTCCGTTGCTATTGCAGTGAGTTCAAGTGTTGCGAGTATCTACTTAAAATGCCATGGAAGGCTAATCATCTCCAAGTGAGCAGTTTGTTTCTCTAGTAAATTGTACATCACAGTAGAAAGTGACCCCTTGTGGTTCCCACATCATTTTCATTGTGTTTTGTGCAATATCGTAAGCCTTGAATATAACACCATGGGACCCAAAGTGTAGCTAGTGGTGCTGGAAGTGCTCCCAAGAAGCAGAGAAAAGTAATGACATTACAACAAAAAGTTGAATTGCTTGATATGTACCGTAGATTGAGGTCTGCAGCTGTGGTTGCCCGCCAATTCAAGATTAATGAATCCAGCGTAAGGACTATTATAAAAAAAGAAAAGGAAATTCATGAAGCTGTTGCTGCAGCTATGTCAGCAGGTGCGAAAACCTTGCACTTTTTGCAAAATATCTTTCTATCTCATACTGAAAATGCAGCTTTCATGTGGGTGCAGGATTGCTATAAGAAAGGCATACCTATAAATTCTAATATGATTTGAGAAAAAGTGAATTCATTATATGACAACTTAAAAGCAAAAGGAAGGTAAAGGCTCTAAAGCTGGAGAACTGAATGCCAGCAAAGGATGGTTTGATACTTTTAGAAAGAGGTTTGGCTTAAAAAAAGTCAACATAACAGGAGAAGTTGCTTGCCAACCAAGAGGCAGAAGACATTAAGAAAATCATCGAGGAGAAAGGATATTTCCCTGAAGAGGTTTTTAACATAGACAAAAGCGCCCTATTCTGAAACAATAACAACAACAACAACAACAACAACAACAACAACAACAACAAAACTGTCATAAAGGACATTTATCAGTAAGGAAGAGAAGTGAGCACAGAATTTAAGACAGGAAGGGGAAGGCTGACTCTCCTGTTTTGTGCAAATGCTGTCAGGTTTGGAATCAGGACTGCCCTTATTTATAATGTTGCTAACCCTTGAGCCTTGAAGGGAAAAGATAAACACCAGCTGCCAGTCTTTTGGTTGTCCAAGAAGCCTGGTCAGTGGGAACCCTTTTTCTGGACTGGTTCCATCAATGCTTTGCCCCTGAAGTCAGGAGGTACCTTGCCAGCAAGGGACAGCTTTTATAGTTCTTTTGATATTGGACAGTGCCGCTGGCTACCCAGAACCCCATGAGTTTGACACCAAATGAGTCAAAATGGTCAACTTGCCCCCAAACACAACATCTCGAATTCAGCCTAAATCAGGGAGTCCTAAGAACCTGGAAGGCTCATTACAAATGGTACTCTATGGAAAGGACTGTCAACACTATGGACGAGAACCCTCATAGAGAGAACATCATCAAAGTCTGGAAAGACTGCCATTGAAGATGCCATCATTGTTATAGAAAAAGCCACGGAAGTCATCAAGCACCAAACAATAAATTCCTGCTGGATAAAACTGTCCAGATGTTATGCATGCTTTCTCAGAACTTAGGACCAAGGCAGTCAACAAAATCATGAAAGAGCCAGTAGAGATGACAACAAGGTGGGAAGGGATGAAGGGTTTCAAGATACAGATATTGTATTTAGGAGCCAATATATACCATACCAAAGAAAGTAACATAAGATGACTTGATGGAGATGAGTGCAGCCAAACCAGGGCCAGATGATGAGGAAGAAGATGAAGGAGTGTTCAAAAAAAAAAAAAAAAAAAAAAGACATAAGACAATCTAGCAGAAGAGTTCCAATATGTAAGACTGCTTTGACTTCTTTTAAGACATGGACCCGTCTATGATATGGGCACTGAAACTAAAGCAAATGGTGGAAGAAAGATTAGAACTGTACAGAAACATTTTTGGAGAAATGAAAGCGCAAAAAAAGTCAGACAGAAATTACGATGTAGTTCTGTAAAGTTACACCAAATGTGCCATCCTCTATGCCTCTCTTTCTACCTCCTCCTTCTACTGCCTCTGCCACCAACCTCTCCTCTTCCTCCTCCTCAGTCTACTCAACATGAAGACAACAAAGATGAAGACCTTTATGATGATCCACTTCCACTTAATGAATAGTGTATAATCACTGGGCCATACAGTTAATACTTATCTATTGCGTTTGTGTGTATCTTCGTGGGAAAATCCAACAAATGTATGACAAAGACTGTATGAGACGTTTTTGTGTCACCATCATCATTTCTCAAGTAGTCGTCATATCCAAGACTTGAAGTGGATAGACTATCCTCACACAGACATAAGGTGAGTGTTATTTAATATAAAATTAATAATGTGTTAGTTTTCTTAGCTGATTTATAACTTTCAAAGAATATTTCTTGCTTTCAAAGAATTATATCACCGTACAGTATGCCTCTCTCTGGTAAATAGAAAAACTGCCTATCATCACAGGTAAGTGTTTTTTTTTAAATGTAACAATATTTCCAATATTATATTACGAATACGATTATAATACTATATGCCATAAAAATTTTATAACAATTCATTCATTCATTAGTGTATAGGTTAGGCTACCGTGAAATAATCTTATCAATTATAGCAGGCTACCATAAAGCAATCATATTGCTCCTTCTTCATTTCAATGCATGAACTGTTATACCTGTAAATAAATGTCAATTTTTCATATTATCTTTTCATTTTTAATGTCTGGTGTTAGCAATACGTATAATATCTACAATGTTTTGTATCATATAAGGTAATACTGATGTACTGACAGGCGATTCATCTTGTAAACGAAGTAAACTTACAGTACTGAAAAATACAGTACTGTAATGAACTTTTTATTCCTTATGACTTTTCTTAATAACACCTCCTCTAGCTTACCTTATTTTAAGAATACAGTACATAATACATACAACATACAAAATATGTGTTAATCAACTGTTTATGTTATTGATAAGGCTTCCAGTCAACTGTAGGCTATGAGTGGTTAAGTTTTTAAGAAGTCAAAAGTTATATGGAAATTTTTGACTGCACATGGGATTGGCGGCTCTAACCCCTGCATTGTTCAAGGGTCAACTGTATACATATAAATAAGTGTACATATAAATATAGATACAAATACATGTGTAAACAAAAATATGCAACTACATACAAAACAAAGTATAAGTAATTGGTGTTGGGAGATAATACTCCCCAAGTCTCATTTCTGCATGTCTTGCAAGAGCAGACTGACTATCCTTTGTTATGAACTATCTTTTCAAGGATGTGTGTACGGCATCAGCCTTGGAAGATAAGAGATAGGGTGTCCTTCCAGAGCAAAGGGAAGGCATCCTTGCTGCCATAATATTATAAAAGACTGGATACCTTAAGATCAGGGTTTCTTTCCTGCAACACAACCCACTGCACAGGCGGGTGCTAATTAGCCTTCTTCATGTCAGCCTGTGGGAATTGACATTCGAGGAACTGGCACAATAATGATGACATACTGGATACTGCTATTTCTGTAATAAACTATCTTTCATCTCTGACCCAGGAGTCTCATATCTCCTACCAGCATTCACAAAACTGTGACATACTCACTTATTAGCTTGCCCTAATTTAGGGTGAAATCATTGACCCTTTTCAGTCCTTGATAATTATACTTATAAATTGTTAATATGTGAGTAAGTGTACAACTAAACATTAATAAATGTAATTGTATTTATAATTTTACTATATTCCTCCAGGAAAACAGCAACTTACACACAAAAGAAGTTCAGAAAAAGTACAGAAAACTTAATAACTACATCACTAATATATTCCAAAAGACCTAAAATCCTTTAATGTAACTTGTTTTATAAACATGTATGTTCATGTACTTATAGTCAGTTCTTATTATTCACCGTAATTATGTTCTATAAAGTCACTTTGAACACTGAATTAGTGAGTACAGAACCACTGCTCCTAGTGGAACTGCAGATTAAGTTCCTACAAGCCTCTGGTCACGTTTTTGTCAACTGATCAGTATGTAACCTTGTTTTATGTGCGTTTCTGTTTAAAGACACCCTGCTTAATATATCCCTCTTACAAATAATTAACTGCATGGTCTCTGAATGATTTAAAGCCAGGAGCCTTGGAAGCCGTCTGTGTTATATACGTTCCTCTGTCAATGTCCATGTAAAACAAGCCAGTCTCATCAGCACTGAAAGTCTACTCTTCTGTATAACCCTTTTCCCATATAACACTTAGCAGGTGTTTCTTAAGTTCTTCTGCAGACTCTTATCTGCAGAACCTGCCTCGCTTGCAAATTTAACACTTTTCATGATGTATCACCTTCTGAAATGTGTGAGCCAGCCAACAGTAGCTGAGACAGGCTTAACATTTTCCTAACCCTAGGTAACAGGACTGTCAATGTTCTTTACTTTCAGTCTCAGAACGCTGTCCACTACACTCTGGTCATCATTTCATGGATCCATGAATTTAACCACTTTCCACCTTTTCCCTACCCTCATCACGTTCTATAGATGTTTCTTTAGCGCTTTCTGGAGCAGCCTCAAGTACTAATCGGCAGATTTCCTCTTCTTTTTCTAGATATACTGCCTTTTTGATTCATTAACATTGAACTCACAGCCAACAGCACTGCAACTCATGCCTGAACAAAGCTTATTTAACATGAATTTTCACTTTACAGCACATCAGAGACTTGCATTTAGAACACTAGACAGTACTTCAACACTACACTTGGGGGCAACTATAAACAGCAAAATCACCACTAAAAACTACAAAACTGCAGAAAACATGACACTAAGTAGACCTCAAAAAGGATACTTGTTTACAGTACAAGAGCTGAAATAAGAAAGCCTCATTCAACCTCAGGGCTGGGAACACATGCATTAGGAGACTTATTTTTTGCTGCTCTGGTACATATCCACGAATGACCGTGATAGCACAGTGATTATGACTTGGAGCTACAAACAAACTTTAGTGAGTAGGCACATTTATAAATATGAACATTGTGAATAAAAAGAATCAACTGTATATGCATAACTTAACCCCACCCATGATTTTAACCACACCCCCTGATTTCACCCTGCCTAACCAGGCTCAGCCCTAATCCCTGACTGTGTCCACAACCACCCAGTACCTCTGGTAATAAGTGTCTGAGCGTCCACAGGTGGCACCTGACTTGCGAAAGACCTCACGGCGCTTCCAGCCGGGGCCCAGGGCTGGGCAGTCCAGCCAGTCCTCAGCCATGGGGGCCACAGGAAGGAGCAGCGGCCTGCAACATGGAGGGAGCAGTGGGAGAAACTGAGGCTCTAGGAGGGGACATGTTGTGCCCCCAAGCCACACAAACCCGTGCTATCTATCAATGCTTGTTCAAGACCTAGGACCCGCCACAAGCAACCAGCCAATATAAAGAAGAGAAAACCCCCACCCCTACTCCATTCTTCCCTGTCCTGGGCCCAGGAGCTTATCATTCCACACCCTTCTTGACCTGGTAGCCCCATCCTCAACCCAAGGGCCCCTATCCTCAATGCATTCCTCACTCTCAGCGTCCTAATCCCCGATTCCTCCCCATCCTCAGCCTGAGAAAGCTCATTCCTCCCATCCTCAGCCCAAGAGGTCCCTATACCACTCGTCCTCAGACCAAGGTCCCAGTACTCTACCTCAGCGTCCTGACCTTCCATTCATTCCCTTCCTTGACCCAGGAGTCACTAATTTCTCTCTTCCAGTCTTTAACACTCCCATTCCTTTCCTGTCTGCTGTCCTATTATCCTGCTACCTCAGTGTTATTGCCTCAAGTTTCTTCTGTCCTCTGCCAGAGAGCCTCCAACTCCTCCATATACTTGACCTTAACAGCCCCTCATTCCTTCTGCTCCTCAGCCTGAAAGCCTTCCCCATCTTATTTTCCCTCTGTCAGTGTTCCAAGCCAGAATTCGTTCCCAAGCCCCCAAACCTCCCTATTCCTCTCTTCTGAAGCTAAAAAGTTCTCTTCAGCGTCCTCAACCTCCATTCCTCTCAGCGGCTTGAGAGAACCTGATTTCTCCCTTCAGCATTCTGAACCCCCCAGACCATTCCTCTTCGTTCTTGGCCCAGGATCATGCCATCCCTAACTGTCAGCGTTCTGACCACCTATTTCTCATTGTCCTCCATACGAGACCCCGGCCCCTCCCCTTTAGCATACCAATGCCCCATTTCTCCCTGTCATCAGCCTGAGAGCCCCTCATTTCTCCCCCTTAGCGTTCTGAACCCTCATTTCTCTCACCTTAACCTGAGAGGCCCCGATATCTCCCCTTAGCGTTCGGATCCTCCCCCATTCCTTTCCGTCCTCGTCCAAGATCCCGACATTTCCACCTGTCAGACTTCTGAGCCTCATTCCTCCCCGTTCTCTGCCTAAATCTCTCCATTACTCCCCTTCAATATTCCGACGCCGCCATTCCTCCCACTCATCGGCCTGAGGGCCCTTCATTGCTCTCCGTCAGCGTTCTGAGTCTCAGTTCTTCCCCATTCTCTGCCTGAGCGGTCTCCATTTCCAACCCCACAACTGTCTCACCAGCTCGGCTCCCGGCAGGTACCTTCCGCCGCTCTAGGTCCGCGGACCCATGGCGAGGGTCCCGCCTCTGACTCCCGCCTTGCCCAGCTCCTCTTCTTCCTCCTCCGCAGCGGCTTCCTCTGAAGCGGTAGCTGTCGCCTCCGCGGCGGTTCGTTGCTCCAGGAACCGGAAATCCGCTGTCCATCTCTCGGGCTCCGCCCCCTGGCAAGAGCCTGCGCACTAACACCCCGCCAGCGCTTGCCCTAAGCAGAGAAAACTCCGCGCCTGCGTGGTGAGTCCGGCGGCGGAGCGCGCCCCTTTTTGAGGGGCCTGCTGCGCTTGCGCGCTGACGTCCAGCTCCGGCAGGCGCCTCAGCGGAGACCTGCCACGCCTGCGCACATCGCTTAGCCCTACTGCGTTCATGTCGTTCTTGCCTGCGCTCTGCAGTCCCAACCTAGGGGGACTAGGAGGTTTGGGGTTGGTCGTGGTCTCTGTTTCACTGGCGGCCTCCAGAAGGAGTAACCAGGAGGGAGGGGCGTAGAAGGCTGGGGTTGTACTGGAGCCCTTCTCTCCCACCTGTTGCTGAAATCATGCATGTGCTCTTCTATTCCTCCTGTCAGGGAAAAATTCATGGATAGTTGGTCTAAAGGAGGAATAGAAAATTTTATTGGCGCCAACTTGAGGATTATAAACTGGGAGATAGTCTTTCAGAAAACTCGAGGACTGTTCGGACTGTTAGGCGGCAGAGGCACAGTTACATACAGTTTTGAGACAAAGAATCAAACATCAAAATGGCACACTGACATTTTACATAAAATTCACCAAAGACATTGTGTGGCTGAACCACACTGACTCCGTTTTGTCAGCTCCATCTTCCCACTGGCCTACCCCCTCCTCTTTCTGCCTGACTGAGCTTTAGCCGATTCATAAGGAATGCACCCAGCGAGAGAGGTTCCCTATCCACTTTTACCCTTGCTTTCATTTGATATGAAAATTGGAAGAATGCCTTTTGCTGACGCAGATGGTTAATGATCTGCAGAGAATAATGGTCACGAGACCCCTGTGGGAGGAAAAATGCCCCACTTCCCGTTGGCATGGATGTGTTTCTCCCTTAGTAGTGAAACTGAAGGCTAACCTGAGTAGGCCCGCCAAACCTAACCTACCTCTCTTGCTTTTACTTGCTTGCTTTCAGATGATTTTAAACTAAACCTCCACTAGCTTCCTGATACATAACACCTCTGACATATGGGGTCACTATAGTATCTGTTCCTTAAGTTATTTTTCGGGAACTTGGAGCTAGTCCTTGCCCAATTCAGAATAGTTAAGGCCAGTAAGCATCCAACTGGGGCTGCGTGCGTTTCCTGTGGATGACATTTTGACATCGGAGGGCTAAAAACTCCACCCTCAGAACAAGCTAAAACTGCCATTTTCTAAACATGTGTCCTACCAAGAGTCGTGAAGCTCGACTACACTTGCATAGACCACTGAAAGACCTCGCTTTTCTTAGTTCCAATTACCTTTCCCCATGTCTCAGGCCACCCTGCCTCAAAACCTATCTTCACGAGACGGATTTGAGATTCATCGCCTCACTTTTCTTTTAATAAATCTTTTCTCGTGAATAAATCTTTTCTCTGCTGCAAACCTCAGCATCTCAGCATTTGGCTTGCTGAATATCGAGCAAATGAACCTAGCTTGGTAACAACAATCAGGTTCTATCCTTAGCTTTGGCTCCTTTAAGTTCTCCTTTACCCCTTTCAGCAGTATGCAGTGCAGCATGAATGCTTCCAGATTGAAATCTGCCTGATCTTACCCATATGTAAATTACCCACAATAAACTTTATAATTGTACTTTATGGAGTTGCTTTCTTCATTTTTTGGTGTTAAAGTTTATTCTCAGTTCAGGGGATGTTATTCAATATCCCTGCCTTTGAACAATTGGCGAGCCAGCCAGGAGACCAAAAATGAAACAGATATGGATAAAGGGAATACGTTGCGTGAAAGCCTGTTATCAGTGGGGGAAATCCCATGATGGCCAGCCTCTTCCATGTGGGGAGATCTACCCGAGTATTTAGAACACTTTGGACTGGTGCATGAGCATGGGGATGCCCCCCAAATGCCATATGAGCTGCTGGACATTCTAACCAAAGCAGTAGGTAAAGAGAAACTAAGGCAGGAAGTTGAACATGTTATAGCCACAGTAGTATGACTGCTGCTTTGGGCCCCGTGACTCAGTACAGAAAGCAAGCTCTGACTCAGGCAGGAACTAGAAAAAAGCTAAAATGTCCATGACATTAGAAAAAGACCTATGAGTGGCTTGTTTCTCCAATTCGGACCTACAAGGCAAAAAGGTACAGCAAAATGAGGAACACCTGGAAGTCATGGTAAGCAAAGTGGCAAAAATGCAAGGGTGGCTACATGTCATCCAACAAGGTGCATACCATCATCTCACAGGAAGATTGGAATCCCAAATGATGGGATCCATGTTGTAATGATTCCTCTGAGGAAGAAGGTGTAATTGTTGAAGGGGAAGATAACCTAAGGGATTGCCCCCTCATTCGAACAAAGACTGAGACAACCCATAAGCTCAGAGATTGCCAAAAAGAGATACCAACTAACCAAAAGATAACTACGAGTGAGTATTCTTCTGCAGAATTAGTTGAGTTGACAGCCTAGGTTCAAAAAAAAACAACACCAGGAAAGGAGTAGCTGCATTGTTACTCCACCTGTGGAACAGGGGCAGAGACAATATCAGGTAAGTAGCCTGGAGATGTCACTAAAAATGGATTTAGTGACACACAGCCAGCCCTGAGACAAATGCTGCTGGAATTATAGGGAACTGAGGACAGATGGCTGATTTAGTTACTTGGATTAAGGCTAGGGTAAAGCTGGCCTGGCCTAACAAAGGACATGTCCTATCACCTCCATTATGCTGAAACTCCGTGGAAGAATTACAAGACATCATTGAAGAACTTGGAATGAGACATGCTATTTATGCCAACAACTTAGAGGGGCAGATGAAGAAATATTTACCAGGGGTATGAAGGATTGCATCTTACAGTCTGCTCCTGGAATTTGGTATGACACCTTAGTATCACTTCTGGCATCTGTGGTCGATAAAATGATAGCTCTGATAACTGCAATTACAGCAGATCTCGGTGAAACAGAAACAGTCCTCCAGTGAGGAAATAGAAAGGTAGACAAAAATAAAGAGAGAAAAGAGAAATAAACAAAGGACGGAGAAAAAGCAGGGGAAGGACAGACCCAGGTGTCACACAAACTGCTTTGGCAGAACTTAGTGTCAGCTAGGGACTCTAAGGAAGAGACTGATGAAACAACAACAACAACAAAACCAAAACCAAAATCTAATTCAGTTCTTTTATCTTTGTGAAAGTTCCTACCAAAATAAATAAACAAACAAACAAATAAACAAATGATTTGCTCCTCTGTCTGCTCACAAGAAACATGTGACAATGTGTCCCAGTCCCTCCCCGCCCCCTCCCCTACTAGAAGTAGAATCCTAAGGGTGAATCCCCCCTCACCGAGGGACTAGGGGTAGGGCCAGCACCACCCCTACATGCAATGGGGAGGTGACTGGACGCTTCATGTGGAATTGACAATTTATTGGTCCCACGCAAACAAACAGCACTGTTAGATACCAGAGCTGAGTGTACCTTGTTGTATGGAAACTCCTCTAAATTTGGGGGAGAAATATGGGCTACAGACAGATTTGGGGGCCAAACTATTCAAGTAAGACAAACCAGATTATATTTTCAAATGGGCCATGTGCCCACCGAATTGTTCCACGTATGTATTTCCCTAATACCAGAATATACCCTAGGTGTTGATGTTTTACAAGACCTGGATTTGAACACCACTACTGGAGATTGTCGCTCTCATACCAGACTGGAGAAACCTGTGTTAGTAGGCCATGCATGTTCATTTACCTACACCTCACTGGATAGTTAATGTCAAACAGTATTGGCTGCCTGCGGGCTATGAAGAGGTCACTGCTACTGTTAAAGAACTAGAAAGGGTGAGAGTTATTGGACCCAACTATAGTCACTATAATAGCCCCAGGGTGGCTGGTAAAGAAGCCTAACAGGACTGGGAGGTTGACTGTTGACTACAGAGAATTAAATACGGTGGTCCCTCTCATCCATGTGGCAGTCCCCAATATTGCTACTATATTAGATTATTTCTGTGCTGAAAATTTTTCATTGTGTACTCAACCTGTCTAACATCTTTTTCAGCATTCCTTTGGATGATAGCTCTCAAGATCAACTTGCCTTCACCTGGAACAAAAGGCAATGGGCCTTTCAATAAGATCAATTTGCCTTCACCTGGGATGCAAGGCAATGGATCTTTCAGGTCTTGCCTCAGGGTTATTTACATAGTCCCACCATTTGCCATGGTATGGTCTCCTGAAACCTAGCGAAATCCCCACTCTGAACTGGAATTATTTCATTGTATTGGTAACATTATGTTAACCTATGGTGACTGGTCTCTCCTCTCCGCAGCTGCTGCCCCTTTACACACACATTTACAAAACCAAGGATGGGAAATAGGTGCTGACAGGATCCGGGGACCTCAACAATCAATAAAGTTCTTGGAAACTGTCTGGAAGGGTAAGACAAAAGTTATGCCAGCTGAGGTTATCGATAAAATCCAAGCCTTGCCCACTCCACAGTTGGTCAAGGAATTACAGTCTTTTCTGGGGTTACTAGGTTATTGTCATTCTTTCATACCTCATTTGGCATTAATAATATGGCCCCTTACTCTCTGGTTTAAAAGGGACAAAAATGGGATTGGGACATCCCCCATCAAGAAGCCTTTGAAAAGGCCAAGAAAGTGGTAAAACAGATCCAGATCCTAGGAATACTTATGCCAGATGCTGCCTGTGACTTAGATGCTAGCTCTTACCTGGAAGGTTTTGGCTGGGACCTGTGGCAGAGGCAGGAGGGGAAACACATCCGAATAGGATTTTGGTCTTGTAACAGAGCAGGACCCTGCGGGGCCTTCCCAGGGACAGAACCCCCCCTTTTTTTGTCCTCCATCTGCCTCTTGTTTGTAGATGAATCTTGGAATTTCTGACTCCATATTGTATCTATCTCTTCTGCTGCCTTAACCTCTAAGTCATAAGCCTCTGCTTAGCCCTGCATGTACACATGTTAGTCACTAAAGGGATTCTGCTTTCAGCTTAAGATTCGTGCAAAGAGCCCTTACCCAAAACTCACCTCCCACAAGAAGATAAGGAGGTGTAAACAAAAATAAAGATCCTCTTGTCAAGATTTACAGGAACATCGTGAGCAAACTCACATCAACCGAAGTCAACTGACCAAAAACAAAGCATTTTCACGATGTCTCTTGTAGCCTTGCTGGTGCCCAGATGTCTGCAGTCATCCATCACTTCCTGACATTAACCCCTCCCTCTTCCCCTTCCCTAGTATAAAAGAAGCTTGAATTCTATCCCAAATTAAGATGATTCTTTAAGACATTAGTCCACCGTCTTCTTGGTTTGCTGGCTTTCTGAATAAAGTCATCTTTCCTTGTCCCAATACCTTCTGTCTCGACTCACTGGCTTGTTGTGGGGCAAATCGTACAAGCTTGGACTGGGTTACAGTCTCAGTTGTGGGAGGGAGCCCAATGAAGGATAGTTCTATTTAAAAAAATAGCTCCTTGCTGTCTACCTGGCCCTGTAGAAAGCCTTACCATGGACTTAGCAATGTCTATTCAAACTTCCCTCCCAGGAAATGGATGGATTAATGACGTTTTCATCAAACCAAAGGTGCTTGTGCCCACTTAAGCACACTGCAAAAGTGGCACACATATCTGCAACAAGTAATGTGGAAATTTCAAGCCCGCTGTCTGAGGAATTACAGGATCTCCTCAGGCCAGTGTCTTATGTAGATCTAGACACAACCTCTCAGACCTCACCCATTACTTTCTCTCTCTCTCAGCCAAGTAAAACAGGGAACGGGACCCTACTCCAGACACATGGCTGACCGATGGCAGCAGTGGAGGCAGTCCCCACACTTGGCATGCTTCAGCAGACCACCTGGATTCCAATGTCATTTGGTTTGAAGAAGACTCTAAGCAAAGGAGTCAGTGGGCTGAACTAAGGGTGGTGACGATGGGGATGACTCATGAATCCATGCCCCTCTAAACAGCTATGGACAGCTGGGCTGTGTGAAAAGGGCTAACCACGTGGATGCCACAATGGCATCAGGAAAGCTGGTCTATCTTGGCACAGCCCCGGTGGGGAGCTGACCTGTGGAGGGACATCAGGGACTGTGCACACAACCTGGTGCCACCATCATGATGTGGCACATCTCCGCACATTTTCCAACTACACTGCCTGGGAACTACAAGGCAGACCCCTAGCCAAGGTGACAGCTGCTCTCCTAGAAGAGTTACAGACTCCTGAGATGTGGCAGAGTGGCTTCATCAAAAGTTGGGACATCGAGGCCCCAAAACTACCTTGGAAATAGCCAAGAGGTCACACCTCTCCATCAAATACGCTGACCTGTAGGCAGTCGATAGGGACCGCCCACACTGTAACCTGCAGCAATGACCCCTGAGACATATCCCTGGTCACACTGGGCAAGCCACTAGTGACCATATGATAAGTAGACTATATTGATCCCCTGCCCATATCAGAGGGACACAAATACACATTATCCTGTATTGGTACCACCACTGGTCTGATGCAAGACTTTGCTAGTAAAAGAGCAAATCAAGCAGCCACTAATAGGGTTGGAAAGTATGTACAAGACCCCACTCACATAGATGGTGACTAAGGAACCCATTTCACTGGACATGATGTACAAGAATGGGCAGAAGCCCATGAGACTTTATGCATCTTCCATCTGCTGTATAACCCAATGGCAGCAAGGTTGGTGGAAGGAGTTTATGGGTAACTGAAAGAGACATTGAAGAAGATTTCTCAGATAGGTCTTTAAGAGGATGGTCTTCATGACTGTTAGAGGCCATCCAGCTGTTAAGCACTGCACACAGCAGGTCCACATGCCTGCTTATGAGATTGACTTACCTGCTCTGTAAGCTAGGGTCTTAAAGGGACAAGCCTTAGAAGGAGGATAAGACACATCCAGCAGGGTGTGGGTCTTGTCCTTAGCATGCCACAGGACCTACTACCTGGGGAGACTATCTTAGATTAAAGACTTAAGTGGTACACTTCTCCTAGGTGGCTTGGCATCCTTATATCTTGGGAGGAAGGGCTAGCCTCTGGCATAGTATATCCTCAATCTTTCTATATAAGTGAAGGCCCAGCCATAACCAAGGTGATCTCCCCCATAAAAATCAGATGGAGGACTGAAGTAGGGCTCCTCTTGTGGGCTCCTACAATAGCCCCCATTATACACAATATCTGCCTACCAACTTCTGACGTAAAGGGACAAAATGTCTGGTACTGCCCTCTGGGAAAAGTGCCAAAGCCTGGGGCAATCTTGGTACACGGAGACCAAACTTCCATGGTGTTGCTTCTGAATGAAGATTTGCCTCTCTTGGTACCTTTAAAACACTTACCTTCTTGTCTTTGTCCTTTCCTTCTGGGATTTATGCTGCCTATCTCCACTAACATGTTTCTGGCCTGGACCACCACTTATGCCCAAGTCCATGACTGCTCTGACTGCTAGGTGTGTGGACTGCCACCAGTGTCTAGTCCTGAAGGAATGCCGTGGGTCATTCTGCCTTTCAACCTCATGGCATGGAGACAACGGGTAGGCATGGTAGGTAAACTCCTGTTAGGGACACTAGATGCCACCGTGCCACACATTTTCCCCTTTGACTGGATTGATAGTAAAAGGCATTTCCTCCTTGGCTTCATCTCAACCAACTCTTATAAACTAAGCTTATCATATCTGGAGTGGTCTGGGATGGTTATGTGCTGAACACTGTCAACTGGGACATACTGCCCCTTTTTGTATAGAAGGACAAATTCACACCTGGTTGGCCAGACATACACATATGGGGTGGCTACCATCATCCTCTTGCTCTTTTGCCCACCTGGTTTTACAAACCAAATGGACAGGTCAAGATAAGTCTCTTAAGGCAGGGGCTTACTTAGCACCCAAAGGCATCATCTGAATATGTAGTGTCAGTCTTTTTTGTGTGTATGTGAAAGAAGTGTAGCACCAATCTTTGGCCTTATCTCCTACATGGATGAACTGGCCACTGTGCCCTTGGTTTTCCCTCCTTAACTGGAAAGATGTATTCCTCATTGCCAAATACTCTCCAAAACCTGCCAGCTCTCAAAGTTGGGTAGAGTTGTAGTTTCTTCTGATGGGAATGGCTGGCCTCTATCTTTCTCCCTCAATATGCAGGCTTTAGTGCTAAATTAGAAATACAAGCTCTAGCCAAGTTCACGGCTTCTATATTAAATAATTCTAGATAAAGCATTTTTCTACTAAATCAGGAAACTGCCCAAATGAGGAAAGTGGTTTTACAAAACTGTATGAATTTGGTGTCAGATCTAACAGTTAGATTTCCTCTAGTAGCTATACTCAGTGATAACTTTACTAAAGAATTTTCTTCTCATTCTAAACACTAGGGGCAAAAGTATAGCTAGAAGTAAAACAAGAGCTCTCAGTTTCAACAGAGAGACAGACACTTGGTACACAGTACAACTGAACTAGTAGGCTGGGTCTTAGGCCTGGTCTGGACCCTTGGGTTGGCTGTCTGCTGCTATTAACAACTTCTTCTCATCCCAAGCATTGGTGATGTTTGTCTTAGTTGGAGCCATGTGTCAGAAGTAGGGGTCACAGTCCATTTAGGGGAAGAAGCTTTTTTAAAAAATGAAATGTATGAATCCAGGAATTTACTCCTTTGAGCTCTGCAGCATAGGGGTTAGTTAATAGTACCTGATATGACACTTTCCAATGCAACTGCAAAGAATCTTGTATTTGATGTCTCTTCCGATAGACAGTATCTCCAGGTTGCAGTCCATGATCCTTAACGTCTTCATTTTCTGGGAGCTCAATGTGAAAGGAATTAATTACCAGCTTTTCATTTTCTTTAAGTGCCTTAATGAGTCCCTGGCAATAGTGCAATTTTTCACTCTTAATCCTGGTTTGTACGTACCTCGTCTAGGTGAATAGGTCATCCAGTAATTATTTCAAAAGAAACACTTGATGCTTACCAAAAGGAGTTGAGAAACACCCATGAGAGAATTTTTGGCCGGGAAAGATTAAAAGTCTCTGAGAATTTTGTCAGTTGAATTTTGATGGTGCCGTTAGTTCTTTTCACCAATCCCAAAGGCTCAGGGTTGATAAATGCAGTGAAAATGCTGTTATTGGACAGATATCACAAATGGATTTAATTATTTGTCCAGCAAAGTGAGGTCCCTGGTCGCTATGCAACTCAGAAGGGATTCCCTAAACAGGAATTATCCTTTCTAACAGTAATTTGCCTACTGTTAAAGTAGTCAGTCTCTTGTAAAGAACTTCTTCCACCCAGTATGAGAACGTGCAATTAACAAGATATATTTGTATCCTTGAGATGGGGGCATTTAGACAAAAATCCAACTGCCATACCTCAAAGGGACCCTTAGGAAGGGAAACGTGATCTTGAGACCCAGGAAACGGTTTTCTGGAGCTGTGTTTGGGTAAATAGAGTATTGGACATATGCTTTGTGGGCTACTGTTGGAGAGATATGCTGTTTTCAGATATGCATATTTCCAAATATGCTGTTTTCCCTACAAAATCACTTTTCAGGAGTCTGATGGGTCAGGGAATGCACATGCTGGAGTAAAGGTAATTGAGCTCCTATAGGGAATATAAGTCTCTTAATTGGCCCAAACCACACTTGTGAGGTGGGGTTAAGAAATCTTCCTTTCTTCTGCTGTATTTGCTTTTCACTTTCTGAGGCTAATTCATAAGCCTGTAAAATAAGTTGTTTTTTTTTTTTTGACAGGTTTTATCAGGGTTAGGTTTGAACAGTGGGCACTCTCAGAACTGGGTAGAAGCTGAACTTAAAGCATCTTGGTGGCTGCTGCCTCAGTGAGTTGATTCCCTTTGGACTCTACTGAATCAGATTTGGAATGTCCAAGTATTTTAATAATCACCATTTTTTAAAGGCAATTGTATAGAAACAAATAATTCTGAGACTAGTTTCCCATTCTTTATGGGTTTGCCTGAAAAAGTAAGACATTCTCTGATTCTAGAGCATACCAAAATCACAAGCCACTCCAAAAGCATAGTGGCTATCAGTGTAAACGTTTGCTATTTGGTCTTTAGCTGGTTGGCAAGTTCTGATCAGTGAAATTAGTTCAGCTTGCAGTGCCAACATTTCTGGTAAATAAGAGCTTGCAATTACATCAACAGTTAATGTTATTGTATACCCAGTTCGATAATATCCCTGCTCATCCTTTACGTAGGATCCATCTGTAAACTAAAGTAAATCTGCATTACGGATAGGATTTTCTTGTAAGTCATTCCTGGGAGCAAGGAGATAATCAGTTAGTATAATGTAGTCATGATTGTTGAAGTCTTGGGGTACTTGAAGCAAAGTTGTGGGGTTAAGATTATCACACCAAACCAAAGTAATATTACAAGCAATACCTTGTAAAAGGTCAACTGACTCACAGAACAGCGTTGAGGGTGAGAATTCAAAAGAGACTCAAATAAGTGCTGAACATCGATAGTCAAAGGAGATCCCATCACTGTTTATTCAGTAGCCTTGCATAGGCAAGCTGTCACCAAAATAGATCTCACACAGGGTGGGAGTCCTCTTGCACTGGATCTCATTGCTGACTACAGTATCCTACTGGTAGGTGTTGATCACCATGTCTCTGTGTTAACACCTGTAAGGCATCACCTTTCTCTTCATGTACAAAGAGAGGAAAAAAAACAAAAAAGCAAATTATAAGTAGGATGGCTTAATGCTGTGGCTTGGTTTAATGTGAACTTTAAAATTTCTGTGGCTTTTTCTCCTTCTGTTGTCCATTCAATTGGGTCATGTTCCCTGGACTTAAGCAGTGCATATAAAAGTTGGGCAATAAATAAAAAATTAGGTACCCAATTCTTACAATGTCTAGTCAGACCCAGAAA
This sequence comes from Camelus ferus, assembly GCF_009834535.1. NCBI lineage: Eukaryota > Metazoa > Chordata > Mammalia > Artiodactyla > Camelidae > Camelus > Camelus ferus. The sequence continues at coordinate 16,293,920 of NC_045725.1, forward strand.
TCCCTTTAATTGTTTCTTTCCTTTGGGAAGTGAGAAAGCTGAAATTCCTTTAGGTCTTTTAGAATCAACCAATAATCTTTCATTAAATATTAAGGAGCTCAAATATTTTACAACAGGTAAGCAAAATTGGACTTTATCTTTGGACAACTTGTGCCCCTTAGAAGTTAGTTGTTGTATCAGATAAATGGTGTCTTTTTGGGAATTCAATTCAGTTTTAGAACATAAAAGCAAATCATCTACATATTGAATTAAAGTAGAGCCACCAGGAAAGTCTACATTAGCTAAATCAGCTTTAAGCATTTGGGAAAAGAAAGTGAGGCTCTTACTAGCAGCCCTGTGGCATGGCTATCCAGGTATATTGATGAGTTTCTCATGTGAAGGCAAAAAAGTATGACTGTCCTTCTTTACTGGGATAGTAAAGAAGGCACTACATAAGTCTGTCACTGAAAAACAACAGCTATTAGCTGCAATGACTGAGAGTAAGGTGTGTGGATTTGGGACCACAGGATGTTGAGGAATCTCAATATTACTTATTGTTCTCAGATCTTGGACAATTCTCCAGCCTTTCCCATTCAGCTTTCTTGCTGGTATAGCACAGGTATGTTACAGGGACTAGTACAGGGAACTATAAGTAGAAATTCCTGAATAATAGGTGATGGAATAAAATTTATTTTTTGAGGCAGGACAAGAAAACTTAAGCGTAACATACTCCCTGCCCATATTGGGCCCTCCCTGATGGGCAATATGCATCTGCATTATATATTAACCAGACCTCCTCAAAGGCAGGAATGTCTGCTCAACCATAGAGATCATTTTTCCTTCTTCTGACACCAGCAATGTACCTCCATACAAGATTAATTTTTCCTTTCCTAATTCTGTTAGGAGTCATGGTGACTGCTCGTCTTGTATGTGCAGATCTGGACTGTGTATCTTTGGTGAACTTTATGTAAAATGTCAGTGTGTCATTTTGATGTATGATCCTTTGTCTTAAAAATGTGTATAAGTGTGCCTTGGATTTCTAACAGGCGGAACAATCCTCAGCGTTTTCTGAAAGACTGTCTCCGGGGTTACAATGCTCAGGTTGGCTCAAATAAAATTCTCTATTTCTCCTTTAGATTTATATTGATTAATTTTGTGTCAGCTCTTGCTTGATGTTGTTATTATCAGGATATCAGACACACCTACCAGAGCACACCTGGCGTCTACCCCAAACCAGCTCTTGGTACCAGTAACTAGCCCTTTGAGCCCCACTGGCTTTTGGTATTCCTCAGTTGCTTTGGTGAGTTCTACTGATATCTGGACCTCATTGCTTTACATGATAATCCTGAATTTTATCCGATCTGTTAAAATTTTAGGACTTGGAGTCTTAATGGGGTAACAGTACATTTCCAGGTGATAAATCCTTAAAATGAGTAGTAGCACTCTGGAATGGCCCCCGAAAGTTTTCAAAATCATCAAAATGATCCAATTCTAAATTCAATCCTTAAGACAGATAGGATGAAAAATTAGCAAAGCTAATTAAAAGACATGAATTGGACTGGGCCGTATGTAATGCATGCTAATGCACTTGTCACTATTGCAGACAAGTTCTCTAAAACCTTCTGAAAGAAAAAGAAAGTCACTGAAGCCATAAATGTACAACTACAACAACTTAGGGGCCCTATTAAAACACCTTTTTTTTTCTAACTCTGGCCCAAACCGAGTGATCACACTTGTTTTTATTGCAAAAGCCCTGGTCACTTCAAAAGAGAGTGCCATAAATTTAAACAGGATTTGGAACATGGCAAAACTAAAAAGGAATAGGGGTGCTCCAAGGGTTATGAGAGGGCATTTCCCCTCCTCCTCACCAATACCTTAGGGGAAATTGAAATAACAATCAGAAAGGAAACTTCAAAGGCCCCTGTAGATACTGGGGCTACAATCTCTGTTCTTCACCCTATTCTTATTCATTGTCCTCTCCCTTGGAGTAAATAGTCAATTCAAATAGTAAGGATTTTTAATTTACCTATGCAAAATTTTTTTTGTTTAATGGAGGTACTAGGAATTGAACCCAGGACCTGGTGCATGCTTGGCACGCACTCTGCCACTGAGCCATACCCACTGCCTTTCCTATGCAAAATTTTAAATCAGAGCTGGCAACCTTTCAATGAGGAACTATCACGGGGAAACCTGTATGTATCCTAATAAAATGTGCCCCAATTCACGTGATAGGAAGAGAACTTTTAGAAGCCTACCGTGCTCGTATTGCCTTTTCACAAAAAGGTGAAGTGTGTCTAGATTTAGAAAATTTAATGCTGATCAAAATCTGGTTACTGAAAAATAGATGGTTATAAAATCAGTGGCTCAAACAGACCAGGAAAAAAAATTAATGATCTTTTATCACAAGCGCCTACAGAATTACGGCCATCTTCTTCCTCAGAGATTGGAAAAATCAAATTGGCTACTCCTATTAAGGTGACTGTTGACAACTCCAAGCCTCTACCTGATATTTGACAATATCTCTTAAATCAGAAGCATTAAGTGGAATAAGATCATTTATTGAAGAATTTCTTAAGAAGGGACTTATACATAATTCCTTGTACCAGTCCTTGTAACACACCTATCTTACCGGTGAGAAAGGCAAATGGCAGGTGCTGGAGATTTGTTCAAGGTCTAAGAGCTATAAATAATATTTCAATTCCTTGACATCTTGTGGTCCCAAATCTTCGCACTCTGCTCTCAGCCATTCTAGCTGGTAGCTGCTGTTTTTCAGTAGTTGATTTATGCGGTGTCTTCCTTAGTAACCTGGTAGAGGATCAGTCAATACCTTTTTGCCTTCACATGAGAAAATCATCAATACACCTGGCTAGCCATGCCACAGGGCTGTAGTAAGAGCCCCACTTACCTTTCCCAAATGCTTAAAGCCGATTTAGCTGATGTAGACTTTCCTGGTGGCTCTACTTTAATTCAGTATGTAGGTGATTTGTTTTTATGTTCTAAAACTGAACTGGATTCTCAAAAAGACACCATTCATCTATTACAACAACTAATGTCTAAGGGACACAAGTTGTCAAAGATAAAGTCCAACTGTGCTTACCTGCTGTAAAATATTTGAGCCCCTTAATATCTAAGGAAGGACGATTGAATGGCTCCAAAAGACTTAAAGCAATTTCAGCTTTCTCACTTTCCAAAACAAAGAAAGAACTGAGAGGACTTCTGGGTCTGACTGAATATTGCAGCAATCAGGTACCTAATTTTCCACGTATTTCTCAACCTTTCTATGCATTATTTAAGTCTGACCAGCCTGATTGGATTGAACGGATGCTAAAAGGAAAAGAGGCCATAAACACCTTAAATTCTATCTTAACTCAGACACCAGCTTTAGGTCACATCGATTATAATTTGCCATTTTTTTTCTTTTTGTACTTGAAGATAAAGGAGCTGCTTTAGGTGTATTACTCAAAAACATGGTGATCAACATCAACCCATAGGGATATTACAGTCAGTAATTAGGCTCAGTAGCAAAAGGACTTCCACCTTGTATGAGAGCTATTTCAGCAAAGGCTTTCTTAGGTAAGGCTATTGAAGAAATAATAATGAAATCTCTTAACTATTTATGTCCCCAAATCAGTTGAGTCTCTTCTAAACTCTCACCACTCTCAGCACTATTCTGCAAGCTGACTAGCTTCTTACAAAGTATTGTTGCTTTCTATACCTAATATTACCTTAGTTCAGTGTAATAATCTTAACCCTGCAACGTTGCCTCCAGCACCACAGGAAGAAAACAACCACAACTATTTTATTAACAGATTATCTTCTTGTTCCAGGTATGACTTAAAAGTGCTGATTTAATTTGGGTTTCAGAAGGATCCTACTTAAAGGATGAACAGGGACATTACCAAGCTGGATATGCAATAATATCCACAGTGGACATAATTGAAAGTTCTTTTTTACCAGAAACACAGTCAGCGCAGCAAGCCGAATTAATTGTCTTAACCAGAGTTTGTCAACTAGCTAAAGACCAGATAGCAAATATATATATATTTCTTGGCAGTCTTTATGTCTTTGGAGTGGCACACAACTATGGAGAACTATGGAAACGAGGATTTTTAACCTCTTCAGGACAGCCTATAAAAAATGGAAAATATTACAGAATTATTAAATGCTATATAGCTGCCAAAACAATTGGCAATTATTAAAACACCAGGGCATTCCAAGCCTGACACTAAGAAAGCTACAGGAAATTAGCTCATTGATGCTACAGCCAAAAAGACAATTTTAAAAATTCTTCCTGTTCAGGAGTGAGTAATAGCTCAGTGGTAGATTGCACTTAGCATTGTGCAAGGTCCTGGGTTCAACCCCCTAGTACCTCCACTAAAAAAGAAAAAGTGAAATATTAAAAAAATTCATCCTGTTCATCCTTGAGAATGTCCACTGCTTAAAGTGACCCCTGCTAGCTCAGTAAAAGATTTCTTTCCACATGTTCAAGAAATCACCACTAAAGACGAGAAACAGATGTGGCAACAAAAAGGAGGAATTTTTGACCTCCTCATACATTAGACCATAATGGCTGTTACTCCAGCATGTGCATTCTTAACTCATTGGGCGCCTGAAAGATGGCTTTATGAGGAAAAGAATAATTTTGGAAACTTTCTCCTCTGGTGGCTCATGAGGTACATACTTGCTATATTCTATGCCCTAAATATAAACCAAGAAAAACCACTTCATGGGTCACAGGCCATGTTCCCCTTCCTAAGGAAACCTTTGAGATGTATCAATTGGACTTTGTCTAAAAGCTACCATCTCAAGGATATAAATTTATCTTGGTAATGTTTTCACACTGGGTTGAAGTTTTTCCCTGCAGGAGAGCAATGGCTTAACAGTAGGTAAATTGTTATTGGAAAGGATAATTTCTGTTTGGGGAATTCCTTCTGAGTTGCATGGTGACAGAGGAACTCACTTCACTGAACAAATAAGTAAATCTATTTATGACATTTGGCCAATAATGTGGCATTTTTACTGCATTTATCATCCCCAGTTTTACGGACTGGTATGAAGAACTAACAGCACTATCAAAATTCAATTGGCAAAACTCTCAGAGACCTTTAATCTTCCATAGCCAAAAACTCTCCCATTGGTGCATCTCAGCCTTAGGGCCACTCCTTCTGGAAGCATCAGATGTTCTTTTTGAAATAATCACTAGGCGACCAATGTGCCCAGATGGACATGTAAGAACCAGCATCATTTAAGGGATGATATGTTGTATTATTGTCAGGGAATCTCTAAGGCACTTAAAGAAGATGAAAAGCTGGTAATTAATTCCTTTCACATTGAGCTCCCAGAAAATGAAGACCTTAAGGATCATGGATTGCATCCTGGAGATTTTGTCTATTGGAAGAGACATCAAATACAAGATTCTTTGTATTGGAAAGGGTCCTATCAGGTATTATTAACTAACCCCTGTGCTGCAGAGCTCAAAGGAGTAAACTCCTGGATTCATACATTTCGTTTTTTCAAAAGGCTTCTTCCCCTAAATGGACTGTGATCCCTATTTCTGACACATGGCTCCGACTAAGACAAACATCACTAATGCTTGGGATGAGAAGAAGTCGTTAATAGCAGCAGACAGCCAACCCAAGGGTCCAGACCAGGCCTAAGACCCAGCCTACTAGTTCGGTTGTACTGTGTACCAAGTGTCTGTCTCTCTGTCGAAACTGAGAGCTCCTGTTTTACTTCTAGCTAAACTTTTGCCCCAGTGTTTAGAATGAAAAGAAAATTCTTTAGTAAAGTTATCACTGAGGAAATCTAACTGTTGGATGCGACATCAAATTCCTCAGTCAGTACAAGAGCAACATCGGCCCCTCATAGTGCCTGTCACCAACTTTCAGATGTTCCTAATGTTACTGCTTACCTGAACCAACCTCCTTCTGGCTTAACCTCTCAGGTTCAAATTCTTCAACATATTAATATGTCCATCCCCTGTCTGATACTATCCTCTGTCCTCAGAAACTGAACACAACTTACCCTAGGACCCCTTCGCTCTGTCCCTCACTTAATTAGCAAATGTCTTTTGAAGAGAAAAACACCAGTAAGTTGTGCCAGCACTCCCTTATATCAAATACCACATAGATGGCTCTCGGAAAGCCTGCAAGAGAAGTGACCCGTGGTTTCACAGTGTGTTAACAAAACTTCTGATTGATGAGGCTAACAAGCAGAGCACTCTGGGAGGGATCACTTGCACTCCCCCAGGCTTTTCTTCATATATGGTATTGGATTAACCCACTTTCCCAAGAATGGGCACGTAACTGTCTAAATAGCTGGCAGGTAGAAGGTTTATGCTTATTGGGGTGTTATGTTACCCCACTGTCTATATAAAAAGAGACAGATGGACCTCTTTTCTCTCTCCATTACAGAATCAAGAGACCCATGTTATTAGGACACCAAGATACCTGGTAGCAAAGTCTTCTGAGAATCTTGATTCCTAGTGCTGGAGTTTATGTAAACAGAGATATGGTCAGAAATCTATCAGTCTCCTTTGGTCAAAGAGCCAAAGAGACTGCAAAATGCATTGTATCGCGACAGACATCCCTAAATTCCTTAGCCCAAGTGACATTGGATAATAAAGTTACCTTAGCTTTTCTACTGGCCAGACTAGGAGGGTGTTTATGCTGTTGCTCACATTACTTATTCCGGTTATATCAATACCTCTGGAGAAGTACAGACGTGCCCAGAAAAAAATTTCGAAAAGGCAAAATGGTTATAAGACGTAAGAAAAACAGACTCTTTTAATCATCTGCCTAGTTCACTCCCTTTAGGACTAGGTTGTTTTTTCTATAACTCTGCTTTGCAGATGAGTCTTACTTTCATTGTATGTATTACTCTCCTTTTCCTGGTTATCAATCTACTCATAGCATGTAATCCTGCTTGCTTTAATTCTACTACTAAAAGTACACATGCAACAGCTATGCAACAAGTCTAAAGACTGATAAAATACATAGCCTGTAAAAAGATCTCCCATCAGTATATATCTGTCAGCTACTCCTATTAAAATGACTGTTGACAATTCCAAGCCTCTGCCTAATAGTCAGTGATACCCACCTAAACCAGAGACATTGAACAGGATAAGACATATGTTGATAAAAAATTAATTAATAGTCAATCTAAAGGAGAAATACAAAATTTTATTCGAGCCAGTCTGAGGATTATAACCTGGGGAAATAGTCTTTCAGAAAATTCTGAGGACTATTCTGCTTGTTAGAAGTCAAAGGCACAGTTATGTACACTTTTGAAACAAAGGATCATACATCAAAATGACACACTGACATTTTACATAAAGTTCACCAAAGACACACAGTCCAGATCTGCACATAGGAAGCAGGTGGCAGTCACCATGACCCCTTATAGAATTAGGAATGGATTAAGAACGTTGTCACCTAAGGAGCTACCTTGCTGAAATCAGAAGCAAAAACAAAACAAAAAAACACTGATCTTTATGGTTGAGCAGACATTCCTGCCTTTGAGGAGGTCTGGGTAGTGTATAAGACAGAAGCACATTGCCCATTAGGGAGGGCCTAATATAGGCAGGGAGTATATTATGCTATTTTCTTGTCCTGCCTTTAAACATAAGATCTCTTCTGTGGAACTGGGGGAGAAGGTGGTGCTGCTCTGCAGGTGAACAGGCCAGGTCCATGCAACCCCAGAGGTGCGTCCGGCCTGGAAAGGCAGTGCTGTGGAGCTGACTGGACCTGACAACCAGGTATGCTGGGCTTCCCGACACAAACTCAGTGGGCGCTTGCTGTATACACGTCCCAAAAGAGGGCTTTGTGTCCATCACTTAATACAACTCTGGTCTGGAGAATATCAAGAATAAGAATACTCCTGCATAAATCAGCCACACACAAAATGAGTGCTGACTGTATACTCACTGTCTCAAAACAAGAGGCTGAGAATGCAGGTCATTGGGCTCTCCTTCAGCAGGTCGTGTCTCCAAGGAGTGTGGAGGTGGGGGTGGGGGTCTGTGGAGCACAGAGTGGGTGCCAACTCTACACCTGCAGCCTGCACCTGTATCCCCACCCTTCCTGGTACAGGCGTGCCACTCTACTCCAGGGGTGTGGGAAATGCAGTCGTAACTGAATAAAGTTTGGAGACCATTGACAGCTATCTTTTTTGGTTCATCAAAATTTTATTAACAAAACCAGAGTTGGGGGAGGCAAGGGTGAGCAGACTCCACAGTCCCACCCAGGCACAGAGAATGGAGAGACAGAGGGCCAGACAGGCAGTCAAATGGTGGACGGCCACAGGGAGAAACACAGGGACCACTGGAGAAACATGAATGGCAGAACAGACAAACGAGGGAGCTAGGGCAGCTCCCATCTGGAGTGAAGGCCGTGAAGATGTCTGGGCCACTGGGGCTCAGCGGTCGGCACTGGAGCGCAGGTCAGTTGTGAGCGGGTCGTGCTGGATGGTCTGGTGCAGCATCAGGGCCAGTAAGCCCGCCCGGTTTGTCATGGCTGTGCGGACGTTGCGCTCCTGCTCAAACAGCTCGTCCAGCTTGTACCACTGCAGGGGGGCAGAAGGAGCCATGAGGGGGGCTCCGGAAGCGCTCCCCGAGCCCAGCCATGGCCAGCATCAGGACCTACCACGCGCACGCGCTCCAGGTCCACCTCGGCCCGCCGCAGCTTCTCCCAGCAGTAATGCCGGTTGCACTGGCGCTTGGGCAGGCGGCAGAAGTCACCCGTGAGCTCAAAGACGTCACGGACCAGGGGGCACCCACAAACCTCGTCAGCTGGCACCTGCAGGGAGACAGGGATGGGGACAAGTGGAGGGTGGTGAGGCAGGAAGGAGGACAGGAATGAGGACAGTCAGGGAGAAAGATGGAAAATTCAGGGGAGAGTGGAAAGGAAAGGAAAAAGGGGAGGGAGAAAGGATGAAGAGGCAGGGAAAGGGAGGAAGAGGAGGTGATGCCACAGGGAGAAAAAGAACTGAAGGGTGAAGAGGCAGGGAAAGCGGCAGTTACGGAAGTGGGCAGGTAGGAAAAGGCGGGGGGAGGGAGGTGAAGGGATGAACGTTGGGCAGGTAGGAGGGAGGGGGACAGAATGGGGAGAGTTCAAGGGAAATCTTACTTTGGGGTCCCGTGAGTGCTCGGGGCACAGCACCTGGAGCCGCTTACAGTACGTCTTGCTCTGAGGATTGTAAACATCGCAGAAGAGTCGCGTGGCCCTGCAGGGTTTGGAGCAGAAAAGATAGTGGAGGCGAGAAGGAGGGCCCACCTGGCTCGCCCAGGCCAGTATCCCACCTGGCATTTCACCTCTGACCCCAGCCTTAACTGCCCCATGGGAACCCCAAGCAGTGCCCACACTCACCCCTCGATGCGTGTGGGGTACATGGACCCAAAGGACGTCTGGCTCTCGTACTGGAGGGGTGAGCACAAACGGAGGGAACTGTGGATGTGCGCCGCACGCCCCCTTGAGACAGCACATCTTTCCCCCACGGACCCAGTGACGGTCCCATAGCAGCCGCCCCCTCAGGCTGACACCCTGACCTTGGCATAGCAGCGCTCCATGTGACGCAAGGCAACACGTGGGATTGATGGGGTGCCCGCAGGAGACGCAGAAGATCTGCAGGTCTGTGTCATCACTGTCACCCTCATTGCTCTGCACAGGGTGGAAGAGATGATGAGGCCAGGCAGGGCTGGGGACCAGGCCCCGTGCTGCCGTGCCTCTGCTCGCTTACCTCCTCGTCCTCGCGCACCGCCTGCTGCTTGGCACGGAGGATAATGGCCTCCAGCTCGTGGAACCGGCGCTCCATTTCCTGAAGGCGGGTGCGGGCGCTCTGCTGCTCCCGGCGAATGCGTTCGAGGAGCTTCTTACCATGCTCCTCAGCAATGCAGGGGCTCTGCTGCCACTGTTGGATGCGCTGGGGGAGGATCTCGTAGATGCGGCTGCAGGGAGGCCGGGAATGGGACGCAGGCAGGGAATGTGGCAAGCAACAAGGTCAGTAAGTGGGGTGGTCTCAGGATGTGGAACGGACGGCTGACTAAATGGTGAAAGGATAAGTAAACAGGGGACTGAGTGGGAGATGGCTAAGCAGACGAGCAACTGAATAGGAGACGGCTGGGTGGACGGTCAGATGGACCAATGAGGAGGTGGATGGATGGGTGAGCCCCTGGTTGACTGAGTGGTGGCCAGGTGATGGACTGGCCAACAGAGGGCTCTGGTCGTGCCCTACCCTGTACCCCCTGACTCTCTTGAACCCTCCAGGAGTGACTCACTTGGCTGCCAGCTTCATGCCACAGTCGTCTGAGCAATACTTGGAGCCGGGCTGGGCAGGGCGCACACAGCCAGGCCCCAGGCACTGCGGTAGCGACGCGGGGTCCTTGGCATCGGAGCGCTCTGGGTGCTTCCATTTGTCCTTGTGCTTCTGCTTCTGCCGATGCCGCTTGTATCTTTCTTCCTTCTATAGGACAACACAGGTCAGGTCAGGGCGGAGCTGGAGTCAGCCCCGGACCCCCACCTTCCCCTGCACCCTACCCCTTCCTGGTTCTTGTCCTCCAGCCCCTGACCTTCACGTCTCCCCGCCCACACCCACTCCACCCTCTCCATCACCTTCTTCTCAGACTTCTTCTCCCTACGCTTCACGTGCTTCACTTTCACTGCGCGCTTGCGCAGTGCCGGGTCCAGGAACGGGGACTCCTCCGTGTCGCTCATCCAGGGCTGCAAGTGAGGCACATGCTGATTCACCTGCCCGCCTCGTGACTTCCTCGCCACCCACTCAGTCCCCGGAACAGCCTTCCATACCCTCTGCCTCCTCTCTCCTCATTACGGACACTCTACCCTTCCACCATGGGACGCTCTGCCTGCTCACCAGGCCATGGTCATCAAAGGCCCCTGCACAGAAGTCCTGATACAGGTCAGGGTCCAGTGGGAGGTCCTCGTCCGAGAGGGGCTCAGGCGTAGCTGTAGCCTCCGGTGGCTCCTTGACTGCTGACGATGCCACTGCCCCCTCGTCCTCGCGGAGGCGCCCCAGCTTCTGTGATGGCTGTGGCTGCTGCTGGGTGGGCAGTGGTCGGCGAGGCCTTGGCAGGGACTCTGAGGGCGTCACCGGCGAGAGCTGCGGGGCAGAATCTCAGGACTGGCCCTGACCGCCCTGCCCGCATGCCCCGCCCGCCCTGGGGGGCTGGACTCACCGAGGAAGGGAAGTACTTGTACGATTCCTGTGCCGGCAGGAGGAAGGCCCAGGTCAGCCCCAGGTGGATGGAGGGTGGCCCTACCCTTCCCACAAGTGCCCTGACACCACCAACTAGCCCTGCCTCGCCTCCCAGACACATCTGCCCTCCACACACCTCATCACCAAGACATCCTCAGCCCTGCCTCTCGGCCCTCACATGCCTGCCCACCTGAGGCTGGGGGGCTCCCCTGCTAGCCCAGCACATCTGGTCATGCCCTGTTCCTCTGGACAGGCCAGGCTCCTTCCCACCTGTCTGTATGCAGTTAGGCCCCTCCCCACCCAGCCCACCCACCTGCCTCAATCAGCTCTTCCTGGACACACTAGCCCCCCGACCTGACCCGGCCCAGCTCTGCCCATGCTCACCCGGGCCCGAAGCTGGCACTGACGCAGCCGGCACTTCTGCCGGATCTTGTTGGGGCCCCCAAACTTTTTCATGTCCCGACAGAAGTCACAGTGGCCACAGTCCTCAGTGCGCCGGCAGGCCTCACACTCGCCACACATGCGGGCTGACCTTTTGATCTGCTGCTGCTGTTGCTGCTGTTGCTGCTGGTGATGCTAAGGGGAAGGCGCCCAGAACAGAAATCAGGAACCCTAGCAGGGCCCAATGCAGGATCACCTCACCCATCCCAGCCATCACAGCTCCTCACCTGGCTGGGCGTGGCCACCAAGGGCTGTGGAGAGGATTTGTGGGGCGAAGCAGAGCCCCGAGCAAGCAGGGCCCCAACCCCTGTCCCTGACCCTGCCCGGCGCTGCAGGTCCGGATCCGGGGCAGGCCTCTTGCGCCCTCCACCCTCATCCCGGGGCTCACTGCTGTCTCGCTCATTGCTGTCTCGCTCCCGTGACTTCTTGTGCCGATAGCGGATCTCCAGCTTGGGGTCTTTCTCTGTGGAGCAGAGGGTAGAGCCAGTGTGGGTTGGCAGTGGGGGATTTGGATGGTCCCAGAACTCTTTCTTCCTCTTGTCTCCTTCCCTGTCCCATCCACCTGCTCTGTCTCCTTCCTCCAAGACAGAGCTACCTGTTCCAGTGGGATCTTCTATCATGGCTCACAGTGGAGCCTCCACTCCAGTTCACCATAGACCAACAACCACTCTGTCCACAGACACAGTTCACTACTCCCCGTGACCAACCCTCCCATTAAGGCTCCCACTCCTCCCTCGAAGCCCCACCTGCCTGCTCTGTCCAGTCCACCCCCTCACCTCGGCACTCCCGACAGTACCACTCCCGGATGGCCTTGGCCATCTTCTCAGTGATCCGGATGCAGTCCCCATGAAACCACTCATTGCAGTTGTCACACCCGCTGCAGAGGACAGGGCGAGTGATGGAGATGTGAGGGGCCAGACCCACTGGCCTCACCCAATCTTGACAGGTGTCAGTCCCGCCCACCTCTCCCCGGCTCACATCATGAAGCAGTTGATGTCTGGTTTGCGGCAGATGCAGTAGATGGGCGCATTCTCCCCGTTCTCTGACTTGCTGTCCTCCCCAGCATCTGGAGGCTCTGGGTCTGAAGCATCCCCCTCCTGTGGGATCCCCCCATTATGGCCTCCTTAGAGAGCCCCCATCACAGCACCTCATCTCTCCAGTACAGCTCCATCGCAGCTCACCATAGACCCAAACACTCTGCCAACAGACTTCCTTCCCCTCGTGGCTCCTCAGAAATCTCCCCACAGACCACCCACCATCACTTACACCTGACACCCCATTACTCTGCTTATAAACCCCTGTCACTCTGTCCCAGACCTTCCAATCCCTTATCCCACTGACACCTCATCATTCTATTCACCCACTCATAATGGCTCTTTACAAACACCCTACCAGTCTTCACACTTGGCCCCCGTCATGGCTCCTCACAGACCCCTGTCACGGGTTCTCACAGACACCACCTGATTTATTCCAGACTTCCCACCACAGCTCCCCACAGATTCCCCCGTTATTAACCTCGCAGACAGCCCCGCCCCCCTGGGTCCCCTGATACAGACTCATCACGGCTCACTACAGACTGCCTAGCACAACTCTTTGCAAAGCCCTTACCTCTCTGCACAAAGAATCCCGCGTCCGGACCCCCACGGAACTACTGTCAGGGATCCCCACTAAACTTCCATTACGGACCCCCGTAATGGCTCATCACAGAACTCCCAAGTGGTTCACACAGGAGTGAAAATATCTGACAATCAGACCCCCATCATTCTACACGCAGATTCCAGTTAAGGCTCACCACAGGCCCCCAGCCCCATGCTGCCCACGGACTCTCGCTACGAGTCACCACAGACTCCCTGCGTCTGCCGATGGACCCCACCATTTCCAGCCCTACCCACTCACTTCTGCCGCCGACCCCATCCTGGGACCTCTTACTCACCATCTCTCCGCTCCCGGCGCACCCCCACACAAACCCCGCCAGCGACCCGCGAACCGGCACAGACCACTCGGCGGCGTCCGCGGCCGTTGCAGAGACGCCTGCAAGCACTTCCGGTTTTCGCCGCGCCTCCCAGGCACCGTGCTCCTACTGCGCAGGCCCAGTGCGTGGGCTCCGAAACAAACAAGTAGGTTGCCCGCCTAGGGGTCCCGACTGTTTCTCAGGCCCTGCCATCTTAACTACAGAGCCCGTATGGAGGCGGAGTCCAGTACGTTCTCAGGAAACATGGCCGCACCTATCTCTCTGCTTTCCTGACAGCGCCGCCACCTTGTCGGTCGAGTCCGTACAGCGACTGCTTGTACGGCCTAAACGTTTAGGCAATATGGTCGCGCCTGCTGCGCGACTTCCATGTGGACGCCGCCATCTTGGAATCCGATTCCGTAAGATGGCCGAGTCTGTAAATTCACAGGCAACGCATGGCTCCGTCCTAATCCGCTTCCTCGAGGGCGCCGCCATCTTGGTGATGGATTCCCTGCGCCAGCAGCTGGTACTGCCTGGAGGTTCACAGGGAAAGGGGCCCACCTTGGAAACACTACTTGGATAGAATAACACTCATTCTTTCATTCAGTCACTTTTACCTACCACATGTACTAATGGGTACCTGCATACTGTGTGCCATATACTGGGAAGGAAACCAGTCTCCGTTATGACTGGGAGGAAGCAGGACCCTGGAGGGACCGCCCCCCAACCCCACCCCAACCCCTGCTTTTTATTTACAGAAAAGCGGAAGTCTCCTTGGCTTCTCTAAGTCTTAGGAGAGCAGGGTAAAGCAATTGATTAGGACAAACCTGTAGGCATTGGAGGGTGGAAACGACTCTGACCACCTATCTCAATGATTAACTGAGGTTATTCCTTTAATTCCCTTTAAAACTTTAATGACTGAACAGAATTTTTGGAGGTTTTGGGGAGGGGGATGGGGATGCTGGGTTCAGCTAGATTGCAGGCATTCTGGTTAAAAGCACCTTTCCTTTTTGTTACCAAGGCTGTTGGCCCCAGGATCTTCCCCCTGCCCGTCCCTCAAACAGAAACTGATTAACTCTTAGAAGTCTAAGTCTCAGGAGGCAGCTGCAGAGAAGAAACAAGAACTACGTAGACCCCAGTGAGGCCAAGATGGTGGAGGATCTGCCTTCCAGTGGACCTTGAGACTTATACAATCATTATAATGTATTAGTATGCTAAATGACACACACACCAATGCCACTGATACAGGAAAAACGGATGTGGAGTGTGAGGAGTGGTGTGTTCCAGGTCTTGGTTGAGTCCCTTGGATATGCCCTGCCAAGTGTGGGTCTTTGGCTTTGTGCAGGAAAGAATTCAAGAGCGAGCCATAGTTGAGTAAAGGTAGATTTATTGAGACTGATACATATTACATCAAGTGTAGGCTGTTTCAGAGGGCAAGAGAAAGGCCATGAGGTGTAGGGGTCGGGTGCTCAGGTTAAAGTAAAAGTAGATACACATTCCATAGACAAGAGTGCAGGCCATCTCTGAAGATTAGGGAAAGAGAGAGGCTGTGAGGGGCAGTGTTGCCAGTTTTTATGGGCTTGGTAGCTTCATATGTCAACAAGCAGGAGGACTATTTCAACTACCCTGGGGAAGGGGCCAGGAATTCCAGGAATTTGGCCACTGCCCACTCTTTGACCTTTTATAGTTAGCTTTGAAACTGTCATGGCGCCTGTGGGAGTGTCATTTACCATGGTAATATATTACAATGAGCTTATAATGGAGCTCAAGAGCTACTAGAAGTCAAATCTCCCGCCATCTTGAGCCTCAAGGCCTACTGGGAGTTGAATTTTCCGCCATTTCGGTGTTCATTGCTGTGTCATTCCTTGAATGGCTGTGCCCAGTCCCCTTCCCTCCTGTCTCACCATGACAATTGACGAGTGCCATGACACCAATTGGAAAAGCCCATACAAAGGCTGAAAAACTCAAACAAGAACTGATTGGTTCCATAATGCCCGGAAGGAGGACATGATGGCAGAAGCCTCCCTTAAAGGTCCACATGGCCCGACCCAGGCCGAAGCTGTGTCTACCAGCCGTCTTGGCTGACAGCTCCCCTCTTTAAAAGAAAAGCTCCCTTTTCTTCACTCCAGTGGTTTTCTTTCCTTCTCCTTGCTTGAGCACTTTCCTTCCTTTCCTCTTTTGAGAAATAAAATCCATTTTTGCTCTATTCCTCTGCCTCAGCTATGAATTCTTTCCAGCCAGCAGGCAAGGACCCACACTTTGGTGGGCCTCCTAATTTAGGGGTCTCACTATCAGCTAACACATCTCCCACATCACCTCTGGTGGGAGAAATTTTCACATATTAGGGACTGGGAAAGCCCTTCTGGCTGATACGTGATTTGTTCTGAATTTTACATGAACAAAACAGCCTGACTTATGACCTGTCAAACATAAATCTGCTTTAACCATTACAGTAAAGAATGTCCACTTTTACAATAGGGAGAAATGCCTTTCTTCCTCTGACACCATTGCTAGTACTCCTTGGAAGATAAGGTTCCTGTCCCAGAGTGAGCATAACCCTGCCAAGGTCATGCTCACTCAATGTGTCCGTGCTAATTTGTAACTATACATCTCTGTTGAAACCTTGTCATGTTTAATGCCTGTTCTTTGTTCTAACAAGGACAAAAACTGTGCTGAAAGTTATGCTCTGGAGTGCTTTCTTCCTTGGTGAAGGCTGCACTCCCTGGCCAGTCCTCAGTGTGGCTCAAATAAGACACTCTTCTATTCCTTAGTGTAAATTGGAAAAAATTATTTGTATTGGTACATCCCACCACTCTTTCCAGCTGTCATTCCTCCGAGCAGTTCCTTAGCCAGGCCTAACACTTTTCAGCCTCTGGGCCTTTACAATAGCACTTCCATCCCTCAGAATTAGTCCAGAGCAAGGATGGAAGGCCACAAATGATGATGACCTGACCATCTCTGGTGAGAACTGGCTGGACCAAAGTAGATTTTGAAATGGAGGACAACCAGCTTCACCAAGACTTCCACTGACCCTGTGTGACCGGATGCAATGGGTCTGTCCCTTAGGGTGCTTAGCCAATGAACACACCAAGAATTTTTCATTAAAGCAGAAGCACTTATTACTTGTGACAAGTAAGGAGAAAAGGAGATAGCTCTCAAAGCGCTGTCTCCCTGAATGGCTGGACTGGGGGAGTTTTAAACCTGGTGATACGCATGATCATTATAATGAGGCAAAGGTTACTCTAGGTTGCCCCAAACTGCAAGCAAGTAGGTGCTTGGTTACTTGTTTTCACTGTGGTATCTTGTTGGCTGGAATGCACTGTGTGTAACATTTTCAGAACATCCGGTGTCTGGAAGGAACTTTCTGCAATTTAATGGTTAGTTTCTGGAAAACAAAGCACACTTTGGCTTAACCCTATCCTTTCCCTACTGCTGCCTAGCTAACACTTGCCACCACCAGAGTGTAGTTTTTGCCCATTCCTGGTGATTTCCACTTTGGTTCTCTTGTTCCCAGGTGGAAATGGGGTTGACCTCCCAGAAGCCAGGAAGGGCATCGAGGGCCTCAGGGGACCATGACACAATGGACCATAAAACTGAGAAAGCCCTGCTCGTTCCCAGTGTCATCAGTCTCCTCAGTCAGGTCGCCTGAGACCACCTGGAGCAGCCGTTTTCCTGGGGAATCCTCTGGCTGCAGTATTCCTCATAGTCCACACTGTCCTGTGGACCTTGAGGATGAGGAGAGAAGGAATCTGGCTCCACCATCCAAGCCCTGCTACACGAGATTAACCATCACTGTGAGCAATCCAAGAAACATCACAGAAAGCCTTTTCTCCTTGTATAAATCCATAAAAATAAGAATTGCAGATCTGAAGGACTTCATCCAATGACCATGGAGGACAAGCAGGTGTGCTTAATGATAAATGTGCAGTTTAGTCATTGAGTGTATACCTGGCACCCAGAGGCACTCCACAATCTCACTTTAGGTGGTTTCTCTGTCTCGAAATGGGGAGAATGTGTGATGGCTCTGGAGGAGAAATGTGGGAATCTGATCTCCTCCTGACCTGGAAGGAGACAAAGGGCCCTGCAATCTTCTCTCTCATAATTGGGTGAGATTTAATTCACTGTATATGGCAGACTGGGAGGTAGAGATGGAAGGAAGCCAGAAGATCTGGCTGAAAAATTGGCCATCCCTATGGAATTAGGTTGATCAAGTATGACGACCTGTATTTTACTTAAAAACTCTTGTGTTTTCTTGACTGTTTCCTTCAAGTTCACTCTCTCCTAATACCTGGTGAAATTATGTTTGAAAATGTCCTGTTGATGGATGGAGACTCCACCAGCCTCTCTTTTCTCGCTCCTCTCATTGCTAGGCAACCTCTGGGACACCCCACATACCCCCAGGCTCTTCTTTGTTACTACTTTCTGTGAAGTTAGCAAATCTCTTCCCCTCTGGTCCCCAGCTCCCTTCTCACTATGGTCCTGTCTCCTCCTCACCCTCTCTCATGTCAGTTTGTTTCTGTTCATTTACGTCTTTTCACACATAGATACTGTATGCGTTACATGTTCACCTCTAAAGCAATACTGAAAACTTTCTTTTCATGTCTAAAAAGCTGCCACCCTCCATTGACAAATATGAGTTAGGACTCAATGGATTTTTATTATTTTTCTGATAATACTGGAAATCTTTCATTCCACGAGTTCCTCTACTTATTGAGCATTGGTATAAATCACAAAGAAAAATTCTCAATGTAGATAATACTTTTTATAAATCGTTTTCTCCAATATGTTTTACTCAATTGAGAATTTTGATTTATGCATTTTTGTTCAAAAATACTTTTACTTTCTTTTGTGACTTCTTTGGCACGTGTTATGTAGAAATGTGATGTTTAATCTCCAATTATTTGGGGATTTTCCAGCTATCTTTCTGTTAGTGAGTTCTACTTTAATTTTATTGTGGTCTATGAGCATATTTTTGGGGGGGGATTATTTTATTTATTTATTTATGTATTTATTTATCTTAGTGGAGGTACTAGGGATTGAACCCAGGACCTTGTGCATGCTAAGCATGTGCTCTACTACTTGAGCTATACTCTCCCTCTCTCATTCCTTTACTTTAATCTATTTTCTTACACTTAATGTGGGTTTTTTTATAGACACATATAACTGGATCTTGATTTTCCACTTATTCTAACAATGTCTTTTAATTGGCATGTTTAGATTATTGACATTTACAGTGATTATTGATATAGTTGGACTAATATCCACTGTATTTGTTACTGTTTTGTATTGTTGACCTGCATCTTTTTTTCTTCCACTCTTTTTCTGCTGTCTCTGGTTTTAACTGAGAATTTTCTATGACCATATTTTCTCTCTGTTAACATATCAATTATACATCTTTTTAAAAAACTTCTAGTGGTTGCTCTAGAGTTTGCAATATACATTTACAACTAATACAAGTTACTTTCTCATAACACGTTACTACTTCATGGGTAGTACCAAGTACATTATAATAACAAAATATTCCTAATTCTTCCCCATTCTTTATAACATTGCTATTATTCATTTCACTTATCAAGAAGCTATAATTACCAAGTATATTGTTGCTATTATTATTATTTTGAACAAACTGTTATCTGTTAGGTCAATTAAGAATAAGAAAAATACTCACACAACATTGTAAGTCAACTATACTTCAATAAGAAAAATAGAAGATTTTATTTTACCCTCATTTATACCTTTTCTAATTTCTACCCTATATCTTTCCCTTTTTCTCTCTGAAGAACTTCTTTTATCATTTCTTGCAAGAAAAGTCTCCTGGCAACAAATTACCTCAACTTTTGCTCATCTGAGAAAGTCTTCATTTCTCCTTCACATTGAACTACAATTTCACTAAATACAAAATTCTAGATTGGTGATTTTTGTTCTTTTAACACTTTAAATATTTCACTCCACTCTCTTCTTGCTTGCACAGTTTCTGAAGAGAAGTCCAATTGAATGCTTATCCTTGTTCCTCCTTAAGTAAGGTGACAATAAAAACACAACATACAAAAACTTACAGCAACAAAAGTAGTCCTCAGAGAAAAATTTATAGCTATAAACACCCACATTAAAAAAAAGATCTCAAATCAAAAACTTACCTTTATGCTTTAATGTACTATAAAAGGAAGAGCAAACTAAACCCAAAGTTAGCAGAAGGAAGGATATCATCAAGATTACAGTGGAAATAATGACATAAAAAATAGAAAAATAATACAGAAAATCAACAAAAATAAAAGTTTTTAGAAAAGATCAACAAAATTGACAGAACTGAGAGAGAGAGAGAGAGAACACAGATAACTAAATTAGAAATGAAAGTTGAGAGCTTCTAATCTTGTAGAAAGAAAAAGGATTGTGAAAGAGTACTATGAACCACTGAACACCAACAAATTAGATAACGTAAATGAGATGGACGAATATTTAGAAACATAAAAATTACCAAAACTGTCTTAATAAGAAATAGAAAATCTAAAAAGACCTATATAACTGAAGAAGTGGAATGAATAATCAAAAATCTCCTAAGAGGTTGCCAGCAGTTGAGGAAGAGGGGAATGGGGGATTATTGATACAGCTTCAGGCTGGGAAGATGAAAAAGTTCTGGATATGGATAGTGATAATGGTCACAGAAGAATGTGAATGTACTTGATGCCACTGAACTGTACACTTAAAAACAGTTAAAATGGTAACTTTTATGTTAGGTGTATTTTACCACACAGAGAAACACATTCTCCCAGGCTGAAGATTCTTATAAAAAAATCTCCCAACAAAGAAAAGTCCATGATCAGATGGTTTCAGTGGTGAATTTTACCACATTTTAAAAAAGAATTAATGCTAATTATTCTCCAACGCTTCCAAAAAATGGAAGAGAAAACACTTCTGCCTTATTTGAGCTGCTGTAATAGAATACCTTCAACTAGGTTATAAACAACAGAAATTTATTCCTCACAGTTCTGGAGACTGAGAAGTCCAAGATCAAGGCACCAGGAGAATAAATGCATTCTAACCGAGTTTTCCTTTTTTACTGCTAAGTTTTTCTTAAAGAAAAGAACTTTCAGAAGGTCTTAACCCTTAAGAAGATAGGTTTTTGTGTTTGTTTTGTTTTTACATCTCCCTGTCCCCACCGTCTCATAAAAGCAGCTAGATTTTCCTTAAGAAACCACCTCTGTCCTACGCTCAGACTTCATGCTTTGTGTAGGGTAGGGCTGTCCTGGTTTCCAGCTCCTGGCTGTCTAGTGAATCAGGCCATTTCACCCCATCCAAAAAGGCTGATTGATTCAGGAGTGAGCAGATGACCCAAGTCAGGCTGATGAGGTGCAATCCTGGGACTTTTGCTAGAACTCTTAGGAAATGGAGAACTCTAACCTACAAGGGTATAAGTCTGAGATACCAGAAGGAAAAGCCCGCCTGAGAATGGAACCAACACAGAGGCACAAGTAACTGAGAGATGGAGATGCCTTCCTGATAATATGTTTGAGTAACTGGGTTCAGCTGTAACTGAACACACATACACACACTTTACAGTTTTATAAGCCAAATAAAGTCTTTTTTTTTTTTTTTTTTGCTTAGTCAGTTTGGATCGAGTTTCTATCATTGCAATTGAAGGAGTCCTGCCAAAGAAATCAGTCCCAGAAAAATAAGCAGGCAGCGTGATTCAATTGCTCATTTCTATATTTTTCCACATTTCCCCCTCTCCTCTTGTATTCAGCGCCTTTATGTGTTCTTCTTCCTGTTTATTTTCTCATGGATAATAATCTGATGATGTTTGTCCTTGATGCTGCAGGGTGAATTTCAGTTATTATGTTATTTTTCATAAAATATTGACATTTAAAGCCTTACATTTAGTCCTACAATGAAAAGCTTTGTTCCTGTTAAGGAATTAGCTCTAAATAAGTAAGTGTTGAGGGAGGGTATAGCTCAGTGGCAGAGTGTGTGCTTAGCATATACGAGGTCCTGGGTTTAATCCCCAGTACTGCCATTAAAAATAAGTAAATCAATGAAACTAATTACCCCCCTAAAAAATATAAATTAATTAAAGTAAGTTTGTAGAGATTAAAAGAGATTTAAGAAATGCATCAATCAAATAACAATGTGTAAATCTTGTTTGCATTCTAATTCAAACAAATCAACAGTTTTAAAAATAAACACTTCATGACACAATTTCAGGGGAGGTTGAACATTGACTAGATATTTGTTACTCAGGAAAAATTGTTAAAATATTTATGTGTGATAATACCAACATGGTAATTTTTTAAAGAGTTTCTATCTTTAGGAGATAAAATATGGAAATATTTTTGGATGAAAAGACATAATGTTTGAGGTTTGCTTCAAAATATTCCAGTAGGCAAGGGGTGGGAGGAGAGGGCGTATAGATAACACATTTGCAGTAAATTAATTGTGGTTGAAGATGGATGATGGGTTGAACATGAGGTTCACTGTACTATTCTAACTTTATATGTTTGAAAATTTCCATAATAAAAGATTTTTTTAAAGTAATGAGTAGAAATAGCCAAGATAGCTATTCACCGACCCAGAATGTTCTCTTTCCTCCTTACAAAGAGAAGCCCTATATTGTTAAGGATGCAGTGTCATTATCCAAGTCAAAAAGATTTCTAATGCTCCACCCCCACAATTTCCCTTGCAGATGTGCGTGACCAGGGGAAAGCACATATAAGCCGTTAGGTGTGGCTTCCAGGAAAACTCTTTAAAGGGGCTGGCTCAGCTAGTAGGTGAGCCTGTTACCCTTGCCTCTTTCTCACAGAACTGAGAAAGGAACTGGCAGAGTTATCTTGCACCACGGGCAACCTTAAGGCCAGAATGCAGGATGCCATGGACGGTGGCGCCGAAGGATGGAAGGAACGTGAATCCTTGATGACGGTGGGACTGCAAAACCAACCCTGGGATGATTTCCCCCTCTTTTTGTTTTTCTCAACAGGGATAGTTAAACTTTTGTTTTTCTCATTTTAAATTTGCATTTGAGCGTACAGAGACTGTAAACTCCACGAAGACAGGGCCTCTCTACTTTATGGCTCAGGAATTCGGCCGCTTTTTGGAATGAGATGCGGTGTTTTAAAAAATATTAAAGTTTGTACCTCACTTCCAGAGTGTCTGAATTCATCGATTTGGGGTACACTTTAGGAACTGGAATTTGTAAAAGCTGCCCCGGTGATTCCAGTGAGCAGCTAATTTAGAGACCCACCGTTTCAGCTAGCGATTCGAACCCTGGAGCGCTCGACCCGCTGAGCGGCCTTTAAGGCGCGGAGTAGGAAAGGCACGCCTCGCGGTAGCCATCTGCACAAAGTCGACACAGCCCCGCCTTTTCCCCTCGCAGGCCCCGCCCCCTGCCCCGCCCAACTGCGGGCCCGGAAAAACGCGTGCGGGAGAGGAAAGGCATTCCGGGAGCGCTGATGTGCGCTTGCGCGGAATGGAGTCCGCGCGGGCAGTTTGAATTTCAGTCCCGGAGTCGGGTCTCGCGATCCTGGGCTTCCCGCCGCGACTGGAAGGGGTCTCCACGCTTCGCGACCCCAGCCACTGGGCCGTTTGCTCCCGGACCCGCGCAGGTTGGAGTCTAGTGTCCAGGATTCCGCCTTCGGAAGCGGCCGGAAGGCATAGCTTGGTCGAGGTGGGGGGCGCGGAGCCGCCGGGTGGGGCGGAGGAGCAGGGCTGGACAGTGCTTCGCTGGGTTAGCTGGAGTGGATGCTTTAGACCTTCTCACCTTATCGGAGTAAACAGTAGTTTAATTTCTTTCCTTCCCCTACTTCCGCCTCCTTACCGACCCCAAATAATAAAACCTGCCCCCCACCCCCAAGCAAAGGAGAAATGCCTATCTGGATCCATTTCTTTGAACTTACTGTGATTTTCCTCGAAATCCTTATGTCTTTCGGGTTTTTTAAGAAAATACCAATATTGTCTTTATATATAAAATGTACATCCCCCCACCCCCAAATCCTTAAGTTAATGACGCAGGCTTATCCCCTGTATCCTGGTTTGGGATACATTAATTACAGAAAGGCCTAAAACAAGTCAGTAGTGGACTCTGGTTAGAAACTGAATTTTGTAGAATTGAAAGAAATTGCTCTTGAGTTTTGTACTTTTCTTAAAGGAGATATGACTTACTGGGTATTTTCCATTCTTAGATTTTGAAAGTGAACAGAAATTTGTCTTTTCTTTTTTTGTGAATGTGTTTATATTTTTTTCTTCAGAGGCTTAAAGGATGGCCTCCTCAGATCTGGAACAACTATGCTCTCATATTAATGAAAAGATTGGCAATATTAAAAAAACTCTGTCATTAAGAAATTGTGGTAAGTAAAACAGATTCCACTGACTTTGTACATACAAAATGCATTTTGATTATTGTTCCACTTTGAATGATATCTTATGCCTGGTTAAGTGAATGTATCTTAGAAAGATAATTTTAAGTTTCAAATAGTGATTTTTAGAACACTCCAGTATCCGTATTTTGAATATTGCAAAGGATACTAAAATGAACTTACGTTGAACCAGCTATTAATTAGCTTTATTTACTCATGTTTTTCTGAGACACACAAGGCAGAATAGTAAGATTTGAAGGTTGTGTAGTTCTAGTGCTAAATAGAGATACTAAAAGACAAACAACCAGAAGTGCAAAAGACCTGTAGAGGTAGAATTAACTCATGATCTGTTTTACAACCTGCTTTGGAGGAAGCTTATCACTATATATCACTAGGAAACAACTAATTGAAAATGAAATCAGTTTTTTCAACATCCAGAAACTTGGAGGTTGTAACCATCTTTGAAAATGTTTTGAAGTGTTGAAAGCAGGTGAAACAATGGAAGTGCAAAGAAATAGGGGATCCTTGTAAAGTCTGGAAAAATATTGTTTACAAAAATGTTGTGCTCCCCAGCCCTGCCTAGGAGAGTGAAAGATTTATTGATAGGTGGAATTCCATCTGCTGGAAAGAGCCTGTTGAACTTGTAGTTTGCATTATGAATTGATAATTTAAAAAAATTCAAATATGAAATTATAATGTTGGAATGTCCTTTGGAATTATACAAGTCCTCCTGAGACTTGGATGCTCTGTCTTTGGTTGAGAACCACTCTTAAAGAGCCTCGTCCGTTTTACAGTTTGCGGCTGACGTATTCTGTAGAAAGTTAAAGCTGAAGGGACTATGGGGGTATTTTCTCAGCCCCCTCATCTCACTCAAGAGGAAACTCAGAAGTCAGATGACCTGCCCAGGTCACCCCCAGCTCATGGGTAGTCTGCTGGGGCTATAGTTTTCTTGTCCTGTTTCCCAGTCTAGTCTTTGTCTACTTCTGTGCCACTTTTATTGAATAATCTGTAAAGGACATCTAGATTTTTAATAAGTAGCCTTGTTTAGATTCTCATTTTGAGGACATGATTACTATTGGATAAATGGAGATAATTTAGAGATCTATAAAACTATCAAACCTTGTATTCAAATGACCCCATCAAAGCATGGGGCCTGGCTGAAGCAGTCTGATTAGATTACTGCATGCTGGGTAATCATCATTTGTGCGTGGGGAGAATAATTTGTCTCCATAGCTTATTTAAGGAAGCCCAGGAATCTGTTCAGCGCTTTGGCTGCTGTAATTGCCTAGATCACTGCTTTCAAAAGCAGTGAAATTGTTTAGTTGATTATTTTATTACAAACCAGTAAACAAGGCCTTACAATTTAGGTGACTGAAAGTTGTTTGTGATACCAGTGTATCCAAATAGTTGTTTCACCCCGTGAAGTTAAATCTCAGTAGAGACATCATTACTCTCATTTACTTATTAATTTGTTTTGGTTGTAATGAACCTACTGTTAAATGCAGTTAGCTTTGCTCTATTAGATTAGATGAATAATAGTTGTGCTTTACTAGGTTCCAGGCACAGTGCTAAACCTGTCATATATTTTTCACTTATCTTCTCAGTAACCCTCTGAGGGTAGGTACTGGAGTCTCTGACTTCAGACCTGGAACCTCTAGCCATCTCCCTCTGCTGTGTCCATAATCAACAGATGTGGTCAAATCATATTTTTACTTGTATGTATTTCATTGGTTGCTAGAAGTGAAGAGGGAAAGATTTGATTATGAGGATAGTTTTTCTTTTGTGCTTTGATCTGCCCTTAAAATTTTTTTATTTTGACCTAGGAAGGGTGGCTAAACTTCAGGAGTAGCTGGCCTGGGGGTCAGCTAGTGTTTAGTCAGAGATGCCTCCACACGGTCCACCAGCTTTCCAGTGAGGATGCTCCCTGTGGGGGGCTGAAGTTAAAAAAAAAAATCTCTTTTTTACTACTGCTACTTTTATTTCTAGGGAGGAGGTGACACTGATTTTCCCATCCTCGTACCTATGAAGCCAGAGAGAGGGTCTGGGAGGTGGGGCTGGGAGTCTGAGAGCATGCTACTCCCCCCACCTCCCCGACACACTTGAGGGCCGGTGCAGAGTATAAACTTATCTCCCTGGCCAGTGATTGGAATTTTTCAGGTTTGCACGTTCACTGAAGATATAGCCTGTGAAGAGGGGTCCTGGCCTTATTTGAGGTTCTCACTTCCAGCATCCTGTGCTTTGGAGTCCCAAAGCCTTGGTTCTTATTCCCATTAAAAGCAGACACATTAAGCTGCTGAGACAGCCTCCCCCCCCCACCGCCTTCCCCTGCACCCCCGCCCCCCACCCCCCAGATTAGGGCTCCTGCAGCGTCAGCGCACACATGCTGCCTGGTCCGTGGTTCTTGCTTCGTGTTGGAGCCTTTGGGGATTTTCCTTATTCTCCTGAGAGC
Source organism: Camelus ferus (assembly GCF_009834535.1). Lineage (NCBI taxonomy): Eukaryota > Metazoa > Chordata > Mammalia > Artiodactyla > Camelidae > Camelus > Camelus ferus. The sequence goes on from NC_045725.1 coordinate 16,320,288, forward strand.
CCAGCTATGCCTGTACAAGGGGGTGTATTTTATCTAGCATTTCCAGGTGTTTTATTGTGGTGGAAAAATTTGCCAGAAACAAAAGATTCAGGGGACACTTTGTACTCACCTCTCCCTCCCTTTTCTTTCATACTACTTAGAAATGAGTTCTTAAGATCATCCATGGCGGCGGGAGGGTATAGCTCCGTGGTAGAGTGCATGCTTAGCGTGCACAAGGTTCTGGGTTCAATCCCCAGTACCTCCGTTAACAACATCAACAAAAAAGTTATCCATGGAGACAATTACCCTAGGGGCTGAAACAGTAGTTCTTTCTCCACCCTCAGTGTGTCTCTCTAAAGTAAAGCTCTGTTCCAAGAGTTCAGTTGGGTACATGTCTGTTACTGCTTTTCCGTATACTTCCATTTTTATTTTTGTTTCTTAATAGGTCAAGAACCTACCTTGAAGACTATATTAAATAAAATAGGAGATGAGATCATTGTAGTAAATGAACTTCTAAATAAACTGGAATCAGAAATTGAGTATCAAGAACAAACCAGCAATTCACTCAAGGTAATGTCTTCCTAGTGCAGAAACAAAATAAAAGGGTAATAGATACAAACTCCCTAATCACCTGGGAGTTCTTAAAGATACTTTAAGTTTATAATGTTCTCAGCTTTGTTAAGTTATTATTAATGATAGAGAATTCCATTTGCATTTAATTTTCCTGGTATAAAGGACTTCAGAGTTCCACAGTTATTTCTTACTCTATGCTGGTAGCCAGTAGAATTGAACTATACTAAGAAGGACGATTTCCTAAGTCCTGATAGATTTAATTTAAGCATGTGATATCCTGGGAGAGGGGTGGGGAAGGAACGACTGCTCTGGGGGTGGGGAGATGTGGATTCTCACCCTGGCTGCCTATGGCACCCCTGTCACCCTGAGAAGGCCGTTTTTACTCTTGGGGTCTCAGTGTCCTCACTTGGAAAATTATAGGTTATACTGAACTATGTCTCTTCTATTCTGCATTTCCCTATTTCTATAAAATGTAATATAAGGATTCTCAAGTAAAGAAAAATTTGAGCCTCATTCACACACACATTTTGTTCTAAATAAGCCTTCTAGTTGGCTTCAGCCAATAAAAGTGCTTGTGTACTTCCTGATGGGAAAGTACTCGCTCTGTACCATAATTACCTTATGCTGTTAGAGCCATTGATGTGTTCAGTGGGACAAGGTGGCCTCTGTGGTCCCTTTCAGCCTTATACTCCTTAATGTCTGTAAAGATTTTCCAGCTGTAGGACTGTGCATGATTATGCCTATCCTACTATTAGCTGAAATCAAATTAATATCTCTGAACATCATTCAGCTCTTTAAATGAAAGATGTCATATAAACTCAAAACAGAGACCAATATTGGTTTCACTTCTAACCTGCCCAAGAATGCCCAGGGTTAGGTGTGGGTTTAGAGAATGTTCAACTCAGAATTGAAGGTTATTTTTTTAACATTTATATTTATTTCATATTTTTTAAAATTAAATTTGCATGAATTTATAGCCTCAAGTTCTAGGTAAAGTTAAAGACAACACGAAACCAAAGCACTTATGGTCAAGTAGGAATTTTCATTAGGCAGGAATATATGCATGTCAGCAACCAAAGCCTTTCCAAGCAGCATCTTGTCCTTGTGTCTTTGCATTTCCGGAATACATTATACCCTGGTGGTGTTAGACAGACAACACTGGGGAACATTTGCTAAGTCAACAAAAGCACTTTACCAGAATGATAAACACAGATCCTCCATATACTTTTTAATTGCTTCCCAAGGTTAAAGGATTTTAAAAGACTTAAATGTCAGCCCTGCTTGTTGTAATGGGATTCTAACACTTGTTCTCTGAAACAATCCAATGGAGAAAAAGAATATATCGCCATCCAAAAACAGCTCTAGGAACCAGAGGGCTCTTTTTTTTTTTTGAATATTGCTGCTTTCAGTGCTTTTCACCCTTTCTGCTTTCTGAACACTCACAACCATTGTGATTCTGATTCACAGTCTTTTGTGCTGTTTATAACATCTTAAAACACACAGGCGGGGCAGATGCTTATTTGTGACCTTTTTTTTTTTTAATTTTAGGAACTCTGTGAATCTCTTGAAGAAGATTATAAAGATGTGGAACATCTCAAAGAGAACATTCCTCCCCATTTGCCCCCAGTAACAGTAACCCAGAACTTGTAAGTGTATTTATAATTATTCTTACTATCTGGATTTATAAAACTATTAAACACTTCACATCTTTTTGCTTTTTCATATACTTGCAGTTTTGTTAGTGATTATCCAGTTTTTTTGGTCACTTACACTAGAAATCATCTTTCCTCCATGCTCACCAGTTTTTTTATCCTGCTGTCTCTGAGGAAAATGTTCCCCCCTCTTTCCTAAGGGTGAGTCTCCTCTAGGCTCTCTTTTTCTACTTTTTCTCATTACTTCCCCTTAGAGCAGAGTTTGTCAACCTTGACTCTATGGACCTTTTAGGTCAGATAATTCTTTTTTGTGAGAATAGGATGTTTAGTAGCATCCCTGATCTCTACCAACTGAGTATCAGTAGCACCTCTGTTCCCCTCCTGCACCCACTCCTGTGCCCTGTTGTGACAATGAAAAATGTCTCCAGATATTGCCATTGTCTTTTGGGGGCCATGGGGAGCAGAGTCTCCCTGACCCTTGAGAACCACGGCCTTAGGGTGCATAAGCTTAACGAGCTTCCCATCTTAAGAACAGCCAAAGGAACAAAAAACTTAGCTCTGGTTTTACCCTCAGACTCATGTCGCATCTCTGTCTGTTCACTGCGGGTGTATGTTTGTGCTGCCCTTTTCCCCGAAGTCCCCCAAGCCTGGCTTTTGGCTACTACTAGTACCGTACTTAGGAAGCTGATTGCTTAAAGGTCACAAAGAAGTAAAAAACCCCTCTTCAGTCCTGATTCTTCTTATCAGATTTTATTTTGCTCTCCGTTTGTTTTTGAAATTCTGTTACCTGCACTACCACTGTGCTTCCTTAGTTGTCACCCCACATCTCTGCCCTCCTTTTTCTCTGCCTCCTTTAACTTACAGTTCTCTCCTAAAGCTCCGTTTTGCTCATGCTTGCTCAGCACCACTGTTGACGCTCCTAGACGTCCATCGCGGGCCTCGACGTGGCGTCTAGTTCTGTTTTAATTGATTGCTGGGAATCTCATGAATGAGCTGTCCTCTCCTCCAGCTTGGCGTGTCTAAGACTGAACTGACTGTCTCCTTGTTACTCACATGTCACCTAGATAGGAACTCGGCATCTTCACCCCGTCTTGCTCTGTCATGTAGCCTCAGTCGTCCATTCTGCCTCTGCGGGTTTTATCTGTCCCTGCCCTCCCTCTGTTCTCAGTGCCGGGCTCTGAATGCGATCTCCCATCATCTTTTGCCTTTATGATTTGGGAGCTCCTGTGTTTTGTCTTTCCAGTATTTCTCCACTCCCATTTCTCCAGTCCTCTGCCACCAAAATTACATTTCTAAAGGGGGGCTCCAAGTATGTAAAACTAAGTTTTATATACTAACTATAACTTAAGTTTTTTAACTTAAGTTTTTTACCTAACTTAAGCTAACTCAAAGTTTTTTAACTTTTGAAATGTATCATATTAAATTTTGTATACAAACTATAACTTAAGTTTTTTAACTAACTTAAGCTAACTTAAGATTTTTAACTTTTGAAATGTACCATGTAAACAGAAAACTGAAGTATTATCAGTGTCAGTTAAAGAGTGATAAACATCAGTGTATCTACAGGTCAGATTAGGAAAGATGACGCTTCTATTGCAAATTCTTCCTCCGTCAAAGAGGTGATCATTCTGGCAGTTATAACAGTCACACTTCTTGCATATGTTTTTCCATAAACAACGCACTGTGTAAGTCTGAAAAACTGAAAGGAAGGCACGAAGCTTGCTGTGTAGGAAAAGAGCCATGTTGCTGCTGGTGGTTGAGGGTCTCCAGGAGAAGAGAAGCTCAGCAGAGTCCCTGGCGTGTCAGGGGGCCTTGGAGTTTCTCTCCAAGAAGAGAAAAATCATGGACAAGGATCATGAATGAATGCTGGGAACACAGGTCATTGTAGGATATCTGCCAGGGTTATGGGGCCGGACATTGGACACCCAGCAGGAATATGGCCAAGGAATAGAAGGAATTTTCTTCTGAACTCACTGTGGACCTAGCTTCAGCTTTCAGGGCAGGTCAAAGCTGAAAATTTCTGTAGGTGGAAATGGTTATTTTTAGCTGAAAGACACAGCAGGGCCTGAAGGAGAAATCGGGAGCTCCCTTAGCACATGGTTAAGACAGGTAAGTCCAGGTAGGAATCAGCCAGGCTCACTATGGAGTCTCATGTTAGGATTCACGTACAGATGATGGCACCATAGCATCGGGCATCTTTATCTTGACCACCCACAACATGGTCGTCTTGTCATCACACCACCTCAGTCAGGCCTGGTTGCCCTCTGTGTCTGGTACTCAGCTTCATCTTGGGATCTCACTTCCCTGTCTTTCTTGGGATTCCCTTCCCTTGCTCTTGTGTTGGATCTACTCTTTCCTGTATCTCATTTCCTTTTTGGAGCCGTCAAGCCCATATGGCTCAACTGGCTACTGGCAGCAGGGGTCTGTTCCCTCCCTGGCAGTGAAACAACCTAGAAGCTACAGCCTTTTTCTAGACTCCATTTGCTAGTGGGGTGGGAGCTGTAGTAGGCTTCTCATCACTGCAGAAATTGGGCAGGACTGATCCGAGGGTGACCTGTGCTCATTGCTGGCAACTAAAATGAGTCTGCAACAGGCAGGGACTGATGGTAGCAACCAGTGGGATAAATTAAAAAACTGGAAGTATAAGATGATTGATGTTTCCATGACCAGAATAGAAAAATCAGAAGCTGTTTAGAAGTTCAGCTTCATACATGATGACTTTGAGGAGCCAGTGGGATAACTGATGAAGATAATCTAGCATATGTACTACATGCACCCTTGTTTGGGTGTATAAACAACAATTGTGTTACTAAAGATTTGGGAACTTAGTTTGTCAGCATTCTCTCCATGAGCATCAGGGGTGGGGATAGAAAAAAACATTGGCTGTAAAATTATAACAAGATGAATCGTGTGCTCAGTACTGATGATCTTCAGGTGCACACCTTTCTGGTGTGCTGCAGAATTCTGACAACTACCTGTACGTCTGTGCATCTCTTCTGTGCAGTGTTAGTGGATCAGATCTTGACCCTGAAGAACCAGTCAAAGTTGAAGAACCCTGCACCCACAAAGAAGCCCCTAAAAGAACAAAGAAATATTAAGGAAATGCCATTTATAACTTCTGATGACTTCAGTGGTGTTCCTGCGTACGTATTTAAGATAAATTTTAACATTCAACTCTTTAGTAATCAACATACATGATTGTTTAAATCATAAACTTTGATTATATTAATTGCAATATGCTGTGTTCCAATATTGATCTTTTCCAGAGTAGCTTTGCATTGTACTTTGAAAATGCAGGAAATGTCTTGTTGAAGGTGGTTAAAATCATGTTTTTTATTTAGTTGTGAAAATCTTAGCAAAGAGAGATCTAGACATGGATTCGTTTATTGCTGAGTCTCTCAGGGCCATTTTGTGATACGGATTTATCCAATTACATTTTAGAAGTAGCCTCAGTTTTGCTGCAATTTTAAGGAAAGTGAGTGTATTGTATAGATCCGAGAATTAGAACAGAGTGTTGTATTTGTTTGGTTTCCATTTGTCCGTTACCTTATGCCACACACTTCTTTGAGTCTGTGCTCTATTCTGAGCCCTCGGTCAGAACAGGAGGAGAAGAATACAGGTGTCAATAAGACAAAATTCCTCCCCAAGAGGGAGGGCTCCTTTTTGCTCTTCACAGACGACAGCGATGGGGAACCAATTATGGAAATCCATGTTTTTAAACTTCCATATTTCCAAGGCTTTCCTTAACTTCTCAGCTTTATAGTGTTACATGTGGGTTTTTTTGTTTCTTTTTTTATTACAAATAATGTACGTTGTTAGAAAATGTTTGTTGTCAGAAGATAACTCATCTGTAATTCTACCACCCAGACAAGGTATAGAGTATTTCTTTTCATGTTTTATTTAATTTCACCTGTATAACAAGTTGTTTCTGATTGTTATTACAATAATGTAGTTATACTACAAATTAAATTTACTTTTTATCATGAGCATTTTCCCATCATTAACATTTTTGAAAACTTGTATTTTAATAGTTGTATATTTTATTGTATGTCTGCCTCGTAAGTTATTTAAGGAGGCCTTACTTAAATATTTTGGTTGAATGCATTGTTATGAATGATGGTACAATGAAATTTCTTTCTGACAAGTCATGTCTTATTATGGCTTATTATGGCTTGATAGCTCATCTCTTTTTATCGCTGACTAATATTCCATTGTCTGGATGTACCACAGATTATCCATTTATTTGTTGAATGACACTTTGGTTACTTCCAGTTTGGAGTGATTATGACTAAAGCTGCTGTAAATATTCATCTGCAGGTTTTTGTACAAATATGTTTTCAGCTCACTTGGGTAAATACCTGTGATCACTGGATAATATGGTAAAACTACATTTAGCTTTGTAAGAAACTGTCAAACTGTCTTCCAAAGTGGCTGTACCTTTTTGCATTCCCAGCAGAATGATAGTTCCTTTTGCTCCACATTCTCACCTGCATTTAGTTTTGTCAGTTTTTCCTAGTTTAGCTGTTTTAATGAGAGTAATCATGTCTCTTTGTTGTTTTAATTTTCAGTTTCCTGGTGACATATATATTGAGCATCTTTCCATATGCATATTAGCCCCTTGAAAAATACCAGGCTGTTTTAGAGTTCTAAGACTAGGAATGAGGCTGGCATTTCTCTTTAATCTTTTGTTTGTTTGTTTGTTTGTTTGTTTGTTTTGGGTTACTCAGTCATTTCCTTTATTGACAGCTTTATTGTCATTAAAATTCTGTTTGATGCTATTCAGTTTTTTAAGTTGTTTGCTCATCAGTTGTGTTGAAGGGAAGAGCAGTGGCTGTGAGGAGCAGTGGAGCAGGAGGGTCTTTAGAAAATGCTTCCTTGAATTCAGAGATAGAGAAGTCATGGTAGAGTATTCATTTTTAAACTAACAGGCTATTTAACAAATGAGAGAAGTTACAAGATTAGGATAAGGAAGAATATGTCCTAAGCATGGGGCTTTTATGTATTTATTTTTAAGTTAACCCTGAGGCGGAATTAAAATGGAAAACATTGACACCTTTTGAGGAAACTGGGGGACAGTTCAGGTGGTTGAAAGGAATTGCATTGTGGAGGGCTGTAGCATCAACCGTTCATGGAAATTCTGATTAGAAAAATGAGTAGCAACAAATGAATTTAGAAGAGAAGGAAATAATGAAAATGAATGGGTTTTGGTCAGTAGGAACATTTTCCTTTAAACATATTTATATATTATTTTACATTAAGGAGCTTTTGATTAGAAAACTGCCCCTTTGAATAGAGGCGAAGGACAGAGTTTAACATAATGAATCCACTGTTTGTTTGAGGGAAAAGTTGAAGCAGATCATTAAAGTTTTGTTTTTGACTATGTACAGATCACTCAAAATTGAGGGTCTCCTATATTTATATTCTGAGACTGGTGACTGGGAGGACGGGCAGGGGGGAGATGCGGACTGGGAGACTGTGCTCCAAAGGCATGTGTGCTCAGCAATGAAGAGCGAGGCTGCCCGCTTTCTCCTCTGCTGGCAGCTCCACTTCCGGACCCTTGTCCCTTCGCATCCCTGTTCTTCTCCATCAGCGTTGTCATCCTGGTTGTCATCCTCCATCTTCCCTTCCTCCTCTGCCGCCTCCTCCTTTTTACTTTCTCTCTCTGAACAGAAGTGTTTCTGCAGAAAACTAGCGTGGTGTGATTTATGTAATTTATTAATACCGAAATTTTTCTTTCCCTTGCTCACAAACATTTGAAAATATTTAAATAAGCTTCTATATTGCCATGAACCAGTCCATCTGAATCAGAGTTTGAGAATGTATTTTAAATTGTAATATTAACTCTATAGGTGGAGAATAGAGGTTTATGGCTTCAGATATAATGAGGGAAGACAAACACTAATATATTGTGGTCTCCGTTTAATTTTTCAACTCTTGAGATGTGTCTGGTTTATTTAGAAGTTGATATTTGATATTTTTATAAAGGGTACTAGTAGATTTGCTGCTGTATAAAGTTATTATATGTAAATATTTTTGAAAGAAAACAACTTTGTATGAGGATTCTTTAAAAAAGTTAATCATTTTCTTTTTTTATAGGTACATGAAATCCCGCTTAACCTATTGTCAAATTAATGATGTTATTAAAGAAATCAACAAGGCAGTAGTTAGTAAATATAAGATCCTACATCAACCAAAAAAGTCTATGAATTCTGTGGCCAGAAATCTGTATCACCGATTTATTGATGAAGAAACGAAGGAAACCAAAGGTAAAATGAGAGTATGTATGTGTGTACATGTCAGCTGTTTGGAGAGCAATGAAATCATAAGAAAGGAAAGTGATTGTTCTTAACCAGGGGCACTTTTCCCACCAGGGAACATTTGGCCATTTCTGGAGACATTTTTGGTTGTTCCACCTGGGGTTGGGGGTGCTACTGGCATCTAATAGAGGACCAGGGATGCTGCTGAAGTACCTTATGACGTACAAGACAGCTCCCACAAAAAAGAATTATCTAGCCCCAAATGTCTGTAGTCCTGAGGCTGAGAAACACTGCGTGGGAGTCTTATCACAGAACAGTACCTGATGTTGTCAGAATTAGAACAGTAATGACAACAGTTGGTCATGCTTGTATAGAACTTACGATGTGCCGGATAGCGTGCTGAGAGCTTTGGTCCTCAGTGTCCTTATGAGGTGTGTACGCTTCACCACTTGCATTTTGCAGACTAGGCAAAGAGGGCTTACGTTCCTTGCCCAAGTTCAGCCAGTTAAGTGTTAGAGCCGCTGTGGGGTTCATTCTCTTAACCGTTATCCCGTACTGACTCTTGAAAAGTGCGTTGTCCAAAAGATGCCAACAGAGAATCAGTGATACAGTAAGCAGGGCTACATTTCTGAAATTGTACAATAAATATTGTGCAATTTCAGTTGAAAGAGTAATTACTATTTTAGCAAGAATACCAGTTCTCATTTCAGTTGGATGATAGTAAAGATAATGAACGTCATTCATATTCACCTGTAATGCTTTATCTTGAAAGTTGTCCTTGTAAAAATTACCATTAATATCTTTATTTTAAGGGCATTATTTTATAGTGGAAGCTGACATAAAGGAGTTCACAACCTTGAAAGTTGACAAGAGGTTTCACGTGATACTGAATATTTTACGACACTGCCGGAGGCTGTCAGAGGTCCGAGGGGGAGGACTTACCCGATATGTTATAACGTGAGGCCCCTGTAAGCTTTTGAACCAGCCAACAATAGAGTTTATAGACTATTCCTATAGTTTCCTAATATGTAATTTGTTTATATATAATTTCTTTAGCTTTTTCATTTTCTTCATTTCTTATAAAGATGAAACTCTTAAAAAATAAAGTATGTACATTTTAAAATTCTCTTCTAGTAAATATATAACCACCTACCATATAAGCCTCTGTTCTAGGCGTATAATGGAACTAAAAAATGTTCACAGTTAGTTTTGGTGTTTAGTGACAGTGCTGCCGGTCCCTGTAAGAGGTACAGATGTGCTAATACAAGTTAGAGTTCAAGAAGATAAGAGCCAGTCTACCCAGGCTCTTTGGAATTAAAGGTCCTTAGTGTCTAAATTCCACAAATGGTATTTCAGTCTATAGGCAAAAGTTGGATTTAGAGGCAGCCCACCCATGTGATTATTTTGCTTTCCCACATGTGATTAATGAATAGCTTGCCTGAAATGCATTCAGTGTAAACCAATCTGTAAACATCAACCTGTAATGAAATTGTAACAAAAGGATATTTGAGATGAAAAAGATGATAAAATAACATGTGTAAGCAGATTGATAGTGGTCATGGAAAACAAACGAGTGGTTGGATTGTAAGAATTTAACTGTTTCTCTTCCATACTTGGGGAGACTGTTTGTGTCATAGTGTTCTCCAGAGAAACAGAACCAATAGGGATACCTACCTATCTGTCTGTGTAGCTGTCTGTGGAGATTTATTTTGAGGAATTGGCTTACATGATATGGAGGCTGAGAGGTCCCCAGATCTGCTGTCTGCAAGCTGGAGGCCCAGGAAAGCCTGTAGTGTGATTCAGCCTGGGTCCAAAGGCCTGAGAATCAGGGACCCTGGGCCAGAGTGGATGAGATGAGATGTCGCAGTGCAGCAGTGAGGCAGGAAAAAGGAGCAGACTGCACCCTCCCTCCTCAGTCTTTTGGTCTGTTCAGGTCTTGGATGGAGGGGAAGATGCCCATCCACACAGGGGAGGGGAGTTAGCTTTACTGAGTCCACTGATTCCAATGCTAATCTCATCTAGAAACCCTCACAGATACACCCAGAAGCAGCGTTTAACGGGGCCCCCTGGCCAGTTAAGTCGTCACATAAAGTTAACCAGCACAGCCTGTGTCCCTTCCACCTGCTTGTAGCTGAGGAAAAAAATGTCAGGCTAACACTGTCTCGTGAAGGCCACAGAATACATTATAGGCACTGCCTATTTATTGTTATCCTTTCTTTCTCCCTAAAATTTTTTTCCATGAAGGTATTTTTTGTTTGTTGGTTTGTTTTTAATTGAAGTAGAGTCAGTTTACAATGTTGTGTCAGTTTCTGGTGTACAGCATGTTTCAGTCATACATGTACATACATACATTCGTTTTCATATTTTTCATTTAAGGTTACTACAAGATATTGAATAGAGTTCCCTGTGCTGTACAGTATAAACTTGTTATCTGTTTCATATATAGTAGTTAATATCTGTAAATCTTGAACTCCCAATTTATTCCTTCCCACCCCCTTTCTGCCCCGGTAACCATGACTTTCTTTTCTATGTCTGAGTCTGTTTCTGTTCTGTAAATAAGTTCATTTTTGTCTTTTGGTTTTTTTTAGATTCCACATATAAGTGATATCATGTGATGTTTTTCTTTCTCCCTAATTTAAATGCAGATGTTTATTTCGTATCTCAGTTTAAATAAAAATAATGGCATTTACTTTGTTTTAAGTCTTGCTTGATTTTTCTCTATGAATCATTTTTCCCTGTGTTCTCTATCAAAAACATTTTCTCTGTTTACGATTTTTTCCCTGAAACTCGTATTAAACAACTGTCGGTAAGCTTGTTTAATTCTTGTAGAATGGATACTGAGTCTCTATTTAAATTGTCAGCAATGTAATCAATTTGTTACATTAACTTAGGGATACAGTTGGGTAAAATCAGATTCCTCAAAGGATAATAAAGACAATTTTCAAACAAGAACTAATTTCTGTTACTTGAACTTCATTTTCAAGCAAAATGACAGGCTTGTTCTACTTACTTATTTTTGAAAATAACATTTTAAAAAAATTAATTTTGAAAGAGCCTGTGGTCCTGGGTCTCTGCCCTCTGATCTATTTCCACCCTTTCCTTGCCCTCCATCTTCTCTTGCAGTATTTTAGTAGCTGGTGGCCGAGAAGCACCCTTCCTGTCCAGTCCTCCTGCAGCATGGCTCTCTCCAGAACTTTAGGGACCGAACCTCATGCCACAGCTTTCTGCTGCAGGTCCCGCAGCCTGGAGGGGAACAGATTCCAGCTGGCTGCTCTCTGGCTGGATACCACAGAGTTTGATGCTGTGGTTTACCACCTTCTTTTCCTGCCAGCCTGTGGATCCCAGGTAGGAGAGACCCAGGACCTCATTCAGGCTTCTATGTTGATGTGCTAATTTCATATGATAAAATCTTTAATCTGTCCGTTTATAAGTTCTGTTTGCTGGAAAAGTTGGTTATTTGTGGACAAAACATTTTTTCCAGGTAACACAGGCTAGTTATAAATGATGCTGGTAGATCGCCACCTGTCTTGTTTGCCCCTCCTCAGGTTACTCTGTCCCCTTTTACGTTTCCTAACTGTCCAGATGTCCCGTCAGATTCTTTGGCCTCATCCAGTTTGTATGTCTAGATGTGGATCTTCTTGTATCCTAGTTTCTAGTTACAAAGGGGAAATGTAACTTGAAATGAAGAGATTTGACTATCACTGCTTGTGGCAGATCTTACTTTCCAAAGACGGGTGGATGGATGGGAGAATTCCGTATTCCATCCCGCGTGCTCTTCCAGCGTGATGTCAGCATTCTTCTATGAAGAGGCAAGATACCTGTTCCCTCTCTTTGAATCTGGGCATATCTTTGTAACTGCTTCAGCCAGTAGAATGGACTAGGATATGCCACTGCCTGATTTCCAAGCTAGCTATTAAAGAGAATATGAATTCCATCTGGTCTCTTTCTTGGGGTGCTTGCCTTTGGAACCCTGTCACCATCTTGTGAGAAAGCCCAGGCTACATAGAGAGGTCACATTAACTGCCACTGACATCCAGGCATGTGGAGCAAATGATTGTAGTCCTGAGGTCCCAGACAGCAAGGAGCAAAGACAAGCTGCCCCTGCTATGCTCTGAATTTAGGACTGGCAGAAACCATGAAAAATAAATGATTGTGGTAGTTTAAAGACACTACGCTTTTGCATGACTTATCATACAAGAGATAAGGAAAGCACTACTCAAACTTAGCGTCACCACCATAGTGAAACATCCTGACATATGCCTCCTAAAGTGACACGAAATACTGTCAAAAACATTCAACTTGAATGTGAAGAAGACTTTAGCTCTGTCATCTAGTTTATAGAAAACAAGGGATACAGAACCAAGCTAAATGTCATCGTGAAGAAATAATAAGTCAACTCCAGATATAACATAAATAACCTGGTCTCTTAAAAACAAGTCAGTAACGGGAAAAAGAAGGGGTCCTGTTCTGGATTAAAAGAGACTAAGCAGAATCAATATAAACCATGAACCTTGATTCCGTTTGAAAAAAAGATCTAGGGATAATTGTGGAAATTTTAGTTTGGGTTGTAAAGTAGTTTGTAGTTTGCCATGAAAGAATTAGTATCCATTTTCTTGGGTATGATAATAGTATTGTGGTTATGTAGGAGAGTATCTTTATTTTCTGCAGATGTATCTGAAGTATTTAGGGATAAAACAATATGCTCTAAAATGGCCAAGCAATATAATAAGATACACACATAGAGCACGTATGGCCAAGTATTAAAAATTGTTCAGTCTTGCCAATTGCTATAACGGCATTCATTGTATTATTCTTTCTAATTTTATGTGTTAAAATTTTTTCCTAATAAAATTTAGGATACTTGTGAAACAAACACACTGACTAGATATTTACATCTCATGAAAAGACAGATCAGAACTTGTTGCTGGTGAAGTGAACCTGGCAAGGAAGGGTTGTTAGCAATCAGTGAGGCGCTCATGGGCCACTTCCAGGTGCTTGTGAATTCAGGCTCCCGCATCCTTTCTTCCCAGCACTGCGCCCTGAGCCTTGGCTGGGTGCTTGGACTTTATGCATTAGATGCAATGGGCAAAGGCAGGAATTTCTTGGAATTATGCTAGATGTAAATATTGTTATATTTACACACAAAAGCAATGTATTGGGCATCTAACTTACACGTGGGGAAATGACACGCAGTGTCCGGAGCTTGATATCACAAAAACGTGTCACTTTTAATGAACCAGCGTTTCCAATAAGCTCAGGCAGAACATACACTCTGCGGGTGATTAACATGGACAGATGTTTATTTCCAATGCAGGTTTAATTCAGTTATGGGCCTATGTGCCTGTTTTTTCTTTGTAACAACTGTAGTGCAATTTCAGACTAATACTTTAAAGCTAGGATCAACTTGACACCTCAAAAAGCTCGGGTATTTTAAATTTCCTTCCTTTCAATGGGTCAACATGACAAATGTGGGCTATTGTAATTACAAAAGTTTTCTTGGTAGAGTGACTGTGAGGTCTGCCTCAGCTGCATACGAAAAACTGCAACCCTAATCCTTAGTTGTGACTCAGAAATCAGATTATTTCTTGGGAATACTGTCTTCAACTTTAAAAAATAATTCAGCAACATGATGCATCAAAAAGAAAACTTAAGCGTCAGAAGCCTGGTTCTAGTCTTAGCTCTGCCATTTACTCTCTCGGTTCTTCCTTCAAAAATTTGACCCCTTCTCACAAGCTACCACCTGGTCCCAAACATCTCGCCTGGATTAATCCAAAGCTTCCTAATTGGTCTCTGTGTTTGTTCTTGCCCCACTACTGTCTATTCACAGGAACCGAAGTTTGAGTAGGTCACTCCGTTACTCAGAAACCTTCAATAGCTCCCCATTTCTTACAGAGCAAAGGCTGAATCCTTACAAAGGCCCATGAGGCCCTCCCTGGGTCCCCCCCTCAAGCTCAGTGGTATCATCTCCTCCTCCATTTCCCAGCTCTGCTCCAGCCACTCCGGCCTGCATGCTCTTTCTGCAACAGGCCGAGCATGAGTCTTCCCAGACCTTTGCACTGGCTGTTACCTCTGCCCAGAAAGCTCCTCACCCTTCACCCATGTGACACTCCCCTTACCTCCTTTATATCGGTTCAGGGCCATTTGATCCCTTAGGATCCCAGACCATCTTACATTTATTTATTTACAGCTCCCTCTATAACACTCTCTCCTTATCTGCTTTATTTTTCTTCCTAGCACATATGTTTATCTGATGGTTTATGTATTTTACCTATTTATGTGTCTTTTTTGCCCCACTAAAATATAAACTCCCGAGGCCGGGAGTTTTTGTCTCTTATTCAGCCACTCTAACAGGAATTTCCAGCAGAGGGCGCTAAATAAGCACTTACAGAACCCACATTAACTGACAGTTTGTGGCTGTGGGCAAGTGACTTCACCTTTCCAGGTCCCAGTTTTCTCCAGTATGTATTGAGATGTTGAACAAAAATTTCTCTCAGAACCTTCTAGTTTTAATATTCTATGGTTCTAATATTCCCAGCTACTTCTGGGAAATACGTTGAAATTAAAGGATATTCTGTCTGGCAGGATTATAAAAAATTGTTAAACACATATATATTCTGCTGATAATTACTTGGGACTCTCATCTTTTAACCAAAGACTCTGTAAAGTATTAAGCTTCAAGAAATACTGAAATTCTAAGTTACTAGTTAAATAATAGAAGCTTCCATTGACTGACATTTATAAAAAAAAAAATTTTCAGCCAACATGTTCAGTTTTCTAATTGATTCTGCTTATTGGAAATAGTTTTAAGATTTCACAATTTATAAATGTTATGCTTAATCATAAATGGAACTACTGTGGTGCACTGAATAGAACTATGTGTTATGAATGCAGTTTTGTTTCATAATATTAAATGATTTCTTTTATGAAACATTCCAGCTCCTGATAAACCATTGCCATTGTTCTGTAAATATATCTACTAATACAAGTGGCATAAAAGAAGGGTTACTCAAGACACTGAACACTCCTGGGTATATTTCAGACAGTGTTATTTAAACTGGTGCCAAGACCATATATAGGATTATAAAGTAGAAATAATTTAACATAATGCCAATTGAACTTTGTTCAAGTTAGGTTGACTCAAGAGAATTCTCTAAGGAAAACACAAGAGAAGCATTTATCAGAAATTATGGTATTTAGCAAGTTATATCTCAAATTCTTTTTTATGAATATCCTTTTGCCCTGCTGTATTGAAAGTAGTAAATCAGATGACTAGGAGACTACATCATTTTTTGAAATTGAGATTAAATTTTCCTACAGTGAAATGCACAGATCTCAAGGCTACAGATCAATGAGTATTGACCAGTGCCTACACCCATGTAACCCAAACCCCTATCATTCTTCTATTTTTTTCTTAAACTTTTTATTTTGCGACAAATATAGGTTACAGGCAGTTGTAAAAAGTAACATGGAGAGAGCTCCGTACCCTTTAGTCCTTACGTCAGCAGTAACATCTTGCACAAGTACAGTACAACCTCAGAACCAGTATGTTGACACTGATGCAGTAGAGGTACAGAACATTCCCATCCCCCGGGATCCCTCACATGGCCCCTTTATAGCCACACCCCCTCCCCTTAGACCATCAGTCACCTCCTTAGCCCCTGACAACCACTCATCTGTTCTCTATTTCCATAATTTTGTCATTTCAAGAATGTTACATAAATGGAATGATAACAGTATGAAACCAGTTGAGACTGGCTTTTTCACTCAATAGAATTTTTTGGAGATTTATTCAGCTGTTGCACATATCAACAGTTCCTTTTTATTGCTGAGTAGTGTTCCCCAGTGCGAATGGACCATCTTGGCTTAATCATTCCACCTGGTGAAGTGCTGCTGAGTTGTTTCCAGTTTGCGGCTCTCACGAATTCAGCTGCTATCAACATCTGAGTACAGGTTTTTGTGGGAACATAAATCTTCATTTATCTGGGAGTGCAACTCCCAGGAGCTCAATTGCTGGATCTTGTAGTAGCTGCATGTTTAGTTTTTTAGTTTATTTTTTTTTTTAACTGACAAATTGTTTCCCAAAGTGGCTGTACCGTTTTAAGTTTCCCTCTGAGCACTGCTTTCAGTGCATCCCACAAATAGTGGTAAGTTGTTTTGTCATTTTGCTTCCTTCAAAATATTTCAAAATTTATCAAAATTTCTCTCGAGACTCCTTTACTACCCATGTGTTATTTAGAAGTGTGTTGTTTAATCTCCATATATTTTGCGATTTCCCAGCTATCTTTCTGTTCTTGATTTTTAGTTTAACTCCACGTTGGTCTGAAGACATACTTTTGTATGAGTTCTAGTTTATAAATTTGTTATGGTGTTACTTATGGCCAGGGATGTGGTTTATCCTGGTGAATATTCCACGTGAGCTTGTGAAGAATGTGTAGTCTGCTGTTGTTGGATGAAATATTCTGTGGATGCCAATTAAATCTGGTTGATTGATGGTGCTGTTCAACTCAACTATGTCCTTACTGACTTCGTGCCTGCTGCATCTGTCGATTACCCAGAGTCTCCAACTACAATCGTGGCTTTGTCCTCGCAGTTCCATTTTCTCCTCGCTGTTCTGTCTTTTTGCCTTGTGTATTTTGCTATTCTGTTATTGGGTGTATACACCTTAAGGATTGTTATATGTTCTTGGAGATTTGACCCCTTAATCTTTAATGCCCATCTTTATCTCTAATAATTTTCCTTGTTCTGAAGTTGGCTTTGTTTGAGATCAATATAGCTGCTCCAGCTTTGTTTTGATTATTATTAACAAGGCATAGGTTTCTCTTCCCCTTTACTTTTGATTTATCTGTGTCTTTATAACAAAGTAGGTTTCTTGTAGACAACATATAGTTGAGTCTTGATTTTTTAAATCCACTTTGTAAGTCTCTATCTTTAAATTGATGTATTTAGACAATTCACATTTAGAGTGATTAGTAGTATATTTGGATTAACATCTACTATATTTGTTACTGTTTTCTATTTGCTACATTTGTCCTTCATTTCTTTTTTAAAACTCTTCTCAGGGGAGGTTATAGCTCAGTGGTATAGCCCATGCTTAGCATGCACGAGGTCCTGGGTTCAATCCCCAGTCCCTCCCCTAAAAATAAGTAAACCTAATTATCCCCCCAAATAAAAAATAATTAAGTAATACAAATAAATAAAAATTTTTAAAAAAGAATCGACTGAATACTAAAAAAAAATTTTTAAATGATTCCATTGTCTCCTTAGTTTATAAATTATACTTCTTAAAAACTGTCTTAGTGGTTGCCATAGAAATTGTTAACATACATTTACAACTAATTGAAATCCACTTTCAAATAACACTGTAGCATTTCACAGGTAATCTACGCATGTACCTTGTAGAAGAACATTCCCAGTTGCTCCCTCTCATCCCTTATAGCTTTGCTGTCATTCATTTCACTATCCAGAAGCTATAATCTACCAATACATTGTTGCTATTTTAATTTTGAACCAACAGTTATCTGTCAGATCAATTAAAAATAAGAAAAATAAAATATTTTATCTTCATTTATTCCTTGTCTAAAGGTTCTTACTTTCTTTAGGTAGATCTGAGTTTCTGACCTATATAATTTTCTTTCTCTCTGACAAACTTCTTTTAACATTTCTTGTGAGGCAGGTCTACTCACAACAAATTCCCTCCATTTTTGAATGTCTGATGGAGTCTTTATTTCTCTTTCACTCTTGAAGGATAAAATAAACTGGTGGTTTTTACCCCCCCTCCCCTTTAATATTTCATTCTATTCTCTTCTTGTTTGCATGGTTTCTGGCGAGAAGTCTAATGTAATACTTACCCTTGTTCCTCTATAGATGAGATATGTTTCTCTGAATACTTTCAAGATTTTCTTTTTTTCTTTGGTTTTCTGCTGTTTGGATGTAATATGCCTGGGTGTGGGTTTTTGGTATTTATCCTGCTTGGTGGTCTCTGAGATTCCTGGATCTGTGGTTTGGTATCTGTCATTGATGTTAGAAAATTCTCATACATTATTACTTCACATATCTTTTCTCTTTTCTCTCTTTCTTCCCCACCTGGTATCCCTGCTACGTGTATGTTCCCTGCCTGTTCACTCATTAGTCCTGGGACATAGGTTGTTTACTCCGAAGGCCCTTCTGCTGTTTCATGGAAAGCTGGCAATGTTTAGTAAAATCCTCTAGCTCAGGAGGGTTCAATATCCAAACCTCGTCTCCCCTTTGTGGGCAGCAGCTGAGAGCTTCACTCAGCTTTTTCGTCCTTTCAGCTGTTGCTTCCCTCAGTGCTCCTGGCAGACCCTCCTTCCCTCAGTGCACGGTGAGTGAGTGGAATGTGTGAGTAGATTTGGGGGCTTCTCCCTCTGTGGTTCCTTGGTTTCCAGGGTTTTACCCTTCTCTCCAGCCACCCTGGCATTTCCAAAATCCTTCCTCTGATGCCTCAAACCAAGGGAAAGCTGTAGCTTTCTGTTTGAATTTTAGTTTACCTGCACACAGCTGAGGAAACCCTCAGGGAAAAGCTTCTCTCTGAATGTGGAAAGCACTCAGTGAAATTCTCTTTTTTTCAAGGAGACATTTCTTTCTATTCTGCTTGCTTTTGGTCATTTTTCCAGAGTCTTCAACTTGTTGCTTTTTAAAAATAACTTGAATAGAGTTTACAGTTGTTATCTGTGGGAGAGGTAGTTCATTTTGTTCCTCCATTACTAGAAGTAGAACCCAGGAAGCTATCTTGACCTTTTTGATGAGAACAGCAAGGTAACCTTTTAAGATATACATATTACCCCTTATTTCCCTGGATCACTAGTAATAAAAAAAAAAAAAAAGATGTCGTGTGTTTGCTGTGTGCTCTGAAGGGTCCATTAATATCTTCCTACTGAGAGTAAAGAGTCATGAGAGCCACAATTTTCTGTCTTAGACACTTGTATTTTGGATTTAGGAATTTCTTCCAGCAGGACACATAAATACCTAGACTTAATCCTGGCCTGTTTCTGCAGTTTGGAAGAATGTTGGGAGGACTGTGCTTCAGTTTCTGCTTTTATTATCAAAGCTAATAATTGAGGAAAGTACCCCTGCCAGCTGTCTCTTCTTGTCTGGTCCTTTGTGTCATCAGAAACAGCTCTTGGTATTAATAAGCTAGAAATAATGATTCACTTCTGGTAATCCTGTCCAAGTTAGAGACCATGACAGATCACACCATCATTTGCTCCCCTAAGTTGGAACACCCAGCCTTGCTGTTGCGTGTGGGCAGGCGTGGAGGTGGGTGGTTCTCTTCTGTTCCGAGGGTTTCCTCAGAGGTGGGCTTGCATTCTGAGATGTGTATTCACAAACACCTTTGCTATTTGTGAGTGTGAGCTGACTTCTCTCCTGGGGGAGGAGTGAGAAGGGCATTTGCTCTGACTCAGAAGAGACTTCATGCCACGTGAACCTCCATATTTCATGGTTCTGGAGCCCAGAGCACCCTTCTGAGGTTAATAAACAGCAGTGTTCTGACCGCATAGGCTGGAAATTCATGTATCAGGTGTGATTTTCTGCTTGTGTGTACCACCAGGGCAGGGGCACAATAAAAAACACTCTTGTTTTGAAAATATTTGTTTGCAACATTAAGAGATTGGGCCTCAAGAGCATTGGTAGGGTATAATGTTTAATTTTATAAAAGGTCAAATCTCATGTGGACAGAACCTCCTCTGGGTGGGTGTAATCTAAAATGGTGAAATGTCTCCTCTGCCATAAGGGATCACATGGATTATGTATAAGGATGGAAAGTGACTGCCCAGTTTTCTTAGCTACTAATTTCTCTTCCTTACCTGATTGGACCTCCTAGTTTGGCCATCTCCTCGTCGTCTTTTCTGTCTACCCCTTGGCTCCTGCATCTATTCCTAAACCCAACCTTATTTTCAGCCTGTTCTGGCTGCATGCGGTCTGAACCTTCAGCCACCTGAGAGATGCTCCCTCATGCCCCTTTCAGCCAGTAGGGCTTCTGTGGAAGATCCTGGGAGACACTTTAACACAGTGGTCCTCCATCTTTTCCCCCATGCTGATAGACAGGATAGATCTGTTTCTCCACTTGACAAATATTTATTGAACTTTGACTCAGGTGTGTTAGAGGCTGGGGATCAGGGATATTAAAAAAAAAAGATATGAGCTTTTGCTTCCATGAAGCTGATATTCTAGAAGGAATTAGAGCTAAGTAAGTCAGTGAAAAATACTAGTGAAATGAGTGCTTTGATGTGAGTGTACAGGATATTGTAGGGGCACACAGAAACACCTGAGTGTATAGGGATCAAAGAAGGGTTCTAGGGGAAGGGATATGCAGGCAAAGGCCTTAGGATGACTAGTAGGGGAGGAGAGCCAAGTAGAAGGGTCTGTCTCTAACATCCCCATGCATGACACGGCCAGAAAGGATCCAGGATTTTGCCCAACCTCCAACTACATCCTCTACCCACCCTTTTCTCTCTTGGTTAAGAGAGTATATAGACCACGCAGTGAGCAGTAAAGTCATTGTGGGGATAAATACGAATCTGCTCTTGTTAAAAAGATAAATCATAAATGATTTATAAATTGTTTGCCAAGAGTCCAGGTATGATCCATAGTTGAGGAATGCACTTCAGAAATTAATGTAGCAGACGTGGTGCCTTATACACAGCAATTAATAAAGAAAACCAGGAAAGTC
Organism: Camelus ferus; assembly: GCF_009834535.1. Lineage (NCBI taxonomy): Eukaryota > Metazoa > Chordata > Mammalia > Artiodactyla > Camelidae > Camelus > Camelus ferus. The sequence goes on from NC_045725.1 coordinate 16,341,440, forward strand.
ATTAGAAAATGCACCCCCTCCCACAGGTAACCATTGTTAACAGCGGGGATGCATTCTTCCAGTTTTCTTTTCTTTCCAGCCAAATATTGTTAAGTGTGTAAAAGAGTCTTGTGCAATATATGTATAATTGGTCCTTTTCATTTAATAGATCATAAACATATCCCAATGCCATTAAATGCTGTTCTGCAACATTATTGAAATAACTGGATACTTTTTCATATGATATATTTATTTAATTAGTTCCTCTTTATTTGGCATTTGGAGTGCTTCCAAATTTTTATAAACAACATTCTCATATCAGAAAAGTCTGAGCTGTGTAACTAAATCTTTCTAGCTATGGAACTTTTATAAGGTGGTTCTTATATTTCTTAAGTTAAATTTTAGATTCACTCATATAATGGGGTAAGTGATACAACAAAAGAGAATTTTTTTTTTATAGTTTGAGAAAAACTTGGTTGTGAAAGCAGCAAGAGTAAAAAGAAGCATTACAATTTTCTTTTTTAAAAATCTGGATAAGGTTTTCAATTTATGTTCGCATGATAACTTTATCATTTGTTGATATTATTTGCCGAGTTTCTGTAGAACTTTGAGAAATAAAATGAAAAGCCATGGATATTAGGTTTAGCTATACAATTAAAATCATAATATTGTCTTAAAATGTTTACCATCAAAAACATAAGAGAGTAATTAAAGAAAAATTACTTTCATTACTTGTAATTGAATTTGGTAGAGAATTAATACTTTCATGTAAATTCAGGGGGAGGGGGATCTTGAATTCCTTCCAAGTTCAGGTTAGTTATTTAAAGCATTTTAAGCTACATAAACTTATTACTGCTTTTCTTATTATAATACTGTCAGTGATAACATGAGCTTATAGACATTGGGGAATTCTCAGTTGAGTCTTAGGGATATATGAATCCTTTAAAATGTTACTTTGAAAAAGCTGAAATATTATCATCTCGTTAACATCCATCTGATTTGGAATTTCTCTTATATCTCTATTTCCCCGAGAACAGATACGGTTTATGCTACCTTGAGGTCATTAGTAGTTAGATCAAAGAAAAATTTCTTGCAGTGCAGATACTTGAAGCAACCACCAAAGAAGCTACGTACACACAGTTAATCTTGAGGGAAGTGCTAAACGTTTTGTAATTCCATCTGGGTCCTCAGTTCGTTTTGCCTGAGTTAATAGGACTGTTTGGCAGTCATAGCCAGCTTAGAGCAGGTCAGTTCCAGGCTGGCCCTTGTTTTTCTCTCTGGCCTAATTTTCCAGACTCCTCCCCGTCTCTCTCATCCCCAGTCACGCTGAGCCTCCTCTGGGTGCTGTCCAGACTCAGTGTGGAGGTTGCCTCGCTGGCCCTGAAGGCTGGGCTGCTTATCAGTGATTTGTGTTCCCACAGGTCACCTTCCCACTTACCTCACTGTTATCACTGCCCTGGCAGAGGTTCCATCCTGGGGTGACAGTTGGAAGCAGGACCACGTGGGCTGAGGCTCCAGGTACCTGGCACCTGCTCCGTTGTCCCATCACACTTCACTTACAGAACACAATAAAATCAGAGATAAAATCATTAAGCATTTCACGACGGCGGTGGAGGCATTAAACCCCAAGAATGAGGCCTTGCTACTTAACGTAGATTCATTTCATCCGCCTTCTACAGATGTGGAAAACAACTGTCCTGAAGGACTACATTACCAGCCAGGTATCACGGAGCTGGGATTTGAATTTGGTAGATCGTCCCTGTAGTTTCTGCTCTTCACCCTGTGGTTTTTGAGTCAAGGCCAAGACTCACGCTCTGGGAGGTTGGAGGTGCAGGGAAGGAAGCCATTTCTTGGTGCTTTTCCTTCATATGTGCTGCTCAGGTGGTGAGTCTCAGTTACCCTGGTCTCTGGTCTCTGCTGAGGGCTGATGGTGTCTCACCTAACAATAAAAGCAGCTTGTCATCTCTTTGCATGGTTCTCATTTTAAAAAAGCTTTTCTCATTACATGTGGAATTTTTTTTTTAAATATTAACTTTACTGTTTTTTTAAAAAAGTAGATCTGTATTTCATGGCCGTCCAGTGGCCATGAAAATTTAAAGAGAATGGAATAGCAAGTGAACAGCAGCTGTTCATTAAGTACCATTATAAAGACATGAATCGTGCCATTACCGTTTATTTCTGGTGTGCACACACACCGGTCCACAGCGACCAGATGGGCGATGTCACAGGGACGTGGGCAGGGACGACACAAAAACCAGACAGCACTTGTCCTTTCTAAAGGGGGAGACTTCAGTGAGTTCCAGCTCCTCATCGCCCCTGGAGAAGGCAGGCCCAGTTGTTAAAGAGCAGCCCAAGATCTAGCTATTTATGTAAACGTTCCCAATTTTTAACTGTAGGCAATTAACTTGGAAAAAAAAAGAGATCTCTGTTTGGGCCCTAACATTTCCATGAGCTGGATTTAAGCCACAGTAAGCACTCACTTGTGACCTTTGGTTTATTCGTGGTTATTGCCAGCTGGGCCCTGTGCTAAGGCTTTCCTACTGGTTCCTACTTCAGTCTCCAATACGACCCCAGGATGGTTAGCCCTCCCATTGCATAGACGAGTAACAGGCCCAGAGAAATGACATGATTGCTTAAGGTCCCGTGGCTGGGATTTGAACTCAGCTTTTGCTAGCTCAAAACCAGTGGTTTTTAACTCCTGTACTTACTGCCCACCACGTGGCATGTAAGAAGAAAAATATATTGAGTTGCTAAAATATGCCAGAGACTGTTCTCGGTGATCAGGAAACAGCAGTGGATACTGTCCTCATTGAGGGTGTGTTTGTGAGACTCTAATGAAGTAGAGAATTCAGAGGGCAGGGGTTTGTTCTGAGCGACAGGATTTGATGCTGTACCCCGTGTCCAGCTGGCATCCGGATTTCTCTGTGCTTCTGTCCAGCCTGGCCCACTACTTCGCTTCCCACTGTTCAGCTCAGTATTTACTCCCTCATCCCTTCCCTGCACAGATGGCCTGACAACAAAGCAATGTGGCCTTCGACTTGGTCTTGGGGACATGACCCTCAATCCCAGACCCCACCCCTTCCCAGACACGACCCCTGGTGGGGATGTCACATAAAACATCTTGCTTATTAAATTTGGGGATACTTGTGTTGTAAAAGAAAGGACAGTCTCATCCCAGCCAGCTATTGTTCTGTCTAGAAAGTCATGACATACTCTTACATGCTAAGTTTTGGAGTTTTATTTCAGTTTTAGTCCTTTTTTTGTGTGTGTAAGTCAGATTTATTGAGGTAAAGATTAAATAAATTGAGGTAAAATTTTAAAAATTAAAAGGGTTAAATTCTCCCTTTTGAAGTGTGTACCTCTTTGAATTTTGACACACACATTCAGTCTTGTAACGTCCATGATAGTCAAGATATAAAACATTTCTATCCCCTCAGCAGTTTCCTCCTGCCCCTTTGCAGTCAGTCTCCTTCCCTCATCCCCAGGCCCTAGACACCACTCATCTGTTTTCTGTTCCTGTAATTTTGTCTTGTCCATAATGTCATATAAATGGAATCATATAGTTTGTGGCCTTTTAATTGCTGATTAGTATTCTTAATTGTTCTTGTAGACAAATATCTCCTTAGTGGCAACATTAACTTTGAAATTCTAATGAAAACCAATGGGAAATAATGTTTCCTGTTAGAAACCTTTGTCTTACAAACCACTTTCACGAGCAGGCCAATGTCATTGCATGAAGCATGCCGGAATTCAGTAGCATCTGTTGGTTTATGCATATATTTCACTGATATATGAGATCATACATAGCCAAATGAATGGCTTTCTCAGTGATGGGGAGTAGGGGTGGGTAGAGATGATGGAACCAAAGAATTACCTTGGGAATTTCTCCTAAACGAGTACGTCATTCACATTTCACATAGAGAACTACAGATAGAAATGGTTCAATTCCATGCATATTGCTAGCATTTAATCAGTGCTGCTGCTGAATTAGCAAGACCAAGGACCATTGGAATTGCATAGAAAATTAGTGTTCTGGGGCACCTTTGTGCATAGATTGGAATTAGCTTACCTGAGTGAGTCAAAGACAACAGTTTGGTGAAGAGGGGAGAGAAATCATTTCAGGCAGGTTGAACAGCACGTGCAAAGGCCCTGTGGCATTGTACTACATCCAGGTTAGCATAATCTCAGGGATGACATTCAGCTGTTTGCACTGGTCAGCCCCTCAAGATGGTCAGTATTCATTCTGACTGATGAGAGCCTGGGCCTTACCAATTATTATATGTTTTTAAATTATCCCCACTTGACTATGTCCTAAGGCCAGCTAGCCTCAAGCAGTTAGGCTGTAGCATACTTGAGCCCGACTAGAAGCATGAGCCAGAGGAAAGGCACTTGAAACCAGAGACTCCTGTCCATAATGTGTGTATTGGACTGAGAACCACTGCCTACAAAGATCTTTAGGACTTCCAGGCCTGTATAGCTTAACAATAACAAGTGCCATGGGCAAAATTTGGGTCCCCACAGTCCTTTCTCTGAGGCCACTAAGAAAACAAGCTGAATGAAAACCACTTATGAAAGTGCCTAGCATAAAGCAGATCGTCACTTAACTATTTATTGATCTGTTGGCAAAGGACACTTAGGCATCTCTGTTATTTACTTTTTTTTGAAGTTGTGTCTCTGATCAATACCTGTTTTACTAAAATAGGTTAGGTTTATTAGGTTTGGTTTAACAGAACTTTATTTAAACAAGCTCTAACTTTAACAATGTCTTATAGTAACCTATAATGAAAAAATATAAAAACGAATATATATATGTATATGTATAATTGAACTATTATGCTCTACACCAGAAATTGACACAACATTGTAAATTGACTATACTTCAGTTTAAAAAAAAACACCTCTAATTTTGCAAATAAGAAAGAAAGCAGTTTGGCTAAAGGACCGAGCTAGATGGTGAATGCAACTGTGATAGAACTCAAGTTTATAAATTCAAAGTGAGTTTACTCTCTTGCTTTAATAAAAGTAAATGTCTTCTCTCCCCACCCCAACCCCGCAAATGTGTTTGTGCTCCTGGAAGCAAGGTTGATTAAACTGCTGTTTTCAGGTCTCAGTTCAGAAGGGTCCTGGTTTGGCCTACAGAAGAAAATAAATATCACAAATGAAGTGGATATAAAAAGAAAAAACCCACACACCTCATTAAACTTCAAGACAGCATCTCAGAGAGGCTGATATCCAACAATTTTATGATGCCATTATCAGGGCAGGCCCTCAATCTATTGCCAGGAGCTCCCTGGACCTATACATGTGGATGGTAAGGTCCTGATGCTGCCTACTGATTTTCCAGGATAAAGAAATTGAATTAGGATTAATCTAGGTGCGTGATATCCAAGTGCTGCCAGATTGTTCTTTACGGCATAGACGACTTCCTTTTATTATATTTTCCTCTGACACTGGTAGGAAGAATAATTTACAGAGTGTTACATGTCTGGTTTTTATGACAGAAAAATGGGTGCCTGCTCTGATTTCAGCAAGAGAAGGAGAGAAAAATTCAGAGCGTTCACTTCGGCAAACAGCTGGATTCCTGGCTGAGTGCTTTTGCAGTTTAATTAGGGTGAGTTACGTAAAATGTAATTTACACTCAGCTACCTTCTTGCAAAGGTAACTTAGACTTTCTGCCTAATCTGAGCCTTCAGAATGAAACTGAACGGAGAGGTAGAAATTAGTGGATTTAAAAAAATAGCTTTTTACCATTTTTGAATTAACAAAAGAATAAGTGAATGAATAAAACTTAGCTGTTAAAATCTTCTGAATGGAAAGCATCCCCACCTCCCCGCCTCACCACCAACATGCCTTTGATGAGCCCGTGGCTTTGTGTTCAGTTAGGGCAAAAGTGACTAACAAAGTAGTCAAGGGCCTAGTTTGGGGGTCTGACATTAAACAGACCTTGCAGGTGCCAGAGAATTTCTGGAAGAACAATAGCATTCAGACAGGGAGTCTTTCTCATTGTCAAAGAGATGCCATGGCAACATCTCCGCGAAGCTGTGTGTGGGCGGATGGGACTGTGCCAATGTGTGAGTTCACCCTGTGTGTGCTCCTGTGTCTCACACGCATCACCCTGCCTTGTAAATCCTCATGTAACTATATATATTCAGTCACATATGCTGAGATCAGCTACTCCAAAGCAGCTTCTAATTGGTACGTCAAGCAAAGAACAAGGAGTGAAGCCGAATAAATTTATCAGTGAGGAGGACGAAGTCTGCACACAAGCCCACACTGTATGAGTGAACCTATGAACAGAGAGGCTTAGAGATCTCTACAGGCATGGAGCTCAAGTGGGAGAATCAAGAACAGGAATCACTGTAACAAGCCAGCACTTGGAGAGAGATTTGATTCTTTCTGCACGTCGAACAAAATTGAAAAGTCTTTTTCAATTTAGTGATTTAGTTTTGATTATGCAAGATTTGGGGTAACTACAGTTTTTACGACTTAGTTGCTTCGGTAGGTGCCGTCAGCGGTGTTTTGAGGATTTATAAAATATCCTTTACCTGTTTAGATGTTATAGCTGGTTGGACATGAGTTGGGAGAATGGAGGAAGAAAAATGAGGAGAATGGAAAGAACATCGATGGATCTATTTTTCTCTGCCAGAAACTTTGATGTTGGCTTTACACATGTGCTCATTTTACTCCTCATGGTAATCCTTTGAATACTTGAAAAAGCGTCTTTAATTTCTTTCTTTCATGTATTCATTCAACAAATGCTTGTTGTGTACTTACCACGTTCCAGCACAGGACTAGTCCCTGGAATATAATGTTGACCCAAATAGGTATGGTCCTTGCTCAGGGAGTTTATATGTTAAAGGGGACATGCATATTCATCAAATCACTGTGGGAAGTTGATACATAATGAGAATGGAGGTAAATGAAACTTTGAGAATATTTAATGTGGATCAGAGAAGCCTTTTTAAAGAAGTATAACTTAGCTGAGATCCTAAAAATGAATGGGAAATAACTGAACAAGGTGAGAAGAAAGCCTGTTCCAGGAAGATGGAAGAAAACATGTGCAAATGTCCTGTGGCAAGAAGTGTAACGATATGAAGGAACACATGCTAGCCAGTCTATTACTTAGGGTTCTTTTTTTCATTTCTTTAAAAAAAAATTATTGATCAATTGACTTACAGTTGCTTTACAATATTATATAAGTTTCAGGTGTACAACATAATGATTGACAATTTTTAAAGGTTATACTCCATTTATAGTTATTATAAGTATTGGCTATATTCCCTGTGCTGTACAATATATCCTTGTAGCTTATTTATTTTATACATAGTAGTTTATGCCTCTTAATCCTCTACTCCTGTCTTGCCCCTTCCCTCCTCCCTTTCCCCACTGGTAACCACTAGTTTGTTCTCTATATCTGTGACTCTGTTTCTTTTTTGTTTTATTCATTAGTTTATTTTTTAGATTTCACATATAAGTGATATACAGTATTTGTCTTTGTCTGGCTTATTTCCCTTAGCATAGTACTCTCCCAGTCCATCCCTGTTGTTGCAAATGGCAAAATTTTATTATTTTTTATGGCTGAGTAATATTCCACCCAGTATATATATGTGTGTGTATATATATATATATATATATATATATATATATATATATATCACATCTTCTTTAGCTATTCATCTGTTGATTGACACTTAGATTGCTTCCATATCTTGGCAATTGGAAATAATGCTGCTATGAACATTGGGATGCACATATCTTTTTGAATTAGTGTTTTCTTTTTCTTTGGATATATACTCAGGAGTAGAATTGCTGGATCATATACAATAGTTCTATTTTTAGTTTTCTGAAGAACCTCCATACTGTATTTCCACAGTGGCTGTACCAATTTACATTCCCACCAACAATTTACAAGGGTTCCCTTTTCTCCGCATCCTCACCAATATTTGTTATTTGTGGTCTTTTTGATAAGAGCCATTCTGACAGGTATGAGGTGATATGGTGGTTTTGATTTGCATTTCTCTGATGATTAGCAATGTTGAGCATCTTTTCATGTGCCTGTTGACCATCTGTATGTCTTCTTTGGAGAAATACCTATTCAGGTCTTCCCAATTTTTAATCAGGTTGTTTGGTTTTTTTGATATTGAGTTGTATGAGCTGTTTATATATTTTGGATATTAACCCCTCTAACCCTTATTGGGGCTAATAGGAGTTTCCTCAGCCCTTTTTAACCTTATTGGTTAAATCATTTGCAAATGTTTTCTCCTATTCAGTAGGCTGTATTTTTGTTTTGTTGATGGTTTCCTTTACTGTGCAAAAGCTTTTAAGTTTAATTAGGTCCCACACTTAGGGCTCTTAAGTGAAAATAATAGAGATCAATTCTGACCAACTTTTGCTGAAAAATGATTTATTAAAAGACTGGAGAGTTTGTAAAATATCCTAGAGTGCTAAAGAAGCAAATCCAGTAGCAATATCCAAAATGATTCTATGGAGCTTGTGCCCTGAAGATACCATTAACACTGGTATCACTGGTACCATCAATACTGGGCCCTCGAAACTGGACACCGCTACTCCTATTGCCACTACCCTCACAAATGAATGGATTCCTGCTTCCTTGGTGTTACTTGCTGAGTAATATTCACTCTGGTGTGTCTAATGGGAGAGCCTAGTTTACATATCCATACTCTAGCCACAAGGCAGGCTTGGAAAGCAAAGTAGACATCGAGATGCTCAGCTTCAAGTTCTGCTTGCCAGAACGAATTCCCTTCTGCGGTGACCTTAAAGCCCATTATGTCATTCCACTGGTGACTACATAATGTGCAGTGTTCTGAAAACTGAAACTCTCTAGGAAGCTCCCCTTAGTTGAGGGAGGGGTGTCACTGTGATGCATGTAGGCCTCTGGGAATGTGGGCTTCCTCATGTACATGCATGTGACTTTAAGACCTGTTCACTGTGCTGTGTATCAGTTATCTATTGCTGCATAACAAACTACACCAAGACGTAGCTACTTAAAACAACAAAGATTTATTATCACACATAGTTTTTGAGGATTAGGAATCAGGGAGCATCTTAGATGAGTGGTTCTGGCCCAGGGTTTCTCACAAAGCTGGAATCAAGGTGTCAGTTGGGGCTACAGTCATCTGAAGGCTTGACTGGGGCTGGAGGACACATTTCCATGGTGGCTTCTGCACATGGCAGAGAGCAGGAGCCCTTGGCTCCTCCTTTGGCTGTTGGCAGGAGGCTTCAGTCACATGCCACACGAGCTTCTCCATACGCTGCTTGAGTGTCTTCATGATGTAGCAGCTAAGTTGTCCCAAAGCAAGTGATCCACAGCAGAAAACAAGGCATCAGCCACGATGTCTTTATAATCTAGCTTCAGAAGTTACATATCATCACTTCTGGTATATTCCATTGGCCATACAGACCAACCTTGATACAGTATGGAAGAGGACTACACATAAAGGCATGAATACGGAAGTGGAATCATTGGGGATCAGCCCAGAGGTGGAATCACTGAGGTGAGACTGACTGTATGCATTGCTTTGTCTTGCTGATTGAGTGCTTCTGGGCACATCTGAATTTATTGCTGGGTAAATCAGAAAACAGTGAGGAGAAACTCACTTTCTCTGTCACATGGTCATCAGGTACTCAGTCACTACCGATGTCTAGTGGCAGTCCAGGAACTGTTTCTCAAACGGAAAATAATTACTTTTTTTTTTTAAGTTTCTGGATTTTATTTAGTTAATTTTTTTAACATTTTTTTATTGAGTTATAGTCACTTTACACTGTTGTGTCAAATTCCAGTGTAGAGCACAATTTTTCAGTTATACATGAACATATATCTATTCATTGTCACATTTTTTTTCTCTGTGAGCTACCATAAGATCTTGTATTTATTATTTATTTAATTTTTTAAATTGAAATATAGTCAGTTTACAATGTTGTATCAAGTTATGGTGTACAGAGTAATTACTTTCTAAAGAGGGGATGGTTTTATTTCTAAACCCTTCAGAGCCGTGCCTGAAGTTCTCCACTTGGGGCTTGCCTTGGGCTCCTTAGCATGTCCTGACCTGCCATAGTCACTCAGGTCTCCTTGGTCAAAGGGACCAAATGGCAGAGCTGCTTGTACAGCATCCTGAGGCAGCTGAAGAGACTTCTCTCAGAGTAATAACCTTGAATCAGTTGGAGTCTCTCTAGAACCACCATGAGATGGACTTGAGTCAAACTTCATTTACCACTTGACTATTACAGGTTCCCTCTCTGACTGATGATTCTGGATTCTAGGATTCTGGGACCTTAGGAATTAGTGTTAGCTTAGAACCTGTGTTTGATAATCCCCAAGAAGTCTGCATAATTACCATTCCCCAAAGTCCATTTACCATTGTAAGTGGCCGCAGTTCCCCTTGGCCAAGGCTAAAGGGAACCTTAGTGTGTGTACTTGGGATGATCTGCAGGATTTTTTCCTTACAATGTCCCTTCACTCAGGGCACTCTTAAATCTCTGAATTAAGTAAATCTGGATGAGGTGCTGTAGCAGACATTCTGTGTCCACCCATATCCCTTCGGGTCCCTTTTATCATTTCTGTGCACCCTCCTCTGGTTTCTGGGTTCTTCTGCTTCTGATGTCCCATGTCTGCAACTGTCTTCAGACGTCTGCCCTTTGGCTGTTGGAGCCACGATGGTCACATGCACAGAGAGCAGAAAGCGCCTGGGAGCTTACGACCCCTTCCCTCCTGGGGCTCCTAGTCAAAGACTGATTGGAGCAAGAGTGTGAAAGCCCAGCGTCCTTGCCTGGAGTTGGGACAAACGCTGAGATAATTTAAACCCCAGACTTCTTGGGGGATCAGGTAGAGGCTGAGACTTCGTCTGAGATTGCACCTTCCTTGGTTTCTTTCCCTTTCCTTTCATGCTCCCTCTTGCCTTACCAATTTCTTCTGGGAGCACTTCCTTACTTGCATAGAAATCCTCATTTCGGAGTCTGCTTCCAAAGTGCTTGACCTAAGACAGGAGTCTTAATGACTGTGGTGGCTCAGGTCTCTGTTCCACAGACTTCAGTTTTGTTTGTTTGTTATACTGATCACGAAGGAACCAAGTGGACCGGCCACTTATTTCATTTCTAAAGTGCTCATGACCAATGGCCATTGCCAAAGGTTCTCATGGGTCAGACTATCCTAATACTTTGGTCCCACAAGCTATTCAGTAACCACTTCCGTCTTGTCTCTGGGAGTTAAATGCTGCTGCTAAATTTTATCTACCTTGGAATCCCAGCATTGTCATTGAAATCAAGAAACTCATTTCCATCTCAGGGTCTCCCAGCAGCATCCTCAGCCTGTGGAGAATAGGCCCTATCATTGCTTTTGAGGATAATGGCAATACTTTCACCAGTGTAATTCTAAGAGCCTGGTAAAGGAAGTGTATTCTGGGTTCTCTTAATGTACGCAGAAGACGGATGAGTGGCATGCCCATGATAACTCCACGTCAACACTCCTGTATCCCAAGGCATTGGATCCTTTCCCTCTATCCTTACTACTCAAAGTGTATGAGGACTAGGCGCACAGGCATCACCTGGAGCCTGCTAGAAATTCAGAGTCTTGGACTCTCTCCTAGACCTTACTGAGTCAGAATTTTAACAAGACCTCCATGCTGTCCATGTGCCCATTAAAGCTTGAGAAGCACTAATCTGCAGTTATGCTAGTGAATTTCTGGCATCTCAGCATCTTGTAGTTAGGCCACCTCTGAGCCCAGGTATCGGTCACCTAATTGAAAACACAATGAAAATCACTTCCACCTGCTCAACCTGGCGTGTGGGATTCAGAGTTTCGGGTACACACAAATACCAGTAAATTCAGCCTCATCTAACATTATGTTTCTCTCTCCTTGGTCTAGACCCATATTCTGCAAGTTATTGAAAATAAAAATTAGCAATGTCTTGCATATTTTTTGGTGTTTCATCTCCTGGGTTTGTCTTTGTAATTATATCTCAGGCCATGCTGGTACTGGAAACTGGAATCTACTCAAATGCCTAGAAACAAATATAAGGGTGGCTGAGCTACATCATAAGGAGAATGGGCTCACTTAGCAAGGTACCTGCCTCAGCCATGATCTTTAGGGGTCCTCAGGAAGGGAAGGGATAACCTCTTCAGAAGGGAAAGGAAAGGCTCCTTCTGCTGGGTTTGGATGCTTCTGAGGCATTCAGATCCTCCAATATATCCCTTTCATCCAAGCCGCTGTTTCCTGATTAATGCCCCAAATTTTACATAAGAATGAGTGAGGCTATGAATTAAACCAATGCTGCAATTCAACAACCCATAGCTGTGGCCATGTGACCAGATACCTGCCAATGAGAGATGAGAGAAGCTCAGCTGTTAGGCTTTGGGAAGTTCATCCTTGCTCCCAAAAGAGATCCAAAGGAAAAGATAGTTTCTGTTCTTCCTCTGAAATCTGAGTCTACAGATTTTTTTTTTTTGGTGGGGGGGAGGTAATTAGATTTATTTATTATTCTTAGAGGAGGTGCTGGAGATCGAACCCGGGACCTCATGTTTGCTAAGCATGTGCTCTACCAGTTGAGCTATTCCTCCCCCTTTCTGAGTCTAGATGTGTTACCTGGCACCACTTCAGCTCACCGGCTAGCATCTTGAGCAGGTAGACATCACTGAGAATAACAGAGAAAGAGAGATGCCAGGAGCCTGGGGCTTTGGAAACATTGCTGAGTCTTTGATGCCACTAACCCTGGGGGATGTTTTGCTTCTGTACTTCCTAATATGTGAGATGACCTCATTTATAACCATTTTAGCCTATTTGAGTTGGGATATTTGTTACTGTGGCTAGAATCTGGACAGAAGGGGACAAGGGTGCCCTTTTATACCAGATCCCACAGCTAGTAAGTGAGAGGCCCAGGATTTAAGTTGGTCTGAAGGCAAAGCCCATGCTCTAGGACTGTTACCCTGCGAATAGAAGGAACATTTGGGTTCTTCTTACTTGTCTCTAGTAGTTCTAGGGTAGGCGATGGCAACGACCAGATAGTAAAGATTTTAGGCTTTGTGGGCCATATGGTCTCTATCCCCATTACTCAACCCTGCCATTGTTGCAAAAGTAGCTGAGACAATATGCAAATGAGAGGGTGTGGGTAAGTGACAATAAAACTCTACTTAACAAAACAGGCGGTGGGCCTACGGGGTTGTAGTTTGCTGACTCTTGTAATAAAGTAAAAGGTTGAGAAATAAATTCTGGAATTAGGTCCTAGGTTTTAATTACAAGTATCATGATATGAAATAGTGACAGTCTGATTTTCGTGTTTGTAGCAAAATGTGACATTTCAACATACAGCCAAGTCCTATGTTGCATTTTGAAAAGTTTTTATCTACATCCTTCAACAGCAGGATTTGGATCAACATAATGTGGGTAGATTTATAAATACCGAGTAAGAATGGTTTGCAAATGAAGCGTTATGACCAAGTGTCCTTTTCACCAAAGAATGTTCAAATAATCCTGGATCACCAGAGCTTTTGACTTGTTTTACAGTGACTGTCGGTGAATTAAATGTTCTTTGTTGGGAGCCTGTAAGGTTTTGGGTCTCTGGGTAGAGGAACATTGATAGCCTTCTTCTGGTCTCTATCTTAGAGCTTCCAACTGTAATTGAAGAGTGTGTCAATGAGGGTCTGGATCAGAGTGTCGACCAGAGTTGGGGAGAGAGAGGTGAGACTGGAGACTCTGAAGAAATAAAGAACAGAGCTTAATGATGCTGCAGTAGCTGAGGATAACACAAAATGAAAGATGCTTCCATTTTCTGCACAGTGAGCATTCTCAGGGGAGGCACATTTTAAGACTGATTTTCCACTGAGCAGAGTATTTAGTATTTCAACTTAGCCATAATACGATCAGAAGTGCCACTTATCTACTGGCTTTGATGAAGGCCAGCTCTGGCCTTGGCTCAGTGCATTTGTGCCTGGCCCGCGCTCCTCAGCCTGGAGAGCGTTTGAGGTCCTGGCTTCCACCCCAGCCTGGTTTCCCGGCACTCCCTCTGAGCTGGCTCATCTTGTCTGTCATCACTGGAGAGAAGCCCCCGGGGGCTGTTGGCCTGAGCAAAGGGGACCCCTGACGTGCTGAAGCCACCCCTGCTCCCCACATGTGGGATGAGGCCCCCATCATTGCAGCTTAATTCCAGCCACAGGGTCCTCCACTGGCTCAGGAGGGAAGGTCACAAAGCGAATATGACAAGCATTTCGTTTTTACAGGATGCTTTCTGAAGCCCGCGCTAGAGAAGAGATTTCAAAAGACAAAACAATTAGCTGCACATCCCAGGTGTCAACTCGGCGAAGCCACAGCCTGGAAGCAGCCACAAAGCTAGGGGCCAGGCCGGGCGCACAGAGCAGCCGATTTCAAAGGAGATTCTTAGACAGAAAGTCATAACTTATTCATGCTTCATAAACACACACAGGCATGCAGGTCCCTTAAACGCAGGACGCCACTTCACTTCAATTAACAGCAAAGTGGTGCCCTTTGCAGCACAAATTCTGCCTGCTGCTGATGTACAGAGTGTCTGCAAGGAAGCTGTTGAGCCCAAAGCTCCAGTGACCAGTTTGAACACAGGAAATGCTGGCCTCCTTGACCACCGGAAAGTCATTTTGGCCATGGCTGGGTTTTTCTTCATTTGAAGTAATCTGTAGTAATAAACAGAGAGTCTTAGAATCTGAGCATTCCTTGATAGGTAAAAAGAGGTACAGATTAGAAATAGCAAACCTGCCAGAGAAGGTGCGGCAAACTCATTATCTCATGAGTGGATGTTCTGTGTGGTCGGAATGAAGTGCTGGCTGTCGACAATAACCTTTTCCCGGGACCTCAATTCAACACTCCATACAACTGTAGGCATTCAGATGGAACAAAACACCAACATTAAAACTACAGCACACCTGACAACCAAGTAGGTCTTTATTGATAAAGCTCTTACACGTCCCTGTTGACATGGCACACCTCAGATACTTCAGAGAAATAGCCTGGAGACCACGCTTTACCCTAACAGTTAACAACTAGAATTGTAGGGCTGCACGGCTTTTTTTAGAGATCACTTAGTTCAGTGACTCTTAGCTGGAGTAGTGTGACCCCACTCTCCCCTGCCCCCAGCCACAGGGCATCTGGAAATGTTTGGAAGTGGTTTTGGTTTTCATAATGACTGGGGCTGGGGTCTTTATAAATGGCAAGTAGAGCCCAGGAGTTCAGGGACATTAAACATCCTATCACCATGAGCAATTCTACCCAAGAAAAATCGTCCCAACTCAAAAGTCCGTGGTGCTCAGCATAGACTGATTGCCACATTTTTAGAGATGAGAAAGCTGAGCCTCTGGGATAGGAAATCTTTTGTCCAAGATCATCTAGGTTAGTACCAGAGCTAGATCTAGGACCTGAGATTCCTGACTCCTGCTTCAGAGTATCCTTTGTTGAGTTTCCAGCAACCACACTCATAAAGTTAAAATCAGGAGTGTGTCTGACTAGTAGGAGAGCACTATAGGACAGGAGGATAGGGTTTTAAACCAGGATTGCCTTGGAAAGAGCCTCACAGCTCTGCATAAAACTGACAGGGTACCTGCACTCAGGGGTCTCACCTGCTACAATCTACCATTAAGAGGAAAAGGCACCTGCACCCCAGTGTTCACAGCAGCACTGTTTACAATAGCAAGACATGGAAGTGACCTAAATGCCCATCAACAGATGACTGCATAAGGAAGTTGTGGTATATGTACAATGGAATACTATTCAGCCATAAAAAAGAATGAAATAATGCCATTTGCAGCAACATGGATGGCCCTGGAGATTGTCATACTAAGTGAAATAAGCCAGAAAGAGAAAGAAAAATACCACATGGTATCACTTGTATGAGGAACCTAGAAAAAATGGCACAAGTGAACTTATTTATAAAACAGAGACAGATTCACATAGAAAACTAACTTGTGGTTACTAAGGGAGAAAGGTGGGGGTGGAGGGATAAATTGGGAGTTGGGGATTTGCAGATACTAACTACTTATGTATAAAACAGATGAACAGCCAGGTCTACTGTATAGCACAGAGAAGTATATTCAATACCTTGTAATGGCCTATAATGAAAAAGAATATGTAAAGGAATATATATATATATATATATATATGTATGTGTATAACTGAACCACTATGCTGTACACCAGAAATTAACATATTGTAAACCGACTATACTTCAGTTAAAAAAGGCCAAGCACCTGCATTAAAATTAATTAATTAGTTAAAGTTTTTTTTTTTTTTTTAAAAGAGGGCAGCCTTGGTGAGCAGGGATAATGGTGGAGAGCCTCCTTTATCGCCAGGAGGAGGAGATGCTGTAAGAGGTCATCTGGGCGAGGTGCTTCTGGGAGGAAGAGCCTCCTGCCCATCGTGTGGAGTAGAACTTGCTGGGCTCCAAATAAGAATGCACAAAGCAGTTGGCTCACTCACAGTAGATAATGGGCATCTGACTTTTTACATGAATTTTTTACTAAGACACACACAAATAAAAACAAACACTGAAGCACTGAAGTGGGGTGGCGTCAATTTCTCAGATGAGCCAGAGAAGACAAGTTGTTTACCAAGCCTGCAATTTGCTGTTGGTTGCTCCAGCTTGAAAGGCTTGGCCTGCCCTGATTCCCCCATATGTTGTACCTCCCGTGCGCATATCATGTTCTCCTGCTCTGTAATATTTATGCACATTTAGTTGCTCCTGTTAGATTGCAAGCTCTTTGCCTGCAGGGACTCTGTCTTGTCACTGTAGGCTCTCATGCCTCACACAGTTAGGCAGACAGATTTTTCATAAAGACTTGTTGCTCAACCACTGAGCCGAGGCACTCACAGGTATGGGGATCTTTCTGTTTGCCTTTCATTCTTTAAGGTATCGAGTAAGTCAGGAGTCAGATGGTGGAGTTTGAATCCTAGCTACACCACTTACGGTATGACCTTGAGAAGTCACTCAAGGCCACCTCTTTGCATTTGGGGGCCCAATTCTGTACAATGAGCATAACATTAGTACTTACCTCATAAGGCTGCCGTGAGGATTCAACACAGGATAACATGTGTGTCATGCTGGGGTATTTTTCACCCCCAACAACCAATTCTCTGGACACACTAATTGTTGGGGGTGCCCAACAATTCAGTTCAATTCTGACATTAACTACCACAGAGGTAAGAGTTCAATTCCACAAGACTGCCTCCACCTCTAACACCGTTTATAGCCAGGGCACCCATACTTCTGACCAACTGGCTACACATCAGGGGTTCCCACAACCCCCTCCTCAGGTTCAGTAATTTCCTAGAAGGGCTCAAAGAACTCAGGAAATATTTTACTTATATTTGCTAGTTTATTTTAAAGGATACAGCTCAGGAATGGCCAAATGGGAAAGAGACATCAGGCCAATGCGGGACTAGGGGGTGGGCGATGTGGACCTCCCGTGCCCACTCTGGACACACCACCCTGCCGACAACTCAATGTGTTCGCCAACCTGGAAGCTCTCTGAATCTTGGTGTTCCAGAGTTTTTAAAGAGCTCCATCTCCAGCCTCCTCCCCCTTCTCAGAGGCTGGTGTGTGGGGCTGAAAGTTCTCTCTCTATAATCATGTGATCTTTCTGGTGACCAGCTCCATCCTCAGGTTATGTAGTTCCCACCCACCCCAAGTCCCCTCATTAGCATAAACTCAGGTGTGATGAAAGGGGTTCCTTATGAAGAGCAAAAGACATTCCTATCAGTCAGGAAATTCCAAGGGTTTTAGGGGCTCGTGCTGGGACCTGGGGAGAAATACACTCTTCTACCACAGTCATACTTAGCGTAATGCCTGCTGTGTCATCAACCCTCAGTAAATGTCATCTGTAATCATCATCGGCATCACTGTTACCTTCCTGAGTTAAGCTTTCTCTCTCTCTTGCAAATGAGAAGGTTCCTAGGATGTAGATTGAAGGTATGAATTAGAGTTAAAACAAGAAAGCAGTCAGAAAACTACAAGGGTCAGTACACTGAGACTTGATATTCAGAATCTGTTCATTCCAAACACTGTCTCAGCCTGAAAGGCCTCACTCAGGGCAAAGATCATACGGTGGCTTGGTTGGTGGCATCCGGCAGAGTGCTGAAGAATCATTCTTTAGCCCAATTGTTTTTAACTTAAATGATCTGGAGAAGAAAATAAATCACACCTCAGGTCCACCCAGAAGTGTGTCAAGCATTAAAAACAACTCAGAAATAAGAAGCTGAAAAATATTAGTCTCCAAGGTGGAAAATAAAATATGATTTGATGAAGAATGTTGACAAGGCCAATCCACGTTAATTCACATAGGCTTCTGGGTTCCTGGCTTGATAGATACTTTCAGGCAGGCTAGGATTTTAATTAAAATGAAAAAAGGCTTGCTGCACTCTCTCAAGTGATCGTTATTAACCCGATTCTCAAGTTTGGAAGAAGCAGTGAGGATTTGCAGGAGGAATAACTTTGCACAGAAGTTCTGATGGTTGTGGGAGTCCTGAGAAATTATTTAGTTTCAAACCGTTACTTTACAAGAAAAGAAACTGAAGTCTAAGGAGGTGATGTGACTTGCCCACATCCCACACAGTAAGTAAGTGATGTAATTCAGCTCTGCCAGCCTCCATCCAGGACTCCCCTCACTATCCCATTTTAAGAAACTAGAAATTGGTGATGGTTCCTTCTATCTCTCAGTGTTTTTCTACTTCCAGTCTTAAAAGGAAAGATTTTTCAAATGCAGAGAATTTCTGATATGCTCATTATATTTCCTGAACTTTTTTGTGCTTTGAACATTTGTATATAATAAAATGATCTTTTATCATAGAAAATAATGTCATGTTTTCCCCCAGAGTCTTCTGTATACAGCATTCTGGAGAGGCAGTTTCCTATAAGCCTAGGAGTTTCTATCACTAGAGAAGACCTCGGGTTTCCATGTTCTGTCTGGGGCCTCCAAGCCAGGGCTTCCAGAACCTGGGTACCCTTCCTCCTTCTGGGCTGGACGGTATGGTGTCAGACTGGCTCTGACCTCCTGGGATGCTGAGTATTTCATGTCACCCCTCTGGGCCTCAGTTTCCCCCTTTGCAAAGAGAGAGTTGGTCAAGGCTAAGGCCAAGGTCCATTCCAGTCTCACAGTGGAATGAATTGTCTCACATTCACTTTCTTTAGAAGCCAGGCTCTGCTCTTGCAAACTCACCAAACTGGCTGGTGTCAAATATGTTGTGTAGCTGAATGAAATGTGAAATTAATGTATTTTCCCATTAATCAATTGTACAAGACTCAGAGTCATCTTTCCCCTAAAAGCCAATTGCTTCAGTGGTGGAGATTTCTCCCCCTCCATTAAATATGTCAGAAATTAAGCTGGAAAGAAATCACATGGGCTTATACATCAGTGAAAGAAAAGGTCGCTCATACAGGACGATGGGAGTGGGAACAATTTGAAACAGAACGCAGACAAACCAGTTGCCTACTCTTTCTTGCTCTGAAGAAAAGAAAACACAAATAACACTCATTATTGAGGACAGAAGAAAGAGCACTGAGGCTTTGCTGGAGAAAGTTCTCTGGGTCCTTGTGTATCTCCAAGATTAACCTCTGTCTTCATTTATTGTAATACTATTAATAACAATGATAATGGTTTGAATGTTCTCTGTAAGGTAGGTCCAAATGCTTTTCAAATGTCAAGCTGTATCATCATCATCATCATCATCATCATTATCATGATGTAGTGTCCATCTGTATATCCCATGAGATGATGTCTTAGTTCATTTGGGTCCTATAAAAAATGACCAAAGATTAGGTGGCTTACAAACAACAGAAATGTATTTCTCATACTTCTGGAGGCTGGAAGTATGAGATCAGGGTGAGGACCCTCTTTGAGGTTGCAGACTTCTCACTGTATCCTCACATGCTGGAAGAGGCTAGGGAGCTCTGTGGAGTCTCTTTTATAAGAGCAGTAATCCCATTCATGAGGGCTCCATCCTCATAACCTAAGCATCTCCCAAAGCCCCCAACTTCTGCTACTATTACTTGGACATTATAATTTCAATTATATGAATTTTGGAGGGAGACAAATATTCAGACCATAGCAGATGGTGACAGCAGTGTGCTTTTAACCTATTTTTGAGTTCAAGGCCAAAGCGGTAAGTAGGGCGAGCTATCTATGGTGTGAATGAAAAATGTTGCCTGCTATATCGCTAAGCAAAGGATGCTGCAGCCATAAAGTCATTAGCCACTACCATTGCCCTGACAGTGACCTGGAGGGAACTCAGGATGGAGACTAGCCAGCAGCCTGGTCTCTGCAGCCACCTCCAACAGGTGCACCCTGAGGAGACTCAGGATGAGAAAGAACAGGATACTGGCCCTAGATAGTTAAGGTGCATATCAAAGGGATGATTTCAATGAGCCTAGACATATGTAGCTTTCCATACATAGAAAAGTGCTAAGTTCCTTAACGTGAGATCTCTGGCTTTCTTTAATTAACAGTAATCTTTTTAATGTTCTGACTACCTGGTCTTTGTTGCAAAAACTCCTATATATCCTGGCTCCTCTCTTGCCTCTTCAGAGCAGTCTCTTAGAGCAATGTGAGAGACTGCCTCCCTGGCTCGAGTCCTCGGAAGGTCGGTGAAATAAAACATAACTCTCAACTTTTAGACTGTGCATTTCTTTTAGTCAACAGTGGCAATGAGATGGACTTTTGGTGTGAAAATTCAAGTCCACAAATTAGTTTAGAGGCCTTCCTTCTCTCCTTAAAGGTTCCCAGTCAGCTGAGTGGGCACAGTTGGTGCGGTCAGACCCAAGACAAGCTGAATAGTCTTCAGTCCTCTCAGAACCCTGCTGTCTCCCCCCATCAAACTGGGATCCTGTTGGGGGGGGCATCTAGATCCACATGGGATTCTTTCCTTCCCTGTTCCCAGTGCTTTTGGACTTAAGCACACCCTAAAATGGATGGGGAGAGTCCTTAGGATCAGAGAGTAGGGAATTGACTCTGGGGATCCTCCATTCTGAACAGGTCTTGAGAGGGAGGTTTCCAGGATTGTATTTAATTGGGGAGCTGTGGGGATCATTTACTAATGTGCCCGTTCTTAAAGCTCTCCAAGTGGTGTGGGCTGGCTAGATCAGAGAGTCTGGTAGTGGTAATATCATCAAGGCCATAGAAGTTTATGGAACTGTTACTGAGTGCTTGGAACTGTGGTAACTATTTCACAGTCTTTCTCACTTAATTCTTATAACAACCCCCTGAGGTGGATATTATCCCTCTTTTACAGGTGAGGAACTTGAAACTCAGAGAGGTAAAATAATTTGCCCAAAGTCATACAAAGCTAATGACAAAGCTAAGACAGAAATCAGTGTCTCACTCTAAAGCTACCTGGCCACTACTTTCTGCTGCTCCCAAAAGCTTCCAATTAGAGATTGAAGACCCGTCCTTGGAAATCAGTGAGAAAGGCCCATAGGCACAAACTCATATCTCCCCTTAACCTGGCCAGCTAGCTGACCAGCCTCAGGCAGGATGGCTCCCGACATTTGTGGGGCTGAGCACAGGTTGCAAATGGTGGCTCACATGACTAAATGTCTAAATATTTTAAAGTTATAAATTGAGCTAACAAGTTGTTAAATAAAATGTGTTTTGTTTTATTTATTTATTATTGAAGTATGGTTGATTTACAATGTTAGTTTCAAGTGTACAACATAGTCATTCAGTATTTTTATAGATTATACTCCATTTATAGTTATTAAAAATAATGGCTGTATTTCCCAGTGCTGTGTAATATATCTTTGTTGCTTATCTATTTTATACATAGTAGTTTGTATCTATTAATCCCCTACCCCTCTCTTGCCCCTTCCCTCTTCCCTCTCCTGCCCCTTCCCTCTTCCCTCTCCCAACTGGTAACCACTAGTTTGTTCTTTGTATCTGTGAGTCTGTTTCTGTTTTGTTACATGCATATATTTGTTTTGTTTTTTAGATTTCACATATAAGTGATAAGACAGTATTTGTCCTTGTCTGCCTGATTTATTTCACTAAGCATCATAGTTTCTAGGTCCATCCATATTGTTACAAATAGCAGACTTTCATTCTTTTTTCATGGCTAAGTAATATTCCATTATATATATACCCCACATCTTCTTTATCCATTCATCTGTTGATGGACACTTAGGTGGCTTCCATATCTTAGCAATTGTAAATAATGCTGCTATGCACATTGGGATGCACATATCTTTTTGAATTAGTGCTTTCTTTTTCTTTGGATATATATACCCAGGAGTGGAATTACTAGATCATATGGTAGTTCTAATTTTAGTTTGTTGAGGAGCCTCCATACTGTTTCCCACAGTGGCTGCACCAATTTACATTCCCACCAAGTTTACAAGAGTTCCCTTTTTTCCACATCCTCACCAATATTTGTTATTTTTGGTCTTTTTGGTAATAGCCATTCTGACAGGTGTGAGGTGATAACTTATTGTGGTTTTGATTTGCATTTCTCTGATGATTAGTGATGTTGAGCTTCTTTTCATGTGCCTATTGGCTGGCCATCTGTATGTCTTCTCTGGAAAAATGTCTATTCAGGTCTTCTGCCCATTTTTTTTCGGGTTTTTTTTTTTGATATTGAGTTGTATGAGTTACTTATATATTTTGGATATTAACCCCTTATTGGTCAAATAATTTGCACATATTTCCTCCTATTTAGCAGGTTGTCTTTTCTTTTTGTTGATGGTTTCCTTTGCTGTGCAAAAGCTTTTAAATTTAACTAGGCCCCATTTGTTTATTTTTGTTTTTCTTTTGCCTTAGGAGACAGATCCAAAAATATATTACTACAATTTATGTCAAAAAATGTTTTTGTTTCTGCCTTGACAAATATACCTTCATAACCCTAAGACTGAATAATACATGCGTGGTATAATAAAAAAATAACGATTTGGTCTTTGTCCCCAGTTCCTGGCACAGAGCCCCTAAAAGCCTTGGAATTTACTGTCTTTTGTATATTAATGAATTGGCTCATGAGATGGAGCAGGGAGGGGCTAGATACTTCAGGATAGGGGCTGGTCATCAGAAAGACCACACCATAATTAGAGAATAGAAACTTTCAGCCTCATCCCTTGACTTCCTGGGAGTGGAAGGAAACTGGAGCTTGAGTTCAGTCACCAGTGGCCAGTGATCCAATCAATCATGCCTATGTAATGAAACCTTCATAAAACCCCCTAAACAGTGCAGTTCAAGGAGCCTCCGGGTTGGTGAACACGTTGGGATGCTGGGAGGATGCTGTGTCCCATGATGGGAGATGGCACTTAAGCTCTGAGACCCTCCTCTGGTACCTTGTCCTGTATATCTCTTCCATTTGACTCCTCCTGAGTTTATCCTTTATAATAAACCCGTAATAGTAAGTAAAGTGCTTTTCTAAGTTCTATGATTCACTCCAGAGAATTGTTGAACCTGAGGAGGGGACTGTGGGAGCCCCCAAATTAATAGCCTATCAGCCGGAAGCACAGGTGGCCTCTGGGACTTGCCGGTGCCATCTGAAGCAGGGGCTCTCTTGTGGAACTGAGCCCTTGTGAGGTCTGCACTAACTCAGGATAGTGACAGAATTGAACTGAATTGTTGGACATCTGGTGGTTCTTGGAGAACTGGAGAATTGGTTGTTGGTGTGGAAAAAAACCACACACATTTGATGTCAGAAGTGGTATCAGAAATGACCCCATAGTGTATAAAGTTATGTTTTTTAAATGACTAATTTGAGTGACTTAGACACACAGCAATGTGAGTCCTTGAAAGCGCAGGCCCAATGCTAGGATCCCTCTGGTCCAGGTCTAAGTGTGGCACTGGCCTCAAGGGATGACAGGAATGGTCTAGCATAAATCTAACTCTATGACTGGAAAACACGACTCAAACAGTATCCTCTTTATAAAAGACAACTAACATACTGTAGTTTGGGGTGATGAATTTAAATGAAGCCACAGTAAAGCTTTAAATTAAGCTCTGTGATTGGACCTCATTTTTTTGCTGTAATAATTCAGTTTTTAAATTACCATTTGGCATGAAATTACTTATTCCTAAACTCAGGCAAAACGATTGACTTTCCTTGTCTGTGTGTTTAACTATATTAGGCAATATAGGTTGAAGATTTAAGACTTAACAGAAATATGGTTTTATCTTCGGAGAAATGTGTTAGTCACTTTTCACCCATGCAGAAACACCCCTTCACCATTTGAAAAGAGCAGTTCTTCAAAGGAAAGTAGAATTTCTAATTTTAAACATTTCAGGTCAAAGACAAAATGTTCAGATCTCTGATATACATAGAGATTTTACTTGTAAGTATAATAAAAAATGGAAATGCAGTAGAAAAACAGGAAAAGGACAAGAATCAACAGTTCACCAAAGAACTGTAAATAATCAATGCATGTTACGAAAAGATATTCATCCTCACTAATAATTTAAAAAATACAAATCAAAACAATAGGTGTTTTGTGGATTATCTTTTTTTTAACCTGTTAGTTTAGGGGAAAATATCGATAATATGAGAAAACAGATTTTCTCAAACTGTGAGCTGAAGTGCCAGTTGGCTAGAGTGTTTTGGGGCACAGGGCAGTGTAGGGTTATCTGTTATAACTGAGAGTGTTCAAAGACATTGTCTTGGCAACTAACTTCTAGGAATTTATTCTAGAGAAACATACCACTGTCCAAGCATGTATGAATAAGGATGTTCTTGCTAGAGTGCTAATATTCATCAGAGTGCAAAACTGCATATTCTAGAGCCCCCAAGTCCACCCTTTGATCTGATACCAACTGTGGGTTACCTTCACTTTCAATAATTTGCTAGAAGGACTTGCAGAATTCGGCCAAGCCATTATACGAACAGTTATATTTAACACAGCAGAAGAACACAGATTAAAGTCACCCAAGGGGACAGGCACACAGGGCAGGGTCCAGGAGACACCAAGAACAGTTTCCAGATGCTCCCTCCTGACTCAGTGGTGCAGACAACACCACTTTCTCCCAGCAGCCATATGTGATAATGTGCATGACATATTGCTAACTGATGAAGCTCATTTGAGCCTTGGTGTCCAGAGATTTTATTGGGGCTTAGTCACATAGACCTGGCTGACCACTTGCATGGCTGACTTTAGTCTCCAGACCTTCCAGAGGTTGAGCTGATACGATGAGACCCAAGGACCCCCAACCATAAATCCCATTGTTAGCAAAGATTATTTACCCCCAGGTAAACAAGGACACTCTTACCAGGCTGGAGAGTTAGAAATTATCTAATAGAGGCCCCATACCACACTAAGCAACTTAGATTTTATTCTGTAGATGGAGAAGATTCACTGATGAATTTTAACAAGGAGCTACCAGGAAAAGATGTGCGCTGTAGACAGAACATTCCAGCAGCATTAGTAATGAAGAACTGGAGTGGAATAAACCTGGAGGCTGGGAGGCCACAGTACTTATCTAGCTTAAAGATGCAGACAGGATCTCAATGCTTGTTAATTTCTGCCCCTGACAACACTGCTCCCCACTGGGGCCCCACCTCACATGCAAATCTGTGCTGGCTGCCATTATATTAAAACACTCAACTCCACTAATGAGTGGGGTCTGAAATTGGTCTCGATGCCAAGAGCTTAGTGTCTGGGGTATGTGAGGTGAATCCAGAGAGCCCAGACCTGCTCCTGGGTGCATCTTTTTTTGCCCCCTCTCTGTGATTGTACCCACCTCTGTCTGTGTTTCCTGATACATGCTCCAGGTGCCCAAAGGTAAGCTGTCCTGAGCTGTTTGCTGTGTGACCAGCTGCCTGGACTGGGCCAGTTCACTCTGGCATGAAGGCCAGAACATCCTTCCTCATCTACACTTCTGGGCATGATTCTGCTCCTCACAGAAGGAGCTTCTGGAACCATGAATTCTGCTGTTCACCCAACTCCAAGCTCCCAGCACTGTCCAGGGGAGAAGGGCTAAAGCATGCTCTCTCCCCTCCCCTGGGCCCATGCAAGCAGTGCCAATGAGCCCAGCGATCTTTCCCAGTCATGGATGCAGCTTCAAGATCTTTGTCTATGCAGTATTCTAGGGAACCACTCAAGGCTTAGCATTGGCCATCAAGATGAAGGTCATCTGTCATTCTTGGTAGAGGACCTTGCCTGTTGGATGTCAGTACTATTCAGAATGACTTCCATTTCACCACGGTCCTCCAGTTTGCATGGTTGGCATATTTGGGACGTCATCTGGCTGAGAGCGCACTTACTCCTGGCTTCTCTTCTTTAATCAAGTTGGCTATCTTGAGGTCAAGTCTACTTAAGCCACAAGTCCGAGATATGAATTATGAAGACAGTTTGTGCTTCTGGGAATTTGGAAATCTCTGGCGGCCCAATCAAGCCTTCAGTCAGCCAATATGTCTAGAAGACCTAGTCTCATGGCCCTGGGTGCAGCACCTGGGTGACACAGGCTTGCTTCCCCAGGAACTCATGCTCTAGTTGGAGAGATCTGATATGGTGCTGTGAGGTAAACCTAAACCTCCAGGCATCATAAGCTAGATGCTAAATGAGCAGAGAGGATGACAAGTGCTAGAGGAATTCAAAACACACAGGAGCAGATACTTTTGGAGACAGCATACAGGGCTCCACCCCCAATTCATCACCCAGTCACTGGCAGTGGTCCCATGAGTACCAGATGATGGGGAGGCAAAGCCAGATGCTTCAGAGCGAGCAGGCAGGAGGAGGTGGTGCCCTGCTGGCCCAGCTGGGCCCACAGGGCTTGGGTGATGCCTCCTGGTACTGGCGGGGGTTGCAGGAGGCGGGCAGCAGTGCGTGAGCCGTTGGAATGCCAGTCCCCAGGAACATTCATGTGGTTCCCTGTTATCTGAACTAAACTCATCTCCACCCACAAAGCCCTGAAATCCCTGGGGAGGCAGCAGGCAGGGGAGCCATTTTCCTGGGCGGGGGAGGCTGGTGCATGCGCCACAAGGTTTCTCAGTGGCTTCGCAGCAGCTGGAGCACGTAGGCTTAGAAAAACGGAGGATGAGGGGCTGAGTCAGTGGGAGCGGAGCCCCGCTTCCTATACACTGGCCCCAGCCGTGGACTAACCTGGGGCTTGGGGTCCCAGCAGAAGTATGTCATTCCCTTTCCACTTCCTGGGAGTAGCCCAGTGCCTCCGGGGGGCCTCGAGATGGGAGCGGGCTTGGTTTTTGTGGTCTCCAGGAATCCTAAGGAATCCCACTGACCAGTCTGGGCAAGACCGTTTTGGAATGAAAGATAAAGATGCAAAGAGTCTGAGGTACATCACGTTATGTCTAATTCTACCTCCCTGCAATATTTGTATCTGGTGGTTAATCAGGCCAGTATGAGCCGAAGGAAAGATGTGCTGAGGAAGACATGCTGAGAGGTGGCAATTGGCAACCCCATCCCTTCACCTTGGGGATCCCTCTTCTTCCCCCTACGAAGGTTCCATGGTACAGTTTGGGAAGGTGTTCGTCGCAGGGCCCAGCAGGAAGGGCAGGTAAGAATCAAGGGATTGGAAACACACGAAAACAGTAGCCAATACTCAATTCCCAAACCACTAGGTTTATTGCACAGAATTAGCACACAACACAGGTTAGTCAAAGTAGGGGGAAGTGGGACACGAACCTCTCCAAAGCGAAGTCTGGGAAGGAAGTGTCTCAGTCTGAGCAGGAGTCTACGGTCCGGCAGGGGGCTCTCCTGGCCAGAGTGAGTGGGAAGTCGCCTTCTGCTCCGACAGGGCCCTGCAGCTCTCAGCAGCGTGGAGCCATTCCGCCAGCAAAGAGCCTTCAAGTCACTCGGCTCCATGGTCTCTTTATGAGGAGCAATAGTTACCCCAGGGGAGGGGTCTTGACTCTATCAGTTGCTCCTCCTGTTCCAGTGATGGACGTGGACTACCAGATTTCTAACTTAAAGTAACAGTCTTAGTTCTTCACTCTAAGACACTCACAGCCCTACAGTGGATGTTTGAAAATAACCGATGAAAAATACACATTCACACTGGCTGCTGTGACTCCATTTTGAACGACTTACCATGCCGTAACATAGCTTAAGTCCTTAAGTAAAGGAACTTAAAAAGTTTCACACAAGATGTGTACGAATCATTACATGAAAGAAATCACATCATAACAAAAAGACCTCAGGAGAGTGCATAATATCTTCAGAGGAGGTAACTACAGAAAACCAGGAAAGCCACACCCACCTCCTGGAGCAAACCTATTAGAAGGCTTGTGTTCTTTGTCTTCTTCCTCCCTCCTCCCCCCGCAATGCAGCCATCTCCACAGCCTGTGGTCAGACGTGGAGCAGCCGTCCTCTCTGGGGCACCGCCTCAGCATCTGGCAAATCAGCCCCTTCTGCACCTCTGCTGCCTTCCCTGGTGGAAGCCGTGGCCGTGTCTTTACTTGCGCTGCCCCCTACCTGGGCTTCCTGATTCTAGTCTTACCCCCTAAACAAGTAACCTGCCATGTGATTTGTTTCTGTCCAGCTGACTGTAGTGATGGAGAGATTTAACTCCAGTCATGCCCTCAGGGTTCCTACGGTCTAGTTGTCAGAAGTTGAATAAGATGCAAAACTTGGAAAACCTTTTAATACAATAAGAAAAGTGCACGTGTGCACCCACCCTGGTGCCCTCTTTCAGTGAGCAAACAATAATTATTAGACTGCATAATATTAAGCCACTTTAGGAAAGAGAAACTTATTTTTTGTGAATAAACCATAATCTGTCCCATCCCTCCTTCCCATTGTGCCCCCCCCTTTTTTTGAACTTTTTTTTATTGCGCTATAGTCAGTTTACAACGTTGTGTCAATTTCTGGTTTACAGCACAATGCTTCAGTCATACATGAATACACATATATTCATTTTCCTATTCTTTTTCACCATGAGCTACTACAAGATATTGAATGTATTTCTATTGAATATATGTGCTATACAGTATAAACTTGTTTATCTATTTTCCTTTGTGCCCTTTCTATTACGATGCAAAGCAGTTTTAGTGTTTTCTTTCCAGCTTACAGACGATGCCCAGAGGTCCAGTGTGGTCTAAGAAATGTGGGTCACTTCAGCATCTTGCTAGACAGAACCATCCATCCCTGTCAGGGGCCTTTCATGGCCTAAAACATATAAAAGTGTTTGAAGCGTGTCCTTTCCTTTTTTTTTTGAAATAGAAGTTCTAGCTTTTAGGCAAGAACCATTTATTGGGCAGAGCATCTCTCTTATAGAAGAAGGGTCATCCGAGGATTTAGAATCCTCTGGGCACACTACAGGGGAATAGGCCATTCTTACTGATACACACCGGATGTTTCATTTGTTTGTTTCAAAAAAAGAATAGATATCAGGGGTTTACTCTCTGTAAGGTGCTGTGTGTTCCTGCGTAAGTCTTGTGTGAGATAAGCTTTTCCTCCAGAGGAGACATTTGTTAAATGCCTCCAAGCACTGGGTAGTGGTGAGAATTCTTGTATACATAGTGCTCTCATGATAAAAATAAAAAACTAAAATTATGAAAATAGCAAATCGAGACTTCTTTGATTTTTATTTGTTTATTTTTTATTGAAGTATAGTTGATTTGTAATGTTAGTTTCATGTGTACAGCAAGGCAATTCAGTTATACATATACATACATATATATTTTTTCTTTTCAGATTCTTTTACATTATATATTAATACAACAAATTGAATATAGTTCCCTGTGCTGTACAGTAGGTCATTGTTGTTTATCTATTTTATATATAGTAACATGTATTTGCTAATCCTAAACTCCTAATTTATCCCTCCCCCACCCTTTCCTCTTTGGTACAGTTTGTTTTCTATGTCTGTGTTCGGTTTGTGAATACAATTTGTATCATTTTTTTTAGATTCCACATATAAGTGATATTATATGATATTTAAGACTTCCTTGATTTTTAATTTGACGTTTTGCGTTTTTCAGTTACCCATGAAGTGAAATGATTAAGCCCTCCCTTAATGAAGCAGCAGAGCAGAAATGGTGGTGAAGCTGGTGGGTCCAGGTGGTTTCCCTGGGGAACGGGGTGTGTCAGATGTGTTCTGGTTCAGGGATCTGCGCTGCTCCACAGCTCGTGGCTGGGGATGCTCGTGGGCCCTGCTCCCAGGGACAGCCTGGATGACAAGTGGGCTGATGCGAGTGCTGAAATGGCTTCAAGACATCCTCTGGTCCCATCCCTCTCTGAGCAGCTCCACCAGGTCAGGAGCTCCTGCAGCCATTACTGCCAGGCGTGGTGTGGCTGCTGGGAGAACTGGAGCCCGGGGCTGGCACAGCACATTCTGGAGAGCAAGTGCTGCTGCTTGCTGGCCGACTGTGTTTGCAGCTGCACCTGGAGACTTCACCCATGTCTGATTCTCCTCCTGGTCATGGGCTGCCTTCCTCTGGCTCCTGGTCTGCTGGGCAACCTGCCAGCTTTCCACAGACAACCCTCCTGACAGCTCCATCTCCAGTTGTTTCTTTTCTAAATCTGGGAACTGGGAAACACGGAGCGAGGGCAGAGTCCAGCTCCACGAGTGGTTCCACTCGTGCCTTATCTCAGAGTTATTAGCAATACTTTTCTGGGACGAGGCCAGGACTGACCCTTTTGGCAACTTTGTATTAACAATTGCCACATTCAGGAATAATCAGTAAAACAACAGCTTTAATTCCCCCAAAGGCAGGACCCCCTAAAAAGAGTGCTGCTGCTTTAATCTGTTCTTTTCAAAGCAGGTGAATTTACTTGTTAAAAATCAAAATGATGACAGTTCAGATGTCTTTTTGCTAGTAAACTGGATATTCTAAAGGCATCAGATAGTACAGTGAGACTCCTAAATTCATCTGGAATCATGATACTTTCCCATTACATCTCATAGCTGCTGATTTAACTCATTATGTATCGTAACCAGCTGTACTGTAATAGGGTGGTGCTATATTTGAAAAGTGACTTCACTTAGCCCAGAGATATAGGAAGACACTGACTTAATGGGGGAAACCCTGGTTTTTCCTATCTCTGCTTAATTTAGACTTGTCATTTTGAAGGGACAGGATCTGCTAAGATGATGTCAGAGTCATGGTCCACGTGGACCTGGTTATTCCTGGATTTTCACTGTGGAGTCAGGCTTCTCAAATGTCAAAAAAGAATTTGATCATGGCCTTGGCTGTTCCCTCATCTTTGTCATGACAACCAGCAAACGTATGTCAGCTCCCAGCTTCCTGGTTACCACCCACTCCCACATTTCTGGTGATGTCCAATCTCTCTTCTCTGATTTGCTTCTGGATTTTATCAATGTGGGTTCCTGAGTGTGAATTAATCTTACAATTCACTCTGAACTCTGACCCTACCTAGTTTTTTAAAAAAAGAATAGCTTTATAGTTTTTGTAAAAATTATACATTTCCATTGAAACAAATTCATACAACACAAAAAGGTACCAAGAAAGAAGTTTAAAAATCCCCTGACCTTCCACCACTCAGAAAAAACTACTGTCAACTTCTTAGTAGACATCCTTTCAGGCATCTGTATATGATTTGGTAAAAATGGGATTTACCTTACATGTGGTTCTGTGGCCTGCTCGCTTCATTCAACAGTTCTGTGCCGTTGTTGGGAGAGAGTTCTCCATGCGTCTCTTGTGCTCTTACGCATCTTTCTGGGCCTGCCAAAAATGCAAGGCCGTTGCTCAGGCTTGTGTTGGTAGCAAGCAGCCGCGAGGATGTCTTCCTCCTGGACAAAGGGCAGTCTTGCTTACTGGTTTGCCATAAAATGGTGGGTTCACTTCAATGTCAGTTTAATCTCTACGAGACTGGACAGAATTTACGTGTCTATAGTCAAAAATTATTTTGCATCGCTATTTGTTATCTACAATTTTTCAAGAAGTAAAATCGCTTCCATTGAATCAGAACCCCAGGGGTGTCCTTTAGAGTCTGAGTAATGCACAGTTTTCCACTGAAGCACATTTTCCCCTATAGCACGGAGTGAACACAAGTTCCAGTTGCCTCTCTCAGAGGACGGCTGGTAGAATTGGGCAGAATATTGGGGGAACATCCAAGGGCAGAGTTGACTTCATGTTCAACCAGAGGAGAGCCGCCTTCTACCCTTCCTGACTCAGAGCCCAGCTGGTTTCAGAGCTGGGGGGTCAAGGTGTTGAGGGCCCTGGGGAGGAGAGGGGAGGGCGGAGGAGGGGGGAGAACCAGCGAAGTCTGTACAAGCACCCCCACTGTACATGTAGTAACAGATTTCTATTCAAACCCACTTGAATCTGATGCCTCAAATACATATATACAAAAAAACCCAACAAAAACTGATGTCGGGTTTGTTAAAGTTGGGTTTTAATCAAGAAATGAAAAGTTAAAGTGGGAAAAACCTAACAATGATATGGAATATGGGGAAAGGGGACTGGAAGTAGCTCTCTTTTCCCTTTTATTGCGTCTCAGTTTTATTTCCAGACACACATTGTCTCAGTGGAAGTGCCCACAGCTCAAAGGTCTGAGACTGTCCATGAATCTCTTTTTAGCTCCTTTTAATGGTAAAAAAAAAAAAAAAAAAAAAAAAATCTGGGTTGTTTTCCTCAGACTGGCCTGGAAGGGGCCTTCCCCTTCCTCCTTCTTCAGAGCTGCATTTTAATGAGACCCCAAGGGAAGGCTTTGGGGGATGCAGAAAGCCAGCAACTCAGTTTAATTTAAGAGACTGACTCTTTTAATTTTACTTTTTTCCTTCTGGGTCTTGGGCAGCGCCAAGCATTCTGGCTGAGGAGTTTGGCTCCCCATTTGGAAGCACCACTGCTGTGGCTTATTGAAAAGTCCTGAGAGGACTTGGGGACACAAGAATGATGTGTGTCCAGGGACCATAAGGCTGTCTTTAAAAGAAGAACAGTTTATCAGTGAGGGAAATTCCACCTCTGCTACTTGCCCTGTATCAACTTCAAGGCCCATTCAAATATTCCAGTATTCATTCAGCAACACTCCTATGAAGTGCCTGTTTTAGGTTCCAGAACTTCAAACATGAGCAAGCACAGGACTCACTTCTACTGAGGTTTGCTGTCCAGCACACGATAAACACCAAAACGGACCTCTATAAGCAGACTGGAGTTGGACAAAGACCCATGATTAAGAGAGAACAGCCCGAGGAGGACCAGCCTGAGTAATACCCACTCCCATCTGAGTAACAGGAGTTATTTATACATAGAGACACAAGACATATATGTTTGCATATGCAAAGAACATTTCTGGAAGTATAGACGGTAACGTTATTTCTGGAGGTTTGGCTTTGGGAAAACAGGCAAGGAGAAAGATTTTTACTTTCCACTTTATAGCCCTCCATATGTTCAGAAAACATTCTTTTTACAATGAGCGTACATCACTTATATAATAAAACAACAACACCACAGTGTGGCAGTGCCATCAGAGAGATCTATACAGCAAGTAATGGAAGCAATGAAACAAGTTACCAGATCCAAACTTAGGAATTTTCTGATCAACTTAGCTGAGATCAATTTTTCTGTCTTCTGCACTCTCATAGGCTTTTGCTTACACATTTGTCAGACTTGGCAATTGTCATTCTCAACCAGTGCCGCCTCCTCCCTCCCCATCCTCCCTCCCTCCTTCCTTCCTCTCTTCCTTCTTTCTTCCCTCCCTCCCTCCCTTCCTTTCTTCCTTCCTTCCTTCTACAGATATTAACTGGGATTCTATTATGGGCATGGCAGATGATTCAATATTGTGTTATGATCAAGTCTGGCTGAATGTGACAGAAAGACAAAAACTAAAATAGTGGCTTAAGTAAATAGAAGTTTATTTCTCTCACACATGAAAAGTGGTCCAGAGGTAAGCACTCCAGGACCTCTGTGGCAGCTCCAGAGTCATCAGGAACCCAGGCTGCTTCCAGTCTGCTGTTCTATTATCCTTGGCAACTCAGGGTCTAAGATGCTCTAGCTTCAGCTCTAAGGTCCAGATCCAAGTAAGCCAAAAGGAGGAATACAGAGGGGCCCATAGTCTCCCTTTTAGGAGGCTTCCCAGAACTACCACACCACACTCTGCTTCAATCTAACTGGTCTGAGCTTAGTCACATGGTTGCACCTAGCTGCAAGGGAAGCTGGGGCACGTAAGGAAGTTGGGACGTGTAGGGAATCTGGAACATACAATATGTCAGCTGGGTGTATTGCTGCCTTCAATAAATCTAGGATTCATTTTCTAATAAAAAAGTGGAGACCAGATACTGGGAGGTCATTAGCAATCTCTGCTACACGTAGGAGCCAAAACAGAGAGTCCCTGTCCTTTGTTGCTTATACTTTAGTAGAGGAATTAGTTATTAATCAAATATTCATGAAAATAACTATAAAATTGCATACAGAGGTAAGTGAGGTAGAGAAAAATGTCACTGGGTTCCAGAAATATGTAATTAAAGGAACTGACCTACTCTTGGGGGAAGCTGTCTCCAAGGAAGTATGTGATGGGGCTGGAGAAGTAGGCAGAGGCCCACGACGCCAGGGTCTTGTTGTCTATGTCAAGGATTTTGATCTTTATCCTAAAACAAAGGACAGTCATTGAAGGGTTTTGAGCAGGGCGTGGGGTTAAATGATTACCTTCTTCTGGTTATGTTATGAACAGTCTCTCTGACAGCTCAGTGCTAAGGGGCAGGAAGACTGGATGTGAGGGGGGAAGCCACACATCAGCAGAGGGATGACTGTGGTCCAGTTCAGAGAGTCTTCCCCTTTTCGGAAATTGGCAGCAATCAGTGGTGGGGCTGCTTAGGATTGTGCCATTTGTTTTGTCCGGTGCTACTGATTTACTCAATTGCGCGTGGTAAACTCAGTAAGGTAGCCTGGGGATGGCTCATGAATAGAATATGGCAAAACTGAGAAGATATCACTGCTGGGATCAGATTTTTAAAAACTGGGACTTCCATCTTGTTTGCACAAACTCTTCTTGGCTCTTCCCTCTTGCTTTTTCTAATGAAGCAAGCTGCCGTGTTACATACTGCCCTATAGAGGCCCATCTGTCAGGAACGGAGGACAGCCTCAGGCCAACGAGCCAGAGCCCAACAGTCCACAAGGAACTGAGTCAGAGGACCCAGCCAATGCATGCCTGACTCACAGAAACTGTGAAATAATACATGTTGTTGTCTTTACGCCACTACATTTTGGGTTAATTTATTATAAAGCAATAGGTAACTAACACAATGTAGTTGGGTCGCAAGGATAGCCTGTGTGCTTTGGATGGGCTAGCCATTTCTTTCTTTTTATTTCCAATCTCCATGAGGCATGAGGCCTAGAAAGGACCCTGCCTCGCACATTCTCTCTGATAAATCAGGTTGGATCTGCTCTGGGGAACTGACCACCTTAGATTCAGGAGAGGAAGATCTAAGAGGCCTCTTCTTAGGTTCCGTTCTCCAGTCTCTTGTTCAGTACTGGGGTAGAATGGGAGGTTGCTATTTCTAAAGTGGTTCTTTATTTACCAGTTGGTTATTGTACCTAGTGAATACATTTGCTTGTTTATAACTATAAGGTAGGAAGGGGAATAAAAGGTAGACTAGAACTCTCAAACCCTACACCAAACCCTCAACAGAGATGAGAGCAGAGCATTCAGAACAAAGTAGGTGCTCAATAAAGGTTCATTTTTCTTCCTACTCTTCCACCCCACTGAAGCAGTCACATAGAGGAAAGACTCAGACTGGTGGTATCACGCCCTGGAACCATGTTGTACTGGGGGCTGTAAAGCTCCTAGTTTGTCTGCTGTTGATATGCTATTGACAACCCTTACTGAAAGGGGAATTGAAGGGAATTCAACTCAGCAAAACATCTAGGTGACGGGCAGTTAGTTGAGGCTGCACAAACAGAGATGAACGTAACTTATGCTCTCAGAGCTATTAGTCCAGAACTAGTCCCTGTATGGGATAAGTTTGTCTTTATAGATCATCTCATAATTTGAAGGTTAATTGCTAAGAATCCACTAGTGTTTTTCTACACACTTCCCCCAACCCATACCACTAAGTGGTAATGCCAGGAAGTCTAATAGTTCTTCCGTTTTGGCTTCAGTCCTGGGGATGGGTCTCTACTGAGGCCATCCACCTGAGTACCTCCTGGGCGACCACACCTGGAACAAGTCCTTCCCCAAGGGAACTCTGGGAAGCCCTCTGGCCAATGAGGTAACTTTGTGCAAATTGGAAAAAAGCTTCTGAACATCAAGTCACTTCACAGTCATTAGTCACAAAATGTTCCCCAAAATAATACAACTCTATGATGTCTATGAGGTGACTGGTTCCCCACAGCTGTGTCATGTGCACTAGCGTTGTACAACCTGTACAGTTGTGGGGAGCAGAAGTGCTACAGGGAAATGATCTGCTTGACGTGTGGCGCTGGAACCCAGGGGTGCTGGAGAGAGATGGGGCCTGAGAGCAGGAGGAAGGGTGGGAAGACGGCCCCTTCCCATCCTCCCATCCATGTGGGCACACTGTGCTGACACTAACGCAGAACGTTTGCTAGTTCGCAGTTGCCACTTTACAACTGCAGGATTTTCAATGTCCCCCCATTAATTCTGGTCTTAGGTTGGCTCTTGCCTCCTCATTGAGCGCCCCCGCCCTCCGGCCACTTGAGGGCAATGTCTCACCACTGCAGCTGCTGCTGGGCCTGGTCTCCAAGCCCAGTGACTGCCCCCTGCTTAGGCTGCAGCTTCCTGGGCAAAGAGCAGCAGAGCGCATCAGATGCCAGCACTCCCCGCTGTGTTCCCTTCCATCTCTGTCCATCGAGAGCCATCTGCATCCCAGGCGGAAGTCTCCAGCCCAGATTTACCCTGGCTCCAGCTCCCAGACCTTTCAGCAGTAATGCTTGTGCCCCAGACAGCACCCCAAGGTCTTCTCTCCTCTAATATTTACTACCTTGAACTTATACATCCAACTTCTTCTCCACAGACTAACAATTGCCTCCAAACATATCAACTGGTACAAAAGAATGTCTGGGCATCACTGTTGCACCAGTTTGTTAGATACAGCCAGATTCTGAATACCTGTCATGGGGTGTCAGAGACAATCAGAGCATCCTGTTAGGGCACTTCTGGGAAGCGGGCCTTTATTTCAGGAAAAGGAGCTTTACGCTTTCTGTGTGTTAGAACAGCGCTTTCCCCCACTACAGCCTGACTACTCCTGACCCAAGAGGGGGACATGGGTGAAGAGGGCAAAAATCCTTGAGCAAGTTGTGTTTTATGTGATCCTGTGTGTGTGAGACATTGACCCACATCCACTTTAATGCAAGATTAGGAGATTAGAAAGGAAGCCCCTGCCAGCTTCACTCTTATGCCATCTGGAGATCCCAGCACACCTGTGGGTCCATGTTGGGGAAGGATCATGGCAGGATGGCTAAGGACAGTGACCAGTTTCCAGAACAACTGATGGAGCTTTGGAATCTGCCCTGAAGTCAGATTCTGTGCTGGACACATGAGCTGTGTTGGGGGCACTAGCTTCCAACCAGAAGAAAACTAACGTTCAGTTTTCCAGTAGGCAAATAACTATGTTTGGACAAATCCCTATGTCAATCTGATGCTTGACTGAGAATTTCCTGGGTTTTTCCTAGCCTTCTAAGTACATCCAGACCGCTCCTTGAACTTTTCTAGAAGGTGATTGCTTCTTATTCTCACAATGAGTCAACCCAATTAAAAAAACTAATGAATGTTTGAAAAAATTATTGAATGAGCCTACATCGTGGGGGAGGGGCAGATGGAAGAAAAGAAAGCTGAACAAATGTTGGAAGCCCTCGGCTGCAGGCTTTGTCATTAACTATTGGGGTGACACAGTGCAGGTTAAGTTCTCTGTGTCTTCGTGATCTCACCGTTAAAATTAAGGGTTAGACTAACTGTTCTTTAAGGCAACTTCCGAAGCAAATGTTCTCCGAGGACACCCTCTCCCTCCCGGTTTCCCCTTCCTCCACCATCTCTCCCTTCTTGCCCTCTTTTCCCTGCGCTGTCTCCTTTCTCTCTTCCTTTTCCTCTTCTCTTATGTCTGCTGTTTTTATTCCCAGACCTTTACACAGGCTCTTTTATTTTCATCACCAGGCGATTTGTGCCAACGAGTGTGATGCAAATAAAGTTAGACAGGGTTTTGGTTCTGACTGAATAAGAACTGCTCCACTTGAATTTTAAAAAAACAACCCAGTCCCTCTCAACTGATTCTATTCAAAGTTTCTTGGCTTCTGAATTTAAAGAACAAGTTGTTCTTGTGGGAGGTTAATTAGAAAATGTTCAGCCCACCCCCTTCCCCATGAATGACCAACACACCAAATGAAGCCCCAGAGGAGCCTGCGAATGCTCAACGGTCTTCCAAAGGGAGGGCCTTCCCCTCACCTACTGGACCAGTGAACCCAAGTTCAAAATTTAAAAATTCTATAAAGCCAAGTCTACCTAATGATAATGAGTTGAGGATTCTCAGGAACATCTAGTGTTTTCTGGCACACAGGCACCAGGCTTGGACCACTGCTGTCCAAACAGACGGGAATTAGCCACTTAGATGTTCTAAATGGTTCCTCTTGCTTGTAGAAACAAGTGGCAGTGGTGGGGTCATGAAATCGGGAAGAATAAGAAAAGCCACAAAAAGATGAAGTATCTTGAACTTCCTAGATGTGAGTTAGGGGGAGAATAGGGTCCAGTGGCTTGAGATGGAGGGTATAATATGAACAAGTCATTGGAATAAGACATTACTCTTTTTTCACCATTTTTATCAAGGAGATGGAAACATCAAATCAAAATAAATGGAATAAACAAAACCTTTGTGCCTAAAGCCCGAGATAGGTGAGAAGACATTAAGAGAGCTTAATGTTGTCCAGATGAATTACCTTCCAGGCAGTTAAGATGAACATATGATCGTAGCAGACATTTTGATGCCTTGTCCCATATCCCTGGGATCCACCTGAGTTTGCAGCTGAGGTGAACAGTTCCAGCACGCTGCCCGCCTCCCACCTCAGGCACCCAAGGCCTCTCTTCTTCACTGTGCGATGACTTTCTCTGTCACTGCTGGACATTGTTTGCTCCCAGCCACAACCCAGAAAGCAGGAGGGGGGTTAATGCTCCCAGAGGCAAGTCTCACCCAGTGGGGACTAGGAATCAGTGATGGAGACTAGGAATCAGGGATGGATGATGCAACCTTTCCGTCCTCCAGGGAGATGCTCTTGAGTCATGGTCCACGTGGTCGCTCAGGATCAGGCAACGGCAGCCCACTGCTGGAGGCTGCTTTCTACCCCTCCCGTGCACGGGTGTTTTGCTTTCCCCATTCGCACTTGAGCTTCCTGGCTTTACTTCCCAAACAGCCTAAATCCAAATCCTGGTCTCAAAATCTGCTTTTCTGAGAACACAAACTAAGGCTCCACTATGCAATTTTTTTTTAATTGTGGTAAAAAGTTCCATAATATAACATTTACCATTTTAGTCATTTTTAAGTATACAAAGGCTAAGTGGCTTCAAGGTGCATCCATGTGGCGGCGTGTGTCAGAACTGCATTCCTCTTTAAAAAAAAATCAGATTTATTGAGGTACATGCTGCATATAGTAACACTTATTAACTCTTTTTTTTTAAACATTTTTTATTGATTTATAATCATTTTACAATGTTGTGTCAAATTCCAGTGTTCAGCACAATTTTTCAGTTATTCATGGACATATACACACTCATTGTCACATTTTTTTTCTCTGTGAGTTATCATAACATTTTGTGTATATTTCCCTGTGCTATACAGTGTAGTCTATTCTACAATTTTGAAATCCCAGTCTATCCCTTCCCACCCTCCACCCCCCTGGTAACCACAAGTCTGTATTCTCTGTCTGTGAGTCTATTTCTGTCCTTTATTTACGCTTTGTTTTTGTTTGTTTGTTTGTTTTTGGTTTTGTTTTTTAGATTCCACCTATTAGCGATCTCATATGGTATTTTTCTTTCTCTTTCTGGCTTACTTCACTTAGAATGACATTCTCCAGGAGCATCCATGTTGCTGCAAATGGCATTATGTTGTCGGTTTTTATGGCTGAGTAGTATTCCATTGTATAAATATACCACACCTTCTTTATCCAGTCACCTGTTGATGGACATTTAGGCTGTTTCCATGTTTTGGCTATTGTAAATAGTGCTGCTATGAACATTGGGGTGCAGGTGTCATCCTGAAGTAGATTTCCTTCTGGATACAAGCCCAGGAGTGGGATTCCTGGGTCATGTGGCAAGTCTATTCCTAGTCTTTTGAGGAATCTCCACACTGTTTTCCATAGTGGCTGCACCAAACTGCATTCCCACCAGCAGTGTAGGAGGGTTCCCCTTTCTCCACAGCCTCTCCAGCATTTGTCATTTGTGGATTTTTGAATGACGGCCATTCTGACTGGTGTGAGGTGATACCTCATTGTAGTTTTGCTTTGCATTTCTCTGATAATTAGTGATACTGAGCATTTTTTCATGTGCTTTTTGATCATTTGTATGTCTTCCTTGGAGAATTGCTTGTTTAGGTCTTCTGCCCATTTTTGGATTGGGTTGTTTATTTTTTTCTTGTTGAGTCGTATGAGCTGCTTATATATTCTGGAGATCAAGCCTTTGTCGGTTTCACTTGCAAAAATTTTCTCCCATTCCGTAGGTTTTCTTCTTGTTTTACTTCTGGTTTCCTTTGCTGTGCAGAAGCTTGTAAGTTTCATTAGGTCCCATTTGTTTATTCTTGCTTTTATTTCTTCTAGGAGAAAATTTTTTAAATGTATGTCAGATAATGTTTTGCCTATGTTTTCCTCTAGGAGGTTTATTGTATCTTGTCTTATGTT
The DNA here is from genome assembly GCF_009834535.1 of Camelus ferus. Classification (NCBI taxonomy): domain Eukaryota; kingdom Metazoa; phylum Chordata; class Mammalia; order Artiodactyla; family Camelidae; genus Camelus; species Camelus ferus. The sequence goes on from NC_045725.1 coordinate 16,382,119, forward strand.
TAAGTCTTTAATCCATTTTGAGTTGATTTTTGTATATGGTGTAAGGGAGTGTTCTAGCTTCATTGTTTTACATGCTGCTGTCCAGTTTTCCCAACACCATTTGCTGAAGAGACTGTCTTTATTCCATTGTATATTCTTGCCTCCTTTGTCGAAGATGAGTTGACCAAAAGTTTGTGGGTTCATTTCTGGGCTCTCTATTCTGTTCCATTGGTCTATATGTCTGTTTTGGTACCAATACCATGCTGTCTTGATGACTGTAGCTCTATAGTATTGTCTGAAGTCTGGGAGAGTTATTCCTCCAGCCTCTTTCTTTCTCTTCAGTAATGCTTTGGCAATTCTAGGTCTTTGATGGTTCCATATGAATTTTATTATGATTTTTTTCTAGTTCTGTGAAATATGTCCTGGGTAATTGGATAGGGATTGCATTAAATCTGTAGATTGCCTTGGGCAGTGTGACCATTTTAACTATATTGATTCTTCCAATCCAAGAGCATGGAATATCTTTCCATTTTTTAAAGTCTTCTTTAATTTCCTTCATCAATGGTTTATAGTTTTCTGTGTATAATTCTTTCACCTCCTTGGTTAGAGTTATTCCCAGATACTTTATTACTTTGGGTGCTATTTTAAAGGGGATTGTTTCTTTACTTTCTTTTTCTGTTGATTTATCGTTAGTGTAAAGAAATGCAACTGACTTTTGAACGTTAATTTTGTAACCTGCTACCTTGCTGAATTCTTCAATCAGCTCTAGTAGCTTTTGTGTGGACCTTTTAGGGTTTTCTATATATAGTAACATGTCGTCAGCATATAATGACACTTTTACCTCTTCTTTTCCCATTTGGATCCCTTTTATTTCTTTCTCTTGCCTGACTGCTGTGGCTAGGACTTCCAGGACTATGTTGAATAGGAGTGGTGATAGTGGGCATCCTTGTCTTGTCCCAGATTTTAGTGGGAAGCTTTTGAGTTTTTCACCGTTGAGTACTATGCTGGCTGTAGGTTTGTCATATATAGCTTTTATTATGTTGAGATATGTTCCCTCTATACCCACTTTGGCGAGAGTTTTTATCATAAATGGGTGTTGAATTTTATCAAATGCTTTTTCTGCATCGATTGAGATGATCATGTGGTTTTTGTCCTTTCTCTTGTTGATGTGATGTATTACACTGATTGATTTGTGTATGTTGAACCAGCCTTGTGTCCCTGGGATGAACCCCACCTGGTCATGATGTATAATCTTTTTTATGTGTTGTTGGATTCTATTTGCTAAAATTTTGGTGAGGATTTTGGCGTCTATGTTCATCAGTGATATTGGCCTATAATTCTCTTTTTTTGTAGTGTCTTTGCCTGGTTTTGGTATCAGGGTGATGGTGGCTTCATAGAATGAGTTTGGGAGTATTCCCTCCTTTTCAGTCATCTGGGCGAGTTTGAGAAGGACTGGTATGAGTTCTTCTTTGTATGTTTGGTAGAATTCCCCGGTGAAGCCGTCCGGTCCTGGACTTTTATTTGTAGGGAGGTTTTTAATTGCTATTTCTATTTCCTTTCTAGTGATCGGATTGTTCAAGTGTTCAGATTCTTCTTGATTCAGTTTTGGTGGACAGTATGTTTCCAGAAACTTGTCCATCTCCTCTAGGTTATCCAGTTTGGTTCCATATAGTTTTTCATAATATTCTCGTATGATATTCTGTATTTCTATTTTGTTTGTTGTAATTTCTCCATTTTCCTTTCTTATTTGTGCTGTCTCTTTTTTCTTCTTTGTGAGTTTGGCCAGAGGTTTGTCGATTTTATTTACATTTTCCCAAAAACCAGCTTTTGGTTTGGTTGATTTTTTCTATGGTCTTGTTAATCTCTATTGTATTTAATTCCTCTCTGATCTTTATTATTTCCTTCCTTCTGCTGCTTTTTGGGGCTTTTTGTTCTTCTTTTTCTAATTCATTCAGGTGGTGGGTTAAATTGTTTATTTGAGATTGTTCTTCTTTTTTGAGGAAGGCCTGTATTGCTACAAACTTCCCTCTTAGCACTGCCTTTGCTGTGTCCCATAGGTTTTGAGTGGTTGTGCTTTCATTATCATTTGTCTCAAGGTATTTTTTAATTTCAGCTTTGATTTCCTCATTGATCCATTGTTTTTTCAATAACATATTGTTTAATCTCCATGCTTTCCTTTTTTTCTCCTTTGTTTCTCTGTTGTTGATTTCCAGTTTCATGGCATTGTGGTAAGTAAAGATGCTTGAGATAATTTCTATCTTCTTAAAATTGTTGAGGTTTCTTTTGTGCCCAAGTACATGATCGATCCTGGAAAATGTTCCATGTGCACTTGAAAAGAATGTATATCCTATTTTTTGGGGGTGTAATGCTCTGAAAATATCCACCAAATCTAGTTTTTCTATTGTAGTATTTAATTTCTCTGTTGCCTTGTTTATTTTCTGTCTGGAAGATCTGTCTAGTGATGTTAATGCAGTGTTAAAATCTCCAACTATGATTGTATTCCCATCAATATCCCCCTTTATCTCTGTTAGTAATTCTTGTATGTACTTAGGTGCTCCTATATTGGGTGCATATATATTAACGAGTGTAATATCCTCATCTTGTATCACTCCTTTAATCATTATAAAATGTCCTTCTTTATCTTTCTTTATGGCCTTTGTTTTAAAGTCTATTTTGTCTGAAATCAGTACTGCAACACCTGCTTTTTTGGCTTTTCCATTTGCATGGAATATCCTTTTCCATCCTTTCACTCTCAATCTATATGTGTCCTTCTCCCTAAAGTGGGTCTCTTGTATGCAGCATATTGAAGGTTCTTGCTTTATTAACTAGTCTGCCACTCTGTGTCTTTTGACTGGAGCATTTAGTCCATTAACATTTACAGTAATTAATGATAGATGTGTGTTTATTGCCATTTTGAACTTATCTTTGCAGTTGAATTGGTATATCCTCTTTGTTCCTTTCTTCTTCCTTTTGTGGTTTGGTAATTTTCCTTTGTATTATCATGGATTTTATTTAATTTTTGTGACTCCTTTGTAAATTTTTGGCTTGTGGTTACCCTTTTTTGTAAATCTATCAACCCATTACTATAACTGTTTTTGTTAAACTGATAGTAACATGATCTCAAACCCATCCTACTGTTAAAAAAATTTAAAAAAGAAAGAAAAAAATATTCTATATTTCCCTGCCTCCCTCTCCCACTCTCAGTGATTTGTATGTCTTCTTTTATAATTTCATGTTTACTTTATTTGTAATTCATGAGTTATCACCTTTCCAGTTGTGTGTTTCTCATTTCTGTAGCATCCTGCTGCTTTTCTATTTAGAATAGCCCTTTCAATATTTCTTTTAGCATGGGTTTAGTGTTGCTAAACTCCTGCAGCTTTTTTTTGTCTGTGAAACTCTTTATTTCTCCTTCTATCCTCAAGGATAGCCTTGCTGGATAAAGGACCCGAGGCTGCATCTTTTTTTCATTCAGGGCTTTGAATATGTCTTGCCACTCCCTTCTGGCCTGTAGTGTTTGTGTAGAGAAATCAGCTGAGAGCCTTATGGGGGTTCCCTTGTAACTTACTCTTTGCTTTTCTCTTGCTGCCTTTAGAATCATTTCTTTATCCTTGACTCTGGCCATCTTGATTATGATATGTCTTGGTGTGGGTCTATTTGGGTTCTTCCTGTTTGGGACCCTCTGAGCTTCCTGTACTTGGATATCTGATTCCTTCTTTAAGTTTGGGAAGTTTTCAGTCATGATTTCTTCAAAAACCTTTTCAATCCCCTTTGATCTTTCTTCTCCTTCTGGGACCCCTATTATGCGAAGATTGGGACGCTTTATATTATCCCATAGGTCTCTTATGCTATTTTCATTATTTTTTATTTGCTTCTCTTGTAGTTCTTCTGAATGGGTGCTTTCTATTGCCCTGTCTTCTAGATCACTAAGTCGTTCCTCTGCATTATCTAGTCGGCTTTGCACAGCTATTAGATCATTCCTCATCTCTGTCAATGAGTTTACCCATTCTACTTGGCTCTTCTTTATAGCTTCAATTTCATTTTTGACATATTTTATATCTCTAAACACTATCTCTTTTAATTCCTTCAGCAATTCGATCACTCCTTTTTTGAAATCTTGATCTAGTAGGCTATCGATGTCTATTTCGTTGATCTTTCTTTCAGGGGATTTCTCTTGTTCTTTTACTTGGGAAAGGTTTTTCTGCTTCTTCATCTTGCTCATACCTCTTTGGCACTGTGGTTTATGGAGTATCAGTTATTTATTTTGGTCCTTAAGGATTTTATCTATCTAATGCCTATTTAGGAATAGAACTTAGGAAAAAAAGAAAAAAGAGAGAGAGAGAGAAAATTTTAAAAGAAGGGAGAAAGAGGGTTTGAAAACAGTGTATAATGAATAATAGAAGAGTGAGTTGAAGCAGAGTATTAATCGGGTTGAGACGTCCTTTTAAAACCTTTACAAAAAAAGGGGCGGGGAGATGAATAGATGTATTTGAAACCTGTGTCTAATCAATAGCAGGACATCAAAACCCAAAAGAAATAGAAATGAATTAAGAAGTAAAAATTAAGAGAGTAACAGAAAATAGAACAGGTAAAAACAGATTAAAAAAAAGGGGGGGGGGGTTGTCGGTGTTCTCCTGGAGTCTGTGTGCTTTTACTGTGAAGTCTTTCTGTCTTCGTCCTGTTTTGGAAGCTCAGCTTGCTGTTTTCTGAGGCCCTCCATTGGCGCCCTCTTCTGTGCTGCTCCCAGCACCTGTCGGCAAGCAGATCGCGCCTCCTCCTAACACTGGGTCAGGTGCAGCTCTCTGCTGTGGGCGGGCGGGTCGCTGCCCCTCCGGATGCCGGATGCCGCAGTCAGAAGTTGCAGACTGGCCGGGTAGGAGGGCGGGTCGTGCCCCCTCCCAGCACCTCGGTCAGGGGCTGTGTTCCTGCCCGAAAGGCGGGGGGCCGCTCTCTCTCTACCTGCGCCGCCGCCGCCGCAGGTAGCTCCGCTGCTCTGTGCGGCTGTGCGCTCCGCCTGGTCGGCGCTCCGCCCTGGTGCGCTCCGCGGGTGGGCTCGGGGAAGACCGAGGGACAGCCCTGTCCCTGCTCCGAGCCAAAACCCAGCTCCCTGTTTGTCTTTGTGGAGCAAGTTCTCTGAGGGACCAGGATGGAAAGATCCTATCTGCCCCGGGCTGCAGGCCAGTCTCAGTCTGGCCTTTGAGGCTGCTAAGCCCTTCGGTGCGGATGCAGGTTTCGCCCCCGCCCCCACCTGGGTGCTCAGCGCGGAGGATATGGCGGCTGTGCCTGAGCGCCGCCTCTCTTCCCCCGTAAACTTTCCGTGGGTTTTCAGAGATGGGGGTGTGCACCCTTCCCCCGAGAGCACATCAACCTTGCTGTTTTATGGAGGGCCCAGGTTGTTCTGCCCTGTGCACCCACAGCCACGGCGCGCAGTCCCTTGCGTTCCCCCGGGGCTGCCTCCGTGCAGCCACTTCCGTCATCCGCCCGGCTTGTGCAGCCTGGCCCTGCCTGCCGCTGCCAGCCCGCGTCTCAGGCTGGGTGTCGGGGGGATGCTCTGTGCCCGTTTAACTTAGTTCTGTTAGTCAAGGGCTGCTCTGTACAGATCCGAGCCTCGGAGGCTCCCCCTCCGTCCCGCTGGCCTCTCAGTTGGAGAGGGGAGACCCAGCGAGCGAGCGCCAGTCCTCCTTTGCCGCTCCCTCCCCGCGGGACCCGTCCCGCGCTGCTTTGCCTTTTGTTCTTTCTTTCTTCCTTTTCTCCTACCAGATTTTTGGCGTCTTTATCTTTTGAAGAGGGGGATGTTCTGTCGGAGTTCCACAGGTGCTCTGGTTGGCTGAATGGGTCTGTAGATGTGGGTCTTGGTGTATTTGTGGGAGAGGGTGACCTGCGAGCATCCTTCTACTCCGCCATCTTCTCCCTCCTATCTATTAACTCTTTGAGGGACACAGTTTAATGGGTTTTGACAAATGGGCACAGTTGTGGAACTGCCACCATAAATCAGGATATAGAACATTTTCCTCACCTTAATGAACAGTGGCATTAAGTACATTCACACTGTTGTGTAACCATCACCACCCTCCATCTTCAGAATTTTTTACCTTCTCAAACTGAAACTGCTCCCATTAAACAACAACTCTCCATTCCCCGCCTCCTCCCAGCCCCTGGTAAGCACCATTCTACCTTCTGTCTCTATGAATCTGACTACTCTAGGTACCTCACATGAGTGGCATCATACATTTGTCATTTTGTGGCTGGCTTATTTCATTTGCCGTTATGCCTTCAAGGTTCATCCATGCTATAGCATGTGTCAGAGTGGCATTCCTTTTTTAAAAAAAAAATCAGATTTTTTTTGTAAAAATCAGTTGCATATAGTAAGAGTCACCCTTTTGTGGAATACAGTTGACAAATGGACACAGCTGTGGAACCATAAATCAAGATATAGAACATTTTCATCATCTCAAAAAGCTCCACTGTGTTCAAATGGCCAACAGATATTTTAAAAGATGCTCAACATCACTGATTGTCGGGGAAATGCAACTCAAAGCCTCAATGAGATACCACCTGACACCTATGAGGATAGCTCTTATCAAAAAGACTTTCTTATCTTTCTAAGGATGAATAATATTCCATTGTATGTACTCGCTATTTGTAATCTTTAAGAATTCATGTAAAACACCAGAAGTATTAAAAGGCTGCAGAGGGACTAGCTTTCAAAATGGGGAGCATATTAGTTTTTGCTGCACAGCAAACAACCTCAAAATCTCAGTGGCTTACAACAACAAACATTTATTTTTCTCACTCTCAGGTGTGCGGGTCAGCTGGGGCAGCTCTGCGTCAGGCTGTGGGTCTGGGTCAAGACAGCTCCATGTGTCTCTCATTTTTTTCTGGACCAGCAGTCCCTGGGACAGGTGATTTTCATGGTGAGTGGCAGGGGCATCTGAGGACTGAGTGGACATACAATGCCTCTTGTATGTTTTATTCTGCAGTAGTGATTTCCACTAATCTGTCCTCTAGCTCACTGATCCGTTCTTCTGCTTCATTTAGTCTATTCTTGGTTCCTTCTAGTGTGTTATCCATTTCCGTAATTTTATTCTTCAACTCTGTTTGGGTATTCTTTATATTTTCCAACTCTGCTAAAAACTTTACTCTGTGCATCTGTCCTTCTCCTGAGTTCCCTGAACATCTTCACCATCATTACTTTAAACGCCTTCTCAGATAAATTGTCTATCCCTTCATCACTTATTTCTTCTTCTGGGATTTTATTTTGTGCCTTCGCCCAGAAGATATTCCTTTGCCGCCTCATGTTCTCTATCTTTCTTTTTGTATTTTTAGGTAGGTTAGTACTTTGCAAAAAGTATGCACTCACACTGGCTTCATCTGGACGCACTGATCAATCACTGTATCACTAAAAGTGGTACACACAGTCAGTGTCTCCTAACTCAGTACAATCAGAGATACAGAGCACTCGCTGTGAAGTCTTCTTGTCCTTCACAAATTGAGCCTAAATCTGATCAAGTTCTAGATCTACCAGAGAAACACAGGAGATAGTGGTACACATTTAGCAACACCACAAAGACAGAATCAATCAAGGCCAAGAGTGGGAAATTCTAAATTCTACCCCAAATTGCCCACCTTATTGAAAATGAAGTGGCATACACAGACATAAAGGGAGGAAGCTACTGTAGATAAAAAGAGACTTAAGATGTAACAGCACAATGTAAAGTATGGCCTGTATTTGGATCCTGCATTGAACAAACCAACTGTGAAAGACATCTTTGCCACAATCAGGAAGACTTGAACCTGGGCTGAGGGTTAAATGATATTGAGAAATTACTGTAAATTTCTTTGGTTGTGACATGGTTTTGTGGTCTTTTAAAAAGTCCTTTCCTCTTAGAGACACACACTGAAGTATTTAGAGATGAAATAATATGATGTCTGGGATCTACTTTGAAATAATTCATTAAAAATGTTGGGGGGAAATGCCTGAAAAAAAGAATAACAGAAATGTGATGATTTGGTACAAGGGGGTGTTCAACTTTTGCGTGTGTTTGAAATTTTCCATAATTAAAAGTTAAAAAATTAAAAAAAGACAGCCTTTGTAAAGCATCCACCTCTGCTCCTGGGAAACCCTTAAACATGTTAGCTGTAATCACAGTAACCACAAGCATAGAGTATTAGAAAGTACTCTCCCACTTTTTACTGACAAAGTTGATAAAAGATATTGAAGTTGATAATATTGATGTGATTTGTGTTAATGTATCTTTTAACTGGGAGAAACAGGCTGGATTAAATAAGGGCTAGACTCCCAACTTAACACATTTACTTAATGTCTCGAATACCACATATAAATAAGTTCTTGGCCCGTGATTAAGAAACTTAGAAAAATAAAATTCTTAAGTTAGCCGTTTAAGTTTCCTTGATTTAATATTTCTAGATGACAGTTTGTTCCTGGCATTTCCTGCTTAAATAATTTCTTCCTTTTTCTCATTAATATTCTCACACGTTCAAAACTCAGCATAAAGAAAGAAAGTTAACTTTACAGGAATTTTCTTTTCAAAGTACCATTCTGAGATAAGAAACAAAATGTCTGGTATGATAAATGGATGTCAGGTCTAAGTTTATCACCCTTTGGGGCTCATTTCACATATACTCTTATGTACAGCTAAACCAATTAACTTCTTTTAACATTTTTTTTAGTTTTTCTGGTGGGAAGGGGAGGTAATTCGGTTTATTTATTTATTTTTAGAGGAGGTACTGGGGATTGAACCAGGACCTCATGTGTGCTAAGCATGGGCTCTACCACTTGAGCTATACCCTCCCTCCAACCCAGTTAACTTCTGATTAGTCCCTACTAAATTGGGGGGGCTCATTACATTTTGAGGACCATTTGCCAAACAAGGCAAAAAGAAATCTCCTTGTATTCTTTTTCTCATGTGTAGCTCCTATAACAAGGTAAGGATAAATAGCCATGTCAAGGTAACCCTATGGTCCGCGGATCCGGATCCCAGGTGCGGTCTCGGGAAATACCTTCAGTAGGTCATGTCCTGGGGGCCATTTGCAAACCTGATGACCTTAGAGATGCTCAGGGTAATCATTAACTTCTGACTTTTGGAGTCCAAAGCCTTCTCGCACTCCTTGATACTTTGAGAAGATACTATTGGAAGGAAAGGGGAAATGCTTTTCAAAATCACAACTGCCTTCAAGGCGTATGGATGCCTGAGGGTCAGACATAGCAGAGTCTTTGCCAGGCTTCCGTGCTAATATGCTAATGAGCCGTATTTTTTAAAAACCATTTCCTTGAGGTATGATTGACACACAGAAAGCTATAGGTATTTAATGTCTACAACTTGCTGTGTTTGAAGATAAGTATACAACTATGGGCCTGCCATTACTGTCAGACCCATAACTTACCTATCTCCTCCAAAAATGTCTTCCTGCCCCCTCAACCCAAGTTTGACTCTAAAGCTTGAATTCTTTTTCTTTTTTAATTATGGTAAAATACATACAACATAAAACTTCCCATTTTAACTATTTTAGGTGCACACTTTTGTGGCATTAGGTACACTTACATCGTTGTTCAACCATCACCACCATCCATCTCCCAAACTTTTATCTTCTCCAGCTGAAACTCTGTACCCACTTCTCCCTCCCCCCAGCCCCTGGCAACCACCATTCTACTTTCTGTCTCTATGAATCTGACCACTCTAAACACCTCATATATGGGGACTCATACAGTATTTGTCCTTTTGTGACTGTAATGAGCCCTATTTTTCAAGAGAAGACTCTTAATAGGAGCCTCATGCTGGGTTAAGGATTAGGGGCTACAGAGAATTGAAGTGTGGGTCTTAATGAAAAACAAGAATGTGTAGTTTCTGTGGACAATATTGGGGGGGAAGGGTAAGAAAAAGAGAGAGCCAGCTAATCGGCACAAGGCCTTGAATGTAGGGAGCTCGGCCAGTGAAACATCTGGTGGCGCAGTGGCCAAAATGACCTTTAGGAAGAGGGAGATCTAATACACAACTTAAACCTGTTTGTGTTTCGGCAACATCTGGTTTCCCCAAACACTGCTATACAAACAAAGGCCTTGATGATCAGACTATGTTTATTACTTGTCAGTTTCTTGGTAGCAGAAGGGTGAAGGAAATCAAAGAAACAGGTTGTTTCCTATCAGGATGGTTTCAGCGTGGAATGATGTGAAGTTCATAAACTCAAGTAATTCATCAGAAGAAAGAAATTAGAGCCAGAGGTGACCATGAAAACCCAAGCCTCTGAGAATTTGCAAAAACTGGGGATAAACTTAGTCCTCCTACAGGTTGTGGAGAGGGCGTGAGAGCAAACCTTCTCTAGCTCTTAAGAGGCAGGGCTACCTTGGCTGATAATGAACCCGGACACTCTGCTGTTTGTGCTTGTCCTAAAACAACACTGCCCAGACTTCAAGGAAGTCATTTCTAGTTTCTAATGTTGAAATGAAAGCTAAGTTCCTTTCATCGGTCCCCTTCAGTCTGTTCCCTTTGAGCCTAAGTAGTTCTGATCATTTCAGTCCCTCTTTGAGCAAAAGTGGTTCAATCTCCATAAGCATTTTGGCTGAACTTTGCTGACTCATTTCCATTATGATTTATTTCTCATGTAAGGCTGTGTTCAAAGCACATACTATCCAAGTTCAATGCTTCTACCTACTACCACTGGCATCGAGAGGGTTGAGTGTGCCCTGGATTTGATCATCTCGGAAATGCAGGAAGTGTGGAGGAGGGTGCAGTTCCATGTTTGGGTCTCAGCTCTGCCACTTAACTCACAGTGTGGTCTTGAGCCTCAATCTCCTTATCTGCAAAGTAGGGTGACAAACCTTCACTGCTCACCTCATAAGACCATTGACAAAATAAAGAGATAATGTGTACCATTGATCATATTCAGAATGCAGCATTAAGGGTTATAATTGAGCTGATGATATTTAGAAAATAGAGACAAAGGACTTCGCTAAGGACTATTTAGTTTAGCAATGTACCTGAGAAAAGACTTACTGAATCTTGCATGTTCTTGATTTCTCAATGGGTGATCTGGCGACGGTCTAAACAAACACAAAACTGGGCACTCCTTTAAGCCTTTCTAGTTGTTAATTTTCCTTCAAGCCTTCAAGCTGGCCAACGACCTAACTACCTTGCAGTTTCTCTCCTGAGAAAGAACCTTGCGCAGAGAACTGTAGCCAAACTCAGCTTAGTAGTTACTACCCTGAGGCTCTTGCTGTTACTGAGGACTTCCTCTGTAAGCCAAGAATCCGATCTTTAGATGGGGCTGATCTCAGTTAAACAACCTCAGGGGTGTAGTGCTTCAGCTGAGTAAGAGAAACACCTTATCCAATAGGGTCTTCCAGCTCTCCTCCTGGCTCACACCCCTTCAGTGATGCTTCTCTGTTGTCATCACTCGGGTTGAAATCGCCTTATTCCAGGCAACAAGACTGAAGAAGTTCCAGGACTCAACCATGCACTTGTTTTTCAGACGGGGGCAGATCTTTTTACGGTAGGGTGGAGAAAGTCACTGTTGTGACACAGTAAAAGTGAAAAACTAATCAGGACAGTGAAAATACTCTCTATGAGATTGTCATGATTGACATATGTGGTTATACATTTACCCAAGCCCACAGAATGGGTAAGCCCTAGGGTAAACCACAGGCTTTTGCTGATTACGATGTGTTGATGTAGATTCAGCAGCCGTAGCTAATGTGCCACTCTGGTGGGGATGTCCGTAGTGGGGGAGACTATGCGTGCGTAAGGGCAGAGGGTATAGGGAAATCTCTGTACCTTCCTCTCAATTTTGCTGTGAACCTAAAACTGCTTTAAAAAATTGAAGTCTTTACAAAATAGATGCAACAAAACTATAATAATCTGAACAAATACACTCTTAATGCTAGTATTAATACATCCTTTCACAATCTAAGCCTTAAAATTCTTGTTATTTATTAATTTTTTAAATTGAAGTATAGTCAGTTACAATGTGTCAGTTTCTGGTGTACAGCACAATGTCCCAGTCATGCATATATATACATATATTTGTTTTCATATTTTTTTCATTAAAGTTTATTACAAAATATTGAATATAGTTCCCTGTGCTATACAGAAGAAATTTATTTTTATATATAGTGGTTAACATTTACAAGTCTCAAACTCCCAAATTTATCCCTTCCCATCCCCTTCCTTCCAGCAACCATAAGATTGTTTACTATTGCTGCGAGTCTGTTTCTGTTTTGTAGATGAGTTCGTTAGTGTCCTCTTTAAGCCTTAAAATTCTTGATGCAACACACACACACAAGTCATTACAGAGCAAGCTCCTTACCCACCTCTCAGGGCACTTAGTGGTTCTGGGTAAATGGCTGAGTCTGGGGGCCACATGCTGGCTCTTGGCTCCACCCTGGTTTCCCAGTCTCTTACTCTCTTTTTTTTGGCAGAAAACTACAGAAATTTATTCTCTCACAGTTCTGGAAGTTAGAAATACAAAATCAAGGTGTCAGCAGGGCCACACTCCCTCCAAAGGCTCTAGGGGAGGATCCTTTCTTGCTTCTTTTAGCTTCTTGTTCCCAGTCTCTTATTCTTGAACATTCTGTGGTCAGTGCCTGACAGTCATGGTCACGCACTCCCCAAGAACTGAGCCCTGCTCTTTGTTCCTTCTTTGTTTTTTCTTAGATGTATCCCTTCCTTGGGCTTAGCTCTTTTCTCCTCTTCTTTCCACCCCTAAGAAGAGCAAATTTGACCTATTTATACATTTCTTTATCTTTATTGTCTTAACGTCATCAGCCCAATTATTATTCACATACTCCATCTGTTACACAAAGCAAGTCAATCAAGGAGCAATGAATTGAATGCTGGTTACCCCAGAAATGTATAGTTGGGAAAATGAACAGTTGGGGCTAATTATAAGGCTTTTTAAAAATAATAACTTTTCCTTTTCATAAAATAAAAAATGTTCATTACGGAACTTGGCAAAACATATGAATAGGCTTAAAACCCTTTTGTTGGAAATGTCTGTGCATTTGGCTAGGGGGCCCAGACGTAGATGAATGTTGTCGTAGCCTAGAACATCCTCCTCTTCACATGGTACCCACAGGAGAAAAGTGCACAAAGGAAGCAAGGCCCAGAAGGGTGACTCCTCCCTATTAGGAGGGGTTCTGGATCAACAATCTGATATTAGACCTGTGCTGGGTCACATGGAGTGCGCCTTTTTCTGAAAATAATTGGGCTTAAATGGCTTTGAACCAAAGCAAACTATAAACTGCTCCATCTGGGGCCTCCAACCCTCAGTCCAAGGGGAGGGACAGCTGCCCTTATTGGAACCAAGGGGAGAGAGGAGTCAGGACAGGGTCCACCTAAGCCTTGGGCTAGCCCTTCTCTGGTGGGCAGTAGCCCTGGGCCCAGCTGCAGGTAGAGACAGCACAGCATCCCGCCCCAGCCACATCTGCTGGCCCAGAAAACCAGGCCCCTTGGTGACCAGGAATCTGCTGGATACAGATCCCTACTGACCTCCTCAGGGCGAGGGGGAGACTGGGGACTGGGGTCAGGAGATAAGAGGAGAGACCTTTACCTTTGACCCTATGACCCCACTCCAGGGAGTGTATCTAAGGAAATAATCAGGTCATGTGAAAATCTTTGGCTATAAGAATGGCCATTACAGCATTACTCATGATACTTAAAGTAATTCAGATGTTAAGTGTTAAATGAATTATGACAACTAAATTATGAGGCTCTTAAAGGCAGACCCTACATATCAGGGTTAGTGTCCATCGCTCTGTCAAAGCCATTTTCAAGGAGTTCAGCTCATAGCTCAAGAATACTTATTTTTCTAAATTTCAGATGATTAATCCATTTTCCCCACAAGTAAAACATCAGAAAAAAAAAGAGACAGTGAAATGCCTTTCACAGTTCCGAAGAGTAATGAAAAGGCCAAAAATAATGTAGACATTTGGAGCTAGACAGGACTTTAGAGATACTTTAGGCCAGTACCTCTCATTGTGCAGATGATAAAACTGAGCCCCAGTGAGGGGACACGACTTACTTGAGATGGGGTCAGGACCAGAATCCTGCTTCTTAGACTCCTTCCAACCCGGGGTTCCTTCTGCTGCCCATCCGAGGCTGCAGGGCCATATGCATTCTAGGAGAGATTTGGATCAAACCCTTTTAATTGATGTAACCACTGATTAAATCTGGCGTTCAAATAGAGTTGCTCAATTCAGCAAATAGGAATACAGTACACCCATGAAATTTGAATATCAGATAAACAACAAAAGTTTTTCAGTATAAGTATGTCCCAGGCCTATGTGTATATATATGAATATGTATACATGTGTACTAAAAATGTATCTGTTTATATATATTTATAAACATACATATGTTAGTAAATAAATATATATTTAGTGTATCTATATGTACACTAAAAATTGTTTATGTAACAAGGCGAGGGAAAGAGGGAAAACTTTTACTGGGCATCTATTTTTTTTAAAACTGGCTATATTTTTGCTAAATCTGGCAACCCTACATTCAAAAAGAGATAGGAGGAAAAGGTTGTTCGCATACGAAAGGGTAATCGTTCCAATTTCCTGGTTTTTACAGATGAGAAAACTGATGAGCAGAGAGAAACTGTGACTTGGTCAAGGTCAAAGCTGTTGGGGACCAGGCTGAGACCAGAACTCATAGTGATGACTCCCACTTGTGAATCCTTTAAGAATGAGATTCTAAGGAGATGGTTTCATGTTTAGTCAATTCCTCTCCACACCTCTCTCAGGCCACAGCCTCACGGTGACGGCTTTCCATGTTGCCAACACAACTTAGTCGAGCAGAGCATGCTGGGAAGATCTTTTAGATCGGTGGTTCTCAGACTCCCGCGTGTATCAGAATCGCTTGGAGGGTTTCCCAAATTGCTGTGTCCCACTTCCAGTGTTTCTGATGCTGGAGGTCTGTTTGCATTTCCAACAGATTTGCAGGTGCAGCTGCTGCTGCTGGACCAGGAACCACGGTGGAGAATCACTGGTTTAATTGATGCAGTCATGCTTATTCTACCTGAGTTCCCTGATTAAACAAGAAAAGAAAAATCCTTGTGTTGGGTAATATTGTGTGTCAGCCGTATACAATCTTATCCTGTGTGTTATGAAATCCATTGTTTTTAGGGGCAAAACCAAAATGTTTTGTTGAGACCGGTAAGATTGGACTACAGCAATGAATTATGAGACAAATTTAGCTGGAAAGAGGGAAAAAGGAACAATAATTAGTTGCAGGAATGAGGAACCACGTGAACAATTTGAAAATGCTCTGTAGTCAGAATGTTCTGTGACTATTTCATACCTTTTGTTTTTCACCCCAAACTTAGCTATCTAATTACGTGACTAATTGCAGCTGAATGAGGCACTTTGTTAACATTATTAGGGCCAAGATGCAAAGTTTTGAGGCCTTTGTTCAATCACTTTTGTGGGAACTCAGCGCCCTATTTCCACTCATCCAAGCTGGAGCCTCCAGTACAGTTTCTTGCTCCCCCTTCCTCCTCCTCACCCATCACGGGGCCCTCTGTACTGCCTCCTGAACAATGACCACATTGTCACACCTCTCTTGGCCACTGAAAGAAACCACCAAACCGAAGTTTCCAAATCTCCCCTCCTCATCCTTGTCCTCCTTCAACTGGCCCCACCGCAGCATCTGAGCTCCAAGGCTGAGAAGTCACGTCCATGGTCAGCATCTCGCCTTGTCCCTCTGCATGTGGAAAGGCACACATGCAATGATTATTTGACCTTGCCCTAAATGGCATGGCTCAATTGTAAAGTCACTAGAAAAAGCTATTTAAAAAAATCACATTGTATCTTCAAACTGAGGGATCTGATAGCTACATTCTCATGGAAAGAGCAGTCTTTTCTGGGAAACGCAGGTGGCCAGGGTGGAATTCCATGGATGAAGTTTAATTGGAAATTATCCATGGCAATAAATACAGAGAAAAGAGGGAACAGCCCCACCAGCTGGCAGCGGAGGTAGAGAGTGACACTGCTCAAAGCTTGTAGAACCCCGAAGCCCATTCATTCCCAGCTCACCTGAAGGCAGAAGCTGGGGGTCCATGAAGTCAGGAGCTAAAAACAAAGGGAAATGATTCCCTAGATGTAACTGCCACCCAGCAACTCCCAGGTAACGGGGACGGTACCTCACCTGTGTGGAAAGTGCAGTAAAAGCAGATTTCAAATTTTAGCTGGATGTTAAGGAAATAGAAATTAGAATGAGCTCCTTCAGGGTTAGCAGTGTGGTAGGCCATTTAATGCAGGGTTCTGGTTTCCTCTCTACCTTTCAAGTACCACGCCTGTGACTCCCTGCAGAGAACCCAGTGGAAGTCAGGGAGAAAGACTTGTAATTTATCCTAATACATGAGACCATAGCAAGAAGCAGCATTGGTGTGCAAGATTACAGCCACAAAATCTGAGGCAGGTGTGTCCCCCAGACTTTCTCGCTGCTGTGTTTTGGAGCCTTCACGGAGCTGGCCGGGTACATTCTTGGGGAGGGGTTGGGCTCAGGCATGCTATTCAGAAGGCCACTAGTAATTGTTGGTCAGAACTGATCTGCAAGAATGAACTGCTTTGGCACAGAAAGGCTGAGCAACCCATCCCTTAGGAATGAGACATTTTCACCTTTTTTCCTTTTCCTGAGTTCAGAGGTTGAGGAAATGAAATACCTTACTCAAGACCCAGCAGCTCTAAGTGGCAGAGCTCGGACCTGAACTGAGGCCTCCTGCCTCCCCATCCCATCTGTGGTCCACGCCCGCCTGCTCTCATGGAGGAAGAGTAGTTTGATACAGAAAAAAATAGGCAAGAGCAGGGAGTTGATCCTTGGGTTCACAATGAATGAAGAGGATCCGAATCAAATCCTTCCAACCATAAATGGGCTGAAGATACTGAGCAGGTGAATGAGCGACCACATGAAGGAGGAAACACAGTGTCCTGGAACAGAAGAGAAGGCACAGAAGGTAGGAAGGCAAAGGGGAGAAATGATGAATAAAAATCATAGCAAGTACATACACGCACACAGGCGTGCTGAGGGACAGGCACTCTTCTAAGTGCTTTACCTACACAAGGTATTTACGTGTTATAAGCTTATGAGGTAGGTGGTCAATCATTTAGGTAGATGGTCAGTTACTACTTGTCATTTTACAAATGAGGAAACCAAAGCACAGAGGAGGCAATTAGCTTGTTCACGGTCACATTGCTCAGTCATACTGCCAGTTAATAGGACCTGTGAAGTTTGGTTCCACCCTCTGTACAATTACCTCTTTGCTACCCCATCTCTCCCAATGAGTAAGTCAACTCTGAGAATACCACGGATGTGGAAGGAACACAGAGTTTCATGAGGTCCAAGTGAAGTGGTCCAGGTGGGGCTGGTTGTCAGACAGGAGCAGTGCAGGCTGAGCTCAGCCGGTGGAGGAGCAGAGCGATGTCCCCACTTCACCAGGGCTTGGAGATAGCATGTCTGAGTAGAGGGAGTGTGGATTTGGACCCTACTATGCCTCATGTGAGCTGAGTCATCTTGGACAAGCCACATAATATCTTTAGACTTGGATTCTTTACCTGAGTGAGGAATCCAATAGAATTCTTATAATATTAGACAAGTAGTAATTAAGCCATATTGCCCTGTGGCATGTTTAATGGTGTTTCACAAAGACTGTTTTGGAATTGTGGATCCCTCTCCCATCCAGGGAATTATTCTCCCCAAGAGAGATTTTGAACACTCATCCCATTACCATCACATGCAGAAAAATGCTGGCCCTACAGAGAGGAAGCAGCCAGCAAAGAACACAGAGACCCAAATCATCCATATTAGACAATCTGAGAGGCACTATTTTGTTTATTATGGAAGCAGGCAGCTAGCATCTCCCAGAAAGTATTGGTAGGAACAGCCTTTTGGAGGAACAGCCTTTTGGAGGAACCGCTTGGTAAAAATTGAGCTTAAAGGGAAGTTTACTCTCATGTCTTGGTGGGAAACTTACTACTGAGAGCTTAGCCTACAGCATGAAATAGGCATCTCAACATAGCAGTTGGGCAGACACACATATATAGCAGTTGTCTCAGACTTGCCCAACAGGACATGGTCTTGGCTACACTGATTAAGGCTTACCAACAGTGCCTTATGAGAAGCAGGCATAGGATGGTCTCAGACTCAAGATTCCCTTCATAGTCACTTTGTATGTAGCCATATCAAAATCTCTACCTCAATATATCTTTTCAAAAATATATGCTTTTCAAAAACAATAATGCTCAGTCCTTTTGATGTCAAGCCTCAAATTAAAGAAACCAGACTGGAATGTTGTGCGTAGCTGTCTGGACTTGGTGAACCCTGTTCCAGGCACAATTCTGTGCCTAGAGTGGATAAAATAGGCAAGTGGCAGCCTTTCAAAATTCTATATTGGAGATAGATAGATCGATCGATAGATAGATAATATTAAAATATTATATGAAAAGCTCTAACAATAGTGTTTTGTCCAGAATAGGTACTTTCTACAAGTAAATCTCTCAGGCAACATCATTTCCTAAGTACATTAGGTCTATGGACGGCTGTTTTTGACTTGATGGGGATTACAAAGGGGAAATTGGACAGACTAACCACAGCTGATCACACATCAGCATACTTATCAATGGCTTGCTAAAGTGATGGGAAAGGGAGAGTCCAGTGAAATCCATCCGGGACATTCTGTCAGTGAAGTGTAGGTGGCAGGCTGTGAACTGATGGAAAAGGAAGGATTCAGGTTAGAATGGGATATGTATCCATTCAGGACATGTATCCTGAATTCCTGCAAAAGCAGGAGATGGAATAAAACATGAACACAGAGTCAGATGGATAAGAAAAGGGTGTCATTGGAGAAGCAGTTAGAACATGCATTTGGGGCATGTTGTTGGGGAATGGTCAGGTAATACACTGAGAAGAGGCCTCCAGCAGCCTCAGGAATAATCTGTGCCTTAAGCAGAGCAGGAAGACAAGCTTCCTGCCAAGGCTGTGTTATGCAGGAGAATGACAAACATTTCCTTGGGAGAAAAAGTGGACAAGTCAGAGGAGGAGCAGTAAGAACTCCCAGGAGTTTCCATGGTAGAAAAGAGCAGTCTTGGGGCAGATGGTGTGTCCCTGGCTATGGGAAAGCAGAGAGTGTGATGTGACCAGATGATGTCACAGGAAACAGAACCGGTTGATAGTGTGATGTGTGCTCCAGCGGGAGGTTCTGGGTGCTGGACGTCGGGTTTTTACACCTGAGCACCAGTTGCCTAGCCAGGTAGCCTTGGCCACAAGGGCCAAGACAGAAAAACACATAGATGAGGAAGAAAAGGCAGTACAAAGCAGGATCAAATCCAGTGAGTGGTGCATGGAAGGCGAGGCCAAAGGAAGCAAACAGGACAAGAAATTAGAGGAAGCAGCATGTGACCTGGCTTTTGAAGGAAGGGGCAGGAAAATGGGCAAAGAAAGTCCTTTTGCTTGACATTTCAGTTCTCGAAACCAGTGGGTCTTGAACTTGAACATGCATCACAATCACTTGGAGGACTTTCTGATTTAGCAGACTTGAGACGGGGCCTGAGAATTTGTATTTCCCGCATATTCTCTAATGTCAATGATGTCGCTGGTCTGGGGACCACACTTTGAGGACCACTGATCTAAAACAATGATGAGAAAGAGTCTGAAGTTTTATTTTGCATATTTGGTGCATCAGTGCCCTTCAGGAAGACCAGAATTAGGCTTGGTCAGGGACAGGAATAAGAAAAGATCACACCAGGATGGTCCTGGAGGAGGAAGATGCCAAGAGTGTCAAACCCCAAACTAACTCAAGAAGCAGAGAGAGGAGACCAGACAAACGCTAATAGATTCTTTTAAATAGTTAACAGTTGTGCAATATGAATAATTAATCGTTTTCAAATTAAGCAAATACACAGGGAATTCTTTCCTAAGATGATCTGATTTTAAACTATTCATTTTATCCACACATACATGCAGTCCAGTTTCACATGTAGCGAGCTGAACTCGGAATTGCAACTTGGCTTCTGGGCACATCTCTGACACGTAGAAGCTGGGGAGCCCTTTCCTCTCCCAGGTGGTTTGATCTCCCATCAGTCAACTGGAGACACCTGTCTGGCTTATCTCACAGGACTGTGCAGAAGAGGCTCAAGTGAGATGGGTGAAAAGTACTTTTTTAAAAAAATTTTGTTTTATTGAGTTATAGTCAGTTTACAATGTTGTGTCAATTTCCAGTGTAGAGCACAATTTTTCAGTTATACGTGAACATACATATATTCATTGTCACGTACTTTTTCACTGTGAGCTACCACAGATCTTGTATACATTTTCCTGTGCTATACAGTATAATTTTGGTTTATCTATTCTATATATGCCTGTCAGTATCTACAAATTTCGAACTCCCAGTCTGTCCCTTCCCACCCCCCTTCCCCCTGGCAACCACAAGTTTGTATTCTATGTCTATGAGTCTGTTTCTGTTTTGTATTTATGTTCATTTGTCTTTTTCTTTTCTTTCTTTTCCTTCCTTCCTTCCTTCCTTCCTTCCTTCCTTCCTTCCTTCCTTCCTTCCTTCCTTCCTTCCTTCCTTCCTTCCTTTTCTTTCTCTCTCTCTTTCTTTCTTTCTTTCTTTAGATTCCACATATGAGCAATCTCATATGGTATATTTTTCTTTCTCTTTCTGACTTACTTCACTTAGAATGACATTCTCCAGAGACATCCATGTTGCTGCAAATGGCGTTATGTTGTGTTTTTTTGGCGGAATAGTATTCCATTGTATAAATATGCCACATCTTCTTTATCCAGTCATCTGTCGATGGACATTTAGGCTGTTTCCATGTTTTGGCTATTGTAAATAGTGCTGCTATGAGCATTGGGGTGCAGGTGTCTTTTTGAAGTAGGGTTCCATCTGGATATATCCCCAGGAGCAGGATGACTGGGTCATATAGTAAGTCTATTCCTAGTCTTTTGAGGAATCTCCACACTGTTTTCCACAGTGGCTGCACTAAACTGCATTCCCCACAGCAGTGTAGGAGGGTTCCCTTCTCTCCACAGCCTCTCCAGCATTTGTCATTTGTGGACTTTTGAATGATGACCATTCTGACTGGTGTGAAGTGATACCTCATCGTAGTTTTGTTTTGCATTTCTCTAATAATTAGTGATATTGAGCAGGTGAAAAGTACTTTTATTAAAAAATTGAAGTATAGTGGGAGAGGGTATAGCTCAAGTGGTAGAGTGCATGTTTAGTGTGCATGAGGTCCTGGATTCAATCACCAGTACCTCCTCCAAAAATAAATGAATAAATAAATAAACCTAATTACCTCTCTCCCAAAAATTTTTTTTAAAAATTAAAAAAGTTGAAGCATAGTTGATTTACAATGTGTTAGTTTCAGGTGTACAGTAACGTGATTCAGTTGTACATATATTATATATATGTTCTATGTCAGGTTCTTTTCCATTATAGGCTTTTACAAGACAGATATAGTTCCCTGTGCTGTACAGTAGGTCCTTGTTAAACTCTTAGGAAAGGTACAAATATGAGGAGCTTCTTTAGATGTGACTTCTACCCATGTTCCCTCTAGTGTGAATTCTTCGCGGTTCAACTTTGATCCAGCCGTTGGATGACAAATGCATAAGACAGAGGTACTCAGCCCTGTCCTTGAGAAAGGAAATCAACTCCCTTTGAAGCTCTTCAGGGAAAGAGTCTGCATGTGAATTGAGAGCAGGTTGCAGATCCCTTGATACCCAATGATAAATTTAACAGATTCTTATCGAAGGGGGAGCAGAGGTCACGCAACATTGAGAAGTCATCCAACAGTAGCACTTGCTATGAGGATCTTTTCAGAAGCAGGCAAATGATCATTAACTCTTAAGAGGTTTCAAGTGCCACTCTAGCTAAATCACATCTTTCCTGTGTTGCGGATTGCATCTGAATTTTCAGACCAAAGCACAGGACCTCATAATCATCCCTGCTTAATTGTAGTAAATTTTGTATTTTGGGAAATGTTGACAAATATGAGCTCAGTGCAAGGACAACTAAATTTCATGGTGACAATTTGGGGACAGGAGCAGACTGAATCCAGAGCCCTGAGGAATGTCTCTGGAACTCTGTCTCCAGGTGGGGATGGTGCAGATGTTTCCATGTGGATGCTCTTAGGTGTTCATAGTGTCTGATACTTTGCAGAAACCCAGATGCATCACCAGCTGTGTAGGCCTGTTTCCCAGCCCAGAATCCCTACCAAGGAAGGAAATGAGGTTAGGGTTTCCATGCAGGTCCTATGATCACTCCTTCTTTCACACTCAGTGCCCACAAACGATGCCTTTAATCATCTGAAAATTTAGCTTGTTTCTAGTCTTCTGACACCTCTCTCCTTCTCCAAGGTCCTCCAAGGTTATGGCCCGGGCTGATCCATCTTGTTCATGGGTCCTCTGTTCCCCACGGGGCAGCCTATCTTGACTGGGAGGTTTGAGGCACTTGGACCAGCTCATCAGTTTTCAGACATGTTCTTCACTCATCTCTGACCGCCTGGCCTCATCCATGTTTGCTCTGCCCTTTGCAGTTTGAGACTTATTTTCTTTAATGGAGAAAACTGAAACACAAGAGGAAGGATTAGGAGTCTACTTGCTCGATGTCATTCCTGGCGCATCATTTTTAGTTTCAGACAGCTTATGGAAACAGTTCTGCCATACTGTTTTCTGAAAGAAAACCAGATACCTGTTTTCTGCAAGAAAACCGGAATCATGTCAGACTCTCAGAAAACCTGTGGGATTGATGAAGTTTGTCTGTAGCTGCCTTCCATCGCCTGTGTTAACTCCCACTTCCCCCTCTTCTGGTGCCTAGTCTCTGCACGTTTCCTATCCCATCTTTGGGGATCCTGCCTGGCACACACTGAAGCTAAAATAACAGAGATGTCTTTGGTAATAGAACTATAGGAAGGGTAGAAAACAGACCTTTTCTTTAGCATTATAATGTCCAGGAAATAAATTGGCAGGGGGTTAACATTGGCAGAATGGAAGATCTGATTGCTTACCCATATCCCTCCTGGAGGTTAGATCATGATGAGGGTCTGTCACCTCTCCCCACCCCCTTCACCTCTCTGGACCCCACTTGGTAGTGATAGTGGTTGAAGCTGAATGATTGACACTTGACCCTGGCAACCTACCACAAGAGGATATGGGGCTCCAGAATGGACTGGGGATGGATGGGGATTATGGGAGGAACAAAGGAACTAAAAATGACTCAGAGGCTGTGGGAAAGGAGGCAAGAGAGAAACAGGGAGGATTCCGGGACCAGATAATTCTGTGCCCTCAACAAGGTGGTGGCCACTTGGGGAACCTGAGAGTCTAGAGAAAAGACTGAATTGATTAAACAGTCTGGGAGGTCAAGTTGAACAGAATGGGTAATCTACTCCCTAAACTCCACTGTCCTGGGAAGGCTGTGTGTGTTGTAGTGGGACATTGACATGAAACGAGGAGTGAAGGACTGCTTGTACATACACTCTTCTGGGATGCTGAATGTGCCTGCCTGGCTCAGGATAAGGCTCCTTGGTGATGGATGCACCATCCCCACTCCTGTGGCCCCACCCTTTTCCTGCGATAAGTAGCAAAGACCCAGGCACACTGACACACCTGGGCTGCATTCTTTCTCTGGCAGGCTGTTAACTCATTCCTACTAAAGCGCCACCAGATTAGTAAGGTGCTGTCTGTGCGACTTAATTGCATTCCATAATATGAAGTCCACAAATATGTATTACCCCCCTGCTGTGCACGCGGCACCGTGATTGGTACCAGGGCTACAGCACTGAATAAGACAGTACCTGCCTTCATGGGTCTCACACTTTAGTAGAGGGCCAGATGTGGGTCACAAGAGTGACAAGAGAAAGACTTACTATAGAAGAGGAGCCCTGGGCACTTAGCCCCCACAGGGGGACTTCCTTATGCCTGGGAGGGCCAGGAGGACTGCCTTCAGGACGTGACATTTCATCTGAACTCTGAAAATGAGTAGGACTGAGTTAGTACAGAGACGAGAGGATATAGAATGTTCTAGAAAGAGACGAGCATGTATATGATTGCCCTGAGATAGAGGGAGATAGAGAGACATTTCCATGAACGGAGTGGAGTGACTCAGGGGGAAGGCTGGAGAGGTGGGCAGGTGCCAGGTCACACAGGGCTTTGCAGATAATTCAACGCCTGAGAATTTTATTCTAAGAGCAATGGGAAGCCAATTAAAGGCTTTAAATGGGGGACTGAAATAATTAGATTTCCATTTTAAAAATGCAGATGGATAGAGTAGGGGAAATAGACTGAAAAGGGTCAAAATAGCATGTGGTGAGGCCAGCTGGGCGCCTGTTATTAAACAGTACAGATAAGGAACAGGGGTATATTGAAAAAGCTGGTGGCAGTGGCGATGAAGAGAAATAAAGTGATTTGAAAGCCATTTATGAGGTTAAATATCCCAGCGTGGGGATTAATTGGATGAGGTGTAAGTGAGCTGTCCAAAATGGCATGGGGCAATGCCCTTCGCTGATGGAGGGTGGTGGAGGGAGATGAGTATGGGAAGAAATCAGGGCTGGGTTTTGGAAATGTTGCCTCAGAGAGATGTTGGAAAAAACCATGCATTCCATGTGACAGTCTGAACCTGCAAATGCCACCCAGAAATAGGCCTCCGACTGCAGACCAGCTTATACAGTGATCCTGGCTGACCTGGATTACTGAGGTGTGTGTCTGAAGACAAAAGAGGACTTGCTGAGGAGAGCTGCAAAATGACTTTATTAAACTGTATCAGAGTAAAGCCCCAGCATACTGCTTAAAATTTTTGCTGTATTTGTTTTGAGTTAAAGTTCACATAAGATAACATTCACCATTTTAACCATTTTGATGTGTACAATACAGTGTTTTTCAGTTTATTTATAACGTTGTGCAGTTATTATCACTATCTAATTCCAGAACATTTCATCACCCCCTAAAAGAAACGCTTTACCCTTTAAATAGTCATTTTCTATTTCCTCTTCCCCATGTTTATGTGCATGCTTCATACTTTTTTTGTTAAAAACTTGACATCTTAAATGTTCTATTGTGCCAACTCTGGAAATCAGATTCTCTTCCCTTTTCAAGGTTTCTTGTTGATGCTTGTGGTGACTGTTTGTTTGTTTTGTGACTCTTCCAAACAATTTTTTTTAAAGTCTCTGTTCTTTGTCATATGTGGCCACTGAAGTCTGTTTGATTCATTTAATTGTCAGCTAGTGATTTGACAGAGATTTCCTGAAATGCCCGGAACTAAACACAGAAAAATACCCACATCTTTGCAGGTGAGTGTGTGTGTGTGTGTGTGTGTGTGTGTGTGTGTGTGTGTGTTGGGTGGGAAGTGCCATCCATTGTACATTGGGCAGTTTACAACTCTGCCGTAGCCTTCACTTCCTGCCTCTGTGGAGCCTGAAGGTCAACCAGCAGCGAAAGCTTAAAGCCTTCTCAGGTCTTTTCTGAGCAGATTCCCTGCTCTGGGGATGTGTATGGTCTTCTAGATTCCCAGGAATATGTGGGGAATTATCAAAGCCTTTATTCCTAAAGCATCTAACCCCCATCCTTTTCTCCCAAGCTTTTTGGTGTGTGTATCATGGGCCTCTACTGTAGTCCCTTCCTCTGGCAGCAGTGGCTAATACATTTGCTTTGAAGTGTATTTGACAGATGCCCCTTCAGATAGCTGCCTCCCCACTCTGGGAGAGTTCCAATCTAGGCAAAATAAAAGCTAGCCTTTTGTGCCAGTGCAAGGAGCCACCAGACAGGTCAAACCAAACAAGCACAGTTATTTGAGAACAGGTTCTGCTCCATATCCTCCAGCCCCAGGAGCCCACACTGGCAGTGCGGGCTCCATCTTCAAGACTCTTGCTGATCCAGGCAGGTGGGAATGGAGCCAGGAGAAGCTAAAATGCCACAAAGGTTTCCTACCAAGATTCAACCTTCTTTTTCTTGCTTAAGCATTCATCCAGTGGCTGTAAATCTTTGATTCATCTCCAGAGTTCCAATAACATTGATTTTGACAGTTTCCCCCTGTTTATTCACTATTTTTGTAGAGGGATGGTCTCTTGGAGTTTCCTACTCCACCATTTCACAGGCATCTTAACTGTGTCTTTGCCTAAAAGAATGGCAGGCTTTGAGTGTTGGCATCGTTTGTGAGGGTTGATGAAAAACTCAGAAGCAGAGAAGTTAAATATTGTCATTAGCTTGCTTCAGGACTGGCAATGTCTATGGGTGTGACCAGGGCCCTGGGAAGAAGCAGATTCACTGAGTAGAGACATAAGGGGTGGGGTGAAGAAGTGAAGATGGGAAGACCCAACTTTGATCAAAAGCTTTCCCTCACTTCTCCCCAACATCATCTACCTTAATAAGTAAAAATTGTTAAATATCATGTGGCTTACTCTTTATAAGTAAAAATTGTTAAATATCATGTGGCTAGGCACTGTTTAGGAGATGTGTGGTCTGTAGAGTGGATGCGGTGGCCCGGAGACAAGCACGAGGTCCCTGCTCTACATGTGTGAATGTGCAGGATTAGCCTCCACCGTGTTTTGAAACCCTTTCCAGGAGGCAGTCAAGACCTTGATGTTCATTGCTCCCCTATTCAAAGCCTTTACTAGAGTCAGGTTCCCCCTTTGGCTGCCTCTGCATCCCATATTCATTCATTCCCACCGTCTTGCCTTTGCTCACATGGCTCCCTGCCCCCAACATCTGGGCTATCCTTCTCTTCCGACTGTTAATTTCTGTGCATTTTCGAGTCTGAGGTTAGCTTGCATCTCCTGAACAAAAGCTTCCCCTGACCTCCAGCCCCAACTCATCCTGCCCTCTTCCCACTTCTAGCACTTTTGTGGAGACCTCACCTGTCGCTTGTCTCCCACTGCCTCGTGGCCTCATGGGTCAAACCATTTAGCTTTTCTCTTCTACTGACTTATAAGTGCCTTCAGGGTGAAACCATGAATGGAAAGTCACTTTATTATTCTCAGCCTTGTGTCTCGAATGTACTGTATACATAGCAAGTGTCCAAGAAACACCTGCTGAATGAAAGAGCAACTAATTCTCGCTCTTCTCAAGATGCTGTGGCCACTTTAGTGAACCTAAGTCACTGTCACACAATTTTGACTCCAAGCAAGTCTTTTATGCATTGTTTCCTCACCACGCGGCTCCTGAATATCCCTGATTCATTCATGTCCAAGCAGCATTTGGGGCCCATTTACTCTTTTTCACTAACCATCTCCCCTTCGGCCCTGGCTGCTGTAGGACAGCGCTGCTGTTCCTGCGCTCAGCCGCCACGGTCTGAGGTCCTGGCTGACTCTCCCCGGCTCCTCCTCTCGGATACCTAGGTTCTAGGGTCAAGTCTTCTCTTGAGGAGTTTCGCGATGGCTTGGAGTCAAGAAACGTGAAATGGGACAGAGTATCCTCATTAGACTTTGGCTTCCCCATAGAGCAGTAAGAACAGCAATGACTTACAGCCATACAGCTTCTCATGTTTCCCTAAGTGTTTGCACATCAGTAATTTCATTTGACCCCCCAAACCACCCTGTGATGTACACCCAGAAATGTTTGTCTTGGGAGGAATTGGGAAGACCTCCATCTTCGGGGCTGGGTTCCTTCCCCTGCTGCATGGACTATCACGACACAGCCCATGTGCACCTGTAGAAGAATTAGGTTTCAATACAGGATGGCTGACAGCCTAATAACCATGTTCCTCATTTGTTCTGAAGGAAAGCCAGAGAATGTTCTAGAATGAAATCTATCCAGAGGGAAAATAACTTTTATCACTGGCCATGAGTCTTGAGGGCCCAAATAACCTAACCTAAGGCATAAGAGCCTGGGCTTGTTGGGGGTGAGGGGGTGGAAAATTGGGCTGGGAATTACATGGTCTGCATGATAAATAAATGCTAATTTTGAAACACAGATGAAAGTAAACATTTAAGGGGTTCTCCTGTAACTTTTCTTATTTTAATGTATTTCTTTCCTGCCTTTCTCTTTGCATGTAAATAATATATCACACATAACAAATTTATAATCATATTTTTATAGCCTGCTCTTTTACTTGATTCATTACGAATATTATTCCACATTGTTAAAAAATTCTTTCAAACTATCATGTTTATTGGCTGGAACAATATTCCAAAATGAAGACATAGCATAATTTATTTAGCAATTTTCCAATTGTGTGATATTTACTTTGTTGCCAACATTTCTCTAGTGTAGATAAAACTACAATTATCTTTGTGCCTAACCCATATCTTTGCCGTATCGCTAATTATGTCCTTTGAATAGATCTCCAGAAGTGAAAAATCTAGGTCAAAGCTCAGCAACATTTGAAGGCTCTGGACACATACATAGTCAAAACATCTTAAAAGAACTGTCTATATTTGATGTCGCCATCCTTGCACTCTTTTCTCCTCGGCCCACTGAAACCTGGCTTTTGCCCCATCAGCCTCTCTGAAATGGTTCTCATTGAGTTCACCAGCGACCTCTTACTTGACATGCATTTTTCCAGTCTCATCTTCCTTTTGAGTCCTCTGTAGCATTTGTACTGTCAGCCGCTCCCTCCTCCTCAAAACTATGCCCTTGACTCCTGAATCTTTGTCTTTATGTTTCTCCATCACATCTTCCTAGGCTCAGGAATGATTTTTGCTGTAACAGAAAACCCTACTAATAGTGGCTGAAATAAATAAGGGCCTATTTTTCTTGCACACAGCTGCTGAAATTGGTTTAGTAGCTCAGTGATGCTAGGACCAGCATCCCTGAGGTTCTCTTGGTCTTTTTCTCATGCTTGTTGCCTCAAGATCACATTGTAGCTGCTGTAGCTCCAGGCATCACATCTATAAGCAAGACAGGAAGAACGAGGCAAACTCTGCCTCTTTGCAATCTCTTAATTCAGGAAGGGTGTTCTCTTTAGCAGATTTCCTGCTATGTTTCATTAGCCAGAACTGGGTCACACATTGGTCTTTAAATCAATCATGATTCATCCTCTGGAGGCCTGGGAAGGTATTAACCTCCTGAGATCAAAAGATCTCAACCCCCTGTCTGAACAAATAAGTGTTGTTTTAGTAGGAAAAAGAGGGATGGAAAGATGTGGAGAATGGTTTTGCAAGGGCAATAGAGTTCCTGCAGTTGATAATTTTAGATTCTCTCCTTGACCCTCTGTCCACTTGACTTGCTTCCTGGGAATGTGAAACACAAATACAGATTCTCTCCTCCCCACATTTGTGACGACAAGCTCAAATCCTGTCTCTCCAAACCCGAGTCCAACTACCTTCGTAGTTTTTCTCCTGAGATTCCATAGGCAGCAGTGTTCCCTGTAGGTGCATGCAGAGCCCTCCATCGGAAGCCCATGTCCCCTCTGTAGCGACTTCTCCCAAACTTGCCCCAACCTTATATAGCCCAAGAGCTTTCAAATGTGTTTTAATGTCAGGACTTTTTTTGTTTTAAATGAACCTCACATGGAAAGACATACAAAATAGAGGACTTGCCTCCTAGCTCTCCTCTGCCTTCATAGGGCAGGTGGGAGTGGGGGCTAAGCTCCTTCGGGAAGACACAGAGGAATAGTTTATCTTAGAGTCTTAGCTTGGAATTCCCCAAAGGAGATTCCAAAACAAAATCTTATATGTCATTACTTTATTAGGAAGTGTAGTCCTGCCTGGGGAGCTGGAGTGAGGGGAGGGGAGCAGGGCAGACAGGGAAGGAGAGAAAACAAGCAAGCATTTTCAGGAGTCAGCTGCTGCTCATGATCAAGGGCCATGGATTGCTTGATTTGCTGGACCCTCTTCTTAGTGGCCACATGAGCTGTTGCATCTCAGAATGATCTGTCTGGGGGAGGAAGTAAAAAGAACTATCTACTAGCTCCCGGAACTCATTGGTGAAAACATCACCCAAATGCCTTAACAAATCTGCCCATTCATTGCATGCAAGTGTTCCCAGTGGGTCTCCTTGGATCTCACACCTCAGAGGCAGCAGGTAAGCCCCAGGGCAGGAAGTGAGCCCTAGGGCAGGAGGTGAAAGGCGCACAGCATGAAGGGGTGGGGAGGTGCTGTCAGAACTCCCTGAGCAAGGACAGACCCTGAGGTGGCCAGCCGAAGTAAGATGAGGCCACATGGATCTGAGGTGGTGCCTGTCTCTCCAATCTAGAGTCCAGCTACCCTCCTGGTTTTTCTCCTTCGATTCCTCAGGCAGCAGTGTTCCCTGCAGGTGCATGTAGAGCCCTCCCTCAGAAGCCCATGTCCCCTCTGCAGCGACTTCTCCCAAACTTGCCCCAACCTTATATAGCCCAAGAGCTTTCAAATGTGTTTTAATGTCAGAACTTTTTTTGTTTTAAATGAACCTCACGTGGAAAGACATACGAAACAGAGGATGGGAGTGTGTGATACAGCAGGTGA
The DNA here is from genome assembly GCF_009834535.1 of Camelus ferus. Taxonomy (NCBI): domain Eukaryota; kingdom Metazoa; phylum Chordata; class Mammalia; order Artiodactyla; family Camelidae; genus Camelus; species Camelus ferus. Next base: position 16,412,483 of record NC_045725.1, read on the forward strand.
GCTCACCCATTTTACAGATGAGAAAACTACAACCCAGAGAGGGAAGGAAGCCTTGCCCAGTGTTACACAGCTAGTTAGTAGTAGATACGGCACACCAGACTCCCAATCCAGTGCTCCTTTATCATACTCTGTGTCACCGCTTGGTCTTTCTTTTGGGTCCTCTTCTTGACAACTCAGGAGAGAGTCATCAAAGCCCTGACCCTTCTCAATTGACTTTCCCAAGTGACTCTGGCACTAGCTCCACTCATCACAGACTTTGTGCACATCTTAATGGGCATTATTTTTTTGTCAGCCAGTTCCCTTTATAGTTAGGAGAAAGCAACCCTGTAAAAGCTAAGTGGAAGTCTATTATTTTCAGCCACATCTGCCAATATTAGGCAAGGGTTTTCCTCATCTTTGCCAGAATTGAATAGCAGCTGCCCTTATTTAATAAAATACTGAGAATAATTATAAACTGAGACCGATGTACCAAAACCTAGAAGAGTGCTTTATAGCTTCATATGGTTTTTAATATTGCCAAGTGCCTTATATCCCTTTCTGTAATCAACAGGTTATAAATCAGGCAGAACTATAATAATCATAAATAGATTTTCCTTCCAGAAGATGAAACCAAACTGAGGAGCAGGTGTTAATAATTCATAAATCTACTGCTTGCTTTTTTCCCAATACCATCAAGCAATTCTCCAGTTCTCAGTGGACACTGACTGGGTGTCCTACAACTTAATTCTGACACTGTCTACCTGGAGAGAGCGGGCTCAGTACCACAGAACTGCACCCTCTACCGGCCCCTTCAGATGCCAGGCACAAGTCCAGGTTGTCATCTGTGCTTCTGACAGAACAGCTATAGCTCAGAGTTCCCACGACCCCCTCTTCAGGTTTGATTAATTTGCTAGAGCAGCTCACAGAACTGAGAGAAACAGTTACTAATGTTTATCAGTTTATTAGAAAGGATATGGATGAACAGCCAGAAGAAGGGGGACATAGGGCAAGGTCTAGAAGGGTCCTGAGAACAGGAACTTCTGTCCCATAGAACTGGGATGTGCCACCCTCCTGGCACGTGGATGTGGTCACCTACCAGCAGCTCATCAAATCTCATCATTCATGATGTTTTTTAGAGCTTAATCTGTAGCCAGTCCCCCTGCCCACTCCCAGACATCGTGGCTGGGGCTGAAAGTTCCAGTCCTCTAATCACTTGGTCTTTCTGTTGACAAACCCCATCCTGAGATATGTTGTGGTCTCACCTTAAGTTCCCTCATTTGCATAAATCAGGTGTGATGAAAGGGGTTCCTTATGAAAAACAAAAGACACTCTTATCACTCACGAAATTGAGTGTTTGAGGAACTCTGGGCCAGGAAGTAGGGACAAAGACCAAATATTTCTTATTACACCACAATTAATAAGTTCTATTTTTAGTTCTACAGAGGTCATTTATGACCTCATCTGAGACCCTGAACCTTCCTGAGAACTGTTATTCTGTTGTCTAAGTCTGTCCAGGCTGCTATAACAGGATATCAGAGACTGGGTGGCTTATAAACAACAGAAATGTATATCTCATGTTCTGGAGCCTGGGAAGTCCAAGGTCAAGGCGCTGGCAGATTCAGTGCCTGGTGAGAGGTGCTTCCAGATTTATAGATGGTCATCTTCTCAGCGTCCACACATGGTGGAATGGATGAGGGAGCTCTCTGGGCTTCTTTTATAAGGGCATGAATGCCGCTCCTGAGGGCTCCACCTTCATGCCCGAACTCCTGCCAAATGACTCACCTCCTAATACCACCACTTAGGGAGACTGGGATTCAACATATGAATGTGGGGGTCTGGGGGACAGAAACATTCAGTCTGTAGCACCTGTCAAATGATTTCCTGAGACTGAGTGCCTCCTAGGAAATGACGCTTCAGTAATTCACCCGTACTTGGAGAATTCAAGCACAATCCCACTAATCGACAGGCAACAAGTAACTGACACAGCACTTCTGTGAAAACAAAGGGCGGTAGTTACCAATGTGCAAGTGCACGTTCCTAATAAATCCACTAATCTTTGCTCTCCTTCCTGGTAAACCTATTTCGTGGCTATGACATATCCTTTATGGGGACTCAGGTTTGCGCTGCAAATTCTATTCACAAAGTAATGGCACTTCCTAAAAGATTAGGTTGTTATATTCTTGACTTAGTTGAATAAAACGTGTGTTCTGGTTTTTGATAGACTGATTGCCCTAGAGAAATAACTGGAATTCATTATGCTTTCAGTGGAGACCTGTGTGCCCGTGTGTGTTATTTATATTAAAGGTATTAAAAGCACATTTGTGTTTAAGCTACTCAGCCACAATTTTCTTTTTCCATGAAAATTACTCACACAAGCTGGACTGTTCATAGTATCTCTTATTACTAGTAAAAAATTCCTGATGCCTAGGACAGAGGCTGGCTGGGATGCATTTTGGGGTCATAGAAACTACAGTCTTTTTTTTCTTTTTTTGTCTTTCTCGCCTACCCTCATAAATACAGGCTTTTTTGTTTGTTTGTTTGTTTGTCTTTTTTTTTTGGAGGGGGGAGGTAATTAGGTTTATTTATTTATTTGTTTATTTAACTCTGCCACTGAGCCATACCCCCCCGCCTAGTCTCTTGTTGTCCATACTTTTTGTGATGGTCTCCATAGAGCCAATTTCTGATGACGAAAAAATTATTTCAGCACTTTTAGAAAAAAAACTTCCCAAATGTCCCTTAAGATTTTTTTTTTCATTCATGTGAACAACAACAGCTACAAAGCCACTCGGGGCTTTGCAATCACAGCTCTGCCTTTCTCATCCCGACACTGGGACAGCAGGGATTTGGGGGCATAGAGATCCAATTCCACATTTACTGAGTGCTTACAGAGATGACGAGATGCTTTTCCCTCATATCTCTCAAGTCCACCTTCATGTTCAGAAAAGCTGGGGCCATGATAATCTCAACCTAGAGGTGGGGAGAGGAAAAGAGGCAGGAAGGGACCGAAGAGACCAAGCTTTAAAAGTTGGACAACTCTAAACAAGCAATTCTCCAGTGAAGACATACAAATGGCCAATAGGCACATGAAAAAATGCTCAATATCACTAGTTATCAGAGAAATGCAAATCAAAACTACAGTGAGGTATCACCTCACACCAGTCAGAGTGGCCATCATGAAAAAGTACACAAACGATAAATGCTGGAGAGGCTGTGGAGGAAAGGGAACCCTCCTGCACTGTGGGAATGCAGTTTGGTGTGGCTGTTATGGAAAACAGTATGGAAATTCCTCAAAAAACTAAAAATAGACTTACCATATGATCCAGCAATCCCACTCCTGGACATATATCCAGAGGGAACTCTAATTCGAAAAGATACATGTACCCCAATATTCATAGCAGCACTATTTACAATAGCTAAGACATGGAAACAACTTAAATGTCCATCGAAAGATGACGGGATAAAGAAGATGTGGTATATTTATACAACGGAACACTACTCAACCATAAAAAATAATAAAATAATGCCATTTGCTGCAACATGGATGGACCTAGAGATTGTCATTCTAAATAAAGTAAGCTAGAAAGAGAAAGAAAAATATCTTATGATATCACTTACATGTAGCATCTTTAAAAAAATGAACTTTTTTACAAAACAGAAACAGACTCAGACACAGAAAACAAACTTATGGTTACTGGTGGGGGGAAAAGGGTGGGAAGGGATAAATTGGGAGTTTGAGATCTGCAGATACTAACTACTATATATAAAGGAGATAAACAACAAGTTTATACTGTATAGCACAGGGAACTATATTCAATATCTTGTAGTAACATGGTGAAAAAGAATATGAAAACGAATATATGTATGTATATGTCTGACTGAGCTATTATGCTGTACACGAGAAACTGACACAACATTGTATACTGACTATACTTCAATTAAAAAAAAGTTGGACAACTCACAATCTTTGTCCAGTGGGTTATAACTATCAGAGTTTAAGTACAGAACACTCTTCTAAGCGTGTAGTGAGCACTCAGTAATTGTCGGAGGCAAATATGAGGTCAGTTGTCTTCCAGGCTCCTGGGTGTCAAGGACCTTACCAGCTTGCATAATGTCTGTTCAGGAATCTAGCATAGTAACATCCTCCTAATGAGGGCTTTTGGGGTTGAAGGATGAAGTTCATGGACCATTTTGGGGTCAGTCAGGTACCCACAAGGTCCAGGTGATGAGTTTTCTTCCTTATGGGTGTGAGCTACTCATCAAAGCCTGGATGACTTTTGTAATTGTAAGCTGCTGTTGGTGAGGAGGAGAAAAAATCAAGTTAAGCACCATGATTAGGGGGGAAATTCCAGTATATTCTATCAACAGTGGATTGTTTGTGTGAGAGGAATAGGATATTTTAACAGGTCATGAGATGAATAAAAATGACTTGTGAAATGAACTGAGGTGAGGCGAAGGAGTCAAATCTCAGTGAATTCAGATTTCTACACAGAGCAGAAGAGGGGAGGAAGTAGTGAATTGCAAAACTTTTTTGAACATGACGCAGATTTAAGAAAACCATTTAATGATGTGACCTGTGGTGTGTGCTCACATTCATATCCTCATCCACATACAAGCATGTATATCTGAAATTAAAATGTCATCAAGTGATAACTCTTCTCACATATTGTGAACTGTGATGTTTTCAATTTCACCATTTTAGAAATGCTGGCAAGATCTGCTCAACTGATTTCACAGCTCATAATTATTGGGTTATGGTCTACAGTTTGAAAAACACACGACTGGGTGAGGTGAGGACAGAGCAGGGAACACGCAGTTAGAATTTCAGTGAGGTCTTATCACAGGTTGAAAGAAGAGAATGCTGGGATGGTCCAAGCTAGTCAAGAAACTTCTGGGAAGTTAGCAGGCTGAGAGGTTGGCCCTGCCTGTGGGAATCAGGCCAGCATCAATATCTGCCCAAATTCTTTGATACCTAATACCTGGGCTGACTTGCCTGGAAGGCACTGCAGGATTTCCAAGAAACCTCTAAGGTAGGGAGCACGTAGGGGATATTGGTGGCCAGTATCACTGAGTGATGCTAGGGACCAGGGATTGTGGAAAATATTGCCTGACTCCATGGTTACAATCTTTGCAGACCTTACTGATGAGGTAATTTACACAGCCAGGATTCAACTCTTACCTGCTTAAAATGCCAGAAGCACTTCCCATGACACTTAGGATTAAGGCCAGAATTTTTGCTATTGGCCACACTGTCTTTATGATTTGTGCTCTGACCCTCTCTCTGGCCACTCTTCCTTCCACCCACCCTGCTCTGCAGACTGTGACACTTTCAAATGCTCTTACCTTTTCCTTAGCCTTCCCTCACACTGTTCCCTCTGCTTGAGCCACTTTTCTTCTGTTTAACATACAACCTAATTTTTGATTCCCTGTGAAGCCTTTCTTGCTTCCTCCCCTGCAATAAGATTAGGTTTTCCAGTTAGAACTTTCATACAAGGAAATTCAATTATGTGTGTAAGCATGTATTTAATATATTTCTCCCCACTAGACTGTGAGCTCCATGAAAGCAAGAACAGTGCCTGATCTTTTAAAAGTTAAAACAATGAATTTAAATTAAACGTCTCACAAGGGAGTTACACTCAATTTTTTTGATCATTTAAAAAATATCTCTTAAATCTAGGTTTATAATACCTTTTTTATTGTAATGTTGTTTATTTTTTCTTTCTATTTTGTTCCCTTAAGTCTTTTGAGGAGTTTACATAATTTTTTTTTTAATTGAAGTATAGTCAGTTACAATGTATCAGTTTCTGGTGTACAGCACAATGTCCCAGTCATGCATATACATACATATATTTGTTTTCATATTCTTTTTCATTAAAGGTTATTACAAGATATTGGATGCTCCCTGTGCTATACAGAAGAAATTTTGTTTTTTAATCTATTTTTATAGATAGTGGCCAACATTTACAAATCTCAGACTCCTAAATTTATCCCTTTCCACCCGCTTTCCCCTGGTTACCATAAAACTGACTATGTCTGCAAGTCTGTTCCTGTTTTGTAGATGAGTTCATTAGTGTTCTCTTTTTTCTTTTTTTAGATTCCACATATGAGCGATATCATATAGTATTTTTCCTTCTCTTCCTGGCTTACTTCACTTAGAATGACGATCTCTAGATCCATCCATGTTGCTGCAAATGGCGTTATTTCATTCTTTTTATGGCTGAGTAGTATCCCATTGTATAAATATAGCACACCTTCTTTATCAAGTCATCTGTCGATGGACATTTATGTTGCTTTCCATGTCTTGGCTATTGTAAATAGTGCTGCTATGAACATTAGGGTGCATGTATCTTTTCAAATTAGAGTTTCCCTCTGGATATATGCCCAGGAGTGGGATTGCTGGATCACATGGTAAGTTTATTTGAGTTTTCATACTTCATTGCTCTATTCAAATAAACGGTTTTTGGTTTTATGCATTCTTTCTACTATTTCTAGTCACCACACCACATTCTCTTAGTAATTCTAGTAGCTTTATATATACATATAAACTCGTGTCCTAAGGTTTTTAGTTGTACAGTTATAGCATCTACAAATACATTTTTGAATCTTTCTTTTGAAGTGTTGTAGCTTTTATTTCATTTTCATGTCTTATTGCTTTCTTTTAGCCACTTAATGTTAATAATAGTGATAGCAAACATCTCTATCTTGTTGGTGAATTTGGTGGAAATAGCTTTAGAACTTTTCTACTTTTTATGCTGTTTGCTGTGCTGTTTTGAGTAGCTAGCATTTATTGTTCCCTGAGGGGCCAGTAAGGTTGAATGAAAACCAGAAGTGTCCTGGGAGCCAAGTAAAAACAAAAAATATTTCAAGAAGACAAGAGTGATCAACTACGTCAAATGCTAAATAGATCAGGTAAGATAAAGCCTGAGATTTGATCATTAAATTTAAAATCGTGGAGGTCACTGATGACCTTGACAAGAGCAGTTTCCATATAGTAGTGACTAGAACTGGTTGAAGAAAGAATGAAGGAGAAGAATTAGGGACACTGAGTGGAGGTAGGTTTTGTTTTGCTAAGATTTGTTATAAAGGAGAGAAGAGAGTTGGGAGAGCTGCTAAAGAGGAATGGAGTCAAAAGAGTTTTTGTTTTGTTTTTTATTGTTTTTTTTTTAAGATGGGAGACATTAAACCATATTAAGAGCTGCTTCTTATGACCCTACAATGAGGAAAAACTAATGATCAAAGAGAGAGGGGAGCATTTATATAGTGATGTCCTTGAACAAGTGAGAGGATGGGTCCTGCACATAAGTGGGAGGTGACTTCAGATACAGCAGGGACAGTTCATTTACAATAAGAGAGGGAAGGCAGGATATGACAAATGAGGACAGACTTTGGTAAGTGGGTCATTGTAGTCACCTATTGCTTTTTTTCTCAGTGAATTTAAAGATTTTCTAGGTGATTCTAGTGAACATGTAGGTTTGGAATCACTGGCCTATAGTTAAAGCAGCCCAAAGGGCCTGTTGCTTTCCTCCCCAAATCTAGGCCTGCATCTCATTTTTCTGCTGGTGAGAAAAGACATTTCCAGAGCAGCTTGGGGGTGATGGTGAAGGGGGAGTTGCCTCTACTTTGTAGACCTTAGGTCCCAGGCTGTGAGAATAGCCCCAGGCCTGTCTCACCTTCCTAGCTGGACAAGCTGTACATATGGGAAGGGGCGGGGGGTGGGGGAGAGAATATAGGTCAGACCTCTCCCAAAAGGGAGCCACCTAAGAGGCAAAAGGACACCTGGCCCAGCACAGGCTTATTTCTATGCTCCTGCTACTGAGACTCCATCTTCTAGGAGTAATGGTCCAGTTGCTTCCTTAAATATGACCAGTCCTTAGCACCAGGAGAGAGGACACATGCAAAGTCACTGGCCCTGATGCCAAGTCCTACCTGGAGTGGAAGGAGAGGGGTGGGGAAAACTTTAATAAATCTAAATTGCCTCCCGTCTTCCACCTAGGCCTAAGTAAAAAATGGGTGTCATGAGAGGTTAGTTTGGCCAGCACAATTGTCTTGGCCTGTTTGGGTTGCTATAACAAAAAACCCATTGACTGGGTGATTTAAGCAGACATTTATTTTTCACAATTCTGGAGGCTGGGAAGTCCAGGATCAAGTTGCTGGCAGATTTGGCATCTGGGGAGAACCAGCTGCCTGGTTCTTAGACCACTGTCTTTCTAAAGGCACTAATCCCATGCCTGAGGGCTCCATCCTCATGACCTAATCACCTCCCAAAGGTCCCAAACACCATCACACTGGGGATTAGGTTTCAACATGTGAATTTTGGGGAGATACATTCAGTCTATAGCAATAATATTAAAAAAAATTATAGCTATACACCCTCAGCAAGGCAGACATGGCATCTTCCTACGTGATGCAGCATCTCCCTGCCCCTGTGTCCCCCAGGACCACCACAGACACCAGCACCCTGGCCTCCACCGAGGTACAACTTGTGGTATCTAGTCATAGGCAGTGAGGAAATGCTGCTATATTTTTCCCCCAGGAAAAAAAGTCCTAAAATGCCTGGTGACCTTCCCAACCCCTAAGCTCTGTGTGGTTATTTTCTGCTGATTTACCCCTACCTAGGCCAGCTGTTTCTTTAGGAGTCTCCCCTTGGCGTAAAAAATAAGGAACAACCTGTTTCCTGATAGCAGCATCAACAGAAGAAGGACACCATGTGATGTAAATGTGATGGCGGGTGCCTGGTTCCTATTCATTCCCTGGCATTGTGCAGTAATGGACTCTGATATTAAAATGCATATTTCACACCCTTGTCCCACGATCTGGAGGATGGCCATTCACTATGCATGAGCCATTCACTCATGCTCATCACACAGAGAAAATTACATTTTCCCAGTTGCCAAATGGAAGAGACAAATTATCTCATGTGGACAAGCACATTGCTCCCAAGGCAGTTTCACAGACCCAAGACACTGATCTAAAACACCCAGGAGGGAGACTGAACACTCCTGGGGTCATTTTGCTTAGTCTCTTCTTCAGGCCCACCAGACCCTCACCCCGGTGTGCTTACTGTGGTGGGACATTTGCCCTTCCAGCTTTTTTGGATAAAATGAGCATCCTTAAGGCCTCTTAGTCTTCCTTCCTAGAAAACCTGTTATAAAAATGAATAAATCAACACAGAACAGTTCATATTTATGCATACCACTGAATTGATAATACTTATTTGTAATGAAAATTAAAGATGTGAAATGCTAAAATGCTCTCTTTGAGGAAGATGCATTAGAATGTCCTGCCAGTGATGTACACACATCTACTTGTTACACATGCTCTCCTTATCCTTATGTATTCTTTTAGGTTAACGAAGGTCCTGATAACCGTGGTCTCTAGTTTAGCATCTAATCCTAAACCTGTTACCTACATATATGCAGTTAACAGCAATTGTATCCACACAATAATTGCAGCTACCATTTATTACCCTTCATATGGACATCACTGCTCTAACCACTTAAAGCATTTTCTAATATGACCCCACAATTTAAAATTTTTATGTTTTGCCCACGTTACGATTAGCACTGTTACATGATTCATACCTTAATTCTTTCAACAGTTATTGAGCGCATATTACACACTTGGAATTGTATGAGGCCCTGGAGGTAGAGGTAGGTGTGAAGCAGAAATAACCATAGTACAGAGTAGACCCTCTGAAGTGTCAAAGTGAGGTTTTTACACTGAATGCTTTGGGAGTTGGGAGAAGGGAGGGCTCATGGGCAGCTAAAGCCACTAGTGATCTCATTATACAATATTTAGGTTATCATATTTTTCTCTGCCTAGAAAAGAGGCTCTTCAACCATTCCTTTGTAGTGCACGCATTGTGACGCCCCAATCGGTGTGGACCACTATGGATTATCTTTGGATTAGGCACCATCTAAACGCTATTACCAGTACTATGGGTCTGGTGGCTTCTGCTTGCCTTTTCTCTGGCTTCCTAAGTGTTGGTTCCCTTCTGTTAGTTCTATCCCGGCCGTGTAAACGAGCACAGATTCACAGCCCGAGCGGCCGGCTCTGGACTGGTGCACGCGCGCTCTGCGCCCCCTCGACCCTGGGCGGGGTCCCTCTCCCGCCCACTCAGCTCTCCCCCTGGCAGGTGCCGCCGGCCACCCGGTCCCCGCCAGTTCCTTCTCCTCCCCCGCGCCCCCACCCCCGGCTGCTGCAGCGTCGCGTGGCAGACCCCGCGGAGAGGCCGGATTTCGGCCGGGGCTCAGGAGCGCTCGGCTTCCCGCCGCCCATCCCTCCCGGTCAGAGCCCGAGGGGTCTCCTCCCACAGGGCTGGAGTGAAGACGAGCTTCAAAGGTGATGGAGGAGTCTGGGGGTCGTGCGTCCAGGCAAGGAGGCCAGGAGACCCCGGGACTGGCGCTCGACTCAGAAAACGCGGGCGCCCGCCCCCGCAGGTGAGGTTGCCTCCGAGGGGCTGGGTCGGAGAAGGCCCGTCTACACTGCGCGCGCTCCGCCCCGGAACAGCGCGGCAGAGCGGCCCGGGGGCTGCGGGAGGTGGGGCACGGGGTGCGCAGGGCAGGCAGCGGCCCCCGGAGGCGCAGGGCCGGGCTCCCCCACGCCCGGGATCCCCCACGCCCGTCGCCGCAGCAGGTGGGGGCGCGGAGTGCCGGAGGCGGGGCTCGGCTCGGGGCGGAGCCGCGGCGGCGGCGGCGGCGAGCGCGGGGCGGCGCGGGCGGGGGCTAGTGCCCGAGCCGCAGCTGAAGCCGGAGGGGGAGCCGTGAGCCGGGCTGTCCCGGCGCCCGCGGGAGCTCGCCGCGCGCAGGGGCTGGGACCCGCCGGGCCGAGCGCGCCGGCGCCGCGACCGCAGACAAAGGCGCCGCTCGCTCCCGGGCCGCCGCGCTCTCCGGCTCTGCCTTGGGTAAGTGGCTCCCTCTTCGCTTTCTTTCTTCTCCGGTCTGCCTGCTCCTCTCGGAGTTCTGTGGGCTCCGGAGAAGCCAAGGAGAAAGGAAGAAATGATACTTCCCCGCTCTCTCTGGAGCCCCCACCTCACCTTTGAGGAAAAAAAAAAATCCAAAACAAATCCCCCAGCAAATTCCACACTAGCGAGTTTCCGAGCGGTCTCCTGGGGGTCGACGCGGCCGCCCACTGTGACCCCAGAGTCGGCGGACCGCGCGCACCGGTGTAGACCCTGGACCCGCGATTTGGACGGGAAGGTTGCCGCTGGGCTCCCCCGGGTCGCGGAGGTGGAGGTGTAGGGGCGCAGGCTATAGGGGCCGGACACCGCGAGGGGACCCCATCGCCAGGGACAGTTCGTCGGATCTGGGGGCACCGAGGGGCAGTTCGCACTGCCAGTTCAGATTCGGATCTTGGTTGTGGGGTCTGCCCCAGTCGCCTAGCATCATCCCCTCCAGACGGGCTCCTTCCTGGCTAGTTTAAGGGTTAATACAGCGCTCCCTACGCTCCACCCCGCCGAGGCGCCCACTCTGCCCCTTCGCGGCCCCAGGGCGGGGGCTCCGGGCGCCCGGGAGAGCGGGGAGGGAGGGAGCTCCGCCGCTTTCCCGGCTCAGCACTCCCGAGCTCGTATCTGCTGGGGAGGGCGGGCCGCTGCGGGCGGCGAGTCGGGTTTGACATCACTGCGCGGTCCCGGGCGGGCTCCCCAAGCCTCTTCCCCCTGCTCTCCCTCAGAAAAGCAATCAGAAGCCCGGCTGGCCCTTTTGCTTTTGTTCTGCCCATAAATCTCCGGAATCCGGGGAGAAGCCAGGGTGGGCGGATGCCCCGGTAGGGGGCCGAGGCAGGAGCTCCAGGTGCAGCCCTGAAGTAACAATTGGAGGCGGCGGCGGTTTCCCGCCCCTGGGTGCGGAATGGATCCCCATCGCTGATCAGTCCTCGGGAGCAGGCAGTGGGCCCGCGGCTGGAGAAAGAGCGGTGTCCTCCTCGGCCGCGCGTTCTCACGCGCCTCTCCCACACTCACTCTGGAAAGCGCTACCTCCAGACGCGCGTTTCCATTCATGGATCTGTGCCTAGGATTTGATTCATGTCACCTCTGCCCGGTTCTCTAAGGAGCGAGTTATCTGCTTCTATTTGATTTGATGCCCATTTATAGGAGGCCTACTGTGTGCAAGGCAGCAGTCTTAGGATTGTCTTAATTTAAAAGATATTTATGGAGCACCTACTGTGTGCAAAACAGATGTGTTACAAACTTTTCAATTGAACAGATTTTTATTGAGTACTTACTCTGTTCAAGGTTCCTGTGCTCTTTGTTTTAATAGACATTTACTGAGCACCTACCGAATACAAGATTGTTGTTTTTCTTTTTCTGAAGGGTTGCCCAGTGTACCTTTGGGGTGCATATGGAGACAAGGAAGAGAAAATTTGTCTTTGGACTCTTCAGTTCCTTTCGTAACCTGCACTTTAACCTTTCTGGACTGCTTGCTGTGGGGTGTAGGAAGAGCCGGTCTTCTACTACAGCTTGAGGGTTTGTCAGAGGGGAGCAGGGCAGAATAATGAAAAGGCCTGCTCTGGGACCTCTTTCCAATTCAGTTTCCTCTCACTGGAAATAAAACTAAAAAGAAAGTCAGTTCCTCTGTGCAAAGCATGGTGCTGGTTATTGCAGGGAATCAAAGGTGAATGAGCAAAGCCTTGAAACTCAAAGGTGGAGAGGTTGTGGTGGGGACAGAAAGACAGACAAAAGACAATCAACTAAACCACTGTTGGGCCGGGGAGGTATGAAGGTAGGGTCAGCGTGGACCTGCCAGCCCCTAGCTCCAAACTGGTGACAGCGGCTGGGGTGAGGATGTCTTTAAAATCCCATCATTGTGATGGCTGGGGACCTAGAGGCAGGATCAAATGGTCCGAGGGTCCTTCCTGCTAAGAGATTAGATGACTCTATTACTCTGATACTCTTGGGATCCTGAGACACACTGGAATATCCAGATTGGCAAGAAAATCGTGGGTCTTCAGGCTATTGGCGGAGTTGTTATACATAGGCTGTTATCAGAGAAATGTAGTCTTGTAGGTAGGCTGTGTCCTAAAGGACCTACCAGAGTTGTTGAGCTAAACACATAAAATGACTGGGCAGCATATGTGAAAAGCCAGGAGCAAATTCCTCCTAGAATTTAATGTCAAAAACAGAATTCTGTCCTCATGGAATTGTGGCTTTCCTTTTATCAGATGGCAAGAATTTGCTCTGTGTCTAGTATGTTTATCTTTTTAACTTGGCCTCCAGCAATTCCTGGTAACTGCTTTATCCCAGCTTCTCAGTACAGTGATCTTTTTCTTCCCAGATTATTTCTGATCTCCCTTAAAAAATTTTTTAAAATTACAATCTATTATTTTTTTGTTATGAACTTGAAAGCCCCCCCCCGATGTTGTCTGGCAGAAGATCATTATGAAAGGTACATAGGACATGTAGTAAGCACTAGATGAGTGACTCTCTAGGAGGGCCTGTACTTAGAAGAGGGAGGGGAAAAAGGCCAAAATCAGGAACATGCAGAGAAAACATAAACTGGCCCTGCAAAATGGAATAGGATTTCAGATAGGTAAAGAAAATGAACAACGACCTCCCTCCCTAATTGAGGGAAAGTTTGCAGGAGACAGTGTGAAGGAAAACAAACCATCTTTACAGCGCTTTAGGAATTCAATAACTCTTCCTGGGGAAAACTTTCCGTTCATTCAGCAAAGAAGGGCTGCCGAGCCTTTTACTGTGTCCATGGCTTTGCTAGGTGTTAGGTGGGGGTTTCCGCCCAGCAGGGTTTGGGGTCCACCGTGATCCCACAGCTGGTGGGGACCCTTGTCCCCTGTTCCAGCTGCAGGGATAGCATCCCGACCATTCTTTCAAACATTCCTGGAGTTTTTTTCACCTGAGCTGAACTTGATTGTAATCTTCTTCAAGGCCAGGAATGTGACTTCTTTTTTTCTCTGCATCCTTTTCTCCCTGCAGGCTCAGGCATAAGTCTATAGAGTAGGTGACATTTATTTCAGAACCCCATGCTGCCCACTCCTTCACCCTTCCCCTACCTCCTGGGGACCTGGCCTCTCTCCCTCTCCACTGCTTTCAGCTGCTCAGAGCCTTTCATTGTATGAAAACTTGGGGGGGAAAAACAATCTGTCGTCAGTCACTTTCTCTTGAATATGAATGTAGGTCACTGTTCTTTCTTCCAGGGGTCTTTGCACTTTAAACGTCATTATGGAATGAAAGGCTCTGTCCATCACGAGAAGGTTTCAAGCATAGAGCAGCGGGTGTAGGAGGTACCTGGGGACTCGAAGTGCCTTTTCTAGTGCTCCTGAAATTATGCCACCACCTCCTCATGTAGCCACTCTTGGCGAGGGTCCCTGGAGCCCCGTGATCCTTAAAAGTCTGGAGCCTTTGCTGCTTTGACCATGGCATGGTGGTTGAAGTCAGACAGCAGCTCTGGCCTTCACTCACTCTATTCTTTAAAGGTTAATCATTTTCCAGATAAAATCCTTGCTTCCCTGCCTACATGTGCCATTATTTTAAGGCCGAGTTTCTCATCCTGGGCTCTCTCAGTGCTGTGGCTGGGATAATTCATCGTCGTGGGGGCTGCCCTGTGCATTGTAGAATGTTTAGCAGCAGCCCTGGCTTCTGCCCACAGGATGCCAGTAGCACCCCGCACTCCCTCCCCCATTCTGACAACCGAAAGTGTTCCCAGTTATTGCCAGAAGTCCCCTCGGGAGCAGAATCACTCCTGATTGTGAATCACTGTTCTAAGGGGTATTAGTTACTCTGTAACGTGCTACACAACCATTCCCACTTTTCTGGGAGAGGCTTTATTTAATGTAACTTGGTTCTTTTCAAGACAGGTGACTTGGTAAGTGTGTGATGTACACTGTGGAACTTTCTCTATGAATAACTTCATAAAGCAGGAGGGAGGGTGTAGCTCAGGGGTAGAGTGTATACCTAGCATGCCTGAGGTCTGAGGTTCAATCCCCAGTACCTTCATTTAAAAAAAAATACTAATTACTCCCCCCCCAAAAAGTTAGATTTCTTAAAAAATAAAAAGCAAGAAAAATACAAGTTGTTAAAAAAAAATAAATAGATCAGAATAAACATCCCTTGTCAGGTCACGTATACTAATCTGGTCATCACATTAAGTCAGTCTTTTAAGGTGAAAAAGCAGCAACAAGCAAACAAACCAACCCTGCCATATTCTTCCCCTAGCGTGTGGCTGATTTATGTACCAGAAATGCAGGTAGTGGCACTGCCATTGGCAGCCACCGTTGCCCGCAGGGCCATCCCAGCCCTTGCCTGGACAGTGGCTGGTGGGCAGCAGTCGGGGAGGGAAGCAGCAGGGGAGGATCTGGTTCTGGTGGGACCGGATGCTTCTGTAATGTGAGGAGTCCTCTTTAAGAAAAAGACAAAAGAACCAGGTGAACATCTTGCTAGGGCCTTGGAAGGGGCGCTAAGGTTTCAGTTTCCTTAGCTTCAGGTGAAGCTGCCTCTGGAAAACGTTTTGAGAAGTGGGAGGACAGCCGTGGCTGCAGGAACAGGAAAGCAGAGGCTTTCTTCTCTCCGTGACTGGTGAGCGCTAGAAGTGTCTCAAAGACTTGAATTCAGCAGAGAGCAGGGATCAAAACAGAATTGTTAAATACAGCGCAGCCTGTGCTTCTGTTAATGTCTGCCCTCAAAAGCAGAACTTTCATGGCGTCAGCATCAGCAGCATCTTTGTAGGATGGAACAAGGGGCAAGGTTAGTACAAGTTTAGCAGCAGGATCCGTGAATTCTGCTAGTTGATAGAAGTAACTTAATGGATCTTGTAAGTGAGGTTGGCCTAGTGCCCAAGTTATTGCTTCAGAAAGTGAATGAGACTCTTTTTCAGGTCACTGTAATGGTGTTTGAAAAGTTTACAGTACGATTTCATTGATTCAGACTTCTGTTTTGGAATTCCCAAGCCTTGCACTGTAACAGGCCATAGATAGAAAATATCTTTGGGGTCAGGTAGGCATGTAATTCAAGTTCTTGAAAACTTAAAATAATAAAACAAGCAAGTAAAAACCCTCTATATTTCAGACTTTTCAGTCCTTCATAATCTTTTCCCTTAATCTAAATTGACCTATTTTTAATGAGGAAAAGAAAGGGCTATGATTAGTATCTAAGTGTACCTGGCTGTGCATGAAACTGATCTGCCAATATGTCATTGTCTAGATTTAACAAAAATAAAGACTCTCTATTAGAAGATTTGCTGTAGGAGGGATTTTTAAAAAATGTAGTTTTCCATTTGTGTTGAAAGTGATTTGATTTTTATAAAACTTTTCAAGATGCAAGATCGATTTGGAGATTTTGGGTGAAATCTACACGTACTCACAGAGGTTAGACCTGCAAGGAGACCTGGGAATCCGTGACCAGCTCTCCTTGCTCCATTGTGTAAATGGGGAAACTGAAGCTGAGAGAAGTTTGGTGGTTTGCAGAGGTCAGGGCTGAGGCTGGGGCTAGGAGTCAGGAGTGTGTCCCATCTCCTTTGACACTCAGGTGCCACTGGGGTACCTTTCCTTCTTCCCCAATGCCACAGCAGTTTGGTGGAGGAAGGCCAGGAAGGAAAAGAGTTTGATAGCTGTCTCATTTCCAGGTCATCTTGTCCTGAAAGAACTAACCATTAATTCAGACGGATTACATCTGTGCCCAAGGGGTGTGTGTGTGTGTACAGGTAGCACTGAGGATACAGATTAGTGGAATGAGATTATTTTATAAAGCTTCCTCTGTAGAGCATGATGACTGTAGTTAACCATACTGTATTATATTTTAGAGAGTTGTGAAGAGAGTAGACCTTAAAAGTTCCCAACATAGGAAAAAAATTTGCACTGTAAACTGACTATACTTCAATTAAAAAAAAAAGAAAAGAAAAAAAATTGTGACCCTGTGGTGATGACGACACTTGTTGTGGTGATCATTTCATGTTATATACAAATAGCGAATCATGTTGTCCACCTGAAACTAATATAATGTTATGTGTCAGTTATATCTCAGAAATTTTGAAAACAATGTTTTAATGCTTCCTCTAATGATCTTTTATATTATATGTACAGTAAATAATTGGAATGAAATGTTTACTTCCCTGTTTGGGAAAGTAATACATATTTGTTATGGAAAGTAGCAAGAAGAATGAAAAAAAATCATCTTACCTGTGATTGATCTGATCATATTGCACTATGTTTATTTTTAGTGTTTTTTTCCTCAGCTCATTATTAAACACAATTGAGATCATACTGTACGTATAATTTTAATTTTCATCTTGCCTTTTTTTCCAGTTAATATGATAGCAATTTCCATGTTATTACAAACTCTTTTTAAATATAATTTTTAATGACTACATGATTCAGTACTTTGGACGCCTGTTGACTGATCACAATATTTCGTTGTTAGTGGACCTTATTTGCTCCCAATTTCCCACCACTGTGTCATTTCAGTGAGTGACTTTGTGTCCATACTTTTCTACAATTTGGATTGTTTTCTTTGTATACATTCTCAGGTAGTGAAATTACTTATCCAAGAATGGAAGCACCCTGGGAGCAAATTGCTTTCCAGAACTGGAAATGATTTCACCACATCATTGATGACAGGGTCTTTTTTAAAAAATTATTTAATTGATAAGGTGAAAAATATCACATTGTTGCTTCCATTTGCATTTTGGTTACCAACTAGGCTGAGCATTTCTCTGTAGAATTGTCACCTGTTTATATCTTTTGTTAATTATCTATATTTGTATTTGGGTTAAAAAAAATTGATCTACATGTAGAAAACCCGTTTTTTTAAGAGGAAAAACAATAAACCTCTGATTGGATGGCTATTTTATGAAGTTCCATCCAACCCTAATGTTCCACAATTCCAACACTTCAAGGGCTGTGTTTTAGGCTGAACTTTTGTCACAGCGGTGGGGTGCCTGTTCAATTCCTGAAGCAACCTTGAGTGGATAGGGAGTTCTGTCTCCTTGGTTTCAGCCAGCGTATAGTGAGCCCTTATTCAGTGCTTCACAAGCGTTGATTCTCAGTCTTTATAACAGCTTGTGAAGTGGGTACTCTTTTTTTTTAAGTATAATCAGCTTTATTGGTGCATAACTTATGCATAATAAACTATATCCATTTAAAATGTATAATTCAGTGGTTTTACATTTGGGTTTACTTGTGAAATCAAACCACAGTCAAGATAGCATTTCCATCACTCCCCCAAAACTCTTTTTTATTGAAGTATAGTCAGTTTACAACGTTGTGTTAATTTCTGGTGTACAGCATAGTGATTCAGTTATACATATACATATATACATATATTCCTTTTCATATTCTTTTTCATTATAGTCTATTACAAGATATTTAATATGGTTCCCTGTGCTATACAGTAGGACCTTGTTGTTTATCTATTTTATATATAGTAGGTAGTATCTGCAAATCCCGAACTCCCAGTTTATCCCTACCCTCCTTCTCCTCCAGTAACCATAAATTTGTTTTCTATGACTGTGAGTCTGTTTCTGTTTTGTAAATAAGTTCATCTGTGTCATTTTTTTAAGATTCCACATATAAGTGATATCATATGCTATTTTTCTTTCTGGTTTATAAAGTGGGTATGCTTTTACTACATCCATTTACATATAAAATTGATGCACAGAAAAATAAAATAACCAGTCATGTGTACTTAAAAAGAGTTCTGGTTACCAATTCCAGAGTACGTGGGGTTCCCCCCCACACACATCCAAGCGATTCTCTGCAACACCAGCTGGGTGTCCTGCAATTCAACTCAGTTCTGACACTATCTACCTGTAGTAACATCAGGTTCACCCACAAGACTGCCCTCTAGTTCAGATGCCAGTGGCAAGGCTGGGTTGTCACCTGTGCTTCTGACCAACTGGCTATAAATCAGAGGCTCCCACGACTCCCTCCTTGATTTCAGTTAATTTGGTAGAGTGGTCACAGACTCAGGAAAACCCACTTAGATTACTGGTCTATTGCAAAGGATATTAAAGATACAAATCAATGGCCAGATGAAGAGATACCCAGGGTGAGATCCCAAACAAAGGAGATTCTGTCCTCATGGGGTTTGGGGCTCAGCACAGTGGTACGTGGAAATGTTCTTGTTCCCCAAACTGGAAGCTCTCCAAAAACTCCTCCTTTTGGTTTTTTGTGGAGGCTTCATTACAAAGGCATGATTGATCAAGTCATTGGCCATTGGCGATTGATTCAACCTCCAGCCCCTTGCCCCAGCCTGGAAATCAGGTGGTGGAATTGAAAAGTTCCATCCGTCTTTCCATGGTTGGTTCCCCTGGCAACCCGCCCCCATCCCTAGGTACTTTCCAAAGGTTACTTCGTTAATATAAACCCAGGTGTGGTAGAGTGAGGCTTGTTATGAATAACAAGACATCTATTTCACCTTTTTGGCTCTGAAGCAGTTTCAGGAACTGAGGACAAAAGACCAAGTATTATAACAAGAGAGATTCTCATTGCACTTATCGCTCAGGAAATTCCAAGGGTTTGGGGAGCTGTGAGCCAGGAACCATGTTTGTGGATGAAGACCGTATATATGAGAAATATATTTTGTTCATCTGAATGGCCAAATACATATTTCTTATAAATCACAATATTGCAATTTTTAACCCCTGTTACACTACCTCTGGATCTTTGCTAAAGTGACCTGCCTCGGTTGTATAGTTGGCCTTTGAGGGAGCTGGGCTTAGGAAAATTAGCAATTTCCCCTGAACTTTATTGCCTTTTATTGGGAGAACTCTGTGGTGCAAGGGAATTTTATTATCTTAAACTTCCTCACTATAACTTTTATATCTCTTACCCTCTCTTCCGTTTTTCCATCTTTTTTATATCTCCTAGCTACATCTGGTAGCTTTTCTGACCTGTCTTCTAAGTCACACCATGTCTCTTCAGCTATATCTAATCTGCAGCTAAATCCATCTGTTGCATTCTTAATTTCAGTTACTGAATTTCAGTTCTAGAATTTTTAGCTCTTTTTCAAATCTTTAATGTTACTTTATATAGTCCTGGTTCCTTGTTTTGAAAATTTTAAGCCCAACTTCTATCTCCTTGAGCATAGTAAGTATGGTTGTCTTACATTCTGTGTCGGGTAATTTTTCCATGTGGGATGTGTCTGTTTCTTCCGTTTGTGTTTTGTTCTGATTCTCATCTTGGCTCATATTCATGTCATTATACCTCCTCATGTGCCTTGTTATCTTTGAATGTATGTTTGTGTTTTGAAAAAAAAATTTGTATAAATACCATGTCTTATCAATTTAAGAAGTAAATGTTTTTCACATTTTGATCTCTGAAATTCTGATGTGGTTTACAATTCATGGAGATGTACATTTATAGTTGGTAGCATTTTTCCCTTTTCATTTGTACGTACCTAAAATAACAGTGCGTTATATAATTAGTGATACTGAAGATTGATGAAATGAAATAATTGGAGGCTTTGAATGCTGGTGATAAACATGACAAGAATTCTAGAGAGGTCTTTAAATGGCCTCTGCAAACTTTTGGGGGTACCAGCAATCCCAGATCAATTTGGGGACCTGAGATTTTTCTAGGCCATCCACATGTCAGGAAGCCAGGACTAGTTCATTTTTTGTTTTCTCTTACTTGTAGGGCCTCGCTCTTTGAGGTCTCTACCAAAAGTGTGACGTGACTTACGAGCCTTAATCTTAGGGATGCCCTGGCCCCCCTGTGAGGCTGCCAGAAGTGCTGCTCACCTCCCCAGCCTTCTCTTCTGGATTGACAGATCCCCCCAAATGGATAATGGTGGCCCCTAAGACTCAGGGCCACATCTTGGTATCCCCTTGGTATCTCTTAGGTCTTAAGCCTAAATCCCCACTCTCTTGTAAGCTCTTTGGTGCTTATAGGGAGAATTTTAAAAAATACTTCATCTGGGTTTCTTTGTTGTGTTCTCTAGGAAGGTTGGCTCTAATTGGGCAGTGTGTCACTGCCGGAAGGAGGCAGTAGTGAATCTGATCCATCTTAAGAGACTGACACAGGCATGAGCTGCTTAGCTGCTCTTTGCCAGCTCATGACTAGAGAATTTTCCCCGTCCACTCCTGATGTGTCATCCAGGTCGCAGCTGGAAAGTGGAGGTTGGGATGAACAAATTTCCACAAACTGGGCACAGCTAAATGTAGATATATTTCCCTACTGAAAAAGACTAATTCGTCAGGTTTTTCCTAGTAAGGAGGGTGACCTGGCAGAGAAAGCAGTTGCAGGAGTGGTGTCTGGACCCCCGTCAATCATCCATCTCCATGCGGTCTCTTACTTCTCATCCGTACCATCCTGCAGAAAGATGGGGATTTAGGACCAAGGAATGGTCTATTCTATTCTATTCCAGCAACTGTGTTTTAGCTAGGTAAGATTTCTTCCATTCATTGTGGGTCCCCAACATTTCCATTTGGAAAGCAGAATTTCTCACCCATGGCCAAGGTTATAACCTTGTGGAGACTGAACTATTGTGTCCAGGTTCAGGGGTCAGGGTGGCCTTTCCAGGTGACTCTTGTTGAATCCTGTTTTTCTAAAGAAGCTCTGTGTTCCTTTCTGGGTTTTAGAAGGCACGTGCTTACCTGTGTGTTCTCAAAATCAGCAGCCAGATGTATTTTCTTCCTACCTTATTCCAACTCTCATGGATGCCTTGTCCCGCCTCCCCCCGCCTGCCCACCCCCGCCAGCTTTCATGAAGCCAGAAGTTTACAACGAGAAAAATATATGTGTTGAGTTTGAAAAGGTTGGGCAAAGGAGCCCAGAATGGTGGGAAGCCCTCCTCTACCACCTTATCAGAGCCTCCATTGGCTTTTTTGAGAAGGGCTCTTATTTTATTTTAATTTTCTCCCTGGAAACCCCAGAGCTGTCCTCAGAAAATTGCAATCTGCCCAGGGAACTGTGGGTCCACTCCCGCCCTTGGGGAGGGTAGCCATCGGGTAAAGTGAAGGCAGGTTTGGTGGCAGGGATCTGTCTCTCAAGAAAGGGCTTGTTTAGGGGAGTACCCCCGCCAACTTTTTGGAGACCACTTCATACCTTCTGTGTATCCCATGATGCTTTATTCAGCTTATTTTTATTTTTATTTAGTTTTACAATGTTTCACACATAGGAAAGACTACATATAACTGAGCCCACCTATTACTAGAAATAGAAATCCTCCAATTAGGTTTTAATAACTATTTCTAAAGGAACAAATCTGTCAGTCCACTCCCAGGTAGTTCTAGGTTGTGACTGATCCCTTTGGAAGAAATGATAAATGACTTAATTAATTTTGAAGACACAAATTTCCTATTCTCCCAGAAAGTGTTCCCTTCCTTGATTACTTTTGGAGGCAAATTACTAGAAAGCCCCACCAGCCAAAAGAATTTATGAACCGTGACATCTGAAAACTCTTCAGCCTGAAAGGAAGTAAATTAATTCCAGCAGCATGGTTCACTTTAGGTACAAGCCAGGTTTCTTTATTTATCAGTAACTAAGGCGCTTAAGCTGATTTTTTTCTGAAGAGATAAAATTATTTTGACATCTAGGCCATTTTCTATATTTCTGTTGTCAAATTTTCCATTTATTTGAATTTGAGAGTTTTTTCCCCCAGCCATCCTGAGACCATTTTGTCTGCTAATAAGAGATACTGTGCTGTGATTTCAGTAACGTGTGTGAGAACCACAGGGAGTTTGAAGTTAGCTGAGTAATTTTTGTATTTGTCGTAGAGACCAGGACTTTGCCTTCAGGACGTGGTGGCAGTGGTCCTTTTAACCAAATAGTCAGGACCTTTTGGGAGACTCAGAGCATTAAAGTATGATAGCTCTTTCCACAGAAATAAAGGGACAGAGAAATTCAGAAATCTGAAATGATTTTGTTTTTACTTATTTTTTAATTGAAGTCTAGTCAGTTTACAATGTTGTGTCAATTTCTGGTGTACAGTGCAATGCTTCAGTCGTACAAGAATATATATATATATTTGTTTTCATATTCTTTTTCATCATAAGCTACTTCAAGATATCAAATATGGTTCCCTGTGCTATACAGTATAAACTTGTTTATCTGTTTTAAATATACCAGTCAGTATCTGCAAATCTCGAACTCCCAATATATCCCTTCCCACCCCCTTCCCCCCGGTAACCATAAGTTTGTTTTCTATGCTTGTGAGTCTGTTTCTGTTTTATAAATAGTCTTTTTTTTTTTTTTAAGACTCCACATATGAGTGACATCATATGGTATTTTTCTTTCTCTTTTTGGCTTACTTTACTTAGAATGACATTCTCCAGGGCCATCCCTGTTGCTGCAAATGGCATTATTTTATTATTTTTATTTGTACGAGGAGATTAGGAGAGGTGGTTGTGGCAAACCCACTTTGAAAGAGGAGGTGAGAACTTTTGAACAGTGGAGTGACTGCAGTGACTGCTTTGAGCCTTCCAGATCGGAGGAGAGAATACGAAAAATGCCTTGACCAGTTACATAATAAAGCCAGGAAAGTATGTGCCATCAAAATGACAGAGAACTTTAGGGTGTACAGAGTAAGAGCAGAGACAGTTTTTCTACATTGTGAGTGAGAGTATGTCTGGTAAATCGTTCTGGGCATGTTGTGGCCTAAATAACTGTTCATTTTCCTATACTTTATCATTTTCTTGAGCTGAATGTTGATTAAAAAGAAATAGACTTAGGTCCTTATTAATTTTGTTGGGTCTCTGAATGAAGGATGATAGAGTAAGTCCAACATGAAGAAGTTCTGTTTATTACAGTTCAGTTTTAGTTCAAAGCTTGATGTCTTGTTTCTAAATTTTTGCGCATGCTTTCACTCTCCAAGAGTTATTCAGTGAATTTGTTAATCCTGAAAACTCCCTTTTTTATGAGCTGTCTTTGAAAGTGAACCTGAAATGCATTTATGGAACAAAAAGAGGTGAAAAATCCTATGACTTCTCTCTTCAGTTTTTTTAGAAGCAGATCCAGAGCCAAAGATCTATCTATAGGTCCTTTAATGATTTGACTTTTCTTTAACCAACAAACAACACAGTGCTCTATACTCCTAAATTGAGGATTTGGTGTCCATAATATATTAAATAACCTTCTTGTCTTCTGTTCCACCTGTCCTATTGGTAAGAAAAAATAAGAGCATTATTATTTAATTATCAGCACTAGCAGCAATGTCAGATTTCAGTAATCTAAAACTATATTGCCTTAAACTGAGATTATTTGAAATAAGATCTTTCCTCTCCAGTAATGGATACGTAGAAAAGGAGGTGTATAGCTGTAGATGGGGAGCAGATACAGGAACATAGACACATAGAGTTGTGGTTTTGAGATAATCATCAGCTTTTTTCTGGAAGGACTCATAAGACATTGTGAGTAATGGTAGAGAAATTGGTTACTGGGTTGAGGGAAAGGATTTTTTATTTTATATCTTTCCATACTATTTAATTTTTAAAATAAGCACATATTTTAATTTACTGAGTAAATAAGGGAAAAATTAAGAAGGTGGGAGAAAAAGAAGCCCTGTTGCATGAGACTCTCTGAATTTAACCTCTGGATTCCTCTCTCAGTGGAAATTCTGGTTTTTATAAATCATCAGATCAAAATCTATAAGAACACAGTATATCCCCATGGTTTTGTGTAACTTACATTGCAGAATTTTGTAAAGCCCTCTCATGCCAGTGTCTTCCCGAGCCTCTCAGCGGCACTGTCCTGTACGTTGGATTGGTATCATATAATTCACATTTTACTTAAACGTAAGCGTGGGGAAGATGGGTGGCTTATCTGAGATGACATGTTCATCACCTGGGAAGTTCAGAACTAGAAGCCAAGGCTAGCGTTCCTTTAACCCTGATAGACTTCCACTACTTATTCTGGATGTTCTTTGTTAAACACTCGAAGCTGCCTTCTCTCCAGTTTCATGCCACAGCATCTGTTTCATTCTGTTTTAAATCACGGTTAGATGTATAATTGCTTTTCTCATTAATTTTACCACCCTAGGCCGTCTGTCTTCCTTCTGTAGCCTTGCTGTGTCTAGTACGCCATGGTGCGTGTCTTAGTTACTTAATCCTCAGGTCACGGAATTGGATACTCAAGGTACTTTCTCCCAAATAATAATCCATTTTTAGGAAAACAGAGTGATAAACTTAAGCCATTTCCACAAGACTAATATCATTGTCCACAAGAGAATTCAAACCATATAATATTTGAGCTGGAAGAAGACCATCCTTGCGAGTGTTTATTCTCTTGTTTTAGAAATGAGGAACCGGGGGACCAGATGACTTGCTCAGGATCACGCAGGGAATTAGAGGTGACTTGGTACTCAGAGCCCTGCTCTCGTCCAGCCCGGCCCTCCTCCGGCTGCAACAGTCACTGTGGACCTACACACAATAATTGTCTTGGTCATCAGGCATGGAGATGAATGATCAGTGCTGGCAAAACATAGGTCAGTTAAAAAAGCACCTGTAAAGAGGTCACCTCAAAAAGAAGAGGAGGTATGGGGCTGATTTTTCCAAGTTTTAATAAATGATTTTGCAGGTTTACCTCTTTTTAAAGCAAACTTGCTCTGTAACCATCAGCATTTCCACAAAAGGATTCACAGTAGGAATCCTATCAATGGTAAGTATCCCAACCACGTGCGTTTGCAATAGAGTCAAGTCACCCTCCCTTGTTGGGCGTATCTTAGGTGCATGGCATCAAAGCTGTGAAATGAGGAATTAATAAGTGTTTTTTATCGTACCTGCTGGCTTTTGAAAATGCAGGCCACGTCTGGCCTGGTGAATAAGCCACCTGTCCCCCTCTTTAGCAAGGAGTGAAGAGCACTCCTGTTCCTAGAGTCACCCCTCGGCACTCGAGTGCTCGGAAGTCATTCCCAGTTTTCAAACATGCTGAGAAGGGAGCTGGGAAGACTTTTTTGTCTGAAGCTACCCAAAGGAGACACAGAAGGAGAAATTCCGAAGAGCGAGACAGTACCAAAAGTGTGACTACTGTGGGAGCCCTGAGGTTCCCTGGGGCTCACTCACGAGGAGGCAGAGTGTCGTTTTTATGACATACATACTTTTTGTGCCACCTCCCTGTTGGATTCATACAGTCCTAGAAGGCTCTAGCTCCAAGAGGCGTAGTTGTAAAGGACATCATGGTACTAGATGGTACTAGATGGTACTAGATGTCTTTAAAAACTCAATTCAGCTCGACAGATATTTAAGGTGGATGCTGTAGGAGGGTTACAGTAAAAACAGCGAAGGCAGGTCCTGCTCTCCCTGAGCTTGGAGTCTGTGCTGTGCATCCGGAGCTTGTCTGCATGTTGCAATCACCTCGGGACCCTGAAAAAACACTGATATTCATACCCAGCCCACTACCCTCGAGCTTGTGATCCAGTTGGTTTGGGATGTGGCCTGAGGTTTGGAATTTTTTAGAAGGTAATTCTAAAGTGCAGACAGATTTGAGAACCAGTGTCTGTGGAGTGGTTCTCAACCTTGGCTGTATTAGAATCACCTGGACTATACATGTGCTATGCATGTACGTTTGTATATGTATGCATATGTATAGACGCGTAAGTATGCATGTTACATAAGCATAGGCACTCAAGGTGTATTCAAATACAGGTGTATATACCTGCGTGCATAATATACGTGTGCGTGTACAGCCATGCTCAGGCTCCAGCCGTAGAGAGTCTGGTTTACATGGTTTGGGGTGGGGTCCAGACATCAATATTATTTAAAACCATAGTTCCCCAAATTGAAGTTTTAGAAATGCCAGTGCCTGAGTCCCATTCTAGACATTCTGGTTTAATTGGTCTGGGGTCTGGTCTAGGCATCAGAATTTTTTTCAAAGCCCCTCGTGTGATTTTAATGTGCAGCCAGGGTTGCGATCCACTGGGTTAGTGAGTGAGATCTGGCTACCTTGTGCATAGTAGGTGCTCAATAAAAATGATTAAGTATGAAGTTAAAACTAGACAGAAGGGTTTATAAGAAAAGTCAGTGCTAAAAAATTGTACATCCCTGCTTCTTTGGTCATTTCTGTAGGTCTGAATATATTATGCCGTGATCTGGGGGTGGATTGGGTGTCAAAACCTAATAAATTCAGCTCACGACCATAGCCTTTGTTGTGCCTTGGAACTTTCAGCAGAAACTAACAGCCAAGATCTTCCTAATTGTTCCGTTGCATTATATCTGCTTGGTACACGAGTGGCAGATCTGCCTGTGAGACTCCTGGTGTTGTTTCTTGAAGAAAAGTCGCCAGAAATTGGCTTCTGTGAGATCAAGGTGCTCCAGCCCTGGATTTAGCCCGAAGTGAACTCTGTCCAGTGCAGCAAGCTTCTGCGGGAGCCTGCCCCCGCCCGGGGTTAGTGAGAGCTCCCAGGAGCACAGAGCACAGAGTTGCCTGGTTTCCTTTGTTCCCTAGGTGATTCTTGATTAGTCTGTGGCATACAGGGAGGGGAAGTATTTCCGCATCTGGCCCCAGTGAACGCAGCTGCTTTCAGCCGTGGAGAGGCTCCACCACCCCGGAAAGGGGGAACTTGCCAGGCAGAAGAGCTTACTGCAGCTGCGTACACTGCCAGATCTGAACTGCTCCTGTTTGTTGGCTTTGAAGGCTCTAGGGCACTGGTTCTGAGACTTGAGAGTGTGTCAGAGTCCCCTGGAGTTGTGTGAAACTACGGATTGCTGGGGCAGCCCTCAGATTTTCTGATTCAGCTGGACTGGGGCGGGGCCCAGGAATTTGCATGTCTGATACCTTCCGGGCAATACTGACCTGGCTGGTCTGGGCGCTGCCCCTTGGAGAACCACTGCTCTAGGAAGAAGGACACAGATGGCAGCTGTGTTGTTTTGAGAAAGGACATTACTTGATTGCTGCAAATTTACCTAATGGTCACAATATCAGGAATTGAAGTGACCTCCCAGCCAACTATAATTGATTTTTTTAAAATTATGGCACACCTACTATGTGCTAGGTGTTGTGCAAGAGGAAGATGCAGTTACTCACTAAGCAGCTAGCCCAGGGGAGTGGGTGATGCATCAGTAAAGGGACAGCCACAGTACCTCCCCATAGTGCTCTGTAGGGGGAGTGCCTGGGGCTTTCAGGGGACACACATGGGCAGGAGGAGTGTGGCTCAGAGGCAGCTTCCAGGAGTAGGTGATTTGGGGATGGAGTTCTGGAGGATGACTAGGGCTTTGCCAGGTGAAAAAGGGGGGCCCGTGTTCCAGGGACAGCATGAGCAGAGATAAGAGAGAACAGACACAAGTAAGCCTGGTGTGGGGAGCCACATGTGGTTTCGGGTGATTGATGGGGAGAGGGAGCTTCATCTGGACAGGCGGGCAGAGGCCGGATCCCGGGAGCCTGTCCTCCAGGTAGGGGAGCCTGAGCTGATCCGAAAGAAAAGGAAGTCACTGCTGGATTTTAAGTAGGCAAGTAACATAAGATTTGCCTGCGAGTTGGAAAACGGGCTGGAGGGAGCATGCGCCTATAAGAGACCCGGGAGGCTGTCACAGGAGCCCCCCTGGGAAGTGATGAGGCCGCAGGGAACGCGACTTTTACATCATCTCATCCTTACATCACCCTCTGCCTCTGCTGAGTATTTCAAACTTTTCAAAGCCATTTCCAGTGGGTACATTAACTGGCTCTTTGAGCGTCTGCTGTGTGCTTTCAGGGTGGAACCAGGCAATCAATCTTGTGTTCCCCCCGTAGAGATACTGTGTTTCAAGGTAAGTTAAGTTCTAATGAATATCAAGGGCAACCTTGGAGCAGGTGAGCCTCAAAAATGCAACTGCGTAAGGGGCCTGTGTGGAAGGGAGTGGACAGTCCCACCTGGGTGAGGTCAGGGATGGACGTTCTCTGCGTGTTGTGCGTCTGTTGGGGAGCTCTGAGTTTTTCCTTTTTGGTTCTAACTAGAGGTTACTCTTCCCTCTCCTGCTCCTACCTTGAGGACAGATTACAAATCCAGGTAGTAGTCTTCAGAGCCACATCCTCCACCTCCCAGCCCTTCTGTTTAGCGGCTTAACCAGGGCAGTCTCCTGAATTCCTAAAACCCCCAAAATGGCTCGAGTGCTGGACATTATGGAGGGACCGGGATGTCCAAAGCAGATAAGACCCCCTCCATGTCCGCCGCGGCTGTGAACGGGTTGTACGTGAAGAAAACCTCGAAGAGAGCTGCAGTGAGCTGATCGTTGGGTAGAAACAAGAGTGAGAGGCATCAGGGAGAGCGAGTTCTCATCTTTCCCTGACCCATCTTGAAAGAAAAAAAAAATCAACATTGATGGATTCCACCCGTGGTGCTTCGTGCTTCATCTGGTAATGAAAACTTGACTTGTGGTTTCCTCTCATAGGGCTCTTCACCACAGTGTAATTGATACACCCCCCCAACAAGTGGCTCTTGAGGAAATCAATTCTTAGAGGTATCATCAGGATCCAGAGAACGTCCAGGGAATTTGGAGGCTCCATCTCCATGTCTTGCCCCTTCCTCCTGCAGGATGTGGGGTTTTACCGTTGGCTGAGTCAGGGGTGGAGTCAAAGCCTTGAGTGGGCGGCTGTAGGGGGAGACAGTGGTCACACTGAATAGATTGATGACCAGCATCAGTGAGCAGTCTGTGCTCTAAAGTAATGGCATCAAGATTTATAGGTCACTGAAGCCAAGGTGGCTTCGCTGCTTCAAACCAACGCAGTAGATGCGAGAGAGAAGATGGCAGGGTGGGGAGCTGGCAGCCCGCCTCAGCTTGCAAGACTAAGAGCAGAAAGTCACGGGTGTGAGCTGCTGTGGGTTTTTTCCGTGTTTGCCGGACCCTGTCCTAAGAGACACAACCTGAATGCCTCTCTGAGGGCTGTCCCAGGCATTTTGCTAGCGACATGCCCAACCGGGATTCTCTTGCTGGAGTGTTGCTAGAAATACTTGGCACAACGTCCAGGGGAATTTTCCTCAACCTTTGGCTGGCTAAGGCAGAGCTGCTTTTATTCTGACTCCATCTGCTGTTTGTGCACGAAGCTCATCATACAGTGGGTACCATCTTGGAAGTCTGTTCTTAAGTCACGTGAAGGGGCTCTGCCTACTCTCTTTCATGGTGTTCACTGTTGGCCCTGCTCAGTGGACCAGCACTAGAATAAAAATTGCCTTCTTCTCTAATGACATTGATTGTGCTAGTCAAACCTTAGCAAACCTTAAAGGCAAGAACGCAAACCAATGACAGAGCTTCTTTTACATCACCCTCTTGCATTCTGTTTTGCCTACCATCACGCAGTACCTGGATGCTTGATCGAGGTGCCTGAATTCCCCTTGGCATGTATGCCTTTCCAGTATCCATTGAATGCTTCTCATGGGGCCTTTTGCCTTATACTGACCCAGCAGGACTGCTTGATGAATTTATTCATCCTTCACTCTGGAGCAATAAGGGGCATCGTTTGCATATTCATTCTGGGTCCTCTCAACATACCAAAATGCACTAGTGCTTTTACTTAAAAAGTGAGGAAACAAGATGTATTGAATATCTATTGTTGTGTAACAAACTAGATCAGGAATTTGGAAGCAGCTTGGCTAGGTGGTTCTAGATGAGGGTCTCTCATGAAATTGTAGATGTTGGCTGGGGCCACAGACATCTGAAGGCTTGCCTTGGACAGGACAGGTCTACTTCCAAGATCACTTCTGGCTGTTGGCTAGAGGCCTCGGTTCCCCTGTGTGGCCCTCTGGAGACATGACGGCTGTCTCCCCCATAGCAGGTTTTCCAAGAGAGACCAACCAGGATACTGCAGTGCCTTTTCTGACCTGGGCTCTGAAACTGCATACTGTCATTCTCATTTTCTTTCTGCTCATTAGGAGTAAGTCACTAAGTCCAGCCTACACTCAAAGGAGAGCGGAATCATGCCCACCTTTTGAAGGGAGTGTGAGATAATTTTTAAACACATTTTAAGTCATTGTGTAAAGTATGGCTCCTGAGTCTGACCAAATGATGAGCAGAGATTGGCAGAGTCCATCTTTTGCTAAGAACTCACTTCATGTGTGTGGCTTGAAGCCAGCTCTGGGGAACTCCGTATGAGCTGCTGAGGGTGGAAAACAATTGGGGTACCCAGTTACAGAATTTAAAGTTACTCTGACATCTACACACACACACACACACACACACACACACATATGCCTCAAAATATTCTCAGTACAGCCACTGCAGGCAAATACTTCTATATATTCTTGGGAATATGAAAGTCGTTCTGTATTTTTAATTTAATTTGTACTTTTGGTATGGGGGTTCTGTTTATATACCATTACCATCTGTTGGTGACACCCTTAAATTGCAGGTGTTTTTTTTTTTTTTTGAGGCATGCCTATATATATATATATTTTTTTTAATTGAAATATAGTTGATTTACAATGTTGTGTTAATTTCTGGTGTACAGCAAAGTGATTCAGTTATATGTATATATACACACTTTTATATGTTCTTTTTCATAGTCTTTTCCACTATGGTTTATTATAGGATATTGAATATAGTTCCCTGTGCTATACAGTAGCACCTTGTTGTTTATCTATGTTATGTATAGTAGTTTGTATCTGCTAATCCCAAACTCCTAATTTATCCCTCCCTCATCACCTTTCCCTTTGGTAACCATAAGTTTGTTTTCTATGTCTGTGAGTCTGTTTCAGTTTTGTAAATAAGTTTGTCTTTTTTTTTTTTAGATTCCACATAGAAGTGATATCATATAGTATTTCTCTTTCTCTTTCTGGCTTCGTTCACTCAGAACGACATTCTCCAGGTCCATCCATGTTGCTGCAAATGGCATTATTTCATTCTTTTTTCTGGCTGAGTAGTGTTCCATTGTGTGTGTATATCAGATCTTCTTAATCCATTCATCTGTCAATGGACATTTAGGTTGCTTTCATGTCTTGGCTATTGTAAATAGTGCTGCTATAAACATTGGGGTGCATGTATCTTTTCGAATTAGAGTTTTCTCTGGATATATGCCCAGGAGTGGGATTGCTGGATCATATGGCAACTCTATTTTTAGTTTTCAAGGAACTTCCATACTGTTTTCTTTTTAAAATTTTATTTATTTATTTTAATTGAAGTACAGTCAGTTTACAGTGTTGTGTCAATTTCTGGCGTACAGCAGAATAATTCAGTCATACGTATACATACATATATTTGTTTTCATATTCTTTTCTTTATAGGTTACTAAAAGATATTGAATATATAGTTCCCTGTGCTATACAGTATAAACTTGTTGTTTATCTATTTTATATATAGTAATTAGTATCTATTTTCCATAGTGTTTGCTTTTCTGATTGGGTGATTTCCATTATTCTGTCTTCCAGATCACTTACTCATTCTTCTGCTCTCTCCAGTTTGGTATATATTGCCTTAGCTCAGCTTTTGTCTTGGCAAATGAGTTTTCTAATTTTAATTGACTCCTCTTTCTAGTTTCTAGTTCCTTTTTATAGTAATCTGCATTTCTATCAATAGCTTTTCTTAATTCTTTCAGTATTTTTATTACCTTCTTTTTGAACTTGGGGTCTGGTAGACTGGAGAGGTCTGTTTCATTGTTTGTTCTTTCAGGGGAATTCTCTTGATCTTTTAGTTGGGAGTGGTTCCTCTACTTCTTCATTTTACTTATTTCTCAGACTCTATCACTTTAGGAGAAACAGTTATCTACTGTGGTCTCGAAGGGCTGTTTTTATGTGGGAGTGTCCCTGTGTAGCTTGCGTGAGTCCAATGTTTTTGGTGCGAGGGCTGTTTTTAGTATGGATGCCTGCCACATCTTTCTTAAGTGTGTGTTGGCCATTATCCCCTTGATAGGGGGTGTGATTGGTGGTGTGACCAGAGCCCGCACTGGATGTTGTGTGAATATTTCTGAGAGCTCTTTTCTGTGGTAGAATGAAGAGACATTGCTGTTTCTGTTACTTACTGCTGCATCACAAGCCACCCAAAAACATTTTGTCTTAGTACAACAGTGACGTTTTATTTCATGTAATTGTGTGATTTGGGCAGTACTTGGGCGGGGGGGGGTCTTCCGCTCCATGTGGTATCAGATAAGATTCCTCATTTGGCTGCTCTCAGCTGCTGGCTGGGTTGGGCTGGGCCAGAAGATCCAAGAAGGCTTCCCTCACATGTCTCATACCCCATCTTCCTCTGTGATCTCTCTCTGTGTCTGGGCTTCCTCACAGCATGGTGGTCTTAGGATAGCTTGACTTCTTATGTAGAGGCTGGCTTCTGGGGGAGTAAGCAGAAGTTGCCAGTTCTCTTAAGACCCAGTCTCCAGAGTTTCAGAACAAGCATCATTTCCACCACCTTCTGTTGGTCAGAGCAGGTCACAAGGCCAGCCCAGACTCACAAGGAGGAGAAGTAGGCTCCATTTCTTGATGTGCAGGGTGGCATGCACATAAAATGATGGGACAGGATGTTGGTGGCCAAATCAGAGATCTCTTTATCGTAGTAACATTCTTGCATCCTCTTGCTAAGAGAAACTCAGACATTTTTACTACTATATACCATCCATAGATACAAGGAAGACTATCTGTTAAATCTGCCAAGTGTGAGCAAGGCATTTGTGAAAATTCAGGAACAGCACATTCAGCCCAATGTGAAGGTAAGGTGGAGGAACAGCCCTGGGACATGTGTCCTCTCTCTTACTAATGGCAGTCCAGGATCCCATTTGGGCTGCTCTCTGGGACTGCCCATAGCTCCAGGAATCATGACCTTGATCCTAAAGATTACATCTAACTCAAACTCAATTCAGACACTTATGGCTAGAAGAAAAAACTTGGAGAAATGGCCAAAAAGTTAGCCCGTTAGATAGTAGAAAAATATGAACTCCAAATGTCACGATAATGGTATGTCTAGAGCCTTTTATTTGGATTTGGATTATAGTTCAAATCCAAATAATATGGTCAGATATGCACTTCTCCAATTGTTTATGTCTAGAAAACGGTCCTTTTAGTTTCAGTCCGTCCATCCATCCAACCGCATTCTTACTCCCTAAGGAGGCTTTTGTTAGCTCTTAATTGCATTGAGAGAATTGGGTACAGGAGTTCACGCATTTAACAGAGGATTCACAGCTGGAGCTTCTGTTGTTCTGTGTGGTTGTCCTCTCACCTGCACATTTGCATTGTCAATATATTTGTAGAGCTCTTTGTTTTTTCAAAGAGATTTCAGATGCCTTATTGCATTTAATTTTCAGGGCAACTCCATAAGACAGCACTGATTGCGCCTGTGTAGTATTGTTCCATTGTAGAAGGAAGGAAACAGAAGCCCAGGGATGTTAAGAATTTGATCAAATCCAGACATATGTCCTCTTTTTCAGTGTTTTCTCCTCTGTTGCACACTTATAATGTGCCTTTCCTAATGCCCAGGGTAGAATGACCAGTCGTGATGAGGAAGGAGCCATTCTTAGGACTAAAGTATCTGTTGGTAGCTTTAATAGCAGCCTCGGTCATGAAGTTAAGATGCAAAGACATGCATCTTTAACTTGGATTTCAGTTAGTGGTGTAAAAACTTGTTTTTTGCAGCCAGTGGAGGGGCCACCAGGAAACATGTTTTTTTACTTAGCTTTGATGTTAGGTTTCTCTTTGGAGGGGGGTTTGAGCTCACTCCCTCGTGGACCTGAGCATCACCCAGGAGAGGAGCAAGGGCAGCACTCACGTCAGCTGCTGAAGGACTTGCACGAGGCCCCCTCAGGTCAGAGCTGATCAGGAGGTGGACACTTCAGGGCCCCATTGGCAGTCTGTGGAGCCATCAGCCAGCTCAGAGTGCCGCACACAAATTAATGAGGAAACTTTCTGGACACGATGGGTGGGTTTTCCTCCTGTGTGAAAATTAGAGCTGAAAGATAAACAGATATATCATTGGAGTGGAATAATAATGTTATGCCACGTGGGAAGAGTCTAGCATGGATTAGTGATTCTGTTGTCCTTGGAGGTCTTCAGAACTTTGTTATGAGCTGTGCAGGGATGGGGGGCACAGTGCATTCTGGTTTACAGGGGACAGTCTCAGTACAGTTTCTTGTCCTTGTGTAATTATGTAGTGTGTTTCCTTTTACTCTCAGAAGTGTTCAGGTTTGGGTGATAAGTTACATGGGCCCCCAAAGCATGGAGCTCAGCCGTAAGTAGATGCTCAGAGAAGGTTAGTCCTTTTCCTTGACAAGCCAGTAACATCTACAGAGAAGTAACCACACAAATGGTATATTTTGGGCTTTTAATAAACCTATTCTTCTTGACACTAGAGGTCGAAATCAGGGCTTTTCCCTTGATTAAGCTCTTCTTTTTAAAAGTGATAATACTTCTTCAAATTCATGTTGGCACAATAATTGGCCTGACTTTGCTGGCTTTGGATTTGGTTGAGCACATAGGGAAAGGAGTCCCCGATTCTTCATAGTCGAATCAGTAACATCCTCATGACAGTATTGTCTGCTGTACTTATTATAGCTTAGTAAATTATTTCTCATATGTGGCTTTATCTCACAGCAGCCCTATTCAGTGAAACTAGAGATACAGAGATCCCACAACTAGTTAATCAGAACTGGAACCCAGGTGTCTCCCACCTTTTGATTCTACATCTTTCCCTTAATCCTGTCTCTTGCAGATATTCCCAGCAGCTGTATGTGGCCATAGCCATGTTGGCTTAAGGCGTTTCTTTTAACCCCCAGTAAAATTTAGGACCCGGCGAAATTGGCGAAGATGTAGCATGCTGACCTAGGTGATGGCGTGGAGTTTGGTTACTCTAGAACCTGCATTGTTGCTGGTTTATTTATCTAGTGTGGCCAAGGGGCACCCTCATTAAACAAGCCTTCTGTTTGTTTAGTGCTTTTCTGGTCTGCAGAGCATTTTCTCTGCCATGTCCGTTTGCAGCATCTGCTGATGCATCAGAAGCAGAAGGCACAGGTGAACACGAGAGGTCTTGCGATCACCATTTTTCCCTAACAGAGGAGGAAAGAGGCTCTGAAAGATGAAGTGGGTGGCTCTTAAGGTGAGGTAAATAGCAGTGCTTGGCCCAGAGGTCAAGTATTTCTGACAGTTGACCCTCTGCTGGGCCCTCATTCTTGATTTCAAGAAGCGTCTCCAGCATGTTATTAAACTCAGGAGAGATGGTTTGACTCTAGGGCCACAGGGCTCAGAATGAGCACCTTGTGAAAGGCCGAGGTTGATTCTCCTCAAAGAATAGGGACAGGTATGGTCTCTGATGCCACAGAGGTGAGAAATGCAGCAGCCTCTTACAGGGATGGGTGAATTTAATCAACCAAAAGGGCCTGGGAAGTTAATTAAGCTCCTCATTTTCAAATGGAGTCAAGTGGACAGAAGGCAGTCAGAGAAGGGCAAAGGACTTAGGGTCTGCATGCCTTCAAAGCACTCTCATTCCTGCCTGTCATGAGTGAGAAATGGAGTTAGGAAAACACCAGAGGCCCACAAAGGCTGAAGAAGATTATAAGTAAAGGCCCAGAAAAGAGTTCAAGGACAGGCCAGTGGCTCCTTCTGCAGGGAAGCTGGGTTTGGTTCCTCGTTTGGATCAGGGACTTGAGGGGAAAGGAATTTTAGACAAATACAAATTGATGAAGACCAGAGCCGGAGAAGAAACAGTCCCCAGTGTGGAACCGAGGACCAAAATATTCACTGGCTCTGAGTTGCAGTAATACTCTTCCCCTCGCTGCGGACTTTGAAAGATCTCCATAAGAGAACCCAGGACACATCAGAGGAAGCAACTAACTCATGTTGTGAGGAAATTAATTATAACTCCTCCTCTTGGTGGCCGTCTTTTCTTTCTTTCTACTTTATTTTCTGTCTGCCTTGTGTGACTAAGGGCACAGGCTGATGTAGATTTCCTCTCACCAGTTAGAGGCTTTCGTTTCCAAGCAGGTTGGGAATTTATTGATGGAGGGAAGGGAGGATGGACTGACTGGTTGAGGAAAGAGGTGGTCATGCCTGATGTTGACGTCCTGACTTTTGAAGGAGTCGACTTAGACTCACTGGATGTTGGAACTCAAACAAGGAGCCCTGCAGAATGTGTAGCTCAATTTTTCATCTAAGGCAGGAATCTTTTCTGCAGCTACATGAATAGATGGCAATTCAGACATTTTTGGAACATTTTTCAGAGAGTCAGAATTTACAGGCACATCTCATTTTATTGTGCTTTACAGATACTGCTTTTTTTTTTTTTTTTTTTTAACAAATTGAAGGTTTGTGGCAACCCTGCGTTGTCAGATGAGGGTTAGTGTTTTTAGCAATAAAGTATTTTTAATTAAGGTATGTATGTTTTTTAGTCATAACCATATTGCATACTTAATAGACTACAGTATAGTGTAAACAACTTTTATATGCCCTGGGAAACCAAAAAAATCGATAGTTTATTGCGATAGTCACTTTATTGCCATGGTCTGGAGTGGAACCCACAATATCTCCAATGTATGCCTGTCTTGGGAAAGTGCCCATTCTATTTCTAAATTTTTAAGCCTCTTAACCCTTATATAGCACCTACTCTGTACCAGACACTTACTGGTGTGAGTTCTTTACATTTACTAAGTCATGGAACCAACACAATTTTTATGCCTATTTTATAGATGAAGAAGTTGAGACACAGAGAGGCTAAGTAACTTACCAAAGGTCACACAGCTAGTAAGTGACAAAGTTGGAATTGGAACCCAGGCAGCCTGACTCCACAGTCTGTGCACTTAACCACCAACTTTGCTGCCTTTCTGATAAGGCATCTTGAGTAATTACAGTTTTTTTTTTTCTTATTTTGCATCAAATTGGCCCCTTGCAATTTCTATTCCGGGATCTTTCATGTGATTTGCATATTCCTTGTGTTTCCTCTGGTTACATGCAATTTCAGGTAGCCTGGTGGAAAGCACCTGAGATTTAAGATCAGACTCAGATTCACCTGAAATTTGAGATCAGCCTCCTTACTTGCTAGCTGTATATACTTGAGCAGATACTTTCTCAATCTTTCTGATCAGAAGTCCTCCATGTGTGAAATTTGACTAATTCTAAGCTTCCTGGGCCATTGTAAAGATGAACAGAGGGAAGGACTCATGATGTGTGCTCCATACGGGGTGTCCAGTACTGTTGCTATGAACTATATAACTATGATAACATCTATATTCATTCCCTCCAAACTGAGCTATGGAGTCATAGAATCTCAATCAAAACCTTAGGAGGCTAATTTGAAGAAGTTGACAAGCCAGTCTAAAATGTATATGAAAATGGAAAGGATCTAAAATAGCAAAACAATATTGAAAAAGAAGAATGAAACTGGAAGACTCCACCTGATTCAAGATTTATTCTCTCACGGTGAAGAAGAATATGAAAACGAATTTGTGTATATTCATGTATGACTGAAAAATTGTGCTGTACACCAGAAATTGACACAACATTGTAAAGTGGCTATAACTCAATAAAAATAAAAGAAAAAAGAAAAAAAGGGATTTATTCTAAAGCTATAGTAGTGAAGCTATAGTATGATACCGACATAAGATAAAACAAATAGATCAGTGAAACAATAGAAATAGACCCACACATCTACAATTAATTGATTTTTGACAAAGTGCAGAGTCAAGAATGGCTTTTTAACAGGTGGTGCTGGAAAACATGGGTATCTGTCTGTAAATAAAATGAACCTTGACCTTGACTCCACTGTATACATCAAAACTAATGTTAGATCATAGACCTAATGTGGAAACTAAGCATAAAACTTAAAGAATAAAACATAGAAGATTATCTTTAAGGTTTTTGATAGTCTGACGTTGGGACACAGCAAAGCACTATAAAAGTATCATAAAAGAAAACCATAAAAGAAAAAAAAGGATATACTGGAGTTTCTCAAAATCAGATATTTCTGTTCATGAAAAGATGTTATTAAGAAAATGATTAGGCAATTTATAGACTGGGAGGAAATATTTGTAGCACATATGAATAAGGAAGGCATACTTAAAATGTAATGGAGAATTTCTACAAATCAATAATAAAAAGACAGCCCAGTGAAAAACATGGGCAAAAGACTTGAACAGATATTTGACAAAAGAAGATATACAAAGGCCAGTGAAGAGTTTACATCATTTGTCATAAGGGAAATGCAAATTAAATGAGATGTTATTCACAACTGCTAGGGTAGTTAAAATCAGAAAGACTGGCAATATCAAATGTTGGTAAGAATGTGGAGCAACTGCGATGCTTGTACAACACTGGTGGGTGTGTAAGTGATGCAGTCATCTTGGAGAACTGTTTGGCAGTTCTTTTAAAGTTAAAGTTATGCTATAGCTTGGCTGTTTCACTCTTAGATCCTTAAATAAGAGAAATGAAAATATAAGTCCATAAAATGACTCGTATAAGACAGCCCTATTCAAGATAGTCCCAAACTGGAATCAGCCCAGGAGCTCCTCAATAGGAAATGGATACAGAAATTGTGATGTGATCACAGAAAAGGGAATCATACTCAGCAATAAAAAAAAAAAAAGAAAAAGAAAAAGAAAAGAAATACTGATAAACACAGCGGAACCTCAAAACGTAGTGAATCGGGAAAAAAGCCAGAATAAAGAGTACTTCCTAAATGATTTATTTACGTGAAGTTCATGAACAGACAAAAGTAATATATATGGTGATAGAAATCAGACCAGTGGTTGCCTTTGTCAGGAGTGGGTGGAAATTGCCTGGAAGGGGCTGTGAGGAAATTTTCTGGGGTAAGAGAACATTCTGTTTCTTGATTGGGATGGTTATAGGGGTGGGCATAGTCATCAAAACTCATTATGTTAAATACTCAAGATCTGTGTAAATTCTACCTAAATGTTAAAAATCAATAATGATATCTGAAATTGAATACGTTACAATTTACTCTAAACAGTGACAAGTGCACTGGGGCTGTTATTCCCATGATTTAAACTTTCTACTTCTATTAACGTGGCTTGAGATTGCATTCCCCCCCCCCCTTTTTTTTTTTAAAGCAGCAACTTCATTACACTCTTGCCATTTATGGAATTTGTAGATAATGAAAACTGCCAGGTTTCTCTTCCTTTTAAGCGTGAATTGCTACCAAGCAGCGCTCCCTTCTGAAATACCTCCTTTGTTTGTCTAAGTGGGTCTATATGTAGCCCTTGAAGGAATGAATAGAACTTAGATAAACAAAGGAGTTATTTCAGAAGAGGGTAATGCTGTAAATAATAACAATAGCTTAAAATTAACTAGTCCTTACTGCCGGGTACTCTTCTGGGCTTTACGCATATTCGCCAATTTAATTCTCAGAACAACTTCATGGGACAGGTGCTACTATCATCCCTATTTCATGGCTGAGCTGATCTCAGGCACAGTGAGAATAAATGACTTCTTGTTCAAAGTCGTACGGTCAGTAAGGGATGGAGCTGGAATTCAAATCCTCTTTGGTCTGATGCCCCAAACTGTGCCCTTAGCCGCTGCGCTACACTATGCCTGATCTCTGGTTTGCTTCTGCTTGATGGTTTGACTCTCTTTGACTTGATCTGTCTCTGGTTAATCCTTTTACGATAGTTCAACCTAGGTCGCTCCCCTGAGGAAATTGTACCTAGAGCACTTCATGGCTTCCATACGAGACTCTTGCAGGAGAACCAGTTATGAAAGAGCAGCTGGGACCAGTAATGGGAAATGTCTCTCATGATCTCCAGATCTTATTCCAAGCTCAGCCTTCGTAGTCTCTCTCCACACACCATAATTCAAAGAATTCCTTCAGTTCTATCAGTTAGCCTTGAGGTGCGTGCTGCCGGTCTATACACCTAGCCAAATAGATGTCAGCTACTTAAAGTCAGATCAGGGACGTGCTGCCTGGTAGCAACTCATGCCTAAAAGGAAGAGGGACTTGGCTGTTATCATTAGCCACAGATTCCATAGATGGCAAGAATGTGACAAGCCTGCTTAAAAAAAAAATGAACTTAAACTCAAGCCACATTAATGGAAGTAGAATGTCCAGATTATGGGACTAACAGCCCCAAAGCACCCATCACAGTTTAGAGTAGATCTTAACATGTTCAATTTCAGATGTCATTATTGTTATTTTTAACATTTAGGTCAATTCCTATGTAGCTCTTAAGTGTTTAATGACTTTGTCCACCATATAACCATCACTCCAAGTCAAGATATGGGATGTTTCTGTTACCCCAGAACATTCCCTCATGCCCCCTTCTAATCAGTTCCGCCCACCCTTACCCAAAGCATATTTTGATCCAGAGACAAGAGGTCTTCTGGACCAGATTGGGATTTTCACCCAGGGGACGAGTCCCTTGGCAGTGGGTGGCAGAGTCTGGAAAGAGCATGTTGCAGAGGCAGATCTGATCTTACTGACTGGAAATACTGACGTCCACACCTCACGGCCAGTCCTGGATGGTGCCAGCCTGCGCTAAAATCATGGCTTCACCCTGCTCATTTTGTTTCTAGACCAGTGGCCCCAGGGAGTCTTGCTAGATCAAAGCATACGTTTCTGATTTTGCATGCCAAAGGAAGCTGTCATGGAGCATTTACTTTAGAAAGTTCCAGGTGGTGGGTTATAAGCCTTACTTACACCTTTGAATGATCTACTTTCTTAATAGTCTATGTCAAGTAGGCCTTAGGGTCACACAGAAAGAAGACATGAGGACGGGTTGGACCAGGAGGCACCCACAGGACACGGGGTGGTGTTATGTGTGAGAGAGATGCCTAATGTATATACTTGATTGAGAAGGCATACCTAGGTTTTCCCTGGGCTCCATCATAGTTTAGCTCTGCATGCACACTTACTTTCTTTGGGCTGCAAAGTCCTCAACTGAAAATTAGGATTAAAGGGGTTTCTCTGTCTAAAGATTATCGGTAAAGGTCAAATAAAGTAGTTGGAGTTGTGAAATTTTTAAAAGTGGTGTGACATTGGTAAGCATTGCCTGTCAAAACCATCACAATGGCTCCTTGAAGAAGCTGAGCTAGTGGGAAGACAAAATGAAACAAAAACCAATAGCGATATTTGGGGCCATAAAACAGCCTTTTCAGTCCCTCAGTGTTTGAAAATTCACCCTTAGTCATTCATCCTTCAAGGCCCCCTCCCCTCCCAGCTAAATCCTCTTGAGAAAAGTTAGACTCTGAAACTTGATCTTCTAAATTGAGTCAACTCATTTTAATATTAAATATCTACTACATGCCAAGCACTCTGAAGGTTGTAAAAAGGAGTAAGAAATAGCTCCCTGCCCTCCGGGAATTTACAACTTGGTCACATCACTTTACATCAAGAGATGGATCCCAAACAAATCATGCCTCATATTTCATTCACTAACCAGCACTACTGTGAAAAGTTACTAGTTCATCTTGATTTGTCCGAGTCTCTGCTTTTTCACACATTAAATAATTCCTGAGTTTCCTGTCTACAGTGAGCAATGGTCTAGCCAAGAAAAAAATCCTTTCCTGAACTTCTAAGAAAAGACCAAAAAAAAAAAAAAATTCAATAATTACCATATCTTTTGAAAGAGCTTAAGTAAACTTGATATTGGTGTGTTCTTAATTTATGGATGAATTTTGCTGAAAAAAATTTCTATGCACCTTTATCTTCATAGTTCATGCTCTGAGCTGACTCTATTTTTTTTTTTTTAAACTAAATGCCACACTTTATGTGGATTTTACTAGCTTTTCCATTAATGTCCTCTTTCTGTTCCAGGAGCCGATCCGGAGTCAGGCATCACACTTCGTTGTCATGTCTCCCCAGCCTCCCCTGGACTGTGATCATTTCTCAGTTTTCCTGTGTTTGTTTGTGACCTCGGAGGTCTTAAGGAGTGCTGGCTCAGTATCAGGGCCCCCAGTCTGGGTTGGTCTGATGTTCTTCTCATGATCAGACTAGGGTTATGGGTTTTTGGAAAGGACACCAGAGAGGTGAAGTGCCCTTCTCTTCACATGGTCTTGGGATGCACAGCTTCCACAGACATCACTGGTGATTTTCACCTTGATCCCTTGCTTAAGGAGGTGTTTCCCTTGTTTTTTCCACCACAAGGCGACTCTTTTTCCCTTTCCATACTCTCTTCTGTGGAAGTGGGCCACCAAGTCCAGCACACCCTAAGCTTCACCTCCTCGAGCAGAGAGTAGCTCCGTATGTTATTTGGGTGACTGTTTCTTTAACAGAGTGAATACTCAGCCTCTCTATGACGGGACAGTTCAAACGCGTGCTGCATTTCATCCTTGCTCTGTGCTTTGAGAACATTAGCTAATTAATCCTAATTAGACATTATAGCAGGATCTCACTAATTCCCACTTCACTGATCTGTAAATAGAAGTGTTTCTAAAAACCCATCAGTCTTTACTTCACTTATAAGCTGAGATTTATGTAGCTAAAAGTGGTGGTATCAATGAAGTCTGTATCTTAAGGAGCTTATCCACAGAGTCTCAGCATGAGTAACTTTCTGCAGATATTTCTCTTGTTATTTTCTACTTTCC
This sequence comes from Camelus ferus, assembly GCF_009834535.1. NCBI lineage: Eukaryota > Metazoa > Chordata > Mammalia > Artiodactyla > Camelidae > Camelus > Camelus ferus. The sequence goes on from NC_045725.1 coordinate 16,455,743, forward strand.
TGTGGAGCATTATCCTAAGTCATTTGAAAGAATATGTTTGTGGAAATAGCCTTGGATTTTAATCTGTTTATTATATTACAACCTCTAAATGGAACACCTTTCTCTAAGGAATGCAAAGCGGATTATGATATATAATTAGGTAATTTCTGCCCTCTCAAAAAAGAAAAAAAAACAACCCAGTCTGCTTATGACTTGGTTTCCAATAGGACAGAGTTTGGTTTAGGATGAACCTGCTGTGGATTCTGTCCAGTGGAATGCATTGTGTTTGGTCCTTAACCCACATTGCCCTGTTTATTATAATTATTTCCCGTTTATATGCATCTGTGCTTTCCCCCAGCCACACTCTAAATGTTTTAAGAGAATAGTCTGTGGCTTAGGGCTTTGTCTCCTGTAGTGACTGGCTTGTGGCCTTTGTAGGAGATGCTGTTGGTTGTCTGCCCACCATCCGTTTGTGCCTCTCGTTCCGTACAGCACAATCCCAGTTTATTCAGGTTCCATCTCCCCCTCCTCAGCCAGGCATCTTAGGGGAAACTGATCCACCCTTGGTTGCAAGGGTGGACCTGGTTGGTTTGAGGGCCTTCATTGTCCTGGCTTCTGATCAGCTTAGGATATGCACATGACCCCAAGCAGGCCAAGAGAGGGCTTGCTGGGGGCTTCGGACAAAAGTTTCCTCCAATTTAAGGAAAAGCTACATGGAGATGTGAGGTGGTCCCTCTGCCTATGCACACTGTCGTGTGTAACTATGAAGGTCAGAGCTGCAGGGGCCACCACCTCCAGTGGGAGCCTGAAGCCAGGAGAATCTCAGGGGAGGGCTGGGGCCCCTGGCGATGCTGTAGCTTCCAGTTTTGTGAAACAGTAAATGTATTTACTATTTAAGCCACATTGAGGTCAGTTTCTTGTTACTTGCAGCCAAAGGCGTCTTCAGTGAGAGAGAATTATCAATAAATATTTTTACTTGATTGATTTGAGTGCCACAGGTCCTCTTTGGAAGAAGAGATTAATATCGAATAAGAAGTACTAGTTCACTTTGGGGAAGTAATTTCATACCAGTTAGAATATTTTAAAGAATATGTAGTTTTTGTTCCTATTCATTCCTGTTTCATAAACTTATTTATTTCATGATATTTAAAAACATTTTTTTTTTCCAGGGGAAGGGTATAGCTCAGTGGTAGAGTGCACGCCTAGCATGCATGAGGTCCTGGGTTCAATCCCCAGTACCTCCACTAAGTAAACACATAAATAAATAAATAAACCTAATTACCTCCCGCTCCCCCCTCAAAAATTATTTTTTAATTATAATGTTGTATTAATTTCTGGTGTACAGCATAGTGATTTGGTTATACATATATTCTTTTTCATATTCTTCTTCATTAAAGTTTATTACAGGATATTGAATATAGTTCCCTGTGCTATAAAGTAGGACCCTGTTTATCAATTTTATCTATAGTAGTTTGTATCTGTCATTAAATGATACTTTAAACTCGGTGTTTTTCATGGTTTGAAGCTATAAAATAAAATAGCAGGGGTGGAGTGGACTGGTCTGTTGGTTCTAGTGCACCAGTAGCATGGATTCTGGGATCATGAACCAGTCTTGACTGTCACCTCTTCTGAAACACATGCAACTCTCTCCTCCAAAAATTGTTTGGTCTCAAACCCTTCCACCCTTCCATGGGGCATCCCTTCTCTTTCCTCTTCTTCTGGCCATCCTCACTTGGGTCCATGGAGCTGTCTTCTGGGACGCAGGGTTAGCCTCTGCCCCACTGTCGTGGGAGTAGAATGCACCCTTCACTAGAGTCCACCCTTGAGCTTCCCTTATGATTTCTTGGAGATTCTGTTTGTTGCTTCCTGGCATTAACTTATGACTTTTATTTATCGAGGCTCTGCAAGCTGAGACCTGTAGGAATTCAGGCGCAGGAATATTGTTTGTCCCCCTTTCCTGTATTTGCCTGATCACATTCTCCACTCAGCTTATCTTCCTTTGCCATGCCTGCTGCCTCTGCAGCAACTCATTGTCAGGCACTTACGAGGGAAGTTCTCTCCATCTCCAGGGACACTTCAGTTTGTTTTCTCTCCATCCTAAGGAAAATACCCATTCATTTGCTATCTTAAACCTTAGCCCAGTAAGTAAATCTCTCTCTCCAGCCAGCAGTCCCATATTCCCCAGCTGGTTTGATCCAAATCTAGGGATATTTCATGTTTCTCAAATTATCTTCCTCAGAATGTAGTCCCTTAAGGTGCTCTGTAGAAAAATGGTCTTAATCTGTGAGAAACGCTGCAGACCTCCCCAGGGTCCCCATACATGTTAACACATTATAGGTTTCGAGAATCCTGTATAAAGACAAAAGATGACTGCTTAACTACGTGACCAAAACTCCCTTCAACCTCTTCTTCCCTCTGCCTCTCCCCTTCTGTGTGGATCTCACCCAGTAGAACTCAGAATTCCCTGAACCCGTTTGAGCTTTGCCATCTCTAAGCCTCTGTTTTGGGGGTTCCTTACCCAGAACATCCTTGCTCACTGTCTATCAGGATGGCCATCCCTGCCCTTGAGCACAGGGCGGGTGAGTGTCTGTGTAATGATTTCTTTTAAAATATTTCCATATAGAAGTTGCAGCAGGAATGTGGACACAGTTTAATTCCAGTCCACATCCTAGGGGTAAGCGCTTGGTATTCAGGTTATCCTAATCAGGAATCAACATTCCAGAGATTTACTCAGCATTCCAGGCATCGCTGATATCTATACCTGAGAGTTAATTAGCATAAGGTATGTGAGCAGTGATTTTTCATTGGTGTAAGAAGTGGCGCTCGAGATCAGTGATTGGTTAGAAAGATTTGCTTGGCCACGCCTCCTGCGTGAAAGAGGCTTAGGCATTGGGTGCCTGGGGGTCCTGCAGCCCCGCTTGGTGGAGGTCCCCTGCTGCCTGTGTCCCCGAGATCCTGAGAAGCAAGGTGCTGGCTGAGGTGTCAAAGGGCCAAGATGGGGACTTTCCTGAGCTTCAGAAACTGTTCATTGTGTCTGTGTTTGCAGGCGCGCTAAGAAACATTAAACGGTTGGCTCGATTTCATCTAAGACTTGCTTAAATCGTATCCTACTACCTGGTAGGGAGGTATGGAGAGGGGCTTTTTAGCCCGTCAGCTAGACTGGAGGCTGCTGATAGTTACCAGGAGAGCCTCGCAGACAATTCAGCCGGTCAGCAGAGGGGTCAGCCCCGCAGGCGGTGACGGGAGGCTCAGTCCTCGTCCCAACCCTCTCCAGTGCTCGCGGTGATGCTGAGCAGGACAGGGGGTCATCAGCCAGCCCAGAGCTCTGCCGGTTCAGTGGGCTCTCATTTCCCATCCCTCCTTTGTCCCACGGAAGTCAAAGTGGCTTCATTAGAGACCTCTGAGCAACTCGGACACTCGGTTAAGGGACCCCCACATCTCCTCTCCCCTGCGACTGCCACAAAGAGGGGACCTTTGTGCTCGGCAGTCACACATCAGCTCCCTGCCATGTCCTGCCCTCCTCATCTTCCTACTGCCCCTGTCCCCACATTCTTGGGGTTCTTTCAGGAGCCATGTTTGTACCCACAAGTAGCACAGTGTTGCTCCTCCAGAACCCAGTTTTCCACTCCGGCCCCTTATGGTGAGTTTTATCTTCTCTGTACCTCAGAATCTATGCCTGCAAAATGGGTATAATAATAGTACCACCTTCATGGGCCTTTTGTGGAGGAAAGTAGCTGGTATATGCAAACTACTAGAACACTGCCCAGCACTTTGTACACTAGTACCTGTTCATTATTCCTTTCCCTTCCTTCCTCCTTCCCTTCCTTCCTTTCTTCCCTACTTTAACTCTCTCTCTCTTCCCTCCCTCCCTACCCCCTCCCTCCCCTTTCCTTCTTTCTTCTTATTTATCAAAGGTTTATAGAGTGGATGAACTTTGTTCCTCCATGGAAGTTTGTAACAGCCTTCTATTAAGCAGAATAGATGTCACGAAGACCTTGTACTAACGTTCAGTTCTTTACTCAGAGAATAGTCCCTTCCGCCTTTCCTGAGAGCTTATTTGCTCTTGTTTACGTGGAGTTCTAATAGGCTTGATTTGCTTTCCTACTTCACAGAAGGTTAGAAGCAGCAAATTAGAAGGAATTTGTGGCAGGCATACTCAAAGCAGCAAGAAGTGAGTGCTGATAGTGAAGGAAGAGGCGTATGAATATACAAATCAGACAAAAGAACTTCTCAATTCTAGGACCTGCTGAGGTAGAAAAAAGACAATATAATCCTGTACCTGAGTGGTTCCTGAGTAGTGCCATTGTTTCAAAGCTCACTGTAATGGTTGATGTTTATAATGGTGGCCCTGAGTTACTGAGATGATTAAATGATTTTTAGCATTTTTGTTTAATGAGGCCAGAAAGTAAGTGACAAGCTTTAGAACTCCCAACAAGGTGGTAAGTGTTCGTTTTAATGCAGAAAGTGATAAATCATCCTTATTTGTTAAGGCAATTTGTATAACATAGCCAGTGCCCAGATCATACTGGATAAATGAGGCATCACTTTACAGAGTTACAGCAGTTAATGATTATAAAATATCCCCTAATTCAGGAGACACAGCTTGGTTACTCTCTCAGGGAAACAACTTCAAATCTGACTCCTGCTGGATCTGAAGGAATTTTCCAGACACACGTGAGAACACACATAGCATGGAGGATAATGGATCTGGGGAAGAGACTGATGCCTGTGGAAAAAAAAAAAAGGCAGCTCTCTCCTAACTTCTATTTTTAACTTCTGCTTTTGTCTTGCCCCAGAAGGCCTTATCTACTGTTACATTTTACTAAGTTGGGAGCAGATACACTTTAGAGGTAACAGGGGAAGGTCTGTGGGATATTTTGCTTTGGGCTGCGAAGACTGTTTCCTGGTCATGGTGCTCCAGTTTGCCGTGGTCTTTTGGGAGCACAGGTGGAGTGCCTGGAGCAGAGCTTTTACCCCACCGGTGACTCAGACTTGACCCAGTCTGGATTCTGACTCGCGTCTTCCAGAGACACACGGCTCGGTAAATAGGTAAGGGATTTGAAGATCTGTGACACATGCAAGAGACAGAGCCTCAAATTACTGAACATGCTTCCCCCACTGAGGAGAAGAATGGTAATTACTGCCTGACATTCGTGCCATAGCCATTACCATTTATTAAGCCCTTGCTGTATACCTGGCACTGTGCACACATCAATGTTTCAGCTCGCATCCTCTCAACCCTACAAGGTAGGTACTTTGCAGAACGAGAAGGTTGAGGCTCAGGGAGTTTAAGTGACTTATCCAAAGTCACACAGTTAACTACAGAAAGAGCTGAAGTTGAAACCCAGATCTGCCTGCCTCCAAGGACCATGCTTTTAATCACATGGTAAGTGCCTGGGGTCATCCCCTTTCCTGGGGACCAGCCCTGCCTCTGTCTTTGCTTAGAGTAAGGAACCAAGAGAGGGCACCCAGGAGTGAGCAGGCCCCACTCTGAGGGGGAAGCGCCAGGGATGAAGGTATAGATCCATTTGGCTGGGCCCTTGTTGGGACACTGCCTGGTGGTGACACTTCTCCCGGAGCGGGCCCTGTGTTCCAGGAGCCAGAATGCAGCACTGTGGCAGCACAGTGTCCCCTCCCACCGCACGAGGGAAGCTCTCTGGTTCCCTGCTCCCGTGGCCAGTGCGTCTTCAGTCGGGGCTTTTGGGGGTCATGCTGACTGGGCAGTTTCATTACTGATCGCCGTAGATTTTCAGTTCAGGCTTCCTGTTGTTTTCTTGTGGGGTATCTCTCAGGGGTGATGGAGCCTCCATCTCTCCCAGGAGGTGGAGAGGAAGAGGACCATCCTCCCAAGCTTCCTTCCGGAGGCTGGGCCGTCGGGGCAGGATGCCTGCTCTCCTGGGAGTCCCGGGCCTTCTGTTCCTCTTCTTTCCGGCTGACTCGCCTGCTGCCCTGCTTCCCTGGGGGACGTGGCAGCTTCTGTCTGTTGCCTCAGCCTGGTCCCAGTTCCTCCGGGTCTTCCTGTCCCTTAGGGAAGTGACAGTCAGAGGGAAAGGTCAGGGGTGGATGAGGGCCATGACCTCAAAGGGAAAGAGAGGTGTGGGCAGACCATCACTTAGTCCCCACACTCTGTGAGGCATCCTGAAACACTGGGAATTCTGGGCTGCGGCGGGAAATGAGGGCTTGTGTTTCTCAAGGGCCCAAGAAAGAAGGAGGGGCAGGAACAGGAATCATGGTGACGCAAGAGCGCTGTGGAGGATGGGCCTCCCCCTGGAGTCAGACAGACATGGGGAGAGTGCCACCTGCCCCTGACCATGTGGCCAGGACATTTTCTTAGTTTTTGAGAGCGATGAGGAAGCCTGGTTAGGAATAGTGGGGAATATTATAGGATGGGTGAACGGGGCCAGATTTTTGAGGGCCTTGAGTGTCAAGAAGAGAGGTTGGAATTTTATCTTCTATACACCAGGGATCCATTCAAGGTTCCCGAGCAGAGATGTCACCTGCTGAAATAGTGCTCAGGTGAGATTAGCCTGGCACTGTTAACATTCTGTTCAGATCCTGCCCACTCCTGGAGAAAAAATGCAGGCCGTTTCAAAAATGCTGCCCTGATGGTGGCTTGGTATGAGTCTCTGATAGTCCTTAGTGCTGCCCACCAAGTGTTTCTAGGTTTCTGCTTTCTGGGAACATAGGAGGATTACATTTTCCTACTTAACAGTTAGATGTGAATGAGTGACTCGCTTAGACCAATGCTGGCTTTAGTAAGCTTTTTCTTAAAGGACCAGAGAGTAAATGCGTATCTTCAGCTTACGGGCCCCACATTGTCTGTTGCGCGTCCTCAGCTCTGCTGTTGTAACGCAGACACAGCCTCAGAAGATATACAGAGGAGCAGGTGCAGCCATGTTCAGTGAAATTTCATGTAGAAAAGTAGGCGGCTGGCCTGTGGGCCAGAGTTTGCTGACGCCTGGACCAATGCATTGTGAGCAGGAGTGACACTTTTGGATGGAGGCTCTGATTGTGGCGTGTGGTGACCGTGGAGGCACACGTGGAAGTGAAGCCTCCTGGGACCCTAGGTGAGCACATGGTGTGAATGAGACCTAAACTAGGCAGTTAAGCCACGGAGATTTTGATGTTGGTTCTTACTGCAGCATAACCTATCTCTGCCACATGGTAACCGTATTATCATCTTTGCATGCAAAGGATCACCAGCATCCGTCACCATCCCTGTTCTCTTAGTCCTCCCCATCACAGCTGATGTTTCCTGAATGCTTACTCTGTGCCAGGCACCACCTGGAGGCCTTTATCGACTCTCAATAATTCCTTCCCACAGTCACGCGACCCAGGTACGGTTATTATGCCCATTTTTACAGAAACAGGAAAGGGAAGTGTAGAGAGGTGAACGAACTTGCCCACGGTCTCACAAATGGTTAAGTGTGAGAACTGGGACTTGAGCCCAGGTTTCCTAATTCTAAATCCTAAATTCTTAACCTCTGTGTATCCCGCCTCGGGTTCAGGTTTTTGGATTATTATTTCTTTCTTTTATCCCCTCACCTCTTTGATCACTGCTCTTGGTAGTGCGTGCTATTTCGACATGCCCCACAGTGGCTCTGGTGGCAGGTGAGAGGGAAGGGACTTGCTTTCCCTCTTCCCAGAAGAGTGCTGGTCTGAGCAGTGGACGAGGGAGCTGGAAACTAGCCAGAGGGGTGGATTGGGTTGGCAGCTCAGATACACATGGGAAGACGACCACTTTAGAGACTGGCAAATCTGAGTCATGTGTTCCTGTATTTCCATCAGTCCTCTCCAAGGCACGCTGTCCTCTGTCCATTCTCAGCCATATCCTTGCCTTTCTTCAAAGGGAAAGTGTAATTTAAATTCTGGAACTGTCTTGAGAAGTTGTGTTACTCTCCTTCCTGGCCTAACAAAGCACTGAACAAGCTATCAAGCTATGAATGTCATCTTTGATGGTTTTGCAGATAATTTATCCATCTCGTGTTGCAAAGGCCTAGCTCTGTTTGATCAAGTAATAAGAAGCCACGTAATGAGTTCTTGTAACTCTGAGGAGTTACCACTGAAGATGCTGTCCGTTGTGTTGGTCACTGTTTCTTATTAAAAGTCCCACTTAATTTAATTTCTCTATTTAGTGTTATGGAACTTTTTCTTTCATTAAAATGATCCTTTTCCCTAATCAAAAATGAGAATTACGCAAGTGATTATGCATTCCCTTTTTACCTTGGCTGTTGGGAAACAGGATTTATTTGACACTTGGACATAATACCCATTTGGACTCAGAATCAGAGTAGATTATCTACGCTGGTTCTGGGACTATGGGACAAAGGGAGACTAGAACCAACTTCCAGTGTTTGGTTGAAGAGCCTTTGCTGGGGCCGTGTTGCCAGGAACAGCCCTCCTGCCACCTTGCAGTCTCCCTCTAGTGCCCCCTGTTGGCGGAAAGTGACAGAGCACCTGCTGTCAGAGGAGTCTTGTGGCTTTCATGTTGCCAATTCCCAGCCCAGCACCCCTGAGCAGAGCATTGACAGGTGGTTCAGAGTTGAGAGAAGCGCTTCACAACAGGTACACCCCCTCTGCCTCCACTTCTTTATTTATAAAGTGATGAGACCGAACCCATGGTGTGCAGAACGGCATTCCATTGACCCCTCTCCTAGGCTTCAATCACAGTGAAAGATGTAGCTAATCAAGTTCACCCTCTTCTCCTCTCTCTACTCTTAGCGGTGAGCATTTTGAGGTCTCATATGTCCTCTTTCCCCCCAATACTTGTCTAGGGCCAAGGACAGCGCTTGGACAGTCATTATATGTTTGAATTATTTAATTATTGGATTTTTACATGTATGTAAGTCACCAAATATTCAATGACCACAGACTGTGTACCCAGGCTGGGGCCAGGAACTATGCGGAAGTAGGACATGTATGAGGCATGGCCTGGCTATGAAGGAGCTTACAGTCTTGTTATAAACTAAGATAAACCCAATAAGCAGAGAGCAGATTTGTTTTTTTTAACCTACCAGATGAAACGTCTCCAGTTTTCATAGGTTCAGGTGGAGTTTGAGTTCAGGGAAGGGAAAAAGATCCATGTTGCTTGGAGTAGGAGGTTTTCAAGAGGATGTGGTTCCTTACCAACCTCCCATGTACAAGCTTGGAGACATAATTTCTCCAAAAACAGGTGTGCTTGGGAGAAGCAACTGCTCATGCCATCTCTGTCATCTGGCACCACTGCTGTTCTGCTTTCCTCTGCATCATCTCTGCATAGTGAGCTCTGTAGTGTGCAACTTCCTATGTTAAAAAGACAATGAATGTGGAGATATCCAGAGAACACCCAGCATAGTGACTTGTTCATGGCTGCAGAAAATTTGCAACAGAGAAGTCCCTCGGGGGAGGCCCGGAATGCATCCTCACATGAATACCTCCACCGAATGAGTGAGCAGAGCAGACCTTTTACTGGAAGATGTCCCTGAGCTCCTTATGCAGGTCTGGGTCAGAGTCTAACCTTGTGGAGGTCACCCCAGGGAGAGCTGTGCACCTCTCTACAGCTGGGACATTGTTCCTTGGCTCCAGGGAAGGAGGCTTCAGGGAATCATTTAACGAAGCAGCTCTTGATCTTCAAGGTCCACAGAGAATGATGAAGTGGCCCAGAGGAAATGGCAGCATTCCCTCAGCAGCACCGTCCACGTCAGCAAGACGTGGGAACCAACACCTGGATTAAACAACTGAGGAGGACTCTGATGCTGGATCCCTTTGAGATGATCACACTGTTGACACCACTTTCCCGACTCCTTATGCAGGGCTGGGGCTGTGCTCTTTACGCAGAGCCCTTAGGATTCCCCTTCTCTCTCGTTTTAATTTAGATTTTTAAAGATTGAAGTATGTTGCCCGAAGTAAAGCTTATGAATCTTAAACGTGTAGCTTGATGAATTTTTTACACGTGTATACACTATGTGAGCAGATAAGACTAGAGACTATTTCTAGTTCCCTTAAAGGCTTCTTCAAGCCCCTTCCCAGGCAGTTCTCTCCATCATCCCATTCTGACTAAGGATTAGCTTTGTCTGGCTTTAAACTTCATATAAAAGGGAATCATAGAAAAAGAGTAGTAAATTATGTCTGTTTCTTTTGTTGAATATTGTACCATTCTTTTTTTTTTTTTTAACAAATGGGAAAACTAAAAACAAGTTCAGAGAAGTGACGTGGCTTGAACAAGGTTTAACACCTGCAGTCCTGTCCTGTTTACCATTGCACAGCTCTACCATCCATCCAAACCCGTGTTGAGAGATGGGTCTAGGTCAAGGATGGCTCCCATATGCTGGACGTGTAGACATGGTAAATCAGCCTGCCCTCAAAGATCTCCCAGTGTAACGGGAGGGAAATATTTTCAGAGGATAACTGAGCTGCAGAGGGGGTGGAACTCCACAAGAAGCTGTGTGTTTATGTGGATGCCTGGAGGAGGAAGAGGCAGAGGCAGAGGTGGCTATGACTGGAGAGCTCAGGGAGAAGGAAATGACATTAGAACAGGATTTCGTTTTTCTTGTCTTTCCTTATCAACAGAGCTGCAAAATTTAAGAAGACAGATAAGTAGGGAGTCATGTGCTGTGTATATCCTATAGGACCTTCAATTCATGGAACTGGTGGGAATTTATGACCCCAAACCTCCAAACATTACAAGACATCTTCTCTAAGAGCATGATTAGTACACCTAGAACTTTCTAACTAGGCAGGGAACAGAAAGTGACAGGTTACCATCTTGATTTGATTAGGTAACTAGACACATCTATGGCAAACAACAATGACAGTTTCAGGAGAGTTCCTGATGTGGAATTTTCTAGCTAGGGTAAACATAAGGCCTTGTATGAATTTCTGAAAATTATGTACATCAGCTTGCTTCTCTAGGTAGGTAGGAACTTGATCAAGATTTCTCCCTCCTGTCAGAACGTAAGACAGACACACTGTGGCATACATATCCTAAGGTGGCGCCCAGTGAGTATAACCCCTTTAAAGTACCCCTGTGTAAACTTCTCCTCTTGATCATAGCAGAAACTATGACTTGCTTCTAACCAACAGAATAGGGCCAGCATGATCGGGGGATCATTTCCTTGATTAGGCTACATTCTATGACAAACATGACAGAATTTTCACTCTCATAATTATGTTATGTTATATAAGGCTCTGCCTTAGCAGACTGGAGAGAAGGAGTCTCCTGTTGGCCTTGAGAAAACATACAGTCATATTGTGAGAGAGCCCCAAGTCCTACAGCTGCAAGGAAATGAAGTCTACTAGCAGCCTGAATGAGCCTGAATTCTTCCCAGTCAAGCCTCCAGATGAGAATGCATCCCATTTCAATACCTTGATTGTAGCTTTGACATCATGAGCAGAGGACCCAGTTAAGCTGTGTCTAGACTCCTGACCCACAGAAACTGTGAGATGATAAATGTATGTTACTTTAAGCTGCTAACTTTGTGATAATATGTTACACAGCAATAGATAACTAGCATATGTACTTATCTGCAAACATTGATGTATCAAAATAACCTGTCAGTGACACATGGCTCTGCAGACACTCTGAGTCCTGTACCATATAGAGGATGTAGAAGTAGCCAATGAATTCCTTTAAAGACTGCCATTTAGCATTTTACTTTCACATTATCATGGGCTCTGACTTATCTAAGAAATAAACAAGGGCATTGCATTATTTAGGACACAATTTAGGTACTCTGAGAGAGACCCTAAATCAGCCCCTTTTCTAACATTTATAGGGCTCAGGGCAAGAATACAAATGGACGATACACCATAAGTCTTAAAAAATGATATGTTATAAACCACTATTACATATAATATATTCTGCTATGTTGACACATACACTTTTATAACAACAAAATATGTGTAAATGTCTTTATATCACTGAAAAATGGCAAAGAATTAAAGATAATGGAATGTAATTATTATTTTGCATGCTTGGGTGTTTTGCTGATGGAAAATGCTAAATAGAGTAAATAAATAAACATAGTTCATATATTATTATATATTCCATAAAATATATTTTCTTGCTTTCATTTCAAGAAAAAAAATCACTAATTTTGTTTAACACGGTGGGTGTTCAATTGACAGAATCTAAAGGATTAAAAAATAAAATATGTGCCAAATTTGAATGTATTTTCATTAAAATACAAAGTAGTCAAAAAATTTTAAATGTAAGTGAAAGTTTTCAAAAAATGTTTTCCAAAATATTCAAAAACCTGTTATACCTAAAAAGCAAAAATACAAGTTATAAATAATAAAAAAAGCCTTAGATTTTAAATTAAAGTTACTTAAATGAAGCTGAATTATTATTTAGTTTCTTGAACATTTACTCAAGATTTTATTAAACATTCTTATAAAAATAAAACTATTTGTAATTGTAGCTCTAAAGTCCATCTAGGTGCCAGTATAATCAGGGTCACATTTCACGTATATTATCTCTAGACCTGCGTAGATATGTGTGAATTTAAGAGTTATGTGAGTTATTTAATACTGCAAACTGTTGCACCTGCTTCCATATGCAACTCTTGTAAATACCACTAAAACCAATGATACTGCTGGAACCAAGAACTAGAAGATGAAGAGAAGCTAAAAAAAAGATAATTTGCCCTTCTGGGAAACAATACTTCTTCATTTTGCAGAAATCTGTTGCTCTGATGCTATCAGAGAAGGAGGATTTGATGAGTTAATACCCCAGTGCTAGCACGGCTGAAATTCTCCACGTACTCTGAAGCTGCATCTGTCCCTCATCCTGGCAATGGCAAAGTCCCCAATCTTTCACAACATTTGGACACAGTGGCCTTTTGTTTTGTGGACTAAAGCAAGAGATGCGGAGAAATGTTTCCCTAGGGCTTGAATGGTGTTAGTCATGCAAGCGGATGTTTAAGGTGCTGGTCATGCTGTGTCTGTGCTCAGCACTGGGTCCTAAGTAATTGGAGCACCCATGTGTTCTTTAACAAGTGTGTGTGTGTGTGTGTGTGTGTGTGTTTGTGTGTGCGCGCGCGCGCTCGCGTGGGAGTTCCAGGGCTTTCTGAAGTGTGGGGCCCCATGCACATACCCTTCTTGTCTAAGTCCAAGGGGGTGGTTCCTGCCCCAAATATTAATGTTTTAAACAATATAGCAGTCGGTTTCCTTTTTAGCCAGCACAACAGTCCATGGTGGGATGGCAGCACCAGTCTAGAGGACCCAGGCACTCTCTCTGGTTGTTCCCCTTTCCCTAAGATGATGCCCTCATCTGAATGGTTCAGTGTGGTTCTCACCATATCTACAATTCAGCCAGAAGGAAGAGAAAAGGGTGAGAAGCAGGGCATGCCCCTCTTTTTAAGGGTCTGACCCCAAAGTTGCACACACCAGTTCTGCACACATCCCACTGTCCACACACAGCTGAGAAATGCAGTCTTCCACTGGATGTCCTTGTGCCCAACTAAAATTATGTTTCTATGAGAGGAGGGGAAAACACAAGTTGGGTGACAGCTGGGAATCTCTGCCACAGGTGTATACATTTTTATACCAGTTTGGAAGGAAGGATGATAATTCAGAGTCACGGATACAAGGTTGCCCAGGTTCAGTAGATTTCATCAAAATGACAGACAGAAGAAAGAGCTTTGAGTGGATTTAAGCACGTCGCAGGCTGGGTGCTACCTGAAATGTTAAGCAGAGGTTCCTAACTCTTTCAGAACATCTTTGAGGGGTGGGGGACGGGGGATGCGCAGGGGGCAGGGACTGAACGGGAGTCAGATCCACAGCCAGCAGAACTAGTAAGGTGACCTTGATCCAGTTACATGACTCCTCTTGGACTCAGTTTGCTCTTCAGTAAAATGAGAGCTTTGGCTTAGACTGCTGGTTTACAAACTGGGTTCCAAGGAACCCTAGGGTTCCTCGGTGTCACTTCAGGTGCTAGGGGTTGATGCTGAAATTTCTTTCCCTGTGTATTAGTCATAGCAACTCCTATTTTTACTGGTTGGACGGACACTGTGGTGCCTGGTGGAGACAGCATGGTGTGGGGTCAGAGGGCCTGCATTTAAACCCCAGCTCTACCGCTTACCCTCTGTGATACTTCAGCCTGAGGCATTCAACTTTCCTGAGCCTCATCTCTAAAATATTGTTTCCCCATCTGTAAAATACTGTTACTATTCTTGGGATTGTCTCAAGGCTTCAATGAGATACTGTATTTGAGAGGGCTTATTTTTGAGCGCCTGGTGTAACAGACATGTTTAATAAATGGGAACAATTATCATCATTGGCATCATCACCAACCTCACCTCTGAGGCTGCAGCCTTGGGCTGTAAGGCTTTGTGTTTCTGTGAATCGCTGTGCAAAATGAAGGGCCCATTTATGAAGTGAATGCCTATCCGTGGGTCTTCCTCTTTACACGAGGTTTTCTCAGAATGAGGCACACTGGAGTCAGCCCAGCCTGGGTGAAGTGATTTAAACCGAAGAAAGACGTAGGCTTCTGTAATTTCAGAGGCAATATTAAAGTAACTTTTTTTTTTGACAGAGAAAACAATTTCAGTCTTGTAATTCACAGAGAAAGTGATTCAATTTTTTAATGCTGCACAAGGCAGGAAATAAAATGCAGTGTTCATAGCACTTTAAATAGTTAGAAGGATAAGCAAGAAAATCCCGTGATAGGACTTTTTGTCAGGCTTGACTTTCCAGGGATTAAAGCCGCTTTTGAGTTTAGACCCCTGCTTACTCCAGTTTGTTAAACCCTTGACAGACTCCAGTCTGTTCCACTCAGTGGTTCCACATGCGTGGGTCACGTGACAGTCCCCATCACAAACCCCGCGAAGCAGCAACTCAGCACCGTGTGATCCTGGAGCCGAGAGGCTTGGAGATCATTGATTGCAACCATCCTTCTGGGCCAGTTGATGTTAAACCTAGAATCAAATGGAAGAAACATACCAGGCCTTCATATCCACTCACTCCTCTTATGATTTATAATCCTCTCTAGCACATCCCTGTTGCATCTTTACTCCAACTTGTAACCGTAAGACCTTAGACTACACCGCGTCCGTCTTGTTTTCTGGCTTTGTAACTATTCTTGTTTATAGATCCTGAAAGTCTTAGCACTGAAGTGATGCTCACAGTTTATCCAGTGCCAGAGTCATCTTCATATCATCCCTGACAGATTGTTAACTGCTCTTTCCCGACCACGTCCCATGATGGGGAGCTCACAGCTTCATAAGAAGGCAGCCATTCCTTTGGAGAAGAGAGCTAACTTATTCGAAAACTTTCTGCTTTTGCCCCGAAACTTGCTTTCCTGATACATATGTATTGTGTGTGTATGTATATATCTGACAGCCTTTTTTACATTCCAGATCAGCCCCATATGAATTTGATCCCTCTTCTCAAGTGGTCTTTCAAATACTTGAAGCCAACCCATCTCCATCACCAGCCTTAACATGCTCTCTTCTCTCAGCATCCCTCATATGTCACGATGCTCCTTACCCATCTGGTCATTGCCCTCTGGGCTTCCTTGGTTTTGATGAAAGTATGCTTGTTGAAGTGAGTTAACCAAACCAGTGATCATACTCTGGACCTACTTTCATTGTTCTTTTTCCATTTCTCCTCATTTCACTTGAAAACTTGCATGCAATACCCCCAATAATGGCTTGATTAATGTTGGGGAAAATAAGAGGAGGAATATATACAGGTTCTTAAGTTTTATTTCTCTGCATACATTTCTGTATCAAGATGGCTTCTAAAAAATAGGTTTGCCATAATTCGGATATAAATCTGGGGTCCTCCAAGTCTCTCGGGCCTTTTGCAGTGGCTGTTCCTGTGTTTCAGCTCTTCGTAATAAAACTGGGGGCAAATGATGCATCTTCTATTTATCCGTGCTACATTTCCCTTGGCTTTGAGGATGCTTGTGCTTGTGTTTTTTAATTACCTCTAAGATGTATCAAGGTACTTTTAAAATCTATTTCTATCTTTAGAAGTGTTAGCGACCACAAGCAATTAGGCACCATCTACCAGCCTGATGAGAAAGCGTTTGTTGACAACAGCTCCGTAATGGAGTGAGCCCCGCGTGGCACAGGTGCTTAGAGGGCTGGATCAGGGTGAATAAGACCATCCCAAGCCTTGAGAGAAAATACAAAGACTGTGCTGTACAGAATACTGTCTGAAAGTCAGTGCATTGGACGTTTGACCCCATCCAAGATTCAGGCTTGGGTAACTGCCTTTCTTTAGAGTGTCTTTCTGTGATCTAAGTGGGTTAAAGTCATTGCATGTCATTTAAAGAAAAAAAAAAAAAAGAGAAGGTGAATGGAAACTGAGAAGTGCCAAACATATCATTTTGAATTAGGACATCCCCCTGCAAAAAGGAAGAACTATTTGAAGGGTCTTTTCTGAAGGCTCAGATTTCTCTAAATCTGGATTAACAGGACCCAGCCAGAGATTCCTAGCCTAGGGCGTATGAGATCCTATGTTATATCCCCATCAGTCTGAAATTATGATTATCTGAAAAAAAAAGACTAAAAATATTCATCAGAAAAAAATGATCAGCCGTGATGTGTTTTTCTGTGAGCCATTCTGTTTACCCAGCACATGAACAGCCTCATCAACATTCAGGAGTTTATATTAAACTGGACCTAGAATCCTTGACTCACCCAGCGAGACAAGCAAATCTTAATTATCATTGATGACTGCCCCTCCCCTGCTGTGTCTTTTGAGTAATCCTTCCTTTGCCAAGCAGGAGCACACTTACATTCATGAAAATCTCCTTTTAGGCCTTATTTTTAACCACTCCATCCTTTCACCAAAGCTGAGAACCACAGGCAGTGTTGATGTTCCTCTTCGTTGCCCTACACAGGCCTTTCTCTCTGCGGTGTTGGTGAGCTTGGCCTGAGCAGGGATTCTGGACTGAGCTGCTGAGTTGCCAGCCACGAAACCGAACGGGGGGACGGGCCTCCCGAGGAGATGCAGGCCCTGCAACTTCTCTGTTTGCGTTGGCAGCAGGAGTCATGTGCTTCACTTTTGCTGAGGCCCGATCACTTGCTGAATATTTATTTGTCCCAAAGATTATTTAGTTATCCTCAGGAATCCAGGCTCTCTGGCCAACTTTTCTCCCTTGGCATGGGTTCCCAGTGGGGAATGTGACTGACCCCTTCTTCCTTCGGAAGGGGCCTGAACACTCATCAAGTTGGAAGCATCTCGGTAGAAGAGCAGACAGGGGCCCAGGGGGACACATGACTTGCTAAGAGACCGTAAGCAGCAAAGCTAAGGCTAGAAGCTGGATCTTTGGATCCCAGATCCAGAGTTCTTTCTAGAATCTCTCAAACTTTGGGGAGCATATAAGCACCTGAGGAACTCATCTAATACAATGCAGATCCTTAGGTCCCCTCTTAAGAAATTCTGACATGAGGTCTGCCTGTTGAGCGGTCATCTTCATGCTCTGAGGTACCTCGTGTGCACTAGATCACGCCGGCTTGTCAACATTTACCTTCCACTTGTGTTCAGCTGTGAGGTTACATGGTTAAATATGAAGATGGTTGTATACCCTTACTCATTTAAAAGAATTATAGCACAAAGAACAGGGTAAAAACATTAAAATAACTTACAGAAAGAGAAAAAAAATCCACCTATAGCCCAACTCGCCGACTGTACATCTATCTCCTTTCCCTTTTTTAACCTTTTGAGAGGTTATCTACCACCCTAATAATTATATTATCTTATTTTTATTTCTTTTGAACTAAGTAGCCTCTTTGTTATTTGACTTGCTGGGAAATAGGTCCTCAAAAGCTATTCAGGTGGGAAAAGAATACTAATTTTATTGAGCATTTTCTATATTGCTGGACACTGTGTTCAGTGTTTTATGTGAATTTAATTACATTGACCTTATAAAGAAACCCCTGCTACCCCATTTTCCAGATAAGGCAATTGATGCTTGGGAAGGCTCAGTTGCTTGTACCAGGTTTTCTGGTTGGTACACAGTAAAGCTGAGATTCAAACCCTCTGACTGCAAACCCTGTGCTCTTCCTCACCACACTGCTTTCCAGACATGCAGGCAAGACAGAGATGCCCACATCTTCAGGCCCACATCTCTATGAAGAAAGGAGACATTCCTAAACAGCAAACAACCAGAGGACAAAATAACAAGTGTACTTAATTTGTAAAGTATGTGCTAAAGGTACTGGTGCTGTAGGGAGTGAAAGCAGGGAATTACCTACTGAGCTGGACACTTTGAATGGAAGGGAGGGAAATGGCCCTCTATCATAATGGCAGGGGCTGCTATGACAGGTGTAGGGGCAAGGGAGTGACTCCGTGAAGTGAAAAGTCACAGAGAGCACCAATTTGCCACCAAGCCATCTGTTTTGGCCAACTCCCCAAACAGACCCTTTGCCAGAGCCACTAAAGATGTGAGACTTGACTCTTTTTCTCTCTCTAGAGCTGTTAATCAGCACAGGCAAGACCCCAAACAGGAGGAAAGAGGGATGACAAGCTGGAGGATTAAGCTCTTGATATTTCAGGGTAGAGGCTGCTACCAGGAGCAAAATTTTTCCCAGAAATGAAATCTCCATCGTCCCCGATGAGTTAGCTAGTATAAAAGTTTTTCTTCTGATTTCCCTGGAGTTTCTTTAATCTCTCTCTTCTCCAAGTGTCCACGATGCTTTCATTTGGCTTTAGCATTAGACATGCATTGTTTTGTGTGCTGCTCATTACTGCCAATGACATCAACTGACATTTACTTCCTTTTTTAAAATTTGAAGTGTAATTCACTTACAATATTATATTCCTTTCAGGTGTACAACATAGTGATTCTGCTACAAAATGATCACCACGATAGTCTAGTTAACATCTGTCTCCACCGTTACAATACTACTAACTCTGTTCCCTATGCTGTAGATTTCGTCCCCATGACTCATTTATCTTGTAACTGGAAGTTTGTACCTTTTAATTCCCTTCACCTGTTTCCCTCCTCGCCCCTCTGGCAACCTCTGTATCTATGTGTCTATTTCTGTTTGGTTATGTTTGTTTTGTTTTTTCGATCCCATGTATAAGTGGAATCATACAGTATTTATCTTTGACTTATTTTTACTAAGCCTGATCCCCTCTAGATCCATCCATGTTGTCACAAATGACAAGATGTCATCCTTTTGTATGGATAAATAATAGTCCGTTGTATATTTGTACCACATCTTCTTTGTTCATTCATCTATCGATGGATGTTTAGTGGGTTTTGTGTCTTGACTATTGTAAATCATGCTGCAGTTAACACAGGGGCACGTGTATCTTTTCAAATTAGCATTTTTGTTTTCTTCAGATAAGTGCCCAGAAGTGGAATTGCTGGATTATGGTTTTTTTTTTAATACTTTGAAGGACCTCCATCCTGTTTTCCACAGTAGCTATGCCAATTTATGTTCTCACCAACAGTGCATGTGGGTGCCCTTTTCTCTACATCCTCGCCAACACTTATTATTTGTTGTCTTTTGGATAGTAGCCATCGTGACAGGTGTGAGGTGATACCTCATCGTGGTTTTGACTTGCATTTCCCTGATAGTTAGTGATGTCGAGCATCTTTTCACGTGTGACAGTCACTGTCCTGTGCGCTGCACTGTGCTAGGAATGGACGATACTTAAGTCCATGCCATTGATGTGTGTGGCCTGTCTGGGAGGAGAGGACACATCCACAATACCAGTTAACAGCCCTCATAGTTCACTGTGATCTCAATGGACTTCATTGTAAGAGGAGGAAGATACAGGCCATAAATTAAGAGGACAGATCAAAAGTGAGCCAAAGCAGTGGGTGGGGGATAAAGCTGAGTGGTAGGGTGCATGCTTAGCATGCATGAGGTCCCAGGCTCAATCCCCAGTACCTCTGTTAAAATAAATAATAGATGAACCTAATCACCTCCCTCTCAAAACAAACAAAACCCAAAAACCAAAAAACAAAGTTAAAAAGTGAGCCAAAGAGTCAGAGGAGGGAGAAGCCATGAGGCCTGGGCGAGGCCTGGGGTGTGAGGGACTTGTCTTCTGGGGAAGGCAGGCCTCAGAAGGAGGCTTTGTGGGAAGGACTGGAGTTATGCCAGAAGCTGTAATGAGGTCTGTCTTCCTGCCTGGGCCGTGGCCTCTGGAAGGGATGCAGGGTCCAACCACATCCCCCTGCCAGCCTGCCCCATGTGTGACACATTGGAGCCGGTGGCCACTGGAGTTCACTGGGAAGCAGGCTCTGTGACAAAGATCATGTAAAGGACATTTGTGAGGGAGGGCTCTTGGGACAGCAGAGAGAGGGGATCCGGGTTGAGGGTAAGTTGGGCTGTGAAGCAGTCCCAGGGACGGCCTCATCTGACTCTCCAGGGACTTCTGCAGCTGAGGTGGCCTTTAGAATTGCCCCAACTCGGAGGCCTTTACACCCTCATGTCAGCTTGTCCTCGGATGTGGGCTGCTCCCAGAGGGAGCATGACCTCAGCTCTCCTCAGCCCAGGCAGTTCTGTGTGGTGCCCCCGGCAGCCGGAGCAGTAAGTCCTCCATTCCTGAAGGGGGCCTTGGCAGCACGGGCAGGTCACCATGTAGGCTCTCCAAGAACCCTGGCCGCATTGACTGAGAACTGCTCTCTCGAATGGCACTGGGTCCCTGACTTGGGACTACATCACAGAGTAAGGTTGGAACTGCAGCATTTGTTTAAAAAATAAAATTTTCCAGGCCAAGAAAGACCATGTTGCAAAGGGGTGAGTAGCAGTCACCACAAATGGGCAAGTATGTGGGTTTCAGGCTTCAAAAAGAAGCATCATTCATAATGAGAGGGAAGGCAGTGTTCCCAAGCCAATTACTGCTGGTTGGGAAGGAATTTATGACCGGTACATGGTCAGGCCATTGAATGATAACACGATAAATGGTATCATTTCAAATACTGTCCCCCAAAGATTTTTTTTTCCAGAGACAGAGCCCTTGGAGTAAGATAAACATCTCCTGTGTACACAACTGTTAGTTAATTCAGGAGACAGCTAAGGAAAGAAAATGATTTACAGAAAGCCTCCTTTCCAAGAGTGGAAATAGCTTAGGGTATCATTTCTCAGCCTTTAAGAGACCTGTAGGAGTTGAGAAGGGTGCACTTACTTGATTTGTTGGAGATGAGGAAACCTCCATGACATGGGGATAAATTCCCTGAAGTCTCAGGTCAGACGGTGACTAATTCTGAGGCAGAGCCTGGACCAGCCTGGATCTCAGTGCTTGAAGCACCAATTTCCTTAGAGGCAGAGGGGAGAATGGATCTCAAAAGAATTTATTAACATTGTGCAGCAGTGTAGTGTTTTCTGTAAACTCACTTAGACTCCTCCCAAATCTGCTTGTCCCCAGACTTTCCCATCTGTGTCAGTGGTACCATAACAACCCACTCAGTCAAGCAAAATCGTTAGCAATCTTCCTTTAGTTCTTGTGCCTGCATTCCTGGTAGCTAACCTGTTGGCACATCTAATTAGTTCCACTTCGGTATGCACCTTGCACCTCTCCCCACCCCTCCACCTCGACCCTGACCTCCAACTTCAAGCCCCATCATCACCCACCTGGACCATCTCCATGGCCTCCTTTACTTGTCTCCCTCTTTCTACTCTTGCCTCCCCCCAATACATTCTTCACATTTCAGGAATCAGCCAGAGGGAACTTACAAACATGCAAAGAAGGTAACATCACTCCCCAACTTGAACACTTCATGGCTTCCAGATACACCAGAATAAAGTTAAAACTCCTACTTATGACATGTAAGGCCGTGTGTGATCCTCCTCATCCCAGACTGCTCTTCTTGCTTCAGCCCCACTAGCCTCTTTCCTGAACATACCAACCTCTTTCCTGCCCCAGGGCCTTTGCACTTGCTATTTTATTTTCACTGCTTTGCTTCCTCTTCTTTCAGCTCTTTATGTGGATGACTCCTTCTTATCTTTCAGGGCTCAGCCCAAATGATCTTTTCAGAAAGGCTTTCTAGCTAAAATAACCCTCTCCCCGGAGATGGTTGATATATCACCTGTCTCTGTTTCCTTCATGACCCTTATCACAATCTGATTTCTTTTTTAATTAATTAATTAATTAATTTATTTATTTATTTTAGATTTCTTTTTTTTAAATCACTGTTTCCTTATGTGTTGTCTGTCTTCGCTCACTGCAGGGGAAGTTCCACCAGAGCAGGGACTTGCCTGTGTACTGGTTTATTGTTGTATCTCATTGCTAACATCGTAATGGGAACGTCATCAGCATATGGTGGAAGAATGAATGACTAGATAAATATGTGAGTTTTTTAGGGCCTGTTGTATAAATGGAAGCAGAATACAAGAGCACCAGGCAAATTATGATTTCCCAATTACATTCCTAGAGATTTGTACATAAAATTATAATTTGCAAATATCTTTATTTAAGATTCCAGAAGAATACACTGTCTAAAGGAAACCAACGCATGAATAAATTGTAATACGTCCATATGATGATGCCGTGGAGCTAGTAAATGATGCAGCAGCCTCCTCGTTTATAGTTTCTTTTAATAGAGGTACTGGGGACTGAAGGTCCATAGCAGGACCTCGTGCATGCTAAGCACGCGTTCTACCACTGAGCTGTATCCACCCCCCTATAATTTTTTTATAGTGTGTTGCTTTTGAAACAGTATATGCTGTATGAGCCTATTTTCCTTTAAAGAAAAAAAAGGTGTTGCTGTATCTATACAGCAAAGGCTGGAAGGATGTTACCAAAGTGTTAGCCAGGATTATCCGGAGTGTTAGAGTTACTCTTTGTTTTGTTTTTCTTATCTTTCTTATCTAACTTTTATATGGTGAAATTTGTAATTTTTTAAAAAAGCACTGTTGTTTTTGTTGTTTTTCTTCTTAAACATACCAATGGTGAATCTTTTTGTGGAGTTAAGAATGAGCATCATCTTTGTCCTTTCCCTAAATCCAACTTTTTATGCCTTGGTTTACTTGAGTTTTATAAATAAGCTCTGAATTAGGAGTTCTGTGGAGGTGATGATGGTGGTGTCATTGGTGATAATGTTAAGAAAAATCCCTTCTAAGACTGTGTGGATCCTTCCCTGAGGGTCCTGTCTGGTACTCTCTCCTGGTGCAGCCTCCCAGGAACTTGTGGCTGCCTCAGGATCTCCGGAGAACCTGATGTGTTCAGAAAATGACACTTGAGATCACCCAGTGGCCTGCTGAAAGAGTGCTGAGTCAGCTCTAAGTTTTGTCAAAGCACACAGCTGAGCCAGAGCTGTGTCCTCTCCCTCAGCCTGTGGCTCTGAATCCCATTCTAATTCCCTCTCTGGGGTACCTGGAAGATGGAAAATATCTGGAAACGAAACTCCCATCCGGCTGACTTGCCCTCACTCCAGCACAGCGGCGTGAAAAGCGGAGGCTCAGTCAGCTTTGTGCTTCCGTGAGCGGACTCGGGGCACAGGGGAGGCACGGAGGGAGTGCAGGTCAGGAGGAACCAAGCCTGGCCCTGGAAATGCATGGTCTGCGTCGCGGAGGGCTGGCCTCCCTGACCTCGGGAGACCAAGCCTTGGGTGATGGGAGTCCTGGGAGAACAAATGTGCTGGGTGTGAAATGTGGTGAGATTTGTCTCCTTCCTCCCTTTGCCCTCACCTCTGATCCTTCTCCTTTCCTGGGCCCCCACCGTCGTCCTTTGAGAGCCCCTGTGGAGCTCCTCCCTCCATGGACCCACAAGAGTCAAGATCCAACATCCTGTGAACAGATGTGCATCTGGTGCTTGGCAGGTGCCAGGGCTGTGACACAGGCAGCAGAGGAGGCCAAGGAGCAGAAATGTCCCTTCATCGTGATCGCAAAACTTCCACTTGAAATAGAGAGGGCAGGCCTGCTCGTGTCGCTGAGACAGTGTCAGGCACGGACACCAGGGTGGACATGAGGCAGCTAACGCCCACATCAAAGGCCAGGCTGGATCCAGGGCCCGTAAGGCCTGCAGCTTCTGCCACATTGGAGGCCTTCTTAAAAAGGAGAGAGATGAACTGCCAGGCACCCTCCCCGGACTCAGAAAGGGGCCCTTGCAAGTGAGGAGCCCTTGGCTTAAGCTTTGTTAGTTTTCTGGTGTGACAGTCAGGATTCTCCAGAGAGACAGAACCAACAGGATGTATGTGTCTATATACATAAAGAGATTTCATATATATGTGTATATATTTAGAGAGAGAGAAAAATATATATGAAGAAATTTATTTTAAGGAACTGGCTAACTTGATTGTGGAGGTTGGCAAGTCCAAAATCTGCAGGGTGGGCCGGCAGGCTGGAGACCCAGGAAGCGTGTGGTTGCCATCTGCCGGCAGAATTCCCTCTTGCTCGTGAGAGGTCAGCATTTTGTTCCATTGGATGAGACCCGCTCATAGCGTAGAGGGCAATCTGCCTTACTCCGAGTCCACTGATTTAAATATAAATCTCATCCAAATACACCCTCCCAGAAACTTCCAGAATAGTGATTGACCTAATATCTGGGCACCTTGGCCCAGCCAAGTTAACATATGAAGTTAACCATCACGCCTGGTAAGTCCGCATCCGAATGTGAGGTCAGCAGAGGGAAGGAACGCTGTGGACCAAACGGTCAGGGAAGGCCTCTTGGGAGAGGCGGACTTGAACCAGCCTTGGTGGATGGATTGGCTTCATGGTGCCCGCTGTCCTTGCATATTAAGCCACAGGAAGGACTAGGGGGTCTGTGTCCCATGGCCCTCTACCAAGCACCTCACCAGAGGCTGGGAGGATTCTAGGATGTCTAAAGGGGTGGGTGGCCTTTAGCACGTGTGGTCATCAAGGCCATTCATGGTGGCCTATTCGCCCCCATACTGTCCTACCACGGGAAACTGTCTTTCCTCTTTCTTTTCCTCCTTCCCCTCCCCTTTGTCTTTATCTCCTTTTCCCCCCTGTCTTTGCCCTCCTCCCTGGGGTTAAACCTGAGGCCAGACAAGACCTGTCTGACTTCCTGGAGATCACAGGAGGCTCTAGCAAATGAGCTTCATTGCACATCCTCAGAGTAAGTCACAGCCTCGGGCCCTGGTGTCACTCGTGCCCCCAGGTCTTCGTGATGCTCAGAAAAAGGCTTCATTGGTATCCCCGACCCCGGGCCCAAGTGGCGCTTTGCTGACGTCAATCGGTGTGTGATGTCATTCATCACTTAGGTATAATTTAAGGAAGCCCCTCTGTGCTCTCCCCAGCCCCGCAACAATCTGCAAAGCAAGTGGGTGTTTTCATTATGTCCTTCACCTACGGGAGGGACTGGAGGGTGAAGTCCTCCCCGCTCTAGTCTTGGCCAAGTGGCTTGCATTTTAGCTCCTGGTGTGTTTCCTCAGCTGGATCCTGCCTGGACTCTGGGTGGAGGTTCTAGAAGCAAAAAACTGACAGAAGTCATCCGAGGAGGGTACAATGGACAGCAATGGCCCGATGAGGCCACGGGCACTTCCTTCCAGAACATTCCTTCCTGCTCCTTGCCACCAGCTTCAGAATTGGCCTGGGGTCTGGAGGAAGGAGAGGTTTCAACCACATTTCCTTCTTCCAAGACCCAGCCTTGAGATCCTTCTGATTTGAAAACGGAGCTCAAACACCCCACCACTAGGATGCATTCAAAGCAAAGCTATCTGACTATGATAGCTCCTTGAACCAATGCCTGGTTGCAATGGTCCCTGAACCAGTGCTGTCCGGTTGTAATGGCCCTTTGCCTGTGTTCTGCGCCGACAGCATCCAGCCCTCTTCCTCGCAGCAGCCGGACAAGGAGGACAGGGAGTGTCATCATCCCTGTTCTCTAAAGGTGACGTGAGGCCCGCGAGTGCCAGGACTTGGGCGAGATCCCTCGCCCAGTCCCGCCTGCCCAGGAACGATGCCGAGGGCAGGGTCTCACTTGGCTGTGAGTCTGGATAGTGTTGCCAGGCCGCTCCAGAGACCTGGCCGCAGAGGGTGCTCTCTCCCAATTTTGGGGGGCCTGATGGAAGCATCTCTGTGAGGTCAGTGAAACGAGTCCGGGGACCGCAGCATCCTCCTGAGGTGCTGGGTTCTGAGTGTGAGCCGCAGGGCCTCGGAGCATGCGAGGTGTCAGCATCAGACGGTGGGGGACGTGCTACGGGTTATTCTCTCAAAGCGCAGGTGTAGTCACCGGGGAATGAGCTCCCACCAGGCCACCCCCACCCGTCTGTCCCCCATGGTGACTTGTGACTCTCACTTTGAGGTATCGGTTCCTGGGGGTGGGGCCTGGGGAGGGGGAGGGCTGGTTCCCATTGTAGCTCTCCCCAGATGCCAAGCTGCAGCTAGCTCAGCTAATTGGCAAGAGAAGGAGAAGCAAAAATAGTGAAAATCTGTGAATTAATAAAACAGCCTTGAAGCGACTGCCAAAATGTGTACAAATTATGAAGTAATTAGAAGTGTGAAGAATTCTAGCGGGTTGGCTGTTTCCAAATCCAGCATCTGATCGCTTTAGGAGGCCGAGGGCTGGCAGGCCAGGGGAGGAGAAATTCTTTCCATTGCGTTCTGATCTTGCCTCCCTGGAGCCTGGGTTTCTGGAAACCCTTTCAGGGTCCTGGCAGCTGCCCTGGGACCTGCTCGAATCAAATATGGACTTTCTGAAGGCCCATGAGCAAGATCTGGTCCCAGTAGCAGCTTGTATTTTAGAATAAAACTTTAAGGTTTCACAAAGTGTTTTTTGGATCCATGGTCTTATTAAGTAATTGTACTGTCACCAAATATTTTTACGTCAGTGTTTTTCAGAGGAGGAAACCAAGACCCAGCGAGTGAAGAGATACAAACCCAACTCCAAGAGGCTAACTAGTAGCAGAACCAGGGTGTCCTGACCACCCCACCCCTCCAACCTCTCCCACCCACTTTCTTCCTTTGGATCCTGCAATGTCTCTGAACAGTGCTAGACCTTTGTGTCTCACAATTCTCATGGCTAACAGCCAACTCCTGTTCTGTTGGCCGTGGTATTAAATTTAGATGAGTTGCTCAGCCCATTTGTTTGATGAATAAACTAAAGCTCAGGCACTGTTAGCTGTTTGTTGCTTTTAATTTCATTTTAATATCCAAATTAAACTGGGGAGGAGAAAAGGATGCATTCTTCTTATGCTTTTGGAAACACTTTCTGGAAAGAAATTTCAGGTCGTAAGCCTTGTCATACACCTTGTGAGGAGAGATAGCAAAAATATACGCTTAGAGTTTCTTTGGCCTTTCTTTCTGATCTGTGGGGACTTTAAGTGTAGGTGCTCACATTCAGGAGTTCAAGGGAGGGCATCTCTCGAGGCTGAAATGCAGCCTGCCCAGGGTTAGAAATTCTGAGAGCAGAAATCGAGCCGAACCCTGAGAGAGTCAGGTAACGAGCTTGACGTGTGTTGTTAATTCCCCAGCCGGCAGCGAAAGCTCCCGCGAGGATGGGGTTTACGTGGTTTACAGCCAGATGGAGCAAACAACAGTGTGATTAAGTTACACGCGTTAGTTGGCTCCATGACCAGAATAGAAGTGTACGCGTTAATTTAGGATGGAAAGTTTTCAACAAAGCTGTGGCTGCTTGCAGACTTGTGGGAGAGGAGACTGGGGAGTCAGGAGCCAGACTGGCTATGGAATTTGAGGGGCCCAGAGCAAAAGGAAGACTTTGGTTCCCTTGTTTGAAAATTAAGAATTTCAAGGGGGCCACAGCAGAGCATTAACCAAATGTGAAGTCCTTCTGAGCGTAGGTGGGGCGCTGTGGAGCTGCCTGGAAGGTCAGAGAGGAAAGTCATTCCACTTACATTTCTGGAGTCACTTGGATGCCCCAGCTCGGTTCTAAGCCACTGGGATTTAGCTTTGAGCAAGCGAGAGCTGCCAGGTGTGCGGCATTAGACCATCAGCTCAGAGTTTCAAGAGCTGCGCTGACCTTTTCCGTTTCCTATCTGTAAATGAGCTGAATGAGTAACGCCCACCTCTGTTGTGAGGACTAAGCACATTACCAGTTATCATGTGCAAATGTCTGGACACATCAAGGGCTTTACTGAATGGCAGTAAACAAGACAGGCCGGTAAACAGCCATGATGTGTGATGGGGAGGGATGGGAGGGAGCTGGAGGATGGGACTGGGGACACCTGCCCTTGGGGCATTTGGCCTGCCTGCATCCTAGCTTGTTCTTTTTGGATGGACACTGAGACTTGGGGTGTAACTTACACCACATAGCTATTTCCTCCTTTCACTCCCTTTCAACCAGCCTCTCATCACCATCCTGGGGACCCAGGGGTGTCCCGGTGCTGACTTGACCCGACCTCTCTACCCATAACTTCTTCTCTGACCCATCCTTCAAGGCTCTGAATTTCTGTTCTTTTCCAGTCCTACACTTGCCAGGTTCTCTGTGCTCTGCTGGGTAAAGTTGTTATTCCTTATCCTAATATTCACAGCCCTCCCCGCTCTGACCACACCTGCCTTGCTGGCCGTTTCCCCTCCCATCACTCCAGGACGCAGAACCACCTTCTCACCCTCAGTTCATCAGCCTCAATCATTTTCTCCACTGGAGAGCCTTGCCTCTGTTTGCAGTTAAATTCAGTCCCACAAAAGGGCTGAGTGCTTACATCCCTTCTAGGGGATCCTCATTACTCACGGATTCTGTATTTGCCAGTTCGCCTCCCCACAGATGTTTACTTGTAAGTCTAGTCAATACTATACTCCTGGTACTTTCACTGCCATTCACCGTCATGTGCAGAAGCAGAAGGGCAGAGAATTTTAGTCGCCCGACTTGTACGTTCCCAGCTGAGATCCAACAGGGTAATAATGTTCTGCCTCCTTATTTCATCTCTCGTACTGTCAGCAAGCATCCTTTCTGTGTCTACTTAATGCCACTTTTGTGCATTTTGGTGCTTTTTGTTGCTGATTTCACTGTTTAAAATGCCCCTAAGCATAGCGCTGGAGGGCTGTCTAGTGTTCCTAAGAGCAAGAAGACTGTGATGTGCCCTATGGGGAAAATACATCAGCTAGATGAGTGTCCTTCAGCCGGGCGTCATGGTGCTGCTGATTCTGAGTTCAGTGAGTTAATGAATCAACAATATGGTACATCCAAAAAAGGAAGAGGAAATTCAGCAAAACATATGTGAGGCTGCTCCATTGTTTTGACCAGAGGCTCCAAGGGACCTGACCTTTTACTTCCCCTGGGAGCAATGGTTTGGTAGTCACTAATTCAGCGTTCTGTGTTTGTGGAGACATTATAGAGGATAACTATCACGAATGATGGGAATCAACTGTATCAAATTTAAAAAAAAAAAGATTTCTATTAAGTATCAGACATCTTTCAAGCCCCTCTGGTACTTTGTAGCTTCATGCTTGGTCCAGACCAGTGATTTCTGTCCTGTGAGCTGACTTTGCACTATGTCTGTGCATTTATTTGATAATCACACAAACCCTGACTCCTGATGTCCCATCATTGTTATTTTAACTCTCCAGGTGTGCCCCCCACCCCACCCCCCCCCCCCGCCATGGATAGAAAGTCCCTTTAGGGCAAAATAACCACTGGCCTCCTCACCGCGGGGAGGTGGACAATGGAGATGTGCTGAAGCCAAAGGTGGAGAAATGGTTAGAAAGGAATGTGCTTGCAGAGAGATACTAGGCTCAGCGGGAAACAGTACAACAGAACCTTTATCAGCAAGAAAAACCTCAGCGTGCCTGCCCCCTCAGGGATGTGTGAGAACCAGAGATGTTTGTAAAAGCACAAAGGGCACTTTGAAAGTGCCATGGAAGTGGTCAGTGTTCTTTGGTGTTGACATCTGTGGGTGGACGTGAGGAAGGGATCACAGGGGGTACTCCCCGCGATCTCCAGGCCAGTGGGGAGCTTGTGAGGCTTGGAGAGGCTGACTCGGCCCTGTTCCAGCCAGGACCCCACCGTGTCGAACCCGCCAAGTACTGCGAGGGGGAGCAAGTGAGATTTCAGGTGGCCCTGAGTTCGATGTCCTCAGGCTGCTGCCTGCTGGAACTGCCTCCTCGCTGGCAGAGGCCGTGTATTTCTGGCCCACCTGCATGCGGCCTTGGGTGGTGGGGGCGGCAGGGGGGCTCGGCTGTCACTCCCTGCAGGAGTCCCCGGGAGCCCGGAGCCTGCCGTGGTGGGCTGCACCAACACCTGTGTTTCTTCTTCTGTTCATTTGGGAGAGGTTGATTTTTCTTCCTCTTGCTTAATTTTTACATAATTAGATTTGCAAGGGTTTTTTTTTCCTGTGTTTTGTCAGAATCTGCTGTCCCCAACCTTTCCCTATGGAAGAAGCCCCTTTGGCGTCCCCTCTGCCTGTGCTGCTTCCCTCAGCTGGTTCTCTTGGATTCTTTCCCATTCAGCCATATTCTGTCCCTCATTATGGCTATTTGTGAGTAATATCAAGCACCTTCTGGTCTATGATCATTCCTTGAGGACAGAGACTGGGTCTGGTTTGGTTTTTTATGTGTACCACCACGTGTGGTACAATACCTGGAAAGTCATAGATTTATTATTACTGTTTGTTGAACTGTTGGAGTAATTTAATAAAAACCTTAATGACGTTTAAGGGTCTACACCTGGTTGCTGGGGCAATAAAGAAATGAACTAACCCAAGCTCCTTATCCATCCCAGGTGTCTATGCAGCAGGAAAGTGTCAGCTCTGCTCTGTGGTGAGGGAGGAGGCTGATTGTGGCATGAGAGGGGGGGAGGGACACAAGGAAGTCCTTGTCGTGCCTAAAAGATCTTCGAGGGCACTGGGGAATCCCTTTCGCTGGAAAGCTTTAGGAAAAAGTGACATCCATCTGTCTGGAATGGTTGCCTGGAAACAGGGGCCTGCCTGGGAAGGGACAGCTGTTCCCATGCGGCCATGGCTGGGCGCAGTGGCCTGGGCTGCTGTGGCAGGAGGGTCCAGGAGGTCTGCTTCCTGTAGCAATGAGCAGGTGTCCTTGTTGACTTAAATATCATAACATGCACTGACTCAGAGAATGTTCTAGTGCATCTCTGGGATACTTAATAACATGTGGGCTTCTGAGGGTTTGATTCTTGTCAGGAGCCTCCCTTTGTTTAGCAGCAAGCCAGGCCAAGCCACTCGGGTCCGATGCTGCCAGGGTAATCGCACTAAAGTACCTGCATCCTATCACTCAGAAACCCCAAGTGACTTCACGCTGACGAAGGGATAAAAATCTTAACTCCTTTAATCTTACACTGAAGCCCTTGAGGTCAGGGACTCTCTCTGATCCTCCTTACTAGTGTCCTCAGGACAGTAGCCGTGGCTGGTGATGCGAGCTGAGTGTTGGTTTGATTTTATCTATGGTCACTTCTGGAGCATGGTGGGGCTATAGAGTTTTCTGTCCGTCAGCTGGCTCTCCATCCTAAGGTAGAAAGTACAGTCCAGCAAGATGAGGGTTCAACTGAGGGTGTTGCTCTGCTTATAATCAGGTGGGGGCATTAGGAAGAACTCAGGGAACACGAGGCACTAAGCTTACAGTGTGGATTTAGAGCAGAGGGTGGGGAACAGCAGTTCTGTTGGAGGTTGAAGTTCAGGCTTATTTTTCCTGGGTCCCTGCTGCTCCCACTGTTACCCCAAAAAGACCCCGGGTTTTGTCATACTCGAAAGAGAAGTTCACAGTCGGGAGACTGTGTGTTGTCTAGCGAAAGATTTGAAAAGATTTATTGAGAAAAGGAAAAATACACTCCAAGAATGGGAGGCGGGCTGGTCCAAGGGAGGAAAGCGGCGGGTTTTGTCTCCCCTTTTTCTGATACCCTCCCTTAGAGATGGTCTTCTGATTGACTGACAGCTCTTTTGAGTGATTGACAGCTCTTGTCCTTGGCACGTTCAGTCCCGTTTGGCCCCTTTTGCGCATGTCCTTACCCACGGTGTGCACAGAAAAATCCGTGGGGGAGCCTAAACTGCAATGTTCATTATGATATAATGAACATTGGGTCTGTCGGGTTCTAACTGGTTTCTTGCTGGCACTCATTTAAAGGAAGTAAAGTTGGAGGCGGGCACACTGCCATCTCCCAGACCATCCTGCCTCTCCTCCACCTATCTGCCCGCTGCCCCCACTTCTCTAACTACTAACACCACCTTTTCATATCTCCCAGAGGCATCATTTCTCTCCTTTGCAAACAGGCCTAATGAAAACCGGCACCTCCCTTCCCATCAGCTTCCAGCCAAGATGAGCAGGAATGTTCTGAGAAGTGCTGGGCGCTGCTCCTGGAGCGGGCGTGATACGGGCAGCTGGCATCAACCTTGACGTGGTGTTTGTCTGGCATGTGCAACTTCTTTTCAGCCCAGCTGTCAGGTTTTTTTTTTCTTTCCAGGAAAATTGAGGAATGTGTGCTTTCAGAGTGAGTTCAAGGGCACAGTGAGCTCAGTTCCAGGAGTGAAAAGTCTCAGTGGTCCATTGTAGTGACTTGGAAAGTGGAGTCCAACACAAGAAGTCTCTTGCTTTTCGAT
Source organism: Camelus ferus (assembly GCF_009834535.1). Classification (NCBI taxonomy): domain Eukaryota; kingdom Metazoa; phylum Chordata; class Mammalia; order Artiodactyla; family Camelidae; genus Camelus; species Camelus ferus. The sequence continues at coordinate 16,488,069 of NC_045725.1, forward strand.
ATTCCTTAGCATTTATTTTGTTCCTTGATCATTGGCATGGACCGCACCCTGCCTTATGTTATATTCAACTTACATCTTCCATTAGAGCATCAGCTCTCTTAGAGAAAGGATCCTCTGTCATCCATCTTTCATCCCCCCGTAGGCATGAGAGGTGTTCCTGTGTGTCGTGGAAGAAGCTCTATGATCTGAGACAGCCAGGCTCAGTTCTTCATAAGGGAGCCAGGGAACAGCTAGGAACCAGGAATTATGAAGGATGAAGATATATTGGTTCAATATCCAAATAACTTTATCCCTATTACACCACGTGCTTTAGTGTTTCTGTTCTGAATCCTTAAGGTTTAAGATCCTGAGTCATTTTGCTACTCCCCCTTCCTATGTGATAAGACGCAGGCCGTGCTGGGTCTTCCGGGCTCCAGAGCAGTGGTTCACAACCCTGACTGCACGATGGAATTGCCAGGGGGGACCATCTCCTAAACACCCTGGTGCCCAATAAACTGAGACTCCCTGGGTGGGATCCAAGCACTGGTAGCTATCAGACCCCCAGGTGACTCCAGTGTGCAGACAAGCCTGAAAAGGGGGCTATTTGAGGGCAGGGAGTCTGTTTACCTAATTATTTAATCTCCAGGGCTTCCTGGAGTAGTTGACACAGAGTGAGTATTCAGCAAACGTCAGTGCCTCCTGCCGGCATCTCCTCGTGGATGTCATGTAACAGCAGACGATGTGATTCTCAGACCTCTTCCAGGGCTCCCATCTCAGTGTTCGCATCTCTGTGTAGTGGTACAAGCCAGAAACGTGGGATTCACCTTTGATGCACCTCTCCCTGCCTCCCCCACATCCCAGCCCTTCACTGTGTTTGGGGGTTTTACACACGAAATCGCTCATTCTGTGCATTTGTGTCCATACTCACCAGCACGTCCTCATCCAAGGTACCGTCATCAGGCCCCTGAACTACCTCAGAAGCCCCCTAGCCAGCAGCCTGTGGGCAGCCCAGCCCCACCAGTCCATTCTCCACACAACAGTCAGAATCATCTTTACAAACATGAGTGTGACCTTGTGGTCTATTGATTCCAGCCCTTCAGTGACTTTCCCATGCTGCTGGGGACTAAACTCCTTAACCCCGTTGACAAAGCCCCACCGTCTGGTTCTCAGGTCCCCGGGGTCTGGCCTACTTTCTCAGTCTCAGTTCACTCCACTCTGCCACGTTCTCTGCACTCCAGCCACTCTTGCTTTCTTTCAGTTCCTTGAATCCCGCCTGCCCTCCCGCCCTGGGGGCTTTGCACACGCATCTCCCGCGGTCTGGAACACTCTCCCCATCTCCCTCTCCCTCTTTGCCTCATGAGTTGCTGCTGATCCTTCAGTTCTCAGCTCAAGAGCCCTTATCTCAGTGAAGGCTTCTCAGGCCCCAGCCAAAAACTGCTTTGTCCCGTGGTCTTGGAGCCTCAGGCTCGCTTCTCCATAAGAGGTACCTCAGTTTGTAGCTCGCCCTCCATCTGGGTGGTTTTCTGACCTGCGTCTCCCTGCCCTGCCTGACTGCAGCCCACGAGGGCAGGGGCTTTGTCTGATTTAGCTCATTTTATCCCCAGTGCCAAGCAAAGAGTAGAACTACCTAGAATGTTTGGGGTAAATAAATACTTGTTGACCGAATGTCTGGACGCTTGTGCAGAAAGCTCCAGGCCTCTTTGGTCCGGGAGCCCCGTGACCACTGGCTTCTCTTGTCCCTTTTGCTCTTAGGCAGGGGCTGCCTCTCCTGCCTGCGACCCTGTGGTGGTTCCTAACTGCACAGTTATATGAAAGATTCCACATGACTCGTTGGCTCTGCCCTATTTTCAGCAACCTCCTAAAGATCTATTAATATCCATGCCCATCAATTGCTTTTCCATGGGAACTTTTTGATCTTAATCTCTTTAGAACTTTCCCAAATCTTAATTTTTAGACTTTAAAGTGTATCTTCTGTTCTGCCTTTTGGCTCACAAGGGTTGTCAGGAGTTGCTCTTTTTTGTGCTGAATTCCATGCCACAGTGTCTTACACATATTAGTGTTTGTGGCCTCACAGTGGTGCCCAGGGGCCTGGGTGGGGTGGGGGGGAGGAATTTCTGTTTATAGATGAGAACACAAGGTCCAGGATCACAGTCTCCCAATTCCCATCACAGCCTCCTGATTGCCTTTAATCCCCTGCACTCCACCCTCTTACTTTATTTTACTTCTTTTTTTTAATGGAGGTACTGGGGATTGAACCCAGAACCTCATGCATGCTAAGCACCACTCTACCACTGAGCTGTTACCCTCCCCGCATTTTAAAATCCACTGGAAACTAAACCCTGCATCTGAACATTTGCTTCTTTGAACCTCACCAAAACAAGGATAGAACATTAGACTCAATCCCAGTTACCTGGTTTGTGACCTTCTAAGACATTTCTCTTCTTTGGACCTCACTTTACTGATTTGGTAAAATGAGAAATTTGGACCAGATTATTAAGGATCCTTAGTAATAATAATGCTGAAAATAATAAAAACAACAATAATATTAGCTATTATTTCTTGGGTACTTACCATGTGTTTAGTACTAAGTGTTTTTCATTGTCTAGGAAAAATGCTGTTTTTTCTTTATTCTATCTCACAGTACTTCTGACACTAGGTATGTGTAGGGTTTTCTCTGACACTGACTAGTTCTGTGACACCAGCTGTATGTCCTACAATTCAATTCAGTTCTGACACTATCTATCTGGAGTTAGTGTCGGATTCTACAGGTTAAGGGCTCAGTCCCCCAAGACTGCACCAACTCCAGACACCAGGTGCAAGTCCAGGTTGTCACCTGTGCTTCTGACCAACTGGCTGTCAGTCAGAATCAATCAATCCTCTGACACTATTTAGATTCAATTAATTTGCTAGAACAGCTCACAGAACTCAGGAAAACAATTTATGTACTAGATTTCTGGTCTATTACAAAGGCTATTAAAGGATACGAAGGAACAGCCAAATTAAAAGATCCATAGGGTGAGGTCCAGAAGGGTCTCGAACACAGGAGCTTCTGCCCCTGTGGAGTTAGGGGCGTGCCATCTTCCAACACCTGGATGTGTTTTGTTCACCAGCCTGGAAGTTTTCCAAACCCCAGACTTTGGGGATTTATGGAAGCTTTGTCACGTAGGCATAATTGACTATTATTCACTTCTCCTCTGGCCCCTCTCTCCTCTCCAGAGGATGGGAGGTAGAGCTGAAAGTTCCAAGCTTCTAATCGTGGCTTAGTTTTGCCGGTGACCAGCCCCCATCCAGGAGCCCACCAAGAGTTGCCTCTTTAGAACAAAAGACGCTCCTGTCACTCAGGAAATTCCAAGGGATGTGGAAGCTCTGTGTCAGACACTCTAAATACTCAAGAACTTACAAGGGTTTTGGCAGCCTTGTGTCAGGAACCAAATCATTGGATCAAAGAGCAAATATTAGCAGGAACCAGGTGCAGAGACCAATATATACCTTGCTGATTATTTCACATACATATATAACTCAATTTTGAATTCTTTCATCCCCTCTGCAAGCATACAAGTGGAGATTTCTGTGGCTCAGTTTTACAGATGTTGAAACTCAGACACAGTGAAGTGAAGCAACTTGCTCAAAGCCACAGAGCTAGGATTCAAACCCAGGAACACAGGCTGGAGCAAAGGCAGAGACCAGGCTTTGGAGTCAAACAGATCTGGTTTGAGGACAGACTCTGCCACTTATCAGCCGCGTGATCCCGGCCAGGGTACTTCTGTACACCTGCTTTCCCACGTGTAAAATGAGAATAACACCTGCATCGGGTGTATCGGGTCGCTTGGGTTGCTATAACAAAATACAGCAGTTTTATTTTCTCAGAGTTCTGGAGCCTAGAAGTCCAAGGTCAAGATCTCAGCAGCTCTGGGTTCTCCTGAGGACTCCCTGGCTTGCAGATGGCCACTTCGCTCTGTGTCCTCACATGCTCTTTCCTCTGTGCTCCTGCATGGCTGCGTCCTAATCTCTTCTTACAAGGACACCAGTCACGTTGGCTTAGGACCCACCCATAAGACTTCGTTTCATCTTAATTACCTCTTTAAAGGCCCTTTCTCCAGGTATAGTCACATTCTGCAATCCTGGGAGTTAGGGCTTCAACAGATGAATTTCAGGGGATACATAACCCAGCCCATAACGAGAGAGTTTTGTGCACCTGCAGGGACATTTTGTTGGGTTAAGTACCTGACACAGCATAGGCACTTGGTTAATGCGGGTCCTTCCTTCTCTCTCTGCATCCCTTTATTATTCTCGGGTAATGATCCCTTTATTATTCCTGGGTAATGATGAGACATGGTGCTCCGTTGGCAGCATGCGAGTGAGCGATGGGTGGAATCTGTCTGTTTGACAGCTATTTCTAGAGTGGAAAAAAAAAATCTCTCCCTCATTTTAGATCGCTTATGGCATGGTTTACAGTCCTAGAATTAACATCAGAGGCCTTGAAGTCTTAGAAAAATATTATGATAAATCACAAGCCTTCAGACTTGCATGACGTACTTTATCTGAGGATGGTAGCTTGCCTTTCAAATGTGAACGTCTCCTTCTGCCCCCCCCCACCCCCACCCCGTAAGGCAGCACCTCCTTCCCCTTGCCGCTGAATAGCTGAGGCATTAGCACTTTTCATACAAACAACAAGGGGCATCTCAGACCTGCCGGCTGCTGTACCCTGAGGGTTCCTTTATTTGCTTCTGGCCTCTTTCTGTCCTGGGAGCCCTTATTTCTAAAGTCACCAAAAGTTAGAGGTGAGCTGCCCAAGAGGAGCCAGGAGAGTAAACATGGGATTTTGCAGTGCTGAGTTCATGAAGATGCTCTCACATGGTGTGGTGGATGTGAAGAGATGGAGGAGCCTTTAGAGAAAGATCGAGTTCCGGAAGGAAGAACCGAGAAGCAGCGGCAGCAGCATTGTGAAAAACAGCAGCTGCTGTGGATGGACTGAGTGCCTGTTACCTGCACTGAGCAAAGCTCCTGAGGTGCACTTCCTCTGCCCTCAGAGTAGGTTTAAGGATCCCCTTTCTTCAAACGAGGAACTGAGGCTTGGGGAGGCTGAACAGCTCACCTGAGCTGCCACCGCTAATAACCAGCAGAGTCAGGATCCACAGCCAGGCCTGCTTATCTGCAGAGCCGGGCAGAGGAGGACACCTGCTCAGGGGCTCCCGGGGGCACAACCTGGGAACGTCTCATGTAGGTGACCAGATGGATGGGGCAGAACAGCTGCCTTCTAAATCAGAAGGGAGTGCCTGGTACCCAAAGCTCAAATGACCTTGGCCCTTCACATATCCTGGGGAGGGAGAAAAACACAGCTCAACCTCAGCCTGTGGGGAGAGTAAGCGAACAGCCTTGAAGAAACTAAAGTAATTCCTTCAGGGCTGGCTCCAAGCTTGATGACTGGAAGTGGAAGTGAACCTGGAAAACAAAAATTCTTACACTTAAGCCAAATTAGCTAAATTCTAAGATGGCAGTTTGTCATCTGCCTTTTCTGTGTGTACAGTCATCCCTTGGTATCCCCAGGAGGGTTGGTTCCAGGATCCCAGTGGATACCAAAATCTGAGGATGCTCAAGTCCCATAGTCAGCCTTTGGTATCTGCAGGTGCAGAACTTGTGGACACGGAAGGGCGAGTGCAATTTGCACCCTGAAAGGGCCCTATTCCCTGGTTGCTGATTTGAGTGGGCTCTGAGAGCTTGGTGTTCTATTAAGAGAGGTTGAGAGAAAATGAGATAGAGCTGTAATCTTAATGTCAAACCACTTTTCCTTTATTAATCTTTTTCTGGTTGTAAAATTATGGTTACTGCAGGAAATTAGGGAGAAAAATACAGAAAATTATAGAGGAAAAAAATTTCTGTAATCTACCACTCACAGAGAAACATCAAGAATTTTAAAGCCTACCTTTCCAATCACTTTTCTAAACAATTTTAAAACAACAATGAAAAGAGATCATACTTTGCATTATTTAGTAACCTTTATCACTTAGTGCTATATCACGCACACTTTCCAATGTCTTTTAATGTTCTTTTTTTTTTTAATAGACCTTATTCTTTTAGAGCAGTTTCAGGTTCACAACAGGATTGAGCAGAAAATACAGAGAGTTCACACAGAGCCCTCCCCCCTCACACATATATACTCCCCTACTCTCAACATCCCTCATCAGTGTGGCACATTTTGTAAACTGATGAACCAATATGGGCACATTATTATCAAACAAAGACCATAGTTTACATTAGGGTTCACTCTTGATGTTGTACATTCTGTGGGTTTTGACAAATGCGTAATGATATGTAGCCGCTATAGTATCATACAGAATAATTTCATTGCCCTAAAAATCCCTTGTGCTCCATTTATTCATTCCCCCCTCCCTCCCTCTCTCCAAACCCCTGGAAACCACGATCTTTTTATTGTTTGTGTAGCTGTGCCTTTTCCAGAATGTTACTTGGTTGGAATCACAGTTTGCAGCCTTTTCAGACTGGGTCCTTCATTTAGTAATATGTCTTTTAAATTTCTTCTATGTCTTTTATGGCTTGGTAGGTCTTTTTTTTTTTTTACTGCACATATATTTTAAAATTTACATATATGTACTGTTCATTGTTTCTAAGAATGCTTACAGCTTCAGCTTTTTAAACTTACATAGTTTTCAAAGGAATAAAGCCAAGCACAAAATAAGAATTAACTCAAAAAGATACATACACCCTGCTATTAACCGCAACATTATTTATAATTGCCAAGATATGGAAGCATCCTAAGTGCACATCAATAGTTGAATAGATAATGGAGATGCAGCATATATATATATATATATATAATGGAATACAACTCACCCATAAAAAGAAGTATATTTTGCCATTTGTGTCCCTTCATTCACTTTTTTTTTCACTTCAAAAACCAGAATTTTATAACTGGTAGAGGCATTTCCATTACATCAAAAACAACAAAACACCTAGAAATAAATTTAACCAGTCTCTTTTAATGTTCTTTTTGAACAGAACTGTTTCCCACTGTGTGATGTACCATAATCTAATTTAGTCCTTCCTCATTGGTTGAGAGTTTCTTCCCTTGATTAGCTCACCTGGTAGGTGACCATTAGGGACCTCCCAATAGCAGAACAAGGTGTCTATTTTGGGAAGTCTATGCTATTTATAATACAGTACACTCTGTTAATAATCATCTCTAACATCAACTAACAGAGGTCTGAACTAGTGTCAGTATCTGGTATTTATAGCCACCTCACATTCCTTTGTCCTCCTAATAGAAACAGTTCGAATGTGTCATAAACCTTTTATTCTGGAAGTGAATGGTGGAGAAAGATAATTCATCTTGGGAAGTGTGGGCACAACCCAATGTTATTTATATACATCCATGCACATATGTAATCTTTATATATATAAAGCACATATATAAAAGCAAAGGACAAAAAACACCACCACGTCGGCAATAGAAAAGTTCCTATAACAATGAGATGCTTTGAAGGAGACTGACAATCAGAGACATACTACAAAATGGGCTTTTTACACTCTTGGGGTCCACATCAGCTGTGTGGCCATTCAGAAGCCATGCTCTGCCACCTAGAGTGTCACACCAAGGAAACTTGGATTTATACCCCAATCCCAGATTCCCAAAACATTACTCTTTCTGCTTACAAAAAAGTCACACGAATGACCTTGCCATAGGGACAGGAATTATGACTGCTTTCAGCCCTTCCATTGCACGCACGCGCGCACACACACACACACACACCCCTATGTATAAGGGGCTATGCAGCCAGGGGAGGGGAAGAGGGGACAATTTACAGACCTACAGATGGAGCAGGCTCCATGAATGTATCTAAAAAACAAGGAAAAGGTGAATGTCTTACAGCAAACAAAAATTATTTGCAAATTCACCAATCAGTGTTGTGTCTTCACTTTGCTATTGCCCAAGACCATTATTTGTCAATTTCAGGAGACTCATATGAGCTGACAAAGAATGTTGGTCGATGAGAAGTCCAGTTTGTGACACACAAAATCAGGCTCCATTTTTTTCCTTCTCACTAGTTCACTGAGGACCCTGGAGGAGCCACTTTCCATAAAAAAAATCTCTTCCAAGTGTTCTCTCTCTGAAATGTGAAACATGAAAAGTGGCCTGGATGTGTTGTCAGAAATTGGTCCTAATCTCACCCTGTCACTAAATCCCTCTGTGGGATTTGGACAAATCTGGTCTTTCTTGGCCCTGATTTCCTCATTGTAAAAAAGAAAAAAAAGGAAAAAAAGTAGTTCATAAAGATTTGTAGTTTTAAGTTGTGTTTGAAGGTGTTTTGGTGTTATATAGTCGTATGGTTTGAACTTCTTTTAAAATATATTTTTAATTTCTTTTAAGAATTACAACCCCCCCCAAACCACACTCAAATGTGCTGTTTATAACACACTTGATGTGTTAATTCGACTTTCAGCTCACCTGAAAGTTTATTCTGCCATCTCTTTTTAACCTAAAAAGTAATTTGAGATTGTCAGTGTGAACTTTTTTTTTATTTTAAATCTATTACACATGTACTATAACTTATCTCTGTGAATCAGGATTTTTTCAATAATATAAATTTAACAACATTTAGAAATAAACTGGATAAGTAATTACATAAGATTCAGGGTCAGTGTTCTTTTTTTAAATTTTATTTTATTTTTTATTGAGGTATAGTTGGTTTACAATGTGTCAATTTCTGGTGTACAGCACAATTGCTTCAGTCATACATGAATATACATATATTCATTTTCATATTCTTTTTCACCATAAGCTACTACAAGATATTGAATATATTTCCCTGTGCTATATGGTATAAACTTGTTTATCTATTTTATATATACCAGTCAGTATCTGCAAATCTCAAACTCCCAGTTTATCCCTTCCCACCCTCCTCCCCACTGGCAACCACAAGTCTATATTCAACGACTGTGAGTCTGTTTCTGTTTTATATGTAAGTTCATTTGTCTTTTTTTTTTTTAGACTCCATCTATGAGTGATATCATATGGTATTTTTCTTTCTTTTTCTGGCTTACTTCATTTAGAATGACATTCTCCAGGGCCATCCATGTTGCTGCAAATGGCATTATTTTATCATTTTTTATGGCTGATTAGTATTCCATTGTATAAATATACCACATCTGTTGATGGATATTTAGGCTGTTTCCATGTCTTGGCTATTGTAAATAGTGCTGCTATGAACATTGAGGTGCAGGTGTCCTTTTGAAGTAGGGTTCCCTCTGGATATATGTCCAGGAGTGGGATTGCTGGGTCATATAGTAAGTCTGTTTTCAGTCTTTTGAGGAATCCCCATGCTGTTTTCCACAATGGCTGCACCAAACTGCATTCCCACTCAGGCTCAGTGTTCTTATTGATTGTCTTTATAATTAAATGATTAGGATTTATACTAAAAATGGTGTAAATTAAATAGCAGTCCAGAGTATGTCTCATAGTAGGTGTTGTTAGCAGTTAGAACTGTTGGCATTTCTCTGTTGTATGTATTTGGTTTCCTGTAAGATGATTTAAAAAAAAAAAAGTGTTCTGCAACATTACCTCTGAGAACCCCTGAGACCCAACATTCTATATAAATTACATTTTTGCATGTAAAACAACATGTATCTGTGGCCCTCCAAACAGTAGTATATACTAACAGCCATTAATCGTTTTGGAAAAAGACAGGGGATTAGAATAACTAATTAAAATAAGTAAATGATAACCATTATGAAAGAAGTGTAAACAGTATCCTAATTAATGAACTTGCTAATTTGCCCTGTTGGCTGCTGTTTGGTTATCAGCTGAAACACATTATTGTCTATTTGGAAAGAGGAAATTTACTTGAAGATTGCAAAGGCTAGCCTACCCACCAGAGCTAAAGTTCACTCCAGGGGATTTTAGGGAATAGGTTTTGGGCAATTGCTCAATTGATCATTCTAAATTAATTTACTCAGTACTGACTCCAAATTTGGTTTAGAGAAACTTTGCTGGTATATGCATTTTGCCTGCCTTCTCTTATTTTATAAAAGTGAAGAAAAACTCCAAGAAATTGCCTTAAGTCAAGCAGTCAGGACTGTCAGAAAGTTGTTTTCAGGAGCAGCTTTGCCCCGTAATATAAATTCAGTGAAGCAGTAAGTAGAACTCCTTTTTAAGGCTGATGTCCCTGGACAGAACAAATGCCCCTCATTTGATTACTTTTATTAAAGGATTAAGTGATGCTGGGCGTGTGATCTAATGTGGCATATCTGAACAGAGACCGTTGTAACCATGTTCATCATACAGTGTTCAAAGCCCAAATGGTCCCTTTGTGATTAACACCCTGCAGGGGGTTGCTGGTAATCAATCAGCCTCAGTCTTGAGCCTTCAAAGTGAGACTCTTTTGTGCCATCATCTTCTTGATGGCTCCCATTTGCCTTGGGAAGGGGTTTCTGCACCTACCGTCCCTCCTCCAAGTCCCCCTAAATCAGTGGTTTTCAGAGTCTGGTCCTGGGACCAGTAGCATCAGCATCTCCTGGGAACTTGTTAGAGAAGTGGCATCTCCAGTCTCAGGACAGGTTTCCTGAATGAGACACACTGGGAGTGGGGCCAGTCATCTGTGTTTGAACTGTCCTTCCAGGAGATTCTGATGCTCACTCAAGTTCAAGCACCACTTCTCTGGGTCATGGCTCACACGGGCAGGGTGGCCATTCAGAAGTCAGCTCTGGGGACTCTGTTGATGTCACACCAACCGACCTGTGAGGAAGCTTGGGCTGACACCCTGACTTTGTTGGCTCTGGTTCCAGACGGTCCTCCTCTTGCTTACAAAAAAAATGGTACGGATGTTTTTGCTGAAGGGGCAGGAATGATGGCTGCTTTCAACCCTTCCATTGGCTTTAACTTACACAGGCACACACACGCATCTCCCACGACACTCTACGATTGTCTATAACGGTGAAAGACCAGTTCCCCTTGGCTGTGTGCTATTTATTTGGGAAGGTACCCATTTTGCAAATCAGTCTTCATCTTCTGCTGTGAACTTCGAACATGGCTCCACACTGGAATCACCTGGGGATGCCTGCACCCAGAAATTCTGATTTAATGGTCAGGGTATTGGGTTTTTTTTTTCCATTAAAACTTTGTTTTCTTAGGGCAATTTTAGGTTCATAGCAAAACTGAGAGAGAGGTACAGAGGGTTCCCATATACCTGTGCCCCTACACATGCGAGAAGAGCCCCCCTCATTACCAGTATCCTCCACCAGAGTGGTACATATGTTGTAATTGATACACCTATATTGACACATCATAATTATCCAAAGTCCATAGTTTACGTTACAGTTCCCTTTTATTTCCTTAAACAACAACAAACGTTTCTTTCACACAGTTCTGGAGGCTGGGAAGTCCAAGATCAAGGTGCCAGCGGGGTCTGGTGGGGGACTGCTTCCTTGCTTGTAGATGCTGTCTTCTCCGTGTATCTCACACGGTGTAGAGCAGAGAAGAGTAAACTCATGCCTCTCCTCTAAGGACACTGATCTTATTATAAGGGCTTCAGCCTCATGACCTAATTACCTCCCTCCCACCTCCAAGTACTGTCATTTTATTATAATTCACTCTTGACCTTGTGCATTCTGTGGGTTTGGATGAGTGTATAATGACATTTACCCATCATTATGGTACCATACAGAGTATTTTCACTGCCCTAAAAATTATCTGTGCTCTGTCTATTCATTCCTCCCCGACTTCCCCAACACCAGGCAGCCACTAGTCTTTTTACTGTCGGCATAATTGTGCTATTTACAGAATGTTATGTAGTTGGAATCATACAGTATGTAGCCTTTTCAAATTGGCTTCTTTCACATGGTAATATGCATTTAAGGTTCATCCATGTCTTGTCCTTTTTTTTAATTGAAGTGTGGTTGATTTACAGTGTTGTGTTAGTTTCTGGTGTACAGCATAGTAATTCAGTTTTATATATATATATATATATATATATATATATATATATATATATATATATACTGTTTCATTGTAGGTTGTTCTAAGCTGTTGGATATAGTTCCCTGTGCTATACAGTAGCACCTTGTTGTTTATCTACTTTGTATATAGTAGTTTGTATCTGATAATCCCAAACTCCTAATTTATCCTTCCCTATCCCCTTTCCCCTTTGGTAACCATAAGTTTGTTTTATATGTCTATGAGTCTTGCTGTTTTGTAAATAAGTTCATTTGTGTCATTTTTTTAGATTCCACATATAAGTAATGTCCTATGATATTTGTCTTTTCTCTGTCTGACTTCACTTAGTATGATAATCTCTAGGTCCATCCATGTTGCTGCAAATGGCATTATTTCATTCTTTTTTATGGTTAAGTAGTATTCCATTATATATATGACCACATTTTCTTAATCCAGTCATCTGTTGATGGACATTTAAGTTGCTTCCATGTCTTGGCTATTGTAAATAGTGCTGCTATGAACACTGGGGTGCATGTATCTTTTCAAATTAGAGTTCCCTCTGGATATGTGCCTAGGAGTGGAATTTCTGGACCATATGGTAAGTCTATTTTTAGTTTTTTAAGGAATCTCCATACTGTTTTCCATAGTGGCTGTACCAAATTACCTTCCCACCAACAGTGTAGGAGGGTTCCCTTTTCTCCATACCCTTTCCAGCATTTATCTTTTTTGGACTTTTTAATGATGGTCATTCTTATCAGCATGAGGTGATACCTCATTGTAGTTTTGGTTTGCATTTCTCTTCTAGTTAATGATATTGAGCATCTTTTCATATGCCTCCTGGCCATCTGTGCCGCCATGTCTTTTCATGATTTGAAGGCTTTATAGTGCTGAATAATAGTCCATCGTCTGGGTGTACCACAGTTTGTTAATCCATTCACCTACCAAAGGGCATCTTGGTTGCTTCCAAGTTTGGGCAGTCATGAATAAGCTGCTGTAAACATCCGTGTGTGCAGATTTTTGTGTGGATATAACTTTTCATCTCCTTTGGGTGAACACCAAGGAGTACAACTGCTGGATTGTATGGTAAGATTATGTTTAGTTTTGTAAGAAACTATCAAGCTGTCTTCTAAGGTGGCTGTACCAGTTTGCATTCCCACCAGCAATGAGTGAGAGATTTCTGTTGCTCCACATCCTCCCAGCATTTGGCGTTGTCAGTATTCCAGATTTTGGCCATTCTGATTGGTGTGTAGTAGCTGTTTTAATTTGCATTTCCTGATGACATATGATGTGAAGCATCTTTTCATATCCTTATTTGCCATCTTTATATCTTCTCTGGTGAGGTGGCCATTAAGGTCTTCACCCCATTTTTTAATTGGGTTGTTTTCTTATTGTTGAGTTTTAAGAGATCTTTGAAGAGTTTAGATAATGGTCCTTTATCAGATATGTCTTCTGCAAATATTTCTTTCCCAGTCTGTGGCTTATCTTCTCATCCTCTCATGGCATCGGGATTTTAAAAGCTTCCCAAGTGGTTCTAATATGCTGCTGAGTTTGAGAATCAGTGGGTTAACATGTCAAGGCACCTGATGAAGGTGAAGGTGAAGGTGAAGGTGAAGGTGAAGGTGAAGGTGAGGGTAGGTTGGGCAGGGAGGGAAATGCCCAGTCACTGAAAAGAGGCACCAGCTGTCAAAAGCTGGTTCCCCAGGCACCTGTCACAGGGCGCCCACTCTTCTTCCCAACAGCAAGACTTGAACTGGGTCCTTCCCAACACCTCGTCCCGTGGGACCAAGACAGCCTCCCATTTTTGGATCATCTTTCCCATTTTGCCCTGGTGATCATGAGATTGACAGTAAGTGGATGGCTCCCAGGTCTTTCTCATTCTGAACGATGCAAGCCATGTTTTTAAAAAAAAAAAATTCAAAAGGGACTCATGATGAAAAGCTGGCATCATCTTTCCCATCCCTGACCCCACACTTTCAAGCACTTCTTTGTCTGGTTATGTTGTTGTTTAGTTTCATATCTTTAAATAATATACTTTACCTGCTTTTTTGGGTTTTTTTTTTTTTTTGCTCATTTTTATTGTTATTTAAGAAAAGAGGACAAGACAGGGAGAGGAGTAATTTAAATAGGGAGTGAAAATCTGCTTGCCTGGCCATGAAATAATACGATATATGTTACGTACTTATTTTTTGGTGAATCCTTAATTCCTCCCTCGCTAGAACGTAAGCATTGTGGTCAGCGTCTACTTGCCTTTGATAGTAGTTATCACTGTTTAAAGAGCTTATATTTATCCTTTAATTTCAAGTGCTTATAGTCTATCAATTCTCAGCAGGATCTCTCCACTCAGTATGAGAATATATTTCTTTTCCTTCCCTCCTCCTTCCCTTCTACCTCCCCAACTTTTTTTTTCTACTGACTCTTTTCTTTTACATGTCCAAGTTGGTGACATTTACATTTTGTTGGTGACATAGTCACCTATAGATTGAGCCTAAAAGTTGAAAGCCAGTAAATGGAAAAATCATCTGCATTATAAATTTGTGGGAAAAAAAATCCCCCTCTAACTGTCATCCTGGCCCCGTTCTCCATTGCAGCGGTAGGCAGTGTCCCCTCAGAACCTGGGCTTTGAGAGGAGGATGAGAACTGGGGAGGCAGCAATTGCCTGCTTTTCTACACATAGAAGTTGGGGTGGGGGGAGGGCATGCCATTCACAGGCAGACCTTCACGTAATTCCAGTTTCAGGAATTACATTCCCACCTGCTTGTTAAGTGTAATCTGGGGCCTCTCCAGGTGTCAGTGGAGCTGATCTGATGAGGATGTTCCTCAGCTGCCCCCTCTCCTGCTCCGCCCTCAGCGTGCCTTCTGAGCTGAGACTTCCAAATTCTCCGTCTTTCAGGAATGTGTTGAAATCCCTGTCTTCCAGTGTTTCCCCTCCTGTTCTCATCACTCTTACGCGTTTATATTGATTTAAAGACCCCCTTCCTATCATGTTAATGCCATCTCAGTGGAAAAGGAGAGGAATGCCTGCTTGATCCACACCTTAGTACAGCGTCTGAGTTGCCACCCCCTTTCTCTGCAGCTGCCTCCCAGCAGGACTTGAATACAGGAAGGTGTGGGATTTCTGCTCTGGAAAGGAGACCTTTCTTCGATAACTTTTCATTTGGGGTAGGGGGATGTGGGAAAGGAAGAAGAGAATATCATAGTGTAAAATATTGTCCATGTTCAGTTGCCTTGGTAACAGCCTCCCTCTGTAAATAACACCTGGGAGGTTGAGGGAGAAGCGCTGATGTCGCTGGTCTGGCAGGGGTCTTGATGGGGGTGGGAAAAGCGAAGGTGGGCACCAGATGAGAACCACTCAGTGGCTAGGATCAGGTAGATGACTGGGAACAAAGTCACACCTATTCTTGGTAGCTGGAGGGTCCCAAGCCGGTTCAGTTGTGCATGCAAAAGACTCAGGCGTTGTTTGAGCTGGGAGAACAGACAGCAGTGCTTTGAGGGGAGGGGGCACTACTACCTTCTCTTTCCCCCTCTGCTTAGAGGGGCTTCCTCACCCTCTCTTGTCCTTTTTTTCAGCAGCCCAGGAAGTGACCTCCATGGTGTCAATTTACCATTCCCCTTAATAGCCAAGGTCATGCCTAACCTTTCCTAACCAGGACACAGGTTTTCATTCCATGGTTAGAGATAAAGCTTAAAATTTAGATCCCCTTGGAGGGAGAGCCGAGTATCTTAGTCATACAGAAGTATAGATGGCTGGACTTAGATCCTTCTGTAGGTGCTGACGGGAAGGGATATGAGTGTTTGAAAGGGCAATAGACAGGACACTACAGAGAAAGAAAAGGAACAGAAAGCGACCTTGGAGCTGTCCAGATAGATGTTTTCTCATCATTTGCCTATGATTGGCTGTTACTTCATCCTCCCACCCACTCACACCCTCCCATCCTCTTCTCTAAACTCCCAAGTGGCTGTCCTGAGGGAATATCATTCAGAGTTGCAGTGGAGAATATGGGATGGGGTGAGGATTAGCAGGGGACAACCATCTAGAGAGGGAAGATGGGGGCAATGGGAGAGAAAGTTGCTCACCGAGGAAATGTGGTGGCTGGGAAAGAGGGATGATGGAAGATGAGGGAGCTTTCACTTTCTGCTGAACATTTAAAGCTATACGATTAAAGATGAGGAATGAATGCTGACGTACCATCCAAAGTGGCCCTAGTATTGGGCAGAGCACCACAAGCTTTCAAAGTTGGCAGAGGCTAACTGGTTTGCTGTGTTGGGGATGGAGGAAGGATGGGCTTATGAGAACCCTGGGCAGGATCTTGCTGCTGTGTGATTAGTAAGCACACTGTCTAACCATTTGGTACTAGCACCTGTTATCTTTCCTGGGATTTCCTACAATAAGCCCATTAGTCTGATTGCTGTCCCTGGTCACAAAAGGAAAGGGAAGCAAGAGAAAGACAGTCCCTTGTCCAGGGGCACATAGCCAGCTAATGGCAATTTAGTGGTGTCACTTAGCACACTGGTTCCGTCGTCTGATTACTGGAACAACTCGGTGCTCCGTGTCCCGGGGCATTTAGTTCACTGAGGCTGCGTAGCCTAATGGTGAGGACATGGGATCTGGAGGCAGACTGCTGGGCTCTGAAGCGCTGCTCTGCCTCTTCCCGGCTGGGTATCCTTGGGCAATTTCCTTTGCCAGTCTGTGCCTCAGTTTCCCCATTTGTAAGATGGAAGTAATACTGATAGGTTCCTGGGACTATCATTGTGAAGTTACATGAGACGGAGCACCTTGTTACCTGTTGTTACTATTTATTTTGTGTGGGAAGGTGACTATGAGCTGTGGGATTATTATTTCAGCAGTCTGTTTCGTGATGTTTACTTTTCATATTGCCTTCCTGTCTATTGCGTTTAACTCTCATAAAAGCCCTGTGAGGTAAATATGGAAGGCATTAATAGTCTAGTGAACAGATGTAGAAACTGAGGCTCAAGGTCATGTAAGCCACGAGCAGCAGAGGTCAGACTTGAACCCAGAGTTCTTTCATAAGCTCTCCACTCCCCTACACCTTCCCCCAGCCAAAGCCAAGGCAGCCCCTGAGGCCTCCCTCCATGGGAGACGCTGCCTCCTCCTGGTAGTTTCCAACAAATTGTATGAAGCTCTGCATCCAAAATAAATGGGATGTTGCAAGTGTGGTTTGCCCTTGGCTGGTTTCTGGTAGTCAGATGACATTTTTCTGCTCTCTACCAGCCACCTCTGCACCCAGGGGCGCACCTGGAGCTGGCTGGTCAGAGTGAGGGGCCCGCTAGGAGCATAGGATGGAGGCAGGGGGGCACCTCAGCAAGCCTGCGGCCCCACTCAGGCCACCCGAGCCTGGATAAGGTGGACCCCCGGCCATGAATTGGTGGCAGGACTGTTGGAGGACCTGGCACGTCTGATCTCCCCAGGACATCCAGCCCAGAGTGCTCTGTCTCCCCACTCCACCTCCTGGGGAGCCTCTGCTTACTCCTCAAGTCTCAATTTAAAAGTCAGGGAATGACTTTAAATTCTTCAGGGAATCTGCCATTTTTCCCCAAAATAATTCTCTTTATCACCCCGGCTCATAGCATCCTTTACTTCCCCATCACGTTCATCACAATTGTAATCATACGCACGCACTATTTGTGCCAATAGTTGTGTCACATCTGCCTTTCCACCCCTGGGCTGTAAGTTCCTTGGGGCCAGGGACCGTGTCGGCTTGATTTACCCTGGGTCTGCCCCACTGCCTGGCACATAGCAAGCGATGCTCAATCAGTATTACATGAAAGTATTAAAAATACATGCAAATGCTTTGGCCAGTGGAAAGTTGCTTTGCAAATGTGTTTTCAGCTGAACTTTTTTGCTATCCATGGGGCTACCAGACAATAAAAGAACTGCCCATGGCTGCTGAGGCTTCCAGAAGAAACAGGCAAGACTGCTCATAAGACGTCTCAGCTACGCGATCTTTCAGCGTGGCTATTCCTGAGAAAGGGATGTAGGCAAGTGAGCCCGAGGAGGTAGTCTTGTTAAACAACCTGAATTTAGCATCCTGAATTTGTCAGTGTGATGATCTAAAAGCTGGGAGAAGGAAAAAAAAAAAAAAAGGAATAAACACCCATGGGAATGGCATGCAGTTGCGTTCTAGGTTTATTTTTGCTTAAGCTGCTCTGTTCCTACCACGTTCATGATGCTTCACATTCAGTGTGATGCCCGAGAGAGCAAGTGGTTACCAGGAATCTCCCAGCAAAATCCCTTCCCTGCTCCCAGTTACTTTCAGTTCCTCTGGACCCTCTGCAACACTCCTACTAAATCTGCTGTTTCTACACCTCCGCTCAGCTCCCACCTGACCTCACTGTCATCCACACCTTGGCCACAGTTGCAGGTACTGTCCCAGTGCGGTCTGTAAGCCCAGCCTGCTTTCATTGCTCACCATTCAGCTGCTCCCTTGTTCCCCCTAAACATCCTGCTTTTGTCCCAGAGAGCTGACCGTGCTTCCACGAGCAGGTCGCCCCTCCAAGGGGGTGCACCTCTGTGAGTCACTTTCCCAAGCATCTCTTGCAGACATTTTCCACTCTCAAGTCCCTAGCCTCATTCCCACCCATCTCTTCATTTGTTCATCAGCTTTTTATTGAGCGCCTACTATGCGGCAGGAAATGTACAAAGCTGGAGATACAAGGGTGAAGCAGCTATGATGCTTTTGCTCTTGGGATTCCCAGTATCAGGCAGAAGGACCCACAGAGAGGCACGACCCCATGAGATCAATGCCGTAGGTGTATGCACTGTGCTCCGTGATCCTGGAAAGGAGGAGTTCACTCTGAGGATGGCAGGGTGACATTTGGGTACAACATGGCTAGTAGCATTGCTCCAGGGACTCAAAGAGGGCAATACATCCACAGACACCACGTGCTGGAAACGTGGTGAGTCAGGGGTGACTGCCCCAGGCTGTGTGGCTGCGGTGTGGGGTGCAGTTTAGGGAGAGTTTGGACCTAAGGTGGAAAGATAGATCAGGTCTGATGCAGGGACTGTGTGGGGAGCTTGGGCTTTAATCTCTGGGCAGTGGGGTGCTATTAAAAATCTTTTGTAAAACAGACGAATAAAATGATCAGATGTGTTTTAGAGATAATTGGAAGCAGAACGGAGGATGGATTCTAGAGAATACAGGAAGGTGGTAGAGCATTTGGGGGCTTTTGGGATTTCATTCATTCATTCACTCATTCTAAACACATTCACTGCAGGATGCCACACATGCTACAGGGCTCTCAGCTACAGGGAAGCAAGTGTGTATGGTTCTTGTACCCTGCTGCTACGCAAGGAGGAAGCTAGAGGTGGTAGGATGCAGAATCCGGACATGTCAGGATATCCAGGAACTAAATGAAGGCAATGCAGCTGAAGAAAAGGGGACAGGTTGCAGCACTTTCCAAGACAAGATCTTATCTCCTCCTATATCAGTCCAGTCACAGCCCTCGCCAGCTTCCCCTGGGAGGTGATCCCATAGCAAGACCTTGGAAAGGAGTGGAAAGAGCAAGAGTAAGTCCAGGCTCAGAGAACACCCTGAGCACAGGCACAGTGGGTGAGAGGTCTCTGGAAAATCTCAGGCTTTAGTCCCAGTCGCCTTTTCTGACAATTCAAAAGAAATCAAAGCCAATCTTTGCTCCTCGGAGCCTGGTGAGCATAGCATGGAAGCTGACACTTCATCCCTTTCTGCAGTTGTGTCGAAGAAAGATGGAACAAATCGATCCACAGGTCAAAGAGATGACTATCAAAGCCAGTATCTGGTTTGCTTTTTGCTTTATTTCAAAGAAAAACTCGCCTTGTAAAACTGAACAAAGGGATGCAGGTGGACCTTGGGTCCCAGACCCTCCACGTCAGTTCCTGATGATCAGAACTCTTGCAGAACCTCTTGGTTCCACCCTGATGAGACCCACACTGCCCTTCTCTTCAGGCTCCCCGAGGCTTAGCTGATGAGCACAGGCTTTGTGACCCAAGACTCTGTCTGCCCACACTTGGGATCCTAGTATGTAATGTGGGTGGTTGAAGTAGATTCTGAACTAAAAACAATTTACATTGTTGCTTGTCATTGGTAATATAAAGCTTTGCTCTAAAAGCAACCTTTTTCCCATCCAGAAGGTTCTCACTGGAAGGGTAGGAGTTCCTCCCACCACTCTTGGTGTACAGGATGATGCCACGGGTCCCCCATCTGTGGATTCAACCATCTCCAGGTCAAAAATATTTGAAAAAAATTCCAGAAAGTTCCAAAAAGCAAAATTTGAATTTGCCACTGTCCAGCAACTATTACATAGCATTTATATTGTATTCGATGTGTGTAATCTAGAGATGATTTCAAGGATGTGGGAGGATGTTTGTAGGTTATATGCAAATACTACACCATTTTAAATAAGGTACTTGAGCATCCTCAGATTTGGGTACCCACAGGGGTTCCTGGAACCAATCCCCATGGATACTGGGGGATGACTGCTGTCTCTCTCCACTTACTCCAAGTACGAGGTGATCAGTGCTGAAGGAGGCAGCTCCTTATGGCCACTCCTTCTTACTCTCTGGCCTTTATGTCTTGCCTCACGTTCTGGAGGGCAGCTCCATCCACGATGCGTATCCAGCCAACTGCCTTACCTACTCCTGTGAGCCCCAATTGGGCCTGGCCCCTTGGCATTGATAGATAGTAAAGGCATTATCTACCCAGTAACCTTCCTCCCAAAGGGCGGCTTGGAGGCTGGATCTACCTTTAAGCCTGGGAGTGGCTGAGACCTTCCCCAGGCAGCCCCCTGCCCACACCCATTGTCTTCCCTCTTGATCCCAGCACGTGAGAACTTCAGGTTACAACAGGGACAGAGCCTGGTTTGTGCTGGTTTTTTGAGACCTTAAATCCTGAGGTTCATTTATCTGGAGTCCGTAGAGAAAGGGAGAGGCGGAGGAATGCTTCACGGTGTCACCGTCCTGCCCAAACACTCACAATGTGTGGGCCCGGGTGCCAGCCCGATCCAGGTTTCCAGCTAACGACACTGTGCAGGTAAAACCCAGTTCCCACCCCAGGACTCCCTGTCCCTGGGAGAACCTTGGAGAACCACGAGGCTCCCGGCACAATTACATTTGTCAAGCTAACATCCTGTATTGTGTTGGTCATGCTGCTGCTCTTGTCAGGGTTCTAGCATTTTGTGCAATGAGGACTTTATCGACGTGAGTGTCTAAGGTTCCCGGGCGGTGAGGATGGTCTGTGTGTGCCAAGTGCTAACAACAGCCGAACGAATTGAAAAGGAGTCAAATGTCTCCTCTGGCAGTGGAGGTGGGGTGCCTCTTTCTTCCCACTCCTCTCCTGTTCTCCCTTCTCCTCCTCCTCCCTGGTCTCCTTCTCTTTCTCTCCCTGGCTTCTTCTCCTTAACCATGCTCTTCCAACCCAGGCCACCACCTCGCCTTGTATCACTGGGATTCTGAGTACTCAGGTTTCTCACCTGATGCACTAGAGCATAGGGCTGTCTACATCCCTGTGATCCATTCACCGTCTTGGTTGTGCTTGAATAGACAGAGGCATCTGTTACTCCTGGCCTTATGGGGGTCCAGCTCCCCCGAGACTAAAATGGAATTGGAGCTTTCAAACACCAGCTCCATCCCTGCAGAGGCCGGGCACCGTGCTAGGTCCCAGCCCTATGCATCCTTGGTAGGAACCTGGGACCAAGTCACCGTACTGTCCTTCCTTACCCCACTCCCCCAAGCGCCTGGCCCTTAGCTCTGCTCTCAGTGAGGGGAGAGGATTCCAGTTTGGAAGGTTGACAGCTATTGCCACATGGTCCATATGTGACTTTTTTTTTTTCCTGATATAGAATGATTACTTAATAATTTGGGGAGGAGGAGCTGCTCCTTCCTGGCCAGCTGGTCCTTGCCGTGCACGGCTGTTGGCCAGCTGGGTCAGAACCCCCCTCCTCACTGCTGGAGAGGGCCTGGCCATCGACAAGTTCATCACTGGGCCCAAGAAACACCCAGAAGTGCCTCCTCCCCGAAACGGCAGCCTGGTTCTGGCCTCTCTGAGTGACCTTGGAAGAGTCATTTCCTTTTTCTGGGTTTCACCCTTCTCATCTGGCAGGGGAGGGAGCAGTGTGTATGAACTGGCCCTGATCTGACACTTCGAGGCCAGGACAGTCACCTTTCTCCAAATGAAATCAAAACCAGCGAAGGCACAGATGTCAGCTGGCGGCCAACCCAGTGTCACCATCTGGGCTCATGTATCTCAGAAGCCCAGGGTGGGGGCGGGGAAGACTCATGGTCCACCGCCCACCCCCTGGTTGCTCTTGCTCTGTTGCCTCCATTGCTTTCTTGCCCAGCCTTCCTCCCCTCCCTGGCAGTGGAGCCATCTGTCTTCTCCAGGCAGCTCGGAATCTCAAGGCTGACCACTGCCTTCCTCCCTCCTTCCCTGTCCAGGAGGGTTCAGTGACTTCCCCGAGGTCCTAACCATCAAAACATAAGAGGCTTAGATGTTTGTGGAATCCCTCACAGGCTTGTGGGGGATTCACTGTTTCTAAGAGACCAGTGATGCTCCCTGGTATCTGTCCTGTTAAAGCAAAGAGGAAAATGAAAAAGCCAGCACCCATCAGCACGTTTCCTCCCCCGTGCGCCAGCTTCCTGCAATGTGATCTCCACGCACCTGGTTCTGACTCTCAAGGTCTTACAACCTTTCAGTGAAGGAGGCGCTCACAAGGACAGAGGAAAGGTCAGTAAGTGAGAGCAGACGGCCTCACCACGATGGACTTGCTTACCCTACTCGGTGACTGTCTTAGTCTGTTCGAGCTGCTGTCACAAGTGACCAGAGACCGAGTGGCTTGTAAATACCATAAATGTATTCCTTGTGGTCTGGAGGTTGAAAAGTCCAAGATCAGGGTGCCAGATGGTCGGCTTCTGGGGAGAGCCCTCTTCTGGGTTACAGATGGCTGACTTCTCTTTGTCTCCTCACGTGGTGAAGGAGCTCAAGAGAGCTCTCTGGCGCCCCTTTTGTCAGGACTCCCCTCCATGAGGAAGTCATGAGAAGTCAAAATGCCACTTCTTCTGTCCCTTGTGAACACGGAGATGCCATCTCCAGGAGAGGGGACTTTTTTTTCTGCTCTACAAATGATTTCTTTTGACCTCTGAGCACCAGCACTGGAAATGATTAATCTCCACGGGAATGATCGGGGTGGCGTGTGCCACATGCTGGGTAACGGGCCAGGGGGCTGAGTGAGAAGCAGGCCAGTGAAAGGAGGTCCAGGACCCTAGGAAATTTATTAAACAGGCTGCACCACATGTAGGATTCAATCAGGAAAGACTTGTGAAGTTCTCACAACTGGTTGGCATCTCTTACAGGGAGAGAAGAAGGGAGTATCACAAATCTGAATTTGTAAATGATGCTCTGGAGTGCGGGGCTTGTCAGTGCATTTGTTCTGCCCAGATATGATTATTATTTATTATTGAGTAGGTTAGAAATTAGGCACCAGGGCTGAGGAGTCCTTTCCCTCACCAAGCTTCCAATCAAACACTGAAGACAAGCAATTAAAGCTGAAACAAAAAGGGAGAAGGTAACATGAGAGGGGGACGGCGGGGGGACAGAGCCTGACAGATAAGCTAGTCTGGGGAGGGAAAGAAGCATCAGAGAAAGCTTCCTGGACAAAGGGGCATTTACACTTAGACCCAAAGTAAGACTATGAGCAAGAATTGGCCAGAGGAAGAGAAGAGGAAACAGCACGTGTGGAGGCCCAGAGGCAAGCGAGAGGGTGACATTTTCAATGGACTAAAAGACATTTTGTATGGCTGGTGAGTTGAGTCAAGGAAGCTATGAGATCAGAGGCTGGAGACGTTTAGAAGGAATGCCAGTTTCCATGATGGCTTCAAGGAGCAAGGTAAATGCTGCTTCTTCAAGGAACTGGGAATACTAGAAAAACAAAAGCAAGCACTCAAGTGCGAGACGGATGGAGGTGGGAAACGCCATGACAGAACACACTGGGGTTGCATCCAAGCCTGGATGAAGAAGCAGGCTCCTTCCCTTTTTAGTGTGTGATCTTGGGAAAGTCACTTCAACTCTCACAAAGTGGAGGACGAGCAGGAAACAGGTGCTTACTGTGCACAAGTCACTGTACTGTGTTTATTCACTTCTGGGAATAGTTACGTCTTCCTCGCCATGTGCTGTGAAACTTAAGTCAAACATTGTCGAGCATGTGTGACTGTATCCAGCACATAGTAGGCCCTCAGTAAATGCTGGCTGAGTCAGACTGTGTGCCTGGGGAGCACAGTGGGGGCTTTGTCCCAGGGACAAGGCAAGAGCCCAGTTACAGCAATAGGAGAGGTCAGAGGGAGCCGTGCCGTCCACCAGACAGGCTCCACCCTGAGAGCCAGCCGCGGGCAGTCAGCCGGGGCTCTTGTGATGCTGATTGAGAAGGGTTCTGGTTTTCCTGGCTCATCAGGAAACAGACAGTGATTATTGATTATCGGTGTTTGCCGTGGGTTCAAAACGGGTTGATGGTAGTACGTACGACACACATCTGCCATTTCTGATCTAAAGGCAAGGTAACTTAATGCTGTACCCTTTAGCTACAAACCAGAGATCTTTCAGCATCCCTGCCATGGGCTGACCCTGCAGACAGGGAGTGAGTGGTCCCCTGGATGGGCCCCAAAGTTTGGCAGGAAAGATCAGGTCTGAACACTGAACTCCTCCAAGGAACATGATGGCTCCTGAGATCTGGACTCAGAGCCAGCTCCAAATTCAGGGAAGCACAGTGGCCTGTGAGTACCATGCAGTGGGTGCTGAAGCAAGTGTGGGAGAAATTAAAGACGCGGGCTCTGCTTTTGAGATGCTTCTCCCCTGACCAGGATCTCTGCCCTTTAGAACACACAGCAAGTCCCAAATACAGCCTCGTCTTATTTAGCCACTGAAGTCCTAACTGTCCTGATTTAGATTTTGAAAGAGGCCAACATCTTCTGCGATCCTAGGTTTACTTTCTTAAAAAGAAAAAAAAAGAGAGAGAGAAAGAGAATGAGACATTTCCCCTTGAGCCTACAAAGGTCAAATGTAGGAGTTGTCTAAAATCAGAAGGCTTTAGACCTTGGCGCACGCACACACCCCACCTGCTTGTGACCAGAAAGTCGGACTCCCAGCCTCGAGCCTGGGCAGGTGCAGCCCCTGCGGCTGGTGCTGTTCCCATGGCGACCAGCATCCACGCCCCACACCCAGGGACCCAGACTGCCCGCCCGCCCCCAGCTCCGCGCCAGTGTGGGCACGGAGCTCGGATGAGTCCGCCGGAATTTCTCTCCGTGCTATTTCAGTATTGTTGCGAGGCTTGGGAAGCCTTTGTTCTCCCTGCCTGGTTACGTAATTCTCAAGAGAAAAGGCAGAGCAAAGACTAAATTGAATGCTTCCAGAGTTTGCTTTTGGGGGAAGCAGTAACCCCCAAGCCTGATGTTCCCTCCGCTCATTTTTCCCTTCCAGCCTTCTGTAGCTCTCCTCCCACCAACTCTCAGGGGGATGAAGACAAAACAGGTTTCCCTCCTGTTTCTTACCTGGTGGCATCCCCACGGGCATGTTCTCAGGAAACAGACCAGGCCCAGTGGTATCACTGCCTTACATGGATGTTAAGGCGTTTGCACATCCCAGGGGAGATGCTCGCTGGGGCCTGGCCTGGGACCAGTACCTGTCAGTGGCTCCCTGCTTGAGACATATATATTTTAGACCAAGAAGTGCTTTGGGCCTGAGTTGGTTGCTGTCCTGCCAGCCAGTGTGTGAAGGGGTATCCTAGGACCTCAGCTGGAGTATTCCCGGGGATGAGAGACACAGGACATGCAGCCTGAGTCGGTGTTACGGGTGACCACACTGGGAGCAGACATCCGCCCGTGCGCCTGGGTTCCCACAAAGAGAAAGGGCTTCTGGGGTTGGGCACCTTACTGCCCGTGAACTTCACCAGCCCACTCACCTCCTGGGTGGCGGGAGTGGTTTTCACGTCAAGAGCTGGAACAGCTTTCTCCTGATTCCTGGGAGCCGCTCTGCTGCTGCTAAGGGCAGGACCCAGTGGAGTCTCAGTGCTAAAAATCGGAGGTAACACAGTGATCACTGCCTTGGGAGCAGCAGTCCCTTCCTTGGGGAGGAAACACCTTCCCGGCCCCTCTCTTCTGAGGCCTGTGGCATCCTCGCTTGAACCCCTCCCTTTACCCCCCACTCACCTTGGAGGGATTCAAAAAGCTTTCTTATCTGGGGTTCAGGGGCACATTTTTCATTTGTCCTCCCATTTGGGTTAGACTTTGTCACAACCGTAATCTTACTGCAAACATGTAGCCATTCCTTGTCAACTGGTATTTATTCCTGGAATCCTTACTGTGTGCCAGACATGGGACTCACCCCAGGGTTACATCAGTGAAAAAAGAGAGTAAGGTCCCTCCCCCCAACTCCCCAAGGTTCTGTCTGGCTCTGGAATCTGATGGGATCCAAGCCAGATAAGACTCAGGACCTACTGCCCAAAGACTTGCCATGTTGGCCTCTTTTCCATCTCGGGCTGAGGTCTCCAGGTCCCCCTCTCTGTTAGTTACCTATTGCTGTATAACAAACACCCCCAAATTTAGTGGCTTAAACAGCAACTGCTGTGACACAGTTTCTGTGGGTCCAGACTCCAGGCATGGCTTTTAGCCGGTGCCTGGGCTGTGGCCAGGCCTGTAGTCCTCTCAAGGCTGACCTTGGGGGAGACCTGCTTCTCAGCTTGCTCATGTGGCCGGCGGGCCTCAGAACATCCCCCTGCAAGCATTCACATAGGTCTCTCCTCAGGGCCACCTTACGACATGGCCACTGGCTTCCCTGAGAGCTGTCACCTGGGGTGGAAGTCAGTTTTCTTGTAACCTGATCTCAGAAGTGACATCCCTGTTACTCCTGCCATATTCCGTTCATTAAAAGTAAGTCAGTAATTCCACACAGTCTTAGGGGGAGGGGATTACACAAGGCTTGAAGCCAGGAGGTGGGGACCACTGGCGGCTGTCTTAGAAGTGCCTTCCATCTCCTCCAAGAGCCTTTTCTGGCTGATCTGCCTGGTCCTAATAACTCCTACTCCACTTGCAGTGGAATCACGAAGGTAGCTCCCGAATATTCTTGCACCATTTCTGTAATTGGTATGTGGTCTGTCTCTCCCCATAGGAATACAAGCTCCTTGAGATCAGGAGCCATATGTTCACATCTCTTTATTTCCCACTTAGACCAACCATGTACTTAACAAGTTACGGTCAGTTGGACAATTACAGCTTCAGGTTTTTTTTTTTTTTTAAAAAAAAGGACAGTAAAAATGTCTTAAACAGAAATAGAGCTTGACCATCTCACTTGGCAAGAAAGCTGAAGGCAGGCATTTCCAGGCTTGGCTCAGTGACTCAGCAATATCTACAGGACCCCACGCTCAGCTGCCAACTCCAGTTGCCATAACCATAATCTGGCTTATGTCCCCAGGCTCATCCCCACATGGTCTCAAGATGGCTGCTGCAGCACCAACTCCACTTCCTCCCACAACCGCATCTAAAGACAGTAAGGGGAAGGAAACTTTTTCCACAAGTCTCCTCCAATGGACTTTCCTTTAAGGCTTATTGTCCAGAACTGGATCATATGACCACCTCTAAACCACCCACTACCGGAGGGGAGCTGGATTGCCATGCAGGACTTAGACTCACGGCTCATGGCAGAGATCGGTGTGGGAGATGTCATTGCACTGTAGGATTTTGGCAGCATGTGAGGCTGTCACAGGAACCAGGGGGTGCTGTTAGCATTTAGTGAGTTGGGGCCAGGGTTGCAATACTGTACCGTACAGCTCCACAAAATAAATGACTCTTCTGTGCAAATGCCAGTACTGTCTGTGCTGGGAACTGCTGCTTTGGACCAGTGGTTCTCAACTGGGGGTGATTTTGTGCCTCCTCTACTGGTGATAGTTTTCAGTGTTTAGGGACATTTTGGTTGTCACGGTTTAGGGGGATGCTGCTAGCATCCAGTGGGTGGAGGCCAGTGATGTACTAAACATCCAGCAGTGCCCAGGACATCCCTGTGGCTAAGTATGATCTGGCTCAAAGTCTCAATCATGCTGAAAGGAATGAAATGATTGAAAAACCCTGGTTTAGACCAATCATCTAACTGTGGGTCATCCCTGAGTTGGGCTCAGCTGCTCAGTGGCTGACCCAGATCTGGTTTCTGTTCATTTGGAGGAAGTGAGAATGGTTCCTGGGTAGGTGTCCAGTGTCCACTACAGGACCAGCTGGGAGAATGCTCAACTCAGCTCCCCTCTGTGGTGGCCAGTCCCTGCAGCCGGGGCCTCTCACATCCATGGCTTACAGTTAGAGAGGAGATCAGGAGCTGGTTGGAAGGCAGGGTTACAGTTGTTTGAACTTGGCAGGGTATTTTTTTGGTCTTGTTTTGTTTTTCTTAACTCGATCTCATTTTAATGTTTTATTTCCCAATTTCTCTTTTTATAAAGTGGGCTAGTTAACCATGGCCTCCACACTGGAGCTAAAAACACAGGCTGAAAAGGGGGTCGCCTTGTGCTTTAATTTGAGAAGAACCACAAGGCATGCCTCCTCCAAATGTGTCCTTCCTGGGTCTAGATGGTTCTTGATGGGAATCACTTACTTGGGCTCAGCTAACGTGTTACGGTGATGAGAAGTGTGGGCTTTGTTGTCAGACAGACCTGAGTTTACACTCCAGATTCATCACCAGCTAGGGTGAGACTCTGGGCAAGTCATTTCCTTCTGGGGGCTTCGTGGGAGAGTGATATCAACACCATCGGGTTCTCATGAGACCCAACTAATAAAATCAGTCCCTTGGCCCAGAGTGAACCCTCCATATGTATAGTTCCGTCCATCTTAGTTGTGCGGTCTTCGCCGTGTCTCCAGAAAGCCTCTGTTAAACGTGTGGTTTAGGAGCAAGGCACATGGACAGCACCATGGAATCCCAGAACTGGAAGGCAGCTTGTGGGAAGCAGAGAGCCGGGTCCTGAGGGCATGACACCTGCAGATGAGCTCAACCTGGGGTACCTCCCTGGGAGGGCAGGCCTGGGATAACGCCACCGTGAGGGGCAACAGAGGGACTGAGTCCAGGAGGGTGGAGATGGTGCAGAAAGGGCTGGAAAGAGGCATACACTTCAGTGCCTCCTTGGGAACAAGCTAGAGGGTCTTCCTACAGAGTCTAGAGCAGGGGTCGGTAACTTACCCCCATAGCCAAATCCAGCTCCCCACCTATTTGGGTAAATAGTTTTATTGAGATGCAGTCAGGCCCTTTATTTGCGTATCGCCAATGGCAGGGTTGAATATTGCAACAGAGACTGTACGTCCTACGAAGCCTAAGCTGTTTATTCTCCGGTCCTTAACAGAAAAAAATTTGCCAATCTCCAGTCTAGGGGATTTCATTCACATAGACTCTAGTGATAAGGATCATGAAACTTAAGAGTCAGACAGACTTGACCATGATGTGCAGTGTCCCCTGAAATTGTGCAGTGTGCAGCCTGGTTAACTATAAACATCCACCCTGCCAGGGAAGGTTTTCCTGCAAGTTTTTGGGTGCTCAGGAGAGGGAGGAAAGCAGTGTCTGGGAAATGTCAGCATCTCACTAGGGGCCGTGGTTCCTGCTGAAAGCCACCAGCATGAGGTTTAGGAGGATCAGAGCAGGCAGAGGAGGTGAGTCTAAATTTAGACTTTCCAAAGCCGCTTTGTAAACCAGAACCCCAGGAATCCCAGAAAGGGACAGTTGGCACACACCATCTCATCTCTGGTTTGCCTCCACATGTTAAAAGGCTGGATGCATAAGAGGCTAATTAATTGGCCTCATATAAGATCTTGGTGGAGAGTTGGTGAGAAATCAATGAAGAGAAGGAGCTCCAGTGCTAGGATCCCTGGGGTAGAGATTTCTACCCCTGTGTTTTAGTACGATGTTCACCATGGAATCATGGGAGCCTTGCTACCCTTGGAAGAGTTCTTGCATTCTTTTCGCTGAGTATCATTCAGGCACAGCTGAACCCATGCCCTCTCTCCATCCCTCAAGGGGAATGCCAGCTTCCTGGTTCAGAATCACACCTGTGATTCAGAGCAGCTCTGTGCCACCATCTCCAAATGGAGAATGTCTGTGCTTTGCCCTGAGAAGCTGCATCACACCAAGACCTGCCATCCCATCCTCACTCCTCTGCCCAGGTGGGCACATCCAGGTGCCAGGTCAGCCCCTCTCCTTGGTACACCGTGCAAGAAATGAACCACTCACTCGAGACTTCCTAGGTAATAGGTGTTTCACAATCAGTCCTCCTGTGGACAAAGGCTAATGGTTTACAGTAGAAATTATGGAGGAATTATAGGGAAAAGCTTAGAAAATAAAGAGGTCTGTGAAGAGATGAATAACAGTAAATTCAAATGGGAACAGAGAAATAGACAAGGGCTGTCTGGTTTGTGTTGAAATGCAAAGAGAGGTGACGTCTAAGTGGAAGATGAAACCGAGAGGGTTGAAGTTCGGAAATACTGGTTTGTCTGCGTAGTTGGGGCTTGTTGTGTGATGAGCCCTGTTGCGCTAGGGTAGCGATGGGAGGGAGAGGAGGCTGACCTTCTAGGGGATGTGGGCATTGCGGTTTTGTAGACATAACAAATGTGTCCCAGGCACCTTTAATCCGCAGTTATGTTCTAAGTGCTACTTTCTGTCATGGGTTTGAGAAGCTTCAAGTCGGGCTGAGACATGCATGAAAACTTAAATAACAATCCAGATTAGTATCTGGTAAATAAACGTCAAATACAATATATACACAAAAACGTACAGGAGTTCAGAATAGGGAGATGTCACTGACGACCCTTCAGGGAGGAAGTGAGACTTCATCTGGATTCTGGATGATGGGCAGCATTTCAACAAGTGGGGAGGGAGCAGGAGACATTTTGGGAACTGGGAAGGTACAAGCAAAAAAGCAAGGCAGGATTTAAAAGGGTATATTTAGAGTCCATGAGGACAGTGGAGTGGCTGGAATCAAGCCTTACCAAGGTGACCGAGGTACCTGCCTACAGCGTGTTGTGCAGACCACTCACACACACACATACACGAGAGACAGCTCCTTCCCATTGTGAGAGAAAAAAGAGTTTTAAAAATAAATAAAGCCTCTCTTAATTATCCACAGATTATCTGCATTGCAGCTGATCTGGAACAAATCCTGCCTTCAGCTTGCTGGTGATGTCATCTCCCTGCTTAGGTCCTCGTTCCTGTCTCTGTTTACAGCCCGGTGGGGGCTGGAAAGGGGAGACGACTTCAGTGTCTCCCCTCGTAAAACAAAATATATAATTGCCTCTGTTTGCTGTGCCTTGGGGAACAGGCCAGGCAGATGGGCAGAAAGTGAAAGGAGCTCTAGTTTAGTTTCTGTGACCTGACTTGGGCGGCCAGAGTCGGAGGACGGATGGAATGGGGTCCCAGGTGGCTCTTTTGTTCCTCTGAATTAGGTGTCCAGGTGGACTTCAGCAGCACAGGCCATAGGCTGTGGCTCAGTAGGTGGCCCCAGCGCTGTCTCTAACTGGCTAGTAGTCCTCAGAGTGAATGGTGCTCATTTATCAATTCGCCAAATGTTTATCTACTTTGTCTCTGCTAAAAGCACTGAGCTGGTGTTCTCTGAGCCTCAGTGGCCTCATCTGCAAAGTGAGATCTCAGGCTAGAATCGGTCTCTCAATGGAGATGCCGGCATTTAGGGCGGAGTGTCAGTTATTCACTGATGGAGATGCTCGGCAGGATGGTTAGCAAATGGGATGGCCCATTAAAGGCCATTAGTGACTCCTCATCAAAGCAGCCAAGAAGGCAGGACCATCCGCAGTTAAGGATCACTGGACTTGTTTGCTACGATCGCTTCCCAAGCTGAAATTCTGATTATTTTCTTGCTGGGCCCAGTAAAACCACGTGGAGTAGAATTGCTGGAGATTTGATGAAACATCGAAATAGTAGGTACATCTTACTCAAGTGTAAGGGAATTCTGAACAGTAGCAGCTCACAGGTGACATCTGTTGAGCTTTGTTCCAGACTCTTGGCATGTTTCCTTTCATTAGCAGTCTTTAGAGGCATCATCGGATGTTTCAGATCATCTGTTCCCCTAACTTGCTCCCTTTATTTTAGAGCATTGCATTTATTTTTATTTTGCTTCATTCATCATTTGTAGAGTTCAGATGTGAAAGTAGCCCTCCAGGGATCCCTACAATATGATGAGAATTGAGAAGCAGTCCCGGTGAGATTTCACTCCTTTGCACAGGATATAGTATTTGTTCTCTGTGTCTGTGAACTTGATAAACTTATAAAACCTGCCACCCTCTTAGAAGCTATGATAATGCCTTTACTTCAGAGGTCTGAATTTACATCGCTAGTTTCGCTGGGGGGGGGGTTTCCCTCCCCACTTAGGTCCTATGCCTGTAATTTGAGTCAGCTGCCGCCAGAGGGCAGTCAGGATAGGACCCATTGCTCTGAAGAGCTATAGCCCCATCATCAAAAAGAATACAGTTCACTATGCCAGTCCTGGTGTCACACTAAGTAGTCAGTGTGATGGTTTGCTGGGCAGAGAGTCCCTTTTCTAGGGTGGCAATAAAATTTCCTTGTAACTTGGTATGTGAGTTTATTGCTGTCTACATGGAAAACAAGAGATGTGGAGATTAAATCTCAGTGCATGGCAGATTCTCTCAACATATTCAAAGACATGTGCAAAGAAGGAAGAAAAGGGGTCCAAGCTGAAAAACGAAAGTATTGATCCTTTATTTTCTGTCTGCAACTAGTTGCTTTTTACTCACCCTTCTCAGCTAGTGCTGATGTGTGTGTTTGGAGAGCATAACGAATGATTTTCACAAAGGTCAGAGCTGATCACTGCCACCCACAGATTGTGCATGTTAACCTTCAGGGAGCAGGCATTTACATAAAAGGCACACCATTTGATGGTCTTATCAAATCAATCCATCTTCTCTCTTTTCCAGGGGAGTGCTGCACATAGCAGGAGGGGTGACTGGGCAGTGCAAAGCCTGGAATCCCCTGAGCAAGCAGTGTTTCAGCTGGCTGGACAGATCAAATAACACTTGGGCTGGTTAACAAAAGACACACAAGTGGGAAGGTGTTGGAAGCCAGAGCGTGGAAATTTACCCAACATTATTTCTCTAACAGGGAAGGAGACTCGCTCTGAAAGATGCCGCATTCCTGCAGCCTCTCTGGGTCCAGCAGAACACAGTCTTATTCAGGGTGGCGTGGATGACGGGGTGACAGAGGATGCTGCTCACGTCGGAAGCCTCTGGAGGATCCTGGCTGGGCAGCTCAGCTGCTCTCGGGTTTGGGACTTCAAAAGTGTAACTTGGTACAGAGCTCATGAAAGGTGCTTGGATTTCTCCAGCTTTCTTTACTAATGCTCAGCAGACTGGTTTGGGTTTCAGAATCTAAGGGAGCTGGTGAAAAGGAGAGCTGGCAGAGAGGTGGAAAGAAATCCCTATGAGCCTCCAGAACCATTGTTGGAATCCCAACATACTACTCGGGACACAGCCTTTATCAGGCCAGAGGCTGTGATACCACTGAGCTTTGGACCATCGAAAGTAAAGGAACACAGCTCAGCCCCAGCTCAGCAACAGCTCTGCATTTCAGCTAGAAGGAACTTCTTTTAACAAAGAATTTAAAGGGGAGAGTTTCTGCATCTTTACCTTGTGGTCCATCATGACAGAAAACGTTACGTTCACGTAGATAACGAGGCTGGATTTTCTTTCCAAGATGCTATATTTGAAAGAATCATGAGCCACTCTAAGTTTCCAGAAAGGCGCAGGTTACGTAGGAGTTGTTGGACAGTCTTCCCAGTGCAGGTTAAGAAATTAGTCTGAGCCTCCAGCTTCTGCAGCTCAGCGAGTATGGACATGTGCCACTCTTGTCTCCAGAGAACTGGTGGCAGTGACATCACCCAGAGAAAAAGCATCTCTCAGCTTCGGGACTTGACAGAATGAGGCTTGCTGGGGAAGCCACTAACTGGGACTTGTCCTTTCCTGACTGCCCCTTTGTCCCACGGGCAGCCCCTGACCACTGAGCCAACGATGGCTGAGAAGGGCGACTGCATTGCCAGTGTCTATGGGTATGACCTTGGCGGGCGCTTTGTTGACTTCCAACCCCTGGGCTTTGGCGTCAACGGGCTGGTGCTGTCAGCCGTGGACAGTAGGGCCTGCCGCAAGGTGGCCGTGAAGAAGATCACCCTAAGCGATACCCGCAGCATGAAGCACGCGCTCCGGGAGATCAAGATCATCCGGCGCCTGGACCATGACAACATCGTGAAGGTGTATGAGGTCCTGGGGCCCAAGGGCGCCGACCTGCAGGGTGAGCTATTCAAGTTCAGTGTGGCCTACATCGTCCAGGAGTACATGGAGACCGACCTGGCACGCCTGCTGGAGCAGGGCACGCTGACCGAGGAGCATGCGAAGCTCTTCATGTACCAGCTGCTTCGAGGCCTCAAGTACATCCACTCCGCCAACGTGCTGCACAGGGACCTGAAGCCCGCCAACATCTTCATCAGCACGGAGGACCTCGTGCTCAAGATCGGGGACTTCGGGTTGGCGAGGATCGTTGACCAGCATTACTCACACAAGGTATGTCTGGCTGGAATGGCTGATGGGGGTGGTCCATAGGATCTTCAAGAATGCTCACTGTTCTGGAGGGGATTCCTAACCCCAGTGGGATCAGGAGACTGAGGTCAGTCTCTGGGGTGCCAGAAAGATCACTGGCCGGAAAATCTGTTTTGGGGGGAGTAGAGGAGTTCTGGTTCTTAGTCTTGGCTCTGCCACGTGGCCATGACCAATAACTCAAGGCGTTACAAGAGGGAGTTGGACCAGATGATCCAGCTCTGAAGTCTTACGTTTGGCTTTAAAATTGTGTGGTTGGT
The DNA here is from genome assembly GCF_009834535.1 of Camelus ferus. Lineage (NCBI taxonomy): Eukaryota > Metazoa > Chordata > Mammalia > Artiodactyla > Camelidae > Camelus > Camelus ferus. Next base: position 16,522,861 of record NC_045725.1, read on the forward strand.
GAATTTGCCGCAAGCATCTTCTTATCCCTGCCATCTGCCTGACCACCTCCTCTTCCTACTCTCTGCTCAGGCCTCCCACCATCTGAGTCTTATCTCTGGTTTGTCTCACCTCCTCTCCCCATCAGAGCTGACCGACTCTTGTGTTCTGTTCTCTCAGTCAGTGGACAGAGGCACGAACGGTTAATTTGATAAACTAATTATCAGTGTACATTATCCAGCTAATGGCTCAGCTCTCCCAGATCCAGTGATGCCTGGCCCCCTAGTGAGATTCTAAAGCCACAGGTGTCTGGACAGTACCAAGACCCCACGTGGTGGGCGGCTAAATGCCCCAGCAGCTGCAGAGATCAGAGCTGACCTGGCCACACTGGTCAAGAAACTGACACTCATTCAGGAGCTGGGAGTCCTCTGAAATTCTGTTCCTCTTACCCCATTTCTTGCCACTTTAAGGGTGCCCCTGAGCACCTCAGCCAGGTGCCCCTCAACAGAGCTGTGGGGTGAGTGTGATTTCCAGCCTCCTGCCAAAACCTTTGTGTCATGAATTTTTACTAGAATGAATACATCCCTCAGGAAGTAGTTGCACGGTAAACTTATCAGCCAAGGGGCAGAGGTGGTTCGTGAGAGAGGAGGGGAGCTCTGACCTTGAACATACTCCAGCTTTCTCCCTGAGGCCCCATTCCTCTTCTCTCTCTTGCCACCCTACTTGCCTGCAGCCAGAAGGTCACAGACACCGAGACAGGCACTGGCCTGCCTGGTGCGGCGTCTAGGGGAGGTGGCTGGAACTTGGGCTCTGGCCTTGATTTCGGACCCTGAATCTGCCCAGCTGGCTCTAGCTCCCTGGTGCCGTCTTAACCACGAACTTACCCTCTGTCCCCTGGCCTGCAGCCAGGCCATCTGTCAAAACTGACAGCTGATTCTGTAGGAAGAAATGTCCACGGTGAAAAAAGAGAGAAAAAATAAAAAGCCCTCTTGTCTTACAGACTCCCTGTGCTGTTTCTCTTTCTTCTAAGCAATGTCTCCAAACAACTGAACCAAAGATTTTAACCCAAATCTGTTCTTATTTGGTACAAGGATCAGAGAATCAATGGCATTCTGTTTCTGGGATGTGTAAAACCACCTTCTGAATTGGAATAAACCGGTACATTTGGGGATAATAATAGGAATTTCCTCAATGCAAGGGTCTGATTAAGTGAAGTATTACTGGGAATGTGCTCAGAACAGCACATAGCAGGCCTTCAGTACAACCGGGGAAGGTGACTGGTGACGGTTGGGGCAAAGACTGGCTGTGGCAACAAGTCTTGGGAGGTGCGTGGTGTGAGGAAGTGATGCTGTGTGAGGAGGCAGAGACCTGGGGTCCCTCCTGATGGCGCTGCCTGGGACGCGGACAGTCACCCTCTGCGAGCCCCCGTTTCCCCATCCTTGACAGGGGTGATAATACACATCCTGCCTGCCCCACTGGCCTGTACTTACAAATTGAAATGGAACATGAAAGCAAAGCCCCTTGGGAAGTGGTAAGGACCCCATGCATTCGTGTAATGAGTGCTGAGTTCACCAGGCCCTGGCCCTGTGCTGGGAGCCGGGGGAAGGGAGCCCCAGGTTCCCTGACCACCGCAAACGGCCGTGCTCCTGTTACTCAGGGATGGGAAGCCCCCTCTCTGGTTGGGACTTTCATTTTCCTGATGCAGAGGCAGTTAGATGATCTGACTTACTCTTCATGGGCTCTCTCTTCAATAAAATTAGCTGTGGGAGGTTAAAAAAAAATCATTGGAGCCAGTTAAGAGCCCAGTAGGTGTTCACATCTGCCCTGCGATTGGCAGGCGTCACCCGCCCCCAACTGCTTCCTCCTTCATAAACTTTCTGCTTTTAGCTTCCTCCCTGCTCTTCCCTGAGTGATGATGAAAGCTTTCTATTTGGTGCCTTTATTTATCTGATGTGCATTTAAATCAGTTCTCATTTAATTCTCATAATGCTGTGAGGCACTTGGGGCAAATGGTCCATTTGAAAATGGAGAGAACTGGCTTTCTCGAGATGACTTGGCTGACTGCGGCAGAAGGGACACGAGAACTTGGCCTCCTTGCCTTGATGGATGGTCTTTCCATGTGCCATCTCCTTCACGAAGGCTTTCTGGGTCCCCAGCTGGAATGTACCTTTCCTTCCTTTGAATTCCCATGTCACCTTCCCCCACCCCTAACCTGGATCTCCTAGCACCAGCCATTCTCTTATGGCATTTGTGCCCATGTCTTTTGTGCTCTCTGAGGCTGAGAGCTCCTTGATTCTTGACGACCATGTCACGGACATCTTGGTTTCCTCCAGGCAGTCTAATCCTGAGTCTGAGCCCTGACCCAGCTGATTTTGTTGACTGTCTTGAACAAATGGAGGAATTGTCATTTACCAGCACATTACAGATAGGAAGCTAGTTGGGTTCATTGATTCCACGTGCCTAGAAGGTTTGACTCTCAGAAGGAGAGCACAGAATTCTTCCAGCCAGTGGACTGGTTGGGTCCAGGTGTGTGCATCTATTCCCCGTGGTGGGCTTGGAAGATGATGCCTACTGTGAATGGCTCTGAACTTGACCACTCCTCAAGTTCCATGGACCCCACTCTTGCTTTGATCGTGCTCACCTGGGCTGCAGCTGGTGCCTCGGTGTGGGTTGCACCCCATGCCAGGGACAGGCTCTGTGACCCAGCTGGGGGCTGGACCCCAGGATGCAGCAGCTGGTGCTCACTCTACTCATTGTCACTTTGTCACAGGTAGACAGCAAGTTTCCTTCACTCCCATGTCCCCTCTCCTAGCACAGGGCCTGGTAGAGGGTAGGTGTCACTGTGTTTGTCTGTGCCAAAGAAATGGGCTTCTCTTCTCTAATGAGCAGCTGGCAGCACTGGGGCTTCAAGTCATGGTCAGGGAGCATCTGGGCACGTGTCCTCCAACCACACCCTCCCAGGGGTCTTGGTCTTGGCAAGGCAGAGTGGAGCTCGAGGCCCCAGCTGGCCCACACGGTCAGGGAGCTGGCAGTGGGTGGCGGTGGGGTGCGCTGATGGTTCTCACTCAACAGAGACGGCACAGCGGCCTCCGGCTTCTCTGTGTCATTAATTGCACGGCCTCAGGCAAGTCCTTTTCCTTGTGTCGCTCATCCTCAGAATAAGAGATCTGTACGGAGACCTCCAATCACCTTGTCCATTCCTTCCATCTCACAGATGGTAAAACTGAGGCCTAGAAAGGGGAAGAGGCCCGCTTAAGGCCACACAAGGAGTGCCTGAGCCAGGAGTACAACACACTGTTTCAACTCCATGTCCACTGTTTTCTCTGAGCCTCGCTTCTCAGTTGTCTTATCTGCCAAATGGGGTCATCATTCCCATTCTGCTTGTTTCATAGGATTCTTGTTAGAGTCAAATGTAAGTGGGGGAGCCCAGGGCTCTGAGATGGACAAAGGGCTAACTCACAAACAGAACCTCTTGCCCCAGCAGATGCCATGGTAACACTAGGCAGACACCCGGATCCAGTTTCCCCTCCACTGACATATGGAACCAACTCCGATGTGAGGGCCAAAGGGGGAGTACGAGGCCCTGCCAGAGGGTGGCCGCCCAGCCTGTGGTCCCGTCATGAACCTCTTCCTGCCCGCCTTATCAGCAGGCCCACTGGTTAGTTCCTTGTGTTTGTGTCAAGAAGAGGCAGCTGAAGGATCAGAGCATATTTTCCTTTGAATTTATCCTATTAGGTAGTAGATAATCTCAAAAGAGAAAAAAAAGGGTAGTTTAAGACTTCACTAAGTCCTGTGTAAATTCTGAGAGATGCCAGGAGCCCCCCCAGGAGAGGGTGCCGAGGGCTGCGCAGTGCATTGATGGTCTGACTAGCTGTGGGAACGCAACCCCCCAGGAAGGGGCCTGGGAGAGGGGACCACCTTTTGTCCTTTCTAGGCCTGTCAGCAGTCTTGCCATTCCTGGGGGCAGAAAATACCTGGGAAAGAAAGCAAGCATAAGAGGCCCATTAGAGTATGTTTTGGTGGATCATTTGAGCACGTCTAAGTTCTCTGCTGGGCTGGCCTGCCTCTGGGCTCTACCCCTTTCTCCTTCAGAACTGCCTGTGCTCTTACCTCATGAGTCATGAGCAGAATACTTTCACACTCGGCCTCCATGTCTCATGAAGATGCCTTAGAAATCAACTGGTACAGTGGTCCTCAAAGCGAGGCTCTGGACCAGTGGTATCAGCTTTACCTGGGAACTCGGGAGAGATGCAAATTCTCAGGTCCCGTCTCTGACCAGCGGAATCAGAAACTCAGGGCAGGGCCCAGCAAGCTGTGGTTTAACGAAATTCCGCGTGATTCTGATGCCTGTGAGCTTAGAAGCACCGTGATCTGAAGACGTGGCATCGCTGGTCTGTGGACAGAAAGCATATGCTCCTGATATGTTTGCTGTAGCCTGCAGGTGGAGTTCTCAAACTTGTGCCCAAAAAAGAAGGCTAAGAACTCCTTCCAGGCGACATAGGTGTGTTTGAAGTTGGTACCTTCAGCAAAAGGAGTAGTTAATAGTGGCGTATCAGGCACCATGACAGGGAATTGTGCAGGTGGTTTTAGGCAAGATGAATTTTAGGGCCTCAGCCGCATCCATTGGAAATGGCCTGGTCCACCATCACTCCAGCTTGGCAGAAAGCTGCACAAACCAGGGAACTCCATCACAAGGAGTTTTGGTTCTGTTTAGGTTTGACTTTAACGAGAGTTAGGTGATGCGAACAATGATTTGAGAACAACACGCTTTACAATCTGGTGTAAACTACTTCACTGGATGTTATTTAAAAACAAGACCTTGCTTTCACAGCTCAGTGAGATTGAGTGTTTGATTGAGGGCTCAGCAAATTACTGCTGTTCATTAAGGCATGTGGCTCAGTTCAAGGTCCCAAAGGAGGCAAAGAGGTACTTGATGGGGAACACTCCAGCCAGCTTCCAAAGGCTTTGCGCAGAGCTTGGATCAGCTGCGTTTATGCCAGTTCAGTCATGCTGATCAACCTCGCCTCTCTGCCATCCTTTGATGGCTTCTTGCTGGTCTAGGCCAAGATAACCTCCCTATGTCCACCTGGGCAGACAGACGGAAAGCTCCCCTGCAGCACAGATTCCTCTGAAACAGAACTGAGGATGAGGAGTGCCCATTTCTGTGGCTGAAATGGAGTCTGTGCTGCAGATCATGAGAACGTCCATTTGGTGTTCTGTGTGCTTATATTTTGCGTGGCCTCCACCTTAAAGATGCAGGTCCCTCGGTACAGGAACTGAGGAAGGGCTTCGCTGGGATCTCAGAATATGACTGGGGTGGTCCACAGGGCTGGCATTGGGAGGGACCCAGCCACTCTCAAGGGCCAGGGTTTCATGAGAAAGTGGCCTTGTTGAAGGACCACTTGCTGAGGGCCCAGCTAGAAGTTCTTAAGCCTCTAAGCATGTTATTCCAAATCAGTGGAGCTGAAAAGATTTATTTAAAAGGCGATGAAATATCCCTTTTTAAAAGGGAAAAATATGACCTAGGGAATTAGAACAGAGGTTGTGCTAGAGAGTCGTGTCCCTGAACGCTCAGGCTGACTTGGAAAAGCTAACTTTGTTGGCTTTCCATGCCTTCCCACCTTCTGACTGCAGCCCCACCCCCAGAGGCAGGGTCTTCGCTCTGTCCCTGGGCCTCCTGGGGTCCTCTTCCACCCACTCCCAGAACACTACACCCAGGCCTCCCTTCCTGGGAAGCAACCCCACCTACCCCCAGGCGCAATATCATAAATCTTTAATAACTGGCATGGTCCAGGCAGCAACCAATTAGAAAGGAAACTGGCAGAGTCCTAACGCAGGGTCTTGGAGGTGCCGTGTTTGCCAGGAATCGACCTTTTATTCCTGGATCATAGGGAGGTCTGGGAGTATCTGGGAATGAGGCCAAGGTGATGAGCAAGAAGAGGCTTGGAGCAATGGCTATTTCCCAACCAGTTTGCAGCCACTGAATTATTCTGATGACTGGCCCAGCAGTACCAGTGCATACCAGCCATGCTTTGCTGCCTTCCTCTTCAGACTGAGGGTCTGGTTCTCCACTGGGGTGAATGGTTGCAGTCAAATAGTGCAGAGATCAATAGCTCCCTCCTTACTGTCAACACCAGCCTGCACACTCATCTACTCACAGTTAGAGCTGCCACCTCACCTCCTATGCAAGCGCTAAAGCTCCAGAAGAGTTCAAAAAGCAGGAAGTCAGCCTTCCAGCTAGGAATGCTGGAGGGGGGCTCGTGTTTCATGTAGTACAGGCTTGCTGGGGACAAATTCTTGGTTTATCTAGAAAGTGTCTTTATTGTACTCTCGTTTTCAAAGTTTGTTTTCCCAGGATATAAAATGTTAAATCTACAATATTTTTCTCTTTCAGTACTTAAAAATGTCATTGCTTTACTTCCAATTCCTATTCTTTCTGAAAAGCAGGTCTTCAGTCATATCATTGTTCCTCTGTGTGTAATGTGTCTTTGTTTTCCTCTGCTTTCAAGATTTTCTCTTGATATTTAACTTTTAGCAACTTGACTGTGATGTACCTAGGTGTGCTTTTCTTTGTACTTATCCTGTTTAGGTAATTCATTGAGCTCCTTGGTTCTGTAAATTGGTTTTTGTTCCATATTTGGGACATTTTCAATAATTTTTTGTGTGTATTTTGGAAATTAGTCCCTTGTTAGTTGCATCATTTGCAGATATTGTCTCCCATTCTGCAGGTTGTCTTTTCATTTTCATCCACTAATCAGGAAGTTATACAACCATTTTCAATGGTGATTTTGAAGAATTTACAATAAACACAGAACCTGTTTATGTAATAATGATTAGGGTTAAAAAGCAAGATACAGAATTGGATAGATGGTATGATCCTAAGAATTGAAAACAAGGAGAAAAATGACATATAAATAATAGACTAGAGGTAAAAACTCAAAAATGCTAACAATTGGACTACACATGGGTTTTTTTTTTCTTTTTCTATAATTCAAAAAAAAGGTGCAACATTAACATGCATAGTTTTTTCACAATAACCTTTTAGGGTGGGACTTTGGGAAAGTTTACTGCAAGAGCAAGTTTACCAAGAACATATTTGTTGCAAAAAGTGGTCAACTGAAATTGTTTGGTCCCTAAGAGAGGAGGGTCCAGCACCACAGTGGCATCTGGCCCAGGGGCACGTTCACCCCTTTGACTTTGGAGTTGGAGTCGCAGTTCCTTGTGCAGGAGAACCAGCCCGGGAGCACAGAATGACCTGCCTGGCCTGGCGTCACAGGCCTGAGCAATCACCGGGGAGGAAGGAGGCTGTCTGTAGATCACAAGGTGCATGCAGAGGAGTCTGAAGCCAGGAGGACTGAGTTGGTGCCTCTGGTTCTCTTTGGCCTTTGGTGGGGACTCTGTTCTGTGGGCACCAGCAGCACTCAACCCCGACCCCAGCCAATCTGCAAATGCTGTGTGGGTCAGAAGCTAATGAGAGAGCGTGAACAGCCAGTGGCTACCCTAGCTGGGGGACCAGTAGCATCATACCTACCCTGAACATTTCCCTGAAGTTCACAGTCATGCATGCTGGAAGCTCCTTCCCATCCATGATCACTCTGGAGCCTCATACCAACCCTCTGAGGGAGGTAGGTCAGGTTAATTCTTCTTCTCACTTGAGAGCTGAGGACTGGGGAGCCCGTGGGGTTGAGAGGCTCATCTAAGACTCACTGTTAATAAGAAGCAGAGTAGGACCAGACCTGCCTCTGGGGACCAGGAGCAGCTGATGCAACGGGGCTTGGCTTCAGAACTCTAGAACTCCCCTGCTACCTTCTGTGATGAGAAGAGGGGAGGGAGTCATGAAATAGGGGGCACTTGCGTCTGCTTTCCCTGTGAGGACACGTGGAGAACAGAGCAGTTTTGCGACCTTCCCTGGGCCCCACAGTGAGCAAAGATGAATGAGCCAGGACAGGAAATTATGATCCCTGTGTCCTCGGCCCTTCCTTCTCTTTGTGGGTTGCCACGCAGTCTCCCACCCTCTCCTGTCCTGCCTGCTGTCCCCCAGGACTCCCACATGCCCGCTCCTTCCATCTTCTCCCCACTGGAAACTTACGGAGGCCCAGGGACTGCTTGCCAGGAGCAAGGGTTCCCACTGATGGGCCCAGAGCTCACTGCCCCTGCATGTAGCTGGTTGGAAAAAGGCTACCAGCTAGGGTATCTCTTTCAGTAGAACACTGGCTTATATTTGTCTTTAAACTTTTTTTTAAATTTTATTGAGATATAATCAACATAACATACAACTCACCCATTTAAAATGTACAGTCCGATGGCTTTTAGTATGTTCAGAGTCATGTTATCTATCACCAGAATCAATTTTTAAACATCCTCATTACCCCAAAGAAGAAACCACACCCACCAAGTCATCACCCTCTGAAGTCCCCATCTCCCCCAGCCCTAGGCAACCAAGAAATCTACATTTTTTCCTTTACAGATTTGCCTGTTCTGGCCATTTCATATGAACAGAATTGTGCAATATGTAGTCCTTTGTGGCTAGCTTCTTTTACTTGGTATTTTCAGGGTTCATCCATGTGGTGGCAGGTTTCAGTATTTCACTTCTTTTTATTGCTGAATAACATTCCATCGTCTGGACGTTTATCTGTTCCTCAGCTGATGGACATGTGGGTTGCTTACAGTTTGGGGCTATCAGGAATAACACTGCTATGAACATTCATGCACAGGTTTTTGTGTTTACAGAGGTTTTAATTTGTCTTAGATATATACCCAGGAGTGGAATTACTGGGTCATATGGTACTGTTGGAGGAATTACCAGAATGTTCTCCAAAATGGCAGCACTATTTTATATTCTCACCGACAATGTGCGAGGGTTCAATTTCTCCAAACTTTTACCCACACTTGTCATTTTCTGTGTTTGTTTTTCATCTGGCCATCCTACTGGGTGCAAAGTGGAATGTCATTGTGGTTTTGATTTCCATTTCTCTGATGGCTAATGATGTTGAACATCTTTTCATGTGCTTATTGGCCATTTGTATATCTTCTTTGGGAAACTGTCTATTCATATCCTTTGTCCATTTATAATTGGGTTATTGGGGTTTTTTTTATATAGAATTGTAAAAGTTCTTTTTAGATTTTAGATACAAGTCCCTTATCAGATACATGATTTGCAAAAAAAAATTCTTCCATTGTTTGAAGTACCTTTTTACTTTCTTGGTGTTACCTTTGAAGCACAAAAGTTTTACTTTTTTTTTTTTTTTTTTTTTTTTACATTTGTTACTTTGTATACTAATAATCAGGTTGACTCTTTTTTCTTTGTTGTTTTTTACATTTTAAATCAACTGTACTTCAATTAAAAAGCAAACAAACAACCCATTTAAAATATGGGCAGAAGAACAGCATTTTTCTAAAGGAGGAAATGCAGATGCCCACAGGAACATGATAAGCTGCTCCACATCACCACGATCAGGGAGATGCACATCAAAATCAATGAGACACCATCCCACACCTGAGTGCCAGCATCAGAAAGAACACAAGCAACAAATGTTGGCAAGGATGTGGAGAAAAGGGAACCCCCTACCCTGCTGATGGGAATGCAAACCGGTGCAGCCACCGTGGAAAACAATATGGAGGTTTCTCAAAAACCCAAAAACAGAACCACCATATGGCCCAGCAGTTCCACTCCTGGACATACACCTGAGAAAAACAAATGCATTAATTAAAAAAGATACATACACCCCGCTATCAACAGCAGCACTATTTACCATAGCCAAGACATGGAAGCATCCCAAGTGCACATCAGCAGATGAATGGATAAAGAAGATATAGCATATACATGCAAAGGAATACAACTCACCCATAAAAAAGGCTAATTTGCCACTTGCGGCCCTTCATTCGCTTTTTCTTTTTTTGCACTTCAAAAACCAGAATTTTATAACTGGCATAGACATTTCCATGGCATCAAAAACAACAAAATACCTAGAAATAAATTTAACCAAGGAGGTTACCTCTACTCTGAAAACTGTAAAACACTGATGAAAGAAATTAATGATACAAAGAAATGGAAAGATATCTTATGCTCTTGGATTGGAAGAATCAACACTATCAAAATGGCTGTACTACCCAAATTAATCTACAGATCCAATGTAACCCCTGTCAAAACACCCATGACATTTTTCACATAACCAGAACAAATAATTCCAAAATTTATATGGAACTGTAGAAGATCCTGAGTTGCCAAAGCAATCCTTTATAGGTCTTTTTTTCCCCCTCTCCTTTTTGTTCTCTTTTCTTGTGGTTTGGTGACTAGAGAAGTTCTTTTAACATTTGAGGTAAAGCTGGTTTGGTGGTGGTGAATTCTTCCTCAACAAAACACTAGCAAACTGAATCCAACAATACATTGGAAGGATTATACACCATGATCAAGTGGGATTTAACCCAGGGATGCAAGGATTTTTCAATATCTGCAAATCAATCAATGTGATTCACCACATTAACAAATTGAAGAATAAAAACCATGTGATCATCTCAGTAGATGCAGAAAAAGCTTTTGACAAAATTCAACATCCATTTATGATAAAAACTCTCCAGAAAGTGGGCACAGAGGGAACATACCTCAGCATAATAAAGGTCATATATAAGCTAACATTATACTCAACAGTGAATAGCTAAAAACTCTTTTTCCTCCAAGATCAGAAACAAGACAAGGATGCCCACTCTCACCTCTTTTATTCCACATAGTATTGGAAGTCCTAGCCACAGCAAACAGACAAGAAAAATAAATAAAAGGAATCCAAATTTGAAAAGAAGAAGCAAAACTGTCATTGTTTGCAGATGACATACTATACATGGAAAATCCTAAAGACACGATCAGAAAAGTACTAAAACTCATCAATCAATTCAGTAAAGTTGCAGGATACAAAATTAATATACAGAAATCTGTTGTATTTCTATACACTAACAATGAACTATCAGACAGAGAAATTAGGGAAACAATCCCATTTACCACTGCATCAAAAAGAATAAAATACCTAGTAATAAACCTACTTAAGGAGGTAAAAGACCTGTACTTGGAAAACTGTAAGACATTGATGAAAGAAATTGAAGATGATACAAACCAATGGAAAGATACACCATTTTCATGGATTGGAAGAATTAATATTGTTAAAATGACCGTATTACCCAAGGCAATCTACAGACTCAATGCAATTTCTATCAAAATACCAATGCCATTTTTCACAGAACTAGAAGAAATAATTTTTAAATTGGTATAGAAACACAAAAGGCCACAAACAGTAAAACAATCTTCAGAAAGAACAGAGCTGGAGGTATCATGCTCCCTGACTTCAGACTATACTACAAAGCTACAGTAATCAAAACAGTTTGGTATTGCCACAAAAACAGACACATAGATCAATGGAACAGAATAGAGAGCCCAGAAATAAACCCACTTACTTATGATCAGTTAATCTATGACAAAGGAGGTAAGAATATACAATGAAGAAAAGATTGTCTCTTCCGTAACCAGTGCTGGGAAAACTGGACAGCTACATGTAAAAGAATGAAACTAGAACATTCTTTAATACCATATGCAAAAATAAACTCAAAATAGATTAAAGATGTAAATGTAAGTCTGGAAACCATAAAACTAGAAGAAAACACAGGCACAACAATCTTTGACATAAATCGTGGCAATATTTTTTGGAACTGTCTCCTAAAGCTAAAGAAATAAAAGCAAAAATAAACAAATCAGGCCTAATTAAACTTAAAAGTTTTGCACAGCAAAGGAAACCATCAACAAAATGAAAAGACAGCCTACTGCATGGGAGAAAATATTTGCAAATGATATGCTCAATAAAGGGTTAATGTCCAAAATATATCAACAGCTCATACAACTCAACATCAAAAAAACAAACCCAATTTTTAAATGGGCAGAAGACCTAAATAGACATTTATCCAGAGAAGACATGCAAATGGCCAACAGGCACACGAAAAGATGCTCAACATCATTATAATCAGAGAAATGCAAATTAAAACCACCATGAGATATCACCTCACACCTGTGAGAAAATCTACCATCGAAAAGAACACAAATGACAAATGTTGGCGAGGATGTGGAGAAAAGGGACCCCTCTTACACTGTTGGTTGGAATATAAATTGGTGTAGTCACTGGAAAAGAGTATGGAGTTTTCTCAAAAAAACCTAAATACTATTGTATGACCCAGCAATCTCACTCCTGGGTATATAGACAAAAAAAAAAAAAAGAAAGAAAACTCTAATTCAAAAAGATACATGCACCCCAGTGTTCATAGCAGCACTATTACAATAGCCAAGACATGGAAGCAACCTAAATGTCCATCAACAGATGATTGGAGATACATATATATCACACACACACACACACACACACACACACACACACACACACACACACACACACACACTGGAGTACTATTACTCCACCATAAAAAAGAATGAAATAAATGCCATTTACAGCAATGTGGATGGACCTAGAGGTCATACTAAGTGAAGTAAGTCAGAGAAAGGCAAATATTACATATCCCCTATCTGTGGAATCAAAAACAAATGAGACAAATGAACTTATTTTAAAAGCAGAAAGAGACTCACAGACATAGAAAACAAACTTATGATTACCAAAGGGGAAATATGGAGGAGAGGGATGAATTGGGAGTTTGGGATTAGCAGATACAAACTACTGTATATAAAGTAGATAAACAGCAAGGTCGTACTGTATAGCACAGGGAACTATATTTAATAGCTTGTAATAACCTATAATGAAAGAGAATATATAGTCCTGAGGAGTCCAGAGGAAGGCAGGCTGGACTGAACACCCCTATGGGGGGGCTCTAGGGACCATCAGCAAAAGGTCCTAGGATGATGAAGTTGAGTAGGATAGAGGCTGCTGCAGGGATAAAGACAGGATTGGGGCCAGAGGGCCAGGAGCAGCGTGTGGGGTGACCTGCAGGTGTTGTCACATTTGCACACTTGGCTCCCAGGAGGCGGTACCAGCCCTGGCTTTGCTCACCTGCCCTTCTCCTCTCTCCTCCCTCCCCACCCCGACCCCAGTCCTTCACGCCTTCCTGTTTCCTCTCCTGAGCCTCCCTGCTCAGGAGATTCACAATGGGCATCCCACAGCCCACTAGGAGTGCATAGACATAAAGAAGTTGCTCATTTGGGAACAAAATCCTGGCCTGAGGTTCAGATGATCTGATTTCTAGGCTCCATTCCACTCCCCACTCACCAGGTGACCAGGACCTGCTTTTCTTCCCTCCTGGGGGTGCAGAAGCAGGATTAGAATTTAAAGCAATATGGGATCTCCTCAAAGACGGGAAGAAAGACCAAGGGGCTGGCGTCAGGGGCCTGGGATCCCCCCCTGCCTCCCAGGCATTACTGTGTGACCTTGAGCAAATCACCCCACCCTGCAGGGCTCAGCCTTCTCACTGTCAAGAAAGAGATTGTGCACCTACATCCTACACGCTCCTGTAGGGGAGACCTGTGTTCAAAACCGAGCACACACTCAGAGATACGGACGTGCTGTGCACATATGAGGAGGCACTGTGACCACAGGACACCAGCCTCGAGACAGATGCTCATGCCAGTCAAGGACTCCCATCCCAGCATCGTCCCCTCAGACCTATCTCAAGACAGAGACCCCAGAATTCTAGATGCAAGACTGTGTAAGACCAAAGCAGTCTTCACCCCTGAACGTCTGGTCTCTGCCCTGCACCTCAGCCTCCCCAAGGAAGGCCGCTCTGTTCACATCACCCTCAGACTGTGTTTGGGAGAAACGGTCAGGTTTAAAGACTATCATCTTCTTGAGCGGTGCCAGATAATGGCCCTTGGCGTGTCCAGTTCCCCTGGAGGCTTCTGTTGTTACAGTGACGTATGTCTGCAGCCTTCACAGAGTCCTGCGGCAGGAGCCGGCGTGTCCGGGCTTGATGAGTTTCCTGATGAGCAAGGGACGCGCGGCAGTTAGCAAAACAGCAATTAGCAGGAACTCTCAACCAACCGGAGCAGCGTGGTTCTCAGACACAGAATTGGAGGGCCATGAAACAGAAGAGCCTAGAGATCAGCTTGTGTCACTACCTGGAGAGGCCCCCCCCCCCCCATCGCCACCAAAACTGTCTTGCCCGAGATGATAGTAAAAGCTGGCTTTAGCTGTGTGGAGCAAATGGATGACAACAAAACAAATACAAGTCTCATCAGGAATTCCATTGTTCTTTGGATTTTTCACTTCAAATCAGTTCTGAGGCTGAACACCAAATGCCGAATGACTTCCACATTTTCTACGCGTCTCTCTGTAGCCTGCCACCAGAATGAACTAAAATTCAGAAAGACCCGGGAGCTAAGAAAGTCAGTCAGTCATCAAAAATTGAATTCTGTTCCCTGGGTGCCATGCACCAAGGCAGGAAATCGAATGGGGACATTTCAGAGATATTTCCAGCCACAGGGATTGAAACAAAAAGCCTTTTGTGCTTAACCCTCATTTCGCTGGAATACCAAACCGTCTCCTCAGTAGCACTGAAACTTTGTCTACGTGATATTCTTTGTAACATTCTGCTTCCTTCTGCTTCCTCCTTGTACAGTAGATTTTCTTCTCAGACATGGCTCCTGATAGTACTAACCTAAAGTGCATGTTGCAAACACACTTCCCTTTAAGCCTGTGCATTTTAAGCAGATGGAGATCTTCCTCCAGCCAGCGTGGGCCCAAGTTTTCGGGGACATGTCTGCTACATGTAGTGAGACTTTCCTGAAGTCTGTCTCAGTTATTTAGGGGCGTGGGTGCCCAGGGCCAGCCAAGAAAGGGGTACCGCTTTTTTCGGCTCCACTTTGGCTAATTGGAGGAGTGGGGAGCAGAGTCAGGACTAAGGTGTCAGATTCTGAACTGTGAGACCAAGGAGGCAAGAGAGGATGGATCTGAGAACCCTGGCAAATCCACCTTAGACTCTGTCTCCCTAGACATCTCCACAAAGCCTGGACAGGGACAGCCTGTAAGGAAGGGTGGCCAGGCCTGAGTTAGAGCCCCCAGAAGGCTCTCCCAAGCTGGCTCTCCTGCTTCACCTGCCTTGGCTGTTTCAAGGTCATTACAGTGACCTATGCAGCCAGCAGCTCTGCCTTTGCTTCTCTCCAGGGCTTCCCTTTTTTGTAGGTTTTTTTGGGTGGGGCAGGGGGAATACAGGTATATTTAATTTATTTTTAATGGAGGTGCTGGGGATTGAACCCAGGACCTCATGCATGCTAAGCATGTGCTCTACCACTGAGCTATACCCTCCCCGAAGGGCCCCTTCTTAACAGACAGCAGAACAGGACAGTGATAGCTGTACCCGTGTTCTAAAGCGATACCGTTCAGGTTGGACTTTCACATTTCTAACCCATTCCCACTCCTACTGTTTCAGATCCAGGTGTGAGTTTATAGGTAAATGACACTCATTTCCTTCCAGAAGAGCATCCTGCTGCTAACAACAGCCTGACACAGTGAGTTAACCTAGGCTGACATATTTCAGAGCACCCAAACTCACGGAGGGAACAAGCCATCTGGAGCAAAAATTTAAAGTTTTGAACAGAGACTGTAAATAACAAAGGGACTGTGCACTCACTGTGTAGCCATTTAAAAAGCTCTTTTTTTCCATAATAAGAAGTCATCTGCAATTGAGGTGAAGAAAGCAGGTTAAAGTAAAACATAATAGAATTATTTCATTGTTGGAAAGAAAGTCTATGTGTATGGATGGAGAGAGGGAAGGAAGAACGGGAATTACGCTAAGTTGGTATTCCCTTTAGAGAATGGGGTTGGGGGTATCTTGAGAATCAAGGAATAATTTTCACTTAAAAGATTATTTCTTTAATGACTGAAAATTTTTTAAACAAACCTCTACCACTTTCACAATTAAAAAATAAAGTGTAAATCTGTCTTGCAAGAAGGCAAAGCATGTCCAGGAAGGGCAAGACATAGAGAAGGAGCAAGAATTTGACTTAACAATATTTATTAAGAAAGGATTCCTGGTCAGTTGAAATTTAACATTTTGTTTTCTGATGGAGAAACGTTACAAAAAGCAGTGCCATTGAACTTAATAGACCCTAGGGCATATTATTTATAAGAGCCTACTCTGCCTATATATGGAATCTCCTACGGACACGTTGTCATTTAAATGCCCATGTGGCATTCAAGTAGAGGCAATTTTCCAAAACCAATCATCTTCAAGTCAGAGCATTGAAAAAAAAAAAAAAAGCCTGAAGAATTCCTTTGCAAAATAGGTTTTTTAAATCATTCTTGGATTTTACTTAAAGATTTTCAGCAGGCCCAGTGCACCTTTGTGCAGAGAATGTCTCCCATGTTTTAAGAGAGTGAGAGTATCTGAAGCCAGGACCAGTTTTAGACAAAACTGCAGAGTTGGTAGATCCGGTAATCTCTCAGTCTCCCCTCTTGCATTCTTTTGCCCACATTAGAGCTTCCATTCTCAGTTTGCTGTCCCCTATTGTCTTTCCCATCCTTCCTTATGCCCACAGGAGCACCACTGGGTACCTCTTCCTTCTCTCAAAACCCTCCATGGATCTTAAAAAGGGAGCTGGTATCAGTCATTTACACTTTGGCATGAATTTTAATGTATGGCCACAGAATTGGGAGATGTTTCTGTTTTAAGTTTTACTCTCGACTGTGAAAGAGAAAGTTGAATCCCAGGTTAAGGAATTTTCAGGCATCAGCCAGCAGGTGGCCTCGTGTTTTTCAGGCAACCTCCCTGCTGCTCCAGAAATCACACCACCTGACTGTTCTCTCCCTGTAGCCTGGGTCTTGGGTTTTCTCATCCAGAGCAGGGCCTCCCCCAGTCTTGGTGATGCACCCCAATCCTGCTCTCCGGAGGACATCTTTCCTGTTCTCCACAGACTAAAAGGTACGTGTGAGATTTCTGGTGCAGACCACTCACTCGCCTCTTGTAGGAGAGGCTCTGGACATCCAGGATGTAGCAGGGCCTTGGATTCACTGCTGAGAGCCCAGGAGAAGGAACTGTGAAGAGCAGCAGTCAGGGTTCCAGCCCTGATTCTACTTCTTAAAACTTGTGTGACCTTGAGCAAGTCATCCATCCTCTCTGAGCTCAGTTTTTATACCTGTAAGAAGGAAATAACAGCATCTATTTTAGCCAGGTGTGTTAAGGATAAACTGAGATCAAGAATGCAAGGTGCCTGGCAGGGGTGGGAAGCCCTCAAGAAATGGGAGCTCTTCTTACTACTTGGTGGAACAGAGCAGGGCTCGCGGCAAGAATGAAAACCAAAGAACCAAAGGCAGCCAGAACCTGGGGTCAGAGAACTCGGCACAAGGACACCTGTTTGTCAACTCAGCTTTGATCTGGGGTCCTCCTGTGGGGTCCTGCAGTGGGACAGCACGCGTGAGGATTGGCTGGCGGCTCCCAAGCCGAGCACAAGTTTTGAACTCAGGAGTGAGAACAGCAGTTTCTGTTTTGCAGTCTCGTTCATCTGAGCCACAGGCAAAACGGAAGTTAAAAGGATCCTTGGCTGCTGAACAGATGGTGCGTAGCCCGGACACGGAGTTTATTATACATTTTACCTGAGTCTGTGTACCCTCACTTTACACACAGCTCTCATAAACTTCATTATCCAGTTGTCAAGTCCACGGTGGATTAGAGGCAGCAAACCAGGGACTAGACAGGCACCCTTGGAGTGGAGAGAAGTGACAGCCGGTAGTCTGACGAGGAAGGAGACGGGAAAAAATAGAAAGGCCGACATCATGAAGAACAAAGAGTCACAGGCATCAGGCTCTTGAAAGGGGTTTCTGCCTCCCTTTGATTTCTGAGAGCTGCAGTGTGTGATGGCTCAGAATCATGATGTTCCAATTCTTGACCCTGCAGAAAGGATGTTAAATCACAGTGTATTTTAAGCAGCCAGTGATGTGTATAACGTGAAGGACAACAGGACCTTGAGGGGGGAGCACTTTCAAGTGTGCATGTACTGTCCACATATTTGATTATCATTTGGTTCCCACGACAATCCTAAGGGAAAGGCAGGGCTCATATTATTGTCCCCCATTTGATAGATGAGGAGACTAAGACTTAGTGTGGCTTAGAGGCCGGCCTCGGCTTATGTGCCTGGTGAGCGGGAGGGCCAGGCTTCCCTCCAGGACTTCTGACTGGCCGTCCAGTGCTGTGTCCACCACATATGCTTTCATATGTGTTCCTTGGAGCCCCGGGGTTCTGCCCAGGGGTGGCGCAGGGATGCAGGGGAGGCCCCTGAGCAGGACTGTGACTTCCCATCTCTGATTTAAAAAGGAGTTCTCAGTATTTGCAAGACTTTGGATGGGGAAAATCAAAAAGGTCCTGCTGCTTGGGGAAAAAAAAAAAAAAAGCATGGGAGAAAGAGAAGACTGTGAAGCTACTGAAAATGTTGCCTTGGATATTTGGG
The DNA here is from genome assembly GCF_009834535.1 of Camelus ferus. Taxonomy (NCBI): domain Eukaryota; kingdom Metazoa; phylum Chordata; class Mammalia; order Artiodactyla; family Camelidae; genus Camelus; species Camelus ferus. Next base: position 16,541,256 of record NC_045725.1, read on the forward strand.
GAATATGTCTATCCAAAACAATTAAAATCAAAAGAAAGTCATGGGGCTGTGTACACACAGGGCAGACCTTCTGCTCTCTGGAAATCTTCGTCTTCCAGAACGACTTCCCCCAGGGATGTCCCAGTCTTGCTGGGTTCAGGTTCTCTGAGGGCTGCCCCAGGCGGGCTGAGCCACTGAGCTCTCCACCACTCTCCACCAACCCCTCTCCACCCCCGACCCATGCACGGAGGGTCCCAGCCCACCCAGGGCTATCAGTGCCCTTAATAATCCCTGTCTCATGGGCCAAACGTGCCCCTCCTCCTCGCCTCTGGTGTCCTGTTCCCCCAGAGTCCTGCTGAGAGACAACGGGCAAACTCCTCAACGAGACTCAACTAACCAAGCATTCCTGCTGCTCCTTGTGGTATCCTCTCTACCCAGCAGAGCCTGTTATAAACTCCTTAATGCGGGCTCATGTCTGTGTGTACCTCCCCAGCTGTGAAAATTTAATACTTGTTGAATGAATGACAGGTGTCTTTCTGCATTTGAACGGTGGCTTCCTGCATACCCAGGATATTACCCCTGTGTAATTTATTCTGAAGGTGGGAGGATCAGGCCCCAGGAATTATCTGCATAGAGCGGGCTTCGGTGACACCATGTTGGTAGCCACTGATTCACCAGGAAGATCTGACACTGGTCGCTTTTTCACTCTGCACCCACACCATCCTGCCTGGAAGAGGAGGAAAGAGAGTTACATCCAGATGTCAGTCAGTAACCTATCACCGCAGTCGCCAGCAGCAGAATGTGGAACGTCTGTGCTGGGCACTATAAGAGGAAGACTAGGCTACTCCCTCACCTGGTCACTCTGAGAAATCAGTCTGAATGCTAAGCCCTGGATAAATAGCAGCGTTGACTATGACTGCTGCTCCCTGCCTGTCAGGAGCAGATGATCCAACGGGAAAGACAGAACGATGACTAAAATCTTAGCCAGTCAGACAAGGTGGCACCTAGCCAGTGTGGAATGAGTGGCACAGATGGAGCCTTTCCTTTTCCTGCCTCCCCTTCTGGTCCCATTTTCCCTCTAAGTTAGAGGTGATTTGGAGCTGGAGGGGTCAAAGAGGACGTCCCTAGGAGGTGGGGCATGACCTGAGCCTCGAGGGGTTTTTAGGATGTCAGTGGGAAGGAGGGAGGAGCCGTTCCAGATGAGGGCAGGGGTGGTGGACGTCTCATCCCCGGCAGAGCGGGACCCCAGGGAGAAGAGGGAGAAGGCGGGAGAGGGGAGCCGATGAGGAAGAACCAGAGGGATCGGGCTGACGAGTCTGAAGATACTGCAACAAGCCAAAAAGAACCATTAAAGTCACCATCAACACGGAATGGAGAAAGGGAAGACCGAGGAGCACCCACCCTGAAAACCCGTGTGGTTCCAGTCCTGGGTCTTTTCTGGACCCAAGGACCCTCGTCGTCATCCAGCCGGGCGCCGACGCAGTCAGCATCAGCTGGCGTGAGCTGCGTGCTGCCCGTGACACAGCCTGAGAAGTCAGGTGCAGGAACAGCCCCTTTTCCCAGCGTAACTTGTTTACGTGGAGTGTAAGTGAGAACGTGTTTAATTAGGGGTAATTACACACTTAGACACAGATGGTGACTGGCTGGCAGCGGTGGGGTGAGGTCCCGGCAACACGCAGGGAGTCGGCCCGGTGTGGGGCCCCCTGTGCACACTCAGAGGAGAGACGTGGTGAGGAGGGGAGGGAGCGGGGTGTGAAAGCAGCAGCGAGGAACTCTGAGTCTTGGTCCTGCGTACAGAGCAGCGGTTCTCAAAGTGGGGGTCCCCAGACCAGCAGCGTCAGCATCACCTGGGAACTTTTTAGCCATGAACGTTCTCTGGCCCCGCTCCAGGCTCCGAGTCGGAAACTCTCTGGGGGTGGAGCCCAAGGATCTGAGTTTAACAAGGCCTCCAGGTGATTCAGTGTGAGAATTGCTGATGGGGAGCATAGCACAGCTGTTCAAAACAAGAGCCGGCTCATTCACAGCTTCAGCACTTAACTGGCTGGGTCACGGCATTATTTTCTAAGCCTTACTTTACTCATCTGCAAAATAGGAATAAAAACACCTGCCCTACAAGAGTAGCATGTGGACAGTACAGGTTGCAGTTTATCTGCTTTGTTCATTGCCCTGTCCCAGCATTCAGAAAAGAAGTGGAAAGAACAGCTCAATAACGCAGTAACCATTAAAGAAACTGAATCAGTAGTTTAAAATCCCACAGGGGAGGGTATAGCTCAATTGATAGACTGCCTCCTTAGCATGCATGAGGTCCTGGGTTCAATCCCAGGTACCTGCATTAAAAAAAAAGTAAATAAACCTAATTCCCTCTCCCCCAATAACAACAATAAACAAAAAAACCAATAAAAAATCTTCTCACAAAGAAAACCTCAAGCCCTAGAGTTTTACAGACAAGTTCAACCAAGCTTTTAAATAACAAATAACTGATTTTTATCAAATTCTCATAGAGAATAGAAAAAGAGGAAATGCTCCCCTGCATTATAACCTTGCTACCAAAACCAGACAAGTGTGATATGGGAAGGAAAATGACAGAGCCCTTTCACTTACGAACATAGTTACAAAAACTCAGAACAAACCAAATTCCCCAATATATAAAAAAAAATATCGTGTCCAAATTGAATTCATCCTAGGATTGTAAAGTTGGTTTGACATTAGAAAATTTATTATGTTGACTTAACGAGAAACAAAAGGAGGGGAAAAAGGCCACATGATCATCTGAATAAAGGTGGGAAAATATTCCAGAAAAGTACAGTATCTGTGAAGGATAAAAACTCATACTAACTAGGAATAAAAGAATTTCTTTCATCTAAAAAATGGTTTCAACCAGAAATCTTCAACAATGTTATACTTAATAATGAAATGGTAAAAGCTTTTTTTTTTTAAGAACATGCTAAGGTTGCCACTTCTGTTCATCATTGCACTAGTCCTTGCCAAGCAAAATAAGGCAAAATTGTTATTATTCACAGATGATCTGGTTGTCTAAATAAAACCTCAATCTACAGGCAAATTAATAGATTTAATAAAAAGACCTTAGTAGTATTGCTGAATATAAGATCAGTATACAAAAATCAACTTCATCTCTGTCCACTGGCTGAAAGCAGAAAACATAATTTTAAATAATGTACCACTTATAATAGCAATCAAAGAATACTTGGTAACCTAGTAATTCGGTTCTTACCCAGAGTTAGGACAAACTTCACAGGTTAAGGGCAGTCCCCCCGTAGGGCTGCCCTCACTTCAGTCATGCACTACAAATTTAGGAGTGCTCAGGCTACAAATCTGGGGGCTCGTATACCTCCTCACTTGAAAGACTCACAGAACTCAGGAAAGCCCTTTACTTAAGATGACAGTGTTATTATAAAGGATACAAATCACAACAGTCAAAAGAAGAGACCCATAGGGCACGGTCTAGGAGGGTCCTGAATGTGACAAATTCTTGCTCACCCTCTCAGCAGATTACTGTGTATCACTCAACCAGTGTCCAGAATGTTTATTGCAGTTTCACTGCTGAGGCATGATTGATTAAATCATTGACCACCTGAATGAAATGAATCTCCAACCCCCTAGTCCTCTAATTATATGGTCTTTTGGGCCAGACCCATCCTGCAACTGTCCAGGGGTCCACCATGAGTCACAAAGACACTCCTATCACTTAGGAAATTCCAGAGGGTCTAGAGGCTCCCTGCCAGGAACTGGGACTAAAGACCAGCCAAATTCTTTATTTATGTAGCAGATAGCTAGAAGCAAACCTAACAAAAGAATACCTAGTACCTCTTCACAAATTCTCTCTCTCTGAAGACACTGGAATACTATACAGCTATGAAAATGAATAAACTACAGGTTCACACATCAACTGTTGTGTCTATTATAGTTTTGAAAACCAAATCACCGGCAATGCTTTGTCATAAACAGTGAAACAAAGATCACCACTCTTCTGCAGAACCATCTGCCAAGGGCGGGCAGGACCCACTGAGTGGGGCAGTGGAAAACTATGAAGAAGGCAGACTTTTTCTTTGGTGCCCACTCCCACCTCCTGGGCCCTTTCCCTCCACAGACCCCCACCGCCTTCTAAGCGCCCAGGGCTCTTGCGTTCTCCTACCTCCCTTAGTGCTCCAAAGTCTTTCCAATGCATTCCTGAGAGTTGAGAATATAATCCCTGCATATTCGCTCGGAGGAAGCAAGGAATTTGCTTTTCTAGTTGTTCCTCTAAAAGTGAAACCAAGGGGTCTGGCCCCTTAGTAAAGCAATTCAAGGGAGTGAGGTGGCGAGGAGAACTTTTTAGATGGCCAAAAATCAGACAGACCTTTTCTGGTGGGTAAAAATCATACCAGCTTGTTTGTATGAGGAGGAAAGGAGACAGCCTTCAACTTTCAGTAATCATTCCTTATGCAAATTCCTCCTCAGGCCTCTTCACAAACACACCAGGTGACCAGCTCTCTAGACAGTTTGCCTCAGCCGATGAGAAGACGGGCCCTGCCATGGTTTACTCCAAGGAGGGTTCCTAGAATGTGTACCTGCTTTCCTATCTTGAAAATCTTGGAAATTCTCCCAAATCTTTCTGTCTTCCTTGGCCACTGACCCCTTCTTTGGGCTGTTTTACTCCTGGTGGGTATCACATTTACCGTGAAGCTCATGACTCAACTCAGGGTTTTTCACTTGCACAAACCCCCCCCCTCAAGGCCCTGAGAGGGACCCTAACAACATGGTCCGGCATGGTCACGTAGTTTTATAATATTTGCAAAGAAAGATGTTTTGGCAGCAATTTGTCAGGAAGTGGTCTATTTGCATTCTGACTTGCCCTCCACTGCATTTCCCCTTGTGCTTGGTGGTGCTGGTGTGACCGGGCGTTCAGAGACTCTGATCAAGGGTAGGTTGGGCTAGGGAATGCATTTAGTGGGATATGTTGATACAGTTTGCAGTTACGTCCATATAGAGTTAAGTCAGTGCCAGCATCTTGGTGTAGGAATATCTTTCAGGAATCCCTCTGTGCCCACCAGGTCAACTCACGGTGTTATGACAAGTAGCAGGGCCGACCCTGTGACTCATGGAATGTGACAGCTAAGACATCATGGACAGTTGATGAATCTCATCATTTCAAAGCATGGAAATTTAGTCACCACTTAAGAAAACTGGAAATTCCCCCAAATCTTAGAGCTCATATACAGAGGAATACCTAATAAGGTTTTTCCCCAACCTGACAATAATCCTGAAATTTTATGACATTAGTGATAACTCATTTAGAAGGTGAAAGAAACTTTGAAAATATCAGCCATACGAAAGGAGCAACTGTATCAGAGGAAAGACTGAGTTATCTTTTCCAGTGTCTTTCAAAGACTGAATCAGCTTTAAATTCTGTCTGCAAAAAATTATATTACAAGATTGTCAGAGAAGAGATGATCAGAGATTATGCAGTCCCTTCACGTGTTGGCTACCCACAGTTTGCCAAGCAGCTAATTAGTAAAAATGTTATTTTTATGAGTATTGTCATGTTTGTGGCATTTGCCAGCTTTTTATAATTTTTAATGTGCTGCCATTTTCTGATTCAAAAATACTTATTTTCATAACTAATTTTATGCTCATAATTTCCTATTTTTAAGGAACACCCCCCTCCCCAGCCTGGATTCTCTCAGGCCCCCTTTCTGCTTCAGCCTCCACATGGTGACTGCCCCATCTTCCCTCACTCGCCCAGTGTTGACTTGGTGCTGGTTTAATGATTATCTTTGCAGTAAAACCAGCACACTCACTGCCCAGAATTGGGTTGTAAGCTCCCTGAGGACAGTCCCCTGACTCAGAATGCCACACATGGGGCCAGGCCCACCAGAAACACTTCATAAATGCCTGTCAAAATATCTGTCTGAAATGGGACCAGCGTTCTCTGGAGCAGGTGACCCCAGCAGCCTCTCAACAGTGGGGCACTTCAAAAGTGGGACACGCCAGGGACCTGCAGTTTTTCTAGGAAGAGACATGTTTCTGCAAAGAGAGGATATGAGTTCTGGTTGATGATGTGATCCAGGGTGGCTACCTGGTCACCAAGGAGAGAAGGCCCTTCTCGAGGTCAGGGTGGGCAGGGCTACTGAGCCTGGGCTCCGACCCAGACAGAAGCAACGTCGGAGATGGGCTGGTTTGCCGCCCTCCTCTCCATCCACGCAGCCTGTGCTTCTTCCGTGCCCTAGGGAGCAGTGGCCTCAGTGCTACTCACCCAGCAGCCTGCAGTCCCCACATGGCTTTTGTAATGTGCAGTCACCCTGCCTTCAGCCTCTTCTGCCTGCAGACCCCAGAAGGCACAGCAAATCCAATGGCCCCTGTCCTCAGAGGCCCAGAGACTAGTGGGGGAGGCAGAGTGAGTTTCCATGCACCCAGAGTGCATTTCAGCAGGAGCCATAATGACAGCAATCTTTGCTGATGGAATAGAGGACAATGGACCAAACTACAGCGAGGAATCACCTCACACTGGTCAGAATGGCCATCATTCAAAAGTCACAGACGATAAATGCTGGACAAGTGGTGCTGGGAAAGCTGCTTGTAAATCAATGAAGTTAGAACACTCCCTTATACCATACGCAAAAAATAAACTCAAAATGGCTTAAAGATTTAAACATGAGACAAAAAAGACACTATAAACCTCCTAGAAGAAAACATAGGCAAAACATTCTCTGACATAAATCTTAGCAATGTTCATCTAGGGCAGTCTACCCGGGCAATAGAAATAAAAGCAAATAAACAAATGGGACCTCATTAAACTTATAAGCTTTTGCATAGCAAAGGAAACTATAAGCAAAACAAAAAGACAACCTACAGAATGGGAAAAAATATTTGCAAATGATGCAACTGACAAGCGCTTGATTTCCAGAATATGCAAACAGCTCGTACAACCTAATAACAACAACAACAACAAAAAACCCAATCCAAAAATAGGCAGAAGACCTAAACAAGCAATTCTCCAATGAAGACATACAAATCGCCAATAGGCACATGAAAAAATGCTCAATATCGCTAATTATCAGAGAAATGCAAATCAAAACTACAATGAGGTTTCACCTCACACCAGTCAGAATGGCCATCATTCAAAAGTCCACAAACAATAAATGCTGGAGAGGCTGTGGAGAAAAGGGAACCCTCTTACACTATGGGTGAGAATGTAGTTTGGTGCAGCTACTATGGAAAACAGTATGGAGATTCCTTAAAAAACTAAAAATACTTACCATATGATCCAGCAATCCCACTCCTGGGCATATATCCAGAGGGAACTCTAATTTGAAAAGATACATGCACCCCAATGTTCATAGCAGCACTATATACAATAGACCAGACATGGAAGCAACTTAAATGTCCAATGACAGATGACTGGATAAAGAAGATGTGGTGTGTGTGTATATATGTGTATACACACACACACACACACACACACACACACACACACACACACAATGGAATACTACTCAGCCATAAAAAAGAATGAAATTATACCATGTGCGGGAACATGGATGAAATGAGAGATTATTATACTAAGTGAAGTAAGTCAGACAGAGAAAGACAAATACCATATGATATCACTTATATGTGGTATCTAAAAAAAATGACAAAAATGAACTTGTTTACAAAACAGAAACAGACTGACAGACATAGAAAACAAACTTATGGTTACCAAAGGGGGAATGGGTAGGGGAGGGATAAATTGGGAGTTTGGGATTAGCAGATAACAAACTACTATATATAAAATAGATAAACAACAAGGTCCTACTGCATAGCACAGGGAACTATATTCAATTTCCTGTAATAACCTATAATGAAAAAGAATTAGAATATATATATATATATTTATAACTGAATCACTGTGCTGTACACCAGAAACTAACACAACGTTGTAAATCAACAATACTTCAATAAAAATTTTAAAAATTAAAAAAGACAATGGGCAAACAGGTTAGTATGTTTCCTCTCCCAGGTAAATGTGTTAACAAGGACTTTACCTAGCATTTCCCAGAGCGTATCCTGAGCAAGATTGGTCCCCAAGATGCACCTCGAAAAAAAAATGGTTATGTGGACAAAGAGATGTGGCAGGTGCTACATCCTTAATCCCTGAGACTCTGTAAATAAACCTGTTGGTTGCTACCAACCTGTCCCAGGGGTGTTTGTCCACACACCTCACCTCTCCATTAGCATCTCTGGGATGTGGGACTGTTTCAGGAAACACCGCCTTAACTAAAAGCAGTGACTGTGGGTAAGCCTTTCACCAGGACAGGCAGGTAGTCAAATTCAGCATCATCAGGGCTTTTCAGGCTCCTTCTGCCAAGTTCTGCCTGCAGCTACTTCCTTCCTACATAGAGGCTGCACCCTGGTCAGGGGCCTTCCTGCATCCAGAGCCCTGAATGACCACTGCCTCCTTTCCTAGACTCCTGCCCTTCTTGGGACCCTGTGAGAGAGGGACTCTGACACCTCTCGGTAAGCTTTCTCCAGCCCAATGCCAGTCCCCTCCCACAGCCATTTGTGTAATGAAGCCACCTGAGGGCTCTAAAATCTGTCCTTCCAAGTTCCACCTGATCCTGGATGGAAACAAGCAAGACAATGAAGGGTCTCTTACTTTTCTTAGTCTGTGGATTCCATCTTAGTTATCTTCAATAAAGGTGGCGGTTTATACCTCAGTCCCTTCCGAGAAGTGAATAGCCCAACGAAGTGCCTTTTATTCTTCCTAGGCAGGCTCTCTGCAAGCCGGACAGGAGAGAAATTTAATCCTCTGGTGAGGGGATGGTGTGTGAGCAGAAATGGGGTGGCTGGCAGCAGGAGGGAAACTTTGGGGCTGAACTGTCTGCTGAGGGACTTGGTGACCTTGGTACTGTCATTGGCCTGCTTCAGCTTCCCCAGTCACTCCCGGCAGGGGCAGTAACAGGGTCCACCTTGTGAGACTGATAATTGAAAGAACTCAGAGAGAGCTCAGGTGGCACCTAGCACATGGTCAGCACCTGGAAAATATTATACACATTACTTGGTGGTGCTTGGGGATGAATATTCTCTTTGTGAAACTGAATTAGAAGGAATGCACTGAAGCCCTAAGTCTGACCTCTAGGTTGGCCCTGGGCAAAATGAGCAGCCCCAAGGGCCCGGCTACCACACGCAGCATCAAGGTGGTGTCAAACAGAAATCTGCAGCCACGCCCGACACCTGATGGACCCCCCAGGTTTCAGAAGGCTGGACTTGACCGTGGCGGCTACCTTTGTTTTGCGATTCAAACAGGGCCAGCAAACTTCAGTCTCCTCTTGACGGGTAGTCAGTGTCTGAAATTCCACCACAGGCGTACCAGTCATTCCTTTGGCTTAAATTTTTATCCAGTTCATTTACCGCATTTAAAGCGGGTACCTACCCTGCATGGCAGGATAGAAATAAAACAGCTGGTCCCTGCCTTCAGGGCACCCCCTCCTATGGAATTGTGAATCTGGAGATGAAGGGGTCCAGGAACACAAAGGCTTACCAGCTAAGCCAGACAGAGAGAAGGGGCCTACAAGAATTTCCCCAGATATAAAATGATAAAATGAATACCTATCTTACAGGATTGTCAGGAGGTCAGCTGAGCAAAAGCTGGCAAAATCCTTTACACATAATGGATGCTTAACGAATGTTAGTTCCTCCCCTTCTAACTGGATCTCAGTTATTTACACCTGGGAGTTAATGAGAGGAGGGTTTGCTGGAAGGGGAAGATGAGAGAGGTGCCCTGATTTGGGGACAGGAGTAGGGGACAGAAAGGGAAGCCTTGCAACTCAGAGATCAGGTTCTCTGATCGTTTTCCCCCACAAGGCCAGTCCTGTGATTCAGTCGGATCTCTGCCTGCATGTCCCCTTGTCGGAAAGGCCTGGACCACCCACGCAGCCCATCACTCTATCTCCTTATCTTGCTTTATTTTTTATTCCTAGCACTCTCTCCACCAGACATCTTATACATCTGTTTGTTCAGCTGTTTTTCCTACCAAAAATGTACGCTCCGTGATTACAGGGTCTTGGTTTTGTTCCCTGCAGGGATGGAATCTCGGCACTGCCAGCTGGGCCTTGGTTGGTGACCCACCTCTCTATACTTTTTTCATAGAGTCATTTTGATAATTAAATGCACTGATAATACGGCAGCACCTGGTCCAGTGCCGAGCGTATCCTAAGTTCTCTATAAATGGCAGCTGTTGTGATTATTGGTTATTGTCCAGTAAATGTTTACCTCCCGTGGGTCAGCCGTCTGGAGAAGACCGCTGTGGCTACTCAAGGATTCCTCTCATTTGAGCAGAGCCAGAAATAGAAGCCTGCACTAACTGGGGGACTGTGAAAATACTGCTTACCTTTCCGAAGGCGATGAGCCGAGCATCCCTAGGACGCCGCACTGGGGTCACCTGGGGAGTTTTCAAATGACTGATGCCTGCCTGGGTCGTCCCCTGGAGAAGAATCTGATGCAATCTGCTTGGTGGGTGGCCTGAGCCTTGGGATTTTAAGTTCCCCAGGTGCCTCTAACATGTGTCAGGTTTGAGAGCTGCTGTTCCAGGGTGCTGCCAGATTTCCCCTTGAAAATCAGCGAGACAGATCTCTAATTATGGCCTGGCGGTTAATGCATCTTCCTAAAAGGAGTCATTTGCTCACAGACCGGCCGATTAAAAATTAATCGCCTTGGCCCAGCAGGGCCCCTCACTTAGAGAGAGTGCTAGCGGCTGTGATGCAGAATCCCAGGACGCTAGTGCCCCACAGAGGGAAGCTTCCAGACCAGCAGCATAAGCCGACTGGAAAACGGAGGGGCCAAGGCAGCTGAGCCAAGCCTTCCCCCCACCCAGCTATCTAACCAGCCCAGCCCTGGTGAGGATGATGGATGGCAGTGGAGCCAATGATCCTGGCACATCTCCGAACAAACTAAACATTTTGTCATGTCTTTGAACTGTAGTAGAATTCAGAGTTGATGATTTGAACCCCAGGAGGATAATGTCCAAAGCTTTCATCTGTGGTGGTGAGCTCTCGCTGAATTAGAGGATAGCCACATTTGAAGGAAGTGCTTTTTAGAAAGAAGCCCAACTCCATTGCCCCCTATTTCCTGCTGTTTAAAAGAAGAACATGGTGCTGAGTGAAATAAGCCCGTCACAGAAGGACAGTACTACCTGTTCCACTTACGCAAAGAGTCCAATTCAGAGGGACCGAAAGCAGAACTGTGGTCGCAGGGGCTTTGGGGGAAGGAGTATGAGGAGCTGTTGTTTTAACGGGTACGGATTCAGTTCTGCGAACGGTGGGGATGGTTGCACAACAATGTGAATGGACTTAACACCACCAAACTGTACTTAAAAACAATTAAGGTGGTAAGTTTTATGTTATGTGCATTTTCCCGCAATTAAAAATAAGTTATTTTTTAAGATAAACAACATGGTCCTGCTGTATAGCACAGGGAGCTATATTCAGTATTGTGTAATAACCTGTAATGGAAAAAGAATATATATGTATCACTGAGTCACTATGCTGTACACCAGAAACTAGCACAACACTGTAAATCAGATATACTTCAATTAAAAAAGTAAATTAAAAAATAAGTTTTTTTAAAAGCAATTCTATCATAATAAAAAAATAAAGGGAATGGACCACATGGGAGCTGTAGGCCTAGAGGAGCTTAACTGAGCTTTTGGTTGATTTCCATGGAAACCAGGGAAGAGATGAATTTCACTGGACAGGATCCCCCCCCATTCCCCACCCCCTAGAGCATGGAGTGGGGAAGGGGCAGCCCTGAGAAAGGAGGGCAGCAGATCAGCATTTAAGACATCTTAGAAATTAATGAAAACTCAGTGCCACTGATGTAACCATACTGTTTCATCACTATGTGTATTTTAGCTGCATAAACAGAATGCCCAGGATAGCTCACGAACGCCTGTGTTGCACACTGGGCTTTTAAGACTGTGTTCCTTCCCTCAGCCTGAGAGATTCCCTGCTGCATATTTTCATGGAAATGAGTTTAACAGAATGAGTTTGAAGTCAGCAATGAGAAAGGCTATTCTGCTGTGGTGTTATTTCTTTTCCAAAAGCCTTCTAACATGCCTGACATGGATATTGGCACAAATAAGAATTATACCTCCAGAGGAAAGAGACGAGGGAGAGGGAGGCCCTGTACTTCTGCTTAAACTGTGCCTCTGGGAGGGTGGTGTTTTTCTAAATGATCTTTTGATGAGTGTCTGTAACACAAAGAATTAACCCCTATTACAGGTCAGTCTGCTGTTCAGTTAGAGAAATCTGTCTGGCCTGTGAGCAAGGCAAGTCATAAATCCCTCGGGCAGGACAGGATGTTAACGATCACCCAGGGCCTTGCTGGTCCGAGGGCGGTTCCCTGACCTGCAGCATCGGCATCGCCTTGTTTGCCTGATGAAATGGAATCTGCATGTATTCAGCCCAGGTCCCCAAGAAGTCAAGCACACACCAAATTCTGTGGAGCTGTGCTCTGGAGGGTGGTGTTGGCACATCTTCCCATGAGCTTGTCCGTTCTGTGCTTGCCTGCCTCGGCCTGTCTAGGAGCCCAGCCCCTTTGGACAGCGCAGTGGCTTTAGAGGGCTGTCTTAAATGTGAAAGGCAGTAGAGCTGCATATTCAGATCAAAGGTGCTACATTCGCACAACCTGGGGTTGAATCCCAGCTGTGCTGCTTACAACCTGTGTGACCAAGCCTGTGTGACTACAGATAGGTTGCTTACCCTCTCTGTGCCTCAGATGCATCCCATCAAATGACTGTAATGAGAGTCCCTACCTGATGGGGTTGTTGCAAGGATGCAATGACTTAATCCATACGAAGCATTAGAGCAGTTTGAGGATCTCGGTAAATGTGAGCTGTTATTATCATATTGCCTGCACTTCTGCCTCACACTTTGGCTTACATCTGTCCCCAGAGCCTCAGAGAACAAGCTTAACCCCTCGTCCATAGGCCAGCCTTGCCCGTGTCCAAAGGCAGCTCTCGTGGTCCCCGCAATGCTCTCCAGGCCCAAAGTGCCCAGTCTTTCCCATTCCTCGTGTGACGTGCTTTTGATTTCCCCAGCACACCCCCTGGGAGATCCGCTGGAAACCTGCACCCTCCACAAAAATCAGCATCCGTGCAGCAGCCCCCGCTGACCTCATAACGTGGAAACTTTTTACTTGTCCATAGCCTGATTTCTTTTTCCCTTGACCCAGTTTCTTCCAGATCAGACAGGAGTACAAGGAGTACATGTGTGCATTCCTACCTGCTTCCAAGGAAGTGTGATGCCTGGGGACCTTCCCCAGGCCTTCGGAGCCTGTTAACCCCCTGCTACCCAGAGAGCAGCATCTTTGCTGCCAGCCCAGCTTACAAGCCTTTCCAGGCATCCAGAGACGGGAGTGCAGAGACTGCAGTTGCTCCAAGGGCCCCACCAACCTCTCCCACTAATCAGAATCCGCAGGGGCCCCACTCCAGGCACAGGTCTGCCTGTCCTACCCACCAGACCCTCATCCCCACTCTGCAACCCTCCACAGCTCCCTGGTCCTTCCTGCCAGTTCTCAAACTGGGAGGGGCTGAGGGTTCCTTGGGGGGCTCATCCAAGATGGTGATCAGAGGACTGCAGGTCTGTAGCTTTGGCCAACCTACACATCTCATGATCACTTCCCCTGCAGGGGGGTCCTTGGGGACCCCTGACCTTCAGAACAAAGGTCATTCTCAGTGCCCCCACCCCACATCCCGTTTGTCCACATGTCCAGATGGTCTGTCCTCTGAGCACATTCTAGGTCTCCCTGTCTCAACCTTTACTCCCACTGTCTCCATCACCACCTCAAATGTCCCCCAGCACAACTATCCAAGATGTCCCCATCCATGATGACCAACTCGAACCTCATCTCCATGACACCTGTGCTGACCGCCCTTAGGACAAATACCACCCTCTCTGTGCTCTGAGCATGCCTCTCCCTTGGGGCTTACCACTGACTCTAGTCTGCGGAGTAGTGGAGGTCCGGCAGTGCCCAGGTTAGAGTATGGGTGGGCTCTGAAGCCAGACACCCTGGACCACCTCCCAGTCACGTGACCTTGGGCAACTTGTGTCCCTGCTCTGCAGAGAGCCTGCATCGAGGGGCCGATGGAGGGACTGCTGCATGAATTCCGGTAAAATGCTAACAGTGCCCAACACAGAGCACATCCTACACAAATGCTGGCTGAGATAATTTCCTGGTCCTTCTGATCATCTTCTCATATTGAACATTTCACCTCTGTAACCACATGACACTCTTTAAAGACAGGGGTGATCTTAATCATCTGCATTTCTGCCATGCAGGGATGACACATGCTGGCCTCCCAGGACACATGTCAGAGACTTCTGGTTGGGAAGGTGACATTTCAGAGCCCCCCGGCCCCCCTCTGTCCTGACTTGGAAGCGGGGGTGGCCCTAAACAGCCATTCAGTGTGAGCCGAGGAACAACCCTTCCCGCCCTGTCATCGCTCCCACCCCCACCGCACGCACAGAGCTACAGCTGACTCCGCTTTTATTCTTGGAGACTCTTGTCCTCATTTAAATCCGCCCTATCTCTGCAAGGGCCCAATAGGCACATTCTCATTAAAGGGTGAAGTCGGAGGTTTATGGGACCAAGCCTTCTCCCCCAGCCTTCCAACTCCCAGACCTAAGAGATGGGCTTGGGCTAGCGGAGGCCCAGAGGGCAAGCGGAACGGAGCTAAGGCCCACCCAGAGCCACGGGTGGGCACCCACCCTTCTGGGGGTGAGTTTGACTGACGCTGTTCTGAATTCCCTGGCAGTCAGCTGGAACTGAATGTGGTTTCCTGGCTAGAACCTTCTGCAAAATACTCAGAGCTTTAATGATAACTTCCCTCTGGATCTGTGGGGGCCCCTAATTACCCTCCTCCCAGGGCAGCTGCTACCAGACTATTTCCAAACACCTTTGAGGCTTTCAGAGTCAAAGCCTCCCACTGGCTGGACGTGACTCTAAAAGGCCAGCAGAATGGGCTGATTGGAGTGATAGCTGAAGCAGCCCAAAGGCTCCCATGGCAGGGTCTAGGCAGGAAAACTATGTCCACTGCTCCTCTGGTGCCTCCAGATCGGCTTCTCACCAGGAACACCAAGGGACAGGGTAGCAGGAGGAAAGGGACTCTAGGAAAGGGTGATTCTGGTCTTGCCTCTTGCAAGTGGAGAGGTGGCCACAGAGAACTGGGGAGGGAGTGTCCGCTTCCTGTCTCTGCAGCACAGCGATGTGTGATGCCCACAGGACAGTGCACCCTGCCTGTGCCCGCTGTCCCACCCAGCGGTCAGCCCGCTGATGGCCGAGGCCCCCAGGGAGAGCAGGTCTGATCCCTGAGGACGGCTTCCTCTGCACCTAGGTGAAGCTAAAACTACCCTCATGCTGCAGGCTTGGGCAGAAAAACTAGTGAAGGGTTTCTGCTGAGCCAGCATACTTCCTGATTTATGGGCCCTTCTGATAAAATTGAGTCCCCACTCCTGGGTATTCTTTAAAGATTTTTTTTTTAAATTCTAGAAAATTCTGACTTTCTCCCTATCCACTCAACTGAAACTCCTCTCTTGAATTCAGATCACCAGTATGGTGTTGTGGGCCCCAATGCCTCTCCTGCTCAGACACCCAGGGCAAGACCCCCACCCCACCCCGTGTCTGCCCCACAGACCCAGGAATGGAGCCTCCCCTCTGTTCCCATCCCCTCTTCCCCAGGGCTCCTCCTGCTTCAGAGCGTGGCCGAAGACACAACACCTTCCCAAATTCTCTGCCCGTGGCTTCTGAAACCCATCAGGAAATCCCCTGATTGGAGGGACAGGGAACCAGAGGGAAGCAGCTAGTTGTTGACAAAAATCCAGCAGGTTCTTGGTTTTCATTCAAAGGTTAAGAAGAGCTGGGGGTGAATTTTCTTAGCTGTTATCCTGGCCTGGCCCATCATTCTGGCCCAGGGGCAGCCTTGCCCATGCCAACATCTTTCTTTCACTTTCAAGGCAGGTGTTTCAGAAGGAAGCCCCCCGACCCCACCATCACCCACTTCTCTTCAGCCTCAGACTCTGCACATAGGCAGGTGTTAATTACAGGGAATTCCATTCCATGAGAGACTTCTCATCTGCACATCAGAGTAAACTCGCCTGTTTACTCTGTCACCTCTCCTCCGGGTGCTCTGCTCTAGTCCTCCTCTGACAGTCTCAGCCTCTGACTAGAAAATAAAATCGGACCATTCTTTACTTATAACCCACCCACCCAGATGTGAGCTTCTACAGTCTGGCTTGTCTTTCATTTTTAGAATCAAACTTAAATGCCTAACAAACTAGTGTCCTTGCAACAACATGGATGAGTCTAGATGCACTACACTAAGTGGAGGAATTTAGACTCAAAAGGCCACACACTGATTCCATTTATATGATGTTCTGTGCAAGGCAAAACTAGAGGGATGGAAAACAATGGTTTCTAGGGGGCTGGGGATGGGGGCTGGGGACCAGGAGGGGACATGAGGGGACGTGTGAGATGATGGGATTACTGTAGACCTTGATTGTGGTGGTGGTTACATGATTCTACACTTTTGTCCAAACTCACGGAAATGTACACTAAAAGAGCAAGTTTTACTGTGTATAAATTGTGCTTCAATAAATCTGACTTTAAAAAAAATTACTTACACTTGCCAATCCTTTTTGGAACAACACAAGGCATAAGGCAAAAGCTGCCAACTTTTGTAAACCCCTCAGCCACCACTGAAAGTGGGAATTGGAACTCTCCATAAAGCAGGTCTGGCAAAGAAGAGGATCAGTGGTTCCTGCAGAAGGCACCCCATTTTGAAGGAGGCTCAGACCCTGTGAGACGTTCCTCATCCATCCATCCATCCATCCATCCATCAACAGTGTTTATTGGACACTTCCTAGGAGGCAGACTTGGGGCTAGGCAATGCAGAAACAGCTGTGAAAGAAGGTACAGTCACTGCCCTTGAGGGGCGATCAGTTGTCCCCGGGGTGAGGGACTGCAGAGAAGCAAGGAAATAGCAACAAAACAGGCACCCTGGAGCTCCCAGGAGGGGCATCCAGCGTCGTTCCAGGGAGTCGGGAAGCTTCTGAGAGGAAGCAGGCCTGAGTGTGAGTGAGTTCGCCACATGGTGGGTGTGAGGACATCCATCCGTGGAAGGTGCTCGTGCAGGGGCCCAAAGGAGAAAGGGTGCACATTTAACAAGCTGCAAGGAGCTCATTTTGAAACATCGAAGCCAGAGACAGGGTGCACTTTTAGTCTTTTTTTTTCTTCCTTCCACTAGTTTGAGGCTCGGCTCTGAGGAAATATGTGTCACAGAGGAGAGAGGACCACTGTAACTCAGGGCTCTCAGAAGGTTGTAAACACAAGACATCTTTGCTCAACGAATAAAGAGATTTTGGATGAACTGACCAAAAGCTCCTGGGTACTTGGGCTTCCCAACTTTTCATGTTTTAACCTGTGTCCGTGGCACTTTTTTACATCAGCAAAGGGGAAAATTAGATGCTCAACTGGAAATTACAACAGCAAATAATAAGACTACCCCTAGAACCATGCATTGGATTCTGCCCCCTGCTGCCAACTGTCTGACCTTGGCCGCCAGATAGGTCTTTTTTTTCACTTTCAAGAGATCGACCCAGACAATCCAGACAGACATTTCCCAGGTTTCGCTCTTGGGCCGGCTTTCTGCATTACGTAGAGAACAATTTCCAAGTTGCCTGGCTCTGTTTTCCTCTCTGTGCTAAAACACCTGCGTCATCACTGTATCCCACAGTGAGGGATTTCACCCCGGGCCACACATTGAGCAGTGGCTGAAACCAGTTAGAACATCTGTCCCCCAAAAGACACTCTGTAGAACTCCCAGGACCCTCTAGGCCTGAGGAAGGAGGCCTGAGTGTGCGTTCAGGACACAACCAAAGCTGCGTCCACTCGCCATTCAGAGCTGCTTCCGAAAGCCCTTCACCTGCACCCGGTATGAAGCCGGCTTCCTCCATTCTCAGCCGGGGCTTGATTTCTGGCATTAGAGCAGCATTTATTTAATCATCTGCACCAAAGAAACTGGCTTGATTTCAATTTTACAGCTATTTCTCAGATTCAGCACTGAATAAATGAAGTTCCAGGGTCTCATCGTTGCTCTGTTGATGTGATAAAGAACTCAAGCCTGGCTCCTATTTGTCCATCTTCCTCCTAGATGAGGGCAGAGCGTTAGGCATCGTTAAGTCAAGATGGGGTGGAAAAGCATTCCTCCTAAAACGCTGGCACCCTGGATTCCTTTCTACAGAGGAGAACTCTGGGGCCTCATAAGATTCTCCCACCAAAGCCTGTGAGCCCCACGAACCAGCCTGAGCCCCTCTGACCAGATGATCAATGAGAGAGGATGGAGAGTGGGAAAGGTCCTGTCTCTCTGTGAAGGGAAATGAGGAGAGGCAAGAGGGGGAGGGTGTCTGCAAAAGGCTGATCGCTGGAACCCAGGATTTTGTCTTCCAGGGTCACCTGTCGGAAGGGTTGGTAACGAAGTGGTACCGCTCGCCACGCCTGCTTCTCTCCCCTAACAACTACACCAAGGCCATCGACATGTGGGCCGCCGGCTGCATCCTGGCCGAGATGCTCACGGGGCGCATGCTCTTTGCTGGTAAGCTGCTTCCCTTGCCACCTTTCTTCCCCTCTGGTGTTGCCCAGTAAAAACATGCTCGTCTTTCTCTTTGACCTTAGCTCTGTGGTTTTTACAGCACTACTTGGAGGCACTTCATTATTTCAGGCAAAATACTGGAGAGGCTAAAAATAGCCTTGTGAGCACTAAACTTTCAAAATTAAGTAATCACTTGTACTCAAACACCTTGAGGTTGACCCCTGAAAACAGCCGCCCTCCATTTTCAGCTCTTCCCACCTCTGTGAGAGGTCAGTCTGGGGCGCTCATCTGGAGAGAGGGCCCCACGGGGCTCCCAGAGTCCCTGAATGGACCCTCCATGAGCCAACTGCAGAGAGAGGCCCAGGGACTCGTTCAGAGCGGACCCTGATGCTGCAGGCACTTTCCGGGTCAGCTTTCATAGCATTTACGCATGCTTAGTGCTGCACGGGGCATTGAGGGGGGGCAAGGGAGAGTCCCACCCTTAGCCACTGGCTCCTGGAAGACTGGAATCCCATGGGAATTGGTGTAAGAGCACTGTGCAGCTGAATGAGTCAGGGGGACTTCTTAAGGAAGATGGGGCTTGGTTGGATTTAACCTGGTAGAGGTAAAGGGCAAGGCTACTCATGCAAAAAGGGAAAGTGGAGGGAATGGGAGTAAGAGCAGTTAGGAGGTCAGAGGTGACAGCAAGGATTTAGACCCATCCCAGCAGTGTCAAAGCTCTGATACAGCCTCAGTGGTGACCGGGGTGTACAAGACAAATTCAGTTTCTGAGATGCAGAAAGACTGAATGAGGGTGGTATCCATGCCCAGCATCCAGCATGATGCCTGGCAGGGAGACGGCGCTGCCCCATAATTATTTGTTGAATGAATCAGTGAATGAATGAATGGATGAATGAGTGAGTGAATGCTTGACTCCATCCTGTCCCACAGACCTGGCACAGCCTGTCTTCCTCCCTCTGCCCAAGGGAGCACAGAGACAGTGTGCTCGCAACACATCCCAAACTTGTTATTCCTGATTCATTTTTTCTCCTACTGGGAATTGAAAAGGTAAGACTCACCCCTAGCCTTAAAATCACTTCCTTCCCCAGCCTGGCAGAGGACACGCACAGAGGCACGTGGGAAGGGGCACTTGGAAAGCCTCGGGCCAGGCTGTCCCTATCACGTTAGCGCTGGCTGACCCAGCCTGTGTGAGTCTGGTTCCTTGCAGAGGCATAGATCACCAGGGGAACGGACGAGCCCCCAAAAACCACCCCTTCTTTCTACGATTGACAAAGCCAAGCCCCAGAGATGGCATGCGACTTGCCCGTGGTCACAGAGCAAGTTAGTGGCAGCAAGAACCCAGGTCCCCTGGCTCCCAGCCCTGCGCAGCTCCACCCGTTCTGGGTCGCCCTGCACAGGCTCCTGGAGCTGTGCTGGTGCTTCCGCACACCCTGGCCACGTGGGCAGCATGCTTCACCCTCTGGTGTTTGCCTCCCCAGGGGCTCATGAGCTGGAGCAGATGCAGCTCATCCTGGAGACCATCCCCGTGATCCGGGAGGAAGACAAGGACGAGCTGCTCAAAGTGATGCCCTCCTTCGTCAGTAGCACCTGGGAGGTGAAGAGGCCACTGCGCAAGCTGCTCCCTGAAGTGAACAGTGAAGGTACAGGAGCCTGACAGCTGGGCTGGCATCTGGAGGCTGATGTGCTGCATTCTAGGGGCCAGGGCAGCCAGTCTCTTCTGAAAGGACCAAGCAGAGTCCTAGACACAGAAGCTGGGGACACCCCTGGCAGCGGACATTTGCCCTCACAATTTCCAGGCCAACTTCAAGGCAGTCACTGGTGGTCCTCCACACTCTGCCCCAGACTTTGCTTCCTTGTCCTTCCTTCTCACTTGCCTCCCTCCCTCTCCTCCTTCACCCCCTTTACTTTTTTCCCTTGGAAGGTGTGATATGGTTTCATCAGCTTCAAAGCCAGACCCAGGCTCAGTTCCCAGTTCCACCAATGACTAGCTGTTTGGTGTTGGGCAAGTTTCTTAACTTCTCTGCATCTCAGTTTCCTTAACTGTAAAATGGGTATAAATAATATATGTCACATACGGTCATGGTGGCAAGCAAGTAAAACAGAATTTGGAAAGCCACTGACATAGGATAGTTGCTCCATCATCTGAGATGTTACATCATCACCAGCTCATATGTGCTGGAGGCTTCCTTGGGAAACTCCTCTATCAGGTAGGATATAGGTTTGGCCAATTTTCAAAGAAATACAGATTCTCAGTAGCTTCAATAACATTAAGTTCTTATTTAAGGAAAAAGGAGTTAAGAAGTTTATTTCTTTCTCAAGTAACAATCCGAATGCAGACAGTCCAGCACCAATGTGGTAGACCTGTTCTACAGAGTCATCCAGGGGCCCAAGCCCCTGCTTTCTCGTATTTCTGCCACCTTAGGGTGTTGTCCTTACCACTTAGAGGGAGGTGGGGAAGAAGGGCGGGTCTTCTTGCCTTTAATGTCATGAGCCAGAATTTGCACACTTCACCTCCATCTGTGTCCTGTTGGCCAGACCTTAGTCACAGGCCCCACCTCACTGCAGTGAGGATGTGAAGTGGTTTCTCATTCTACACCATGTCCATTACTGTCAAAAGAGGAGAACAGACATGCGGTACAAACTAGCCATCTCTGCCCCACTCCTTCCCATCAAGAAACCAAGAACTTGGACCAGCAGTGTCTTTGGCCACGATCCCTATTCAATCAACAAACTGTCTCAGTTTCTCCATCATTAAAGGGGGGGGGGGGCAATTTGATTCCCCACAAATTAAGGCTCAGCCCATCCACATTTGCTTTGATTCCTAGGCCTCTAGAAATTCCACCATGTGAGAAGAGGCTCAGAATTCTCAGGAATCCCAGATCAGGGATGTCACATATGTCCGCTTACCCCAAACAACCACACACACAGCAGCCCCTCGGTGACTTGGCTCTGAGTGTGGTGGGCTTGTCTCGGAGAAATCAGAATTGGTGCCTGATAGACAGTAAAGTTCGCACTGTCACCACCAGCATCAGCCAACATTTATTAATTACTGGGGAGCTGTGCCAAGGATGGAAATTCAGAGACATAAGAGACGGTCTCGCTGAGAAGACAGGGAGGACCCATCAAAGATGAGTACACAGCCTAAGGAACACGTCCTAAGGGGCCAGCGAGAACTCTGGGTATCTGGGGAGGGGAAGAGGGCCATCAAGCACTGAGAGGGACAGAGAGCTGGCCTGGAGGAGTGGAGAGGGCTCAGGTCAGGGGGACGAGTCACTAAGCGGTTGTAGGAAGTGAAGCCACAGAGAGGTGAGAAGGGCCAAGAGGCCGCAGGCTTTGACTGCCCTGCTGACGCATGTGGACTTGGTCCTGTAGCCAAAAAGATGTTCATGAAAGCTGGGCTTGCTTCACTCTCTAATGTGCCAGCTACAACCAAAGTCTCTCATCTGCCCCTGCGCTTGAAAAGTGGCCCCAGGCCGCCTCTGGCCTTAGGGTAAGGAGGTATCGCTGAAAGGAAATTTTGGGGGGAGAGGGCATCAAGCGCACCTGCCCAGAAGAGCCAGCTGGTGACCCCGGTTTATCCCTTTGCTGGACGTTCCAGGCCTGCGGGGGGCCTCTCTGGTTTTCACCCTCAGAGGCTCAAAGGACGCAGCCTGGGTGGACTGTGTCCCTCAGCAGCCATCACACCACAGGTGCAGGACGAGGGAGCAGGGCCAAGGCCACCCCAGGGACATTCAGTTCAGAGCTCCATTTATAACAAGAAGTCATTATATCACAAGTGACAGATGTGATGAGGAAACCTAATACACAAAACAAAAAAAGGACTGCTCTAACCACAGCAGGGGCAAGGTGCTCAGGGGCCTGCCCACCTGCTTCTCAGTCTCCAAAGACTCCCCTGGGAATCCTTCCAGAACCCCTGAAGCTCTGAGAAGCCCCACTGGGAACCCACTGGGGCCACAGGAAGATGATAAGATGGTCCAGAAGCCTTATTATGTTAGAAGCGCCAAAATGTGGGGAGGTTGAACTTAGAAAAGGAATTATGAGTTAAGGTGAAGCTAGTGCTGTCGCAAATAAACCTGAAATCTCTGTGGCTTACCTGCCAGCAGTGTGTTCACTACTCACCTCAGGTCCAGACAGAGTCGGGGAGCCTGGGTTATGCCTGAGACTCAGGCCACCTGCCATCTTCAATCACAGCTTTCAAGGTCCCCCCAGGTACCAACTTCCAGCTGAAGCCAGGGGAAGAGAGAGCAGACACTCCTGCAGGAGGCTTTTATAGGTCTGGACTAGAAGTGGGGTAGACACATTGCTTCCACCCCCTTTCCATTGGCTGCAGTCACACGGCCACTGCTAACTACAGGGGAGGCTGAGAGATGCAAGCCAGTTGTGTGCCAGAAGGAGAGGGGGCTCGCATGGGACATGACTGCTGCCTTGAAACATGAGAGGAACAGTCATGGGGAGGAGACAGCACGCTGATGTAGGGGGGACCCCAGAGGGCAGAGCTAGGCTCGCAGGAGGGAGTTCAAGGGGCAGATTTAGGTGTGCTATAAGGAAGGATCTTCTAATATTCCGGGTTCCCCAGAAGTGTCTGGGCACCTGCTAGAGGACCAGAGCACTGGGGAGTGATCAGAGTTCCTGCAGCTTAACTGATCTTTCATTGTAGAATGATGGCGCAGAATCATGTCCTCCTGGGAGGCCAGTGACCTTCAGATTCCATCAATTTCCTGAATCATTGATGAATTTTTCTGCAGAGGGGTTCAGAGAGGGTGTGAGTGGCTGGGTCATGGTGTGGGCTGAGTCCCAGCCCGAAGCCCTCGGAGGGGACAGCCACCCGGACCTTGAGCTCAGTGCCTTTCCTCCCTTTCCACATGGGCTATAACATGATTAGCCAAGTCATGATTTCCTTGGAGCCTCCAGTGCTGAGAGGTAATGCAAACCTCTAGGTTAGCTTTGCCCTGAGATAACCCAGGGCCGAGCTCATAGGGCAGGCGGGCGTCCCCACCCCGCTCAGGAGGAAGGGCACCAGCTCCTGCGCAGAGCTGGCGTCCCGCCAGTGCACACCCATCATGCCTCCCGACTGCTGACACCTTGATCTGCTTTCATGCTGGTCGGCACACAGTCATGGCTCAAGGCTTCTAAGTGCCCGTCCCCATGCCCAGGGTCAGCTGCCAGGGCCGCCCCTTGATCTAGCCACTGAAGGGTTACTGCCTGGAACATCAGGGTGGATAAATGTTTTGAAGATGGCCTTTATTTGTCAAATCTCCAGGGACAGTATATGGTGGAAAGGGCTCTGGACTTAGGAGCCCCAGACTGTCTGGCCCTGTGCCACCCGCCCACCCCCATGTGACCCTTCTCAGTGGTGTTTTACTGCTGTGTTCTGATAGGAGCGCCCACTCAGCAGCATTCAGCCCACGACAAGTGGGAGTTTCCCCACTTCGGAGGTGTGTCCCCCGCTGGGTCTCAAAGGACCCAGGGGGAGCCCCAGGTGCCCTCAGAAGGAACTGCGTGTCAGCACATCCTCAACTGGCTTCTTCCCCATTCTCTGCCAGTGCTTCCAGGGGTCCCTGCCACCTAAACTGCCACCACCCTGCTCCCCGTCTCTCGAGAAATCCAGCCTAAGGCAGAGTTCTAGCCCTGGACCTCCTGTAATCAGCAGTGACCGTGAGCAAGTCACTGCACCCCTCTGGACCTCTATCAGTTCACTTGCGGAGTCAAAAAGCAGCATCTCCTGTGAACTCATCTCTGGATGAGTTGAAATGGCTAAAAGCCTTTTTTACAAACGGGAAAGTACAGACACGAGGTGGCGTCACCATGCTGAGGAGTCTCATTCTTAGCTTGACAGGGGCACTGAATGACCCCCCCTGTCCTGCTCTGCTCCCCACAGCCATCGACTTTCTGGAGAAGATCCTCACCTTTAACCCCATGGACCGCCTGACTGCCGAGATGGGGCTGCAGCACCCCTACATGAGCCCCTACTCTTGCCCCGAGGACGAGCCCACCTCGCAGCACCCATTCCGCATCGAGGATGAGATTGACGACATCCTACTGATGGCCGCCAACCAGAGCCAGCTCTCCAACTGGGACAGGTGTGCTTCCAGGGCTCCAGCCCACATGCCCATTTCTGTCTGCCTCTGATCCTCCATGACCTTTCCTTCTGTCCCCCAAGTTCTGTAACCTGTGGGGAGCTTTCCCCAACCTAGCTCCTGCCCTCTCTCCTGTCCCCAGACACGCCTGGTAGATGACCAGCCATGTCCTGCATGTGTGGTCAGGGACCTTCCTTTGTGCAACACAGCCACCCCCCGACCCCGGGTATGCTGCCCACACAATACGACGTTCAACAGACATTCAGCAAGCATGCAGGAGCTCACTTCTAGCAAGCCGGGGATTTGCCCCAGGAAAGCAAAATGCAGCCACGCAAGACAAGAAAACAATGAGAAATTTACCACCACGCAGCACCTTCATGCCCTTCACATCATCTGCCCCTCCTGAGCTGCCAGGAAAGGAGGCACCATGATTATTATACCCATTGACACACGAGGAAGCCACAGCTCAAGAGAGGTTAGAGATTGGCACCATGTCACATAGCTAACACCTGGCCCACGTGGGGCCCTCCCCAGTCTGCATCCATGTCAGACTGCTGAGCAATCACTCTTTCCTGCTCAACTGGGCCTCAGAACCCTTCTCTACAGTGTGCCTGGAAGGCACTACCCAGTGAATCAGCTGGGTAGAAGATACATTTTCAGCCATCGCCGCGTACACATACAATGCTCTCTCCAGTCCCTTCCCGTTCTGACGTTCCTAGATCAGGCAGCTAAACATTTGGGCATCACCATCTGCTAATACTTGGAGGGAGCACTGAGAGCTGCTTGTTTAGAAATAGAAGTTGAGGGTTTAGCAGCTCGGACTCCAAGGGGGCCTAAGCGGGAGCCCTGCTGTTGGGAGAATGTGACAGCTAGTTACATAAGTGACAGATGAGCAGTTTCTCCTTTTCAGTCATTTGACAGATGATGGGTTTCAGATTGAGGAGGCTCCGGGGGAGGGCCAGAGCAACGTTGCTGTTTTGGGACAGGTTTGTTGGTTTGCTGTTGTTGACTGTCGTCATCAGGAGTGGCCAGCAAATAGAGATGAATGAAGACTCTCTCTCCTGCTGCCCCCTCTTCTAGGCTTGCACTTGACTGTGGTACCTGTAGCCACCCCTCCCCCCAGTGAGGTTTGTCCTCTGCTTCTTGTGGCTGTGGCATAGGGTTGATAGCAGGAAAACAGCAGGGTTCCCTTGGCCCCTGCCCATCAACGCTGACCACATCTAAACCTGGTGGTGCTCTGCCCCCGACCTCTCCCATCACACCTGCATGAGAAAAGCGGATGACAACGGCAGAGACAAACCCCTTCCTACTGGCCCTGCTTTGAGCAAACTGCTCACCTCTGAATGCTAGTGTCCTCACCCGTGAGGTGGGTGAGAACATTCGCTCCACAGGGTTGCTCTGAAGACAGCAGACAACTTACATTTGGCCCTTGGCGTGTAATAGCCAAAGGCGATGGTCTTCCTCATAGAAATCATTGCAGTTTTGAGGACCCTCATGGGAGGAGGCAGTGTTCACCTCCAGGAGTGACTCCCACCCTAATGGCATCACGGGGAGGGCGGGCAGTGCCAGGCCTTCCCCATGCCTTGAAAACCACAAGGTGTGGACTGCAGCTGCCCACCTGCCCCCTCACGCAGCCTAACCTGCCTGTCCTTGGCTTTTCCTGTGTGAACACTGAACCTCCTGTTCCCAGAGCAGCTGACTGTTGCCTGAGGCTTCCTCTGTTCTTCTTGCCTGCTCCCTGACCCCCACGGTTCTGCACAGAACACCTGGCACGGGGAGGGAGGGCTCAGCCCGAGCTAATGGCCTGCCCACCTGCCCACCTGCCCTTCATTTGCTCTTGGCTAGCTGACTTCGCTCTTCAAGGCTGCAGGACAGTCGACAGAGGGCAGAAGTCCAAGGATCTGCCTCTGCTGAGGGCGTCATCTTTCCAAAGGCCCTGCTCTGCCTCTCTCGGGGACCCCAGCCAGATCCACTAGGGCAAGAGTTCTTGGCTGCACCTTAGAAATACCTGAGGAGGTGTGAAAACCATGCCAATGCAGGCCTCCACCCTAGACCTATTGAGTCAGGATTCGGGGTGTGGAGCAGGCATGGAATGTCATTAGAAATTCTCCCTTCCACAGATGGTTCTAATCTGAGCCAGGACTGGGGAGCACTCTTTAGGGCCCTGCTATTCAAAGTGTGAGCCAAGGACCAGCAGCTTCTGCCTCACCTGGCAGCCCATGAGAACTACATGATCTCAGACCCCACCTCAGATCTACTAGATCAAAACTCGCATTTTAACAAGGTCCCCAGGTCATTTGTGTGCACCTCAGAGTTTGAGGAGCAATGCATAGGTGGACCCACTAGAAAGTTCCATGAGGACAGGGATTTTGTTTGTTCACTGCTGTGGCTGGTAATGCCCAGAACAGCACCTGGCACACAGGAGGCGCTCAAGAAGTATCTGTAGGATGTCGAATGAATACAAAAGACGACCAGAGTTAAGGCAAACAATGAGCCCCTGTACCTGAGCCCTGGCGGCTCACCATTGCTTTGACCCATCACCCTCCCACCGTGGGAGGTGGCGGAGAGGAGCTGGAGAGACCGGGAAGGAATGGAAATCCAGCCAGTGGGTGGCAGACAGGGATTAGGGAAGTTGGCTTCCTCTGAAAAGCCATTCCGGCTGGGGGATCCAATCGCCATCCTGCCTTACCCTTACAGGTACCCCGTGAGCCTGTCTTCGGACCTGGAGTGGCGGCCCGACCGGTGCCAAGATGCGAGCGAGGTGCAGCGCGACCCGCGCGCGGGCTCGGCGCCGCTGGCGGAGGACGTGCAGGTGGACCCGCGCAAGGACTCGCAGAGCAGCTCGGAGCGCTTCCTGGAGCAGTCGCACTCGTCCATGGAGCGCGCCTTCGAGGCCGACTACGGGCGCTCCTGCGACTACAAGGTTGGGTCGCCGTCCTACCTGGACAAGCTGCTGTGGCGCGACAACAAGCCGCACCACTACTCGGAGCCCAAGCTCATCCTGGACCTGTCCCACTGGAAGCAGGCGGCCGGGGCGCCCCCCACCGCCGCGGTGGCCGCGGTGGCGCCAGACGCCGGGGCGCATGACGATGAGCCGGCCAGCCTCTTCCTGGAGATCGCGCAGTGGGTCAAGAGCACGCAGGGCGGCCCGGAGCGCGCCAGCCCGCCCCGCGACGGCCCTGAGCGCCGCCGGGCGGCCTCCCCACCCGGCCGCTCCGCCCCTGTCGACGGGGGCACCAGCCCCCAGTTCGACCTCGACGTGTTCATCTCCCGCGCCCTGAAGCTCTGCACCAAGCCCGAGGACCTGCCAGACAACAAACTGGGCGACCTCAACGGCGCGTGCATCTCTGAGCACCCTGGCGATCTCGTGCAGACTGAAGCCTTCTCCAAAGAAAGGTGGTGAGGGCCGAGGGGGCGCTCCAGGCCATCCTGGAGATTATGCCGGGAAAGCCGGGCCTGGCAGGAGGGGGCTGCCTCCTTGGCACCTCCACTACCCCATCTGCCCCTCTCTGCTGCCTTGGGGTTAGCAGAACATAAGAAGGATCCGAGGAGCGAGAGGAATGTCCATTTCTTAAACTGCCTTAATAACTAGCCTTTAACCTCTGGGAGCAGGTTTGAACAGGAGCCTAGTTTGGGGGTTGATCCTTTTCCCAGCAAAGAAGAGGCCCTTGCGTTTTTTTAAATAGTGGTGCACAGGGAAGAAACATGTCTTAAAC
The DNA here is from genome assembly GCF_009834535.1 of Camelus ferus. Lineage (NCBI taxonomy): Eukaryota > Metazoa > Chordata > Mammalia > Artiodactyla > Camelidae > Camelus > Camelus ferus. The sequence continues at coordinate 16,569,650 of NC_045725.1, forward strand.
AGCAGTCTGCAGGCCCCACCTGGGTGGCTGTGGGCAGAGGAATCTTGCAGGCATGGTGTTGAAACCGTCTGGCCCAGCTAGGCTCAACTGGCTGATGAGGAAGGACAGTGAGGCGCAGAGGCAAAGTGACTTGCTTATAAGATCAGGGCCTAGTCGGTGTCTGGGCAAGCCTTGACTCCCAGTCTCCTGGCCCCCAGGTCGGTGTCTGTCCACAATACAATGTCTTCCTCTACTGGGATCACTCTGGCTTTGTGGTCAGAAAACTTGGTCCAAGAGGTTTCTTCCCTGTCTGTTACCATCTGACCCACTCCCTGTGCTTTTTATTCAGAGCAATGTCCCTTGAATTATGAAATTAGAAACTGAGCCAGTTTCTTTCGCTTCTTCACCAAGCATATTTTTTTTCTGGCGCCTCAAGTATTTAAATATTCCCATCTGCCTCTCCCCCGTAGGATTTGCCTCACTCCTGTGTGGTCTGAAATCTGGGTTTCAGACCAGACCAGTTTGGGGTCTGTGGGTAAAATAACTCGTTCTCCCAGGCCTGGGCACCCACCTTCTCCAGAACTTCCTATGCACTTTCCTGACACACGCGCAGACACAAAGACACAGCTCTGGTTCCCGAGGGAACTTCAGACACGGGTGAGTTTGAAGACAGCAATTCCAAGAACCCCTCCAGCCTGCCCGCCCACCCCCCATACACACACCCCCTCTCCAAGCCTACCGTGAGAACTAATGTTCTCAGCACGAATTGCTCACTTGGAGGACAGCAATGAGGTGCCTGCCACAGAGCAGATGCATTAGGGGAGATTCACCCACGGCCCATCCGGCTTCATTAATACTGCCCCTGATTCTGATCATCCACTTAACCCTGGCACAGAGCAGGCCCTGAAGAAATGCACTGGAGAGCAAGGGGTTTTGGGGACAAGGAATCCAGAAAAGTGGGAGGGTATGAAAGGTGGGGTGCCAACAGCGAGGGCCCTGAGGGGTCAGGCACCAGCATGGGGACCCCACGACAGAAGAAAGGACTCGAGACCACCATGTCCCTCATAGCTGCAGCCTGGATGAGTTTGGAGCAGGCAAACCCAGAGCCGCCCTAGCACACACAGCCTGGGGCCATCAGGTGTGGGCACAGCAGGCCCCCTGCAGAAGCATAGAGACCAGTCCCTTGGAAATGCTCTGCCATCCCCACCACTGGCTCTCCCCGAAGATGCCCACAGGAGGTCCAGCCAGTCTGTAAACAGAGGATTCCCCTGTGTTTATCCTAGGCTGTGTTCACCCTCACCTCAACAGCACCTTAAATCTAATCAGCTAACTAGAATTTGTACAGTGAAACCTGCAACATGTTAGAAACTTATATTTAAAGACAATTAATCATACTCACCAGTTTTTAAATGGCAAATATGTAAATATGAAGTGTTTGGGTTTTGTTTGTTTTTTTTTAAAAGAAAAGGAAATGTACACCGCTCCTCATGTGCCATTTGTCCTCAGAGGGTGGTTTTACTTTTTTGGTAAAGGAACAAGCTTCTGATCTTGACCAGAAGTTCATATATAATTGTTATTACAGAGGAATTGCTATGACTACTCATGTTTTAAAAAAATCTATTAAACGTTATTACACTTGATCGGGATGGGCCAAATAAAGTTTTATTGGAACAGATTTATTTGTTCATGTACTTATTACCTCATTTATTTACGTATTATCTGGTCCTGTCTTTGACTGCAGTTGAGTCATCCGAGGCTGGCTGGCTTCTGCCTGCACCCATGATGGCCTGTGTTTTTAGGGGTTGCAGTTAGAGGGGAGGAGATGGGAGAACCTACCCCGATTGGTAATCAGGGAAGTCATTCCAGAATCACCTAGGTCAGGCCCGGTGTTCATACTTGTAGATTTCAAACCATTTCTTGGAACCAACTCCAAATCTTCTGACCAAGGCTGGTCCTTGGTCAGACAGCTTCTGCCTAACTCAGTGTCCAATCTGTACAGTAAGGAAAGTCGGATTGGGCACTGGCTTAGTTTCCTTCAGGAGAAAACCCTAAGACAGAGAATCAAGTGCAAGTAATTTAGGGGTGGGAGGAATGACCTTAGGAGACACTGACATGGTGATGGGGAAGTGATAAAGAAGAGGAGGAAGCCAATAAAGGATGCTTGTCACCATTGTGGGCAAAGCAGCTTTATCCCAGTGGGGAGCTCCATTAGGCAGAGCAGAACATCCGCCTCAGGGCTTTCCTACCCTGCCTGTCCTTGGTGGCTGACCAGGCTCCTGGGCTGTTACTTCCCCAGCACCTCTGGCCTGCCTCCTGCACAGCAGCAGAACAGGCTCCAATGGCCAGAGAAGGGCCACAGGCAAAGGGCCACAGGTGCTGCAGGGGGAAGTTGGAGTGGCACGCGCAGAAGGATGAGGGCCAAGGGATCTCGGCAGACAACGCCCACAGGTGTCAACAGCGGGATTTAACATGAAGAGCGTTCAGGACCCGGGCAGAGAACACTTGCTACTACTGGCAATACACTTGGGTTTTCTCAACCCTTCTTAGCCCCTCCTCCCTTCCTACAAGAATTAAAACTGGTCCCAGAGCAGGAAGCTGCAACTAAAGCTCCAGTAATCAGAGCTGAGAGAAGCTGGAGGTACCGAGATAGGATGGGACTTGGAAGCCTCTACCAGAGTGCTTGCACCTGGGCAAACAAAGAAACTACAAGTGACTAAAACTAACGGCACGCGTGTACAAGCTGCAATTATGAGCAGTAGGATACAAAAAGGCCACGAGCAAACTGCCATTTCTGAGATGCCAGGAGCAAAAGCAGGGTACTGGGCATGATCCCTGCACACAGCACCACCAAGGGGGTGGGCAGACCACCTAAGCTGTGCCTTCTGTCCAACCTACAGATCCACCCCCATTGTTACCCCCCTTTAAGGACCCAAGCAGCATCTCTCCAGGAGTGAGCAAGGGCACCTGCTTCTTGCTTTCATTCCCTTGTGCTGTAGCATGAACTCCAATAAAGAAGCCTTGCTTGAAATTCTCATCTGGGCTCTTATCAGTTTCTATTGATTGGAGAGTCCAAGGGCCCGGGTCGGTAACAATGTTGCCTGAGCTGGGTTGTACCTAAGCAGCCCGTGGCTATTCCTTTCAGTGTCCTAAATGTCCCAAGCCCACCATCAGTGTCCCCGTCCCTAGTCCCACTAATCCAACTCTGGGGTAAGCAATCCTGTTGAGAAGTTTTGGTATCAAACCAGTGTGGGTCTTTGTGTCAGAACCTCCTGGCGGGCCTGTGGCGTGAGTACAGAGCTGTGTTCTTGCCTGTGTGTAGGACCATGTTGGCCCTTAAGACTTAGATTTTGCTTTTTTACACTAAGAACTTCACTAAGACCACATAAAACCCTTCCAGATTTTGACATTCAAGATCTCAGAGTTCAAGTTACTTTGCCTTCCCTGATGTCTCTTGCTCTGCACGTTCTTGACTAACAGGTGTGTTAGCACGCTTATGCCTTGACACATTTTAGCACCCCGTGCCTAATTCCCATGGGAATGACAATGTGGCAGGGTTCTGAGTACAACCCACAGTCAGGAAACAGAGCCTAACCCACCAGAGGACTGAACCCGCAGCCCCAGTCTCCCTGGCCCAGGGGTCTGGCTGGGCGGCTCAGCTGCAATCTGGCTCATTTCATTTTGTGAGCAGTGACTGTCTCCGTTCCACTCAGGAACCAGGAGGAGCATCTCAGCATTAGAATGACACCAGCCTCAGGGTCCTTACCGTGGGATCGGACTGGCCCTCGGAGCACCTACTCCACCCAGCTCCTTCCGTCAGGTTTAGTTGGCAGGCTTGTCGCAAACAGGCTCTGCTGTGGGAAAGAGCAAATGTATGAATGGCAAGTTTGTGTCGAAAAGCAAAACCTCCTGTTCAACAATTGTTCTGCCCTCTGTCTCCCAGAGCTGCTAACAAGTGCACCAAAACAAGGCTTACATCTTCTCCACTTTAATTCATGGGCTCAGTACCAAGACAGAGGTTTAAGTGACTGAGAAATTCCTTTGCAGAAACAAGGACACTGTGAGCCATGCTGAGTTGCATCAAAATATGGTGGTGGGGGTTCCAATGGCCATCAGACTTTGGTCATTACTGCCTTGGCTTGGTTCTCAGGAATCCTGAGATGGGGAATCCTGAGCAAGTGACTGATGCCCAAAGAGGAAGGGGAGTATGGAACACACGCAGGTTAGGGCTGGGGAAGAATGCTCAGCAAGTACATGGTCTGGGCCAGAGACCAGCTTCAGCTTGACCCTACAGAAAGCTCTGGAGCACAGATTGCACCATGGAATTGGTCCCACGTTGAGGAAAAGATGAGCCTTTTGTGCCTCCATGTCAGCTAATTATTGGTTGCGGGCTATAGGGGTGGGGTGGGGGAGCAGAACCCATTCACCAAAAGCTGTTCTCCTAGGAGCATCTGTGAGCCACTTAGCAGCCAGACCTACAGCCACCAGGTGATGGGCAGACTCACAGCTGAAGGAGATGCGGGCAGGTGACTGTCCACATCATGGAGCACTGTGCTAGACACCATGGAGGATGAAGAGGGAGAAAAAGGGCCCACCCAGAAGATTTTTATGGTTTGGGTAGACAAATGAGGCAAGTATAAAAACCTTCATCTCCTCCACGACTCTGCCCAAGGTTGAGCTGACCTGAGCAGCACAGAGGTCAGTCAATGGCTAGAGAAGCTCCCCTCTGCAAGTCCTGTTACCCCTTGATTTCCAGCCACTGCTCAGTTCAATAGCCACTGGCCACGTGTGGTGACGCAGCCCTTGAAATGTGGCTGGTCCCAATCGTGATGTGCTGTCAAATACACACCAGATTTCAAAGACTTAGTACCCCCCCCCAAAGAATGTAGAATATCTCATTCATAATTATTTATATTGATTATATATTAAAATTATAACATTTTTGAAATTATATTAAATAAACTGTTAAAATTAACTTCAGCTATCTCTTTTTACTTGTTTTAATGTCACTGGCCAATACAAAAGTTTTAAATTATATAGGTTCCCCTCATTATACTTCTGTTGGACAACACAGCTCTACAATGCCAAGAGCTGGTTAGGGCCTTAAGCCTTTAACAATAATATTGCATTTCGGTGACTCAAACTAAAGCAGTGCCCCTCATAGCAGAACTCCAGGTCCCATGCAGTCTGTGTGGGGCAGGTCTCTTTCAAATCAAATCATCTAAGTGTTGGCCTCTTGTCTTAAAGATTGTTTGCAAACCCACTTAAACTGCCCTTAACAAAAAAGTCATGTTTATTAAACAGATACAATAGTGTCTCTGGAAATCTGAGGTCCAGAGGGGGAATCGAGTCTCAGGAGGGACAAAACAGAAGCCCTGGGGAAACCAAGAATCAGAGATCTTCTCTTCACCTGCCCTGGCAAAGGGTTTTATTATCTCATCTCTTGGCCCAACCACTTTCATTTCACTCGAAGCCCTGAACCCGAATGTCCCTCTGCTTCATCTGAGTTTAGCAAAATCAATCACTGAAGTCGCCAGAACGGAGTGGAGGATCCAGATGACCTGCTTACCAGGTTACAGGTAATTTATCACCAGTGGTGCCAGACACTGCATTTTACATTTGGATCCTGTCGCTCTGAGTTGTGATCTATTTTTTAGACTTGACAATGAGATGAGTCTGCCTCGTGCGTGCGTGTAGAGGAAATTTCAATCTGAATCAGAAAGCAGAAGGTGCTATGCCAAGAATGGCCACTGATTTAATGGGGAAGGCAGGTGGCAAGCCTCCTCGCCATCAGGGAGCTTGCAAAATTAGGTCAAAAGGAAGGGATCTCATTAGGATAACTCATAATTACAAAGATCTGCATGTATGGAGAATTGCAGAAACAACATTTCACCCCTTAAAACCCTAGTGAGACCTAGTCAGATTAAAAAACAAAAATGGTGAAGGCTAGACCTCTTATGAGAGTAGCAGACGTTCCCCAAGTGGGCTGGGCCAGGCTCCATAGAGAAGACCCCTGATTGACCCTCCTTTTCCAGTCTATGCCAGTGGCAACATCTCTCGAATCCCAGTCCTCCCAGTCCTGCATGCAACCACATTACCTGGAAGGAACAGCACATTGCACTAGCATGAGATCTTTCACCAGCTAGATTGAGAGTTAGAGCCAAGAGAAAGGGACAGAGGTCAGACCAGCTTGGGTGAGATGGGCAGGACAAGCATGAGCCTGCAATGGAATGAAAGGTAGCTGAAGGTGCCACCTCAAAATAAGCCACGTAGGCATAAAAGTTATACTGAACTAAAGGCAATTAAGAAGAAGCAAGTGCCAGAAAGCTCTCCCTACCTGTCCTCTTTTCTGCCTAAAGGGAGGATCTAAATTTTCCTTTTACTAGAGGCAGACTCTTACCAGCCCAGAGAAGGCACCATAGGAATCTTCTGACAAACCTCACTCTATTTCCCCCCATTCATTTACCTTCCTGCCACTTACTACCCTTGGAAGCCTGAACCGGCTTTCCTTTGTCCTGACATTTCTCTACAGATCTGTTGTCCTTTGATGAAGATGCTACATAAGCCAGAGTCTAAGCCACGATTTTGAGTTACTCTTCATTTTGGGATCTCCCCAGTGATGTGCACTTCATACTAATAAACTGTTTTTCTCTTGTTAATCTTTCTATCAGAGTCCCAGTTGAAAACCTAAGATGTGTAGAGGTGAAGTTTTGCCTCCCCTAAAAGAACCTCTCTTCAAAGGAAGAGAGATGCATGCAAACCTGGTGGAAGATCCATGGCCACTTGATGAAGGAGGTTGAACTGGGCTGAGAGCAAAGGGGGGATTTCCACAGGGAGAGGTGGGGAAGGGCCCTCTGGGAAAAGTGCTTTTCCAGGACAGAGATTCTGAAATCCGTCCTAGGAGAAGAGGTCAGAGCAGGAGAGAATATGAACGAGTGGGGAGGTTGGAGGAGGAGCATTCAGATCAGAAACCCCAGCAAATGTGGGGCTCCAGAGCTTGACCGTTCTTCTTTCCGTACTGGGAACCTTCAGTACTACAGATGCTGCCTCCTCGGTTGGCCTGGTTACTAATCTGAAACCTTGCAGCACATCGCTCCTTGGTAGTGAAGCCCAGGCTGACAATTTCTCCTTCTAAAAACAATATCGCCACATTTCCCAGGCCCAGTAGCCAGAGGGCTAAGCTGGCCCCGTGGTAGCAAGAGCCATGGGGCAGCATTTCTTGTCTCTACTCTGGCTTAATCATGCAGTACTGGAAGGGGAAGGCTCAGTTCCGTGGGGTAAAAGGCCTCCTAGCAGGGCCTCCCCACCTGCCTCTGAGTGGGCCCAGCCTGTCTGCTCTCTGGGGCTTAAGCTAGAGTCCCTGCTGTGCAAGTGAGAAACAGGCCATCTCCTTGGCTCTTCTCTTCTGGAAAGAAAGTCTATTGACCTCAAAGAGGGAGGGGGAAATCCCGCTAGGTTATGGGATGAGGCTCTCTGAGGTGGACATTAGACTTAGGAACACCCGGCCTGGCTGCGGGGCGACCATCGCGCAGCCCACCAGCTGTCCCGACCACGCCAGCCTCCGCAGTCCACTCTGCCTGCAAAGGCAAAGCAGGGGTCCGGCCTCGACGCCCAGGGCGGGTCCGAGCAGGGCGCGCTCACTGTTAACACCTCCGGCTGCCTGCCGGGAAAGCCTGCCAGCTGCTTCGTGTGATTTTTGTTTTCCCTTGTCTCGTCACACCCCTCTGTGGGGACCGCCAGCCAAAATCAATCGCCTCAGTGTCTCCCCATCTCTTACTCTCTCACCTGCTTCCGTCCAGCCTGAGGGAGACATTTCTTTTGCTCAAACCATCGGGAGTAACAGATCGGCCATCAATATTCACGGCCTGAATTCCCGGAAGAGTCCCAGGCGTTCACTCTTCCAGGGGAGGGGCCTGGGCTGGGCTGACCAATCAGAAGCAAGCTCAGAACTGCCTACTCTCAGGGCCAGCTGAGTCCTGTCTTCCATCAAACAGACCTCAGCCCCACCTGCAAATCTTGTTAAGTGCCCAGACCCGCCCCAGAGGCCAGGGCTCCCACCAGCTGCCTTAGTAACGAGAGCAGGAGACCAAGGAGGACTCCCACAGGAATGTCTGAGAGTCCAGGCACCCTGAGGGGTTTTCCATTGGAGGGAATTTGTTTATTAGGTAACTAGCCCTGGAGTAACCCCAGGGCGGTTCTAACTCCCGCCCCTGATTTGCAGTGCAAAGGGTCTTTCTTGAACCAAAGGCCAGAGTGATGGCAAAAGACAAGAGTCAGAAGCCAGCTGTCCCCATTATGCCCCCTCCCTGAGGACACCACTACCCTACGGTGGTGGGGTCAGCCCTTGACCTCCCCGGGAAAGAGCAATGCGTCTTTTTAACTGTTTACATGACTCGCAGGGCTACACAGGTTTAATGAGAACCAAACAAGTGATGGGCTTAAAACATTCGGACTGGGATATGGTGACAAACCCTCACTTGGCAGAGGCCTTGATTTTAATCATTTTAATAGCTGTACTTCCAGTTCAGGGATGCTGTGAAAAATAACGATTGTGAGTATGGATCATTGTGTGTAAAGATTATGAAGACAAAAGTTTATTATTATTGTTGTTGTTGTTATTACATATAAGTCCATCTCTGTAAACTACCTGAGATGAAAGCTAAATATCACTTGGGGGGCTGAGATAACAGGCAGCAAAAAACTGTGCCCTCCTGTGTTGGAATCATCTGCAGTAGTCCACAGATGGTGAGTGGGGTGTCCCTACGGGAAGGTGGGGGTCTGGGAAAGGACTCTTGCTGCTGACCAAAGATTTCACACCTGGGACCAGAGTCCAGGCTGCTGGCTGTCACTCTCCACATTGTGACATGCAACTGCTGGAGACAAAAAACTTTTCCCCTCCCCTCTTATGTTCTTAAGCTGGGGTCTGTGAATTAAATCGACAAAAGACAGATTAACAAGAGGAAAAAGTTTATTTGTGTACACATGGGAGCCAACAAAAGAAGTAACTGGCTTGTTGAATACATTTGACCCTTGAACAGTGCAGGTTTGAACTGTGGAGTTCTTATTCACAGAGGTCTTTATTTTATTTTATTTTATTTTATTTTAATTTATTTTAATTGAACTATAGTTGATTCACAATGTTTTGTTAGTTTCTGGTGTACAGCATAGCGATTCAGTTATATATATATATAAAACTTTCCATGTTCTTTTTCATTATAGGATTTTTTTCCATAGTAAACACTACAGTACCACTCAGTCCAGGATTGGTTGAATCCATGGATGCAGGGGAACCACAATGTGGAAGGCCAACCATAAATTATAGGCAGATTAATGCCTATATTGCTTAAGGGTCAAATGTAGTTGAAGTCAGAGGATTATATACCTCTAGTAGGGGAAAGGGAGGGGAAAGAAAAGGCTTTTATGGGTTTAGTAAAAAGTAAATGGGTTTTAAGAGAACAATCAAGAAAGTTTGTGATGTTTGTCTATTCAAATATGCGTAAGCTTTCCATCTCCATCAGGGCCTCAAAACCCCCGTTAGAGGAGGGACTTGGGGTAGATTTTACTGGCATTCTCCCTTCTGAGGGGTGGAGCTGTCCTGAAGAAGGGATTTATGGCAGCCTTCTTTCCCAGAATTCGTTGCTTTTAATCAGATAAGGGAAGCAGCCCCAAGGTTTTCTTCTGCATCTTTTGATTCTCCGTTGCCTTCAGCTCAAAATAATCTTTATTCCAAAGTGGCATACTTTGGGGGGGTGGATTCTGATCTCCTTCACAACTGAGAGAGGACAAGCTTTCAGCGACCAACCAGGATGAAGCAGCCCCATGGAGCTGTCACTCTAGGTGTCCACCAGGGGCACTTTGCCCCTGCTGTGCACTCACTTGCCCAGAGCATCCTTCATCTTCCTGTAACCTTCCCCCATGGCCCCCAGCTCCCTCCTGCTGGATGTGGGGGGAAGAGTGGGGTATGAGGAAGAAACAAAGACCACTGTTGAATAAAACCTACAGCCTCTCCCTGTAATCTGCCCCCCCCTCCCCGCACCCCCAGCTCTCTTCTGCTGGGTAGGGGAGTCAACTATGAAGGAACATTAGGCAATTTTAATTAGGGCTTTGACATACAAACCCCACACTCTGACAGAGGGGTTAATAGTTCAGAATAGTGGGAGGAGGTGTATTATTTTTAGATTTCTCAAGATGCTAAGAACTTACTGGAAAATACTCACAGAACCAGTGTCAAAAGGGCGGAGTGGGGGAGCAGGGTTAAGGAGAGGGCCGATTCTCAGGTTGGGCCAGAAGACAGGCTCTGCTGTACTGAGGAGGATGTGGGAGCAGCAGTGGGGATTCTGGCTGAGAAGGAGAGGGTCCCCAGACAATGACTGCGAAATCCAAGCAGCTGGCTAAGAAAAGCAGGGCTGGTTGTTTGATGCCAGGCTAGACTAAAGAGCCCCGATTCCAGCCTGGCGGGCTGGTCCAGACAGAGGGAAGGAGAGTGGATTCACTCTCCGGTGAGGTGGACTGCGGGAAGCAGAAATATGCTGAAAAAGGTTTGGGGCACATGTATGTGTTGTAGCAAGAAGACCTGGGGCCAGGAGACAGGAGTTCTGGGTCCTTCCGCTGCCCACCGGCATCACGGGGAGTGTGGACCCTGCCCTGTATCCGTTGCATGATTGAGGTGAGCCTGTGAGATGATGGGTCCAGAAGTGCACCCACCACCTTATGAAGTCCTGCACACACTCCTATTGTGAAAGATTACTTAACAAGACGGAGTTAAGGTGGACATACACCTGGATGGATGGCTCTAGCGTCCACGAGAGGTTTCTTCTGAGCAAGTCTCCTTGGCAACTAGAGCCCCAGGCAGCACAGGACAGGGTTAACACTAAACATGGCTGGCGAAGCACCCGAGAGCTGGGATGCAGAATGATCAAAATGGACCCACTCCTGCCTTAAAGGACCTCACAGCCAGGTGAGGGGAGTTAGAAATTTATCCACCGTGGCTGCTCCTGGGCTTCAAGCATCTCCAGTCTGACTTAGGTGAATTCCCAAGTCAGCTCTTCACTTGAGGACTCTGGTGCCTTCCATCTGCTGCCCCTGGTAGGCTGTGCACCCACAATTGGATCAAATGCTTGGTAATGGGATTACTAGGAAGTGCAGGGAGTATCGGGGGTGCTGGGAGGAGGAGAAGCCTGGGCAGCAGACGGGGGATCATTGAGGAGAAATCAGCCAGCAGATGCTGAAAGGCCTGAAGGAGAGGACAATGAGATCTGACTGAACCGAGGGGAGACAAAAGATCCTCTCGAGTCTGCTGACCACCTGAGGCCGAAGGGGCAGTGAGCGGCCCCACAGGCCCACGAGACGGACCAGACTGGCTTCTGGGCTGAGTTATCCTGGTCCCTTCCTTTCCCACTTCCCCAAATGCTTCTACTCAGCTGAATTCTGAATTTGCCAGCCTCGTAGGTAAGGTCTATGGGATGTGATTGCAAAGACTCCAAAATAGGGCCAGACACAAAAAGCACCCACCTACTCACAGGATGAGAATGGAAGTCCCACTAGTAGAGACCCCTTCCCTTTGGGGAGGGGGCTTGGAGATGCTTGTCACATGTCAAAAGGCCAATATAGTGCCCTCGGAAACCAACAGATTGCATGCCTTGTCAGTCGTTAGCATCTCACTGAGACTGAGCTTATCTTCAAGGAGGGGGATACCCTCCACGGGCCTTGTCAGAAGGGCCCTGGGGAAGGGGAGAAGCTGTCCCCCAGGAGTGGTGGTGGGAGAGCGGAGAGGGGAGCTCTGAGATGAAGGGAGTGGGAGAGGGAGGGAGGCGACAAGAGGTGATAGAAAGAGGAGACACAGAGAAGAAGGGAGGGAGGCAGCGGCGCCAGGGAGAGAGCTTCCTGCTGAATAATGACATCATGTTTTCCACTTACCTCATCTGGCACCAGCTTCCCAGGGGCTTGTTTTCATATGAATTAGAATGTTACTCAATTTGGGTTTTGCGTATTTACCCCCAAGAGCTGTTTGTTCTGACCAGCGTCTCTAACAGCGCACCCCCGCCAGCTCCCCTAATTCACAAACTGCCCTTCTGGAAACCAAGAGCTGACATCAATCTGGACGAATGCAAAGCATACCCACCAAGCGGGAAAGCTAGAGGACGTGAGGCAGATGCGGAATGAGCCTTTCGTGCCCCTGGCAGGCGGCCCCTGCAGGAGAATTCTGCACCCAGCTCCTCTGACCCCCAGCGGGTGGGTCTCGGCTCGTCTCTGCACAGTTGGACCAGCGGTGTCCACTCTGCCTCCAAGACCCGGACTCACAGACCTGGCACCTGGAGCCAAACTTCCGTCAGAGTCAGGGAAATAATGAAATGAACAGGAACCGACTGTGTTCAGGAGAAAGGGATGCTGAGTTTACAAAGGCTGAGCTCTCTTGCAGCCGCAGTTTGAATCTGATCCTTGGGCCTCATTGTTCCAACTGACACAGGCAATCAGAAATGAGGCCATCTGGGGACCAAGACCATCAGCGATTCAGCAAGTGTCGGTCTGAAAGTTTGTCCGACACTCAGAACCCAGATCAGGCCTTTCCTCCCTCCGTGCCTCCACTTCCTGACCTGCAAAACCGGGACAATTTAAAATCACTTCAATTATTCCCTCAATGAACAAATATGGAGTGAGGATCTCCTATATCCCAGCAACAGGGCCGAGAGCTGGGAAAAGAGATAAACAGCGTGGTCCTTCAACTAAAAGCACCCCTCCCTGTTGGGAAGCCTCCTGAGCCTGCAGGGAGGACATCCACGTTAAGACCTCAACACCGCCCAGGAAGGAGGCAGGGAAGTTCCAGATGAGAACTCTGAGGAAGGGGGCTTCAGTGCTCGGTCCCAGCCGGACTGGGCTATGGAATTGGGCCTCAAAGGTTGGAGGCCCAGATGGCCCAGAGGTTTGGGGGTAGCCTATGATGGGGGTCTTGGGGAGAAGGTGGGTTCTATAGGCTGGGTGTTTTGGTCTCCCAAAATTCATGTTGAAATTTTAACCCCCAAGGCGATGGCATTAGAAGGTGGGGACTTTGGAAGTGATTAGTTCATGAGGGTGGAGCCCTCGTGAAGGGGCTCAGTGCTCTTATGAAAGAGGCTTGAGAAATTTCCCCTTGCCCCTTCCGCCGTGTGAAGTTACAACAAGAAGACGGCCATCTAATGAGGAGGTGGCTTCTCACCAGACATCAGCTCTGTTGGCACTTTGACCTTGGACTTCCACCTTGCTCACTGGAACTTGTGCCCTTGGAGAACTGAGCTTCCACGTGTGACGTTCCACTGCCCTAAGACGGCATCCTGGAGAGACCACATGTGTGAACTCTGGGCATCCTTCAGAGCGACATCTGATATGTGAGCAGAGAAGCCTTCCAGTGACTCCAGAATCTAGCCATTGGAGTCTTTCAGTCCCTGTAGAGCAGAAAGCCCCTTCCTCCTCTGTGCCTGTCTGTATTGCTGGCCCACAAAATCCATGACCTGCACAGTCATTGTTTTCTATCCCAAGGTATCAATGAAGTTGTCCTGCAGCAGTGAATCAATCACAACTAAGTAAGTCAGGCCTAAGCTGAGGACGCTGGGCTGGCCCCAGGTGGTGAGGACGAGTGTCTAGTGCACGGCAGGAGAAAGTGGATTGAGCTGCAGTCATCCTAGACCAGGAGAGACCTGCGGGAGATTCAGATGCTCTGGTACCACGAAAGGTGACGCTATGGGGGAGGAAGGACAGCTGGAAGGAGCCTCCGGCTTCCTAGCTGTGGCAAAATTAGCACTCTCTTGGCAGGTGAGTCATCTGGTGGTGTTCTAGAGCCCACTTCTCTGGCCTTTCCGTGGATCTTGTAAACACCCAACTCCCAGTATTATACCGTTTTCTGCAGACAAGAGCCAGAGCCAGAGTGACTTCTGATACCTGCGACTGACTGCCTGGGGCAGCGTCTGTGCACCCCGCCCCCATGCACAGAGCAAACGAGACTCTTATCCTTTCAGAGGCTGGCTCCCAGGCTTTTCACTCACTCCCTGAGCTACCCAGAATCCTTCTAGTAAATTCCCTTTGCTTTGTCAAAACTGCTTTCTGTTGTTTGCAGCCAAAGAACCCCAACTAAAACAAAATTTAAGTTCCAAATTAAATGGCTATGTTATATTTATCCCAGTTTTGGAAAGCCCACCTTTCAGATGAACAGTATAGGAAAGAATGATGATTTCCACAGGATTAGATGTAATTTAGTGAATTTTTTTTCAGCTTCTAGGCTTTTTTTTTTTTTTTTGTACAGAAAAGAACATTCAGGAGCTATTTTGGTATTTAAAGTTAATATTCAAATCATTCAAAGGCCTGGTTTCAAGTTCAATTTAGAAATGAGTTCTATTTCTAAATCTTTCAAAATCCCACAGAAAATTTTAAGGATAATTTTACAATTTAATTAAATCCCTTTAAATATTTCAACTGCATTGATAAACCCAACATACTCAATTTCCTTTTCGAAATGAGTCAGTTGATGGCAAACCAAACAAATTTTCCAAGTGCTTAAATAATTCTTACAGATCTAATAATGTTTACAAACATGATGGTTAAGTGCTTCTAAATGATCCAATGCTGTTTATAGACTAAAATTCTCTTGCACTTTTTAGCTTAAAATCCAAATTAATTACTCAGTATGCTAATAAGCCAAATTCTCCAAATCCTTCTGGATAACTCTTGTGCCCCACTGCACATCCTCTCAGCCCACCTTTTGCACTAGTCACTGTTGCGGCCACCATCTTTGCACAGGTGAGGCCTCACAGCATCTCTCATCCTCAGTTCCTCTTGCTTTTCACCCTTGTCTTGCTTCTCAGACCCAGTGCAAGGGAACCTGCGAATCGCTCTGCATTCATACATGCACAGACCCAGAAGTGAAGGGGTTTGATGTGGTGCAGGGGAAATCCGGTGGGAGAAAGAAGCCAGTCCTTGTTTCAGTGCTCTCCTCTACCATTCCTTGGGCAGACAATTCCACAAGTTTCCTCAGAGGTTCTTGAAGGATGAAGCCTCACTTACCCACAGCAATAACCAACTCAGTTGTGCACCCAGTTTTATTGGTTTACTCCTATATCCTGGGGCTCCTCACCAAAATCAATTACCTGCCCAAACACCATCATCGCAGCTCTGCTTTCCGGGAGGGATGCAGGCTAAGACAAATACCAACACCCACAAATTATTCCCAGATTTCACACAGTAGTGATACCATGGATTTGGCGTGCTTTATAATCTCTGTTCTCAATTCTAAGTCATCCCTATGTTAAAAGACCCACTAGACCTGCCATAACAAAGTCCCACAAATTGGGTGGTTTCAAACAACTGAAATTTATTCTCTCCCAGTTCTGGAATCTGGAAGTCTGCAGTCAAGATGTCAGCAGGGCTGTCCTGCCTGTGAGACTCTGGGTAGAGCCCTTCCTCACCTATTCCAGCTTCTGGCGGCAGCTGGCCATCCTTGGAATCCTTTGGCCTGTAGTTGCATCGGTCCAATCTCTGCCTCCGTTTTCACATGGTGTTCTCACTGTGTTTCTTCACATCATCTTCCCTCTGTGTGCATCTGTGTCCAAATTTCCCCCTTTTATAAGGACACCACTCACTGGATTAGGACCCACCCTAATGACCTCATCTTTTTTTAGTATATGTGCTGCCAAAGCGAGCACCTAATGACCTCATCTTAACTTGGATAAATCTGCAAAGACCCTACTCCCAAAAGAGATCATATTCTGAGGTCCTGGAAATTAGGACTTCAATTTATCTTTCTTGGAGGACACAATCGATCTGTAATACCCTCTAAGGGAACAAGTAAGTAATTCTAATCAAATAGTGAATTTCCAAGCCAAATTTGAGGTTTCCTTTCAACTGGTCATTTTACAAATTGACCAGAGATTCTGGCAGGATGTGAGAACAGAAACTGTGGGTCTCCAGGACGAGGAGAAACAGAGCCATCTTCCGTAGGCACCATGCCGGCATGAAGCTAAGTCCGTGCCTTCCGAATGGGGTTGTGGAAAGAGAGATCATAACCTACAAATTCTTTCATTTGGCTTTGGCTGGAAAATGGGGGAGGAAGCAGGATCCCCAAGACTCAGTCGTTGCTAAAGAAGAATCTTGAACATATGAGGGGTTGTTGACACAGGTGCTCTGAAAAAACATGTCCTGGGGTAGTCATTAAATCTTATTAGGTAGAAAAGGAAATAATGGTGAATATTTACACATCTGGGAACAAATAACATCAGCTAATTCTATCCATATTCTTCTGTATCTTGTCATCAGAGTTGAATTCCTGTCTAGTCTGCTAAAAAGTGCAAGAGCTTTGCTGTGATATTGAAAGTTTTATTCTTACAGTGCCAAGGATTTTGACTTGTAATCTTAAGACTAACATGTTTGTTTTATGTAACTACATTTGAGAGGATGTTTATCATAGAAAATGGTGTTTGTTCACTTGGAGTTATAAGCTATGCTTGTCACAGGAGGTTGATTTTCCCCAACCATCTTGGTGACAAATTAATTCACTGTGACACACTTGTCTGGCTCAAATTAACTCAACTCATATAAAAGGACTGAATCGATTTTCTTGACATCAGGCATGCAGCTAAAGGGACATTTCTACTTGCAAAATGCACTTATTAGCAAAGTGGTTCTAATGGATTAAACTTCACCACAATTTGACAGGGTGATCTCACTGACTAAGTTGCTTGAATTCGAGTTACACATTACCTCATTCTTTTCTTTCTTCTTTTTTTTTTTTTTTAAATTTTACTTTTTATTTTTATTTGGGGGGGAAGTGATTAGGTTTATTTATTCACTTATTTTTAATGGTGGTATTGGGGATTGAACCCAGGACCTTGTGTATGCTAGGCATGCACTCCACCACTGAGCTACACCCTCCCCCACCTCATTCTTTAATATGATGATTATTGTCGCAACTCAAAACCAGGCTGGCAACCACTTGATGGGATTTGACTGTTTACTTTTTTCTCTTATGAATTCTTTTCCAAGGTCTCCCTACAATCCATGAATCCATGTGAATCCATCAAAATGACATTTTATTAGATTCTGCAGATCTCTCTGACTTTATCTGGATTAATAGTCATAACCTCCAAGGTCATAAAATGGCAAGGTCATAAGATGACAGGTCATCTTCTCCAAAAAATATTATCAGGTGGGCACCCACCTTCACTGTTGCCATAAGGAATTTTCAGGTGAAGAGTAAGTAAGGAACCAAGAAGTCAAATCTGTACAATGAAGAGTTAAAATCCCTTAAAGAAAGGAATCCTCCTACACTGTTGGTGGGAATATAAATTGGTGCAGCCACTATGGAGAACAGTATGCAGTTGCCTTAAAAAACTAAAAATAAAGTTACCATATGGTCCAGCAATCCCACTCCTGGGCACATATCCAGACAAAACTATAATTCAAAAAGATACACTCACCCCAATGTTCATAGCAGCACTATTTACAATAGCCAAGACATGGAAGCAACCTAAATGTCCATCAACAGATGAAAGGATAAAGATGTGGTAGATATATACAATGGAATATTACTCAGCCAAGAAAAGATTAAAACAATGTCATTTGTGGCAACATGGACAGACCTAGAATTATCATATTAAGTGAAGTAAGTCAGGAGAAAGACACATATGTGGTATCGCTTACATGTGGAATCTAAAAAAAAAAAAAATGACACAGATGAACTTATTTATAAACCAGAAATAGACTCACAGACATAGAAAACAAACTATGGTCATCAAAGGGGAAAGTGTTGGGGGGAGGGATAAATTAGGAGCTTGCATTTAACAGATACACATTACTATATATAAAATAGGTAAACAACAAGGACCTAATGTACAGCACAGAAAACTATATTCAGTATCTTGTAATAACCTATAATGAAAGAGTCTGAAAAAGAATATCTATACATGTACATGTATAATTGAATCACTTTGCTGTACACCGGAAACTAACACAACGTTGTAAATCAACTATACTTCAATTTAAAAAAAGAATGCACGCTTTAAAAAAAATCCTTGAAGAAAATCAGTGGATCTTTGGCAAACATTGTGTTTTCCAGTTTTGTTTATGTTAAAAGAAAAACATATATTAAATTATATCAGAAAAAATTATATTAAAAGCATCAGAGTGCTCCGTGCTTCTAGATCACTTTGAACCTAAGGACCTCTCTCTGGTCTTTGGGATATAGTGAAGGATGTTCAATTCTAGCTGAGCAGTGCAAATGATTGCTAAGTTGGCATGAATTGTCTGTGCTGCCCCACCTGGCCCTTTGACCAAAGTTCTGCCCATGAAGAAGTCCCCCAGCCTCTGTTTTAGTCTTCAATAGCAAAATATGTTTTAGTTTCTAACATGAATCTGAATTAGTCAAAAGATCAAGCAGGAAAAAAAGAGTGGAAACTTCCAAGACACAGCCAGATAAACCACAAAGAGATGCCCGTGGCTGGACGGAGGGAGGGTGGGAACTGGGCAGGTGGCCATGAAGATAACTCATCCACCCTGATTTCTTCAGCACTGAGAGCCTAAATAAATCAATACAGGTGGAAGTGCAGGGAGGCTGGGCAGAGCGATGCCTCTCTGGAGGGTTTCTGCACCACCTGGTTCTGTCGTTTGCCTCACCTTTTCCCATCCCGCCTTCACTACGTGGAGCCCATGGCCCGTCCCTGCCGGAGTCTGGATGGGGAGGTCCCTGTGGCTCCAGGCTTGGGAAGGAGAACCATACTCTTGAGTTGGCACAGACAACCTACCAATCCGGTTGATTCTGGAGGCTTCTCAGAGCACTTGGATTTCAGCCTCCAAACCAAGCAACAGACTGTTCAAGTGAAACAGCACTCACCTCACCTCCCATTGGAGGCACACAGTGCTCAGGCTACCCAAAGTCTCCGACTCCCAACCTTCCCCATCCTGCTGGCAGTTCTGGACCCAACAGGACTATCATTGTCCCTTCCTGCCACATCCTAATTCTGCTCCTTCTGGCACAACTCAGAATCTCTCCTCTCTCAGCTCCACTACTGTTGACCACAGGCCATGGGCGCAAGGCTACTGCGTCAGTGTTCACTTTCAGGACCCATGGGAGTCACATGCTGTCAGGCCTCCTTTACAGGAGGCTCACTGTCACGGCTTCGGTTCTGCTGTTTAGGTTAACACGTGCACATTCCTGCGGCTCCCTTGTGCTACAGGGGACGCTCTCAAATGACACTCGGTTCACCGCTGGGTTTCAGTTCTGCTCAACAAGTGTGATCCCCAAGGACTCTCATTTACGCAAAGGGCATCTCAAGTTTTCAAAATGGGAGAATAGGTTTTCATCCCCTTCACCTTGCAAAATGCCACAAAAAGTCATATCCTTGTGAGTTACAATCCAGCCATGCTCAGACGTGGCCAAAAGGTGGAGGAATGCTTGCCCATCTTTTCCTGACTGTCTGGGCCCCTGGATCCCTTCCTGTAAGCCCTGCTCTGTGAACAGGAAGAGAATCGTAGCAGCAACACCATTAACCACTGGCCAACCACTTGGAAACCACTAGAAGCAGAGGCGCACTAGGGAAGCCAGGTGGCGACAGCGGTGTGATAAGCCACTAGATAACACATTCACAGCCTCCTGTAATAAAGCAGCTACTAGAACTCCAGAAAATAATGATTATAACCAACACTTATTGTCTGCTTACTATGTCGCTCTTAATTTAGCAATTTAAAACATTATCTATTGACTTCCTATTACCTATATTAAAATTTGAGATCATATATTGTACCCCTTTCTGCTCCTTCCATCCTAATTTTTAGCTTTTAAGTCCATAGAATTTATTACT
Organism: Camelus ferus; assembly: GCF_009834535.1. Taxonomy (NCBI): domain Eukaryota; kingdom Metazoa; phylum Chordata; class Mammalia; order Artiodactyla; family Camelidae; genus Camelus; species Camelus ferus. Next base: position 16,589,443 of record NC_045725.1, read on the forward strand.
CTGACAGTGTTTATTGTTGAGCCAAGTAGTAACTATGATTACATTTGCTTTCTTCTATTTTGTTTTTCTTGGAGTTAATAATTGTCTCTTTTTAATTCAGTCATGTCTTAAACCTATAGCTTAGTCTTCCCACGAACTCCAATTGCTCGGTAAAACATCCTCAGTTAAAATCTCTACACTGCCAAGCCATTTTATCAGATCCTCTTCTGTCCCCTTTTCCCTTTGAGGCCCCTTGCAGAGCTCCCCATTCTTCTGCTCCCACATTCTTGACTCCCAGACCCGCTGCACAGCTGTCCTCCTCACACATCACCCTTTTCCTCTCTCTCTCCCAAAATGTCTTTATTTTACCTTGTACTCCATGAGCAATGTCTGGGAAGGGGACTAAGATTGGAAAAAATTTTCTCCCAAAATTTTGAGGAGAAGGTCCCCCGTGTCCTTCAGCTTCCAGCATTGCTCTAGAGAAGTCGCCTGCCAGTATGTTTGTTGCTGTTTTGTGGCTGATCTGTTGTTGCTGTATTTTTTTTCTCTTTCTTTCCCTGGTAGCCTTTTGGATTTTCTTTTTATCCTTGTGGCAATAATATTTTACAGTGATGTGCCTTGATATGGATTTTCCCCCATTTATCATGCTGGGCCCTTGGTGGGCACTTTTAATCTGACACTTATTTACCTTCAAATACGTGCACCATTTGGTAAGTGCCTTTTTCTTAGTGGCTAGTCAGCCTCTTAGAATAGTCATGTATCTTTACTTCCTTCTTACTCTTTTTGTTGTTCTTCCTAGAACAATTGTCAACTTTATCATCCCATCATTTTACATAGTTTTATTTCCAAGAGCTTTTTTCTAAACTAATTCTTCCTTTAATGTTGCATTCTGTGTGCAAACTAATAAAGGCATGTGCCCCCGGTCTTGCCTCTCTCCGGCCGCACCCTCCCTTGACCTCTCCACACGGCCCCCTGAGGCATGCCGTGCACTTCCTCCAGGACCTGTGAGGAAAGAACTTCTCTCTTTCATTTGCTCCTCTGGTCTGTAGAACGAGGGACTCACCGTCAGCACCGTGCGCTCCACTTGACAAATGTTAATGTCACAAAGTCATAGCAACACTAAACATGCATGGACCTTAAACACACTATGCTAAGCCAAAGAAACCAGATACAAAAGACCATATTTTGTACAATTCCACTTATAGGAAATATCCAGAATAGGTGGATCCATAGAGGCAGAAAGTAGATGAGCAGCTGACAAGGATTTGATTGCATAACTTTTTGAATGCTCTAAGTGCCGCTGAATTGGTCACTTAAAGTGATTTAAATGGTAAGTTTTATGTCATATAAGTATTACTACAAAAAAAAAAAAAAAAGACGAAACAAAACAGAAAACACAAGGAAAGGGAGTTGGCTTAGAGTGAAGGGGAATTGGTCAGCCCAGGAAGCAGTGAGAGGTGCTTCCCTTGGGGCAGCCCAGGCCAAGGGGAAGCCTCAGGGCATCTCGAAAGTCTGGATGTACACCTGCAGTTCCCACAGAACAAGGCAGGGGGACCCTTAGGCAGTCGCCAACTAAGCACAAAAAAAGGCTTCAACACATTCCTATTGAAAGGCTGGAGACAGGAATGAAAAAACTTCCTGCTTTGCCGTAAAGAATGGTACCTTACCCTCCTCCACCTGCAGCAGAAGAGCAAAGCCTTTCTTGCCCTGAGAATTCCAACTGTGCCCTGGAAATCCTGAACCGTGCTCTTCCCCGACCCAAAGAATGGCTCTTAGGAGACGAAAGGCAAGGTGTTGTCGCCCTCCTCTGGTCACTGAGCAGCGCTGGTTTTTTACTTCTCCCTAAGGTGAGTACCACCTGTCAGCTGGAGTGGCCAGTAGTTTCCCCTCGCTGTGTGCAGACTGGGGTCTTGAGACATTGAGGAAGCTGGGGAGCCAGGGTCGTGAAGGCAGCACGCCCTTTGCTGTCCAGTCACTCTTTCACACACACACACACACACGCACGCACACACGCACACATGCGCGCGCGCGCACACACACACACATACGCACTGGTGTCCTGCACCCTCCATCCTCCCACGAGGCCGGCTCCTAGGTACTCTCCTCTCCCACCCGACCCTGCAGACACCCACATCCCTCTGCTCACTGCTCAAAAGACAAGTTCATGCCCTCCTCCATGTTCACGGCTAACCCCTCCCAAGAACCTGAAGAAATTATCACAAAGATATAATGCTTCCTGTTTGCAGCTTCAGACTCCTCTTTTGTGGGGTGACAGACTGGGAACCTCCCCCATCTTCCTTCTTACACCCACTCCTACACCCTCCTACATCTCCTTTGGTGATGACCAGAGGGACTCCTCACCGAGAAGGCTCTTCTTCCCAGGCCAGCGACAAAGATCAGACTGGGGTGACAGGTGTCCCCTTTGTCTGAAGTGGTCTAATTTCATCTCTGAAGACCTAATAGGGTGCTGCCCAGATCACAGGAACTTCCTCCTTGCCTCCTGAACCTGAGACAGCCTGACCTTTTATGTAAATGGGAAACTGCCCATTCAGGGTAACAGGAGAGATCACGGGTAGCTTTCCCACCCAAAGGCATTTCCTTTACTAGCCGACCACTTTACTTTGATGTATCCCTGAACCACCAGAAAGATACGCAACTATATGAAAACAAGTACATGTATGTATGTGTATGTATATGCCTGAAATATTATGCTGTACACCAGAAATTGACACGGCATTGTAAACTGAGTGTACTTCAATTAAAAAAGAATGCAAATTTAAAAAAGAAAAGAATTCGAAAAGAATTCAAAAAAAAGATACTCTGGGAGGAGAGGATATAGCTCAGCGGTAAGAGTGGCTGCTTAGCGTGCACGGGGTCCTGGGTTCAAAAAGCCCACCAGGACTTTCAGAAGGGGAGGCAAGAAGGCATGTGTCAGGGCCGCACAGAGACAGGAGTGCGCCTCACCCCCTCCTGCATCCCTGGCAAGCCAGGCCGCCTCTGCCTGGTATCCCCGCTGTCTGTAACCCACACAGAGCACCTCTCTTCCAGGGAGCGCTCCACACAGCTGAAGCCAAGACATCAGCTCATGCCAGGCCAGCCACGTGAGCCAAATCCTGCAGGCAGCACTTCCAAATGGAGGGCCCAGGAAAAGAGCAGCAGTTCTTAATATAGAACGCCTTCTCCAAGAGATTAGCAGCGTGCCAAGGTCCTGATTGGTTTCCAAGGGCCCTGAATTTTTAAGAATGTAATGATGGATCGGAGAAGAGATTTATCCCTAGAGCCCAAAAGTTAGTTGTCAAATCCTAAGTGCCCCAGAAGGAAAAAGAGAGGGAGGGGGCAGAAAAAACAGGAACCTGGCTAGATTGGGCTAATTGTTGCCGTGGGACAGAGGAGGGTTTAAAGCAGCACCACTGAATTTTCCAGCACTCTGAAATACAGGTCCCTTAGTAGGTAGCGTGTATTTGGAAGTTCTTCTCTCTGCAGTTACCCAAACATACCTTGTACATACACACACACACCCCACATACTCATTCCCCTCTGATTTTTGGAATTAGTGCCACTCAAAGAAATATGCTTAAATTTGGTAAGAAATGACAATCAGGAAGGGGGCATACAGCGCCCCTAACTGTCCACATGTGCCTCCCTCGAAGATTCTGCGCTGTTAGTGCAACTCATGCTATTATGTAGTCCTAGAAAGGGCCAGGCAGCATGAGGGACTTGGAGTTTTTCAGGCAGCCCTGAAACCTGCTCTAGTAGGCAAGGCTACAGTTAATAACCCAGCAGAAGGGTGTGAAATCTGAACTGAATAGTAAGTGTTCCGCAACAGAGCTGACCTGCAAACGGGCTGTATTCAGAACAGGAAATATGCCTGCTGGGCCCCTGGGGGTGGCTCTGTTCAGAATGGAGAGAGAGGAGCTGAGTTTTGAGGCCAGAAGTGGTTTCCATCTCCTCACCACACGGAGCCCGCAGGCAAACCCCATCCTAGCCAGACCCTCCCTTACGGTAAACCACCCGTGATGTCCTGCCCACCACCCCTTTCTGCAAGACGCCACAGAGCACAGGAACTGCACTGAGTTGGCCCAGTGGAGCCAGGGGAGGGCCAGAAAGACGAGGGGGAGGAGTGAGTGAGGGAAGAGGCAAGGGGCTTGCCAGTCTGGTTTTTATTTTGAATGGTTGTTTTATGCCTACCCATGAAAAAAACTCATTGCCTTTTGCCTTCATTGGTTGAGAGATTACCATTCTCTGCTCTTAGTCAAGGACGTTGTAAATGGAAAAAGACCAGAAACTCAGTCTGTGGACTGTGGGCCGTTTGCCACAGCATGCATTCCAGGTGTGCAAACCCTTAGAAGCATGAAGGGTAAGATTTGGATGCCTCGTTAGAGGGTATCATCCCCACCCCAACAGACACCTCCCCGCTCTACAGTCTGAGAACTGCTCTCCCTGGAGCCAGCTGGGGACAGCCATGCATCGTTGTTGGGGAAACCAGAAGTTACAGGCTTCGATTTCTCAGGCAGTCTTCATTTACTGACATGTAAGTTTAAATCATATTTAATGGAAAGCTTTGTGAAATCCAAAATGCTAGGCCAGCCATTACTTTTCTTGAGAAAGGTGAGAGTGAGGAGTTTACTCAATAGTTAGGACCAGAAATGAACACAGATCCAAGTAGGTTAAAGGTCTTTTAAGATTACAGGCATACCTCAGAGTTACTGTAGGTCCAGACTATCGCCGTCAAGCAAATACTGCAATAAAGTGAGCCACATGAATTTTTTGGTTTCCAGTGCATGTGAAAGTTATGTTTACACTATACTTGAGTGTATTAAGTGGGCAATAGCATTGTGTTGAAAAAACAGTGTGCATACCTTAATTTTAAAATACTTTATTGCTAAAGAACGCTGACCATCATCTGAGTCTTCAGTGGGTCGTAATCTCTTTGCTGGTGGAGGGTCTTGCCTCGCTGGTGTTGATGGCTGCTGACTGATGAGGGTGGTGCCTGCTGAAGGCTGGGGTGGCTATGGCAATTTCTTAAACTAGCAATAGAGCTTGCCACATTGATTGACTCTTCCTTTCACGAACGATTTCTCTGTAGCATGCAGTGCTGTTTGACAGCATTTTACCCACAGTAGAAGGTCTTTCAAAATTGGAGTCAGTCCTCTCAAGCCCTGCTGCTGCTTTACCAGCTGAATTTATGTTGTAGTCTAAATCCTTTGTTGCCATTTCAACGACCTTCACAATGTCTTCGCCAGAAGTAGATTCCATCGCAAGGAACCAGTTTGTTTGCTCATCCGTAAGAAGCAACTCTTTCTTCGTTAAAGTTTTTTCCTGAGATTGTAGCAATTCAGTCACAATTTCAGGCTCTACTTTTAATTCTAGTTCTCTTGCTGTGTCCACCCCATCTGCAGTGGCTCCCTCCACTGAGGTCTTGAACTCCTCAAAGTCATCCATGAGGGTTAGAATCAGTTTCTTCCAAACTCTTGTTAATGTTCTTAGTGGCTAGAATAGTCTAGAGTAGTGAATCCTTTCCAGAAGTGTTTTATTTACTCTGCCTAGGTCCATCTGAGGAGTCACAATATGGCAGCTATAACCTTACAAAATGTTTTACTTAAAGAATAAGACTTGAGATTATTCCTTGATCCATGGACTGCAGAATGGATGTTTTGTAGCAGGCATGAACACAACCTCAGTTTCATTGCACAGCTCCATCACAGCTCTTGGGTGACCAGGTGCATTGTCCATGAGCAGGAATACTTTGAATGGAATCTTTTTTCTGAGCAGTAGGTCTCACGGTGGCTTAAAATACTCAGTGAATCATGTTGTAAGCAGATGTGCTACCATCTGGGCTTTGTTGTTCCATTTGTAGAGCACAGACAGAGTAGATTTAGCATAAACCTTAAGGGCCCTAGGATTTTTAGAATGACAAATAAACATTGGCTTCAACTTAGAGTCACCAGCCCCTAACAAGACAGTCAGCCTGTCCTTTGGAGCTTTGAAGCCAAGCATTGACCTCTCCCCTCTGGCTATGAAAGTCCTAGATGGCAGCTGCTTCCAGTAGAAGGCTGTTTCATCCACATGGAAAATCTGTTTTTCAGTGTAGCCTCCTGCATGACCTTCCAGATAACTTGCTGCAGCTTCTAAACAGCACTTGTGGTTTCACCTTACACGTTGATGTTACTGGAGACACACTCTTTCCTAAAACCTTATGGGCCAAACTCTGCTAGCTTCAGACTTCTCTTCTGCAGCTTCATTGAATTGGAGAGTTAAGGTGCTGCTCTGGATTAAGCCTTGGATTAAGAGAATGTTATGGCTGGTTTGATCTTCCACCCAGACCACTAAAACTTTCTCCATATCAGCAATAAGACTGCTGCACTTTCTTCTCATTTGTGTGTTCACTGTACTAGCACTTTTAATTTCCTTCAAGAACTTTTCCTTTGCATTCACATATTGGCTAACTGCAAAAGGACTAGCTTTCAGCCTGTCCCAGCTTCCGACATGCCTTCCTCCCTAAGCTTCATCACTCCTAGCTTCTGATTTAAAGTGAGACAGGTGTGACTCCTCCTTTCACCTGAACACTTAGAGCCCACTGTGGGGTTATTCACTGGCCTAATTTCAGTACTGTTATATCTCAGGAGAGGGACAGAGAACGGCCAGTTGGTGGAGCCGTCAGAACCCTCACATTTACTAAGTTCAGCATCTTATCTGGACATGGGTGTGGTGCCCCAAAACAATTACAATAGTAACATCAAAGATCGCCGATCACAGATCACCGTAACAAATATAATCACGAAAAAGTTTGAAATGTTGAGAGAATTTCCAAAATGTGACACAGAGACATGAAGTGAGCAAAAGTGCTGTTGGAAAAATAAAGCTGATAGACAGGCCCCGAACACGGTTGCCACAAACCCTCAGTCTGCAAAAAATGCAGTATCTGTGAAAAACGAAGCACAATAAAATGACATATGCCTGTAAACAGACTTACAGATATTATCTTCAAGATAATATCCTTTCTTTGTTTACTGAGTTAATATGAAGCAACATATATAAATAAAATAGGTTAGCCATCTGCACCAGCAAACTGTGAACTGTGTTTAATACAGGAAATTGTATTTTTCCCCTTAAGTCATAAAATTTTGTGTTTAGGAAATTGAATTTGCTGGCCAAAGTTGTAAAATGAGCTCACTAGTGAATTCAGCATTCTGCACATTGTGCAGATTTTCTTGCTGGTCAGAAAATCCCAGATTCCTGGGCTTGTTCTGCTCAGGTTTATAAGATTCTAATAAATAAACTGTGACTCTGGCAGTTTTCAATCCAAACAGATGAAATTTTTTATTTTTCCCTAACAGAATCATAAATGTTTTTAAGTTAAATTTGAACCCAACATTCAAGTGATCCAAAAGAAAAGTGCTCGGTTTTCTACAATTTCTGAACATTTGTCTTTCCATCATATAGAAAAAGTTTGGGTGTGACTAAATGGTACAGAGCAGATGCTTGTTAAACTTACACACTAAATCCTATTTCACAGAGTAACAAGGGTACTTGTTATCTGGCAAAACATCCTGATGTAAAACAATGTGTTACACCTAATTTTACTGTTTTTATATTTTTAAGATTTTGACATAGTGTTTACTTTTAAATTGAAGTCTATGCTAATATTATATTTCATTCTTTCCACCCCTTTCTCTTGTATAAATAGGCTCCAATAATGAGAGGCTACCATGTAAATAACACTTCATCTGAGGTAACGTTTACTGTTTACACAGACTGTCTCATTTGATCATCAGAATAGCTTTTTTTTAATCGAAGTAGAGTTGATTTACAATTTTGTGTTAGTTTCAGGTGTACAGCAAAGTGGATCATCAGAATATCTTGTATGGTGGGTTTTCCCTCCATTTTACAGATGAATGAACTGAGGCGCTGAAAGATTCTGTGACTTGCTGAAGATAACCAGCCAGTAAGTGATAAAGTCAGGTGCAGATCTTCTGAGGCCAAGTCCTGCGTCTTTCCAGCTCCCTTCACGTTTGGGAATCAAGCTTCTCTCTTGCTCCAGCGAGGCTTTGTCTGCTAATGCGGTCAATGCAAGCACGTGGAAAGCTTTGGACTTCTGATCACATTTTTACCACGACAGAGGCCTGGGCCTCCTAGAAATGACATTTTAACTCTCTAATCTACATTTCTGAAAAACATTTCTTCTTGCAGGGAGACATGTAGGCCATTACCTGGTTAGCATTTCCAAAGTGTTGCAGGAACTCACTAGCTTGAAAGAAACCTGATTACAGCTGTCAAGTTCAGAAACAGAAGGTGGGGCGTTAATTATTAACAGGAGATCACCCGAAAGATACAGCATGGAATGATTAACCGAGCTGTTGGGACTGTCAGGGCGGAATGAATGAACAGAGCCCATTGAAGCCATCTCGGGAGCATGAAAAGGCCCTGCTCCTGCTCTGAGTGTTCACAACCCCCAGCCAGAGGCCGGTAGGAAAGAACAACGTGCTATTCTCATTCAGTTCTGACTCTCATTCTTATTAAAACATGGAGCTATTCCAAGCCCAAGAGGTAACAGATTCCGGCTTGGGCAAGGCACCGGCATTTGCAATTCAATAAACTTCAACCATTCTTCACTGAATGCAGGTGGTGGGCCAGGCTTAAAGCTACATACAGTCTGGGGGCCTGGTGAGGAGCAGGGTGCTGCTCCCAGGACTCCCATCATTCATTGGGGAGAATCAAGATGACACTCGAATCCCCATATGGCAGGCCAGAATGGGCCTCACTGAAGACTTGAGTGGCTTCAGGAAGAGAAGAAACAGTATCTGGAGAGCTGGTTGGGGGTGAGGAGCAAAATTAACTAATATTTCTTAAGCACTTTCTGTACGCCAAGCACTATGCAAAGCACTCAGTGTTACCTAATTGAATCTTCGTAGAACATCAACTCTATGAATTGAGTTGCTGTGTCCAATTCAGAGGTCAGCAAACTGAGGCTTGGTGCACTGACTTACCCAGGGCCACATCCTCCCAACTGCTCTGCTCTTCTTCTGAAGGACATTTGGAATCTGCCCAGGGAATGGTGAAAGGAAACAAGGAAATGGAGGGTGAAGCATTCAGGAAGTAGGAATTCAGGAAGAGGTAAAGGAAATTATAGGTTGGTGTCTATTATGAAGAATCTTATATATCAGGCTTGGGAGTCTGTTCTTCACTTGGTAAATAACCAGGGCCTTTTCATATCAAACTCTCTCTCCTCAGTCAATTGGGATGCATTGGGTTTATCTAGAGCCCAAGGTTTTTCTAAGAACATTGAACACATAAGTAAATACAGGAGCAAAAGGCTTACTCTACTGTGATCAGAATGGAAGAATGTAAATCCAGTAACACAAATACACTGATCATCAACCAGAAGCCATTTTGTCTGTCAACAAGTTATGTCACCAACAGGGAAAACAAAAATGCCACAAAAGGACAAAGGCAAACACACACTGTTGCCGAAAGATTGGCCCCCGTCCCTGAGGAGCCAAATAACTCAGAGACTGGGTTTGGAGCTTAGAAGAAGCAGCTTTATTACTTTGCTGGGCAAAAGGGACACACAGCAGGATAGTGCCTTCAAAACTGTGAACCCGTCTCGGGGATGGGGCAGGGGGATTATACAGACGAACAGGTTGGAGCATGAAAGGTGGTCAAGATCAGCAAGGGTCCCTGATGAAATCTCCTTCTAAACCTAGATGAGTGTGCCTGGTATCCTGGGACCTCCCGGTGGTCTGGAAGGTCATCAGCCCCTGACCTCCTTCATCTGGTCAGACTCATCTGGCACTAAGGAGGAACTCTGGGGGATCTGGTCATTCTCCTGAGGTTATTGTCCCATGACACCCTTCCTGGGGAACGACTCAGATGCCAAACATGATTGTAATGATGAGTAAGGTCAAATCAAACTGTAGTATGCCAACAACTTCAGCTTTAACAGCGGGCCCAGGGCTGGGAGCAGTGTCTTGTCCGTCAGGTTTGCTGATCGTAATAAAAGCAAGCAGTAAGCATAAAGCCAAAAATATGTTAGCCTAAGTGTGGCCATTTTATTAATTCTCCTTCAGCTCTACTGAGAGTGAACAATAACCACCCTAGGCTTTCCAAAGCCTGTCACTTTAATCACTGACAGGCACTTAATTTTTATTTTAAAACAGCATTCTTGCATGTGTTTTATGATTTTAAAAGTAATTCATGCTTATTGCAGAAAACTTGGAAAAAAAAAAAAAAAAAGCACAAATATGTGTCTGCCTTATTTACAACACAACCTGCCAGCCACCCTACACAGCTGCTGGCTCCCTCTTTACAAAACACACACTAGTGTTTTTACAACGTTTGAAACATTCCCTCGATTATGCCCCAGGATTCTGTTCACACTGGTTACTACTACTGATCACACCTGTTAGATCCTCAGTGTCCTTCTGTGCCTTTTTCTCTCCTTCCTCCTGTTCCTTTAAGAAAGACCCATCTCATCCGAGGCCTGAAAGCAGGGACCAAGTTTCATGCACAGCCCTGCCTCGACCCCTTAGCATGGGAGCGCCTGAACTTTTCTTTCTCTTTCATTCATTTAAATGTTCTATAGCTAGTGTTTAAAAGTCAGAAATGTCAGAACATTACCTTTAGGTTGGCATTCAAATTAACAGGCATCTCAGCGGGGACAAGAAACTTTCAATACGTTAAGAAACTTTAAATACATGAAGATCAGTTATAAGGAGAGAAATGATCACCCTTATTTATCAAAACGGGCTCCTCCAAGGGGTAATAGCTTCAGATGACTTTCTGACTTTTTTCCCCCTAACCAACATTCATTTTTTAAGCACTTACTGAGTACCTTTGAGGTCACGTGGGAGATACAAAAATATACAAGATGGGGTGTGATACTTCGCAGCTTTGATCTAACAGAGGGAGAAAAGACCTGTAGGTAAAAAAAATTTCAAACAAGCTAAAGCACGTGAAGTGACAGAAGATTGCTAGGGTGTTCTGGGGGTTCAGAGATGGGAGTCCGTCCTGACTGAGGGGATGGGGCATTTGACCCAGGTCTTGGAGTACAGCCAGGAGATACATGTGAGACACACTGTGTGCGTATGCCTGGGGGGAAGGGGAGGGGATTTGAAGCAGGAAGAACAGACAAGAGCCAAGGCAGGGAGCGTAAGAGACCAAGCAGGGTTTAGGGAAGAGAGGAGCCAAACTTGACTGGAGCAAAGCGAGTAACAGAAGAAAAAGCTGGAAAGAAAGAGTGGGAGCCCAGGGCCGGGAGCCCAGAACAGCAAACTGGAGCTTGGACTCTGTTCCCACTTCCATCTGAAATTACCCTGTCTTCAGCAAACGTTTCCTAGTCATCTGTTACGTGCTCGGTGCTGTGACAGATACGGTGAGATACAAACAGGAAAACAAGGTTTGCCGTCACCACAGAATCCCATGACAACGTACCTTTCTGGAAGTATAGCTTAAACTCAGAGGACTTATTGAGAGCAAAACAAAACTGGCCGAAAGACAACACTAGGGACAAGGATTTTTTTTTTTTTTTTTTTTTTTTTTGGTTACTTATTGCTGAGTGACTGTCTGTACCAAAAGTCGGTGACTGAAAACAACACTCACCTGATTACTCACAATCCTGCAGTTTGGGATGGGCCCCGTGGAGGCAGCTAGTCTCTTCCCCGTGGTATCTGCTGGGGTGGCTTGAACCACTGGCACCTGGCGGGAATGGCCCACGTGTTACGTCTGGGCCTCAGACTTCACCTTGGGTCGGTGTCACTCTGCCCCCTGCAGGCCTGCAAGTCTTGTGGTTGCCCAGCCTTGGGGCCCAGAGACATGGATGGTTTATTGGACGAATGACCTTACACCCCACCGTGTGCGGCAGACTATAGGCAGGACATGCCAGCAGTCCTCGTGACTCCGGGGGCAGAGAAGGAGGCTACCATTTATAGGGGGAACTGACACCAGGTGGGCTCATCAGTTACCAGGGGCTAACTAAGCCCTATAATCAAGAGGCTTGGAGAGTCACGTGAGTGAGGCAGCGCCTGGTGGAGCAGGGATGCACAGAGAGCCAGAGAAGAGCCATCTTGAGCGGCCCGACCATACAGCTGGGTTCCTCAGGCTCTCCATGTGGTTGGCTTGGGCTTCCTTCCCAAATGGAGACCAGTCATTCTTCTGTCCTGGTAGTCTGGTGTCTTACAGGGCATCTGGCTTCACTCAGCACACAAAAGAGGAAGCTTTCAGGCTCTTAAAGCATAGCCAAGAACTGGCACAGTGGCACTTCCAGAACGTGCCAATGGTGAAAGCGAGTCACAAAGCCAGCCCAGATTCGAGGGGAGGGTTTACACAAGGGCATGACTGTCAGGAGGCATGATTCATTGGGGGCCACCAAAGTAGCAGTCTACCGCGAATCCTAAAGTCACATAATTCAACAGCGTCCTCCACAACTGTAATCAACCAAGGGCCATTAAGTGCACAGAGGTTTGACCTGTAGAGCATGAGACCTGCCTGCCCCACGCCAGCCCCGCCTGTTTGCATGCTAGCTAACTGCAGTCATTTCTCACGCCACTCACTGATCCCTTAATAGACTGCATCCTATTCTAAACCAACCTTGCAACGTAGTTTCAAACAGACCAACATCTGAGAAGGAAGAGGGCTCTCAGCTCAGAGCTTTCTCAGGGGCTCCTAAGCTTGAGTCCCCCTCAAAAGCCTCTGTTGTCAAGTCCCCAGGCTTCAAAATAGGAAGAAGGAAACCCCACTCCCACCTGGCTCCAGTGTCCCTTCTGCCACCTCCCACATCCTTGTCTGTCCTGGGACACACCTCACCCCCTTATCTATCTTACGTGGTCCTGTCTGTCTCTGGAGAGCCAGGGCAGAAAACAGTTCCTGGTTCTCAGACTGACATTAAGATCCCTCTTAGCATTTATGACCCTCTTGCATTTTCCATTTCTAATACTGAACACAGTCTGTCCAGGTATGGCCCAAATGCCAAGTTCAGTGGTAGTATTGTGAAGGAAGAGCCGGGCTGGGCTAACAAGCTAACTCACAAATCTAAGTGTAACAAGTGTCGGATTACTGATCTGAGTTCTGCTGGGCTGATCCGTAAATCTAAGTTAATCAGTGTCGGTTTGCTGATTCCCTGTTCATGTTTTTTTTAACTAGCCAGCTGGATTTTCAAAGAGACATATCTGGCCTTGAAATGTTGGTTTGCTACCTCCCTGCCTCTACTTTTGTGATAGTGATGCTGCTAAAGCTGTTCCATGCCTATTGGCCGAATACCCCAAGCTTGTAATTAACCCTATAAAACCTCATGTGCACGTCTTGGAGGTGCTCAGAGCTTCGGAGCAAAAGCCCCTCTGAGCCTGCCGGCGTAATTCATCTGAGTACTCCAACCCTCCGAGTGGTGCTTGTTTCTTGGCTGGCCTGTTGTTTCCATAACAGTATTAGAATTTCTACAGGAGAAGCTTGGGAAGCAATCTGGTTGAAGGGAGGGTAGCGGGGGAATCTTTCTATAAGAGTAAAGCGAGCCGTCATAAAACTAGGATTGATCACCAAAAAACTGACATAGTAGCCAACAGGTGATTAATAAAAAATATATACATAGCTCACAAATTAAATAGAAATGTATACTTAACACATACAAAAGTGAAGGTTAACTGAGTTAAACAGAAGAGCAGAAGCTGTGAGTTTTTTTTTTTAATTTGTTTTATTTTTTTACATTTCTAACCATCAGTCAATTATTCCATAATGAGGCAGTACTGCACGGTCATTGACTGTAGGATCCAGAAGTCAGGGTTTGATTTCTGGCTCCATCAATTACTGGATCAGCTTGGTCAAGTTACTTAATTTCCCTGTACTTTAGTTTTCTCATCTATAAAATGAAGATAGTTAATAGCACTTTGCTGACAGCATTGTTGAAAGTATTAAGTAATACTTGCACAGTGCTTAGCAGAGTACCCAATACATTATAAACATTCTCACTATATGTTACTCATTATGGTTAGTCCATACATTACCATAAACTTGAGGTTTTTCAACACATGCTTCATCAATTTTTTTCTCTATATTAACTCTTATTTGGAATGATCTTGGAGGCAGTGACTGTTGAAGATTATGAGACGCTAAAGATACCCCTCTCAACTGATTTCTTGGTACCTTGGCCAACTTTAAATAGGTCTTGCCAAGAAAAAGTATTAATAAGCAAATGACAAAGTATCAATAGCAAAATAATTTTTTAAACTTCAGATCATAGTTTTTCTCCCAAGCCTTTGAAATTAAAAATAAAATTAAAAATAAAAATAGATGACAGAGATGAACTTAAGACGGAAAAAGCAGAGAAATCAGCAATGAATCTATACATACTTTAAATGTTTTAAAGAAAAATATGCACCTTCTCATCAAATTTGTATGGGGAGAAAAATGAGACATACACATGCTATTTAGAATCTCCTTTGGATATAATTACACAATTCCACTGTATTATTTTTGCTAGACATTCCCTTTTCTATCACAATCACAAGAGGCAAGCAGAAACATCCAGTTAAAAGAGGGAGAATGTGCTCTAGGATCCATTTCTCTGCTGCTCTCTGTTCACAGAATTTTATTTGCATAGAAAAACTGCAGGAGCTCTGGATGATAGTGGCTCTGAAAGAAATTGCCGAAGGTACAGGTGAGGGAGCAATTCAGTAAACCTCCCCGACTATAGAATGAGTAGACGGTGGTCAAATGCAGAGCATGAGGATAAACAATCTTCAGGTTCTCAGAGGTGGAGGCACCATTACCTGCATTCATCTAAAGATCTGAACTGAAACTGCCAATACATTTCGTGCACAGTCCTCCGGGGCGTTTTGTCATTTACATCGTATTATGGGTCAATTACAATTGAAACACAATTGGCCTGAGTCTTTTTATGGGGAAAACTCCCTGGGAGTTTGCCTGATCACCTTCTGCATTAACACACGAGGACAGGGATCCTGGGAGAATCTCTCCTGCCCTCGCTCACTCACCAGCTGCCGGCAGAGTTTAGGGTTCCTTTGATCCTCTTCACTCTGGAAGCCGTATTCCTTCCTCTGTCTCAGATACGGAGAACAGGCTCGAAAAGTCGTTTTGCAAGCCTGAGAGAAAGATTACCATCTCATTGTCAACTATATTAGAGAATTGTATAATCCCAAGCAAGGAAAAGCGTTGCTCCCTGTCTGTGGTCTGGGAGCCACAGAGAGTGTGAAAGTAACTTCCAGGAAGTCTGAAAACTTGAACCTTAAAGAATTTACGCTTATAAAATGACTATGTCTATAACTTGCCGCTGGTGGGGAGGACAAAGCATTATAGTTTACCACAGCCCTTGTTATCGGCTCATCCAAAGTAGTACTGGCTTCTGAATTCCCAATCTCAATCCCAATTTCTCTCTCTCCCCTCCCTCCCTCCCTCATGCACTAATTTAACAAACAAACAAAAAAACCCAGGTGATTTGGTGGAATCCTTTGCTCCTGATGGTTTTGGAACTCTCACCTGCTCCAAAGCAGCCCTGAGGTTGATCCAACCCAGTTAGGACACATTTTCTCCGAGAATAAAACAAAAGCTCCATGGGAAACTAAGAAGCCAAGGGTGGGAAATCTGCACTAGGCACAGTGACAAAAGCTAACTGGGTGTGAATAGCCCCTTCTAGGGGCCGCTGCCCCTGGGAATGAACCAGCACACCTCCCCCGCCTCACCCCTCCACCCCTGTCAATCTGAGTTCATCCAGCATTGACAGGCGCTGGGACTGGGCAGGTGGGGCAGGAGTGAGTGGAAAATAACACTCCTGTTCAGAGGGCGAGATCACCCACCCAGGAGGCACTCTTTCCAGGATTCATATGGATGCACTGCTAAGTGTCCACGACTGAACAGGCAGGAACTGAGGGCCTGGCATCTTAACTCTGCAGGGCTGCATCCCAAGTCCCTGGCACAGGGGGTTCACGTGGTGGGTTGGGGAGCCACGGACTTACCTTGGCAACCTGGGGATTCCTATCCTGTAAATGGGTCAGGAGGGAGTCTTGAGTCTGCTTCACCTGACTGGTGAAAAAGCTCTTCCATTTCCGTCCAGCAAAGGCAGCCAATTGCCCAAACAAGACAAAAGCCGAGTATCTCAGGCTGTCATTCTCCTATGGGTCCCCCGTGAACAGAACAACAAAACCCAGGTCATTACCGAGAGGTAACCGCGTCGGGGTGGGGTGGGGGACAGAGTGGAGTCTTCAGTGAATCTCTCCACCAGCAGAGGAGAGGATTAATCAGACTGAGAGATCACTAGTGCTACTCTCAGCTTTTTTCTTCATTATTTAATGTTTTGGAGACAGAATACATCTATATGGTTCAAAATTCAAAATAACCAAAAAGATTTATAAAAAAAGTAAGTCTCCTTCCCACCTCTCTCTACCAGCAGCCACATTTCCTGTCCCACAAGGTCATAAATTTTGTGTGTATCCTTCCAGAAAATTAAGAAGAAAAAAAAAATATATATATATATATAAATAGCTCTTTTCCACATTTTTACAAAAATGGAAGTGGACCATCCCACGGTTAGACACCTTGAATTTTTGTTTGTTTGGAGGGGCGGTAATTAGATTTATTTATTTATTTTTATTTACTTATTTTTTAATGGAGTCGTGCATGCTAAGCACTCACTCTACCACTAAGCTATACCCTCCCCCCTGCACCTTGATTTTTCATCAAACGGCCTATCTGGGAGCTCTTTCCTGGTCAATACATAAAAGGATTTTTTTGGCTGCATCATAATGCATTCAACTCATCTCCTGTTTATTACGCCCAGGATTTTTGCCAGGCCATCTCTCTTTATTTTAGACTGTTTCTCCTACCTGCAGCGGAAGTAACAATTCTGTTTCTTCCCTGACACCCTGTCAGTTCTCCCTGCTTTTGGTCACAGATGCTTAGGAAGACTGCAGACCACTGATCATTTTGTGAAGTATTTAAAACTATTTTTTAGCACATGTGACATACAGAAACTGCTTTAGCGTCATAGTTTCTTCACTGTTCTACCCGTGTGTGGGGGGGAGGGTGTGGGAGTGTGTGTAATTCAATTCAACTAACATTTATTGAGACCTGACTCTACGCAAAGCACTACACTAATGCTATGAGATGGACAGAGATGTGTAAGGGGGTGCCTGTCCCCTGGGAGGCCGACAGTCATCTGATGGGGGCACAGCACAGGGCAGGTAGGGATGAGGGCTATGATAGAAACTGTTGAAACAGCTCCCTGGGAGTATTCCTAGGATTCTACATGATAAGGGCTTCCTGATCCAAAATTACAGTTCACCTGCATTTAAAAAATGATTGCATGAAAACAAGCCCCGGACAGGAAGACAGCACCTCCAGACAGATTTAGAGACATTTCCCTGAAGATATCAATTTATAATCCAGGGCGGTGGAGTACAGACCTTCCTCTCCCCTCCCCGGAGAGGACCAGTTTACATCGCAGAGCAGAGGTCCCTCCATCTCTCCGAGAGGGAGGAGAGGCAAATGCACCGGCACCTCCTATAGAAGCTCCAAGTGTCATAATTTCAAGGTTTCTCTTCCTCCCGTGTGGCGGTGCAGGTACGTCTGGCTCTCGGGGAGTGAGTCTACGGGGAATTAGGTGTGGGGAACCCCCGCTAAATGCAAAGTCTGTTCCCTGTTCTGCAGGTCTTGTCTTTCTGTGTGTGTGTGTGTGTGTGTGTGTGTGTGTGTGTGTGACTGTGGCAGGATAACCAGTTCCCTAAAGGGAGGTGTCTCAGAGTCCTCACGTTTTCTGTGTCAGGGCACTTTTTGCCCAGCCCGCCTGTCACCTGGCAGTGAAGAGTGCAAGCCCCGTAGTCAGAGGGCCTGGTTTCATATCTGCTTACTAACTCTGCGACCCTTGGGCAGGTTACCTAACCTTTCCGTGCCTTGGTTTCCTCATCTATAAAGTAAAGATAATAGTGCTGATCTCACAGGGTTATTGTGAAGGTGATATGAGATAATCCATGTAAACTGCCTGGCACTGCGCCTGGGACACAGTAGGAGCTCCCTAAACGGGAACTACTATTATTCTTCCATTTATAAGGCAGCGTTGAACACTTGTGGGCATCACATTGTATATATATATACACATACTCCTTTATTATGATGAAAACTCCTTGAGGGCTGGGGGTGGAACTCTGCACCTCTTTCTATGTCTTCCCTAACCCCCAGCACAGCACGAGTCTCTCAACCAGATTTCTTAATAAATGTGTGAATAACAGAGGCCTTGTTTCCTGAGCAGCACACCACCCAGGCCTCCCATTTCTAATCCCACTTTGACTTTAAGGCCCCGCAGTCCTCCTGAGCTGTCTCACTCACGTCATCCAGCAAAGTCCGGGCCTGAAGTGTGATGTCTATGAAGAAGGAGCCCAAGCCTTTCCCCTGCATCTTGCCCAGGATGATGGTCAGGGTCTTCACGCTCTCATGGATGACTTCAGAACTCACCGGGTCATACAGTCCATGCACCAGCAAGTCCAGGACAATTTTCTTATACTTTCTGACCTGTTAGCAAGGTTTGAAAAGCATTAGTAGCACAGGGATTGTTCCCCATGAGTTGAAAAGCAGCTCCACCTCTAATCTTCCAATAACCTAGGACTTGGACTAAGAGATCATGGCCTTCTTCAGCACCTGCCACAACAACTCTCATCAAAACACAAATGCTTCCATGAACTTGACCCACGAGCCCAACTCGGTCTTGGGAGGAGAACAGACGTTGCAGTCTGGACCGCGGCCTCTGGGTGGGTGAGGCTGGCAGGTGGTGGACTTGGATGATCTAGGACCCGGGGCTTACTGAGCACCTTTACAGGGGACAAGATGAAATGGTCACTGAAGTTGACAGAGGCTGCAGGAACAGGTGGAGACAACATCTTTTACTAAACAAGCATAAATGATTACAAGTATTAAATTCACCAGAAGGTGAAGTCCAGCTGTGTGCTAATCTTCACCACAGCTCTGCTTCCCAAGGCTGGCCATCCTGAGATGTGATGACCCTAAGATGACCCCAAATGAGTCATGTGTGCCTTTGTACAAGCTCCTTCCCTTGAGTGTGGAAGGAGCCAGCGACTTGCTTCTGGCCTAACAAATATGACAGTGGTGATGGATGTCATTCCCGTGGTTCCTTTACATTGTGTAAGACTCCACCTTAGCAGATGGGAGTGGGAGACACTCTCCAGCTCGCCTTAAAGAATTAAGCCATCATGTTGTGAGAGGGGTCCCTCCAGGAGCCCCTAGGAGCTGAGGGTGGCCAGTCAGCAAGAAAATAGGGACAACTTAATCATACAACTGGAAGGAACTGAATTCTTCCAACAGCCCCAAAAGCTTGGAAGATGACCCTGAACTTCAGAAAGGAATGCAGTCCGGCCCACACCTTGATGGCACCTAGCTAGATCCTGAGCAGAGGACCCAGCCATGCGGTCCCTGGACTCCCCACCCAAGGAAACTGTGAGATAATAAATGCCAGGTCTGGGCTGAACTGTTACACAGCTATAGCTGTATAGCTGATCTATACAGCTAGCACATGAAGGACCACATCCCAGGCCTGGGGACTCCAGGCCATGAGGGCTGGCCGAGCGCCCCCTTCCCTTCTTGTCCTACCTTGTCCAGGCGCTCACAGGCCATGGTTCCCAGGCCTCTCATTGCCATATGACGCTTTTTAACACTGGCGTCCTGGGCTCTCTCTGCCAAGATGAAAACCGCATTCTTCAGAGGTTCCCGCTTCTGGAGCCTCAGTTTCCAAGAGACCTGGGTGGCAAGTGAAAATGTACTGATTTAGGAGTGTTCAGAGTCACACCCTTACCCACTGCCCACCCTAATCCCTCCCTATGAAGAAAACCCTGTCTTGCCTGCTCATTTTTACTCCTTCTTTCTCTACTTAATGACACCTGATGTTTGCTGGAAATACATTAGTTTGATCTGCACAGGGAAGAAACGGATGGAGGAAGGGGAAAGGGGTGGAGAAAAATAATGCAGAGCTAATGTGGAGGGAGGTTTGGGGACTATGGAGAGAGGCGCCCAAGGGCAGCTGTGGGTGTGACGGAGTTGAGAAAGGGGGCTTTAGACGTGGTGACGTGAGAACAGGGATTCTTTCATAGGACAAGGTAAGCTGTGTTCCTCCCGTCTCAAAGGGTTTCCCTGAGTTTCTCTCTTCCCCAGCTCTCCCCCACTTTTCTGCTCTACTTTGTAGCTAAACCTTGAAGGACGTATCTGCCCTTGCTTTCTCCAGCTCCTCTCCTGCATTCTCTTGGGAACCTCCTGCAGTCAGGTTGATGTCCCCACCCCTTCCCCACTCCCTGCCCCCAGTGTGGCTAAATCCAAGGGTCAATTCTCAGTGCTCAACCTACTCAACCTCTCAATAGCATTTGACATGATTAGCAGAAGGCCGTCTATCCATTTCAGGGCCGCTGAAGGCTGTTCCACCACAGAAGGACAAGCAGCTGAGCGATTAAGGAAAAGAAATGCACAAATAATGCAAACTGGGAAGCCCGTGTGGCTGATGCAGAAATATGTACTTCCGGGACTAAGCTTTAATTAACTGCAGGGCATGAGATGGGTTATCAGAGCATATGAATCCCCGTGTTCTGCGCATCACAGAACAGGGCAACAGGTGCTGGAGTCAGAACCAAGATCCAGACAAGAGTGAAGAAAAAAAACCACGTCATCACCATCCCTGGAAGTGGGCGGAGCTGCAGACTAGACCCACAGCGCTGTCTGGTGTTTGGGTGATGACCAGGTCTCATCACTGTTTTTGAATATTAACTACAGTTCATTCTATATTTTATTATTAAGTTCACAGCAAGCTACATTCTTCCCAACCCATCTTCTTGTTATCTTCCAGACATTGTGTCTGTATTCAAAGAACTGTCATCAAATTTTTTTTCAGAAGAAGGAAATCAGTAGAGCCAGCAGAACTAAGGCAGACCAGCAAGGATATAGCCATTTGTTCCTGACAATGTGTCTCAGACCTTGGAGAAGAAAGGACATCATTGGTGTTCTTTTCTTCTTGGGCTGGGCAGTGGGGATGGAAAGGGGCTGGCCCAGCATTCTTCTCTGTGTTTGGTCCAAGGAACTAGAAAGAAAAAATAAATAAATAAAACAAAATCATTATATGAGCCACAAATGCTCTTTGAAGCCTCATCATTCACCAGCAACGTCATACAAAGCACTGTGTTAGGGTTAGAATTACAGAAGCAGCAACCCTGAGGCGCGTCCTCAGGAACCCATCCTTGGTGAGGAGATCGAACTTTTACATCAAAAGATAAAAGCAATTCAAGGCAACTGGAGAAGAACCACAGCATGGGGATCAGTCAGCCCCCTGGTTCCCTTTCCCTCCCACAGACTTCTTGTACCAGAATCACCAGAGACATAAAATACAGGTTCGGGAGCCCACTCACAGAGATGCTCACGAGTTGACTGTAAAAGGTTGCCTGAAATTTTGTATCTTTTTAAAGCTTCCCAAGAAGGTAAATTGGTGCTGCATTTAGAGGGGATTTTGACATGACCTCTCACAATTTTAAAATGCACATATCTTTCAACAATTCTTTCATCCTACAGGTACACTGGTGCATCACATGCTCAGAGATACACACAAAGGGTGGGCACCAAAGCTTGGCCATGGACAACATGGTGTCCTTTAAGAGCTGTAATGTAAATAAATTACACACATATATCACAACAATGAAACTACGGGATGACTACCATGCAGTCATTAAAAAGAATATTGAGCAGATCTGCATGCGCTGAAATGATCTCCAAAATATACTGTTGAGTGGAGTGCAAGTTGGTTCATAAATGCCACCATTTGTGTAAAAACAAAACGAGGAAGGGAAATCTACACATACGTCTGTGCTCGCATGTGCATAAAACAGGGAAAAATACTCAAGACTCTTTAATAAAGGATTGCCTCTTGGATAGAAATCTGAGCAACTGAGGCTGAAGATTAACTTTCTTCACACTTTTATTAAAATATTGTCAACTCGAAGGAAAGCACCCAACATAAGAGTTGTGAGTTTAAGTTTTGTTCAGGGTCTTACCGAGAACCATCACCCAGAAGACAGCCTTGCAGTAGCTCTGAGGAAGCTGCTCCAAAGAGGTAGGGAAGAATCTAGTAAATATGTTGATTTGGGGCTATGGAACACGTGAGGTCAAGTACACATCTTGGTAAAAGATTTCTGCTAGTCTCAAAGAACAAATATCTCAAGTTAATGATTTTAGTGTTTTTCTATGGGAAGATGCAAGAATCTGGCTTCATTACAATTCTTGCCCAGATACACATCTATCTAAGGGGCCTGTCTGTCAAAAGCATAGAATGCTTTATTCTGTTGTCTTAATTCCCCCTCAGAGTGAACTGTCAAAGATTGAAACAGGTTAGGGCTTGCTCCTTGAAGAACTGGGTGGTGAGCAATGCTCTTTTTTCTTCTTTGCTTACAAAATACACAGTTTGTAATTTTACCATGTGTATAACTTAAAATATATATCATAAATAAACACAGTTTGCAAAGTGATTCGATCTGATTTGATGCCCAGTCGTGTGAACCAGTGTTGCTCAGACTTTCCTGTGCACCTGAATCATCAGAGGAACTTGCTCAAATGCAGATTCGGACTTAGTGGGTCAGGGGTGGGGGCTCCAGATTCTGCCTGTCTTATAAGCTCCTAGGTGACACCAATGCTGCCAATCCAAGTACCACAGTTTGAGGGCAAGGATGTAAAGGTAAGAGGTATAAGAGACAGAGAGGACTGTGGGCTGGAGGAGCTGGTGGAGACGTCCCACTGCACGTGGGTGAACTTCAAAGGGAGGCAGAAGCATACTTCACACGTTGGTACCAATGGGACTCCATGTAGTGATAAAGAGTAAGAATCAAATGCGAGAGTGCTAAAAGATAAGGTTACAGAAAGTAGTTAAAGGCCCGCTGTGACTTTGACTGCTGAAGAGTTCAGTTTTAATTATATTTTGTAGACAAGAATGAACCATTGGTTTTTTATTTTTTTGAGATGAAATCCATGTAACATACAATTAACTATTTTAATAACATTCTGCAACCACCAACTTTATCTGGTCCTAAACCTTTTTCATCATCCCAAAAGAAAACGCCATACTGATTAAGAAGTCACTCCCAGTTCTGCCCTCCCCCCAGGCCCTGGATATTTAATATAAATGGAATCATACAATATTATGACCTTTTGTGTCTGGCCCCTTTCTCTTGGCACAATGTTTCTGAGATTCATCCATGTCGTTGTACGTGTTGGTACTTCGTTCCTTTTTCTGTCTGGGTAATATTTCACTATATGGATGTGCCACACGTGTTTACCCATTCGTCTGTTGATAGACACTTGGGTTGTTTTCACCTTCTGGTTATCGTGAATAGCGCGTCTATGAACACTGGTGTGCAAGTGTTGGTTTGAGTATCTGCTTTCAGTTCTTTGGGTATATACCTAGGAGTGGAATTGCTGAGTTACATAGTAATTCTGTGTTTAACTTTTAGAGGAACAGCCAAACTGTTTTCCACAGTGGCTGCACCGTTTCACATTTCCACCAGCAATGTGCAAGGGTTCCAGTTTCTCCACATCACCAAAGGTTGTTATTTTCCAGTTTTTAAAATTATTATTGTTACATCCATCCTAGTAGGGGTGACGTGAAGTGTCACTATTGGTCTGATTAGCACATCCCTAACGACTACTGGTGTCTTTCCGTGTGCTTGTTTATGATTTGTACACCTTTTTCAGAGAAATATCTATTCAAGTCCTTTGCCCATTTTTCAATTGGGTTTTTTATCTTTTTGTTTTTCAGTTGTACTGTTCTTTATATATTCTGGCTACTAGACCCGATCAGATATATGCTTTACAAGTTTTTTCCCACTCTGTAGGTTTTCTTTACACTTTCTTGATAAAGTCTTCTGATGCACAATAGTTTTTAGTTTCAACAAAGTCTAATTTATCTGTTTTTGTTGTTGGCATTGTTGCTTATGCTTTTGGGGTTATATCTAAAAATCCACTGCCAAGTCCAAATTCATGAAGATTTACTCCTATGTGTTCATCTAAGATTTTTATAGTTAGCCCTTATACTTAGGTCATTGATCCATTTTGAGTCTATTTTTGTGTATGATTTGTGGTAGGGGTCTGAATTCATCAGAGACGTTGAACTTTGTTTTGGTTTAAAAAATTTTTTTATTAGGAGAAATGACAGACAAGTAGCTGCAGTGGTTCTCAACCCTAGGTGCATTAGACTCACCCAAGGACCCTTTACATTTTAATGCCCTGTCTACATGCCAAACCAAGTCTATCATCAACTCCGAAGGTGGTCCTGGGCATCAGTAATTTTTAAAACTCAACAAGTAATTCTAATGGGCAGGCACTAAACAGAGTGACTGGTGACCAATCCTCTTGGTTTGCCCCCGTGATACTGTGATTTATAATAAAACGTATATGTTTGGTCTTGGTCCGCATTCCTGGCACAGAGCTCCTAAATCCCTTGGAATTTTCTAAGAGATTAGAGCCATAAAGGCATCTTCTGTCATGTTAATGAGCTGACCTTAGGTCACCTGAGGGTGAGGGGCTGGTTGCCAGGGGAACCAATCCTGTGGTTGGAGGGCTAGAGCATTCAGTTTCAGCCCCTTCTGTACAGGAAAAGAGAAGGGGCTAGAGATCGAGTCCAGTAACCAGTGGCAAATGACTTAATCAATCATGCTTAGGCAATAAAGCCACCACAAAAACCCGGAAGGATGGAGAGCTTCCGGACTGGTGACCAGGTGGAGATTTGGGGAGAGTTGTGTACTCGGAGAGGGTGCAGAGGCGCCCCACCCGTTCCCCAGGCCTTGCCCTGTTTATCTCTTCCATCTGGCTGTTCCTGAGTTCCAGCCTTTTATACCAAATTAGTGATTCAGTAAGTAAAATGTTTTCTCTGAGTTTTACGAGCTGCTCTAGCAAATTAATGGAACCCAAGGGGGGAGGTGTGGGAACCTCCAATCTATAGCTGGTTGCTCACAAGCACAGACGACAAATTGGACTTGGAATTGGCCTCTAAAGTATGAGGAGAGGGAGGGACTGTCTTGTACAATTGAGCCCTTAACCCGTGGGATCTGACTCTGTCTCTGAGAGGACAGTGTCTGAACTGAACTGAACTGAACTGAATTGAATGACGCCCAGTTAGCATCCACTGAGAACTGGAGAATCGATTGGTGGTGTGCAAAAAAATACACATTGGAGCTTGGCCCTGAGGAGTTTCCTGGGACATGGGCCTTTCAGTTCTAAGACCAGGAAAGTCGGGTAAACCAGGATAAGGTGGCCACGCTACTGATTAGACTAGAGTTTTGAACTTATTTAAAAGCAGGGGGCTGGCAGAACCCAGGCCTGCTTAACAGCTGTGCTTTGGGACATTTGCCTCTCTGATCGCAGGTACGTGGCGATTTGGTTTCTCCACCATGTCGCCCCCCCCCCCCCAGCTGGTTTTGGTGATGCTCTCTTGGTCAGAAGATACTCAAGAGATCCATGGAAACATCACTTCGCACCTTTATCCCCAGTCTCTCTTTCTTCTTCGTCTCTGGCCAGCAGACCTCCCCTCACTGCAATGAGGGACCAAAAAAACAAAAACAAAAAACAAACAAAAAAACCCAGAAAACTGCACCTTCCACCAATGAGCAAGATTTTCTTTGTTTGAGTTAAAGGCATTCGCATGAGCTTTCCGGGAAGCCAGTGGTTTTCACACCAAAATGTGCATCAGAATCACCTGGAGGACTTGTTAAAACACAAATTCCCAGACCCAACCCCCAGGGTTTCTGATTCTTACATCTGAAGCAGGACCCAGTAATCTGCATTTACAACAAGCTCCCAGGTGATGCTGGGATGCGCCTGGTCTGGGGACCACACTTTGAGAAGCAGCGCGGTAAGAGAAAGAAACCACAGCATCACTAGGTCATGCCTCTTCAGAATGAAGGGATTTAAAAAGTCACACTGAGGCAAAACAAAAACAAAAACATGCTTGACTGTTTCTTTCAGGGGATTTCTGGACACAACCTTCTGTATCAAGGGGACCTGCCACTCCTCAGGGTGAATGTGCTGGGTCAGAGCTCACGGTTACCTGACAGTGGGTACAGGAAGCTTACACGAAGCAAAGATCCCTCGAGCTGAGGGTCTCTCACGAAAGAGGCCACAGGCCTCAGTAAAAAACAGCTGGGGTCTCTCTAGGCCAAAGAAAATCACGCCTGAAGCTTCTCTTTATAGGGAGGAAAGCGGGCCTGGTTCCCCATCTTTACGCAGGCCTTAGCGCCGCAGCTGAGGGCTTTAGCCACCCAAGGCCGCTTCCCCAGGCCTCAGAAGCCAAGCATCCAGCCTTGTCACTTCTTAATAGGTACGTCTAGAGTTGAAGGTCATGGAAGGCTCTGAAGCAGAGCAAAGTAAATGAGGGTTGAGTGCCCTGCGTGGAGGATTCTGCGTGTGGTTAGAAAACGGCTCTGCCTCCCGCCTCCCCATCACAGGATAAAAACTGTGATCTAGCTCAGTCTCAGGTTGTCAGAGCTCATCTCCATCTCTGGAGCAGGAAAAGCGAAGCATTTCTCACCGGGTAGGCTGGGCCTCTTACATCAGAATCCCCTGGAGAGCTCGTTAGAAGCCCCAGGCCTCCCCCATCATGATGGGAGCGGAATCTCAGGGAGCGTGGGGCCGAAGCACGGCCGCCTTGCTACAGAATGCCTGATGCCTGCACCCACACGCGGCTGGAGGGCCTCCAGGACACCCCAGAGGAAATCAATTAACTCCGGACTGGCCTCCTCCACTCACCTGAGGCCATCAGGCGGGAGAAACCCTGGATTTGAGAGGAACAGGGGGGCCAGACGGCATGAGAGGCCAAAGCATCAGTGTCTTTGCAGAAAAAGGGGGATGAGGGCATAGGTTTGTGAAGCACATTGAATTTCTCTGGCAAAATAAAATTAAAATCGCATCGAGCTGTACAGGCTATGATTTGTACACTCCTCTCGGGAACTATTCTTAAACTAAAAGTTTGCTTAAAAAACAAAAGTAAAAGTGAATCCAGGGTTGCAGAGCCCCTCACCTGGAGCTTTGTGTCTCTTGGGCTTGCCGCTGCTTAAAGGCTTCCCTCCACCCACCTGTCCTGCTGCCCGGGTCTCCCTTCCCTCCTTTCTGACAAATTAAGTCCTTTAGGCCCAACCCAGTCAAACAAAAGGATCATTTCCATCTGTTGTCAGAAGGGATCTCCAAGAGGAAGGTTTAAACAAACTACGGAGAAACAGAGTATATGGATTCTAAGATTTCTTAGGTGCCTTAACTCCACCTACAAGCCCACTGGCCCCCAAACAGCTATCCTTCACCATGAGAGCTAGGTTTTTCTGGGGGTGCTCCGGTCATCCCAGGTTCCTCGTCTAGCATGACTGAGTCCGAAGGCCACCCGCACACCTTGAGCCGCAGGCAAGGCTCTGCTCGTAGCTTCATTCATCCCTGTGCAGTTTCTTCCACAAATTCCTCTCCCTCTGGGAAGTCCTTCCCTTGGGGGACAGCCCTTCCTGTCCCCAGGTTTCACCATCACCGCAACCCTGCTGCTTGTCTTCATCACGCTGATGTGCTTTTACCCTAGACGCGGATGTGGGGTGACTTAGATGAGTTTTGGGCTTTATGCTGACTCCCAGATGCCTTTGCAAATTTAAATCCCTCTGACTCAAAATATTAGGTTTATAGTCAATAATCCTTTTACTTATTGAAACCAAAAGCTGTATTATGAAGGCCAACATTACAAAACACGTTAATCTCATCTGTAAAATAAGGGAAAGAAACTTCAATTTCTAACAATTCTTCCAACACTGAACTTACTAATGATAATAATAATATTAATAGCTACCATTACTGGATACTCCCTGCATGCTAGGCGCTAAATTTAGCACTTTGTATACACTGCAGGAGAAGCTATTTTAGCTGGCCTCTGCTTAACCAACCTGCCAGGTTAACCATATTCTGCAGGCCCTCGGTGAACCGTACTAACCAATGCACTGGCTGATAGCACCCAGTCCCAACTGCTGCTCCAACCGTCCTCACACGCTCACCAAGAATCAGCTTCCGACAGCTCTACTTGTTACTGTAATTGTGAAATTTAAATACCATAAAAAACTGATGAAATAGGAGTATACAAAGAAAGGAAGTTGTCTCTGGGAAAGTGAAATTGAATATTTTGGAAGGATTCACCAAGGGGAAGCCGCCAGAAAACTGCTATCCAGCTAGAATTCATGTGGACAGGAGAGGTTTGGAAATAGTCTCCATAATCTGAAAAGATTTACTGGAATTGGAATGATTGTGCAGAAAGTGATTTTACTTGTGTCTTCCGGGATGTCTCACTACATTGAAAGAAACCAAAACTAGAAGTCAGAGATAAAGTACTACGTGTGTGGCTTATGCAAGAAAGACTACTCAAAAAAACTCCAACTAGAGGATCCACGTTCAAAGAAAAGGCCGTGACCCTACATTAAAGAGTGGGAAGTTCTATATTTTAAAGTAAAATATTTGAGCTATGTATCATCTTTTGTGATTCTCCACTTCAACCAGCTTCTTCCATAAGCTCTCTAAAATCCAGTCTCAATCTCTCAGATAAGAGGCTTTCCTGTATTTCATTTGATCTTTAGAATAATCTTGAAAGGTATGTTTAATTATGCCCATTTTAGAGAAGGAGAAACTGAGGCTTTAGAGTAAGGTAAACAATTTACCCAAAGTAAAACAGCTGGTAGTGGCAGAGTGGAATGCCAGACTCCGAGATCTGTACTTCCAGACTCCGAGATCTGTACTTCCCGTCACTGTGTTCTAGACTTTATCCATCTCCTAGACGCTGTCCTGCGTGCTGACCAGGTAAGGACACACCGCATAGACACTTCAGTCTGAAGTATCAGTATCTTCCCTTCAGTCCCCCCACCGCCATCTAAAGCTCTTTGATGAGTTAATACAAAGATCTATAATCAATCCATTGGTCATAGGTGGACATAGTTTGTGAGAAGGAAAAAAATGGCTTCATTAACATCGCCCGCTTCAGTTTTACAAAGAGAACGTCGTCAGCTCTCTCTGATACAGTGACCCGAATGACATTCCAGAGAAAGCTAGGGAACCCAAGTGCACCGCGGCCTCTTCCCGCTGGCGTCTGGGCCGCCCCGGCCGGCAGCCGGCCCTTACCTGCGGCCGTCACGTGGTGAGTGCGGCGGGTGTGGCTGAGCTCAGGTCCTGGGCGACGCAGAGATCCGCTGTTCCCGGGGTAGAAGCCAGATGGAATGACTCGGCTCAATTTTTCCAGCCTTGAATTCCTAACACAAAAGAGGGGAAATGAGAGGGTGAAGCAGGCTCTGTTCAGGATAACGGGTGAGCACAGAGTGTTGGAAAGTGAAAATCATAATGAGGAAAAAAAATCAAAGTTTAATTGGTATTGAAGTGGGGGAGGGACTTGTCCTCTGATACCCACAAGGTTGTTCTCGGTGGGCACAAGCATTCCTGGTGCCCTTTACCTCCCCAAACTGGGCTGAGGTGTTTTCCCTCCTTCCCTTTGCTGTGTTTCCCGCTTATTCGTCCTTCATTCCGAGTCTCACCCACAGTTTCTAAAGAAAGAACTGCAATTCTGAGATTCCCTCCCCTGCATCAAATGAAACGGCTCTGCCCAGCGCCGTTCCCCGTGCGGCCACTAGATGGCGGCATCACTCAGTGGACGGGTTCCAGGCAGCCTCCGCACAAAGCCGCCGCTAAGGCGCTTCCTCCCGTAATCCTATTCCAGAGGCCTTTAATCTCAGGACGGGACACTGTGTTCCAGGCCAAGCAGCCTCATTGTGACTGACTGGTGCACCAACAGCCAGAGCTTTGACCGTTGATGCCCCTTCCTGCCCAACAAACGTCACAGGTCCTGAAACGACCGATTTAAACTCTATACCATTTAAATGATTTATTTGGAAAGCCAAACCAAACCAAAACCTGGGTATAACAATACTTGCAGAATTTGGGAGCCTCCGTTCCCCCATCATTCCTCCTTCCCTGGACAATCCACCCAAGTGCATAAATCTATTTATCAATAATTACTTATTGTCTGGCTCTGTGTCAGGTAACTTTGGCAATGTGCCCTAAAAGGAAAAAGTGGTATTTTCAAAGCTCTAGGAGCTTATTGTTTTGCTAACAGGCAACATTGATTGAATATTTCTATGTGCCAAACATTGGGGTACATACTACACAGACTATCTTGTTTGATTCTTGGGTTAGCACTCTTATTATGATCCTCATTTTAAGAATGGGGACATTGAGGCACAGAGGTGACCTTGACAAAGATGACACCATTAATTAGTGGTAGTTAAAATTCAACCACAGGCAGGCTCACGTCAGAGCTTAGACTCCTAGCCACAATGCTAGGCAGTGGGCAAGTTTGGGAAATCTAACTGGGAGGCAGGTGGACAAACGTAAACCACAGAAGTATGTTGGAGTGGAATGTTGGAAGGAAAAAGCAGAAGGAGAGAAAACCAATGCCCTGAGAAAATAAGAATGAGGCTAGAACAATAAAAGGGTAGAGGGTTAAGAGGTACAAACCATTAGGTTTAAAATACTCTACAAGGACAGATTGCACAACACTGGGAATATAGCCAATATTTTATAATAACTATAAAAGGGGTAGAATCTTTAAAAATTGTGAATCACTATAGTGTACATCTGTAAAGTATATAGTATTTTACAGCAACTATATTTCAATTTAAAAATTTAGAAAAAATTCAATTCAATTTTTTAAAAAAGAAGAATGTGGGAAGGATATAGCTCATGGTAGAATGTGTGCTTAGCTTGCAGGAGGTCCTGGGTTCAATCCCCAGTACCTCCACTTAAAAATAAATAAGTAAATAAACCTAATTACCTAACCCCCCTGCAAAATAAAATAAAGAATGAGGCTAAAACAAAACCCTCTTTGGATTGGGCACACAAGGGCACCCCGGGTGACCTCTGAGATTGCAATTTCAACCAAGAAAGGAAACTAGACTGCTGAGCTCAGGGGCTCTGTGCAAAGAGGAAATGGAGACTTGCTGCAAAAGGAAGGTAATAAATAGACTAGAAGAGGGAGCAAGGTCAAGAAAGGCATTTCGGCTTTGTTGTGTGATTTTAAAATAGAATAAAGCTTGGGCATGTTTGAAAACAGTTGCAAGGGAGACCTAAGATGTGTCTAGTGCAGGCAGTGAAAAGTGGAATGGGAAGAGATGAAGGGAGGAGACACGGGCACAGGTTGGGGACAGGGTTAGCTCTGGAGGAGGGGAAGAGAGAAATGCCATCCACCCCCTTTTTTGTCTGAAGCTGAGAGACAACCGCAGAGACGGAGATACATCAACATGAGAATGAGAAGGATGAGCGAGTTCAATTCATCCAAATTAGCCTCAGTCTTCTTGGTAAAATGGGAGTCGGATTATCTGCCAAGAGTGGCAATAAGATGGGGGAGGTCATATCCTCGCACCGAACTAATCCATGCAGTACTTAGGATGACTGAAAGGCAGATACATTTAAACCAGGCCACGGAGGCAGCTGGAGAAGGGAACTCTGCACTGCAAGGGTCAGGATTCTCTGGCAAGTCTCCCTGGTGCCCCAGGACTGAAATGTACCCGCCCCGCCCCCCGCATGCCCAGAAACACATCAGATACACTATTAATAACCCCTCCTGTCTAAAGTTTCTTTGTATTCAGGTGTTGAGACATTTGGCAGAGAGATAATGTCTTCTTCATTTGCCAAATGGGAAAACGAAAAGGCAGACAAGTTTTCCCGTTTGGCTTAAAGCCACAGAGAAAATCAGGGCAAAACCGGAATTGGTACCCAGGAAACTTACTGATCCAACTCAGTTCAATTAAGTATCTCCCACAAAGGGCATGGAAGGGCTAATGGCCCCAAAGCTACCCAGACACAGCACAAGCTTGGGAAGCATCCAGACCAGGACGTGATGCCAAGAGAACTAAGGTTCTCCTTACATGGCCTTACGACACAGCACAGTTCTGCTGGGAATTTGAGGGGAAGTTTCTCTGATAATTCAGTTGCAACATATTGATGTACTAAAGGCATGATGTCCTTCACCTACCATAATTATTTAGTTTTATTGTTTAACGACTCTATTTCTCACTCTCAATTAATATTTCCTTATTGTCAGGAGCACACAGGGCTGATGCCACTGGAAAAATCAAAGAGGGTAATTATTTACTCTGCCTTACTAATGAAAAGGGCAACAGGCAGAACTAAATCAATCAACAATTCCCTTTCAATTTAGACTTGGAAAATGAGGACAAATGACAGTCACTGATCAACTTGGTTTCTCAGCAGCATCAGGATTTTCAGAAGACACTCCTTCTGTGATTGTGAGCAGTCACATCTGGAAATGTGTTTAGAAAGGATGGTTTTTAGTTTCCTCCCTCTCATCTTCTTTTAGGAAATACCCCCAGGTCAGGCCAAACCCTCTCTTGATTTTTTTCCCTTCTAAAAAGAAATTTTAGCTGCCTGCTTGGCCACAAACTGGGAATACCAACTTCTCATTCATTCATTCATTCATCATTCTTCAAATGTTTATGGAGATCACACTTTCAACAAGGCAGAGGTCTCGTCAGACAGCCCTGTTTAGCAGTTTAGCAGGGAGAGACAGAGCAAGGGGTTCTACGGGGCAGGTGTAGTGCAGGTGTGGGGGCCCAGGTGGAGGATCCCGGATGAGTCAGGTAACCACATGCTCCCCAGCCTCTTCCACAAGCCACCGGCACTGATGGCAGAGCCCAGAGCTACCTGGGCAAGGGGACATCCCTCGGGAGGCACGTCTCAAATATCATCCCGTTTGCCTGCCACTCTGCAACATAGCTGGTCTGCTCTCATAGACTAGGAATGGACTTTTTGTCTCAAGTCTTTGTATAAAGCAGGTACCACAGGGAGAAGCACCGGGTTTATCAAACACCCTCTGGCACAGGGAAGCCAGCGCCTCCTGCTGCCCAGATGGAGAAGCCGAGTGAAGGTGCTCCAGTCCTACAAAGTCTAAGACCGGAAAACTGCTCCCAGCCATTTCCTTGTCCCACCCACCATCCAGCTGTCCTCTGTTTTCCTGACTTTTTTACTTGACAGTCATCATTCATAGCAGAATGCAAAAATTACATTCAAATTCCCATAAATAGCCTGAGATGATCTCTGAAAATGGTTCACGACCCACTTGACCCAGAAAACCCACAAAATCATGCCAGTTGAGAGGTTCAAATCTGCCTGTCCACTGCCCAGACTATCAAAGTAGGCATCTCTGAAAAGCCACCAAGTCTCTGAAAGATGTCATTAGACAGAAGCAAGGCATGCCACTCCATTGTCACAGTAGTGGACTGTCCAGGTCAAACCCTGGGGCTGGCGTGGAGTCGCTGGCCCCCAAAAAAGTGCTGAGTTTTTGCTGCAAATGCTTTAAAAAATGCAGAGAAGAATCCTGAACCTAAGTGTTCTGACGTCGATTCTCTCTGGTCAAAGAGCTCATCTGGGGAAAAAAACCCGCAAGATGTGCCCCGGGTTTACAGAGCTCGTGGTCAGATTAACCTCCATGCGAACTCCTTCCGGTGAGCCCTACTGAAAAAGGGCAGATTGTTGCACAGAAGAAATAAGATATCCCAGAAGAAACTGAAGAAACAAAAACTTATGGTGCAGGAATAAATTCAGCACAAAATAAATGCAAAGAAAAGTTTAAAAGAAAAGTTCAAGTGTTAACACCTCTTCTATCTGAAACATTAACTACCCTCACAGCATCACCAATACCCCTACTTCCAAAAACTAATCATAAACGTATACATTTTCCAGCCCAACTGGTTAAATCGATAGCAATCAATGAACTGCGTTGAACTACGAAGTTTAACAGAATCAGTTGAATCCAGAAAACGTTCTGTGCTGTCTTACCTGAGCTAGGCAACCCGGCTCCTGCCTCAGGACTCATCCTGATGAAGGGCAAAGTGGTTACCCCCAGGAACACGGCTGTCCTTTAAACAAGCTTGGGGCTGGCTGTAAGCTGCCTTTTGTCCTTGAAGATGAAACATAGAGCAGATTAGAGTTTTATCACCAGAGGGAAATACATAATAAGACCTTTTTAGGCTATCTGCCCCTGATAATTGCTAGAGATTCATTACAGGCCGTGCAGTTTTGCAAACTTTGAAGATTCTCATGTTCATTTCCTGTTTCTGCAAGAGCCCAGGGAGAAAGCTCCACGTGCTTCACTGTTGAAGAGAATTAGATCCATCTGTCGCACCGTGAGAGGAAAATCAACCCCAGGGACATGACCACGTGTCATCTGCTCCCTGCTTTTAACACCCCAAGCATTCTAATGTTCATTGTCATGTTGTCCCCAGAAGTCATTGGAGGGGGGTCATTTTCAGGGCTCTTTGACCAGTAGGGACACTGAGGGGCAGGCAGAGTGGGTGGGGGACTTGCCCAAAGTCTCAAAGCTGGATGGTGAGGCTGGGCTTCCTCTCCTGCTCTGAGCAGCCGGATTCTGCCACTCAGCTCTGCGGGCCACTCCTCTCTCTGTGGCCTTCCTTTCTCCCACCCTTGACCTTTCCTCACTTTGTTTTCTCCCCTCCTCCCCCACTTTCCTTGTCTCCATTTCCAGTTTGCTGGGGGCATTGCTTCACAGGTCCCTTCCTCCTCAATGAAACTTTCCCTTCAGTTTTGCGATCACAGTGGAATCCAACAGAATCCGGGTGTGAGTGCCGGGAGTGTTGACATTTTCTGACAATGAGAACAACACCGGGCACAATTTGACCAACAGAACAATACCCCTGTGCCCAAAAGTGCTTTACAGAGTGGGCTGGTTTAGAAATCCGGGCTCTTGTTGGGACAGTTGACCCTTCCTTGAAGGACTGGAGAACACTGCGGGAGTAGAGCCTTCCTGTCTACAGCCCACGCCGGCTGTCTTCCAACAATTCCATTGACCCCATAATACCGGCCTCCCACTGTAGCCCCATCACAGTGTTACTGCACTTTTCCTGATACTGTTCATTTAATTCCTCCAGAAAAGAACAAAAGAAGACAATTTCATCAACATGAATCTGTTCAGGAATCAAGTCTGAGCCTAGAACAGCTGTTTCTCTCTCCTGCTGGTCTCTGTTCCTTCAAAAGTTACATTAGATCATCCCCAGAAAGGAAGGGAAAGCAGGGAACAAGCAAATCACCCAATTTTACCCACAAGGATTTTTTTTTTTTTTTTTGTAGCTTTTAAGTAATTCTGTTCTCACTCTTTCTTACAACCTCAGGTAAATGAAAGCTGACCTGTGCTCAAAACAACACAGTATGTTTTAGATCTTAGAATCAGCCACTAATCTCTCAAAACTGATGTCCACGGGTGCAGCCATTTTGGATCAGAAGTTGACAATCTCTATCAAAAGCCCATGTGCCTGTGCCCTTTGAGTCAGCAGTTCTGCTGATAGTCATTCACCCCGGGCCATGGTGACCTTGTGCAAATTAGAAAAAAAGAACCCCTTCCTCAAGACAGTTTACGTCTATTTCCAGAAAAATTATCACAATAAGTATTTAAAGTTATGATATTTACAAAATGACTGGTGCCCACACAGATGAGGCACTTTGTGCAGTGTACAACCTATGCAACTGTGTACATTAACCCTGGTTCCCTTAAGAATACGTAGGAAGGCCATCAGGATATATGTAAAAAGGTGTTCATTGGAACATTATTTTGCAATAGTAAAAGAAAATTGTTGCAATATCCATCAGCAGGGGACAGTTTAAGTAAATTAGGGTAGCTTTACACAATAGAATGCTAGGGAGCATTATATAAAGAACAAGGTAGATCTGTATGTGCTGATACAGAGATGTTCAAGATATATTATTAAGTAAAAAAAGCAAGATACAGGAGAGAATATATTATAATTCAGTGAATGTAAATTTGAAAAAATAAATATACTGTATAGCCATTTTTTTTTCTTTTGAAAAGACACTCAAGAAGTCATTAACAGGAGTCTCCTGGGAGGAGAGTCATTGGGTGAGGAAGGAAGCTTTTAGTTCAAATGTAAACCTTTTTGTGTAGTTTGAATTTTTCTCACCAAATACATTTATGACTTTCAATTTAAAAAAATCGACAGGGATTATCAGAATAGAAAGTTACAGGTCCTTTTTATTTCTTACACTTTTCAACATCAAAGAAAATCTAAGAAATATGTTTTAATTGCTGTGCACATCCACCCACAGAATACGGTAAAAATTAAACTGGAGTGTTTTGTCTGTTTCTTCGAGCGATGAGGGCTGAGGAGGGCAAGGAGAAGGAAGGCTGGTGGTAAAGCAGGAAGGCAAAGCCTCTGTGTGTATCTCTTAGGATGTTTTTGCCTCTCAATTCATGCTTCTGAAAACAAACAAATACTAAATTCATGTGTCTGTTAGACAACTAATATATTTAATCATAGAACAAGAGTATCATTAATCCTACTTCTTTTATTAATTCAATTTGAGTTGGTGTCAACTCAGTGTTTCCAGAATTGCCCATCATTTAAAACCCAGGGACCTGGTAGAAAGCTGCTAACCATGTGTTACTTCACTTTATAGGACAAAGTGGGCTCAGAAGAATGAGATTCGCTGTCTTTCTCTCTTCCTTTTTGATCCCGTGAAAACAGAATTCTAATGGTTCCTTTCTATTTGTTCCTGAAATTAAACCTCTATTAAAATACAAGTAAAGCTGAATTCATTATTACAAATTTGATGCTAAGAATTCACTTTCCCAAATGAGTATTTATTTAAGCTACATCTACAGTATCCCAAAAAAGAGAGAGAGAAGGAAAAAAGAGATTGTTCTTGGATGAGCAGAAATGACATTTAATATTATTAAGTAACATAGCAACCCCATATCTAACAACAGAGTGACTTTTTTTTTTTTTTCTTAGAAAAGAACTATTTGTATTTCTTTAAAAAAGATTTCCTTCAGGGGCGGTTGTAGGAGGAGAGCACTCTGAATGTGATAAATTTCACAGAACATTTTCTGCATCGGAGTTTTGTATTTTGAATCATGCATTTGTTACAGTGTTCAGAGTATCAGACCTTGATTTTGATTACAAGTTATATATACACACTCCATTGTCCTACACATTGGAAAATAAGTTTTAAATACTGAACACTTTCCAGGGCAAGGTCTTCCCTCGAGACATTAATGTAACAAAATCCTTTTTCTAACCTGTTGAATTTCTGTTTGGAGGCTGATTATTTAGAGCCCCTGTATTTAATTGCTGACCGCGTTTGCCTTGGTTGCCCTGGCTGTGTCATTAAACAAATATTTATTCATTCAGTAAACATTTATGGAGGGTCTCCTTGGTTCCAGTCTTTCTGCCCAACACTAGAGTATAGCGAATAGAAAGAGAAATATACAGCTAAAAATACATGACCCCTGCCATCTGGGAGGTCACAAGCTGGCAGGCTATGGGCTCCTTTGTCCCATGTCCATTAGGATGTTTGTTCTGTACCATCAGGGCCAGGACTCAAGTAAAGCGGAGTCGCTTACGATGGAGTTTAGGAGACACACGCTCCTGGGTGTGCAGGTGCGGACAGGCACCTGAGAGTGAAGGTCTCAGTAGATTTTGAGCTCTGGGGCTCCCAGCTTCACCCTGGTCCTGCTGGCACCCTCACCCGGCCACCTGGCTGCCTGCCTCCCCACTTTCTGCTGCCCTTCTCAGTTCACAGACACACTCTCTCTTTTCTCAGTCACATCCCCCAAAATGTCTACACTCGGTGTCTACGTTTCGATGCCCAGAGGTACGCAACACTCCCTGTAACTACTCCTCATTTAACTGCTTCTTCCAGGCCTTGCTCAAACCCCACCCTGAAAGTCCTCCCCAGGCCTAAGAGCCTGATAAGTTTCTCCCTGTGCACCTGCACGCACTCCTACGAAGGCCCTTGTCACTAGCCAATTTGTATTCAAATTATTACATGGGAACCTGTCTCCCCGAGACAGGGTTGCGAGCCTCTGGAAAGCAAGGCCTGTGTTCTAGTCTTTGCAGATCTCGCTCCAAACCTGTGGGACCCAGCAGTGTTTTCCACAGGTGTGTGTCTTAGTCCACCCAGGCTGTAGAGTCAAATTACCACAGACTGGGGGGCTTAACAACACACGTTTATTTCTCACAGTTCTGGAGGCAGCCAAGTCCGAGATCAAGGAGCCAGCAGATGCCGTGTCTGATGAGGGCTGGCTTCCTGGTTTGCAGACGGCCGTCTCTTGGTGTGTCCTCATGTTGCAGAGAGCAGAGAGAGGAAGCAGGCTCTCTCCTACCTCTTCTTGTAAAGGCACTAATCCCATTCCTGAGCGCTCTACTCTCATGACCTAATCACCCCCAAAGCCCCCACCTCCAAATACCATCACACTGGGAATTAAGTTTCAACATATGGATTTGGGAAGGAACACGAACATTTTATGTAGATCAGGGTTAATTTAAAGTTTGGCTTTTACTCCATCAACAGATGACTGGATAAAGAAGATGTGGTGTGTACGTGTACACACACACACACACACACACACACACACACACACACACACACACACACACACACAGAGTGGAATAGTACTCAGTCATAAAAAAGAATAAAATAATGCCATTTACAGCAACATGGATGAACCTGGAGATCATCATTCTAAGTGAAGTAAGCCAGAAAGAGAAAGAAAAATACCATATGATACTGCTTATATGT
Source organism: Camelus ferus (assembly GCF_009834535.1). NCBI lineage: Eukaryota > Metazoa > Chordata > Mammalia > Artiodactyla > Camelidae > Camelus > Camelus ferus. The sequence goes on from NC_045725.1 coordinate 16,628,077, forward strand.
GGACTCTAAAAAAAAAAAAGACACAAAAGAATTTATCTACAAAACAGAAACAGACTTACAGACATAGAGAACAAACTTACGGTTACCAGAGGTTAAAGGGGGTAGCAAGGGATAATTTGGGAATTAGAAAATTGCTCCTCTTGGGGAGTGATGGAAATGTTAGCTATCTTGATTGTGATAGTGGTTTCATTGGTGTATACATCTATCAAAATTCATCAAAGCGTACATCTGAAGTATGTGTCTTCAGGTATTTTAGATATAGTCTTTACCAAAAAAAAGGTGTACTAAGAAACAAATTTTATTTATTTATTTATTTATTAAGAAACAAATCTTGGGAAGGAGGGTTTAGCTCAGCGATAGAGTGTGTGCTTAGCATGTATGAGGTGCTGGGTTCAATCCCTAGTATCTCCATTTTATAATTAATTAATTAATTAATTAACTTAATTACCTCTCCCCCCTAAAAAATCCCACAAAAACAAATCTTTTCTATTTATGAAAGCAAGATTCATGAAGTAATCTACTAAGAATTTTATTGACTCAATTGAAGTACTGTACGTACTTCACAGTAATCAGAATCCATTTGTTTACATATAATTTTTTTCCTATTATTCAGATCTCCTTCAATTCAGTGCAAATGAATAAAACCTTATTCATTTGAAGGCTTTATTCGGAGATTACTGAAGTAATTCTCTATGTCTAATTCCTGGCTCTAAGATGTACTGTGGCCTTAGGCAAGTTATTTTAATACCTGTAAGGCTCAGGTGTGTTATCTGTACAATGGAAAAAAATCTTGTGAGATTTGTGAGGATTAAATGTGAAAATGTTTGGGTTTTTTTCTTTACCATTTTTTACAGTGATTCTTTCTTTCTTTCTTTCTTTCTTTCTTTCTTTCTTTCTTTCTTTCTTTCTTTCTTTCTTTCTTTCTTTCCTTCCTTCCTTCCTTCCTTCCTTCCTTCCTTCCTTCCTTCCTTCTTTTTGAGTGCAGTCATTCCTAAAGGATGGCCACTGTATATTTTAGGTTGATTTTTTGGCACTACTATAGTTATTTGGGGTATGAATGAATTACTTTTGTAAAACTAAAATCCTCTTATTGACATTTTATTCAAATAAATCCAGTTGTTTTCCATTAGTTTTAGTAATTTTTTTCCATAAGACTAAGAAGAGCTGTTTACCGATGTATCCCATAGCAATAGGCCATATAAATTAGAAATGCTTTTAGCTGTGAGTAATGGGAACTACAACCCATAATAGTGTCTGAAACAAATAAAAGTTGTTTTTGTTTTATTTTATCTTGCATGACACAAAATCCAGAAAAGCAAAATTCTTACCAGAAGTCCCTCAGCACCTTTTCTCTAATGTATTTCTGGCCAGAACTAGCTACATGGATGCTTCCTTCCAATTGCAAGAGAGGCAAGAAAATCAAGTATCTGGTAAAAGAAAGATGGATTCCCACAGTTTTCTAAGACTAATACTGACTCATCAACCGAACCAAGATGCATTACCAACAGGAACAAAATTAAGAATTTTTTTTAGCAAGAATGAAGATTAAGGGTGGATAAGATATTGGTAATACGATCTGATGCATGAACTTCTACTCAGCAAAAGTCACCTGCAGGACTGTGAAGCACTGCTCTCTACCCTTCGTCTGGCACCCATATCTTCCATCAGTTGTGAAACTCTCAGATACTTCACGGTAATTCAGATTGAACATGTATAAATCTCAATATTTTGTTATGTTTGCTCTATTATAAAAAGAACTCTTTAAAGGCAAAAGGCTGGATTTCTGAGATGATTTCTTGAGATTTCCCACAGATCTGAGACCTACAATTCAAAATTCAATGTAAGGGGGGAGGGTAGAGCTTAGTGGTAGAGTGCATGCTTAGCATGCACGAGGTCCTGGGTTCGATCCCCAGTAGCTCCACTAAATAAATAAAAAAATAAATCTAGTTACCTCCCCTCACCCCCTCACCCCAAAAAAGTTAAACTAAAAAGGTTTTTTTTAAGTTCTATGTAAGAACAGTAACTGTGCTGTGTTTACTTCTTATATTAGTATATTTTGTACTATGCCTTTATCTGGACCTTATTCAAGGTATATTATCTGTTAGAATTTCAAGATCTTTTCTGCAGTTTATTTTCCCTCGATAAGTTAACTATCTGTACTTTTCCTATGAATGCCTTTCCAACCAGTTTGAACCAATATCATTCAATCATTCTACAAACATTTTACAAAGCTCTTGTTTTGTGCCTTCACTCTGGGAATATCAAGATGCAGAAGAAACCATTTTTTGTCTACAAGCACTTTATAAGCTGGGAGAGAGATAGATTTATAAGCCAATAACGTTTAAGAAATTGAGTATCATAGGTGCTATCAGAGAATTACAAAGGTGAAGGAGAGAGAAGGGCAGGAGTGGTCAGTTCTTGATGAGATGAGTCAGAATTCTTAAGAATCTGAGTCATTAACATCAGAGAACCTCTCCAGATCTAGCATTTTCTGACTAGATTGTATCTTTAAGGGATTGGTTCAGACTTGCTTTCCCTTGTAATTGCATGTGCCATAAACTCTTCAATTAAAGACTTGTTAGTAGGGGAAAGTCTGTGTTCTCATTGATGACAGATCTGTTCACCTTTGCCTATCACCATGATCTCTGGTTCGTGGGAAGGTAACCAAAGGGAAATTTGATTTCCCAGTTTCGTTCAGGGCCAGTGGGAAACCACTCGCTTTTTTGCCTTTTGGCCAGCTCAGCTACCCTGACACACATCTGTATACAACGCTAGCAAGGAAGCAGGCATCTACACGTGATCACCAGCTTCTGAATTCACTCCCTCCACTTTTAGCTAAATGAAGATGAAATTAGAAATTCAGTGATGTCGTGTATCCACTAGTGTTTCCAAACTACAGATTGTCTCATTAACCGGTCATGAAATCAATTCAGTGGGTCTTAATCGGCTTTTTGGAAAAGAAATAGAATAGGGGAAAAAATAGAATAGAAAATATCAGAATGCAATTTGCCTAGTAAGATTAAAACTAGTGAAACTTTTGTTGCAGTTGTGTGTGTGTGTGTGTGTATGTGTGTGTGTAGTCACAACATAAATGTACTTCCGTCTATGTCACAAGGAGAAAGTTAAGCCACTGAACTCGACTCTAATCCTCACGAAGGCACTTATTGGCCATGTAACAAATAGTTGTTGAGTTGAGCTCATTTGGATGTGCGTTTGTGTGTTTACACAGCGAATACTGTATGTGTGCACCTCATGGACTCTTGCTGCCCCTCATTTAAAATTTGTGAAAATGAAGGGCAACAGTGGGCTTTCAAAGGTTATCAGATTCAGTAAACGCTCTTTTTCAGGGATAAACCATTCCATTCACCGGGTCTGCTTTATAACCTTTAATCTGGTGTAACCCCACCTGTTGTATAAAACAGCCCCTAAGCTTTCTAAATAGTGTCCTGAAAAAGATCTTACAAAATCCTGAAGTGCAGTGGGTCATTAGCAAACAGAGCCTTCAGATCCTTCTAGATCCTATGCTGATCCGAGCCCCTCCCTCACAGTCAATCAGAGCAGGTCTGCCCAGGATCTGCCCCGGCATTGGTGACGTCACAGCTGCCCGTCCCCAGCTCTCCTTTTTCAGGTCTTGGATGCTGAGTGCTGATCTTTTCTGGCTATAGTGACCCCCCCACCCCTCCTGGCTCAGCCACCAGAGCCTTTGCTCTTCCTGGAAGCCACGTTCTCACTGTCCCTCAGTGGGCAGAGCCTCCACTGTTTCGGAACTAGAATGGTTCTTGGTGCTCCGAGGGTCACATGCTGTACCCAGGAGACTGCAGCTTCCCAGATCTGGGCCAAGCCTAAAGTTACCTGCACCATCTGCTCTTCCATCTCCCTGCCTGCATGTGGTAGATCCTCCTGAGAATTTCTGAGTTCTCTGCCTGCCTGGGAGGAGTGGGGGAGTTGTGGCAGGGGTGTGGGGCTAAGGATGCTGTTGGTAACAAAGATCAGCCTCCGACCTGCTTGCAGTCTGATGGAAAGCATGGCATCTCAAAGGTCCACAGATAACCTGAGTGACCAGGGAGTTAGGCAAGACTCTCAGATGCCTGTCCTCTCTCACCCCACCTGCTCCAAATCAGTGCACCTTTAGCCAGGGCCAGGGCTCTCAGGTTTCACAGCTGCTGCCACAGCATGTGTGTGAGCAGGGGCTTATCATGTGCCCTGTCCACACCCCCGAAGGTCAGGTGTGTTCACGTCATCTAAGCTCAAAACCTTGGGTAGCCCTTGTGAAAGTCCAGCCTGGGCCAGTTAGGTTCTGAGCCACCTCGGCTGCATTGCTGAGCATCCTGAACTCCCTGGCAAACAGGCAAAGGGTGGATGCTTTCACAGTAAGCAGTCGACATTCTGAAAGTCCTCTTTGCCTCTGCCCTGAACCAGATCTACCTTATGCTGAAGGCAGGTGGATTTGTGGGTGTATCTCAGCCTTGTTCCCAGTCAAACCCTCGGCTTTGGGCTGGTTCTCCTTCGTCTCTGCCAGGACCTCCCTGGACCCTGGGACCCCAGGGACCTCTGTTGCCTCCATTGCCTGCCTCTCATCTGAGCACATTCCCATCCTGAGTCAGAAAAGAGCATCCTGGTCAACAGGCAGCCAGGGCTGAATGGTCAAGGAAGCAGGCCTTTCTCCCATTCCTTACAGGTCCTCCCAGTTTTTCAATCATCGTGGATGCTCCCTGGTCTGTTTTGTGCAGAGTCCAGGCCTTCAAGGGGCCTCTGGATTTCTGTGGGAGCAGAGATGTGACTCTGGTAGGATGGAAAGCCAGAACCCACTGCTCAGACAGAATCTGCAAAGGGGTCCATTTTGGTGCCCTTGGTCCAAACACTCCAGCACCCAGTGTCTGTCTCTCAGAGCCATCAAGAGTCCCAGTATCTCAGCAAGGACACCTCATAAATGAGCAACACAAAAATCTTCTAGATGAAGTAGAATTGCTGTAACTCACTGAAGGAGATCCTCCTCGAAAACAGAAGAGAAATTCTTGATCTTTGCTGTGTGATCTGGAAAATCAGTTACATGCAAGAATGTTCTAAGTAAAAAAGCCAGCCACCAGCAAGGAGTTTTTCAGCTGTCACTTGTCTGGTTTTTGGCAGTGCAGCAAAATGGCTAAATCTAGATCTGGGATCAAATCCCAGCCTCGTCACTTAACATCACTTAACCCCTTAAGCCTCCGTTTCTCTGTCTGTAAAACAGGGATAATACCACAGCCTACTGCATTAGGTTGTCATACAGACGGAGAGAATCTACCTTTATGGAGTGTAGTATCTGGCGCATAGGAAACAATAAATGTTAATTATTATTGTTACAATTACAAGAATTGCTGAAAGAGTAGGATAAGGCAATTAAGACTAAAACAAGGGAGAGAGAGTTTATAGACCAGGGTCCTTACTTCAAAATGAAAATTAAAGGGGTGTGGAATAGCTGAGCAGTAGAGTGCATGCCTAGCATGCATGAGGTCCTGGGTTCAATCATTAAAAACTTTTTTTTTAATATATTTTAAAAGGTAAAAATTAAATTAATTCTGTTTCAGTGTATCCTACTTGCTTGCTTTTCCACATGACCAAGCATCGGAGACACAGCACATAGTACAGGGGAAAGAATATGGACCTCAGAGTCAGACTGTGCTCATATCCCTGTCTCCTACTTCCTGGGAGATTTGGGCAAATTACTTAACTTCTCTGAGCCTCAGTTTACTTATCCACAAAATGGAATAATAATAATTAACTTGCTAACAAAAATAGCAGCTGGGCCAGGAGAAGTGGCATCAAAAATAAGCAAATAAAATAAGGGCACACAGGCAGCCCTCTGGAGAGGCCTACGTGGCCAGGGGCTGAGACCTCCTGCCAACAGCCAGCGAAGACCTGAAGCTCCTGCCCACGTGAAGAGGACCTTCCAGCCCCCGTTAAGCCATCAGATGATTGCAGCCCGGGCCAACATCTTGTTTGCAGCCTTAAAAAAAAGTCCGTGAAATAAAACCGCGCATCTAATCTTCCCAAATTTCTGACTCACAGAAACTGAGAAATGGTAAATATTTGTTGATTGAAGCTGCAAAAAAAAAATTATTTGCAGGATTGTGCTGATAATTTAAAAAGCTTCCTCCCTCCACCCCTCATCTCTCCCATGTGCACAAGCAGTTCTTACTCTATGGGAGCCCTTATGACGTTGCACCATATTGTCCCTCCCACTGTAATGTAAATGTCTTCACTGAGGTTGATTTTCTTCTGTTTGTCTTTCATTGTCTGATATTTAGTGCAATCGTTGAACATAGCTGGTGGTCAGTGAATGCTTGCTAGCTCGTTAAATGAGAGAATCACTGAACATGGAAGAAAAATACAGTTGAGAGGACAAATGAAATTCCTTTACTACCCAGATTCCAGGGAACAACCTCAGCACCTGTATCGTAAACTAACCAGGTTGTCTGCTGAGACGTTCTTATTGTAGATGTAATTTGATTTCTGTTTCATCCGAATCTTCACAATAAGTGGTATTACAATGCATCCCACCATACCCCCATGTCCTCTGGGTTCTGTGTTATCTAACCTTGCTTCTCAACATTCCTCTGAGCGAACATCCTTTCTTAAATTATCATTATACATGCATGGCCACACACACAAAAACTCACAAGTCTGGATAAGCTAAACTAAATGAAACCTAAAACTCTCCAAACCCTTAATTATTGTTAACATTTAGATGTAACAAAGATTAAAAAAAACATTTAGATGTAGCCTTCTAAGATTTTTTTTACACAGACTTATTGAGAAACAATTTACATGTTGTATTAGTTTGCTAGGGCACTATGTTAGTCAGGGTTCTCCAGAGAAATGAAACCAACAGGATGTGTGTGTGTGTGTGTGTGTGTGTGTGTGTGTGTGTGTGTGTAAATATAAATTGTGAGAGAAAGAGAGATAGACCTATTGATTAATTTTTAAGGAATTGTCTCACGCAGTTGTAGAGCTGCAAGTCCAGGGTAGGCAAGCAGGCTGGAGACACGGGGAAAATTGCAGACCAAACACATGCAGTCTTCTGGCAGAGTTCCTTTCTGCTCAGGGGAGCTCGGTCTTTGCTCTATTAAGGTCTTGATTGATTGGCTGAGCCTCACCCACATTAGGGAGTGTAAACAGCTTTACTCAGAGTCCACCGATTCAAATACTAATCTCATTCAAAAATACTTTCACAGAAAGTCCAAAATAATGTTTGACCAAATATATGGGCGCTGGTGGTCCAGCCAAGCTGACGCTTAAAAGTACCCATTGCGGGCTGCCATGACAAAACACCACAAACTGGGTAGCTTAAACCATAGGGATGACTACTTTCTCCCAATTCTGGGGGGTACAAGTCTAAGATCAAGTTGTCGGCAGGCTTGGTTTCTTCTGAGGCCTCTCTCCTTGGCTTGTAGATGACTGTCTTCTTCCCGTGTCTCCACATGGTCTCTCCTCTGTGTGTCTGTGTCTTAATCTCATCTTACAAAGACACCAGTCATATTGGACTGGAGTCCATCCTAATGACCTCATTTTAACTTAATGTCCTCTTTAAAGACCCTCCCTCCTGAAGTATTGGGTGTTAAGAGGTCAGCAAGTGAATTTTGAGGGGGACATAATTCAGCCCAGAACACCATTTGGTTCACTCATTTCAAGTGTACAAATCAATGTTTTTTTTAACATATTCACAGAGCTGGACGACTGAACTTGGGTCCACGCACTTGCTGTGCAGTCAAACCAATCTACTGACACCATGTTGTAGTGAAAGAATATACAGCATTTATCTGCAAGGTGCCAAGCAAGGAGAACAGACAATTCGTGTTCAAAACCCTGTAGCTCTCAGGGAGGGGTTCCAAAAGGCAAGATTTGGGGTGAGGGCTGCAGGGTGCATGGCTCTCTTCTGATTGGTTGTTGGGGAGGTAACAGAGTGCTGTCTTGGGAGTCTTAACCATCAACCTTCTGCTTCCAACTGGTCCAGGGTCTACGTGCTTGTGATCTGCAGGTAGTCAGCATCCTTCCTCCAGGTGGGGTGGTGGTGAGGGTCCTAGTTTCTGTAAGACAATTCAGAGATATGCATCAGACTGTTATACACCCTTGAGGAGGGGCTAGGACTCTGTTTTGCTGAACTACTGTCATATTTCTTGTTTAACTGCTTTCCCGTTGTTTTTGCATTTCCTCACTTCCTTAATTAGTGATTGATGCACCTACTCTGTGGAACTCAGGAGAAGGCCTAGGAGACTAAAGTCTTTCTCCTACAAACAAGAAATGGGGGATATAGAGGGGTTTTTTGTACCTGGGAAGGCCCCACAGGGTTCTGCTTAGCTTCACAACCATCACCCAAAATCAAACTTAGAACATTTTAATCAACCTACCCACCCCGCCTAAGAATTCTCATATCCATTAACAGTCACTCCCCATTCCCCACCCCCAGCAGAGGAAGAACCTAAAGCTCTATTCATAATTAAGGAAACTGAGGCCAGAAGATGAGTTCAGGGTTAGAATCTAGCTGAGAAGAACCACAAGGCTTCCTCTAGGAAAGAATTTGAGATACAGATAGACAGCTACCCCTCTCAGTAGTGTTATTTTTTTTCAAGTGTCAAAATAAGAATTAATAGCCCCAAGAATTTTTCCATCTGTCAATAAACCCCATGGCTATCCTAACTGTGTAATTGCACTGCTGAATATTTGCTTTTTCTACTCTCGATCATCAGCATGTTACAGCCTTCTACTTAAGCATCCTGCTTGTTTCCCATTGGACATATATACAAAGTGCCCTTCTCAGGGAGTGAGGAGCTATCCAAGTCAACAGCAATAGCTTTTTACCCACACACCTAGGGTTTAGCTCAGAATGTGGATGTCAGTGAGAAAACCATGATATTAATTGTTCAGAATGGCTTCCACAATATCCCCACTTGGAAGAGACAAACCAATTGGTTTTATTTACATTCTTCAGAAAGGACAACGTGAAATGCCAAGATAAATTATGTCATGGGATATGTGGTTTCTTGGTTGGAAAAAAACAAAACAAAACACGAGAAGGTGGAGGTTTCCTTTCTAATTATGCGTGCCTCTAAGATGCTGGTTATTTTAGACTTTTAGCACTTTTACTTACTAACGTGACTTCAAACACAGCCCTCAGCAGCCAACCTCAAACTTCTAGCCCCATAAATTTTAAGCATTTTTGCTGTGCAGTTTGAAGATGCCCACCCACACTTCTGTCTTATAAAACAAATAAAAACAAGTAAGTACAATTTTTCTGGGGTGGTGGGGTTTCCCATAAAAGAAAGCGTGGTGGGAGACTAGTTACAAGAGTTCGAAAACACTGTTCACGACTCCGTGGGGTGGGGTAGATGCTGGCTTGCAAAATAGAGTAATAAACCCAGAATTGCCTATGGCTTGATGGCTGAATATGGTCCCCTGCTAGGGTCAAATTCCTACCAGTGAGATAGACTTGTAGCCACTTGCTTGGACTTTACTTTGCAGTGTGAGGATATTCCCGTCCTAAAATCTGGAACTGGCCCAATAGTATTTCCTGAATCAAAAGTCAGAGCACCATCAAAGTTGCTGTTGTAATCCTGCCCCGATTCACGCCCCTTCTGGCTTGACAAGCCAGTCCACACCCATATTTCTAGCTCTTCAGGTCCAAGAATAGAACCATAGATGTACACCACCTTCACCGTAGAAAAAAGACAGGAACGTTACAAAGGCATGCAACTCTGCCCAATCGTATACCTCTCCCACAGCCAAAACAAAGGCAGACCTTGTCTGTTTTTGACAGAGGCAGTCAAAAAGGATAATCCAGTATTTACACACAGATGATGTTTTTGCTTCTCTGTGATGTAAGTATCTATTAGTAAAAAAATAAGAAGGTACCATTAACAGCATTAATTGGCTTTCAGGTGAACTCATTGAAATACAGAATCTTAAAGGGACAGACAGATTCAGGTCACCAAGGAGAAGCAGGAAGTACCAGGAATCATAGTTGCTTCCCCTCAGTTTAAGGTGGAGGCTTCTTTTCCAACTCCCTTTCCTTTGCCCAATGCCATCACCAATTTCTGAATCACTTAAAGTTCCAAAGCACCTTTGACTCACTTATCCCTTTAGTCATCAATTTCTAGGCATTCTTTCCTTGAAAAGTCTCAACATCTTCCCGTCCTCAGCCCTCAGGCAGGGCAGGTCCTGATCATCATAACTCTTACTCTAGGCTCCTCTCCATCCCGTCATCTGCTGGCTACCTCCATGCCAGAGTTCCCTGAAATGCCATCTGCACTGAGTCATTCCTCAGCACCAACACATAGAATGGCAGCCCCCTGGCACTTCCAACATCAGTCTATAATCCACTCCCAGGTTTTTGAGGTCCTTCACAAATGAGATGCCTCCACTTGGCTTTCAACTCCTGGGTGGCAAGGCTGGTCTTGCTGGTCCCTCATTGTAACACAAAGTCAGCAGGGAGAAAATTCCAGCCAAATAAACCAACAACCAACAAACCTTGAAGCCCACGGAGCAGATCATATCACTCATTTGATTATAATTACTGGAACAGAGATGTTAATGTGTGGCATGGATGCTTTGCTTTTGTGCAGGTGGGAAAGCGCAGAATGGTCATTTTGAGAGGTCAGTGATTTGCCTGGTCTTGTAAGCTCTTAAGAGCTTCCTGAGTACAGAACAATAAAACATAATTGTTTCATGAATACTTATAAAAAGCATAGACTCAGAGGAAGTGAAGTCAAACATTTCTTAAAGTTGACTGCAGTTTTATGATTTATAGGAAAAATATATATTTGGTCTTCATCCACAGTTCCTGGCTCACAGATCCTAAAACCTTGGACTTTTCTAGAACCAGACTCACAGACGTAGAGAAGGAACTAGTGGTAACCAGTGGGGAAAAGGAAGGGGAAAGGGCAGGATGGAGGTGGAGGATTAAGAGGTACAAGCTGTCAGGTATAAAATAAGCTACAAGGATGTATTGTACAGCATGGGGAATATAGCCAATATTTTATAATAACTATAAATGGAACATAACCTTTAGAAATTATGAATCACTATATTGTATACCTGTAACATATAATATTGTACATCAACTATACTTTAATTTAAAAATATGATATTGTAAAATAAATACATAAAGTTTAAAAAAAAAAAACAAACCCTTGGACTTTTCTGAGCGATAAGAGCAATGTGATATTTGGCCTTTTGTCCTCAGTTCTTGAAAATGCTTCAGGGAATGTGACTTTTGGATCCTACTCAAGGGTGGGGCTGATTGCTAGGAGCCCCTGAACACGTGTTTAGAAGGTTGGAACTTTCAGTCCCACCCCCAACCCCACCCCACCCCACCCCACCCCACCTCCACTTCTGGGGAGGATGGAGGGGGCCTGAGGTTGAATGGATTGCCTTTGGCCAATGATTTAGTCAATCATGACTATGTAATGAAGCCTCCATAAAAACCCCCAAAGGACAGCTTCTTGAGTTTTTGGAGGGCTTTCACGTTTTGGGGAGTCAGAACATTTCCACGTGCCCCTGAGCTAAGCCCCAGCTCCTCAAGGACAGAGCTCCTTTGTTCTGGACCTCACCCTGGGTGTCTCTTCTGGCTGTTGACTCATCCTTTTATAATAAATTGATAATCTAGCAAGTAAAATGTTTCTCTGAGTTTTGGAAGCCTTTCTAGCAAATCAATCGAACCCAAGGAGGGGTCATGGGAAACTGATTTATAGTCAGTCAGTCAGAAGCACAGGTAACAGCCTGGACTTGCTCCTGGCCTCTGAAGTGGAGGGCGGTCTTGTGGGGCTGGGCCCTCAGCCTGTGGCATCTGATGCTATCTCCAGCGAGATAGTGCCAGAACTGAATTGAATTGTAAGATGTCCTGCTGGCTTGTTGGTGTGGGGGAAGCCTCCAGGAACACACGTTGGAATTGGGTCCAGGAACCCTTTTCATTTACTGTACATAGTTTGAGGTTCTGATAAATACCCTGTCTGACAAAAGCACGTTGTTTTTTTTTTTTTGATCATATACTTACACACAAATCAGATACACTATAAATAGGGCCACCTGAAAATATAAAAATAAAAGGACATGTAACTTTAGGCAAGTCACTTGACATTTCTGGGCCTCAGATTCCTTATCTGTAAAGTAAGGCGACTGCACGAACCTGATGACCTCTGAGTTCCCTTCAGTTCTGACACTATTTTGTTCTGTGTGCTGGAAAACCACCCTCTGCTCCTTAAATCAGCAAGTTTATTAGTTTGAGCATTTTGTTTTAAGAGCACACAGGCCAGTAAGCTCTCATCTCCAGTGTATTTCTGTGGAAGCTTCAGAGGACTAGAAGCCTTTTTTATTTTGGTAAGGAAGGAGTTTCTTTTTGTCTTTTGGTTTTTTAGCACCACCATCTTACCAACCAACCAACCATTATAACATTTTAATAAGATATTTTAAGAACAAAAAATTTAATCTCTGGATAAAAGATAATCTGTGTGTTTAATACATTTCATTTATTAAAAAATAATTCACTGCAGCCTCCTTAATTTTCTCATTTCACTACAGACTGATATCTGTTGTTATCCAGACATCTCATTTTTCCCTCTGTGTGACCTAGGGTATAATAAATCCAGCTTCCCCATCTGCAACCTAGGGGTGTGAGTAAATCCACCATTTTATCATCCATAAATATAAAACCTGAACTTTCAGCATTGGAAGCTATCTTAACTAGAAGTACAAAAATGATGCACACACCCCAGTGTCCATAGCCAAGATATGGAACAACCCAAATGCATTCTGCACTCTGCAAGAAGACTGAGAAACATGAACGTAGTCAAGTGTATGCATTTGGTATAATACAGATAAAATATCTGATTTCTACATTAAAACAATTTTTAACTGAAGTATAGTTGATTTACAATGTTGTGTTTCTATGTTTTAAAATTGTCTCCAATTTTCAAGGCTTAATGCAACTATCTCCCCTTCTAGAAAGTCTTCCTCTCCCCTCCAGACAGAAGCAATGTGCCCTCTTTTGAACTTCCTCAGTCTTATTTGACCCTATTTTATGGCACTTTCCAGTTTTTTCCATCTTTGTGTTATGGCAAAATATGTAACAATCATATTTCTTCTACTCAGTTGTAAAGTCCTTGGTGACAGGAACGATGTCTTTCGACATCATGTGTAGCCAGGCACACTGAGCAGAGTGTCCTACAAGAAATGGAGCCTCAGCAAACTGAGGGAAGAATAAAGCAACAGAAGAAAAAAGAAGTCTGTTACTTAAAGGAGAGGACTTCCTACCTGGAGAAGTCCTTTAGGGGAGAATTCAAGAGAAAGTGAAGCGGAAGCGAAAAGAGAGTTGGGTTAAAAAGACAACTGAAGAATGAAAAGGATAATGTCTAAACAAACAAAGGGCAGGAAAAGGAGAGAGAGGGATGTGCCTGGGAACAAGTCGTCTTTCTGGGGGATGCTTTGCTTCATAGCCTTTCTTTCTCTCATCTGTTGCTTTTCAAGTCTGCTTGCTGAACGTGGTTACTCACTACCAGAAAGAAGTCAGAGCGAGGCATGTACATGCAATAAGCACAGGCAGGCTTAAACTCTGAAAGCCAAGTCAATTCCGTCCCTAGACTATGAGCACTGTCGCTCTGAGAGCAGTCAGCTGACTGACTCAGAAACTTCTCTCCATTGCAAACGAGCAGATCTGTTCCTACAACTAAATCACTGGAACATCTTGTTCAGCCAAATCATTTTTACTTCAAAAGAGTCTAGGCTCGTCCAGGATGTTGCCAGGGCTCACCAGGCCAGGCTGCTCTTCACCCGGGGAGCTGTCCTGATGAATTAACTTCGCCTGAGTCAGCAGGGGCACTGGGCAGAACCCTCTGTCTCTGGTTAGATAAAAGGCCATATCATGCACATACTGCCTGGTCCAACATCCTTCCCAACTCAGAGCTTACTTTATTTGATGCTAACTTGGTTTCCACCACGGAGCCCCCATTAGCTCAGGTCTGGCTCCCCATGACTAGACTGTCTTCGCAGAGCCAGCACCTCAAACTCCAGTCGTCCAAAACAGAATCCTTCCACACATCCAGACTGCTTTTCTTTCTGATTCCTAAACCCTTGATAAACATCTATTTCCCAGGTCAAGAAGCCTCACAGACCTTCCCCAAAGGCTGTTTCTCTGCCGAGCCTAATCAGAAGCCGGGACCTGCACCCATCTTTGCCGCAAACTCCAGGAATGAAGCCAGAGTTCCTCTTCCTAGCCAAAGGTTGCCAAGGAAGCCAAAGTTAAGCCAAAGAAAACTTAATCACTTTTCCTAGGAAAGATTTGATAGCCACTCCCATGGCACAGGAAACGTTCGTTCACTATTAAAAAAAAATACATGGTTTATGTGTTCAAAAGGGACATAAGGGGTGGGGGTGGGGCTTACAGGCTCTGTTTCCAGGGCAAAGCTTATCAAAGTTCACCACTCCCCCTCCTCTGGCCCGACCTTCACTCCAGAGGTATACAATGCTCACGGAACAACTGCTCTGTTCCTGGGACTCTGACCAAAGAATGATTACTTTAAATTTTCTTACATTTTTTTTAAACCAATTAGTGATAAAGGTTTAGAATATTTCCTCCCTCTTCCTCAAACCTGCAAGCTCTATATTCTACCCCTTTTTTTCCATTCCATTCCCATTGTCCTGGTTTAGATCCTCTCAACTGGTTAACTAGTCTTGGCTCTCTCTCTGCCCTCAAGATGGAGTGGCTGTGGTTCAGGTCGTCAAGGTGGAGTTAGGATGAGATTTTAGACACATTGTGTTGTTGGGAACTTAAATTTTCTCAGCTGTATCTGACTTGGGGATGCCACCAGCCATTCTCAAAGCAGTGTCTTTTGTCAACTGCAACCTTATGGTTTCAAGGTCTTCTCTTATAATTACTAAATTTTTTAAGATAATAAAATTGCTTTAAAGTAGATTTTACCAAAAAAAGGAGACATGTGTAGTGGCCAGTAGCTCCTGTTTTATACGTATGTATGTATGTGTATATATATATGTGTGTCTGCGTGTGTGTGTGTGTGTGTGTGTGTGTGTGTGTGTGTATCAGAAGTTAAAATCTACTTAGATAAAATTGGGCAACTGGCTGCCTAGCTACAAGTCTCCCCAGAAGTACCAGGTCCAGACTTGTTTCTGAGACTTAGTCTCCCGAATTCCTCAGGGAATGAAATCTACTTTCCCAAGATTTATTCAAGTCTGGGTTGTCACTCCTCCTCCTACTTCTGTTGCACCAAAACTGTGGACCAAGGACTAAGATCTTAATCATACAAGACTCAGATCCAAGACTCGCAACTCAGGAATATTTCCAACTCAGTGTCCATTCCCCAGATCGAGGCAGGACTATGCCCCATTTCTGCAGAAAGCAGTCAGTGGTTGTCACCCTGTTCCCTCAAAGATTTGGAGAAGGTTAAAACAGGAGTGGGGATTGAAACCAAGTACCCCTAAAATCGGACTTCCCTGCTGAATTTATGATTAACCTCTCTATCCAAAACTTAATTCTCTTTCTTGTTCCACCCCCTGCTCCCCTCAGGATTGAAACCAAGCATCAAAGAAAAGGACGAATTGAAACCTAGCAAAACCCTGTGAGGTCCTCCCAAGTACGAAAGCCCATCCATGTCCCCCGTTTCTTATTTGTAGGAAAGAGGCTTTAGTCACCTAGGCCTTTCCTGAGTTCCAAAGAGCAGATTCAAGCTAATTAGGGGATTCAGATTTACTAATTAAAGAACTGAATGAATGTGGAAAAAAAGGAAAAGTGGTCAAGACACAGTAGTTCAAGAATAAAATGAAGTTCTAGTTCCTTCTCAAGAGATATACATAGCAATCTGACACGTATCTTTGAGCTGTTCCACAAGAGCTAAGACCGCCCCCCCCCCATACACAGGTGGAGGATGGTGACTACATGCTGACTACAAGCACAGAGACCCCGGATAGGCTGGAAGGTTGATGATTAAAATTCCTGAAATATCACTCTGTTACCTCCCCACCAACCAATCAGAAGAAAGCCACGTACCCTGCAACCCTCATTCCAAATGTTGCCTTTCAAGGCCATTGGGGAGCTCAGGTCTTTTGAGCGTGAGCTTCCCCTTCTCCTTGCTTGGCACCTGCAGTAAACGCTGTGCTTTCCTTCACCACAACCTGGTGTCAGTAAACTGGCTTTGCTGAGCCATGGGTGAGTGGACTCAAGTTTGGTTTGATAACAAAACTACTCTGTGTAATATCACAATGGTGGATACAGGTTATATAGTTGTCCAAATCCACAGAATGTACAACATCAAGAAGGAACCCTAATGTAAACTATGGACTTCGGGGTTTAATAATGTATTGATGTTGGCTCATCAATTGCAACAAACGGACCACTGTGGTGGAGATGTTGGTATTGGGAGAGGCTGTGCATCTGTGGTACAGAGAGTATATAGGAATGCTCTGTACCCTCCTCTCAATTTTGCTGTGAACCTGAAACTACTCTAAAAAATAGTCTATTAAAAAACAAAAGAAAAAAACCCTTAGCTATCCTTCAAGGCTCAGATAAAATGACACCTGCTACCCAGGCCTTCCTTGATTTTCACTACCTGAAATGCCTTCTCCCTACTCCGTGTGCTCATGGCACTTCCACACACCTTCCCTGGAGCACTCACCTATTACTTCGTATTACAGTAACATGTACACATCCTATTTGCTCTTCCAAACCACAGAACTCCATAATGTCAAAGAAAGTATCGCTGATTTTTATATACTTTTCAATGCCCAACACATTTCCTTACATAAAATTCCTGAATAAACTATTTGTTAAATCCATCAATATCCTAGTTTAGTCAACAACTTTTTCATATAGGTAAATAGCTACCACTTCAACCTACAGATGTTTTGAATTTGGGTAGATTTTGCCAGGAATTATGTTACTCATTTCTTATGTAATCATACTCTCAGTCCCCAGGTTAATCTGTACAGAGATGAACTTTAATAATAAATCCAGGTGAGTTCAATTCCAGGTAACTATAGTGCCTAACTGGCATTTTACCAACTCTTTCGTATTTCCCTGTGAGTTAGGAGAGGAAAGGAAACCAGATGGGTAAGGAACATATTCAAGGTCTCGGCAAATGAGGGCTGAGATGAGATTTAGAACTTTGCAAGGTTGAGGGAAGGCACTGTGCTGAGGTCCACAGTGTGCTGGCTCTCTGAACAGCTGATGAGTCATCCACAAAGGTGCTGACTGGTGGACAATGAGATTCAGCCAGCATCTCACACACGATGCTAAAGGTATCTTGTGGGTGGGATGACTGTCCCACCAGTGCGGTATGTTCTGGGTGACTTCTGGCCAGGCAGTCAGGGGAATTGGGGGTTACCTGGTCTTCACCCACTGAAGGTCTTCAGGGGACACATTTACTCACCTGTCTGAGTCTCACTGCATCTCCAGAGAATGGTGACAGTGGATTTAGGGAACTGTGATCCCCTTTCTAGCTCTAACGCTGTGATCTGCAGCAAGTTCTTCACTCAATAAGACATTTTGAGTGAGTGACTTTGTTGCGTCCCTGGGAAGTAAAAAGGGAGGACAAAACTAATACAGCTGGAAAAAAAAAAAAAACAAAGTGGGGAACAGAATAGGGAAGAAATAAAATGAAACCAATTCATGGAGAGTCTGGGGAATTGGGCTATAAAATCTGATCTTGACAGAGGAGAGGGCAAGTGGGCAGAGGCTGTTGGAATTCAGACTTTGACAAAACCTCCCTTATCTCATCTGATCCTCAGAGTAAGTACCCTGAGAGTTGTGAGATACTGAGACCTTGTACAGGTTCATCTACGGCTTAATGAAATATTGCAGAACCCCCAACAACAATGTCCTTGCTACACATCCTGAGAGGTGATAGATTTCAGGCCCCCTTCTGGACCATGAGGCTCCTATCATTTGTCCTGGCTTCCCGGCTGGTGCTGGCTTCACACTGCATCTTCCCAGATTCCAGAAAGATAAAGTACCTAAAGTGAGAAAAATAAACTGTTTGCTAGGTTTCTGACTTGAAGTTCACTGTTTCTTCCTACTTCCCTCACATGGGAGCATCAGGTGATGAAAGTGTTGCTTTGGAAAGGTAAGTTAGGCAGCCATTTGTAAGACGGACAAACACTGGAGCCAGAAATGTGACCAGGGAGGAGCTGTGGCAATTCATGAGGGCCAGGGAAGGCAGAGTAAAGAGCAAGGATTTGGTCTTTGTGATAAATTTATTTCAGGAGGTGAAGAATATATCATATTGAGATTCCATTGTTACCTACCGAGCATTTACTGTATTTCTGGTTATATTCTTGGATGCTTTCATATGCCCATTTAATTTGGTCTTCAGACCAACCCTACAGATAAATTTTATAAGAGATGTTGAAGGAATTACTGTGGCCCATGGCTAGGAAATGGTAGAGCAGAACTTGAATCAAGGCGTCTTAATTCCCAGATCCATCTTCTCTTCATAACCTCACAGACCTAGAGAAGTGGCATTTACAGAAATGGCACAGTTGGGAGGAATGGCCCACAAAAGGGAAGTAGGCTGGGTTTGATTTGAATGTGAGCTGTGGTGGGACATCTAACTGGAGATGTTCTGTACTGACCTGGTTCACAGTCTCGTTTTCCGTCCTGACTCACATAAATGCAGCCCCTCCATAGAGCCTGGGCCCTCCACGGCATGCCCCCTCCTACCCCTGGCTGACACTGGATTCTGCCCTCTCAGGCAACTGCTTCACCCAGTACCCCACTTGCTGCCTACGACTTCCCAGCCTCCCAGGTCTGTGACTCTCTCATTCCCATTACATATGCCTTTGACTTTTTGGAAACATTGGCCCCTTGATATTTTTATTTTATTCCACTCTTTTATTCTTCCAGCTTTCTCCATCCCCCCAAATGACCCCAGACTCCTTGGCTGATCATTCGGGTCCTGCACTTACCAGCACCTTTTATTCCCTGGCACCCATCCCTCTGTAACATCTCAAACAACACCTGGAGCCTGGCTCAGTGTTACAATCTGTCTTCCTGCTTATTTAATTACAGAGAAAAATTTCTCAGTCTTGCAGAGAACAGTTTCAAATCCATGGTCTCCAACCTCAGCTGGATCCTCAACACCCACCTCAGTCCTTTCCCGCCCTGGGTTCCCTCTCTACTGCCTTCTATATTGTGGAAAAAACCTTAAGATCGTGGTGGACACTCACCCCATCACCCTCCCATCTGTAAGTGTATCAGCACCCACTCCCGTCCTTACACATTTCCTCCCACAAGAGGGGATGGGCTGTCCCTTCTAATCCCTTCTACCCAAGGCCAGGCTCCATCCTTCTCTGCTCCGTCAGGACTTTGCTCCTGCACAACTCTGCATGTCATCTCTCTTCCTCTGCTGAATCCTCTCTTGCAGCTTCTAAACCTGCTCCGACCTCTCCCCTTTGACCTCCCTTGACCTTACAGTCCCCTTAGCCCTTGCACAACATCTCCCCTGCTTTCCCAAACTGCTCGAGAGTCACCTTCTACTTCCTCACCTTACACGTGCTCCTTAACCCACTGCAACCTGGCTTTCGCTTCCAACCAGCGTGCAAAACCATGTACCGAAGATTTTAAAGCCTCTCCTAATTGCGAGATACAATTCTTACCTTCCTGCTCTATTTTTTTAAATTGTGGTAAAATACACATAACTTGAAGTGCACTGTCCTAACCATTTGTAAGTGTATAGTGCTGTGCCGTTAAGTATATTCACATTGCTGTGCTACCATCTTCCAAACGGAAACTCTGTGCCCAGCAAACAACTCCCCACTCCCCTCAGCCATTCTACTTTCTGCTTCTTTGACTATGATGACCCTAGATACCTCATATAAACAGAATCATGTAGTATTTGTCTTATTTGTGCATGGCTTATTTCACTTAGTATAATGTCCTCAAGGTTCATCCACGCCTTAGCGTGTGTCAGAACTTCCCTCCTTTTGGGCTGAATCATATTCCATTGTATGGATAGGTCACTTTTTGCTTATCCATTCATCTGTTGATGAACATTTCAGTTGCTTCCACCTTAGACTATTGTGTGCTACGAATATACGTATACAGATATCTCTTTGAGACCCTACTTTCAATTCTTCTGGATACCCAGAAGTGGGATTGCTGGATCAGATCATCTGCTCCATTTTTTTTAAACTGAAGCTTAATTGATTTACAATGTTGTGTTAGTTTCATAGCATAGTGACTCAGCTTTATATATATATATATTCTTTTTCATTATAGGTTATTACAAGATAATGAATGTAGTTCCCTGTGCTATACAGTAGGACTTTATTGTTTATCTATTTTATATATAGTAGTTAGTATCTGCTAATCCCAAACTCCTCATTTATTCCCACCCCCCTTTTCCCTTTTGGTAACGGTAAGTTTGCTTTCTATGTCTGTGAGTCTCTTTCTACTCTGATTTATAATTTCTATAAAAGTCTATAATTTCCTCCTGCTCGAAACTCTCTGCTACACTGTTTCCATGAGACACTGTCCTCGTTCTCACTCCCAGTTCTCTTTGTACTCTTCCTTCTCCATCTCCTTTCTGGCTCTCCCTCTGCCTGCCCTAGGGGTCTGCACCAGTCAGAGTCCAGTCAGAAAAACAGATGCTGCCTTTCACAGAGAGGATATCTGATGCTGAGAGTTGGTTATGCAGACAGTGAAAAGTTAAAAGAATATGAAGGGCAATGTCAAGGTGGCTCAGATCAGTAACTGCAGGAAGCCACGCCCACCCCCGGGGCTAGGGAGCAAAGGAAGAGGTGAGCTCCTGACTGTTGGGGCCCACGGCCCAAAATACGCCGGAATGGCATATTGATTGATTTGAATTAAAGTTACTTAAGAAACGACCTATGAAGGAGGGACACTCTGACCCTCCTCTCTGTCTCCTCACAAGCAGGAAATAAATTTCCTGTGTGAAAGATGAACTCCCCGCATCTGGAGTTAGAAGGGACACCCTTATTGCCAGGGCTGGCCATCCAGGTGAGAAGCCTGTATAAACAAAGCTTCTTACTTCTTTAATTTGCTTCCCCAAATCCAAACTCTGTTTAGGTTCTTCACTGATCAAGCACCAAAAGCCTAAGTGTCATTGCCCTGTCAATTCTTCAGAAATATACAGTTTCTTTGCCTAAAAAGTATAGAAGTGCTTTGGCCGCTTCTTAGATCCCATTTCTATAAGACCTCCATGTGTAAATTAAATCTTTCTTTTTCTTTCTTCTTGTTAAATTGTCTTGTGTCAATTTAATTATTGGGCCAGCCAAAAAAAACTCAAGAAGGGGAGAGGGGAATTTCCCCTCCCCAATACCACTCAGGGGTGACCAGAAGTTCTCAGAGAGCCCCTGCATAGCTGGTACCTGGAACCTCCCCTGGGTGCTCAGCTGGCGGATGCTGGCGGCTGTGAGGGAGGTTCCTTGGCTGGTACTAGCAGTGAATGAAGAACCTCAAGACAGGCACTGTGGCTGTCTTCTGTGATTTGAGTGACAATGATAAGGGGCAGAAGCGGGAAGAAAGTCCATTCTGCCCTCTTCACGCCTTCCAGTCTTCCTTTAGTGGCTCTTATTGGCAGAAGCCGGCAGAAATCCAGCTGGTAAGGGAGGCTGGGGAAGACAGTGTGCAAACCCCAGGCATAGCCTGAAGGAGCAGCGTTGCACAGATGAGCAGCCTGGGGCTCTAGCCTGGGTCCACTTCTCTCGTTAAACACATTCTTCAGGAGTGGTCTCTGGTTTTTAGGAGTAAACTCTTGCAGTGACATCGAAGTCCGCCCAACCTATCTGGACCTCTCTACTGAACTTCAGATGCATTTTTTTTCCGGTTGCCTGCTAGGCATCTCCACCCTAGTGGCCTTTGAATTAAACAGGCTACAAACTGGATTTGTCATCTTCCTTCCTCAGCTGCTTCTAATCCTGTGTCCTCTGTCTCAGCTGGTGGCTCACCTAAGCCAATTAGCTAACCCAGCAGCTGGGTGTGGGACAGGTTCCTCCACACCTTACTGGCTCCCTCACCTCCCAGCTGTCTCTCCAGTCCCTCTTTCCCCTCCGTTCCATCACTGCACCACTGCCCCAGTTCAGATCTACATTCAGATCCCCCTGTACATTCAATGACCGCCTCAGTGTTCTTTGGGCTTTCTTCTTGCACCCCTCCCCAATCCTTAAACTCACGCAGCTGTCTAAGGGATCTTTTCAACATAAAAAAATCAAAATTCAAAATTCGTGTCTCTCCCTTGCTTAAATAAAACCCTCAGGAGCTCCCCATTGTCCTCCCCTCACCTGGCCCCTGTCTCCTCTCCGGCATCTCTTGCCCCTCTCCGCTTTGTTCCCACTCCAGCAATTCAAAATTGCTATTTCTTACATTCTCTTTCCTCTGCCTAGAAAAACTTTCCTCCTCCACACCCACTCTGAGCTAATCCTATGCATCCTTTAAAACTCAGAGTAGATGCCTCCTCCCCAAATCTTCCCTAACACTCAGATAAAAGATACTCCAGTTACCAGGTATGCTAGAGGCAAGGCGTGAAGAGAGGTATCTCCAACGATCCAGCCACCGGTCTCCATCACTATGCTCCATTACCACGGTCAGAGCCACAGCCACCATGGGCTCCCTAGTGGCCCAGTCCTGCTGCCTGTCCACATGCTACTCCACCCCCAACATCCCAACTGCCTCTAGACTGGTGTTCCTTTACCTTCTTGTAAAAGCAGCTTTTCCTATGAGGTTTTCTACCTCCACCTCCCCCTTACCATTGAAATCCAACCATCAGGCCCTAGAGTTTCTCCCTCTTACACATGTCTCAAATCTGTTCACTTCTCCCTGTCTACCGCCCCCCAAGATGAAGTCATCCTTAGCTTTCTAGCAGATTTCAATAGGCTCTCTCCTCACTGGCTCCTGCCTCCCTCCAATCTCTCATCCCCCTGTAACCAAAACGACCTTTTCTGAATGGAAATCTGATCTTGTCAACTACCTGTTTGAAAACTGTTGGATGGTTGCTCTTTAAGATAAAGGCTAAATTATTTAACGGCAAGGCCCTGCAAATCATCTTGTTTCTGTCCCTCACACCTCATCATCTTAGGATCAAACAGTCCTTTATCAAAATCTTCCTTTGCGTCATCATGCACCCTGAATTCTCTTCCTTCACTTTGCCCATTTCCTACTCAGCTTCAGACCTCAGCTCAAGTGTCATTCCCTCAGGAAAGCCTTCGCTGATTCCTAAGCCAGATTAGCGCTCCCTGTTAAACACTCTCTGGCACTTTGTGTTTCTCTCTTTGTAAGAGAACTCATCTCCATTATAAAATCGTATGACTCGTTTAATGTCTGTTTCTTTCACTTAGATCCACGAAGGCAAGGACCAGGCCTGTCTTGCTCACTTGTGCAGTCTTGGTGCCTGGCTTAATACCTGGCACGTAGTAGGTCCTTGCTGCCGTTGGTTGAATAAATGTTAATTAATGTTTGAATTAAAATGCATGACTTTTCCTTTAATTTTGTCCCTACATGAGATGATGGCTGTTCACTAAACTTACTGAGGTTATCATTTCGTGAGGTAAGTCCAATCATTATACCTATACAGGGCTGTGTGTCAGTTACATCTCAATAAAACTGGAAGGAAAATTAAGTTAGTGAGTTTCCTCAGCCCTACTGCAGATGGTTTAGGTGTCTCTCTCTTCTCTGTTATACATTGCGACACATTTCTGTTATCGCACTGATGTAATTACCTGCCGATGTGTCTGCTTCCCACCTGTCCTCACTCTTCTGTCCTTCACCTGCTGCCCCTTCCACCACCAAAAACCTCCCTGAGGGCAGGGACTCTCAAATGTCTGTTTGAAGCCAAGTAGCTGCTCAAAAAGTGTTTACTGAATGAATGGAGCCTCTTGAGAGAAAAAGAACGGAATAAAACACAGTATAGGACCCACATTTGTGAGTCATTTCAATGGATTCCATTTATGATTGAACCCTGGGGAAGAGGAGATGGCAAAGCTGAGGCTGGAGATCCCAAGGAGAATTGTGCCAGGGATGCCAAAAAAAGAATTTCAAGAAGGGAGGTAAAAACAACAAGTTTATACTGTATAGCACAGGGCACTATATTCAATATCTTGTAGTAACTTACAGTTAAAAAGAATATGAAAATGAATATATGTATGTGCCTATGTGACTGAAGCATTGTGCTGTACACCAGAAATTGACACAACGTTGTAAACTATATTTCAATAAAAAGATATTAAAAAAATAAAAGAAGAAAGAAAGTAAAGAACGTTGGGCCAAATTTTGCTGAAAAAAACAAGGATGTTGAGGATTGAAAAAAGTTTTAATTCTACTGACAAAGAGGAAGTTTTGCACACTTGTTAAAACCACTGTGGAGCTGGAAGCCAGGCTGTAGGAGGCGAAGGGGAGGTTCCCAGGGCTGAAAGGGCTTGGCAGCAGGGAGGTGAGTCAAGGTCCCTTATGTGCATAGAGTAAAATGAGTTTCAGAATATTCCTTCTCACATTTTCTTCTTACTTCCCCTTTCTGCCCTAACAAGGACAAAAGGGGCTGGATTCATGCCAGAAGAGTTGTATTTCCCTTTTCTCAGTGTTGACATAATGTCCTGAATGTTATTTTCGCAACTGGCATGAAAGAAATTTCTTTTCCTTCCCCAAACTTACACAAAGACTGCCATTGCTTTTTATGCCTATTCAGAAAATGTGAATGAAATCTAAAAACATTAACAAGGCATTTTTCTTCACAAAAGGAGCTAAAAAAATACATCTTTCTAATAAGGAAAAAAAAGTTGTAAAAAGCTTTTTAAAAAGTCTTCATGGGTGGCTTTCAGACACGTATTGCCGAGCAATTACTCCAAGCATTAGACTGTCAGCAATAAATCACTTTCTTAATATGTCTAACAATGGGTGCCCCTGGCACAGGAGAGAAATGAACACATTCCTCTTAACAAGGAACAGAAGATGACTAACAGACATTTCCTAAATTATAGACCTTGGAGGTTGGGAAATTTGGCCAATTTTCAACTTGAAATCGACCTCTGTAGTGCTAAGCAGGTAAGCCCGCACTTGTGTCGTCATGCCGAGTCACCTGAGTCCCAGGCTACGGGAAAGCCCAGGTAACGTCGTTCCAAACAACGCCCAACAAACTAAAATGAAGTAAAATTTACTGAAAGTCACAAAAGACTTGTTGACAGAGAGTAGCTCCGCGTGACCTTGAAATTAGAGCTCTGACGAAAGATGTTGCTATAGGAAACTATTTTCCAGTATCACAAACTGAACCCATAAATTGCTAACAGGTAGAAGGAGGTTCTTAGCTGAACTTGGATAAACGTCGCCTAGTACAGGGGGTTCTTAACCACAGGTTGTATGTGAACTTGGACTGAGAGAAATATATTTTCAGTAATCTCTAACTGGAAGTTAGCATTTTCTTCAATTATGGTTGTAGGCAACAAAAAGCTGGGATTAACAGAAATCAGGGATTTTTCATATCATCTTCCAATTTTTGTAGATCCTAGATAGTATCATTTATACTCATCATTACTCATTATTAGACCCATCATTAGATTTTCTTAATGTATTATAAAGTAGAATTATGTATTTTTATACCGGAAATTTGAAATTTAAAGATATTTTGATAACTTTGTTTCATTTTAATTG
This sequence comes from Camelus ferus, assembly GCF_009834535.1. NCBI lineage: Eukaryota > Metazoa > Chordata > Mammalia > Artiodactyla > Camelidae > Camelus > Camelus ferus. The sequence goes on from NC_045725.1 coordinate 16,653,707, forward strand.
GATTCTTGGTTATTCTGTGTATTTTGTTTTATGCATTTAAAAAATCATTCTGAGGGGTCTATAGCCTACACCAGACTGTCAAGTGTGTCCACTGCACAAAAACAATTAAGAACCCCCTGATCTGGTATTTTACAAACTTATGGTTCATCCTTTCTAATGGCAGGCACAAAGCTATGAACAACAAGTTCTCTTTGCACCGTCTGGTGCCCTTAATAAGTTAGAAGCCAGGTATAATTTTTGCAAGGTCGTATTGTTTAGGACTAATCATTTATTCTATGTTGTTCTGTGCAATTTAACTTTGGTTCAACTGTATGAAAGGAAAGATATTCTACTTCCCTTTGGATGTCTGTTAAAACAGAATACTCCCAATTAATTGCCAGAGCTGGTGCAGACCCCAACATGAACCACCAGAATTGAATTAAACTTCCGGGGAGGTCCCGGGGTGCCCCAGACATTCCTGAGGTAACCAATGGCCATGAAAAGAACACCTGGAACCCAGGAGTGCAGCTTGGTGTGAGAGATGATTGACCTTGGGAAGCATTTCAGAATGCTAGCAAGTCTAAAGTCAAACAGCACTGGGCAGGGAGGTACACCAGGTTTCCTTTGTGGTTAGACCACATCTTGTTGATGTAAAAAATATGAAATATTTAACTTAACAATGTCAGGGCTGTTTTTAGGGTTCAGCTAATCCACATACCAAGAACCCACCATTTATTGCTCAGTAGGAAAATACGTTGAATTATCAAATCCATGTATCTATTCACGTTCCCTTGAACTACTATATCTACTGTAGCTACTCTCTTGGCCAGAGAAATCTTGAATACTTTATAGAAAAATGTCCCTGTACTGTCCCCAAGAGATAGAGTCTCAGAGGTAGCTTTTCATCCAATTTAGTCAGAGAACCACAAAGCCTGCTGGGCCTAGTAAGGGCCCATATACAGAGCTAAGCTCAAGAAACCAGGAACATTATTTGGATGATCAAGGCAAACATTCCTGGGATTTTGTTCCCAGGCATCATTCAGAGGCTTTGCTTCCATCCTATTCGGAGCAAACATTCCACCTGGTGCCTCATTCGTAATTACACTTCTAGTGAATTAACAATAAAATTGCACAGCTATGGTTCAAGCATAACATTTTCAGTGTGAGAAGGAAAGAACTACTGTGTTTGCCTTGGCACAGGACCTTTTTGAAGGTACAGAAAGTATCAAGGGCTTCTTTTTATCCCATATCTAGAGATAAAAATTCATTCACCGCAGCATGAGTTCGCAGAACTTCAGGGTCCTCTATGCTTCTCAAGTGCTAATGTGCATGGAACCACCTGAACATGTTGGATTCTGATGCTGCAGGTCTAGAGTGGGGACCTAGAGCTCACTTTTCTAACAAGCCCCTAGGTGACACCAATGTTCCTAGAGTCCTCTCTTAAGAGCTTAGAGATAAAGATGGAGCCAGGATTTAGAACAAGTAACACGAAGCAGCCTATGGCTCAGGAAGATCTTAGGGGCAGCCTTAGCAAGACCGAATCACTTTCAGTCACTAAAAGAAAGAGGTCATTTCCACAATGGCAGGACGGTAGTAAGTTTTTGCCTTACTTGAAAGTCCTAGAGAAAAATCAAGTGTGATACAATATTATCCGTAAACATCAAAGAGTTATTTTTCCTCGTGGGGTAAAGGTTCTTCTATTATTGATAAGTCTGTGATAGAAACCTCTTTGTTCTTCGTAAAAATTTCTAGAACTTTCCTTAAAATATTTTGGCAATGAAGACACTGTTTATTATGGTATTAGTTTACCCTTTCAGGCAGCCTGCAAAGTTATATTTATTTTAATTATATAAAGCTTTGTTAGTACTTTTTTTTGAAGGTAATTATCATCATTAGCACTTCATTGTATTTTGGGAAAAACAAAAAACATTATTGTTTCTTTAATGATACTACTTACCTACACCAAATGTTTTTATGTCTCACTTCCAGATTAGGCTGACAGGAGGTTTGTTTCTGCAGAATGTCTAGTGTAAATGCCTTTAGGTATACTGTTTACTTTCTTTTCTGCTTTTAAAGAGTTTGAATTTTTAATGACCCTAATTTATTGAAGGACAATTCCCAGTGGCACAGCCAGCATTCATTATTAATCTTTCCTATTCTAAGGCAGATGGTGTTGTGTAAACCTAAACATATGATTAGCAGTCTATCTGCTTTTGCTATAGATGGTGTGTCAACCTAAAACCAACAATCCTGCTCATGGATACTCTCATGACAAACAGAATGACCCTTCAGAATTCTCTGAAACCTCCATAACATGGATTTCCCTAAAGGAAACACATTGTGCTGTTTGGATTAAATCAGGATGCTCTATTTTCATGGTAATTGATACAAAAGTTTTTCCAAGCATCTTCTTTCATTTTGAGAAAGGTGGGCAAATGGGTACCCATTTTGAGACAACTAGCTTCACACCACTAAACCCTGCCTACTAAAGACTTTTACAGGGAAGTCCTATAGCCAGGTGTGCACCCAGCAGCTGGCCTCTTTATGGCTCCTCCCACTTCACAGGTGAACCAGCCAAACCAAAGACCAACCCAGAGACAGCAGCCTCAACTCCCAGCAGCGCAGGACCCATACAAGCTGATCGATACCCACGTCCTTCTCTATTTGTGCAGTGACCAAGCCCGAAACCTATTTCCTCCTCCTAGTTTCCTGTTGATTTGGGCCCTGGCACCTGGTTTTCCCTAATCAACTTGCCTTGTAATCCATCCTTCTAGGAAGAGCTTGTGCCTTATTTCCAGGCTCAGGGACACAGGATGGAGTAGAGATGCAAGAGGAGCTCTCTTGCTGGAAGATGCCTGTTCTAGAGGTATACTACAAAATTCAAGTCTAGTCTGATCCAGGTGCTGTGATAGTAATGCTGATGGAGCAATCAGTGTTTGGAAACAGTCCATAACAGGAAGAGAAAAGAGTTCTGTTTGAGCCAAGCGGAGGACTGTATTCCAGAGGCACAGATTCAAGAAGCACTGGAATTGTGTTCTACCCAGACTACAAAGTGGGGTAGGCTTATAAAAGCAAAACTGGCAAAATTCCTAGGCTGTTTGTCAATAATTAGGATGGACGCTGGCAAGAAGTTAGAGTGCTTATTAAGCAAGGATTGGTTGAAGTTAAAGATGGTTGCATAGTTACAGGGGAGACTTTGAGACCACAAAGTTGCAGCTGGCAGCTGCTAGCAGATGTTTTGAGAACAAGGTGGTGCCCTTAAGTCTGATTATAGTTCAGAAATTCGAGTTCTTAGTCATACAGGCACGTGTCGGAAACCACATCCATAATGGCCATTTGGGATGCTTGGATCACAGTTATCCCATTTTTTTTCTTTTAATGGTTTTAATGGCATTCTTTTCTTTAATGGTTAAAGATGTACAATGCATGTTTAATAGACCACAAAATAGGCTGTTCTAGTTAGCATAAGGTTTAAGTTAAATCATGTTGAAGCCAGAATGATTTTCCCACACCTCTACATGAAAATTTTTCTCATCAGCAACCAGAAGGAAATATTTTTTAAAAGCTCTACATTGTATTTAGATCTAGAAAATAGTGGAAGCAGTTTTTAATTTTGTTTACATTTATTATAAACTTCTTCAGAAGGGAAGTCAAATTATAAATGCTGTTGCAAAAACAAAGACTGCTGGGATTTTTATATTTTGGAAAACCCAGGGAAGCAGGCAAATAATTTTAAAGTGTTTTTTTTCTTTTCTTTTTTTCTTTAACATTTTTTTTATTGAGTTATAGTCGTTTTACAATGTGTCAAATTCCAGTGTAGAGCACAATTTTTCAGTTATACATGAACATACATATATTCATTGTCACATTTTTTTTTCACTGTGAGCTACAACAAGATTTTGTATATACTTCCCTGTGCTATACCATATAATCTTGTTTATCTATTCTACATATGCCTGTCAGTATCTACAAATTTTGAACTCCTAGTCTATCCCTTCCCAACCACCTCCCTTAAAGTGTTTATTTTGAGTTAACATCTCAATATATGATGTCATAAATATAATTAATAAAATAAAAAAGAAGTAATCACTTCTTTTGAACTACTACTATGCTTTGAGCTTATTCTTCATACTTTTATAATGAAACGTTCAGTTATACACCAAAGTATTTAGTATAACAAGCCTCCTTAAAGACAGCACCCAGCCTTAAAAAACAGTGACATTCTGCCAAATCTTGTTTCACCTATTCCCATTTTTTTCCCCTAGAGTAATGTAAAGCACACTCAAGACATCACGCTTATTTCACTTCATCTGTACATGTACTTAATAACACACTGCTTTTTGAATCTACCCAGATGAATAAATGCTGTCTCCATATTACGATGCAGACACCCTAAGGGCAAGCACCGTGTCTTTTTTCATTTCCGTTTCCCAAATAGCTTGTCTCAGTAGAAAATTTTATACAAAAAAATAAACTACGCTCTGAGGATTGCTTAATCAATGCATGGCCTCAGACAGTGGTTCTTAAACTTAAGCGTGTATCCAGATCACCTGGAGGGCTTGTCAAACCAGATTGCCTTGGCCCCAACTATAGTTTCGGATTCAGTGCGTCCGGGGTGGGGCCCAAGTATTTGCATGTCTAACGCGTTTCCAGGTAATGATGATGATGATGATGAAGATGAAATGATGAACCAGAATCACACTTTGAGAATTTTCATTAGAACAAAAAGATGTCAGCATTCTAAACCTGCCCATTAATTATTCAAACATTAATCATATGGAAGGACTTAGGAGGAATACAGGGAGAAATAACTTTTATAAATCCCTACTCTCATGGAGATTATACTGTCTGAGCAGCGCATAAAAGAGAAATACAAACATGGGAACTATTAAGAAATAGACGCTGGAATCTTATGTCAGAAGATTCTTATTTAATTGGTATAGGTAGGCAGCAGTTTTTTTTAAGCTTCGAGGTAATTCCAATGTGTATATATGTAGTATAATACCAGGACTCACTGAAGAGGCGATCAGAATTTGTCTCTGAGTTATGAAGCGGATTTTTCTAGATAGTTTAAATGGAGAGAGCCTTCTCATTTTCCAGATTGGGGGTTGGGGAGGGGGGTCATCAGGTTCCAAATGCTCTTTCTGGTCTTTGTAAACATTGAATTTCATGTAAAGATACTCAGAAGTATTCAGAGTGTATATAGCACAGTTTGTACCTCTCTCCCACTTATTAGTGGTACCCTCGGACGAATCAACCTGTAAGTTCTCAGTCTGTAAAATGGTGATAATAATTATATCTACATCACAGTGTTAAGACAAATGATTTTAATCTATACAGAAGGACCCTTAGAGCGAAGCTTAGCACGTAAGTGCTCAGTGAAGGACAATGATTATTTATTGAACATCATCTACATGCTAGGCAGGGAACTTGAATGAGAATGCTTCGTTTGCATTTGTATCCTTTTAATTTTACAAAGACCTAGCTTATTTTTCATCACATTTCCTCCTTTTAATGCCCTTTGATATGGGTAACGAAAGTTTAATTTTGCCCACCTGACAAGAGAAAGATACTGAGTGGTATTTCAAGAGTGTGAGAGATAGTACCAGAATTGAGTATTTGAAACTCCCAAAGTGTGCTCTTTACAAAAAAAAATAAGAGTTGAAAACTGAAGAATTTGTTCAGAAATTTGCAACCCCGTCCACACATATGTACATGTTCATAGAAATCTCAACGATCTTACTTCTCTCATTCCCAGATTATCCACAAATGGGATGTCTAATCCGTTCATCATCCGTTCATCTACTTGGAGTCGTATTTCTAGTCAAGGAGTGTTAGAAATGTGAGGTTCTAACTCCATGTACTGAAGAGAACTCTGCATTTAGGGGAGGTTCTTTCATTCTCCTAAAGAACATCCAGAAAGTGGAAAACATAAAGCCAGTTGGAACAAGAAAGTCCTCTTCTCCAACACACACACATATACTGGAAAAGTTCATACAGCAACTAGCATGTTCCTTTCATGTCACAGGTACTTGGTGACATAGTACATATATTACATTCTGGATCTAAACAATGAAAATCATAGGAAAAAGACAAATGTAATTGGAAAACATGAGTAATCATTAATAGAGACCTAAAACCTCAAACCTCCCAAAGTTTCCCTCTGCTCGTTTCTATAGCCAAGGACCACACCAAAGGATACAAATCCTGGATTAAACAAAGTGGTCATTACTATGCAACCGGAGGTGAGTTTTCTGTATGATTGAAAACAGATGTGTGGAAAATCATTTCAACACTTTAAACACAATAATCTTCTTAAGCTTTGAAAAATGCTGTGCTCTTTTGAATTTACCTTTTAATCTCTTCAACATTCTTGCTTGTATTGAGCTATTTCATTTGTAAATGGTGCTATTTTGATTCAGCAAGAGTTACAGTGAGACACTAAGATGTCTCAGTTCATGTTTAAAAGGCCAAGCACAGTCACATACTACATCCCTACATCTCTAGAAATAATGTGAGTGTACAGACAAATTTCAAGTATAGAATTATTTTTAAATGAATTTTAAGGTGCAATATCTAATATAGTAGGTTAGGGGCACACAAAATCAAAGCAGAATTATTATCATTACTAATATAGGAGTAAAGTAATACCTTTGGATCTAATAACCTCAATTTGACCTAATAGGAATTGTAAGTTATTCTAAAGAAAGAAGTGTGAATTTAGACATTATAACAGGAAACAAAATTTTTGTGCATTTTAACAGTAACTGTTAGAAATTATTTCGAGCCCCAAATAACAGAAAACCCTAATTGGGTTGATTTATACAAACAGAGGCTTATTTCACAAAGCAAGAAATATGGTGGTAGGAATCAAGGCTAAACGTGGCTCAATAACACTACTGGGGACCCAGATTCTTCTTTCCTGCCAATACTTTTAGGGTGTAGGGTCTTCATCCTCTTTTTTTGTCCTCTATGTCCTAAAGATGGGTGCCAGGTCTCTAAAAATTTCTGGCAAGAAGAAGTGGGATGAAAAAGCCGAAGGTACATGCCAGGTGAGTCTTTTTTAAAAAGCCTCTCCTTCTTTAAAAAAAAAAAAAGCGTTTTCCAAAGTGCCACCCAACAGCTTCCATTTGTGACTCCAACAGGGTCCCCTTAGACCAGCACTATCCAACTGAAATATAATGCAAGCCACAAAAGGGAGCTGCATATATAAATTTAAATTTTATATAGCTGTGTTAAAAAAAGTAAAAAGAATGAGACAAAATAGATTTAAATCATGTATTTCATTTAACCCAAAATATTGACATGTGATCAATATTTTAAAAATTGAGATATTTCATCTTTTTTTGCACTGTTCTGGAACTTAGTGTGTATCTCAACTTAGACTAGCTCTATTTCAAGTGCTCAATAGCCACATATCACTGTACTGGGTAGGATGCCTCAACACAATCACCAAAGTGACTAAGGAGAAAAAGTGAATTGGGGTGGACCAGTGAACAGCAATGTCTGCCTTCTTGACATTAACAGATATTTCACTTAATGAGAAATGAATTGACCTTGATTTAACCAACTTCATGATAGTTCTCTACAACCCTTGAATCTCGGATTATTCTACTGTAGGACAAACTCTTTCAAAGACAAAATAATTTTACCTCTACTAATGAAGCATTTATAATAACACTTGCAATTTAAATTTTTTCTCTCATTCAGCTTGCTGCATCTTGACAATTTCTGGCAAGCAGAGTTATTTTAGGTCATGCTTGTTTATAGTCCCTCTTTCATAGCGGTGGTTACTATTACAGCCATACACATCATTTATCCTCTAACTGCTGTTTCCCAAACATGCTTCACACCCCAGTGCTCAGAGTGGCACAGTTGTGCAAATTTTACATAATTGTCGAAGAGTTTAGGAGGGGACAATTCACTTTTCTCTACTGCTGCTCAACTTTCTCTATCCTACCTACATTTCCATCACTTAAATTTTTCTCATTCCATCTGCCTTGCCTCGTTTTTATCCTTTACATCTTTATTTTTAAATTATTCTTACCATACTTTAAAGCACACAAATTCGACTACAGGAAAGTTTTGGTGATAACTTTTTCTGAAATAGGAAGAAATATCTGCAATATCATAACCTTGGGTGGGTATAGGTGTTAAGATAAGGTCCTTCTGCTTTCAAGATGACAATTCAGCGTTCCAGTTTTTTTCCTTAGAGGGAACATTGAGTATATCTATATATGGCTACTGTTACAGGAGGGATCATGAGTACATTCCCTGCGGGCCAATAAGTGTGCCAGCAACCATGGGGAGTAGCCAAGAATTCGGCAGAAGAGCGACTCTTAAGACGAACAAAAGTAGCTCAAGAACAGCGTTCCTAAACTGCGGAGGCTTCTTATTTCCTGGGTCCTCTGTCTTCTGCTTCTCCATTCTCCTAGCCTGCGTCCAGCCCTCAAACCTCTCCTATCCTCTCCCTGCCTCCACTGACTGTTTAGGACTGACCCAAACTCCCAGCCTCCCTCTGGCCTCGGGTTCGTACACTGGTACCCGCCAACATCCCCCATCCCACCCAACCACGGCCGCGCCCGCGCCTGCGCAGAGCCTCTTCTCGCGCGAACGCGCTGCCATCGTCCCCGACCTGCTCGCCAGCCGCGGGGATGCGAGGTCAGCGGTAGCCTGTTGCAGCTCTTTTCGTGGAGCGACGGTTGTCGTCTTTATCTCCGAACGCCTCCCACTCTACGCAGCCCCGCTAGCATTCCTCGGGATCCGACCCCAAACAGTAACCTTAAGCAACTAGACCCGGGAAGGTCCTGCGCGGCTGATACGCGGGCGCGCGGGCGGCGAAGCCCCGCCCCTCAAAGCCGGCTTCCTGCCTCTGCATTGGTCCGGGCGCCCGTCAGTCTCCGCCCATGGGGCCGCGCCGGCAGTGCTCCCCGCTGCCTCGCCGCTCTACGCGGATTTACTGCTTATCTCGGCTAGTGTCCAGCCGACCCGGCCAGTCCGAGCCTGAGCTGGCGCGGGCTGCGGGAAGCCTCGAGAAGGAGAGGGCCGGAAGCGGCCAGAGCTGAGCATCGTCCGGGTGGGCTGCGGGGCCGCAGCCTCTCCGGGGGCAGCACCACCTGTCGCGGGGCGAGACGTCGGGTAAGGCTCCGCACGGCTCGCAGCTGCGGGCGGCCTGGCGCGGCAGGGCCCGGGCGGGAGTTCCGGGATGGGCGCGGGCGCCGTCCTCCTCACGCCCAGTTCGGGGAGCCGAGCGCGGACCCGCCGCAGGCTTCCGCGCGTGCGGCCGGCAAGGTCCCCGCTTGGCGATGGGAGGGCGGGGTGGAGGGAAGGGGCTCGCCCAGTCTCGGGTGCGAGCGTGGGGAGAGGTCGGGTCTCGGCGACCCCCTACTGATCATCGGCAGCTCTTTCCTGGCTCCCGGTTTGGGGACGCGACTTCCCGGTCGAGACTCGCTGGTCGCAGGGCGCCCCCCTTCCCGCCCCATGGTAAGGCCCCGTGGCCTCCGTAACGGAGCATCTCTTCTACTCTTCATTTCTGCGCCTTTTCGAAACCACTTTATCAATAGATCTCTTTTTATGCAGGGATGAATTAATGACAGGAGCTAGGCATTTTGTTTATGTGTGTAGTGACCTTTCCTTGCTTTAAAGGAAGTTTGTTGCAGGCTAGAAAGTTCTATGATTGGGACGGTTCTGTCCATTCTTATAAAATGACATCTGTGGACCAGAATTGGCAGGTGTTTCTTTGACGCTGGTGTTAACCTATTTCTGCTTGTGTGGTGTTACATTGAGGTCCTGGATTTGACTTTCTTGGTTCCAAAGATAATTCTAGAAAATTTACGTTGCCTTTTGGTGAGAAGAAAGGTAATCACCATAACAAATCTCAGCAGGAGTGCTTCCTCACAAAACGTGTGTTACCTCACATCTGTTTGATTTACCTTCTTAAATTTTTATGGCAATCAATTGGAAACAAAACAGTTGATAGCATTGTTATTTCTTGTAGTGTTGCAGTTCATAACGGTGGAAGCAGGTATTAATTGTTAATCTTGGGCCAAGCGCTGTTCTCTACAAGAATTATCTGAAAACAATGCTCTGAGGTTGGTACTGTTATTATCTACAATTTACAAATGAAGGTTAGGAAAGTTAAGTAGGTAACTTGCCCAAGATCACAGGTTTTAAGTGGCAAAGCCTGGATTCAAACTCGGGCAGGATAACTTAACAGCTCCAGCCCCCTCTTAACCTTGTTTGCTTCTTAAGCATTGTTCATGTTGTAAAGCTAGTTGCAATCTTGTATTCATAAATTTTGATCAATAGTTGCCAAGCATTCTGGAAATTAGAGGAGAACCCATCATGCCCTTACCTCCTTCACCCATATACATACCTATATATACGTATGTGTGTGTGTTTATATGTACACATACATACACATACTATAGTACTTACACAAATGATAGATAAATATGTATCTACTGTAACTAGTTGAGTTACAGGTTCTGTTACATGGTTTGCAGAAATAAAGGGAAAAAGTTTAGCTTTATCTTCTAATACTGGACCTTTAAATAATCAACTTTAAGCATGGATTTGTAACCTGTATCTGAGTCTTTTATGGTAGTTATAAAGACTTAATTAATTAAAAAGTTAGGTATAGAGGCCGGAAATGCTAATATACCTTTATCATATGTTAATAGGAAATTTTGTATGCTTTTGTAGAAGTTCTTCATTCTCTTGAGAGTTAAAATGTATTCTTGCTCAGTAGTTATTCCTGAGAGAGAACTACTTAAGATTTCACTCTTAGAAGGTGTTTATGTATAATATTTTGTCGTTCAATATATTGGTTATGAAAACATATTTAAAAAATCATAAAGGAAAAACTCATTTACCATTTGAGAATTTCTTTTGTAAATTAACTTCTGCTATAATGATATTCAGGCATAAATTATATTTAATTTCATATAGAAGTAAACTATTCTAAACTGTATTATATTTTATATTAACTTAAACTATAATTAATTATAATTTATGTTGGTGAATTTCAGGCCAACCTAACAGCCATATTTTAAAGCATAAATAACACTAAAATGTATTGTTTACTAAGGATCAATATTAGAGGACAAAATTCATGCTAAATATTAAAATTACTCTACATTTGATTTAATAAAAAAAGTAACAATTTTATTAAAAGTTAACTGTTTTATTTGAAAGTCACTATTTTGATTATATTGTTGCATATTATATCTGCCTTGGTCAATATGTACAAATTTAAAAAGTTATGAAAAATATTCTGTAAATATTGTTTAGAATGACATTTGATGTTGCCTGGATCTGTATGCCATCCAAATTCTCAGTCTTGACCTAGAGATTTAACTTGAAATAGTTTAATTAATTGTTAACTGTGATTATCCTCATAGCCTCTTAATATGGGTTTCACATTAGATGTTAAAGCAGAAACAAGCACCTTCCAACCACCTTAGTTTATTACTACTACTAACAATAGTGCTTAGATAACTGTCATTATCATTAGAGGGCACTGTGATAAGCATCTTACATGGATTATCTAATTTTAATCTTAAAATGGCCCTATTTAGGAGGTCCTATTGTTGATCATTCCCATTTGAGTAATAAGATAACTGTAACTCAGAGAGTGTGACTTAAGTCTGACTTGAGATCACAAAGGAGCTATCAGCAGCAAAACCAGGATTTAAGTCCAGAGGTTTGATTCTAGGGCTTGCCCTTGACCACTCTGCCAGATTGCCTAGGTATGGATTTTACTGAATAGACCTTCAGGTGATGTGGTCAAGCTCTTCATGATGATGATAAAGCTCTAAGGGGCTGATACTTTATGTATGTCACCATTACTACCCACAACTGCAAAATACAGCTTCCCCGTTCCCTCTTTTATTGACAAGAAAAGTGACACTTTTTATTCATTCATTCATTCATTCATTCATTCATTTATTACTGGCTGAAATCAACACGTTTATGATCTTGCAGTTTCCATGGGCTCGGAGTCTGCACTGCTTAGCTGGTCCCCTGCTCAGGACCACACAAGGCTGTAATCAGGATGTGGTCCAGGCTGTGTTTTCATCTGGAGGGTCTGAGTCTTCTAAGTTCACTGGTTGTTGGCAGAGTTGTTTCCTGTGGCTGTGGAGCTGAGGCCTCCCAGAGACTTCCCTCTTCTCTGATAGACAGCCCTCTCCACAACATGGCGGTTTACTTCTTCAAGGCCAATGGCAGATGTCTGCTGCTGCCTTCAGTCTTTGATTTTTAAAAATGGCCTGCCTGATTGGGTCAGGCCCACCCAGGATAATTCCCCTAATTTAAAGTAAGCTGTTAGGGAATTTAATGGCATCTGTAAAATCCCTTCGTGGAAAGACTTAGAAGGTGTGTACCTCAGGGGGCAAGAATCTTAGGGCCATCTGCATACTGTAGGCCCCTTGTTGAAATCTGCCCCACCCAAAATGAAAAGTAAGACTTTTAAATCAGGGTTTCTCAGACTTTTGGACTTTGAGGGCAAGTCTAAAAAAGAAAAAGTTTGTGTCTAGGGAGGCAATTGGGACATAAGATGACCAGCTTTTAGTTATGTCAAGTTATGGACCTTTTAAAAAAACTACTACAACCTATCATCCCCATCCTTTCAAAAAAGAAAAGACATTTTTACTACCAAAAAGGGAGGAAGATCATTGTTACAACATGAAAACAAAGATCGTGAATTTAGTATTATGAAAAACTATGTTACATTGTCCTACTTCTCATTTGGATATAGACCAGTGAAAAACGTGTTTCAGACGGACACCAATTCAGAGACCGTTTGGGACTGCTTGGAGGACACAGTTGATTCCAAACGTGATTAGCTGAGTCCCGATTCAGACTGACTGCAGAGCTGTGGTCACAGCTCCCAGTCATGACCTCTCCCTAGTTTTGGTCTCCATTGCGCTGAACTTCTGCTTTCTACCCCCAGCTAGGGAGGGGGCTGGGGAGCGTCATCTCCAGCAGCCAGTGGCCTAGCAGTTTCAGTCCCAGTCTAGTTTATAAATACTATCCAGAGAGTACGTTCCCTAAGCCCTCCCCACCCAGGACAAGGCAGTGTGAATGACACACCAGGGGGAGACACCACAGGCTTATCGCAGTATCCAGCAAACTCTCAAGCAGCTGGATTTTTTTGTTTTGTTTTTGTATTTATTCAAAATGAGAAGCCCCACTTCTTCTGTTTCCTGTTTTTACTTCACTCATTTTTACGGTTCTTCATCCTTTATCTGTATAACATGAGGAGGCAGGTGTGGGTTTTTCCCATTTTTTTCTTGTTGCCTCCATTTGATACTAAGCCTGCCTGTCTGTCTCTGTCTCCTTAGTCCTTGGTTCTAATTTTGGCAGAGATTGTGTCTTTCCTTAAGTTGGTTTTTCATTTGTGTCTGCTTGTTTTAAGGGCACTATTAAATTACTTTTATATTTTATTTTACTCTCACTTAGTAATACAGTAATAAGTTGAGTGTTGTAACACCTTACTCTTTAAGTCTTTAATACTTTCTGCTTCTGTTTTCTCATTTTGTATCTGTTCTGTCATATAGTTGTCTATGAGGTAGATTTGGCAGGTAGAATTTACTTTATAGACTAAATTCACTTATTTGATAGAAGCAGAACTTTAACCAGGAGCTGAAAATAGAAGACTTCATATGTCAGAATGCTGAACTTAACTACGAAAGGAAAAACTCCTGCTCACAGACTCAATTCTTCTGGCCACCAAATATGTTTCCCCACCACCACCACCCAGCAGTTCTCCAGTTCTAGGGAGACACTGACTGGGTGTGCTCCAACTTAATTCTAACACTGTCTGTCTGGAGATAGCTACAGAGCCCACAGGTTAACAGGCTCAGTCTCGAAAGACTGCCCCCACGTCAGATGCCAATCGCAAGTCCCAGGTTTTGACCTATACTTCTGACCAACCAGCCATAAATCAGGGCTTCCCACAACCCCCGCCTCAGGTTAGGTAATTTGCTGTAATGGCTCACAGAACTCAGGCAGACACTTTACTTACATTTACCTGTTTATTATAAAAGTCTACTACTTAGGAACAGACAGATGGAAAAGATACACAGGACTAGGTGTGGGGTGGGTGGAGGTTGGGGAGGGCGTGGCGCGTCCTTGCCCTCTGAGCTTGCCACCCCCGGCACCTAGATGTGTTCACCAACCTTGAAAGCGCACTAGCTTTCTGTTCAGAAGTTTTTGTGGATCTTAAACTCCCTCGCTCCCACCCCCTTTCCCAGGGGTCCTGGAGTGGGGGTGAAAGTTCCTCTCTCTCATCACTTGGTCTTTCTGGTGACCAGCTCTGTTTGGAGGTTATGTAGTGGCCTCACCCTAAGTCACCTCATTAGCATAAGCTCAGGTGTGATCAAAAGGGGCGCCATATAAAGAGCAGAAGATCCTCCTGTCAGTCAAGAAATTACAGCGATTTTTAGGAGCCCTGTGCCAAGAACTGATGACTGAGACCAAATGTATTTCTTATTATACCACAAGTACTGACTGCAAAATGTATTTTTTTCCAAATTGTCTTTTATTTTATTTTTTTGATTGTCTTTGATTTTAAATAAAATAAAAGATATTCCATACTATTTTAGATTTGCCTATCTCACCAATATGCTGCAATACTAATCCAGTCTTTTGGTACCAAAGTTTTAATTGTGATCAATAATGCTGTCTCTCCTGGAAGAACCACACAAACATGATCAGTGCTACAGTTTCAATTTCTATCTTTTCAAAATTTATTTTGAAATAATTTGAAAGACTTGGTTGTAAACATCATACCTCTTGGCCCCTTAATACTTCACTGTGTATTTTCAAAACAAGGGTATCTCTTGCAGAATTCAGAAAATTTTAAGTTATGCTTTTATGTAAATTACAGTATATCTTCCAGTTTTGCCAGTTATTCTGGTAATGTCCTTTATAACATTTTTTTGGATCAGGTTTTGCATTTAGTTGTCCTATCTGTTTAATCTTTAAACTGCAGTAGTTCCTTAGTATTTTTCATGACATTAACACTTTTTAAGAAAACCAAGCCATTATTTTGTGGTATATCTCTCATGGTTCTATTTTATTATCATTGAGATGTAGCTGACATAAAATATTGTGTAAATTTAAGGTGTACACCACGTTAATTTGATACATTTATGTATTGTAATATTGCCAGTAATTAGTACCTCTGCACATTAGGTAATTATAATTTCTTTTTAGTGATCAGAATAATTAAGTTCTAGTCTCTTAGCAAGTTTGATGATTATAATACAATATTGTCTGTATTCACTATGCATTAGATCTCTAGGACTTCTTACCACTTACTACCTCTTAGGACTCTTGTTGAAAGTTTGTACCTTTAAGCCACATCTATCCTGTCCTTCCTCCCAATTCCCATCTCATGATTCTTGATGTGTTTATGATCATATAGGTTTCTTGGTTTTATGGCCATATTAGGTAGCACATTTATATGAAGCATCCAGAAGAGGTAAATTCATAAAGACAGAAAGCAGATTGGTGATTGCAGGCACCAGCAGAGTGGGGAAATGGGTATGGTGTTTCTTTCTGGGATGATGAAAATGTTTTGGAACTAGACAGAGGTGGTTGTACAAAATTATGGATTTTCTAAATCCCCCTGAATTGTTTAAAATAGTTAATTTTATGTTATGTGAATTTCAGCTCCTTAAAGATTAACTTTAAAAAATCCCAATGTAAATGGTTTTGCTGCACCTCCATATACAGCCCATGGATTTCTCAACAAATAGATTTCCATTAAAAAACTATTGGATGATAATTACAATGGTTTATAATGATTACCAAAATAAATGGGCATTGCAAATTGATTTTTAGTGGGAGAATTGATAGATATGCAGAAGAGTCTATTACATTCCCATCACTTATTATTTAAGTTTGATGTATTACGTAGTTTTCTATTTTGAAATTTTTTCTTAATGTTTGTGATGGATGTGAAAGGCCAAAAACGTGTTTTCTAGCCAATTTGCATGATTTTTTATATTAAATAACAGATTTTTTAAAATAAATGAATAAATAAAAACAAAAAACTTAGTACATTGAGTTTAAATGTTGAGTATATTAGTACCTTAAAAATCTAAGTCTAAATTTAAAATCTGGATAGCTTCTCTTCCTCTGAATGTGTGTGTTCCAGGCTTTCCTATTATGTACTTTTCCACCTTCAGCCTAAACTCTCCCTACCTGTTTACACTGAACTAGATGTTTTCTTTTTCCTTAATTTCTTTATTTCTTTCTCATGACTCCTAAGTGGAGATTCATACCTGGCCACACTTAATGTGGATTAGAAAAAAAGGTGAATATGTAGCACACTGTAGTGGGTAATAAATACATAAAGAGTAGCAGTGACTGTTATCCAAGGACTTAACAATGTTATCAGAAAAGTAAATCCTTGCCTTCACCTTGCCTTGTAACAACAATACCTTATTGTTGCTCTTTTACAATGCCTTACAACCTGTAGAAACATCAATGTATTTTGAAAAGACATTTTCACTCGTGGGAAGTTAAGCTTCCTAAATCTGCTTTTGAAAACTGATACCTGATATACATGCAGTTCTATAATGTCTCTCATTATCTTTATTTGCTTTGCTTTTCCCAGGTGAAAGGAAAGATGTTGTCCAGGTTTCGAGTAGTTGCCACTTCTTGTACGCTGGCATGTCGTCATTTGCACCTAAGAGAGAAAGGCAAGCCACTTATGTTGAACCCAAGAACAAACAAGGTTAGTGACATTAATACTCACATGTATTTTCTCTCTTCCTGGTGAAGGTTTGTTGTATTTTAGATTGATAAAATATGAAAGTTTTGTATTTTGTATCTTTATTCTAAAACTATTCAGAAGTATTTGTTTTTTCTGCATGAACTTTTCTCCACACTGCAAGAATCATGGCTGTTTTATACCTCCCAGATTTCACCCTCAACAATTTCTGCTACCCAAAAAGGATTGACTTTATTTTTCTATTTCTAGCTAAAAAAAAAAAAAAAAAAAAAAATTCCCAGAATAACAGATTGGCCAGAACTTCCAGCCAGATTTGTTATATTTAAATGTACTCAGCTCAAGTCAGGTACTTATCCTGGACCAATCAGTTGAGTCTTTGGAAGATGGGGTCACATTGTAAAATTAAATTTTATCTAATGTCCACCCACACCCCACCTTCACCCAGCTTTCTGGGCACAAATCATTGCACACAAATGATTTTGCCCATTAATGACACTGCTGTTTCAAAGGAGAGACCTCTGACCCCTTTTTTACTCTTGGGGCAGAAGTGATGGGCAGTACTAGAGGTCTTGTCTTGCCTTTATTCCTTATCCAAACTGGGTTCAGTGGGCAAGTTCTTCTGTATTTTTTTGTGGCCATATTAAATAGTAAGTAAATACAATTCTGAAGATTTCTTAGTGGAAGCTTGTAAGAGTTTAAATTGGGTTTATTGTAATATATGAATTTACTTTTTGGGAAAGGTGCATTCAGATTAAGGTGTGATTTATTTTAAAACAACAGTCATCAAAAAATTCCCCAATCCCATCTGTTTCCCATAATGGGGAGGGGTGGAATAATTGTGTAACATGATACGTTTGACCTACAAAGGAAAATTTGACCAGGGAGCACACAGATCACTTTATCTTTGCATTGTTGATACCTGGCACAGAATAAGAGTTCAGCAAGCAGTTATTGATATGAAGCTTATTGAGGGATATTCTAACCCTCTCTTGTTTTTACCTCACCTCCCCAAATCTTGCTTGCTCTTCAAGAAGCAGCTCATTCAAAATCGAGTTCTCCTGTAGAGTCTTTTCACACTATCATAGACTAGAATAACCCCTCCCTCTCTGAAACCCTATAGCAGTATATATCTTCTTGTTTTTATGGCAAGTAATCAATATCCATTGGTTTGTGCATCTTTTCATGTCTTAAGCTGTCATTGAAATGATACTATTTACGTCTTTATGAATTTATATTTTTAAACTATACTTCAGGTTCCTTTTGGGCAGGGACTGTTTTAAATGTTTTGTATCTTTTACAATGCCATGGTTAGTAAACATTTGATAAATATGTTGGTTTTATTTTTGTCTTTATAGAAGCTATTTAAAATGTACTTTGAGGGGTTATGGTTTATAAACTTCATTAAGTGGCAGATGAAGTTGAAAGAGAAGAATAGTCTAAATGCATTATAGTACTTCTGTAAAGAATATAAAATCTAGCGTCTGGCCTTCTGAAATCTCTAAGGTTGGGTAGCATCTGTATGGTTACCTCATTGAAGGATCACTTCTGGAATTCCCTTAAGCATTAGGGAGAGTTTTTTTGATGTGTGTGTTTGTTTAAGAAGGAACACAGACTAGTAATTTCCAATTTGAGAGTTATGCATGAACTCCTTGGGGATTTGCCATGTAAAGAAATCAGGTTTGTGTTTCAAACATTGACTAAATAATTTTTCGCATATTTATAAGTACTGTTTTAAGAGTATTTGTGCTGTAATTAATAAAATAGTTATTAAAGGCAGTACTGAATTCTTAGTCTTTTTGAATGTATATCTGTTATTTATGTCTATAAAACTTACTATGGTAAAGTAAACGTAATGTGCAATTTACCATTTTTTTTAACACCTTTATAATGGTATATACTTTCTTTACAGTAAACTACACACATTTCAGATGTACATTTTGAAAAATTTTGATAGATGTTTACACCCTTGGACACCACACCACCACCACAATCAAGATAGCTAACATTTCCATCACTCCCCAAAGGGTACAATTTTCAAATTACCAATTTATCCCTTCCTACTCTCTTTACCCCTTGGTAACCGTAAATCTGTTCTTTATGAGTCTGTTTCTGCTTTGTAGATAAGTTCATTTGTGTCCTTCTTTTTTTTAGAGTCCACATATAAGTGATATATGCCACTTTTCTTTCTCTTTCTGGCTTACTTCACTTAGAATGATGATTTCCAGGTCCATCTATGTTGCTGCAAATGGCATTATTTTATTCTTTTTTATGGCTGAGTAGTATTCCATTGTATATATATACCACATCTTCTTTATCCAGTCATCTGTTGATGGACATTTGGGTTTTTTCTGTATCTTGGCTGTTGTAAATATTGCAGCTGTGAACACTGGGGTGCATGTGTCTTTTTGAATTATGTTTTTCTCTGGATATATGCCCAGGAGTGGGATTGCTGGATCATGTGGTAACTCTATTTTTAGTTTTTTAAGGAACCTCCATACTGCCCTTCACATTAGCTGCACCAGTTCACATTCCTACCAGCGGTGTAAGAGGGTTCCTTTTTCTCCGCACCCTCTCCAGCATTTATTGTTTGTAGACTACAATTTACAGTTTTAACCATTTAAAGGTGTGCAGTTCGTTGACATTAAGTACATTCAGTGTTGTGCATCCATCACCACTGCCTGGTGCCAGAACTTTTCATCACCTGAAATGGAAACTCAGTATTCATTAGCAGTCACCCACCAATCTCCCCTTCTCTTCCTCAGCCCCTGGCAACCATGAATTTGTTTTTTCCTTCCTATGGATTTGCCTATTCTGGTATGAATATGAAATTCTTTATGGATTTTTTTCTGAGTACTTATACTTGAAAGGATTCAACACCTTTATGCTGGATTCTGAGTAGGAGTTTAGAGGCTGATTTGAACTCTGCAGTATACTAGCCATGAAACTTTGGGAAATCACTTACCTTCCCTGGATCTGAATTTTCTCACTTAAGTAATGTAAGTAATAGCATTTTGAAACATTACAAGACGGTACAAGTATGAGACTGGATTTCTCCTTTTCTCCCCATGCTCATTTTGCTAACTTTTCTAAGAAGTTTTTTTGAAACTCAGCTCTGCATCCTTTCCTCTAGGAAGGTTTCACTTCCTAGTTTGTATCTGGAGCTCTGGTTTTATGGTTCTCAGATCTGTGAGGGCTCTTGATAGTTCATTTGTTTTGATTTTAACTTCCCCTCGCTAGTTTTCTAATAGCTAAATTCAAATTTTCCTTGTGATTCTTCTTATTTATATAAATAATATTGTGACTAATGAAGAAAAATCACATTTCTACCACCCCAATTCATTATCTTTTATTTTGCCACGATCCTCTTAGAAGTACACAGTATTTACTTTTAAGATTGTAGTATACAGTCATTTTACCACTGGGAAGTGTATGTTATAAGTAATCTCCATGATGTTTCATAAGCCTTATGATATATGGCTGTGTAATAGTCCAGTAGATAGATTTGGAATCTGTTTACTGAGTCAGAGACTGATGAGGGTCCCGACTCAACCCATTACTGTTTGTGTAACTCTCCATATAGTTAGAACCTCTTTGGATCCCAATTTCTACATCTCGACTGCAGTAGAGAAGAAAAGTTTGAAGCTACTTTAGGCACTGTAAATGTGACTTACTCCCTTCAGTGATGTTTCAGCACTGAGTTAGCCTTGACCCTGCTGCTGTACAGTGTTTCCAGTTTTGGCATTATAAATCATTAGTCACTGGTCATATTGTCATTTTTATAAACAGTGCTTGGTAATTTCCTAACCCTGACAGATTATCCTAATGCTCTTGAGGCAATGAAATGGAAGGGGGCTTTTATTTCCCCCTAGTATGCTTACTTGCACATTGAAGAGTCTGGCTAAGGGATTTTTATCAAGATTGACTTAAGTGGAGATATGGCTTGTGTCTAATGGAAATAGCTCAG
Organism: Camelus ferus; assembly: GCF_009834535.1. Classification (NCBI taxonomy): domain Eukaryota; kingdom Metazoa; phylum Chordata; class Mammalia; order Artiodactyla; family Camelidae; genus Camelus; species Camelus ferus. The sequence goes on from NC_045725.1 coordinate 16,674,394, forward strand.
GATCTGCAGAAGGAGGTACACTTCTGTGTCAATTGGGAGGGCATTGCTGTGGCATAGATGAGAAGACGACAGATCTGGTGGAACAAGTGGCATTGAGTAGGAGAAGGACAGGTGGAGGAAGGTTGTTTCTGCTGTTAAAGGACTCATCAGGGCATCCATGTTAAAGTGTTGTCTTTACTTACTAACACCAGGCTAGCAAATTTGAGAATTTTATCAACTATTAACATAAATGCTTACTACATGAAATTATTTAATAATCATTTTAATTTCTATTGTACATGATAAACAAAATGCTTTTGGGTGTCCTTTAAATCTAATTTTTAAAAAAATTCTTTTTTTTTTTGGCAGGGGGAGGTAATTAGGTTTACTTGTTTATTTTTAGAAGAGGTACTGGGAATTGAACCCAGGACCTCATGCATGCTAAGCATGTGCTCTACCACTTGAGCTATATCCTCCCCCAAGCATTTCTTAAATCTAAATAGGAGATAGGCAGTGAAACCTTGTGTAGCCAACTCATTTATCTTTGGCAATAGGATAGGTAAAGCGCAGTTGATTTAAAAGTATATAAAAATATAGAATTTTTACCCCTTTATGTTTCCCAGCCATAGATAAAATCTTATAAGAAGAAACACACGTCACAAAGGATTTAGTGATTTGAGTCTTCTCCCTATTTTTCATTCTAGTTAAAGGTTTGTCAGTTTTTAGGTCCTTTCAAAGAACCAACTCAAAAAACCAACTTTCAGTTTGATTTTTTAATTTTTCAGTTGTTTTTCTTTCTATTATATTTATTTTATTTTTAATCTTTTTTATTTCCTTCTTTTTAGCTGCAGTTTTAGTTTGTCCTTTTGTTCCCCCTAGTTCCTTAAGGTGGAAGATTAGATAATTGACTGAAGATTGTTCTGCTTTTTTAAAATGGGCATTTACAGGTGCAAATTTCCTTCTTAGCATTCCTTTCACTGTGTCCTGTAAGTTTTGGTATGTGTGTTTTCATTTGACGTTTTTTCCCTAACTGTGTATCTGGAAGATCTTTCTCCTGCACACAGATATGTGTTTAACTGTTTGTTTGGAAATACTGTAGGTTCTGTAACTCTTCCATAATTGATGGACTTTTAACTAGTTAGTTAAAGGGCAAGAGAACTAGAAACAGTGCTACAATGAATCTCTTTGTATATGCCTCTTTAATATGAATATTTCTCTAGGATGACTCGCTAGAAGTAGATTGCTTTATTCTGAAGTATGTGCTTTCAAGATATGGAAGTGACCTAAGTGTCCATCAACAGATGAATGGATAAAGAACACATAATGTGTGTATATATAATGGAATATTACTCAGCCATAAAAAAGAATGAAGTTCTGCCATTTGCAACAATGTAGATGCAACAATGTACTTAGTGTCTAACATATTTCACCATTATGCTTAGTGAAATAAGTTAGACAAAGACATGGACTATGTAATATCACTTATATGTGGAATCTTAAAAATAAAATGAATGAATATAGCAAAATAAAAACAGACTCACAGATACAGAGAACAAGCCTAATGGTTACCAGTGGGGAGAGGGAATGGGGGGAGCAAGATAGGGGTAGGAGATTAACAAACTACCATGTATAAAATAAGCTACAAGGATCTATTGTACAGCACAGGGAAATACAGCCATTACTTTATAATAATTTTGAGTGAAGTAAAATCTATAAAGATATTGAATCAGTAAATTGTACACCTGAAACTAGTATAATATCGTAAATGAACTATACTTCAATTTAAAAAATAGTTTGTGCATTAAGAAATTTAAGAACAATTTAAAATTTTCTTTCAAAAAACCTAAAGCAGTTTATACTCTGAGCAATGGTATGAGAGAGTAATTCTTTTACTACCCTCACCGATACTAGATGTGATTAATCTTAAAAATTTTTGAAAGTTTGGGCAAAAATGGTACCATTGATGTCTTTTTTTCAAGTGTACATTTAAATTGCAGTTGGTGGGCCAGCACCGTTGCCACCCCAGTAAGTAATCATTCCTGACCCTCTTCTTGTCCTTTTTAGGGCATGGCCTTTACGTTGCAGGAGCGGCAGATGCTCGGTCTTCAGGGACTGCTGCCTCCCAAAATAGAGACGCAAGATATTCAAGCCTTACGATTCCACAAAAACGTGAAAAAGTTGAATGGCCCTTTGGAAAAGTAAGAGTTGATTCGATGTTTAGTTTTTTAAATGGACGTTCTGGTCAGAAAAATTGACAGTATTAGGATTATTATGCATGAGAAATAGACAGTCCCGTAACAAAGTTTGTTTTACTCAGTTGACTTTTCATGATTATGTTTCCTTCACTTCAGTGAATACTTCTCTTGTTTTCACTATTGTAAACTTTAGCAGAAATCAATTTTGTGTCTATTTAAAATCACAGCATTTCAGGTTTTAATAGAATGTTAGAAGCAGAGGCTATCATCTCATTTGCACCCATTCTGTTCAGCAACTTTTATTGACCGCCTACTTTGTGTGTGCCGTTGTACTGGCCACTGAGGATATACAGTGGGTAAGAGGTGGTGACCATGTAATATATCATCCAATCCAGGACACTTTGGGGAGTGAAAAAGGAGTAACTGAAACTGTCCTAGGCAAACAAGAATGTATGGCCACCCCAGTAACACACCACATGCCTTTAGGAGCTCATCAGTAGATAGTTAACCTGTGACTGTCATGGTACTCTGTACTGCAGTGTGCAGGACAGTGAGAAGAAGGGATATGCAGAGTACATTCTGAAAGTAGGAAGAAGGGCGCCTGGCTCAGTGCGGGGAGAGTCACTTCCTGGAGGAAGTGATGCCTGAGCTGAATTTGAAACAATATGTTACAGGGAGCAGGCAGAATGAGAAAGAAGGGCAAGGTATTCTGGGTAGAGGGATCAATCTGACAACAGGATTAAAAATATTTATTGGGTTTGTAAAATATAGGAGGTTATTGGATATTGGTGACTAGGGAGAGTGGTTTCTTTGACATGATGGGGCAAAAGGGAGATCGCAATAGATTGAGAAACGAGGGGAAGGAAATACACACTTTCAAGAAGTTTAGGTAAGAGGGGGAGGGAAGACACTGAGCAATAAGTAAAGCAGGACTTGGGTTTAAGGGGGGTAATCCGGGCTGCACGGAGATTGAGCACACTCATAGCTGTGAGGAATTTCCCCAGGAGAAAGGATGATTGATAGAAGAAGGCCCCAGAGGAAGGAAGAGGGCATAGGGTCAAGTGCAGAGGTAAAGAGGCTGGCTGTGAACAAGAAAAGAAAGAAACAGCTCATTCTCTGAGGTGAGAGCAAAGAAGAGAAATATATGTATAAATAAGGATAAAGTGTACAGGTGATGGAGTGGAGGTTGTGTGATGTCACAGAAGTCCACCTGAAGACCCTGATGTTCTTTATGATCTAGAATGTAGAGGCCTTGGCTAAGATTTAGAAGGGCCAAGGTTGAACACAGTTGGTAGAGGAGAGTGAGGGATGCTTAGAAGAGCCACTTAGCCATGAGGTGAACAAGGACAGGTTAAAGGGCCGAGAGTAGTTCCTGAAGGCTTAGTGGCTTAATCTTGTTTGTATTGATGCCACTCTGCTCAGCAGTGCTGCTTTTCCACAGGAAAGGTAAAATGTAACACTGATTCAGATTTGGGGTTTGCTGGGCTGACAAAGATGCTACGTCAGTTCATTCAGCTAATGTTCATTCTTGGCTGTTATGTGCCAGGTGTCGTTGTAAGCTCTGGAACTGCAAAAATGAAAACTTGCAGCCCTTGCCTTCAGGAAGTTCACAGAGGGGAAAGGCAGACACGGTGGAAGGGCAGTGCAGTGGTAAGGATATATGAAGCTTCCTAAGTGGTAATGATGGTGAGAGATTTGTTCAGAGTGAGAGACTTGATCATGGGACCCAGAAAGGGGAAAGAAGAGGAGCCAGAAGGATGCTAATAGAATGGGAGAAAAGGAAGCCTTCAAGGACCTAGAGATCTGAAGAGCATCGAGTGGTGGTAGAGCTAGCCAAAGGGTAGAGGATTGTGATCAGCTGTGAAATAATGGCATTCAGAATATCTGAGCTGTCAGAATCCTGGGTGAGGACAGCAAGGCCCAATGTGAGGCACTCAGAAGAGTGACCAAGGTGAAATGAAGGTGTAATTGATGATGTGAGGGAGTCCAGGAATCGCACAGCTTCCCTCTCACGTGCCTGATAGGTCATCCGTTCTTAACATTCTGCTATCTACTTCTCAAAGCTATTAAGTCTTAACCCAACTGTTAGTTTTCTTCCTAGACTGAGGCAAAATCGCCTTCCCTTTAATTTCTTCCTGTTGATATTATTTCTGATCATGGTAACTATATAGAAAATATTATTCCTCTTCTAGATGGAATCACTTCTCATTTATTCACCACATGTATGCACGCCAGCTAAATTCCATGTACTTTGCTAGTTCTTGGAAACATAGAAGTATACAATGTGATAGTCGCTAAGTCATGTTACCATGGAAGAAAGACGGAAAGTCAAGAAGTGGAGTGAGAGTTACAGAAGAGGGAGTCGGGTATTATGGGCCCTGAAGACGGGAAAATCTAACGTGTATATATGTCTGATGGCGGAGGGGAGGAGAGTGGGCAGAAAAGGACCCCAGAGAGTGTGCCACCTGAGCTGCATTCGAAGAGCGTGAGTATAGGACCATGCCTGTTCTAGGCTGTTCTAGGCAAAGGGTGCATCGCCCTAAGTAGCGACTCCAAGGTAAGAGATACGGTGCATTTGAGGAACTGGAGTAAGTTCAGTATGAAGCTGAGGCTGGAGAGTAGGCAAGGGTCTAGTTAACTACTGCAGAAGCTTGAGCCTCTTAAACTGGTGTTTGGAAGCCATTCAAGGAGAAGAGAAATAGATATGTTTTAAAGAGAAGACTAGATTGGAGCAAAAGAGCAAAATCGTGTGTATAAAGACTAGTTAGAAAGTTCTTTAGGTAGCTCAGGTGGAGAAATGATGGTGGCTTGGACTGGGTGGGGATGGAGGGAGGAAACAGATGTTTGAAGGCTATTTAGCAGGTACACCCTGTAGGACTTGCTGACTTATTAGATTGGGGTGGGGGCGGGTGGGAGAGGAAGAAATCAGGAGTGGACCCTGCAATTTCCATTTGGTCAAGTGGTAGCAGGAGGAGAAACAAGGGCGGGGGAAAGACAGTGAGTCTGTTTTAGGCATATTTTATTCAAGATGATTGCTGGTTTTTCAAGCCAACATTTCCCTGTTTTCTAAACTTTATTCTTTAAAAGCTGTTATTTGTATATTTGTATGAATTGAATATTGCCTCCTATGTGCTACTGTTGTGCTCCATACAGACCTTATAATGCCTGTAAGCCTCCCATGTTACAAACTCCATGAGGACAGAGGTCATTTCTTGCATCCCCAGAGTTCAGAATAGTGCCTGGCACGTAGTTAGTATTTAGTAAATATTTGAACGAATACCACTTTATTTTGTTTCCTTACTTGTCAGTCACCTTGAAGATTAGCTCCTTTAAGGTGGGGGCCTCATGGTAGTTTTTGCATTTCTGGTGCCTGGTACAGAGCCTGACCTCCCAGTAAGGGCTCAATGAATGTTAACTGTTGCTTCTGTTATTATTCTATTCATCATCTGCCATTTAAACACATTTTTATTTTTGTTAAGTTTTAGTCCTGGATGTTACATAATGATAATTTAGGGTTTTGTTTTCAAGCGGGAGGGAGTCCTAATTTTAGATGGTTAGATTTAATTTCAAAGGCCAAAATCTTGTGTAATGCTGGCTGATGTAGACATTATTTTCTGTGCTTAATTTCAGATACATCTATCTGATGGGAATACAGGAAAGAAATGAGAAGCTGTTTTACAGAGTACTGCAAGATGACATCGAAAGTCTGATGCCCATTGTATATACACCAACAGTGGGTCTTGCCTGCACCCAGTATGGACACATCTTTAGAAGACCTAAGTAAGGCTTATTTTAAAAAATATATTTGCAAATGACTATAGTGTAAGAGAAACATCACTCCGTAACACCCATTACATTTCTGTTTTATGTGCTGCAGTCTTATCTCAACCACATTTCCCACCTCACGCAAAAGCTTAATTTGGATGAAAAGGGATTAATAAAAAGCTAACGTGTTCATATCTTTTATTTTGTGGAAATAGCATCATTTATTCCTAACCTTATTTAAATTATTATGATTGTTAGAGGAATTGTGCATTTTGATACCAGAAATTAAAAAGAGGTATTCTTAATTCTGGTGGCATGTTCTCCAGAATAGTCATAAACGTTTTTGACAATCTGGCCAATTAAGAGATTGATTCTCATTTTTTATCAGCTTTAGTTTCTTTTGTTTGTTCTTTTTTTATGAACTTTCACAAATTTTAATTTCAAGTAGTTCTAGCACCTCTAGATATTTTAAGTGGAAAGGGTACTGGGATGAACATTGACTCAAGTCTTTGAATAGGTTAACTTGATCCCTCTGAATCTGTTTATCATAAAGTAGGGATACCGGTACCTTTCAAAGATCTGCCGAGAAGGTCCGATGAGGAAACTGATGTGATGGTTCTTTGTAAACTTATAAGTGTTATAGAAATGCTATTTTTACTGAGTTTGAGTTCTCTTGTCTGGTTCCTCTAACCTGTTATCATTTTCCACAATTCTCATATCTTTCCTATGTCCTGCTTACGTACTGATACAAACGTAGAAATTCCAACACCGTGCGGTAGCATTTATCTTCAGTCTCCTCCCATCTAGTCTAGTGGCTTTCAAGCTGTAATGTGCATATGAAACATCTGTGGAACTTACTTAAAATGTTGATCCTTGCCAACTTTCCTCTCCTTCCTGTTCCCAAGATTCTGATGAAAAAGAGAAAGGTGTGGAGGTCCGGATTTTAATGAACACCGTCGGTGATGGTGTTGCAGGTATTCCCTGGAAGACACTTTGAGAACATTGTTCTGCCCTGTGTGCTGCCATCAGTTAATGTGGCTAAACATTTCTGCGACTTAACCCAGCTGTCTAGCTGTTTTGTAGTTTCTTTTTCACTCAGAATAGTGTTTCTCAATCTAGACTAAAGGACAAAGGGAAACAAAAAGACACTGATGCCTGGGCCCCAGCCACAGAGATTTTGACTCCTAGACCAGACTTGGGCCCAGGTGGTGCTGTTTCATAAAAGCTCCTGCTGTGATTCTGATGTGCACCGAGTTGAGAACGCACATGAAACATAAAGAGCATTTGGGTGAGGGCAGATGCTGTGTATCTTTTATGCAGTGGTTTTTTGTTTTGTGTTTTTATGTAGAGGATGGTCAGTAAGTCTTGGTTGGTTAATTGATCCAAGCTTTAGGCTGGTTAAATCAGAATCTCTGGGGGTAGGACCCTGGCATTTTTTAAAAGCTCATCGGATTCTGATACACAACTCTGGTTGATAAACTGTTTAAACTGATTTAGAAGAGTAATGCCAAAGTTAAGATACCAATGAGAAAATTAAGTATAAGAATCAGTGTGAAGGCCCTGGGTGCCTGTTGGCCCTCATCTCTATCTGACCTGCCTTCTAGAACCTCTGTTTCTCTTTTCTCTCTCCCTTCCTTCCTTTCTTCCTTTTTTGAAATCTGGATTACTTACCTCAATTGGATAACAATATACTGTGCTTAAAATAACTTTTCACATTTTCCTAATGCTTCAGGAGTATATCTGTTATGTAAAATTACTATAGTTTTCTTCTCTCGCCTCCTGCTCCTTCAGATTTCAATTTTTCAGTTTCAGTGAGTTTTAACAGTCTACTTAGCCTTAGCATGCTCTCCAGCATTGGTGGTTTATCTTTATATTGCTTTTTACTGGAGGTGCATTGAGTTTATTTGAACAAGAAGTGTGAATACATTTCTTCTTGGATAAAATGATCACATCATTTAATAAAAATCTTTGTTGCAGCTACTCTGTGAGCAATGCAATTAATTCAGTTTGAAGTGGTTGAAAATATTTGAAAATAAACCAGTGTGACTTAGCTAAATCTGCGTGGAAATTACACTGTGTCTTGATGTTTCATTAAAATATCTAAATATTCCAACTATGAACAAAAACTTCGGAAAAAAACAAAAAAACTGTTGTGAAATGCAAAGGTGTTTTTGTTCTGTTGCAGGGGATTATTTATTTCAATCTCAGACAGAGGTCATGTTAGATCAATTGTGGATAACTGGCCAGAAAATCATGTTAAGGTACTAATAGCACAACCTTCCTTTCACAATGTTTTTTTTTTCTTTCTATGTAAGTTAACTCTAAATTTCAAGAATGGTTTTTTTCTTTGTTGCTCTGATTTATTTCGCACTTACATACATGCAGATTTAGTGCTCTGAGTAAATCATGATACTAATAATTACAAAATGGGTTATTGGTGCAGAGTTTGGCCTGGGAAAGAAATGGAGCTGGTAAGGTGAGCCTGCTCACTTCAGTACCACTGGTGTGTCCTGCCTTCTCTATATTTCTTTTCTGTGTCAACTAGTAGTATTCTAGGTAAAGGAAATACATTAAAATGCCAGAAGAACTTTTATTCTGGTGGGTGATGGGGAGGATTCATTATGCTGCTTTTCTTATAAATCCAAGGTAGATTCAGATCCTTAAGCAAATATAAAACGCTTAGCGTTTCAAACTTAGCAAATATAAACATTTGTCAATCTGGCTGTCTTTCATAGAATAAAAACTAATGGCTTAAGATCTTTTGGTAGGCTTTAGTGTTTATTACAGGCAGTAGTCTTTCTTGCCTTTATTATGTATCATACTCACCAAAATGACTTTTGGTGAATTATTAGTTCTAATCTAGAGAAAATTTGGTCGTAAAATTAAACTCACAGTATCCTCTTAAAACCTTGTAGGTAGGTGTATTTTTTATTCTAGATTTTTTTTTCACCATTGCTAAGGTTTTTCTTGCTTGGCTTCAGATACTGTTGGAGTAGCATATTATTTCTAAACTCTTTCGTTTTCTCTTATGGTTAACCTCTGTTAGAAGGGTGTTCACCTCTCCCCTATTCAGTCATGGTGAACATATTCAGTCGGAAGCATTCTGTTCCGAAACTGAACACAGAGGAAATTCAAATCGAGTTACTTCTCCTTTTTAAATCTAGATTCTAGAAATGCTAGAATCTTAAGTGTGCTTGGTTGGTTTACTTTGAAAGTTAGTTAAGAAACAATTTTGTTTTTAAAAGTGAGACTGAAAATATGTGAAGAGAATCTTATTTTTGTATTCTTTTGTTTTGTTTTTAATAGTAGCTTTTCTGAGATAAAATTCACATACAATGCAGTTCACCTGCTTAAAATGTAATTTCAGCCATTTATAGTATATTCACGGAGTTGTGCAACCATCATAATTTAGAACATTTTCATCATGGCCCCCCCATTCCCCCCCAAAACCCTGTATGCATTAGTAGTCACACCCCCTCCCCCAGCCCTAGTTAACCACTAATTTACTTTCTTTCTCTGTAGATTTACGTATTCATGTGAATGGAATAATATAATACGTGCTATTTTGTGGTGAAGACAGTCTTTTTAAAAATGCTTTTCTTTAGTGCTCCATTTTGGACAACCTTTAATTTATATATCTTTTGTGATTAAGGCTGTTGTGGTGACTGATGGAGAGAGAATTCTGGGTCTTGGAGATCTGGGTGTCTATGGAATGGGAATTCCAGTAGGAAAACTTTGTTTGTACACAGCTTGTGCGGGAATACGGCCTGATAGATGCCTGCCTGTGTGTATTGATGTAGGAACTGATAATCCAGTGAGTAAAATCATTTCCCCCCTTTGATCCTTCTCCCATAGTAAAAAAAAAAAAAAGCCTTATCACATTCTTCTTTTGAAGATAATATAAGAAGAGAAAATTCTGTGATTAGATATTAGCCTTTGTCTTAAACTCCTTTTACTATTTATACAAATAGTAAATTAAACCTATTTATTAAAAGTTTTTTGAAGAATTAGTTTAAAAAATTAGTAATATTTTTATTTAACAATTTTTGATTCATAGAATATATTTAAACTGGTTATGTAACAAAATACTTTTATTTTTACGTTTGGTCTGTTTTATAGGCACTCTTAAAAGATCCATTTTACATGGGCTTATATCAGAAACGAGATCGATCACAACGTTATGATGATCTAATTGATGAATTTATGAAGGCCATTACTGACAGGTATTTTTTTTTAATGTTTTAATATATGAAAGCATCTTTGATTAAAAAACAAAAGAACCACAGTTTTGCTTTCCTTTGTCTCCTGTGACGATAAAGATAGAAGGAGATTAAATGTTTGAGAACTTTGGTTCCTTCCTGCCTGATGAGATGTGCTGAGACGTGATGATACCCTTTATGCCCTGCCTTGCTTTCCTGAGTTATCTGACATCTTGAGCACCCTGAAATCTTGAAGTCTTCACACACTGCTCCTAAATTACCCTCACTGTAGTTCTTTCAGCCCTTGGCATCCAGGCTCCCTCCACCATTCCAGAGAAGTTCTCGTGCAGCTTTCATATGTTAAATTTGCTGGCCATGTGGTCTTCTCTCTCCTCCTCTCTGCAGCATCTGACCAGGTTTACCACTTCCCCATCCTTGAAATTCTCTCTTTGAGACCACTGCAAGGCTCTCCTAACTTGGTCTTTGTCCCACTGATTTTCTTTCCTTCGCCATCTCCACTGCGGATTCTTGCTCTTTTCTATTAAATGTGGATAAGTACATAGTTCTCTTCTCTTTGAGTCATGTAAGCTATAACCTTTATGCATGTGACTCCATGAAAACCCATCTCTGTAGTCCCCCCGACCGCCAGTGAGGCTTACAATTCCAACAGCTGAATCCTCCACTCGACATTTTGTTGCTCCTGCTTATTCATGTCCAAAACAACTCTTCCCTTTCTAAACTGCCTGTCTTCTGTATATCCAGCCTCTATTAATGGCCATTAACATGAACCCTATTGCCAAACCTTTGATTTTGGTTTAATCTTTGATTCTTCCTCCTCCTCCATCAACCCCATATAGTGTCATTCATCCCTCACATCCAGTTTGGTACTGCCCCTTAAATGCCTCAGAAATATATCTTCTCTTTTGCATTGCCACAGGCTTTCTGCACATCCTTATCTCTCTTGGATTCTTCAGAACCTTCCTCCAGTTTCTCTCCCCACCATTCCATATCCTCCGCACAACCAGATAAGCCTTTTTAAAACATGCACTTCATTTTATCATTCTTTTGCTTGAAATCTATCAGCAGTTTTCTATTGCCATAGGGTGAAGTCCAAACTCTTTTTGTGATCTAGCTCTGCCCTACCTTTTAGATTACTAGTACTTGGAAGTTTGTAAAAAATCAACTCCTTTTCAGAGTCAACGTTGATGTATCTAAAGCTAAACTTTTCATCGTCCCAGAAATTGCTGTCTCCTCCCCTTCTCCTAATTTGCCTCCCTTGGACAATCAGGTAGTATCTTCTTAGTCATCCAGGCTGCCTTGGCATTTTAGCAACATTTCCCTTACTTTCCAGGAGGTCCTCATCAAGTTCTCTTCCTTCATTCTAATTTCGCCTAATTGTCCCTTTTACTTCCTGTGGCTTCTGCTTCAGATCTTCTTGTCCTCGCTCGTAGTAGCTTCATTGCTGTTTCTCTTGTCTTTCCCATCTCTCCTCATGCTGGTAGGTGCTACACATCACTGACAGGCTTATCCTTCATAGAGGGAGTCTTAGATGAAGTCTTTCCTTCTCTAAAGGCTTCAGTGATTTTACATCGGATACAGAAAGTCCCCATTCCCAGATTTTTCCGTCAAGATCCCCCCTTGTCTGGCTTCAACCTACCTAAACTACCTTTTCCTTTATCCTTTCATATAAGCCCTGAGATAAATAGCCTAGACTGTTGAAAATTCAAGGTCAGTAAAATAAATCTTGTTTTTCTTTGTCCTGCTTTCACTTTTTGTTGTTCTTTTAGGGCCCAAGTAAGTTCCATCTCCTTTCAAGTCTCCCCTTAACTTCACCTTGCCCAGATGATTGATATCTTTTTCTCAGTGCCAGTGAACTCACACAGCAATTAGTTTTTAACCTGTTATTTAATGTATGGTTTCCTGTGTTACAGTTTAACTGTGAATGTAATGAAAATACACATATAAAATACATACTTTTTGAGACTCAGACAAAAATCTCTTCCTTTTTAGGAAGTTATTTTGTGCTTATATGTGCTGGGCACCCTCCTAGACACTTGGAGATAGTTGTAGATTAATATCCCATAGGTCCATCAAGGTGCCACATTCATTTTAAGCATCCCGTAAATTTTTCTGAATGAGTAATTGATTTCTACATTTTGAGTCTAGGCTTTCACAGACTCTGAAAATTGCCAGATGTCCTTAAATGAACTAACATAGTACATTGTTTTTCAATGTGATCATAAGGAGTATTAGACAGGAAAGCTGTTTGAAACGATTATGGGTTTTGCTGTTTTTAGATATGGACAGAACACACTTATTCAGTTTGAAGACTTCGGAAATCATAATGCATTCAGGTTCTTGAGAAAATACCGAGAAAAATATTGTACCTTCAATGATGATATTCAAGGTAAAGCAAAAAGAAAACCTTAGATTTTTTATTCCTACTTTAAATTATTTTTAATATACCCACTTTTTTACTTTAAAATTTTTTATTTTTCTTATAGGAACAGCTGCAGTAGCCCTAGCAGGTCTGCTTGCAGCACAAAAAGTTATTGGTAAATCGATCTCAGAACACAAAATCTTATTTCTTGGAGCAGGAGAGGTAAGTTTCTATAAGCTTTTAGGATTTAAAACCAACACTCTCCTTTAGAATTGGAAAATGAGGTGTAATGAACTTATAATTTGGTTGGGATAGAGGGTATTAAATTCAAGATCTCAGTTGTGAAGTAGATAATTTAAAGTATGTTTGGAAAGAATATCACAAAGAATCGTGTTTTGTGTGGTTTGTAAGGGAAGAATAGACCCAGTGTTCCTCATAGCATATAATAGTCATAAATGAAGTAACTTAGCATTGCATCATACTGTAGTCTTTGTTTTTTAAATGTATGTTCTGTTGGACAGGCTGCACTTGGAATTGCAAATCTTATAGTTATGGCTATGGTAGAAAATGGCCTCTCAGAAGAAGAGGCACAAAAGAAAATTTGGATGGTTGACAAGTTTGGTTTATTATTTAAGGTAAAGTATTTTAAATTTTTTTTGGGGGGGGAGATTAGGTTCATTTATTTATTTGATTTTTAACAGGGGTACTAGGGATTGAACCCAGAACCTCATGCATGCTAAGCATGTGCCGCACCACTGAGCTATACCCTCCCTCAAGGTAAGGTATTTAAAACTTAGAGAAGCAGAAGAATGTGTTTATAATGATATTTTTAGGTTTTTTTTTTTCTAATATTATCACTTCTTAAGATCTTGTATCTCACTGGACTATCCAATTGTATGATTTGGGGACCTTTCTAGTGTTCTCAACAGAAATCCTCCAGTCTCAAACTTTTGTCATTTATAAACAGCCTTGTTTCACATTCTAGTCATAGTCTCTATATTGGCACCAGACTTGTTCTTTCTTGCTTTGTTCTCTGACTCTTGACCCTTTTAAAGCCCAGTGGTTTTTAATGGGAACTCGAAGTTTCTAATTGTTAGCAGGACATCTGATATTTGAGCAGAAATTCTTTAACCCTTTGGAGATCATAATCCCCTGTAGCAATCTAATAGAACTCTTTGGACAGTTTCCCCAGAAAAAAAGGCACACATTGCTAAAGTCAATTCATGGATAATAAAGAGCTTCTATCCCAGATCAATCTGTATCCTTTGGACCTGCCTGCCTTCTAGCATTGATTGCTATTTTTGGTAGCTTAAGAAATACCTTATATCTTATACTGTGTAACACACCAAAATATAGGTAAACTGTTTCATGTTTGAACCTATTCAGTACACAGCCCTGTTGTATTTTTGTCATGTATATTGATATAGCAATACTTGTCATTTACATCTTTTGGAGCAAGTTTATGTCCAGTTCTGAAATCTTTTCTTCTTAATTAGTCCCAGTGTTGTATTAGTACAAAAAAAAAAAAATGAAGAAGTATGTGAGTGAAAAGTCTTGAATGCTTAAACATAATTTTTAAAAGTAGTTTAAAATGTAGCAGACATGGTGATAAGACTTTACAGGTATTATAGGATGTGGAGAAAAAGGAATCCTCCTAGCAATGTAAATTGGTGCAGCCTCTATGGAGGACAGTATGGAAGTTGCTTAAAAAACTAAAAAGAGAGTTACCATATGTTCCTGCAATCCCACTCCTGGGCATATATCCAGAGAGAACTAATTTGAGAAAATACATGCACCTCAGTATTCATAGCAGCACCATTTATAATAGCCAAGACATGTAAGCAACCTTGTCCATCAAAATATGGATAAAGAGGATGTGGTATATATATGCAGTGGAATACTACTCAGCCATGAAAAGGATGAAATAATGCCATTTGCAGCAACATGGATGGACCTAGAGGTTATCATACTAAAAGAAATCGATCAGACAGAGAAAGACAATTATCATATGATATCACTTATATGGAATCTAAAAAAAAAATGATACAAATGAACTTTGTTACAAAACAGAAATAGAGTCACAGATAGAGAAGACAAACTTATGGTTACCAGAGGGGGAAAGGGAGGGGGAGATAAATTAGGAGCTTGGGATTAACATATACACACCACTATATGTATAAAATAGATAAAAAACAGGGACCTACTGTATAGGACAGGGAACTATATTCAGTATCTTGTAATAACCCATAATGGAAAAGAATCTGAGAAAGAATAGAGAGATGTATAACTGAATCACTTTGCTGTACACCTGAAATTAACACAACATTGTAAATTAACTATACTTCAGTTTAAAAAAAGGCTTTGCAGATATTCTCATTTAATCTTATCAAAAATCCTGTGAAATTTTACAAGTGAGGAAACTGAAGTTTTAAAAGGTCAGATCATTTTCCCAAGGTCATTAGCTTATAGGCAACGGAAGTAGGATTCACACCCAAGTGCCTGACTGTGAAGCCTGTGCTCTTTGTTTTGTTTTGTTTTTCATCTTTGATGGAGGTACTGGGGATTGAGCCCAGGACCTTATGCACGTTAGGCATGCACTCTACCACCGAGCCACACCCTCCCCCTTTGTTTTGTTTTTCAGATGAAAGCTTTTTAAAAAAATTATGGCAAAGTATACATAAAATTTGCCATTTTAACCATTTTTAAGTGTAAGTTCCATGGCATTAATCACATTCACATAGTTGTGCAACCATCATCACTGTCTATTTCCAGAACCATCTCATCATCCCAAACAGAAACTCTGTGCTCATTAAACAGTAACTCCCCAGTTCCCTCTTCCCCCAGCCCCTGGTAACCTCAGTTCTGTTTTCTGACTCTATGAATTCGCCTATTCCAGGTACCTCATCTAAGTGGAGTCATACAATATTTGTCCTTTTGTTTCTGGCTTATGTCACCTTGTGTAATATTTTCAAGATTGTCGATGTGCTAGTATGTGTCCCTTTATAAGGATGAATAATATTCCATTGTGTGTATGATATATCACATTTTGCTTATCAGTTGCTGGACATTTGGGTTGCTTTCACCTTTTGGGGATTGTGAATAATGCTTCTGTGAACACTGATCTGCAATATCTGTTTAAGTCTCTGCTCTCATTTCGCTTGGGTATAAACCTAGAAGGAGAATTGGTGAGGCCTCTGCTCTTAATCCTTCAGCTGTGCTGCCTTCCAAAGCTGTAACTGCCATACTTGCTTGTATATAAGATGCAAGGATTATAAGACATTATACTTGGAAGGCTATGGGGGGATATATATTTTTACTAGTACACGGTTAGTTTGGTGCTTCTTTTTGTGATGTTGGTTTTCACAAATGTTTCGTGATTATTTATCATATTTGAACAAGTCCAGTCTTGAATACAAGTAAGAATCCCTGTTCATCTGTAAGTTCAGGGTATATTTTCCTTTTAGGATGAGTTTTAAGCTTCCTATCTCTCCTGTGGACCCAAAACAATGAACTCCTCATTGAGACTTTGAGAGTTTCCTATTGAAACTGTCACGGGAGAGCTGTGGTCTTCCTGGGAGCAAGCATATGAAGCCAGTGTTTTGAGAACCTGATCTGCTGAGCCTGTATTTCAGTCTTGTAATTAACTTTCCAGCCAAGTGATGTGTGCTGCCCTTCCCAGCCCCTGCTGGTTCTGACCTGGGGTTATTCTGGAGTTCTGATGAAAAAAGTTACCTCTGCAGGGGAGGTGGTCTTTTTTGCCAAAATAAGGTTATGGGTTTCTAAGCCTGGTTGGTTTTTGCATCAGCATGTTTTAGTCTGGTTTTTTTTGTTGTTGTTGTTTTGTTGTTTTTTTGTTTTGTTTTGTTTTGGTCTGTTTTTTAAGTTGTTGAGAAATTCTTCATTGTTCTAGTATGTCAGTGGTACCGTTCGCTCCTGCTCTTGCGACACTACTAAGGGTTTAAGTTTTAAAGTTTTTGACCTGGGATTTGAGGAGTACAGGTGTGTTCCTTCATTAAGCTATCTTGAACCAGAATTCCTCTTTCCTCTTGTTTCTGAACTCTTGGTAGTGTAAGTCCATGATTTCTATCTGTAACTCTTAAATCCTGAAAGCTCTGAAATCCCAGAGTTTCCTGAAATTCATTTGGTAACAAATCCGACAGACCTGAGCTTATCAGCAAAATTAAAGAGGATATTTTAATGTTCACCTTCTGTATTTAGTATGACTCTTCCTAAGGTTTGTTCAGTTGTGGAGTGCCCATTGGGAGGGTACTTTTGATATTATCATAATACATTTCTAAAATAAATTTTGAATTCCAAAATACATCTAGCCCAGGTTAGGGATTCTAGGCCTTTGTACCATATTTGAATTAGGAGGACTTCACAGCATAAATGAGTTTTGAGAGGGACTAGAAAGTTTCTGGTTATAATGGGATTTGACTTGATTTGTGTTTTATATTTGGGTTTATGTGCAATATGAAGATAGAATTGGAAAACATGGGTTGAAGAGAAAAGTAAATGAAAACAAAAAGACACTCCTATTATAGAAACAATATGTGGCTTATAGTGACATCTTTTCAATTATTCCTCATAAGCATTTACTAAAAACCTGTATTTTATCTAAAAATTCAGGGACGGAAAGCTAAAATAGACAGTCATCAGGAACCATTTGCTCACTTAGCCCCAGAGAGCATACCTGATACTTTTGAAGATGCAGTAAATATACTGAAGCCTTCAGCTATAATTGGTAAGTAAAGTTGCTCCATTACTTACCTGTGCATTGCCAGTCATAACTTCCATGCAGGATTACTAAAAACGAAATGACAGATTTTACCTAGCTTTCAGCATATAGGATGTTTTCTGTGATGGCTTTTTTTAATTGTCATATAGTTGATGTACAATATTATATATGTCACAGGTGTACAGTATAGTGATCCATAATTTTTAAAAGTTATACTCCATTTACAGTTATTGTAAAATCTTGGCTATATTCCCTGTGTTGTATGTGATAGCTTTTAGGTACAGTGTGTAAAGTCCTGTTAACGGATGTTGCTTGTACTTTTAACTTCTGGAAGCTGTGTGATTGGTCATGCTTTGCTTTTAGAGTTGGTTTGACTGGTGGGCTCAAAACCTGAAAAAGACCAAGGTTATTGGACAGACTGTACCAAGAAAATCCTATGCAGATTCAAAGATTTTCATTGGCAACAAAGCTGAAAGCTTTTGATATGTTTCAAGAGTCAGGCATTGCATAGCTGACGTTAGACTATGCAACTTGGCATTAAGTTCACAGCAGAAATTGTAAAAGTCTTTAAAAGAGGTACTATTTCATTTCCTTTGTAGCTGTAAGATTTGAATCTAATTTTTCTTGTAATTTTGCCTATTTCTTGGAGGAGCCCTAGGGAATGTTAAATAGTAAACTTACTGTAACAGTAAACTTCTAAGGTCAGGAAAAAGACGTTTGTATTAGCTTCTTCACTGATTACAACTCACCATTTTTTAAGAGTGAGAAATAATCTTAAAGATCGTCCAACCTATTTCTCTCAAAATTCACTATGGAAACCTAAGAACTTGGCAATTGACTCTGTCCCTGGAGGGTCAAGGAAACAAAAAGAAAAAAATGTTTAATTCTTTTAGAACTTAGGATTCCTAAGAATATGTACACGTACTTCCACATGAGGAAACTCTATAAATTCCTTTTTTACACGAGAAAAACAAGCACAGATCTGTTAAGCAATTTGCGCAAGATCTGTGAATATTTCATTTAGCTAGGAGTGACAGAGCAAGCACTGAAACACTGGTCTCCAGATCAGTATTTTTCTTCATTGCATACCAGTTTGTAAAATGGAATTAAAAATTATTTTAATAGTCAAAAATGTCTTCTTATTGGATGAACTGAATAAACACTCAGTTGAGGCACTGCATGGTCATCCCCAAATTCCCACCACTGACTTTTCTTCCTTAATGCTCTGCTTCCATACACTGCATACTTGGCCCCTGTTACAAGTTTTCTGATTTTCTGTTTACTTTGTGACTTTTCTCTCAACTATAAGCTGCCGGCATTATACTCATTTTTTATATCCTAATGGCCTAACAGAGTGTCTGAGACATTGTAGGAGCTTAATAAAAGATCACTAAACTGAACTGTATCAAGCAAGTGGATTGCTTTAGTCAAGAAGATCTTTTATCCCTCCTGAACTTCTTTAATTTTATAATGAGTACCATAGAGTTTTAACAGTTTAATATTTGAGATGCAAGTTTTAAATTTCTTTAAAAAATTTTTATTTGTGGTAAAATATGCATAACATAAAGTTTTCCATCATAACTGCTTGTAAGTGTACAGTTAGGCAGTGAGCGTTAAGTGCGTCCACATTGTTGTGCAGTCCCTAGGACTACCATTTCATTTTGCAAACCTGAAGCTTTGTGCCTGTGAGACAAGGTAGTCTTATTACTCTTTTTACTTCCCACAATTTACTATGTCTGCGGTAGACAATAAATATTTAAGTGAAAAATGTTAGCATTTTGTTGTTTTTCTTTTCAGATTTTAAGATTGTGTTCCTGCAGAGTTATCTCAGCAGTGTAAAACCTTATCTTTGCAATGGGCGTTTACCTTTGCCTTTGTTAGGTTAAATCTATTGTAGAAATGCTGTTGATGAGAATGTTGTAATGAAGCTGAAACCTGTAATGAAGCTCCTTTTTTCCCCCTTATTTAATACAGGAGTTGCAGGAGCTGGCCGACTTTTCACTCCTGATGTAATCAAAGCCATGGCTGATATCAATGAAAGGCCTATAATATTTGCATTAAGTAACCCTACAGCAAAGGCTGAGTGCACGGCTGAAGAAGCATATACGCTTACAGAGGTACTAGTCAATAATAGTATGAATTGGTTGTTTTGCCTCTATTAGCCTGTTGGTTATACAGTCTTTCCATGGTTGCTCTGGGATGATAGTGTGCATCTGTAGATCATCAAATTCTAATATAAATTACTGCTTGTATCGATTCTGGAAAGCAGTTACTTTATATATCCGTTTCAGCATCCTCATGCCTTTGTGCTATTGTGCATTTTAATTCTCTATTTTATTTAAAAAAATTTTTTTAATAGGGGGAGGTAATTTTAGGTTTATTTATCTGTTTAGTTTTTTTTTAAACAGAGGTACTGGGAATTGAACCAGTGCACTCTACTGCTGAGCTAAATAACCTCCCCTTCATTGTCTCTGTATGTTAAATCCCAAGAAACTTTATTGTTTTAAACAAAAATTATTCATTTAGATGTATCTACATTTTAATATTTTCTATTGCCATTCCATCCTTCATGCACGTCTGTGCTTCTGTTGAGGATTATATTCTTCTACCAGAAGAACTTTCCTCAAGTGTGAGTCTGATGGATTCTCTTGCTAATTTCCTTATTTTGTCTTCAGTTTGAAGGATATTTATGTTTTTACTGTGCATACTGTGCATGGAAGTAAAAGTTGGTAGATACTTTATTTCAGCAATCTGGATATATCATTCTGTTGTTTTCTGACTTCTGATTTCTTTCTGACACACATCATTTTGTCTTGAGTTTTAAGCAATTTTACTATTATAGACCTAGGTACAGTTTCCTTTGTATTTATTCTACCTGGGGATCTTAGAGCTCTTGAATCTGTGGCTTAGTGTCTTTTTTTTCTTTTTTCTTTCCCTTTTGGTCTCTTTTGGAAATCTCTCTAATTTGGACACATTCTCTCTCTTCTCTTGTCGGACTCTAATTATGTGAGTGTCAGTCTTTTTCACCATCTCATATACCTCTTACATGATTTTCTATATGTACCATCCTGTTTGCTCTCTGTTTCACTCTGGTGATTTTCTTTGGACTTATTTTCCAGTTTTCATATTCTCTTTTTAGCTGTGCTAATCTGTTGTTAGATTCTTAATTTTGTTGCATTTTTCATTTGTGGAATTTCTCTTTGATTCTTTTCATAATAATTTATTAATTTAGTGACATAGACATAAAATCACATATTATAAAAAAATCAACTTATAAATACTGCTTTCTCACCCTCACTTGTCATGAAATAATTGTTTTTACCTTCTTTAAATGTATCTTCACCATGAGAGGCCGTTTTTTCTTTTGAGGCATTTGACAGCTGTCTGGAACAAATTTTTACTTTCATCTGAATTGTTCAAAATTTTGAATTCTTTGACAGTGCCACTGGGTTATACCCCAGTTGCAAGTAATTGCTTATATACCATTATGATAGTTGTTTTTTTCCCCTCCTGTTCCTTGGGGATATATTTGGAATCTCCACAATGTAATCAATCACTTTCTGTATTGTTCTTACAAATGATCTTTAAGTGGCTCTAGGAAGTGACTTTTAAAGGCTTGTTCATAATGATATATAGCAGTAATAATTGCTAGGTCATGCCCTTGAGAATAATTAATAAATCTTATAAATGTTTTTATATTTAAAAAAATTTTTAATATGGAAAATTTCAAGCATATACAAAATCAGAAAGAACAGTATAATTGACTTCCATGTACCAGTACCCTGCTTCAGAAGTGACCAACTTACTGCCTATCTTGTTTCTTCTGCATCCTGCTCATTTTGGACTTCGGAGCTAGTCTCAGACATTGTCTCATTTTATTATGAATATTACAGTCTACCTCTCAAAAGTTAAAGATTCTTTTAAAAATATAATCACAGTATCATTATGACACCTCACAATTTTAACAATAATTTTTAAAACACTTGATTTTTTTGGATAGCTTGCAGTTCCCTGCTAAAGTTGTCTATCTTATCATTTACTTTCTTGAATATGTGAATCATAATTAATGTCTGATAATAACAAATATCTCACTCTTTGTGAGTCCATTTCTATTTTGTGTCTGTCTTTCCTCTTGATTATCCAGTTCTTGTCTTTTTGTAAGCCCAGTTTTACTTGTTTTTTGCTTCCTTATAGAATGCTAGATAGTGCGGATGAAGAATTACAACAATAATTTGAAGCTAGGGATGAAGTTTCCTTCCTCCAGGGGGGATCTGCCTTCCTCCCAGAGGCTGTTCGTCTGGGGTAGCTCCCCATTTAATTCATCAGGATGCCATCCCTGGAAGGCCTTGTCTGTTTCCACAGTTTACCTTGTCTCTTGGGTATGAATCAGAAGCCCTGGAGTATTTATCAGCCCCTCACCCCTAGTGGGCCCTGAACTTTACTTTTTCTCTGCCGTCATGAGACTCCTGGTAGCTTTGCTGCTCTGGCTCTCAGCCACAGATTTTGCTTTTGAGATCATTCACCTTGAGGGGGAAAGCTTCAAATGCTGGGCTCGAATATCTTGCTTTCCTCTTTTTTGGATCTTGACTATCTCCCACCTCCAGGCTCTCCCTATCTTGATAGCATTTAATATTTTTTAATATATTTGATCCGATTTTTCTCATTGGTAGCAGAGGGATAGCTGGTGTGAGACGACAACTGGAACACTGTTGCCAGAGCAGAACTCTCCCCCTGAACTTTCTGAACTCAGTATTCATGCTCTTGATGTATTTAGCATTATTTTTTCTATTGTTATAGATTTCATTTTGACACGTATATTCTCTCAAAATTCCTTTCGATTCTGTATCATTACTCTGTTAGCCAAAATACATTCTCTTTATTACTGGCTTCCAACAGTTACAATAATTACTGAAACTTCTAATAATTATTGAAATCTTTTCTTTTGAAATCATCCACAATGTCAGCATACAGATATATATATATTTTTAGATTAGTCTCTTTAGTACACTGCCTTCCTCTTACCAAAGAATGGTTTTACTTTTAGCTTGATTGCTTATCCTATTAACCAGTCTTTACTACTGAAAACTAGTGGTTATTGCCCCCCCAAGTTAAATCTTAGTCTTATATAATGACTGTTTGATAAATACACTCAGTGTATAATGGGCTTTGGCATTTCCAAAATATAAAACATTTAAATGTTTTGGGCAGTAGCACTGTATCAGTGGAAGACTGTTCAAATGTTTAAGGATTTTATTTTTTGAATAAATATTTCTGTAATAGATATACACTATTTGAATGAATAAAAATTCCCCAAGGAAATTAGTTTGACATACTGTATTTTATCAGTTCTAAGTTGCAGTTTTTTCCCACAATTTTTATAACTTTGAAATTATTATCTCTTAAAAATGATAAAGCATTGTGTCAGAGTTTAATTTTACATAATTTTTCCTTTAGTGTTACATAAAATAATGGTATAAATGTATGTATCTATACTTACCTCTAAATTTTTAGTCCCCTTTTGTGTTCGGTGGAGGGATGTCTTGATGTAACTCTAACACCCTATGCTGCTTCGTGAGAAGAATACTTTAAAAAAAAAAGTTTTCATATTTTAATGGAAAGTTCTTCATAGAATAAAGAATAGGCCAAGTTGGACTTCAGAATGTTATCATTAAGATCTGGCTACTTTACAGCTATAGATTGATTATGAAGGAAGAAGAAGAAGGAAAAAAAAGATGGCCTGGAATGAATTTCTGTTGAATCTTGCCATTCTAGAGAAGATGCCCACGATTGTTCTAAATCTCCACATTTACCGATGCCATGAGGACATAGCATTTTTCCCATAAAGAGCTTCACTGTATAATCCACTTTATAAATCTATTAAAATTTATGGTGGCCCCCAAATAATCTGCATTATTATATACATTATTATTGTGGTAACATGTATAGCATTAACCATGACCTAACCTTAATCTTCAAAGAAGCAAAATTTTTGTCACAAGTAAAGCTGTGCTTGGACAGGTTGAGAATGGCAATAGCTGCTGTAGAAAATGCTATAGCTGTCTGGAGCTGTGGGTCCAGGATAGCCATCTGGGCCCACCACTAGCATAGCTGACTTGCTTCTGCGCTTAAACCTTAGAGCATTTTGAAATTGCATGTCTTAGAAAAGCAATAATTACTATACATGGTAGATCTTCAGATTGTCCAAAGGGTCAATTTCTTGAGTTTCTTGATTTAAATTGAGACAATGGTAATCTCATAAGCCTTTTATGTGGGCCACATTAACTGAGTTAACACATATAAAGTACCTGGTGCAGAGCCAAAAACAGCTGAAGTACAGTAAATGACAGCTTATTTAATTTTTGATGTTTTCCCCTCATTCACAGATGTTTATAGCAATTTTATTATGAGAGATAGTATTTTTTGGCCACCTCCATTTTTCAGAGTTTTAAAGGAAATAGAAGTGTCACATTTGAAAAAGCTTATTAATGGACATTCTTCAACTTTATTTGAATGTATGCTATGCATAAAGCAATCCTCAGTCTAATAAGGATGTTAATGAAAGGATTATGTTATATAGTAAATTATGCCTGCTTGCAAATAATATATTGGTCGACTTTACTACAAGGTTTAATTTTTTTGAACTCATCTCAATTTTCTAGTCCACATAAAGTAACAAAATTGAGGTTATTTCATTTGTCAACAGGGAAGGTGTTTGTTTGCCAGTGGCAGTCCATTTGAGCCAGTGAAACTCAGTGATGGGCAAGTCTTTACACCAGGTCAAGGAAACAATGTATATATATTTCCAGGTAAATACCGTCATTCTTTATGTTATAGAGTAATCATTAATCACATTAAAATTCCTTATGAGATTCTTTAGCATTTAAGTGAACCACTGTATTTACTACAGGATTTTGGAATGAATGTACAGGAAAAGCCAGAGAATTCAGCAAAACCAACTTGCTCTATTTCCCCTGGAAACTTGTTTATTCATATTGCTCATTAAACTTGTTTTTATGCTAGAAATAAGTAGTACATGTTTCATACAAATGCACAAGGAACAGAATGTTAAAAAAATTGTTTAACCCTCTTTGTCTCCCCTTGGTATCTGCTTACCACACTTAATCAGCTGTAACCATTGTGGTTTCCTTTGAGTTTTTCTGATGGTTACCGTCATGACTGGCACACTTACTTCCCCTTATCTCCATCGTTCCAACTCCAGACTGCATGTGTGAACTTGTGAAATAAAAATACCTCCTGAACCTCCCTTCCTCTCTCTACCTCTCAATTTACATTAGTACCTTTAGTTTTCCTAGTAGTTACCTTTATCTCTATACAGTATAGTTAAAGAGCTTCCGCAAGCAATTTAAGACAGTTTTTTATTAGCTTACTGCAGTGAAGAAAAAATCTGGTATTTAACTATCTTATCCCTTCTTACTCCATCTCTCAATTATGGTTGGTCAGTATTTCTACATCTGTATTTCTACATTGTAGAGAAGTTTTTGAAACTTACATTGTGTTCTGCTGTTTTCCATGTTTTGACTATGGATTGATTCTGAAATTACATGGTTATATTTTATTGATGTCTAAACAAGAGTGTGGTTTGATAAATACAGCAGAATATGTAATTCTGTATCACAGATTTTTGACACTCAGAGTCTTTTAAGTGTCAGGTATAATGAAGCCTCCTTTAATTTCTCGCCAGCTTTCTTCCCTTCATCCTGACCCTGCTCCACAGCAAACCATTTCCGTGGAGCTTCTTCTGTTCCCACGTACGCTGTTCCTCTCTGTCTTGGTCTCATTTTTCCGGAATACATCTCTAATACATTTTTTACAAAGCATGGATGATAACTGAGTTTTTAATGTATCTGAAAATGTCTTTATTTTGTTCTCTCACTGATAGTTTGGTTGGGTAGAGATTTGTAGATTCAAAGTCATTTTCCTCAGACCTTTGAAAACATTTCTCCATTCACTTTTAGCTCCCAGTACTGCTGATGAGAAATCTGAAGTCAGTGAGATTCTCACTCCTTCATACATACAAGCTGTTTCTCCCTAAACGTGCTTAAATGTTCTCTTTATCCTTAGATTTCTGAAAGATTAGTGGGATGCATCCAGGTATGGGCTTTATTTCCCCTTATCACTGCGTGCCTGTGGGTGGGCCAATTTACCGTATCTTCTTTTCCAAAGGATTTTTTTGTTTGTTTGTTTTGTTTTTTTTGGTTTTGTTTTACTGTTTTTCCCCCTCCTTTCTTTCCTTCCATTTGTTACTTCTGTTTTTCCCTCATGGAACTAGTGTTAGACCATGGTTACATCCCTCTGTTGTCCTTGACTGGTAGATTGTATTTTACCTCTTGTCTTTTTTGTTCTATAATATGGGGGATGTTCATCTCTCTTTTGTTTTTTTAGCACTTTTAGTGTTTGTTTTGTTTCAACAGTCTGTTTTCTTTTTATTGTGGAAAAGTTCAAATATACACAAAAGTAGAGGAAAGAATGAAGTCCCATGTTCCATTCTCCCACCTTTTGGCACTTGTCAACTTGTAGCCAGCGTTATTGAATCTATATTCCCACCCACTCTGCCTTCCCTGGGCTATTTTAAAGCAAATCAGAGATATATAATTTCATTAATACAAGTACTTCAGTATGTATCTCTAAAAAAGTAAGTTTTTAAAAAATTAACCATAATACTGGTATCACACCAAAGGGAATTAACAGTAATTGCTTACTGTCATATCATCAGCTTAGTAGGTTCAATTTTTTTTATTTGCAATACCTTTTCTTATCCTAGAATAACTCTTAAACAGCCTTTTTTTTTAAATGGTTGCAGCATCCTTTCAAAGCTCTCCTGAGAGTTATTAAGATTCTTTTAAATATTTCTTCCTTTGTGCTGTTTATTTTCTTTAAGTTTATGGTGATCCTTAGTTCATTCATTTTAATGAAAGACTTATGTTGAGTAAAATAAGGATTTGGCTTGAATTTCCTTTGTACTGTGTCTTTCTTCTTGTGGGCCTCCCCCTGAATCGCTGACAGCAGGCTCTAACTAAGCCTTCGTGACAGGTAGATTTATAGCATACAGAGGCTGGCATCATGTAAAGCATGCTATTATAACCTGTTAACGTAGAGATCTTTGGCCTGTGAATATCCAGGTGTGCTTTCCTCCTTTTTTCTCCGTGTAGTTGTGGTTGTCTGGAGTTTTACTCTGCTTGTCTCTTAAGACCTATCATCTGTAACAGATTTTTCCTATCACTGATGCTCTCTTTCTAGAACTTAGTCATGTTCAAAATCAGTCTATTCCATCCAGCAATGTTTCTATGGCATAAAGTCATCAGAACATAAAAAGAATACTTTTCTGCTGATTTTAACAAAGCCATTTTTATATCAGATATGACTAATAAAGAATTTGGTAATTGATTACTTTTATATAACATTTCAAAGTCCTAACTTTATTAATAACGGTTATTAGCACTATAAGTATATCCATAAAAATGACTTGATAGTGGAGGTTAAAATGGGCTTAAAAACAGGAGGATTGGCCAAAAGTCTGTTCATAAAGCAATTAAAAACTTAAGGCTGTGGTAATGTTTGCATTACCTACTCCAGCAATTATAACAACTGGATGAACAACAAAAATAAAACCTTAAAAGGGTCAGAGACTTCCTGATAAGGAAGAAGTGGCTGAGTGGTAAAGCCATGCTTTTCATGGAGGGAGGACAAGGTGGACTGTGGCACCTGCCAAGGATGGGATTACAGTGAACCACTTCCCACCCTGGGCTGAAACCCTAAAGGACTGTACCTTGGAGTATGGGTATAGCTTGTACTTGAAGTGATCTAGAAAAACCTCAGGCTTTTGTTTGGGGCCCACCAGTGCCCACAAGTGCCAGCAGAAGCAAACAGATCTTCTCTGCCACAAGATAACATTATCCTATTCCTCAAGTTACTTTTTACAAATAAAATTTCAAATACAATCCCGGTTAAAAATGAAGGATAATGAGGCACATAAGGAGACAACACAAGCTAAAAGTAGCAGGTGCAACAAAAAGAAAACTCTAGAACTCTAAATATCAAGCAAGTGCTATGAAACAAATATGCTTATTATATTTATGGAAATAAAAGCCAAACTTGAAAAGTTCAGCCAAGTAACACTATATTCTAGAATTGAAAAATACAACAAATTAAGAACTTGGTGAATGATGCTTATAGCGAATTAGACCAAAGAGAATTAATAAGACGAAAGATAGGCCAGAAGAAACGATCCAGGGACCAAAACGAGAGGAAAACATAAAAAAACAGATAAGATACGGACCTTTCACTGATACGCATTTAACTGAGATCGCAGGGGAAGATGAGCGTAAGAATGAAGCAGAAGCAGTATTTGCAGGCTTCATGGCTGAGAATTTCTGGGAATTGATGAATGACGTCCATATACAATATTCAGGGAGCTCGGTGAAATCCACATCTAGGAACCGTCATTGTGAGGCTTCAGAAAACAATGACAAAGAGAAGACTATGAATGAAGCCAGAGCAAAAGTATTTCCTTCAAAGGAGCAACTGTCAGACCTACGACGACTGAGTCCTCAACAGCAGCCAGATGCCAGAAGGCAGTGGAGTGATCTATGTAAATGGCTTATACAAGACACTTGTTAAGTGGAGTTTCATTACACAGTGACAATATCTTTCAAGGATTAAGGCAAAATGAGGACATTTTTAGAAGGAGAAAAAAAAAAAAAAAAAACAAGATTCAGCACCTGTCGACCTGTAAGGAAGGAAAATAAATTCTGAAGAGTATTCCTTAGGCAGAAGAAAAGTAATCCCAGCTAGAAACTCAAGAGATGTAGGAAAGAATGAAGAGCAAAGAAAGTTGTGAATATTTGAGTTAAATAAAATGAGTATTGTACATATGGGGCAAAACAGTAATGATGTGGGATTTTGAAAGATACAGAGACAAAATTGAATTGCACAATAATAGCTTAGTGGTTAAATAGAGTTAAATTCAGGAGAAACTTGCATTGTCTGGCAGGATGGTAAATTAAAAATTAACATGAAATTTTAATAAGGATGCATATTATAAATTTGAGGATAACCACTAGAAGAATGGAAAAACTTCCAAACTATGATAAGAGAATGTTAGGGGAGGAAATGAAATCATTTTTTAAAAAATACAAAAGGCAAGAAAAGAAGATGAAAGGGAATATGGAATAGACAAGACAAATGTAAGAAGACAATAGATTTTGCCCCCAAACATTTAAGTAACTACCTGAAATGTATATGGGACAAATACTCAACTTAAAAAAAATAATTATCTAGAGGCTAGATTAAAATAAGGAAGCTGTTAACCTCCATGAACTTCTTCTCATCCCTGAGTAACTGAGTGACTTCTCCACTCTGGTAGAGACTGCTGAGACACTCTGAATAGTGTGAAACCCAGCCTGGGGTTTGCCATCCTTATTCTCATTACAATCAATAAATTTTTTAGTTCCTAACCCTTACATGTAAGAAACACTCAAAGATTACTGATCATTTAAAGTCTCATATGAGTAGTTTATTTCATAAAAGAAGCTAGACACACAGAAAAAAAGCAGTTTAAGAAAAAAAGGGATTATGTGGGGAGATGAAATGTTTAAAAAAACTATCAGTATCCTCATGGAGACAAAACAAATCCCAGAAACAAGGCAGATTTTTATTTTAAAAAAAGAAAACAAAAATGAGCTCTGGAAAATGAAAAGTTTGATAGAAGGATTATAAGAAAAAATTGAAGTTAACTGTAAGTGGAAGAAAGATCAGAAGGTGGAAAATAAAAGAAGAAAATTAGAGGACTAATCCAGGAGGTGCAATATCAGAAAATAGAAATTTCAGGGAGAGAGAACAAAAATGGAGGGAAGGAAATTATCAGAGACTTCGTGAATATTTCCCCAAACTGAAAGACACAGATTTGCAGATAGGAAAGGCCCAGCCACCAAGTGCCAAATGTGATGGGCGAAAGTAACACACCTCAGAACGTTGGATACAAAAAAAGATCCTACATATTTGCAGAGATGTAACAAAAGGCAATCACTGAAGAAGGATCTGGAATCAAACTGGCACCGGACTTGTCACCAACAGCGCTGGAAGCTAGAAGGTATTGAAACAGTACCTCACAACTCTGAAGGGAGATTATCTCCAAACTAGACTTCTAAACCCAGACAAACTATCAAATAAGTGGAAAGTAGTAAAAGTATTAGGGGTGGGAGCTGGAGGAGGGGGCGCATCTTCAAAAATGCAAGATTTCAAAAAATGTCTCTCACACACTGGTTTTCAGAAGACGACTGGGGAATATATCCTACCCCAAAAAGACAATAACAAAAGTACTGGGAAGTGAGTGAGATTTAGGAAGTGGACTCAACTTAGAAGCGAAGGGAATCCCCATGAAGATGAAGAGATTTTCCAGGATGGTAACTCCGTATCTGAAATGGAAAGCGACCAGGCCAGATCAGAGCTTCAGAAGAGACTTATTCTTGGGGATGAAGTTAGGGAGGTATGAGGTAGCTGAAGTTATATAGAAGAGGAAAATTTATGATATCATGTTAATTCATGGCTCAGCTGTGAATAGCACTTATGAAGCCATAATAGAAACATTGAATATTGATTCAACCAATATGCTCTCTGTCGGGAAGAAGGCTGGAAATGTGCAAGAAAGCTAAATACTTATTTCCCTCAGGAAGGAGTCAGTGATCTCTAAAACTAAAAGTCGATCAGAAGAAACAAGCAAGCTGTTTAGGAATGAAAGAAAGAAGCATTAAAATAATCAGCTGAAAGAATGAAAAGTAGTTGCCTCTGTAGAGCAAGGAAATGGAGGATTAGAGGTGGGCTGGGAATTGATGTTTTTGTTAACAACTGCTGATGAATTATGTGATAAATGTGAAAACTAAACTGAGAAAAGCCGTTTGATATTTCTAAAACTGTTTCATCTAGTAAATAAGAATTATAACAGTTAAAGATCATTTGATTTTTAACGCTCAAATGTCTGTCTTCTCTTGGCTGCTTTGTTTTTTTGGAAGGGCTGTTTGGGGTGGAGGTTGGTTACCATTAATTTGCTTTAATCGATGAATTTATTTGGCTCCTCTCGTAATTTAAAAAGTGACCTTACTAAATAAAGCATTTAAAATGTGTTCCAGGCGTGGCTTTAGCTGTTATTCTCTGTAACACCCGGCATATTAGTGACCATGTTTTCCTAGAAGCTGCAAAGGTAAATGTTTTAAATAGTGTTTTGTTAGAACTTTATAAAGGATGAATTGTAAAGAAGAATGAATCTTAAAAGCAGAAACAGAATGGGTTAAATCGGCCTTAGGAATGGAAAGGAAGTTACTTTTTTGGTTTACCTTCTACTTCGGCATAAAAGTAACTCACCATGATTTTTCAAATGTTTGTGAGCATTGAATCCTTTCATATTCATAACATACATACTGTACCTGTATCATACGTATCTGAAGGTAACATAATTGTGACAGCATAGATAAAATGTGACTCCATGAATTTTTTAAACATTATTTTATTGAGTTATAGTCATTTTACAATGTTGTGTCAAATTCCAGTGTAGAGTACAATTTTTCAGTTATACATGAACATACATATATTCATTGTACTCTGTGCAGTTTTTTAATGGACAAGTACTGGTTTATTTGGAGTGCTGGCCTGTTGGAGGTCCAGACTTTGCAATATGAGTTCTGAAGAACTCACATTAATACAGATATTAATGTCTATTTTATAGTAGCTGTTTTAATTACGCCAAACTCTGTATGTACTGAATAGAGTATGTCTGTAAATCTTTAAATCTGGTTATTTCTATACTGTCCAGTGGTGAACAGTTTTAATTTCTGTAGTACTGTAAGTGTATTCCTGCTAGAAATAATTCCCTTTATTATTCTCTGCTCCCCCAACCCGTTTCCCATTTTGTTAGGTCCTTATTCTGTTATTTAAGCAAACAAAAGTTAAATTCTGTTTTTCTCATCAGGCTCTGACAAGTCAATTGACGGATAAAGAGCTAGCTCAGGGGAGACTTTACCCACCACTTGCAAATATTCAGGAAGTTTCTCTTAACATTGCTATTAAAGTAAGTAATAATTTATACCTCTTCACATCAATTTTAATGGCGTTTTCTTATGCAAGTATCACTAGTTTATTAGAGAAAAACTAAAAACATTTAGAGGGAGCAAACAAGAAATTTTAGGTCACCCATATTTTTACTATCAGAATCTAACCCACGTTATTAATTTGGGTTTGTTGCCTTCTAGTCTTTTCTTCCCAAACACGTATTACATATGTACACACGTGCAGTCACCTGTGCCTGTTTTTAAAATTGGTTTCTTGCTGCATTTTTTTTCCACTTAATATCTTGTATGTCTTTTCCCATGCAAATCAGTAATAATTTTCCTGATCATTAATGCTTTGTGGAATTCTTTTTGTTATACTTTGTTTAACCATTTTTCATTTTGGGGGCATTTAGCATCTTTCATTTTATTAGAAATAATACTGTAGTGAACATCCTTGGATGTTCTTATATGCAGTCTTTATGTGCATATGTGGTTGTTTTTTTCTTAAGATAAATTTCCTAAGAACAAAAGGATTAACATGGTAAGGCTTCTGATACACATACATTGCCAATGATTCTTCAGAAAAGTATTGATTTACATTGCACCTGTTAGATATGAGTGTATGTTTTCCCATACCTCTGCCAATACTTAGAATTTTTTTAAATTTTTCATATTTAATAGGTAAAAATTGTATTTTATTTTTACTTAAAGCATTTTACTAATCTGAAGGAGTTTTAATATTTATTGAACAACATTTCTTCCATATTTGTCCACTGCTTTCTAATACTGGGCTCTTTAAATATTAAGGGTAATGATCCTTCTGTTTGTTATGGCACAAGTATTGTCCCATTTGTCATGTATTTTAATTTTGGAATTGTTTGATATACCATTTTTTGAAAAATTAATGGAATGATCTGTTTATTTTATGGATTCTTTCCTTACGTCTTATGAATGTTAATGCTTTCTCCCACTCCAAAATCATAAATACCTACCTACATTTTCTAATCACATATAATTTTTTAATCCCTGTGAGATTTTAGTGTGTGATGTGAAATAGAGAAACATTTTTTTTTTTCTGGTAGTTAACTAGTTGCCCCAGCACCAATTGATTGAGAATGCTCCTTTTATTAACATAAAAGCCTACACAAGTAATCTTTTATATTTTTCAGGTTACAGAATACCTGTACGCTAATAAAATGGCTTTCCGATACCCAGAACCCGAGGACAAGGCCAAATTCATTCGAGAACGAATATGGCGAAGCGAATATGATTCCCTGCTGCCGGATGTGTATGACTGGCCTGAGTCTGGGTCGTGCCCGCCCCCGATAGCGGAGTAGAAGCACGGCACGGAGAAGTACTTTACGTGCTTCACAGAACTCTTTTTTTTTTCAGACAGAAAGCGATAATGTTATCAGATTCATGGGTTTTTCTGTGTTTTTGTTCTCCCCCACCACTTATTTTTCCCCGTACGCGGTAGGCGTTGACTACGTTGTCAATGCCCGCAGGCATCCTGCAATCAGATGACCATAATGCTTTCATTCTGATTTCTGACTCATACCACATCAAAGAGATATTAAAAATGTACTTGTGAATGTCTTCACTTGTGCTCTTGTTCACTGTTGCCAGAGTATTTGCTACTGCCTAGTACAGCTCATAGTCTTCTCTAACCCAGCTTAGGGCTACCAAGATAGAAATTTACTTCTATGCCTATGAGTACAGAATTTTGAGAAGAAGCCAAATTTAACCTAATTTTAAGGACAAATTGTCAATATCGAGAAATGTTCTTTTATTTCTGCTTTATTTTACCTTCCTGTTCAGCAGGTCCCTTCCAGCAGATAGATGGAGAGAAATATGAAAAATCTACCCTATTATTTATTTTCTGAAACTGAAACTTAACAAACATTAGAGAAATGGGAGCTACCACTGCCTTTAGACAGATAAACTTTGTTTCCAGTAGTGTATAAAAATCACAGTGTAACTTTAAAATAAAGGTAGTATCTTAAATTTAATTGCTTCAGTTATGCTGCTTTATTGCCCAACTAGGAATTTAGGTTTGCTTATTAGGAGAAACAAATATTTTCATTTTCTTTACTTCTAGATGATTCTGAAGAGGGGTAAATGATACTTAATGCATAAATTATGATTTTGACATCGTGTAACTTTTGACAAATTAGTCATATGTTTCACATCTAAATGAGCCGTATTTAGACTCACATTGACTGGAGAGTCCATACTCCTAAAGAGCAGTGATGCTTTTTATTACTTGAGATAATTTTGGAATGTTCAGATAATACGTTCCTTTGAATATCATTAGTAGTGACAACTCTTTGTCCCCTGAAGATGGATTTAATTTTTTGAAACCATCAAAATTAGAGCTAAGTAGGGATGAATAAGAGAAGTGTTCAGACCAGTAAATGCCATTTTAATTGCAGTAAAATGGGTAAAAGTTGGCTAGTGAGACCAATATTTTCATGTGGCTGACATTGGAGAGTTCTAAGGGAAAATCCAAAAGCATTTTGAGTAGTAGTTTGCTATATATAAGCCTAACACGGTTGCTTTGGGGAAACAAGCAAAACTTTTAAATGCCCATTCTAGAAATCTTAACAACGAAAAATTATTCATAGCTACATACCAGTGTGCACGTTACTTGATATTTCCCTTCACAGTCCTTGATAGGTTAGGTGTGATTCTGTATGGGGATATAAGGGCTTCATTTTTATGTTCCTCTTTCCTTCTACTTATAGGTAAAGATTGATTCATAATAATTTTGAATATAATTCAGTGTTTTAGGAATGCTAGAAATGGCATTGCCATATAGAGCATGGGGAAATGTAAATGGTTAAATCCACATAACAGATGAGTCAAGTCAGAGGTCTGTTATATAAACCTGTTTCGTAAAATAAGCAATCAGGTCACAATTTGTTTCAATTAAATATGAAAGGTTAATGTTTTTCATGTTACCTTTGTCAAAACAAAATCACCCGTAAAAATATTCTCTGAAATCTTGGTTTTAGTTTAACATTACGAGTGTAATAATTACAAACCTGTTGTTTGCTTTAATGGTTATTGAAGGCAGGATCATACTGGATTAAAGTAATTTTACTAGAATGTTTGCTTATTAAATATGTCTAATACAGTATTCATGAAAATTATAAATATTTTAGGGAAAAACAAGGCCAAATGGTATATAGCCTGCATATTTAAATAAGCCAGCAATCATATGTGTTTAAAAGCTACCTGTTTTCCTTATGTGTTACTTACTAGTATTTTAATAAGTAACAGTTTTTGGATGTAAATTAAAGAATGTCTTAGTATTTATACTAAGAATACAGGCAGGAACCATCAGCAAGTTGGAAAAGAAACTACATTTGGACCTTCTGTGGAAACTCTGATCTAGCAAGAAGGTAATTGTTTTGAAAAACAGCAATGGACAGTCATTTTCATTATTTTGAAGAAGAAATTCTGTAGTCTGTCAAATTACTTAATAGGGAAAAATGAGAATACCTGTTTTTCTAATCTGAGACCACTACCTGTACTGTGAAACAAATTGGATAACCAGTGAGTGTGTTAGGTTTATTGACTATAATGGGTAAAGTGTTCAAGATTTTGGTTAAAATCTTTTTAAGGGATGGATTCTTAACCAGGAAGTTGCCACCAAATCACTGTGAAGCTTCTTTAAAATGCAGATGCCTCTCCCCCTCTTTGTTCCCCTGGGGATCACCAGGAGCAGAACTGTGGCAGGTGTGTTTTCATTAGGTCCCCAGGTGGTTCTGCTGCACACACTTCCCCTGCCCTCCCATTCGCCGCCTTCAGTGGACATCAGAATCATCGGGAGAGCTATCTGATTCCTCCTGCTGATGCTGTGCATCAGGGGTCAGGCCTGAGATTTGGCATTTCTGACAAGGTGCATCTCCCAGGTGATGCCCATTCTCTTGGCACAGAGTGGCACTGTTCCACAGTACTGAGTAGTGTGTGTGTGTGTGTGTGTGGGTGTGTGTGTGTGTGTGTGAATTTAGTGCTCAGATAGTATATACTTCCTATGAAAACCATAACTGATACTGTGTTCTCACCTGGAATCTTTTTGTTATGTACAACCTATGTAAGATGTTCAGAAGAACAAAAATAAAGAAATTTTAAACAGATTTTTCTGAAAATATGTAACTAGAATACTGCTCAATTCTAAATTAGATTTTTAATATGCTTGTTAAGTAAAACCTAGCAACCAGTTTTCATTTATACAAGATTTGCTATCAAGTGGATATTTGTTTTCTATTATTGGTTATCTTATGATATGACTTACCCTATCCTTTGTCTTTTCTTTAAATTATTAGCCTCTGGGGCAATATGATTCTACATTCTCTTTTGCAAAGGAATTGCCAGTAAATCAAGGAATTGCACAGTAATCATTAAGGAGTGTGGAGCATTATTTACTCTCAGATAACTGAGAAAGCC
This sequence comes from Camelus ferus, assembly GCF_009834535.1. Lineage (NCBI taxonomy): Eukaryota > Metazoa > Chordata > Mammalia > Artiodactyla > Camelidae > Camelus > Camelus ferus. The sequence continues at coordinate 16,710,162 of NC_045725.1, forward strand.
CAAAGGGGGTGGTAAGGGAGTGGGAAAAGTCTTGCCTTAGAAAAAATACTTCATCCAGATGGTCCTGTAGCTTTTCCCAAGCCCATTCGGTATCCCTCAAAAAGAACCTCTTCAAACCCTGAACAGCTCCAGGGTTCTGCTGAATTCACCAAAATGGGCCGGCTCTGTTGAGCATACATAATACTTGTGAACATTAATAAAAGGCTTAAAGCTCTCTAGTGGAATTCCCTTTGAAGGGACTGTCCTAAAGAATGAAGGAGCACCAGTATCATATTTTCATCCAAGACAGGTACAGGCACATTGCTGACTTCATAGGATATGGCAGAGATATTCATTATCTGCTTTGGCTCTCAACCAAAATGTGATTTGCACTTTGATGTGCATCTGAATGTTAAAATGAATTAAGTCCTCCACAGACAAGCTTGAAAGTAACATACTTAATGTTTAAAATATTCAAGATAATTCGACTATGGAAAACTTACCCCTTATTTGAAATCAAGATGTTTTAATAAAGTGGAGAAAAAGCTCTGCCTTGTTCCAAATTTTATAAATTCAAGTGGGCCTTATTAGGACATGACTCTTACTACATAATTCCCTTAATCCTTGCCAGGAGTTACTCAGATAAACCAGTGATTAGATTTTAAAACAATAATTATTTTCCTTACTTGGATAAGGAAAATAGTGCTCAGTAAGTCAGGGGATGGAAATGTGTGCATAGTTCAGTTGTATAAAATACACAAATTAAGTGAAATGACTTGTATGCTTTGCATCTTTCTGTAACAGTTTTTGCCAATAAACTGATTCTTTTTCATATGGCTATTTAACTGATCTTGTTTTTCCAAATAAAAACTTATTTGCCACTTCGCTCTTTGGGAAATCACCCCTCCATTCAGCACACTTTTAAAAGTTTTAAGACGAAGGGAAAAGTTATGGGTATGTATTCCCCAGTATTCAGAATGTCCTTTTATGTTCTAGGAAAACTATTCTCCCTGACTTTCCTAATTTTACGGGTATATTCTCGCAAGTCATTGATTCCCATATAGTCATTGAATTATCACCAACACGTTAGGTATATTCAGTTAGCAAATAATGATAAACTAAATTCCTGGATAGCACCCTACTCTGTGCTGGGCTTTCTTCTAAGCATCTACATGTGTCAGCATATTTAATCTTCAAAATCACCTTCTGTCACTGTGTCTCTTTTACAAAGAAGGAAAGCAGAGCCCTGTCTCACCTCAGACCTCAGCGATTTTATCTGGATCTTAAACACCTTATCTTCAAGAATCGTTAGTTCAGGTGAAAATTTTTCACTTCTTAGAAGGTTAGTCTTAGGTCCTTTTAAATGTGTTTTACCAGTTCATTTGATTTTAACTTTGTTCCCATTTATAATCCAAATACAATATAAACCTATTTAGTTCATTAGTCTTAAGCATTTTAAGTATTGGAATATAAACATAAAAGATTTGGTTTTGAATTTGATAAATTCCACCAAAAATTCCAATCAACTAACATCTTTCGATCTGGTAATCTTCACAAAACCAACTGCTATCACTCTGTGCAAATCAGTTTCAATAGTTCTTATACACTTCGTGAATCAGCCAATGTCAGTATGAATTTGAATTGTAAGATATATTTTAAATGATATCTATTGTATTATGTGCATATCCGTAATTTTTTCCATTAAAAGGTTAGAACAGAAAGAAGTAATATAAAATGTATGTGTGGAACAAGGAATTTCTGAAACCGATTTTAGCTAAGTAGTCGACAAAGTAAAATTTCTGCCTAGGGTTTTATTATACTTCACCTAATGACCTTAAAATTAACTGAAATTAAAACCATAGTTTTGCAGTTGATATTGTGTTCCCTTTGATAACATCCCAAGCATTAATTGTTGCCTTGAAGGAAGCCACACAGCAAAAGTCATTGCTTAGCCTTGCTCATCTTTGTATTTAAGATAAAAAGATGGAATAGTCTTCTATTCCTGTTATGAAGCTGCTGGACACTTTAACCACCACGAGCATTTGGGCAAAAATCAGTACATCCGGCATTGACCTGGGACAGGTCATGACTTTTTTGAAAGTTTCAATTTAAGCCGAAGGACTTTTTCCCCGCGTGGTTTGTAATTGCCAGGTGCATTTCGGGCTGTTCACTCGCGCGTCCGGCAGGCTATGCTGCGAGCTCGCTAAGAACACACCTGTGCAGCCCAGCACGGAGCTTCAGATTTTTAGCAAACATTCCAGTGTATCCCTGGAACTGGAAAGTGGAATCAAGCAGACTCAGGATCTATAGTAATACTAGTAGGATCTCTGATTCTAAAGCACCTCAAGCTTAAACTTTTAGATTTAGTGATTAAGTTGGAAAGATCCACCCTCACAAAAGAACCGACGTTACACAAACATTACACAAAGATATGCAAGAGAAAAGCATCTGGGAGAACACTTGTTTGAAAACAAAAAGCAGAACAGTAGACGTTTTTCACTTTGGGCGCTCGGGTTCTCGCGGGTTACCGCCACCACCTTAGCCAGAGGGCTGTGAGGGCGAGTAAAGGACAGGGACTCATTGCAGGACAGTGGGGACGCCTAGAGCTGGTACCCATTCTCTCCGCGGCTACAGGCCCAGGTGGGAACCACCGAGCGCGGACCTCCGGCGCGTCCTAGAGCGGCCGCACTCGGGCACGGCCCGCGGCGCACTTCCGCCCCCGCGCGTCGCCGCCCCGTGGACGGCTGGGCCTCGTTGCGGGCCTGCGCCTCCCTCGGCTCCTGCCGCGGGCCTCGGGGAGTGGGTGAGTGGAGCAGGGCGCGCCGGAGGGGGGCGGGCCAGGGTCTGCGCGGCCGCGGCCTCCCCGGCGTCCGCCGAGTGGGCTGAGCGCGCGGGCGGGCGCGCTTCCTGCGGACTGGCGGGCCGGGCCCGGAGCGGAGGACCCAGGCCCGGGAGCGCCCGGGAGCGAGGACGCGCCTTGTGTACCCCCAACCCCTCACCCCGAGGCGGGGGCCGCCGCCGCCCCGCGCTCCTGCCCCCTCCCACCCCTGCTTTTGGGAGCCTGACGCCGACTTGGAGGAGAGCCTGGGCTGGCTAGCGGTCGGAGACCTGGCCTCCGGCCCTGCCTGGGCTTGGCCGCACACTGTCTCGCGGGCCACGGTTCTTTTATCTTTAAAATGGAGGATGGCAGTATCTGCCGTGCCTGCACCGCTCGGTGGTTGCAGGGTGGGCACTGCCTGCCTGGAAACTCATTCTCATCCCGGCGGCCTGTAGAATCACTTGGGAAGCCTTCCAAATGCTGAAGCCCCAGAATCACCAGGTGATGGTGACACGCAGCCAGGACTGAGAATCACTGGCCCAGAATGTCAAGTGACAATATTGTGGTCGTGTGCTGTGTTCGCGCCCAGAAGGTGCACTGCCTCCAAAGTGAATCATAGTCTTGAGAAAGCAAGCGGCTGGGTTTTTTGTTTTTGTTTTTGTTTTGTCCGAGACTACTGGGACCAAAATCTGGTTTGGTCACTTAGAATGGTGCATGTCACAAAACATGCACCACTGATTAAATAAATTAATTTCTAATTACTTCCCGACCTCGTGGAAGAGTTTTGATTATTTGGTTTGTTTTTAAACTTTTTATTACGGAAACTTTAAAACACAAAAATAGTATAGTATACTGATTCCCAACTCATGATCAATCTAATTTCGTCTCTTACCCTCATCACCGCTGGATTGTTTTAAAGTAAATCTGAATATGCCATTTCATCCATTAAATACTTGTTTATGTTTATAAAACACAACTCCTTTTTTAAACATAAAACCATTGTCAATCTAACAAAAATTTCATATTACTATCTATCCAGTGAACGTTTGCATTTCCCCAGTTGTCTCCCATTAACCAGTTTGTCCAAATCAGGATTCAAACAAGCTCCACATACAACATTTGGCTGACGGTTCATATCTCTTTTAATCTCTTTATCCCCTCCCTCTTTATTGTTATATTTTCCCTTGTATTTTACTGGTTGAAGAAGCCAAGTCAAATTTGTCCTATAGTGTTTCCTACATATTGGATTTTGCTCTTTGCGTCCCTGTGGTGTCCTTTAATAAATTGGTATTTAGATTACAGCCTTTTTCAGATTCAGAGTCTACTCTTTGACAGGAAAACCTTATAGGTTACTGTGCACTTCATCTTGCATCACATCAGGAGTTGGATTAGGTCTTTTGTCTCTGGTGTGGACCTTTTCTGTACAAATTGTGCTCCTGGGTAACTAATTGACCAGGGGATTACAGGAAGATGCCAACTAATAACTGCAGAAGGAATGAAAGAATATCACCTTTTGGCAACCTGTAATGAAACAGTAGACCCTGGCAGTGATCATTAGTGACTGTTAACATCAGAAAAAGAAAGATAGCCAGACAGCATGTGCTTCCTGATGGAGGTACCCCATTACCACTTACCACATATTCTTAGATGATGGATGGGGGATATAGATGGAACAAGATTGGTCATGAGTTGATAAGCTCAGTGACAGTGCGTTACACTAATCTCTACTTTTGCATGTGTTTGAAGTTTATCGTAACAGTTTTTTTTTTAATTGACTAATTGAGTAGTAAGTTCAGGCCAGCCTGATCCATATCCATTATAGTTCTCCATTAGCCTTTCACTAAGTGGGTCTCAAAACTGACTGCATATTAGAATCACAAGGGAAGAATTTTTTTTTTTAATTCTAAAACACATCACTTGCAGAATTTTCTGTTTAGTTCTGGGTTGGAGCCCAATCATTGATAAGTTTTTAAAAGCTCTCCAGGCGATTCTCATACTCTCCAGGGTTCTGTACCACTGGCCTAGATCTATTATTTGCTACAGATTGTGAAGTGATTATATTCTGTTATACCTTCTGCGTTTATTACCTTAATGTTCTACATTCTATTCTCATGTCTCTTGCAAACTGCAGTCCAATAAGAAATCCTCTGCAAGTTAAACTACTTAATTATCAGAGGAGGTCTTGATCTTGGAAGTGAAAATATGGAATAACACATGGAAAGGACACTAGCAGTAACCTAAAGGCTTGTGTGTAGGGTGGAGAAATGTACCACCCATCTGTTAGGTGAGGTGTGTAGGGGGAGCTGACTGTCCCTAGATGGAAAGGAAGGTTAGGTGACATGTAGTTAGAAAAGCATGTTCAGTGTTATGTCGTGTTCATTAATACTAAATAAATTAAATATAAAATAAAATAAGTCAACAAAATGCTGCTCACCTCAATCAAAAGCAATTCAAAGATTTAAAAGAAAAGGGAGATTTAATAATCCCCACCACCACCATCATTTTAATCACTCTGAGATAACCAATATTAGCAATATGCTGCATATCCTTCCTCATCAGACTATCTCCTTACTTTTTTTCTGTGAAAATAGCCAATTATGTCAGTGCTGTTCATTAAGTAAGCACCCTTTTTACACTTTCATCGTATATTGATTTCCATACATACCTGGGTTTATTTCTAGACTGTCCCTTCTTGTCTGTTTTTATCTGATTATTACTAGGACTGAGAAAATTTTGGATAATTTTTTTCCTGTACTATTGACGACATATTTAATCCAGCTCTCTGTCAAATTTTATTTTAATAGTTTTCCTTAAAAGTAAATGTTTTCTTCCCTGCCATCAATGTAGATAATAATTGGTTATATGTAAATTTGAGTTAATGCTTATTTATTTTATTTGATGCATATCTCCCATCACAGAAGTATATCAGAGAGAGATGTGCCCAAAAATAGTGAAAGGAAAAAGAGATGTCAGGAGTTGGCAGAAATCTACACACTTAACAGGTTATTGCTTATCACTTATAATAGCAAAAACCCAAGTCGTACCCCCTCATGGACTCTGTTATTAGGAGAGTGAGACATTCACTCAGCATTACTGTGCGGTGTTAGCATTACTATAGAGTGTTACAAAGCATTGCTGTGGTTTATGATGGTTCAGAGAAAGGGCTGATCACCACCATCACCAGATGATTACTTAGTGAGCATAATTAAATTCCATCTCTTGCCGAGAGCCTCACTAGGGTTGTTTATTGTTTATTAAAAGAACTTTTTAAAAAATTAATAAGCAGAAAGTACAGAGTTCCTATATACATGCTCACCCCCCAGTTTCCCCTAATATTAACATCTTGCATTAGTGTGGTACAATATTGATGAGCCAATATTAATACATTATTATTAACTAAAGTTTACATTGGGGTTCATCCATTCTTCGCGTTGTACAGTCTATGGATTTTGACCAATGTAGAAGGACATGTGTCTGTCTTTTCTGTATCATTCAGAATAGTTTTACTGTCCTAAAAATCCCATGTGTTCCACCTATTCATCCTTCCCCCAAACCACTGTCTTTTTATTGTCCCCATAGTTTTCCCTTTTCCAGAATGTCATATAGTTGGAATTCAACTATAGTTTTTAATTGACTGGGTTTACCTTTTTAAAAATTTGTTTATTTTTGTGTATGTGAGCAGTCATACAAGGTTTGGTAACTTGTGTTAACTGAGTAAGAGTTATTAAAATTTTTCATTGCATTTCTGTGGAAAACTGTTAGAGAATAGGAATCCAGACTGTTCTGAATAATGAAAACATAGGTAACAGTAAATCTCACAAGAACCTGTTTTTGGTGATTTTGAGCAGTGATGTGTAATAATCCCTGGGTGATCTTCTCCTTGCAGGGAGGAAGATGTCTATGGATGTGACATTTCTTGGGACAGGCGCAGCGTACCCATCCCCAACCCGAGGTGCCTCTGCTCTGGTCCTTCGGTGTGAAGGCGAGTGCTGGCTCTTTGACTGTGGGGAGGGAACTCAGACACAGCTTATGAAAAGCCAACTTAAAGCAGGTTAGTGTTTATTAAGCTTATCTCATTAAAGCAATCTCTTGTTCCGCTTCTTCGTTTTCTTAGTTCTCCTTAGGCCTTTTGCTCAGAAATAGCCCTGGCAGTTGCATCCCATTTCAGCCCTGGAGCCTGGCAAGACTTGCAAGGCACTCAGGCATCTGGCCACACCCACTGAACTCTATTTATTTACTTACTTACTTACTTACTTTTTATTCTTCCTGTAAATGATGAGAGCAAGGATTTATATAGCCTTAGGTGTGGAGGCTGGAGTGGGATACATCAGACATATGAGATAGACACTGCCCAAGCAAAGGAACAGCATACATTCTTATTTCCACCAGGAGGTCGTTGTCAGTATCATGAGAGGATACAAAGAGTGGAAGGGGAATGAGATGTTCTTTGCTACTTGAAGTTATCAGGGTAGGCATCTCAGAGAAGCTGACCTGTGAGTTGTTAAAGGAGGAGGAGGAGGGATTCCCTGGACTGGGGAGAAGACAAGCATTCCAGCCAGGGGAAACAGAGAGACCCTAGCACTAGGCAGACCGGAGTGTACAGTGGTGAAGAGCCCCGGCCCAGAGTCAGGCAGACCAGGTTCCAGTCCTGGCTGTGTCTCGGCTCATTACCTTAGCAGATCAGCAAACTTCCCCATCTCTGAAATGGGGTTTAAAACTTGACTTAGAAGGCGTGTTGTGTGAATTGTATATAATAATCCCTTCTCTGTGTGGGTGTCTCCTTCTCATCAGTTAAATCTTAGCTCAAATGCCAGCTCCTCGGAGGCTTCCTCTGAATGTCTGGGGTTAAGTAATTTCTACCTCTCCCAGGCATTCTACTGCTTTGTGCTATTTTTATTCACTTTTTAGCGTCAGCAGTATCTAAAATCATGTTATTTAAATAGTTGTGTCTGTGTTCACTGTTTATCTCCCTGTACAATAAACTAAACTCAGTGACCGCTTATACCTAGTAGCTGCCTAGTAATATCTGTTCAGTTGTGCGTGAATAAGATGCTCAGCACTTAGCACAGTGCCTCTCACTTGTTAGGTCTTGATAATTAGGTTACTGAAATTATTCCTATGACTTATACTAGTGTGTGGCATTTGATTGCTAAAGGAGTGATAGTTCTAGCATCCAAAGATCCCTTGATCTAGTGGTGGAAACTGACATGCAGACGGTCATAGTGTGATGTGATAAGTAAGAATAACGGAGATGTTTTCTAACCACTTTTGGAGCACCAAGGAGGGAGACATTAACCTTACCTGTGTGTTCAGAGAAGGCATCCCAGAAATGGTAACAGTTGAGCGAGGGTCTAAGAGATGAACAGAAGTTTCTCTGGGGAGAGAAGTAGGGATGGACATTCAAAGAACAGACAACAAAGTGAGCAATAAGAAAAGGAGTCTCCATGAGGGAAATGACATATTTCGGGAATATTAAGCCATCCAGAACTTTGAATACTTGGCTAAGATAGACGAGAGATAACAATGTAAAAAAGTAACTAAGTAAGGGAAGACTGTGAAGATTTCTGTGGTATGCTAAGGTGTCTGGACCTTATTATTCTCTTGGCAACAAGGAACGATTAGAAATTTTAAGCAGAAGAGTGACACGGTCTGATTTATGTTTTAGGACAATTTTCCAATGGCAAATATATTGGGAAAGAGAGAATAGCTTCAGGAAACCAATTCCAAGGCAGCTGCATTCATCTGAGAGAGAGAGAAGATGAAGACATTGAGGCAGGAAGTAGGAATAAGGATGAAGATGAGAGACTCAATTAAAGAGATATTTGTACAGCCACCATCAAAGAGATATTTGTACAGGTGGTGACTGATTGAATGTCTGGGATGTGAAGAGGTAAAGAATTTCTACAAGTTACAGGTGATGATGTCCCAGACCTAGATAGGAGGTTCGGAAAAGAGCTGTTGGAGGAAGGAACTAATGCACATCACTTGGGACACATGGCCTTGAGGTGTATCCAGTTCAGCCCTAATTGTATACTGTCTTACGTTGAAACCCTGAGGTTAGAGCAGGTGCTATGGTTTTCTTCTCTTGCATCACACGGACATGCCTTTCATGAGAACTGTCAGGGTCGGCACATGCCAGAGGGGAGGCAGTAATATTTAACATTCTAGAGAGTAGGAGCTGAGGTGGCAGGGTGATTGAAATAGAAACAAGTTACTGTTTTTGAGTATAGGGATAAGCTTTTATTTTTTCTTTAGTACCTGTGTCAGTTATCTAATGCTGTATAATAAATTATAAATTTAGTGGCTTATTTGCACTTATTTCATTGTTTCTGTGAGTCAGGGAGTTCAGGCCTGGCTTAGCCGGATTCTCTGCATCAGGGTCTCACTAGGCTGCAATCCAGGTATTGGCCAGGGCTGCAGTCTCATCCGAGGCTCAACAAGGGGAAGAATCTGTTCCAGTGCTCACTCAGTTTGTTGGCATAGTCCTTGTCCTTGTAGGACTGGCCTGAAGCTGCCTGCAGCAGCTAGAGGCCTCCTGTGGGTCCAGGTCATGGGGATTTCTGCTTCACACTAGCTTGCTTCCGTACTGCCAACAAAGGAGAAAGAGACTCAAGAGCAGAATCTGCCAGCAAGATAGAGTCTTGTGAATAACGTAATCACATTGCATCCTTGTGCCATGTGTTACTGGTTAGAAGCAAGTCCCAAGGCCCACCCACACTCAAGGAGAAGGAATTATAGAAGGATGTGAACACTGGGAGGCAGGAGCCACAGGTACCACCTTAAATCTATCTGCCAAAGTACCATTTTCTAATATTTTATATTTTACAGCTATTTTGTATGTTTTTTAAACAAACAGTTCACAGAGCTCAAACTTTTTAAAATAAAAAGTTTGACCAAAAAAATAAATATGTAATAAAATAAAATAAAGCCTAAGAGAACTTTTAGTTTACTAAATTTTTATTGGCTTAAGAAGAAAGTTCCTGGCCTCAGAGAGGAGGGTGATATGGTCATCCCAGACATTATCTAAAACGTTCTAATACTTCAGAGGCCACAGCCTCAAACTAAAATGCAGCACCCTCAGTACATCTTGTTTTCTCTCAATAACTGCATATGGTCCTATCACTATTGGAGTCATTGAGTCCTTTTAGCTTTTAGTACCTCCTGGGGTAATAATATTTTATGGGTTTCATAAGGAAGTATTTTCTGTTTATCTAAACATACTCTTTCAAGTTTCCATGGTCCTGATATGCAAGCATCTGATTACAAAGTACAGGTTTGCCATATCTATTTTTTTTATACTTTAAAAAAGTGAGCTTAAGCCTTTTTTTGTCAAAAATGATTATAAAAAGTAGTATAAAGTATAATTTTTAAATGATTATAACAAGTATACATATTCATTGTAAAAATTCAAACAAAGCAGAAAAGTATGAATAAGAAAAGCTTAAATCCCCCTCTCATAGGTGAATTTTCTATACACATACCTATGGTGATGGTGTAGGTGTATTTGTGTGTGTGTGTGTGTATAATTCTGCACAAATGGGATCAGACAATACTTGGTGTGACCTGCTGTTTCTCAGCTGAACAGCATGTGTGAACAGTGTGCTGTAGAGAGTTTGCAGTGGCAGTGAAGACCACTGCATCATCGCTTAGCGCATGCTTAGTAGTCTGCTGCTATGTGATGACATTTTTCCCTGGTAACTTTCTTGTTCTCAAGTGAAAGGGAACTTATACATGTTTCTTTCTTCATTTGACAGCTTCCTTTTACCTTTGATAATTGTGGTTGCTATTCCTTCTCCCTCTAAAATCACATTTCTGGAAAAATGAAATGTTTGTCCTCCTTGAAACTGTGATAACTGTGGGAAGTACTGTGTACTTCCCTGACTTGTCTCATTTGCTTTGGGTTCACAGATTGTTTTGGTGTTCTGTGTTTTGCAGTAGATAGGGAGAGGCCCAGAAAGTCTGACTTAGGAGTTTTGAGGTCAGCATGAGACCAGGATTCATCAACTGTTGTAGTTCTTCTGTCTGCTGAGTCCTCAGGTCACACTTGGGGGTACATTGGCAGCCCAGACAGCAGGAAAGGAGAGATAAAAGGGTTCTAGAAGTCAAAAAGCAACAAAAACAAGGACTGGAGAGAGAAAACAAAAAGGAGCATGTTGAAGACACTTCTTCCCCCTCCTGGGGATTCTCAAGGTCTGAGATCAGCCTCTGCCCACTCTGTTCTCTGCCACAGGGGCCTGGGCCTGGTGCAGTAACTCTGGAAGACTCACCTGGAGAACACTTTCACCTTGATGTCGCAGGCCAACCCCATAATAACAAACTATTCCTGTACTTCTATGGTATCAATAAACTGTTTCTGTTCTTTTATGGTGTCAAATGTTTGAAATAGGTGGATCATGAGGTAGGACTGGAAGCCTCTGTTATACTAAAAATGTGTTAATTGTAATTGTTACTTTTAAAAGACCTTTCGGTGCATCTCAGAAAAATGCTGTGGCATCCTGCCACATACCAGAAGTAAATTCACTTTAACATTGGCTAAATCATGTTCCAACCTAAGCCAGTATGCTCTGGAAAAGCTGTTGTGTTAGTTCAGATGGAAAGGAAGGGATGGGTTTGTGTGTGCGGCTTTACAAAACACTGTGTGTGGGGGGGTCTACCCTCTGATCTGCATTCTGGCGTCTGTTGTCCACCTCCTCCCCTGGGTTCTTCACTCCCTTTCTACCTCCCTCCTGCTCCCTCCTCCCTTTCCTCTCCCTCCCTCATCTCCTTCCTTTTTCTCCCCCTGCTTCATCCTTACTCAGAGAGCAGGTCTGGCTTGGTTAGTTAATCTCTGTCCAGTGTGGAGTCCTTAAAAGGCAGCTTTGGGTTCAGGCACTGGTCCAGTCCATTTGGAGCCAGGGGAACATTTGTTATGCTGGAAATACATATTTGCTTTTCTCAGAGGGAGCAATAGGGGGCAGTATAATTGCCAGATGCTTTTAACACCTGAGGCCTATCTAGTTACCTAAGTGAAACATTTTGACACACTTCCTTTATTTTCTTTTTTTAGTAAATACTCTTAAATATTTAAATACTCTTAAAACTGTAACACTGTGTAATTTGAAGATGTTTTATGAAAAAAATAGTCATATAGTGAAATAAAGCCTGCCTTTATTACTTCTGGAATCATGTAGAAAAATGGAAGGAAGGAAGTTTATGCTAATAAGGAGAATTTCTAAATTCATTTTGTTGCTTTCTATCTACATTGTTATGCATGTTTCAGGTAGCTTTGCATGGGTTTTATTTCTGAAAAATTCCCAAATTTGTTTCTCTGCTTCAATCAAAAGGAAGAATTACCAAGATCTTCATCACACATCTTCATGGAGACCATTTCTTTGGCCTTCCTGGGCTCCTGTGCACAATCAGCCTGCAGAGTGGCTCTGTGGTTACCAAACAGCCTATTGAAATCTATGGCCCCGCGGGGCTTCGGGAATTTATCTGGAGAACCATGGAACTCTCTCACACGGAGTTGGTCTTCCCTTATGTGGTCCACGAGCTGGTGCCTACAGCGGATCAGTGTCCTCCAGAAGAACTAAAAGAATTTGTGTTCGTGAATAGAGCAGACAGCCCTCCCAAAGAGGGACAAGGAAGAACTATCTTATTAGACTCAGAAGAAAACTCATACCATCTGGTTGATGATGAACAGTTTGTTGTAAAAGCATTTCGCCTGTTTCATCGAATACCCTCCTTTGGATTTTCAGTCGTGGAGAAGAAACGCCCAGGTAAACTCAATGCACAGAAGCTGAAAGACCTCGGTAAGTGGTTTATTTTCCTTTCTCATCGAGTCGAGTTGCTGTTAACTGAAGCAGTTAAAAGTGTCATAGCAATTAACCTTCCTTTCCTGTCTCCAAGTCCTAAAACTGACATTTTCTCCACTTACTTCCTTTGCCCAAAGTTTGTATATTGAGGGAAACGTTTGAAGCCAAAAGATGCTCTTCAGAGCTAAAACCGAGAATATATTTGAATTCTTCTCTTTTCACTCCGTGGATGCACATCCATGGCCTGTCTTGTTCTCAGCATATGCTGTCTTGGTTAGCAGGGTGGTGGTAGTGGTTGTAGGTCTAGGCTTTTATTTATTCATGTCATATTTTTGAAATACGTTTTCAGTGACATCTTTGGCCTGAGACTTCTCACCATAGTTCTTAACCTTGTAACTGCATCCAACTACTTTCAGGGTTTTCCTTCCCTGTTGACTGCCTCAGTCAACCTTGATTAAATCAATTTGGTGTTTAGAACACTGCCTCAGCCAGTTTTACATACCTGGGTTCATCACACTTGGAAGCGAGCATATAAGGATTGGCTTGGAGCCCATCTGAACCTTAAATCTCTTCCATGCTTGGCCATCATGTGTGAGGGATCTTCAGCACCTTTCTCAAAGCAGTGTCCAGTTATGTCATTCCTCTAGCAGTACCACCTTCCTTGTCATGGCTACTGCAGAGACTGTGAAAAACATGGTGGTGTTTTTTTTTATTTTTCTTTATTTCTGCAATCTCTTCTTTCTTCCCCAACTAAAACTAAATGAGGTAAAGTGTCTTAGGTCAAAGGTATTTTTTATTACCTAAAAACCTGTAGATACTATTAAACTGAGAAACTCTAAACATGATCTGTGTTAGAATTAGTGAACACATCTTATTTGTTTGTAGGTATTGTCCAGAGTGATGGTCAGATGTTACTCTAGATTAATATGAGATTTAAGCCCAGTTTGGTGAACACGGAACTACCACTCTCCTCAAAGATTGATTATGTACAGTTGCCTGAAATTCTCCTTGATCTTGTGATCTAAACAATCCCTTCTAACAATTTTTTTATTGTGTTTGTCGATACCCTATCATTTAAATGGGCTCTTTAATTTTTACCCACAGATGAGCTTATTAAACACAGCACTCTCAAAAATTGTTATTCCCATGCACAACAGAGAATTAAGACTGTTATCTTGACTGTAATAAGGTTTTAGTGGGACTAAAGAGCTTAAAACTCATCTGACATGTGTGCCTGGGAAATGTTTTAAGTACTAGGACATTGCTGATATCAATAGCCAACGCTGAACTTTTAAAAATGTATAAATATTCCAGTTTTCCACAAGTAATAAAGTATTTATAACAATTAGGAAAAGAATTGGATGCCTTTCCCGTTTGCTATTTGCTGTGCTGTTGAAACAGACTCTTAACAAGTCATAAATTCCATTCCCATGATGTGATGTTATCTGCCTCCATCATTAGGTGTTCCGCCAGGTCCTGCCTATGGGAAGCTGAAAAATGGAATATCTGTAGTTCTGGAAAATGGAGTTACAATTTCTCCCCAGGATGTCTTAAAAAAGCCTATTGTTGGAAGAAAAATCTGCATTTTGGGTGACTGTTCTGGAGTTGTGGATGATGGAGGAGTGAAGCTGTGCTTTGAAGCAGACCTGTTGATCCATGAAGCGACCCTGGATGACACTCAGATGGACAAAGCAAAGGAGCATGGCCACAGCACACCACAGATGGCAGCAGCATTTGCGAAGTTGTGCCAAGCAAAGAGGCTGGTTCTGACTCACTTCAGTCAGAGGTACAAACCAGTTGCCTTGGCCAGAGAAGGAGAAACAGATGGGATTATAGAACTTAAAAAGCAAGCTGAATCAGTCTTAGATCTCCAAGAAGTGACTTTAGCAGAAGATTTTATGGTGATTGGCATTCCGATCAAGAAATGAAACCAGTGTTCCTTCTGAATGCATTCTGACATGTCTGTGAATATGTTACTGAACCAGCAGTTAAGTTTGTTGTTGTTGTTGTTTTGGTCTAAAATTATTTGGGTCCTAATAATCCTAAAAAAGATGGAGCTGCATTGCTGAACTAACTCAGCATTGAGAGGGAGCAAGCTTTTTGATAATAAATCACTTTAAAAAGAAAAAACCAGCATCCTTCTTAAAGTCCACATTTGACAAAATGATAGACTATTTAAGTATACATCTTGTTTTGTGGCTGCTGCCTCAGATATTAGCCAATACACCATCCTGGGCTTAGCTTCTGCCCAGCTTTATTGCTATTGTTGGCAAAGTACACAGGGCTTGGCCTTCCTGGCTAAAAATGGTATTTTGGCAGTTTGTGTTGAATCTGTTCATGTTATTAACAGAATAGAGGGAAATATAACGAGACATTGGATATGCAGGATTGAAGCTGGCATGTTAACTCTTGAATTCTTTGCTGGAATACTGAATGCAGGGTCGAGCTAGGTGTTTATCTTTCGATTAATATTTTATTGAACTTTCCAGTTTGCTCTAAACCCATGGTCCTCAGTTGGAGGTGATACTACTACCTTAGATGGAATTCAAAATGGCATGTTTCTTGTCCAAACTAGGAGGGGGGTTTTACTGATATTTAGTCAGTAAGGGCCAGAATACTAGATCTTACAAAGTTTTGATCAGTCCTAAACAATGAAGAATTATCTCATCCCAAAATGCATGTTCAGGGCTGTTGAGATACACAGCAACTTAAAACTTATACTCCCAATGTGAATATACTTTATAAAAATTAGTGACATCTACTAAGTATGTCAAATTCTACAGCAAATCCTGAAGAGCTAGATAAGTGAATATGTTGGAATTGGAATGTCATCTCAGATATTATTTGTCAGAAATGAGCCATGAGCTTATGATTCTGGAGATTAAAAAATGATATCTATTCAACTTGAGTTTAATTTATGTGTTCCTATTAATAATTCTTTGAGCACAATTTTAATAAATATTCTTTCTAGAATAGCTTTTCCCTATGAATTGCCTTCCACCTCCCTTCTGTCTGCCATGGGGTATCTCTGATTCATCTGCCCACAATTATTTCTCAGAATGTGTTACATGGAAAGGTAGTCTTAAGTGCGGATTCATTCAAAAGGATTCCCTAATCCAGTCAGTTTGGGAACCCCTGTGTGCCGTGTGCCCCTCTGGCAGTGTTCTAGTGCCCATCGGTACGTTGAAAACGGTACTGCTTCAGTGATCACAAACCAGTGTTCGGTGCCAGAATGACCTGATTTCAGAGTCTCATTCTGTACCTCATGGAGGTCCCTGTGTGCCTTGGAGCAGAATACTTAACTCTCTGAGCTTCAGCTTGCTCAGCTCTAAAAATGAGAAAAATAATAAGACCTACCTCCGGGATTGCTGTGAAAAATAAAACAGTATACAAAAGGAGCATAGGACATTGCTTAAAGGCATTCAGTCCTGAAGTACAGAGGCCTGTCAATTCTACTGAACCCCTTTCTAAGCCATATTTCACCATATACTGTCCATTAACATCCCAAGAACCTAGAGAGTTCATAGTATACTTACTCAGAAATATGGTCACCATGTATACTATTAAATTCCTTTGGGTCCTGAGGCTTTTCTAGTTAAAAAAGAATTGCCCTGTGGATGGCCGTAGAGTCCGTTGAGTAGTGATAATCAGGAGGGATCTAGTTACCCAAGGTCTCCATCATTCTGAAGCAGGCTCCCGAGTGGTCTGATTGTGCCGCTCTCTAGGCTCTCTGCTCTGCCAAAGTACCAAAGTTTGACCGGACCTAAGGGGTATCTTGATTTCTGAACTCAATTCAGACAGCGTTTATTAGATTCCTACTGTGTGCCCAAACCTGTGCACGTGGGGATGGCTAGTGCTCATACCTCTGCTGCGTGGAGCTCTTCAGGGTAAAGACTGCATTAAGTCACCTCTGCATTCTTGGAAATACCCACCCATAGTAAACACTCAGGAAATGTTTATTAAATGAAATGAGGCCTTGATGTATGAATGCACAAAATATAAGACCCACCTGTGCTTCATCCATTTCATTACTGTATTTGTCCCAAAAATGTAACTGCCCAATGGGTGGTGCCCCATTTACTGTGCCAGGCTTTTTTGTGTCGGGAGTACAGAGATGAATATGAGGCAAAATTTCAGGCTCACTGTCTTAAGTGGAAGACACTGATAGCTAAACAAAAGTAAATACACAGTTCCTTCAGATGGTTCTGATCTTGTAGCCTGTTACAGTTTCACTGTTTCTGAGCATTATTTGGTAGCTAACTTGAGCTGTGCCCTCCGAGTAGGTGCTATTAATATTCGTGGGCTAAGCCCTCAGAGAACATGGGAATGTGGAACGAACTGATACGTTGGATCAAGTGTAGGGTATCAGTTCATTGTGAGAATTCTTTCTTGGACTCTCTTCTGGCCTGGAATTTGCTTTGATGGTAGGACACATTCTAAGAATTTGTGGAGCTAGAATTAAGAGTGAGTCTTAAATTGGACTTTCAGAACCTACAATCTGCCCATGGAGGTATGACCCTAGAGGGGACTAGAGTATGTGTTATGCCCCAAACTTAGTTGATCGCTGAATCCTCTTTTGCCAGGGGACCTCTTGGAAAACTGAGAAATGCTGCTCCTTAATACTTACGAAAACTATTATATTTATATTTTTTACTTGCACAATTTATTGAGGTAATAAATTTTATAGCTATACCTAATATTTTCTTTGTCTTAAACCGACTTTCTATTGTCAGGAATTGATAGGTTCCTGCTTATTTTAAATAAAAAATGTGCACTTTCTATTTCTCAAGAGGTGTTTAGACTTGCCCAGACAGACCCCAAATCAGCTCTGTGTTCAAACATTCATGCCTCATTAATACACTTTTAATAAACTTTTAGTCATTAAAGCAGCATATGCTTAGTAGTTAATGTTGTTTTTTTGTTTTTTTTTTAAGATTCAAGAAAAGAAGATGATGACTCAAAATTTCACCATCCAGAGTGCTAGTACTTCTGGTCCAATGGTCCTGAAACTGAGATGTGAGTCAGTGTTACCCAGGGTAGTACATAGGTGAACAAGACTGCATAGGTAGACAGAGATCCCTGGGCTCTGACTCCAAATGTTCTAATTCAGGAGGTCTGGGGTGGAACCCAAGAATCTACATTTTTAATAAGATTCCCCCAGGTGATTCTGAAGTATATGGGTAGTAGGATAAAAAAACTGTATTTATGCACTTAGAAAAATTGAGGTGTATATGAACATGTATATTTAAACATATAATATATTTATAAGTATGTTATATTACACACATGCCCACATGTGTATTTTTACATGTAGGTTGACCTCAACTTTTTTTCATTTAACATTATGAGCATTTCCCTACAACATGAACTGTTCTTTGAAAGCATGAATTTAATGATTTTGTATTATTCCATACTATAGATGTAATGTCACTTAACTGTTTTTCTACTTTTGGAGCCTTGAGATTGTTTTCCATTATCATAAATAATACTGTCATGAATACTCTTGGGAACAAACCTTTGTATCTCTGAGTATTTCCTTAGGATTAATTTCTCTGGAGGCTAAAACATCTGACTTATTTTTTTCAGACTCTGGGTAAGAGTCTCCCACTTGTTTCCTAGCTCACTCTGCAGCAGCGTAAGAGATGCCTGTTCCATTACTCCATTGGTAGATGATACTGAATATCATCAGTTAGTGACCTTTCTAACACTCCTCTTCCAAGACATTTGTCTTATAATTTTTGCCTTCTAGTGAAAATAACTTTATTATGTCTTTCAACCAGCACATTTAGTTCAATTGTGATGTCCTTGAATGCTCTAATGCCATCTTAAAAATTTGGCAGTTTTTACTTGTGGGGGTAAAATCTTTATTGTTTCAAATACGTTCATGACAGATGTACAGTGAAGGTACTTTTGTCTTTACAGAAGTATAAATTTATAGTGAAATGTATATTAATTCTGTCCTTACTGATTGGTGGATTTTTTAGGTAATGAATGAGTCAGTTTTTTTTTTTTTTTTAATGGGAAGAATAAAAAGGAAATACTAGTAATGTTTGCTCTTTGGCAGGATAAGAATAGAGATAAGGGGGTTGCAGTGGGGACATGGGGTAAGATTTAGAAATTATTTTCTTCCATAGTAGGAAGTAGGCAGTGTTTAAAACTAAAAACTAAATAGTACTTTAAGCATATTATGTTTTTTTAAAAGGTGGAGGAGGCTGTAAATATCAGATGAATAGTTAAGAGTAGAGGAAGGGTGGAAGGTACAAGGGGTATGGTGTGGGGAGGGACAGCCAGAGGATGACTATTTTGTATAAGCCTAATAGTGCTAGGACTATTTGGTATTTTGAACTATTTATGTGTGTATGCATTCATTTACTTTAAAAATTACACTGAAACACTTATGCATAGACAAGACGCTGCTCCGAATAATCATGTCAGTTGCTGGTCTCCATATGGGTGCTCCAGGCAGTTGACAGTTCCTTTCAAGGCTTTTTAACATTCCAGTCCATTCCCCACACTGCAAAGAGATTTTGTTCAAAATGCAAATCTGAGCCTAGCATCCAGATTTTAATGGCCCTCCCTTACCCTCCCTTTCCAAGCTAATCTTACTCCACAGTGCCACGCATTTTTGCAGCCCCAGCCACATAGGCCTTTTAGTCCTTTGTCAGAGGTTTCTGTTGTTGCACAGTCTTGGCAGAAACTGCTCCCAGGGCCTGGACCATGCTCCCTCAGCCTGGAATTCTTTCTCCTCTCCCTAAGTTAACCCTTACTGGGCCTTCTGCTCACAGCTCTGCAGTCACATCCTCACGGAAGCCTCCCCAGACTTCCCCACAAGGTAGCATGTTACTCTCATGGCAACTGCACCCCACTTTCCCATTGCTTGTCACTTCATATTTTCAGTTTGCTCATGTGAATATTTGATTGATGTTTCTGTTTCCCGCTAGCACTGTAAGCTTCACAAGAGCAGAACTGATTTTGTTTCCCTTTGTGCTCTAGCTCCTAGCTCAGTGCCTGAAACGTATTAGGCACTCAGTAAATGGTGGTGACTTGTTCAATTTCCCTTGCCATCCTGTTATTCTACAAGATGCAATGCCTTGTTCTCCTAGGGATTTTTCCTGATTGATATTAAAAGCAAAAAAGCAAAAATCCCCACTCTTAATCTCTTAACTAAAAATAGGGAGGAAGAGAATGGTTGCCTGTGACCTTAAAATGAGGCAAATCTTTATAAATACTAATTCTAAAGCTTTAGTTTGGCATTCTGAGATACGCAGACAGATACTTAGACTCAGGGAAAGGGCTGGAAAAAGGAATTTCTCTGCCTAAGGAAGTAGGATGTTGGCTTTTGCTGTCCATAGGAAAGTCAAAACAAAGGTATAAAGAATGAAGGAAGAAGGCCAAGCCCCATGCAGGATAGGGAAATGGTGGGAGAACCTTAAGAACACAGGCGTCTGATGTTCAATTTTATGGTGGCTGTGTTTCTTGAAAGTAAATCCCTCCATTTCCCCCAAACTTTCTTTGAAGTCTCCTGGATGCGTAAGCTTTGGATTTCTCTACTCAACCCTGCACACCATCAGATAAGAACAACTTCTGAATCCTGACTGGGTTGACCTGGGTGGAAAAGGGACAGCAGGACTGAGAGAGGGAGACAATCCCAAAGTAACACTGTTCAGAGGAGTGGAATCAGCGGTGAGCGCAAGAGCCTGTCTCCTAGGGATTTTCAGGTTATAAGGAGGGCAGTGACCTTTACATAACCCACGGAATTGGGAGGTAGTAGAGGGTTGAGCCAATTTCACATTTATCTTAAAGGACAGGGTAACTCCAGCTGACAGTTGGACACAGATATTTCTGTGCCCTTGATAGACATATTTTTAAGGATTAAAAAGCTGCCATACCCAGGATAATAAGGAAGTTGAAGGGAGTGCCTAAGTTTATCCAAAGTAAAAAATATTTCCACTCCTAAATAAAGCTAGCTGAGAAACACTGTTGCTCTGATGTCAATGTGCTAATTATACACTCAGCAGACATGGCAGGTACAAAGATTAAATTCACCCATGAAAAAGTAAAAGGGGAAAGGCGAGGGATCAAGTTTCCCAGCTATGCAAATCCCCCTGTAACTGCCAGGCAGCCTCAGGTAGACCTAAGCAACATTGAATTCAGTGTCACCAAGTGAAACCAAGGTTATTTTGTTTAGGTTGTTCTCCTCATTGTTGTGGCTTCCAGATCAGAGGCTTGTCTGAATGATACCATATCTCCATCAGACATCCTGGACTGGAGCTGGCCTTGTGGATGTATCCATGTCTGGGTCAGCAATCCAAATGCTGTTCCTAACTGGCTTCCAAGGGGTCTTGCTATGGAACACATCTTCACACAGCCAGTAGATACAGGAACGTGATCGATTTTCTCCCCCACATGCCTATACTGAGAGGCACTATGGCCTACTCAGTGGTCTTCAGACTTGGGTATTTGTACCCCTGGAGATATGCAAAGGTTTTTCTAAGGATATAAAGAGACACTTTCATATGAAGTATTTCCTAAAATAAATTTTCCTGAGAACTAGTGTAGGCAAAGGTCTACATTACTGGCTCCATTGTACAGTGCTCCAAGATACCAAAGGGGATAGGTGAAATATTGGTATTGGGGTGAAAACACGAATGACTGAGTAACAAATTCTTTTTCAGGTTGGGTAGTTTCCAGTGTGATGCTTTGAAGAAAATTGAAGGAGAATCTAACCAAGTTCAGATCAAGGAGTAGCTAATCTGTCCAATGATAGATTTTAATTGCTTTATTGAGATGTAATTCACAGACCATGCAAGTCAGTGGTTTTTCACATATTCACAGAGTTGTGCAACTATCACCACTATCACTTTTAGAATGTTTTCGTTATCCCCAAGAGAAACGGTACACTTTGGCAGTTACTCCCACTTTCCTCCCAAACCGCACAGCGATAAATTGCTTTCTACCACTAATCTACTTTCTGTCTCTATAAGTTTGCCTATTCTGGACATTTCATACAAATTGAGTCATACAAATGTGGTCCTTTGTGATTGGCTCCTTTTACTTAGCATAATGTTCTCAAAATATATCCATGTTGCAGCTTATATCCGTACTTCATTCCTTTTTATGGCCCAATAATACTTCATTATGTGGACATACCACTTTTACTTATCATTCATCAGCTGATCTAATAATAGGTTATTAAAAATATTTTTATAATATATCTTTATCAGAAATGCAAGAGAAGACATTGCTGCAGATCTTACATATATTAATAAGTTGAAAGAAGGTACTATAAATGACTTTAATTTTAAATAAAATTACTAAAACAGCTTCCTTAAAGAACACAATTTGCTAGAACTGACACAAGAAAAAATGTAGGACTATTCACTTTTTCTATTTATTAAAGAAATAAAGAAACTGAATTTGTGATTAAATTCACCCTTCTAAAAAAAAAACAAAAGAACTCCAAGCCCAGATGGTTTCACTAGTGAATCATTCTAAACAATTAAGAAATATACCTTTCTTCCACAAACACTTCCAGAAAACAGAAAAAGAGGGAACACATCCCAACTCACTTTATGAGGTCAGCATAACCTTGATGCCAAAACTTAAGGACATTAAAAGACAGGAAAATTACAGGCTAATTTCTCTTACAAAAAAACCCTGAAGAAAATAATTAGCTAATTGAATCCAGTGACATGTAAAAAGAATAAGACATTTTGACAAAGGGAGTTTATTTAAGAATGGCAGGTTTGTAGGGGAGGGTATAGCTCAGTGATAGAGCTAATGCTTAGCATGCATGAGGTCCTGGGTTTAATCCCCAGTACCACCATCAAAATAAATAAATAAGCCTAATTACCTCCCTCCCCCAAAAAAGAATGGCAGATTTGTTAAACATTTAAAAATCAATATTAACAAAATAAATGGGGGAAAGTGCTAAGATAATCTAAATAGGTACAAAATTTTTTTGGTAAAAGTTAATACTTTCATATGACAAGAACTCTTAGCATATTGAGAATAGGAGGGAATGCTCTTCATCTGATGAATATTATCTACAAAAAATACAGTAAATATTACATTTAGTAATAAAATATTGAAAGCTTTTCCCATGGAATGGAAAATAAACAAGGATGCTCCCTTAATGCCATCTCCATACAACATTGTTTTGAAGGTCTTACCCAGTGTATCAGGGCAAGAAAAATGAGTGAAAAGTCTAAGGATTAGAAAGGAAGAAATAAAACTGCCATTGTTAGCAGATTTTGTGATTATTCACAGAAAATCCAAAAGAATGAGCAGATAACCTGTTAGAATTAGTAAGTGAATTTAGCAAGGTTGTTGGATACCCAACCAGTATAATGAAAATTAATTTTATTTTTATATTCCAACAATAAACAGATTGAATTTTTTAATGACACCATTTACAGAAGCATCACAACCATCAAAAAGCTAGGAATAAATTAATGAAAGGTATGCAAAACCTCTCCATTGAAAACTACAAAACATTGAGATATATTAGAGAAGACTCAAATACATGGAATGGTATATACCATGTTAATAAATAGGGAAGATTCAGTATTGGAAAGATGTCATTTATCCCTAAATTTATCTGTAGCAATCTCAATCAAAAGCTCTGCAGCATTTTTAAGTGGGCATACATATGATGAAATTGATAAGCTATTTCTAAAGTTTATATGGACATACAAAGGACCAAAAATAGCCAGGAAAATCTTGAAAGAACAAAATTGGAAGCCTTAACACTACCGGATATCAAGACTTACTGTAAAGTTGCAATCTTTAAGACAATGTGACATTGTTGTAAGAAGAAAAAATAAACCAGTGGAGCAGAATAAAAAACTCATAAATATGGTCACTTGATATATGTTAAATATGGAATTCCTATGCAATGGGAAAAGGATTTCCTTCTCAATAAATGGAGGGTCAATCAGATATCCATAATGAAAAACTGTTACCTTAATGCCTACCTTAAACAATAGTACACAAAAATCAATTCCAGATGGATTTTATTTATAAATGTGAAGATAGCATAGAATAGCTCCTTGACCTGAGAAAGGCAAAGATTTCTTAAACAGAATACAACCACTAACAATAAAGGAAATGATTGTTAAATTGGACACTTAAATTAGGAACTTCTGTTTGTAAAAGATACTATCAAAAGAGTGAAAAGGCAAGCCACAGAACATATTTGCTGATACCCATAGCCGATAAAGGACTTGGATCTAGGATTTAGTAGTAGTTATCTGTTGCTGTATAACAAATTACCCCCAAACATTGTTATTTATTATCTCACAGTTTTTGTAGGTCAGGAATCTGGGCACAGCTTCTGACTCTAGATCTGTCGTGAGGTTGTAGTCAAGCTGCCAGCTAGAAATGTGGGTTCATCTAAAGACTCAGTGGAGGGGGTCCATTTTCAAGCTTTCTCATGTAGTTATTGGTAGACCTTGGTCCCTGGCTACATGGGCCTGTCCTGTCTCATGACGTGCCAGCTGGTTTCCTACAGGGCAAGCAACCCAAGAGAAAGTGAGCATTCAAGACAGACGCCACAGTCTTTTTTACAACTTATTCTTGAAAGTGACATCCTATTACTTCTTCCATATTCTGTTCATTAGAAGTGAATCGGTAAGTCCAGCTCACACTCAGAGGAAAGGCATTCATTACGCAGGGGTATAAATACTAGGAGACAGGGATTGTTGTAGGGGGCCATCTTAGAGGTTGCCTACCATAATAATACATTAAAAACTTTTAAAAGTCTTGACCTGGGCAGGGTGAATTATATGGGTATGTTCCTGGTGTGAAAATGATCGAGTTATTCTGTTCTGATTTGGGCATTTTTCTGTATGTAGGTTATGCATCAATGAAAAGTTGACTTAAGAAAATTTTTGAGTTACATGTCAATTATATCCAATAAAACTGGTTAAAAAAGAGAATATTTTTGATGAAAAATTCTAGGCAGAATTCTAAAGATTATTATTTTCTGGCCATTTTGTGAAGCACCCACTAATCTACATACTGCCGTAAATGGATTTTGCAAGTATAATTAATGTCCGAAGTCAGTTGACCTTAAGATCTGGAAATCATCTGGGTGGATCCGACCCAGAGAATTTTCTCTGGCTAGTAATGGAAGGATAAGTTGGAGAGGTTTGAAGCATAAGGATTTGACAAATCATTGCTGGCTTTGAAGATGGAGGAGGCCACATTCAAGGATCTGAGAGTGGCCTCTAGGAGCTGAGATTGGTGCCCAGCCAACAGCCAGCAAGAAAACAGTTCAGTCCTACAGCTGCAAGGAGCTTAATTCTACCAACAACAAGAATGAAGCTTATTCTTCCCATGAGCCTCCAGCTAAGAGCCCAGCCCTTGTAACACCTTAATTTTGGATTTGTGAGACCCTAAGCAGAAAACTCAGTCAACAACTACCAACCCCCACCTCCCCCCACAATGGGCTTCTCTTCTACAAAATGGTGAGATAATAAATGTATGTTATTTTAAGCTGCTAATTTTGTGGTATTTTGTTAGGTAGCAATAGAAAATACAGTCACTGTGTAATTTTAAAAAACAATTTTATTGAGGTACAATTCACATACCACACTATTTGCTCATTTAAAGTGTACAGTTCAGTGACTTTCAGTGTATTCAGAGTTGTACAACCATCACCATCATTAATTTTAGAGTATTTTCATCATCCCCAAAGAAAACCCCTTATTCTTTAGCTATCACCCCTGTTTCCCATCCCTGAAACCCTAGGCAAGCACCAATTTACTTTCTGTCTCTATGGATTTGCCTACTCTGGACATTTCATATAAATGGAATCATACAATATGTGATCTTTTGTGCCCAATTTCTTTCACTTCGCATAAAGTTTCAGGGTTCATCCATGTGATGTCCATGTATCAGAACTTCATTCCTTTTTATGGCTGAATAATAAATAGTCCATTGTATGGATATACCATACTTTGTTTAGCCATTCATCAGTTGATGGGTCAAGCTTGACTCTTTTTCTTTTTTTTTTGTAGTTGTGTTTAAAAAAAAACCCACATAACATAAATTTACCCTAACAATTTTTAAGTGTACATTACAGTATCGTTAACTGTGTACACATTGTTATACAACAGATCTTGAGCAATTTTTCATCATGTATGACTTATCCTTTGAACAACTCTCAGTTTTCCCCTCCCTCCAGCCCCTGGCAATCACCAATCACTATGTAATTTTGGGCACACAATTTGGACATGGTTCCAAAATTGGGTAGCATTATTATTAGAAAATTATTTTTATCCCCATTTACTTACTTATAAGATTCTTTATAAGATTTATAAGCCAAGATTCTCATGGCTCACATCAATAAAAATGAAAAAATAGAGATAGTATGGGTGTTGAATCTGATCATGCTTTAGTGTTAACTAATGGACACAGAACTAATTGTAAAAAGACTCATTGATCTCACTTAAGAAATGTATTTCCAATAAAATTTAACTTTTCATATTAGTAACTTGTAATTAAGTTATTTTGATCAATTATTTATAATTTTAATGACAAGTCAATCTGTAAGAAATTTTGTAACCCTTCTCACAAGAAATTTAAAATATTTTTCAATATATTCATATTTTTGTTGCAAGAAATATAATATGATCAATAAAAGATGATCAATAAAATACGCAAAAAAGCATAAGAATACTATTCATAAAGGGAGGTGGAATGGAAAACAAGCACAAGGAGAAAAAGGAATGATGAAATATTTCACCAAGAAGACCACTGGTACAGTAGATGGGAGCACAGACTGAAGAAAGAGCACAGTGTGGTCTTGGATATTTCATCTCTCTTATGCCTTAGTTTCTTCATCTGTGAATGTGGAGTAGTAATACATTCGCCATGAATAAATTGTTATGAACATTAAGTGATTTAATGTAGATAAACAATTAGAACCAAAAGTGCTGTGTACAAATTAGGCATGATCATTGTCAAACCTCAGATCTGAGCCTGGAATGTTCTCTTATCATTCACTTCAGCTTTAACTCCCAAGGAGTTGGGGAACTGCCTTCAGAGTACTCCACCAGCCCAGAGAGTGGGTAGGGAGTGCCTATAGCCCCCGAGCTTGGGGAGATTGGGGCCAGGACACATTGCTTTGGACCTGTTTAAGCCACTGGCCACATGTGCTACTGAGCATTTGAAATGTGACTAATCCAAACCAAGATGTGCTGTAAGTGGAAAATATTCACTGGATTCCAGACAATATGAGAAAAAGAATGTAAAATATTTCAATCTTTTTTTACATTGATTATGTGTTGAAATGACATTTTGGACATGTTAGGTTAAATAAAATATGTTATTAAAATTAATTTCACCTGTCTACTGTTTTTAATGTACCTACTAGACAATTTAAAATGACATATGTGGCTCTCATTGTATTTCAACTGGACAGTGCTGCTTTACACAGTCTGCCTCAGTGTCAGCAGTCAGAGTGATCTTTTAGAAGTACAATTAGGTCATGTCACCACTCTGCTCAAAACTTCCCAATGATATCGCATCTCACTGAAGAGAAAAGGTCAAAATCCCGACCTAGGTCTAACAGGTCTTACGTGCCAGCCCTCTGCACTGCCACTTCCAATCTTGCTGGTCCAGGGTGGGATCCAGATTTTACCCAACCTGAAGCTTACCCCATGGGTGAATAGAAGGGAAGGGAAAGGGGGACACAGGGCCTTACTAAGGAAAAGAATACAAATTACAGGTATAAAATAAGGTACAGAATTGAGTGTTAATTTAGAATGAGAAAATAAAGCACAACAATTAATTCAGGTCCCTTTCTTCTGGTATATTTTTAGGCAATTTACCAGACATGCTTACACAGAAATGCTTCTAGACTGTAGCCTGGCTCCACCACCCCACCTAGAACTCTCAGCTCCTGAAATTCCTCCCAGGAACAGAGGCCCAGGCAAGTGTCATTGGCTTCGAGGTAAATCGCATTCTGCTCCGATCTCATCTCCTACCATCCTCCACTCCTGTCTCCTTGCTGGTCCTCACACCAAGCATGTGCCTATCTTAGGGCTTTTCTGCTTACTGTTTTCTGAGCTTGAAAACATTCCATCCCCAGCTATCTCATTTCCTTCAGGTTTCTGCTCAAATATCATCTCATGCGAGCATCCTGGCCTGACCATCCTCTCCTCCACGTCCTATTTTCTTTACCCTACTTTGTCTCCAAAATACTATCACCAACTGACATAGTATGTCTTTGCATGCTCACTTGTTGATTATCTGTCTCCCTTCTTTAGAAAGGAAAATTCTGGAGGACAGAAACTTTGTTTTGTTTCTGATAGTTCTACTCAGCACCTAGAAGAGCGCCTGGCCCTTGATAGATACTCAGAAATGTTTACTGAATGAATGAATGTATGTAAACTGAATGACAGGGAGGCCCTATCATTTTCCAATATGGAATAATTTCTTCAAGGAAATAATTCACTCTGTACCTCCAGCTCATATCCTCAGTCATCACTACTTAGGACCTAGTCAGTGTATGGTAGTTACTATTTTTGGCTTCCCAGCATGCTTCCACATCATCCTATCCTCAGTCCCACAGTCAGCTTCTGCTGGGTAGCCTACGTCCCAGCACCCAGGGATAAGCACACATTCTAGGTGTGACCAGTGGGAGTGCTCCAGAGTTACTGATCAGAGATGAGCTCAGGACCTAAACTCAGCCAATCAGAGTCTTCCTCAAAACTGTTCTTACTGGAGCTGGGAGAGAGAAGTAGCCTCTAGACTGCTGTATCACATAGTTCGGCTGGAAGTCTGTGAAGTCAGGGCTCTGGATGTATTTTTCCCAGGCATAGAAGAGATAATGGAAAGAGAGTGGGTCCCAGCAGTGTGGAGCCCTGGGGAAGCCTCTACTTCCTGCAGCTTTTGCTTTCTTCTTCAATCCATAAGCTCCCCCAGCAGCCTTACAGCACATCTCTTTCTGCTTTAACAAATGTCATTTGGGCTCCTCTCACAATTAAACTTCCTAATACAATGCATCAGGCACTGGGCTGGTTGCTGAGGATGCAGCAATGACTTGGACACTATCCTTGTCCTCAAGGAGCTTTACAGCCACCAGGGAGAGACAAGGAGGGAAAATGACTTGCAAAGCAGTACAAACTTATATCATGGGCGTGGGACTCACCAGAATTCAAGGCTCGGACACATCTCTTGTGATATTGCTCAGTTCCTTTAAGTTCTTATGATGATTTTGTGTTCAAAACAACCTAAATATCTGGATAATATAGCCCATGATCAAATCAATAAATACCAACTGAGCACCTACTATGTGCAAACCCAGCATTAAATGCTGTGATCCAGACCTGTAGAGCGTTCCAAGAGGGGTAGGTGTATTTGTAAAAAAAATAATAATAATAATAAATGATACAAAGTAAACATGAAATGAAGCCATAGGACATTCTATTCCTTCCTACCTGTGTCTTTCTAGAATAGCAGTTTAGCGTAGTGGCCGAGGCTGTGACCTTTGGAATCCTAGCTCCGTCACTAGCATGTGACGTTGGGCAAAATCACTTAATCTCTGTGAGATTCAGTGTCCTCCTCTGTAAACTGGATAATGTAACAGTATCTATCTCACAGGGTTGTTGGAAAGATTAAATAGGTTAATATGAGTTAAACACTAAGAATAGTTCCTGGCACATAGTAAGTCCTCAATAAATGCTAGCAAACAACAGTATAGGCAAATTGTATAGATTATAAATGCCTCAAAAGTGGGAGCCCTTGCTCAGCTCACATGAAGAGACCACTCAAGATTTTTCTCCTGGCTGGGCTCAGCGGTGTTAATTTATTAGCAGATGCAGGCATTGTCTTGCTTGCTGGTTTCTCCATCTGTTCTAAATTTAGTACTAAATAATGACAGTTGTGGGGTGGAGAAGGTTTTAAAGATCTCTGATCCAAATCCAGTGGGTTTTTGTTTTGTTCAAAAGCTGTAATCTAGAGAGAATTTAGAAGCATCTGCTGAAGACTGTTTTTAGGCATGTTTTGCAGAAATTTGTAGCATCTATTTACATTTTTATGTGCATCCATACTTTGAATCTTCAACCATTTGCATATAGTAATATCCTAACTGATGTTCTAAACTTGATGCTACTCTATATGTGAGCCTGCATAATTCCTAACTCATTACACTGAATGGACATTAAGTAAGTTGATTTATGAGAAGCAACTCACTTTTTCAATCTTAGTAAGTACAATAGTCACAATTCTACAATTCCAGGCTTGGATAAACATATCTAGGAATAGGGTCACATGATTAAAGCTTACATCCATATTAGTACATTGTAAGACCTTACATCTTATACCCTGTTTAGTGCTTACAACCAGTCAGTGAAGTAGGCAGGTAGAGGAGTATCATGAATCTCATTTTATAAATGAAGAAATTAAAACTAAGAGGTGTTAACTGACTTGCCTAAGTTTACTAAATGGTAATAAATGGCAGAGCCAAGACTAAACTCAGTTTTCTGACTACTAACCAGTGCCCTTTTCCACTCTGCTGGCAGAGGGAAAAGCTAGAAATTCTCAGTTTCTTCTACTAAGTTTTACAGCCAGACTGCACCAAGGACCTGACGGTGCTGCCAAAGGTGGTCTGTGTGTGAGCCTTCAGTAAAGCCTGGGCTTCCTTTGTTCAGTCCCAGTTTGTGTTGCTATAAGCCCATCGCCTTGACAATGAGGATTTATACCAGGCAGATTTTGCAGATAACAGTGTTTAACTGTATCTGCTGGAACTGAGAGGCTTTGGAATTAAAAGATCGAAAACAATCATCACAGAAATAACTTGAATAATGGGGGAGAATCTTATAGTTAACACTTAACCTCTTTGCTCCTCACTTTAAGCAAAGGATGCCTATAAAACCCCACATAATGTGGCAGCAGAAGATATTTTTGTACAGAACTTTGAACAAAAGCAATCATAGTTTTGCAGAGTCTGTTTCACTCGAGGAGAGCCACCACCCCAGAATTTCTTGTCACCAAATAGATGAGAGGGAACAGGATTAGAAGTAGAAAAGGTAGCTGAACATACAGTTGGCGGAGACCGACTCTATGTGGTCTATGATGTGAAGGAGTTCCCATGAGTGATAGAGAGAAAATGACTAAAATCTCCACGCAGTTAGTATATAAATTCTGACCAGATGTGTGTAAACTGGCAAAGACAAGTATAAAGCATTTGATGTTGGACTTAGAAATGGGTGAAGAGAAAGCCAGACAATATAAAGGATCCATTCCACACAACATCCCAGTACGGTAGTCACCCTGGTACGATGGTTAGGTGTCTTTATATTTCAAAGGACTGAAATACAATTCAAAGAGCTTGAACAGTAATAGAATTTATTGATTTCTTACGAGTCAAAAGAGCAGGGATGGTACCAGCATCAGATGCAACTGGATCCAGAGGTCAGAGGAGTCATGGTCTCCTTCTCTCTCCTTCTGACATTTAACTCTGCTCCCCTCTGTTTATCATCCTCTTTCCTGCCGCAGATGGGCTTCCTCCATGTAGTCAGAGCGGATGGTTGCCAGCAACGGCAGACCGATGACTCATCCTCACATAGCAATCCCAGCACAAGGGGAAAAAACAGCTTCCCTGTGTAAATTCACAGAGTAGGATTGTGATTGGCCAGCATGGGCCATGTGTCTACCTGTGGACCAGTCTCAAGCACTCACTCGAGTGCTGCCAGGATTCGTCAATCCTTGGTCATGTCTCCACAATCAAAGCAGATGGAGTCTGTTAACAGAAAATTGGTGATGAGGAATTTGGCTAGGTTATCACCATCCAACACAGTAGTAGTTCCAAATTTACCTGAAGGTAAAAATCACCTTGTTAAAAAACAGATTCTTGTACTCCCCACTTGGACTAATGGAATCGGAATTTACAGGGGAGAAGAATGGTAATTTGTACATTTAAAAGATAACCCAGGTGTGTTAGTTTACTGTTGCTGCTGTAACAAATTACCAAAATCCTTAGCGACTTAAAACAGCACGAATATATTATCTCGTAGTTCTGGAGATAAGTCCAAAATCAGTTTAAATGGACTAATGTCAGAGTGTTGAGAGGTCTTCTGTAGGCTCTGAGGGGAAAATTAATTTCTTGCCATTTTAAGGGGGATAAATATCTAGGAGTAGAATTGCTGGGTCATATGGTAAAAACACATTTTTAAGATACTAACAAACTGCTTCCCAAAGTGACTGTACCGTTTTACACATCTACCAGCATTCCAGGTGCTCCACATCCTCGTCAGCACTTGGAATGGCCAATCTTTTTAATTTTAGCTATCCTAGTGGGCATAAAGACGTTCCTCATTGCAGTTTTACTTTGCATTTCACTGATGACTATTACTACTGAGCCTCTTTTCATGTGCTTTTGCCATTTGTATATTTTCTTTTGGCATTTTTTTTCTTTTTTCTTGGTCATACTTTTCTCCATCACCCTTTCCTGATTTTTTTTGAGATCCTGCTAATGCGAATGCCCTTGAGGTAGCAGTGGTGGCTTCATCCGTGATGATTTCTGCTAAGTGAGGCCTTGGAAGGAAGTGATGGTGGTAGATGAGATTGGGGAGGTGGGGTCTGGTGAGGTTAATGCTCAGGGCAGAGTGGGGAGGAGCAATGAGAGGCTGTGGACCAGGAAAAGTCATGACAAGAGCAATTACATTTCGGTTAGAAATGAAAGCCTTCCCCATCGCCTTAGGGCTTTCCTCCCTCTGTTTTTCCTCTCGAAGTTTTATTATTTGCAACCAAAAGGGTAGGAACCACTCTAACCTAATAGTCACTGTGCTTCCTAGCCGTGGGATCCATATAAATCCTGACAATCCTGGGTCGTAGCTATGAGACTCCTTTGGATTTTTATCTTCTGAGCCTGTTTTCTTATCTATTAAAAAAAAGAGTTAATGGCACTTTCTTCACAAATTATTGAATGGCTGGACTGAGATCACACATGTAAAAATGCTTAGCAAATTCTCAGGTACTTACAGGGTGTGAAGTGTTCTTGCTCTTAGAATTGTTAACCTGGAAGTGACTGACAAGAGGCTTAGTGCTGGCAGTCAGTCAGCTCGTGAAAGGGTATTCTGTTTCTAGACCCCTTTTGCCAACTTCATTCTGTACATCCAGGTGAAAAAAGTCTGAGAGCCACTTGGAAATAAGAGTTTGCCCAAAAAGGGATGGGACAAAAGAACTAATGTTTGATTCCTGAATGTTAACTCACTTGATTCTCACAACAACCTTAAGTTTCTTTGGAGGATAAGGTCAGGAATGGAGCTGCTGGGGTCTAAGGGCTGCCTAGCTTCATCTTCACACAGTGATGCCCATGACTCTCCTGAAGGACTGCCCGATTTACACTCCCACCAAGAGAGCCTCAAATGTCCTGTCATCCCAGTCACTGCCAGCAGTAAATGGTGTCTGGTTTTCTTTTTTCTTTTTTCCAGCCTGAGAGATGTAAAATGGTATTTAGTTTTAATTTACATTTCACTGATTACTAATGAGGTTAAACATCTCTTCATAGATGTATTAGTCATTCAGATTTCTCCTTCTGTGAATTGCCTTTTGATATCCTATGCTTATTTAGTTTCCTGTCAGATTCCCTATCTTTTCCTTACAGCTATCTTGAAGGAGTTTTTGAATATTATAAATAGTTATTTTGTGTTGATTTTGAATATTACAAATAACTTTTCCCCATTGACCACCTGTCTATTAGTTCTGTTTATGATGGTCTCCATAGGACAGAAATAGTTAATTTTGATTTAATCCAACTAAAGATTTTTCCCCTTAAAATTTGTGCATTTGGCATCTTTCTAAAGAAAAATTTCCTACTCCTAAAGTCCCAACAATATTCTATATTTCCTTCTGTTGGATTTATAATACTGCTTTTCAAATTTAGGACTTTAATCTCCTTGAAGTTTTTTTATGCATGTGTTGTGAGATTCAACTTAATTATTCTCCTTAAAGTGAGACAAGTTTCCTGACCATGTACTAAATAATTCACTGATTTCCCACTGAGTAGTGATGTCTTTCTGTCCCGAGTTCCCCATGTTAATAAGGTTTTGCTTCTGATCTCTTTTGTTTCACCGCTCTATTGGCTATTCTTGGGCCAGAACCACACTGTCCTGATTATTCTAGCTTTGCAATATACCTCATTATTTGGTAGGGCACACCCCCACCTTTTGCTCTTCTTTTGAGAAGTATCTCAGCTATTTAATTTTTATAGATGTGTTCTTCTGTATATATTTTAGAATCAAATTCTCTTCACCTTCGATTTTGATGCAATTACATTTAATTTATAGATTAATATTAGGAGGATTGCTATTTTTACAATGTTAAGCTCTTCTACCAATGAACATAAAATATGCTCTCATTTACTCAGGTTTTCCTTTATGCATTTTAATAAATAGAGTTTTACATTTTTATCCAGATACAGTCATCCCTCGGAATCCGTGGGTGATTGGTTCCAGGACCCCCTCAGATACCTAAATCTGCAGATGCTCAAATCCCTTATATTAAACAGCATATGGTATTTGTATGGAACCTATGCACATCCTCCTGTACACTTTAAATCCTCTCTAGATTACTTATAATACCTAATACAATATAAATGCTTTGTAATAGTTGCGAGTGCATGACAAATTCAAGTTTTGTTTTTTGGAACTTTCTGGAACTTTTCTCCCAAATATTTTTGATCCAGGGTTTGTTGAATCAGAGTATGTGGAACCCGTGAATATGGAGGGCAGACAAAATTTTATGGACATTCTTTGGTAGTTCAATTTCTACATATGTCATAGTGTTATGACTACTATAAATGGTATCTTATTTACTGGGTTTTGAAGGTGTAGAGGAATACTATTGACCTTTGAATGTTGCCCTGCTATCTTGCTGACCTTCCTGAATTTTTATTAGACCTAATAATTTGCTAATTATCTTGGGTTTTCCATCTAAATGGAAATGACATGTAAAGAACAATAACAAGCTTCTCTCTCTCCCCCTCTAATTCTTAGTCTCTTTCTTTCTGGTGCGTGGCAATACCCTGATAGTCGTCTGTTGTCATGTTAAACAGCAGTGGTGGTAGCGGGTCTCTTTGTTTTGTTTCTGTATTAAAAAAAAAATGTTTAAAAAAAAAGAAAAGAAGAAAAGAGATCACATCTAAGGGTTCACCATCCTGAGTCTGACTTCTAGATCCTCTTTTAAAGGGCTACCTGATTAGGATAATCTCTTGATTAATTTAAAGTCAACTGATTTGGAGCTTTAATTGTATCTTCAAAATCCTTTCATATCATATCCCTTTGCTGTTTAATAAAACCTAATCACTGAGAGTGACATCTCGTCATAGTCACAGGTTCTGCCTGCACTCAAGGGGATGGGAGTGTACAAAGATCTCTCTCCCCAAGAGATCTTCAGTGGGGATCATCTTAGGTTCTGCCCACCACATACTTCCAGTTCAAATTAAGGACTATGTAACCTCATCCAGCTTACGTCTAGATCTCCTTTCTGCTGTGCCAGAAATCTCAGTTCTCAATAACACCAATATAATTACTCATTTGCTTTATCCTGCAATACCACTAACAGTTTCAGAATAATAATACCAAAACTCCACCACCAGTATGATCATCAAAAATACTTTTTAAGATTGTGTGTGTGTGTGTGTTGCCATTCTTTTGTCCTTAAGATATGTAGAGTCAAATTATTTGTTTTTTGGTTACTTGGAATAGCTCCTCTCTGTGTGCCACCAACGTGATATGCAATTAGGTTTATTTCAGTTTGTTTTCACGTTTTAGGGCTTGCTTTTTTATTTAAGTTTAGTTTTATTTCATAATTATGTTGAATACTTTCATAGTGTCATAGTTCTACAATAAAATCCGTAGAACAAGGTGTATTTAGAGAATTCTAGCTTATCTGTCATTGCCTCTTTCTCATGAGTAGTTTTTAAATCATTTGTATAATTTATTGTCCCTTTTTTAATTTCTTTTTTTCTGTTTCATTTTATTTTGTTTTTTTTTATTGAAGTGTAGTTGATTTACAATGTTAGTGTCAGCTGTACAGCAAACCAATTAAGTTATACATATACATACATTTTTTTTTCAGATTCTTTTCCATTGTAGGCTTATTATCCCATTATTTTTTAATATAAGCAAATATGTATATATGTTTATATCTGATAGGGTGGGGGAATCACATTATGATTTCAAAATTTTTTTAATTGAGGTACTGGGAATTAAACCCAGGACCTCATGCATGCTAAGCGTGCACTCTACCACTGAGCTATACCCATCCCCACTCTGGTTTCAAATTTTTTCATGGTTATTTTTTTATTCAAAGTTTCTGTTTCTCCTTGTGTCACTAGGTATTTTATATTTTCCAGCTGTGTATTCCTTTCATCTAGATTTTCAAATTATTTGCATGTAGTAGTTCATAATCTTTTAAAAAATGACTATTTTGTCTGTAAATTATTTCCTCCTTTTTATTTTGTGTTCTGTTTACTTGTATATCTTTCTACTTTTTCTTGATCTGTCTTATTACAGAATGATCAATTTCAGTAGTCTTCCCTCTTCCCCACCACCATCAAATATCATGGATTTTTGCCCTTATCTTTATGGCTTTTGCACTGAACACTCAGCTCGTTTGGTTTCAATATTTCTTGTTTGTTAAATAAATGTATATTGTACTATAAATCCCCTTTAAGTATTACCTTACATACACTTTGACACATGGTGTTTTCACTGTATTTTATAATTCCCCTTATTGTAATTTTCTTTATTCTAGTGTTTAATGGTATTTTTTTACATTTTCAGATTTTTTAGGAATTTTTAAGCTATCCTTTTGTTATTGATTTCTAAAGTTGTTGCATTATGATCAGAGAACATGGGCTGTATGATGTTAACTCTTCAGAATTTATTGAGGTGCATGACTAGTACATGACTGATCTTAGTGACTATTCCACATATTCTTGGAAAGAATATATATAGCCTTTACTTGTTGGGTATAAAGCTCTCTATTAGATTGAACTTACTAACTGAGTCATTAAAATATTTTTTATCTTCACTGTTTAAAAACAAACTATTTGATCTATCAGTTTCTAAGGTATCCTAGATAGTCCCCAACTTATAATGGTTCAACTTAAGATTTTTCAAATTTACGATCATACCAAAGTGATACACTTTCAGCAGAAACTGTACTTTGAGTTTTGAACTTTGATCTTTTCCTGGGCTATCGATGTGCAGTATAATACTCTCTCTTGATGCTGGACAGTGGCAGTGAGTCACAGTTCCCAGCTGGCCACAAGATCACCAGGGTGAACGACTAAAACATTTGCAACCATTCTGTACCCATACGACCACTTTGTTTTTCACTTTCAGTACAGTATTCAATAAATTACATGAAATATTCAACATTTTATTATAAAATAGGCTTTGTGTTAGATGATTTTACCTAACTGTCAGCTAACGTAAGTTCTGAGCATGTTTAAAGTAGGCTAGGCTAAGCTATGATATTTAGTAGGTTAGATGTATTAAATGCATTTTCAACTTTTTATCAGGATGTAACCCCATCATAAGTCAAGGAAGATCTGTATATTACATTTCCAGTTACTGTTGTTGACTCTTCTGTCAGTTGTTGCTTTATATATTTTTAAGTGGTATTGTTAGGTGCATGCAGTTTATAATCTTTACAGCTTCTTAGTCTATACTGCGTATGAAGTCTTCTTTGTCCCTTGTGCCATTTTCCACTTTAAAGGTCTATTCTGAGTGTTATTAAATGGAGTCGTTTGTTTATATTTACCTTGTATCTCTTTTTCTTTTTTCCCCCAGTTTTATCATGTAGAATTATTACAGTTTGTGCATATACATTATATTGCATGTAAATACATATAAACAGTACACTGCACACTTTTTTAGTTTTCATATATGTACTAATTATTGTTTCTAAGAACAGATTAGATCTTTAGTTTTTTAAACTTATATAGTTATCAAAGGAATAAAGCCAACTACAAAATAAGAAACAGAATGCGGTAATCCAATCATAATTGTATCTCTTTTTTTATCTCTTAATATTCAAATAATGATTCACTGGGCACTTTCCTAGGCAGTGTTGTACAATAGTATGGCCAAGAGCCAGGATGCCACTGAGTCCAATTTCAGCTCCTAAGGTTGCAGTAGGTAGCCTCAGCTGTTTTTTCTGAACCTGCTCATTTTCTTATTATTTTCCTCTCCCATGACTGTCTTGTTCATTATTACATCCCTATCTTGCAGCACTTTATCTGCCACCTGGTAGGCACTCAGTAAATATTTGTTCAATGAATGAATGCCCTCAAAGAGTATACAGCCCTGTAAGGAAAATGAAATCCCTTTAAGAATAATTTATTGTGTGTGGGGCAGGTAGGGTATAGCTCAAGTGGTAGAGCAAATGCTTAGCGTGCATGAGGTCCTGGGTTGAGTCCCCAGTACCTCCTCTAAAAATAAATAAACAAACCTAATTACCTCCCCCAACAAAAAAAAAACTTTTTAAATACATTAAAAAAAAAGAATAATTTATGGAACACTTACTACATGCTAAATTGTTCCCACACGTATGTCCTCTCTGATCTTAACTCCAGCTGTGTTCCTCTCTCTTACCCTGCCCTAGCTGCACTGATTGTACTGTTGGTACATGAACACACCAGGTTCATTTCTGCATCAGGATCTTTAACCTGCTCTCCCCAGAGTTTTGTATAGCTCACTCCTTTATGTCATTCAGGTCCATGCTCAGTTGTCACCCTCCCTAATCACCCTATTTAAACTATTACTCCACCCTCTCTTCAAATCTGGTAATTCTCTATGGTCTTTTTTAAAAAAAAATTACAGTTATTGCTATTTAATATTATACTATTTGTTTGGCTACATGTTTATTGTCTATAGAATGTAAGCTCTTCAAAGACAAAGAATTTGTCTCATACACCACCACATCCCCATCTAGAGCAGTGCCTGGCAAATAGTAGACACTCAAATTTTTGTTGGAGAGAGTTTAGTTAATTCTCAAGGAAAAAAAAGGCTTTAAACAAGTGTGGTGATACCTATTTTTACAGATGAAGTAACTAAAGCTTAGAAAGTTCAGTAACTCACCTAGGAACACAGCTATAGAGCCAAGATTTGAACATTTGTCCCCTTAACTCCAAAGGCCATCCATAATCCCCAGCACTGTTACTGTCTCCTAATGAAGGAGCATGCAAACACACAAGACAGTAGGAAATCAAGTGCCTGTGGGGGCTTGTGGTTTTTTGGATGAGATCAGCTGGGATGGAGTCATTGGCAGGCAGAGAGTTGCGTATTATGGATGACTGAGAGGTGGAAAGGTGGGGGAGGAAGGAAGAGACGGAGGGCAAACCCCAGGCCTGGGCCTGTGATTGTCCACTGGCCTTTTCACTGGCTGAAGAACCAGCTCTGATTTGCTCCCTTAGAGGAGCACTGAGGATGGAGGGCAGCCTGGAGGAGGGGGAGGGCATGAGCCCAAGTTCCAGGGCCTTTGGGTCAAACTCTCCAACAAAGAACCCTTTCCAGGGAGCCTTTGTGGACTGTGGTTAGGAAGGGAGTAACGACCTGCATTCTAACTAACCCATGTAGCCTCAGGCAAATTCAGATCAAGTTCAGAGCTCTCCCCCATCCCACCCTATGCCAGTTATCTGTGTGCTGGGGAGGGCAGACGGGGCATCCAGGCTGGGGGGGACTTCTGAGCCAGGGCATCTTTTTTAGAGAGGGTAGGTGTTGTTGTTGAACCAGGTAGGAGCTGACCAGATAACCAGCCTCCCTGAAGAGGAGAGAGAGGAAACAGCTCCTACTACCAGTAGCCTCCAGGGCCTTCTCATTTCCTTGCTGATTAAAGACGCATGCGTGGATGCGCAGGGACCCCAGCGATGGAAGAGGTTCGCATGGCCTCAGAAAGGACTGTGGCTCCCGTGCATCGCATCGTAGGAGTGGACTCTGGATCCTGCAGTGCTTCTCCACCAGGGCGACTTCGCAGGCAGGCTCCAGCAAGCTCCGGGCAGCCACAAGCGGGAGGGAGTGGAGGGGAGGAAGGGTGGGGTGCAGCTTATCAGAAGTGCCAGGGAAGTGAAAGTCAGCTGAGCGAAGGAAAGGGGAAGAAACAAAAGCTGAGAGGCAGCAGCTGCTACTGGGAGAAAGGAAAGAAAACTCTCAGAGCAGCAGCAAGTGTTCTGGGAGCCCCAGAGAGGTGAGGGTTCTGCTGGCCACCTTTCCTTGGAAGAGGGGGACTGAAAGGCTCAGTCTTGGAACCAGCGATCCTTATCCTTCACGCGGCTCCTTCCCGAGGAGTAGGTGGGAGGTGTGTGCTGCTTCAATGCTCACAGCATCCTTCTTCTCCTTCAAATACCTCCCCTCTACAAGATGGCACTTGATTATCCTCAAATCTCTAAAAAAAATTAAAAATTAGTAACTGTAATTTTGGTCCAAAGTAAAGTTAATTACTTTCCTCAAGGCTGCCTCCTAAGAAAAATGCTTTAAAAAGAAAAGATTTTGGCGACGTTAAGGTTAGATAATTTCCCCCTTGGAGCTGAAAGCGAAAAACCCTTTGTACAATCCATTATAAAATTCTTCTACCACTAAAAATGTTACCACAGCACAAATGCCAACTCTTTTTTTTCTTAATGTTTTGTTTTGTTCTTGATGGAATCGTTATTTACAGCACTCCCTGCCTGCAATGTTCCCTCTTGTGCCTGTGACCCTAAGTGAAAGTGTTAGACGCCAGGTTCACTCAGTGAACTAAAAACTGTCTAGATTTCAGGCTGATTTGGAGTCTCCTAGGGAAAAGGGAAGACTGGATAAATTATAACTCTTTCAGTTAATGTTCATCACCATTCAATTCCTTACTCTGAAGTACGGTACCCAGTAGGCTCACTCTGCGTGTTTATTGCATGAAAAGATGTTTGAAAAAAGAAAGCTGAACTTACGGTTGAAAAGCATTTGAAGTGCATAGAACCACAGCTCTGGACTGTCTCCTAGAGTTCCTTCCCATTGTTCCCTTCCCCAATAAGTGTTCCATTTTAGACCCTAGAGTTCTGGGCCCCAGATTCAAGGGTCTTGCCTCTGGAACTCCGAGGCAAGCAGTATCAGCCTCATCTGGTAGCTTGTGAGAAGTGTAGACACTCCAGGCCCACCTCTAATCCACTGAATCGGAATCCACATTTTAACAAGACCCCCAAGTGATCCATGTGCATGTTAAAAGTTAGAGAAACACTGTTCTAAGGCACCTGGGGCTACTCCTCCCTGAGGCATCTGGTCAGAAGCCCTCTTAGGCTCTGGCTCCGGGTTATAGTTATTTGAGTCAAGGGCAGCTCCACACGGCAGTGTGTGGAGGGCTGGAGGCCAGAGGGGTTCCAATTCCAGCTCTACTGCTAAAGGAACTTCTTTACATGGACAAGTGACAAAAAATTCAATCTTACAGGAAACTTGCAAGAATAGTACAGAGAACTTCTGTTTACCCTTTTTCCCTATTCACCAGTTATTAACATTTTGCCCTGTATGCTTTAACAGTTTCTCTGTCTACCTGTATATTATTAGTTCTGAATTCCTGGAGGGTTAGTTGCATACATTGGTATGCCTTCCCCCTTACTACTTCCTAAGAACAAGGATGTTCTCTTACCTCAGAACACAAGGGCCAGATCCAGGGGGAGGCAAGGAAAGCCCGGCACTGAGGGACCCCAAGAGGGCTTCCTTAAATTTTGTACCCTTAGGAGCCTTGCTCGCACACCCTAGCCCTGGCCCTGCACACCACAGTTATCAAAGTCAGGAAATCTAACACCGATTTGATACTATTATCTAATCTGTCGTCCATAATACAATTTTGTCAATTGTCTGTCCCAATAATGTCCTCTAGAGCAATTTTTTCCCCATATCTAATTCAGAATCATGCATAGGGTTTAACTGTCATGTCTACTGAATCTCCTTCAATCTAGAACAGTTCTCCAGTCTTTCATGACATTGACATTTTGGAAAAATAAAGACGAGTTCTTTTATAGAATATCCCTCAACATGGGGACAGGGTTTTTTCTTGATGGTTCAGTTTAACCATCTGCAGATTGAGACTTGAGGTATGGCAGGTGTGGGTGAATTAAAAAGTAGCCAGAACTGACTAGAAGCTTACCAGTTCCATGCTGAGTGCTTTATATTATCTCACTGAATCCTCCCCACAGCTCTGTGACAGAGGCTCTCTTTTTATCCCCATTTCACAGATGAAGAAACTGAGGCTTGTGACAATTTGTCCAAAGTCTCATAGCTAGTAAGGAATGAAATGGAGACCTGAACCAAGTCAGTCTGCCTCCAAGGACTATTTGCTTAGTAACCATGCTAGTGAGGCTTACCTAAATTTACATAACGTAAAACTCACCATTTTAACCATTTTATTTTCCCCCACATTTATTGAGATACAATTGACATACAACATCATGTAAGTCTAAAGTATATAATGCGATGATTTGATACATGTATATTTTGCAAAATAATTACCATTATAAGGTTAGTTAACAAATCTTCCACCTTAAATAATTATAATTTTTGTGTGTGTGGTGAGAACATTTAAGACATACTCTCTTAGCAATTTTTTAAAATTTGTTTATTTATTTATATTTTTTAAAATTCTTATATATTTATTTATATATTTCTTGGGGGGAGGTAGTAAGGTTTGTTTGTCTGTTTGTTTGTTTATTTTTAGAGGAGGTACTGGGGATTGAACCCAAGACCTTGTTCATGCTAAGCAGGCACTCTGCCACTTGAGCTATACCCTCCCCCTCTCTTAGCAACTTTTAATTATACAATACAGTACTGTTAACTATAGTCACCATGCTATATATTAGGTCCCCAGAACTTATTCATCTTATAACTAGAAATTTGTATCCTTTGACCAACACTTCCCCATCCCCCCAGCCCATAGCAACTACAACTCTACTCTCTGTTTCTGTGAATTATAACTATCTTAAAGTGTACAATTCAGTGTTTTTTAGTATATTCACAATTTTGTATGACCATCAGCACCACCTAATTCCAGAACATTTCCATTGCTGCAAAAAGAAACATCGTATCTCCCAATACATCCCTGTCTCTCTCCCCAACCACGAATCTACTTTCAGTTTCCATGGATTTGCATATACATACGATGGAATACTAGTGAACAATAAAAAGGAACTAACTACTAATACACACAATAACATTTTGAATCTCAAAAATAACATGCTGAGTGAAAGAATCCAGAGACAAAAAAACTGCATTTGTAAGATTCCATTTATATGAAATTCTAGAAAAACCAAAACCTTAGAAACAGGAAGCATTGTCAGTGATTACCTGGGGTCTGGAGTATGGGGCTGAGGACTGACTGCAGAGGAGCAGAAGGGGAAGTTTTGGAGTGATGGAAGTGTTCCATCCACCACTTGATTGTGGTGGTGGTTGCGCTATGTGTACATTTACCCACATTCATCTCTCTACTTAAAAAAGTTTACAAATGAAAATTATACCTCAGTAACACTGTTTAAAAAAAAAAACAAAACTCAGAGTTCATAAGAGTTCAGCTTATCAGCATGTCTTCCTTAATAGTCTGGTCCCAAATCTGTCTTCCCAGCCTCATCTCCCACCTCTCTCCTCCATGCATTCACTCAACAAGCATTCTAACATTCTGTGCAAGGCCTAGTGTTAGGAGAGAGTGAGGAAAGAAAACCTCTGTCCTCAGGGAACTCACAGCCTAGTCTGGGAGCAGAAAGAAGGGGCCCCCTACTCTGACAAGCATCAGGGTTCTGAGAGGATCACCGAATCTTAAAGGAGAGGAATGAGAATATACATTCCAGTCACTTTGAATTTCAAGTTTCAATCAAGTTTCAGTTCAATTTTTTTGAGTAGGTAATACATTTATCTGGGTCAAAAATAAATTATACAGCGAAAAATTTCCTCCCACCCCTGTCCCATCTGCCCAGTTCCCCCTCCACTCCATACAACCATAGTTATTATAAATATACATTATTTTTCCTCCTTTTTAACAGAAAAGATAGCATAATGCACACATTGTTCTGGACCTTACTTTGTCATGTAGCAGTAAGCCTTGGAGACCTTTCCATATAAGTACAGTGAAAAATGTCACTCTATCTAACAGTTATGTAGTGTTTCTTCGTATGGATGTGCCATAATTGGTTTATCCAGCTTCCTTTTGGTAAGTTATTTCCAACAGTCTGTTACAGCAAACAATGTTGTAATAAGTAACCTCTTATAAGTAGTGTATCATGTTTTGTTTTGTATACAGCCAAGTATATCTACGGCTACATATTGACTTTTTTTAACCATTCACAAACACACCAACCACTTCCATATCTCTAGGCTGTTTTCTCTGCTTTGAAAGTCCCCGCTCAACCCTCTTCTCCTGGCAAGCTTCTACTTTACCTCAAGATCTAGCTGGGATGTCACTGTCCGGTGAAGCCTTCTGAACCCCCTCAGGCAAGACTGGATTGCACCTTCTCTTTTCTCTTACATGTTCCATTCCCACATCACCAGAACTGTCTATTAACATTTCATTCTTCCCCGACTGGACCAGTAGCTACCCAAGGGCATATGCTATATATAGTAGATTTGTTACTGAATCCCTTAGTACTTGGTACCTGGTAGATGCTGAATAAAACATTCATTGCATGAATGGTTAGGGCTGACAAAGCGGGGTTGTATTGCTCCTGTCCTTCACTTTTCAGCTGCCTCCCAGCCTCTGTTAATACTTAGAGGATTGCCACCAAACAGAATTGGGCTGTGATTTCCCTTCCCTTCCCACCTAATTCCTTCCTGCCTGCCTCCACCCGTTCCCCACCTAGGGATTCTGTCCACAGCTGCCCTTGTGGCCCTTGCTGGATCTGGCTATTATAGTGGTTTAGTAAGGAAAGAAAGAAGGAAAGAGAGAAGGAGAGGAAGGAAAGAAAAGGGGAAAAAAAAGGCAAAGAAGGAAAGAGAGAAAATGGAGCCTTGGATCCATTTATCTTCTCTCTTCCTCAAGTCTTTGGCCTCTTTTAGCTAAAGCTAAAAGAGCAAATCACTGGATAGTCAAATGCACATCAGTCACCCTTGAACATAACTTCCTATGTTTTAAGCCAAAGGAGATTATAGAGTTTACTATAGTGCTTTTAGGAATGTGGGAAACACTTATAGTGTTCAGGTTAATCAATGTTAAGTGATCTTCAAAGGCAACTAGGATAATTTGTTAAAACA
This sequence comes from Camelus ferus, assembly GCF_009834535.1. Classification (NCBI taxonomy): domain Eukaryota; kingdom Metazoa; phylum Chordata; class Mammalia; order Artiodactyla; family Camelidae; genus Camelus; species Camelus ferus. The sequence goes on from NC_045725.1 coordinate 16,754,975, forward strand.
TTAGGTTAACTAAACTGTCAGTGTACTAACTCTTGCCTGAAGCTGTTAATGGCTAGGTTATTTCCACAAGATTATATTATTCTATTCCTTCCTAGATGGGCAGTGCAGGAGGTGAGAGCTCTCTGTCTCAACCTCTGGAATGAAAAAGTTAAAGTTCTGTATTCTCCTCACCCTGGGGATGCTCCAATTCATAAGGAGGTGGAGCCATCAAAGAAAACAAAACGGAAAGAAAGCTCTCAAGCCTCTGTCTGCCCAGGACAGAGACAGATCTGGGAATCCAGATGTTTCTGGAGATGTTTCACCCAGAGAGGTCTCAGGAGAGGCGATAGCTTAGCTCCCTTGGAGTGCTTTGGGGCTATGGTTTTCAAATTTCTTGCTTGCTTACCTCTTAAAAAAATTTTGAGAAACTATGTTTCATCTTGTACTTTTAAAGGTCATATCTAAAATGTTTCATCTTAAGTTTAAATAATGGCAAAGTTTGTTATTTCTGGCATAGGTATTGGCATTTTAGAACAATTGTTACATCATTCTTTAAGTGTATCCAAGGGAAATCTACCTATGAATATATCTATCATCCATTTAAAAAATACACGAACAAGCTTCACTTTAAAAGAAATTTGAAAAAAAAACAAAAAACAAAATGAAACAAATTTGACATCATTCTTTTCCTCCTTATCTTATATTTCCATTCAACTTGGCCCTGAACATTTTAATATAGTATCTTAGGCTGGAAAGTCTTTTATTGATCAGCCTAACATACTTCCCTATACAATTTTTTTTAAACTTTGAGTCTCGAAGTTTAAAATACTTGTCTTGATTACATTAGCAATACAATTTTGAATATCTAATTGATCTAAATTACATACTATGAATTTTAATCAACTATTAAGATTAAATTATAGAATATTTTTGCTGGAATAAAAACAGGGTTCAGAGTCAACACTATTTCTAGTTTTCACTTTTATGGATAGAAGCATGGAACACCAGAGGGGAGGGTAAAGCTCAGTGGTAGAGCACATGCTTAGCATGCATGAGGTCTTGGGCTCAATCCTCAGTACCTCCATTAAAAAATAAGTAAATAAATAAACCTAATTACCTCCCCTTCAAAAAAACCAGAACCAACCCCCCCAAAAAAAGAAAGAAAAATAAAAGTACAAAATCAATGACAGCTCAAAAAATTTAAAAAATTAATTAATTAAATTAAAAAAAGAGAAGTGTAAAACACTTTGTTCATTCATTCGACAAATATTTATTTATTTATTAACATTTTTTATTGAGTTATAGTCATTTTACAATGTTGTGTCAAATTCCAGTGCAGAGCACAACTTTTCAGTTATACATGAACATACATATATTCATTGTCACATTTTTTTGTTGTTGGCTACCACAAGATCTTGTCTATATTTCCCTGTGCTATACAGTGTAATCTTGTTTATCTATTCTGCATTTCGAACTCCCAGTCTGTCCCTTCCCACCCCCTCATTCAACAAATATTCATTAAGCACCTCCTGTATGTCAGCAGTAACTCTAGGCACTTGGGATACATTCATAAACGCTACACATACATTCTCGGCCTTGTGGAGCTTACATTCTGGTGGGGGGTGAGAGACAGTAAGCAATAAACGTAAGTAAATACTACAGTATGTTAGAAGATAAGAGCTACGGGAAAGATAGAGCGAGCGACGTGATCTGACTCATGTTTTAGGAGCATCGCTCTGGCTGTTATGCTGAGAGAGACTCTAAGCGACAAGCATGAGAGTCTGAAGAGCTGTGAGAAGACTAACCCACACAGGAGATTTTGGTGGGTCAGACCAGGGGCAGCAGCGGAGGTGGCGAGGGACACTCCGACTCTGGGATAGATGTGACAGGCATCAGCGGGAAGTCTAGCATGTCTCCAGGGCTTCTGGGCTGAGCAGCTTGAGGGATGGACTTGTCATCAGCCGAGACAGGGAAGTCGCTGGGGTGAACAGGTTTGAGGGAGGAGATGTGCAGAAGACTGCTGAGCAGCGTAATCTGGAGTTCAGATGAGAAGTCTGAGCTGAGGAAAAATATCTGGGAGTTGTCCTCATATACTGATGATTTCACACATCTTAGACGGTACTGAAAGTCAGAAGACTTGATGAGATCATCAATGAAATGTGAGTAGAGATAGAAAAGAGAAGAAATGCAAGGAATGAGCCCTGAGCCATTGCAAGGTTAAGAGATCTGGGAGAAGAGATGCAATCAATATGAAGAAAGAAGTCAGGAAGGAGGGACTGATGAAGTGATGAGGAGGGGATGGTGCAACTAAAAAAAAAAAAAGTGAATCATTATGATTATCTGTGTCAGCTGTTACAGACAGGTCAGTTAAGATGATAATTGAGAATAGGTCATTGGACTTAAGCAAGGTAAAATTCATTGTTGACCTTGACAAGAGCAGTTTTGATAGAGTGATAAGGATAAAAGCATGAATGGAGTGGATTTAAGACAGGGTGGGACACCGTTTCAGCTGAAGACCTAAAATATGCCACATATGTAATCTCATGTGTGTTGTTATGATTCTATTACATATGTATGTAGTCATAACATATACATCATATTTGGTATGTTTTTGAACTTTATATTAACTGTATCATATGGTGTGTGTTCTGTTGCTCTAGAACCGGAGAAGAACTAGAGACAGAAAGCATAGAAAACTCTTTCAGGAGTTTCGGGGTGTGGAGAAAAGGAGACCCTCCTACACTGTTGGTGGGAATGTAGTTTGGTGCAGCCATTATGGAAAACAGTATGGAGATTCCTCAAAAAACTAAAAATTGACTTACCATATGATCCAGCAATCCTACTCCTGGGCATATATCCAGAGGGAACTTTAATTCAAAAAGATTCATGCACCCCAATGTTCATAGCAGCACTGTTTACAATAGCCAAGACATGGAAACAACCTAACTGTCCATTGACAGATGACTGGATAAAAAAGTTGTGAGGTGTTTATACAATGGAATACTACTCAGCCATAAAAATTAATAAAATAATGCCATTTGCAGCAACATGGATGGGCCTGGAGATTGTTATTCTAAGTTAAGTAATCCAGAAAGAGAAAGAAATATACCGTATGATATCACTTATATGTGGAATCCGGAAAAAAATACAAACACAAATGAACTTATTTACAAAACAGAAACAGAGTCACAGACATAGAAAACAAACTTATGGCTATCGAGGGGGAAGAGGTGAGAAGTGATAAACTGGGAGTTTGAGATTTGCAGATACTAACTACTATATATAAAATAGATAAATAACACATTTCTACTGTATAGCACAGGGAACTATTTTCGATATATTGTAGTAACCTATAATGAAAAAGAATATGAAAACAAATAAATGTATGACTGAACTATTATGCTGTACACCCAAAATTGACACAACAGTGTAAACTATACTTCAATTGAAAAAAAAGAAAAAAGAGGTTTGTTGTAAAGGAAGCAGAGAAATGGGGCAGTAGCTGCCAGTGGAAGTGGGTCAGAGGGAAGATTCTGTGGGACTGGAGAAATTACAGCTGCTTGTAAGCTTACAGGAATCACCCAGTGGAGAGGGAAACATTGATAAGATAGAGGAGGGGGATAATTGGTGGAGTGATGGTGATGATCTTGATTAAGCAAGACAAGACTGGTGTCTATGGCCTAGCAGAGGGATTGACTCTAGCTAGGAGCATGGAAAATTCACCTATGTAATGGAAGGGAAGGTGGAGGAGAGGTTACAGATGCTGGTATGTGGGTATGGGTAGATGACATGGTGAGATTCTGCAGAAGTTTTCATCTCATTGCTTCAACTTTCTCAGTGGAATAAAAAGCAAGGTTATGAACTGAGGATGAGAGGGAAGGAGGTACAGGTTGGAGGACAGAGAAGGTGTGAAATCTGGAGGAACAGAGGAGGGAGGTAGGATTCCTGGGCAGCACAAGGGCCCACTTGAGGTTCACAGTGATGAAATTAAAGTGAAACTAGCATGATTGTGTTTTTCTTTAGCCACATGCAGATGCATGGGGGCTGACGTGGAGTAGGTGGAGAGCTGGCTTGAGTCAGGTTTGTGGTTTTGCCCAGTAAAGAAAAAAGAGGAAGAGGGGAAGGGGGTTGAGAGTGTGTGCAAGGGAGTGATTGTACTGATTAACCAAGAGTTTAAGCTGAGTAACGATGGGAGAGAGTGGGTAAGTGGGTTGCAGAATTGTCAGAGTCAGAGTAACACAAGGAAATACGGAAACATGAGGTGGTGTTCAGGGTGTGAGGTGTTTGAAATTGCAATAATGAAGAAGTTGCCGAGTTTGGTAAGGCTCCCGTGATTATGCCAAGGGAATAAGTGGCTGAGTTAGGGGAGGACAAGATCCTTGGAGAAGTCAACGAACTGAGAGGTCAGAGAAGGGATGATCATCTAAGTGTGTATTATAACCATCTAGGACTAAGACTGAAATGGTATTGGAGTGTCTGATACGAGCAAATGATGAAAATATGAAGGGGAATGACAGCAATGATGAGGGATACTGGGTGACAAGCTGTAAAGCTGCAGGTTAGCAGGGAGGAGAGAGCAGGATGGTCTGGAAGCATTTTTGAGGAGCAAGGAGGACTGCTTCCTCACCTCCAGGCCCAGTCTATGAGGATCATGGTTGAAAATACTACTGGAGAGGGGAAGGGGGAGCAGTGTCCCAGGAAAAAGTCACATCTCCCTTAAGGAGGAGGTGAAGGGAACCTGAAGAGAAATTCTGAGCAGGTTGAGCTTATAGGAATTGTCCCTTGCATAAATAAATAGACTCTTAACGTGGTCGCAAAGGATCCCACCTCCTGGTGTTCATGCCCTGTGTGGGCTCCTTCCCTTGAGTGGGCATGAGACTTGTGATTTGCTTCTGGCCAATAGAGTATGGCAAAGGTGACAGGATGTATGTGGAGCGATAACTACGACAGATAGGAATGGAAGAAGTTTAGATATAGCAATGTTACTCAATTCTTTTAACTCCTCCTGAGGTATATTGCCAAGAATCACATGTTGATGTATTATCAAATTATAGATTTTCCTTCAGTTTTGTTGACAGCAAAGAACTGAAAACCACCTGACTTGCAAAATAATTTATAATTCATTCATTTGAGTCATTCACTTCTGTAGCATGGACACCAATTTTTGAATTGTCCCTCTGAAGTGTCCTGGAGATTTTTTTTATATCTTAGATCAATGCACCTCAGTAGTGGGTGAGTTTTTCTTTTGTTTTGTAAGGTGGGAGAAGAACAGTTTTGAAAGGGGATGCTGTGTCCTCAGATGCTTTCTCAAGATGAACAATTTCAGATATAGTACACATGGCATTGAGGCACCTGGAAATGAATTCCCTTAAAACTAGTCTTGGAAAGTCTTCATAAATCCCAGGGAACTTTGAAGATGACAGTTTTAGAGGCTGTCAGGCAGAAGAGGAAAGAGCCCAGGCTGTGAAAGCGAGGACAGCATGGGGTTAGGGCACTGTATGTAAAATGTAGGTGAGGGAATAGACACATTTCCGGGCGACAAGACTTAAGAAATGACTTAACTTTCTAGTATTTATTAGTCTGTGGGGGACCCCCAATAGAAATATTTCCTGTTTGGTGAAAAAATGTAATTTGTATGTGTTTTCTGAAACTTTAGAAATACCAAACAAATGCATTCATCTCGTAAAGTTTTTAAATAAAACAAGTATAAAGTCAAAAGCAGAATTAATATCTCTCCCTACCCAACAGATAACCCAGTTAACAGGGGTGTTGTAGGACCTTGAAAGTGCCTTCCAACTTCTAGGTTCCCCCTAAATCTCTTCCAATAAAATGTGAGGAACCGCTCACATTTTAAACACCTGTCCAGGCTCTCAAACCTGTGGTCCCAAGACTGTCTTGCGCATCTCTTCAACCCAAAAAGACATCTCGAGAGTTTAAACTAACCTTCGGATCTAGTGATCCATGGCTGGCGGAAAGGGAAGGAAGGTGCGGTCATCCCAGTTTCTTTCCCAAAAGAAATCGCTACAACTACCTTCTCGCCAGAGCAAGCTGTTAATATTAAATCTAATATTTGTGCCCACGCAGGCCCTCAAAAACGAGGCCCTATTGATCGCTATTTATAAACACTTACTGGACACCCACCACACGCCGAGCTCTCTCGCGCTGCCTGGGTACTTTTTGGCAAAGGGATGCCCATTTGTCTGATGACCACTCCCTCTAAACAGCCTTTTCCCCACCCTTGTGGGCAGCGTCCTCCGCCAGAGCCCGGGACCAGGCCGGGACGCCCGACTCCCCGCCGAGTGTACTGCCCCGCGGGCGCCTGCGCAGAGCGACCCTCCCATCGCTCGGGCGGGAGGCGGGGGCAGCCGAGAGAAAGGAAAGCTGCGGGCGAAAAAGGGCCAAACCCTGAAATTACCCGGATGTGGTCTCCGCGCGCGCATGCTCAGTGTCCTTTCGACAAGTTGGCAGCAACAACACGGCCCTGGTCGTCGTCGCCGCTGCGGTAACGGAGCGGCTTGGGTGGCGGAACCCGCGTTCGCGCCTGCCCGCTCTCCTTGGGAGGCCCTGCCCGCCCTTCCCTCGGCTCCGCGGCCGCCAAGGGGGCGGGAGCCGGCGAGGAGAGCCGGGCGCCCCGCGAGAGAGGCCCCCTACCGCGGGGCGGCCCGGGAGCGCGAGGCGGCCCGGCCCGCACGGGCAGCGGCTCGGCCCCGAGGAGGGGCGGCCTGGCCCGGACGCCTCGGGGCGTGGGCCGAGGAACGCTCCGGGCCGCCGGGGGAGTGACGGGCCCGGCGCCCCCGCGGACGAGCCGCGGCGGGAGAGCGGACGCCTCTCGCCGTCGCCCGAGCCCAGGTAACGCGCCATGTCCCCTCCCCTTCACCCGGCCGGGCCCGCGCACCCCGCCCGCAGCTTCCCCGCCCCGGGGCGGGCTCCCGGCGGCGGCGGCGGCGGCGGCGGCGGCGGCGGCGGCGGGGAGCGCGCGGGAGCCCGGCGGCGCGGCCCATAGAGTGAGCGCGGCCGTCTGCGGGGCCCGGCCGGGCCGGCTGCTTCGGCGCGGGTCAGACCGAGCCGCGGTGCCCCGCGTCCCTCGGGCTCCGGGTGGGTCCTCCGGCCTAGAACTCCCCTCGTAGTTTGTTGCAAAATCAAGTTAAACTCGGACAGGGACTTCTGCCGCGGCCGCCGCTCCTCTTTGTTGTTCTTTGAGTAGTTTCACTGTCCCTCCCAGCTGAGCGTGTCGGGTCTGCTGGAGCGTATTGCCTTAGGTCTAAATGAAAGTTGTAAATGGTTTGTCTTAATTCCTTGTTTCAAGCAAGTTTTTGTTTTTCTTTGTCTCTTATTTTGTCTTCCTAGTTGTGTCATTACAGTTTGTTTCTCGCTTTGATTTGTTTACTTACTTTTTGAGTATTGTGGGTGATGGCGGTATGCAGGAAACATTCTTAGCACCTAATTGACACCCGTCCCCCGCGCTCCTAATAAAAAATAAAATGCAGTTTATCTTACTGCTAGGACTACAAGTACTGAGCGTGAAATTGGTGTAGGGCGGTGGCTCCATCACATGCCCCAAACTGCTGTTATAATTTCTTAGGCCAAATTTTAAAAGATTTTCAAAGAAATGGGTGTGTTTAGTTAATATGAAAGGCTTGTTTTTTTTTTTTTTTTTTGAGGAGGACGGTATAGAGATGTTTAAAAAACCCTGTTGAAAATTGATAGTTATTTTCCCCTGAAAACCTCAGTAAAATAAAAATATGTGTTTACTTATTTCTAAATAGTTTATTTTGAATTTAGTTTCTTAATGCCTTTAGTTTTTGTACCATCTTTTAAGATGAAACTGCCTGTTATTTAGGGATAATAAATATAAGATAATGGGGAATCATTTTAATTAGTCTGACTTAACTTTCTAAAAGCATGTTGTCTTGGCTAATTTTTAACTTTTGCAGGAATTAACATCCTTTTAGTCTCAGCAGCAGTTTGATTATTCCGATATGTAAAAAATAGGCGCAGTACTTTTTTCTGGAAGAAACTGCCCTAATAGAAAGTACAGAAACTCGTACTTTTACGAAGTAATTAGATTTAGAACATTGCATTTGAATGATTTTTATTGCAGTTTTCATAAATCGTCTTTGCCATGTTGTACGTAGACGAAATTTATTTCAGCTGAAATATAGCATGGGACGTTCTATAATGTGTAACTTTTCTTTTTCTGCTGAGGATTTATTTTCTCTTTTGGAAAGTTCTGATATTTTAGGACATGACATTTCAAATGTAAATGATTGATGTAATAAACATGTTAAAAATGACTTTTTTATTAATGTTTCTTCCATAATGTCATGATTTTGTTTTCTAAAATGGATTTGTTACAGAACAAATGTAATACAGGTAGGCCAAGTATTTAAAATTTGGAGTATCTTTAGGTCTAAGGGTGATGATGATTTATGTAGGTTTAAGTTGTTGGAATTAAAACTAAGAGCCTTTCTAGAGAAAATTGATACAACATTTTTGTGAGTCAATTAATAGAAGTGGCTTTTTCTTTGCTTTCCAGGTTTTTGGGTGAGGTTGCTTTAAAGAGGTATTGCATCTAAATTTTTTTTTTTTTTTGAAGTGGGAGTACCAAAGTAGAAACTTCTGTGCTTAGCTAAATTCCCTGTTGTACATCTTGAGCTTAGAAAAACTGCAAATCGGTTTCAGATTTAATGAAAACTTGTGCTGAGAAAGTTATTGAAATTTTTAGGAGTAAGTATGGATCTTTGACCTTTTCTGATGGCTTTGCTGTTAGAAGCAATTCTGCTTATATTAGGAAGCAGCAAATCTTATTTCTAAAAACCTATGCTTTACTTTCTTAAGCTACATTTCACCATTTGTGTGTGAATTCATTTTTCTACATTCCTCTTCAGACCCCCCCCCCCCCCCCAATTAAAGAGCAAGTGTTAAACTAATTTATGCTGCCGGTCACACTCCAACTCTCTGGCTTGGAAGCTGTTTTTTCTGATTGAGCCGGTGTTAAAGTAACATCATTAGACACTGTTCTAATTGAGCTGTGAATTGCTGAGGCCTCTGCTAGGGGCAGTTAACCCTATAGGATCTGCCTCATTACATTTAAAATGCATATTTAGTCTTGCCTAAAATTTTGTCTATTTTGGTGACAACATACATTATTTTTTTTCTGTTTAAACTTCACTTATTTCAGTCCTGTGTTGTCCCCCTCTAGCTTGTACCTTTTTTTTTTTCATATTTTATTCAGTCATTTTAGAGTGAATGGTTCTTTAAACATCTTGCTAGCCATTTTATTGCTCATTGTACATATTTGGATTTCCTTTTTTTTTTTTTTCCTAGAAGGTTGTGTAGTTAGGCAGAAATTTTTGTTTTGCTTAAATGGTGATTAAAGGTGATTTTGAGGTGACAATCGCATATAAAACTGACTAAAATGGTTTCATTGATTTCATTATTTTCTACACTAAAGTTAAAGGAGTTAGTTAGATCAGCATAACCATTTCATCAAATTATCAAATTTTGGGATTTTTGCTCCACAGTTGATAAAGATTTGGTTGTTTTAAAAAGAGAAATTCAAACAGTTGACAAGTATGTCTAGATAGTATTCATTTGAGCGACTTTTAGTATGCTACTCTTTGTATCATAATATGCCAAAATATATGCTTAATAGTGAGTCAGATTTAGAATTTTTGGATTTTTTTTCTTCTCCTAAAGTGTGTAATTTTGGTGATAGGAAATGTGGCTAAATTTCAGTTTCTCAGGAACAAGATATTTTAGGTTATGTCACCTTGACACTATCACGTGGTGTAATTGGCATCCAGGAAAATCTCTTTTAACCATGAGAGTAGATTAAAAACTAGGGTAGTGCTTACCTATATAAACTAAGATGATAGGTGGTCAGAATCTTATAATTTAAGTCTTGGTTATTTACTATTGCAAATTATGTCATAGATCAGATAGATAGCTACTAGAGACTGATTGTAAAGAGTGTCTGTTTTTACATCTTAATTTAAAGTTTTGATAATTATAAATACCTTTAAACTTAAGGATTATACTTTATTATTTTCATTTTAAATGAGAATTGTTTGCAGTTTGGAAAACTTATGACTGTTTGGGGTTCATCTTTTTATTGCTTTTTTTACTCCCAAGGTTGAGGGCAGTGGTTCTCAACCTTGGCCGCGCTTTGAAAGCTCCTGAGGAGCTTTACAAAATACTGATGGCTGGATCCCACCTGCAGAAATTGTGACTCAGTTGGCCTGGGATGCAGCCAGATCAGAGTCAGGTTGAGCTATTGACGTCCTCTAACTTTTTTTTTTAAGCTGTTTCACTTGTGTCAGCTTTACATTCTGTGGTATACACATGCACAGTGTAATTATCTCACATCTGACTTAATGGGTTCATTGAAGGTATTGCCACATTTGTTTTGCTTCCAAGTCTGTCCCCCCAAGTGTTTCTCTCTTACGCTCCCTTATTTGAACCTCTTCTTCACTTTTCAATTCATTTGAGCTGTCTGGTAACCAGTTTTAAGAAACTATATTCTCCCATGAGAAGTTAGTATGTGAATTGCCATCCTAAATAGGAAGTTGATATTTTAATGTATTCTAAAACGCTTACTTGGGCTTCTTTTAAAGACTAATGACTTGGTTTAGGTGCTGAAATTTGCATCGAAACTCCCAGTGGGAATTTGGTCTTTGTAGAGGGGTTCAATCTGCTTGGAAACCATAACATTTTCCAGGCACCAGTTAACTGGTCACTTCACTGGTTCCTAAGATGGGAGCTGCATTGATTTAGCTTTTACTGTCAGAGGTTAACTTATACACTGTGAGACCAACTAATTAGCAGTTCTTTAGAGATTATCCAGTGGGGCATGTTCAGTCTCCATTTATATTAACTGAAGTAGTACACAAGTCCTAGTCTAAGAGTAGTTGCATCTCCATCTCTGGAAGAGCTATTTAAAAAAAAAACAAAACACAAAAACAAAGTCCTTTTCCAAAACACAGATTGAGGGTAAGAATGGAGGGGAGGAGTCAGTGGGATTCTGTATCATTTAAAAAAAAAAAAAAAAAAAGGCTTTGAATATTTTAGTATGCTTATCCATAGTGCTTCATTTGTTTTGATATAGTACAAGCTTTATTTTGCAATCATTGGTTCACTGGAATAATTTACTTAAAATTCATCAACCCCCAATCTGCATGTTTAGAATGCAAATCTTATTTATGGTTTAAAAAAAAGACTTCTACTGAATATTTGGTATGTAGAGAGATATGATTTCTGTATCTTAATGTAGATGAATGTATGTAGTTTAAGTCTTTTTTTAAGTCAAAGTGTATTTCTAAATGTAGGACTGAATTAAGATTATTTATCAGTGATATTTACTAGTGAATTCTGGAGCATTTGATATCAGTAGATGGCCAGTCATTGTAATAATTGAATCATCTGGTGAACGGATGACTGGAAGTAGTGCTTAATGGGATGAAATAAACCAGGAATTACTGTACATAAACACGTTAGGTGCATTTATGTCGTAAATATCTCCTACCAAAACTAGTTGAAGGAAAAATTTTAAATGTGTTTTATGTATATAGATGTTGAAATTAAGCAGCTGGCTAATAGTAAGAAAAATGACATAACTTCCATGTAATTAGTCTTTTTAATTAGTTTTGTATATTTGTGACACTGCAGTTTGTTTTACTATCTTTCCGGTAATTTGTAAGGTGAAATGTGTAGACTAGCATAGACTATCAGTGCTTTGTAAAGCTGACAGCCCCTCAGACCCCTAGAGTGCTTTTTAAAGGTAGGGCCCCACTCAAAATATATTTAGTAGGGCTGGGCTAACCTGCAGGGGGAATTCTGATACAGCCCCTTTTGAAAGAGTAAGGTAGATGATGTGATAGTCTCCTTCATTTAGAGGGTTTCATGAAATGCATTTTTTAGTTATCAGTTATTAAAATTCTCCCCTCTTTACATTGTTTTAAAACAGTGTTTTCCAAAGTGTGGTCCACAGACTCCTGGAGGTCCCCACAACCTTTATCATCTAGGGGTTCACAAAATCAAAATTATTCTCATAATAAAACTGAGCCATGTGCCCTTTTACTGTGTTGACGTTTGCACTAACGGTGAGAAAACAGGTGGGTAAACCGCTGGCACCTTAGCATGTATCAGGGCAGTGGCACTAAACTGTATTAATCTTTATAGCCAAACACACATTAAGCATTTGAAAAAAATGCCAGTTTCACTTAAGAATATCCTTGGTGAAGCAGTAAAAAGGTTTTTTTTCCTGTTCGTTTTGTTTTTCATTGAAGTATAGTTGATTTACAATGTTGTGTTAGTTTGTGGTGTACAACGTAGTGATTCAGTACATTTTTTTATATATATATTCTTTCTCATTATAGGTGATTATAGGATATTGAATATAGTTCCCTGTGCTATACAGTAGGTCCTTATTGTTTATCTTTTTTATATATAGCAATGTGTATATGTTAATCCTGAACTTCTAATTTATCACTTCCCATCTTTCCCCTTTGGTAACCATAGGTTTGTTTTCTACGTCTGGTAGCAGTAAAAAGTTTTAATTTTAATTTTTACCCTCTACTGCATGTCTTCTTAATATTCAGTGTGATAACTATTTGCTGCCAATGATAAAATCTGATCTTTCAAGTGAAAATTAGATTTTTGGAAAACTTGTATCTGCCACCAAGGGCTTGCCAGCTTCCTAATACTTAAAAGATTTTTCTGATGAGATTGGTGATGATATTTTGGAATGTGATTTTTATATATATATGTATGTATGTATATACATATATATATTCAAGAAATGTGTCAACATTTGGAAGATCTGTATAACTCAGTGAGCCAATCGTGCATGTGTAGGAGATCCATTCAAAGTACAATATGGACCAATGGATTTTAATATAGAGCCAAGAAGTTCATTGATATGGTTTCAGATTGCACATTGAAACTAATCTTTAAGAATTGCCATTTGTTGCATTTTGGTGTTGAATAAAAGGTAACTATCCATCATTATTTTAAAAGATCATTAAAATATTCCTCTCTTTTCCAATTACTTACCTTCATGAAGCATATTTTCTTCATATACTTTAACCGAAACAACATATCACAACAGACTGAATGCAGAAGCTAACATGAGAATCTAACTATCTTCTCATAAGCTGGACATTAAAGAAATTTGCAAAAATGGAAAACTGTTGCTCTGAATACTGACTTTTTGTTTTAGAAAATAAGTTATTTTTCATAAAACACATTAATATGTAATGGGTTTATTATTAAATTAATTTAATAGAATAAGCATTTGTTTATTTTAGTTTGTAATATGATAAAATGTTAATAGATGTCACTCACAGTAAACGAAGGCTATTTGGAATTCTCAGTAATTAAGAATGTATATAAGTGAATGAGAGACCAGAGAGTTTGACAACTGCTATTTTAAAGTAACTCATTATCTTTATTATTGACAAGATTACTGATTGGTTCTGTTGTTTGTGTGGTTTGTATTATATTGCTGCTATTTTTGAGAATGTTATTAACTCAGTTTTTGTTCAGTTATTTTATACTGGGAAACATGTAGCAGTCAAGTACAAAGGGAATTCATTGGCTGGGTTTGGAATCAAGAGCTGGCCTCAGAGTGCTGGATCCAGGGTCACAAGCAGCCAGTATCATGGGATTCTCTCTTGGGTTTGCTTTCCTTTATGTTAGTTTAATTCTCAGGTAAGCTCCAGACTAACTACTCCTAGCTTCAAATCCACTTTTTTTTTTTTCCCTCTGTAGTTCCAACAGAAGTCCTGGTGCTTTGTTACTAGCCTTACTTGAGTCCTCTCCCATCTTTGAAACAGCCAGTGTAGCTAGGAGGTGGCTCTGGTTAGTCAGGAATGGGATTGTCCCACCTCCCCGGATGAGGAGAGTCTCCTTGGAAAATCAGCGTACTGTTATAGAAGGGAAGATACATGCTGGCAGACAAAAAAAAAAAAAACATGTCAGCTAGAGAACTTTGTTGATTCTTCTTTTAACAACCTTTAATTTATTAATTCAGAGAAATGTTAATTTTTAAATAAGATTATGTAGGGTGAAACTAGTGAACCAATATGACATTTAAATCTAAGCCCTATGGGTAAACAGGAAGCATATCTTCAGATTTGTTCCTTGTAGTTCATTTTAAAAGTTATCACAAGAACGTTCTTTTTGTTGCTTTGTATTATTTCCATTTCAGATCTTTATAATCATTAATACCTGTGCATATAATCCTATGTGCGCATGAAGGTTCTACTCCAGCTGCCCTCAGTCTGACAAACCTCAGCTCTCACATGTTCCTCTGTTTAGAATCTAGGCTGTAACATGTGCTACAGGCAGTTGAGCTAAACCTGCACCCCCCCCAACCCCCCGCTTGTAAGCCTATGCTTCGAATTGCTTCCTAGTGATACTTCACCAGTCCAGGCTTTTTTTTTTTTTCATCTTGTTAAACTTCAGCACTTTCTCAAATAGTCCCATATATCTATAACTTCTAGAAAATACACTTCTGTTTGTTTCACATACATAACATAGTCAGTAATCCAAAAGTAAACAGACATCTGAGAAATTAAAAAAAGTCAACATTCATTAACTAAATTTATGAATTTTCATGACAGCCTCTCAGGCCAACACTCAGCCTTTTTAATTTTAGAGAGTGCTTTAATTATCTTGGTTATCTGGCTTTGTAGTCCATGGTGTTGCTTTTAAACCTATGGTCAACATCAGGTGACAGCTTATGTTTAATAGCAGGGCTAGAGACAAACCATAAAATAGGTAGATACAAGAACGAATGTCTGTCCCTTTTTGGTTTTTTTTTGGGGAGGGCATTAGATTTGCTTGTTTGTTCTTTAATGGCAGTACTGGGGATTGAACCAAGGACGTTGTGCATGCTAAGCATGCACTTTACCACTGAGCTGTACCCTCCCCGTCAAACCTCTGTCCCTTTTCCTGACTTCCTGCCTCCCATTACCTTGTCAGTGTGGGATGGTTCTATTATAATGACTTTATCTAATACCAGTATGTTAGAGACTTTTCAGGTAGGCTTAACTTCTCCAGTGAGCTCTTCAAAGTCAGAATATTTAAAGCTGAATTTGTTACTTGACTAACTCTTTTAAATCTTTTATTCTTTCTTCATCATTCATTTAACCTATCTAGGAAATGGATCACCTTTTGACTAGCTCTCTCTTTTTTTTTTAACTATAATTAGTTGAGTGAAAAATCTAGTCTGTTCTACCTAGAAGTATCTCATTGGTTCCCCTTTTGTTTCCATTACCCATGCCCCTAATCTAGGCCCTACCACTCTTCTGAGAACTGTCTCCTAACTAGTTTTCTGTTCCCCTTTGCAAAGCTATTCTACATGCTCTCACTGTAGGTTTTTTTCCTAATGAAAATCTAATACTGTTATTCTTCCCCCTCTTTCCTACCACAAATCTGCTCTAGACAAAACATCTGCACTCTTATCCCTCTGCTTTTTCCTATGATTTTCCTTCAGCCTGGCAAATTCTTATTCACATGTGGTAGTTATTAGTACTGTTCCACCAGTATTCTGAGGGCTCTCTTCTGGCGCATGGTAATATTGTACTTCTCTGTCTTCCTCCCTCACCATGACATTAGACATGGTCCTGGGTTTCTCAGCTTCCTCACTGTTGACATTTTGGGCTGGATACATTTTTGTTGTGGAGGGCTGTCCTGTGCATGGCAGGGCGTTTAGTAGCAGCCCTGGCCTTTACTCACTGGATGCCCAGTAGTTCTTTGCCTTCTGCCTCCCCATTCCATTTGTGGCAATCAGAAATGTCTCTAGATATTGCCCAGTGTCCTGGAGGGACAATGTTGCCTTGGTTGAGAACTACTGGCATGACCATGTGACTTGACTGGTCCAGTATGAGCAGGAGAGTTAGTCAGCCTTTAGGAGACAGTGCACAAGTTGTCCTATTTCCCCTAGCCCCCCCATTTAAGGACATATATAGAGATGGATCCTTTATTAACCTAATCCCTGAGAGGACAGAGAGCAGTGATGGACCTTGCTGTTACGGGCATACATCTGTCGTTCACATATAGTTTATACAGAAAACAAGCCTTTGTTTTAAGCTGCTGATGTTTTGGGGTTTGGTTGTCACTGTGACATCGGCTAGGCTAGCCTGACTGAGATACACCGTGCTGAGACTTAGTTTACCTGTTGACTTTCCGTGCTTTCTTATTTCCAAATCGCTTTAATACCTACCTCTTTTAGGCATCTGTTACTTAGTATAATCATGTTTGGATCTTCTAGATCAGTGGTTCTCAATGGAGTGAGTACTGCTTTTTAAGAGATGTGGAAGTTAGTGGGAGGAGCTTTGGTGGATGGGGGCCAGGGTTGCCATCCTGCAGAGTGAGAGACTGTGAAGAATTTTTTGCCTCCTACAACACTTTGAAATGCCCCAGAATTTCATGTAGGAGGAAAACAGTTAGCCTAGACCCTAACTCCACCTTAGTATGTACTCAATTTGTGGGAGTTAAGTTTCTCTTCAGTTTCTTAATTGAAGTTGTTTTGTTTGGTACTTTATCAAGAGTTAACTGTTTTGAAAAATCATGTCACCAACTGCAGTGCCATTGTACCAAAACAGCACACCTGTCTGGAAAGGTCTGAATTTGTAGCTGTCATATTTATAGTGATTTTACATATAAGTGGTAGCATCTGTCCTCTTTAGTCTACTTCATAATTTTGTTGCCTGAGCATTTTTATTGAAATACACACTTCATTATATACTAATATGTTTCTCCCTTATAATTAGGGCATTGTTAAATTTTAAAAATATTATGTAAGTAAGTTAGAACTTTGTTTCAGGATAGCTGCTGGGGTGATATAAACTGTTATAAAAATTGGATGTTCTCAGTAGAGTTGAGACCCACTTTCTGATTATGTGCTCCTTGGTTTTGTATCTGTAGTGCTTTGCTCATAGCAGACACAGTGTTTGTTGAGTTGGCCAGTTTATGGTTCCCGGATTGCTTTTATGTACACTGTTGCATTTGATTACCATAGCCCGTCTATAAACTTGGCAAAGCAGATAGTTTTTCCATCTTATAGAAGAGAGAATTGAAAGAGATGTTAACTTGCCCAGTCATGCTAATAGAGCTTTGATTAGAATATATAATTTTATTTATACCACTCCAGTGCCCCTGTCTACTGTCATTCCATACCACTCTTTAAAAAAATATAATCCAGAGCTATTTAATGTAGAAAAACATCTATATACCCTTGCTGGTATTATTTTTTATACAAGGAACTTCTCAATTATGTTTCAGGCCCTTGTGGTCTTAGGAATACAACAAAGACAAAAACACGAGAAAGCTGTTTGAGAAAGCAAGGACATTTTTGCTAGTTTTCAAAGAAATGTGCAATTAAAACAGTTTCTGAGATACCATGAAGGCCAAAAATAGCCTAAATTTTAGAGATGGTAACATCTGACAGTGAGATTGTGATGAAATAGTTACACTCAAACACTTTAATTACATTATAAATTGGTAATCTTTTGGAATGTAATACTGGAAAATGAGTACAACAGCATAACTATTTGCATTCTTCAAAATTTGTTGCAGGGAAATGACACAATAAAAAATCTTTAGTTCACCCACAGACATTTGCCTGATGTGTTAGGAACTGTGCATGGTACTGGGAATTTCTAAGATGAAAAAGTATTGCTATTTTCTGGAATTTCTAACTTTGTGACAACAGGGTGTGAAACAAATGCATAATTAAATAACTATAATATAATGAGTTGGGTCGTAGTTGGGGTGTGTTTTTAATTTGAGGGAGGGGTCAAGTAACACACAGTAAAGACACCAGGGAAGTAATTCTTCAGGATTGTGGGGAGAGAAGACAGTGTATTAGGGGAAACTCTTGGAGAAATTGAGACGTTTAAGCTGTGCTTTGAAGGATGGCTATGACTTTATCAAGTGGATAAAATGGGACTGGGTATTTTAGGCAGAATAAGTAGCCTGAGCATGAATCTGAGAGACATGGAGAAGTGTATTCATTCGACAGTAAGAAGCACCTATGTGTCCTAGGAATTGGGCATATAATGATGAATAGGACAAGTTCAGTTCCTATCCCTGAAAGTTTTCAAAGTCTAGAAATGAGAATTAATGTGAGGTTGGCATTCTGAGATTTCAGACTAGAGATTTTCTTGGGCCAGATTTGAGTTGAAGATGTGTTTGGTTTGGCATACACAGTGTTTTCTTTCTCCTTCCTCCTTCCTCCCCTTTCCCCACAAATAAGTTGCCAGTACTTATTTTTAACATACAAGTCAAGTGAGCATTGAAGGTGTGGCAGCTCAGATGCCACTTTTGCTGGAAGTGTGTAGCAGCTGTTCACTTTAGATGGACATGCACGTGTACTGCTCAGTTCTTTTCTTTACATCTGGCACATTTTATTCATTTATGTAATTTGCCTAGCTCCTGTATGCCTTTGTGTTGTGAGTCCTGGGTGAGTGATTTACTTCTGTTCCTGACCTATTAAGTTTTCTTTGACAAATTTTAATAGGAGAAAATGCAGAAAAGTGCATAGTATGTTTTAGGAAAATCTCCTTTTAGAACAATTAAAATAAACATTTTAGCTTTCAGACAGTAGCTGCTTTCACTAAACATGTGCTAGGCATTTTATATAGATTTTCAACTTTGAGATCTATATACTGTCCTTTTAATTCAGGCTCAAAGAGATTTTAACTAACTTAATTTGTCCAATTACTTAGTATGAGAATTGGGACTCTAATTAATACCTAACTCTAAAACCTACCAGGCAGATAATCTTCTGGAACTGTACCTTTAGCATGTATTTATTGACTGTGAGTAAGTGGCTAAGAATTCAACTGTGTAAGAAAAACTGCCTTTTCCTCTGCCTGGGGCTTATAATTGGTTGAGGAGACAGGCATTTATATAAAACAGATAACAATAGAGGGGGGCACGTATTAAATACCAAGTGATGTAAATTCAGGGGAGGCCCAAAACTACCACAGTGTCAGGTGGGATAGAAACTGGCAGAAATGACTAAAGTGAAGAATCATGTAACTTTGTGAGAGGATGTAGGGGTAGTCAGTGAGGGAGGCAGGTCTGGGATGCTTTACCAAAGTTTCCAGCGCTTGGTAATCGAGTGGCGTTAAAGCTGTACAAGTAAAGGTCATCAGAAGAGGAACAGGTTTTGGTAGAGATTGATGAGTTAGTTTTATCTATTTGGTGGTAGGGGATAGATTTTTAAAGATTCAAGTAAATAGAAAAAATAAAAGCAAAATAAGCGTGGAATGCAATGTCAGCAAATGAAAAACAACCCAGCATAAGAAGTACAGCCTCAGCTCCCACTGTATCTCATTTATACTTAGGCTCATGGCCTTTTCTTATTCAATGTGGGATCCTGAGGTTAGGTAAGTTAGTATGTGTTATAAATATTTAATGGATTTTTAGTTAATACTCATTTTCTGTGTTTTACTTTCTTTTGAAAATAACTTACCCTTTTGCTTTTATGGGTAAAATCTTTTGAGGAATTCAGTGGTCTATTTTTTTTAAATAACTTTATATATATATATATAATTCACATACTATAAGATTCATCCTTTTAAAATGTATGATTCGATGGTTTTCACTATAGTGAAAAAGTTGTGCAACCATCACTGATACCAATTTTAGAACATTTTCATTATCCCCCAGAGAAACTCCATACCCATTAGCAGTCATCCTTCATCCCCTGAACCCCAACTGCCAGCCTCTGGCAACCGCTAATCTACTTTTTGTTTTGTTTTGGTGATTTGCCTGTTCTGGATATTTCATATAAATGGGATTATACAACATGTGGCCTTCTGTGACTGACTTCTTTCACTTACTATGTTACATGTATCAGCACTTCATTCCTTTTTATGACTGAATAATATTACATTGTTCTCGTACTCATTTATGCATTCATCAGTTGATGGGCATTTGGATTGTATTTACTTTTTAGCTATTATGAATGATACTGCTATGAACATTTATGTACATGTTTTTGTGTGGACATAGGTTTTTGGTAATCTTGGATGGAATTGCTAAAAGTGAAATTGCTGGGTTATGTGGGAATTCTGTTTAACATTTTTAGGAACTGTCAGACTACTTTCCAGAGTGACTGTACCGTTTTGCAGTCCTACCAGCAGTGTTTGAGGGTTCCATTTTCTCCATTTTCTCGCCAGTACTTATCATCTATCCTTTTAATTTATCCAGCCTAGTGAGTGTGAAGTGGTATCTTCTTATAGTTTTGATTTGCAGTTCAGTAATGACTGACACATTGAGCATCTTTCATATGCTTGTTGGCCATTCATCAGAGAAAGGAGTATTAGAATCATTTGCCCATTTAAAGATTATTTTCAGTGACAATCATTGTCAGTGGTCTCTTTTAACAAAGTTGGGTGTTAACTGATAAACAGCATTTGGCACCAGTTAATGGTGAATTTTTCATGTGTAATAGTGATAGACTTTTACATTTAACTAGTTGTTAATCAAGAGTATTGTAAGGTGCTGGTCTTTATAAGAAATCCTTTTGGAACGTCCTGTTAAGATTTTACTTTAGGTTGACTAGTACAGCCAATAAGACTTGATTGAACATGTCCTATAAAAATCAGAAAGCCTAACGTTAATATTTTTGCAATGTCAAAAACAGCAACATTTTAATCAAGTCATTTAAAATCCTAAGCACCACATTTTAATTATGTGCATTGAGTCTATGACTTAACTGGAGCAATTCTGTCTTTTCCCAAGTAATTGAATCTACTTTGTGAAATGTGTTCTAATATCTGTGTCTCATTTCTTTTAGGTTATCCTGAATACCACATGTCTAACAATTTTCCTTGCAACGTTAGCTGTTGTTTTTCACTGCGTCCAAAGGATCAAAATTGCTCTGGAAATTGGAGACATATTTGATTTAAAAGAAATTACTTGTAACAAATGGACAATATGTCTATTACGAACACACCAACAAGTAATGATGCCTGTCTGAGCATTGTACATAGTTTGATGTGCCATAGACAAGGTGGAGAGAGTGAAACATTTGCAAAAAGAGCAATTGAAAGTTTGGTAAAGAAGCTGAAGGAGAAAAAAGATGAATTGGATTCTTTAATAACAGCTATAACTACAAATGGAGCTCACCCTAGCAAATGTGTTACCATACAGAGAACATTGGATGGAAGGCTTCAGGTTAGTCTTATACTAGAGTTTTTTCTGTATCTTCTGTTGTGGCTGATTTTTTAAAGTTTTTGTTTGCTCTTAAGTTACTATTGGAAATTGAATGCTTGCTCCATTGCTTTAGATACTGTAGTACATCCTTTGCCAGTACACATATGGCAATATATTGAAGAATAGATCTTCTACATAATAGAGATATGTCTTAAAAATTTTTAAATGTTTCGACTAAGAAAAAAGTTCAGTGTAGAAAAACTGGAAAATAAGAATTAAAAAAAAAGCAGAAGAAAACCCACATCTTTAGCACTTTAGTTTTCATCCCTGTAGCCTTTTTTTTTTTTTTTTTTGGTGTTATATGCACATTTTAAAAACTGAATTATACTTGGTCCTTTTATAACTTAGAAATCTGATATTGTATGTTTGGTCCTTTTATATGAAAAACTGTAGAAGCATTCAAGCATATTTTTAAAACTTAAGGAATTAAAAGCTTATATTTACAAATTTTCTTTACCTTTCATTTTCACTGATGAGATTTTTCATATAGAACTATGCAATACCTCTCCTGTGTTTAATGTATGTAAAGAAACATAAAGAAAGCTTATGTTAGATTGAAAATTTTTTTGTTTAGAGTTTAGTCATGGTTTCCACATCATATTCATACTTTTTTTGCATTTTTAAAATCTTAGCATAAGCCTTGAAATCATACCTAAGTTCACTGCTATGTGACTATGATCAAATGTTATTTTGAGCTTTAGTTTTCTTGTTTATGAAATGGGAATTATAACATTGACTTTGTAGGATTATAAAGAGTAAATGAGAACATATGAAGTGCCTTGTATAGCATGTGGTGCATAACTGATGCTCAGTAAATGGTCATTTATTTTTCCTAGGTGGCTGGTCGGAAAGGATTTCCCCATGTGATCTATGCCCGTCTTTGGAGGTGGCCTGATCTTCACAAAAACGAATTAAAACATGTTAAATATTGTCAGTATGCATTTGACTTAAAATGTGATAGTGTCTGTGTGAATCCGTATCACTATGAACGAGTTGTGTCACCTGGAATTGGTAAGTAGACTTTGCTTTTATGCTTAGAACAAAGGGAAAAGATCTCAACAGTGTTTTAATTTTTCTAAGTTAGTAATTTGGAGTTAGTCCAGGATTTCAACTAAGGTTAAAGATTCAAGACATTTTTAATGAAATATAAATATTTAAATTTGAATTCAGAACAAACTTGTATTTTGACTGCTAAAACTAAGTATTCATAGTTGGTATTTTGCCCATTTAGAACATTTTGAAAAATAAGATGGAAAGCATTACAAAATTGAATACTTAGTTTATGTATTGTCAGCTAGCATTTATATTAGTATTCTTGAATTGAAATGGTTCATGAAGTTTTGAATCTGTGGTTTAAATTTACATTCTGTAATTTTAAATGTAATGGAAATTATTTTCACATTAATGATTAATGTTTCATTTTCTTTTCCCCTTTAAAAATTTAAGATCTCTCAGGATTAACACTGCAGAGTAATGGTAGGTAATCTGTTTCTTGTAATCTTCTCTCTCCTTATATCCTGTATTTTTTTTATTGACCTAGAACTAGTTTGTGTGGGTGCTGGTAACATTTACAAGAAAAGAACTTACTGCTTTGGAAATGTAGATTTTTTTTTTTTTTTTTTTGGCATGTAGATTTGAGACTGGATTTAAATAGGCTGTTGGCTCTTTGGATTCGAACTGTTATTTATAGCTGAAAGTAGTCTAAAAAATATGATAGGGGAATATAAAACATACAAAGGAAGAAGAATTTTTGAATTGGTAAAAACTGGCTATTTTGGAAGAAAATCTCAGAGAGCCAATTTAAATGAGTATAAATAACCTATAATATTTGATATTTTAGAATCAGGTGTAACAATGTTTAAAAACACCAATATTCTAATATTTTCATTTCAGCCTAATTTATTTTAATGAATGATGATTTTATTAGTGACTTAAAACTGCACACTGTATTAATTTTTTCAGTCTTAATACATTTTGAATAAATAAAACACGCTACTTTAAAGTTTACGCCTTTCACAGATGTTTTAATCCAAAAGGAGAAGGTATTTTGAGGTGGGGAAATTAAACAACTGGTGGGGTGTTTTATGTTTTGTTTTTCTGTGTAATATTTGAGAACAAAGATCTGTTAAAACTTGAACTCTGTTTCTTAGAACGTGTTAATGAACTAAAATTTCTGTAAGAACTAATTAGTCAGTATCATCTTAGAAAGGTGTGCCTTTGTTCTGGAAAGAAATCAGTGGCTTAGCACCTCTTCTGTGGCAGAATCTTAGACGGGTTAGAGATATCATCTGACCTTAAAATTTAGGAAAAGCATGAAAGTCTACTTGCTTTTATTCTCCACTTCTCCTCCATGTCAGTGATAATAGAGGAAGATTAGTGCCTTTTGGAACTTGTTAAGGGTTAGTAGGTTTCTGAGAACAATGGGTTGGAAGCCGTTGTGGTGGTCTAGGAAGGGGATCGTTGATTGATTGGGTAAAAGCCCAGTCTCTTCACCACACGCACATTGATATCATGTCACCTCTTTTCTCTGAAAGTGAACACCCTTCAGATCTTCACCATTCTCCAGCTATGTTTTTGGAGAATGAAAGCATTTAGCTCCGTTAATGTTAGGGATTGAGAGACTGTAGCGATAACTATATCAGAATCTCCCTGGGCGGGGGTGGTTGTGAGGGGATCCAATTCTGAAGACTCTTTACACTGCTCATCCTAAAATACTGCTGTTTTGAGTACCTGCTAGGATGGGCGTGTGTGAATCCATAGCCTCTTTTTCAACTGCTCTAGGGCTGTGTTCAGCCTTATGGAGCCCCCTAGTGGTGCTTATGTAAAGGCTGGCTTCAGTGGCTTCTTTCCTCAGAAAACAACAGGTGTTTCTCACAGATCTTTCTAGATTTGGACAAAGAAATAATATAAGGCCAAGCAGCTAAAAGTTAAGAAAATGGGATAATTCCTTCACTTTTGAGTTGGGTTCTTGGTGATAATCATTTCCAGCCTGTCTCATCTCTTTTATGAAACTTTTCGTGGCCACATTGGCTTGAGTGTTCATTTAAACAAATATTTAATGAGCATGTATTGCCTGGTACTGTGTTGGGTTCCAGGGATGATAGGTTAAATGAGGTGTGTTTTTTCTACTCTAGGGAGCTCACAGTCTAGTGGAGGAAAGAAAAGGTAAATAAGACAGTGACAGTACCATCAGACAAACTGTGACCTGCTAACTGGTGGTGATAAACAGCAGAGACCTAGGATGAGCTCAGTGTCTTCAGCTTTTCTGTCCCCTGTGCGTTCTTTACTTCTCATAGAACATTTTACAGTCACTGTATACATATATGACCACTCTAAAAACGTGGTTAAACCATAATAGCTAACACATTCTAAGTACTCATTTTTTGTCAGGTACTGAGCTAAATGATTTACAGATATTGTGTCATCATTCTCATCATACTCTTACTTGGTAGGTGGCATTGTCCACATTTTATCAGATGTAGAGACTGGTGCCTGGAGAGGTCAAGGAACTTGCCCAAGAAGAGACAGTTAAGAGGAGCTGGATGAACATGTGCTCACTATTTGATATTTAAACAATAGAAAAATATCATCAAAGACTGTAAGCTCCATGAGGGCAGTGATCTTTTGTTTGCTGATGTATCCCAAGTGCTAGAACAGTACCTGGAACATAGGTGCTCAATAAATATGTTTTCAGTTAATTAATTTGTTGAATGCTAGTCCATAAAGAGAAATACATAATAATTTGGTGTCTGTTTTCTGGACTTTAAAAATATATACTATATGTTTCTTTTTAATTTTATTTTTTTGAATAGGCAAAACATGGTCCATAAATCAAAATACTATAAAAAGGTATACAGTGAAAAGAAGTTCTCCCACCCCTGCCCCCATTCCCCCCTACTTCAGGTAATCACTTTTATTAGTTTCTGGTGTTTCCTTCCAGGGTCTTTATGCAAAAATACATATATTATTTCCCTCCTTTCTTACACAAAAAGCATACTGTGCACTATTCTGGACCTTTTTTATCTACAGTATGTAATTTTTTAAACATGCATATGATCATAGCGTACAATAGTGTTTTGTAACCTACTTTTTTCCTCTTGGCAAAAATGTATTGCAGACATCTGTCCTTGTTGATAACTCAGTTTTATTTAAGAAACATATGTTTTAAGTTATTTGATTAAAGAAACCTGTAGACTGGTAGAATCCCAAACTTACATTTGGGAAGGTTTAGCCAACATATTAGGCAAGAAGAAGTCATGAGGTATAACTCTTTAAAAGCAGAATTCAGTTGTGATTGCGCATTAAACCAAAAGTTCAGCTGAAAAGCAGAAACAGTGAGTGTCAGGTTGACCAGCTATATCCTCAAATCAGTAACTTTCTCCTTATGTATTAGCAATACAATATCTTGGTGAAAAGATCCCAGTCACTATAAACAACAAAAAACCCTAAAATTTCCAGGAGTTAAATAGAGATGTCAGAATCTGTATGCAGAAAATCACAGAACTTTGTTGAAGAGTATAACTTTTACATATAAAAGTTGAATAAATACAGTCATACCACTTATATCCCAAATGATTGTTTTCTTTGTATTTTTATAATTTTGCCAGCATTAGTGATGAGTGGTTAGATCCAGTTTTTTAACTAATACATAATGATATGTTAAGCTCCTTTTGGTTATTTTTTGTTTCCATAGATTTTTCTAGAGGGAAACTCTTTAGAGTGGACTTTATGGGTCTTAAGAATATCAGTGTCTTAATTAGTTTCTGTGCTTGGAAAGCCCTTTAAGAGATTGTACATAGAAATCTGAGCAATAGATTATTTTTACCTCTTTGAAATATTCTCAGTTTAATTTAAAAAAAATGTAGCTAATTGGTAATTATGTGTATTAGATTTTTTTTCAAAGATTGACATAGGGAAATATAAGGAGCATTGTATGCTCCTTCTTAGTGGAAAAGAGAATATGCTTTTATGGGCTATTAATTATGGGTTGTTTGCTAAAGATAAAAAACAAACCCCAAAACTGTAGCCTAAGAAGAAATGGGGAGGTTCTGGGTAGAGAACCATTGATATTATAAATGCAGTTTCAGTTTTCTTTTTTTCCTCACAACAAAGCTAACTATTCCTTAGTTTGTTCAAGGAAAGGTGTAATGTTATATCAGCTAGAGATTGTCTTTGCTTATTAAAGTGTAACCACATAGGTGCAAGATGATATTGAGTTTTTTCACACTACATGTTTATCAAACATCATTATTTGGCTTGGGTTTCTAGAAGAAAATTTCAGTTTGATTTACCATTTAGGATTTTTCTGTCTCATTCTGATCCTTTAGGGGACAGTCAGTATATTTCACTTTCAAAGAATATGTTACTTAACAGTAATTCTAGATCCTGGAATTAGAAAGCTGTCAGATCCCACTCATTTCTACACTGTGAGAGTAGCAGAAAGAAAAACTAACTACTCAGTCTCAGTTTGGGCTTCTTAGCTGGATAAATATTTTCCCCAGCCATTTGATTTTTGTTTACTTCATGTTATGTATTTGAGGTAATAATTACTTTTTAGGTTAATCAAGAAACTAAGGAATACCTCTTCAGGACCATTGCTGTAAGTTGTTGGAATATAGTTTACCTTCAGATTTCAAGGAGTCAATCAGATTTATCTGATGCCACTACCTCTGAATAAATAGCTTTTGTTGATAAAGTAGTATACTTTTAAAACAGTATGAGAAAATTCTGAGTTAGGGTTATTTACACTACAGTTGATTTTAGGTGTTGTTACGTTACTTACAAGGTTTTTTTTCCCCTGGGAATAGAAGCTTAATAAGATTTTAAAATATGTTTACTTTTCTGTATAGCTCCACCAAGTATGTTGGTGAAGGATGAATATGTTCATGACTTTGAGGGACAGCCATCATTATCCACTGAAGGGCATTCAATTCAAACCATCCAGCATCCACCAAGTAATCGTGCATCGACGGAGACATACAGCACCCCAGCTTTGTTAGCTCCATCGGAGTCTAATGCTACCAGCACCACCAACTTTCCCAACATTCCTGTGGCTTCCACAAGTGAGTTTTAGAGTCAGATGTAGCCAGCAAAGTGAATTTTCCTAACTATTGAATATTTTGTAAGTGGTCATTTGGAGGAAACCTCCAAGTAAGTGAAAATTAAAAGTACTATGGTATCTTTATAGGTAAACAAGTATTAGATGGATTTTTGGGTTGTCCTGGAAAAAAACGATGATTGTAATTTATTTAAATGTCCTTATGTTGATGTATAGTAAGTTGGAATTTAAGTAATGATTTAAATTAATGGTCTAGTTTGTACTTTATTATATGCAGAAGTAAGAAGCCTCTTGAGCTTTCTAGATACATTTTAGGGAAATATTTAAGTAGCCAACAAGTAGCTTTGAACCAAGTTGTTTATAAAAATCTATGCTAATGGAATTGCAAGCTTTCTTTCAATCAGCGTTTTTCTTTTGCTTTATCTGGCGGAATATCACTTTACATCTCAGTCTTCCATTGTGCAAACTTAGAGAAAGGGTTCTTGACAAACGTGTTTATAACATGTAACCCTCAAGATTGATATTAAGTATTTTGGTCAGTTTTGAAATAAAGCTGCATTCTACATATCTAACTTTTTTCCCCCCTAACAAGAAGTCTATTTTCAAAAGACTCCTCCCATTATAGAGGTACCCACCTTCTCTGTTATGTCATGGAGGCAGAGGGCTAGTAGGCTCAGCTTTTCTTGGCCTGATCAAGACAGTAATGACCTGGTTTTATTAATACTGCCATTTATTTTCAGTCACCAAAGGTTAGACAGTTTGCAGCTACTCAAGTGGAGTAGCTTTTTTTTTTTTTTTAAGTCACAGAGCAGGGTCTTGTATGTGTGGTGTTATTTGCATCTATTTGCTAAGAAGATTGTATATCTAACCCCACATCAGCAGTAGATTGTTGATAGATCTGGACTGATACTTTGTTAGCTGATACCAAAGGAAACATTATTTTATTTACTTTAATATCAGGTGAGATTCAACATAGAAATTTGATCTTTGGAATAAATGGAAGACTGATTTCTATAATTGAGTTTTCAAATAAAGTATATCAGATGTCCCCCCTTTGATTCATTTTACTTCTTCAAACAGTATCTTTTGGATTTGCTACATGAAATGATAGTCTCACCATAGACAGCATGTTCTAAGTGGGTCATGTAGGTTAAACACATACTTTAGAACCTGGACCCCTGACCACTTAGTACATCTATTATCTGTCCGCTCTTTGTTTACCAGTTTGGATATAGGTGTCAAACAGTAGGTAGGGGGGGAGAAAGGGTACTTTACAGCCACTCGAGCATGGGTTAGCTGTGCTTACCTCCGTTGATACTATCTGGAGATTGAATTTGAATGCCTTTGTTGATGCTTGCTAAAGTGACTTCATGTTAACTGTTCTGTTCCCTGAGGCCAAATCCTGTTGGACACCAGAAAAAGTGATATAAATGAAATGAAGATAATTTTGTCTTGGTGTTTTTTGGATATATTTTCACAATAAGTAGTGATTACTGCAGGTTTTAGAATTTGTTGCAGACTATTGTCTTAGATCTCAAAAAACACGTTGATAAAATTAGAAGAAAGAAAAGAAATTGGATGAAAATAGGGGGATTGGAAGACTATTTTACATAAGCTGATTTAGTTGTGTTGTTTAATTCCATTTTATGTACTTGGAATTATGTAATGGAACTATTCAGTACAGATAGCTGCAGTGGGTTTTATGTTCATTTGGTACCTGAATATCTTTAGGATTTCTTTCTAAATATCTGTAGTAAGTTTAGATCATTTAATTTTTCCCGTATAGTGATAATTTTTGTAAGATAGCTGAGAGCATTTAGATGTACAGTTAAAAGCAAGAGTGAAAATGTATTAACCTTTATAAAGATAACCTGGAAAAATTTGGTGAGGGGAAGATGAGTAGAAAGGGAGGTTGCTGAAAACATCATCTTTAAATAATTTGAGGAGTATTGAAATAGTTTCTTTAGCTTTTAATTTTATAATCTTAGCCTTAAGGAAATGTAATTTGCAAAGAGGAGGAAAATGTTCCTTTTCCTTGATACTTTGAGCTGTTCATTGCATATCTGAGCAATGGTGTCATTTATTCTCTTCTGATTATACTCTCACTCAGATAAGAAAAGATTGAGGTGATGCCAGTGACAAATAACAATTATGAAATTTCAGTGCTTTCCAAATGAGATAAGCAATTGACTTAATTAATACTTGCGTGTTAAGATTTTAAGTTAAGCTTTTTTCACACACACAAAAGCCTTAAACAATGGTTTTGAATAGAATAATTCTCCTAGTGTGTTACATACAGAGAGGGCAACTGATTTCCTGTAAATCCAGGAGTATGGTAGTGTTCTTAGAGGCAATTCTTGATTTTTAAAAGTACGTGAAAAAATTTCAAAGTTGACTGTTAGTTTTTTTGTTTTTGTTTTTGTTTTAACTAGTAGATGCTGTGTTGATTGGACAGTAGGGCTTACCTTTTTTTTTAACTTTCTCATCTGACTCATCACATTCCATTTAAAATATTTGCCGGCTCTGCTTTTCTTTTATCGAACCTTAGCATTTTTCCATTGCCAGTACCAGTGCTGATAATAATGAACTTTCCAGTTTTCAACATTTTCTTGAGCCTGGACTTCGAAGTCCTAGTCAGAAGGTAGATAGAGCTGGATAGACTGGCCAGGGGTGAATGTGCTTCTGAAGAAGTTATTATGATAGGCTAGACATATAGTGGGGTTTTGCTGGCATTTGAAGAATATTTGTGAAGAAATGGGCCACTAAATTTATCTTGATATTACTGAAAGATAGAATAATTTTGAACTTCTTTAAGTTAAGGCTTGCCTTTATAGATGACTTTAGGGTTTTTAAATTTGATAGGCCATGGGTGAATTGCATTTTTTGCCCATCTTTATAACTGTGACTATCAGATATAGTTGATCCTTCATTTACTGTATAAAACCATAGGATTGCATCTGTAAATGTACCATATTAATGTCTTCTTGTTCCTCTAGGTCAGCCTGCCAGTATACTGGCAGGCAGCCATAGTGAAGGATTGTTGCAGATAGCTTCAGGGCCTCAGCCAGGACAGCAGCAGAATGGATTTACTGGTCAGCCAGCTACTTACCATCATAGTATGTACATGCTTTTTAAAATCTTTTATGTAGTTGAGAAAAAATAGGCAGACTTTATAAAAGCAAATTAATCCATGTGGGCCTTAATTTTTAGACAGCACTACCACCTGGACTGGAAGTAGGACTGCACCATACACACCTAATTTGCCTCACCACCAAAACGGCCATCTTCAGCACCACCCGCCTATGCCGCCCCATCCCGGACATTACTGTAAGCTCTTGTTTTTGTTGTAAGGGCCTTTTCTTTTTGAGAACTTTGTTTTCTTTCTGTTTTTTAGAAAATGGTTTTACATCTTTTATTCATCTTGCTGTTTAGTTTCATTAAATGATTAGTATTTTTCAGTATTTTTTATAAGCGGTATTTATTTTTCATAGTTACGTTGTCATACCTTTGTTTTAGAGGATTGGTATTTATGAAATACTTTTATTTCTTCGTTTGCTGATGTTGCATTAACATCACATTGATTGCCATTCATTTGTTTGTTTGCTTTGTATATGTTCTTAGATTTCATCTGTATCTGTATATCCATCGTAAGTGGATTGAAGCTCCTTGAGTGTCAGGATTTGAGGGTTTCCCTCACCATGGTATTCAGCATATCATAGACACTCAGATGTTGAACCTGTCTTTACTCTACCCTGTGACTGGGAGGGATGCCTTACTGACAACCATAGCTTGTAGTTTTAGGCAGAATAGCAGCATTGTTCATTTGGCTTAGTAAAATCCAGGGTAAAAATCTTTTGTGTGTATTAAATCTCTTTCCCTCCTAATTATAAGATTAATAGTACCAAAGAAAATATGGAAAATACAGAAAAGAGTAAATAGGAAAACAAAAATTACCCAGAATCCTACTACCCAGAGATATCCACTTGTAATACTTTGTCACATTTTTCCTTTCAGTCATATTAAGGGGTGTGTGTATGTATATATATATATAAATTTAGGGGAGGAGGAGATCATATTGTATATATGTTGTTGTATCCTACTTTTTTACAGTTGTGTTACTATTTTCCATGCCTTCAGAGAATACCATTTTTAATGGCCACCTCGGCTAGCATAGTGGTTAAGGGTGCTAAGTCTGGACCCTTAACTAGCTGTGTGACCATTGGCAAGTTATTTAACCTCCCTGAGCATTAAGGGTAATACTAGTAGTGTCTGTCTCAAGAGGTGTTGTAAGAAGTAAATGTAATAATTCATGTGAGATGTTTAGCATAATGTCTTAATACATGGTAATCTCTCAATTAATTGTTAGCTACTGTTCTATTATGTAATGTATGTAAATATTCTTAATTTAATAAACCATAAACACTTGTTTTGGGAATGGATCTAACAATTTGAATTATTATATATTACGTTATAAGTTATTACATGTTACATGAATAATTCATTTATAATTTACATTCAATTTTGCATGTATAACCATTGTTAATTGTTTAACTTGGAATATAGCACTGAAATATTCTGTTAAATATCCACAAAAGTAATTTGAGTCATTTGCCTATTAAAATCATAAAAGAAACTAAGCTTTTAAATTTTTAGACATTGCATACGTTTGATCTAAACAATACCTAAGGTATGATGGTTATATTTAAGTAAGTCTTATTAAAAGTTTTTCAGTGCTAAAACTTTTAATAAATAAAAATGGGATTTTTATTGTCTTTTCTTTAGGGCCAGTTCACAATGAGCTTGCATTCCAGCCTCCCATTTCTAATCATCCTGGTAAGTGTATTTCAAAATTGATTCCCTGTATTTAGCTTTTCTTTATGGTAATTGAAACATGTATACACACAGAGGTTTTAATATAATTGCGGAGTAACTTCTCAGATAAGAACAATAATCATTGTGGCATTAGTTAAAAGTACCAAAATGCCAGTTTTAAAATGCATTTAATACCTAAATATGCTGTAGAAGAAAACTAGGTTTCTAAGTAGAACAGCTATAATACCGTAGCTTAAAAAGCCAGGGAAGAATCTTAAGCAGATGCTGAACAGAAAAATAATTCACTGTATCTGTCTTAGAAGATAGATCCAGGACTCTCTGGTTAACTGGAGTTTAGAAACTATTTGCATTAAATTATGTTCAAAAGAGTAAATTAAATAGCTAAGTAGATTTAAACTATGGAAATGATAAAACAGAGAAAATTGGCAAGTAAAAGAAGATACTGAAGTCCCCTAACATAGGATTTTGATTTAGTTTTCTTCCCTTCATCTTATATCTGTTTTTCTTAGCTTTAAAAAAGATGCAAATATATAGTTTCAACTCATAACCTTAATTTTTTCCCCTAATTAAAAAGAACTTGTTGTATTATGAAGAATTTTGACATATACCAAATACTGTAGATCTCCCTCATTATACTCATTCGTCAGTTTTAACTGTTATCGGCTAATGGTCAGTCTTATTTCATTCATACCCTCACCTACTTTTTATACCCTCACCTATTATTTTGATGGAAATCATATATAGTCATTTTATATGTAAATATTTTGGTGTATATTTCCAATAAAGATTTTAAAAAATGTAACTACAGTAACCATAATAATCAATTTAAAGATGACTTATAGTTCATCAAAAAGATCTACATAATTTTAACAGTGTTCTGTTATTTACTATTTATATTGGTTCCAGCTTTTCTTCTAGCTGTTTAAAAAAACATATGGAGGATAAGATCTTTATGCTTATAACTCTTCTCATATTTTAATTTAGGAGATTTAAATAATTTCTGAATCAAAGGGCCAAACTGCTTTAGTGATCATATCAGAATGTGAGAACCAGTTTTACCATGCTCACCAGTAGTAGATGTGATACTTTAACTTTTGTTCATTTAGGAGGCAAATACATGTTTTGATAAGGAGAAATAATGCTGTTGATGGGACAGAAACATTTTTTAACCATACATTTTTTTTTAATTAAATTATTCTCTTCAGTGGATTTTCTATATGTTATTTGTGTAATTTTGTGGTTTTAAACTTTTTTTGTGGGTCAAGAGGTCTTGCTTTTATATAAACATTTTTACTGAGAAATGTAATAAACAGAAAAGTATATAAAACAAGTATACATACAGTTTTATGAATAACATTAAAGCCAACACCTGTGTAACTACCACCTAGACTGAGAATTAAAACATTTCAGCACCCCGAAACTCTCCTACCCCATGCTTTCTGTCTGAGTCAGAAACTTCTTTTCCTCCCCCAGAGTTAACTGCTCTCCTGCTTTTTATGGATTTTAATTTTTGCTCTTTGAAAGCAATAAATGCATCCCTAAACAGTCAAGTTTAGTAGTTTGATTTTACTAGTTTTTGAAATCATATATGCGAAATCACTGTATTAGAACCTCAATTTGTGTTAATATATTGTGATAAGAGGGAAAAATCTAGAGTCTTAAGAATGAGAATTTTGCTGGCTTCAACCCATCTTTGACAGTCAGTAGTGGCTCCTGGCATCTTGGGAGGGGTCTCAGTGTTCATATGGCTTAGTGGAAGGTGTTCTGCAGGAGTGAGGGTAATCAGGATTGATTGGGGGAGTGGGGTTGAGAGTGGTGACATTTAGCTAATTATTTGGACTCAATTTTGGATTCAGCGATTCATCTGAAAGAGAGTGGGACTGTTGGGTGCTTGCTGACGTTGCTGTTTTTAGTTTCTTGTTCCTAAAATGATGAGTTGGAGCATTAAGAAAGCTCTCTTGAAACTGAGTAATTCTGTCCTGCTGTTGATGCTGGTTTTGAGAAGCTGTAGAGTTCTTCATTGTAAACTAGGAAACACATGTCTTTGGATCTCATTTTTTTTTTAATTGTATTTATTTATTGGTGTGTTGGGGGAGGTATTTAGGTTTATTTATTTATTTTTAGAGGAGGTGCTGGGGATTGAACCCAGGACCTCATGCATGAGAACCATGCGCTCTACCACTTGAGCTATACCTTCCCTCTTGGATCTCATTTTTTTAACCAGCGTTGAAAACATTAATGACTTCAGCATATTATTTGTAACAAAATTTACTGTTTGGACTGATTGCTTAAAGACCTTTTAAAAGTGCTATTTCTGTTCTTTGCCTCCAAAACATTAGGTAATTGTTACCTTGTCTTAGACAACCTCTTCAGTTTTAGCTTTAACCAGTGTAATACCTGCCTGTTAACGCTTGGTGAAACTTCTTGTCCATAGCATAATGTGATGTCTTTAATAAAGAATTTTACTATAGGGAAAACTTTGTAAGTATTTCAAAACTGTTTAAGAAGGCACTTCAGTATATCACTAGTTTTCATGTTCTAATAAAAAAAAAAATTTAAAGAAGTGTATGTGATTAGTTGATTCTTCTGTGTGGCAAAACATTTGAATTATTAAGTTTTTGCATCACAGTCTTTCTGTGGCCCATTTTATTACTTCATTGGAAAGTACTTTCTTCCTTGACAGCATTTTGAGAAGTAGATACTTAGACTTTACAAATTTTTGTTTTTAGTATATTTTGAGCATTAATCATACTTCATTTTAAGATCTCTTGGGAGGTTTGGAAAACTTTTTTTTTTTTTGGTCGTTCTAAATATCTTTTCATATTATTGAAGATTTTATTGCTTCAAATTTGAGTTCAGTCAAAATTCATAAATAGCACAGTAAAATGCAGATGCATAATGATTTATCAGCAGAAAACTTGCATTTTCTAATAAATGGCACTTGCCCTTTTCCCCCCTTAATGTCAAACCCATTTCCACTCTAGGGCTTTTCCTTTTGCATTCCTCTAGAAATGTTCTGTTCACAAGTCTCCACATAGATGCATGGTCTTTCAGGTCTCACTTTTTAAGATAAGGTCTCACTTTTTACCCCTTCCATCTAGTTTGAAGTATTGTTTCCACTCATCTTCTGTCCCATACCCTGTTTTATTTTCTTTGCAGTATTTATTAGCACATGAGTTACCTTGTCATTTGTTTGCTCATTTGTCTGTCTGTATCTCCATGAGAGTAGGGACAATAGCTGCCTTGTTTACTGCTGTGTATGTAGTGTCTACAGCGATGCCTAGATGACTCCATGAATACCTGTTAAAAAAGGAAAATCACGTAATTTCCATGTGTGTGGGCTCTATGTAATAACTGCTGTATTCAAACAAAAATTAGAAATACTTGATTAACTGTGTTTGCAAACCAAACCAAATAGTGGCTCTTTTTCCCCCATCATTTAAAATTATTTAAAAGCACTTATTGTTGTTCAAATGAATACACTAAACACTTTTCAAAGTTAAAATTGTAGTAGTTGACATAAATTAACTTCACTAAAACTACAGATGGGACAAATGACTTTTCATCCAAGAGACAATTGAAAATTCCTTCTCACAGTAACTGTAGTTGGGGTGTAATTAACCTTGACTCTCTGGCCTGGGATGTCTGACTTGGTTATGCCCTTTCTCTCAGTTAGGGATCTATGAAAATAAGCCATGGATTGATGTTATTCAAGAACACTTCGCTGGAATATGTATTAGAATCAGTGTGTTCCAAAAAATTAAAAAGTTCAAATTGAAAAACTGCATAGATAATATTATGTGCAGACAGATGAAACATCATGGTTAAATAATTTATGATTCTAATTACTTCCATTCTTTAAATTCTCTGTTGATTGGCTACTTTAAGGTAAGAACTGAATTCCACATTTTAAAAATGACCAGAGTTTCAGGAATGCTAGGTACTTAAGCTGAAAAACAGAAGACATAGAAATGCCTGCTTTATAATGCATTGTCATTTTAATCAAATTCTTTTAGGTGCTCTCCCCTTCCTTTACCCTTAAAAGCTTTGTTGTGTGGAGTGAAAGTAAAAGCCTTTTACCTTTCTCACTTGAGTGGCTGTTCTCTCCCATTTATCTCCTTTAGCTCCTGAGTATTGGTGTTCCATTGCTTACTTTGAAATGGATGTTCAAGTAGGAGAGACATTTAAGGTTCCTTCAAGCTGTCCTATCGTTACTGTTGATGGATATGTGGACCCTTCTGGAGGAGATCGCTTTTGCTTGGGTCAACTCTCCAATGTCCACAGGACAGAAGCCATTGAGAGAGCAAGGTATTAATTGTATAGTTATTTTAAACATTGAGTATAGTATGTTGTCTTTATTTGAAGTTATATTTTTCAATATGAATTGTTTTTGAATATAGATAAAAGAATAAAGATTGTCTTGGGAATTCAGAATTAAAAAAAATATTTACTAAGCAATTTGATTTTGGGGGTAGAGGGAAATAATTAGATTTACTTATTTATTTATTTTTTAAATGGAGGTACTAGAGATTAAACCCAGGACCTCGTGCATGCTAAGCATGTGCTCTACCATTGAGCTATACCGTACTGCCATGAAAATTCAGAACTTAGAAGCATTTCACTTTAATTGTGGATGTTTGTTATTTAAAATATGATAAAACACAGTCTTTTTTTAAGTTAAAGGGGTTTCTGTGTTTTGAATAGTAATTAGACCTTTTGGGACCCAATTTGAAAACTAATTTATATTTCCTCTGATTGTATAGTATTTCTAAAAATTTATTGAAAGAAAATAGTATAAAATGAAGACATGTTTCCACAAGTGTTGCTTATAGTGGAAGACTGATAATTAAGGGAAATGGTTCAATAAATTTTAATAAAATTTCATTTTATGCATTCATTAAAATATTAATAAAAAGTTGATAGGATCAAAGGTAAATACTTAAGATGAAATATTATAGGAAAACATACACAATTTTAGGTATTGTATGATCTTAACGCTTTAAGGAAATGTGTGTATGCATGAGTACATAATCTTGGCTCTATCACTGTGTGACTTTGTGAAAATGTCTATTTGCTAAGCCAGCACTAATAGAATTTTCTGTGATGAATGAAATGGTTTATATCTGTGCTGTCTAGTATAGTAACTACTAGCCACACGGAGCTTTTGAGCACTTAAAATGTGGCTCATATGATTAGCTACATTTTTAAATTGATCTTAATTGAATTGTGAGGGTTAAGTGAAAATTTATGTTAAATGGTCCAGTCACATAATAAGCATTATATGAATGCTCATCATTATTATATATGAATAAGATAGTAAAAAAAAAAAGAGAGAAACATATAGAAATGTTGACAGTGGCTATCTTTTGATTATGGTGTTATGTAATGTCCTTTATTCTTTAAACTTTTTTTAATATTAGGTATGTTACTTAATCTGAGCTGAAATTTATTTTTAAATACTTACCAAAATGAAATGTAATTCCCTTTTTCTTCCTAAGGTTGCACATAGGCAAAGGTGTGCAGTTGGAATGTAAAGGTGAAGGTGATGTTTGGGTCAGGTGCCTTAGCGATCACGCAGTCTTTGTACAGAGCTACTACTTAGACAGAGAAGCTGGGCGTGCACCTGGAGATGCTGTTCATAAGATCTACCCAAGCGCATATATAAAGGTTAGTTGCAATTTTATTCACATATTTTAGACTTGGAAAGTTCTGTTGTTTAAAGAATTGAGATGGAGATGGGAGCAGTGTAAAAATGTCTTTTTATTTATTAAATTATCAGAAATTAACACATTTCCTGGGTACTTTTATTGACCCGATTGATTATCTAGTTTTGTGGTTGAGTTCATTCCCTACTGTTTTATTATCAAATTTGTTAAATGTTTTAGAGGAATACACAGGCTCTTGAAAATACTGAGTGAAACCTCCAAATTTATATTCTTTTTATATAAAATATGTAAAAATTACACTCTGGAATTTTATCTTAGCCAGTCTTCAGGATTTTATGGAATGGAATTCTAAAAGTAATAGCTTTTCAAATTAAAATAGAGAAATGAAAAATTCTTCAATCCCACATTTTTTAAGGTTAGTTATTTTGTGCATTAAATGAGTTTTATTTACTATATATCTTTTTGCAAATTAAGCCTGACGTGTTTTTCATTAATTATTAGGTATTTAACTGATCTCAATTTTAGTTTATAACATACACCATTTTGAAAGGGAAGGATAGTTATAATTAGATAGCCTAAATATATTTCTAGTTTCAGATTTTTCATAGTCATCCTAAACATCTTCCTTGTTAGCTATTGCAAGTTAGTGGAATTAACTGTACCTCATCACTTACTCCCAGGAAATTGTTTACCATACAAACAGAATTGTCTTTATTTGTGTTTTCTAGTTTTTCCACAAGGAGTTTTAGTTCTTTGTGCTTTGTTATTATTTTTAAATGGTGCTGGATTTCCTTATGTGCTTTGTAATGTATATATGTTTGTTGCCAAGTTTGTCTCAAGAGAATTCGTTTTATTTTTTCCTCCCTGTTATTGCTTCCCCCTGTAGGACAATTTTGCCTTAGTCTGGCACCCTGGGACCCACATCTCAGAAGCATTTCTTATATTTAGGAGGTAGAGGAATTTTATCCCTTGAGGAAATTGAGTTCTAATCCCCGGGTATGCTTAGAATCTAATTCCTGTTGCATAGGTTTCTCTGATGCTTACCTCTGCCATGGATAAGAATTTATTCAGATGCATTTCTATTTACCAGCACTTGATTCATGGGCAGGAGCCCAGTTGTAGCCCTTGGAGAGCCCATCTATTGTCTCTTTTCATATTACCCTAAGAAGTCAAATTATCATCCTACACCTCATGTTTGGAACCCCAAGTACCTTCTGTTTTCAGTCCCTGCTTTCCACGATGGATTTTGTTTATCCATCATTAGTTGGTGGACATATGGATTGTTTCTGCTTTTTAGCTATTATGAATAATGCTGCTGTTAACATTCATGTACAAGTTTTCAGGTAGATGTTACTTTTTAATTTTCTTGG
Organism: Camelus ferus; assembly: GCF_009834535.1. Lineage (NCBI taxonomy): Eukaryota > Metazoa > Chordata > Mammalia > Artiodactyla > Camelidae > Camelus > Camelus ferus. Next base: position 16,794,115 of record NC_045725.1, read on the forward strand.
ATATATACCTGCAAGTGGAATTGATGGATCATAAGGTAACTCTATGTCTAACTTTTTGAAGGACTGCCAGATTGTTTTCCAGAATGGCAGTGTCATTTTACATTTCCACCAGCAGTGTATATAGAGGGCTTCAATTTCTCTGTATCCTTGTCAATACTTGTTTTTATCTGTCTTTTTAATTTTAGCCATCCTAGTGGATGTGAAGTGGTATCTGTCTCATTGTGGTTTTGATTTGCAAATTTCCTTAATGGCTAATAATGTTGAACTTTTCATGTGCTTATTGGTCATTTGTATGTCTTTGGAGAAATGTCTATTCAAATCTTTCCATTTTTAATTTTTTTTTTGTCTTTTTATTATTGTTGTAAGAGTTCTTTATATGTTCTGGGTATCTTTTCTTTATCAGATACATGATGTGTAAATATTTTCTTCAATTCTTTGACTTGTCTTTCAGTTCTTTAATGATAATGAATTGCAGCACCAAAGTTTTAAATTTTGATGTAGTCTATCTATTCTTTGGTTGCTTGTACTTTTTTAGTGTCATATCTAAGAAACTATTGCCTAATCCAAGGTCATAAAGAGTTACTTCTATGTTTTCTTCTAAGGGTTTTATGATTTTAGCTCTTACATTTAGGTCTGATCCATTTTGGGTTAATTTTTGTGTATCCAGATTTGTTCTTTTGGATGAGAATATTCAGTTGTTCCAGCAGCCATTTGTTCAAAAGACTATTTTCCCTTAATAAATTATCTTGACACCCTTGTTGAAATTCAGTTAAATCTAAATGGTTGAGGTTTATTTCTGAACCATCAGTTCTGCTTCATTGCTCTGTGTTATCTGTCCTTGTGACAGTTCTGCTCTGTCTTGGTTACAATAGCTTTGTAGGAAGTTTTGAAATTGAGCTCTCCAACTTCATTACTTTTCAGGGTTATATTGGCTGTTGCCAGGTGCTTGGATCTCCATATGAATTTTGTGATTGGCCTGGAAGATACCTACTTTTAATAGTTTTTCTAGCCTTTGTGTTTGGAGCAGAGAGAGAAGGTGATTATGCAAACTTCCACATCCATATTGATTGGAAGTCTATGTATTACTTGTGCAATTTGAAGTGAATGGACAGAGGACTACAGTGTTGAATATATACTTTGTATCCAATAGTAGTTACCAACTTACCAGAAATGGGGTAGTATTTAAAATATTAAGCTTAGAAAATGTGGAGTCTTGTATAGTTAATTTCTAGGATTGTTAAATAATGTAATATCTCTGTTTTAGTACAAATGGTCCTTGAAAAGCCTCCAAGATATGTGGCATGTCATCACTTGATAAACCACTATCATGGATAGGTTTTATAGTAATCTCAGTCTTCTGCCATGAACAGTAAATAACTTATCTTGTGGGACATTTTAGTGGACTGAAAAACATCGCATTTTTGTTGTATTAACTAAGAATTAAAAATAATTATTTCTCTTAACCAAGTATAGTATTCTGCAGAAGAGTTGTCTTATTAGTCAGAAAGAGATGTGAGTATATCCTAAATATAACCATTTTCTTCATTTACTAGTATTTTGGGCAGCAGTTACTAAAGGATCTGTGTATTACTGTTTAGGTTGTCAGATAGATTCTCACCAGAGATGACGTTGCTGGGGTGGATTGTGTGCAAGATAACACGAGCCCCTGGGAGGAGTGCCCGTGCACTAGGGAATCCACGTGGGGGCCCCTCCTGCCCAACACATGTATATACACACAAACACATTTTTTCCTTCTTTATTTAAAATAAGGAAAACATAGGTTTGGAGAGACATTCTTTCATTTTTATAAACCAAGAAGCTGGGAGTAAATTTTTTTTCCTTCTAAGATGTTGATTTTTTTTTTCCTGCTTCTCATGACCTAGCAGTCATCTTACACTTACGAAAGTCTGATGCAATGAAATGGCAGTTTTAAATGGAGCAAACTTTGGAATTCTCTCTAACTGGCACCGTTCTTTGCTTTCAGAAGTGAGGCCTGCTCCATTTGTGTTGCTTAAGCACCAGGCACTCAGGGTTTAACAGCTTTATGGAGACGGTGAGACACAAGTCACATGCCACGTGATTTGCTCATTAAAAGTGTGCAGTTCAGTGGCTTTTAGTATATTCACAGAGCTGTGCAGCCATCACCACAGTCAAGTTTAGAACATTTTCATCACCCCAGAAAGAAGCCTTGTACCCTTTAGCTGTTACCTCCTAACCCCCATACCCATCAGCCCTAGACAGCCACTCTTCTTTTTCTCTCTGTGGATTTGCCACCTAGAACAATTTGTATAAATGGAATCACATGATGTGGGCTTTCCTGACTTCTTTCACCAAGCATGTTTTCAAGCTTCATCCATGTGGCGTATATCTGTACTCCATTCCTTTCAGGGCTGAATAATATTCCACATACCACGTTTTGTTTGTCCGTTCATCAGTTGATGAACATATGAGTTTCCATTTTTTGGCTGTATTATGAATAATACTGCTATGAATATTCATGTACAAGTTTTTATTTGAATGTGTGTCTTCATTTCTCTTGGGTATACACCTAGGAGTAGAATTGCTTGATCATAAAGTAATTCTCTGTAACTTTTTAGAAACTGCCAACTTTTCCACAGTGGCTGTACATTTTGCATTTCCATCAACAGTGTATGAAGGTTCTAATTTCTCTACAGTCTGTGAATACTTGTTATTATCTTCTTGATTTTAGCCATCCTAGTGAGTGTGAGGATATCTTGTTTTGGTGGTTTTTCGTTTGCATTTCTCTGGTGATGCTGAGTCAGGTTTGTTTTTGAACACATAATATGCTAGGGGTAGGGGGCAGTCACTGCTTCTAAACCACAGGTGGGCTAAGCTGAAGGTTATGATCTCCACTTTAATTTATTCCCAGTTACTTACTATGTATCATGATTCTTACCTCCAGGTCAGATAACCTAGCAAGTCCTTAATGAAGTCTTATGTTCAGATGTTCAATATACCAATTCAATCATCTGTTTCTCTTTTCTGAATTACTGTTTCTTGGTATTGATTCAAACAGAGTGTTGTAATTAAGCCTTACAAAAGAAAAATGCCAAAATTTGACTCCTGGTTGAAAGAGAATGTACTAAAGATGTTGTCAGTGAAGCTTATAACACACTTACCTTTGTTAAATCATAAACTGATATGTTTAAATAAATGAAATAAATAGGAAACATGTTTAAATACATGAAAGCAGAGGTAAGTTGTTGATAAACTCAGGGATAGTGATCAGAAATAGCTTTTGAATCTGAGCCAAAGAAAATACTTAAAACCTTTGGTTACTTTGAATTGTCCTTATTAACAACTCAGTCAGATGGTGAAAGGAGGATGGTTGCATTTCAATGAAAGCTTTAATCTTACCATCCAGTATAACGATGAAGTCTATTTTAGGGTCGACAGAGTGTACAGTGAGGAGGCAGCCCAGGTTTCAGTTAGCAGTATAGCCAATGAGTGTGTCTTCTGCTGTGAGCACTGTAATTACATAAATAACTCATGTGGAAAGAAGACTTGCTGAGGTGCTTAATGAGTCATTTTTACTTCATCTGCAGATAAGTCATAATGTTTTAAAATTTCATCTTTGTGGTTACTGACAATATGCGCTGCCAGTGTTAGCATGGATTTAGGTTAAGACAATCATAATTGTGGTTGTTTATAACATGTCGTAAATAACCTATGTTTGGAGATCTGTTGGTTATTTTTAATGACTCATGATGGGGTCAGGGGTACCCTGGGAATTTATAAGTGAATTTTATTCACTTCTCCAAGATAGTAAGATTATATATGGGCCATACAAGTTAACGATGATTAAAAAAATTTTAAGTGGTTGTAAAGACCTAAATGTAAAACATGAAACTCCTGGAAGATAACATGTGAGAGAAGCCTAGGTGATCTTGGGTATGGCAGTGACTTTTTAGATTCAACATCAAAGGCATGATCCATGAAAGAAACAGTTGATAGGCTGGACTTCATTAAAATTAAAAGTGTCTGCTCTACAAAAGGCAGTGTCAAGAGAATGAAAAGATTAGCCACAGACTGGGAGAATATGTTTGCAAAAAATACATCTGATAAAGGATTAATATTGAAAATACAGAAAACAGTTAAAACTCAACAATAAGAAAACGAACAACCTGATTGAAAAATGGGCGAAAGACCTGAATAGATGCTTCACTGAATAGGATGTGTAGATAGCAAGTAAACATGAATAGATGTTCAACATCATAGGTCATTAGAGATTGCATATTAAAACAACAGTGAGATACCACTTCGTACCAGTGGAATGGCCAAAATCCAAAACACTGACACCACCACATGCTGGCCAGGATGTGGAGCAGCAGGAACTCTCATTAATTCCTGGTGAGATTGCAAAATGGTACAGCCACTTTGGAAGACGGTTTGGTAGTTTCTCACATAGCTGAACATGTTCTAACCATATGCTCCATCAGTCACACTTCTTGATATTTACCCAAATGAATTGAAAACTTATGTCCACAGAAAAACCTGCACACAGTTGTTTATAGCAGCTTTACTCACAACTTGGAAGCAATCGAGATGTCCCTCAGTACGTGAATGGATGAATGAACTGTGGTACATCATTCAGCACTAAAAAGAAATGAGCTATTAAATCAGGAAAAGACGTAGAGTAACCTTAAATGAATATTACTAAGTGAAAGAAGTCAATCTGAAAAGGCTGCATACTGTATGATTCTAACAATGACTTTCTGGAAAAGGCAAAACTATGGAGACAGTAAGAAGATCAGTGGTTTGTCAATGGATTTGAACAAACATCTAACTCCTAAAGAAGCCCCAAAACTTGTCATATCAAGTGTGAGATAATAGAAGCATATATTTGATCTTCATCCCCATTTCTGGCTCAGAGTCCTAAAATTCTTGGAATTTCCTAAATAATGAGAGTGATAAATGTGTCTTTTGTTATGTTAATGAGGTTACCTTGGAGATATTGCTCTTGTGTTCCAGACCACCAGAACATGGCAACAAAGTGAATATCTTAAAAAAAGGCAGTCACACATACAAAAAAAAGAAGATCAATGGTTTTCAGGGTTAAGGGAGGAGGAGAGAATGCACAGGCAGAGCACAGAGGACTTTTAGAGCATTGAAAATGTTCTGAATGGTACTGCAGTGTTGGATACGTGTCATTATACATTTGTGTAAACCTGTATAATTTATAAAACCAAGAGTGAAACTTAATGTAAACGATGACTTCTGGTGATACTGATGTGTCAGTGTAGGTTCCTCAGTCGTAACAGATTGTAACACTGGTGCAGGATGTTGATAGTGGGGGAAGTTGTACTTGAGTGGGGATAGAGAACTCTCTTTACTTTTTTGCTCAATTTTATCCTGAACCTAAAACTGCTCTAAAAAAAGTTTATTAATTTCCTTAAAAAAAAAAGTGGTTGTACAGCTGTTTGGCTTTTCCATATTTGAGTCCCTGCTTTGTACTGTGCTTGTGATGCCTTCTGAGAGGTCAGAGCCCAGTGGGAAAGTTCAGAAGCAAGTGGATTCGTGGGAAATCTTGAAAAAATGATGGTTTTTGTTCTGGGCATTGTGAGATTTCTGATTTCCAGACCTTACTTTGTCATGCTTTCTCTCCTGAAGCCTTTTAGGACTGGTGGTTTGGCCAGTTAATACCTACACGATTTGACAAATCCTGTCTCTTCAGAGAACGGGATAGTATAAGTTTTGCCTTCATTGATGCCAGAAGACAGGCATGGAGTAGAAAAATAAGTAAATAGCCTTGTGATTTGCTGTTTGGAGAGGGTTTTGTTTATTGTTGTTGTCTGCTCACATGGTTCATGTGAATACCGTGGCTAAGGTTTACAGTTTTTTCAGGCATCTGAAAACTAATGGTTTGGGCTTCAGACCTGTTTGTTTATCTGATAAACTACTATGTTATGCATTCTTTGATTTTTTTTTATTGTCAAGGATAATTATGCTTGCTCATATTTGGATTCTGTGCATACTTGGAGGATTTTTTAAAAATTTTAATTTACACTTTGAAGAAGGAATATAGTCACATGGTTCAGATAGTCATATGATATTAAAAATGTGCATTGAATCGCCTTGCTTCTATTCTGTGCTTGTCTTCCTTTCCTACAACTTCTCATGACGACCATTCTGCTTCTGTAACCTTCCAGGGCTTTTTAAAATGCAAATATAAGCAAATACATTATTTTAGGAAGTTGTTTTTTTCCTGGAAAAAAGGTGATTTACCATCCATGATTTCTTGCTTATTGAAAGAACATTTTGGTACTTTCATGAGGATAAGGATAAAAGTGACAACCCGTTCCTTACTATGCCAGCCCTTGGCACAGCTGATAAAGAATACTGAAACTGCTTATGAACTCCTTAACCCCTCCTGAAAGGTAAATGGCTACATGGGAGGCCAAAAACAAAATAATAAGTAACATTTATTGACCGCTTACTGTATAACATGCCAAATTTACAACAACCCTATGTATACTTAGTATTCTCATTTTATAGGTAAGAAAATTGAGGCTCCAGAGAGGTTAAGAAATTTAACCCATATAAGTAGCAGATATCAGTGATCAAAGGATCAAAGCTAAGCTTTTTTTTTTTAATCATGAGTTTAGAGAAAAGTACAAACTAGTTAATGAATCCCATATATCCATTACTGAGATTCAGTAGTTAAAGATTTGGACTGTTTTCTTCCTTTGTTTCTTAAGTATTTTAAAATGAGTCCTAAATATCATGGTATTTTGCTTCGATGGACTAAACTGTGCGTCTCTGAGAAATGTTGTTTTCTAATATGGCGACAATGCCTTTTATTCACTCTTCCAAATGGCTAGAATAATAAAGAAAAGACGTTGGCCACGTGACCGAGGCAATCAATTCAGCCTAAAGAAAACTCTCGGGAATTTGGTTATGAAAGGGTGGGGTGTTTTCTTAACTGTTCATTTCACACAGATGTGTGCTTTTTCACAAGGACAGTGATGGCTGACCCGCACTGAACTCTAGATAAAGGACACAGAGACCTGTGGCAGCCAGACTGCCCTGATAGTGAAATGTGAACTAGCAGTTACAGTCCACATAAACAATTTTAATTGTGAAGTAATTTTCTTCTGAGAGCTGAATCAAGCTATGCATTTTGAGTAAATTGTGCATTGGTTTTTGATGTATGGAATATTTTCTGATGGGCTCATAGTGTGAGACTTCTCCTTTTTTTTTTCTAAAGGTCTTTGATTTGCGTCAGTGTCATCGTCAGATGCAGCAGCAGGCGGCCACAGCGCAGGCTGCAGCGGCTGCCCAGGCAGCAGCCGTGGCGGGAAACATCCCCGGCCCAGGATCAGTAGGTGGAATAGCCCCAGCTATCAGTAAGTATGCTTTTGATATTTTTTTTTTTAAGTGCAATAGTTGGCATTTTATCTTAATTGACTTGGTTGATTAGTTACTTTAAGCAATAATAGAAGTTAAAGTTTGTTTTTTTACTGGGATGATAACATTTTTGAATTTGTAAAAAAACATTCTTTTGTAATAGTTGCCCTTTGTCTAGGACCCTGTGTTCATTCTTTTTGTATCAAAAAGGGAGTATGGGATAAAGGAGAAAAGGGGGGTTGTTATTATATTGATCAATCTCCCCTTTTTGTGTTGGTCCTTTTAATTTTGTAATCACTGACATGCTTTGCTTTATTCTAGAAGGAAAGCATATTTCAATTTCAGAATTAGGCACCTCTCCAGTTTTTTTTTTTTAAGTGTGCTAAGCATGGAGAGAAAACTAAGTGAGGGTGGTATTTTGATAACTTGTAGACTTTTTTTTAATTTTAGGGTAAAATTGAACTGTGTGCCAGGTTTCACACTGATGGGGAATTTTTTACTGCAGAGTTAAACTCCTGACTATAGACTTTTATGATGGAAACACGTGGCACCCATCTTCCACGTCTGAAGGCATAACTAGTGATTCATTCAACCCCTGTTCTTAACCTCTTCAGTGTGGTAAGCAAATCACACTGGCTAAGAAAACTGCAGTGGCCCTGCAGGTTTCTCTACAGTACATGCAAATTCCTCCCATTAGTTTCATTGTAATATTGATGAATGCAGATTGACTTATATGACTGTATGTTCTGACTGGAAAATTAGATGCAGAGTCTCCATTGTGACTTATGTTCAGGAGTTTACAATTTAGAGGTAGATAAGGCATACTCATTTAGAGAATTTGATTTTTTAAAAAAATTTTGGTATCTAAACCATTAATTTTCTAGTTTTGATGTTATAAATATGCTTTTACTCCTAGTATGCACAAAGTTTTAGTAACATTTCTCATTCTCATCTACTGCCCCCTGTTGAGTAATTGCATATTATCCCTGTTACATTGTGAAGTTGAGAGACATCATCTGGGTCATCCAAGAAGTCTTAGTGAAACCAGAATTATTAACTGTCTCATTATTAGTCATGTCTTACCCTGAACTAGACTGTTTGACAGACAATAAGGTTCTTAGAACCAACCTGTAGACGTGCACTACCTCTTAAAAACAAGTCGTTTCTTATCCCTTCACCCCCACTTCTAAAGAGAAAAGTGGGTGTGGTGTTGGTGGATTGTGGTGATTTATGACTGGTGGTAGCTAGAAGGCCCATGTGGAATGTGAATTGTCTTAACCAACAGCTTTCAGCCCCTGTTGATAAAGTGTAGAGCTACACTTACTTCTTGGCACTTTGACAGAGAAGTTATATGCTGGGGAGAAAGATCTAAAGAAAGCTGGTCACCTTATTAATGTAAGATTTAGGGAGGATGGGAGGAGGTCAGCCTGACCCTCTGACGTCTTCCAAATCTTTTCCGTGAAGGTTTGTCAGCCGCTGCTGGGATCGGTGTCGATGACCTCCGTCGCTTATGCATACTCAGGATGAGCTTTGTGAAAGGCTGGGGACCTGATTACCCGAGACAGAGCATCAAGGAAACACCTTGCTGGATTGAGATTCACTTACACCGGGCCCTCCAGCTCCTAGATGAAGTGCTTCACACCATGCCTATTGCTGACCCACAGCCTTTAGACTGAGGTCTTTTAACTGTTTTGGGGCCCTTAACATTATCAGGATGGTGGACTATAAAATACAATCCTGTTTATAATCTGAAGATATATTTCACTTTTGTTCTGCTTTATCTTTTCATAAAGGGTTGAAAATGTGTTTGCTGCCTTGCTCCTAGCAGACAGAAACTGGATTAAAACAATTTATTTTTTTTTCCTATTTAGAACTTTTCAGGCATGGCTCAGCTTGAAGATCAGGAAAAACACATTCTTATTAAATCTTCATCAGTTACGTATGAAGGAGTCATTCCACTGCTGGAAAATTTAGCCCTTTTAAATGTCTTAGAGCCTTTTATAAAAATGCAGAACATTGATGTGTGTGTTATTCTACAGAGTAAATTCAGTACTGCTGATTTTAAAGGCAGAGAAGTTCTCACAGTTAATTCACCTCTGTTATCTTGTGTGTGAGCTGTTAGTATTGAACATACTTTACTCCAAAATAGTGTGCCATGTGGGTGAGTTAATTTTACCAAGAGCAACTTCACTCTGTTTAAAAAATAATATAATAATGTATTATAACCTTCCATCCAAAATATTTTTTTGCAAGTTAAACTAGTGAAAATGATTTCAATTCAGATTGTCTTGCAACTTCAATTTTATTTTTGCCAAGGCAAAACACTAATCTGTGTATATTGAGAATTCCTTAAAATTACCAGACAGAGGAATATCATTTAAAATTACATTTGTTATCTTTGTTGGATAACTATCAATAAATATACTTTTGCCCTGTTAAGCAGTAGGTGTATTCTATATTTCTAGGCATAAGTTTGGTTACAAAGAAGCCTAGAAGAGGAATTTATTTTCTTCATTAACATAGAGAAAGGTTTTGTATTTTTAAAAACACTAAAAGCAATGTCACTCCACCTAATATCTCACCGTTCTGCAAATGTGGCAATGCTTAAACTAAATAATGAGTTTTTTGGAAACTGCTAAATTCTATGTTAAATACTGTGCAGAATAATGGAAACATTACCGTTCATAATAGGTAGTTTGGATATTTTTGTACTTGATTTGATGTGTGACTTTTTTTTTCGTATACTGTTTAAATCATGTATGTTATGACATTGTTTAAAATTCAGTTTTTGTATCTTGGGGCAAGACTGCAAACTTTTTTATACCTTTTGGTTATTCTAAGCCCTTTGCCATCAATGGTCATATCAAATGGCAGTGACTTTGTATAGAGAATTTAAGTAGAAAAGTTGCAAATGTATTGACTGTACCACAGACACAATATGTATGCTTTTTACTTAGCTAGTAGCATAAATAAAACTGAGTCTCAACATGCAAAGTTGAATTCTAGGTTTGATTTTTAAGTTTTTTCTTTTGCACTTTTGAGTCCAACCTCAGTGGCGAGACACCTTCTACTAAATGACAGGCAACAGCCAGTACTATTGGGCAGCTTTGGTTTTTCTCTCCCACTCTACCAGGACTTACTTCCCTATAGACATTGTGTATCAAGTGTAGAGTTGGTTATTTTTTAAACTTTTATTTTACTGTAGCAAAACTAGGCCTGATTGTCTATAAGATAAATAGGTTGTCTACAGGATAAAATAGTGTGAAATAAATCAAGGGTTATCTTTAAGATGTTTTTACTTTTTACTTAGAGGGCCTTTCTAAGCATAATAAGATTATTGCAGGTGTGTTACAAGTTTGAGACATGAAAAACTCTTATGCATGATAGTCATCCTTATATTGACTTAAGTGAACAGATCTACTTCCTTGCTTAGGTCTTATTAATAAGACCATCCTAGAAACCACAGAGTTTGCTTACTGCTGTGATTTAAACAGATCTTGATCTAAGCTACATGTCTTTCTGTTTTTTAAAATCACTTCTCTCCCAGCTTATTTATACTCTTGAGTACTTACAGATACTTCTATTGAAGACCTAATTTTAATCTGTAAAAGTTTGGTGATTTTCAGTTTTATTGGCAGATTATTTTAAAGGTATCTTCATTCTCTAGAAATTTTTGACTTTAGGTCCATTTTACTATGAATGAAGAATAACAGAGGAGAGAGTTTTAGAGTATAAGATTTTAAAAATCCAAGTTATTTGGCTAGAACCATAAGCATGCTATGATATAATCCATTGCCTCCTTCCTTTAAGGAAGGTTTACGTGTTTAGTCATCTGGGGAAAGTATTGTGGAAAATATTTGTTAAGAAGTCTGTCCTTGAGGCCAAGCCACCCACCTTGGTTTTCCTTCTGCAAAGAGCCATAAAAATACTACAAGTACGAAGAAGTACTTCTAGTTAATTGATTGCTTTCTGTTTGTGCCTGGGTTCAGTCTCATGTTTTTGAGAAAACATCTAGTATATTATAATCAGTTATTCCTGAAGACTTAGTTGTTAAACAGTAGTTCCATTTCTTAGAGGTAGTCATCTTTGACGAGTAAGACTAAAAGAATCACTAGGTTTAAGAGTTTTACGGCTATTTTAAGGGTAGAGTAGTTTCCACAATTCTTGGAATCTGATTGTTACGAGGATGTGGTTCTGGGTGGGTTTTCTCTAGCTAGTTCATATCTCAGAGACTCTCAACATGTTGAACTTCAGTGAAAGCAGAGTGAGAAGTGAACCAAGCACGCACCGTGGTAATCCAGCAGGGGGCCCATCCCACTTCTGTCTAGTGCCTTCCGTGTGTCATCAAAAGGAAATCCTTACATTCAGAATGGTGTTGCCTTTATTTTCCAGGGAGTAGATTATTTGTGGGATATAGTCTATCTCATTTTTTTATAGTGTACTACCCCTGGTGTACAAAGATAATAATAATAAATCACTGCCATATTCCCTTGTTTTTCCAGAAGCGTGGCTCATTTATACTGACCTAAGCATTAATTAAGTATGTCGCCTGTGCCGTTCCTCCTGTAAACATAGTAAGTTTACAGGTTGGGTGGCCTGGCTTACGGATAACCATACTCAAAATATCCAAGTAAACTGAACACGTATTAGCTGTGTTGTATTTCAAAGCTAAACATCCACTTTTGTGAGGAAGGGTGTATTTGTAATGGAACATCTGAAGGCGAAATACAATGTCCTGTCTTTCAGGTGATAAATATCTTATTTTAAAAGTTTACTGCAGTTGTCTTTTTGACCGTGCGCATCTGGAGAAGGGAAATTTTACACTTTCCCGTGGTGCTTCTATGGAGGTTAAAGAATATATGGTGCAATGTTTCTATTCCTGGTTTGGTGGTAACTAGTTAACAGTTACTCACTAGCTATTATGCAAAATCAGATTAGTTCAGAACCTTTCTGAGAGCCTTTTGGAAGAAGTGGCTTTATTCTGAGTAAGGCAGGCTTGTTTTTGTTGATAGTTTCAATAGTCTGCTCTCTCCATCACTGAGTCATTTTACTGGCATTTTATTTAATGAGAGCAGGTTGGGAAAATGGTGAATTTTAGGTCACTGGGGTAAATGAGTATATGAAAGCAGTTACTTGTAAAGTCAGTTATCAACTTTTTCGTAGATAGAGCGTTTTGGCTAGGACTAGCAGATAATAGCATGAAGAAATGCTTTTTTCCCCCCTTCCTAAAGGCAGAACCCATCTTGTTGCAGATAGCTATCTGTAAATAATTGCCTAAACCCTCCTTTGCAAGACTATAGAAAATAGGATTTGAGAATCTTTTGTGCAAGCGTCTGTTTTTTCCCTAATAACTAGATAATTTCTTTTCTCCTAAGATATATCAGGAAGGATGTAAACAAATTAGTGGCCTTACTGGTAGCATCTTCAGGCCCAGCCTTGTCCCTAGCGCTTGGCCCCCGTGTTGCTAGGTCATTTATCTTATCTGGTCTCACTGTGGAATGGAATTTTCTGCATAATCCAAACTTGCCTTATTTAAGCAGTAAAACTTTCTTCACTTGGGCCATTTTTTGGATGGAGTTATTTAATATGTGTATTAGAGAACATACTGAATACAGTGTTTTCATGTGTATGTCTCTGTCTCGTAGACTTCAGGGGCTGCGAAGACAGGCGGGACTGTTTTCCCTTCACTAAATGGTCACAGACTGCTGTGGTTTGGAATGTTTAGTTTTTTTGTACACACACACCCTTACTAACAGCAACTACTTCCTGTGTGCTGTTAGTGTACCTCCCTGTAGTTTCTTCTTTCCTTTCTGATTCATTTTCCCAGCTGCTTGGGCAAGGAAACCAGATAACTGTACTTATTAGAACTTTCTTTAAAACACAAGGGCAAACTAGGTTGGGACCCAAGAAATTTTCCTGTGAAGTATTGAAAAGGACTTCAGTGCTTCGGCATTTGTTACCGATTTGACTGTTTAGTGTGCTTCCTGATTCTTGCTGAGTTTCAGGTAGTTGAAGTAGAGAGAAGTGAGTCATATTCATGTTTTCCCCCTTTGAAAAGGTTTTGTTTCTTCCACTTGAATGCTGCTCAGATGAAAACTGGGGTTACAAGGGTTGGTTACTAAATTAGCATCAATAGCCAGAGCCAGTAGCCTAGAGGGCACCAGCCAAAAAAATTAAAAAGAACGAGAGCAAAAAACAAAAACCATGGAAAATGAGAGGGTCATGTTTGTTTAGTTTTGGTGTCCCCTTTTGGAGTCCTGTCTTCTGGCCTTCCTCCTCTACAGTTATTCTTGACCTATAGGTGCCTTTATGAGAATCGAGGGTCTGATGTCCTGCCCCAAGGAGTACCTAAAGTAATTGCTGACGTTTTCAGGGATTTTAACATCAGACTTGAATGAGTGAATCTTCTTTCTTTCCATCATCATCATCATCTTTTTTTTTTTTTTAATATAGGAAGAACTAAGGAAAAAACTCTGGTGAAGACAATCATCTCTCTCTATTGACGTGGATAGTTTTCACAGTTTATTTCAGATGTTTTCTCGGTAGATCTCAGAACCAGTGTTCCTGTTCAGTCTGAACAAGTGGCTCTGGGCTGGGGCCAGACAGTTGCACTCTCTAGTTTGCGCTCTGCCACTAATTTGATGTATGACCTTGGGCAAGTCATTTACCTTTTTTGGGCCTCAGTTGCCTCATCTGTAAAATGAGGGAGTTGGACTGGATGAGTTCTTCCAGCTCTGAAGTTTAAGTGACCTTGCCTGCCTTGCAGCAGTTTTTGATTTCTTCCTTACCTTTGGTCTGCTGTTTGAGGGGGCTTTTTACTTATTTCCACATTATTCAAATAAGACTAGGCTTAATATTTTATTACTGTTCTATGGACAAGAAGTTACATAATATGTCCTTAAGACTTAAATTCAACCAAAGGCCTAGCACCACCTTGGGGGCTGCAATAAATACTTAAAAAAAAAAAAAAAAAGATGGAGAAAAGCCTTCATTTTATTTTTCCCATCATCTCTGTTCAAGGTGTATTAAGGCTTTTTTTGAGTCATGATATTCTGCCTTTTGGGTTGGTATGTGTGTGACACCATTCTCTTAAGTGCTGTGTGCTGGTAATTTTTTTTTCTTTTTTAAACTAAAATGGATTGAAAATTTGTTGTAAATGCCTAATGATATTAGAGGTCATTGCTTTGAGTCTTTGGTTTCTTAGCTCTTTCTATGCTCAAAACAGGGAAATTCCCTGAAACTGAATCAATTTAAGTGGTTTATATGACTCAAGAAAACAGTACCAGTGGATGATTATTTACTTTATTTTTGGCTCTTTTTAGGTCCATTTTGATTAGAAGACTTTTGGCTGGAGCATTCCTTTCAGAGTTCTCTTCCAGCCTAACCTTGGATGAGTGTAATTAATGGACTTGGCTTTTTCAAGGACCTTGAGAGCCTTCCTTGGGGGTGGGGAGTCCTGGTAGAGGCCAGCTCTGTGGTAGCTGGAGAGAAAGGGATGAAACCAGCTGCTGTTGCTATGGCTGCTTGTCATTGATAGAAGGACTCATGGGCTTGGGTTGGGTAAAAGGCTAAACATGGAGTCGGCAGGCTTCTTCCATGTATTGGGTTCTGGCCAGTGCCATGGACATGTGATTTAAGGGAAAAGCGTGAACGCTTGTAGGTGATGAAAACCTGGTGGGCTGCAGAACCACTCGGAGGAGGTGACTAGGGGTTGGGGACAGATTTGGTGGTAGTCTTTCCCCACTCTGTCTCCTCCCCTGAAGTCAGAGGAATGCAGCTATGCCAGAACTCAGAGAAGAGCCACACTTAGCTTCTGCTTTTGGGGAAACTGGTCAGCTAAAGCTCCGGTAGTTCCTTTGTGGCTTTCTGTACACTTTGCCTGGTTGAAGTCTGTGGCTGAAAAATAGTTGAACCTTTCCTGAGAACTCTGTAACAAAGTATGTTTTTGATTAAAAGAGAAAGCCAATCAAATCATTATGTGCTCATTCTTTTTCTTAAGGTTGTGGATGTTTCAGATTTGGAAAGAGCTCCTAATCACATAGAATTCTCAGACATGAGGACAACATTTTCCTTCATTGCTTTGTAACCATTAAAGTGGGAAATACAGCATTTGTTATGGCCATGGGAGAACAGTCCCCATTCTTTCTCATTTCTAAGAGGAGAGAGTGGAATGATGGTGGTTGGAGGAGAGATGGGGTGCTGGGAATTATGAGAACCAAGATGCTTAAAGGAGAGACAGAAATTGGAAATTGGAGACCCAATCATTGCCCATCTAAGGATTTAAGGAAAGCTATTTCTCTCCTTAGCTGCCTCCTCTATGAAATGGGGGTCATTATGGAGCAGAGGGGTGGTCAGGTAAGTGATTCTTTGGCTTGTAAAAAAACATGACCAAACCAGTACTTTCTGATCTTGCTGATGTGAGTCCCAGAGACACTTGTCAGGCTGAGGGACTTGTTCTCGCCTGAACTAAAGTTCACAGTACTTTACACTAGAACTTGAAGAGGGTTGTCAACTGGCATTCTGTTGAAGGCAAAAAACCATACCTTGGTGAAGCACTTCAGGAGAAAGTTGCCACTTCAAACACCTAGAAAAACCCAAAGCAAGAAGAAGGAACGAAAGTTGGAGCAGAAATCAATAAAATTGAGACAAAACCAGTAGAGAAAATTAATGAAACAAAGGACTGGTTCTGTGGGAAGATGAGTAAAATCAACAAACCTCTAGCCAGACTGACAAAAAAAAGACAAGACGCAAATGACCAATATGGGGAATAAACTGGGATATCGCTGTGGCCACTACAGACATCAAAAAGATAGTAAGGGAGCACTACAAACAATTTTATACACAAATTTGACAACTTAGATGAAACTGACCAATTTCTTGAAAAACACAAATTACTAGAACTCACCCAAAATGAAATACATTATTTGAATAGGCCTATAGCTATTCAGGAAATTGAATTAATTTTTAAGTCCTTCAAAAGAAATCTCTAGTTTCCAGTTGGTTTCACTGGAAGTTCTACCAAAGAAAAATTAATACCGATTATACAATCTTATCCAGAAAATAGAAAAGAACACTTACTGTTTTATGAAGTTAGTATTACCCTGATAAAAACCAAAGACAATCCAAAAACAAAGAAAAAAACTACAGGCCAATACCCCTCATGAATATATATACAAAAATCCTTAACAAAATGTTAGCAAATAGAATCTAGCAACATAAAAAGTTATACACCATGACCAAGTGAGGTTTATTCTAGGAATGCCAGGCTGGTTCAATATTTGAAAAACAGTCTAACTGCCACATTATCAGACTAAAGAAAAAAAATCCTAGCACTTGATGCAGACAAAGCATGTGAAAAATCCAACACTCATTCATGATAAAGACTCAGAAAATAGGAATAGAAGACAAGTTCCTCAACTTAATAAAGCACATCTACAAAAAACCTACTTAATGGTGAAAAACTGAATGCTTTCCACTTAAGATCAGGAAGAAGGCAAGGATGTTTGCTCTCACTATTCTTACAGTGCTGAAAGTTTTAACCAGTGTAATAAAGCAAGAAAAGGAAATAAAAGGCATACAGATTGGGAAAGAAGAAATAAAACATTCCCTATGTGTGGATGACCTGATTGTCTATGTAAAAAATCCTAAGTAATGTATTAAAAAAAAAAAAACCTCCTAAGAACTAATAAGTGAGTCCAGTGAGGTCACTGAATACAAGATTTACAGGGGAGGAAGAGAGTGGGAAGGGTTAAATTGGGAGTTCGAGATTTGCAGATACTAATATATATAAAATAGATAAACAACAAATTTATATTGTATAGCACAGGAAACTATATTCAATATCTTGTAGTAACTTATGGTTAAAAAGCATATGAAAATGAATATATAAATGTGCCTATATGACTGAAGTATTGTGCTGTACACCAGAAATTGACACAACATTGTAAACTGACTATAATTCAATAAAAATATATATAAATTAAAAACAAAAAACAGAACAATAAACTGCTTAACTCACACACACACACACACACACACAAAATGCATATGAAGACCATCCTCTTGGACTCTTGGACTTCATTCTGTGACCAGCTGAAGGGAACTCTGCTTTTCAAGGACTCATGTAATCAGTATTGGCCCACTCAGATAATTTCCTTATTTTAAGGTCAACTGCGCCATGTAACATAGCTTAATCCCAGAAGTGAAACCATCATCTCCACAGTCCTGGGGATTCCTCAGGGTAGGAATTTCCTGGGGTGCAAGAAATCTTGAGGGTTATCTTTAGACTTCTGCCTACCCCACCACCTGAAAGGGGTAAAAGAGAGACATTAATATGGGACGGGAGGTTACATTTGAGCACTGCTCTGTGCTAGGAAGAGGGTGTGTGTGTGTGTGTGTGTGTGTGTGTGTGTGTGTGTGTGTGTAACGGACCTCTAAAGAAGCCCAGGTATAGTTTCTACAAGGAGCTCATAGTCTGATAGAATCTTGGCAGTTGAAGGGCTTGGGGCACATGCCTCACGTAAGTCTTCTCTTTTCCAAGTAAACATCCCCCCACAACCTCAGCTATTCCTTGTATGAAATGGGCCTCTTCCAGACTTCATTACTGCTTACTAGGAATAGGGGGAGTGAAGGAAAGACATAAATTTGCTTCAGACCAAAACAGCTTGTGGTCAGTGCCTTAATGTGAGGTGGGAAGCCCCATGAAAAAGATGGCAGGGCCCCCAGGCAGGGCCACTACTCTCCTGCCGGCACCATTTGGTTCCCTGGCCCAGCAGCATTATCTTACTTTTTAACTCTTAAACGGCTTACTTCTAGGAAAGCAGAACTTATCCCTGAGATTCTGTTGGTTCCCTCAGCTCACTCCTGATTGGTCCATTTTTATCACTCCTGATTGGTCCATTTCTACAAAGCTCATTCCTAGTCAGTCACTTTTGTTACACCTTATTTGCATATGATATTGCGAAGTATAGGCTGGCAGCCTATAAAAGCCTGTGTAAACCTATAGACAGGGTCCAGAGCTTGGAGTATTAATTCCTCTGGGCCCACTAGCGTAATAAATCTGAGTTCATCAACCCTCCGAGTGCTGCTTGGTCTCTCGCCCAGATCCAGGTTGCTGTCACAACTGAGCTGTAACACTGAGCTGTAACACACTTTGCTGCAACGAACAGAAGGCCAACCTGGGCCTCCAGCCTTCTCAGGAGGAAGCTGTAGGGTGAAGAAAACTTCCTGGCGGTGGTAGCCTTTGAACTTGGCCTTGAAGATTGGGGAACATGTCAACAGAAGAGCTGGCTTTGGGAAAGGGATTCCAGGAATGACACAGCAAAGGCATGGATGTGGAAACCCGGGGGGCATTCCTGGGCAGGGCAAACAGCCATGGGCAGGGAGGCCCATGCATATATGAATGGACGGGCAGCGGCAGGAAAGGAGAGCTGGGGCTGGACTGTGATGAGGCCTAAGGCCCAGGCAGAGGAGATCAGACCTCAGTGAGCACGCGAGGTCAGCGTGACCTATTCTGACATTAGCATGCTTCGTGCCACTGCCTGGGAGGGAGAGGCTATATCCCAAGTTAATATTCCATTTTAACACCAAACACGGAAGAGAAACAGAAGCACTTAAGCCTGGAGTAAACAGTCATACCGTGACCACAAAGGCATCACTGATGGACTAATAAAAAGGGAAAGGAATCAGGAGTGAAATACGTACATCTTCACAGTGTGTAAGGCAGCACCATCTCATAAACGCTGTCCACGTTTTTCTTGCTGTGACAAACCAAGACCCGAGAGCTCCAGTTTTAATGGAAAATCAGACCACAAGCTCAGTGCCCTGAACAGTTGTCATGGGTTGAACTGTGTCCTTCAAAAATGCTTAAGTCCTAACCCCAGGTACCTGTGAATGTGACCTTATTTGGAAATAGGGTCTCTGCAGATGTCTTCCATGAGGTCATGTTGGGTCAGGGAGGGCCCTGTGAAGGCGGGGGCAGAGACTGGGGTGATGCACTTACCAGCCAAGGAGCTCCGAGCTTGCTGGCCACTATCAGAAGCTGCAGGAGGCAGGGAGGGTCCTCTTCTACAGGTTTCAGAAGGGGCACGGCTGTGCCCACACCTTGCTTTTGGACTTCCACTCTCCAGAACTGTGAGTGAATAAAAGTCAGCAGACTGCTTTAAGCCACCTGGTTTGTGGCACTTCCTTACAGCAGCTCTGGGAAATTAACACAACGTATATTCCTTGATTCTTCAAACAGGTGACCAGTGCCTACTGAAATGGGCTGTTTTGAGGGCCTCAGGCGGCTCTGCTCTGGGCAGGGTGAGATGCTGGCAGCAGGTGACTAGTGGAAGGTGGGGCCTTCCTGCTCTGGCAGGCTGGACTCTCTCAGGAGAAGTTAAGTTTGCAGCCAGCCCAGGCCATGTCTCAGTGTCCCTTAAGGAAACCCTCTGAGAAGCGGAGCCTCAGTCTGGAAGGACAAAGGCTGAGGGGCAAATGGGGCGGGATGAGAGCATGTCCCCGAATCTCCCAGGACTCACAGATCACCGTCTGGGGTCCTGGAGGCACCTTTCCCTGGTACACTGAGGACTGGCAGATAGGACGGAGAGGGGGGTGGGGAGGAGGGTGATGACTTGCAAAATCTCCCACCGAGGGTGAAACGCTGCTGCCTGTAACCCCTGCTCCGGGGACTGGCAGACACCTGGAGGCCTGTAGGTCGTGGTTCTGGGGTCTTGGCATCGTCAGACCCGTGGTCACTCCTTGTTGCACCTTCAGCAACTTCTATAACTTCTTTACGCTTCGGTCTCTTTATCTGTAAAATATTGACAGGCATACTTAACGTTTTAGGTTTGCTGTGAGGATAAATTGAGAAAAATAGATGTGAAGTACTTAACAACGTGCCCACTACTTCATCACCACAGCCAGGACATCATCAGAGCCTTAAAGGAAAGCCAGTGTGTTTGGGGGATACTCGTGACCTTGGAAATGCAGGGGCCTATCACTGTGCCGGCCGGAGGGGGTTGTCGAGGGTCCTCAATTGCCCCTAGAAACTCCCGCCCTCCTCCACGCACAACTCCGCCACCCCCGGAGTGTCCCGGCGGCCCCTGATCCGGCATCAGCGGGGCTCACAGTCCGAGCTCTGGACGCCGGCGGCCGGATTTCAGGTCCGGGGAAGCCCTCGGCCAGGTGACTGCCTGAAGCCGAGGACACCTCGTTCCCCGGGGGAGGCTCTCCTTCAGCACGGCTCTGCGTTCCCTCAGAACTGCCACCATGAGCCGCGTGCACCGGGAAGCCAACAGGTAGCCGGGGACAGGCATCCTGGGGCGAGACAAGAATCAGGGGTGCGGCGAGTCGGGGCCTGCGGGTGGCTGGGACCCGGGGCGGGAGGCGCGGAGGGGCGGGGAAGGCGGGGCCGAGGAGGAGAGAAGACGCGAGGGGACGCGGGGGACCCGGCCCAGCGGGCAGGAGGTGCGCTCAGGCTCTACGCTTCCCGCCACGACCGCCAGGGGTCGCCATCGCCCCGCGCAGCGCGGTCCTCGGAGGCTCCCTTCCCTCCGGCCTACTCCTCCCGGCTCCTCCCGGGTGAGGAGGGCGCGCCCGGTCCCAGCCCAGAGCCTCTCGCCTGGTACCCGAGCCCGACGGCGGCGGAGGCTGGCGCGGGGTGTGCCCGGCCGCCGCCCCGGGAGCTGGGAATCGGGCGAAGCCGGTGCTTCTGCCCCCTAGATGGCGGCTGTCTGGGATCTTTAATCCGGATATCGCAAGGACTCCGGGAGACAGCCTAGGACGGCTGTCGTTTTCGTCCACAGGAGCCTTGGTCTGCAGAGGAACTTAGCCAGGACCTCGTTTGCCCGGAGTCTGGAGTCTGAGCCGGCTGCACTGGCCACCTTGGAGGCCGGCGTCCCCGGGCCCCTTCTCTTCCCGGGCTCCTTCCTTTCCTGGGCTCCGGAGGGGTCAGAGCCTCCCCCGATGCTAATGGCTTGGCTGTCAGAGCGTCGGAAGGACAGCTGGTACTCATGAGCTCTCCAGAGAGCCCCCGTCACTAAAGGCTGAGGGAGACCCCTGAGCCCGGGGACCTCCAGGCCAAAGAGGGAATTCTAGGGCCGGGCCCAGGAGGCTGAAAATAAGGACAACAAAGTAACAGCTAACATTGGGTGAGCACTTTCTGTGTGCCAGGCGCTGCTTTGAGCTCATTACCTGTAGTTGCTCACTTAATTCTCGCAGACATTTAATGAGGGAATATTACTGTTTTACAGATGAGGAAAAGTGAAGCACAGGGGTCTTAAATCTCTCTGGGTCTCAGTTTCCTGAAAATCCAACACTTCTGAAGGAATACCAGGTTAGTCATAAATTATTTTACTGAAGTAACATCTAAATCGTGGTGAGTAAGTGGCAAAGTGTAGGAGTGAGACCAGGAAAATGTGTTTTCCGGATGCGCTGCAGTGGGACAATTGCATTAGAAAAATTGCTGAAGAATCCGGAGGGAAAATGGCTTCTGAATCGGCTGCCCACGAATTTTCCCCTTAAAGCGCCCCCTGGTGGGAAGGGTGGGCAAGACCTCCGTCTTGGCCAACTTTGGTGGTCAGCCCTGGAAAGGATGCCTTCCCAGCCGGCAGGTGGAAATACCAGGTTTGCCCTCAGCGTGAGAGAGCCGGTCCGTGCGGGCAAGGGCAGCTTGGCCCCTTAGACATGCAGCTGGAGGGGTCAGTCACTGAGCCGCCGTCCTGACTGTTGGCCCATTGAGAGGCCACTAAACAGAGGACTGTGCAGGCATTTGTGGCGTGTGAACCACGTGGCAGAGGCGATGTTGGGCAGAGGTGGAACTGGAGGGGGCTGGTGAGCAGTGGCTTGAAACTCCACAGCAGTTCCAGAACTGCTAACAACGTTAGAAACTCCAGCGTCAGAGAGAAGACGACATAGCACAAAGCTGGGTCCCAATTTTGCCCCCACTTTGAATTTGGGAAGTTCTTCCTGGTGCTGAGACAAAGCCTGCCTCCCAAGAACCTCCTTCCTGGCTGACAGCCCTGTTTCCAGGGGAGAGGGCCTCTGATGCCCCAGGATGGATGAGCTCATCAGATACTGTACTGTGCGTGTGCGGGGGCGGGGGATCCCTGGGGCAACCGGAGGTGGGTGTTGGCTCTGTTTCAGAGCTGCCTCTGCAGCTGGAGTTCAAACCGCCACCAGCTACCGCCTTGGGCGTGGCCATGGCTGTGGGAGCATTTTTGCAAGAGTCTTCACACCACCTTTTCAAGTCAGCAAATAGCTTTGAGGCTATTTGTCCTTGAGAATGGTGTACCCCCCTAGGTAGGATGCAGGGACATTCAAGGCTATTGTTCCAGAAGAGCCCCTTCCCCACCAGTTCAGTGTCCAGCTCCAAGGCCCAGGTCTCCTGTGGTATCCTCTGCTCCGGTGGTTGGAGTCTCTACTCATACCACGTGCGATGGCTCTCACCACCACGTGTTGACTTCAGCTTTCTCCCAAAGAAGCTGCCCTTGTTTGGGGCCAGCCGCACCCTCCATGCTAGCCATCAACAATGTGATGTTAAGCCCTGGGGGGTGTTTTAAAGCTTGTATTTAATGATGTTGTAGAAGGAACATGAGCTTTGAAGTCAGGCCTGATTGTAAATCTCAGTAATACCATTTACCAGCTAAAGTGTCAGGGCAATTTCCTCCTCTAGAAGCAGCGGTGGTGGCAATGGTGGGGAATATGGGGGACCGTGGAGAAGATGACAAGGACACCCATCATGGGACTTTTCACAAACAGGAGGCATGGGCCACCCAGACACCCGATTCTTCAGTGATGGTGGCCTCAGCAGGATCTCAGAATCTGCCCCCTAAACCTCCCTCCCCCCAGCACCGTCCAGTCCCCAGGGCCTTGCTTTGGCCTCAGGGACACTCTCTGTGATATGCCACTCCCTCCACTGCTGCAGGCCTTTCTCTGAGTTGGTCCCAGAGTGACAGTCCCCCCACTGTTGGGGATTACATGACGGGAATCGCGGGGGACAACTTAGTGAGCAAAGAAAATGTTTAAAGGAACAACAGCTAATACGTTTGAGAGACGTCTAAAGAGTCAAATGATTAAGTCTGGGAAGGAAAAGACTGTAGAAGGAACTGATGAAAGACAGATTGAGAATTCAGTTCAGCCATGGGAGAATTTCCTGTGGATGGAAGTGTCAGAGAGGGAGGTTGAGGGGCTCAGGGGTCGCCATCAGTAAGAACCCTGAAGCCAGACTGCTCGGGGGCTCATCCCAGCTCTTCCACTTGTGAGCCTGGCCTTGGTCCTGCCGTGCCTCAGTTTCCTCGTCTGTAGAATGGACATAGTCGTACCCCCTTGGAGGGCTGTTATAAGGATTAGGTGAATTACTGACCTGTGGTGAGTGCTCTGAAAGACTCGCTAGCATTATTTTTCCTTTGAAATGAAAACTTAGAGAATTGAGGAGCATGAGCAGGGGGACCATAGGGACCATTTCTTTTACAGGTGAGGAATCCGAGCCCAGAGAGCTGTTCTCCCGATCGCCCCTGGACAGATGCTCTGGCCTCTTGCCCACCACCAGCTCCTCTCTTTCCAAGTTGTCAGGACAGCTTCCACTGTGCTCCTGGGAGTCTGGGTCTTGTCATGGCACCTGGGCAGGGTCACCTGGCTTGTCCGTGCATCAGTCAGGGTGCTTGGGATGGACAATCCAACTCAAAATAGTTTAAGGGGGAAAAAAAGGTCACTGCTCATGTAACAAGAAGTCTGGGGGGCTTTCAGGCACGGGTGGATCCGGGGCCTGACCCGACTCCATCAGGACACTGTCTCTCCTGTGTGTTCCTGTAGGTGGACTTCATTCTCACTCAGGCAGGCTCTCCTCGTGGGGGGCAAGGGTGACCACCTGCAACTAGGAGCTTACACTGTAAAGAACTTGCCTTTCTCCATGTCACCTGCTGACATCTGGGAGTGGCTCTGATTGGCCCACTTGTGTGATATGCTCAAACTGCAACGCTGGAAAGAATGTGGAGAAATTGGATCTCTCATCCTTTGTTGATAGGAACAGTCTGAACACGGTCTGGCGGTTTCTTTAAAAACTCAGTACTTAGCATATGACCCAGCAGTGGCACCTTTATCCCAGAGAAGTGAAAGCTTATGTCCGCACAGAAACCTGTACACAAATGTTCGTAACAGTCTATTTGGAATAGTCCCCTCAAAGTCAACCTCAAAATGTCACACAGTGTCTGATTCTATTTATACCACCTTCTTGAACGACAAAACTAGGGAGATGGAGAAGAGATTCCTGGTTGCCAGGGGTTAGGGGCGAGGGTGGGTGGGTGGGAGGGTAGCCCGAGGGAAAGCTTTGTGTGCTGGGATGGTTATCTTGAATGGGGTGGTGTTTGCAGGGACCTGTACGTGTGATAAATGGCATAGCACTACCCACACATTGTAGCAATGTCAAATCCTGGCTTTGATGTATTTGATATGCTAGAGTTATGTAAGATGTCATCATTGTGGGGAACTGGGTGAAAGATACATAGGATCTCTCTGTCCTATTTTTGCAACTTCCTGTGAGTCTATAATTTAAATATGAAAAGTAAAGAGATCTTAAAGAACTCAGCTCTGAGGGGAAATAAAAACCTTCTGGGGGCTCCACTGTGTTAGGTCAATGAACAGTCACAGTTGCCTGGAGGGGGATGTATGTGGATCCTGACTCTGTTTTCCTGCCTGTGTCCTGGGAGAATAAAGTCTCTGTTTTGCTCTCCCATCGACCCCAGTTGCAGCCATGATTGTGCTGAGTGATGTGCTTTAGAGATAATGAACTTGGTGAGCTTTAGAAATAAAGACCATGGGTCTATAGAAGCAAAATTGGTGATGGAATTTTCTGTATCCACCCCAAATGAATCCTACCTGACAGACTGGAAAACATTGATAATGTTCAGTAAAACAGTTAGGAGACAAGCTTAAGTGCCCTGTAATATTGTAACCATACACAAATTGCCTGGGAATCAAAGCAAAAAGAGAAGAGGCACAACTGAATGTA
Organism: Camelus ferus; assembly: GCF_009834535.1. Taxonomy (NCBI): domain Eukaryota; kingdom Metazoa; phylum Chordata; class Mammalia; order Artiodactyla; family Camelidae; genus Camelus; species Camelus ferus. Next base: position 16,819,472 of record NC_045725.1, read on the forward strand.
TCTGTGCTTTGACAGCAGTAGAATTAAGGGTACCTGTCCCTCATCTGCTTTTTAAACTGTTTATGAAGTTGTTTGTGGTATTCTTCTTTATTTTAAATTTCACTTTATTATTTAAATGGATGCCTTGAGATACACTCTTTCTCCCTTGTCCCCCGGCAACCACTTTTGGTTAGCTTCTTGTGTGCACTTCTGTATTTTCTTGAAGTAAATCCAAGCAAGCCTGAATAATATTCTTATTTTTCCTCATTCTCCTGGAAAAGTAGAGGACTAAACGCACCGTCTCTGCTCCTTTTCTCATTGAGGGATTTTTTTCGAATCCCTGTGTGACACTTTTTTTCTAAACAAAGAAAACCAAACAAGCAAATAGAAGCATAAATGCTGTGACTGCGAACAGAGCAAGTGAGCTCAGTCCTACCCTTAGAGGCTCCCTGGCTGGGCAGAGAGCAGGCCACCTCCCCCTGCTTCCCATCTTTCTCCATCTTGTTTCCGAGTGAAATGAAGGACTCTCATCCTTTGCCATTTACCTGGCAGGCATTGCTCCCCCACCCCGGCAGCTGGGCAAGTATGTTTCCGTGTTAGTTCATCAGGTTTGGGGACAGACGCGAATGGGCATCTGCTAGCTGTGCCCTTGCCATTTACTGTCCTCCCCCACCCCTCCAAACTGAGTAATTTTGAACCATGCAAGCAACCCTGGTTATAGCTGAAACCCACTTCCCTCCCCTTTCCTCCCCTACCAAGGCAGCCTGCCCTCTTCTGCCTGTTCTTTTGGCTGCAAGAAACAATCCCAATCCGTAGGTCTCCTGGGATCAGAAAGAGCTTCCCAGCTGAGAGGTCCATCGGGCTGCCCCGTTCCCGTCCCAGGGCTGACCCCGCAAGGCAAGTCTTGTCTGGGGCTAGGTTCTGAAAGCTGAGGGTGTCTGGGTGTGGCTGGCCATACACCCTGGGAGACAGGACTGGGCTCCAGGACCCTGAGAGTAGGATGCTGTCGGGAACAGAGGATGTCCTGATATCAGGAAAAGCAGCAGAAATGCCAGCGGCTTCCCACCGTGTCTTCTCTTTCCCGCACCTGGATATGGCTCTTGGGACAAGCCCTGGGGAGGTGAACTGCATGGAATTTTGCCCCCCAGAGGGACCTTATCTGTCCTTAGGACAAAAACACCTGCAGCCCTGGCTGACAAATCCTGGTGATTTGGCTCTGGAATGCTGGAATGCTGGAAGGGAGCCCCAGCCCGCAGGGCATCCCTGGATGTCGGGGTCCAGGCTCCAGAGCCAGCTGCCTGTAGTCAGCGGATGGCGGCCTCTGGGTACCTCTGTTTTCTGGTGGAAAATGGATAAAACAGCCATCTTTTCTTTTGTCATGAGCTGCGGCAGAAACAAATTCGATCAGATGGCAAACTCGGGTGTCCCTGCTGAGGAGGGGGTTGATGCACAGGGCTGGAGTAGCCAGTAAAAAAGATTTTTTGCCCCTGAATCTTGAAGCCCTCTTGGCCTAGCTTTTATTTCTTCATCTTTTGTTAGTGACAGAGATATGCAAACGACTTCCCTGGCCTCTCACATCTGCCCTGAGGAAACCTAGAGCTCAAGCTGATTGCAGCTGTGGAGACAGCCCCTGGGCCTTGCAGGGGGTGCAGCGGAGAAGGTGAGGGCCGTGGGGACCCGCGTGGGAGGCGCCACCTCTAAAGGGGCACCAGCTGAGGGCGCAGCAGGGACAACAAGCCTCCTGTTGCCAGGTCTAATTTTTTAGGAGAAGTTGGAACCCGTATTTCTATTGACGTTTCCTAAAGTTGCAACGTTGGCAAATGATTAAAAAATCTGTCAAACATCGCAAGCCAACCAAAACAGGTCGGAGGGCCAGATTTAGGCCTCAGGCTGCCAGTTGGTTGACCTCAGACCCAGACCTCTTCAGGCCCCGTGCTGTCTGCTGGCAGCCACCCAGCTGTCTCTGCCGGTGGCGGGAAAAGGCCCCTGGACTTGCCCTCCCCACTCTGAGCTGTCACTCAGCTATAAGACACTGAAATACTGCATTCATTATTATTATTATTATTATTTTACTGTATGGCACAGGGAACTATATTCAATATCTTGTAATAATTGATAACAAAAAAGAACTTGTAAAAGAATGTATGTGTGTAACTGAATCACTTTGCTGTACACTAGAAACTAACACAACATTGTAAATCAACTATACTTTAAAAAAAAAAAAAGATCCGGGAAAGGGCAAGTCCGAGCAGAAGGAACTGTAAGTGCAAAGGCCCTGAGGAGGAGAAGGCGTGGCGATGCCACACCTAAGAGGTGGTGCTACTGGGGAGTCAGCGGCCGGGGGTGTGCAGGTCACAGAGATGCTCACCTGGCTTGGCAGAGCACGTTCTAGTTCCACGGGAAATGCAGTTGAGAAGCCACGCAGGACTGGAAGATGCTCACCTTGGTCGTGAGATGCGCTCCGCATCGCCAGCAGGTAGAACACGAGCTCCTTGGGTCCACACAGGCGGGCGGAGTACCACGTGGTGCAGTCCCGCTTGTCTGCACGTTCACCTCCATGTCTCGCTGCTCCAGCGGGTGCTGCACTTGGCCCCTGTCCCCTTCCAGCACCTGGAGAACAGGTCTCAGGTGTCCGTGGTGCGATGGCTCGGACCCCCGGCCGAGCGATCTCGGGCGGCGGCGGTGGCGGTGGTGGTGGTGGCAGAGCCCCTGCCCTAAAAAATACTCTTTGAGGCCTTCATGTTTGAAGGATTTTTGGAAGTCTGGCACCCGTCTTTCCCACGGTTTCGTGAGCCAGCTTGAAATGGCCTGTGTGCTTTGTAGTGACACTTGGTGACCTCCAGCCAGGCCTGTCACTTCCCCGTAGCCCTCAGTTTCATCTTCTGTAAAATGAAGGAGTCCAGCTAGACCCTCATCCAGATCAAACCTTTGTTGGTTTTAGGACCAATTTTTTTTTTTTTTGGAGAGGGGAGGAGTTTTCATACCATGCAATTAAAATGCAACCATTTCACCCATGGTTTTAACTGAGTCTTTAAGGCCGCACTGTCCAACAGAAAAAGGATGTGAACATTGGATATAATTTAAAATTTTCTAGTAGCCACCTGAAAAAAATCAAAAAGAAGGTGAAAGTAATTTTACTAATACCTTTTATTTGATGTAATACGTAAAAATGTTATCAGTTCAACATGGTATCAATATAGAAAAATAGTGATGAGGTGTTTTACGCCGTGTTTCACACCAAGTCGTGGAGAGCCGGTGTTTATTTCACACTCACAGCACATCTCATGTGCTCAGTAGCCCCACTGGCCTGTGGCTGTCACGTTGGACAGCATGGCTCCAAGGCAAGAAGTGCTAACTATTCCAGCATTCCCAAGTAAGATGCCAGGTCACCTAAGGTATTGGGTGAGACAGTGCTTATCCTCTCTTCCTCCCACCAGATTTTTCTTTCCAGTGAAGAAACGTCTTCACAGACAGACCAACGACACTACCTTTGGTAACCCAGCATGCACTGCTCTCTGACGCAGGTGGTCGGCCAGGTGTATGTTTCCACCATCTGTCCATCAGCTCTGGGGCCAGTTCCGAGTAGGCAAGCCCCGCAGGGGAGAGATGTTTAGCTGATGTTTAGAGGCCCGTCACCTCCAACCTTGAGAGCCAATGGGGACATCTCTTATGGTCCTTACCCCACCACTGCCCACCCTGAAGGACCCAGAAGCAGCTGTGAGTGGCAGGAGAAGAAACTGGAGGTGGGGAACAGAGAAGACCCCCACCACGACCCCTTTCCAAAAGCTGGCTCCTGGCCTGCAGCAGCCCTGAGTGTGAGAGTGAGCTTTAACTTGAAATGAAGTTTGGCAGTTTGGCCGAGGTTGTTCCACTGGGCTGGGTAGTCATTCCTGAACTATTTTGGTTTCTGAAAGCAGTCAGAGGGTTTACTTTATTCCAGCAAAGACACATTGTGTGTGTTGGTGGGTGGGAAATGGAAACTGGTAAGACAAATGGGACCGTTAATAATTGTTGAAGCTGGGTGTTTGTGTGTGTGTGTGGGGGGGGTGGGGTTCATTACACCATTTTCTTGATTTTTAGTGGTGTGTGAACATTTCCATGATACAAAATTTTAAACAATGACCAGAGGACTTTTTGAAATTGAGAGTGAACAGAACAGGCACAGAACCTGCTGGAGAGTCTGGACAGGATGCGAGCAATGAGTAAAAATTATGGGCAAAAATTGCAAAAAAATAAAATTGTTTTCTGGGCACATCACATGAGCCCCACGTGTCCAGTGCACTGGTTATTTTTTCTGGTGGTTGAGTTTATAGGGTCTTATCCTCCAGTCTTCACCTTCCCCATTCCCCAGTCTTCTGGCTGAGACTCCCAGCAGGGCCTGGGCTCCCCAACTTTTTTGAGGGGTTTGGTCACACAGTAGCTCCTTGGGAGAGACAGCCAGACGGATGTTCCTGAAGTGCAGAGGCCCTTGGCACAACATCTGTGAAGATATTGAGCAGAGCAGTGACCGTTAGTCACTAAGGAGCATTTGACATTTTGAAATGAACTCATGGTTTCTCATAAATACGCTCAAACACTGAATCACGCCTGGGGCAGGGTGGCCGAGGCTGGGGGTTGGCAGAGGTGCTGTGAGACACTTGGTAAAGTGTCTGGACGTGCGCACATGTCTAAACGTGTATTAGGTGAGCAGCGCGGGCCCTGAATGTGCCTGTTTGGCACGTCTGTCCCTGAGACCCACAGCTGGGGCCTCCGTGGGCCTTTTCACCTCTCCGAGAAACAAGCCTTTCACTTAGAGATTGACTCTTTTCCCTGAGTGTAATAACATACTTTTTGAAGACTTCCCAAGTGTTAGACATTGTTCAATGCTTTGTGTGAATTATTTAATCGTCACAGCAATGCTGTGAGGAGAGGATTATCATTGCCCTGCTGGGTGGATAAGATAACCTCCCCGAGGTTGCGGCTAAGTGACTTGCCCAGAGACACACAGACCGACCAGACTCAGCCCAGCCACCACCGTGGGATCCCGCCTCCCAGTGAGCATCAGGACACCAGGCTCATGAAACAGACAAGTCCAGAAATGCCAGGTATCTGGGGAGGCTCTAGGTGGGTGGGGCTCCCAGCTGAGGTCCTGGAAGAGTCCAGCATTGCATATCTTATGGGACATTCCACTGCTTGCATGGTGACCTGTGTCCCCTGCCACAAGGGGGTTTGGAGGTGACCTGGGAGAAGAATTGATTAAGAATACTTTGTGATGAGGGCAAATGTTTCTTTCAAAGTACAAGAGAACAGTTTGCTGGGCTAACCTTTCCCTCTGCCCAGGTGGCTGCCTTTGTTCCTTCCTTCAGTGGCCCTGCACAGGCCCTCTGAGATATGAGCTAAGAATGTCGAATGCTTTTGAGGTGACAAAGTGCTTTCCTGACACCATCCTTCTTCTCTCTCCATGATATAGCAGCGGGCATTTCAAGACCCGCTATAGAGATTAGGAAGCAGAAGCCTATGGCGGCCAGGTCTGCTGCTGGGCAGCTCAGCCAGGACCTAGAACACAAATGTGAAATCAGATTTTCCAATTAAAAAAAAAAAAAAAGGAAAGGGAAAAGAAACATGAAACTGATGAGCTTTTGTACAACCACCCTGTGTTTTAAGGATTTCTTTCAAGCCTAGTTCCTCTGCGCTTTCCTTTTATTCCCCTCTTTTTTAAGGTTTTCATTTATTTTTATTGAAGTATAGTTGATTTACAATGTTGTGTTAGTTTCAGGTGTACAGCAGAGTGATTCAATTATACATGTATGTGTATATATGTATATTCCTTTTCAGATTCTTTTCCATTATAGGTTTTTAAAAATAGCATTATTATTCTTTTTATTGTGCATTATGGTTTGTTACAAGATAGCAAATATAGTTCCCTGTGCTATACAGTACGTCCTTCTTCTTTATCTGTTTTATATATAATAGTGTGTATATGTTAATCCCAAACTTCTAATTTATTTCACCCTCTACTCCTTTCCCTTTTGGTAACCATAGTTTGTTTTCTATGTCTGTGAGTCTATTTCTGGTTTGTAAATAAGTTCATTTGTATCATTTTTAAAAAGATTCCACATGTAAGTTATATCAAATGATAATTGGTCTTTCTCTGTCTGACTTACTTCACTTCATGATAATCTCTAGGTCCATCCATGTTGCTGGAAATGGTGTTATTTCAGTCCTTTCTATGACTGAGTAGTATTCCATTGTGTATATACATCACATCATCTTTATCCATTCATCTGTCGATGGACAATTAGGTTGCTTTCATGTCCTTTGTGCTTTCTTGTTAGGCACGCATCCCTTTCCTCCCTCCTCCCAGACCTTCTTGCTGATGAGTAAGCAAAACCCTTTATTGTCAGTCGCCTTGGAAAATGAGGGCAGCGTTATAGCTGGACTCATCAGACTGTGCGAGCACAAGTCTGGATGAGCAGGCTTCTGGGTCCAGATTTTGATAAATGCAGACAGTGCCAAGCTGGTTGATAATTTAAGACTCAGTAAACTTGAATTTTCTTGGCATACTTAGACTCTTCACAGGGACAAAGAGTTCATTTCAGCCTCCTTCCTTAATGGTCTGAGTTGGGAGGCAGATGGGGTGGAGAGGGGGTGTGGCTTTCCAGCCACAGGGTCATCTTGGCCCCACACGCCCAACAGGAGCCCTGGGCAATAAGGAGCCCCCTGCTGAGAGGGGGAAGCCATCCTGCTCCTGTCTGGTTTCTCCGAGCTCTCTTGTGGGTGCTTTCGCCTTTTTTCTCCTCCTTTGCTGTGTCTCCATGGCCCCTGCCCCCTGCCCCCTCCCCTGCCCCCCACCAGACTGGGGAAACTTGGCCGTCCCAACCCTGGGGGCCTATAAGGATTTCCTGTTAGCCAAGAGCTTCAGCCTCCAAGGCTTCCTTTGCTAACTTGCTAACAAGGATGCAGAAAGGTGCAACGGACTTCTCCAAGGTCACACAGGGCTGAGATGTAAACCCACATTTTCTGTGATGAGTCCAAAGTCCTTCCACTCCAGCGCTGAGAAACAGCAACCCTCCCTCCTTAATTCTACTGCCAGTGATATCTTTACGATTCATCTATCAGTGAAGAATTCTTAGATTTTTGTTCACAAATACGTATCTCCCCAACTAGACTCTAAGCCCTTTGAATCAACTTGATATGTTATCAAACAAACAAAACATGGCAAGCTGGCAAAAAACCGAAAACCAGGAAGTGTGCCTTGTCCCTGGGTAGGATCTTATCTTAAATCTCCTGATCCATCCTACTGCCCCCGTACCAATCCCCCCACCCCAACAGCTAGTGTGGGGTCTGGGGTAGGGTTTCTGTTTCCCACATTCTTTCTCACAGGTGCCTCATATAGACTTTGCTCATTGAGAGCTCCCCAGATCTGAGGATTGCTCATTTGCGTGTCTGTGTGTCTGTGTTAGTCCTACACAAAGAACAAAATCCGGTTGCTGTGTTTCATATACTAATTATCCTTGATACTCTCCTTGTCCCATGTTTGGCCAGTTGGAGTTCTACCTGGCTCCTGTGACTTTGACAGCTTCCTTTCCATCCCAGGTGACAAGATACTCCAGGCTCATCGAGCACAATTCTCATCCCAGGCATTTCCCCCTGAAGCTCTGGTTTCTCTCAGTGGGAAATGGAATGTTATGGTCAAAGTCTGGTTACTGAAAACAGTTAAAAAGATTCCTTTGTGTGTGTGTTCTCACCCCAGTCAACTTCCTCCCCCTGTTCTTATTTATACTTAATACATACTATGCTCCTCCTTTTTTTTCTTTTCTTTTTTTATATTTTTTTAAAATTTATTTTATTTAAAAAATTTTTTTAATTTTTAATTTTTTTTGGCAGGGAGGTAATTATGTTTGCTTATTTATTTATTTTTGGAGGGGGTTCTGGGGATTGAACTCAGGACCTTTTGTGTGCTAAGCATGTGCTCTACCCCTTGAGCTATACCCTCCCCTCTCCTTTTTATTTTATTTTATTTTATTTTATTTTGGGGAAGGAGGGGGGAGGTCATTAGGTCTATTTATTTTATTTATTATTAGTTTAGTTTTAGTTTTGTTTTTTCTTTAATGGAAGTACTGGGAATTGAAACCAGGACATCGTGTATACTGAGCATGTGCTCTACCATTTGAGCTATACCCTCCCCCATCTTCTTTTTATTTTGAAGTCCAATATTTCACAATTCTATGTCTTGGTGTTGGTTATTTGGGGTCAATTAAGTGGCACGTCCTTTCAATTCCTTTTAGACGTTTTGTTTGTTTTCTCCAAAGTTTCTGTAAGAAAAGTGCTCCTATCTCCTAAAATAGTTATAGTTTTGAATTTGCCTGTTTTTTCTTTTACATGTCAACATTTTGCTTTCTACATTTAGAGGCTGTTTTGATCATGCACGCACAAATTTAGATTTGCTAGAACGTTCTGGTGAATCAACCTTATTATCATTATGAAATTCCTCTTCACTTTCAGTAATGCTTCTTGATTTTAAATCTGTTTTTTCTGATATTAATATGGCTACTCTTTCTTTAGGTTTTTGATTGGTATGTCTTTTTCAGTGTTTTAACTTTTAACCTTTCTGTGTCTTTTTGTTGTAAATGTGCTTCCTGTAAGCATCTGATAGCTGAGTTTTGTTTTTATCAAGTCAGACTGTCTTTTAATTGGAGCGTTTAGTCTGTTTACATTTAATATAATTACTGATTCCTTTGGGCTTAAGTATTATTTGCTCTCTCTTTGCCCCAGTTAATCTGTATTTCCTTTTTCTTTCTTGTCTTCTTTAGTTCTTTTAAAATTATTTCATCTTTTCTTTTCTTAGTTTGGTAGTTAAACTTTTTAAAACAATATATGATTTCTAGTGGTCAAACTTGGAGATTACAATACTTTTTTTGAGTTATCAAATTCTAAAAGAAATGATAACTTTTACCTTTTCTCAGGCAATATGAGAACCTTCGAACCTTAATTCCATTTACTCCGCTTCTGATAGATATGCTATTGTTATGAACCCCTGCCCAGCAGCCTAGGAAGCCTTGAAAAGCAATGCTCAGGCTCTCCTCTGCTCTCTGTGAATTAGCACACGCACCCAGGCTCTGGACCCCTACCTTACCTACCTGAGTTTCTGCTCTCCATGAGATCTTGGCCCAGTAATTTTCACTCTCATGTTAGCTCTCTAATGCCTCCAGTGATTTTTATATTTAGACCAGCTTTTCTGGTTGTCTTTGGTGAAACACATGGTCTGATTCACCTACTCTGTCGTTAATGGCAGTGGAAATCTGGTGCTGCTAACTTGATGAAGAGCCGCTGAGCAGGCATGGGGCAGGTGCTGCTGCTCACAGAGCAGCCTGGATCCCCATGGTGTCTGGGAAGAGTGACCCACAGACCCATGGTGGTGCTGCTCTGGGGGCAGGTGTGTGCGTCTGCTAGCCCTGGAGCTGTACGTATTGCTTATCTGCCTGAATAAACACAATCCAAAAGGGCACCCGAGGTGGCCTGTGCTGCCTGGAGCAGCTTCTGGATCAGTGAGCAGGGCCCAGTGCCATGAGGGCCTCCCCAACCTCGACAGGTCAATACGAAAATAGACTCTTTGTCCACCTTCACAATGAGGGACACAACAAATGCTCAGTGCAGCTTCAAAGACCTGGGCCAAGGGTCCGAGTCAGCCTGTCCTTGCTGGCAGGGGCGGAGGAGAGGTGAGGGACAGGCCATTCCTGGAGCTTCTGGGTCGTCTCCTGTGACTAAGACTGAAACTGCTGTTGCAGGTGGGGGCTCTGTGTGACCCTCACTGGCCAGGGCACAGCTCGGGTCTGACTCCACACCTCACACAATGCCATTTTCCTGGTGTTATGAACTGAATTGTGTCCCCCAGCAAAATCCACCCGTTGAAGTCCTAACCCCTGATACTGCAGAATGTGACTGTATTTGGAGGTGGAGCCCTTAAAGGAGTAATTAAGTAAATAGGGTCATATAGGTGTCCCTAATCCAATAGGACTGGTGTCCTTGTGAGAAGAGGGGGAGACACCAGAGGAAAGGCCGTGCAAGGACACTGGAAGCAGGTGGCCACCTGCAAGCCACGGGGAGTGGCCTCAGGAGAACCATCCGTGCCGACACCTTGACCTTGGACTTCTAGCCTCCAGGACTGTGAGAAAATGAATTCTCGTAGTTTAAGCCCCCAGTCTGTGGTACTTTGATAAGGCAGCCTCTACCAGACGAATACGCTGGGGGTCAAACCCTCTCACCTCCTTGAAGGGAAGGTGGTGGTGACAGCTTCTGTCCTCCCGGGAAACACCGTCCACCCCACCTGGCCCTGAGTATCGGCCTTTGTTCCCTCTGTTTGGTCTGGGTCTGCTTGCCGGGCCTATTCCATCCTCTCTCCCAACCACCCCCTTCACAGTGAGAAGGTTCTAGCAGGTTTCTGTTTCAGAGGCCAAGGGCCCAGATCGATGGGGTTTCTGTCCTCAGGAGACCTGGCACCTCAGTTCCCGACTGTGCTGGAAGCACCAGCAGGACCCTTGGTTGGACTTGCTCCTGGGGTCCCCACACTTACAGTGACAGCGACACTTAGCTGCAATATGGGCTCGTTCACAAATTCTACACCCCTCACGCTGCTGCGTTTCTTGTCTGCTCCTGTGGACACTGGGGCTCTTGGGAAGTGTGAGTGACCCAAACCAAGCTGTGGCCCTTGCCCTCCCAGCTGTGACAACCTGGTGACCCTCAACCCAGTGGCGGGGGAGGATGGTGAGCCCCTGAAGCCTCAGTCCCCCAGGGAGGAGGTGGGGAGCAGGCGAGGCGCCGGCTGCACACCCCTGGGTGGTGACCTCACCTGCTTGCAGCCGCTCCCGGGAGACTGCGGGTGTTCAAGTCGCATCTTGTGTGCTTCATTAGGCAACAGCACATACATGAAATTCTCTTTTTTAGTCATTGACCCCAAAGCACTAGAAACAGATTTCAGACCTGAATAATGATGCTGGTAATAAACAGCCCCAGCTTAAACTCAGCTGCTGGTAAACATACAAGTGATAACACAGCTCCCACAGGCGCCCTCTCTTTGCTGGTCCTAAGCCCTAAAAGACTGTTCTGTAATTCTCCCAGCATCAACCCTCATCCTAGATTATTCTGGATATATGATTCAAACTCCAAAGTGGTGATTTTTAAATCTGAGTCAGGTACAAACCTTTTTTAAACAAAGGAAACCCAAAGTCTAATTTCCCCCAGGGCTAATTTAAATCCTTTTGCTTATAATATTGCTTAAATAAGTCTGGACATAAAATTATTTAAACTCCTTATCCTTAATAGCTCTTACATAACGCCAAACCCCAACCCGTGTACAAATGAGATACAGATAGACCCTGCGACGCTGCTGAAACTCCACTTAGCACGCTTACTTTAACGTGACCTCGGGGTAATTTTCTGAACCCAAACACTGAACATGACGCACAGTGACACCACCCGGGTGGTGCGATGACAAGGTTCTTGCCTGTCTTCCGTCGACTGCAGAAACTGCAAACTTCTCCCTTGTATTCCTAGGATACCATGTTCTTGAATGAAAGCCTCTCCTCCATTCTTTTTTTTCTTATCCCATTGTAATTTTTATTTATTTATTTAGAACATTTTTAGTGGAGTTGATATAGTTGTATTAGTTTCAGGTGTACAGCAAAGTGATTCAGTTATACATACATATGTATATATACATATATATACGTTCTTTTTCAGATTCTTTTCCATTATAGGTTATTACTCCATTCTTTCTAAAAATACTATTTGGCCCTGAAAGCTTCGGAAACAGTTATGAGATGATCTTTTATCATATGATACGGAACATGTTTACATTCATTTTTAAGATTTTCATCCAAAAGTAGGTTAAAATTCTCACAGTGGGGGTTACAGACCTCCTGAATAAGGCAGATGCTTCTCAGGGTGTTTGGAGACCCCAGTGTTAAAATTCCTGGCTTTGAGGTCCTGGCTGTCATGTGAGCTCTCTTACTATTGTTTCCAAGGACTCTCGTGCCCTGTGGGGCCGAGGATCCCCCTAAGGTGCCCGGGCCTGGCTTGTTTTTGTTTTACCTTCTGTGGGTGGAGCCGGGTGCCTTGTACGTCTGCAGTTCAACCAAAACACAGAGGGCTCTTTGCCCCAGGGATCGTTCCCTGGGCCCCCTGGGCCCCTAGCTGTCCCTGGAGTGTCCCCAGGTCTCTGGGAAGGGCCTCCGCCACACAGCTGACCCAGTGGGAGTCCCGGCTGCTGACTGGGCCTCCCCCCAGAACAAAAAATAGCACTTCAGTCCTTGGGAAAAAACCAGCGACTCACACGACCGGAATAGCAACTGGGGACAGATTTAAAAACAGAAACACCTGCCTCTGAATTGTGACAGGAAATGAGATTTCAGAAATGCCACAGTGAGGGTGGGGGAGGCAGCTGCCCCTCCCTCGTATTTCCCCTGCTTTTGGCCGCCAGCTGGGCACGTCCCCAGGGAAGGTAGTGGCCGCCCCGGGCTGGCGCTGTCCAGCAGCGGGTCCTGCCCGCCTGGCCCCAGGGAGACTCCTGACTCAGGGTATGGACGTCTAGGGCGGTAACAGGGAGCTGGTTCCGGAGGGCAGGGGGCGTGTGGCCCTGAGACCACCGGGACTGGCCTTCCCTCGGCAGCTCCTGGCAGGCCCTCTTGGCAGATGACATCTCTTTAGGCGCCTCCATGGGGCTTTTAGGGAATGTGGAGGGGTGCTGCGTTTAGTCTGGGGGTCTCCAAAGTGGAGTACTGCATACCAGAGGGCGTGGAAGGTGATCTGTGAGGTCAAGAAAGGAAATAACAGTTCATCTGTTTAGGTTAACGGTTTACTTCCAAAATGAAAGAGAAAGCCATGCAGCGTTATTAATGCTGAGTGCCCACGGACTCTGGCCCCCTGGACTGGCCCGTGTGTGTTGGGGGGGTGGGAGGGGGGCCTTGGGGGACAGCGGAGGGTTGTGGCAGGGAGGGGTATCTTAGCACACTGCAACTTAGATGTGCCCACTGAGGGGAACTGAGAGATTCTGTTACCACTTTTGAAGTAAATTAACTCTCACGAAAAGGACAAGTGGCTTTACAACATTGTGGAAAGGAACCTTGGACTGAAGAGAACACTGACATGGAAACCACGGGGAGCAGCCCCACGTGGCAGAGCTGACCCCTCCTCGAGCCCTGGTGCGAGCTCACTGTCAGCCCCGCGCTTTCAGCAGATCTGACAAAGGGCTGGACCAAACTGAAATCATCTGGAAGACGAACCGACTTTATATCCATAAGCATGCACGCTGATGTTGCTGGAAGTGTGCGTTGAACGACGAGAGAAAGACAAGACATTACAATATGTTGTTAACTTCATCTTTTGCTCAGCCGTCAAAGTCTTCTTTGTTGGAAGATTTCTTTTTTGATTTTATAATATAATAATGGTATCTAGATACGCTTATAAAATAAGATAATCAGAATTTGTGTGGATGCCTGAACAGCTTTCCGGCCCCCGCAGGAAAAGAGGACACAGAAGCTTGAGGACAGCTGATCTCAAATTTCAGAAGCCTCAGAATCACCTAGAGGCTTGTAGAGACACCAGGTGCCGGCTCCACCCTGGAGTGTCTGGTTCAGGAGGTCTGGGATGGGATGTGAGAATTTGCAGGTTCCCAGGTGATGCTGTTGGTCTAGGGCCCTCTGGTCAGTAGAAATGACCACAGCCTGAGGGGACACACTCTGAAGGTGAGTGAGGCCCACCTCTGCCATGTCACCTTCCTCTCAGTGAAGGCAAGTGTGTCCCTGAAGACCAGGGACACCCCTAGCCTGCCAGGCTGCCTGCACATTGTCCTTAGAGCTGGATTTCTTCACCTGAGTCTTGGCAATCACCTCTAGAAAGAGCATCAGGACTGCCTGGCTGCCTGGGGCAGGGAGGGGAGGAGCAGGGGCTTGCAGCTCATCTCCTGGCCTCACCCGGAGGACATGGGGCTGGGAACACGCAGGCTCTGATGGCAGGGAGGTCTGATGGGGTCCCTGCGTGGCCACACACTAGCTTTTGACCTCAAATCGTCAATAAGATAACCTGTGTGCAACAGGACAAAAATATCTTGGTCTTCTTCTCTTCTGCCTACTAAGAAAGGTGGATCTTGTTGGCTGAAGGCTCTAGTCACCGGGTCAGCCGCGTGGTGGGTCTGTGAGGCTGGAGGGGCTGACCTGCCCTAAGAGGGAGGTTGGGGAGGGGGCTGGAGCCAAGCAGGTCAGAGGCTGCTGGGAGAGAGGAGGAGGATGAAGCCTTGGCCAGCACAGGGGAGACCCAGAAGGGAGCTGTGAGCCCTGGGGGCACACCCCATGTCTACCACGTGGCACATCAAAGCCTCAGCCTACAGCAGCAATCTCCTCCTCCGTTGGGCTTTAATGTTTTAAAAACAACAAAGCAATAACAAAAGCCCTCAAACGTAACTGCAATGTGGAACAATCTGACCTTTCAGCCTCCTTATGGTGGGCACAGAGCCTCACAGGTAGACGTGGGGGAAAAAGCTGAATATTAGTGAAGCTAATATTGGGGTGCCTCGCCAGCTCACCCTCAGCTGGCCAGCGTTAAAGCCACAGCTCTTGTGAGGTCCAAACGGCTGCAGTGGGTGCTCCCGATGCAGGAGCTGCAGACAGCCCAGTGGGGAGCTGCCCCCTTCTACACGGGCCCAGGGGACTGCAAGGGACAGACTGCAGGCAGCAGTGACCTGTCTGTATTCCCCACTTTCCTGCCTGGGACAGTCACTGTTGCCCCACACAGTCCTTTTAGCAGAACGTTTACCCACAAGGCACAGCCACTGACCTGGGACACCTTTGAGCAAAGGTCTGGTTCTATTTTTGTATGCTTATGAGCTAAGAATGGTTTTCACACTTTCAAATGGTGTGCTATTCTTCTCAAAAGAAGAATAATATTCTGTGACATGTGATAATCATATTGAAATTTAAAAGTCGATGTCCACGAATAGTAATTTGTTCATTTGTTATGGGGTGTATGGCTACTTCCCATGCTACAAAGGCAGAGTTGACTAGTTGTGACTGAGTCTGTTTGGCCTGCAAAAGCTGAAATATTTATTATCTGGACCCTTTGCAGAAAGAGTTTGCTGATCCCTAACTTAGAGAAACCTTCCTTCCAGGAGCATTTGCACTTGAATTCACAATCATGTCTTCAGCAAAAGAGATGAAACTCTAATTTAGGCATCTGTCTATGACAGGTGGCTTCTTCTGGCCCAACTATCCAGGGGAGGGTGTGGGGAAAGTGAGAGCCAGGTAACAAAGAGGCAGAGGCAGCAAGATGTCAAATAGAAGACTGGGGTTTCACATTCCAGCTTCAACTAATAATTACGTGATTTTGAGCAAAAAGGCTTTTCATGTCCTGGTGCTTTTCTTATCCATCCAAGATCTGTCCCCTTGACCTCAAACAGGAAGGTAATAATAGCTGTGAACTGTTTTGAGACCTAAAGCATCATTCAACTACAAAGATCAGCCAGTCCTGACAAGGAACATCTCTTCCTTCCAAGCAAGGGAAATGGTGGTGTTGGAAGTGTAGGCATCCTGTTCTCATCCCACATGGAGACCCTTGGTTTGACAACAAGACTATTTTAGACCCTTGGCATTTGTACAATCGGCATTTTAGCCATTCCCAGAAGGTCCCTGAATGGTGTATTTGCCATTTGCTGAGGCACAGATCTGAGTTTCTCACTTTCTACTTAGTGAATCTAGTGGACGGTCCAGGACAGCTCACTGTTCTCTTGTTATGACAGATACAGTAACTCATAAAGTGATTAAAAATGTTCTTTATAAATAAATGCTCTGTATTCATGATGTTGGCCACCTCAAAAGTCTCAGGAGAGCCTGTTCATGAAGGATGTGGGTCTCCAGTAAAGTGTTCATATGCATTCGGGAGACTGGCCTGTGACAGACGTTTCTAGAAGCTATCCAACATGCCTTTAAGAACAACTTCAGGAAGTGACTTCCTTTTATGGCAGTCTTAGTTTCCGGCTCCTAGAAATAGTGATTCCAACAGCCTTTGATGACAAGTCACTTGAGAGAGCTTGAGGCCAGCAATGGATGACAACCATATTTGACTTGGATCACCAAAGTGTGATGCAGTCTGAAATGCAACCACACCCTGCAATGGTCCCAGAGCTTGCAGCAGAATTTGCACCTGGCTTATTTCCGTTCCACCGATGGATCTTGTGTGTTCTTAAAAATGCACGCCACTGCCACACTGGAGTCCACGCCAAAGACAGCTGCAACAAATCGTATCACCTGGATTTTTTGTTTGGAACAGCTAGCCCACAATGGCAGTGCAGATTGGCCAGTTGTGTGCTATTTAAAACCCTTCCTACTCCTTTTCTCACTTGTGCCAAGGGCACACAAAGCTGCCCAGAAGGAAGGAATTCAATCAGCATTAGAAGAACGCACTGAAGTCCTGTTTCCTAAACTTGAGGGGACATCTGAGTGGGAGGGGAGACCCAGCTAGCAGGGCAGAGTCCACTTCACATGTCTTAACCCAGGCAGAAAGCTGGGCCCAGCTGACTAACGTTAGTGGGAGGGAACAAAGGAGGCTATCTGGGTAGCAAGGAGAGTCCCGGGAGGGGCATGGGCACGAGGAGGTGGCGGAAACACTTCCTAAGGATTCATTCTCGCCCGGACTTTTTAGCTGATGCCCACAGCTCACCCCTCAGCCTGGCCCGTTGGGGACCCTGGCATAATGGGCTGCAGGTGGGACCAGTCATCACCCTGTCCTTACCAGAGTCTCCATCCCTGGCCAGAAGCCTTATCTTGCCAAGCTGCTCTCTTTATTGGAACCTCCCGTCAAGTATCTGGACCAGGGGGCTGAAAGTCACCTCTGATGTCTCTCACTGGTTAGTCTCAGAATGAATCCATTTTTCCCTCTCCTTGTCGCCTCTCCCTTTTGGAAAACGGCACGTGGATCCTATTCTGAACTCAACGCGGGGTTTGGGCTGGCTGGGCAGGATGCCTTGTGTGCTGACACCTCCATGTGGCCAGCGCCCTGCCTGGCTTCATTTTGGGGGCTGACGACTGCACCCCCAGCCTGCCTCCCAACTCGGAACAGCGCCGTTGCTCAGGTCAACCCTGAAGCATCTAGTCAGGATAAGGTCCTCTGCGGGCTCCTGGCCCTCATAAAGCCTCCACGATGTCAAAACTCGTGGGGATGGTGGGAGGGGAGGCAGTGGTGTGGGATCGAGTCCGCCCTAAGAGGGGCCCCACGCTTCTTGTGGCTAAGGGGGCGGGGCCGACCTCGCAGGTGATAGGACGCGCGTGCAGCCCCGCCCCCTCGCTGCAGCGCCTGCGCGGCAGGCGCTCAGTACCGCCGGGTAACGCGCGCGGAGGTGCTGGAGTCTGGTGACTTTGCACGCTGCGGCATAGGCAGGTATTTTTTATGAATAAAATATTTCTCCCCTAGGGACTGTGTTTTTACCATAGTTAATATAATCTGTGAATCCAGAGAGCCTTAAACGCTGCAAACGTCCTAAGGAAAGGCGGGATCCGGGTGGGCACTGTGAGGGGCTGTTCCAGCTAAATGGGCAGCAGGGGCTCAGCTCCGCCAAACCTTGCTCTGGCGTCAGAGCCTCCTTTCCAGTCCTGGCAGCCTCGCTGAGCCTCACTTCCCCTCCTCTGCAAAACGGGGTAACCGCCCTGCTTCTAGAACTACCCGGCGGAAGGATCAAACATAAGGGACTCCTACAATGAATAAAATGGAAGTGAGGCCAAGTGAGCGCGTCAGAAGCCCCCAGGTGTGAGGACTCTAGAGCAGAAAACCTCTCCCTGGGTGGACTGTCAGGGTTTCTACCCTATTTGTGTCATCTTTCCTGGTCAAAATACGCTGTTACTCATGCAGAACTTTTTGCTCCTCTTTTACCTGCGCTTTAGAAGCAGCTGCAACCACGCAGCCTAGGAAGCCCTCAAGAACCTGGCGGTGGGAAAGTCTAGGCGCTCGCTCAAATGGGAAGGGGCCCGCAGGAGCCCGAGGAGAACGGCCAACTGTTGGGAAGCTGGAAGATTTTTTACATGACGCAGGCTTCGCGGACTGTGAGAGCGTGACGGATTCTTAAAGACCTGGATCCCACCTGCCTCAAATGAAAGCAGTTTAACACCAGAGGTATGTGATACGTGATAAATATCTTCCAGGCTCACCGGTTTTACCCTTGGAAGTTGTATGTGGGAAGTTTAGTAATTTAAGGTATTTTGATACCAAATATGGATGTTTGGGAAATGCAAATTGTTCATTGATCAAGATTAAACACAAGGCTTCAAGAAATTTCGGGCTTACAGCTTAACAAGGCTGGCTTTGGAGAGTGTAATGTCCCCACCCCCATCTCCTCCACACCGCCCTGCCCGGCCCACCCGGCACTGACTGCATCAGGACCTCAAGGGGGAGGTCCAACGTCAGCGCGTCTAAAAGGGCTCCCAGGTGACTCTCATGTTCAGGTAGAATTAGCAGCGCCAGCTCAAGGGTGTTTGCTCTTGAAACTTAGAGCAGGAGGTAGAAAAGTCTGGAACGCACTCCCTCAGCGCAGGTTTCTGGTCTCTTTGTAGATAAACTAGTGATTCTAAGTGATCTCGTGATAAATCTATTGGGGAGCTTTGCTGGATCAAACCAGTGTTAATATCATGCCCTGGAGGATGAGGAAGTCCACGAGGTTGGTTCTAGGGGGCCTGGGCAGTGCGCAGCGTGCTAGAGATGCTGCATACAGATGTGCCAGAGAGGACCAGGGTCTCACACTTAGGTGTTTTTCACGGCTTTTGATAATGGGGAGTAAATGCTCTAAGGATGCCTCTCAAAGCTCTAACTGTAAGACAGCATCCTCCGGCCTCTCCTGAGGCCTGGAGGTGATGCTTCCTTCACGGAGCCAGGGTCAGGTGGGAAAACCACAGAAAAATAAGACTTTCTAGAGAGGTGCAAATAGCCTAGATTTTCAGATAAAATCTTGGCACTCAGAACATGGATTCCTAGGCATTGTAGTTCTTGTTTGTTCCACGAACATCATTCTATCTGTCGTTTACCAAATAGATTCTGAGGCAACTTGGTGGAGCTGCCGGGCTTATGGACAGTGTGTCCTAGCTGGGAAGTACAGCTGAGGGAGGGCCCGTTAGCTATAAAGCCAGCCCTTGGGGAACAGTGGTCTGGGGCCTGGGAGCGGAAAGATCTCTGGAGGCCCTGGAAAGTGCGAGAGACAGCTTTTTAAGAAGGGGCCTGAGGTTCGGGGATACAGACTGTGGCATCTCAATCAAAATGGAAGCTGTACAGAGCAGGGGTGAACACGGGCGTCATATTCACAGGCTGAATGCCAGTTCTGCCCCTCCCTGTGTGACCGTGGCAAGTTCATTCATCCGAGGTGGTCTTATCTGTGAGGGGTGGGGGTGCTACTTCCCTCTCAGAGTTTAAGGATTAAATGCGATTGTATATGAAACATCTAGTAGTATGCTTAACACAGGTGCTTATAAATGGTGGTTATTTTAGCCATTTAAAAACATTTTTCTGTCCCTTGCTCATACAGTGGCTAATATGTCAAACTTACTCAAGTTGATTGGCTAAACAAGGGTTTGGTCAAAGGTTTATCTAAATAAAAGCAGATGTGTTTCTTAAAGCAGTGGTTCTCATTAGGGGGCAGTTTTGCCCCCCGGGGTACAGGTGGCAGTATGTGAATGCATTTTGGATGATCACAGCTCTGTGTGTGTGTACAGCTGACGTCGGGCAGGGGGAGGACAGGGATGCTACTAGACGACGCACGCAGCCCCTCTCAGTTATCCAGCCCCCCATGTCAGCAGTGCTGAGGTTGAAAGCCCCTGGTGTAAAGGCAGAAGCTGAGGTGAGCCCACTTAGACCAGGGGATGGAGGGAAGCGAATAGGCTTACCAGTCTGGGATCTGGCAGCAAATGAAATTTCTTCCACATCCCTCTTCTCAGAACACCTTTAGTGGTTACCACTCACAGAGTTAAGTTAGAGAAACCAGATTCAGAATTAAGACTCATCAGAGATCAGTGGAGTGATTTAAATAGTTTTGGTAAGATGCGAAAAAGCAGTAGAAATTAGAGGGTCAGAAAAGGAAAGCAGGGCGAGGTTGAAATGTGGTCCAGGGAAGAACGAGAAGGATAAGTCATAGAAGTAAAATAGAGGAGGCGCATCCCCCATCTTTTATTTTCTTTCTAGAGTAAATCAAACTGCACACTAGCAGACTAAGCAAAGGAAAAGTTTCCATGATTCTGGAGAGGCTAATTCCTCAAAAAGTCAACAGTTCTCTGATTGGGCCAATATCTGCTCATGCTATGGCCTCAAAGATGAAATTAAAAACCTATGTAAAAATCCCGATTCGACCACAGTTTCAGACAATTTTGACATTTCATTTGCTTGTCAGAGCGCTTCACTGCCCAGTTTGGGTCCACAGATCACTTTTGAAACAAGAATTGGCGCCTTAATCTAGCCCAAGTCCACCACACTCACGACAGTCTGAGAATACGAATGAACTCCGCTGTACTAAGAAGTGCTGCTGAAATCTTTTGATTGACATGCCCAGGAATGAGAAGACGGCTGCAGTAAATGAAAGATGCTCACACCTCAGTTGTAAGCAACTTTTGAGACATTTTCTGTGAAATCTTTCTGAAAATGCGTTTAGATTTGAGGATTTTTATCTTTACCTTAAGCCAGTTACTTAAACTCTTAAGCCTCGGCTCTTTTTCTCTGCAAAATGGAGATAATAGTCCCTGCACCCCTAGGGCTGTGGTAAAGATTAAATAAGATTGTGAACCTGCGTTCACTTTGTACTAACTGGGTCACCCAACTAAAGGTCGTGCTCTAAAACCCAAAGGCTTTGTACTTTGACTTTACGTTGCTCTCAGCAGCACCTCCACAATAGTTTTTTTTCAGGGTCATGCTGGGTTTTACAAAGAACCAGAACAAGAGGGAGGCTACTGAAGAAGGCAAATTATTTCACAGTATCTCTAGGTCTTAGTTTCTTACTTGAATTTCATGTAGGTAATCATTTCCATTTTACAGATAAAATGAGATTCAAAGTACATAAACTGCAGAGTATGGCATTAGATGCCCTGTACTGAAGCCAGAAAAATAAGGGAATTTAAATTGAAATAGAGTCCAAAGCTGGAAAGTAAGCTTTCCGAGACTAAATGACCAGGAAAGCATGGGAAATGACTGCAAATCAGATGAATTCTAAAAGGTAGCCTTCCCAGTTCCCTTCAGTGCTTTACTTGGATTTAAAGACCTCGGAGACACAGACTTAGAGCCGAGCTGATTTTTACCTGGAAGGGTTTAACCTAAGGGTGACAAAATAGTGGTGCTGATGGATGGGATCACAGAAGGATGCTGCTGTTCCTGGGGAAAGTTAAAAAAGAGGGGCAAGAGCTGAAGGGAGGGCACTGAAAAGGTTAAGGAAATGGAGTCAAACATTAAGAAAGACTTGTCTGCTAAATAAAGTAAAGTAAAAGGACCTTTTCTGTAATCCTTGACCACAAATAGTCTTTGACATGAGGGTATATTTACCCAAAAGTACTAGGCATCATTTGCTTTGGAAGAGAAATAAAATATGATGCTGACTCAAGAGTCCTCACCACAAGCTTCTAGGCATGAGAATAAGATCCCATTGGTTTTCATGTGGGTCCAGAAGAGCCACTGGGAACAGGCCAGGAGAATTAGACACGGCTGGAGTTTGCTCTCTCAGCTGCCAATGAGATGGCGGCTCTCAGAATATGAATTCTGAGAACCTTCTGTGTGCACTGAAAGGATAAAGCTAGGAAGATGTGTCCAGCCTTGAGACTGTGGAACTTCCAGAATTTAAAAAAAAAAAAATCCTAAAGTATAGCATTTGGTGGCTTAAGTGTGCAGTTTCCAAGAAGTTCAGATTCAGCAATGTACAGAAAAACAAAGGAAAGTTCCTGCTTCATCCAGATACAACTGAGAGGCCATTCATAGTCCATTCTTGGTTCACCACATCAGTAGCCAGATACAGTAAAAAAAGAAAAAAAAAAAGTAAAATAAAATCCTTAACTGAGATAGTATAGACCATTTTAAGAAAGTGGCTTAGGAGCTACTTTAAGAGAAACCCACACAATTACTTTCACACATATGCAATTCTTAAAATTTCCAGCAAATTCTCGTATATTCCACCAACGTGGAAGGAATGAACTAGCCCATGTCTTGATTTTCTCTGTGGTTTTAAATAGGGTTGCTTTCAGAAAATTTTACTTCACAATTTCAACGATTTCTTAATAATAGTAGTCTTGGCTGTTTCTTACTAACTCTATTATCATTCTTTTAATTGTTACCTAATAGTAAACCTCAGACACTTTAAATCTAGGTAATTTACAAATATTTAGCATTGGCAAAATCCACAAGCATTGAAGTATTCCCTAAATTTTTGTGGAAATCTTAGCTCTCTAGTTTCAGACTTATCTTTAAGTACGAAGCCTAGTTTCCATACTTCAGCATTTTACATCTATGACTCAAGTAGACAAGAAACCACTACCCCGTTCAGGTCTCTTGTAATAATGCCTTGGTAATTCCCTTGAAATTGCAGCAGCAGATCTTGTAAAAAATTCCACTGTAATGTCACGGAACAGATGTGAACCTCGGTGCTTTAAAATAGAGAAATACTTATAATTTACTTTCATTTTAAATAATCATAACATTCTTATAGTTCCAGGATCACATTTGAAAAAACCCTCAATTTTTCATTTTGAATAGAGGCTATTGTTGACTTATCCAAGAACATTCCAATTTAATAGAACCTCCAATTTGTCTCTGGCATAAGTCATCTCTGTATTTTGAAGTTTTTTTTACAGCCTTTAAGATGGTGAGACTGACTCTCCCCATCTTGGTGTTCAAAATTAATATATGCAGTAAATTATGCATGACACTGCTAGAGGCTTTAGGTAAACATTGAAATGTTGCTGGTAGGCATTGAACAAAGATTTATGTAATCTCGGCCTTCACTTACTTCTTACTACTAAGCCAGTTCTTTTCAGTTTGTTATTGTTGTGTAATCAGCTGAATATTGTAGATCCTTCTTCTTAAGACTTTCCTATTTTAAAAAGGTGTTTATGCACACGCTCTTACAAAGATTGTAGATTTATAATTTTAAACACAGAAACAGCAGGAACTCATTTAGGCAGCAGGTCACAAACATCTCCATTTCCCGTGAGCCCATTAAAAAAACACCCCGAGGGCCTAGCAATGTGGGTTTCTCTTCAGCTATTTTCCTCTTTTGTCTTCCAATCCCCGTTTCTGATCAATGAACTCTATTTACTGTTTAAAATATCTAACCACTTGTCCTCCCTACGGAGGCTCTCTTGCACTGGTGTACAAATGCTATTTGAAAAATATAAATTAACGAGATAAACATTATGGAAGCAGCATACAAAATCCCCAAATGGTAAGAAAAGTTAACATTCTTTCAATTCTTTCACCTGGTCAGCTGAAGGCACTTAATGGGAATAATCACTCTGAGGTGGTCAAGAAGGAAGGTATGGCAGTTGAAAGAGAACAGCTTTTCTTAATCTTTATTAAATGGAATCTCCTTATTAGGTTTCTCGGGGTCCTTCCCTGACTCATCAATGCTCCGCTGCCTATAGTGACTTAATCACTAATACAAGATGGTTAAGGTGTGGAATAGCCAAAAAGCAGAATATTATTGCAACCACTGAATTACGTTGTGGAAGTCTACAGACATGGAAAAGATACAGTGTACAGGCACACCTTGTGCTATTGCGTTTTGCTTCATTGCACTTTTTACAAATTGAAGGTTTGTGGCAACCTGGCCTTGAGCAAGTCTGTCGGCACCATTTTTCCAGCAGCACTTGCTCACTTTGTGTCTGTCACATTTCGGTAATTCAGTATTTCAGATTTTTTTGTTATTATATTTGTTATGGTCTTCGGTGATCTTTGATGCTATTATTGTAGTTGTTCTGGGGCACCATGAACCGTGCCCATATGAGATGGCAAACAACTGATAAATTTGTGTGTTCTGACTGTTCCACCACCAACATGCCATTCCCCGTCTCTCTGCCTTTCCTCAGGCCTCCCTATTCCCTGAGATACAACGGTATTGATATAAGGCAATTAATAACCCTACAGTGGGCTCTAAGTGTTTAAGTGAAAGGAAGTCACATGTCTCTCACTTTAAATCAAAGGCTAGAAATGACAAAGCTTAGGTTAGAAGGCATGTCCAAAGCAGAGACTGGCCGAAAGCGAGGACTCTTGTGCCAGTTAGCCACATTGTGAGTTTGAGGGAAAAGTTCTTGAAGGAAATCCAATCAGCCACAACATTCCCTTCAGCCAAAACCTAATCCAGAGTGAGGCCCTAACTCTTTAATTCTATGAAGGCTGAGGGGGGAGGAAGCTGCAGAAGAAAAGTTTGAAGCCAGCTAAGGTTGGATCATGAGGTGTAAGGAAAGAGGCTGTCTCCATAACATCAAAGTGCGAGGTGAAGCAGCAGTGCTGAGGTAGAAGCTGCAGCAAATTATCCAGAAAAATCTAGCTAACTAATGTGGGGGGCTGTACTGAACAACAGATTTTCACTGTAGGTAGAACAGCCTTATATTGGAAGAGGCCACCTATGACTTCTAGAGAGGTCAATGCCTGGCCTCAGAGCTTCAAAGGACAGGCTGACTCTCTTGTTAGGGACTAATGTAGCTGATGACTTTAAGCCAATGCTCATCTACCATTTTGAAAATCCTAGGGCCCTTAAGAATTATGCTAAATCTACTCTGTCTGTGCTCTATAAATGGAACAACAAGGCCTAGGTGGTAACATACCTGTTTACAACATGGTTTACTGAGTATTTTAAGCCCACTGTTGAGACCTACTGCTCAGAAAAAAGATTCCTTTCAAAATATTACTGTTCATTATCTGGTCACCCAAGAGCTCTGATGAAGATGTACAGATTAACACAATATTCATTCTACAGCCCACGTTCACTGCAAAATGTATTTTAACGAAATACGTTTTGTAAGGCTCTAGCAGCCATGGAGTGATTCCACTGATGGACCTGGGCAAGGTCAACTGAAAACCTTCTGGAAGGGGTTCACCATTCTAGGGACCATTAAAAACATTCATGATTCATCAGAAGAGGTCAAAATAACATTAACAGGAGTTTGGAAGAAGTTGATTCCAGTCCTCATGAATGACTTTTGAGGAGTTCAAGACTTCAGTGGAGGAAGTAAATGCTGATGTGGTGCAAGTAGCAAGAGAACTAGAAGTAGAAGTGGAGCCTGAAGATGTGACTAAATTGCTGCAACCTCATGATAGATCTTTAATGGATGAGGAGGTGTTTCCTATGGATGAACAAAGTGGTTTCTTAAGATGTCATCTACTGGTGGTGAAGATGCTGTGTAGACTGCTGAAATGACAACTAAGGATTTAGTATATGACAAACTTAGTTGATAAAGCAGCATGGGGTTTGAGAGGATTGACTCCAATTTTGAAAGTTCTGCTGTGGGTAAAATGCTATCCGATGGCACTGCATGCTAGAGTTGTTCCTGAAAGGAAGAGTTGATCAATGCAGCTAACTTCATTGTGGTCTTATTTTAAGAAATTGCCAGTCATACCAGCCTTCAGCAACCACTACCCTCGTCTGTCAGCAGCCATCAAAACTGAGACAAGACCCTCTACCAGCAAAAAAATTATGACTCGCTGAAGGCTCAGATGATGTACATTTTTTAGACATAATGCTATCGCACAGCTTAATAGAGTACAATGTAGTGTAAACATAATTTTTATATGAGGTGGTCTTGAACTGAACTTGCAGTATTTCTGAGGCCTGTATTATACATATCCCTAACCTGCATTACTTAGAAAAAGTTTTGGAATGAGAAAAGTAGAAATTTAAGGGAGGGGAGATTGATAGCAGATTGGGAACCGGTGTGTTTTTATGTTAACAGATCCACTGGTGAGAATGACTTGAAGTACAGTAACATTCCTGTCCCCATTTTCTAAGCCTAATTATTCTAGCCTTTTTCATTCTTGCTAAAAACCTACTTTACAAGGGAATTCTTTTGATAAATTCCTTTATAGAAAAAAATTACATATTACAATAACTAAGCTGCTAGCTGATCTGAATGTTTTCAGTTTAGCATCTAGTCTCTAAAGTTGTGTAACTGGAGTGATGTCAGGTCCTCTTCAGTAGGTTTGCCTAATTCTTGATTATTCACTGCAAATTATCCAGTGTGATGCTGTAATTCCCTAGTAACACAGGTCCCCAGGGTTTCCTGGAGCCTCTCTCCCCCACTTCCATAAACAAAAAAATCAATGTAGACATGTGAGGAAAGGCAGATTCAGACTGAGACCTTGGATAAGTGCTTATCAGTTCTGCTAACAGTTTCAGACAAAGTTTTGGCTTCCTCTGCCAAGGAAAGGCTCCAAAGCAGATTATTTTCAAGGTCCTCTGAAAGATTCTGACCTTGTTTTAGGTAAAAGTTAAAGAAATTCGGAGGGTCTACCTCAGGGGTAAAGTGCATGCTTAGCATGTATGAAGTCCTGGGTTCAGTCCCCAGTACCTCCATCAAAAAATAAAGAAAAATTCATAGTCACCATTCATTCAATCTATGCTATTTAACTTTCATACTTCTGGAGGCTAATCCTAAAACTAGTAAAATAATTCTGTAAGGCAATGATCTTGCTCATCATCAAATCTATATATTCCAGAGTCTTCTAGCACAGCCTGAAAATTTGTCCAAAACTTACAATGAAAAGTCTTACCATGGCTATGTAGTATCTTTAATTATCAAGAATAGAATTTTGGTTTTATTAAAACAATCTTAAAGTGTCTTTATTCTTGCTTTTTAACAAGCAGCAATAATTTATTCTAGTCGGTATCAAGTTTCATTAATGGAGTAGTATTTTTTATCAACCACAAAACCTTCCAGAAGGTACTCAGCAACTGAAAATTTAGAACTTGTACCTTCACATTAGAAAAAAATTAGTTTTATAGCTTTGGTGATAAAAAGACACAAAAATCCGTAAAAAGGGTAGAAACTGAATAGAGTGTAAGTTGGACTCAGGATTTTAGTTAATATTAATATGTATAAAGTCATTTACTATTTTATTTACAATTAGTGACTATTTGTGGTCAACTATATAAACATGCAACTACACAATCTAAAACTAGCTAAATCTCTAATTTTACTATAACGTGACACTTATTTAAAGAAAAAGCTAAATTTGGATAGGGGCATAACCCACACATTCAACACTAGGAACACATTCAAAATCACTACAAGAAAGAACATGGGTCACTGGCTGGGGAAAAGGGAAACTCTGTAAGAGGAAATTCTCAGTTCTGGCAAACAGCAATCCTCCAGTCTAAAATAATGATTACATGAAAAACACCAAGGAGAATACATTCAAGTTAATGGAAACAAGTCTTTATTAAGTAACTTTTAATATCAGAAAAATAAAACTCTTATAATTCTCTTTACAGCAAATATATAATATCAGTGCTTTGGCCATCTTAAGTTAAAGGCCCTTTATCATAAAATATATGGTTTTAAACTTTACTCAAATTGAATTTATAATCCCTATCACTTCCCTACATATACATAACAAAAGAGTGTAGTAAAATTAGCAAATACTAAACTATATTGATAATTTATCATTCTTAGTTTGTGGTTTTTAGAAACAGTACACGCACCTAATATATGTCGATTCCTTGGCTTATTAGTTGCAGTGTACGATGCAACAGAATACAAAATACATGCTTGGTGAACATTCGTTTGTATCTACAAGATGGCAGCTATAAAGATTAGGTTTCAATACTGACATTTAACTATCCTACAAGCAATTAGCATTACATCATAATATGCCATCAAGGCAATTTTTTTATACTGAAAAAATCAAAATAAAAACCGTTATTTGTAAACTTTTATACGAAATGTAACTCTTCAAGTGGAAATAAAAAATAAAATTTGTCTATTTACTATTCAATACACATAGGATTTCAATTTTGTTATACTGAGAAAAAAAGCTCTTTTGTGTTGGGAAAATAACGCTTCAAAAAATAATTAGTAGAAAAACCCACCAGTATAACATTTTGTCCGTTCAATGCCAGCACAGATTTGGGAACATACTGAGGATGAAGTCGTAGACATCCACAGGTGAAATGTAAAAGTGTATCTTAAATCTTTCCTTGTGATTGGAAATAGCTTTGAAATGAAGTAAACTGATTGGAGGTCGTCACAGCTGCTTCTGTGAATTACGCTAAGGGCATCATTATCCCTCTCCCCCTCCCCCCTCCCCTAAATTACTAAAAATAAAAATATATTTATAATGTGCAAGACAAATATGGATTGAACATAAAATGTTTCACATTTTGATCTATAGTCTAAAAATTAATCAATAGCTTGATCAGACTAATGAATGGAATGTTCGCATCCTCAATTATTAGCCAATATAGGTGCATCCCAAAGCCCTTCCTGAAATGAAAAAACCCAGGTGGCCATTTCCAGATTCACCGAGGGAGGCAATGGGTGGGAATTCACAATCGACACAATTGCATTCCTGATCCACTGATCATACCAGCCGTGAGCACTGGGCGAGATGAAGGTCAATGTAGCAGTTTGTGTCCCAAATTATAACCAGTGATGGAGTAAACTGCCATCAGCCCTATTATTACCAATAAGTAATCACAATGCATTAAAAAGTTACTTGCAATCCTGCAGAATTAGGCATAAGTTGTTGTAAAATAAAAAACAAACAAACCTGTTTTGTCAAAACTGGCAGTGTAAAGAAGGCAGCACTGGAAGTGTCTGAATCATCTGTAATGCCAAGTACCCTCCATAAACTCTTAATGTGGTTAGGCTTTGGGACTCATCGTTTTGAAATCTTAGACGTATACACTTTTCTCATAGGTTCACACCACCTATGATTATCTTCACTCAGCCGAGTTGAACGTCAGCTTTAGCAATTCTTATACAAGCTATGTCTCTGAGTCTACAGGATAGTATTAATAATTCAAACCAAACTAATAGACAAGAGACCACTTAGGTTTAGTGTTACCATAGCAGCCTTTTATAAGTTTACTAACAACTTTAGCCTAATCCCAATAAAGCCTGATAACAGTCATAAGAATTCATTAGGAAGTTTACTGGGGGTACCATTATACCCATGCCTTTACGAGTCCATATAGAGATATAGTATTTATGTATGTATATATATATAGTTAAGAGTGAATTTGGATTGCCTGAGTAACAGCTGTCTGGCAAACTGGACATGATGGCGTTCTCTTTTCACATATCTTGTTGGCACATTCCATGCAGAAGAGGTTGTGGCCACATGGAACTAGGGCAGCAATAACTTCGTTCTCAAAGCAGATCACACAGTCGTGCTTCCGTCTTGATTCTGGAGGTGAGCTAGAGGTGGAACCACCATTGGAAGAGGAGTAACTATTGGTACCATTAGAAAAAGCAGGGATGTATATTGGAAGGCCAACATGGTTGCCTGTACTAGGTGGGTCGCTCCTAACCCTCCGAGCAAGTGGGTGTTCAATGCTCTCAGGAAATGTAGGAGACAGACGAGGAGTAGATGGCTGACTTCCTCTACGCTGAGTCTTCATGTTACCAGGAGGATCACTCCCAAAGCCAGAGAGTGGGTTAACTGGTTCAAACGGAGTCCAGATAGTTTGAGCAGATGTTGGTAAAGAGTCAAAGGCAGGAGAATCAACCGCAAGATCTTCTGAGGCCACAGAAGGTAGTGTGTCTCCAAACCAAAAGTTTCCTGTGCTAAATGGGCTTGTCGGACTAAAGTCAGCCAGCCTATTGCTTCCAAAGTAGGAATCTGTGGAACCACTTCCCAGAGAACTGGAACTATCGTTTCGGTAATTGGATATCATTCTGGCGCGGCTAGGAGGAACCGGATTGGAGGAGAGCCACGCAGAGCCGAGAGTGCCGCCTTCAAAGCTGACATCAGTACCGTTGTAATGGAAATCATTCTCTTCATTGAGCTCGATATAGTTTCCCGTGCGCATGGCAATATGCATTTCTATTTCTTCTCGTGCTCGGTCAACATTCTCGGGCATCCCCGTCACTTCAAAGACAGGCTCCTTATCTCTGCTTGGAGTTACTATGTATGTGTGGGTCTGCTGCTGAATTCTTTTAATAGTTGCTCCTTTGGGTCCAACTACTAACCCTACCACACGATAGGGGACCCTGACTTGAACGGTGGTTTGACCAGGCAGATTAGGACTGCATGACAGCCCTCCCAGAGCAGGGCCATTTTTGTTTCGAGATGCACGAATCATGGAGAAGTGCTCTGCAGCAGAAAGGATTTCTCTTTTGGCCATGGCAACATCTTCTTTCCGCCCAGTGACAACAAAAATGGGCTCTTCACCACGAACAGGTGTCTTGATATACGTGTTCGTCTTGGCTCTCAGCGCTTTAATTTTACAACCTGTTAGAAAAAACATATTTCATAAGACTCAACATCCACTTCAACAATATTGATCAAGACTAGTGACAGGAAGCTCTTTTCAAGCTCAGAGTCTGCTTCTGGGCAGTCCCCCCCATCACGTTAAGCTTTAAGATTTTTTTCTTCATTACAAAAACTTATCGCTACGTAATGATAAAGCTTTCCTCATTCCACTGAGGCTCCTAGCTCCTGAGGTGTACTTTCTCAGTGAGCTCTCATTTGGGAAGAGGTGACACCTCTACTGGAGGTCTTTAACTCAGAGGTCAGGCTTATCGTCTTCTCCCTCCTGCTATCAGTCGTTGCAAATGATGCACGAAATACTCTGTATAGGCCAGCAACACTGTGACTAGGTCTGACGTACAGAACACTAATAGTTTATCACCTTGCAGGGCACTGGTGGCAAAGAAAAGCTATTAATGTACACGTGACACACTTAATATCCACTGTCTTATTTAACCTACACAACAACCCTAAGAACTAGACTATTACACTCCTTTTATTACTAAGGAAAATAAAGCGCAGGAAAATTGTATAACTTGTCCAAGTTTACACAGCTAGTAAGTGGCAGAGCCAGAGTTAAACCTAGTCTGACTTCAAAATCTAGTGTTTGTTAGTCCAAGAACTTCAAATTTCTCACAACTATACTACATGACAGAAGTTCTTCAACTTTTACTTACTTATCATTTTACCTTAACATTATTACTCTTTCCCCGTAAAACTCAATTGATGACAACAAAATGCTCAAAGCAAGGTCATCTCACTCTTGTTCCATCAGTTGGATTTTAAGCACACAAAGAATCAATTGTGTTTATTCCCATATTTGTTTATTCTAGTTGTACTCATGTGTTAACTAAATTAACTATTACATAAACCAATGACATGAATGCAAAAAGACGCTGAAGTTGTATGAAAATTGATTTTTTAAAATTCCAATAAAGATGAATACCTTAAAGAAAAAAATGCAGTTGAACCATGGGTGAGACAACTGTAAAATCCTGCAGTCAAACTAACATAGAATAACTCTGTACTCACTGTAAAGTTCTTGCTAAATTCAAAATAAACAAACCGGAAATTATGTAGAATATGGGTGTTGGATATGGTTTTATTGAAGGACTACTCTGGCTGGCAGACCAATTCTCAAATAAAAGGCTTTGGCCCTAAATCCTAAGTATATTTAAGTTAAATAAAATAATCTAAGACACGTATGCATAACCACCTATGTTTACTTTTTGGAGTAATCACCCATTACTAGCGCCAACCGTGTAAGATTAGAGGGCTTCAAGCGGTAACTTAAAATGTCAAACATACAACTAAGGCATACAACTCTAGGGTTATACTTTTCAAAGAGCTCATCGTGAAGCCTGCCAGAAAAGATTTCTTCTAATGAATATATCATATGATTCCCAGCTCCTCAAAATAAAGAAGCTAGGTGCTACTGAAGACGTGTCTCAATCTGGGCAGCTCTCTTTCTGAAACCTTTATTGGCCCCCAACAAATCTATAACGTACAATAACTAATTCTTCCCAGACATTACTTCCAACCGGTGTAACTGCAGTAGTCCCCTCCACCCTCACCAAACAGGGCTCCTGCCTCCAGTCCATCCTCTATAGTCACTGTAGGCAGATGATGCTTTCTGAACAAAGCACAGATCACATCATCACTTCTTCGCATAAACTGTTTTAATGGCTCCCTTTCACCATAAGGATAAAGTCCAAACAATGTGGCACACACGAGGTCCCTCTTTACCCAGTACCTGATTGCCTCTCCCTAAGCCTTGTCTCTGTCCCACTCTCCTTTCCCCATCCTCACTTCTTAAATGCTGCAGTGTGCTCCCACCATGTTTCACTCCTGTCCATGCTCCCTTACTACCATGACCAGAATGTTCCTTTGCCCTTGCCCCTTTACTACCAGCTCTGCTTAACTCCTGGTAGCCCTTCAGATTTTAGTTTAGATGTTTCAATCTCTATGAAGCTTCCTCTCCCTGACGCCTGGTCTGTGTGCCCTTCCTAAGCATTCTCCCTTCGCAGCTGGCTTAAGTGTATGCCATGGGGTGGCCAAATAACATTTGTTGAAACGAAGACCACTGTTTTCCTATATAAGAACAGTGGGCCTTTCTTAAACATACTGCTTTGCTTTTTTTGCAGAGCTTCCTTGGACTTTCATACTCTGGCACCATACTGCTAATCTAGCCTTGTTGAAGGGAGTTGATTATGCTAACTTCAATTACAGCATATTCAATGGAACTTTACTCAACCTATCATTCAACTTTGGGATCTGAACTACAAATGAAGATCCTGTTCCCCCTTCCAAGAAGCTGCAGAACTTATAAAGAAATGGCAGCTTTCTTCCTGCTGGATCTTAGGTACCTATCATGAAAACACTTTTAGAGCCAGGTTTACTCTTATCTGAAGGTATATTCATTTGAGAAGACCAGAGGGGAGGTGTGTAGCTAAAAGCAAAACTGCCAGGAAAGCAAATAACTGGCTGAGGTAAGGGCTGAGGGGAGGGGGAAGCTTTGGGGCTATCAAGAAATTACTACAATGAGTCAAATTTATGCTATTGTGAAACAGTAAAGTTTTTTATTATACAGTGCTGCTACAAGTTTATACCTACAATGAACTACAAGATTAAATCGACAGTATAGCTTCTGAGTATAGGAAAATCTATATCTGCTTTTGCCCCACAATAGAAAGTGGATTGGAAAACCAGAACAGTAAAACTTCCATATCTACTTATCATTTATACAGGCTGAATCTCTAGGAAACTCTCTCAGTCAGCACAGGTGTTGACTGAAGCTGAGAACTGCAGTCGCTTTCTATTGACCAATATGTGACCAATGGAGATACCTCAGGTCTGAAAGAGGTGGTATGAACAACTGTTCTTACTGTACACTCAGGAGACTTACTGTCAATATTTGGATACATGAGTTTATACTCTGGGCTACAACTTAAGAAGGCAGTCTGCTAGAATCACATTCCTAACAAAGAGGGTACTTAACATCCTGCAGAAAAACACCAGGGAACTTCTATTATAATAGGGCAAAGGGAGAGTTAGCCTGAGAGTCTAGGGTTGGCCCCTCTCCACCCTTACTATAATGAACATTAGAAAGCTAAATTAAGAAACCTCTCTAAATGCTTCTGAGATTATAAGCAACCATCAGTTGCAACTTAGAACACTTTTTGTTTAATGCCTAGTAGGTGAATTATTAACTAAGAAAATATTCCTAAAAGAAAGAAAATATGCCATGGGTGGAGCTTGGACCACTTCTGAGATAAGGGCATAAGATAGGCCTACCCTGCCCCAAAGGGTCATGTGCTTAGGTTTTGTAGATCAGGGAAACAGGAAGCCAGAAGACAGCAAAGCCAACCCCTTTTACGCCACTGCCAGACAGAAGTACTTCTTCTCGCTCCTAAATTTTCTAAGGCAGCTTAAAACACTGTAGCCTAAACTCAGATTCGGACTATAGGAAACCTCTTCGATCATACTATTTCTATAGGAACATACATATTATGAATACCAAACAACCAACACATGGTTTCTGGAATACATATACATTATAAAGCTGGGGACAACTTAAATAGGCAGAGTTCTAAACTGATGACACAAACTAAAGGAGAAAATCAGAAGACTAGCTTTATTATTTTGCAGGTGGTGGAGGTAAGAAGTTTTCTAGAGTATTTTAGATTTATTTTCCATTTGAAAATGCGAAGATTTTTTAAAAACCATGGAAAAATTTATAATCTCAGAGTAGCACAAAACTCAGAAGCCACAAAGGTTCTGGATAAATTAGACTGCACTTTAAAAAAATTGCTGCGTGGCAAGTCACCGAAAACAAGGTAAAAAAATTATTTACAACTCACATCACATTCTCTTAAACACATACCCATACACTATGTATCAAAACACCAAAACCCAACAGAAAAAAACAGGTAAAAGAAAGCTCACAGAAAATATATAAATGTCTTTGAACATGAAAATTCCCATTTTCATGTGAACTGAGGTGTTTTCCACCTATAAGACTGTCAAATATCAAAAACAAATATCAAAATGGGGAAGAGGACCTCACATTTAGCTGCTGAGAGATAAACAGCTCAAGGGCAGTGTGCAATATCCACTGAAATTACAACTGCACGTGTCTGTCCCTACAATCCCACTGGTAGAACCGCATCTGTACGCACACTTGTGCAGGTGCAAATGACCTCTGCATTATATTACTGTCTGTAGCAGTGTGAGGCTGGTACAGCTATATAAGGAAATACTGTGCAGTCATGAAACTGGTTGACTCAGGTGGACAGGGGAGGAGTGAGACTTAATTTTCCTTGTACATTTAAATTTTTAAATATATTCTGAACCATACAAATGCATTAGTTTTTCAAAGAAGTGATTAGAAGATTTTAAAAAATCTGCTATGAAGTGACACATTTTATTACACTTAACATATCA
Organism: Camelus ferus; assembly: GCF_009834535.1. NCBI lineage: Eukaryota > Metazoa > Chordata > Mammalia > Artiodactyla > Camelidae > Camelus > Camelus ferus. Next base: position 16,854,335 of record NC_045725.1, read on the forward strand.
GTCAAAATTTTGGCTGACATTTTTAAAACATTTATGAACAGCAGGGTAAGTGATCATAACTGTCTTTTAAGTACAAGAGGTAAGGACTAACAATTGTTTTCTTACAGCTACAAATAAAAAACAACATATAGCAAGCTGTGTTATCAGACTGTGTGGAGATTGAGAGATAGGATAACACTTATGATTTTCCTAGTTGTAATTTTATTTTGATTTGGAAGTAAATTCCCCAAATAGTCTCCAACTTACTTCCCTTGTGTAGGAACCCATTTCCCCTTTCTCTATCACGGTAGCTCGGGCTGTGTTTCACCTTATAACACTTCAGCAGCAGCCAGAAATCTGGTCGTCTCACTCCCTGGTACAGTCAAGGTTCAGTCCTGCTTCTCCAGGGTAAAGGGAGCCTCTCCCACCAGCAGCTCCTTGGCAATTAAGAGGGAGAGGTCTGCTGCTGCTGGGAGAGGAGCTGGAAGGAAGAAAAGGAGTTGAAATGCTATCTTCAGTGTTTCTCAAACCATGGTTTCCAATATCACTTTAATAGGTTCCAAATGTTTTAGTGAAATATATATGCTATTGGTTGCAAGGTAAAATGTTTTGCTAGGGGAGGAGTGGGGTGCCACAGTCAGAAAAGCTTAAAACCACTTTAGGGCCACCTTCTAATTCCATGAAACATGTGGAACGATGTACTTAACCAGACGTAGAATTAATTACAGTCAGCAATATGGATATAATTACAGTCCAAATCAATTCACCTTAAAATAGGAAAATTATCCAGATTACCTGGGTGGGCGTGACCTAATCACGAGTCCTTTAAAAGAGTTTTCCCCAGCTGGTCTCAGAAGTAGTCTGATGTACTCTGGCTAGCCTGGAAGAAAGCAAACACTCTACGCTGTGACCTGCCCTCGGAGCCCTCATGGCAGGGAACTGCAGGTGGCCTCTAGGAGCTGAGAGCTAGAAGGAAAATGGAGGCCTCAACCCAGAAATTTTTTTCTGTTAATTTTCCTTAGTATCTGCCTTAGTTTTCTAATGCTGCCATAACAAGTTACCGCACACAGTAGCTTCAACCTCACAAATCTGTTATTTTATAGTTCTGTAGGTCAGAAGTCTGTCATGGTGCTCAATAGGGCTAAAATCAAGGTGTTTGCAGGGCTCTGTTCCTTCTGGCAGCTCCAGGGGAGAATCTATTTCCTTGCTCATTCAGGTTACTGGCAGAATTTAGTTGCTTACAATCATAGGACTGAGCTCCCTGCTTCCTTGCTGACTGTCCACTGAAGGCCATTTCCAGATTCTAGAGGCCACCAACATGGCTTATAACCCTGTCCCTCCATCTTCAGAGCCAGCAGTGGAGGCTGAATCCTTCTCATGCTTCAAAAATTGCTCCTCTTCTCATATCTGCTCAGCTAGTTAAGTTTTTCTGCTTTAAAGGACTCCTGTTATTACACCGGGCCCACCCAGATGACCTCAACCTCCCCATCTCAAGGTCCATAATCCTACATACTCAGTTTCCAGGATGTAGGGTATAGGCATTTTCAGGGGAAGGGGGTTTAGTCTGCCTACCACACCACCATTTTCCCTTCCTCCAATTATTTCCTCATTTTACCAAGTCCCTGGTTTTTAAACAAAGGAATGTATTTGGTTCACAAAAATTTTAAGCCCTAACCTAGGAATAGTGACCCAATGCCCAGGGCAGTAGCTACATAGAAGGGGGTCAAGAAAAGTTTGGGGATCACAGGCCCTGGTGTAAGGTGAGGGATAGAGCTAAAAATCAAAATAGGTAGAAAAGAACTAAATAAGCCAGGGTGTTGACAAAGGCAGGGTGTTTCTGTCAAGAGGTGGGTGATTTGGTAAGAGACATACAAGTAAAAGCTGGCCTCCACTTGTCCTAAGGACTTTGACCAGCTATACCACTCCTTCTCCAGCCCAAGGACATTCACCAAGTATGAGAAAAAGACCAGCCTCGTACCTGAACTTATCCATTCAAGTATTAAATTCCCTATAAAGGTACAGGTGCTAATTCCAGCTGAAATACAGCAACCATTATAATTTCTGTTCTCAAGGAGCTCACAGTCTAGAAAGGAAACAGTCATGCAAACAATACTGATCTAAGTTAACTGCTTTAATGAAAATAGACATACAAAGCAGTGGGAGCATAGAAAAGGACAGGACTTTACTGTTTACAGTAAATGAAAGGAAGTTTCAAAGACATCTGAACTTAGGCTTGAAGAAAGTGGTTGTGCCAGGTGGGAAGGAGAGCAGAGGGAACTGCAAGTGCCAAAGCAGGAATCAAGAGTCCAAGAAGGCAGCCAGGAGACCACACCTGGCTCAGTTCAGGGGGAGCTTTAAGTGGCTGGAGGGGAGGATGCCAGGGGAGCAGGCTACATGGGGAGGTGGTCTTCAGTGTCAGGCAAGGGAGTTCAAACTATTTTTCAGGTGCAAAGAATTTGTTTTGTTTTCTAAAGAAAGGAGACCCAAATGTTATGTGAAGCATTGCTGATTTTTGAGAGGATTCTGTTCTCCAGAAATTAAATTCATTGTATTTTCCACTTGTTGAATAAATTAGCTACATGTATAAGGCAACTTGAGAAAGGTAAAATACGAACACAAACCAGAACTGTGTATATTTCCACTTTGGGTCATCCCTGGGGTATACCTTCTTCAAAAATTCTCCCCCAGTGGTTTTGTTTTAAGAGAGAAATCAGTGTGCGCATGTGCGTGCACGCACACACTCACATACACACACACACACACACTTTAATAAAAATGAGGAGAGAGAGTGAAACTCCTTGAGTTCTTTTTACCTGTGAGAAAATTAGAACTCTTGGCTTGATTTTAAAATTGTCTCCCCCTCTACCCCTAATCCATCCTTCTCCCAGACTTTATCATCTCCTAAACATGCCTTGTTCCTCTTCTATTTCCGCTCAGATATCTCCCTTAAATAACGGGAAAATTCTCCTAGTACTTCTCCCCCATCTTCTGAATAACAGTTTCTGACTAACAAACGTGGCCATTTGGAAAAGATGAGACTGTCATGTGAAAGGATCTAAGAACTCAAGAATAATACAAACAGAGCTATGACTCCTACTGTCACAGCTACCACTTAATCTTAGAAGGTTTCGTTTAAAAGAAACAATGTAAGGAGCAAAAACCTGATTATCTGCAGGACTGGCCTCTAATCTACCACCAGCTCACTTATGGTTTAATGTTAGGTCATTCAACCTCAAGGTCCTTTCCAATGCTTTTCTTTTTTGACCAAGTCCCTCTTCTAGGAAATACAAAATCACTTCTTTCTGAAGTCTAAAAAGCACTAGGGACAATCAGATACTACCATATCTCACATGCATGTATGTATTCTTCTTTTCCCCAAGAAAAGTAGGCTGAGTAATAGTTGAGAACACAAGACTTTGGACAGACCATCACTAACCAGCTTTGTGAGCTCTAACAGGTCACTAAACCTCTCCTTTATGGGTGAGGAACTATAATTACAGATATTCCTCTCACTTGGTTGTTGCAATGATTAAATGAAATAATGTATTAAGAACACTTATTACCAAGCCTGTTATTCAACTAGGTGCTCAGTAAAGGATAGCTTTTTAGGCCACCTAACTCCCACTACCCCACATGAATAAACCGAGCCAGTAGGCTTGGCTTTGAAATAACAGAGAGCTTAGAGATCTACCAACTGCAAAGTCAGATCTCAAACACGAGTTGTCTCAATTCCATACTCCTCTCACTACATACCATTTTTCTCTAGAAGTGTTAGAGAAACATTATTTCATGTGTATATTTCATAATGTATTAAATTAATGGGGGGGTCATATTATTTAATGATTTTACATATAAATAAGGTCCTTTTCGCTTAGAATAGCTAGACAGACTAATCAAAACTCCTTTAATTTTATAAGGACTCAATTTTTCAGTATTATAGCTTCAAAGACTGATGAGTATCAGCTAATTCCCAACTAGAGTGTGTTACTTATGCATACAACTTAATCCACTTAAATACAGTATAAATTAGCAATACAATGGATTCCTAAATGCATAATATAGAAATAGCTTTCCTTTATAGGGTTCAAGAGTCCTTCTTGTAACTCTACTCAGAATTCTCTGAAATTTTCTGTTAAGAATAGTGTTTCACTCTAGGCATTACTATGACATTTCAAACAGCTTCATTTATGTGATTTTAGTTTTACTCATTATCAGTATTCATATGAACATTTACTGCCTTTAAAACAAAAGATCTAGACAACTTAGGTTGACTGGCTCCTCAGTTAAAGGGTTAGAGATAAAGGCAAAAGAGAAGAAAACCCCAATTACCAAAATGTGAAAACTAAAATAATAATAAAATAGCAAGTTTCTAATCCAGCAGTTCAGTTCAGTTCAAACAGCAAGTATCTGCTTTGTTTCAGATACTTTAAGTGACATCAAGGAAGTAGAAATGACAGATTCAGTTCTGCCCTCACTGACTTTCACAAACTTCAAGCACCACAAAGATTTGGTTATCTACACATGTTCATGTACAGATAGTGATCTGTCATTTTCTTTTTTTTTTTAATTATGAATACTGTGTTTATTCATCTTTGTGCCCTCAACAGTTTATTTTGGGAGGGCATTTCATTATTTATTTATTTAAATAACTTACTGAGGTGAAATTCAGTCTAGAAATTAACCATTTTTCAAAATGAACAATTCAGTGGCATTCAGTATATTCAGTGTTGTGCAAACACCACTTCCATCTAGTTCGAAAACATCTGGTTGGTAGTGTCTTTTATATCCTTGCTCTACCACTTACTGAGAATTGAAGTCTCCAATTCTATTAGCTTGAGACCCTGAAAAAGTTACTTATGTCTCCACAGATCTGTTTCTTTATCTGTATGATGGAAACAGGAATGGATCAAATGGAATGGCATACTGTCTGACACATTTTAATGTTCATTACTTAAAAAAAAATCAAATGAATCAATTTTCTATAGGGAAGTTAAAAACATTTAAAGAATTTATATCCTACTTATCTCCTAAAGACAAAACTTACATTTAGACTGTGAAAAGCATGTTAAAAGCTACTTTACAAAACTGGGAGGAGGTATGCTGAAGTCAATCTAATTGGTAATCTGAAAACTGATTTACTTTTACATGATTTTAGGAACCCTTTCTGGACAAAAATCAGAATGTAACAGCTACAAGAGATAATCTAGTTCAGTCTCATTTTATACGTGAAGAAAACCCAACACTTTGCCCAAAGTTATAAATTAATGACTCTTAAATACCCCATTCCCTACATACACCATATTCTCAACCTGTCTTATTTTCCTAGTTGATTCTTAGAAGTGGAGAAGTCCTTGCATATTTTTTACTTTAATATCTTTAAAAATGGAGGTCAAACTATATTTAAAATCCTCCCTCCTCCTTTTTCACTTAGTTTAGACAAGAGGATCGAAATACTTAATTAAAAAAGGCTCATATTTGGCCTTTCACTAAAGCTGTGACACCCAGAAAAAGGTGTAAATTAGAGATGAAAGGCAGAACAATTTTCCTAGCTGGGGATTTTAAAATTAGGTTCATGCCTTTTAGAGGCGAAACCTTAGAATTACCTGTTTAGATACCATACAGTGGAATCAGATTCATCTGTAAATGATTCTTTTCCAGACTACAGACTAGCTTAGCTCTTTACCAGGAAATACATTTAAAAAGTTCCGATTTTAAATAAATTTTAAGACACTGTAAATTAAAAAAAAAAAGGATATCATTAACTAGTAGCATATATACCCTAGTATAAAAAGTTACTAAAGTGACAATTTGGGGCTTCAACTAGCATTTGCTCAGAGTACAAATCTAGCAATAAAAAAAATGTATAAACTTTACCCTGCCTCATATATATTATCTCTATACTTTTAACTGTACAGTGAATTTGTACTAATGACACCTTCTCAAACTGTGACCTGACCAATGAGGGGTGAGGGGGAGGCCAGGAAGAACAAGTGGATGGAAGAAGTTTTTTCTTCCCACAAGAGGAAACAGACTCAGTGGGGTTAAGTGATTTGTCCACTGTCACAGGCAACAAATGGTGAAACCAGGTCTCTAACAAGTTTTCTAACTCTTAAGTTCAGTATCCTTTCCTGCAGGTACTAGTGGAAAGGCAGAAGATGAGCCAAAGGGGAGGGGAGAGTGGTACAGAAAGGGGGACAGTATAGAAAGGTCAGCCTACAGGGCAAACACTTTACGCTGGTAACCTTTTGAGGAGATTTCTAAGTTGTCTGGAACTATTCCCTCCCTGTTCTCCTCTAATCATGTTTAAGACAAAAAGACTTTATGCTTATCTTCTACTACTTCTGCAGTTCATGAAATAATTTTCTGTATTATTTTAAGGCCTAGTCTTACTATTTCATGACAACTTTACTTGTGGTCAAATCAGGCCTCCCTGCATTCAATCAACTGCAGTTTTTGCTTAACAGACAAAGGCAACAAGCCACACCCACAGGAATTGTTCTTAAATCCCAAACACTGGCATGAAAAGAGGTTCTATGCAATGTAACTTCAAATTCTCAAAATCAGTCACGGAATAAAGACAAAGTATTCAAATAACATTAGGCTATGCATATTCAATTTAACAGGGTTGGGCTTGGTCTTACTGACACTAGACTATCATTTTAAAAGCTTAAATATCAGATTTAATCCATATACACGTCTATATAGTACCTAATGGTAGCACAGGAAAAAAGTTAAAGTAAACATGCATTATGGTATATAAGCCCTTTGGGAAGGATTAAGATGAATTTTAATAAAAAACATATCACGTTAGAATCACCTAAAGATCAATGGGGTTTTAAAACAGATTATCCATAATCTATGTGGAGTTTCCTAAAGGCATTTTTAAACTGCAAATACACTTTCTATTTAGTATCTTATGAATATTACCTGTTTTTTTTCATTTTGAATTTAAATTACAAATTCTGTATGGCATAAATCACATTTTAAACTTCTGTAACAATCCCACAGATTATAAAATACAGTGGTAGTCATGGCTGTTCATGAATATTCTGGTTCTCTCCTGTGAGCACATGGTTGTAATGCAATTTCTCATCCACTTGAAGAAAGGTGTGGCCAGATGACTTGCTCCGATTAATGAAATACGAGCAGATGTGATTACTACTTCCAGTCTGACATCTGAAGACCAGTCTGTGCTATGCCACTGCCTCACCCCTCTTTCACAGGGGAAGACCAGGCAACACTTGAGATGGTGGCTGCTTTGCAGGCCTATGACCCTGAGTGACTAAAATGAGCAGAGCCCCTGTGAATAAGAAGCAAACCTTTTTTTTTGTTTTAATATTGAGATGTTGGGGCTCTTTGTTTTCACAGCATCATTTAAGCCTATCTGGACAGAAGTGCCACGTGTCTGCCTGGCATTCAGACATCGGTTGGTTCTAGTTCTCACATTAGAAGAACACAGTAACATATGAACTGTCGGCTAAAGCCAAGAAAAGGTGAATGAGATTAAATAGAGTGGTTCAAGTTAATTTCAGATTTAACTTAGAAGTAGTGTGTGCTTCTCAGTTACAGTTTCATATATATGTCAACTTGTGTATAATTCAGAGTCCCTAGAGGTACAGTAGATATGATTATACCCAGCTGAAGAAGAGGAATCTGAAGCCTAGGGAGTTGAAGTGATTAAAGTAATCACAAAGTGAGTTATTGGCACCGGGTAATCAGAATTTAGGAATTTTAATTTCTGATTGCTGGCTCTTTCCAATATGCCACAGCTGAGCAGAGACTGGTAAGGGCAAACTGGGATGGTTTTCAATATATATTTTTTTATATTAAAACATACATTCTAAAGTATGTTTAAGACACAGTTTAAAACAAAAGCATTAAATTCATCACTCTGTACAAATATCAAATTCATTCAAAACCAAATCCACAAAACACTAAGCACAATCTTATAACTAAATCCTACTTTTCCCTGAAAACTTAAAATGTAAGAACTACGGAGAATTTCAACCCACAGACATTGTTGGAAAATTTTCTCAATGGAAATCTCTAACATAGTATTAGTTCTCAATTATTTCACTCTCTGGGATCATTTTTAGGTTGGTGGCATTTCTATCAGGGGGCAGAAGATACATCCTTGAATTACCACTTCATTTTCCATTTCTTGCCTAGTGAATCAAAATAGTTCATCAGCTAATAAGGTAGGAAGGAAAGGCAGTAGATTCCCCCACTCATTTGCAAAACAATTATAACTGATGCTTCCCCAACAATCCCAGAGCTAATACAAACTATTATTTAGATTTTAAAGCCTAGCAAAATACTTTAGTACTGAGGCAGCAATGCAGAGTAAGAACTTTACTATCAAACAAACTGGTCCAAATCCAAGTTCCACTATCTGAGTAAATTACCTATCAGGACCTTAGTTTCTACATCTGTAAAATGGGTATAACCATCTAGCAGCGTTAAATAGCACATGCTATAGTACCTGGCAGAAAGAATGCCAATAATCCCTCCTCCTCCGTAAGAAGAAAGACACTGTGTTTTAGCATTATCTCAAACTAGTTATCCTCATGAAATGTATATTTCTCCTTAAACAGAAAATTTATGTACAAGACCAAGCTGCTGCTTTTTAGAACCTGAAGAGTGGTTCCACTCTCAGCAACTGGGAAAAGTTTTCACGAGGATATATTTAAAACAACCTTAAGCAATGTAACATATTAATTGTTTAAAAACTGACAATATACACAACCAATGGGGATCAGTGGAGACAGAATAGCTCAATAAAGAAGACAAAAAATTTCTAAGGTCTAGCTCAGGGATAGCCAAAGTAGGGTACAAGAAAATCCAGTGCAGGGGGGGGAAAAATCAAAACACTCCAATCTCCATTTTTACCTCATCTTTTAAAAACTGTTTACATGCCAGATAATGTATATAAGCATATGTGTTACTCCTAAATATTCAGATAGAGTATAAGCTTAAATTTTTTTGACAGTGTAACCCCCCCCCCCAAAAAAAAGCCAGAAAAAGCTTTTCTCGACTCTGAGGCTAGAGAACACACATATACCATCAAATAAATCACTAATGAAAATAGTTGCAGATGTACATTAATCTTAAACAGTAATATAAAACCTTGGGTTATATAAGTCTTTCAAACAACTGAATTTATGACATTCCATATTTATTTACAATGTAGTTAAGAACAGGTACAGAGTTCTACTTTAATTCACTTTTTGGTCTAACTGGTTATCCATGGCTGTACAAACTGGAACAAAGTCCGCTGATTTAAACCTGTTAACCACTGTGAGTGGGTCTTTCAGGTACTACATTTTTAAAAAAAGTTAGGTCTGAAATCTGTTGTTAGGTTTACTTTAGATGTCTATATTCTAAAACATCTTTAATCCACAATAAGCCTCTTTATTTCCTGGCTTGATTTTATAGTAATGTTGATTTCGGTATGAGATGCAAAGCTTATAAAAGGGGGGCCAATTTAACATTTGCAAATAACCATCTGCTAGTGGGGAGTATAAATATGAGGTCAACACTCTGCCAACTTTCATCACTATCAAAAGCAGCAGTTTAAAAATTTTTTTTTTTTGAAAGACGCTGGAACCAGAGGCCATCTACATGAGTTGCTAGTCTCTGTGACTCAGAATTTCATTTGTCCTACTCTTTGCTTCAGAGCTGAAGTCACAAATGTCTCCATCTGTGACATAATTATTTCCAAAACCAACTAAGAGATGTCAAACTGAAAATTATCACTTCAGGTAATGAATAAAATGGCAGGAATGGATATCTTAAGGAGGAAAATTTAGTTCACCCAAAGCAAAAAGTAAATTAAATGATTTACCGTTTATTCACCTAGGGAAAACGGAAATTATCACATGCTAAATGGATGCAAACATTAGATGTTGCCTGGTTTTCTGTAGGAGTGGGAATATAACTTTACAGGTTTTATTATGGTGCTGCTGAGGGGTGGGGGGAGCAAAGGGGTCAATGATCCAGTAGTTGAATGGTTCAGAGCAGGAAAAGGCTAAGACTTTCTGCTCTTAAGATAAGATAGGGGATGATGACATGCTTTTAACAGTACTGACAACTGGGAAAATATTAAACACAAAAAGAATAGTCAGCAATTTGTCCTCATGTCCTAAGACACAGATTCACATTTTCTTATTAACCAATAAGCACAGTCCTAAAAAGAAAAACTTTAAGACTATTTCATTGCTATAATTTGGTAAAAATTAAAGCTTGAACTGAATCAGTTACTTTTAAATAGTGGATTTGTATAAAGGTAACAGTTTGCATAATGAAGGATCATTTTAATCATGCTTTAAAGGGTGTAACATAGAGGACAAAAGTTTGTATTAAACTAAATATACAAAAGATTTCAGTATCTTGTCCCTTAGTAAAACTGGCATCCAAGTGTCCTTTTCCTTTGTTATCCTAACCTATCACCATAAGCACACTGAAGCAACTTGTGCTGAGGAAGTGGCATCCTAGTATGGCGTCAACACACTTTTCCAGCCCCTTTTCATCACTCACGTAAGTATCAGACCCTAAGTATCAAAACAAACAAACAAAAATCCCCACAACTTTCCAATCATACCTAGAGATGATTCCTCCACACCTCTCCTCATGTTGTCCCTCAGCCTTTCTTCCATCTCCATTTGCTGAAATCGTATCCATTCTCCAAGGCCCTCTAGGGTTGATGTTCTTATATATGTGTTTTGTTTGTCACATTCTATAGTGTCATTTAACTGCAGACTAGTGCCATTCCACGCTTTATTAGACTGTTAGCTTCTTAAGGGCAGCAAGCCGGTCTGAATCAAGTTCCCAGCTGCCATAAACTCAATGCTTGGCAAAATACAAGCGTGATATGTAGCAATTCCTCGATGTTCTTAATTGAACTGTTAACTCACTCTGGATATCTAATTTGAGATATTATAATTTTAACCTATGTAAAGTTACAGTTCTCTTCTGGCATAGTATCTTCAGCATTGGGGGTGGGGGGTCCAAAACAACTACATCAAACCAAAAACCAAACAAGGCATGCAAAATTTACCAAACTACAGGAATAAACTCAATTGAATGGCGCCAGCTGTAAACATTGCCTTTAAGTACCAGTCATCAGGCAGTCTGAAATAAGCTATCTCCTTTATCCAGATTTCAGATGGGCTTTTTCTTATTAAAATCCTAGAGGTAAGAAATGAGCCAACTCTGTTATTTGAAACCACCATTTCGACAGACCTCTTATTTATGTGTACTTTAGACCACTTGGGAAAGATGAGATCATTTAAGCAGCAGCGCCATCATTTCTCTTTATTTGACCCCAACACTATTCTCAACCTAACAGTAAGGAGAGAGGCATCAACCAGGTTAAATCATATTGTAATAAGTCAGCTGCAGGTAATATTTACTCCCTTAGTAAAGGGGGGGAAAACTACACTAAAGAGCATAGGATCTTCCCTAAAAATGTCGGATACAGAGGTACTCTGGGCATCCCCTTCCCCCACCTTCACAAATCTACTCCTGGAATCTGAGACATAGGTCCTTTGTCTGAACAATGTGGGAGGAGTCTGTCTGCAGTACTGGTGTGCTGGCAAGTGAAGAAGAGAATTTACTGAAAACTGTATAAACGCATAAACTTCCTTAACTTAACGACTTTACTGTCCAGTTTTTCTACATCGTGTGCCCTGCAGTGTTCTAAAAGATAGCCAATGTGCCTTTTGGAAAGTTAAAAATGTATCAAAAGGAATACAATAAGATCAACAGAGAGTTTCAAACTGCTCTTCAAAAGCTAAGTTTCAGAATAGCAGAGGGGCGGAGGGGGTGGTGGTTAACGACCACTTGAACATCCCCTTCCCTCTCGAATGAGCTCTTTCTACAAGACTCCATTTCTGTCAATTTCTTCACCCGAACAAGCTGCTTACTGTAAGGGAAACAGCGCTTTTACAAGGCAGTCCGCTACGCAAACTTGCAATCTCGAAGCTTTCCGTGCACAACATCGAATCCACAACCCACCGACCTTTTACCACCTCACTGAGGTTTTTCGGTGCCACGCCAGACAAGTGTTAGGAATACAGACCGAGTAAAGTGAACGCCGCCGGACTGGGTAGCTGGAGAAACTTATTACCTTTTATCGTGCAAATGAGTGGAACACCGTGGGGTTTTCACAAGGTGACCCATCTTCTCATCTCGTCGACCCTCGGCTCCTCCCAGACCCCTTGGCGGTGGACTTGGGGGACTCGCCGGGTTCGCTTTTTCTGCCCCAAGCTCGTTTCTTTCGTCTCCCCACCCACGCCCCGGGCCATGCCCAGCTGGACACCCTCCCCACACACCCGCACTCACCCTGGCGACCTACAATCTCCGCGACGTGCTCGGAGCTGGGCACCGGGACGCACTCGGTGGTGTTGACGCTCTTCCTCCGGAGCAGGGCCGCCTGCTCCCCGTTCAGGGCGGCCGCCGCCGCCCCGCAGCCGCCGGGGCCGTAGGCGTGGGACAGCATCGCCGCCATCATGCCCTGGGCATCGTCCCCTCCGTAGAGCACCCCTGCCGCGGCAGCCGCCGCGGCCGCCTCCCGGGCATCGAAGCCGGCGGCGGGTATCAGCACCGACCCCAGGGACCCGCCCGGGATCGGCTGGGTCTGGGAAGCGGCGGCCGCGGGCGGCGACAGCAGCAGCAGAGACGACCGGTCCTCCTCCTCTGCCTCCTCCAGCTCCTCCTCCTCCAGCAGGTCTCCGTCCAGCTCCGCTTCCTCCCCCTCCTCCTCCTCGTCCTCCTCCAGCTCCAGCTCGGCCGCCTCCGAGACCCCGGGCCGGCCAGATGGAGCTCGCTCCTCAGGAGACAGCGCCGCCGCCCGCCGGGTCTGGCCCTGAGCCGCCGGGGCCCGCAGCGCCGGGGTGCCGGGCTCCGCCGGGCTGGGGTCGTCGAGGCCTAGCGCGGCCAGGCGCTCCCTTAGCACGAGCCCGTCCCCCTCGAGCTCCGGGCCACTCGCAGGCGGCGGCGGCGGCAGCGGCGGCGGCGGGGGCGGCTGCGGCAGGGGGGCCGGGGCCGCCGCCAGGGCCAGGGCCGCGGAGCTGCCGCTGGGCATCGCGGCGGCGCGCTGTCAATGGCGGCGGCGGCGGCGGCGGCCGGGTCAGGCGCGGCGGGCGGCGAGCCCCATGGCGGACAGGGCCCCGGCCCTGCTCAGCGCACAAACACCTTTCCTCTGGGGAGGCGGCGGGGCTCACAACCCGGGTCGAGGAGCGCCAGGGCCGCCCGGAGGCCGGAGAGGGCGGGGTGGAGGAGCAGGGGAAGAAGGCAGAGATAGGTAACTAGGTGGGTGGGTGGGGACGAAAGCGGGGCGGGCTGGTGGAGGTGGCAGCGGCTCCCCTCTCAGGGTTTCTTTTGTTTCATGGCCTTAACCAGCCCCCGGCGCGCGCGGCGGCGGCGGCGACGCCCCACGCCGCTCTCCGAAAGAAGCCGGCGCGCTCTGATTGGCCGCTTTTAATCTCTGGGAGCCCGCCCTCTCCTCCCCGCAGCCTTCTTACTCCTTTCCCTAGCCCCACCCCCCACCCTCTTCTCGGGCCCCGCCCCAGGGCTCTCTGATTGGGTGACCGGGATGAGCCAGGCCCCAAGCCAGCTCCTTCCGTCCTCTGCCCCCACCCCTCCCTCCCCTTTCCCTACTGGCTCATGAGGAGAGGGACTGTGATTGTTCGCTTTACACGTCATTTCTTGTGACGTACACAGGTAGGGGCGGGGAAAAGGAGGGAGGACTAAGGCGCGGTAGCAGAGGCTGAAACAAGGGGGCGGAGTAGGGGTTTTAGCGCAGGCGCGTGCAGTGGAAGCACACACCTGGGTTTCTTCGGTTCTCGGCGTCCCTCTTGCCCACCTGGGTGGGGTCTTCTGGCGCACAGTGGGAGCGGCCTTGGAGTGTAGCGTAGGCGTGGGCCCGGAGGGCGTTGTGGGAGAAATTTCCCTCTTTCAGGGTAAGGGCCTAGGGAGAGTCATCCAAGGAGGGGTCAGTGAGGTGTCCTATCCAGCCGCGGGGGTGGTTTCCTGAGCCGCGTGGCTCCTGGGCCTTCCCCGCACAACCCCGGAATGTTCCTCCCTCCGGGCAGGGCCCTTCCCACGCCCAGCTGGCCCGGCTTCCAGTGCGAGGCCGGTGGGTTGCATCGGGAGCCTTAAAAGCTGAACTTAAGTTCTTGGGGGCTTTTCAAGGAAATTAATCGTTTCCTGCTCCAAGACGTTCTTCCCACAGTATTGTCCGGGTGATCCCACACAGTAACTATCTTTTATAGGGATTTATTTTTAAATGACTTGTTACAAACAAGGCCTATTACTTTCCTTTACCTTAGGCGCTGACTACCATCACTTCCCTCCTCAAGCTCTCCCTTCCCTTCGCCCCTTTAGTGCCAAGCAGTCTCCCCACGTTAGGCTTAAATCACCAGCATTGCCCTATGGAGACAGAATCCGAGCAACCGTAATGTAATTTTAAGATTTCTAGTGTCCCCATTAAAAACAGTTTGAATGAATACACTGAGTTCATAATATTCAAAATATTATCATTTCAGCATGCAGTCGGTATACAATTATTGGTATGTTTATAATTTTTTCATGCTAAGTCTGAAAATGGTGTGTATTTTACACTACGATATCTCAGTTCAGTTTGCTTCACACTAGCTGTATTTCAACTGCGCAGTAACTACTAGTAGCCGTAGACCTTTTGATTTTTGAATTATAACTTGAGATCCTTTCTGTATTGGATTTGTTATATCTTGCTGCCTCAAACTTGTTTCTTATGCATGGATTTGAGTACCTACTTTTCTAAATTGTCTAGGATGTTACAAAGACAGTAGTCCAAGAGAAGGCTGAACTACGTTTTCTGTTTCTCTTTTTTTTGCCCTTATGGCCATGTGCACAGTCCTACTTCAATTTACCCCAACTCTCCAATCAAAGGCATAGAGAATTTTAGCTAACACCAACGTATCCTGTTATGCCACTGTTTCCCTAATCCTCATATTAACCCTGTGTGTTGCTTCTCTGACAACTCATGTGTAGCACTAGCCTTTGGAGCAGTGGTTTCAACCCTGGCTGTACATCAAAGTTAAGAAGGGCTTTTAAAAATGGTAAATGCAGAGCAGGAAAAGGCAAACTCTGGATATTGGGATTAAGTAGATCTGGAGTGGGAACCTTGACATGTTTTTTAAAAACTACATAGTTGTCCTGAAGCTCAGCCAGTGTTGAGAACACTAATCCAGGGTATGCATTTTGGGTTTTCAGAAGGAATCTTGTTACTTACTGACAAGTAATCTTTTTCTTCCCTACCTTCCCAATTAGGTACAATTTTCACTGATTTACTATTTCTACACCTTTTTGGAGATCTATCCCAAGGACAAAATATGGCATCTTAATAAAAAATACTGAATCTTTTTTTTTTCCACCAATGAATAGCTTGTTTAACTAGACATTACTTATAGAATACGCAAATATGCTTGCTGTCTGATATTTCCATTTAAACAATAACCACTATTTGAAGGATAGATTTTTCTAGCAAAGCAAATCTTATCAAGGAATAAAGTAAAATAAAACATTGTGGTGACCACTCCCAGGGTTTTTTTGTCATTGGGAGGAATGCATAGAAGGATTATAAATGAAACCCAGAAGTTCCTTTCTCTCCTTTTCATGAGTTGTCATTTAATGCTCACACCTTGGTCTTAAGTTCTCTTCCCAAGGACCCAAAGCAAAAGCTGTAGTGGGAATGACAGTTCACCATACATTTTTCTTTTGAAAGGGGAGATGTAAAGAATTGATTCTTGCAAATAAGAGCCATTCAGCTAAGATTTTTTAAAATGCTAACTGGTTTAATTAGGTGTTCATAATATAAAAATTGCTTTCTACTTCATTCTCATATAATAAATGAGGTTTCATAAGTTCCCATGCACAAATGTATACATTCATGCATTAATTTATATATGATCAATATTGTGATTTATGAGCAAGACAGGAGTTATTGATGCTCACAAACTTTTCTGTTTGGGCCTAAGTTTATTGTCTTATATTAAATCCTGTGTATGAAGCAAATTTAAAATTTGCTTTTGCTCTAAATATATGGCTGGGATTCTTTCATTTAAATCCAGTAAATAACAGAATCCCCTCCACCCTCCCGCAGCCACACAGGACATTAATTTGCACCTAAATAGGGTTTCTCTTTTATTCCTACTCTGTTGTTTATGAAGTAGGTTGATACACTGGGGCAGATGAGTTGCTTTAAGGATCTTAGGACAGAAAAGAAAACTACAGATTTGGCTACATTTATCAGTTAGTAGTCTGACTGCTAAACTAGCTAGTTTAAAAATCTATCTAATTGTAATGATATTAAGGTTGGAACAATTGCAAACTGAACAGACCTTAACAAAGATGTTTGTCCTGGTAAGAAAACAGTTAGATAATAACTTTGAAGCAATGCTGAAAAGACAGCCACAAAAGGGTGGTGAAAAATTTGGCTGACATTCTTACCTAGAACCCCAAAGGAAACATCTTCTTTGTTATAAGGCCTGATGAGTTTCTTTAGGGTAGGATGTCCTCTGACAGCAGCAATACCCAGCTCCATGGCAAGTCTTCCTCAATGAACATGTCATTCTCCTGCTTGCAAATGGCTCCCCGTCGTCTAGGAACAAAGTCTCCTACCTGGAATTTCACACCTTCCACACTCTGGTACATTCTTCCATGTGCTTGAAATTGTTACAGAAACACACTCAAATCTCTGCGGTATTAATTAAAGAGAAACTCTTCCTTGATGGTACATCTGCCTCTTGTCATCACTCTTTCTTTTCTACTCCCAATCAACTCCTCCAAGAGCAGTTTGCTTTCCTTTACTGCACACTGCCATGCACCTGTGGGGCTCCCACTGCTCCATTGAAATTAGCCTCCTCTGGTCATTGTATCCAATGAACACTTTCGATCTTTATCCTGCTTAACTTTTCCCTGGCAGGATTTGACACCACTGACTGCTCCTGAAAGCACTGTCTTCCTTTGCCTTCCTTCTGCTTTCCTTCCTGCTTCCATAGTCAGCCTCCTTTCAGGCTCAGAGTCTCTACCACTCTGGCTATTTATCAAGGATTTGTCTTGGGCCTGCTCTCTGCTTCCTCCATACTCTCCACCCACAAATCTTATCCTTTCCTAAGATTCCTGTTCCCTTGTTGACAATTCCCAGATCTAGATTGTCATTCCTCATCTCTCCATTGTGTGCCAGAACCATGAACCCCACTGCTTTATGGATGTCTCCACTTGGCAATTAAAATTGAACCTCAGTTCAAGCTCAGCTTCCCAAACTGAAATCCCAGTTCACATTTGCTTTTTAGCCTAGTATTAAATAGCACCACCATCTGGTATCACCACTGCTCAGTTCCTCTGAGCGTGAGCCCAGTAGCCGTTCTTGATTTCTCCTTCAACCTCCCCAGTCAGCAAAGGCCAAACCCCGCGGCTCATACCTCTCAGCTCTCAAATCTGTCTGTCTTTCTCCATCTTTACCACCATTACCATGGTCGAGGCCACGATCATTTAGACCATGAGCTATTAGAATATCGCCCCCAAACAAGAGTCTTGCATCTGGTCTTGCTTTCCTCCAATTCATTTTCCATGCTGCAGCTGGAATGGTTTTAATTCAAGCTTACTCCTTCCACTTCCCTGCTTCAAATGTTTGTTGTTGTCCTTAGCATAACATCCCAATTCCTTAACATTACTTATAAGGTCCTCTGCATCTACGCCCCGTTTACCTCTTTAGCCTCATTTCATCCATTCTTCCTCTTGCATTCTTGGCCTCGGCCATAGAGACCTTCTAGCAGCCATTCCTGTGTTCTGCGTACTCCTGTCATGCCTCCAGGCCTGGAATATGGCTCGCCCCTGCCTGCTCAGCTAACTCCTACTTGTCTTTCAGAATTCAGCTCATCTATCTCCTCCTCTAGGCTCACTTCCTCTAGGTAAGGTTAGGTAGCCCTGGAGTAGGCTCCAGTCGTGTCCTGCATGTCCCTAGCCACACTCTGCATACCTCCTTTAATTGTCCCTCTTCCTCTGTTTTTATCCTGATAAAGCCAATGCCTACTCTAGTCCCTGGCACATAGGAATGGCCAGTATGTACCTGCTGAGCCATTAATTGAATATTCTTCCAAATAAACTCAATACTTTAGCTCTTCTGAGCTTTTGACCATTTTTCAAACATGCCTTGTGATCTCCCATTGCTTGTGCTGTTTTTCTGCCCTGATCGCCCTCACCTCTGTCCCCATTCTATCTCTTCCTATTTTAAGGCCTCAGCTTAAATTCGACTTCTTTCAACATATTTTCCTAATCAATACAATCAAGGAGGAGTCTTCCCCCACTTCCTGCCTTTCCCAAGGAACATGCCCATGAAGGCCACATTTTGCATATATCTTCCAAATACTTAAACAGCCCCTTTAAAGTCTACCATGGATCTCTTTGGGTTCCACAGACCTGTGACTCAGACTGGCTAGACGTTCACTAACCCATTTACTCTTCTTCCTGAGCACACAGCCAGACTACTTTTCCTGGACTCTATTGCAATTGGAAGCAGCCGTAGAGGGAGTTTTACCAGGTGTGCACCAATTACAGATCTAACCCTTAAAAATCCTTCACATGTTATCTGCCACATTCTTTTCCCATTTGTGATGCAGAAGAGTATGATGACTCTATGTTAAAAATGGCACAGCCACAAGATGCAAGGAGCATCATCACACGGAGGAAAGGTGCCCTCCAATACAGATGTTTTAGACTTCATGTGAAAGAAAAATATTTTTATTGAGTTTGAAGTATTATGTATTTTTGTGTACATTTGTTTCAGCAGTTAACTCTATCTTAACCAGTATAAAATGCTGGGTTAAAAACCTCTGGTTTGTAAGGAAACAGTACGATGATCAGAGGTTAAAGGGTTCAGGGGAAGGAGGGATAAATAGGTGGAGCACAGAGGACTTTTAAGGCAGTGAAATATTCTGTAAATAACAATAATGGGGGTTACATGTCATAATGCTTTTCTCAAGACTCATACAGGACTAACAGAGAACCCTAATGTAAACTACTGGCTGTGGGTGATAAATGATGTATCAGTGTAGGTTGTAGACTGTAACAAGTGTCCAGTTCTGGTACAGGTTGTTGATGGTGGGGGAGGCTATGCTGTGTGAAGCCAGGACATATATGGAACTCTTTGTACTTCCTGCTCAATTTTGCTGTGAACCTAAAACTGATTAAAATCTATTTAAGAAAAAAAATACAAAAACATATAAATGTTTTGCACACTTATGATATTTAGTTTGAACTACTCATTTGCTCTGATCACAAACTTCCTGGGACTATCCCACTTTGTAGCACAGAGCCTGCTAATATTTATTTACATGAGGATCAATCCACTAAGATGGCATTGCAGTCCTAAATGTGTATGTCCTGAGCCTCAAAATACATGGAAAATAAATGAATAAGCAAAAACAAAAAAACCCTGTTAAAGCTGGAAGGAGAAATAGACAAATTTACAGTCACAGTTGGGGCCTTCAACATCCCTTTCCAGCAATTGATAGAACTGTTAGACAGAAAATCAGCAAAAATATAGGACTGAGTAATACCATCAGCCAGTAGGATCTAAGTGATATTTATAGATAGCTCTGTACAACAACAGAATACACACTCTTTTCAAGTCCCCATGCAACATTCACATACATAGAATTCACATACATCCTGAGCTGTGAAACCAACTTCAGCAGATTTAGAAGAATTGAAATCATATATAGTTTGCTCTCTGGCCATAATAGAATCAAACTAGAAATCAATAACAGAAAGAAAACAAGAAAATATCTAAATACCTGGAAATTTTACAGTATACTTCTAAACAATTCATGCGTCAATGAGGAAGTCTCAAGGGAAATAAAAAAATAATAATTGAACTGAATTAAAATGAAAATATACCAAAATTTGTGGGACACAGCTAAAGCAGAGCTGAGAGAGTAATATATGACACTAAATGCTTAATATAAGAAATAAGGAAAGGTCTCAAATCAATAATCTAACTTCCTACCTCAAAAAAAAAAAAAATAGAGAAGAGCAAAATAAAGCCAAAGGAACTAATAAACAGCAGAAATCACTGATATTGAAAACAGGAAAACAGCAGAGAAAATCAATACAAGAAACTGATTCTCCCCCCCCCCAAATCAGTAAAATTGATAAACCTTTAGCAGGACTGACAAATATAAGAGAGAAGACACAAATCACTAGTATCAGCAATGAAACAGATAATACCACTGCAGATGCTGCAACCATTAAAAGGATAAAAGAAGAATACTACAAACAACTTTATGTTTATAAATTTGACAGCTTGGAAGAAGTAGACCAATTAATTCCTCAAAACCCACAAACTACCAAAATTCAACCAAGGCAATCTGAATAGTCCTATAATGATTAAGGAAATTGAATGGATGATAAAGAAAGGAAAAGCTGTGAAAAAGAAGCCATCTCTGACGGTTTCACTGGAGACTTCTACTAAATATAAAGAGGGACATAAGACCAATGTTATGCAATGTTTTCCAGACAACAGAAGAGGAGGGAATACTTTGCAGTCACTTTATGAGGCCAGTATGGATGCTAAAACCAAACAAAGACAATACAAAGAAAACAAAACTACAGACAAAATCTCTCATGAACATAGACACAGAAATCTCTACAAAACATTATCAAATCAAATCTGGCAACACATAATAAGAATCATACACCACCACCAAGTGGCATTTAATGCTGTTCCAATATTAATGGCCAAATAATGGAAACAACCCAAATATTATCAACTGATGGCTGGATAAACAAAATGTGGTATGTCCATACAATGGAATATTATTCACCCATAAAAAAGAATAAAGTACTGAGATATGCTACAACACAGATGAACACTATGCAAAATTAAAGAATTCAGTCACAAAAGACCATATATTGTATAATTCTTTTTATCTGAATATCTGGAATAGGGAAATACATAAAATCAGCAAGCAGATTAGCAGCTGCTAGACACTAGGGGGTAAGGAGAAAATGATTGACTGCTGAAGAGTATGGAGTTGACTTTTGGAGTAATTAAAATGTTCTGGAATTAGTGGTTATGGTTCAAAACCTTGTAAATGTGTTAAAAATCATGGAATTATATGCTTTAAATGGGGGAATTATATGTTAATTATATCTTAAAGAGCCAGTATATCACCAGTCTAAAGAAGAAAAATCATGTTATCCTATCAATTGATGCAGAAAAAACCTGTCACAAAATCCAGTACCCATTCATGATAAAAAAATCTCTCAGAAAACAAAGGATAAGGGGGGAGGTTAATAGCTCATTGGTAGAGCGCATGCTTAGCATACACGAGGTCCTGAGTTCAATCCCCAGTACCTCCATTTAAAAAAATAAATGCATAAAACTGAATTAAAAAAAAAAGAAAGAAAATGAAGGATAGAGGGGAACTTCCTTACCTTGATGAAATCTACAAAAAGCTTTAGCTAATATTACAATTAATGATAAAAGACTAAGTACGTTTCCCTAAAATCAAGAACAAGGCAAGGATGTCCACTATGACTATTCTTATTTGATGTAGTACTAGGAGTTTTAACCAGGAGAATAAAGCAAGAAAAAGAGATAAAAGATACACAGATTGCAAAGGAAATATTTACTTACATGGAATTATAAATATAAACAAAAAGCGGAAGGCAATTTCAGTTAAAAAATTTCAAGTTTCAAAATAAAAGGAGAAAAATCAGCAGAATTGATCCGCAAGTTATATGGAACTTCTAATAAGAAGTTCTAATAAAGCTGTATGAGCTTCTAAACAGCTCAATGTAAAGGAGTAGTTATCACAGAAAAGGACAGTCAAGATAGCAAAACATAGGCAGCAAAAGGTTGAGAAAGGTAGAAAAAAATCTAATTGGCTAAGTAAAGATTTAAGCCCATGGAACCAGAAGAATAAGCTATGGCATATACCACGTAAAATATATAAAACAGCAAAAATTTATTAAAAGAAGTAAAACTAGAAAAACTAAAAAGGAAAATGAAGTTCAAGTTGTAGAAAACAGGGAAAGAGAAAAATAATGGAATGAATCTGGAATAAGTAAATACTGATACAGAAGCTATAGAAAATGTCTTTATAAATTAAAAACAAAATCTGGTAATACATTGCAAATAAACAACATGATTTGAATACATTTTAAGTTTCTGTTTAATAAATAATAAACTATGTAAAGAAGTTTGATTAATAAACACAGTAAGTAATTACATTCTTTTTCTTAAATTTCTGCCCTTATTTTGGATGACATCAACATGACAGGATTCTTTACTCTCCTATAGTCTCCATTTCTGATTGTCTGCCTGTCTTTAAAATTTAATCTTTCTGAAATGGTGGCTTTTCTAACTTCTAAGATTCATCAGTTCAGAAATCAGCATTTCTACCACTAAGTTCTTTTTTCTTTATGTTTTATTTGTGTATGAGGGGAGGTAATTAGGTTTATCTGTTTATCTATTTTTGGAGAAGGTACAGGGGATTGAACCCAGGACCTCATGCATGCTAAGCATGCGCTCTACCACTGAGCTGTACCCTCCCCCCTCTACCACTAAGTTCTACTCCACAGAATGTCTTGTTGGAAACTTGTACCCAACAAAGGGGAGTTTGCTACTTTTCAGCTTGACAAATCACTTATCTTGTTGTGCCTCAGTTGCTTCACAAATAAAATATGGATTCATTCATTCAATTATTCATTTATTTAATAGACAATTTTTAAGCTTTTACTCTGTCCCAGGCATTATTCTCAGTATCTGGAATACATTAGTGAACAAAAGAAAGATCTCTGCTGCTGCTGTGGAACTTATACATTCTCTCAGGGAGACAAGGAAAAAAACACCAAATGTAATACATAAGTAAATTATTTGGGATTTAGGTGATGATGCTATGAAAAGACGCAAGAGTGGAATAGGGTAAGGAGGGTATGGACTACAGGGGCTGGGGTGCAGGGCAGTTTCATATAGGGTGGTCAGGGTAGGCCAATTGAGAAGGTGATGTCTGAGCAAAGACTTGGAGGTTAAAGAGTTAGCCAAGTGGAAATCTGGGGACAGCACATTCCAGGAAGATGATCACATCCAGAGCAAAGGTCTGAGTTAGGAGCAGATCAGGCAGAGCTTTGTAGACTGTTTTATAGACTTAAGTTTTAATGTGAAATGAGAAGCCATTGCTGGGTTTTAAGCAAAGAAGTGCTATTTTCAAAGGTGTTGATAGTCTTTACTGTAGGAGGCATGAATAGGAACAGAGTCATAGAGAACTGTAGGATTGGGGACATATTTTTGAAGACAGTGGCAGCTAACTCCAAGATTTTGACCCAAGCAACGGGGATCATGGCGATGCCATCAGGAGGGACTGCTGTGGGCAGAGCAAGACTGGGGTAAATGTTTCTAGGGTCTCATGTCCTTTGGTGGCCTCTGTTGTGGCTTGAATCCAAAGACTTCTTCTCTGATTTCGTGTTTCTCATGATTCCTACTGGCAGTCCTCCTCTTCAGCTTTTCAACCCTCTTTTAAGTGTTAGCTTTAGGGAGAAAGAGTAACCTCATTTGCTAGGCAGGCTATTGCTGGTTCCTCTTAGTGCTTAACTGTAAATCTCTCTGCTAAACATTCTCCCTCAGGACGCTGATCCCAGAGGGAACATGCATGACTCCTAGTTGGGAAAAAAATCCTAATACTTTCAATTTTTTCCTTTTTTTCTATAAAGTTAATTTTTTATTAAAATTTTTCTCAAAATTGTATTTTATAATAATTTAACTTTTAGAAGCAAATTTGATGCTCATTTCACAGTACTAGAGAGTTAATTTCTCTAGGTAAGGAGACTACAGAAGCATTTCTTCTTCCAGGTTTTAGCAGAGTATTTGAACTTTGACCAGGAAAAACTCCTCTTAAGGATGAACAGGAAATACACTTTCTCTATCAATCCAATCTCTGACTTCTTTATTTTGGGTCATGTGTAGCAGTTGTTTACAGTGGACAGAATGAGTTTTGAAATATGCCAACTGTCCACTAGGACCTGGGTTGAGACTATTCACTTATTTTATTCAGGTCCCTGTGTAACTGTGACAGAGGCATTGGTCCCTATGGTCAAGTCTGCACTAAAATCATTGCACAGCAAAACCTCCCCAAGGCTACATTTTTATGTTTCATTTTCAAACTGTTGGTGCCAAAGGAGCAATTAAAATTTGTGAATAATGTCTGTTTCCCCCTTGGTAAATAATGTGGATGGCCTGCAGTCTGTTCATATTCATGGCAAGGGATTTAACAGGCTATTGTGTCAGTAACAATGTGGATGCAAATTGTAAACATTTATCATTTCAAAGTTTCATGCAATTTTCAAAGCAATGTCCATTGAAACAGGTGCTCTAACCCCCCCAAATAAAACAAACTTTAGATAGTTTTGCGCATTCTCCAAAATCATTGTCTCTTAGTAACTTATATTTATTATATTGAATAATATTGTAAAATCTACTAGAAAGTGAAGCGTAATGGATGAAAAGTTTAATGTGACATCCTCTAAAATTGATTTCCTGTCTCTTGAAATGCTATGAGCTATTATTTAGGTATATTAATAATACCTTCCAGATGCTGGAATGCAATCATAAGTTCTCTCTGCATGTTTATTAGGAGGTAAACTACATATATACTAGTGAAAATGTCCCAATCTATTTACCTACAATCTCAGAATTTTACAATTGATAATATCTTCACTCCTGAAAATCACTGAACCCAACAAAAAAGTCCAAAGATTTGGAAGTCTTAAAGTTGAATGGATTTTTGCCAAGAGGGGGAAAACTCTTTAAGAATTGTTAAGTTTCCTAATACAGTAGATTGGAGGAGACAGACATGGATCAACAAGTATTGACAAATTTCCTCTTATAAGGTCTTGGGCTAAGCATGTGGGAATATGAATAAACATAAATCATGGACTTGACCCCAAGAGGCTCATAATCCAGTTGGCAGGATGGTCAAAAGTTAAAACGTATGTGGGCGTAGAAGATAGTAATCTACCAACTAAATGGATATTAGAGTAGCATATTTTAGGCATTTTGAAAGGAAATAGTATTTTTGTAAGATAACCAAGAAAGACTTTATGGTAGAAGTGAAGTTAGGCAGAACTTCAGGGGTGGTGAACTCTCCATAGGTGAAAAGGAGAGAGAGGGCAGCATGTGGGTGAGAAGTACCCAAGAAATGAAGGCAAAAGAGAAGCTGGCAGGCTCAGGAGTAGGGGTGGCAGGATTGGACTGTGAGTCAACCAGTTTGATTAAAGTGAGGACTAGATATTTGGCAATGAAAGGAAGCAAAGCCTGGTCATATGACTTGACTTTGAGGCCCGTCTACTCTGAGGAGGTTGGTTTCCTGGGTAAGGATTCAGGCAGACTAGAGATTAAGTCCCAGCCCCACCACATATGAACAGTATGTTACTTCGTGATTTAACTTCTCTGAGCCTCAATTTGCCTTCTATCCAATGGAGATGGTATCTACCAAGCAGAGTTGTGAGGTTTGCATGAAGTAACATTTCATTGTCACATTAGGGGTCATCTCCTCTCTAGTATATGGGCGGGGCAGGGAGGCTGCAGGAGAGTGACATCATTAAAGGGATGGATGTAGGATGAACTGAGGAAGGGGAGCATGTGTGTGCTGGAGGTGAAGGGAACCAGAAAAACAACCGTATTAGATGACATCCAAAGACTCAGGGCCCTAACTAGCCACACTGGCTACGGTCAAGCCAGTAGAAATGAAGAAGTGATTGTCAGAAGGGAGGAATGAAGGGTTTTGGTGAAGATGGAGCCTAATCTAAAAACAGAAATCCAGAATAAAAATGACTTGATTTCGAGATGAAGAAAGAAGCATCAAAGTAGTAGAAGAAAGTATTAAAGAAAAACTTCTAATGGACATTAGTGTTTGGTTTATTTCTGTTTTGTCTGCCCAGTGCCCTATCCTGCTCTTCCCTTTGGGTTAGCTGCTCTCTTCTCTCTTTGATGACAGGTATTTATCTGGCAAATCAGAGTCCTTTATTGTCTTTGCACCATGATTGGTTAATCAATCATTAATGATAAGTCAAATCCTCTTGACCTCTCTGGGTATAGAAGCTAGAAGACTATCTAGAGAAAGCTGATGGTAGGAATAAATAAGCCAAATGGAGACCACAGGAGATTAGAGGAGAAGCAGGAGGATGGATGTAGAGGTTTGGTGATGTTGAGGTTAGTTTCATTCCTGAGATCCACAGAGTTGCTCTGATTTCTGTAGGATCTCTTTTTAAATTTCTGTGAACTACCATCCTTCTAACAAACCCTCTTCCGTTTAAGCTGGGTTATGCAACAGAGACACCAGTAGTTTTGACTGCACAGAAGTTAGAGTTTCTGCACACCAGAATATAAACAAAATCAAGTCAAATAAACGGGGAAACATTTGCACCAAATACAATATAACAAAAAAGGTAACTATTATTATTGTATAGAGAAAGTTTATATGTCAATAAGAAAATAT
Organism: Camelus ferus; assembly: GCF_009834535.1. Classification (NCBI taxonomy): domain Eukaryota; kingdom Metazoa; phylum Chordata; class Mammalia; order Artiodactyla; family Camelidae; genus Camelus; species Camelus ferus. The sequence goes on from NC_045725.1 coordinate 16,880,854, forward strand.
TAACATTCCAAGAAAAATAAGAGCAGAGGCCATGAACAGACCTTTTGCCTCAGAAGAAATACAGAGTCAATAAATAGGAATCTGCTTCAATAACAATAACATATAAATCCAAACAGCAATATATGATACTTCACTAATCAAATTTGAAGGCTAGAAATATGGTAAGAATGCTTGGATACAGTGGGTGTATGTTCTGCTTTTCTTGAAGGCTCTTCTCTGCTTTATGTGTCAAGAGCCTTAAAAATACCCATAACCTTTGATTGAAATATTCTTCTTCTAAGAATGATCCTAAGGATATAATCAAAGATGTGCACAGATATATATACAGGATTGTTTATTGCAGTGATATATTGATTAGCCTAATTGTAAATGTCTAATTGGGTGATGGTTGAATAAATTATGAGGAATGGGCAGTCATATGATGAAAAATTATGAGCCAATATAAATCCCATTTTTGGAAAATACTTGACATGGGAAATGCTCACTATAAAACATTAATGGAAATCAAGTAAAATGCAAAAGGATGTGATATGGTCTCAATTATTGCTATGTATGTGTATACGTATATATGTATTAGGATGTGAAATGGGGCTTTTTCTATTGTCTGGAACTTTTGGCCAAAGCCCAAAGCTGAGAATAATTAGTAACAAGTACCCTTACATTCTCAAGAAAGGAGTTAGACACAGTCCCACAGTATTTACTATTAAAAAGAAAAAGAAAGAAAAAGGAAAGAAGTGTAGCAGTCGGTGTTACTACCAGGAACAGTCTATGTGGGATTTCTCAGAAAGGATTATTTGAAGTGGATTTATCGGGGTATAATGTGCTTTGCAGCCTGGATCCTGGTGCCTGATGCTGCCTTGGGAGGTACCTGAAGGTGGGAGGTTGGCGGGAACAGTCCCCAGTGGTAGGCTAAGGAGAGTGGGTAGCAGTGGGACACAGGCCTTAGAGTGTCCCCACTTCCCTAGCAGTGCAGAAAGGGTATGTGGATTTTTCCGTGGGGTGAGTAGGGTAGGGCAAGGAGAATGAAAGACCAGACCATGGTCTCCTGCTTGACTCCAAGTCCATGAGCTACAGAAAGGCTAGGCTCAGCGAAGAGGGAAGCATTGACTTGATCTAGATCGAACGAGACTTTTTTGTTCCTGCACATGAAACAGTTCCACTGTCTGAAGGTGACAGAGAGGAAAGCTGTGGGCTCTGCTTGGATCATGGCTGAGGGCAGAGAATGGAGAACTAGTGAAGCAAGCCTGGAGGCAATGGTGGAAAAAAAAAAAAAAATCCAGCCGCTTCATCTTTGTGCTCCACTGAGCCCATCCCGTTTAATCATCACTCCAAAGGCATCCGTCATTGTTGGGGAAAAATACATCAAAATGTTATCTGAAATCACCTCTGAGTAGCAAGAGAATAGGTGCTTTTAAATGCCTTCTTTATATATGTATTTTTTGTATTTTTCAAAATTTCCAACGTAAAACACATACACTTTTAAAAGAATAATAAAAGATATAAAAAAAGAAAGATGGAGAGGAAATGGCTCAAGAGAAAAGAGAAGAACCACAATCAAAATTTTAAAAGGGAAATGAACTGTCTCCTCCTTAGTGTGATGAGCATGTTATATCTGTATTCCTGTTCAAGTGCCTTTATATCTCTCCCACTTGTCATTTTCATGCACCACACTAGTGGTGAGGCTTCCTGCCCCCATTTACAGGACAGCAGTGACCTCATAATTGATATACTTTCCTCCTAGCCACCTCCACACCACTGATGGGACCATCATCTCGAAACATGTCTTCCTCTTTGGATTCTTTCATTGCTTCCTGATTGTTACAAAACAACCATCCAGCTTCCATCAAGGACTGTGTCTTCACAGTCTCCTGTAAGGGCTAAGCTTAACTCTTTGGGCTTTTGTCAGTTTTCAACATCCAGCCTATTCAAATTATAACCATTTTCTGGAGCTCATCTCAGTTCCTAGCCCTTCACTCATTTCAGAAAGCACTTGGTTCAGAAGTTGGTTACATGTTAGAGTTCTCGACTTTTTCATACATATAAATTGAATTTAGTTAAAGATTTACAAATTCTACAAGTGGTGGGACCATGCAGTATACTTTTGTATATATCCCCATGTCACCTACTACACTGTTTAGCACATAATCTCAGAAAATATTTTGAATTGATCGAATCTAAGTAGTTATCACAAAACCATTTAATCTGTTGATTCATTACCAAAACTACTAGGATTCTGGCACTTAAAATAGCCTATTGGTTTCTTTCCTGAATCTTGTAAACTTTCTAAATCACCTTTCTTTCTTTTCAGTTGTGGTCTGTGGTCATGTGAAAGTAATTTGACATCATAATATCTAAAATGTGGAATAAGAGAGTAGACTCAGATAAAACAAATGCTTATTTAAATCCATTCGCAGTTGCACATGAAACTTAAAATGAATTCGTACTTTCCTATCACTACTGTTACTTAAAAATTACTTTTTTGAGCCTCCTAACTATAGTTACTAAACATATAGAAAACTTTTTTCACCCTTTTCCCTGCTTGACCACCTAGGAAAACATTTTTCTCTTGACCTTTCTGAACAGATCCAAGGGAAAAAAATAGAGACTCCTGCGTGTTTTCTGCACACTTAAATTTTATTTGTAAGTAAATTTACCCTGACTCAGCGCAAGCCAAGGATTAATTAAAGCGCAAAAAAGACAGAGATTGGGCACAGACAAGGTCAAGTGTTCTTTCAAGTCTGCAGTCGGGCCATGCCAGTGGGACTGACAAGCACAGTGTTTCTGGGAGCTGAGTATTTCAGAAGCCATGGTATAGAGTATTAAGTGTGTTTTGACCTCATTAACAAACACAGTACTCATACCAATACTGAGCTACTTTAGTTTTTATAAGTTTGTTTTTTAAACTCTTATTTGACCTCACATACAAAACCACCTGACACGTTTTCTTTACTCCCCACCCTCTCTTCCACTGGAAGCCCCCCAACCCCATTGCCCTCGGCAGCAGTGATGCTGTAGACCAGGCCTGTCTGCTGGGATGAAGTTCAGGGGAGCAACCGGAGTCTCTGGAGGACCCTAAAACCCAGAGGCAACTTGGCCCTTCCACCCCCACCCTCTGAACTCTTGTCCCTGTACAGCCTGGCTTCCCTCACTCAGAGTCACACCCTGCCTGCTTCCCCACCCCTTTCTTAAAAACACAGCTCCCTTGACTCCCGGCGTTTCCCTACCATTGGGTTGGCAGGCTGCGGAAGGTGGAAGCTGGGCTGTTCTGCTGATGGCAGAGGCAGAGGCAGAGGGATGTTCACGGCTGGAACTCGGAACTCATTTAGCCGTGGAAACCATAGAAACCGAGCTGTGCTGTTAGGTAGGTTCTAGAGTACATTTAGAACCCCAGATGAGGCATATGAGTCCAGTGGACTTGTTTGAGTTCTCCTGGGCATCGACCCACTCCTTTATGCTTGTTTCCTTAGGACAATGGCTTTGAGTTCCAAACAATTGGCAGTAACTTGTCTTTGTGTAGAGGGAGCCCCAGGGGCCCAGGCTTAAATTGTTTGCCTGCTGTGAAATCAGATGGATGTGGGTTCCTTTGAGGGGTTCAGCCCACTCTACCCCCACTCCAGGCCCAAGACTTCTGAGCTATTAGGGAAAGTAGGAGCCAACTTAGAGTGAGCATAAGAAAGGGAAATAACAAACTGGGTGGGGAGAGGGTGCATATGGGGCGGGAAGAGCAGGAGGCTCAGGGAAGGTATGGGTGAATGTTTCCAGAAGGTCTTTTGGACCAACACCTAAAGACTGTAATAGTGTTATATTGTTAAGTTAGTCTTATAGATTCGTGCCAGAGCCATTGGTGCGAGGGTTATAATAAAAAAGCAAGTGGAGCAAAGAATTACATCTTTAGAGTTCTCTAAGAAATGGAAGTCAGGGGAGAGCTATACTGTGGCCTAGAAATAGATTACATCACAAGTGTGTGTGTGTGTGTGTGTGTGTGTGTGTGTGTGTGTGGCATGCCCCTGCTCAGTTGGAACAAAATACATTCGTAGCTTCAGTCAAGGCCACCCCAACCTGGTGATGACAGGAGATATGACAGTAGCAGCAGGGAAGGCAGGAACCCTTATGAAATGATCTTCCAGAAGCCACCATAAAGTAGGAGGAAGAGTGACCAGGGTCATTTATGAATCTGTGTGGGTTCCTGTAGGGTCAGAAGGAAGAGAAATCCCAGGGCACTGGGATCCAGAGGTTGAGACAGAAGGGTCTGATCTAGGTTTAGCAAATAATTACAGACCTGGTGATTCTTTTGATGGTGTCCTGGTGAAACCTGGCTGCTTTTATAGATCCCTTAGTGTTTTGCAGAGTGGCATGCATGGTAAAGTAGCCCTCAATAAGTGTTACAGACTAAACAAAACTAAATAAAATATACTTAATATATAATAAAACTAAATAGACGTTTTGAGATTCAGACAAAAGGCACACAGGATTATTGCTGCATTAGTAAGACACACTGTGTAGGTCTGGAAGCTGACTTTAGCCGTTGTTGTTTATTACTATAACTGTTGAGTGTGCTAACATGGTCTTCGCCTTCAGAGGAACTAAATAGAATTAGGAAGAGAAACCAGCCTTTACTGTGATAGTTTAATGTTTGTTTTATGGTCTTTAAAAGTGATCTGCTGGGCTCTGAGCCTTTTATCTTAAGTGAGAGTGTGGGTATAAGGTGGAGGACAAGTTGATGGCAAAATCTCAATGGTGATGGTGGCGGTGGTGATGATGGTGGTGGGTAGGAAGGAATTTTTGGTGAGAGGTGAAATGTGTATTCTAGCCATTGACTCCTCTAGCTGGAAGGAGCTGTTCCAGGTGTTGGGAGTGGAGTATGGCTGCAGAAATTGGCCTGTCTATCAAAAAAATTCAGCCTATGTGCACATTTTGGTACATAAGTTGGGGGTAGAGAGTGGGGACTGAAGACTAATTTGCTCCAGTCCAGGTAGACCATAATAGACAAAAATGTATGCAGCCAAAGTACTTCATAAATGCCAAATGATCTTACTCATGACAAGTGCCTATTCATCAATCATTGATTAAATAAACATTTATTGAGCTTCTACTCTGTGCCAGGATCATGGGCAGCCCTCTGGAGATGACCTCAAGTTTCTGTGCTTTTATGACTATAATTTCTTAAGAGCAGGACTTAGACTACCTCATTCTAGGGGGGCAGGTAATTAGGTTTGCTTGTTTGTTTATTTATTTATTTGTTTTTAATGGTGGTCCTGGGATTTGAACCCAGGACATTGTGCATGCTAAGCACGCACTCTGCCAGTGAGCTACCCACCCCCCATTCATTTTGTTTTATTCCTGTGGAGTCTCTTTCCTGGAATTTTTCAAAGTGGCAGTGGAAGGTGTCATTCTCTTCTTAGGTTCCAGAGCTGTTGGCAGACATGTCCCTTGCCACCTGGAGGGTTTTTAGAGAATGAGCTCAAACTACAACCAGAAGCCAGGCAGAGAGAGAGGGCAGTGAAGAGGGAAGAGAGAGACAGGGCAGGACATTGGGCAAGTCCTGATGATTTTAGAAATTGGTCTTGAAGTCTTTGCTCCTCCTACTTTTCCATCATCTGGTTTTGTGAACCTGTGCAGTTGCCAGTTTGACATGGGTCTCCATGATTTATAGCCGAAGAGTCCTGGTTTGCCCAATGTTCAGCACCGAACCCATCATCTCCCAGAGCCACACCTCTTCCTGTATCCTGGTGTATGGTTCTACTCAACACCTTAACCCCTTAGGTCAGAAACCTGGAAGTCATTCTAGGATCCTTCCTTCCCATCACCCCTGATAGTTAATGATAATCACCAAGTCCTAATGATGTTGCCTCTAAATATCCCTTAGCTCCATCTCCTTTCCCCCATTTCTATCTTCACAACCTTAGTACAGACCCTCATGAACTTTTGCCTGGGGTTTTGCAATGACCATCTACTGGGGTCCTTCCAGTCTCATCCTTGTTAAATCTTTCCTCAGCATGGGAGCTATATAAAATATCTGAAATGCAAACACAGCTTTATTAATACAGTGGCTGAGTTTCCCATGACCCTGTCCTCTCCAGCTTCTCACTTGCTTTTTCCACTGCACTGATCAACAAAAGCTTATTATTTCATATACAAACCAAGTCCAGGCTCTTGTGTCAGTAGCTGTGACAGCTTTGATGATGAGAGAGAGGTGTTCCATTTCCACGGATTTAATCTTTAACATAGTCTTCAATACTTCATCTCCTACAAGATGAAGCCTAAATTTTGCAGAATGTCATTTATTGCTCTCCCTACCTTTTTAACTCCACCCACCCTGGCCCCCACCCCCTCACCCAACTAAAATTTCCTAAGAAGAATCACAGCTTCAGCCAGACTGTTCTATAATACAGTTCCCTGCAAATGGCTTTCTCCACTGGTGGCTTCTTTACACAGATCTTTCTGCCTACAGAGCCCTTCACTTCTTTTCTGTCTATTCACTTGAACCTACCCTCAAGGTATTCCAACCCACACTGACTTCTTGCTCTTCTAGCCTCTATGTATTATTGTTTGCACAACTCTTTTTTTTTTATCACTTATCACGTATTGCTTTATACTGATAGTTGATTCTTCATGAGTATGTCCTACCTCTGTCACAAGTTTCCAAGCTCTGTGAGGACAAGGACTAAGCCTCAAGCCTGTGTGTGTGCCTGGCATGTTGTCCTGTACATGGTGCCTGCCACGTTGTCTTGTATGTGGTGGATACTCAGCACGTGTTTGCAGATTTCCTTCTACTGGATTCATTCTCTCGAGTCATGACAGCCCCATGTTTTAGTGAGTTTTCAATAAAAGGGTTCAAAGAAGATAAGGCCAGCAATTTAAATTTCCAAATGTAAAAGTTATTCGAGGTCAAATTCCTCAGTTCCCAAAAAGGGGATAATCACTTCTGTGAGGTGCCTAGCAACAGTCTTAAATTCTCCTGTGCAAGTCCCAGGAGTCTGTAACTTTTGTGTCAATGAAAATTATAATTAGTGAGTACAATTACAATACTGTGGAAATCATGAATATTCTAATTCATGCATCTGTAAAACTGCCATTTCAGAGCTCATGAAAGAGACAAGCTGAAGACAAAGAAGAAGAAAACCTTGGAATCAGATTTCTGGTCACAATAAAGAAATTACTTTAAAAGTTATAATTTTTCTCTTTACATGTATTCTTATTTATTTCTGAGTGTTTCACCTTAAATTGGAGTTCATGAACATAGAAACTTTTCCAGTATTTCTATATACTTTATTTTTCTGCTCTCCAGATTCCTCTCTCTTGTCTATTTTCATGGCTTTATTATGATTATAATGAGAATTTTACTCAACACCCTGAACATCTTGATATATAAGGCATTTTTCTTCTAAAGATCTTAGACATACATTCCATTTAATTTAGCCTCCCATAAAATTTGGTATTCTTTCCATTGTAAGTGACATTTTTGTGCTTGACGTATGAGAAAGTGGAATTTATTGGCTCATCTAAGTAGAAAGTGTAGGGCTAGATCAAGCTTTAGGCACGGCTGAAGTAAGAGCTAAAAAAGACGTCATAGCTGCTTTCTCGCCATCTTTCTCTTCTGCCAAGTGTTGCCTTTAGTCCTAGGCTTCATGTAGTAGCAAGACAGTAGGAACAGCTCAGGCCCTGTATCTCCTTAAGTTTCAAGACAGTGGGAATGAGTGGTACTCTCTTTCCTAGGAGTCCCAGCCAATGGACCTCATTGACTGTCAGTGGTTTTGTGACACCTGTAAACCAATTACCATGGCCATCATTCACCTGAACGTGATGAGGAGGCATGGAGACACCCCCTGGCCACAGGGGTGTAAGTTGTTCCACCAGAATCTCATAGACTGATGCTGTGGGTGAATTGGCATTAATTTGGTAGAAACCTACCCACTGAACTCTCAGGAGCCATCAACCATGTTGACCACATCCTCTCTTAATAATGTATTTCCTTGGCTTCTGTGGTGCCTCAGTCTCCTGATTCTTCTTTTATCTTGTCACTCTCTCCTTTCTCTGGCCATTAACTGTTCAAGCCTCTCGTGGAGAAAAGGGAACCCTCCTACACTGCTGGTGGGAATGCAGTTTGGTGCAGCCACTGTGGAAAACAGTATGGAGATTCCTCAAAAGACTAGGAATAGACTTACCATATGACCCAGGAATCCCACTCCTGGGCATATATCCAGAAGGAACCCTACTTCAAAAAGACACCTGCACCCCAATGTTCACAGCAGTACTATTTACAATAGCCAAGACATGGACACAGCCTAAATGTCCATCAACAGATGCCTGGATAAAGAAAAAGTGGTATATTTATACAGTGGAATACTATTCAGCCATAAAACCAGACAACATAACGCCATTTGCAGCAACATGGATGTCCCTGGAGAATGTCATTCTAAGTGAAGTAAGCCAGAAACAGAAAGAAAAATACCATATGAGATCACTAATATGTGGAATCTAAAAAAAAAGAAAGAGCATAAATACAAAACAAACAGACTCATAGACATCGAGTACAAACTTGTGGTCACCAAGGGGGTGGGATGTGTGAAGGGACAGACTGGGATTTCAAAATTTGTAGATACTGACAGACATATGTAGAATAGATAAACAAGATTATACTGTATAGCACAGGGAAATAAATACAAGATCTTGTGGTAGCTCACAGCGAAAAATAAAATGTGACAATGAATATATGTATGTTCATGTATAACTGAAAAATTGTGCTCTACACTGGAATTTGACACAACATTGTAAAATGACTATAACTCGATAAAAAAAGGTTAAAAAAAGGTTCAAGCCTCTCAGAGCTAGGTCCCATGCCCTTTTCTAACTGGTCCTCTATTCTAGGTGATTTCATTCGTACTCAAGGCTTCTTTAATAACCACTTAAAACCCAAGGATTTGAAATTTCCTCTGCAACCCAGGGGAAACTCTGCTTTCTATACTTTAATCTCCAACTGCCCACTGACTTTTCTCTTTGGTTCTCTTAAAAGTCATTTCAAACTCAACATGTTCAAAACCACATCCCCTTTGCCCCAAATAAACCTGTTCTGAGCACAGTGTTTTCTGTTGTGGTAAATTGAACCACTATCTATCCAGTTCAGCAAGTCAGAAACTTAAGCGCCATCTCTAACATCACCCTCACCCTAACTCACTATTGCTTAGCTGATCTGCCACCAAGTTCTACAAATTTTACTTTCTCAATATCTCTCAAATCCTTCCACTTTTCTCCACCTTTATAGCCTCCACCTTTATAGCCACCTCCTTACTCCAAGCCATTATCTTTCAATCATCTAATTACTACACAACTTCTCAGCTCACTCTCAATGTGTTTCTGCCTTCTTTCAATATACTTTTAAATTTTGTAGCTAGAGCACATTTTTCAAAATGCAAATTGGCCTTAAGATACAGAACAAAATCCCCACCGTGGTCTACAAAACTTTGCTAATATGACTCCTTCCTAGTTCCTCATCACCACGATTCTCCATACTCCCCTCTTGCCTTTCGCATTCCATAGTGGTCTTCTTTTACTTTCTTGACACACCAAGGTAGGCACAATGGCCCTCCAAAGATGTCCACAACCTGATCACCAAAACCTCTGAGTGTTACTTTAAATGGCAAAAGACTTTGTAGACATGATTGAACTAGGATCTTGAGAGGCAGAGATTATCCTGTGTTATCCAGATTGTCCCTGTGTAAGTGTCCTTATAAGAGCAAAGCAGGAGAGTCAAAGGCAGAGAATGACATGTGATGATGGGCAGCAGAGGTCAGAGTGATGTGAAGAGGGGGACTGTGAATCAAGGAACGCAGGTATCTCTGGTGACTGGGAAAGGCAGGAGACAGACCCTCCTCTAGGGCTTCCAGAAGGAATGGAAGCCTATTGCCACCTCAATTTTAGGACTTCAGAACCATAAGATAAGAAATCTCTTTCATTTTAAGTCACTAAATTTGTGATAATTTGTTACAGCACCAGTAGTAAACTGATACACACACCTCTGAGCTGAATGTCTTCGGTTTGTCCTTCCATAGTTACTCTGCATCCTTCTGTGTGCTGCTCTGGGCCCGAGGCTGACCTGCGTGTTCTGCCTCAATGAGATCTCTTACCTTCTGACCCTCACTGGGGTTGGCCAATGGGAGATACATGCAGGAGATTGGTGGGTGAAGGAGTGCAAAGTTGGGCTATTTATAATCCCCTCCTACCAGCCTGTTGGATCTCTGTGGACTGGTTGCACTCCCTCTCCTAAAGCCCACAGCTGTTGTCACATGGCTCTACCACATAGCTATCTTTTCTAGATTCCAATAACTGCTTTATTCCCCTGTGCTGTTAAACTGGGGGTGGGGTGGGGTGGGGTGGTGAATGGCTCCCTGCAGTTCCTTGCCTAGGGTCCTGCACTATTCTGTACTATTTTTCCTGTACCTTGGTCTTATCTTGTTAGTCTCTTTATTAATCACTCTGAATTTCCCAGTTCAGAGGGGCCATCTCTTTCTCATAGGATGCTGCCTAATACAGACCTCATTGTTTCTCCTTCTGCCTCAGGGCCTTGGTACGTGCGTTTGCCTTTCCCAGGAAATCCCTTCTTCCCATCTGTGCTCTCTTCCTGTATTAATCTTCAGATTCTTTTTTTTAATTTAATTTTTTTATTGAACTGTAGTTGATTTACAATGTTAATTTCAGGTATACAGCAATACGATTCAGTTATACACATACATACATACATATACACCTATTTCCAGATTCTTTTCCACTATAGCTTATTAAAAGAAATTGAATATGGTTCCCTGTGCTATACAGTAGGTGTCTCTATCTCTGAAATGGGTCTCCTGTAGACAGCATATATAACAGGTCTCGTTTTTATATCCATTCAGCCAGTCTATGTCTGTTGGTTGGAGTGTTTAATCCATTTACATTTAAGGTAATTATCAATATGTATGTTCTTATTGCCATTTTGTTAATTGTTTTGGATTTGTTTTTAGAGGTCTTTTTTTCCCTTTCTTTTATTCTCTTCTCTTGTGATTTGATGATTATCTTTAGCGTTATGTTTAGATTCATCTTTGTGTGTGTGTGTGTATATCTGTTATAGAGCTTTGTTTTTTGATTATCATGAAGTTTTGGTATAGAAATCTATATATATACATGATTGTTTTAAGTTGCTGATCTTTTAATTTCAAATGCATTTTAGATACCCTGCATTTGTACTCTCTCCTCATGATTACTTGTTTTGATATCATAAAGTTCAAGAGGGCAGTTTTCTCACCCTTGTATCCCTTGTGTACTGCCTGATGCTTCTCAGAAGATGCTCCTCAAATATTAAATAGATGAGTGAACAAGTGAAAAAGTGTCTTTAGCCCAATAGTGCAGAGTAGCCTTAGAGAACACCTCAATTTGAGTATCAATGGATTTCTGGTTTGCATCAATATGTATCTTAAGAGTCAAAGTTTTAGAGACCACAATGATAAAACCCATGCATTTAATGAGGTTCTATTATGTTTCTCTCTCCTGGAACTTAAGATGCCTACAGCTTGATAGATGTAGTAGCTGTGTCTTAGCAACTGCAAGCTAACCTTATCTGGTGATGCAGGAGGATGTGTCCTAGTGGTGCTGGAGTAAACTTCGCTGTGCTTGACAGGAAGCAGACTTCTAGGTGATTTTGAGAGAGGTGAGAGCTAGCTATACCAAAATGTCTCCTGGTGCTCATATATAAGAATAAATCAGGACTGCTCACTGCCAGCCAAGTTCCTTTCCTTGCAATGGCCATGCTTCTTTTTGTGACTCTCCCCTCCATTTTCCCACAAATGTCATCCTTGTCATTTTACTCTAATTTCTCCCAGTGTAACCTCAGGGTTTCTTATCCAAGACCATGCATCTAACTGGGGATGCTAATTTTATGGACAATAGACTTTTGCTCATCTGAATGGACTCTCCAAAGGGAGATGGGGCAACTTGATTGGGGCAAGAAATATACCATCTGATTTTTGTTGGAAGGAAATCAACCAAGTTAATAAGACCTCTGCATTTCAGGTCACACATCTCCATCTTTTTGGCCCCAAGCACCTGTTTTCAACTTGCAAAATGTCATCCTTCCAGGTAGCTTATCTCTTGTCCTCTGTTGAACCTTCCTCTCTCTGAGAAGAAATGCATATAAACACAGGCAAGACCGCAAGTTCACTTCTTTATGATTAAGATCCCTTGAATGTTCACTCTGCCTGTCTGACTAGTAACGTTGTAAGTTCTGAGTCATGGAGAGGCTCCTAAGGGGACTTCTTTTGCTAGCCCAGCCCTGCTGCTCTGCCCATCTCCCTGCAGTTTTCACAGTTCTCACACAAGCCAAAGCCAGCAGCTTATTTTCATTCATTCCATCTTTACACTTCTTTTAGAGCAATGACCTACTTAAGTTAAAGGGAAATACAAACCCCTAAGGAGATTTGCTGACAGCTGTTTTCTGGGTAGAATTAGGTTGGGCATGTGTCTGAGAGAAACTTATGAGCTCTAAGAATCATTTTGGCTGAGGACAGAGGTGGAAAGGAAGGGATTGAAGGTTTAAAAAATGTGTTAGACACAAGTGTTCTTGGAGAAGTGATTGGAGATGGATGATGACAGGGAAGGTTTGGAAAGGATTTCTCAAGGACAGATCTAAACTGGAGCTGTGATATTCTGTTTAGTCCCTCCCTCAGTTTCTTGCTCAGAAGCTCTACTTCTAAGGTCAGAGTTCTAAAGAATATCAGTGTCCAGATAGAGCTGATAAAGCCAAACCGTTCTTAGAAACAGAACACACTTTTGTTAGGCAGTAAATGACAGCACAGTGTGGAAGATAATTTAAGGATAACAGGTGGAAACAGCTTCAGACCAAAAGCGGGGACACTGAAATTTTTATCTTGAATTTGCCAGGAGCTGGCTGCGTATGTTAAACATATGACTCTTCTAAGCCTCACTTTTCTCATCTGTAAAAGATGTGGTTCAGACTAGATCATGGCTAAGATGCCTTTAGCTATCAAATTCCTTGAAATGCATAAAATAATTTACCTATTGGCAGATTTAGCTGATAATTACTTTTACTTAGTAAAGTTGTTAACAAGTAGACTGATTTATGTTTTATCCTTTTCCTGTTTTAATGGAGGTATTTAGTAGGATGGCTAAAAGGATGTGCATAGAAGAGATCAAAGATCCAAATAAGCCCCAAACCAGACAATTGGCCTCTGAATCATGGATGCCTGATGGGCTGTGGACTTTTGGTGCCCTCTGGTATGAGTCACAGTCTCATCATCCCAGGCATCCAATCCGATGAGGCGATTCTTCTCCACTCTGGTGTGTGGGAGGACCAACTACCTCCGTGACTAATAGCCCAGAATCTCCTGGCTGAGCCCTAATGTGTACTTTGTAGGTTGTCTTCATTCAGTCGTCATGGTGTGAATGGAGTGGGCACTGGATAATGTTTGATGCTAAATTCCACACTAAACCATCTGGTGTTTGTTAGAGGAGCTGTCAAAACTAGTTATAGCGGATCAAAGTACTCACAGGTCAGTTTATAAGGCTTACACTTAAGTGTCACAGAATCTAGCATTAAAAAGGACTGGAATCCATCTAATCTAATACTAACACATTAGAGATAAAGTGAAGATAAAATGACTTGCCCAAGGTTACAAGTTACTTGTGCAAAATCAGGACTTGAAAATATTACCAGATACCCAGGGCTGTGTTCCTTCTACTATACTTTATTGTTTTCATAAAAACCCGAGTATATTTTAAATGCAATTAATTAATCTTTTGTAAGACCCGAGTGTATTTTTGGTACATTTAATTAATTTTAAATATGCAATGCATACACTGCAAAATTTCAAAGACACAAAGGGTTTACAGTGAAAAGTTAATCTCCTATCCATTACTGTCTCTTACCACTTAGCCCCTGTCTTTGATCAGTCTGGAGTTTCTTTGAGTATAAGGTGTGAGGTAGGGCTCTAACTGTTTTCTTTCAGATGACTATCCAGTTATCTTACTAGCTGATAAGGTGTGTTTCTCTTGTTTGTGCTTCTGTTTTGGAATTTTCATGTTTATTCTTGCTAATTTTTCCTCTTATAGGAACTTGAGAACCAGCTTGCACATTTAAAAAAAGTTGGTTTTTTGAAATGGGATCATGTTAAATTTATAGGCTAATTTAAGGAAGATTTGATAATGTTGGGAATTCTGCTGTAGAGCTTCAGAACATACTTTCCTCCCAGATAAAAAGAAACATGGTAGGAGATACTATCCTTTCTACTTTCTGTTGTGGTTCTGTGAGGGTGTGGTTGTCACAGCTTTAAACTACACACCTTACCTCACATCTTATAAGAAAATACATTCCAGCCACTGGCCTCCTTGCTGTTTCTTCAGCTCAACTGACATGTTGTCTCTGCTTAGAACACTCCCTCAGCTCAGATGTCTGCATGGCTTGCTCACCTCCCTCAGGTGTTTGTGCAAATGTCAGCACCTTATTGAGCCTACCCTGACTACTCTATTTAAAATCACTGCCTCCACTCCCAACTCTCCTAATTTTCCAGACTACTCATCACCTTCTAACATACTAGGTAACGTATTTAATCATTATGTTTATTATTTATTATCTCTCCCCACCACTAAAATGCCCTCAAGAGGGCAGAGATTTTTGCCTATTTTATTCACTACCATATCCCAAATGCCTAAAACTGTGCCTGGTGTATAGCAAGTATTCAATAAGTGTTTAATTGAATTAAAGTAAAAAAGACATCTAGTAAGAGACTTTATTAAAAATAGACATTACAAAAAGAAAAAACAAAATACAAAAAGGAAAAAAGGAAAAAAGTTAAAAAGTTAAAAAAAGTAAAAAAATAAAAGAATAGACATTACATTTTCCTCAAATGTAAAATACCTTTTCAACATCCATGGAAAGAATTATGACTGTTTTCTCTTTTATTCTCCGATATGGTAAATTATGTTAGATTTCCTAATAGTAAAATATTTTTGCATTCCTGAAATAAATCCCACTTAGTCATGTTGTATTATTCTTTTATGAGTTGCCTGATTTTGTTTGCTATTGTATTTATAATATTTAGAGTTTTGAGTTGATACTAAAAAATGGGTGAGATTAGTGTAAAGTTATATCATGACATATTTATTCGGCTTTGTTGTCACTGTTATGCTAGCTTCAAAAAAGTATTCAGAATCCCAACCCGGCTACATTTTTTTTTTAACACCTTGGAAGAGTCCGTGTAATGTGGACTTTATTCTTTCTTTGATGTATATTTACTTATGCTTTCTCATGAATGTAATCTCTGGGTCCTCAAATTTTCTCTGTTTAGTATTTTATAAAGGTGGTTATATTATTTTTCATTTACATATTTGAAATTAAGCTAGAGTTAATTACCTCAAGAACAAATCATCTCACACCATACGTTCTTTTTAACCAAGTTTCAATTAATTGGAAAGTTCAGGTAATATTGCTGTGAAGAACTTTCCTTCCTCCCTCCCTCCTTCCTTCCTTCAAAATAATCAAATTTTGGCTCCAGTTTTAGCTTTATTTTTTGCATAAACACATTTTAAAAATCGTCCAAATCCAACCCTTAAACTATGCATTTTCCTCCTCGAAAGCTCATACAATCCTAAAGCTATAAATTCCTTGTTTTGTCGATGATAATCCAGAGGCCTAGAAAGTTCAGGTGCCCTGCCCACGTTCATTCTCACAGGAGAGTCAGAATTAGTCCCAGATCTCCAGTGCCCTTTGCATTTTGTGTGTGTGTGTGTGTGTGTGTGTGTGTGTCCCCTGTTCTGCCCTTCCTTACCAAGTACGTGCCAGCCATTGTTCAAGGTGTTAGGAGGTATACAGATGAACAAGGAAATTTCTGATTTCTAAAAACTTACAGTTTAGTGAGGGACTCAGACAAGTAAATAATTACAATACAGCGTGAAGATGGTGGATGTGAAGGGGGTCAGAAGGTGCAAACTTCCAGTTATAAAATAAGTATGTCATGGGGATGTAATATACAGTGTGGTGACTAGTTAATAATACTGTATTATCTGAAAGTTGCTAAGAACATAGAATTTGTGTTAGAGCAGTCAGATAGCTAGATATGAGCATAGAACGGGGAGCACGGGCCAAATGGCAGGAAGCTCTATATCTTGTAAGCAACGGGGGTCCTTGGGCAGACAAAGCAAAGCAGGAACCTTAGGACTGATAAGAAACCACACATTTTGGAGTAAGAAGTGTCTTGGAGGTAGACAAAGAAAGGTGGGAAAAGGCAGGAATCTGGCGTCCGAATGTAACCTTTTGCTCCTTATGCCCTCATTACAATAAAATTAGCCTTATAGTTTAGAAGTGCCCATCATACATGCCATGACACTTCTGATCAAGACTAAATAAGGACAAAAATCCCTCCTTCCCTCAGGAAGGTGGAGCTGGAATGAAAATCGGAATACGACCTCAAACCCCTCCCTCCCCAGTGAATATTCCGCCCATTCATTTTTACATCCCGTATAATCAGCTTGCCAAAAAACCTCAGAACAGCTACTCCCCTAAGCCGGCCAACTCTCCCCTTGAGAGCGTACTATTATTTAATAATCCTCACTTTACTTTCTTGACCTCTGAGTCTTTGAATTCTTTCTGCCACAAAACTAGAACCTACTCTCTGGTAACACTTGAAAGCTCTCATCACGAGAAAAAAATTTTTTTTGGTAACTATATATAGTGACAGATGTTAACTAGACTTCTTGCATCCATTGTATCAAATCCCTATCAAATCATTATTATGTTGTACACCTGAAACTAATATAGTTATACCTCAATAGAAAAGAATCGTATCCATCCCTTGAATATAGCATGAAAAATTAAATTAAGAACTTAAAAAACTTAAATTCACTAATTATTATGCAAAAAATGGTATGTATCAAATGATAATAGAAAGCACAGGAGAAGGGAGTCATTAAATGTGACTAAAAGGTCAAGAAAAGCATTATAATCTTGGACTTGGCCCGACAAGGAGGATTCTGCTGGTGTTTGCCATTCCTTCAACTGAGATGTTCTGTGAAGAACAGTGTGTATCTAGGATCTTGTGGTGGCTCACAGCGAAAGAGAATGAGACAATGAATGTATGTATGTTCATATATAACTGAAAAATTGTGCTCTACACTGGAATTTGACACAACATTGTAAAATGACTGTAACTCAATAAAAAAAATGTAAAAAAAAAACGGTGTGTATCTGAAAATAGTCTAATTCTAGGGAAGCTGCTTCTGCCTCAACAGCTCTGTGGTTAGAGGCACCGTGTTCTCTGTACTGCACTCCCCAGAACCCTTCCTCTCTGTTGATAAATACTGGTCCCCAAACCACTTTGGAGTTCTTGGTTCCTTTCTATAAGCTTTTGCTCTCAGATCCTCTAGGTAGAACCATCCCTTTGGTAATGTTCACAGCCTTCAGCAGTTTCAGGGTGGTAGGAATTGATTCCTGAGGGGGCAGAAGGTGAAGATGTACTTTCATATTTAAAACAAGGGTCCTCTGGCAGTTGATCAAACTGTATTCACTTAGTGCATTGAGGTTAACACTATTGATTTAACGAGCCCAAGGAATTTCTTAGTTTCTTTACTCTTATCCTCATTCCTAATCTAGTTCTTCTATTTGACACATTGTGAGTGCCTGCTGTGTGCTTATCTCTGGATAAGGCATCGTGAGACACACATTGGAAGACGGGCTCCCTGCGTTGTCTTGTTCCTGACTGCCCAAAGGAGGCTTCAGTCTAGTTAGAAAGACAAGACAAATGGAAACCAAAGATGAATAGTAAAGCAAGTCACTGTATAATATGTTTCAAATGGGACAATTATTACTGTTGAGTGCAGAAGAGGGAGTGATTGCTGGAGAATATACCAGTTCTTATTTGGCCCAGATTTGCTCATCTTCAAGCCTGTGATAATTAATTCTGTGTGTCAAGTTGGCTAGGCTATGATACCCAATTGTTTGGTCAAACACCAGTCTAGATGTTGTTAGACGGGATTAACATTGAAATCAGTAGACTTTGAGTAAGGCAGACTATCTCCCAAAATGTGAGTGAGTCTCATCCAATCAGTTGAAGGCCTTAACAGAAAAGACTGAGTTCCCTGAGTAGAAGAAATCCTGCCTCCAGACTGCCTTCAGACTCAAGACTACAATATTAACTCTTTCCGGGGTTACTAACCTTCTGGACTGGCCTAGAGATTTTGGACTTGCCAGCCCCCAACATCATTTGAGTGATTCTTTAAAATGAATCTCTCTCCCTATACATGCATCCTATTGAGTCTGTTTCTCTGGAGAACCCTGACTAATACAAAAACCCAAAGATTCTCATTCTCTTTCAGCTTGGTGTTTAAGGCAAAAAGATGTTCCCACTGAGATGCAATCTCATTCATTTCTTTATTCATTCCAGAAAAATTTTACAAGCTATTTATTAGTATGGTGGATCAAGAGTGTAGGCTTTGAAACCAGTCTATGTTCATTTTCTAGTATGATCCTCAGTTTTCTCATCTGTAAAATGGATATAATAATAATGCCTACCTTTGATGGTTGTTTTGAAGAATAACAGTTTAATAAAAACATGCTAAGTGCTTTGAACAGCTCCTGGCATGCAATAAGCGCTCAATACATGCTTAGCTATCTTTATTATGACTGTATCCCAGGCATACTGCGCCTGGCTCTGTAGAAACAATGATAAGTATTATACAGAATTAGCCCATAAGCTGCTTATGGTCGATTTGGAGAGTCAGTGAAATAGAGTGTGCTAGGGATGTTGATGGAGGGGCGCCTGGGGCCACAGGCCGTTCAGGGGAGCACAGAGTTGGTGCTTAGAACCCAGAGTATCTGGACGAGGAAAATCCATGGTCCCCACTGTAAAGGCAGAGAGAATAACCTGTGGGGAGGCTGGAAGCTGAGAAACTGTTTTCCTGAAGAAAAGAGTATGAGGGTGAGCTGGTGGGAGATGAGGCAGATAAGCCTGGGGCTGGATGATGGAGGTCTTTCTTGGCTGGAATAAGACATCATCTGAGCTTCATCTTGCTGATACTTAAAAGCCCCACTTCCCCAAGGGTGTTTAGCCTTTTGAAGTATTCTGGAAGGGGAAGCCATTGTAGCAAAACAAACACACACAAATAAGTGAATGAATGAACGAACACTTAAAAAATCTTATTTTAATGGGAGAACAATGAATTGAACTGACTTTTGGGAATGTGAAGTTCCCGTTGAGTGGAGGCTCTCAGCTGGGTGACTTTGCCCTCCTTGGGGACATTTGGCAATGTCAGGGGACATTCTGTGTTGTCATAATCAAGGTGGGGAGTGCTACTGGCTCCTACAGGGGAAAAGCCAGGGATGTTGCTACAAGTCCTACCACGCACAGGACAGTCACCAACAACACAGAATCATCAGATCCAAAATGTCAGTAGTGCTGGTGCTGAGAAACCTTGCCGTAAAGAACTTGAGAAAGAAGGTGGGAGGAGGGGGAGGAGGTTATGAGCACCTTAGATACATTCAGTGTCGTGACAAGTATTTTGGAATTTATTGTACAGGCCCTTAGGAAGCCAATGAAGGTTTCTGAGTAGCGCGTAACGGTGAAGTTTGTGTTCTGAAGGATTAATCGTCGTGTGGAGGAAACTGAGGGAGTTCAGAACATGCCACCTTGAAATGGGTCACTTTGGTATATTGATTATTTTGAGCTGAAGTCACTTGAAAATCACCCAGTGCAGGGAGAGGCTTTCTCTGAAGTCCCCTTATCACCTCAAGACAGAGCCTCCAAAGGGAACTCAATTGTGACAGATCCCCTCCAGAGAGTGTCATCCACGAGGGAAGATTGAGTCTTATCACACGACAGGAAGCTAGAAAGTCCACACCACATCTAGACGGACTTTATCACAAACTATCATGCTTCCCATCTGCTCCCATTTATCTTTCTTAAACACCATTTACTCTCCTCTAAACTGCCTACATCCCTCTCCCCTTTTGCCATTAAGATGATATAAAGCACTTGAATCCCACTGCTTTTTTTGGATTTTCACGTTTTTCCCTCTGTGGTGTCCCCATGCATGTAACATTAAGAATTATTAAGAATTAATAAACGTGTATACTTTTCTCCTGTTAATCTGCCCGTTGTCAGTCTGTTTAGGAGAGCCAGCTATTGAAACGAGCAGGGTAGAGGGAGAGTCTTTCCTCCCATACAGTACTTTGGAGGGTGGGAAGGGCTGGAGGCAAAGAATCGTGTAGAAGATTATTGCGATTGTTCAGACTCCAATGTTAAGCCTAAGTGTTTGGGAGAAGATGGAGAGGAAAATAATGAAAATTGGTGGGCGTAAAAAGCTTGGAACAGAAACTATCTTAGAAGAAGGTAATGTGTTTTTTTAAGAAAACATTCATTTTAAGGTAACGCTGCAATTCATGCAGAAATACCTCCTATGCAGACAGATGTGTCGAATGAAAAAAAATGCACAACCTAGAATTTGAAAATCATGTTTTATTCAATGGACTTTCTGAGGACTTAAGCCTGGGAGGTAGCCTCTCAGATCGCTCTGAGGAACTGATCCAGGGAGGTAAGGGAGGGGCGAGGCTACACAGGAGTTTTTGCAACAAAAATCATGTAGTTGGAACACCAAAAGACTACTGTTAATTAAAGAAAAACCAGACATCTCAGTTGAATGAATTTAGCACTTTCTATGTATAGGAAGATGCAAGAGTCTGGGCCCACTGAAAGCATTCCTCTGACATGCACCTTAACTCTCCAGGGCCAGTATCCTGATCTCTCCATCCAGAATCCCCAGGGTGCACAGTCTGGGTGGTTGCAGTGGTTGATGGCTTGATGGCTGCAACATCCTTTGTTTACGGATATGGCAGGTGACATTCCTCATCCACAGATGTCTGCTTAAGAAAATAGACAGGACTGAGGTTATAGGAGTCAACAGGCTAAAAGTGACAGTCAGAATAGCAGTGGATTAATTCTTTGGGGGAAGATGTGGCAAGAGAGAAACAGTAGACTGTGGACTGAAGGCAGTTCATGATGTCTCCTCTCTTTCCCTGTTTTGTTATTTTTTTTTTTCCCTTAAAGGCTCCCCGTTTCTCACCAGTGTTGTAAATGAGAAGGATGGAGACAGGTGCTGTTCCCAGATATGCTGGCTCCATTCAAGATCCATAAATGACTGTTTATTACACTGATTAGCCAGGTGTTTCCTGGAAGGTTGACTCTCCTTTGAGGACTAATCACTGAAAATTAGCCTGATCATTTTAATGTTTCTTGTTACTTTGGTCCTCAACCAGGCTAGACAGTGTGCTTATAATCACAAACAGAGCTTTGGTTTACACCCCTTCCTCTCCCACCATACTGGCACCTGAGCTGATGGCATTCCATAGATGTTTGCCTAGATCTTTTTTTTTTTTTTTTGAATCTTGATTACTGCCTTCGCTGATGTAACTATCTTATTAGTATTTTTCTCTCTCATATACCATATTAGCCACCTAATTCTAGAGTCTCTGCAAATTGGAAACTTGATCTGGGTGGATAGCAATGCAATGAAGAAGGAGAGGGTACTGAGGAAAATAAAAGACAAGTTTGTTTGGTGAAAAAAAAGAGAAAAACCATTAAAACGGCTTTTAAGCCAAATCAGGGGCTTTTATATAAAATAGATGAAAAGCAAGGTCCTGCTGTATAGCATGGGGAACTATATTCAATACCTTGTAATAGCCTATAGTGAAAAAAATACGAAAAGGAATATATATATATATGACTGAATCAATATGCTATACACCAGAAATTAACACAGCATTGTAAACTATACTTCAATCAAAACAAAACAAAGAATTACATAGAACCTTAAAAAGGAAGGAAATCCTGCCACTTGCGGCAGCATGGATGGACCGGGAGGACATTATACTAACTGAAATAAGTCGAATACAGAACGGCAAATACTGTATAATCTCACTTACATGTGGAATCTGAAAGAGTCAAACCCAATGAAGCATAGAGTAGAATGGTGATTGACAGGGGCTGGGCGGAGGGGAAATGGAGTGGTGATGGTCAAAGGGTACAAAGTTGTACTGTTTTAATGATTATAATTTATTTACTCAGAATTTAGGGTTTTTTCCCCCATTCTTTTTCTGTGAGAATGTTGCCGTGAACAACTTTGTGTGTAGATCATTTTGCACAAGTGTGACAAGTACCACTAGAGAATACATTCCTAGAAGAATTGCTGGGCCCAAGGGTATATGCAATTTGTAGATCTGATAGATATTGCAAACAAAAGTCCATAGAGATATACCCAATTTAACCTCCCACAATGTACAGGATTGTTCTTGTGTTCTTAAACTTCCTATTTTTTTTTGTCGTTTTGATAGATACATTATAGCTTCTTGAACTTTTTTTTATAGCATGACTGAACATCTTTTCATTTGTTCAAAAGACAGTTTAAGAAATTAGCACTCTTAATGTCCCCCAAGCCTTGCGAGTCCCAGGCAGCATCCAGTTGTAGGTCGGGTGGGTCAGTAGCTTCCTGCCAATGGGTGAGAACTTAGCTTTCCTTTCACTTGATGTTGTTTGAATTGATGGGCCGAGGGTTCCCTCTTTTTGTGGCTCTGAAGGAGCTCTCCCGGGACAGAGGGTCTCTTAGCCCCTGCTGGCCCTTCTACCGTCTTCTGCTCCTGCTGTTCCTTCTCCCTCAGTAAAGTCACCTGCCTCAGACTGCCGACCTGTGGATGCCACAGTTTTATGTCCAGCCTTGGCCACCAGCCTCTGCTGCACTGGCCCAGCCTTTACTTCTGACTTTCCTGGGTGTCTGTTGTCATCTAGGCCTGTCTGGGGTACCCCGCTTTCCTAGCCTGCCTCTCGTCCCCTGATCTCAATGCCGCCAATGCTCTGTTTAGCCATCTGTGATGGTGACATCTGTTTGAGAGTGTGCTGTACACCCAGCTCTGCTGTCTGAGTCAGTTTGGGCTGCTGTAACAGGATACCACAGGCTGGGTAACTTATAAACAACAGAAATTTCTCTCTCACGATGCCGGAGGCTGGAGAATCCAAGATCAGGGCACCCGCTGATTTGGTCTCTGGTGAGGGCTGTGTTCCTGGTTCATAGACGACTGTCTTTCCCCTGTGTTCTCACATGGCAGAAGGGATAAGGGAGCTCTCTGAGGTCTCTTTTTTAAAGGCACTCATCCCACTTGTGAGGGCTCCAACCTCATTACCTAATTTCCTCCCAAAGCTCTGCCTCCTAATGCCATCTCATTGGAGATTAAGTTTCAACATACGAATTTTGGTGGAGGAGGGAGAGGACACAAGTATTTAGTCTGTAGCAACTGTGATAAGTGCTAAGTGCTTTGCAGGAATTATCACTTTAAGCCTTGATGAGAACCCTATTTTAAGGGTGAGGAAACCTGTGGACCAAGAATGCCCTCTGCCATATCAGCAAACAAAGGATGTTGTGTCATCAAGTCATCAGCCTCCTCCTCCTCTCCCAAGCCCTACGGTGAGCCCTGAGGGAACTCAGGATGGAGACAAACAGGCTGCCTGCTACCAAGCTATCAGCCACTGCAGCCACCCTGACTATGTACCCTGAGGGGATCTAGGATGGAAAGGAATGGGACACTGGCCCTAGGTAGCTAAGGTGCATATCAAAGAAATAATTTCAGTTAAGTCCAGTCTCCTGCATTTTCCCATACATAGAAAAGTGCTAAATTCATTAACTAGAGATGTTTGTTTTCCCCTAATTAACAGTGATCTTTTGATGTTCCTATTGTCTGGTTTTTGTTGCAAAAACTATATATCCTGGCCCCAACCTTCCGACTTCGGTGTAGTTCCTCAGAGCGGTCTGAGAGCCTGTCTTCTCGGGTTAAGTCCTTCTAGGTTCACCAAATAAAACATAATTCTGAAATTTTAGATGGTGTTTTTTTTTCCCTGAAGACAAAGCTCAGAGAGCTTACATAGACTTCCCCAGGGCAGACAGGTGATGAGTGGAGGAGCCAGAACTCCACTTCTCTTTCCCTGTAAAGCACAGGCTGTTACTTGCCCTAGTGGGGTGCCAACTAGACCTTGACCTCTGGGGTTTGCTCTTGGTTGCTGTCTGGGGTTTGCCACTCTGTCTCTCCAGCACATGTGCACCTTCCTCTCTCTCTCAATCTATTAAAAAATGTCTTCCTCTTCAAACTGGCCAGGCCTGTTTTCGGGGAGATGAGTGGGAGGGAAGAAACCACTGCAGGGGCCCTCTAGCATAGGGACTGCAGCTCAGAGTGACTCAGGTCTTGAGGTTTACCATTTAGATTTCCTCTTCCTAAGGCACATACTTGCTGGGGCAGGGGTGGAGAGGGAGTGGAGAAGGATGATTAAGGGCCTCGTGCTGTAGAGAACCCAGCACTCCAGCCTGCTGCCCAGGCTGGCCCAGCCCACCTTCCCAGATGCCTCCCTCCCCCAGCGGGATTTTTCTCTTGGGAGCCCCTTTGTCTTCCTTGCAATCTGGCTTCTATCAGGTGACCCAGGGCATTGGATCCATGCATAGGTGGGTCCCTAATACCATGTGGTCTCAAAAGAATCTCCAGGGGGTTCTTAGGGTCTAGCAAATCAGGGGCTGTCAGTAGACCATTGTTTAAGGGTCCCTGAACCTTGCAGTAGACAAGAGGCTTAGTCTGTGCTGAACATAGGGAAGGCTGACCAGCTGTGTGGCCAACTATACACACAGACATTCCTAGGCCTTAACTCTGGCTCCATCTAACCATCCCTTAACGTAATCTGTCCGCTCATCTAAGCTGTGTTCTGTAGTCTTGCCTGGAGGAAGGATAAAGGACTGAACAGGCTCTTACAGTTGAATTCACTTTCCTCTGTATTTCTGTCCCAGGTACCTCTGTTTTCTTAATTGTCCGTCTGGTCCCAGGGCCACTGCCTTGAGCAGCTGCCACTTCCATAGCTTGGTTCACACCCATCCTTCCCCACTGCCTTTCTCAGACACACACACATGCACACACACAAATTTGAAAGTTCCAAGGTTTTTGGAAGAAGAAGAAAAATCCTTTCCAACAGAAGCTTTATTTTGTAAAATTGTTTGTAGCACCAACACTTTGGCTGAAAATGCGTTAGTTTGGAAGATTTCGGCCTGGTGGAGGGACACAGCATGGGGGCAGGAGCCTTGGGGGCTCAGGACCCAGGTTCTGCACTGCCAACTTGTATGGCTTCAGGAAAAGTCACTTTGCTCTTTGAGCCTCAAGCTTTCCCATCACTTAGAAATGATAGAGTTGGACTAGCTGATCTCTGGACTTGTGAGGAGAGGCAAGCAACTGTTAGCCTTCTCCAAAGCAAATTATCAAGGGCACCAGCTTCCAGCCACGGAGGGAAAGAGCACACATCTTTTCCCTACACGGTTTACCCCAGGTTCTCAGTCTTGGCCTTATTGACATTTGGGCCAGGTAATTCTTTGTTGAGGGGGCACTCCTGTGTATTGTAGCAGCACCCCTGACCCATACCAAAAGGACCCCCCTCTTTAGCTGTGACAACCAAAAATATCTTCAGACATGCCAGGTACCCTCTGGAGGAGGCAAAAAGCTCCTCCGGTTGGGAACAACTGGTCTACCCTGTGCAGGTTGCGACTCTAAATTGACTGCAAGAAGCTTAGCTTAGTCTGAACTCTAAAACTTCTAATCTTTGCTCTAGGCTTTGTGACGAGATAGGTGAACCTTCACTTTGAGGGGCCTGAGTGCTCAGTGGGGCTGCTCAGACAGAGCATGAGGGATAGAGGAGCAGGATTTTTTACAAATTAAAATATAGTTGATTTACAATCTTGTGTTAGTTTCAGGTGTACAGTAAAGTGATTCAGTTTTATATATATATATACATACACACACATATATATAAAACACACACACACATATATCTATTCTTTTCAGGTTCTTTTCCATTATAGTTTATTACAAGATATTGAATATGGTTCCCTGTATTATACAGTAGACACTTGTTGTTTATCTATTTTATATATAGTAGTATGTATTTGTTAATCCCAAATTCCTAATTTATCCCTCTCTCCTCCTTTCCCCTTTTGTAAGTTTGTTTTCTATATCTGTGAGTCTGTTTCTGTTTTGTAAATATGTTTATTTGTATCTTTTTTTTAAGATTCCACATATGAGTGATATCACATGATATTTGTCTTTCTCTGTCAGACTTTCTTCACTTAGTATGAGAATCTCAAGATTCATCCATGTTGCTGCAAATGACATTATTTCATTTTTTATGGCTGAGTAGTAATTCCATTGTGTGTGTGTGTGTGTGTGTGTGTGTGTGTGTGTATCTTCTTTATACAGTCATCTGTTGGTGGACATTTAGGTTTCTTCCATGTCTTGGCTGTTGTAAATAGCGGAGCAGAAGGATTTTGAAGCTGTGTTCAACAATGGAAGCCAATGAAACTAACCCACAGAGCTAGGTACTGCAGAGGACAGATCTATGACTGAGGAAGACATATGGATGATTGAATTGGTTTGCTTCTCAGAAAAGAACATCACTTAGCACAGTCTAAACAGATGCAACTTCTGAGGGGCTCACGAGAAAGGCTACTTACATGAGATGCAGCTAAATTGCGGGATTGATCCCCATCTCCGCTATCAGTGTGCTTATCAAGAGGTCTGTGATCATGCTGCGCTTCCAGGGTCAGCCTTGAGAGAGAAAGGGCTGGGAGAAGACTCTGTGTTAAGGTCAAGTGCAACTTGAGGTGTGAGTTGAGGGGGCTGGTGAGGGAGATCCTGGACCTGGCTGCAAAGCCCAGTTCTTCTCTTCCCCTTGTATTACTGATTCTGTAGAGGAAGCCTCATATATTCTCAGCAAAGGCTCACAGCATCACCCTGCGTCCCCATCCATTTGGTTCTTGCAATAGCATCTCCTTCTCCTCCCGCTGTATTCTCACCCCAGACCTGCATCTAGTCCTGTTTGCAATTCCCCAGGGACGATATTATAGGTCAAGAGGAGATGGGGGTGGAGTGATGGTGTCTGCAGATACAGATGCTAAGAGTATTAGAAGAAGGGAATTTCTGTAGATTCCATTCCCCCATCTGCCTCCCAACCCCACCCCAGTCTCTGTACCTTACGTGTAAGAACTACTGTTCTGAACTCTGAGCCTCCTATGGCATCACTCCCCCTACCTCCTTGAACAGCTGATTGTCCTTTAAAGCTTAATTCAAGGCTCCCTCCTCTGGAAAGACTTCCTGTCCCCTTAGGCTGAGCTGGAGCCCCTCACGTGTGCCCCTGTAACATCAGGGCTTCTGCCTTTGAAGGCCTATCCTATTTAGTCTATGTCTCTTTTCATGTTTATCTTTCCTCACCGTTTGCTGAACTCCTTAAAGTCAGAAATAAAATCTTCTATCTCTATATGCTTTAGGCTTTTTAGTGTTAGCCCATAGAAGGTCCTAAATAAATATCTGTTGACCAAGTTAATAAAGAGAATTGAAGGGGCCCATCAGAATTTCCTGGGTAGAGTTTTCAAAACATACATGGCTGGATCCACCCCTAGATATACAGATTCTCTAGGACTGGACTAGGGTTCGTGCATCTGCCTTTTAGAAAAGTCCCATGCGATTTTGAGGCTCACCCGTGGTTAAGAACCATATGACTCAATCTATTCTTCTGTCCACTCTGAAGCCAGAGATGGGAATGGATTTAGCCAGTATCACACAGAATTGAACTAAGTACCCAAATTCTTCTACCCTCGATCATGCCCTTTCTGCTACTTTCTGGACAAAAAAAAAAAAAAAAAAAAAACCCAAAAAACAAAAAGAGAGAGATGTGTTAGGAAGAAGAGATTTGATGTGAGGCATGAGACAAAATATTGGTATGAGATGAAAATTCTCTTGTTCTTCAACAACAATAATTGCCATTAGTGATCATAAACCCCATTGTGTTTGTAAGTAGAGACAGTACTAATGATGGAGCAGATGTTTGGGAGAAAATATGCGGCCCCACTCAGCTGGTGGCCGTGCGGGGAATGATGTAGCCCTGATCAGCCCTGCTTCCTTGCTGGTAAGGCGTGGGCAGCGTCTGCCTAAGTAAACGTCCTCACAAAGAGCCACTGTGGGATTGTTGGAGGGGGGACGGGTGCAGAGGCATTGACTCCAGTGACCCCATTTTAGAGATGAGGACACTGAGTCTTGGGGTGGGGTGGGCAGTAACTTTCTCAGATGAAACAGCCAGTTAATGGAAATGCTGGGCCCACAATCTAGTTTCCCAGCTCTTTGCCAAGTATATGAACACTGGTTATTCCTGAACAACTCGGTCAAATGTTCCCAGGTTGAGGGATAGCCTACTGATTCCTTCAGGAGTCCCCAGAGTGTCTCATCCAGCCCAATCCTTTCACCTAGCCGTGTAGATTTGATGGAGCCAGGGTCTCCCCAGTAAGGAACTGAGCTTCCTCTACGAGATGTTCTGCCTCTCCACTCGACTGGGCCTCCTTGGACCACTGGAGGGGATGGCCTTCCAAACTGCATTGGATTGAGGGGTTCTCACTTGTTTCGCCCCTGGTCTTCATGATCGGAGGTGGATATTACCACCTCTCACCTCTCTCTAAGTCCAGCGGAACAAACTCTTTACTCCAATCAAACCAGTTTACCTGCACGCTTTAAAAAATCCACTCTCTCTGCTCTTTCCAACAGTTTCTTTCACCTTGAACGCTCCTTCATGTCACTATCGCTGCTTATTGAAATCTTTCCCATCCCTGAAAACCTCCCCCGTGCTCACGTCCCCTGGGAGACAATCCTCGTCTCTTCTCGTCTCAGAGCTCTCCTCCCTGTTAGCCCTTGCGGGAGTACATCTAGTCCACACCAATCAGTTGGCATGAGTCACGCTGCCTTGCTCTGAGGTTGTGAACACGTGTTTCCCTACTGGACGACAAGCCCCCGGGACCACAAGTTATGTCTGTTCTTAATTCTCTGCAGAGGAGGTGCTGCAGGGCAATTCAAGTCAACAGCCGTTTATTGTGCTTTGTGATGCTACCTCCGGACTTGTTGTTATGGGGGAAAATAAATGTATTTATTGTTCAAAGCTACTTTTATTTGGATGTGCACTTTCTTGTAGCCCAAGGCACCATAACTAATTATATATATACACACCAACTAAGTAAATAGATTTGGGGGAGGGTGCGGGGTTTTTCTACAATTTATTTCAACCTGGGAGGATGTATGAAGGGGAATGACAGAGAAAGGGGGAGTTAAGAGTCAGTGTGTGTGTTTATGTGCGTTTGTGTGCGTGTGTATAAAAGCACAAAGCTAAAGGAAGTACAGAGTGAATGTGTCTCCGTGGGAGAATGCGAGAGGGAGGAGGGCATTTATTTAGAAGCAGATTAAAATAATGAACTTCACGTCCACTGTTACCCCAATATGGCTTGTTAGAACCTATACATTCTTTTTAATGACACATATTTCTTGAGTGCCCCAGGTAGGCTAGGGATGGTTAATACTACTCCATTTCTTAAAATTTCAACTCACCTCATCCAAACCAATGCTTCCTAACATGCAATTTGATTTTACTCTCGACAGATAAAGAAAATAGTTTCTCTTCTCCATTTAGGTCAGAAGCAATTTTGGCAGGAGTTCAAACACTCCTCAGGGCACCGAAAATAACTAGAAGCTTATCTTTGAGAATGTCTTCTTTGGGCCTGTTTCTCATTCTCTGGTATTTTTCGTCTCTAGCCTTTTGAATTTTCTTTCTTTCTTTTCCCCTTTTGCAGTTTTCATTTATTTTTCATCACGTCTCTCTTCTTTGATGTTCCTCCACCATTTCCTTTCTCAGGTCTTTTCACTCCTCTCTGGGGATAATTCATATTAATGGCGGGGGGAGATCTGGGGTCCTCAGAGGAGCAGGGGAGCAGTTTGGTAAAGTAGAGGGAGTCTTGGAGGAGGCCTGGGTGTGCGTGCATCACTTTATCACTAACTGGCCGGATGACCTTGGGCAAAATCGCAACTTCTGGGTGCCTGAGAGCCTTTATCTCTAAGAAGAAGGATTTGACCAACACAATCTCTAGCCATTAACATTCTGTGCCGTTTAGTAAAAAGCAGCTTTATTTAAGAAGTAAGATTTGCACTTGTGTTTGGAAATATGGGTCTTTGGTGATAATTAGCACTGGATTTAAAAGTTGTTTTGTATTCTGCAACTTTGTGGTTCCTTGAGCTTTTTTATAAATGAGGGCTGGGATTTGGAACCAGCATTTCACAGGTTGTCAGCAAACACTAGAAACTTTTCCAGACAGGAAAAACTAAAACTCTATACCTGTTCAACAGCAATCCTCTGCTTCCCTCCCCCCAGCTCCCAGCAACCACCATTTCACTTCCTGTCTAGATAACTCATATAAGTGAAATCATACAGCATTTATTCTTTATCTGGCTTCTTTCTCTTAGCATAATGTCTTCAAGATGCATCCATGTTGTAGCATGTGTCAGAATTTCTTTCCTTTTTCTGAATAATAAAAATAGTGAATATTTTTATGAATAATAAAAATAGCTGAATAATATTCTATTGTGTCTATATACCATGTTTTGTTTATCCATTTATCCATCTGTGGACATTTGGGTTTTTTCTACCTCCTGGCTATTGTGAATAATGCTGCTATGAACGTGGGTGTGCAATTTACCCCTTCCAATCTTAGGACCCTTTTTAAGAGTGCAGAGAACTTTCCCAGAATCCCCCAAAAGATTTCTCCTCATACCTCATTGGCTGGAATTGTCCCAATCAACAGCAAGGCAAATGAATGAATTTACTGTGATTTGCTTGGACTAGAGGTTCTGGAATATAGTCTGCATATCTCTGGATCCTGAAATCATTTTAGGGGGTCTGCAAGGTCAAAACTATTTTTATAATAAAAATAAGATTTTTTTTTTTGGTCTTTTCTACTGTGTTGATTTTTCCAGTGGTGGTGGTGCAAAATCGATGGTGAGTGGATACAACTCCTGGTACTTTAGCATGAATTGTGGTCATGACATCCAGCTAGCATTAGCAATTTTAAAAAAAGTTAGTTGCACCTATGAATTACTTGATAAAGTGGTTAAAAACTATGAATTTCATTAAACTGCAGCCCTTAAGCACACATATTTTAAATATTTTGTGTAAAATACTTCTGCTACAAAAAAAAGTATGATAATTATCTCAAAGAAAAGCAATTTTGGTATTGAGTCACCAGCTGGACTGGCCTTCCCCACCCTCTCCTGCCCTAAACTTCACTTTTACTTGAAAGAATAACTATTAGGCAAGCTATAACTACTCAGACGTGGGTATTTGGCAGATATTTTCTTGAAAATGAACAAAATGAGTCTTTTACTTTAAGGAATACAGCTGATAACATTTACTGCAAAAATTAGAATTTCAAAACTTTTATCTGGTCACTGTGATCTTAACAACTATCCAATCATTGAAGAATTTTATGATGGGAATGGTAGTGATATAAATCAGTGTGTTTTTTTTAATATTGTATAATGAAACATGTCAACATGTAGAAGATCTGCTTAGCTTAGTAAACTAATGTCTCAAATAATGGAGGCACGGTGTTACAAAATCATGCATGGATAAAAGAGCTATTCAAAATTCAAGATACATCAGCATACGAAAAGTTTAGGGAGTTGATTTCAAATTCAACACTGCAGCTAACCTCTAAGTATATATCACTTGTCAAGTTTTAGTGTAGTATCAGAGAACAGTATCTACAATTATTAGAAAAAGCTTTAAAAATAACCCTTCCTTTTCCATCAACATAGCTGTGTGAAGCTGGATTTTTTTCCATCTATCTCAACAAAAACAATATATTGCAATGGATTGTGTGCAGAAGCACAGATGAGAATCCAACTGTCTTCTACTAAGCCAGACGTTAATTTGCAAAAATATAAGACAATGTCTCTATTGTCACTATTTTAAAAATTTATTTGTTTATTATTTTTTCATAAAAATATGGCAACATGTAATGGTTTAATTACTGTTGTTTCAAGTGAATAAATATTTTAAAATTTAATTGTTCTTTTGTTTATATTCCTTTAATTATGATCGAGAGCATTCTGAGTTATAGTCCTTGAAAATGGATGAGCCAAATTCAGTTTTAGCTAATTTTGGAAAATTAACTATGTACTACCTGAGGCTTTAAGAAGGTAGGATGGGGGGAGGGTATAGCACAGTGGTAGAATGTTTGCCTAGCGTGCACAAAGGCCTGTGTTCAATCCCCAGTACCTCCCCTAAAAATAAATAACTAAAAACCTAGTTACCCCTCCCCTCCCAAAAACCCAAAACAAAACAAAAAAATAAGGTAGGATGGTCCCAGAGAACTCTGAAGGCTTCTTCTTTTCTTCTTTCCTCAAAGAACCTTAGTTTTATTTGGGCAGGAGTATCAACTGATCAAGCCTTTATTATTTTAGGGAAGAGGGGATCTGGAATTTGGTGATAGCTATCAAAATTTCAAATAGTGATTCCTTTTGACCCAACATTTAACTGTTGGAATTTTTTCCTACAGACACACCACAAAATATGCTAAAGTGCTTATT
This sequence comes from Camelus ferus, assembly GCF_009834535.1. Classification (NCBI taxonomy): domain Eukaryota; kingdom Metazoa; phylum Chordata; class Mammalia; order Artiodactyla; family Camelidae; genus Camelus; species Camelus ferus. Next base: position 16,913,351 of record NC_045725.1, read on the forward strand.
GCAGTATTATTTTAAATGCAAAAAGACTGGAAACAAATGCTCATCAATAGGGTATTGATTGATTTAATACACAACATCTATGCCATCGATGATTAGATCATGAAAACAGACAATGTATGTATTGTTGTTGAAAGAGCTCCAAGATATTTTATTAAAAGCAAAGATGTAATTTCATAACAATGGGGTAAAATATGATCCCTGCTCCAGTTTTCTGTTGCTGCATAAAAATCATCCCAAATTTCCTGGATTCAAACTACAACAGTCATTACATTTGCACAGAAATCTGCGAGTAGGGAGGGTTTGGCAGCGACACCTTGCTTCTGCTGTGCCCGGAGTCAGCTGAGGTGGCTTAAAGCCTGGGGATGACCTGACATTTGGGGCTGGAATCATCTGAAGGTTTGCTCATTCACACTTCTAGCAGTCGATGTGACTGTCTCTGGAACACCTACACTTGCCTCTGTATGTGGTTTCTCAACTTCCTCATAGCGTGGGCCTGGGTTCCCAGAACACACTGGCAGTGGAAGCTGCTAGTTTCTTAAGCCCAAGAACGTGGAACAGCATCACTTCTACCATATTCTATTGGTCAAGCAGTCAAGGAGCCCAGATTCAAAGGGAGAGGATTTAAATTCCACCTAGGGATGGGAGGAATGTCAAGAAATTTAGCATTTATGTTTTAAAACATCCATGATCCAATTTTTATAAAATTTTAAAAGCATATACGTATAAAATGCAGATACATGCAGAAATTTTTTTTCAGCAAGGATAAATAGATGTTAACAATGACTACGTTTTGTGGAGAGGGAATATAGGAAAGGAGAGGGTGGAAAGAACAGAAGACTTTAATCTCTGATTTCATACCTCATGGTAATATTTGAATTTTTGTCCATGTGGATATATTATTTTTATTAAAACAGACAAACAAACCACCACCCAACCCAGAGGAGGAGTTTAGTCTTCTTTTAAACTCCCATGTGAATTATCTTATTATATGTACACAGTGATTTTTCTGAGGTCATTAGGGCAGATGGCCCCTGTTTTCAGATGAAGATCAGAATTTGGTCTCAACTTCCTGTTTAGTATCTTTTCACCTCGCCATGTAATTGAGAAAGACCCAGATCTAGACACCTGAAACTAATATAATATTGTAAGTTGCAACTATATTTAAAAAAAGAAAGAAAGAAAGACCCAGGTCTAGAATTGACCCTATCCATTTGCAGGGGCAGATTTCAAAAAGGCAGTCATAACAAGTGTTGGGAAAAGTTCAGGCTAGGGGTGAGATGCAGAAACCAAAGCCATGTGATGATACAGTAACTCTCCTAGCATCGAGTACATTGCTTGTCTAGGATGAAGTTTGCTGCATAAAGGAATGTAAAAGTCTCCTAACTGGTCAAATCTGCATCCTCCACCTTCAACCAGAGTCAGACTGATGACAAAGTGGAACTCGATCTAATTACTCTCCTGCTCAAAATCCTTCAATGCCTTCCACCTTCATCTATAGGAAAATAAGAAATCTAACATCTATGCCCTGTGCAAGATACCAGATTAAATGCTTTGCAAGAATTAATTCATTTATCTCCTTAAATAACTCCATGATGTAGGCATGATTTTTGTTTAGTAGCTCCATTCTGCCGATGAGGAAAGCAAGGTACAGAGTAGTTAAATAATTTCACATAGCTAAGAAGAGGAAGAGTGGGGTCTTAAACCAATCTGACATCAGAGCCTGTGCTGAGAACCGCTTTGTTACTCTACCTCTGAACTTCTCAGCACGGTTGACAAGCTCTCCACTGCCAACGAGGGGTACCATATCCACAGAGATGCCGAGACTGTGTGTTAGCCAGAGTTCTCCAGAGAAACAGAACCAGTGGGATCTGTATCTGTAGCCATATCGGTATCTATATCTATGTCTATATCTACCTATACCTATTTTTATGTATGTATGTACTTATGTATTAATTTATACATAAAAGGAGATTTATTACAGTGAATTTGTTCATGTAATTATGGAGGCTGACAAGTCCCATGATCTGGTGTTTGTAAGCTGGAGACCCAGGAAATCCAGGGATGTCATGCAGTCCAATTCCAAAGGCCTGAGAACCAGGGAAGCCAATGGTGTACATCGCAGTCCTAGGGCAGCAGAAGATGAGAGGAAATGTCCCAGCTCAGCAGTGAGGCAGGAAAAAGGTGAATTCTCCTTCCTCCACCTCTTCTACTCAGGCCCCCTAGTGAATCGGATGAGGCCCACCCACATCAGGGAGGGCAATCACTTCACGGAGTCCATCACTTCAAATGCCATCCTCTTCTGGAAACACCTCATAGACACACCCAGAAATAAAGTATCGTCTGGGCACCCCATGGCCAGTCAAGTCAACACGTGAATTTACTGTCTCAGACGGAAAGAAGCGGCCTGTCAGGCTGGAATGGAGCCAACAAAGCGGGGAGGACATTACCACCTCAGGACAGAGAAGTAGACGGGGCCAGATCAAGTAGGGCCTTGCTGACCAGGGCAAGGGGCTTGGATCTTATTTAAGATGGGATAGAAAGTCCTTGGAGGACTGAAAGCAGAAGAGTTATAAGATTTGATGCATGTTTTAAAAAAGATTCCTCTGGCTTTTGGGTGGAGAACGGGGCCACAGAGGACTCAGGAGACCAGCGGGGAACTCCACAGTACTTCCTCTGAGCGTCCTCCAGTCCCCGCCTGCAGGGCTGGGACATTCCTAGTCCCTGTTTCCCTTGGTCATTTCTTCCATTGTCTACCCAGCGAACACTTGTCATCTTTTAAGATGCAACCACAGTGTCCTTTCTGAGGTTTTTCTGGACTTACTCTCCCCAGTAAAATTGTCTGGTTCCTGTGCCCATCAACAGCGATTGGTTCAAGAAGATGTGGCATGTATACACAATGGAATAGCACTCAGTCATGAAAAAGATGAAATATTGCTATTTGCAGCAACATGGATGGACCTAGGGAATATCATACAAAGTGAAGCAGGTCAGACAGAGAAACACGAAGACTATATGGTAGCACTTTTATGTGGAATCTAAAAAAATAATAAAAATGAATCTATTTACAAAACAGAAACAGACTCACAGACAAAGAAAACTTACGGTCACCAAAGGGGAAAGGGGGCGGAGGGATAAACTGAAAGTATGGGATTAATGGCTACAAACTACTATACATAAAATGGAGAAACAACAGGATTTACTATATAGCACAGGGAATGGTAATCAATATTTTGTAATACCCTATAATGGACAATAATCTGAAATAAATGTATATAACTGAATCACTTTGCTGTGTACCTGAAACTAACACAATATTCTAAATCAACTGTATTTCAATGGAAAGAGTCCAGTTCCTTCTTTTGCTCCCCTGGAACCCACTTTGAATATTTTATTTTACCACTGTGGTATAATACAAAGATGTATTTGGACTTTGTCCCTGGTTCTTGGCAAAGAGGAACTAAACCCTGGACTTTTCCTGAGTGGCAGGAGTGTCTTTTTTTCTTCATGACGAGTTTCCTTCATCACACCTGAGCTTTTGCTGACTTGGTGGGGGTCTAGGATGGAGCTGGTCCCCCCAAAGGCCCCATGATTACAGGATTAGGACTTTCAGCCCCACATACTGACCTTTTGGAAGGGGAAGGGGGCTGCAGATTGAGCTTTGTAGAAATTATTGAATGAGGTGATTCAGAGAGTTTCTGGGTTGGTGACCTAATTGGGGTCCTGGGAAGGCAGCATACCAGGGAGGGCGTGGAAGTGTCACATCTCTTCCCCAACACCTTGCCCTGTATGGTTGTTCCTGAGTTGTATCTTTTATAATAAATAGAGAATGTAAGTTAAGCGTTTTCCTGAGTTCTGTGAGCCAATCTAGCAGATTCCCAGATCTGAGGAGGGGTTGTCTGAAGCTCTGACTTTGTAGCCAAGTTGGTCAGAGGTGTGGGTAACTTGGGGACCGGACACTGGTGAGTGGCATCTGAAGCGGGGACAGTCTTGTGGGACTGAGCCCTTCCATCTGTAGAGTGTGATGCTACCTCCAGATGGTTAGTGTCAGAATTGAATCAAATTGGAGGACACCCAGTTGGTGGCAGAGAATTGGTTATTGTGGAAAACTGCCAATCTGGTGTTGGCAGTGTTGTCAGGAAAAAAAAACCTCTTCAACCACTAAGTTTTTTTTTTTTTTTTAAATTTCTGCTTCCTCTTAATAACTATAAACTCCTACAGGGAAAGAAAGAACCGTGCCATCCTCATCTTTGCCTGTTATCTCAGCACCGTCCAGTTTATTGCTCAAGCTCAACAAATATTTGCTAGCAACTGAAAGACCAAACTAATTGATGGCTGGAGGACCTGTGTTGATCACTGCAGTTTCACTCCTTGTTCTTTTAGAACATAGTACTTTTGAATTTTGAGAATTAACAATTTTCTTATTTTTATGAGTTTTAGCTTAGTTATGATATAGTCCAACACTTTATATCTGTGGTATGTGTGTGTGTGTGTGGGGGGGGTGTATACACACATATATATATATATATATGTAGTAGCATACATTTATCTTTCTGATGAATAATTGGGTCAACTCCTTAATTAAATAGTTATTATTTTTCCTTTTTCTTTTCATATTCCTCATCAGCTGGTAAAATATTACAGCTGTTCCTAAAATGTGTTGGGGTGGCTACATTTTCTCTTACTGAATCTGGGTGGGGACAAGATCAGACTCTATTCATGCTGTGGTTTTTCTCCCCTCCTGGTAGAAGCCCTCAGGCAGCTGTCTGTGTTACTTGGCAGGGGTGGAGGCCTGAGCTACTGTTTGTTTTGCTGCATTTTTGGCTGGAAGTCAAGCCCGGAGTTTCTTCTGAGCATGGGGAGTGGCTTGGGCCAATCTGGCCAGTTCAACGGTTGTCAGGTTCTTTGAGTAGAAGGCTAGCATCCTCTGGTGATGAGAGGGGAATCTAGTTCCCCACAGGCTGGTAAGTGGTGGATGTTTGGTACAAGGAAAGCAAATCTCTCACACAGTTCCGCCAGATGCACAAGCATAAAACCAGACGTGTAAACTGCTCTTGTAAGCTCCCAGCAGGCTCCTCTCACTGACTTCATGAGAGTACTACAAGGTGAATGCCATGATTCCCAGTGACTTTGGAGTCAAGTCAAGCTCAGAGTCCAAGCTTGGCTGTCCTTGCCATCATAAGTCATTGCATCCACATTGGATTAAGGTATTCACACAACCTGCTTGTTGGCATCCCTTAAAACACGGGGACAGGATTTTTTTTAAAGCTTTCTCCAAAGATATTATTAGGTCCTGGCTTGCCTGATCCTTATACTTCATTCATATAGGCATGAAAGGGTCTGGATAATTTTTTTTTTTAATTTTGGTAGAATATACATAACATAACATTTTACTATTTTAATCATTTTTAAGTACCTCAGGTCAGTGGCATTAAGTACATTCACATTGTTGTGCAACCATTACCACCATCCATCTCCAGAACTTTTTCATCATCTGAACTGAAACTCTACACCTTAAACATTCAACATTCTCCCCAACCTCTCCAGTCCCTGGCAACCATGATTCTACTCTGTGTCTTAACAGATTTGACTGCTCCACCTGCCTAATATGTGGAATCATACAATGTTAGTCCTTTTGTGTCTGGCTTATTTCAGTTAGCATTAAAGTCTTCATGACGTCTGGATAATTTTGATGGCAACCATACTTCTGGAATATCGCTTATTTCCCCCAAATAAATTATTCTTCAGATCCTTTATGCTACTTAACAAACCTGTGGGGCAGATTTAAGTAACACCATTTGAGGAGCTTAGTAGCCACCTCTGCACTGTGGGTTCTTGCTCAGGGTTTTTCATACGCTAACTAAGCATCTTTTACACATCACCTAGTTCCTACCGAAGTGTATTTAAAGTAAACTGCCACACTGACACAATGGTGTGGTTAAAATTCAAAAGCTCCTGACAGAGGCAAGTGCTGAGTGTTGGTAAGGAAGAGACCCTCCACACTGAGTAGCAGATGGCATTTAGTTCTGCGAGGCAGCAGGGCTTTGGAGACGGACTTGAGAATGTCTGGAGTTTTACACAAAACGCTGTGTGTGTGTGTGTGTGTGTGTGTGTGTGCGCGTGCGCGCGTTTCTGGGGAAAGAGTTCAGGGTTTTTATCAAATTCTCAGAGAGGTGTTTATAATCTCCCTAAAAACGTTATGAGCCATGTTGAAAGGGAAAATACTATTTTCTATAGTGTTTTTGAGGAAGTAGATGGCAAAAGGTCCAGATATCCAGGTGGGGTGATGCAATGCACTGAGTGTTCATGTCCCCTCAAAATTCAATCCCCAGTACCTCCATCCAAAAAAAAAAAAAAAAAAAAAGAATAAAGAAAATTTAAAAAAAAGAAAGAAAGGAACCTTGCCTTTGTGTCCCGAATTAGCAAGATGATTGTTGGCATTTTGGAAAGATTTTTACAGGGATCACCTTACGAGGGAGTTCAGGGCAGTAACATCAGGGATCTTTTAAGGCTAATAACTCCCTAATCTTCTGTTGTAGACTTTCCTTTCCAGGCTTCTAAATGCTATGCCAATTTAGCAAGCTGATATAAACCATTCCTTCCCACCTGGAATGCTCTTCTTCACTCTGCCTGTTTAACTTCTCTACGTCCTGAAATCCCAGCTCAAGTCCCACCGACTGCATGAAGCCTTCTCACCCTCTGTGCCTGCTCCCTCTTCTGAATTTAGTACCATTCAGAGTGTGCACCTCACTCTTAGCATTTGCCATGTATTGCTACACAATGTTCATTTTCTTTTTAAATATGTGTGATGGGATAGTGTTTTGAAATAGTATTTGGTATAATTCTCATTGTTGGTAATTTTGGTTGCTCTTCCCAGTGAGGCTGAGGCGTCTACTGAATCGGGGGGTATAGAATTAGAGAAACTCTCCCCAAGACCACCTTCTGACACCAGCTGTAAGTTCAGGGACTTCCCAAGACCATCCTCAGGTTTAATACTTCGCTAGCACTCACTGAACTCACTGAAAGCTGTTACACTCATGGTTATGGTTTATTACAGGGGAAGGATACAGATTACGATCAGCACGGGAAGAGGTGCACGGGGCAGAGTCTAGGAAATTTCCAAGTGTGGCACTTTTCACTCATCCTCCCCCACTGTCACAGGCAGGGGTTACTCTTCTGGCAAGGATATGTGATAATGTGTATGGAGGCTTGCCAACCAGGGAAGCTCACCTGAGCCTTGGGGTCCAGAGTTTTTATTTGGGTTCCATAGTTGATAGCCCATGTGGTTGACCTCAGGCTCCAGCTCTTCCAGAAGCTGAGCTGAGAGTGCTTGCCTCAACGTACCATAAATGACATTGTTAGACTTTCTGGTGTGGTTCAATGCCCCTGATAAGCAAGGACACTTCTATAAGACAGGACATTTCAAGGGCTTAGAGATGAACTCCCCAGAGGTCAAGGGCAAAGGCTGGACCTCTCTTTGGGCAAAGTTAAATTCTTTGTGATACAGGGGCTGTTGCAGAATCCAGCTGAAGAGTAGAGACCATTTCAATTCCTGGCTTCCAAGACAGGGTCTCAAAGTGCACTTCAGAGACAACAGTTATTTCATTTGCAAGATTTTTGTGTGCAGAGCCTGCTTGTTTGAGAGAAGTGTGGTTTGTGGGTTCTCTGGGAGCCAGTGCTGGAGGACCAGAGTTTAGAATTTCTGCAGGTGAACAACAGAATAGGGAACTAGTTAGGAGGTCGTGATACAAGGTGGTTTCCCATCACAAAGGAAGGCAATAAGAACATTTCCTGGGCTGGGAGGAGGAGCTTGGGGGATGGAGAGAAAAGGAAAAGAGGGCCTTTGGCTTGACCTGCCCATGGGGTTGAAACCAGGGGATGGATATGAGGGCAGAAGCTCCCTAGATATATTTGAGTCTCTGGATGTAGAAGAAATACCTCCTCTTCCTTCTGCCTGCAAACCTTGGAGGAAACCGGCCCACAGGGTTATACCAATAAACTACAAACACGGAGCACACATAAAGCTTTCTGGGTTGTCAGTAACATCTCCACATCAAAATGACACGTGTGGGATCATATGCAAATCCATTATCATGCTGCACAACACACAAACAGAAGTGTGCCCACATCAATGGTAAGAGTTAGTGTTATTTTTTCGAGCACAATAGGCAATTTACATCTTTCTTGTTTTTCTCACTTAAGTTGTATAATCTCTGAATAAACATAACTGTGGGCAAGTGATAGCTGATCAAATCTGACTGTGTCTTCCTCCGTCAGATGTGGTTAATTAAAATGCCCTGCTCCTGGTCCTGGCCTTTGGGCCCCCTGAGCCTCAGCCCTTCTGCCCGCCTTTATCTTCTGTTCCTCCCCCTCAGGCTGTCGACCCTCTACTAAACAGGACACGGCAGGTCCTAGATGTGCTTTCCCACCTCCATGCCTTTATTCAAGCTGCTGTTTCTTCCTGGCCCGACTGTCCCTATCTCCGCTGGGCTGAAATTCCACTTCCTCCATGAAGCCCTCCTCGGTTTTCCAGACCTGAAGTTGGCCTCCCACGGCACGTTGGCTTTACCCTTATAGGATCTACAGAATGCAGATATTTGCCATTATTATCCATGATTGGAACACAGGCTGTCTCCTCTGCTCGAATATCAATTCCTTGAAGGCGAGGATCGTGCCTTTTGAAAAAATATCACCGTATCTCTAAGAACCCCAGGCATAGGGTTCTGTGTGCTCAGTGAGCTTCTGCTGAATTCACACACACACACACCCCCCTTCAGTCTCAGTCTCCTGGGATCTGGGGATATTAGGGCAGAAGGAGTAAAGATGTCAGGAGTTGAGGCTGAGCTGTGATGCAGAGGGCAGAGGAGCTGCTGGCTGGGATAGGGCCTTGCCACTTAAGTAGGCTTGTCTTCTCCTGAAGTGGCTTCAAAGTCTTAGAGCTCCAGACTGAAAAAGCTGACACTTCTTCATCAGACCAGAACCATGTTTCTGTGTCTCTGCCATCAACTTTGGGTAGCAGGCCAGGGGTGTGGGCTGGACCTCTGAGAACTGGAAAACGTCTGACTCTTGTAAAGCCTCCAGAACAGAGAAAAACAGGTTTCCTTTGTATTATCCTGAGATGTCCTTGTCGTGGGATGGCAAGGAAACTGGGGCAAAGGTCAAGCACTCACTATTCACCAAGGAAGAGAGAAAACAACCTGTAACTGTTTGCAGAAACACCTGCTCTCACTGGTAGTCAAGGAACTAAGAATTAAGACAATATAATCTCGGTTGCCCCTCCCCAGCCATGGGTGGCGAAGGTGAGGACAAGGTGGAGGCCATTCCTTTCGGGCATTTGGAAACTCAAGTCTAAAACTGATGTAACCTTGGCCAATTTGTCTGTTTTAAAAGCCTTAGCAAAGCGATCCTCTTTGAGCCAGCAATTCTTCCTCTAGAAAGGAAATATTATCTTTAGGAACTATTTACGGCAGTGCCCCAAGTCTGGCAAACATGCTCACAGTGGTTCATTTTTAATATTAATTAGAATAGGGAAACACCCCACATGTATGATAATAGGGATTGGGTAAACAAGCAATAAATAAACATAAACACATATTTTTACCACAGAATACTCTGAAGTCAGTAAACACAAGATTTAGGGCAGCTTTCCTTAAAACTCTGGTCCTTGCTTCAGGGCTGGTTTGCGTAGGTGTGGCATTGCCTCCAGCAGACACCGCTTCCTGGGCGGCCCCCAGAAGCGCGGCACGGATCCCTTTACCTTTGAGACTGTCGCACGGTAGCTCGATTCAAACCTTGCTGAAGACCGCCTGAGCGGAAGGAAGAGTGGGAGCGGCCACTGACTGCTCCCAGGCCCGCCTCCTGGGGGCTGGGCAGTGTGCGCGGGGCGGGGCTGGCCGGCTGCCCGCCTGCGAGGCTGCGCAGCCTCTCGCGAGAAGGTGCGGCTCCGGCGAGAGTTTGTTCCTTATCGCTGGGGGCTTCTTTTTCTGCTTCTTATCGATGGAGAAAACGGCACAGACGTTAGGTGGGATCGCTGACCTGTCTGGCATTCGGAGGATATTTCTTGACGTGAAAAGATGCTTAGTATCCCTTGCCAAATGGAGGAGGCAGTTCACAAAACTGTGCGGTGCAGCATTATTTTGTCTTTTTCATTGAAGTCTTATCTATTTCTATGTCTATACTTACATCTACAACTCTATCTTTATCTGTATACATGTGGGAAAACGCCTAATAAGGAGGCTTACCAAAATACTGACACCTGGTAGTTCTGGGGGGTGGAAATGCGGTAAGGTTTATTTGTGTTTATTAGTATTCAAAGGTTTTGTTTTTCCTTCCTTCCTTCCTTCTTTCCTTCCTTCCCTCCCTCCCTCTCTCTCTCTCTTTTTTTTTTTTTTACCATAAAAATATATATTGCCTGTATAATAAACATCATAAAAAGAATCCTGAGCTCTGGGGAAGATCCACCTCTGATTTCTTCGTCTTCTGCCCTACTAAACCATAGTAAGAAACTCCTGATTCGAGGTGTAAGTGGTCCTCAGTGAGTGTCTGGTGGAAGGAGCCATTCCTCTGACTGGGGCGTCTGGGAACGTCATGGAGCAGGTGGCCTTGGGGAGGTGGGTCCTTCAGAGAGAGGAGGGGAGGAAGGCCACCCTGTGTTGAGAGAGTACCAGCACCAGTGACAAAAAGTGAATGGCTTCATTGTGGGTGATGCTCAACTCCAGGCCTCTGAGGACACAGGTGCTCAGAGATGTTGGGAGACCAGGGGGCTCGGCAGACACTCACACTTACTATTTTCCATCTGGACCTCGGGCACTGTCTGTTATCTCTCTTCTTCCTTTTCTGCTTAGAAGAACTTCAGGTTCATGGGGGCAGACCCTTTTTATAAAGTTCCCTCCGCAGATTCCTCAGTGCTGAGCAAAGGCGAGACACCCCATGAGTGTGCAGGACTTGAGTGGACATGAATTCTGTTAAGGCAGCGGTAGGGAATACTTCCTCCCTCTCGTGTTATCAGTCTCTAGGAAGGTTCAAGGATGGCCCATTTAAAGAGATTGCTTCTCTAAGACTGTTCTTAATAGAGACATGAAGGGTATTACGAGTAATTTGGTCCTCACAATAGTTAAACTTAGCTTACAATGTCTTCCCTTTTTATTCATCAGAATGGATTCAGGGATATGCATATGATAAAACAACTCAAACTCACTTGCATTCTGACATGCTTCTTGCCTGGGAGGCTGTCAGCCTGTTGAAAATGATGTCTAACCTACTGCTTTTATGATCCACACAGCATAGCAAACCATTTTCACGGATAGACCCTTTACATTTAAATCCCTCTCACATTCATAAAACGTTCCTCTGATTACCAAGCTAGGAACAAAGCGAGCTGGCTATACTACTTAGGGTCTTATCAAAATCTGGTTCTGACATGGAAATGCATTCGCGGTCCCCTGACTTGCCTCCCACAGCGCGTGAAGGGCCGACAGTGGTGACAGCTCTGAGGTCCGAGGTCCTGGAGATGGGGCCACTGGACAGGAGCTGTGAGGGATGCTGGTGCCGGTGAGTGAGAGGAGAGACCCAGGCCGGCAGGTCAGGGGAAGCCCCACCCCCCCTCTCTGGAGCATCCCTGTGGTCCCTGAGAACAGCCATCAGGGCTCTGTCCAGGGCAGTCAGAGTGGGAGGGGCTGTTTTTCATAGTTGGTAAGCTTGGCTTATTGGGAGGGGGTGGTTCCCAGGCACTTGAAGGAGTAACTGAACGTGGAAACCCTGTGAGGGGTTGTGAATCTGGGGCCCTGGGGGAGAAGGTGGCAGCCCCTACCGCATTCCCTCACAGTGAGCCCCTGGAGAGCCCACTGTCAGCAGGAACGCTCACTCCGGACAATTGGGACGTTGCACGTGCTGCTGTTCAGCTTTTGGAAGTGCAATGAATCCTGCTTGTTCTGCAGGGGAGTCACTCCGCTGCTCTCTGTTGTCCTATCTTGACCGCCAAAACCCACTGGGTGCACCTGGGAGGGTTTTAAGAATGTTTCTTGCTTTCCAGACACCAGAATAGCCTGTCTTCTTAAAACTGGTGACTGAAAAAAAAAAGTTTTTGTTGATGTTTGACAGATGGAGAAAGTCCCAAGAGCAAACCTATATTCACCTGCTAACCCACATATAACCCGATGCATGATTAATTTGAGCCAGTCTCAATCCCAACCTACATCAAATGAGGAAGCATGCATTATCTAGGAGGGCCATCTTTCTGAGAAGGCCCTTAATGGACTTCTGCTCTGGTTCCATGGTTGGGTCATATGCTCAGTCCCCAGCTACAAGGGAACCTGGGAAAGTCAGTGAACAACATTTTCACATCTGCAGTGGGTGATGGGCTCTTTAGCAAGGAAGAAGGGTTCAGGGGACACTCGTAGGGTAGGTAGCCATGAGCATCTGCCATATTTCCTTGTCCTGTTCTCCAAACATCTGATCAGGACTCTTGACAGTAATGCCCCAAAGTTCAACACATCCCACTCATCTATCTCAGCTTGTTTCTTTTCTAGCTTGGAAACTGTTGCTGGAATGTGGAGGTCCTGGTTCCTGCCCATGGCCCACCATCTCCTATCATCATCCCTGATCATTTTGCCATGTTGGCCAGAACCGACATGACTCATCGGTGCCAGTCTGCTGACAGTCTGATTAGTGGCCCCAATACTTATTCTACCCTTCTCACTGTCTCCTTGAAAAGCCATCTTCCTCCTACGTCTGTATCACAGCAGCTCCATCCCCATCCATGGAGCTGATCCTGTCGTCAGGCAATGGGATGACTGACTGCATAACAGCCTTGATGGGCCAACCTTAATGGGGTCTCCCAGCACCTTGTCTGTTTCTTTCTTTAGTCCACTCGCAAATCTGAGAGTCCATGATTTATAACGATAACTCTTACTCATGGGAAGGCACCCAAGGGGGTGCACTGCTGTGATTCTCCTTCCAGTGGGTTGGTTTCCAGGAGAGCTTGTGTCCAGGTTGTGTTTCTGAATCGTGAGTTATCATTCCATTTAACAGTTTATAACAAAAACTTGATTTTGATGAAGCAAACAGAAGTTTTGTTTTTCTCGTATAAAAAGAAGTCTGAAGGAAGGCAGTCTAGAACTGATGCAAAGTATCCACCATGCTGTCAGGGAGTAAATCCTTGTCATTCTTCCTGCTTTGTCATCCGTAGTGTGTGGCTTTGTCCTCATGATAGCAAGATGACTCTTTTATGTAAAGAAGTCATGTTTCATTCCAGGCAGGAAGAAGGGGAGGACAAAGAACAGTAAAAAGGGAAAGATTTTCTTTCTTTCTTTTTTTAAAATGAGGAACCAGTTTTCCCAGAAGCTCCATGCTGTAGGATTCTACCTATATCTTATTGGCCAGAACTAGATCACATGGCCATTCCCCCACCAAAAAGAGAATGTAAAAGAGGTAAGATGTCACATTGCTAAATAAAGTGATGTTTTCTTAGTTCAGGAAGAAGCAAGGATGGATACTGGGTAGGTAGCCAGCAGTACCTGCCACAGGAACCCATCCTTTCTGGTCAGGTGTGGTCTGGGGGAAAGAGCAGGGTAGCTGGATCATGGAACCTTCCATTTGTCCATATTCCCACAAGGCACTCAGTCTCCACTGGTGAAGAACATCGTGGAGAACTCCCATACTCCCCAGAGTCCTGGTACCTGCTTGCCTGTGGGCATTTCTGCCGGGCCCCTGGCTTCCCACAAGGAGAATTATTCACGTCTGCCTTCTGTCTGGCTCCCTGCCTTCCTCCTTTCCTTCCTCCCACAAATACTTCTGGAGTCCCTAATCTGTGTCAGACATTGTCATAGGCACTTAGGGACATAGGCTGACGCTGCCTGCTCCTCTGTTGAACAAGATGCCAAGTGTGGCCACTGGACATCACACAGGAATCATGGCTCTCCGGTGAAGCATCACCTGCTTGGAAGTAGCCAGGCAAGGGATGTGTGCTTGTGGTTTGTGAAAAGTTAAACAGATTTCTGGAAAATGTGTTTGAATAGTCTGCAAACCTTTTCTTTCTGCTCCCTAGGGAAGTGTCTGACTTTATTTATTAATTAATTAATTTTTTACATATTTTTATTGAATTATAGTTATTTTACAATGTCATGTCAAATTCCAGTGTAGAGCACAATTTTTCAGCTATACATGAACATACATATATTCGTTGTCACATTCTTTTTCACCGTGAGCTATCACAAGATCTTGTATATATTTCCCTGTGCTATGCAGTATACCTTTTGAAATGTTGCTTTGAGAGGGGAGACACACGTCTTGCATCTCCCTTCTGAAGGACTGAAGCCATCCCCAGCCCTCCATCTATTGACTTTGCACATGTGTGTGGGAAGCTTGTTTCCCTTGTTACAGATGGCCGGACAAGTTAAATCAACTCGACACAGCTGTGGAACGAGACTTCCTCGGCTCCCGCTCCCATCAGATAGGAATCTTGCAGGGAGGTGAGACGCAGGGAGTCAGCCAGCGGAGAGGCCAGGCTCAAAGGGATTTATGGCAGTACAGTCATATATCTATGTCTGGGACTCAAGTCTTCTTTGAAAAGTTCTCAACCTGTAGATGAGAAAGATGTGCATGATATTCAATTACACAGAAGGAGAGAAGGTGTCTGCTGGGAAACTCTGAATTAACCAGGAGTAACTATTAGCATTTTATATTATTAATAATCACTTACATTTTTCTAGCAAGTTATACGTTGCTAATATAGACTTGATCTCACTGGATCTTTAAAAGAATTTAAAAATATGTCTCATATTATAAATTTAAATATTTACGACTCCTTTCCTACCACCTAACAAAGACAATAAAACTTCCACAGACACTGAATATCAACGTCTTAGGAACACCAAACTCCAAATGTTTCACGTCCTTTCACTTGCCTCATGATCCTGTTTTATAACATGTGTTTTGATACTAATTCTCCCCTGAAGTTTTCACATTTCTGTTGCCCCAGAGTGTCTCCCCTCCCCCATATTGTATCTTTGACGTCTCAGGCTAACCCATTTTGTTTTTGCTATTTGAATTTCAAAAACCATTTCATTGAGGCGTAATTGACATACAGGAAACTGTACATATTTAAAAGTGGTAACTTCCTAAGTTTTATCATATGTATAAACCTATAAAACCATCACCACAGCCAAGATAGTGAACATATCCATTTATTTCAAGTGCTTTGAGTTGGTCTTTATCATTTCTAGTCAAAGGAAACTTAACTAAGATGCCACTTTATTTGCATTTCCTGGTTCCTGAATATGTTTGGGGGAACACTCTCTGGTTCCGTACCCTTGGGGCTGCAGTTCATGTTGGACCTCAGCTTTAATAAATGATATCTACATATAGTCCATGTCTTACTACCTCTGGTTTCTCTTTCAGCAAATTCAGTCCATCTCTGGGGGTAGTTCAAAGAGCACAGGTTGGAGCTGGAAGATCTGCGTCCACATCTCTGCCTTGCTTCTCTTTAGCTGTGTGACCTTAGACAATAATGGTAATCGTGATACACACCTTACCAGTTGTTTTGGATTCCATGAGAACCTCCTTATTGTAACAGGATGTTAAAATGGAAATTTCTATCCAGACCTCAAGTCATGAGATATGTTATATTCCAAAACCAAATCACCACATGGACAATTCACAAAGAAAATGTCCCCAGACTGGTTCAAGATCTCTTGAACTCACCAGCTTTAAGATAAAAAGAGTTGAGACGGGAGAGGACAAAGACTATGATGGGATTTTCTTGAGTGAGAACTGTTGCCGTGATGTAAATCTCCATGTTCTCTGAAGGCCAGTGGGGGCAGGTGACTACAAGGGGACCATTCAGAGAGCATGATGTGTGTGTCCCTGCAGTGGGAGGAAGAGCTGACTTGGGGGTACCTGACTCATGCCTGAAGAAGCTATAGAAGCCCAGAGGCAGCCCAGTAGGTGGACTGCCTAATTCCCAGGGACTGGGGGGCTAAGGGTGCGTGAGGGTTTCCTGGAGGGCAGAGGTTGGTTGACCTCATGTGAGTGAGGAAAGAGCCAGAGCCATTTAGCATCCTGCTCTGCCCCTAGCGAAGGTAAGCAGAGAGTGAAGGGGCCCCTGACAGAGCTGGTGTAGAGTGGCCAGCAGAGGGTCATGGGTGATGGGGAGCAGTGCCTGGAGCAGAAGGTGGAGCCCATGACATGGGAGCGTGGCCAGAGAGGCCAGCAGAGTATGGCCTCCAGCAAGCCCAAGAAAGCACCTGTGGGGAAGAGGTGGCTCTAAATGCCCACCTAGGCATGCCCGTGAGGGCGAAAGCTATCGGTCACCAGGAAATCGCCTTGCCCCTCTTTACCTCTCCCCTCTTCTCTCCCCATGTGCCAGTCTGTAAGGGACATCCTGCCACCTCCCAGGGGCTTGGGAGGGCAATGGAGAAGTCTCACCTTGAAGGTGACTTATAATTTCTGAATTGGGAGATTTTGCCTCAGAGTGAGCCAAAAAGCCACACCATCTGACCATGTTCTCATCTAGGGATGGGTGAAATGTACTCCTACATTTTAAAGGGAAAGTGAAAGATAAAATGAAGTTGCGTTTTAATTATGCCACAAATTATGCTCGCTTATCACACGAATTACACCCTTAAACTGTAAATATCATGCAAATTTTAGTGACTGTTCAATATACATTTTACCGTCACCTCTTCTCTTGCCTACAAGAGTGGGGTTCTCAACTTTGAGCTGCGTTGAATTGCCTGGAGAACTTCTCAAAGCACAAATCGGCCCCATTCTGAGTTTTTATTTAGCTAGGGTATTGTGATTTATAGTAAGAAATTCGTATTTGGTCTTTGTTTCTGGCACAAATCTCCTAGAACCCTTGGAATCTCCTAAGTGAGGAGAATGATGAGGTGTCTTTTGTTATGTTAATAAAGCGACTTTCGCAATGTCCCCAGGTAGCCTGAGGATGGGACTGGGTGCCTGCAGAACTAGTCCTGTGATTGGAGGGTTGGAACCTTCAGTCCCAGCCTCTGACTTCTAGGGAGGGGAGAGGGGCTGGAGGTTAAATCAATCGCTAAGGGCCAAGGGCTTAATCAAGCACACCTGTGTAGTGAAGCCTCCAGAAATACCCGGAAGGAGCGCGTCTGAGAGCTTCCGGGTTGGTGAACGTGTGACTTGTGGAGAGTGGCATTTCTCTGCATCCCTTGTCCTAAGTGTCTCTCTTACCTGGCTGTTCCTGAGTTCTATCCTTTTCTGATAAACCAGTCATCTAGTAAGTAAAATGTTTCTCTCAGTTCTATGAGCTGCTCGAACAAATTAATCAAACCTAAGGAGAGGGTTGTGGGAACCTCTGACTTACAGCCAGTCGGTCAGAAGTACAGGTAACAACTTGGACTTGCAGCTGGGTGTGTGAAGTGGTGGTGGGGGGTGAGAGGTCAGCCTGTGGAATCGGGTGTTATCCCTGGGTGGACAGTGTCAGAATTGAGTTGACCGGTAGGATGCCCAGCAGGTACCCGGAGAATTGTTGGTGTAGGGGGAACACTGCCCACCCCCACACTGGAACTTGGTCTCAGAACACCTGTTATGGTGGCTCTGGGGTGGGGTTTGAGGGGCAAGAATTTGCACTTCTAACAAGTTCCCAGGTGTTGCTGATGGTGCTGATTTGAGGCCCAGCCTTGGTTCTCCACTTTGGCTGCATCAGAATCACCTGGGGAGATTTAACTAACACTGACACTGGGCCCCACCCCTGGAAGTCTGTTTGAATTGGCGAATTCAGTTTATGGTTTAAAACTGTCACTACCAATCCATAGACCAATTCATGGATTAAAAGCTTTGCAGGGAGTTAGAGGAGAAATATTTACTTTTATTTTAAAATTCTGATTTACCTCATTGAAGGTGGAGACCTTGATGTTCCGCCTTATACCTTTTGGCATTACTGAATTTTTAACAACGAGCCTATGTCACTTCGTACCTAGCAAGCAAACACGAGACTTTATTCTTCCCATTAACTGTGCCCATTTAACTCTTTCAAATCTTAAGGGACATTTGCAGCACTCCTCCCTCCATTATTCTTTTGATCATTGAAAAAATTCCTTCTTGGTCTAATAAAATCTTGGTCTAATAAAATCTAGCTCACCCCAAATTCTGCCAAATATATTGAATATTAATTTTGGCCATTACTATGGAATGTTGGAAAAAACCTAATCCTATATATACTTCATAATCTAGAATCTTTCTTTCTCTCCCACAATCCAGAAAATTCTAGCAATCCACTTCTCTTTCTGGTATTCCAGGCATGTGTATGTAAGAAAATGATCTTTACGTATTCTCATAAATCAGTAGGAACACTTATTAAGGACTTACAATGAGTCACGCACTGTGAGAATTATTTCCATTTTACAGATCAGATCACAAAGGCTTGGAAGGTCTCCAAAATCTTTATTACAAAATTAGGTTTGTAGCTTTAGTAGGTACAAACACTTTTTGCCCAAATGTTTATTGATTATCTATCATTGGCAAACAGAGAGAGGAAATGTGTTCAATTTCTGACAAGATAAGTAGCCCAGTTGTCATGAACTCACGATCAGCCTTCCCAAACTCTGCCCAGAAACCCTATTTATTATAGATGGGTTTTTGATGATTTCTCACATGTCCATCTTTTTCTAAAGGCACAATTGAAATATTCTTGTGTGGAGGAAAGATTCCTTTTGGGAGGCAGTTACATGTTTTATTATTCCCAGGCTCTCCTTCATATGCAGCATTATAAATATACATCTGGCAACTGAGACTGTATCTTTCAAACATTCTCATTTTGTATATTAAACAAAACTCTACCTCTACATGATTCTCCTTCCCTATTACTGACTTGTGGGAAGACGCCTAAAACCCACTTCCTTTATGCACAGAAAACTTCTCTCTAGGTATTAAGCTTTATTTCTTGCACTAAAATCACATCCAGTTTCTTCTCTCTCAGGGCCATACCAACTGTGACTTTAGCGTTTTTCATTTTACTACTTTTATGTATTTCTAATTGTGCTTTGCCTTTATAGTTGTAATTTTATTAAGACCTACAAAATTTCCTTTGATTGCTCTCTCCTCATGGCTTCCAGTCTTTGCTCTATGATTGAGGCCCACCCATTCTGAACCACTGTCTCCCTTCCTTCCTCCCTCCCTCCCTTCCTCTTTCTCTCCCTTAATTTCTCTGCTGTCTTTTTTTTTTCTTCTCCGTTAATTCATTCAGACATAATTGACTATTTCTTCCCTTTTCCACGAGTTAGCCATTCCTCAAAACTTCTGCCCATATGGCTTTATTACAAAGAATAAATATTATTTTAGAGGGCTGTTTTTTGGAGTCCGGTGCCTAGTTTTGTATGGGGTGGAGGGTGTTACCTGGCTTTATAAGCAAATTATTGCTTTGGCTGCTGCTTTTCAGAATACAAAAAAGTTTAAAGAATTTTATCATGAACATCCCTACACCTACCACTCAGATCCCACCATGAGCACTTCAGTCCACTTACTTCATCACATACCTATTTGCCTATCTGCTCCTCTTTTTCCATCTATTGTACCACCTTCTTTTTGATACATTTCAAATTAAATGGTGGGCATTGGAACCCATCACCCCAAACAGTTCAGCTGCGCATAATATTAGAGTTCAAAATTTGTTTATGGTTTTTTGTTTCCCTTTTGAGGTAAAATTTATATACAATGAAATACATACATCTTACATTTACTATTTGATATGTTTTGACCCACACTTGCCATTTAGCCTGATTCCACAGACTGAGAACCCAGTTGAGGGTTCAGAGTGGCTCTCCTGACCACGGTGCTCAGTGACTGGTCCTTGGCTTCTTCCTCCTCTAGTATCAACACCGTATTCACACCTCAGCTCTGCTCTCTCTCCCTGTTTCTATTTGCTTCTGCTGTCGTTCTCTCCATGTGCCCTCCATCTGCTCTGGGTCTACCTTCCTCTGTGTGTCATGACCAGACTCATATGAAAGAGAATCTGGTTCAGTTAGGCACAGCCAGTTCAGCCATCCCTATTGGGTAAAGCTTGCCAGACTTCAGAGGGCTGTTTTTGGAGTCTGGTGCCCAGTTTTGCAGGGGATGGAGGGTGTTACCTGGCTTTATGAGCGAATTATTGCTTTGGCTGCTGCTTCTTAAGGGGGCCATGGAACTGGCAGGCTCAGAGTGTCAGTTTGGGACTCAGAGTGAATTCTGCCCTCACAAGCTAAAGACTTAGTAGTCCCCAAATAAAAAGTACCAAGCATATGGATGGCTAATCCTTTCCTTCCTTGGCTATGGTTTATCTCATGTTATGTTCCCCAAGTCAGACCCCTTCCGTGTCTGCTCCTTTGCGGAATTGTTAGTCTATCTTAGTGTATAACCCAAGTGAAGTTTCCTGGAGGGGGCAAGCCTGGATCTACAAGGGCCTCATCCCTCTAATACATAACGGACTTCTAGAAATTATCAAAAGAAAGACCTATAACCCAAAGAAAAATGGACGAAATGGACAATAGCTGTCATGAACAGCTATCTCACAGAAAAGTAAATTAAACAGGTTTTAACACATGAAAAGATGATCAACTTTGTTTTTAACAGGAAGCAAATATGTAAAATATATTAATGACATATAAATGTATAATTACATATAGTATGTATTATATCATTTTAATATATACATATAATAAAGTAATAAAAGGAATAGTAAGGGAAATGTCCATCAACCCTACTACTAATGAAATATTATTTCTAACCTATTAGACCAGCAAGACCCCTAATCTTCTAACTTTTCAGAATCCATAAAGATCAAGTTTGGCACACAAGCCACCTTTACATGCCACACTTCTCCATTAGTTAATGTTAAAAGACATTTCAGTAATAATTAGAGCAATGAAAGTCCTCAGGGAAAGAAAAAATTTATACCCAGATAAGCTGTGCAAAAGTAAATAAGCCACTGACAAACATTTTCAAATATGATAGAACTTAAAGAATGTAGGAGTTTGGGATTAGCAGATACAAACTATATAAAACAGATTAACAACAAGGTCCTACTGTATAGCATAGGGAACTACATTCAATATTCTATAATAAACCATAACAAAAGAATATGAAAAAGAACATATACATATATATATATATATATAACTGAATCACTTTGCTGTACACCAGAAACTAACATAACATTGCAAATCAACCATACTTCAATAAAAAAAATAATAAAAATTGAATGTAGTCATGGCTTCCACATATGGCAAATGTGTATGTGGCATTCCATAGACTGTAATATGAATGGTGCTCCCTGGAAATGTGCAGTGCACAACCTGCACAGATGTATGTAGCCGTGCTGAATACAGTTTCCATAAGACCTTGAAAAACTACTAAAGGATAAAAATTTGATTGTCTGAAAGGTTAATGGAGGAGCTAAAGCAAAAGGAATGACAGTAGGGATTGAATCTGCCTAAATGCAGCAATAAAACTAACAGCAGTGGCAATTAGGGCTCAGAACACACTGTGATCGTTATAAAGAAAGGCGATGGACAAAAGTAATTGAAAACATCAGATGGTAGAGAGGGTAAGAAGGTGAGCAACAGTGTAAGTAGGGATTTTCTCAGTTTTTGTAGTGGGTTGTCTAAAGATACTGTTAGAATCTGATAAATTAAGCAACAGTATGGCAGGTACATATAAAGACATAAAATAAAAAAATAGGAGAACATAACAACCAAAATTGGGTAATAGAAGGGAAAGAAGGGTGATAGGAGGAGATGCATTCATTTCATCTTTCATTCATAATTATGAAGCCAATAGGTTCCCTAAGAAATAGACAATTGTTTGAATATTTTTGCTATATAATTGAAAAATTCATAAATAAAAATGACAAATATAGTTTGAAAAGCAAAAGCATCATGGTTAAAGGACTAGGTTTTGCAGTTATTCTCCCTTGAATTCCAGCTGATGTGCTGGCTGTGGTATCTTGAGCAAATTCTTGAAATTCTAATCCTTCATTCTCTCATTTGTAAAGTGAGATTATAATAGTACCTACTTCATACGGTTGTGAGGAGTAAATGAAATAATGAATCAAAAAGTCTTTGCAATAAATGTTACCTATTATTATTGACATTTATTATTTTCATTACTAATTTCACTAGATTTGTGCAGAACATCAAATTGAAATCAATTCTGAACCCAGTGTATATTCAATGGATAGAAATGCCACATTGGCATGTCTCAGAGATACTGAAAACCAAACAGCATGGCTATTAACACAGAAATTAGAATTTTTGAAAAATTCACAATATCAACACAATCCGATGACCCACCCATCATTAACCCAGTAGGACTCAAACTTCAGTCTTTTGCAGACCCCTGTCATGATTTTGTGACATTTAGGTGGAACTTACGTTTCTATTTATCCAATATTTTCCTTTACTATTTACCTAATATTTTAATTATTTGAACAATAACTTACAAGTTAACCATTATAATTTGAAATGTACTCATTTTAAAAAACTTAATCTCATACTAAGCAGTTATATCCATGGAATTGTTTTTTGATGTCCTAGTTCAATTTTTTAAACATATTATTAAACATACGACTAGAAAAGAAAATCGGTCCATATGCACCTTCATATCATCTCGAGTGTCACTCTGTGGTTCACATAATACACTTTGGGAGATTCT
The DNA here is from genome assembly GCF_009834535.1 of Camelus ferus. Taxonomy (NCBI): domain Eukaryota; kingdom Metazoa; phylum Chordata; class Mammalia; order Artiodactyla; family Camelidae; genus Camelus; species Camelus ferus. Next base: position 16,936,001 of record NC_045725.1, read on the forward strand.
GTTTTTTTATTCATTTAATAAATACATTTGAACACCTACTATGTAATTGGCACTGGTCTAGGCAATGGAGGCACAGCAGTGAATTCAACCCACAAATTCCTGCCGTGATGTAGCTGACATTCTACCAGGAGGGACAGGTAACATACAAAATCAAGAAATACATTTTGTTGTATGTGAGATGGTGATGTGTGTTCCAGACAAAAATCAAGCGGGGACAGAAGCTAGTGTTGGAAGGGGGAACAAATGGGTGGATTGTAGTTTTATTTTTTATTTTATTTTATTTTTTAAATATATTTTTGTTGAGATATAGTCAGTTTAAAATGTTGTGTCAATTTCTGGTGTACAGCACAATACTTCAGTCATATAGGAAAATACATATATTTGCTTGCATATTCTTTTTCACCATGAGTTGCTATAAGATATTGAATATGGTTCCCTGTGCTACACAGTATAAACTTGTTTATCTATATTAGTTATCTATTTTATATATGTTAGTATCTGCAAATATCGAACTCCCAATTTGTCTCTTCCCATCCCCTCCCCCCCAGTAACCGTAAGTTTATTTTCTATGTCTGTGAGCCTGTTCGGATTGTAATTTTAAATAGGGTGAGCCAGAAGTCTTCACCAATAAGGTTCCCCCTGAGGAATATCCCGAAGGAGGAGGGTGGATAAGCCACATGATATGGCGAAGAGCACGTGCAAAGGCCTTTGCCAATCCCGATTTATCCTTCCTCTACACCTGTCCCCCCGGTAACCATAAGTTTGTTCTCTATGTCTCTGTCTGTGAGTCTCTTTCCAGACAGATTTTCATCAGCCTTTACCTAATAGCTAAATCGTGATTAATAATTATGATCATCTAGTTTCTGGAGAATATATACTTGCTTTTCTGTCTTCCGGCTCTGACTGCATTTTCCAAGTTCACTGCACAGAGGCACCTCAGCCACTGGATAGAGGAAAGAACAGAAGAGATGTAGGGGGAGAAAAAAACATTAAAACCAGCCAGTCTTGCTCCATTCTTTGAATTCTAGTTCCAAATTTGGTGGAGGATAAGTTTTATAGACTGACCAATAAGAAGCCTTTGCCTCTGAACCCTCACCCGCATCTCCATTGGGTTCCTGAGATTCCCTGTTCTCTGGAGGGAAACGATTGTGGTGGGAAGAATCCTGGCCTGAAGCCTATATACTTTCCATTGCTGGCGTTGCTAGCTGCGGGACTTGGGCAAGGCCACTTTCCATCACCAGGCCTCTGTTTCTCTATCTATAAAAAGGTCATCATTAATGCCAGTTCTGTGTGCTTCATAGGGTGGTTGTAGGATCAGATGAAAGAGTAGATGGAAAAAGATTTCCAAGCTGTGAGGAATAAAGAATGTGTGTGGGATCATTGGTAAAGCCATAGTGGAGACATGTGTCCAGGCAGCATAAATCCTAACCTGCCCTGACTTGCAGCAACTCCAAGATTGCAGATTTGTGATTAGCTCTCTTCCCCTCCTCCCAGACCCGATTCCTGGACTCTCTGAGGCTTCTTTCCCTTTAAGCCCTTTCTTTTCTGTGGCTCTCTCTTGGGGAGACAAAAATGTTGCCAGTCACGGCACTGGAACATAGAAACCAGCTTTCATATTGGAATACTTAGTTGAGTGTGTCTGTCTCTTGAGGATTCTTGATCAAAGTTAAATATGTTTTAGATTTCTGTCAATTTGAGTAAGTCATTGAACTTCCATGTTTTGTTCAGAATAAGCTGAAGAAGCAGAATCATAAAGAGCTGGAAGTTTCCTTGTGTGCATCATACCTCTGGTGTCTGCCCGTCAAGGCCCGCCCCCAGCAGTTCTGCCTGTATTGATCTGGGGTACAGCCTGGACATCTGTGCTTTCAGAAAGTGCCAGAACAGTCTAATGCACATCCAGGGTTGAGAACGTAACTGATCTTGTGTAAATTCAATTTATGGATGAGGAGTTGGAGACCAACTTCTCCCAAACGACAGTCCTTCATTTAAATTCTTGTTGGCCTCCCCTTCGGGGTTTAGCCAGCACCAAAATCGAAAACATTCTAAAATGGAAAAATGATTCTCTCCAACTAGCTTAAACTCTTAATGTCATTACTATCGTTATCCTCAACACCTTCCTGGAAACCCCAGGCATCTTTAATATTCTCCTTGTCCCCAAGACCAGCTCTGGAATTGGAAAGAAATTTTTGTGTTATATTTCTTGCTTCAGTCCATTTTTTTGTTTGTTTCCACTGTGCTCGTGCTAGCTCATGTCTTCTTAGCATTCACCTGACCTCATCCATCAGCCAGCAAACTGACCTCCTCTCTTCTCTGCTTTGCTTTATTCTACTCGAAATACAAGGCTTGATAGAGAACGGGGTCTCAGCTCCTTAGACTGGCCTTGAAAGGTTCCTGCTCTTCGGTGTTACTCTTCCCTTCTGCCAGCTTGGCTGAACTGGACCTCTGCTTTCTGAGCACATTTTGTATTTTATTGTCTTGTTTCAGTTCTGCTCTTAATCGTCCACCCCCTTTTCTGCCTGTTGAGTCTCACTTATCCTTCAAAGTCCAACTCGAGGGCAGCTGCCTCTGCTAAGTCTTTCAGGATCTCCTCCTGCCAAAGGGACTTCTCTCTGAATTTCTGCAGCACTTTCTTTCTGCTAGACATCGGTCACTTAGCAGATGCTGCGTTTCACACAGAGACCTTGATCTCCGTGGGGACCAGGACCCAGTTCTCTACATCTTTGTGCCTCCCTACTGATACCCAGTACAGCCTTCACCATGGTGGATGTGGAGTAAATATTTGTTGCACAAATATGAATGACTGCAAGATTGAAGGATGGACAGTTAAGTGACTTTTACATGATCATCCAATTTGTCTGATGAGCTGAGTTGGAAGGGAATCTACATATTTGACATCTACACTTAATTCTATTTCAAGAAGCCTGTTTTGCTTAAAGATAAATCACACATGGCTTACTCTGTAGAAAATTAGTTGCTTTATTAAGGACATTTGTTTGTTAATTTTGAAAAAAATAATGGGTAAGAAAAAGTTGAACAATTTGGGAGAGGGGAAAAACGGATCTCGGGAATAGCTCAACCCAAACAACCTGAAAACCAAATATTAAGATTGGGGGGGCATGATATTTTCCTGTCATTCCTGGGAAATCTGGGTGTTGGAGGAGAAAGGGACAAGAACAAATTGAACAAGCTGCTTCTAGAAGATTCAGTGCCCTGTTTATAATAGCCAAGACATGGGAACAACCTAAATGTCCATCAACAGATGACTAGATAAAGAAGATGTAGTATATTTCTATAGTGGAATATTATTCAGCAACAAAACAGAATGAAATAATGCTGTTTGCAGCAACGTGGATGGACCTAGAGATTATCGTATTAAGTGAAGTAATTCAGACAGAGAAAGACAAATATCATATGATATCACTTATATGTGGAATCCAAAAAAAGTGATACAAATTCTATTTAGAAAACAAAAACAGACTCATGGACGTAGAAAATAAACTATGGGTACCAAAGGGGAAAGGGTAGAGAGGGATAAATTAGGAGTTGGGGGTTAACAGACACACATTATTATATATAAAATAGATAAACAGAAGGAACTATATTCACAGGGAACTATAAGCACAGGGAACTATATTCAATTTCTTGTAATGACATATAATGGAAAAGAATCTGAAAAGAAAAATATATGCATTTATATGTATAACTGAATCACTTGGCTGTACACTTGAAACTAACATTGTAAGTCAACTACACTTCAATGAAAAAAAAAAAGGTTTAGTGGGATAGGCCTTCTAAAAGCGTCCGGGGCCTGGCCACTTTGTGAAGGCTGTGTGCTTTTGACAGCGCACAACAGTGCACAATAGACTTGGTGCAGCCTGGTTTAGCAAGAGTTAGGGCAGTTTCTTCCCCATTATTACCTTGTTAAACTTCTGAATGCTGAAGCTTTGCTAACGGACCGTATTAGGTTTAATCTCCCCTGAATTCCACACATTTCATTTAAGCTGCACAGTTAATTGCCTAAGGGGTAATTGAAAATGCAGCATGAAATGCGCGGTGAGCAAAGGCTGCGGTACAGACCTGAAGTTCTACATTTCTGATTAACTCAGTGAGCTTAGCGCCGGTTAATGACATTCCCTTTGATTATGGCATTTGGTTCAGGCCAGTGAGTTAGTGCTAAGCGTGTGTGTTTTAGAATCTTAACTGCCACCTTGATCCTCCCCCCCACCCCGCCCCACACACACTCCCTCTCTCCTCTTTTCTATTCCTGGGATAGTGGATTTCACAAACTATTCACTATCTAAAGATATTTACTCTTTTGAAATGAAGCCTAGAAAAGCAATTACTTGGTGCTGATGGGTGGAGATGCTGAGGACGCGTTCATGTGACACCACCAGCTTCCCTTCAGGTATCTGCCCTGCTGCCCAGAGATGCCTCCGGAGTTACGGGGAGGCGTGTGGTCCCTGCCCTGCTTATTCAGCTCTGTGACAGTGCTGCTGGCCTCACAGGCTAGTATTTCAACACTGCCCGGGGCATTCTCTTCAGGCAACCTTCTTTCCCCTGCTCAAAGTGGGAAAAGAAATCCTTGTTTCTGTCTTCTTAGAAGAAAGGGCTCGTCTCTGTGGGGTCTGGTTCCTAAGGTGACCCTGGAGAAAGGTCTGCCTTACTTGAGAGATGGCCTGTGAGTCCCTGCTGGAAACACCCAGGAACATGCAGCTGGACTGAGGGGTGTGAAGACATTCGTGGAAAATGGTTGATTAAGTGATGGCACCTGCTGCGAGGTCCGACCGCAGAGTTCTGATTCGCAGAGGATGGTGGGAGATTGGAGCACACGCACATGACTTGTGGGCAGAGGGGGGCTGGGGCCAGCAGTAGAAAGAGCTTTGGGCTGAAGGTTGGCGGCCTGAATTTTGGCCCCTCACCATCCATGAGTGCACCTGGCCTTTTGGCAAGTTGCTCACTGTCCCCAGGCTTTACTTTCTCATCTTCAAGATAACCTCTTGTGGCCCTTGGAGCTGTGGGATACTGGTGTTTAAGAAGGCTCTAAGCGTTGTCTCCAGTGCTCAGAAACCATGCGGAAATAAAGCAGCAAGGCCTGGACTTCCGAAGCTGTGAAACAGAAGAGCCCCGGAGCGAAGTGGTAATAAAACCCTTTATTAATCTGCTGCCTAATTTAATTGAATCCCTTTCCTTCTTTGCTAACCAACCTCACTCCGAATTGGTCACTATAGATTTATAGATTTTTTTTTCCTCTTCTCTTGTGGGCTTAGGTGTCTGTAACAATTGAAGTCCTTGCTGGGTTGTGATTTGGGAAACAGTGATTAAATCAAGCTCTTTCCAACAACGATAAACTTAAGGGAGGTAATAGATAAAATGTCTTAATTAAACAGGCGTATCACCGTCTCCTTTGGGTCTAAATAAATTGACCTCTTAACTTGGGTGGGCTAAGAGGTTAACTAAAAACCAGGGGGCTGTGGCTATACCTGGGTGCTCACTGCTAAACACAGTGTCTGGGTTTGAGAGAGTGGAGGGGTGATTCCATCCCAGTGCCATCTCCATGCGGTGTGATACTTTTGAAGGACACAGGGCTAGTGAGGGTCAGCTGTGTCTCCTTCCCCCCTCGCCCAACATACACACATACACAAATGTGAAGTGAAGAGTATTTACTTCCTGTGACTGAAGATAACTCACAAACATAGGACTGAAGGAAGTGACAGGAAACACGGAGGGAGGTCGGTCTCCATCCTGCAGGTGTGATGGTGGTGTGAGGACAGCAGTGTGATCTGGGTTCAGCCAGATTTTGCATCATTCATGGGGAAGTGAACACTCACCCCTAATATTTATCCTCCCACCTCCAGGCAACTAACATTTAGCCCTTTCTTGTGGTCTGCCTTTAAAATTTTTTTTAAATTGTGGTAAACTATGCATAACATAGCATTGACCATCTTAACCATTTGTAAGTGCGCAGCTGAATAGCATTAAGTAATTTACATTGTTGTGCTGTTATCACCACCATCTATCTACAGAACTCTGCATCTTGTAAAACAGAAACTCTGTACCCATCAAACAGTGACTCTCCATTCTTCCCTCCTGGCAGTTCCTGGCAACCACCATTCTACTTTGTCTCTATGAATCTGACTACTTTTTAAGCACCTGAATTCCACACGTTGCATTTAAACTGCACAGTTAATTGTCTAAGTCGGATCAAAGTATTTATCTTTTGGTATCTGGCTTATTTCACTCAGCATGATATCCTCAAGGTTCATGCAAGTTGTAGCGTGTGTCAGAGTTTCCCTCCTTTTAAAGGTCAAACATTATTGCACTGTATGTATAGACCACACTTTGTTTATCCAATCATCTGCTGATGGACACTTGTGTTGCTTTCATCTTCAGCTGGTGTGAATCATACGGCTGTGAATATGGGGGTACAAATATCTCTTGAAGTGCCTGCTTTTAATTCTTCTGGGAATATACCTGGAAGTGGAATTGCTGGATCACGTGGTAATTCTCTTTAATTTTTTGAGGAAGTGCCTTACTATTTTCCATAATGGCTGTGCTGTTTTATATTTCTACCAGCAGTAGGTAGGGATTCCAATTTCTCCACATCCTGGCTAACCTTATTCTTCCTTCCTTCCTTTCTCCCTCCACTCGCCTCCCTATTCTTTCCCTTCTTTCTTCTCTTTTTTTCCTTTTTTTTTTTTAATCGTAGTCATCCTAATGGGTGCGAGGTGGTATCTCACTGTGGTTTTGGTTTGCGTTTCCCTGATGATTACTAATGTTGAGCATCTTGCTTGCGGTGTACCTTTTGCTAGGTTTGGACTGTATCGTTTGTAGTGTAGCCAGAAAGAGGCCACTTAAACACCCAAACATCTTTGTGCAGAGCTGAGGTTTTGATGGCAACTTTACACAGTAAGATTATTAAGAAGAAACAGGAAAGACTGCAGATTAGCATGTCTGAGCTGTGAAGCAGAACTGAGACCTTGAGAGGTGAGGGGACGTGCTCAGCTACTCAGGGGAGGCCTCCTGTCTTCCAGGCTTGTCCTCCCTGCGTCTTTTCTGATCTCCTACAATTATAAGACTCATTAGGGACATTCTGGGGTTCTGTCTTCCAGAGATTTTGAATAAGTGGGTCTGAAGTGGGCCTAGGACCATCTTTATGTTACTGAAGGCAAGTTCGTGTGCCTGCGCACCAAGAGGCCAAACAAAATGAAACATAGAAGTTTGGAGCAGAGAAAGGTTTACTGCAGGGCCAAGCAAGGAGGATGGGGTGGCTCATGCCTAAGAAAACCCTGAACTCCCCAAAGGATTTTAGCAAGGCTTATGTAAAGGCCAGGTAAGGGAGGGGGAGTCTCTCATGTGATCAGCTCATGCACAGTCCTCTGATTGGTTGATGTGGAGGTAACTGGGCGGTCAACCCCCAGGTGCCAGAAGGTCTAGGGGCAGTGTGCCCTTGATCATCAGGTAGTTAATTTCTTCCCTTTGGTGGTGGTTTTAAGTGTCTGAAAAACTCAGGAAATATACATGAGATACTATCATCTGGGTGCTTCAGAGAGGAGCTGCAGCAGAGGACGGGGTGGAGGGGTCTGACCTTGGAAGCCCCCCCCACCCCCAGGGTCCTGCTCAGTTACATTTACAGTCCAGTGCTGTGGTGATTCTGAGACAGCTGCCCGGTGGGCCCTGGTTTTAGAGCCATTGCCTTCATGTGTCCAGCCTCCCTCTTGAGTTCAGATGGAGGGAGGCAGCTTCCTTTAATTTCTTCCTCCCCTCTCCTGGGTCCTTTGTCTTCCTTTGATAATCAGTCACCATCTCATGTCCAGGGGAGGGGCCTTACTGGCAGAGCTTCTTCTTGGTATGGAAATCTGACAGTTTCTTGGGTTTGTGACTCCAGTTGGAAAATTGTGTCTCCTCCTTGGTCCCCACAGAGCACATCTGTGCACACTCATTCCCACACCTATGCCAAGTATAAGAGAATGACAAAGGACAAGTCCAGGTTATGTGACCCCGGATTCATTTACTTCAATCTGGTTGATCAAGCGTTCAGTGTTTTAGCTTGTGCTGTTCTCTAGAGAACAACAAGGAAAAGGTTAAGAGAGAATCCTTGACCTGGAAATGTGTGGGAAGACAAGTTTTCCTGACAAGAAAGCATCAGAGAACAGTACTGATCAGTCTACAAGCCGCTGCTAAATCAAATATAATTAACTTCCAATATAATCAATGAGAATAATGTCGTGGATGCTGGGGAGAGGCAGGGCTCAGTCATCTGCGCTGAGCTGAGATGGCTATGGAAGGCTTCCTGTGGGCCCAGGAAGAGGACTCAGACTGGAACAGAGGAAAGGACAGCTGAGAATGGGGGGAGAAATGAGAGATGCAGGTACTAAATGATCATGCTGGGTGGAGTTCTATTCTGCTTTTGTCCCAGAAACAGAGGACCCTTCACTGTTTGGCTAGCTCTGCTCGGTGACCATCTTGATAGGGTGAATCCCATCCTTTGCCACTGGTGTTCCCTCAACTCTGATGGGAAAGCACTTGTGTAGACTATTTTTTTAAAAAATCTATTTATTTAGTTGGGGGAGGTAGTTAGATTTATTTATTAATTTTTTTTTAAATGAAGGTACTAGGAATTGAACTCTGAACCTCACGCATGCTAAGCATGTACTCTACCACTTGAGCTATACCCTCCCCCTCTACCTAAACTTTTCAATTCAAGAGATAATTTCCCACCTTGGGATTGGCTTCCTCTTTCAGATACCACCGCTACCCCCTCTTTATGTTTCCCAATCAGGAGTTGGATTTCTGGGCTCCTCTTTCCAGGTTTATCAGATATCTCCCCTGGGGAAAAAACAGAAATACTTTTAGGAAACCCTTTTTACCTAGGGATGAGGGGTGGGGTTGGCCTCTTTCTAAAGATCATCTGCTCACGAAACCAAAAAGGAAGAACGATGTGGCGAGCTCACTGTAGAAAAGCCATTTGTTCCAGAATTAAAAGTGGCACTGACACCCAAGTGATCCCATGGCTTGTCCTTAAAACCTAGGGTGTGTTACTCCTGCCCCCTGTCTCTGGGGAAAATCATCTAATCAACATTCACAGGTACAAGCCCTGCAGGCTGGTCTGTGTTGTGGATTGTGAAAGAAGTAAGCAGAGAACAAGAGATGGAAATATTCTCTTAAGATTATAAAAGTATTTGTTTTCATTTATTGTCCACAGGGCTCTATTTTTTTTTTTTCTGAGAAGGTGGCAATTTTGCTTGTAAGATTTGCTGTTTTATAGAAAAAGGCATCTCTTGATAGAAAGTGGGGTAAATTGAGTAGATACCTATACTTCCACACAGCTTCAGTGTGGTTGTTGATTCACTGATTGGGTCCTAACTCAGCAGCTTAAATTTGAGTCCTGCTAGTGGGTACAAAACTTATCTGCTTACTGTTTGTTTTGTCTTTGCTTTTCTTTCCTTTCAGAATGTTTTCTTTTAAAAGGCAGCCCAAGGTTAACAATGGATAATTTGCTGCCCGTTGCCCAGAGCGGCTCTTTCCAAAAGCTGTTCTCCCGTGTGTGCGGTGGAGGCTAGATAATGATACAGCTTTATCTTTGAAGGCAAACGTCCTTTCTATCAACGGGTACCCAAAACCCTTTCCAGGGTTAATTAATGCAGCTACAAAGTGGAAATAAGAAATGACAGCGGAGGGGAAGGAAAGAGCAGCTCAGAGTGTACGCAAAGGGAGAAAGATAACACCTCTTACTTTCTGAAGGCACACTCAGCAAAGCTAGTCATCCCAGCTGCAGTACACACTGCGTCTGGGCCAATTTAAACACCCGTTAAAAGGGTGAAAAAAGATACACCCAGGTACCAATGTGTTCAGGCCTCTTCTGGTGTTACTTTACAACAGTGATGATGACAGTATGGCAGCTAACGGCATAGGGTGCAGTCCCTGCACCAGGCACCGTGTTGGATAGTTCTACATTAAAGTTTCTCTGCCTCGGCACTGTTGACATTTGGGGCAGGATGATTCTTTGTTCTGGGGGGCTGTCCTGTGCGTGGTAGGATGTTCTGCAGCATCCTTGGTCTCTGCTCATTAGATGCCAGTAACACCCCATCCCTCAGTTTGTGGCAACAAAAAGTATTTCCAGATACTGCCAGATACCTACAAGGGTTATGTCACTTAACCCTCCCAACATAGTGTGAGAGATGTGATTGTCTCCATGCGACCAGGGAGGAACCTGAGAAATGAAGGGGTTAGATGGCTTGCCCTAGGTCCTAGCACATATCATTTTGGACAGTGTCTTAACCAAGTGTTCTATTATGACAAAGACAAATTTGTGTGCTCTGCTTGTGAATGAATAGTCATTTTTAGGAGTGACATGCTATTTTACCTACCTAGATCCTAATCATATACAGTCATTTATCACACCTTTCTACTCTAGAAACACAGCTCCTTGATGCATGAGATGTCTTTAAATGCTGCCTGATTCATACTGTCTAAAAGAAAGTATTTCCTGTGTTTGTAAATGTTATTTGAATGCTGTTATAATGAAGTTGCCATTCTCTGTGTGTGTGTGTGCGCTGTGTTGCTTAACATTTTAGAACTAATTTTTAAATCTTGGAATAATTTTAGATTTACAGAAAGTTTGTAAAGATAGCACAGAGAGTTCTTGTATACCCCTTTCCCATTTTCTGCTATTGCTACCAATTTACATTGCCATGATACATTTGTTAAAACTAAGAAACCAATATTGTTATACTACTATTAATGAAACTACAGACTTAATTCAGATTTTACTAATTTTTCCACTAATGTTCCCTTTCTCTTTTTAGATAAAGCTCATTGCATTTAACATCATCTTTTTTTTAATAACAACTTTATTGAGATATAAGTCACATACCACACTATTCACTAATCAATGATTTTTAGTGTATTCACAGTCAATTTTAGAACATTTTCATCATGCCAAAAAGAAACAGTTCTTATTAAAAATCATATCCCGTTCCCTACCCCCTACCCCTTCCATCCTAGGCAACCACTTTCTGTCTCTATAGCTTTGCCTCTTCTGGACTTTTCATATGGAATCAAACATCATGGGGTCTTTTGGGACTGGCTTCTTTAACTTAGCATAACATTTTCAAGGGTCATTCATCCAAGTTAGAACGAAATAGTGCTTCAGCCCTTTTTATTTCTGGATAATATTCATAGTATGGGTAAACCACATTTTGTTTATGTGTTCATCAGTTGATAGATGTTTAGGTTGTTTCTATTTTTTGGCTATTATGAAAAATGCTGTGAACACTTACATGCAGGTTTTTATGTGTACACCTGTTTTTATTTTCTTAGGTACACATGGAGGAGTGGAGTTGCTGAGTCACATGGTAACACTATGTTTAACATTTTGAGGGATTGCCAGATTGTTTTCCAAAGTGCCTGAACTATTTACCTTCCTACCCACAGTGTATGAAGATTCAAATTTCTTTACATCCTTCCTTATTATTAGCTGCCTTAAAAAAAAATTTTAGCCATCATAGTTCGTGTGGAGTGGTATCTCGTTGCAGTTTTGAAATGCATTTTCCAGTGGTTTATAATGTTGAGCATCTTTTCATGGACTTACTGTCCATTTGTTATCTTCTTTGGAGAAATTTCTGTTAAGATCCTTTGTCCATGAAAAAAATTGGGTTATTTGTCTTTTTATTATTAAGCTGCAATAGCTCTTTTTAAAAACACCTTTATTGAGATTTTGACATATAAATGTTGTATATATTTAAGGTATACAACCTGATGTTTTGATATATGTATAAATTGTGAAAAGATCATCACAATCAAGCTAATTTCACATACCCATCACTCGACATAGTTACTATTTTGTGTGTGTATGTTGAGAAGATCTAGGATCTATCTCCTTAGCAAATTTCAAGTATATAATATAATATTGTTAACTATTATCACCATGTTGTACATTGGATCTCTATAACTTGCTCATCTTCTATTACTGAAACTTTGTATCCTTTGATGAATAAACACCCTTTTCTCCCTCCCCTCAGCCTCTGGCAACCACCCTACTCTCTGCTTCAGTGAGTTTGTGTATTTTAGATTTAGATTTAGATCCACATGTAAATGAGATCTTGCAGTGTTTGTCTTTCTCTGTCTGGCTTATTTTGCTTAGCATAACGTCCTGTAGGCTCATCTATGTTGTTGCAAATAACAGGATTTCTTTCTTTTTTAAGGGTGAATAATATTCTCTCTCTCTGTAACATTTTCTTTATTCATCTGTTGAAGGACATTTAGGTTGATTCCATATCTGGGCTATTGTCCATTATGCTGCAGTGAACATAAGAGTGCAGACAGCTCTTTGAGATAATGATTTCACTTCCCTTGGCTATATGACCAGAAGGATTGCTGAATCATACGGTAGTTCTATTTTTAATTTTTTGAGGAAGTGCCATACTGTTTTCCATAATGACTGCACTAATATATGTTTCCATCAACAACGTACAAGGATTCTCTTTTCTCCAAATCCTCCCTAGCATTTGTTATCTAGTCTCTTTTTGATACTAGTCATCCCAACATGTGTGAGATGATATCTTACTGTGGTTTTGATTAACATCTCCCTGATGATTAGAGATGCTGAACATTTTTTCATGTATCTGATAGCAATTTGAATTTATTCATTTGAGAAGCGTCTGTTTAGATCCCTTGCCCATTTAAAAAATTGAGTTATGTGTATTTTTGATATTGACTTGTATGAATTTCTTATATATTTTGGATTAACCATTCATTGGATAGATAGTTTGCAAGTGTTCTCCGATTTCATAGATTGCCTTTTCACCTTGTTGTTTCCTTCATTGTGCAGAAGCTTTTAGTTTGATCTAGTTGATCTCACTTACCTGTTTTTGTTTTTGTTCCCTGTGCTTTTGGTATCATATCCAGAAAAATTATTGCCAAGGCCAATGTCAAGAAGATTTTCTCTTACAGTTTTTTCTAGGAGTTTTATGGTTTCAAGTTTTACATTTAAGCTCTTAATCCATTTTGAGTTGATTTTTTTGTATATGGTATGAGATAAGGGTCCAGTTTCATTCTTTTGTATGTTGATTTCCAGTTTTCCATCACCATTTGTTGAAGAGACTATCCTTTTTCCATTGTGTGTTCTTGGCACCCTTGCCAAAGATTAGTTGACAGTAAATGCTTGGGTTTATTTCTGGGTTTTCTATTCTGTTTCATTGGCCTGTATGTCTGTTTTTATGCCAGTACCATACTGTTTTGATGACTGTAGGTTTGTAATGTAATTTGAAACCAGAAAATGTGATGCCTCCAGCTTTGTTCTTGCTCAAGAGTGCTTGGCAACTTGGGGTCTTTTGTGATTCCATATGAATTTTAGGATTGTTTTCTCTGATTATGTAAAATATTTCATTGGAATTTTGATAGAGATTGCATTGAATCTGCAGATCACTTTGGGTAGTATGAACATTTAAACAATATTACTTCTTCTAATCCATGAACGTGAAATGTCCTTCTATTTGTGTATTTAAAATTTTCCTTCATCAATGTTCTATAATTTTTAGTACAAGTCTTTCACTTCTTTGTTTACATTAGTTCCAAGTATTTCATTGTTTTTGTTGCTAATGTGAAATTGTTTTTTTAATTTCTCTTTTGGATAGTTTGTTGTTAGTGTATAATGATGCCACTGATTTTTATACATTGAATTTGATCCTGCAACTTTACTAAATTTATTAGTTCTAACAATTGTGTGTGTGTGTGTCTCTATGTATATAAATATGTTATCTACAAACAGAGATAGTTTTACTTCGTCCCTTCCAATCTAGATGCCTTTTACTTCTTTTTCTTGTCTGACTGCTCTGAATAGGACTTCCAGTGTGATGTTCCAGCTCTTAGAGGAAAAGCTTTCAGTTTCCCCTCATTGATCATGACGTTAGCTTTGGGTTTTTCATATATGGCTGACGTATATTCCTTCTATACCTATTTCGTTAAGAGTTTTTGTTGTGTAAGGATGTTGACTTTTGTCAAATGCCTTTTCTGCACTTACTGAAATGATGATGTGGTTTTGGTCTTTCATTCTGTTACTGTAGTGTGGAGCATTGATTTTCACATGTTGGAACATCCTTGCATCCTGGGGATAAATTCCCCTTGGTCATAGTGTACGGCCCATTTAATGTGCCATTAAATTTAGTTTTCTAGGACTTTATTGAGGATTTTTGCATTGGTGTTTATCAGGAATATTACCCATAGATTTCTTTCCTTGTGTTGCCTTTGTCTGGCTTTCAAATCAGGGTGATGTTGGTCCTGTAAAATGAGTTTGGAAGTGTTCTTTCTTCTATTTTATGGAAAAGTTTAAGAAAGGTTGATATTAGTTCTTCTTTGAATGTTTGATAAAATTCACTTGTGAGGCCACTTGGTCCTGGACTTTTTTTGTTGTTGTTGGAAAGGTTCTGATTACTGTTTCAATCTTCTTGTTCATTTCTGCCCTGTTCAGTTTTTCTATTTTTTTCTTGATTTATTCTTGGTAAGTTGTATGTTTCTAGAAATTTATCCATTTCTTTCAGGTTATCCAATTTATTGGCATATAATTGTTCATAATAGTCTCTTATGATCTTTTTAATTTCTGTGTTATCCATTGTAATGTCTTCTTCATTTTTTATTTTATTTGAGTCTCCTCTCTCTTTTTCTCTTCTTAGTCTAACTAAAGCTTTATTGATTGTGTGTATCTCAGTTTTATTGATTTTTTTCTATTTTTTAATTCTCTATTTTTCCTTCGGATCTATCAATATTTATTTTATATATTTAGATACTCTGGGGTTGGGTGCATATGTATTTATAATTGTTATATCTTCCTGTTGAATTGACTCTTTTATCATTATATAATGATGTTCTTTGTTTTTAGTGGCAGTATTTGACTTAAAGTTTATTTTTCCTGTTATAAGTAGAGCCACCCCTGCTCTCTTTTGGTTACCACTTGCATGGAATACTTTTTTCTGTGTCTTCACTTTGAGCATAGATGTGTCTTTGTAGCTAAAGTGAATCTCCTATAAACTATATATCACTGCCTCTTTTTTTTTTTAAATCCATTCAGCGACTCTATGTCATTTTAACTATGTTTCTGATTAGAGAGTTTAATCCATTTACATTTAAAGTACTTATTGGTAGATAAGAACTTACTATTGCTGTTTTGTTAATTTTTTTTCTGCCTGTTTGTTCCACTCTTCTTCTCTTGCTGTCTTCTTTTTGTTATTTGATTAAAAAAAATAGTGATTTAGTTTAATTCCTTTCTCTTTCCCTTGTGAATCTACTGACTGGGGTGGCTTCCGAGGGGTGGGGAAGGGTGGTGGCTCAGGCAGATGTAGTTCACAAATGTGAAAGCTGTGACACCTTCAGTGGTGAAAGCTATCTGGGTCCATAATGGCTGCGATGACTGTCGGGTTCCTCAGTGGTGAAAGCTACTGGAGCCGTTTGTGGAGTGGGCTGCTAGCATCTAGGGTGGCAAACATTGTAGGATCCTCTGTAGTGAAAGCTGAAGGGGACCTGTGGTAGCACTAAGAGCTGTTGAGGTGGCAAGCACTTCTGGAGTCTTCTGCAGAGCAGACGTGGCCGTCTTTTACAGAGCAGGCCACTGGGGGCCCTGGTGGTACTTTCCACATGGCTGACCTTCACCAGTGAAGGTGAGATAAGACTTTCTCAGACAAAAAAAAGTTAAAGGTATTTATCACCCCTAGACCTGCCTTATAAGAAATGCTAAAGGGAGTTTTTCAAGTTGAAATGAAAAGACACTAACTAGTAACATGAAAACATATGAAAGTAGCGGGGAGAAGGGTTTAACTCAAGTGGTAGAGTGCATGCTTAGCATGCATGAGGTCTTGGGTTCAATCCCCAGTACCTCTAAAAATAAAGAAATAAATCAACCTAATTACCCAGCCCTCCCAACCTAAATAAACAAATAAATCACTCTTAAAAAATATGAACATATAAAACTTACTAGTATATGTAAGTTTATAGTCAAATTCAGAATAATCTAATACTGTAATGGTGGTGCATGAATCACTTTTAACTCAAGTATTAAAGTTAAAAGACAAATATTTAAAATAGCTGTAACACCCACAGTTGTTAATGGATACACAATATAAAAAAGATGTAAATTGTGACATCAATAACAGAAAATTCGGCGGGAGGAGGAAAAATGCAGAACTTTTGTAGACAATCGAAGTTAAGTTGTTATCAGCTGAAAATTGGCTGTTGTGTTTTATGTAAGCCTCATTCAAATCACAAAATTAAAAACCCCTAGAAGATACATAAAATGTAAAGACAAGTGAATCAGAGCATATCACTACCAAAAAATAATCTAATCACAAAGGAAGACAGCAAGAGAGGAAGAAAGAAAAAAAAAAGGAGCTATTAAACAGTCAGAAAGCAATAAACAGAATGGGCAGAGTAGGTCCTTATCTATCAATGACTTTAAATGTAAATAGATTAAATTCATCAATCAAAAGACACAGAGACTGAATGGATTAGAAAACAAAATACAACAATATTTATAAGAGACTTATTTTAGCTTTAAAGCACAATAGCAGAGATGTGGAAACAACCTAAGTGTCTATCCATCAACAGGTGAATAGATTAAAAACAAATCACACACACACACACACAGAGGAATATTATTCAGCTTTAAAAAAGAAAGAAATCCTACCATTTGTGACACCATGGGTGAACCTGGAGGGCATTATGCTAAGTTAAATAAGCCAGACACAGAAAGACCAACACTGCCTGAGCTAACTTATATGTGGAATCTAAAATAGTCAAACTCATAAAAATAGAGAGTAGAATGGTGGTTGCTGGGGCCAAGGAGTTGGTGGAAATAAGAGATTTTTATTAAAGGATACAAAGATTTACTCGTGGATTGAATAAATTCTGGAGATACAGTATACAGCATGGTGACTGTAACTGAAAATGTATTTTATACTTTAAATTTGCTAAGAGAATAGATCTTAAGTGTTCTCACTGTAAAAAAAAAAACCAAACCATAACTATGTGAGATGATGGATATGTTAATTAGCTTGATCGTAGTAATCATTTCACAATGTCTACATATATTAAAGCATCGTGTTTTATGCCTTGAATATATGCAATTTTTGTTTGTCAAGTATGCCACTGTATGAGATGGGAAAAACTCATATAGTGCTGAAGCTAATTAATTTGTGTTTGTAAAGGACTTTGAGATCTAAAATGTAAAATAGTTACAAAGCACAAAATACCATTATGATGATTTATTTGTGTCCTGTTATTTAATGCTCTTTTATCACTGAGGTTATATAATTTATTACCATAAGGTGAAGGAGAGCTCATTGCCTGCCAAAATGAAAATATACAGTAGATACAGTAATATATCTATTACACATATTTTAACAGGGAGCCTCCTGCTTGCATTTATCACCTGTGTTATGTGAGGGTGAGTTATGAGACCTCAAAAAAAGGTGTATCTCTTTTTATGCACTCATAATTTAGAAATAGTGACTGAATGGATTTTGGAAAAGTGCTCTCTCTCTCAAAAAAAAAAGAAAATGAACACCAGAGGATTCAGATCAGTTCAGGGATTTAAATGACTAGAGCAATTTCTCTGCCTCGGGGTGTATTGCTGTGAGCTAATGAGAAAGTACATGCAAAGAAGAGAAGGCTGTAACTTTTGTCTCTGTTGCTGTGGTCCAGCCTTGTAAGCTGAAGACTCCCAAACTAACATGAATCTTTTGCAGCATCATACCACTTAAGTAGGGAGGTCATGTTTAACGTGAGTGGTAGATTCATTTGTTATTCCCATTTCATAGGTTGAAAAATTGAGCTGCAGGGAGGTTATTCATCTCACATCTGTTGGAGAAAGTGCTTCAGCTCTTGTCACCTTAGCACTAATCACTGGGAATAATAACCACTGCAGTTTACTGCATAATAACCATGTAAATTACATAGCATGGAGGCTGGCACGTGGTGACCAGGATGCTGCCATGTCAGACACCGTGCTGAGGGCTTACTTGGATTATTTTGTTAGATCCTTACTTTAGCCCCAGCAAGTATTTGCACCCACTTGAGAGATGCAGAAACTGAGGCGCAGAGAGGTCAAGTTAGTCAGTGACGGATCAGGATACAAACCTTGTCCATCTGATTCCAAAGTCTGTGTCATTAACCTTTTGCTCTCCACTGCTGCTCAATACAGTAGCCACCAGCCACATGTGGGTAGTGAGCACTTGAAATGTGATTACTCAGAATTACAGCCCAGAATTTGCTGTGAGTGTAAAATACATAATCGATTTTGAAGACTTGGTGCCAAAAAAAGAATGTAAAATATCTCATTAATATTTAAAAATATTGATTACATGTTGAGCTGATCGTGCTTTAGACATATTGGGTTAAACATACATTATTAAAATTAATTTTACTTATCTAAGTTTTTTTTAATGTGGCTACTAGAAAATTTGGAATTGTGTATGTGGCACACTTTGTATTCCTACTGGACAGGCACTGCTCCACCCTGTTGTTGTTCTTACCACAGTTCTCTGCCCACAGTAATCCCTCCACGTGTTCTGGCTCACCCATGATTTATATAAGCTTGGTTAGAAGAAGCCAAAGAAGAGGAAAAATGATGACATAAATTGCCAAGTGATTCCTTTTGGCATGAATAGAACACAGCTTAGGAAACTCAGAAGGCAGACTAGAAAGTGGCAATTTCCAGCCCCCAGCATCCCACCTTCCCTGCCACCTCCCCCATCTTTCTCTCCTCTCATCATCCAGCACATAGGAGCACTTAGAATAGACCCAGGGACTCTGCGAGGCCCTGTAAATTACAAAGATGAATAAGACCAGTGACAGGGTGTTTGCTACCTAATAGAGAGATCAATCTGTATTAGTTTGCTAAGGCTGCAGTAACAAGGTACCACAGACGGGGTGGCTTAAACAATAGAGATTTTCCCTCATGGTCTGGAGGCTAGAGATCTGAGACCAAGGGGTTGGCAGTGTTGGTTTCTTCTGAGGCCTTTATCCTTGGCTTGGAGATGGCTGTCTTCTCCCTATGTCTTCACATTGTCCTCCCTCTGTGTCTGTGTCCAAACTTCTTCTTATAAGGACACTAGCCATATTGGATTAGGGTCTACCCTAATGACCTCGTTTTAAATTAACTGCCTCTTTAAAGACTCTGTCTCCATGTGTGGTCGCCCTCTGAGGTACTGGGATGAAGACTTCAGCATGTGAGTTCCTTTGGGGGCACAATTCAGTGCATAGCATGACCTATGAAGCCAGGGCAGTGGCCACATGGAAGAGACAGTGTCTGACTCTTTGTGGCTGCATGTTGAGGGTGCTCAGGGAAGACAACATACGCGAGCTGGAGACTGGTGGGCTCTTGGAGATTAGCTTTTCTTTTCCTTTCGTCCAGTAAGCTGCCATCTCTTCTCAGTACAGGTGGAACTAAATGCAGCTATTGAGGGCTCTGAAGTAAAGGTGTAGCAAGACCCATGTTTCTTGGAGTGGCTTAGCAGCTGCCTCAATCCTTGGATTGCAAAGTTGAGGTCATGGAGGCAATGATCAGCTTGGTAAGAGTAGACAGGAAACCAGTGATAGATGCAGGAATGGATAACAGATCCCTTAAAAAAAATTACTTCAGGGAAAGGAATTGTCTGCACTTGTGATTAGGTTTAAACCCAAAGGGCCAAGTGTTTCTGATGGGGTTGTGGTTTGGCCCAGGGTATTACTGAAGCTGGAAGCTTTTAGGAACCCAGCACCTTTTAAGGATTTGAGATTTGGGGACAATGGATGGATGTAGGGGCGTGGACCTAAAAAGAATGTTTCCTGGAGTCCAAGTGCATGGCCTGTAAAGGGACTTGGACCAGCTAGAGCATCACGGCAGAGTGGACAAGTTCCATGGGGCTGTGTTCAGGGGACAAGTGATGTGAGATGTGCACAGAGTGAACAAGTACCCAAGGCTTCCGAGATACGGCGTGGGAAGGAGAGGTGGCAGTAGTGGTGGGATAGGACTCCGATGCTCCCTGCAGGGCTTTGGCAGTGGATTGACCCTTCTGGGATGAAGTAAGCCCCATTGATTTCTTAGAAAAAAATTGAAGAGATGTGGGGAAGTCCCAAGAGAAAAATGAGTGCTTAAATTATTTCCTGGGTAAAGAATAAGATGTGACTGTCCTCATCTTGAGTTGATGGAGGCTATTCCGTGGATTCCAGAGCGGGTAACATAGGACTCAGAGTTGGAAGGATGAGTTGAAGATTTGCAGAGGGTAAACTTAAAGGGAGACATTCCTGGCAGAGAAAAGAGCAATTGCAAAGACCTAAAAGAATCTGGTTTGTTAGGGAAGCGCCTGCAGACGTTGGCCATAGAGTTAGTTTATGTGGGAGAAGGAGAAAGGGATAACGGTGGAAAGGTACAGCGATCTGGCACAGAGGTTCCTGGGCCATGCTGGGGAGTCTGGACTTTATCTGGGAGGTTCTATGGAAGGATTTGCTGATGGAAGCTGTGTTTCTTAAGCTGCGGGGAGGGGGCATGGCACTGCCATAGTCTGGGTTAGTCATCTCTGTAGTGGGGTCTGTGGCAAATGAGCCACAGGGCTAATGGAAGAATGGTAGAATTTCTCTTTTATTTCTTTATGATCTGGAAAGCAAGCAGAACATTTACTGGCACTTATCTATGGAATGACATTGCACCCTGATCTCACCCTGATCTTGGTCAGTGTGGTGTGTGGACACAGGAATCGAGATCTCCTGAGGGCTGCGTGGACGCTCTACCAGAAGTGGATGCTGACCATTAAGACTGCGCCCCGTTGCTTGTTTCTAGTGTATTTTTCCGTACCCTTGCTTGATTAAATGGATTTTCAATTTGTTTTTCTTGGTTTTATCTCATTTAACATGCACAAAAAACATGGACAGATGGTGGAGCTACCACTTCGACTTTTAGCACAGATTCTTTGTCAAACACAGTATGAGGTAGAAATAGTTATCATGTAATCATCTGAGGAGAGACTGGCCCCCAAAACTGAAATCAAGATTATTTAAAATGTAAATTTGTATCACTGTCACTAATGTCAAATCTTGCTTAGCTTTATATTGGCCAGTGATATACTCAGCAAGATATTTAGTAGAAATATTATTTGCTTCTTTATTGTATCTTTTAAAAATATATTTTTTGGTGTGTGTTTTATAATATACCCATTATTTGAACAATGGTACAGGTACATAAATCCATAAATAAGTGTGTGTATATATATATATATAAATATTAGAAAGTGGATGTTCAAAATTTTTACTGAATGGGTTTTCAATAACAAAATTTTGAAGTCTACTGCCTTGAATAATGAGAAATTGAAATAAATGGGCAGACTCCCTGCAGATTCCTGATTGCCCGTTGGGTGTCCTGTGAGGGTTTTTCCTTGCAGTACTCATGTAATGATGATCAGTCCACTCTTCCTGCTCAGGAAACCCTAGGGTACCCAGCATGATCTGAAGATACAGGTACAGGAACTCCTTTCCGTAACATCCTCCCCTCAGAGAGCTGTCAAGCAGTTTTCTAGGGTTGAGTTTGTGGCAAGGATCTTTATAGCGGTCAAATTATGTAGCCTCTGCTGACTCGAGGTACGGGCAGTGCTTGGCTCCGTCTCACAGTAGACCCAGGCATTTGGTGACCTGCTGGATGCAGGCTCACCAGTGCTCCCGTCCACCCATGAACAGTAACCTAGTGAATGTTCCTAGCTTAAGTTGCCTGAGTCAGGTCTTGGGCTCAGCCTGGCTTTAGGCATCTGGTTAGTGTCCCTTCTGGCAGTTTGTCTCCCTGTCTGCTCTCTCTGACTTTCCAGGGCACTTAGAAACCAGGGCAGTCTCTGGATTTTGCCCCAGTACTCCTCCCTACTCTAGTTGGTTTCAGCCCAAATCTTCTTTATTCTTCCAACATACAACATACAACATCCCTCTTTCTTTTCTATCACAAGGTTTTCTTCCTTCCTTCCTTCCTTCCTTTCCCCAGATTTACTGAGATGTAATTGACACATAACATTGTATAAGTTTATAGTGTATAGTGGGTTGATTTGATACATTTATAAATTGCAAAATCTACCACTCAATTCTTGATGATGTGTTGAAGAGCATAATGGCTCAATAGATCTCTTGATCATCAGACACAAAACTTGTTTCTTCTTCCTCCAGGATAAGAAAGTTTCAGTTTTCAGTAACACAGTTCCATCATTCACAAGGGGAGTGGAAGGGAAGGGAGGGAAGAAAATGCTTTCATTCATTCCTTTACAGTTAACATCAAATCCCATGGTCAAATGGCATCCTCTAATGTGGAAAGAAAATTAAAAAGAGTAGAGTAAGAGGCATTTCATGGGGAAAAGACAATAAAAGAAACCCAGTGTACTTTTAATTTGGCTTCTAGTGGATAGTCCTTTAAATGACACCTGGACTCTGCCCAGTTCCTCCTCTTCTGCTCTTGTTGCTATGGTGACATGTGCTATGGAGTTGGCCAAAATGCAGCTGGTATGCTTAGTCCTCTTGGTCCTCCATCGTGCCTTCTCTGTTCCAGATGGAAGAGGGTCTGTCTTGGTTCTCAGGCTGCCAGGTCTGTACTGATTTCCAACCCATCTCAGCAACAATCTGAGTTAGTTTGGACTTTTGGTTGCAAGTGACAGAAACCAACTTTAGTTGCTTTTAGCCCAGTAGAGAATTTATTGGCTCCCCTAACTGAGAAGTCCAAAGAATGGATCCAGAGTCCTGTGCAGCTGGACTTTGGGGTTCTTCAACACTCAGCTCTCCTCCTTTAGGCTGTACTTGAACTCTCCTTGGCTTCTTTCTCTCAAAGCTTTTCTGTCAGAGCTGCTCCACGCCCATATTATAATTTCTGCTCCCAGTCCCAGAAAAAGAAAGACCATCCCTCTCTCCCAGAATCCATCTTTCAAGTCTCATGGAGGAGACTGAACTGGCTTTGCTGGGGTCACCTGCCCATTCCAGCACCCACCACCACGGCCAGGGGAATTGAATGCTCTCACTGGCCAGGTATGGTTACATGTCTTCCCTGCGGCTGAAGGTGGTTGTGCTGGTCCTGTCCAACCACCACAATGGGTTTCCCACAGGAAAAAGATGGTCTGTCATTGGAAAAAGGGATACTGGCTAGGCCACAAGAGCTGTCTGCTAGAAACCCTGACTAGGGACCACTTCTGCTGTACTTGGTCACCAGGCTACAAAGCAGTAAAGCCGTATTAGTAGCAATAATATAAAATATAAGAATCATGTTCCAGACACTTTACTAAGTGCTTCCTGCATCCCACATTTATTCCTACAGCAATCCTAGGAGGGCTGTGTGTAGCCTAGCCGCCCGCTTTTACCATGAGAAAATGGAGGTGACTTGTTCAGTGTCACATACATACCAGTATTCACTGTTGTACAGAGGTTTGAATAACACGTCCAGTTTTACTCAATTCACCTCCTCTTCCTCTTCTTTCTCTTCTTCCTCGTTGTTGCTATTGTTACTTTTATTACTATTATCTTCTCCTTGGACTCAGGCATGAGTTGGAGGAGGCTAAGCATGGCTGGCAGACTAGCTCAGAGACAGACACCATGTGATGTCCTACATCAACCCTTCCCTCTCACCCTGTCCTCAGCATCCCGACTCTTTCGTTTTGAGGTAAGTTATCACCATGGGGCTCCTTGGTGTTTTTAGGGTGAACACGCCTGTGGTTCTCAAGTGGACACCCTAGTTCTAGCCCTTCTCCTCCAGTCGACTCACCGGGCAGTGTCCTCCATTCTGTTACTCTTGGTGTCTAGAGAGAGGACCCGACTTGCTCCAGGTCACAAGCTGGTTTGTGGCAGAGCTGGAACTTGCCTTTGTCTAGTTCCCCATTACTGTTTCCATCCTCTGTGCACAGAGGGTGCATCCCAGCCCTGCAGGAGGTGCTGGCAGTGAGCCCTGACCCGCCCACTGCCTTTACGTCATGCTGTAAAGTCAAGTCTTCTGGAGTCAAGGTCAAAACTCTCAATTCCAAACCTGGGCTCAACACTACCTACTGAGAGTCTTTGGGTAAATCATTTTATTTCTCAGAGCTTGACATTTTCCTCACCTAAACCCTGAAGTAATACTATCAGCTCAGTCTGCCTGAGTGTATTATTGAAAGGGCAAAATCAGATGAAGTATATGAATGGGTTTTGGAAAGCATTTTTTACTCTATAAATGTTTCATAGTACTTTAGTGTAACTCACTATATAAATCTTCAGCAAATGTTTTCTTATTAAATGGCTGAGTGCAGAAGCTCTTCTTTCTGAATCAGCTCCCGAGACATGGAGTCCCCAGACCTGAAGTCCAGATAGTATGTTCCCAGGATTTTGTCTGGTAATAATGGTTATTCACTTGGCATTCTCAGATAGTGATTCCAAAGTGATATTTAAGATTTTGTTCCACGGTCCCAAGGAAAGTTACTAGGTATTTGCTCAGAAAAGGCACATGGAACCAATAATAGTGAGGCCGATATACTTTATAGACTTTTCCTGATTAAAAATGGTAATGTATTTGGGAATCTGGGTGAGTTCATGGTACAACAGCTGCAACAACTAAATGAACAAGATTCTATCTATTCTTGGGCAGAAGAAGCTAAAACTAAATTCACCTCGTGTGTCCTTTGGGTTTCTGTGTGCTGCTAAAAGCCGCGTGTCTTGAAGAGGCATCGTGAGACTGAGCTCGGGTTCCAGTCCTCTTTGGTTCCGTTCTTAGGCCTTTGTTGCCCCAGGTCTTCATTCCCACCATCGGGATCATTTCCTTGGACTGAGTGCTCTTCCTGTCCCCACCCATGCTCCCCAATTCACACCCCACACTTTTATCATCTTCAAATTCTGCCTTAATCACACCGCTCCCTATTCCAGAGTCTTCAGTGGCTTGAAACTCTTCAAACAGCTTAATCTAGTGTTTGATGAATTCTATTATCTGGTTCAAGTTCTCTTTCCAGCATTGTCTTCTGTTTATCTTATATATCAGCCCTCAAATCCAGAGGAAGCTGGTCTATTCTCTGAGCTGCAAATGTTCCACGTGCTTGTGTGGACCTTTGTCCTGTTCCCCCTGCCCGGGCTGGGTACCCCTCTCCTTTCCCCCAGCTCACCTCTGGTCTCTTCAGCTCCTGTATGTCCTTAGGGATCTTAAAATTCTCCCTCCTCCCTGAAATCATCCCTAGCAGCTACTTTGCAGAGATTTCTCTTTTCTCTGAAGTCTTACTACACCTACTGTCTACTACAACTGCCTGTCTGTTAGTTTATCCATATGTCTACTCAATTTTAAAGGATTTATTGAGCCGATTTTATAAGAAACTTTGATGTGGGGTCCATGTCTTACACTACTTAGATTCCTGCAAAGCAATTTATTTATTCAACAAATACCAACTTGTGTTTCTGGGTAAAGGTAAGAGAAATCCAGTTCAAGACAAAATAAAAGGAAAAAGAAAACTGAAAAAAGTCAAAAAAAGGGGTGGTGGGACTCATGGGTAGGATTTAGGAACTCAAACTATATTGTCAGACTGTTTTTTTCTTCCCTTACCATTCAAGTCTTTCTGGTAGAAGGATGACCACTCAAAACTACAGTTTCACATTTTCCCAGTTTGGCAAACCTTTTAGGAAAAGTTACAGGTGGGTGATTACACATCGGAACGTATGCATATGTGTCTCCCCACACCTGTAAAGTAATTCAGAGGTGGACCCGATGGGACCTGCTGGGATTATTCATTCTTCTTGGCGTTCATTTTTGCCATGGGTGTGAAGTACTATGATTGGCTCAGCTGGGCCATGTGCTCCACTTTGTGACTGTACATATAGGCTTGAGCTGGGCCACTGTCATCTGAGAACCTTACCAGGAGCAGTGGAAATAGGGAAGGAGCCATTCTCACCCAGAAATAGGGATGGTGGGCAGACAAAACCACAGGAGTCCTCCCCATATGTTGGCTCAGAACTCTGCATATTGTAGATGCTTGATAAATATTTCTTCATTGAATGATTTTTTAACTTCAGAATTACTTTTTAGTTTGAGGAAAATCCACTCATACTAAAAAAATGAAGTCAGCCCCAGGATTATTGGCTATTACTGTTGAAGCTTCTTCAAGTCCCTCTCAGTAATGTCTTTCTTTTGGTCTTGTTTTTGTTGTTGTTGTTGTTGTTGTTGTTGTTGTTTTTTAAATTTTGGTTTTTTTTTGAAGTGTAGTTGATTTCCAATGTCAGTTTCAGGTGTACAGCAAAGAGATTCAGTTATACATATACGTGTGTGTGTGTGTGTGTGTGTGTGTGTCTTTTTCAGATTCTTTTCTGTTGTATGTTATTATAAGAAACTGAATACAGTTCCCTGTGCTATATAGTAGGACCTTGTTGGTCTCAGTTTTTTCCCTCAGGTGTCATACGAATAAGCCTAATCGCCCAACCATAGGTAGCCCTTTCATGCATTAAAGGCAGCTGTGTTCTACCCTTTGCAACACCCCACTTTTAGGCTAAACACTTATTTCCAAAAACTGCTTCTCATGTGACATGTTTTTCAAACACTTTGCCATGCTTGTTCTCTAGTTTTTCATGATCTGGTTGAAACGAGGTCCTTGGAACTGAGCTGAGCAAAGTATTGCTGAAGGAACGTGACTCTGTTTCCCCTTCTTAGTTTCATACACTATACATATATTAGTATAGCCCAAGGTTTCATTCGAATGTTTTGATAACCGTGTCACTGTGGATACTGATGAGTATAGTAAGTTGTAAAACAGTCAATTAGCAAACATTATCCGCAGTACTTTTCTCAGTCCTTCAGCCATTGTTTACGGTTTGTGATGCTCACCTGGGGACCCAGTCGCATCACAGCTCTCAGTCCTGCTGACTCTCCCAGTACCCCCTCCAGCGGCCCAGCAGGTGCTGATGGGCAGCAGAAGCTGACGATCCGAGTTCCTCAATCACCTGGGAACGTTCCCCCCAGTTCTGGTTCTGTCCAGTCCACTTTGATTGGATCTGCTTGCCCTTCAGAGCCAGGAGCCGGAACGACCTTCTCACTTAGTTTGTATTCCAGGGGGCAAGAGCTCATCAGGCATGTTGAAGGATGGGCCAGTTGTATTAGTTTGCTCAGGCTTCCATAGCAGAGAACCACAAACTGGGTGTCTTAAACAACAGACATCTATTTTCTCGCAGTTCTGAAGGCTGAAAGTCCAAGGTCAAGGTGCTGGCAGGGTTGGTTTCTTCTGAGGCCTCTCCTCTTGGTTTGTAGATGGTTATCTTCTGCTGGTATCGTCATGTGGCTTTTCCTGTGCATGTCTGTGTCCTAATCTCTTCTTATAAGGACACCAGTCATACTGGAGTAGGGCCTACACGAATGACCTCACTTTACCTCTTTCAAGACCCAATCTCCAAACGCAATCACATTCTAAGATACTGGGGATTAAGACTTCAACTTATAAGTTTCGGGAGGACACACTTCAGATCATAACACCAAAGAACCAACTGGAAGTAACTCCATGCATGTGGGCCCTTGTGTGTGGGAGTGGTGGGGAGTGGCTGCAGTCACAGGGCAGGAGAGCTCGGGTGGAGCTGCACATCTCAGTGGAAGCCCAGAGTTAAGACTAATCAGCTGACCTGGGACTGAGTACGCAAATGTTGACCATTACGATGCTGGACGTTGGGTTCTGTTCCCCATTCTTAGTCCCAAGGTGAGCAGGCCCCAGAATATCCTGCCGTGAGTCAGGGAACCAACGATGGAAAATTTGAACCTCTGAAGAAGCTGTCCAATCCTCTGGGTCAACCTAAAAGACACATGAAGGAGAAACTCTTATTTAATATTTTTTTAATGATGGGGATGATGGACTAGCAAGAGAGCCTCCGAGTTTGCCAGTGACACTGTGGACGTCATTAAATAACATGTGACTCATTGGCTAGGAATGTAGACAGGGTGCCCAGACTTAATCATTTTTCTTCCCACCTTTGGGTAAAGCCGGCAGCATAAATGCCCTCACCCCTGCCATGAGGAACTGCTCTGAAATGCAAAGTTTGGCTCCGCCAGCGAAGTCGAAGGAACAGTAATGGTCTCATTTCTATCTTTTTGAGTAATGATATGCCAGTTTCCCCATAAATTGCATAAAGATGAAGAAGAAAAATAATTCTTTGACCTTTCTCGTTTATAACCACACTTAGGTATTTCTTCTCATATCTTATGCTGGCCACAGAGCTTTACATAGAGATTTAATTTCCTGCTGCCGCAGGCATTAAAATGGATGGCACCTCCCTCTCCCCTGCAACCTCAAGTCCTTCTCCGCAGCTGTCATTCAGGGTTGGGAGACACGCAGGAGCTGAGTGAGGGGCGTTGCTGGTGAAATCCTTCCTTTCTAAGCACACTGTTCCCACAGCGTGAAGCAAATAGGTCCTGATGGGAGGAACTGTCAACACGGAGCTGTAGACTCTGGCCGTCACACCCTTTGGGTGATGAATAACTTTTATCCAGATAAATGTACTTACAATTTGTTAGTTTAATTACTGCAGCCTTGTGAAGTCTTGAGCCAGTGATTCCTTTCTCGACAAATTAGAGGCCTTCAATAATTCTAGGAGAAGACTAATTGCTCACTCTGGATTTTGGACATTTCTCTGAAACGTACTTCCAGAACTCAGCTGGGTGCCGTTAACAAAGCGGCAATGGTTCTGCTTGCCTTGTGTGCTGTAAGCCCCTCTTTGGAGTGGCTTCTGTCATTCCTAACATGGAAGCATTAATCTCCTTCCAGTAATTACCTTCCCCAGCTCCCCGTTTAGGTGGGGAGAAAGATTTCATCTTTTTCTGACTGTCAGCAGCCTTTGTTGCAAAAGAAGAAAGCAAGGGGATCCTCCCCTGGTCCAACCCCAGTTCTGAGGCTGAAAAAGGAGTCTGGTGACACATCATTTACTGGAGACACCAACCGCCCTTCAACCCTGCCTCGGCCCCACGTTGGGTGCTGAAATGTTCAAAATTTACCTTGCAAAAAATGTACACTCTCTCCCCTACTCTGATTTCTGCTCATTTACTCTATTTGGCTAGTGTCTCTCTCTGCCCTAAGTGAGAGCTGGCTTAGCTGGCTTTCTGTCAGTAGGAAAGCTCTGCTAATTGGCGTTTCTCTGCTTTGCAGGCAGAATGATAACTGATATTCATAATGATATTCCGGAGGCTCTGCGAGATCCTGAAGGGTCTCATGAATTCTCAAAAGATGATTGACTTCTGTGCAGAATAATGTTAGTGTCAGGTGTATTTTACGGTTTTCTGATTCACTGCAAATTGGATGTCCTTGTATGGGATATAACCTTCTCTTTACCAGGGTATCTATTAAGTAGAAACCAGTAGTCTTTAGGAGAGATGGAAAAACAGGACTTTCTCAATTTGGGAGCTCCTGGTGGCAAGACAGGGTTCAAGCCTGATGCTTCTTTTATCTCTGGTGCCCTTAGTAGGTGCTCGGAGGATGCTTATGGGATTATTGAGCCATGCCAGGGGCATGGGTAGCTGGAGGCTTGACCAAGGATCATCTTAAACCTGAAAGTTCAGATAGATGAGATCAGAACTGGCTGCAAAGATCTAGAAGTCAGGAGAACTCACACACAAAATGCAGGTCAGAGCAGGCAAAAAGATCTAAATCCAGAGGCTTGCATGTTGAGAACAGTTCCAGAAGCTGGAAGTACCAAGGTGGACCCTAAGTCACTGTGTGTGGGTGACTGTGGGGTCACTGTGTATCACCAGAATTATGTGGGACCAAGGGTGCTGGAGCCCTGATGTCCTTACGGGACAGAAGGATGCAGATGACTGGGTATTGAAACAAACCAGCTGTTTCTTCTTACTTTGTGATCCCGACTGCAGCAACCAGATTGATTGAGTGTCAGTCCGCTTTGATGGCTGAGATGGCCAAGTCTGTCCACTCATCTTTGTTGCTGTCTGTCTAGTTTGGATGCACAGGCAGGACATAAAGTCGGTGACATTTGACTCCAGGCGAAATGCTCTTGTACTTGGTGGGAGAACAGCTTCCCTTATCTGTTATGTCTCTTAAATTATATTAAGTAACTCTGATATTTATTGCTCTCACTGGGTCAAAGCACCTGTGTAACAGAGAGGAGGTGAGCAAGAGTTTGTTGTCCCTGTTTCATATGTATAATTCTGTGTAACAGACCACCCCCAAACTAGTGCCTTCAAATAGCAAAGATTTATTATTTTATTTACTCATGAGTTTGAGGATTGACTAGAAGTTCTCCTTTGGGGTGTCTGACATGGACGCATTCAGGTGGCAGATTAAGTGGCTGGAACACTTAAGAAGGCCTCCCTCACACATCTGGGGCCTGGTGCTGATCGTGTTGGCTGGAATGCTCCCCTCGGTGGCTCAGGTTTCTCCCCCGCCTCTCTCTGGTGGCTCATCCTCCAGGGCCTCTCCCTGTGGCCCTTCTCTCCAGCAGGCTAGCTTGGACTTCCTTCCAGCATGGCAGCTAGGTTCCAAGTACGCAAAAGGAGATGCTTCCAGGACCAGGCCTAAGCCTAAAACTGACCCCGTGTAACTTCTGTGACCAGCGATGGGCCAGAGGAAGTCACGGGGTCAGCTCGGAGCCCAGGGGAAGGGGAGTAGTTCCTACTTACTGCTGAGAAGAGCAGCAGATAATCTGTGGCCATCTTTAATGTGCCAGATTTTCTTTTAAAAAGTTTCTGATTATCAGCCAAGGGGAGAAGTGCTCTAATGCTTATCCTCTAGGCTGTTGTGAAAACAAATGAGATGGATGCAAGCACAACATTCAGGGCAAGTCAGTAAACAGCTGTATTTCTCCTGATTTGAGGATCCACTCCCAGGGATACGGGCTGTTGTCAGGAGGCTGTAATGCGGGGGCGAGGCTTCTGGTCCACTGGGCTTCAGTTATCGCTAAATGGGGATCACGCCAGCTGATGATGTATGAACTAGTTAGAAGAGTGCCCAGGTCATGGTAATCGCTCAGTAAGTGTAAGCTAGTATTATTATCACTGTTATTATTGAAGAGCAATGATTCCTAAAGACGAAACAAAACAAGACAATCCCCAAGATTATATGCAACCCGCCTTCCTGAGTATAGACATCCTCTCATTTTTGTTACTCTTTTACCTTTGTGTAATAGGATTTTACAGATGTTCACAGTCTTAGAGATCACTTAGACGAGGAAGAAATTTAAAGCCAAGTCTGGGTTAGGCTACTTGTCTACAACACAGTTAGTTAGAGAACTAGTTCCACCCCCCAAGACCCCACGCTTCTTACCAAGGGCTCTTTCCACTGCATCCTTAAGTGTAGAATGTTCTGCCTCATTTGCTTTAAGAGTAAGAGCCAGGAGTACAAAGCTTTATTTGGCAGGTAGAACATATTTAAATAAATAGTTCAGTTTTATACATTAACCATGTGCTTTGGAGGAGAGGAAAAAAAAGCTGGAAAGATACAGAACAGAGCAAGGACAAAAACAGAGATGGTAGATACACACAGTATAGGAAAGAGGGTGAGAAGACCTGAGATGGTTTAGTGGGAGGCTGACTGGCAGGAACTGGTTCTCTGTTGGCCCAACATTCCCTTTCCCCTTGTTTAGTGGCAGGACCCACCCCCACAACCTCTTTTTTTTTTTTGGAAAATGCTCCTCAATTCCAGCCTGGTGGTTCTGATGATTCTGACAATCACATCATCTTGTTTTCATCGCATGAGGATTGGTCAGGTGCAGACCAGTTAGAGTACGTCTGTAGGGCTGATATTTATGCTAGAGCAGTGAAAGGAAGGTGTCTTGAGCAAGATAGGCTTGCTTTCAACCATATTTTAGTGAAATCTGTCAGAGACAGAATAGCCATGTCCACCTTCCTGAGTAGCTATCTTGACCGTGCCATCCATCTTCCTTCCTATGTCCTACCTTCCCTTTGTCCTTTATTCATTTATTAAATATTTAATGCCCATTTACTATGCATTTGGCACCATGATGCAGTCTTAGTTCTTTTATTATGGAACTTACAGTCTGATATACAGTCTGATGTGTACAGACATGTGTGATAGACAATGAAAAAGGAAACCAACAAATGATTATGTGTTGCAATGAGGGCCTTGTGTAAGCTGAGTAGAAGCCCCCAGAGATGTCTGTGTCCTAATCCCCAGAACTGGTGAATAAACTACCTTATATGGCAAAAGGGACTTTGCAAATGTGATTAGTTAAGGCTCTTGAGATAGGGAGATTATCCTGGATTATCTGGGTGAGCCCAGTGTCATCACAGGGGTCTTTATAAGAGCGAGGCAGGAGGGTTAGACCCAGAGAAGGCGATGAGATGACAGATGCAGAAACAGAGATTGGAGGATGCAATGCTGCTGGCTTTGGTGATGGAAGGGGACCATGGGCTGAGAAATGCAGGCAGCCTCTAGAAACTAGAAAAGGGAAGAAAACAGATTCTTCCCTGGAGCCTCCAGAAGGAACACAACTCTTTGCTTTTAGGACCTCTGACCTTTGGAACTATAAGAGGATAAATCTGTATTGTTTAATCACTGAGTTTGCGGTAATTGATGGCAGCAGCAGTAGGAAGTTAGTACAAACCTCAAGGGAAAAGAGCGAGTGCTGTGAAAGAACTATGTGATGAAAACTAACATTTCGGTTAAGAGCTCACGGAGGAGAAGGAGCCAGCCTTAGGAAAGAGTTAAGGTATTGACAGATGCATCCAGGGAAGCAATGCCAGAAAAACCCTTAAAAGAGACAGCTCTTCTATTTATTAGAGTCACTGAAAGAAGGCTGGTGGGGCAGGATGGCAGGAGAACGGCCCTGGGGGATGTCGGTGGATCGGTAGATTTCTGCATCTACTCCCAGGAGGTTCATTCTTCCTCCTCCTTGGCTTTCTGAGTCCTGCCCATCTTCTCATCCAGCTCAACTACATCCTTTGCTCAAAGCCTCCCATGACATCAGCAGCTTTATTCTCTTTTTTTGGCGGGGGAGGGGGAGGTAATTAGGCTGGCTTATTTATTTATTTACTTACTTTCAAATGGAGGTACTGGGGATGGAACCCAGGCCCTCGTGCACCCTAAGTGCATGCTCTACCACTGAGCTATACCCTCCCCCCTCAACAGCTTTATTTATCTCCCTCTTTCATTCAAACTGTGCTGCCTCTCTCCAAATGGGGTCCCTGACCCTAAGGAGACACCCAGATTTATCCTTGGGGTGTATCTTCAAATTTTTCAAGAATGTTTGAATTTTAATGATAAGATTTAAAATAGCATAAGCTTAGGGCTATATCTGGATGCACCTGCTTGAGTTTAATTTTGGGATTTCAGTGCCTTGGTGGGGCTAACTGAAGGCCAAATGATGTCCAGACAAGCCATGTAAGCAAAGATTTTGAAGAAGCCTTTGCTTACATGAAAAAGAGTGGAGGGAAACGAAGTAAGTGGGTACTTTGCAGATAAGATGGAACAGCAGAAGGCAGCACCGTGCTGGCCATGTAACAGAATTGTTCTGTGGATTCTTCCTTTCTATGTACCTTCTTAAAACCCTTCACTACTGGTAAGTGGATTTAAAAATAGGCCAATGGAGATCTTTCCCCCAGTTTTGCATTTGCTGTTAATTGACTGGTCTGTCATGCCTCAGTAGTTAAAAGTGAGGTCATTTGCATCAAGCGTGGCCATGACAGCGACCTCATGGCAGTGACTTGAATGGCAACTCGTCATGTTCAAAACCAGAAGATTCATGTCAATAACAAGTAAAATAGGAAACACTCAAATATATTTTTCCACGATGGTGCCCAATAATATTAATCAAGTTTAAGTAAAACATCATCAATTATCACATGAAACTAATTTTAAATATCTTTGGTTTTATATTGTTATTGGTATTTTGAAATCCTGTTTTGATTTTACCGTAAGAGCTGTAGGCCTAAGAAGTTTATAACTAATTTCATGTTGTACGGATCTAACTTACACAGAGTAACATTACAAAAACATGTAACTGAAGTTAACACTGAGGATCTGTGGGAAATATTTTTCTTTGAAAGGGATCCATACCTTATTAGGTTTGAGAAACTGATTTGCTGAATGCATATTGGTACATTTTTCTGAATGCTTAGTTGTTGAATTGTTAATTCGTCGGTGTGAGTTTACACGTGACACCTGGGGAGAAGGTGGCGCTCTCTCGGGGGAATGAAGGGCATGTGCACACGATTTCTGAGAATCCACAAGCCCAGTGGCAGTGCTGGGCACGTGGAAGGTGCCCAGTGAATACTTGGGGAATGTGTTCATGATGCCTTTTATTTTCTGTTTCTGATGCTGGGGCCTTGCTGACCCTGCAGGGATAGCCGATTCCTAGAGACAGCTAACAACTCACCTTTGGCGTGCCTTTCATCCGCAGTCTACACAATCCAGAGCCTACACTCCACCCCTACCTCCTCTCCCGTGTTACACTCTGGGCCACTATCCACCTGCCCCTATACCCCAGAGCCTGCTGAAATTTTCGAAACGAGCCAATCCTAAGCCTGCCACCCTGCCTCTCCTGTTCCTTCCCATGGAAACCACAATAGTGGCCCTTGCCCACATCTCCTTCCTACCTGATCCTGGTGCTTCCCCGTGTGGCCTTGCATGTGATGCCCCCTCCTCTTGGAAAGTGTAACAAACTGACTTCTTCAGTGGCAATCATCTCCTGATCCACTGGTCTCACCATACCTGAATAATAATAAAACCTACATTTTCAAAACAGAATAAATACATAACCACATTGTTCTAGGCTCTCCATACCCAAATGTTGCGATTTCCCCACCACGGAGAGGAAGCGTCTGATTTCTAGCGTATTCGTGGATTTCCACTGCGGAGGGTGACCCTTCAGGGCTGGGATTCAGCGTGGATTTGTGCCGAGCCATTGACGCTCCCAGTGCAGCGTCTGTGGCCACAGGCAGGTTCTCCAGAAAAATGGACTGACTAATTTTATTATTATTTTTTGCACACATCACTTTGGAGATTCATCTTGCAATTCTATCCTTGTTAGTTTCACATTCTCGCTTACTCAGCCGATGAGTAACAATGGCCCTGCGTTCAAAACACCTTGCCTAGTAGTGAATTCCTGTTCCAGCCCAGGCCCTTCCCCCCTCCCGCAGGCCCCATGTGTGTGGGGCTCTATGTGGGTGTTGTTGCTCTCAGGACTGAGCACAAGCCTCATCTCCTCCTAGAAGCGCACCTTGACCTCCCCTGCCCAGCATAGCTCCCTTCTTTGCACTCAGGTGCTGACTTCCCTTCCCTTCAGTACTCCCCATCAAGTAGTGTTTGTTTTCACAAGTGTTTATTAATCACCAAACCACTCTCTTCCTCTCCCTTCTCCCTCCTGCTGTTGCTGGCCAGGGCAACGCCATCCCACCCAGGTGCAGGGCTTGAAATGAGGGAACCAGAGCTGCATAAGTGGAAACAAACTGATTGCACAGGAAGCATCTAACAGTTCTTATTTTCAAAAATCTCTCTTGTTAAAAAAGTGTCCTGCAGCCTCCTCTGGTCACCGATGACGCTGATTTGTGTTTACCATTTCAGATGTCCGGATCCCACTGGAGTTAACAGAGTTGGTTCACAGCATACTTGTCAGAAACAAGAGCCTCTCAAATGAAGATCTTGCTCTCCATAGGCGATTCCATCTATTGCCCTTCCGGCTTGTGTTTAAGACTTCCCACCAGTGTTACGCTCATCACCCTAGCAATCAGAACTGTCCTTTGGGTACCACTGACGTCTCCTACAGTTGATAGGTAAAAGGAGACCAGCCATGAGCTCTGATGATGCCAAATGAATGACTTTCTCCAGACCAGGCAGCCTACAGCGCATGTGCCAAAGCCTCTCTCAGATGAATTTCAGTCATGTTCCGAGGTTGTCATGACTTGAGCATGTTGGAAACTGCACTTAGAAAAGGTTGATTATGGTACAAATCTAACCTGTCACTCTTCACTTAAAATCCTTAGCTGTTTTTTTCCATATGATTTGGTTCAGGTTTTGGTTTTGTTTGTTTTTTTTTTTTTTTTTTTTTTACTTTTTTTAAATTAAAAATTTCGTGATCATTGTAGGTGCACGTTCAGTTTTAGGACATAATATATCCAGAGCCCCCGTACCCTTTACCAAGTTTCCCCTAACAGTAACTCTTGCAAAATGAGAGTCCAAGTTCAGAAATCAGATGTTGGCATCCTGCAGCAGGGGTGGAGTCCCTAGCAGAAGTGTGGGTGTTCCTCCTTACTGCTGAGTGGGGGTGGGAGTTCTGGCCTCCCCAAGGTCTCCTCAGACATGAGGAAGGGGTGGTTCATTACTTCCCAATGGGCAACGAAGTCCCAGATCCCCACCCAGCCTCTCTGACTCCCAGCCAAGCAGGGGCGGAAACTAGGCCTTTGCTGGTGTGGGTGGATGTGGGGCCACAGTTGTTTGCTGAGCTGTTTGTCTGGAGGGGATCAGTGATCATCAATATTTTTGCCTTCCTAGGCTTCTGCTTTCCTGGTCCTTTGGTGTCAGAGAGCTGACTTTTGCTGGTCTTCTTTTGCGCTCTATGGCATCTGTGGGTTGCTAGGTACTTAAGCTCCAAGCCTGGGACGTGTAAAGCCAAAAAAAAAAAAAAAAAAAAAAAAATCTGATGAACTCATCACTCTGTTATTCCTCAGGTCCTGAGTTCTCTCCCTGGTCTGCCTTTTCCTCTATACTTCTCAGGATCTTATTTTCAATGTCCAGGGTTTTAGCTGTACTTAGCAAGACAAATAGGAAAAAGTAAAGTATTTTTGAGAAAAGAGTCTATCATTTTGGAAGTGGAAGTCCCTGGGTGTCTTTTTCTTTTTTAAACGTGAAATGCCATGATCTGTCCTCTGCCGACTTCTCCAGCACTCTTGTCATGCCCTGCTTCGTATTTGATGCTCAAACATCAGCTACCTGTGAATTGGCCCTGCCAACTCTCCTGCCTGTCCCTTTGCCCACTCGCCTCCAAACACATATACAGCGCTTATCATGTACCAGGCACGTGATATGCAATAATTATGAATTAAGTACTATTATTATAGAGATGAAGAAGCTGGGGCCCAGAGAGAAGAAGTAATTCACTTGAGGTCACCCAGCCAGGAAGCTGCAGAGCCTGGATTTGGATCCAGGCAGCCTGGCTCTGAAGCTGCATTCCTGACAGCTCTGCTCTGCCGCCTCCTTGCCCTTCCGGTTGTCTAACCTGAGTGGTATCAGAATACCCACCCCCCAGGGCTTGAAAACCCAGATTCCTGGGCCCACCCCCGGAAATTCTGATTCAGTAACTCTGGGGTGGGGCCTTGAGATTTGCGTTTCTAACAAGTTTCCAGGTGATACTAATTCTATTCTCTGGGAACCACACTTGGCAAACCAGTTACCTTTGCACCCTCTCCTTCACCCCAGTTTGCTCTGCTAATTGCTGGGCAGCTGTTTTGATTCAGCACAGGCATCACTTTACCTGATTTGACCTACTCTTCCTCCTCCACCCTGCAGCCTCAGCCTGTCTGTCACTGTAGTCGCCACGTTACATGGAAGTTATCTGTTTATGTGTCTCATTTCTCTCACCCAGCCCCCCTTGAGGGCAGAGGGGTTAGTACAGAACAAAGTGTATATTATTCATCTTGGTACAGTCACCTGGGGTGACTGTTGAAAACGAGATTCCTGGGCCCAGCCCCCTAAGTTTCTGAGTCAGTAGATCTGGGGCAGGACCCAAGAATCTGCACTTTGAATAAACCACGTACACAGTTCTGATGTGGCTGAGTTTGGCCCACTTTGAGAAACTGCCCTAGCACTTTGCATTGTGTTTGGCACTAAGTACACGTCCAGTAATTCTTTCTTAACTGGATGTTACTGAGCTGAGCTTTGCCATGAATGGTAACCCCCTGTCTCCTTTTCCGCACTTTCTCCTTACCTCGTCCCAGCTCCCACCTTGGCAGGTTTTTGTGCTTCTCCCTCCCTCCAAATTACTCCTTTTTTTCCCCTTTCCAATTAGAACTTGTGTTCCTGTAGCTAGCTGTTGAATCAGCTTGGAAAGGTAAACAATTTTTGCTGAAGGTAACTTTGTTTTAATGTTGAGACATAAGTGTCCAGATCTTAGTTGTTCAACCTGATACATTTCCCTGTGTAAGCACCACTCAGATCACAATGGCGGACATTTCCAGCCCACAGCAGGCTCCTTCGAGATCCCTTCCACTCAATACACCTCCTCCACAGTAACCCTATTCTGACTTCTTTTATTACAGATTAGTTTTCCCATTCTTGAACCTCATATAAATGAAATTATATAGAATATACACTTTCTATGGAGCCCTTTGTGTTCAGCACTCTATGTGAGCTTCATTAATGTCTTTGTATGCAGCAAGAGTTTTGTTCGTTGCTGTGTTATATTCCATTCTAAGAATATAAAACAATCAACTATTCCTGGATACCTTTTTTTTTCCGGTTGCTTCTTTTTTTATTGTGATAATATATACTTAACATAAAATTTGCCATTTTAACTATTTTGAAGCATACAATTCAGTGGCATGAGGTACATTCCCAAAGTTGTATAACCATTACCACCATCTGTCTGCAGAACATTTTTCATCATTCCAAATGGAAACTCTGTCCCCATTAAATAATACTCCCCATTTCTCTTCCCCCAGCTCCTAACAGCCACCATTCCACTTTCTGTTGCTATGAATTTGACAACTCCAGGTATGTCATATAAGTAAAATCACACCATATTTATGTTTTGTGACTGGCTTATTTCCCTTAAAATCATGCCCTTGATGTTCGTCCGTTTTGGAGCGTGCATGAGAATTTCGCTTCTTTTTAAGGCTGGGTAATTGTTCGTTGTGTGTGTATACGTACACGTCTTATTTATCCATTCATTGTTGATGTACACTTGGGTTGTTCTTACCTTTTGGCTATTGAGATGTCTCTTCTTTAGTTTCAGGGTATCCATGGCTGGTCATTGCTGCCCCGGAAAAGTGCACACATGCAGATTCCTCGGGCCCCATGGTAATGGGGGTGGTCCCTGGACTGTCTGTCATTCCTTGGAGAGGCTGCAGCTGGAGGGAAGTGTTAGTTGGAATTTGGGAGATAAAGCAGGAAGATGTAGAGTCTGGGAATCATGCCAGGTGATGTGCCACTCTGTAAACATGCAGGAGAGAGGCTGGAGAGTGAGCAGGGGTGAAAATAGGTATTGGTGAGGCTGGCAGCCAGTTGGGAAATAATTCCATGAAAACCAGTTATCTAGTGGACATTTTCAATTTCTTTATTACTGGACCTAGGGTCCTTTTGAAGGCTGGGTTTTTAAAGAGCTCAGTCCAGGCTGGTTAGTGACGTTTGCTTCTGTTGCCATGACTTCTACCATCACTTATGTACAACCAACTCCTAAATCTGTCTTATTAGTACTAACTTTCTCTTGGGCTCCAGAACCATGTTTCCGTCAGCTTAGTTGACTCAGACACCTGTATGTTCACAGATGCTTCAAATTCAGTATGCCCCAAATCAAAATTTGTATCTTCTCAGTCGTAATTAATGTCATTACAACATACCCAAGTCTGGAAGCCAGAATTCCAAGAATCGTTTTTGACTCCTTCCCTCCATGATCTCCATCTACTGATTCTACTTCTAAAGTATCTCTAGTCCATGTCCTTTTTCTCTTAGTTCGCATTTCCTTGCCTGAATTTCACCCCATGCCTTGTTTCATAGGTACTCATCCCTTCTTCCTTATTGCTGTCAGGGTTATTTTTCCAAAACTTATTTGATTATGTCACTTGCAGTCCTTCCTCTTGTCTTTAGAACTCTGAAGGCCCCCCGTGGCCAGTAGGATACATTTTGTGCTCCTCAGTATGATTTATAAGACACCCCCCCTGCCACCGGACCTATCACTCAGCCATTCAACCAGCATCATCTTCTGTTTTACACCTTTCACTGTCTGCTTCATCCATGCCCATCATTTTTCACATTCTCTAACACTGGATGTTGCCTTGTGCCACAGTATCTTTGCATGTGCTGTTCTTGCTAAAAGCAGACACTTAGAATTCTAATCATTTTTGAAGAAGCAGTTTTCCCTGCCAATCTTCTTCTCATCTTTGTTGTTATTGGACAAGGTAGAACTTGTGCAGAGTCTGGAGTGAAGGCTTTTGTTACACAGCTGAGGGTCCCTGGGGGCCACTGCCAGAGCCTAGGCTTAATGCTC
This sequence comes from Camelus ferus, assembly GCF_009834535.1. Lineage (NCBI taxonomy): Eukaryota > Metazoa > Chordata > Mammalia > Artiodactyla > Camelidae > Camelus > Camelus ferus. Next base: position 16,976,123 of record NC_045725.1, read on the forward strand.
CCTGGTTTGACCCAGTACGTGCTTCCTTGGGTCCTTGGTGGAGATGGCAAATGGAAACTTATTTGAGTCTGCCTTGCATTCCCCAATATTCCGATGTTTGGTAAATGAGCCTCATTCATCAAATTGGGATGATATCTACTGTGTAGGAATTTTGATATTACATGAATAGATACATGAGAAAACCTTATATAAGCTGTAAATATTATATTAATTATTATTAATCTATATTTCATTCTTTTCTTTTTCTCTTTCCTTTTATATTTTTCTTCCTCCTCTCTTGTCTCTTTGTTCATTTTTTTCTATGTCTTTCTTTTCTCTTCCTGTATTTTTGTATATTCTCTTCGCCTTTCCCTTGGGAATGACAATCACACTCATAAGTAATTTTAGCCCCTCTCGGTATACTCTTAGACTCTGACCCCAGCACTTATCTAAAGTGGCACCACCCATCCCAAGATCTTGAAAACGCTTATATTGCCTTCATCTGTTCCTACTTCCCTTCTGGGTGTTAACAGCTCTTCCTGATCTGGGGAAGACTTCTCCAATGTACCCAGTTTCTTTGTTGTAGGACTTTTTAGAAAGACTTTCTGTGTAACACTGTCAACTGATTAACCTTTAGGCCTGGGAAAAAAATGGGAATACCAAAGCAGTAATATTTTCAGCTGTTTTCCACTGAATGGTGCATCAATCATAGAAATGTCTTTGACTCCTGTTTGGTTACTGCACCAACAGTTGAGTATAACTTTCTGAGTTAGAGAGAGATAATGGTTTCTTGGGGTAATAAAGCTGTCAGGAGGAAGGAGGCTTTCGTCTAACTCCATAAAAAATGTGAAAGCATTGGGTGGAGGCACAAGGACACTGAGGAGATGGCAACATCTGGAGAATCTAAAGACCTAAGCAGTCCTGTGATTTATGGCCCTGAAAGAAATGCATTGGGCCAGGAGCCTGGAAACCTGGGTTCTCATCTCATCCCATCCCTGACTTCCAGAGTGACCTTGGGCAAGTTGCCTAACCTTTTTTTTTTTGGCTTCTTGTATTCAATCAATAGGCAAGGATAATAATGCTACTTGTATTTATCCATTTATTACTCAAAGAGAGTTTTTATTTCTCTTGCTCCCTCTCTCTTGGTAGATAAATGAGGCACCGTTTCTGAAGCTGCAGCATAAATTCAAGGTCTTTTTCTCATCATATATATATTTTTTTATTTACATAGGGCTTTAATTTATTTTGTTAGGAATTCATCAGACGTGGGGTGCCAAGAAATGTAATGTTTGAGCCATGCCAGTTTTAAAGAGAAAGTTTTTTCCTCACTTTCTCTCTCTTTTGGTAGATAAATGAGGCACCTTTTTTGAAGCTGTTGCATAAATTCAAAGTCATTTTCTCTCTCTCTCTCAGTGTATGTATAGATATAATCTTTACAAAGAGCTTTAATTTATTTTGTTAGGAATTCATCAGACCTGGGAGGCCAAGAAGTTTAATTTTAAGGCCATGTCAATTTTAAAGAGGTAGTAGGCGCAGCACAGAGAAATTGGTATTTGCAGAATCAGAACTTTAAGATCCTATTAATCACACTAGTTTTCTCTTATTTAATCACAGATCACAGGACAAAAGAGAAACTTTGCAAATAAAATCAGAGGACCTTGAAAGTACACCTACCTGTACTTAGTTTTGGCAAGTGGGTCATATTCAGTGCTGGATAGCCATGAAGTTTCCGTAGTAATTGGGTGTGATGTAGCAGAGTGGAGCAGGGACAGGGTTAGGCCTCAGCCCACGTCCCTCCTTCTCCGTGCCAACCTCCCAAGGCACAGTGGCATCCTATGTCTTATCACTTGTCACATTTATTTCTCAATTGTAGTCTTATCTTTTGAAATTACTTTCTTTGCAATTTGACTTTTAAGGGATGATTATTCCAGTGGTTATAAACTCATTCATTCCACAAATATTATTAAATCCCACGAGGTGTCAGTCAGCGTGATGGTCTGGGAGATAGAATGGTGGACACAGCAGATGTGGCTCCTACTTTCATTGACCTTGGAATTGAGAGGAGAAAGACATCAACACATGGCTGTGCAAATATCTGATTGCAGCCGTGATGGTGTGGAGAGGAGAGAGCGCCAGGAGCTCTGTTAATACAAGAGGTGGCTGTCCTGCAAGTGACGTTTCCTGATGTTGTTACAGTGTTACGGAAATGACAGGCCAGCCAAGAAACAAGCACCACTCGGAGGGTTGGAATACTCAGATTTATTACGCCGGCGGGCCCTGAGGGGCTTCTGCTCGGAAGCTCTGAGCATCTCCAAGACATGCACATGAGGTTTTATAGGGTTAATTACAAGTATGGGGCTATTAGCCAATAAGGTTTAAACAATAAAAAGCAAGGAATCAGTACACTGGAGCTTATCAATTTGGAACAGATCACGTTACTGACACTTGTTGAGCTTGGATTTACGAGTTAGCTTGTTAGTCCAGTAAACTGACACTGAACTTCAGATTTATGAGTTAGCCCAGCAGAACTTAGATCAGTAAACCGACACTTATCAGACTTAGATTTGTGACTTAGCTCGTTAGCCCAGCTGGGCTTTTCCTTCACAACAGCTCCCAAATTTCTTCTTTCGTCTTCCTTGAGGCCACTCCATTTGCCCCACCAACATCTCTCCTTTGCTGTGGTGTATTTTTAATTTTATTTTAATTTAATTAAAAAAATCTTTTTGGGGGGGAGGGAGAAGAGGTAATTAGGTTTATTAATTTATTTATTTTTAGAGGAGGTACTGGGGATTGAACCCAGCACCTTGTGCATGCTAAGCATGTATCCTACCACTGAGCTATAGCCTCTCCCCTACTGTCATATATTTAAAAATTTTTAGTTTATTTATTCATTTTTAATTGTGGTGAAATACACATAACATGAAATTTATGATCTTCACCATTTTTAAGTGTACAGTTCAGTAGTGTTAAGTCCCTTCACGCTGGTGGGCAACCACTACCTCCATCCAACCCTAGAACTCTTTTCATCTTGCAAAACTGAAACCCTACACCCATTAGACAACAACTCCCCATTCCCCTGTCCCCCAGCCCCTGGCAACCACCCTTCTATTTTCAGTCTCTATGATTTTAACTCTGATAGGTTACACGTATAAGTGGAATCATACAGCATCTGTCCTTTTGTGACTGGCTTATTTCACTTAGCATAATGTCTTCATGTCTCATCCATGTTGTAGCATGTGTTAGAATTTCCTTCCTTTTTCAGGCTGAACAATCGTCCATTGTAGGTATGTACCACATTTTGCTTATCTGCCGATGGACACTTGGGTTGCCTCTACCTTTTGGCTGTTGTTCATAGTGCTGCTGTGAAGGTGAGTGTACAAATATCTTTTTGAGAGCCTGCTATCTGTTCTTCTGGGTACATAACAGAAGAGGAATTGCTGGATCATGTACTGCTTCTGTGTTTTATTTTATGAGGAATGTGTGTATATTTTGTGCTTGGTTTCTGTTCCAACGTAGCCACACTTTCTCTGGCCAGTGACATACTTAAATGGCCAGTTCAGAGCATATCTAATCTATATTTGTTAAGCATTTTTTTGTTCTGGGGGAGGTAATTAGGTTTACTTATTTATTTATTATTTAGTGGAGGTACTGGGGGTGAACCCAGGACCTCGTGCATGCTAGGTGTGCACTCTACCACTGAGCTAGACCCTCCCCACCCCCAATCTGTATTTGTTTCTTTCTGTTTTTTTTTTTTCTTCCTTAGGAAGATTGTGCCAACGCCATGGTGCATTTCTGCTTGTTCTTTTTCCTTTCCAGATCCACTCAGAATTTAGCTAAGCCCCCCTAAAGCAATCTCTTTCACTAAGACATGTGCACATTGACTTCTCTGGTCTCAATTGATTGAGTCATAAATTCCCAATTGTGGCAGTTAAGTGATATAAGACCATCAGTGATAACTTGAATTATCAAGGGAATTAAAAGCTCTTTGCTTAAAGTGAATGTAGAAACGATAAATGATGAGGAATTCAGTGCCACCCACCTCCAAAGCCCTTGGAATGCCCTCATCCCACCGCCACCCCCACCTCAGAGTGTCTACAAGCTTCCCTTGCTTTCCAACCTGCCTTTAATTAATTCTTCTTTCCTTCAAACTTCAGCATTGAAGATAATGAGAAAAGCTATTTCTGATTCAACTCTGTCGCTTTCCTGTGCTGTTTCATTACCAGTTTCGAAACTTGCTGTTTTCTACTATTTTTCATTGCAAATGTGCAGAATTTCAATTACCTTAAGATCCCTTCCAACTCTGGAATTCAGTGATTTTTACATTATAGAATAAGTAGGCCTTTTGAGGGCTAACTTAAGAACTTAACCACAGTTGATTACATTTTTCTTTTCTATGGGGAAATCTTCCTGGAGGCTTGAATTCTAACCAACAGACTTCTAAATAAATATTTAGCATATAATTCCTTTGTAAGTAGGACCATCGAAATTAACTCTTTCGGGTACTGGGCTGTTCTACATACAATCATCTCTTCCAAAGTGCCTATTACAATGCCTTCCACACAGGAGGTGCCCCGTAGATATTAGCTGAAACATTGAAAGAGGGAAACTCCCCAAACATTGAAACAGGGAAACTCCCCGTTCTCTCTGGGCCATTCCCGTTTGGTGTTTCACAACTTCTAGTGTCTTCTCTTGTGCAGCTAAAATCATTTTCTACTTGCTTTTTCCTTTGTTAAGCTATAAGCTTAACAAATGATTAAAAAAAAAATCTAACACGTCTCTTATTCTGCTCAAAACTATACTTCCATTTGTTTATTTATTTACTTATTTATGTTGAAGTATAGCTGATGTACAATGCTATATAGATTATAGGTGAACAACATAGTGATTCACAATTTTAAGTCACTCTCCATTTATAGTTGTTGTAAAATATTGGCTATGTTCCCTGTGTTGTACAATACATCCTTGTAGCTTATTTTATACATAAGTTTGTACCTCTTAATCCCCTACCCCTATCTTGCGCCTCCCCCATTTCCCTCTCCCTCTACTGATAACCACTAGTTTGCTTTCTATATTTGTGAGTCTGTTTCTTTTCTGTTATATTCACTAGTTTGTTATATTTTTAGATTTCACATATATCATATGGTATTCATCTTTCTCTGACTTATTTCACTTAGCATGATACCCTCCAAGTTCATCCATTTGATGCAAATGGCAAAAGTCCATTCTTTTTTTTATGGCTGAGTAGGATTCCATTTTGTATGTGTCTGTGTGTGTGTGTATTACATCATCCTTATCCATTCATCTGTTGAAGGACACTTAGGTCGCTTCCATATCTTGGCAGTTGTAAATAGTGCTGCTGTGAACGTTGGGGTGCCTCTGTCTTTTCAAATTAGTGTTTTTGTTTGTTTTGGGTATATACCCAAGAGTGGAATTGCTGGGTCATATGGTAGTTCTATTTTTAGTTTTTTTTTTTCTTTTTTAAGAACTAGCAGGTAATAATTTAATTTAATCTTTTAACACCTTTATTGTGGTGTGATTCCTGAACAATAAGCTATACATGTTTCAGATGTACACTTTGATAAATTTGGATAGGTCTATATACCAATGAAACCACTACCACTATCAAGATAGCTAACACTTCCGTCACTCCCCAAGAGGTGCAAATTCAAATTCCCAATTTATCCTCCGCCCCCTTACCCCCTGGTAGCCCTAAGTTTGTTCTCTATGTCTGTGAGTCTGTTTCTGTTTTGTAGATAAATTCATTTGTGTCTTTTTAAAAAATACTCCACATATAAGTGATATCATATGGTGTTTTTCTTTCTCTTTCTGACTTACTTCACTTAGAATGATCTCCAGGTCCATCCATGTTGCTGCAAATGGCATTATTTTATTCTTTTTTATGGATGAGTAGTATTCCATTGTATACATACACCACATCTTCTTTATCCAGTCATCTGTTGATGGACATTTTGGTTGTTTCCATGTCTTGGCTCTTGTAAATAGTGCTGCTGTGAACATTGGGGTGCATGTGTCTTTTAGCATTGTATTTTCCTCTGGATATATGTCCAGGAGTGGGATTGCTGGATCATATGTTTAGCCTATTTTTAGTTTTTTGAGGAATCTTCATATTGACCTCCATAGTGGCTGTACCAATTTGCATTCTCACCAACAGTGTACAAGGGTTCCCTTTTCTCCACATTCTCAACGACATTGGTTATTTGTCTTCTTTTTGGTGCTAGCCATTCTGACAAGTATGAGGCATTATCTCATGTGTTTTGGATTTGCATTTCCCTGATGATTAGCAACATTGAGCATCTTTTCATGTGCCTGGTGTCCATCTAGAAGCAGCTGATTTCAAATATCATTAGTTTTAAAAAATTATGAAATGTCAACCATACAGAAAAGTACAGATTTATATACCATATATTTAGAATTAAATGTCATATATCCACCATTTACAATGAACAGATATTAACATTTAGCAACATATGCTTAAGGTAGTTTTTTCTTTAAGAAATAAAATGTTAACAGTTAAAGTTTCTTTATATCGACCCTCATCCTTGTCCCCTCTCCCCTCTTGCCCTCACTACAGATAACCAACCTTCTTAAGTTGGCTTGTTTTATTCTCATCCATATATATTTATATATTTACATTTATGTATTTCCACAAACAATATAGTTATTGTTCTGTGCATTAAAAGAGATAGTAAAATACTGTGTGTAGCCTTTGGCAATTTACTGTTTTTACTTAATGTCAGCTTTGACATCTGTGCTGTTGATGTGTATAAATCTAGTTCATATATATTAACTGTTACATAGAATGCCATCCTATGAATAAATAACTATTTATTTTTTTCTTTCCCTCTTGTTTGATAGATTTCCTGGGAAGCAGAACCAAAGGCCAAAGCTTACATGGAGACCAAACCTTCTTAGGGAGTTTGGTCCCAAGGAAGCAGGAGTGAAGAAAAGGGGCAGTGAGTCAGGAAAGACGGGGGAGCTGTTACGAAGATGCTGGCCCCTGCATCTTGTCCAGGGCTGCTGATCGCTTCATCCTGGGGGACTGTGTACTGTGTACTCACCTTGTGGGACCCATCACACCGGTATGGACTACTGTGTCTCTGGATAATCCTTGGGAAGAGAGAAGAATTTAGCCACTTTCCACCTCCCATTTATCAAAGATTTGCCTCAGGTAGGTTGTCAGATTTAACAAAGAAAAATATAGGATACCAGTAAAATTTGAATTTCATATAAATGACAAATAGTTTTCTTAGTATAAGTATGTCCCACACAAGATTTAAGATATTCTTATACTGAAGTTATTAGTTGTTTATCTGAAATTTGGATTGAACTGGTGTCCTTTATTTTATCTGGTAACCCCAGCTCTACGGGGTGTTAATACCTCGCACTTCCAGAGAGTGCCTATGGGATCGCTGTCTGGGTCCTAGCATAATACTTCGCACGTCAGAGAATTACAGACCTGTCACTGCAAGGCACCTTAAAGGCCATCTAGAAGAGCAGTTCTCAGTATTTTTCCACTTCCATGCTTCTGAGGCTCATAACACACTCCCACTCACAATAATAATGGCTAATAATAATAGTCAATGGTATGTCTCTGGGAAATATGTGAGTATCAAATGAGACTCTGGTGATGGAGGTGGTGTGTGTGTGTCTCTGTGTGTGTGTGTTTGAGGGAGAGGGAGGGAGGGAGCATAGACTAGGGTAGAGTTGGAACACACATATATTTTGAAAAGTTCTTCAGTCGATTCTACTACATCCTCCAATGGTTGTGGACCCCAGCCCCTCACCACGTCACTGATTAGCTTTGGGGATCATGGAAGACTTTCTAAGGAAGGTACTATTGGAGCTGAAATTTGGGGCTTGATTGGGGATTAACTACATGAAGAGAAACGGGATTGAAGAAAGCATTGCCATCAAAGAAAACAGCTTTTTCAAAGGCCTCTGTGTGGGAGGGAACATGGTGTATGTGGGAAAACCGAAAGATGGCAAGAGTGGCTGGGGGCAAGGAGAGGAAGAGTGAAGAGATACACAGCTGGAGAGATAGGTGGAGTCCCCATCCTGCAGGGCTTAACATGCCATGTTAAGGATTTTGGATCTTATCCTAATGACAGTGGTAAGCCACAGAATGATCTGAATAGAGGAGAGGCATGAATTAATTGCATTTTTTTTTTGTAAGGATGAGATCTGGTTTCAGCGTGGGGAGCAGATTTGAGGGGATATTCATTTAGACAGTGAACAGTCTTGTGGGGACATGATTATCGGATTGGATTAACGAGTGGCAGTGAAGGTTCAGAGAGGTAGATGGAGTCAGAAGACCTTTAGTAGGTTAAGATCAACATGACTTAGTGCTTTGGAAGTGAAGCAGAGGTATTAATAAAGGTTATGTTTTCGGTCTCTGGCCTACATGGGTGGATGGTAAGTGATGCCAATCACTGAGATTGGAAACCCTGGAGCAGGGTGGGTGTGGAATTAGTGTGGACCTGATTATTATGAAGTGCTTTTAAGGCATCTGAATGGAGATGCTAAAGGCCATTGAATGTCTAGGTGTGATGTTTGGAGAAATGATTTCGGATGGAGTTAGAGGCTGGTGATCCAACCCATGAGCGTGAATGAGGATACCTTAGCGCAGAGATGGGAGAAAGAGACCAGACAACCCGGACTTCTGAATAGGAACTAGTTAATCTGAGAAACTAGCTTTTGACCAAATCTCTTGAAAGAAGAAGTTTCTTTCCTTGGCAACCTGACTCAGCCCTCTGGAGAAATGCCTTAACCAGAAGGGTTAAGGTTTGGTGGAAGAAATGTTCGGTCAAGTGAAAGGTTTGGGGGAGGGTATATTTGAGCAGGCAGAGCCTCGTGGTGTCTCATAAGCCACACTGGGCTGGAAGGTGCCTACTGGTTCTACAACTATAAGAACTATTCTGTTTCTTCAATATGATGTGTAGTAGATGGAGGGTAAGCCGAGAGACACATAAGACATTACATTCATGGATTCATGAAATCAGTTAAGCAGAGTATAGTTCTCTCTCTCTCTCTCTTTTTTTTTTTTTTTTTTGAAGAAAGTGGCAAGTAAGAGAAAAACAGGCAGATACTAAAGAAATTTTTGGTGGTAAAAACCTCTTAGAGGGCCTGGTGTCGTTAGGGGTTCAGCACCATCTCCTAACCTTTCCCTGTCTTCTACAGCTTCAAACAGTGAGCCCTGAGGACAATCACGACGCCTCATTTACTGAGTGTCTTATATGTATCAGACATGTGGAACATCTGTGCTATAGATATTATTACCCCATTTCAAATATAATAAAAGGAAGCTCAGAGAGGTTAGTAAGATGTGTAATGTCACTTAGCTACTAAGGGACAGACTGTGGATGTGAATATAAGTCTGACTCTCAAACAGTGCCATCTCCTACTCATTATCCTGCTGCTCTTAAGTGCTCAGAAGGGAGAAGGCCTAAAATCCTGAATTCTACAACCAAGATTGCATCCTGTCCCCCAGAATCCACTTTATAATGTAGGAAAGTGGACTCAGATGTTTTGGAAACATCATTGGACAGAAAAGGGTTGTTAAGGAACTAGCCTTTCTTTAACTAGAAAATTCAATTAACTAGAACACTCCATTCCACATATGCTCCTATTAATTGCTGCTTTACTGGGCCACAGGGAAACAGGGAGGGGATTGCTCTGGGGAAAGAGGATGAGCAAATGCAAAGTCTGAGCATCCCAAAGGTTTTGAAGATAAATTATCTGGTTATGATGGGGGCTCTCTGTTTGTACTTGAAATTTTTATTGACTTAGAATTCAAATCAAATGCTGCCCATGAGTTCTTTGCATCAGAGCAACAGTGTTGGAAGGGATCACTGTGCCTCTTGTGGTTTTCAAGCTTCATACTGGAAGATTTTCTTGATCCTTTTGGGCCAGTCAGCATTCTCATTTTTACCCCCGATACCATTTTGGTTCCTAAGTCAGAGGGTTATTTATTTTACTGTACGTTTAGACCTGAGAAATCTTTGTGACCTCATTATTTGAATAGCCTTCTCCTTCAGAGAAGAAAGAAAGAAAGAAGAAAGTCCAAAGGCTTCTGAGCCAATTCCTCAGTGGCACATGTGTTTTGTGCTCGTTTGATTATTTTCAGCTAGAGCTTTCCAGCGGGAAAGAACGGCAGGAAGGAACACTCTTACAGGGACATGCCCTGGGGTGTCATTTCAGAGCGGTTAGAAGTCCAGGGTCTTGGATGTCACAAATCTGAAGGTGCTCCAAGATGTGAACTGTCTAGTAGAGGGAAAAAAAAAAGACATTTGTTGTTCTGCCAGGTCCTACTTTCAGACTTGAGGAGGAAAGAGTCCAAATCATAACGCCACTTACAGCAATAACAGCCAGGATTCTTTGTACAGTTGCTATGCGCCAGGATCAGAGCAGAGGGAGCTGATATTCTCCCTTCCCCTTTGCATTTTCACAGCAACCCTCTTGGATGAGTGTTGTGCTGGACACTGCAAATCCTCAGGGGCCCCAAGTCTTGCATCAGTCTTTCATAGTGACTGGTTCTGAGCTGGCTTCAGTGAGCTTTGTGTAGGTGCAAAGCGAGGGGGCCCTTCTCTTTGGTCTCAGCCTCCTACCTCTCACTTCCCTCCGTGAGGCGTCTCTGGTGTCTGGGCTCGGGATGTGAAGCTCAACCCGAAAGTGCAGGAGTTAATGCTGACGTCACCACCCTTGACCAGTAGGGACAAGGGACAATAGATAACGCTTCCCCCTTCTGTTCTCCAGGGAGACTCTTCTTAGACTTGTTGCACAAGCCCCAGAAGGACTTAGTGGGATTGCACACAAGTCATCTGCAGCCCTGGCAGCTTAGTTACGTCCCCCTGTCCCATTCGCCCTTTCTGCTCCCTGGGACCACTTTCCAAATGAACACTCTGCGGGCAAGACTTTGTCTCCGCTCTGCTCTGGGCTGTGGGGCAAGGGCGGGGGACACGGGCTGATCAAGCACCATGGAGGCTTCCGAAGCCAGGGGGCCCTCTTTGCTGCTGCTCCTGCAGCAGCGTTTGGTGACTCCCTGCTCTCCACTTCCTCACAGGAAGGACCCACAGTGGCTTTCTCACTGCAAGAAAGCCAGTATTGGCTTTTACCCAAGTGTTGCAGCAATGGTGCCGGGATGACCTGCAGATCTATGGTGTCTCACCTTCAACTGAGAAATCTGTCTTCACTGCCCTCTTTGAGCTCCCAGTCCCAGCCCCGGTTCCATTGTCTGATGCAGGAGGCTGTCTGTGTTGGGGCCTCAAATGGCAACCCCTAGACGGTTCTCCTGCCATCACATTTTGTCGCTCGTCACCTTTCATCTGCTTCCCTGGGAACTGTGGAAATTCTGGAGAGACTCTTGGCTGGGCAGGTTTTGAGAGGCTGAACCTGCCAGGGTCTGCGGTTTTAGCTGCATCCTCCTCAGAGGGGGACTCGGGTCCAGTCTGCTCCCCCTTGCTCAGAGCACTGTTATCTCCATGTCACAGATGAGGACCCTGAGGCCGCTTAAGTGAGTAACTTGCCCAGAGTCAGACAGGTCCTAAGTCAGGCAGGTCCTCACCCGTATTCGCCGCCAGGTCCCCCTCGCTCTGGATCCGGGTCATGATCTCTGTGCATCACTGCCTTCCATGGCCTTCCCTCGGGTGGGGCTGTTCTGTGAGCTCCACTCCCAGGAATCTGAGCTGAGGGCATCTCAGTGGAGACATCTGAGACGGGAATCTGAACCTGGAGACAAGGGACCCCTAGTGAGAACTTGGGTAAGATCCACATCCCGTCCGTTTGCTATCTTTGTTGTGCCTTGTTTGTTGCAGTGCAGAAGATGAGAGTGAAAAGGGCTTGTGCCCTTGTCCTTGGGGGCAGTAGAGGGGAGAGGCTTCCTGGTGTGTAGCCAGGACTGTGAGGAGGTGGAGAGGAGGGAGGCGGCCACAGGCATGGGGGAGGGAGGCCGGGGTGGATGTGGGCCAGCATCTCTGAAGAAGGGAGGCCTGTGGTGCAGCTCTGGGCCTAAGCAGTGGAGGGCCCAGGCCGTGGCGGTGAGAAGCACAGTGGGGGCAGGGCTGACTTCATGGGCTGAGACCTACACTGGGTTTTATGTTCTTCTGTTGCAGACCTGAAATTCTTAGTAATTTCCGAACAAACCCTACATTTGAATTCTGTACTGAGCCCTGAAAATGATGTAGCCTTTGCCGGGAGAGAGGGGTTTCCCCACATCTCTTTTACCTCATGGAGCCCATCCATAGCCATCTACTGATGGGGTTTCACAAGAACTAAAAAGGGCTCTTTGCTTCAAAGCACCTTCCCACTTACTTTTTTCTTCCCAAGCAAAAGCAGTTAAGGATTAAAATGCAAATTTTCTTAGAAAAGAGAGTGGTGGTTTAAATTCTTGTTAAAATTTTAAGAGCCAAATGCAGCAGTCTTGCTTGGGAGCAGATTTCAGTGGAAGTGGAGAGAGATTGCTCAACTATACCTGGCCTTAAGGTGGGAGCCGTGGCGGGGGAGGGGGCGGGGTTGAAGGGGAGGGGACACAAGTAGCATCAAACCTGGGAAAACCATCCTGGGGGCCAGGGAAGCTGCTTAGATTGAAAACTTCTTCAAATGTCATTGCTATTTTGAGGGCTCCTCTTATATGCAACTGAATTAAATTCACATCTCTTCCATGAACTTCTTTTACTGTGGCTTTGATCATCTTTTCTATGTTGGAAATGACAGAGAACTTGAAGGGTGAAAGTTAGGATTAAATGATCCAACACTCAGGAAATTCCAGTCGAACGCGGAACAGCAGTCATGTCCCGCGGCCAGTGTCCCTTTCCTTTCTCTCTTACAGCACCGAGTTCCAGATGCAAGGGCTCATGTAATTTACCTGGGTAATTTGGGCCAACACCTACAACACTTTGAGGGGCAAGGTGGGATTTAAGTCTGAATTACCAGGACTGGCGCTTTACATGATGATGAGGACATTTCTTTCTTTTCTTTTTTTTTTAATGGAGGTACTGGGGATTGAACCCAGGACCTCGTGCATTCTAAGCACGCCCTCTGCAGCTGAGCTACACCCATCTCCTGGCACTTCTAGTAACTGCTGTGGTCTTAAAGGCACAGCTTCCAGTTACAACTTTGTTCCATCTGAGTGAGAGATTTTCTAGGTTGTTAGTGTTCCTGGAGAGCCTCCCTAAAACTTGCAGAAGCTACAGCTTCGCTCTTAACAGATTCAATTTCTTTACTTTACCTACGTGAACTACATGAATATTGCCCTGGGGGGATCCTATTCTGGGGATCCATCGATGGTATACTGGCTATTTTACTGGGGTTTCTGTGTGTGTGTGTGTGTGGGCACACATGGGTCAACTTTCTCTTACTACTTAGTCACAGTTTTTTATTTGGATAGTCAAAGGAAAAATATAATAAACTTCATTTTTTTTTCACCAGCAAATTTTCTTGCGAGCATGTTCTCCTTTATTTTGTTTACTCTTTATCATCTTCTCTGCTAGGAATAATTTAATGAAAGACATGTAGCTTAAGAAAAAGGGTGCTTCACCCTAATCAGCCTCACTCAGTGTGTGGAGGAAGGCCAGTATATCCCTCCTGTTTAAGGGTTAAAATCTGGCTAATTTCTCAACTAACACCAGACTGGGATTTACAGGTTATGTGAATTTGAAATGAAAACCAAACCCAAACAGAGCAAAACAAATTCTTCCAGTTTTTCAAGGTCTTATTTTTCACTTTAAAAATTACACAGGCCTCCATACTTGTTGTCAGAATATTAGAAGGTAAAAGTTAGCAAAAAAGAAATAGGACAGAGAATCTCTGGTAATTTCTTCCTGTCACTTAACTCTGCTTCATTCTTCATGCTTTATATATATATATTTTTTTTTTTCCTCCAGAATGGGATTATACTATACATTCTGTTTTTATTCCTTCTTTTTAATACTTAGCAGTATGTTGTTAATGTGATTTCTTGTCAATTAGTGTCCAAGTTTTATCACAATCCAATCACTGTGCACAACCTCCCCAGCTGCATCTGATAGCTTACACTTTTAAGAGCCATAGTTTATAGTAGCAGTTTAAGAGAAACTGCTTAGCTCAGCAGATAACTGTCACCTACCTCTTTTATTTTTTTCCAGAGAGTTTTGTCATGGGTCACGGTAGCTTATGAAGAAGCTACTCTGAGACCAAGGGACCTTCCCTGTCCGGTCGTAATTGGCTGAAGGAGAGATTCTGTGCGCAGGAAAGATGCCCTAGAAAGAAATGTGGGCAGAGAGGGATCCTCAGATGGATCTTGCACAGGGGGTAATAACTTTGTCTGTAGTATGTAGGGAATATTTCCCCCCAGGTTTTCCTTAAATTTTTAGTAATGTTTAGCCCCACCCTCTTTCTCCTCTCCTGGGACTCTAATGACACAAATGGTGGATCTTTTAATAATAGAACCACAGGTCCCTGGGTCTCTCTGTTTATTCTTTTCCAGTTGATTTTTCCTGATGTTCGGAGGGGGTAATTTCTATGATTCTGTTTTCATCCTCACTCGTTCTGTCCTTTGTCATCTCCATTCTGCTGCGAAGCCCATCCATGGCCTTCTTTTATTTTGATTATCCTGCATTTCCAAAATTTCCATTTGGTTCCTTTTTGTATCTTCTGCTCCTCAGTTGACCCTTTCTGTTTATGCCTTTGTTTCAAGCACATTGGTAATTGCTCACTGAAGCATTTGTTCGACGGCTGCTTTAAGCTGCTTCTCAGATGATTCGAGTAGCTGCGCCATCTCATGTTGGCACCTGTGTTAGTTTCTTAGGGCTGCTGCAACAAGTTACTGCAAACTTGGTGGCTACAGACAACAGAAACTTACTCTCTCACCACGTTGGAGGTCAGAAGTCTGAAATCAAGTTGTCACGAGGGCTGTGCTCTAGGGGTGGATCTGTGGTTGCCTCCTCCATTACTGGTAACTCCAGGCTCTCCGTGGCTTGTTGCTGCGTAACTCCAGTCTTTGTCTTCCCATGACTTTCTTCTCCTCTGTGTTCATTTGCTCTTTTCTGTCTACTACAGGAACATTTGTCATAGGACGTAGGACCCACCTGCGATATCCAGGGTGATCGCATCTGAAGACTGTTAATTATATCTGCAAAGACCCATTTTCCAAATAAACTAACAACAGTTACCTTAAGTTACCTTATTTGGAAAATAAGGTATTAGAATGTGAAGTATATCTTCTAGGGGGGCCACCATTCACCCTGCTACGTCTGTTTTATTTAAGCCATTTTACTGAGGTCTGATGGGCATAAAAATGTGTATGTATTTAATGTATACGATTTGATGAATTTGGCAATAAGTATACGCCTATGAAACCATCACCACAATCAATGCCATGAACAGATCCACCAAAAATTTCCTTCCACTGTCTTTATTTATTTATTTTATGATAACACACCATAAGAACTAATCTCTTGGCATTTTTTTTCCAGTTTTATTGAAACATAAGTAGCATACCTTACTGTGTAAGTTTAAGGCATACAGCAGAATGGTTTGATTTACATATATTGTGAAATTATGACCACAGTCGGTTCAGCTCTTCATCTGTCTTCTCATATAGCGACAATAAAAAGAAAAGAAAATGGAAAAAACAAAATTTCTCCTTGTGATGAGAACTCTTAGGAATTACTCTTTTAACTTTCCTACATATTGTACAGCAGTGTTAGCAGCAGTCATCACGTTGTACGTTACATCCCTTGTACTTAGAACTGGAAGTTTGTAATTTTTGACCCCGTTCCTCAGTTTCCCCCTCCCTCCACCCTCTGCCTCTAATAACTAATACTGTGATCTCTTTTTCTGTGAGTTCATTTTTTTTCCCTGAGATCATAACAGCATTTATTTTTCTCTGTCTGAGCTATTTCACTTAGCATAATGCCTTCAAAGTCCATCCATGTTATTGCAAATAGTAGTATTTCTTCTTCTTTTTTTTTTCTTTAAATGGCTGAATAATATTGCATGGTGTGTGTGTGTGTGTGTGTGTGTGTGTGTGTGTGTGTGTGTGTATCACATCTTTATCCATTCATTCATCAATGAACGCTTAGGTTGTTTCTATGTCTTAGTTACTATAAATAATGCTGCTATGAACATAGAGGTAACAGATATCATTTTGTTAGTGTTTTGGTTT
This sequence comes from Camelus ferus, assembly GCF_009834535.1. Taxonomy (NCBI): domain Eukaryota; kingdom Metazoa; phylum Chordata; class Mammalia; order Artiodactyla; family Camelidae; genus Camelus; species Camelus ferus. Next base: position 16,992,261 of record NC_045725.1, read on the forward strand.
CCTTTGGATATATTCTCAGAAGTAGAATTCCTGGATCATATGGTAGTTCTGTTTTAAATTTTCTGAGGATCATCCATACTGTGTTTCCAGTAGGGGCTATACCAATTTAAATCTGCACCAACAGCGTACAAGGATACTCTTTTCTCTATACTTTTGTCAATACTTGTTATCATTTGTTTTTGTTTTAAGAATAGTTTTTCTGACAAAAGTAATATCTCATTGTGGTTTTGATTTGCATTTCCCTGATGATTTGTGATGTTGAGCACCTTTTCATATGTCTGTTGGCCATTTGTACATCTTCTTTGGAAAAATGTTTAAGTCCTTTGCTCATTGTTTAGATTTTCTTTTTTTCTATTGAATTGTAGAAGTTCCTTATATATTTTGGGTACTAACCTCTTATCATATATACAGGTTTGCAAATGTTTTCTCTCATTCTGTAGGTTGCCTTTTCACTTGGTCGATTGCTTCCTTTGCTTCAGAAACTTTTAAGTTTGACATAAACTTGCCTATTTTTGCTTTTGTTGCCTGTGGCTTTGGTGTCATATGAGAAATCATTGCCAGGGCCAATGTCAGGAAGCTTTTTCCTTGTTTTCTTCTAGAAGTCTTATACTTTCAGGTCTTATGTTTAAGTCTTTCATCCATTTTGAGTTGATTTTTGTGTATAGTGTAAGATAAGTGTTCAATTTCATTCTGTTGTATGTGAATATCCAGCTTCCCCAGCACCATCTATTGATGAGACTAACCTTCGTTGTGTGTTCTTGGCACCCTAGCCAAAGATCAGTTATCTGTATACGCATGGGTTTATTTCTGGGCCCTCAGTTCTGTTCCATTGGTCTATGTGTCCTTTTATGTCAGTACCATACTATTTGGATTACTGTAGCTTTGTAATATATTTTGAAATCAAGACGTGCAACGCCTCCAGTTTTGTTCTCTTTGCTCAAGATTTCTTTAGCTATTTGGGGTCTTTTGTGGTTCCATATGAATTTTAGGATTTTTTTTTAACTATTTCTGTGAAAAATGACACTGGGATTTTCATAGAGATTGCATTAAATCTGCTGATCACTTTGGGTAGAATGGGCATTTTAACAATATTAGTTTTTCCAGACTATGAACATGGGATGTTTTTCCATTTTTTGCGTCTTAAAATTTTTTTCCATCAGTGTTATATAGTTTTCAGTGTACAAGTCTTTTACCTTCTTGTTAAATTCATCTCTAAGTACTTTATTCTTTTTAATGCTATTTATTGTGAGATTGTTTTTTTCAAATAGTTCATTGTTAGTGTATAGAAGTGCAACTAACTTTTGCATGTTGATTTTGTATTCAGCTACTTTACTGAATTCCTTTATTAGTTTTGCCAGTTGTGTGTGTGTATGTGTGTGTGGTCTCTAGAATTTTCTACATATAAGATCATGTCATGTGCACAGAGATAATTGAACTTCCTTTTCAATTTGGATGCCTTTTATTTCTTTTTCTCTCAAGTGCTCTGGCTAGGACTTCTAGTACTATGCTAAGTAGAAGTAGTGAGAGAGAGCATCTCGGACTTGTTTCAGATTTTAGAGGAAAGCGTTCAGTTTTTTCACCATTGACTCTGATGTTAGCTGTGTGTTTTTCACATATGGCCATATCATGTTGAGGCAAGTTCCTACTATGTACTATACATAATTTTTTGAGAGGATCTTTTTCTTTTTGATTATGAAAAGGTGTTGAATTTTGACACTTTTTTTTCCTGCATCTATTGAAATGATCATGTAATTTTAGCCTTCGTTCTGTTAATCGCATTGACTGATTTTGGAGATGCCTAAACCACTGTCTTGTGTCAGGTGGTGTTCTACCACTTGAGTCCCGGGGAAAAATTCCATTTTACTATGGTGTGCAGTTCCTTTTAATGTGCTGCTGAATTGGTTTGCTCATGTTTTGTTGGGGGTTCTTGTATCAATATTCATTGGATATTGGCCTGTAGTTTTTTGTGATGTCCCTTGTCTGACTTTGGTATCAGGGTGATGCTGGCCCCATAAAATGAGTTTGGAAGTGTTTCTTCTTTATCTATTTTTGGGAAGAGTTTAAGAAGAATTGGCATTAGTTATTTAAATGTTTGATGGAATTCACCTGTGAAGCCATCTGGTCCTAAGTTTTCTTTATTGGAAGGTTTTTGATTACTGATTCAATCTCCTAGTTTGTCCTTGGTCTGTTCAAGCTATTTCTTCTTGATTCATTCACAGTAGGTTGTATGTTTCTAAGAATTTATCCATTTATTCTAGGTTGTCCAATTTGTTGATGTAGAAGTGTTCACATTAGTCTCTTATGATCTTTTTTTATTTTTTACTGCCGTGGCATCAGTTGTAATGTCCCCTCTTCCATCTCTCATTTTATTTATTTGAATCCTCTCTCTTTTTCCTTCATTAGTCTGGGTAAAGGTTTGTCAATTTTGTTTATCTTTTCAAAAACCAACTCTTAGTTTCATTGATTTTTTTCTATTGTCTTTCTATTTAATTTATTTCTGCTCTAATCCTTATCATTTCTTTCCTTCTGCTAACTTGGGGTTTAGTTTGTTCTTTTTCTAGTTCCTTGAAGTGTAAAGTTAGGTTGTTTCACTGAGATCTTTCTTCTTTTTTAATAGTAGGCTTTTATTACTAGAAACTTCCCAGTTAGTACTGCTGTTGCTGAGTCCCATAAGTCTTGGTATGTTGTGTTTTCATTTCTGTTTATCTCAAGGTAGTTTTTAAATTCCCTTTTGATTTCTTTGACCCAATGTTTCTTTCAGAGGCATGCTGTTTAATTTCCATAAGTTGATGAATTTTCCCATTTTCCGTATGTTATTGATTTCTAGTTCTAATCCATTGTGGCTGGAAGAGATACTTGGCATGATTTCAATCTTTTAAATCTTGCTAAGTCTTGTTTTGTAATTTAGTATATAGTCTATCCTGGAGATTGCTCCTTGTGTGCTTGAGAAGAATGTGTCTTCTGGTAGGGTCATGCCATCTGTTGATGGGAGCCCCTCCCCTTCCCTGTGTTCTTAGCTGCTCCCACGCAAGCCAGCCATGCCGATTCCCTCAGTTACATGAGTGAGGTGAGACAGAAGCAGGCCTCTTGAGCAGCACACCAAAAGGTTGGGGAGACAGTGCTCACTTTGTTCTCTCTTTCCCCCGGGGGAGAAATTGTGGGCCAAGGAAGTCTCTCTTGGTGCTGAGCAGTGCTGCCCTGGGGGAAGGATGCTGCAAGCAAAGTGCAACTGATCTTTTTGTTCTTTTCATTGCAGCTGTTCTTGGATTTCGTGCTCTCCTGGGGTGCTGAACCTCCCCACTGTACTCTGGAGTTCTCATAAAGGTATTTTCATCTACACGCGGCTGTTAGATCAGTATTTCTGTGGAAGGGATGAGGCCTGGGGACTTCTATGCCTCCATCTTGCTCTGATTTTCTTTTCTCATTCAAATTGAGATCGGTTTTTGGTACGATGAGTGATTTTCAGTTGAAAGCTGGATATTTGGGGTATTGTGTGATGAGACTCTGGATCTTATTTAAATTCTGTAGCAGGGTACTTTGGATGCTACTGTGGCAGGGAAAGAAGAGCACAGCCTCGTTACTGCCAGGCGTGGGTAGAAGCCCAGGTTCCTCACTGACCTTCATTGACACCTAAAATGAAAGCCTCCTTATTACTGCTGGCTGGGGTGAGCATTCAGGGTCCCCCTCGGATTCCATCCTAGCTGAGATGGGCAGGGGTGCCTTGTTACTTCTCTCTTCATGTCCTCTGATGACACTGTGGTGGGAGAACTCATTACAACTTCCAATTAGGCCATTTCTGACCCCATACAACTTGGGGGGAAGGGGGACCTTGTTTCCATCTGGTGGTGGTCAAAGTCTAGGCTGCCCATTTGGCCTTTGCTGGCAGCTTTTTCTGTGGTGTATGACAAGAGTAGATGTGTTATTGTCTAAAAGTTTGTCTTTCTAGGTGGCCCTTTTCCTGGTTCTTTGGTCAAAGAGAACAGGCTGTAGTTCTGACTTTTTTGTCTGCACTTATTGGCCTTTCTGGGTTGCAGGCTTCTCCGTCACCACCCAGTCTGGAATTCATAAAGCAAAAAGAAAACCTGGGGAACTCACCTTAGAGGTCTTGAGGTTCCTAGCTAGCCTGCTTGCTTCTCTCCATCTCTCAGAGTGTCCCTCTGTCTGTTTTATATATAATGCCCAGAGCTTTTAGATGCACTCAGTGGGGGGAATAGTGAAAGTAGATCTACTCAATTTTTTCAGAGGTAGAGTTCTTTTTACTGGTGTTAATATGACATCAAGAGTGTTTACTTTGTTGGAGTCAAATCTTTTTTTTTTTTTTTTTGCTTTTGATGTCATGCATCCCTCCAATATTTGATAAATATAGTCTGTTGTATAATTCCTTTACATTTAAATCTTTAAGCAAGTGTTTATCAAAGGATGGCTTATAGACCTCAGTTTCTGGGGCCCCACTAAGAACTGCTGAATCAGAATCTCTGGGAGTCTCTCGTTTTGCCAACCTCCCCAGGTGATTAAAGATATGCCAAAATTTGAGATCTATAGCTTTATCCATTCAAAAAATTTTTATGTAAGTTGTAAGGCAGGAATCTCACATATTTTTTCCCCCTAGGTGCTTAGCCAATTGTCTTAAAATCATTTATTAAATTGTCCTCTTTTCACTGATTTAAAATGCCACCATGATAAAATATTAAATTTACCTATAAATACAAATATAAATATAAATATTTGGGTCTCTTTCCAGATGTCCCATTCTGCCTCATTGATCTGTCTGACCATTCTGGCGCCAGTAACTGACTTTTTTTAAATTGCTGTAACTCTAGTCTCATGTAGGCTTCTGAAGGTTGCCCTGCACCAGTCTCTAAAAGCCTCGTAAGAAACCATTTGCCGGGAGAGAATTAGATGACTCATATGTGAAAATACTTTGTAAATTGCGAAGATCTCTGGCCTCTCAACCCACCCCTGACACCAGCACTTCCTAAAACACTGATCTCATCCTGTCCCTTCCTGACTCCAAAACCTTACTCATAAGATGGAACTCATTAATCCTGACACCCAGAGCCCTTCCTGCTGCAGCCTACTCTCCATCTACCGTTACAAAATCACCTCCCACTTGCCTACAGTTAAATCCTTTTCTCTAACCAGGTTTACTTACTATCTGTTTCCCAGAATTGTCAGGCATCTTTTGGGGGGGGGGGTATTTTATTGTTCTCCCCACCTTGAAATGTGCCCTTCAAGAACAAACTTCATCCAGAAAGCTTTTGGTCTGAATTTTCCAGCTTACCTGACCTCTCTCTGCCCTCACAGCACTCACTTTACACTTAACATATATTGACCTGTGACAGCTCTCGTCTGGTGAAATTACTTTGTTATTTATGTTTTCTGGAGTGTATATATCATCTCCCGCAATGACACTCTCATAGCCTTACTTACAGAGGCTTTGCCTGCCTTTGTGTATGTCCCTGTGTTTCCCTAGCAAAGTGTGATGCACACAGTAGACATCACTCTGTCAATATTTACCACCCAGGTAATACTAGATCTCTATGAAAGTCCATGATTGATTTGTGTAGTTCAAACCTAGGCAGAGGACTGAGCTCCTTGTTTCAGTTGTTTTCAAGTAAATGTTCAATTCAGAGCAAAGTCACAGGCAGACGCTAGGTTCTCAGACATCACTGCTTCATACCAGTGAGCAAGACGATGACCTCACGGGACATGATGATCCTGTGCAGAGATGTAGAAACCCATGAAAATCTTCATTAGATCCTTGCAAGTCTCTGTGCAGCTCAGAACGATCTCTAGTGGACAGAAAAATGGATGTTTTAGAGATGCTATCATTGTCTGCCCTGCCCGTAACCCTGTAGGGGGAATTTACCTATGTAAAGCCCTTGATGCCTGAGTAGCTATTAAAACAAGTTTTTTTTTTTGTTTTTTTTTAATCACTTGATCCAATTCCTCTGTGGTCCCAGCTGATTAGACCGATCAAAGGGTGCACAGTGATGCGCTGGGCCAATCTGGTTCTTGCTCTGATGAACTGGAGCCAAGAAACAGAGAATAGTTGCCGGCTGGTTGTTGGTGCTGCAGCTGAAGGATCTTGCAAGCAAAGTGAGGGCCGGCGGGGGCTGTGATGGTAAAGAGAAGCTGAAATATGGAGAATGGGGAGAGAAAAGAGAGGGAGGCAGAAAAAGTGAGAATGATGCTTTCGGCAGAAGGATGGTGAGAATATCCAACCCTGGAACTACACTGATGCTGGAAATATTCTCTACCTGAGCTGTCTTGAGCACATCTCCTTCCCCCCCTCTACTCCTATCCTGGAATCCTCATGAGATCGTTTGAGCCTAATAATAAACCCCACTTTACATACTTTTCTTATAACTAAGCTTGAGGGAGAGGGGAGGCTCTGCTTCTTTAACCAAATTAACCTGGATGGAATAGGTGACAGTGAAGTGAGTGGCTCCCAGCTGCTTTTCTGATTGGAGAAAATACAGTATATTTACACTGAAGCAGGAGTCCTGTAAGTCAGAACAGTTGCATGAACTTAAAAAAAAAAATTGCTCCCAACAAAGCTTTAAGCCTTCAAGACTTTTTAATTATGAAAAATCTCAAACAGACAGCAAAGCAAAAGAATAGAGTAAACATTAGCAATCTACCATGCAGATTCAGCAGTTGTTAACATTTTTTCCCCATATTTGTTTCATCTCTCTTTTTTTGGTTGCTAAAACATTTTAAGGTAAATTATGCGATACAACATTGCAAACTGACTACACTTCAATTAAAAAAAAAAAAAACAACAACAAAAATTACGGATAACGCATCACCGTGAAACTTCATCATCCATCCCCAAAAGAGGATGTGTTCCTGGACACCCACAATGCCATTATCACATATAACCAAATCGATGCTGTTTTCTTAATATCACTAATAACCTGCCCACACTGAAATATTCCCAATTGTCCATATGATGTCTTTTATGGATATTTTCGAGCCACTGAACAAACAAAGATGACACTGCATTGGATTGTTATGCCCTTTAGGTCTCTCAATCCAGAACAGTTCCTTCCTCTTTTTTTTTTTTTTTAAATGAAGAAATTAGGCCAGATATTTTGTAGAATGTCCTACATTCTAGATTTGTCTGATGGTTTCCTCTTAGTATTGTTTACCTAGTTTCTCTCTTCCTTGTAATTCCTTTAGAAAGCAAATTAAGTTTAAAGGCTGGGTTGGATTCGAGGTAGACCTTTTTGGTGACAGCAGCTCAGAGGTGATGAAGTACTTTGCGTTTCATCCCATCGAGAGGCGCAAGATATCTGCCCAGCTGCCCCACTGTTAGTGATGCCACATTGGCTACTGCGTTAGAGATGGTGACAGCCAGCTCTCTGCATCGTAGAGGAAGACACTCCCCTTTGTGGCTAGCACGTAGGCTGTGGGTGATACCATTCAGCTTCCGTTAACCTCTCCCCTAATAATCTTGGTATTCATTGTTGATCCTTTCCTGAAACTTGCTCCCCTCCTGATACTTTCTGGCAACAGATCAGGTTACAAGGGGAGCTGAGCAGAGGAGACACAAAGTCGCCTTTCCTGGAGGTCATTATCCGTGTTACTGTTAATATGGATGGACTTCTTGTTACCTACTGCAGCCTAGTAAACCGTGCCAAAGCATAGTGACTTAAAACAACAACAGTTATATTATGAACTCTTACGGTCTCTGTGGGCCAGGGACTTGGGAAGTGCATAGCTGGAGGCTTCTAACTTGGGGTATCTCAGGTGGTTGTCCTCAGGCAAGGCTAGAGCTGGAAAAGCAGGAATTTGCAATATCTGGGGACTAGCTGGGTTTCTTCACTGCAGGGTGATAGGACTTCTTTACATGGTGGCTCAGAATTCCAGAGTGGTTCCAGCAAATGGAGTGGAAGTGGCATCATCTTAGGTAGCTTAGCCTTGAAGGTCACATGGCTCCACTAACATACTAGTAGACCAGTCATTAAAGCTGGCCCCCGATCAAGGGGAAAGGACACAGATCCCTCTTCTCCATGGCAAGAGTGTCAAAAAACTTGCAGACATATTTTCAAACCACCACATTATTTTTATGAAGTACACATAACTCACTAATTTACTATTTTTTGTCTTCTTTTTGAAAAAGACACCTGCATTTGCTGATTTTTTTCTTTTTTGGGGAAAAGAAGTTCTGAGTAATTGATCAGTGAAACAAATGGAACAGTGAAAAATAAGATGAAAACAAAAAACAATAAAAGGATGAAAGATGTGCCAGGCACCTGGATTGATTCTAGTTCCTTCCATCCAGTACCATATTCACTTTCTGGCAGTTATGATAAAATAAAGAAGGGCTTTGATGTTTACAGTTCAGTAAAGGGACGTTTACAAGTTTATCTAAAGAGTCACTTTTCCCCCTTGACATCGAATTTCAGGAGGACTTTATAGAATGTGTCCCTTCATCAGAGCCACTGAGAAACAGAATAGTCAATGCCTGGCTTTTGTTGCTCGAAAGAGAGAGAGATGTTTAAATGGACACTTGTGATATCCTCTCTTTATGAAAACAAGAGAGAGAAATACTAACACTAGCTTTTAACTCGTTTCCACAGGGAACACAGATACCGTGTGGGTATGTTGCCTTCTGCAGATCTAATAGGGAACCCACAGCAATGATTTTTTAAACTCTGGCTGCTGTACATTAGAATCGTGGAGGTGGGGGACACCTTTTCAAAGCCCTGATGCTTGGGCTATTCCTCAGAACAACTGAATACATTCTCTGGAGTTGGGCCCCAATCAGAATATTTTTAAAGTTCCCCACGTGATTCCAACATGCAGTCGGCACATAGAACCATTGCTTTAGAGCTGGGCTTGGCCAACTTTTCCTGAAAACGGCTACATAATAAGTATTTCTGGTTCTTTGGGCCACACTGTTCCTGTTGCAACTGTGTGACTTTGCCTTTGTAGCAGGAAAGCAGCCACAGACAGTATGAATGAAAGGGCGTGGCGTGGCTGTGTTTCGATGAAACTTAATTTACAAAAACAAAAGGCGGCTGGATTTGGGCATGGACCCTAGTCTGCAACCTCTAACTGAGAGGATTGGTTAGTTTGCAGTTCTCATCAACAGCACCGTCCTCGTATGTGGCAGGCTAGATGTGCAAATGTGAAAGGTGGGGCTGCTTCTACGACTGCTGCGGCTGGCACTGGGGCAATTTAAGGGGTAGTTTGAGCTATTCTTTAGTGTCTCTTTTTAAAAAGGAAAGGGCTTCATTCACAAACTTGTGTATTTGTTTCCCTGGGCATCCCCGCCTTCCAGCTTTCCTCCCACACAATTCTTTTGATCTCAGGACACAGATCTTTGGCGCTAAGGTGACCCTAGAGATTGTTCCCCTCCCCATTCCTCCAGGAGGGTTGAGATGGCTGAAGTTGCTGGAACTGTGACCAGGAGGGCAGGACCAGTCTCTGGTCTAGAGACTTATCCCATTATCTCCCCACCTCCCCATTTGCATCTGACTCCCACTTTGCAGCTTCCTTGAACACCAGTGTGCCCACTGAATCCTGCCCCTCTGCCTCTTTAGAGCACTTAACGGCCACGAATCCTGGACCTTGGCATGGCCTTGATTTGTTTTCTAAGCATTGTAAATTATTTTAGGTCAGGGCAATGCATTGTTCTGTGTTTTCCAGCCCTGCCTTTTTGTTTTTCTTTTAAAAATCGTGTTTTAGTTTTATTAGGTGAAACCGATACAGTTTGACTACACAAATACAATATGTTGCATGTAAATACGTATATACAATATACTGCACATATTTTTAAAAATTTACATATATATACTGTTCATTGTTTCTAAGAACAGTTTAGAGCTTCAGCGTTTTAAACTTATAGTTTTCAAAGCCAACCACAAAATAAGAATCAACAGAATGCAGTAATCTAATCATAAAGGACAGTCATATGTGCTTACACATATTCAAGAAATCAATCATCTAAGTTATTAAAAATAAAAACAAAACCACCCCTGCCTTTTAATACTGTCACCTCCCACTTCTCACTGCCAGTAACAGTTACTTCACACCCAAGTCCAGCAGCTTCCTCTTCCTTCTTAAGCCCCGTTAACTTCTCTGTGTGTCAAGGCTGAACAGTCTTCCCGGCCCTAAACCTTATCTCAAACCGCTTCCACGGGGCTCAGAAGGCCCTATCCTCTCCTGGCCGTTTTTATAGGCCTCTCTCTGGTCTTTTAGCATCTTTTAAAAGACAGTCCCCACTGTGTTAATGTCAGTGCTGGCTTAATCCTGGGCTGGTTTCCATTTGTGTAATCTTTTGCATAATCTCATCTAGTCTCATGATTTTGGATTTGAAAAATACAGTATTACACAGTTGCCTTCTCTCTGCCTGGTATCACTGCAGTTGCCCTCTAGCTAAAATAGTCAATTTAAAATTCTTGTCATATGTCAAAGCACTGAGCGAGGAATGACTTACTCATATTTTGACTGCATTTACTAAATTATTATGTTCTGGATTTTTTATCCTTCTTTGCCTTTATACTACTTTCCTTTTAATTATTTCATGTGGATAAATTTCCCGTTGTATGAGGTATAAGAATTATGGAATGGAAAAGTATGCAAATTTGGGGGATCTTGATTTCTTTTTTTTTTTTTTGGATCTGATTTCTTTTGGTCTTAATTACTGACTGTATTCAGTGTCTAGATAATTTGATCCTGAGATAATTCTTGTGAAGTAAATACTGCATAAATTCCTATAGCAAAAAGGCTAATTGAAAACAATCAAATATCATTTCTCACTGGTTAAACCAGTCTGAAGAATTAAAATAATTATTTTCTGTCTTGATAGGATTTTGGTAAAACTCATAACAGCGTAAATCAAAAATCCCTCTTTTAGAAAGCCACTTGGCAACATCAGAGGGGTGTTCTTACAATAAAAACTCAAGGTGTATCATCCTGTGTTTGAATGTACTTACAATGTTCAGGAAAGGAAAACAAAGCTGTTTGGATGCAAAGATGGGGGGATGGGTGTGGGATGTTGTAACCCTGGGCTAATTCAAATGTGATGTTTAGATTTTCTGTGGGTTTAGGAGCAGGGCTTTGTGGACCTTAGGAGAAGAGTTAGGGCCTTTTAATTTAACTCTGAGGTTTTGGTTTTTTTTTTAATTAGATGAGATGTTTTTGATTGGACTAATGGCTTTCTTTACCAATGTTCTCATCATTCCATCTTCCCACCAGAATGTTCCAGTGGAAAATAATAGGAAGGAAAAGACAAAGCTGTGTGACTAGCAGGGGTGAGGGCTCTTCCGTTCTCTCTGTGCTCAGGGTGGCTGGACACTGGTCTGGCTAGCAAAGTTTTCTTCTGAGAGGAGGAGGAAAACAAAAGGCAGACCACGGTGCAAACATGGCCAGCCTGGTGAGTCACCTTCAAGGCCTGCCCACTGCCCAGCTGTGCTAAGGGTTTCAAACTGTTACATAAACCCCCCCTGACTCAAGACAAAATCATATCTGGACTCTTACCACATGTTTTTCCAGATTTGATCCTTCCCCGCATTGACAACCTGAGGATTTGAGTGTTCCAACAATTAGCTACCTGTATTTTATATGGAAACAAGCAAGGACTCAGAGGCTTGGCTCAGCCATTCTGTGAGTTGATTGTGCTGAGTTGATTGAATTTTGTGAGTTGACTGAATTTTGGACACCTTAGAAGAAGCAGGTTAAACTCTGTTCACCTTGTGGCAGAGTTGGGGAAATAGAGACTTGTTCCAGACCTTGTTGTTTCTTGAGTTCTCTGGTAACAGTCCACTAACCTCCTCAGTGGTGCTAGGCAGATAAATCGGAGGGGGAATTTAATAACTTGTTTGCAATTGAAATATTTTCTGGTTAGGAAAAAAAAAAGACAGTGATGGGGTGCTGAAGAGTCTGGGAGCAGAGTCCTACCTCTGATTTTCTTGTCCCTGAAAGAGAAGATAAAATCACTAGTAGATGAGGCTGAAGTGAAGATTCCTCTGAGTTGCCAGCAAAGCTTTGTTTCAGCTATCATTACTGTGAAACTCAAAATCCCCAAACATAAAATAATGATACATGATTTATACATTCTGTGGGTTGAGGATTGGGTTGAGTGGTTCTTCTGCTCTGCAGGGTGTTGACTGGGTCACTCTATGGAGCTGCATTCAGGTGGGAGCTTGGATGGGAGGTGAGCATCCAAGATGGCTTCCCATCCTCTGGGACTTTTCTCACGTGGCTTCTAATGTCTCAGTAGTCTAGTCTGGACTTCCTTTTGACATCACAGCTGGCTCTAAGAGTGTCAAAGTGAATGGTGCCAGGCCTATTTAGGCCTATTCCTGGAACTAGCACAGCACCGGCACTCCTTCCGTTGGCCAAAACAAGTCTCAAGACGAACCCAGATTCAAAAGGACGGGATACAGTATCCATCTCTCAATGCGTGGAGAGACAACTTGTCTCCTGGAGAATCCCAAGAATCGATAGGATTGTAATTTAATTCAGAGAAACCAACTTAACCTTATTATGCAAATAATATTAATCACTGAATAATTAATATTTGTGTTATTATTTTAACAAAGGAAATGAGAAATATAAAAGAATTTTATAAACAGCACAATACTATAAGAAATTGGGTTCTAGCTTCATGGAAAGCCAAAATTGAGGGTTCCAGGAAGTGTAAATCTTAGGCGTCCTTATTTAACTATGAGGGAACCAAGTCTCTGTAAATACCTAACTTGTTTAAGTTCATTGATTTAAAATTTTAAGTCATTAAGTCTTTGTTTACCACTCTGACAGAGCATGGACTAGAAATACCTCTTGACTTCCAGTTCTGTGCCTTCCCTTCTCTGGACCTCCTGGTCATATGGATAAATGCCTGCAGAAATTTATGCCTGCAGAGATTTTCAACCAGTTGGCTTTCTTTGCCATAATTCAGACTTTCTTGTCTTTGGCACTCCTGATATTTTGGGTTGGGTAATTCTTTGTCCTGGGGGGCTGTCTTGTGTGTTGTAGAATGTTTTACAGCTTCTTGGCTTCTACCCACTAGATGCCTGTTGCACCCTCAATCCTCACCCAGTTGTGACAACCAAAATGTCTCCAGACACTGCCACAGGTTCCAACTGAGACTCAGTACCATAATCTGAGCTACTTAAATTTACTGGGTTGCAACTTCCTGAACTGTCTACATAGTGCTTAAGAAAGAACTGCTTTCATCAACAAATGAATGGATAAAGAAGATGTGGTATATAAATATGTACACACACACACACACTCACTCTATGGAATATTACTCAGCCATAAAAAAGAGTGAAATAATGCCATTTGCAGCAACATGGATGGACCTAGAGATTATCATATTAAGTGAAGTAAGTCAGACACAGACAAATATATGATATCACTTACATAGAGAATCTAAAATATAACACAAATGAACTTATTTTATAAAATAGAAAAAGACTCACAGACATAGAAAATGAACTATGGTTACCAAAGGGGAAAGGGGCAGGGGGGAGGGATAAATTAGGAGTCTAGGATTAACATATGCACACTACTATATATAAAAATAGATAAACAACAAGGACTCACTGTAGGGCACAGGGAACTATATTCAATATTTTGTAATAACCTAAAATGGAAAAGAATCTGAAAAGAATATGTATATGTATATGTATAATTGAATCACTTTGCTGTACACCTGAAACTAACACAACATTGTAAATCAACTGTACTTCAATTAAAAAAAAAGAAAGAACTGCTTTCAAACAAAAAACTAGGGCATTGGGCTGATAGAAGACCCTTCCCCCAATTTGTATATTCATATTTATAAAACATGTTTTAAGTTACAATTTAAATGTATAAAATTAATACTGCATTTCATTACATACATTATACACATGACTTTTCACAAAAAGAATGCTTTAAAATCTAGTGGTTTTGGAAAGTCTAGGAGGTATAGTTTATAGGACTTTTCTTGTATACCTATAACATGACAAACTCATTTTTGTGGGCAAGTGTTAGTTGTTACCTTTTCACTTAACTTCATGTCGGGTGGACCCAGCTGGAGAGGTAATGTTAAGTAACAGTGTGTTCATAGACCACAAAGAGAAGCAGAGATTTGGCAACGTGTCTAGTCGATTTGAAACAACTAGACCAGAAAACATTCAATTTAAAAACACTTCCTGATTCAAGTATTATTCAGACTGACTTTCTACACTAATCAAATTGTTTAAAGTATTCATTTCACTTGGTAGTGTGTCAAAACAGCAGAGTGTCTGATAAATTATTCTTTTCTAGTTGCTTATGACTCTAAGCATATGTATTGCAAAACAGAATTTGATCTGACAGTTTCCATTTCTCTTTCCCATGTGAATGATAATGTTGATGTAACTATAGAAGCCATACCAGCAATGATATTAAATAATCTCAAGGTTTCTTGCTTAGAAAATCTAAGGTATTACCAGCAAATACCTGTGGAAGGCAAGGCGGAGTGAACTAAATGCTTGGTACAAGTCTTGATTGCTCAGTAGTGGTTAAAAGCCAGTCAAATTACATTTACTTCTCCTTAGATATCATAAATGGAAAAAAAAAATCTGTGAATTAATCTTCTCGTTTTCCCCATAGTATATAAACATGTGCTTAAATCTGTTCCTTCATTTGCATTTTTGAGATTTCCCACGTATACAAATACCTACAGCATCCCAATGTGCTGTTCTGCTCATTTCGAAAAGGTGCCTGATGGTTTCTCTGCTGGCATTTTGTATAACTACTAGCTAAAGAAGCTAAATGACTGTCAAGTCTGTGCCAGTTAATATTTCTGCCCAGTTCCTAATAAAATACACCTGAAATCTCAACCAGAAGATGTTACCAATCGTCGGACATGCACTTGACTGTGATAATGAAATGCTGCCTGCCTCCATTCATCCCTAAATGATGAAGTTGAGATCCATGTGGAATAATTTTGCCAGTCTGGTTGCCCCCGACGTTTCTATTGCATACGAATTAAAATTTGTTTTGCCCAAGAAACAGACTCACAGACATAGAAAACAAACTTACGATTACCGGGGGGAAAAAGGGGTAGAAAGGAATAAATTGGGAGTTTGAGATTTGCAGATACTAACTACTAGATATAAAATAAAGAGCAAGTTTCTGCTGTATTGCACACAGAGCTATATTCAATATCTTGTAGTAACCTATAATGAAAAAGAATATGAAAAGGAATATATGTGTGTGTGTATGTGTATGACAGAAACATTATGTTGGACACTGGAAATTGACACAATATTACAAACTGACCATAATCCAATAAAAAGAAAAAAAAATTTGTTTTGCCCAGTGATGTGAAATAGACTTGATATGGTTCAGGTGAATTTGGTGACATAATACACTTAAGTGTTTATTATCTTAATAACTTGCTTTGCCTACAGTTTCCTCCTATCCCCTTCCGTCCTGCCCTCATCATGAAATTTCACTTTGAGCATCCGTCCTGATCTTCCTCTCTGCCTCACATCTGTATTTGAATTACACTTAATTATATCCTCAAAGAGCTCAATTTTCTCCACAGCAGAATTCTCCTACGGAGTTCCGTAGTTACATAAGAATCTGGCCCATTAATTTCTCTGTTGATTTTTAATTTCTCCTGAGTATCAGATCTTTGGCAAAAGTATAAAACTTCACTGAGACATTAAGACAGAAGGACAAAGAAAGCATTTTAGATCAGAAATCATTTATATAAAGAGACAAATCACTGTAAGCAGTGAGGACATTTGGTCCTTTAAACTAGAATGTTATTAGCCTCGCTCCACATAAGAGTCTATGTCCAGGCTCCAAATAGAATTTAATAAGATCTGCTGCACCTTCTGAGTCACTTCCTGTTAGACTTTTCTAGAATGTAGATGAGTCTGGTGTAGGGTCTCCCGACCTTTCTTTCCCTGAGGACTTTCTTCACTTCAGGGTTGAAAAGTAAGAGGTTTTGGAGAAATGAATTGCTGGATCCAATCCTGACTGGCTGCATATAAGGATGGAAAAGGCTTCCTTTGAGAAGCCTGCAGCGGTCTTCCCCCCACCTCCACCTTCAGGCTCATAGATCCTCCGAACATTTTAGCTCCAGATGGCCAACAAAAGCCTGGCACTGTGAAGTAAGCAAATCCAGCTGAATGTCTTATCCCAGGGATAAGACACAGGATATTATTACACAGGATAGGTATAAAATAAATATTAAATAATCAATCCAGCATTTAACCTTGAATTGCTCTTGAAAGCTCTGTGTGTGTGTTGCCTTTACTGCTGTTTTATTCTTTTCATAATGTGACTTAAGAGCAGGCAGTATTTGAGGCATAGCCTCACAGACACCTGCATCCTAGTGATCACCTGCTTCCTGGTGGTCCCTGGCACCCACAGGGCCCTGTTGTCAGTTTCACATGTTCTGGGGTGTATTACATCACCAGGACACCAGGACCCATGGGACCTGGGGAAATTGAGTGGGAGGGTCCTGTGGGACAGTATTCAATCTGTTGAAGAATTCTCCCTTCTAAAGTATGCGTTTTCAACAGAAGTGAGACTATCCTTGAAGGGGTGAAAAATTGGTTCTTGGGGGATGAAAACATCCTTAGATGTTATAGTAATTTGTGGCCCTCCAAAGTTCCATCCAAAGTGACAAAATCATAGCCCTTATTGTTTAATATCTCAATAGGGAGAAATATAAAGTTAAAATTTATTCATTAATTTAAATTAATTTAAAATCAAATTTATTTTTTCTCCTTAGGGAAATATATAGGAAAAAAGGCTGAGAAACACTGTTCTAGTACACACACCTTCTCTGTGGCTTTGGAAACTGCCCATGATAAGCAAATGTATATTATTTTGTTATCTCCTTCAGTTAAAACCAACACTTTAAAAATATTTCTCACTGTGGCTCTTCTTAAGATGAACTCCTGGAAAAAGAATTGAAAATGACCTTCCAGAGATGCTGGGGACAGACAACCAAATCCTGGACCAGCCCCAAATCTCCCGACACCGTCTAGCCCCAGTTCCCCATCACCTCCCCCAAATCTTTCATCTCACCCATGTGGCAACTTTCCCCAAGTAGCTAGTAAGGGCCAGGCCTTCTGAAGGCCATAATTTGGGCCAACTGTAAATTTCTTAGGTTTTTTTTTTTCCTCCTTTGAAAACGTTCATATGATTCCTTCCAGGCAAGATGGTTTCTGGAAACAACTGCCTTTCTCCCTGGCATGGCCAGCATGGAGTTACCTGCCCTGGACCTTGGAAAAAATGTGCATATAATTCTAGTAGCCCCTGGGGGCCCATCATGACCTTCGTTTCTGTACTTATTCCCTGCCAGGACAGCCACGCCCAGTGATGTCTAAGTCTAGATTCATCTGGACAAACACATTTGAGTCCCTCAGCAAGAAGAGGAGGCCCTTGGCTGTTATCTTTTCTTTACAAACAACAATAAAGATTTTGGCTGAGCTAGATCTCATGGCTTACCCAGGATCACACAGCTAATGAATGGTAAGGTCAAGGCAGCTCCATACCCAACAATGCACACGCTGGACTGTCTGTTCTTCAAGGAAGAGAACTGAGCTTTTTGCTCATCATTGTGCCTGCAGGGCCTCCTGTGGGGCCTGGCATGTAGCAGGAACTCAATCAACATTTGTTACGTGAATGCCTGTCTCTGAGTCTGGGGCCATCAGATCATCAGCACAAAGCAGGAAGTCTTCTAAGACCTTAGGCCGTCTGCCTGCCCCATGGCTGGTTTTATACTGTGGTAGTTCTCCCTCATTTTAAAAGGTGTGG
The DNA here is from genome assembly GCF_009834535.1 of Camelus ferus. NCBI lineage: Eukaryota > Metazoa > Chordata > Mammalia > Artiodactyla > Camelidae > Camelus > Camelus ferus. Next base: position 17,010,030 of record NC_045725.1, read on the forward strand.
CACAAAATCAGGGGCGATTTCAAGAACAAAACTTACTCAAACTTGGGAGAAATTTGCCTTGGAGTTTAAGGGGGGCTTCATGTCTTTGAAGTTATATCACGTTTCTCATTCATCCTGAACGTTGTCATTCTGGAGTCTTGTTGAGATTATTTGATGTTAGTGTTAAAAGGCAAGATTTTCTTGTTATTTAAGTGTCTTGTATCAGGAGGCCCACACTGTATACAGTTCTCTTTTCAGTAAAGTTTACATGCAACACAAATGCATTGAATGAGAATATGCGTATATTCTAGAAGATAGAAAATACCCCAAAATACTAGGTTCATTTGTCTTGAAATCAGTCATTTATTACAAGGGAAGAGGAAGTTATAATGAATTGTCACAGATTCAGTACACAAACCTAAACCAATTTTCTTCTGCATTCGTTTTTGATAGGAAAACATGTTCTAGTTAATCCAGTGGGTGTGGGGTGAATACACTTCTCATTGAGGAAAAACCAGGCTTTCCCAGTCATTTAGGGGCCAACAGCCTTTATTATGTTCTAGTGCTGTTAGGCAATGGGAAAAATAAAGATGGACTGAGAAAACATATCTTTGTCACTGAGGAGATTACGCTAGAATATGGTAGGTAAAACATAATAATTCTATTATGGGGTTCATGAATCTCCGGAACCAAGCTTAGAAAGTGTGGGAGACAGTAGACTTGTTCTCATTCTGGTGTCTGTTGAGATTGTTCCCCATTCCCCTGAAATCAGGCACAGCTGTGTATTTTAATTTGAATTTTCATAAAAGTGGATTCTGAGACAACAGAGCCTTGGGTCCAGTGTAGGTACTTGGGACGTGATCTCAGGAAACAAAAGTGAGAAAGTGCAGAAGTGAGATGGGAATGGGAGAATCACCACGTGACTGGTTAGGAGCCCGCAGAGAAACCACGGGGACTGTGCCCCATCGTCATGCAGTCTGAAGAAAGGGATCCTGGGACATTTGTCACCAACTCCCATCCTCCAGTGGTTGAAGGTTGCCCCTGCAACTGTGTAGCAGAGACAAACACTGTTTCACAGCACAGAGAAGATCTGAGAGGCAAACGTTCCTAGATCATTGAGAATGAGTACAAGCCGAGATTGTACAGAAGCTAAAAATGACAGTATAAACGTATAGCTCAGAAAAAGCTAAAAACTGAAGAGAGTTTTCAAAGAAACAGTGTGCCTAAGTTTTTATAGATTGAAAACAACAAAAGTGAGCAGATATCCACTGGACTTGACTCACGTGAAGTCTGCAAACAAGCATTATGAATTTTTTATTTAATGAGGATTTACTTATTAATCAAAACAATGAAAGCAAATGAGTCAGAAAATTGCTCTAATTAAATTCATAACTTGAACAGATCAGAAAATCCTTGCAACTCCACATTCTTCTTGAGTGAAGATTTAATTATGATCATGAAATGTCACTTGCACACAGAAAGGCTCAAGTGCAATTACTAGACAGGCTCAAAAGGCTGACTACACAAAGAGCCGATGGTATTCCACAAAGACAAGTGCATGCAGACCGTTGACAGAATATGGGTGGGGTACTCTTAAAAACAAAGCATAGTCAGGATTTTTGTGGTGCAATATTTACTGAAGAAAAAAATTTAAGTTCAGCAGAAATAATTTCAAAATTGAATGCTGGAGTGGCCAAACATGCGAGAGAAAAAATAAATTATAAAACAAACTATAACTTTCTGGAATGGAGAATTCAATCTATCATTATTGAGTTAATAGGTAATTAAGTGGCAGAAAATACCATACAAAAAATTTTAAAACCATGTAACTGTCAAACTCAGTTTGATCACATTGCGGCAGGGATAAACGTTGTGTTAAACAACGAAAATTTATTGTACATATTGTTGAAGCAGAAGACAAAAACAAGGAGGTTGAAATGAGTATTTTATTGATTTTACGCCTGTTGCAAAAGTATGCTTTTTAAAAAGTTAATTGAAAACTGAAAAATCGTCTTCAGACATTCAACATTCGTTTAAAAGACAGAGGAGGGCAGCCTAGGGCAATGGCACTCACATGGTTGGTAAAGAAAAAGATGCATAAGCTAGACTTCTGTCTGAAAAAATCTAGTCATTCTTTGTGCCTAACTAAACTCTAACTGAATAGTTAGAATTTGTTACTAGGAGATGTGGCCTCAGCTGTGCCAGCTGCAATCACATTTCTGGGGAACAATTCAACGACTGGATATGATAATCTCTGGACCAGTGTAAAGATGGCATCTTTTGAGGAAACTCGTATCAAATTTGATCTTGCAACCACTCTCAGATAGCATGGTTGGGAAATGTTGTGAAAGCAATTAGATTTAATTTAGATATGATACAAGATGTGTTGGAAGAGTTAGGTAGAACAGCAGAATACTCTCAAATAGAGTGACTTACAAACTTCAGCAGAAAAAGAAATAAAGATTGATTTTGTACTCTGATTGCTGTTTTGTATGAACTGATGTTTACAAAAGGTTACAAGTAACCCGAAGGGATCTAAGTTTAGCTATTGACTTTAAAAAGGATTAAAAATATTTTTAAAAACTTTAAGAGAAAGTTTTTCTAAATCAAAATGACATGAGAAGTATACAATAAACATGGCATTGCAATAAATATAAGGAAATTAAAACAGGGAAAAAAAATGTAATGACTATGGAGGACAAGATGTATCAAGTAATTTTGAAACTAACTTCTAGACAGACTATTTACTGAGCGTTATAGATAAGCCATAGTCACAAATGAAGATCTGTGTGAAAAAATTGAGTAATATATATTATTACAATGTAATAATATTTTTAAAATAAAATCTGAGCGCTGATAACTTTTAGTAGAACTTAAGAAATTTAGTATGGATGTAGCCTATTGCTTGAAAAGATGGTGGAAATCTTACTATAAGTGAATGTGGTGCCTTCCTTTCTTGCTGATGAAGAGGATGAGGATCCCCTGCCCTAAAATATGCCACTTTGGCATAAGGATTATTTTCAGCTGAAGGCAATTAAGAAGCTGCGGATGCAGAAACAGCTCTTTGCCCCCCACCCCTATCTGCCTAAAAGCAGGACATAAATTTCTCTTTGTGAAGATGATCCCTCTCCATCCCATACCAGGAGGAGAGCATCCCTTATCGCTGGAAACAAAGTCAGCACTGAGATGAAGCTACATAAACAAACTTTACCAAAATACCCCTTGGCTTCCATTCATTTCCCCCATATATTTACTTTCCCGCAATTTCCCACCCCTAGAAGCCCAACGCCCTTGTCCTCTGTCTTGTCACATCTCCATAATTTATCACCCTTTGTTAAAATGGAATATAAGCACCCTCTTCTCCCCTCCTAAGTTTAACTGCTTCTTTGGGTCTTCACTTCTTTTCTCTGAAGCCCTCTGTGCCTGTAAACATTAAAATATAAATATCAAATTAAATCTGCGCACCTTTTCTCCTGTTGATCTGTCTTCTTTCAGTTGAACTTGAAAGTCCCAGGCACAGAACCTAAGAGGGTAGAGGGAAGATTTCCCTCCCATACACCATTGTTACTCTTTCATGTTTGTGTCGGTTGTTAAGCTGTTGTCTCTCAGCTCCGAGTCTACCCCTTAGTATTTGGCTTGGTGATGCTGGAGCTGGAACTCTTCAAACCACTTTTCTGCTGTTCCAGCTGGTGCCATGTTGGTCTGTGCCTTTTGGGGTTGTCAGAGAAAGAAGCTGAGGCTGGAGGAGAAAAAAAGGACTCGCTCCTGCCTTTGGCTTCCTCCACCTTTGAGAGGCCCTCCAGGTTTCCTCACCCTACAGGCAGCCCTTCCTCCAGCTGAAGCCAGTTGGCAGTTTTCACCACTTACAGAACCAGCCTCCTGACGCCCTGTCTCTGACTGGCTGGTACCAGCCATCTGGTGCTCCTTCCTTTGGGATCTGGGTTTCAGGCCCTGGGAGCCCTCCTTTAAGGCCCTAAGTTTTAATAATTCCCACCTCTCTCTTCTGTTCCCTCAGGCCCTAAAGGTAGATGTTTCCTGTACTAGCTGCCTCCATGATACCTTAGAGTTCTCTGAGAACATTAAAAAATGTTTTATTTTTTAATTAAATTTTTAAAAATTTAATTTAAATTTAATTAAATTAATTTTAAAAATTGTAGTAAAACATGTACACATAAAATTTACCATCTTAACCATTTAAAAATGTGTACGTCAGTGACATTAACTACACCCACATTGCAGTGCCACCAATCTCCAGAGCTCTTTTCATTTTATAAAACTGAAACTTTGTGTCCATTAAATAACATGTCCTACTCCTCCCTCCCCCCAGCCCTAGGCAACCGCCATTCTACTTTCCACCTCCAGGAATCTAGTCTAGGGACCTCATATAAGAGGAATCATACAACGGTTCTCCTTTTATAATTGGCTCATCTAAGCATAATGTCCTCAAGTTTCATCCATGTTGTGGCAAGTGCCAGAATTTCTTTCCTTTTTTTAAGAACAGACACTTCTCCATTGTATGTCTGTACTAAAGTTTGTTCATCCATTCATCCATGGATGGATGGATGCTTGGGTGCCCTCTTTTTACCCTTTCAGTTATCTTTAACAATTGTTTCTATTTATTTAATAATTCTTCATGTAATATTCTCTGTTCAAATAAGTGGTAAGATTTCTGCTTCCTGACCAGATTCTGTCAGATACAATGGTCATAATTTAAAATATAAATATATATCTTTCATGTTTGAGTGGGAGTGGTATGTGACTAGCCTGTTTCTGGGTGTAGGAGTTATTGTCCCCGGGGAGAGGGACAGTTGAATTGCTGCAGGCACCACTCTGCTTCATTAGCTGCAGGTCACTGTGTGGGTGTCTTCAGAGTCAGAAGACCCAGTTCACAAAGCTGTTTGCATGGATTGAGCAAGAGAACCAATGCTGCAGTGATATGCCTGCTGCATTCTTTGTGGTCTTTCAAGGATATTTACTGATCTGTTTCTCTTCCTTTACCTCCAACCCTGGCGCCAGGAGCCCTTCCCAGACAGACTGGCCACTGCTCAGCCTTGTTGTTTTAAAAACAGTTTTAGAGTTAATCCCTCCCCCACGTCTCTTCTCGCTCTTGGAATTCGTGGACGTTGAGCTGGTTTGACCCCGGAGTTGTTCTGATTTCTATGGTAGCTTTCTCCTGACTTGCATTTTTGGATCTGGACTTCCTGGCCAGTCTGATCTTTTTACTTCCTACTTTGCAGGATTTCTTACCTAATCTTTTAATGCCATGCCTTTTGGTTTTCTAGGACTGTATGTGTTTATCCTTTTAAAATAGTATATTTCTCCCATTTCAAGAGATTTGGCATTAGAGCTGAGATATTCTTAGTTCAGTATTTTAATCCAATTTTCTCTATACTTTTTTATGATAATTTCCCCTCATATTTTATATAAATAGGTTTTACTTTTATAATAAAAAAAAAAAAGCTAGATTTCTCCAAAGCTTGTGTTACTTTCCTTGTAAACTAACAATCCCTCAGGGGCATAAACTTTTGGTTACTTCAGAAGAAAACACAGCTATCATAATTCATGAACTCTCCAGAGGCAACACATCGCAACTTAATTTCTTATGTGGTGTTTTATTCATTTCATAACTGTGTGGATAAATAATGCATGAAAATGAAATGGCAATTATGATCATCATGTCAATGGAAATATTCTCCAAGTCATTTAATTCGAGTCTGACAAGAATTTATTGTATATTTAAAATTTTACTTATCTAGGTATTTTTTATTATTTGGGCTCAGAATCTTTAGGAACTAAAGTAAAATAAAATCCCCCTGAAATAATCTGAGGGTGAATGAGATGTTTGCAAATATAGCACATGCATATTGTAAATACTTGTAAATGCAATGTGTAGATATTATGTAGACATTCATGATTCCTCAAGCACCAGGGCCCATAGATAAATGATGCTCATTACTTTGGCAGGCTTAGTGAATACCTACCACATGTCAGGTGTTGTTCTAGTGCTGGGCATACAATGGATAAACAAAATAGACAGTCTCGGCTCTCCATGGAACTTATGCTCTAGCGGGGATATTGATGTGGACAGGCAATTACCATATGGTGTGCCCCACAATAGGATGAGATAAATCCAGGGAGATCAGAAAGCTCAGAGGAGGGAAACTTCATTCATTCTTGGGTGCCTGGGAATAGTACATAGTGATGTAAAGAACTAGTAAAGAAACTGACAAAAGAACATTGAGGGCAGATAACAGAGATATGTTCTCTTTGCTTCAGGGTCTTGCCTATACTGTGTCTTCTGCTTGTTGTAGCAGCTGCACTACATGGAACCTCCTGAGGCAGGCATGTTTTGAGGGGCCTGAACTTCACTTAAACTCTTCTCTGTGATTCATTCTTTCCTTTGGTTTCATAACCATGCTTGTGTTGTGTGACCGCTATCTTTGCTTCCTTTCTCTCTCCCTCTGTTCTTTCCTCCTCTCCCCTGCATCATCTCTATACTTGCTTGCAACCAGGGTGGACACTTGTTATGCAGCAGATTTTGGCAAAACTAACTGTTACATTCTGCTACATCATTGGTTGAACATTAACCAACCAGAGTGTGTCTTTTGATCTCATTAGAGAATTTAGAGGAACAGCAATTGTATTGATTGATGAGTAAACAATCACCCCTCAACTTAATTCACAGAAACCAAAATTAAAAGTGTATTTTTGGAGCTTTCAGAATAATGCTCTTATCTTTACTATTACCACAGGCCATTATACATTTTTTTCTTTATCAAGTATATTAAGATTATGTATTAAAAATGATGTTAAATATAACCATATTATTCAGTATCATAAATAGCAACAATGCATTAATTCCTCTTACCAAATTATGAACTGTCAATATAGGCATAAATGCATTTAAAAGCAAACATTTGCATTCCAATTTGGTAAAGACCAAAGTTTTGTTAGGTAATCTAAAATTAAGTCCAAATTATTTAAATTTACTTTTGGGCTATAATATATACTTTTAAAATAGGACTTGAAGGGAGGAGTTACCATCTTATTTGTGATCTCTATAGTGAAACTGTGTTTTAGATTTCTGTTTCAGAGTCTAAGAAAGCAATTTGTTGAGAGGTGATGTAACAGGATGTAACAGAGAGCTATTGCCAAAATCTGCTATATAACAAACCATTCCAAAACTCATGGTTAACAATGATTATTCTCATGGGCCTGAGGGTTGACTAAGGAGGGGTAGATCTGGGCTGGGCTAGGTCAGAGTGACTTGGCTCCATTCTACCTGTCTCTCATCCTCCTTTGGGGACTAGCAGACTAGCCAAGGTATGTTCTTTTCATGATGATGATCAAGGTAAAGGGTACAAGTGAACACAGTTAAGGCTTCTTGAAGCTTGGGTTCAGGATGGGCACACTGTCACTTCCGCCTCATTCTATTGGCCAAAGCAAGTTTGGTGACCATATCTAAAGACAAGAGAAATGGAATTATCCCACTCCACAGTGAGAGGGCGTGACAGGGTTTCATGGAAAAGGTCATGTATATAAGGAGGGATGAATAAGATGGGACAATAATATAATCTATACATAGAAAACACTTAGTTATTCACCAAACTGTTTCCTTTTCTTCCTGGTGCCCACAACTAGACCATATTTCCTTGCATCTCATGCAACAACATCTGGCTGTATGACCAAGTTCTTGCCAGTGGGATGTGAGCAGAAATGACTTGACCCAAAAAAATGTTTAATGAGGACTCCTCTATATTAATTCCCATTTCTCTGGCTTGATGAAGACAAGCTAGGAGAATGTGAAAGTCACATATTAAAGACAGTCAGAAGCACAAGTTGAAGGAGGATGTGTCCCTTATGAACTTTATAGGAGAGAGAAATAAACTCTTACTGTGTTGAAGCCATTACTCATTTCGAGTTTTGTTTGTGAACGTGGCTGGAATGACCTTAAATAATATATGTGATGTATATGGAGAAAGGCCGTAATGTCATAGTGTCTCCAGAGGTTCTTGAGAGCACTTGGAGACACACTGCCCTAATTCTTGTTAGATTTAACTTCAATTTCTTCAGGGTCAACTTCCCCATATTTGTATAAATCTGGGAGGAAATACCTGGATTATCCTGAGTTTGGAAAGATATTCCTCCCCGGTAACCAGGGCAGGACTGAGCAGAAATAACACTTCAATGATCAAATAGTCAGGAATGGAGATGTTTCTCAGGGTCAGGCCTTTTTTTTTTTTTTTTTTTCATTATTCTCTCCTGTATTTTTTTTTTTTAATAGAGATATTGGGAATTGTACACAGGACCTCATGCATACTAAGCGTGCACTCCACCACCAATAGGGAGCTATTTCCCTCCCCTCTGCATTATTCTCTTCTTGGTTCCATTAGATTCCTTTAATGAGAACAGAGCAGGGAAAGTACTGTAACAGGAAGGGTTGGGTGTGTGGTTTTCTTCTGGTCACATGAGCTGAGCCCTGCCAGGCTGTGCCTGTGGCCAAGTCCTAACTCATATCAAGAATCCTCCCCTCCTAGGAAACACCAGGTATGCTCCCATTTAGAATTTAGAATGTCTCTTTTATTTTAGAGTTTGGTTTTTGTATGTAAGCCATCCTAAGTTTAAAAACATTATCTATTTGGGCATATCATCTTCAACAGTCATGAAAAGGCTTTAAAAATTTTTTTCATTTGGAAGAATTTTGCCTCACAAAGAAGCATCCAAGCATTTGCAAGACATAGTACCATCCTACCCCATCCATCATCTAATTCCCCCTGCTTCGCTTCTAATGTTGGAAATGCTCTTTGCCTCTAAACTCTTCCTTGGGTGCTTTTCTCTATTTAGTAACCAGTAGAACGGATCCATTACATCAACAAACCTGAGGGTAAACATTTGGAAATCACCTCATTTTATGAGTTAGAGAAAATGCATAGTCATCTAGTTTCCTGGATACTCACCAATGCCTCTTTGGCCCTCCAGGGATATAGGAGGAAAAGAGATCAGTTTTGGAGATAAAAACAGCTTCATCCCAGGCAAAGAAGTCATTAGAATTTTTATCTCCAGACCATCTGGGTTATTATTATTATTCTCTTTCTTTCTCTCTCTGTCCCTCAATTCTGGTGCATTTTCCATTATAGTTAGTAGTAATAGCTAACATTTATTGAGCACTTACTGGGTCTCAGGCATTTAACCCATAGTTGCCCATTTAATTCTCAGAAAAATCCTATTAGATGGATGGATAGGATCCCCATTTTATAGATGAGGAAACTGAAGCACATTTGGTAAGAGACTGGGCCGTGGTTTGAACCCAGACAGTCTGACTCCAGAGGCTGGGCTCTTCTTTGCTATTCTGTGTGCAAAGTCAGAGGATTCTCAAGATTGATTAGTGTTTTGCTGTACAAGGATGATTAACTGTGTCAAGAATCTCCAAGAACTTTGTCTTGGCTGATGTAATGGGGTCAGGTAGGTGATGATGGCCACCTTTTACTATCTATCTATCTATCTATCTATCTATCTATCTATCATCTATCTATCTTTTTAAAGTATAGTTGGTTTACAATATTATATTTGTTTCAGGTCTACAACATAGTGATTCAATATTTTTATAGCTTATACTCCATTTAAAGTTTTTATAAAATGTTGCCTGTATTCCCTGTGCTGTCCATGACATCCCTGTATCTTATTTATTTTATTCATAGTACTTTGTATCTCTCGACCATCTACCACATCTTGCCCATTCCCTCACTTTTTAAGACCTTTTCCCTTCTCCGTATAGTAAATGCTGCTGATTAGTAGTAATCGTGGATGCAAACTTTTCTTAACTTCTATATGTTTCAGACTCCTGCAAAGCTAGGTTTCTTCTCTTTTCCAACTGTACATAGCCTCAGAGGTCATAACATTGACTGTTGCTGTTGGGTGTTTTCAATCCCCATTCCACTGGAATAGGACTAGTATTCTACGGGAACCCATCAGAATGCTGGCTGCACTGGTTGTTAAAATCATGATATACAATAGATCCATAGTCATTGCCCCAACCCCCTCCCCACCCCTTCACCTCAGATCCTCCCCTGAGATTACCATCTCTTCACCTCATCCAGCAACTGAAGAGATAATGTCCGGCCTAGCAGGAGGCTTCCCGGACCCTGCTCCTGCTCTGCAGCCAGTGACCCTTGCTCAACCTTCACTAATTCATCTGACCTTCATTAATTCATCTGTACAGTGGAACAAACAATATCTGCTCTGCCTTTGGCAGTTGGCTGAGGGGAGAATCATGGGAGAGGAAATGGCTTGAAAACTTGCTCTACAAACAGAAATGCAGACGCCAGGGAAAGTCACACGTGCAGGAGCTCCGTCCTCAGCTACGCAGCGGGCCATGAATGACCTCTGGGTCCTCTTAGTTCCTCAAGCAACCGCTAGGAATCTGCAATCTTTTCTCATAAGTAGAATTAGGTGTTACATGTTTTTACAAAGTTACTAATGCTTTTTTTTCCCTCTGCACCTCACATCCCAATAAAATATTTATTATTTCAAGAAATAAATTTTTAAAAAGAGAGAGAGAAAAGAGTGTCTCTGTTGCTTTCCCCCGACAGGTCAGGTCCTTGGTGACTGTTGAGTTTGGCCACAGGGGCAGCCGAGGCCAACAGAGGGCTCTCCAAGGGGAGGCATCTGCCTTCAGGCCCACAGCGGGGCTAGCAGCACCCCCTGGACTCTCAAGGCCATGGGGGCTGCCTCCCTGGAAGGGCAGAGGGGCAGGCCTAGGTGTACTAACTCTTGTTATATTTTAAGTTCTTGTGGAGTGTATGATTTTTTAAAAAAATCTTAGTTCCTTTCTCCTCTCTTCAAATTACACTCTCATCTTTTAAAAAATTTTATTTATTAATTTTTAAATTGAAATATATTCAATTTACAATGTGTTAATTTCTGGTGTACAGCATAGTGATTCAGTCATACATATATATATATATATAAAAATATATATATATATATATATATATTCCTTTTTATATTCTTCTCCATTATAGGCTGTTACAAGTTATTGAATATAGTTCCCTGTGTGGTACAGTACGACTTTGTTGTTTATCTGTTTTGTATACAGTAGTTAGTATCTACAAATCCCTAACTCCCAAATTATCCTTCCCCACCCCTTTCCCCTCCTGGTAACCATAAGTTTGTTTTCTGTGTCTGTGAGTCTGTCTCTGTTTTGTAAGTTAAGTTCATTTGGTATACTGTCATTTTCATTCATTTGTAAGTGTAATCAGGGCATGTGCCAGGAGTTAACTGCCCAAAGGTAGGACATTGAAGGTTAAAAAACTTTTGCTATTTGCTAATTATTACTTTGAGAAACATGTAAAAATAATAGATAAGATTTAAAGTTTATCTCAAATTTAGTTTTTACCCTCAAACTTACAACTTTAATATTTATTCATTTTATTTTATTTTCCTTTTTTAACATTTTTTATTGATTTATAATCATTTTACAATGTTGTGTCAAATTCCAGCGTAGAGCACAATTTTTCAGTTATACATGAACATACATACATTCATTGTCACATTCTCTTTCGCTGTGAGCCACCACAAGATCCTGTATATATTTCCCTGTGCTGCACAATACAATCTTGTTTATCTATTCTAAATTTTGAAATCCCAGTCCCTTCCCACCCCCCGTCCCCCTGGCAACCACAAGCTTGTATTCTATGTCTATGAGTCTGTTTCTGTTTTGTATTTTTGTTTTTTGTTTTTGTTTTTTTTTAGATTCCACATATGAGTGATCTCATATGGTATTTTTCTTTCTCTTTCTGGCTTACTTCACTTAGAATAACATTCTCCAGGAACATCCATGTTGCTGCAAATGGCCTTATGTTGTTGGTTTTTATGGCTGAGTAGTATTCCATTGTATAAATATACCACTTCTTCTTTATCCAGTCATTTGTTGATGGACATTTAGGCTGTTTCCATGTCTTGGCTATTGTAAATAGTGCTGCTATGAACATTGGGGTGCAGGTGTCATCCTGAAGTAGGGTTCCTTCTGGATATATGCCCAGGAGTGGGATTCCTGGGTCATATGGTAAGTCTATTCCTAGTCTTTTGAGGAATCTCCATACTGTTTTCCACAGTGGCTGCACCAAACTGCATTCCCCCCAGCAGTGTAGGAGGGTTCCCTTTTCTCCACAGCCTCTCCAGCATTTGTCATTTATGGACTTTTGAATGATAGCCATTCTGACTGGTGTGAGGTGATACCTCATTGTAGTTTTGATTCGCATTTCTCTGATAATTAGTGATATTGAGCATTTTTTCATGTGTCTATTGATCATTTGTTTGTTTTTCTTGGAGAATTGCTTGTTTAGGTCTTTTGCCCATTTTTGGATTGGGTTGTTTGTTTTTTTCTTATTAAGTCACATGAGCTGCTTATATATTCTGGAGATCAAGCCTTTGTCTGTTTCATTTGCAAAAATTCTCTCCCATTCCGTAGGTTGTCTTTTTGTTTTACTTATGGTTTCCTCTGCTGTGCAGAAGCTTGTAAGTTTAATTAGGTCCCATTTGTTTATTCTTGCTTTTAATTCTATTGCTTGAGTAGACTGCCCTAGGAGAACATTTTTGAGATGTATGTGAGATAATGTTTTGCCTATATTTTCTTCTAGGAGGTTTATTGTATCTTGTCTTATGTTTAAGTCTTTGATCCATTTTGAGTTTATTTTTGTGTATAGTGTAAGAGAGTGTTCTAGCTTCATTGATTTACATGCTGCTGTCCAGTTAATATTTATTCATTTTAAATGAATATTTTAGTGGCCTTCTTTCCTATAGCATAGATCTTTATTTTGTTTATAAACATATTTTAGTTTTTTAAATTATTTTCTTTGTTCACATTAATAACACCTTACCACTTTGCTTGAAGTTTCACAATTTTTAAAACAAAGAGTCTATTATGAAGGTTGAACATTTTCTTTTTGTGATAACTTTTCTTTTTTAAACAGCTTTATTGAGATAAATTCACATATTATACCATTTACCCATTTAAAGTGTACAACTCAACAGTTTTTAATATATTCATAGAGTTGTGCAATCATCACCAAAACCCATTTTGGAACATTCTCATCATCCCCCAAAGAACCCTCTGTCCTTCCCCAGCCCTGTCTCCTGCACCCCAGCCCAGCTCCAGACAACCAGTAATCAATGTTGTGTCTCTACAGATTTCCCTATTCTGGACATTGCATATAAATTATGAATGACTTCTTTGGTGAACGACTTCTTTTATTTGGCATAATGTTTTCAAGGTTTCTGTGACATCTTTTGGATAAGAGATCATGCATTGTCTTTGGCCAGCTCCTGTACTTCATTATTCCGTGTGTGCTTCTACCTATTGGCTCACCAAATAGACCATAAAGGTTGAGGGACTGGCTTGACACCTGTGCACAGAACAGGACTGCTTGGGTAAGGCTCCTTCCAGTCCTGGTTCTGGGGCAGCTCCTGGAGGGTCTTTATACGGGCCCCTCCCCCACAGTGTTCAGGTGTTCAGTCTGACTCAGCTGATCCTCCCTGGGATTTTAGAGCCCAGATGAGACATGGGGTCCCATGCCCTCTCTAGAGATGGGGATGAGGGGTCATGTATGCTGCTATGAGGAAGAAGGTGGTACATGGTAGAAGAAGCCAATACAAACAGATGAGCCATGAGGGACACTTGGTAGCATCCACATTTCTGAGTTTATTTATACCTGAGGTCTAGCTGCATCCCTGGCCCTCGTGTGCTGTCTGTGGTATGCACTATTACACATTTCGGCATACTCTGCTGCAACTATTTAGATATGGGAATGATCACTGCATCTAACGTATCTTGGGAGAGTTCAAAAGTGTGGGTCAGCTGTTTCTGGGTGCATCTTATTAATGGATAATTATGTCCTAGATTAACTGATATTAATATTTAACATCCTAGGTATTTTATGTTAATTGGAGATGTCTTTTATTAGCAAATCCAAGTTCTCAGTTCACATTAATGATATCACCAAATTTTGTGGGGTTTTTTTTTTTTTCATTAAAAAATGCATTCCATAGACATACAAAATGCCTATATGAAACACAGATTCTTTTCCCCTCCACATTTCACTGGTTTGAATAAACAGATGTTCTTTCTTATTTCGACTTGCTTAGTATCATGAAATACTTAATTGGAAATAGAAGACAGGAAGAAATCTCAGGCATGCAGAACATTTTTCTACTTTAAGTGTACATTTTAGCATTTTGTGCATGCACCAAGTACTTAAAAAAACCACTAAAATGCAGAGTTAATCTATTATTATTGTAACACTACATCTATTTGCTGTTTAAAGAAAAGGTTTGGGTCTTTACACCTTAAAATTTATGAGATTACAAATATTCTTGTTTATTCAGGTGCATATAAAAGACAAACTCTAAGAAAAAAAAAGCCCGACCCCTTTTACTTCTCTCTTTCTGTGTGGGTGTGTGTCATAGGAAAGAAATCTTGGCATTTATAATAATTCTGTGTGTTTGGTGAAGGTTCCTGGATATTTTTTATGCTGCCTTTTTTTCCCTCTCCAGTGTCCTATTTTATCACTATTTGCAGGCAAATCTTAACATCAATTCTTTTTACTAACTTATGAAATGGCTGCTTGGGTGAAGCTCTGAAGGACCAAGATAAGCAAAAGAAAAATACAAGTCTAAGAAATGAGAATGGGGATGAGGAAGATATAAAGGGCCAAGATGAAGGGGTGGATCATCAAAAAGAAAAGATAACAAATGCTGGTGAGTATGTGGAGAAAAGGGAACCCTTGTGCATTGTTGGTGGAATTGTAAATTGGCACAGCCACTATGGAAAACAGTATGGAGGGTTCTCAAAAAATTAAAAATAGAACTACCATATGATGCAACCATTCCATTCCTGGGAATATATCCAAAGGAAATGAAAACACAACACTAACTCGAAAAGATATCTGCACCCCATGTTCATAGCAGCAGCATTTGCAATAGCCAAGACATGGAAATGACCTAAATATCCATCAGTGGATGAATGAATAGAAAGTTGTGAGATACTTACACACACACACACACACACACACACACACACACGGATGGACCTTGAAGGCATTATGCTAAGTGAAATAAATCAGACAGAATGACACATATTGTATGATCTCACTTACATGTGGAATCTAAAAAAAAAAAAAAAAGACAAAAAACTAAGCTCATAGAAGAAGAAATGAGACTCACAGTTACCAGAGGCAGAGGGTAGGGAGAGGGGAAATTGGAGAAAGGTGCTCAAAAGGCTTACAATTCTATTTATAAGATAAATGAGTACTCCAGTTATAACGTACCATGTGAGGACTATGGCCAACATTGCTGTGTGATATATAGGACAGTTGTTAAGAGAGTAAATACTATGCATTCTCACCACAAGGAGGAAAGTTGTTTCCTTTTTTCTTTCTTTTCTTTTTACTGTATATATGTGAGAAGATGGATTGTTAGTTAAACCTACTGTGGTCATCATTTCACAATATATGTAGATCAAACTATCGTGCTATGCACCTTAAATTTTTACAGTGATTTATATCAATTACTTCCCAATAAACCTGGGAAGAAAATCTCCTAAAAAAAGAAAACAAAAACAAAGATGGGGTGGAATCTGAACCAGATTTCTGACAAGCCAGAGAGCACATCCCCTGGGGCAAGTGTAAGAGGCAGGTGGTTCTGGTCCCCAGAGGGAGAGGTCCTGGATCTAGTTGGTGAGCAGCAGCCTTCTCATTGAGTTCTGAGTCTCCATAGGGGGTTGGGTCCAATTTTAGGAGTCTGCAGTCAGCTGGAAGGTGTGGGGCTTCATCGATGTGCAAGGTTTCTCATTCAGGTAGAGCATGGGGATCTGGGTGGGTTCACTGTGCTGGGATAACACGGGAGGCTGGCCAGATCCAGGCTGTGAGCCTGTGAGCTGTGTGTATCACGTGGGATAGGGACTTCTCAAGCTCTCTTACTTGGAGCGCTGCCGAAGTGGGGATGGGCTCTGCGCTCCAAACTCTGCTTCAACCAGAAAAATTAATTTATCTGGTTTTTGTACAAGTGTACAGTGGTGGTGGTGGGGTGTAGAAGATTTGAGAGAGGAAAAGCATTCTGCTGCTAAAATATTAAAAAGTTAGAAATCTTCCCTCGGAAGTTATTTCTTCAGCCTGATGCCGTCACAAGGAGGCCAAAAACTGCTCTGATGGGAGCTGCAGTTGTCCTTGTGTCTGAGGATGGATGGGCTTCCCCCATCTTTCAAGGAAGCCCCCTTGCTCCAGCAGACAGTGGTCCCTGAGATCACGGAGAGCCATGGAAGAGATACAAGGATGAAATGCTTCCTGGGAGGAGAAGGGTGAGGTCATAGGAAGTGATATTAGGGGGGGATCACTGGCGGGTAAGTGTTCTTCAGGGAGAGGCCACGGTTATGCCGTTTGACCACTAGCTCAACAGCAGTTAGAGGCCAAGTGTCACATAAGCAAATAACCAAGTTTGAGTATTGATAATCATCTAACAGATATTTTGGTCCAGGATGGCGTTCTTTTATTTCACTTAGCGGTTGGTCAGTAGGGCTTACCATGTGACTGACCTGCAAAACTGAGTCAGCCCTGGAGACCGGGAAATGCATTTATTTTGACCTCAGCCAAAAAGCCAGACCCAGTATCTTGATCAAGCTTAATCAGTAGCTTGAGTCACCTTATGTTTCCATTCTGTGTGGATGAATGCATGGTCTCTGGATGGGGAGGGAAGAGGACCACGCCCCCAGCCCTGACCCCTTCACCTCTTGCTTGGAGTCCTGCAGGCCCAACCAGCTTGAATGGGGCATCACCTACAACGAAGAGACTTAGCACCACTGATTACACAATGAGCTTTTGGAGACTGAAGACCCCTAGCTGGGAAAGTCAGAGCATCACCCGCATGAGTTGCTTGAGTGTGTTGGAAAAAAACAAAACAAAACAAAACAAAAAAAACCAAGCTCATAGGCCTCAGCTAAAATCCACTGAATCATTCTGGGGATGGGCCTCAGGAAAATGCATCTACACCAAGGCCCAGTATAACTCCTAGGACTTCTAAACTTTGAGAACTATTGCTTTAAGGCCTGGAATGGCTCAGATATGAAGCTAGAAATCTGGGACCATGTGACGTTGCTCCACATTGCCCTCCCTGGTGTTCTTCTTGACTGAGTAACAAAGAATCTACAAATTGTAGAATTGAAGAATGAATAAGACTGTAGGGGGGAGACAGAAAGAAACTTTCAACAAAGGAGAACATAATGTATGTCTTTTTTTGGCTGAGTCCTGAGGTATGCAAGAAGGGAACATGTTCTTTAAAAAAGGAGAGGTGCTAGATTCAGAAAGCCTTGAATGCCATGGTCAGGAGTTTGGAAATCATATAGTAATTAATCGGGACTTAATAAAGTTGTTAAGAGAATCCTACTGTTGTGATTAAAGAGGACACCTCTGTGTGCCCTCCATGGTTCAGTTGAGAGAAAGAAGGCCCTTAAGGCAGGGGGATGGCTGCTAAGACTATTGCAGCAATAAAAGTGTGAATGAAGGTGTGGACTAAGACAGGGGCAGGACATTTAGAGGCTGTTTTGAGTGATACTGTAAAGGAAGAGTCAATCGATAATTAAAAGGCTATAAGGATGAAAGGGTAAAGGAAGATTCTGAAATTTTGAGCCTTGGGAGCTGGGAGGATGGAAGTATCCTAATAGAAACGTGTCATCCTTGAGTGGACGCAAGTTTGGAATGAAGATGTTGAGGTCAGTTTTGGAAACACTGACAATAAAGTGTTGCTGTATTATTTCCTAGGAAGGGACTGATGTGTGAGGTGCTAACTCAAGGGAAAAGTCAGGTGTACTGATGGAGACTTGGGTGATGTCTTTATCAAGATGACCATGGAAATGATGTGGCTGAAGAGAGTGTCTAGAGAAGAGAGTATTGAAAGGGAAGATGATGAGGGCAGATCATGTGGGAGTATTTTTAAAGCAGGAAGAGGGGTCAGAATACAAGAGAGCGACAGGGATCTCTTCATGGCCCAGGGACAGGAGAGAGAATTTCTCAGTGGACGTGATCAGCGCTGTTCTGAAGTTGTGGAGAGTCAGGTATTTGAAGGGTGATTTTGGATTTTGGCAGTTCATACTCAGCAAGTCATAACCTTTGAGAATATAGTTTATAGTCACTGGAGGAGGTAAGGCGAAATAAAACATCAGAGAAATGAGCAGAGAATGGGAGGATGATAAATGGAGGCTCTTCTTTCAAGACGATTAGCAATAAAGGACAGGGGGATGATAAAAGAGCTGGAGGAGGAAGGGTTGTCTTTTTTTTTTAACTTTTTTTTTAATTGAGTTATAGTCATTTTACAATGTTGTGTCAAATTCCAGTGTAGAGCACAATTTTTCAGTTATACTTGAACATACATACATTCATTGTCACGTTTTTTTCTGCTGTGAGCTACCACAAGATCTTGTATGTATTTCCCTGTGCTATACCGTATAATCTTGTTTATCTATTATACATTTTGAAATCCCGGTCTGTCCCTTCCCACCCCGTGCCCCTTGGCAACCACAAGCTTGTATTCTATGTCTATGAGTGTGTTTCTGTTTTGTATTTATGGGTTTGTTTGGTTTTTTTTTTATAGATTCCACATATGAGCGATCTCATGTAGTATTTTCCTTTCTCTTTCTGGCTGACTTCACTTAGAATGACATTCTCCAGGAACATCTATTTTGCTGCAAATGGCCTTATGTTGTCGGTTTTTATGGCTGAATAGTATTCCATTGTATAAATATACCACTTCTTCTTTATCCACTCATCTGTCGATGGACGTTTACTGTTTCCATGTCTTGGCTATTGTAAATAGTGTTGCTATGAACATTGGGGTGCAGGTGTCATCCTGAAGTAGGGTTCCTTCTGGATATATGCCCAGGAGCGGGATTCCTGGGTCATATGGTAAGTCTATTCCTAGTCTTTTGAGGAATCTCCATACTGTTTTCCACAGTGGCTGCACCAAACTGCATTCCCCCCAGCAGTGTAGGAGGGTTCCCTTTTCTCCACAGCCTCTCCAGCATTTGTCATTTGTGGACTTTTGAATGAAGGCCATTCTGACTGGTGTGAGGTGATACCTCATTGTAGTTTTGATTTGCATTTCTCTGGTAATTAGTGATATTGAGCATTTTTTCATGTGTCTATTGATCATTTGTTTGTTTTTCTTGGAGAATTGCTTGTTTAGGTCTTTTGCCCATTTTTGGATTGGGTTGTTTGTTTTTTTCTTATTAAGTCACATGAGCTGCTTATATATTCTGGAGATCAAGCCTTTGTCTGTTTCATTTGCAAAAATTATCTCCCATTCCGTAGGTTGTCTTTTTGTTTTACTTATGGTTTCCTTTGCTGTGCAGAAGCTTGTAAGTTTAATTAGGTCCCATTTGTTTATTCTTGCTTTTAATTCTATTGCTTGAGTAGACTGCCCTAGGAGAACATTTTTGAGATGTATGTGAGATAATGTTTTGCCTATATTTTCTTCTAGGAGGTTTATTTTATCTTGTCTTATGTTTAAGTCTTTGATCCATTTTGAGTTTATCTTTGTGTATAGTGTAAGGGAGTGTTCTAGCTTCATTGCTTTATATGCTGCTGTCCAGTTTTCTCAACATGATTTGCTGAAGAGACTGTCTTTATTCCATTACATGTTCTTGCCTCCTTTGTCTAAGATTAGTTGACCAAAAGTTTGTGGGTTCATTTCTGGGTTCTCTATTCTGTTCCATTAGTCCATACGTCTGTTTTTGTACCAATACCATTCTCTTTTGATGACTGTAGCTCTATAGTATTGTCTGAAGTCTGAGAGAGTTATTCCTCCAGCCTCTTTCTTCTTCTTCAGTAATGTTTTGGCAATTCTAGGTCTTTTGTGGTTCCGTATAAATTTTATTATGATTTGTTCTAGTTCTGTGAAATATGTTCTGGGTAATTTGATGGGGATTGCATTAAATCTGTAGATTGCCTTGGGCAGTGTGACCATTTTAACAACATTGATTCTTCCAATCCAGGAGCGTGGGATATCCTTCCATTTTTTAAAGTCTTCTTTAATTTCCTTAATCAGTGTTTTATAGTTTTCCATGTATTAGTCTTTCACCTCCTTGGTTAGATTTATTCCTACGTATTCTATTACTTTGGGTGCTATTTTAAAGGAGATTGTTTCTTTAGTTTCTTTTTCTGTTGATTCATCATTAGTGTAAAGAAATACAACTGATTTATGATCATTAATCTTGTAACCTGCTACATTGCTGAATTCTTCAATTATTTCTAGTAGTTTTTGTGTGGACCTTTTAGGGTTTTCTATATATAGTATCATGTCATTGGCACATAGTGACACTTTTACCTCTTCTTTTCCAATTTGGATCCCTTTTATTTCTCTCTCTTGCCTGACTGCTGTGGCTAGGACTTCCAAGACTATGTTGAATAGGAGTGGTGATAGTGGGCATCCTTGTCTTGTCCCAGATTTTAGTGGGAAGCTTTTGAGTTTTTCACCATTGAGTACTATGCTGGCTGTAGGTTTGTCATATGCAGCTTTTATTATGTTGAGATATGTTCCCTCTATACACACTTTGGTGAGAGTTTTTATCATAAATGGGTGTTGAATTTTATCAAATGCTTTTTCGGCATCTATTGAGATGATCATGTGGATTTTGTCCTTTCTCTTGTTGATGTGATGTATTACATTGATTGATTTGTGTATGTTGAACCACCCTTGTGTCCCTGGGATGAACTCCACTTGATCATGATGTATAATCTTTTTTATGTGCTGTTGGATTCTATTTGCTAATATTTTGGTAAGGATTTTTGCATCTATGTTCATCAGTGATACTGGTCTGTAATTCTCTTTTTTGGTGGTGTCTTTGCCTGGTTTTGGTATCAGGGTGATGGTGGCTTCATAGAATGAGTTTGGGAGTATTCCCTCCTTTTCAGTCTTCTGGAAGAGTTTAAGAAGGACTGGTATGAGTTCTTCTTTGTTTGGTAGAATTCCCCGGTGAAGCTGTCCAGTCCTGGACTTTTATTTGTAGGGAAGTTTTTTTATTGCTAATTTGATTTCATTTCTGGTGATCGGTTTGGTCAAGTGGTCAGTTTCTTCTTGATTCATTCTTGGTGGACAGTATGTTTCCAGAAACTTGTCCATCTCCTCTAGGTTATCCAATTTGGTTCCATATAGTTTTTCATAATATTCTCATGTGATATTCTGTATTTCTATGTTATTTGTTGTAATTTCTCCACTTTCCTTTCTTTTTTTGCTTATTTGTGCTCTCTCTTTTTTCTTCTTTGTGAGTTTGGCCAGAGGTTTGTTGATTTTATTTACTCTTTCGAAAAACCAGCTTTTGGTTTGATTGACTGTTTCTGTTGTTTTTTAAACCTCTATTTATTTCCTCCCTGATCTTTATTATTTCCTTCCTTCTGCTGACTTTTGGGTTTTTTTGCTCTTCTTTTTCTAATTCTTCTAGCTGGTGGGTTAGATTGTTTATTTGAGATTGTTCTTCTTTTTTGAGGTAGGCCTGTATCGCTATAAACTTCCCTCTTAGCACTGTCTTTGCTACATCCCATAAATTTTGTGTGGCTGTGTTTTCATTTTCATTTGTCTCCTGGTATTTTTTAATTTCAGCTTTGATTTCATCATTGACCTGTTGGTTTTTTAATAGCATGTTGATTTTCTCCATGCTTTCCTTTTTTTCTCCTTTGTTTCTCTGTAGTTGATTTCTAGTTTCATGGCATTGTGGTCAGTAAAGATGCTTGAGATAATTTCTATCTTCTTAAAATTGTTGAGGTTTCTTTTGTGCCCAAGTACATGATCAATCTTAGAAAATGTTCCATGTGCACTTGAAAAGAATGTATATCCTATTTTTTTGGGGGGGTGTGATGCTCTGAAAATATCCACCAAATCTAATTTTTCTATTGTATCATTTAATTTCTCTGTTGCCTGACTTATTTTCTGTCTGGAAGATCTGTCTTTTTTTTTTTTTTTTTTTAAATGGGAAAACAAGAGTAGGAGCCCAGCCCCAGAGCTGAAGCCCCTGGTCTCTGAAATGTGGGCCTGGGAGCCTTAGGATCTTCTATGGTTTTGTTGTTACTCTTTTTTTTTTTTTTAAATAGCCACTAAATGTGTACAGATTATGTTAAATTAATTTTTTTAAGATATAATTTTTCAGCTCACTTTGAACATGTAAGTCTGTTATTTTTAATCAAATGAAATATTTTTGAAATGGATTTTTCTCCTAATTCTGGATTTATTATGACTTTACCATACCAACTAATTATATTTACAATATCTGTCCAAACTTAGAATTTCTCAAGTACTAGTTTTCTGTAATAAACTTAGTATGCAAAATTTGAAGATTTTAACATTGGCACCTAAATTAGACACGAGATATATGTTTGTAGTATTTCAAAATTCATATAACCTATATGGAAGACATAAATTCTTCGGAAAACAGACTGTAAAGCATAATAGATTTTCCATTTGATCAGTGGGAATACTTTATCTTAGTTTGTTTTTCACTGCACATTTCTCTTTTTTTTTTTGTTCATTTAACCTGACCAATTATTTTTTTGTTTATTTTATACTAAAGTAGATTTTCGTATACACTTTTTAAAAAATTTTGGCGCCTTTTAAAATTGGCATGTTTTTTAAAATATGTGTTTAATCATATATTTTAAAAGTTGTGGGGACATCAACTTTTACCAAGTGAAACTAAGCTATACTGTTTTTGAGCCAATTAAGAAAACCGCAGTTTTAAATATGTAACATTTTAGAGTGATGAATGTGGTGACATGGCTTACTGGGTCTAGACTGAAAGAAACTGCCTTAAAAAAATTCATTGAAAGTTTTAGCATTGTCTGAAGGGCAAGAGAGTAGGCAAATTGGCAATAAGTTAAAAAAGAGGGGAAAATAGGAGTTTTGTTTTAAAGTAAAAAAGTCTGGTTGTACTAAAATGTGAAAGAAGACAGTACAAGTAAATTTGGGGTGCACAGTAAGTTGGAGAAAGGTCTGAGGAGCAGTGAAATGGGTCCCCCTGCAAATAGTAAGTTTAAAAAGAAACAATGAAAATGTACTAACAATTTAATAGTATTAGATCAATTTTGATGTATTTATTCATAAGATGGAGAAGATGCCAGTGAACACTGTAAAATATTACATGTGGATATGCAGAAAGAGTGAAATTCTTTAACTTTTAACAGCTTATTTTTTTCTGTTAAAATAGCAATGAGATCATAGTCTTTAAAGTGATTTTTAAAATGGGGGTGGGGCAGACCAAAAGCCCCCTGCCCTGGCTGATTTGTAATTAGTGATACATTCAAGTCCACACTGAACATTAATGTGAAATGTATTTGGCCAGTGGAAGTGAAAATTGGAAAAGACTATAAGCAGATCAATCCAAATGAATTATTTGTCTAAATGAATCATACAGTTAAACAAACAAAAAGCAGGTACACACACACACACACACACACAAAGGAAACACTCAATTTGGGGTGTTAGATCAGGGGCAGGGGAGGGGAGGAGGAGACAAGGGAGGAAAGGGAAGGTAGGATGAGGGAGTGTTCGGAGCAAGGATATACCCTAAGGTTCCTTCCTCTGAAGATGGAGAGATAGATAGGATAGCTGGATAGATACTGGGAGCTGTGGAGGAGAGAATGCAGGGAGTTCTGTTAGATGACTGTGATCTTAGGGATGTAAGAGGAGGCTAGGTTTTCCTGAGATGTGGGGAAAGGTCAGACTGGAGGGTTTGAGCCAGGAAACAAGGTTTGCATGAGTGCAGTGGATGCGCAGCAGGGAACCAGGGGAAAGTCATTTGAATACAATTCAGTTGTTTCTCCAAAAGTGCTGGAGAAGAGTTGTGGGGACATTGAGGTCACAGGTGTGGGTGGAGGAATAACATTGGGCCCTTTTTTACCTTTAAAAAGTGCAGGGCTGAGGTGGGAAGGGGGCTCTCTTGCGCCCACCCCCATACTCAGCAGGCTCAGATATTTGCCTCAGACACCCCCAGGCACACACGCGGGTGAGGGTGGTCCCCCTCACAAGCAGGGTGCAGCCGTCAGCAAGCCTGGGCTCTAAGTCCCCTCAGCCACTTCATTCTGTTAAAAGCACCCGCTTGAGACACAGCTCAGATAATTCTGGCTTGACATATTCTCCCCTCTGAATTTATTCTGTGATCTTGCAAACAACACATAGAAGGAAAAAAGAAAAGAAAGAAAGAAAGAAAAGAAATCTTCATCTGCGGACTCCTTATCAGAAAATTTCAGAGTTATCACCACGCCCGCCTAAGGCGTCTTCCATCATCTGACTTAAGAAGCAGGGCTGGGACTTGGCAAGGGCGAATGCCAGGGGATGCCGGGCTCAGAGCGAAGTTGGTTTGTCTGACTTCAAATCCCTTTCCTGATAAAGTGATGACTGCGATCGAATCATCTCAAAGTCACCGTGTCCTTAGGCTGCGGTCCCATATTTTGCGTCCATCACCCTTCACCCATCTCTCTCCTTTCTCTTAGCCAAGGAAAGTTCTTCAGGATCCAGGAGGCAACGTCCACTTCAGTTAAGCAGATAGCTATGCTGTTTGCTCCTTGATTTGATTTAAGGACAGGAGGCAAACATTCAGCGGGGGAGGCGCGGGCTCTAGCGCCGTGAGCCGGCAGGGCTGGGCTTACGCCTCACGAGGTCGGGGAAAGAGGCGGAGCCTGGAGAGCGCGCGCGGGCCGGTAGGCGGGGCCGGCGCGTGCGCAGGGCTGCGCGCCTGCTTCCAGCTGCGGGAGCTGGGGGCCGTTCCGCTGGGGGTGACTTTAGAACTGGGCTTGCAGGGTTTCAGGGATGAGACAAGGTTTTGACCGGATGCTAGGGAGAAGGGGGCAGAGCCTTCCCGGTGGAGGAAGCCAGGTGAGCAGCGATGGGGGAGGGGAGGGAAAGGAGCGAGTGGAAGGCGGCTCAGGAGTTTGGAATTTCTCCTGCGACCACTTCAGAGCCTTAGGAGGGCTGCCTGCACTTCATTGCCAAAACTTTCTCATTTATCTGCCTGTTTGCAGTTAAATCTGTGCTTCCCGGTTTCATCTGCTAAGAGGGCAAAGCGGGAGCTTCTCTGGCGGCTGCTGCGAGGTCACTCTGGAACTCTGTGCTTTCGGATAACGCCTCCTTGTCTAGGGCCCGCTGTTTTGCTTGGCTCCGCCTGCCTCCCTGACAGCACTAGCTCCACACAGCCGTTTCGTTTTCTTTGCTGCTTTTGAGAGATCAGAATCAGATTTTGTCAATTTTAAGTTTTCGTAAGTTTTATCCTGTGTTCACGGCTGTCTGTAGGAAGAAAAAAATAGATACACGTCATCTGCCAGAGATGGCATTCTTAATATTGTTATGTTACAGCTGAAATGAAAACATTAAGAAACGTAGCAAACATCCCATCTCCTCGGAAGACTTTTGACCCTAAAACCGCTTTAAATAAAAGCTGACAGATACTAGATTCAATTTCTTGTGATAACATATAATGGAAAATAATCTGAAAAGAAAAAATATATATATATAACGAAATCCCTTTGCTGTACACCTGAAACTAACATTGTAAATCAACTACACTTCAATAAAAAAAATTTTTTTAAAAAGCTGATAAGAAAATGAAAAGGAAGATCTTGATCCCTGTAAGTTTTGCTTAGTGAGTTCACTAATGGAAGTTTCAGAGAATTCTTGTGGCACTTAGCAGGCGCTCACGTAATTGTTAGTTCTGCTCAGAGAGAAGAGTTCATGGTTAGGTGGGAGACGCCAGAAGGTTTTCCTCCCATGCTGGGACTCCTCACTCAGTCCCAACAGTCCACAGTGCAGTGTTGTGTCCTTTTTAATTAAAAAGAGCGAAGTATCTAATTGATTAATCAAAGGGACCAGTTTAGTAAATATACTGCATCCACTTGAGAATGCTTATGTCATTTTTTAAAAGGTGATTATTAAGACTGTTATAAAATATAATGGTGTAATTTTAAGAGGAGAAGAGCAGAATGTGAAATTTTGTATCACTAGAGGTCTAAACACTTTAAAAATGAGTTGGGTCTGTTGTACAGACAGCCTCTTGGAGACTGAAGGCTGGATCCAGTGACTAGTCAAAGGTGTTTCCCAGTAGGGGCCGACCAGATACAGGATTGCAGGCTAAATCTGAAGTTAAGTGAGCGATAAACATTCCTGAGTATAAATAAATATGTTTTTGAAAGAGACCTATGTTAGGTAAGCGGTGTTTTTTACCTGCGTCCAGGTGTCAAGAAAACAAATTTGCAGCAAGCTACTCCCTTCACCATTTTCTTGTCTTCCTGAATACTTTCCGTTTGGATTGTTTCCTCTAAAATTGATGCACGGATGATCTTTCCCGTCAAATTAATATTGTGTGCACATCTCCTAAAAAACACAGGCTTGCCTGGTTAGGTACACTGCTGTGCACGGTCTAGAGCTCTCTCAGAATCGTGAATGGTTTCTGTCAGTGACCAGTGTTAATAGATGAACTTGTCCACGTGAGGACTTGAGGCTGCCTCCTTCCCCGAGTGTCTGGGGCTGGAATCGGCAGTAATGACTGATCACCCGGCTTTCACCGATGCACAGAGTACAGAAGGTAATTTAGGTAGATGAGTGGGTGATGGGCTTATGGTGGAGGACTCGTGGTGGATTGCCACAAAGTTGCTGGTCTGTTATATGAAGATCCAGAGGTAAGATCCTGGTGTTTAAAAAGAAATGGCCACCAGTTTCTTGGGTTTTGAGCACCCTGCATGAGGGGCATCACTAGAGATGTTTACTTTCTTCGAAGTAAGGTCATATTTCACTGTTTCCTCTTCTCTGGCACTCAGCCCTTATTTTCTTCTCCCTCCTTTTCACTCTCCTGCCCTTTCCTGCAGTCATATTTACGGACTGTGCTTTCTTGACCGTTCCTCTCACCTAGAGGTCTCAGGGCACAACTATGGTTTGCAGTGGTAGAGTTAAGACATCACCCTTTCCAGAGGTGTCCAGCCCAGCCTGAAACATTACTTAGAGATCTGCTTAATTAAGCCGTTCTTTCTCCTTCCTGCTCTCCCCATAGACACCTCTCAGCTGATATCTGACTGGCACGCCTCCATGTGTGGACATCAACACACATAACCCCTGAAATGTTGCTCGTAAGCGGTGGTGCATGCAGCTGAGAGTTGGCTAATTCTTGCCTGCCTTTCTCCCTGACCCCTCACCTCCTAATCTGGGAGCCTGGGGGACCATGCAGAATGCAAATGGACTGGTTCTAGAGATGATCTGGAACCATTTACCAGATGAGGAAACTGATGCTCAAAGAGCCTTGCTCAGGATCCCGGGTCTAAAAGTGACAGCTATGGGACAAGATCCCAGAGCACTTCCATCCCAATCTGGCAGCCTTTTCCAGATGCTTTCTTTTCAGATGTCATGATGCTTCCTTGAGTAACTTTCCTAATCCTGGAAACTTCTAAGATGCGGTGCAAGAAAAGCCAGGTTTCCTTCACAGCTTTGTCCAAATGCCACCTGTTTCGCAAAGCTTTTAGAGATGGACCCAGTCATAAGAGAACTCTGCATCCTCCAATCTCCCTGAGCATCTTTTAGACCAGGAAAAGCATTTGTAGTCTACAGTACTGCCATCGATTCAGGTTAATTAGGTACATGTGTTACCCTCCCTCCTGGACTACAGGAGCTACTTTAAGGCAGCAATTGTGTCTTTTAATTTTTGTCTGTCTCATAACACTGGCACAGTGTTTGGCAGTGGTGGGTTCTCAAGAAGGTATGCTGCCCAAGTGAATGAGGGAATGAATGAATGAACAATGATCCCATTGGATGAGCACCTTTGTTCCCTCCTAGATGAGGGTGCCGTAAATCAAAGTGTGGTGGGTCTCTGAGGACTGAGAGCTTTGTAAGTTATGGGGAAGTCTTTCTGTCTCTCTGGCTGAGCGGGCAGTGATAACATTAAAACTGCAACCTTGGAGTAGATCGCAGTTAGTAAATCACTGCTTTAGGAAGTACATTCATATGGGCTCTTCAGAAATAAATCAGTGAAATTACTGCCACTGGCCAGTCAAGCAGATCTTCCCCTCAACAGAGCAGGTGCCTTGTGTTCACCCGGCTAGGATCTGGAAATTGCTGCTGAAAATTGTTCCAGCATCAGTGTCCCTGCCCAGCTTGGGGTTTCTAGTCATCAGTGTCTGCCTCTTTGAGGGCCTTCCCCAGTGAGGAGAGGGTGGCAACAGCTCATTGTTCAGTCACGGTGGTCAAGGCAACCTGGGGCAGCTGCCCCACCTTCAAGCCTTCCCTACACGTGGCTGCAGTTTTCATTTCTGGATTTCTTCACTTGATAAGTTTTCTTATGGAGGACTCAGTGGCTAGGGAGCTCGAAAATCATATCTCAGTAAAGAACTGTGGGAAGCTCTCCTCATAAGAAAAACTCCGAATCCTGGTCCATCTCGAAGAATCAGTGAATTTTAGAAACGGTTAAGTGACTTCACGTATCCTCCTCCCCACTAAAATATTTTTGCTTCTTTACCTTAGTTCTAAGTGCTGAGACCTCCGGATACACAAGGTAGCAGTTAGAGTTGGAATGCTGATTTATATTTCTGAGTTAGTAGGAGATAACGAAGGAAGATTCTCCAGGTTCCTTCTTTTTCCATCACAATTTATTCCACAACAAATATTTATTAAGTACCGAAGATGTGTCAGGAACCATGAGAGGCTTTGGGGATATGAACAGGAAGTAGATTTTGCTTTCAGGGATTTTGTCATTTGAGAAGGTGGCTGAGATCCGCATGGTGGGAGGCTGGAGGGAATAGCCCTGGGATGGGGACTGGGTAGAGGGCTCTGGGCACAGGAATGAGAGAGGAGTGTGCTGGCTTGGGGAGGGGTCACTCAGCTGGGGCTCAAGGAGGGAGTAGGGTTTCACCAGAGGAGAGGTGGGTATTCCAGACAGCGGGAGCAGCATGGAGAAAGGACTTGATTGTGAGTTTAGGGCATCAGGACTGGTCATTCAGGCATCTATTCACCCACAGATAATTATTGATCAATCCGTGTGGCTGGCTCTGTGCTGACCACTGTGTCACTCAGGTACATACGGAGCTGCCTCGGGCAGAGCCTCTGTCTTCCAGGAGCTCAAAGTTCAGATGGAGGGCGAAATTGCTGCAGAGAGAGTTAGGAGTGAGGTTGGAAGTTGGGCTGATGGGCTGTGAGAAGCTCTGGCCCTGGACTAAGGAATGTGGACTTAGGTTGGCAATGTCTTGGCTGGCTTATGGTCTAAACCCAAAACCAGTCCATTAATGAGGGACACATAGAGCATTTCTCTCTCTCTCTCTCTCTCTTTTTTTTTTTTTTTGCTTTTGCAAACATTATTGTGATGAATTGCTTCATACACATTTCATACATGTGAGCACACACCTGTAGGGTCAGGTCCTAAAACAGAACCACTGGATGAAAGGTTGTGTGCATTTGTAATTTTATCAATGTTCACTTCCAGCATCAGTTTGTGAGATGCTCTGAGCATCTTAGCTGCCCTCTCTGATATGCTTACAAGGCGCTTTGGGAAAGCAGGTGGGTGATGATGA
Source organism: Camelus ferus (assembly GCF_009834535.1). Classification (NCBI taxonomy): domain Eukaryota; kingdom Metazoa; phylum Chordata; class Mammalia; order Artiodactyla; family Camelidae; genus Camelus; species Camelus ferus. The sequence continues at coordinate 17,039,579 of NC_045725.1, forward strand.
GAAGGCTAATCTTCAGCCAAATGAAGTGACACCAGAGGGATTTTCTCAGTCTTTGGGGTCTTGATTCTTCTCCTTAGGGTTTGAGACCATCCCAGGTTATAAGCCAAGGTAACCAGTGCTGTCTTGGGCAGAGATGACACACATTTTCAGTAGGTATCTGATGTATAGATGCTTTTTGTGAACAACATAGTGATTGAACAATATTGGTATTATTTCTAGTTTGAAGGTGTGATTTGAAGGTGTAATTTGGAGGGAGAGGGGTAGAAATCAAGTGATTAGTCAGAAATGGTGAGGTCAAGGGGTACCTGCTAAGTGGGTGGCTGGCAGAGCCTTTTTAGGGTGGAAACTTCCTGGTATAGTCACCATATCTGGTGCCTTTCGTGGCATTCAGCATACAGTAGGCCATTTAAAACTGTTGACTTAGGTGGTGCTGGCACAAAAACAGACAGAGATTAATGGAACAGAATAGGGAGCCCAGAAATAAACCCACACTCTTATGGTCAATTAATCTGCAACAAAGGAGGCAAGAGTATACAATGGAGAAAAGACAGTGTCTTCAATAAGTGGTGCTGGGAAGTCTGGACAGCTACCGGTAAAAGAATGAAATTAGAACCTTTTCTAACAGCATATATACAAGTAAACTCAAAATGGATTAAGGACCTAAGTGTAAGACCAGAAACCACAAAACTCCTAATAGAAAACATAGAAAGAACACTCTATGACATAAATCATAGCAATATTTTTTGACTTTGTCTCCTAAGGCAAAGGCAACACAAGCAAAAATAAACAAATGGGACCTAATTAAGCTTAAAAGCTTTTTGCACAGCAAAGGAAACTATCCACAAAACAAAAAGAAAACCTACTGAATGGGAGAAAATATTTGCAAATGATGTGACCTATAAGGGGTTAATATCCAAAATATAGAAACAGTTCATACAAGTCAGCAGCAAAAAACCAAACAACCCAATTGAAAAGTGAACAGAGGAACTGAATAGACATTTTTTTCCAAAGAAGACATACAGATGGCCAATAGGCACATGAAAAATGCTCAGCACAGCTAATCATCAGAGAAATGCAAATCCAGACCACAATGAGACATCACCTCACACCTGTCAGAATGGCTATCATCAAAAAACCACAAATAACAAATGTTGGCAAGGATGTGGAGAAAAATGAACCCTTATACACTGTTGGTGGGAATGTAAATTGGTGCAGCCACTGTGGAAAACAGTATGGATGTTCCTCAAAATACTAAAAATAAAACTACCATATGATCCAGCAATTCCACTCCTGGGTATATATTTGAAGAACATGAAAACACTAGTTTGAAAAGATACATGCACCCCAATGTTCATAGTAGCGTTATTTATAATAGCCAAGATAAGGAAGCAACCTGTATCCATCGATAGATGAATGGATAAAGAATATATATATTTATATCAATCACACAGTGGAATACTACTCAGCCATAAAGAACGAAATTTTGCCATTTGCAATAACATGGATGGACTTGGAGGGTATTATGCTTACTGAAATAGACAGAGAAGGATAAATACTGTATATCATTTATATGAGGAATCTAAAAAATAAAACACACTAGTGAATATAACAAAAAAGAAACGGATGCACAGATATAGAGAACAAACTAGTGGTTACCTGTGGGAGACGGATGGGGTGGGGCAAGATACCCATAGGGGATTAAGAGGTACAAACTACTATGTATCAAATAAATAAGCTACAAGGATATATTGTACAGCACAGGGAATATAGCCAATATGGAATGTAACCTTTAAAAATGATGAATCACTGTGTTGTACATCTGAAACTTATATAATACTGTAAATCAACTTCACCTCAATTTTAAAAAAAACTGTTGACTTAGTTCTTTTGTTCATTCATTTATCCAATTCCGTTTTGGGGAGAGGATGGTCCTCCAAATGTAAGCCCCCTGAAGACAAGGTCCTCTGTCAACATTGGCAGTGGATATATGTACACATATAATTCATCCTTCGTAAACATTTGTCGAATGATTGACTGAATAGAGGGAGAGAATGTGAGCTTTGCAGTCTGACGGTCCTGTGGTTAAACCCCATCTCTGACACTCACTAGCTGTGTCTTACAAATAAGGGAAATGGATAAACCCAAGTTCACATGTTTGGACAGGACATGTTTCATAAGTGGGAGCTGTTATTTATCCATCAAACAATGATTAAACTTGAACAGTGTGCAAAGGACAACACAAGCAGCTCCCTTAGGCAACTTAAAATCATCCACCCTTGTGCTTTGATCACGTGAACCTGGCTAAGCATTCGTTTATTCATTCACCCAACAACTATTTATTGAACTCTCACTATGTGTCAGGTACTGTTCTGGGAGCAATGGGAAGCCACTGGAGGGTTGTAAAAAGAGGAGTAACATCCTTAGACAGATGTGTTACAAGGATCCCTCTGCTTTGCTATGTGAAGAACAGCTTAGAGGCTGGCAAGATGGGATGATGGAGAACACGGGAACATGTTGTCTTGATGGAGAGGAAGCAACTTAGGCTAGAAGGAGGCAGTGGAGCTGGTGAGGAGATTTGGACTATATACTGGAGGCTGAACAAAGAGGACTTGATGATGGGTTAAATATAGGTGGGGGTGAAGGAAAGGAAGGCACAGGCTTGTGCCTCAAGTCATTGGGTGATGGAGCTGCAATTTCCTGATACAGTCTACACTGGGGGAAGAAGAGACTTAGACATTCACCATTTAGACGTGATGCTTTTGAGATGCCTATTGGATACAGACGTGGGGTTCAGTAGAGAGACCGAAGCTGTGCATCGATTTTAACGTTGGTATATAGTTCCCTGTGCTATACAGAAGGAAATTTGTTTTTTAAATCTATTTCTATACATTGTAACAACATTTAATGACAAAGAATATGAAAAGGAATATATGTATGTACATGCGTGACTGGGACATTGTGCTGTACACCAGAAATTAACACACTGTAACTGACTGTACTTTAATTTAAAAAAAAGTTGGTATTAAAGTTACTTAAAAGCATGAGAATAGATGAGACCCCCCTAAAAGAAAAAGAGAAGAGAAGGAAATAAGGGACTGAGCGGTGAGAGGCTTCTGTGTTTAGAGAGCAGGTAGAGGGGGAGCCCAACCTGGGGGGCTCATGGAATTTCAGGGAGAAAAGGACTTTTTGTAGAAGGCGTGAACATCTACATCGACTGTTGCTGTGAGGACTGAGTCAGATGAGGACAGAGAAGGGCCCCCTGAAACCGGCGGCATGGAGATCATTGGTGATTTGGTAAAGGCTGTTGCAACTCAGTGAGGGGCGTGGGAACCCCAGGGGAATGGGTGAATGGGCGGATGGGAGGACAGGAAATGGAGACAGTGTAGGTCCCTCTCTCGAAAAGTTTCCTGTGAAGTTTAGCAGTGACCTGGGCTGGAAGCTCTAGGCAGATATGGGGTCTGGGTCATTTTGCTTTTTTCAGTGAAGAGGTAAAAAAAGCATGTTTGTCGGTTGACAGAATCAAGAAGAGGGAGAGACTGATGATTCAGGAGGGAGAGCCTGACTCTGCAGGAGCAAAGTGAAGGTGAAGGTGAGAGGGCGAGAGATGCAGCCCACATGCATCCTGTTGTGTTTTGAGAGGCTATTCTGGGAAGATGGAGAAAAATAGGTCGTGTCCATATTGAGAGTTTCTGGGCATGAGAGTAAAAGTGATTTGAGGGAAGTGAAATCTATGCACCATATCCCCATAGCAGAGTTTGGACACAACCACACACACACACACAAACACCCTGTATAACAGTGCACAGGGCTGGGCACACTCCAGGTGCACAATTGCTTTCTTTAAACAAAATGTGATCCCTCAAGTAGAGGTCAGGCACCTTCCCATGTGAAATATTACCAGGAGATCTGCTGCATCTGGGCCTGAGGCATAGGGAAGGGAGGTGGAAACTTCTAGGAGGGCAAGAGTGGAAAAGGAGGAGGAAGATAGTGTGGGGGCAGGGAAAGAAAGCAGAAAGGGAGAAAGAGAAAAGGAGGAGGAGGCAGGGAGAGAGATGCACGGCTGTCTCAGAGGCAGCCCTAGGCACCCGTGGCTTTGCCCTTTGAGTAAACGCCACGAGTCACAGGAAACCTCAGTAACCAGCACAGGTGCAGTGACACAGCCCAACCCTGTTCCTGGCCTGTGAGAAAGGAAGTGCCGGGAGTGGTCGGGCTATAATTAGCACCCAGTGGTCGCCTAGAAAGCTGCCTGCTCTGAGGTCTGCAGGTTCAGAGCCAGCGCATGAAAACACAGGGGTGCAAACCGCCCATGGAAGCCCTCTGGGGGCTGGCCTATGAGTCAATGTCTCAGGTGCCTTGGCTCAGAGAGCGCAGCCCTACAGGCTGGTGGCACCGGGCATGGGCGCTGGAGCCAGCAAGGCCAATTGAGGATGCAGGTGTCCAGAATTCCTGGACTATCATTTCTCTGTCTGGGCAAACGTCTTTCAGAGCTGGCATTCCCTGGCTCCTGGGACAGCCCCAGCCCGTGGGAGTGGCACTGCCTTGGCAGACGCGGGGAGACTGGCCTTGGCAGACGCAGAGGGTGATGCTTTCCCAAGGCCTCGTCTCCTTGGAGAGTGTCCCTAATGCTTTGGCACAGCCGTGCTGTTCTCCCCCGCGCAGGCCTGTCTTTGGCTCTGCTGCTCGTTTCTCACGTGGGGACATCTTTTTCAAATCATTACAGTGAAATAGGGAGGAAACCCTCCCCAGAGCATTCCTTTGTGTGTGTATGTGAGTTTGGAGGTTTGGAGGGAAAAGGGAGAGGGCACAATCTGGTTTTGCTTCACTTTTCCACAGTGAACCTGCATGTATCCCTGCTGCTCCTCCGTCGTAGACATTAAATCCTCTATTTCGTCGTCCTAGCGTCAGGAAGCAGGACTCCCAGCCCTGATGAGTGGTGTTCAAGTCAGACGCCTGCCCTCTTCCTAAGGCAGCAGTCCCTCTCTCCCTCCACCTGTCCAGTCCTAAGAAAATTCTTTTGTATTTGGATCCCATGTTAATTTCCTTGTAACTCTCTGCCTCCAATTTGTTTTTCTCTGCGGACACCCCAGAATGAGCTGACTCTCCCCTCCAGATAAGAGCCCTTTCCTCTGTATTTGCGAAACAAATCATTATTTCCTCCCTGTTTTCTCTTTTCCAGTCTGATCATTCCCAATTACTTTGACCACTCGTTAATTCACCAAATATCTTGTTTCTTGCCAGCTGAGTGCCTTTTGTGGGCTAGGAACAGGGATGTATCCACTATCAAAATGCCCTGGGAACTGGAGGAACTCACGTATTTGTTTAAAAGAACACTCTGGGCCAAATAGAAACCGGTCATAAAATTAGAATATGAGCTGATAAGAATGGCAATGGAGATTAAAATTTTCTATTGCCTGCTGAGGGCTTACCACACCCCAGTGCTAAGTGTGCTGTACACATCATCTTAGAACTACAGACAACGTCATCTACTTCCAGACAGATCAAGTGCTCTGCCTAGATTCAATAGGCTGCTTAAGATGCCGGCCAACCTTACCTAGAAGGGCAGATTCAGGGTTTCAAACCACCGAGATAAATGCAGAGCTTCACACTCAGGTTCATACACCAAGGCCAAGGATTTGAACTCAGGCCATCTGGCTGCAGAGCGCACATGTTTGACCATGATGCCATCTTACTTTCCTGGAGGGCTGTGGGAATACCAAGAGAGCATGGATGCAGAGTGTCCTCAGCAGGGCTACTGCCTCCGACCTGGGCTGCAGAGATGTTTTTAGATGCTCCCCCGGCAGGAAGCCCAATGTGCTAGCCCTGATCTTGCTGCGGTTCTTGGCAGAGGCCGTTCAGTTTCATGTTACTGACACCTCCTCTGCTCTGAATACACGCTTTCTTCCAGCTATCTCTTTGCTCTGTGATAGGAGCTAGCATGCAAAGGAGAGGCCACCCCATGCACCTCCAACCACGGTCCATTCTTAGAGGAATCACTTTGCAAAGCCATGCTGGGAGCTATTGAACTAAACACTGCCACTTGGAAGGCAGCTGTGGTCCTGGAGAGGATGGGTGGAGCGTCTCACCATCATCTGGCAGCCTTGTTCAGACTGCGTGGGGAGACTGGATTGTCCTGGGTGCTTCTGTGATGTGACTCCTTAACGCCTGTTCAGGATGCCGATGGTGAGGGGCACAGGGCGGGGACCTGACAGCTGCCTCCCTTCACCCCGCTTCCCTGCCAGGCCATCAGCAGGCAATTCTTGGCTGGGCTCATCAGGGCCCCGCAGGTTTGAGTAGCCCAACACGAGGCCACATTCTCTTCCGTTCTCCTGGCTCCAAGCAGCTTTTCTGATGATTGTATATTTCAGTATGGGGTTGTGTGTCTGCTTATTATTTCATTCTGGATGGCAGTACTGAGCATGTACTGAGCATGACATGTAGGAATAATTACTATTATCATCATTATTTTTAACATCAATTGTGCACCATTGAGAGCAGTGGGTGTTGTCAGAGAACAGAATTAGACCTAGGCTTTTTTATTTTTTTTCCCCAGTCGGCTCTCAATTTAAATTAAACAGAGATTGCTCATCAACAGGAGGTTAGGATGGTGTTGCTGGGGGGTATTTGGCACAAGAAAATATAATTCATTTGTTTCTCTGTATTTTGGCGTTGGTGTAGATATTAACCCTTGAGTTTCTCCCTTCTGATTTAGATGGTTTTTCTCTTTTAATAAAAACCCACAATAATGATATTATGCAGAATTTGGATCTCTCAGGTAACATTTTGTAATTATTTCATAACTCTAGGGAAACCAAAATTCATTCAATTTGAATTCATGTTTGCAAGAGACTGGGGGGAAAATGCCACCGTGGTCTTGGGGCGGGGGAGCCTGGGCTGATGGGGGTCAGAGACTGCTGCTCTGAATTGTGTTGTCTGCTTGTTTCCTCCTGAGCAGGCACCTAGTTTTTTGGTGTCATGAGTTCTTTGTCAATAAAGATGTTTCTGCCTCCCTCTCTTCCATGTCTCCTTTCTGTGAACTCCCGGCACCAGTTCCAGAGGAATCTTTCTAAATGGGCAGTTTCATCCATGTTACCTCCTTTCTTGAAATTGTTCACCACTTCCCCATTGGGCTGCTCAGAGCTCAGGGTTTCTAAGCTTTTGTAGATGTTTCCCTCCCATCTGTTCAGCCTCATATTTACTCTTTGATCTCAAAAGCTCCATTTCCTGGTGAGCCCACCAGCTCACTGCTCCCTTCTGCCCGGGGCGCTGGTCTCTGTACCAAGCCCCAGTCCATGTAATATCAAAACTACAAACACTTTCATCCAATTTAAACATTTTCTTTCCTCAGCCAGGGCCTGTCTCAGCCTGGGAAACATGAACCATGGAAGCAGGATGCGGTCACCTTCTTCTCTTTTTTTCCTCCTCTCTTTTTCCTCACTTGGTTGTCACCCAGGGCCCCTCCAAGGCTGCAGGGAGAAGTTTTATGGTGGTCACTAGATTCTGGTGTCCAGGAGGATCATGTTGGATTCCAAATGTAGATTTTGTGCATAGTCAGCCTCCAAGATGGTCTCCAATGACCTTCACCTCCTGACATTCATTCTTGTGTGGCACCTCCTCCTTCCCTCCACTGTACCCTGGTTGGTCTGTGTGACCAATGGGAGATGGCAGAAATGATGGTGTCACTTTTGAGATTAGGTTATTAAAAACACTGTAGCTTCTGTCTCACTATCTCATTAGCTCTGAAAGAAGTGAGCTGTCATGTTGTGCGGAGCCCTGTGGAAAGACCCATATGCTGAGGAACTTGGGCTTTTGTTCGACACCCAGTGAGGAACTGAGGCCTCTTTACAACAGCCTTGTGAGTGAGCTTGGAAGCAGACCCTCCAGCCTTGTCATGCCATCAGATGAGACTGCAGCCCAGCTGACATCTTAACTCCAACTTCATGACAGACTCTGAGCCAGAACCATCCCAGTTAAGCTTTTCCCAGTTTCCTGACCCTCAGAAACTGTGTGAGATTGTAGACTTTGCTGTTTCAAGCTGCTACATTTTGACTGTTCTTTCTCTGCTTGCCTCCTTTCTCCCCATGGATTCTGGTGATGTGGTACTCTGCTGGGGTCCTTTTGCCCCTCCCTAGAGGAATCTCTCTCCTGAGGAGCTAGTCTGACTTTTCTCTCCAGGGGACCACTTCTGGTCCATGAGAGCACGCATGCCTCCCTGCCCAGCCAAACCCTCAAAGAGCAGGTCGTCCCTGGTGGGGCCCTGTTTGCTCGAGCTCCACAACCTCACTCCTTCAGATTTTGTAGGCTGTGAATTATATTCCAGTCCCTGTGTCTCCCAAGCTGCAGGAAACACATCTCAAGCCCTTGGATTATTCTTCAAAGGCTCCCCTTTCCCAGGTGGAAAACCCCACCCCCTTCCCATAAGAGAGAGAGAGAGAGAGAGAGAGAGAGAGAGAGAGTGTGTGTGTGTGTGTGTGTGTGTGTGAATACCAAGTACAGTACTCTCTCTATATAAAGAAATCACACCTCCAGTGAATTCTTCAGTGCTGGGTTGTGGCAGACCTTGTTTTTGTGCAGTTCCTTTGTAAGTCCTGCCTAGATCTTCCAGCATCCTGTTCTGGAGTATGGGAGCACGTGGCCTATGGTAGCACGCACGTTTGCTTAAGTCTGGAAATCTATGGTTTTCAGGTCTGGCATTCTCTAGCTGTGTGATGTTAGGAAAGTCATTTAGCCTCTCTGAGCCACAGTTGAGGGGTGTGTGTGTGTGTGTGTGTGTGTGTGTGTGTGTGTGTGTGTAATCCTGATGATCTCTTCCAGCTAGAAAGTTCTTTTCTGCTTTGTCTTTGCCCTGGGTCTTTATTCTCCTTTTAAGGGGGGCCTGATATCTCCTGAGCCTTAGCATTTCACTTTGGGGTCTTGTAGCAGGCTGAATAATGCCCCCCCCAAAGATGTCCATATTCCAGTCCCTGGCCCTGTGAATATATTAACTGAGGTGGCAAAAGAGGCTTTATAGATGTGATTGATCTAAGGATTGTGAGATGGGGAGAGTAGACTGATAATTCAGGTGAGCCCAATGTGCTGTTTCATTTCTGCTATTAATGAACATTCTTTATGTTTAAATACAGAAAAGTATAAAAAAGAAAACAAAGATAGCCTATAATTCCACTGCAAGACAACTGAACTCTCCTCTCTCACCCATTAAGGCTTTCTGAAAGGCTTCTGCAATTCTGCTGGGAAAGGAAATTTACATGTAAAAGGACTGCGCTCTCTCTGTTTCTGCAAGCTCACTGTTCTGCACTTTGCCTTGAAAAAATTAATTATGTATCTTAGAGATCTTTCCATGGTAACACCTATAGTGTTAACCTCATTATTTTTAATGGTTATATAGCTTTCCTTCATATCTTTTACTATTTATAGATATTTAAAAACACTGATATTATTTTTTTGTTTTGCTATTGCTAGCAATGATGCAACAAATGATGTACACATATTTTGTATATATTTCCAAGTATATCTGTAAGATAAATTCCCGTAAGTAGAGTTACTCAATCAAAAATGTATATGCGTTTTAATAGTGCAAAATGCCCTCACTTTATACTCAGCAGGATGTGAGAATGTTAATTTTTTTTCCCACATCATTGCCACTATTAGGTTTTATCATTAAAAAAATTGCCAATTTAATAGAGGGGAAAACTCATCATATTCTTGTGTTTTGACTTGCATTTATTAATTAATAAGCGTAAGCACTGTTTCAAAATTTTTTGGCCATTCGTAGTTTTCTTTTTATGACCTCCTCATATCCTTTGTTCATTGTTAATATGTTGCTTAACTCTTTATTACTGATTTGAGTGATATTTGTAAATTAGAGAAAATTATCCTTTGTTCATCATATGTTGCGAATATTTTTCCAGTTGGTGATTTGTCCTCTAACTTTGCTTAATGGCTTTTTGTTTTGTCACATTGATTAAAAAAAAATGTAGTCAAGTTTATTGTCCTTTTCTCTTACGGTCTCTGAGCTCATGGTCTTTAAAATGTAATTAGGGGTTTTATACCAGTAGATTAGGGAAATACCTCAAAACCCTATTAATAAGGACTTTATCCACATGCTTTATAAAATTAGCCATGATCACCTCATGTACAAAATGGAAGAATGAGAGTTGGATGATGCACACATCAAAGTGCCTTTATAGCTTCCTGAATGAGTATGCGTGAAGAGTGCTGATGAGTGAATCCATGTCAGCCTGGATTCCCTTGGCCTTGATGGAGATATTAATTCTCATATTTCAGACAGAAGGAAGGTCAAGATGGGATATTTAATTTCCTAGATAACAAAATCAAGATTCAAGAAGATCTTGACAGGTCAGAACAATGAATTTAAAACCAGCACAACAAACTTAAAAAAGATAAATCAAAGATCTGTATTTTTCTAAAAGTTCAACTACACAAGGACAGATGGGAAAGACTGAGATCCTGATACGCATGTAGACAACATCACAACAGTGACACAGCTCGGTGTGAGTTAATGGTGTGCCGGCAACACCAAGAGGGTCAGGGTGGTCTTAGGTTCTTTCTGGACTGTTTTTTAAAAACTCTAAATTTTGAAATAATTATAGACTTCAAGAAATTTGCAGAAATAATACGAGGCCCTATGTCCCTTTTCATCTAGAGTTTTCCAATGGTAACATCCTGCATAACTACAGTACATAGTAAAACCAGAAAATTGACATTTGTGTGCTTTGCACTCTTTACATTTCACCAATTTTTATATTCACTCATTTGTGTGTGTGTATGTGTGTAGTTCTATGAAATTTTATCACGTGTATAGACTCATGTATTTGTAAGCATTTTTAATTAGTACATAAAGTAAGACTAGGTTTATCTGTAGAAAAAAATTTGTTCCTCTATTTCAGACAAATCAAGCCTGGGATTTTACATAAACAACATACCCCAGATAAAAGTGTGCATGGGGTGAACGTGCATGAAGTTCTCCTGTTGTACCTTGATCATGCTGTATTTGCATTCCTAGGGCTGTATTTAAGCGGTATATTGACAAATGATAGAATTGAAGGGAAATGGGACTTTAAAGAATGATTTTCAAAGGCCCTATGGAGACATGTTATGCAACAAAGGGGTTAGGCTTTATTCCATGTCAGTACAATGGCTTTTAAGAGAAGTTGGTGACAGTTACAAGAAACTGCCTCCTTGGGACTTTGACTCAAGAAAATTTTTTCCAGCAAGGAGAGCTGTAAAACAGCGGAATGTGGCTGCCATGAAAGCTGTAGGCAGGCATTGTTCAAACAAAGGCAGAGTGACTACATTTCTAGAGGGGCTTAGAGGAGATTCTTAAAGTTTGGATTAAAAGGCCACTAAAATTCTCCCCAAGTCAGGCTCTAGGAATCTATATTGATGAATATCATAGAGGACTTGGAACGTCTGAGAGGCTAGGTTTCGTGGCATGTCCTAGTTTGAGGAAGAGGAGCTGGAGGGAAGGGAGAGAGAAGAGGTGGAAGGAAGTGCTGAGGTCCCAGTGGCACCCATGCAGTAAAGAAAGAACCAAAAGCAGTTGCACAGGTGTATCTTTCAATGCTTTCTCTGTTGAGCCTTTCCCATCAACTTTATAAAGAGCATGATCATATTCAGCTATGGTGTCTATTAATTACAAAGACATTGAGGGTTGATAGAATTTTTGTTCCTTCGTCATTCTCTCTACTTTTCTCTCTTTCTTTTCTAGTTGATGATACGTGTTTTACTCTGAAGAATGCCAGATCTAGTAGGCTCTTGTTCTGACTGCGTTGTTTCTAATCTAACTTGAATAGACCTAGGTTACTGGCTGATGAGTTTACAGTTCTTTATGTCTCACGTGTTTGTCGGCGGTAAGGATCCAAGGCGTCTGGGAGGTGCTGAGAGGTGGCTGCTGTCATTCTCTGAGACCTGCTGTATGAGGAGCCTGTGTAAGAGTGGAAGCCTGTCCCGCAGAGCTGTAAAGGAGACCATCTGCTCTAAAAGCATCTTCAGAGAGAGAAACATTGTCAGTTATATCTGTCTGGGCTTCATCCAGTTCAATAAAACAGAACACTCAAACACAGGGACTTAAGCAAATGGAGATTTATTTATTTTTCACATAATAAGAAGTTGAGTGGTAGTGATTTCCAGCTGCAGTTCAGTGGCTCTGTCATGTTAGGGCTGGGTATCTTCACTTTTCCTGCCTTTTTTCTCATGGCCTCATGAGAGCTGCTGCAGCTCCAGTCAGCGTGATAGTATTCAAGGAAGGAAGAAGGAGGGAGAAGAGAGAAGGGGTAAGGAGGAAAGGGAAACTGGAAGGGTTGTCACAAACTTTTTCAGGAAATTCAAATGTCTTCCCAATGACTTCCCTCATATCTCACAGGCCAGAATTTTCTCTCCTACCCACAATTTTTGGTCACACAATTTGAGTGAGCCATTTGTGTAATGCTGTAATAATAACATGAGAGGAAACAAGAGAGGGGAACAGAGAGTTTTCTATAATGGGTAAATGGTTCAAAGACATTAACCTGTGAAGGTGGACTGTGGATCTCAGAGATTTAGCTCGAAGTTTATTTGTAGAGCCCTCCTTAAATCATCTTTTATGTCTGAGATTAAGAGGAAGGACATAGGGGAATAAGGATTCTGATGAGTCTCACCTGAACCAAAATCATCTGCAGCATGGGATATGAAATGGGTCCTAGAAACTCTTCTTGTGATTTTGCTGCAGCCATTCTCTGGAAGATGATCACTTTAGAGCAATTTCTTCACTGTCTTTCTGTTTTTTATTGGAAACATGTTCTGGGCTGCTGCAATCTGGACCCCAAGTATGTTTCAGGAGATTGACCTCCATTTGAGAGTTGTATTTCACTAATTGAGACCAGAGCTTGACTCTTTGGGTCCACGAGGCTACTAAATTAAATTAGGGATTTCATGGAAAGAGCAATAAAAGCCCAAATTCTGTTACTCTGCTATTTTCTTAATATGTCTGAGCACGCAGATCTTTTAAGTGGTAATATAAAACAGGCACTGTGTTCTTGGGCTCTAAGTGCTGGTTTTAGGAAATGTGTTTGACAACATAACTCTGATTGTTTAAGGGGACTTTGAGCATCCGATGAGGGAGGTTTGAATCGGCCCCTACTTATAAATGAGACAAACCAAGGGTCAGAGTAGTCGAAGAACTTGCTTGAAGTTTCTGGAATTAGGGCAGAGGTTCCAAGTGTGTCTTGTCTGATCCATGGAACTTCCCTCTCATTAGGAGGATGCTCTAAGCTGCTGCTGGCCGCCACAAAGTGAGTAAACTAGTGTGTATCCAGGTAAAGACCCAGACTGAAATATTGTTCTGGAGGCCTGCGGTCACTGTGGTTTGGTGTCGGTGCTCTACCTTGAGATTTAGGGTACGCGTGGTGGACTAATTTAGACGAGAATCTGTGAGCTCAGTTTTCCTGTGAGTGTGGGTGCTGCCTGTCTGTTACTACTTCTCAACACAAAGGCGACCCTGGCCTCACACGTCTGTCCTGCCCGATGTCCACCTGGTCTCGGCCAGCCCTTGTCCTGAGGTCACCATGACACACCCGACCACTGGGGGCACACTGGCTGAGCTGGCCTGTTCCCTCTCAGCTGTCCAACCTCTGAGAGGAGACTGAACATTTCCCAAAGAGTTTTCACTAAGGGGGGAGGGGTTGAAAAAAGATGAAAAGTATAGAATGAGAGATGCATTTAGCAGGACTACTTCTGGCCACAGATGGGCTCGTCTGGCTGGACTCATTTTCTTCCTTTCCGTCTTGTCTGAGGGACCCTGTCCAAGGATGCTATTCCAAAGCCTGTCCTTGGAAGTGTCTCCTCTCCCTCCGCCCTTGTGGGTGCCTCTCCCCTCAGAACTGTGGAGGTTCTGCAGGTGGGCTGCAGGAGCACGTGCCCAGGCCAGCGTACATGCAGTCACGTCGCATTCAGAGGCTGTTCTTTATGGATGGCAGAAGCTGGTTTTCCCATTTTTGTTTTTTGTTTGTTTTTTTGGGTTTTTTTTGGAGGGTAGTAATTAGGTTTATCTTTTATTTATTTATTTTTTAATAGAGAAACTGGGAATTGAACCCAGGACCTCGTGCACGCTAAGCACGCATTCTACCCCTGAGCTCTACCATCCCCCTCCCGTATTTTTTTAATGCCATGACTTAGAGTGGATATTAACAGTACTGATAAAGTAAGAATAAAGTGCACAGAAAGGGTTTTTATTTACATTCCTGTTTTCATCTCCAACTCTTTAGTTTCAGACGTGATGCTCCTCAAAACATACTGTTACATACTACGTATATACACTTACATGTGTGTATATCCACACACGTGTGCTCATGCATTTTATGCATACAACCACGGACCTCTGTATTTGGGATGTAATTGTTAAGGATTCTGGAGCAATGGATTGACCATACCTTTATCCATTTACTTTCAATTTAATCAATTTAGCTTATAACAATAGGTATTATAAGTCATAAAAATAGACAAACTCTCAGACACAGTAATTTCTCTTTGGAAAATGATACTAAGGAAATCATTTAAAAGAAACAAAGTTATAAAATATATTGCCGTCACTTGTTTGTTTTTAACATACAGGGGTTTATTCACTTACAGTGTCTAAGTCCTTTTCACACATATGATCTCATGTCATCTTCACAACCACCCTTCTCGGATGGATGGTTTTATTTTTCCTCTTTATTTTAGTGTTTTTTTTTTTTTTTCCTGGAGTGTGAGCGCTTTACTTTTTATTTTATTATTTATTTATTTATTTTAATTTTTTCGTGTGGGGGTAGGTAATTAGGTTTATTTATTTTATTTTATTTTTAGAGGAGGTACTGGGGATTGAACCCAGGAGCTCAGGCTTGCTAAGCATGCGCTCTACCACTTGAGTTATACCCTCCCACCTTTCCTCCTTATTTTGGAAACAAAGGAACAGGCTTCGAGAGATGGCCTGGTTTCTTTAAGGTTGCACAGTGAGTCAGAATGAGAGGTGGATTTGGGAAAGTTTTGCTTAGTTTGGAAAGCAGGGAGACCTAACCTGGAAAGATAGGACACTAGTAAAAAAAAAAAAAAAAAAAATCCGTAACAAAGCACTGGGATGTGCATGTGCTTTGGAAGAGGAAGTGGGAAATCTAGGTCCTTGGCTCCAAGTACAGTGTTCTTTCTGCCACACCATCACCATCCCCAGGGGAGGGACTTTTCCTTAACCTGTACTTTGCCAACTTAATGAACATCCTGGAGGCTTTACACACTATAACTACAGAGACTGTGAAACAGGATAGAAAACGTATATGGCATCATTTAAGTTACAAAATAAAACAAAATGTTACACCCCTAGTATAATTATAGATGTGTAATGTATGTATTAAACATCGATACAGAGATAAAAATGGGAAAGGAATATGGGAAAATAAAAACAGAAGTTATTAAGGAGATTGCAACTAAATTTTCATAATATTTTATCCTTAATATAGATAGAATTAACAATAAAATTTAAAAATCCAATTACTAATAAAAATGAGCATTTATTGAATGCAAGTATTATGCTAAGTGCTTTTTCATGGCTAATTCTATTTAATCACAACTCCACAAGGATATTATTATAATTCCCACTTCGTAGATGAGAACCTTATGTTTTAGGATGATTAAATAACTTTTCCAAGGTTATAAAGCTAGAAGTCAGGATAGGGGCATTTGAGTTTATGCTCTGTTCTCCCCAACCCCAAATACCAATAGTCCTTCAACGTGTGCCCGGTGACGGGGACAAGTCAGTCATTAAAACTGTCTAATTCATCTTACACATTGATGTGTCTACATGGACTCCTTTTTGTCTCTTCATGGAAGAACCCGAGTTGAGTGACAGACAGTAGCCATTCACAGAGTGTCTAATGAATTCTGAGGACCATCTACACATACCGGATGAAATGCATTGAGGAAGCAGAGATTTACAGCCTCTTTTGTGAAAGAAGGCTCCAGACTAGCAGAGGCTGCTGTGAAGGGTGATTCTGAGTGTCTGAGTGTCTGAGTGTGCTGCCAACTTCAGGTCCTCTACAGCTTGATCGGCATTATTAACCCAAATTTTAGCTTATGTGGTAGGAGTGCAGGACAGGGGGCTGCATCTCCCATCCCAAGGAACAGTGCTAGCCCCAGGCTTGTTCCTAAATCTCCAGAAAGAAAGCCAGTATTTTATTGCTTTTGGTCTAAATTGGTGGGATAAACGCCTCAGTTCTCTACTGTACTGTGTCCAAGCTTTAACTCTTTGCTGTGCGAAAAGGAAAAGATGTCCACTCTCGGCAGAAGGGAGCAGGCTGAGTTTCTGGTTTCTAAATGGGCTAGAATTTTTTTCGCAAGACCTGAGTAATGAGCCCATTGTAGGAATATCCTTTCTTGTTGCGGATTACAGCGTGGCTGGTCTCTGGGAGCAGATCACTCTTTGAAAGAGAGATGAACAGAAGCCTGGAGAATTGAACACAGAGCTGTTCTTTCACACAGCCCCCCTGAACGAGCTGGCCTCCCAGGTCTCTCTCCTTCCTAGGATGGAGTTTTTAATCTGTTGGCTTCAGACACCTTTCCCGTTTTCTTTTTCAAATCACATGCACGTTCAAGGGCTTTGTTTTGGATCTTTCTGATTAGTGTCCTCTCTTTCCTGGTTGGGTTTCCCTGCTTTCCAAACTAAGCAAAATAGACTCACTGCACTCTGTCGCTGCCCCCTTTGGTTTACTGCTGTCCATCATTTTAAATCTTGAAATGTGTTTGTATCCTGGGACTTCTCTTCTTTGGTGTGAAATCAGTATTAATGCTCCTTAACACTATGTGTGGCATTCCTCTTCTGCAGAGCACTTCACAAAGATGAACAGCTTAATCAACTCAGCACCCCTTCTCCTGTGGGGACCATTAATAGTTGGCTAATGACAGGAAGGAGAAGGAACATGGCTCTTCACTTTTCATGAATGTCTTTGAGGCACATTTCCCACCATTAGCTAAACTACAGAATAGGGGACAGAGAGGAGAGGAGAGACGTTGAGAAGAAATCCCTTTGCCACATTCATGACATTCTCCACCAAGGACCTTGGTGCATGTCCTTTATGGGATAAACTCTGTGGAGCCAGCTTTGTTTAAGGACTTGAGTGCAAGCTTAAATCTAATCCTAGTTTTCCTTCTGATGTAGAATTACAGAATGTTGGAGGATTCAGACCTTGGGGATACAGGAATTCAACCAGTTGACTTTACAAACGTAGAAAAAGCTCAGAGTATCTCAAGGTCACACAGGGCAAGACTGGTTTTCTCCCTTGGCATGCCCTTGGCTTCTCTGTTACACAAGGTGTCCAGTCACCTTGAAGGTCTTAGGAGAATGTATTAATTGATTGTGTCACTGGCTAGTGCTGGGCTAAGATGATGGACCACACTCAGCATCTGCCTGTGGTTCCTGAGTGAGGCAGAGGTTACTGACTGCAGCCAGCATAGCTGCTGTGCAGAAGAAAGATAGAAGAACCACTCTTGTGCAAAAATGCTCTCCTAGTACATTTGGAGAAAATGGGATATAGAATACATCATTTATCTTCAAAGAGACTCAATGAATATTTGAATTAAACAAACACTCCATTATGATATTCACCATGGCACATTCTCTAATTATAAGTTTTATGGCAACCCCCATTACTAAACCATTTTCATCCTTCTCTTAGCTGTCTGATAAACCATAAAATGGGTGGAAAATTTTATGGCTGGACCCTACCTGGTAGAGAATGGAAGCATAGGGAAGGAAAGAAAATCTCATTAGCTGCCTCTAAGTTATTGTTGAATGGGAATAAATGTAAGCATATTCCTTTTCCAGTTTGCAAAAGAATTGAATCTTTCTCATCTCTGTATTGTGAAAAACGAGGCAGAAGGATCTCATTTTCAAAGCTGTACAGAGTCACTAAGAAACAGGGAGAAAAAAAATGCTTTCCCGAGTTACTTCTAAGCATGCCGCAGATGGGGCTGTTCAGGATTTCAGCATCTATCTACCCTGCTAATGTTTATGTTTCACATTTTCCTCTGTTCTGTCTTGATCACTGTGTCCTTGGCATCCTAGGTTTCTGAGTTACATAAAGGATTTGAAACCCTAGCTTAGAGGGGAGAGGCTTGGCATGTGTTCTAGTTTGTGGTCATTTCTGAGGTGGTAGGATCTTCCATCACCCTGTCTTGAAATGTAGATTTTATTAGTTAATCATGAGCATTGAATAGTCACACGACTGTCTTCTCTGTATGTTGTGTTTTCGACTCTGAACTCCCTCACCCCATCCTCCCACGCATCTTGATTCTAAACCGTCTTTCAAGGCTTACTTCAGTCTTTTGGTTTCCTCTATTCCCCCAAGCCTGCCCTGATTATCTTCAACTATAAGTAAGTTTCTATTCTGAAAATTCAGAGAGCATTTATGTGCTGTACTGCCAGATTCAAATACTTACTTATAAATATTTTATATGGTTTGTAAATTGTTCCATATACATTGCCTGTCTCCTTACCTAGGTTGTGAGTACTTTGAGGATGGGGATATCTTCTTTTATGCATCCAACCTTACTACTTAGGAGAATTGTAAGACATAATAAATACTTAATCAATAGCTGAGTTTTAATATCATATGTATGAAGATGTTTTCTTTCCCTTATAGGCTATAAACTCTTTAAGGATAAAGCTTTTAGTGATTCATCTTTTTGTGCCTTACAATAATTTGATGCTTAATAGATATTTGTGAAATGGATAATTTTTCATCACCTGAGATTTTCAGAGAGGCCATTTGTCTTTAGTTTCGCCCCAGATCTCCAGGTGCTCCTCACTGTTGGAGACACTGATGACTTCACTTCTGGTGGAAGACCTTCATGCTAGTTGTCTGTAGTGATCACAGGTGCTTGGGGTTACTTTTGGATGCTGTTACTTTTCCTCTAATACCCCTGTCATTGCAAAACTTGTTCCTGTGGAAGATGCCCATTGTGCTGTTTTTTCCTTCATCCTTCATACACAATGACACGAATTTGAAAACTTAGTATTATTGTCCTACTATGCACCCTGCTTCCTAGGGATGTTACTTTTAGTGCCCTTAAACCTTCTTTGGAAGTAAGTGGGGATAAAAATATTGAAGAAAAGTATTCTCAGAACACTGACCTGTATAACCTGAAACAAAAATTCCCATAACCACCTCCCCACCCCTGCTCCTTCTTCTCTAAGATGCAGATCCATGGCTGTCCAGCTGTCCAGTGCTGGCAAGGTGGCCTTCCTGCATTATTCTTTATCACGTGGGATCACGGACATTTTGTCTGAGAACCTCAAATTCCAGCTGCTCTGTTGGCCTCATTAAGCTTTCTTAAAAATTTATTTTCAGAGGGTGGGTATAGCTCAGTGGTAAAGTGTATGTTTAACATGCATGAGGTCCTGGGTTCAATCCCCAATATCTCTACTAAAAAAAAAAAATAAACGAATTAAAAAATTAATTTTCTTACTTAAAAAAACCTCATCAGCATTAGTTCCCAAAGTAATAATAAATTTATTTTTAAGTTGGGTTCTGTTATCACCCTAAACCTCCCTTCATTAATGAAATTATTAAAATATTATAAATTTACATATTTCCTCAGACATACCAAGTATTTTGAAATATCCAAATAGGAAAAGATATTTCGTTTATGTCTTCATTGAGCAGACATATTCTCAATGTCTACTCCTGGGATGTTTTGTGAAAAACTAAAAAGAGGATGCAGCTTATCTCTGCTTTGTGGAGGTTTGAAATCTAGAAGGTGATGGAAATGATTTGTGTTGAGGAGCTAAGACCTGAAGTAGAGACAAAGGCTGCATTTCTGGGGTTTGAGGTCTCAGAGAAAAGAACCATTTATTATCACTTTGAGTAATCTGAAAAGCCTTTCACAAGAGGACGCTCTTAAGTTAAATCTTGATGGTTGAGTAAATGAAGAAAGGGATGGGGTGGGAGGGGGGAAAGACTACTGTAGGCCAAGGAAGGAGCTGGAACAAAGACCGATGGATGAGAGTGCACGAATATCTGAGGAAGAGGAAAGCTGCAGCCTGGGGAGGGCTGTCGGGGGCTGCTCTTTGGGTATACGAGGGATAACAAAACAAAGATTAGGACACTCTTTTCCAAATTAAGTAAGTAATACTCATCCCTCTATTTTATTTCTTGCTGCTGAAATGATTAATGCGGCAATATAATTATCATTGTTCCTATGGACGGACTGAAAGTGCTGATGCCACCGCCAAGAAAAAGAGTTTTAGAAATACAGCGGCGACTCACTGGCGATGGCACCTTGATGGACTGGGAGAGTCTGGGTTGCACATACTCAGTTAATCATTGGATTTTTTCCTTAATAGACAGAAAGGTCTCCTTGGACTAGCAGATGTTGCAAAAACTCCAAGTCAGGGGTCCTGAGGTCTGAACTTGCTGTGTGACCCTGGGGAAATCATTTCCTCTTTCTAGGTCTTAACATTCTTATCTGAAAAATATAAGGGGTGGACAAGAGAGCCTTTAAGATTTATTTGCCTCATCCTATGATTCTCCAGGCCAGTGTTGTTCAAGTTTTCCCTCACATCTGCTTCATTTGGGAGCCTCACTCCTGAGAGTCAGTATTAGGAGGTAATTGCACTTTCTACCAAGACTCTTCTGTTCCCCTATTTCCCCCAAGAGTTTCTGTGCAGGTTGTCCATGCTGAGAAAATCTGCAGTCTTTCCAGACTGATCCAGTCTGCACTGACCTTGCCCTTTCCAACTCTAGAGTGTTGATTCCCGGAGGATGGAGACCTATTTTTAAGCTTTTCTTTTTCAGCACTGAGCCCCCTGGAATGTTGGACACTCATTTCAGGGAATCTTAATGAGACTTCCTGGGTGCCACGTCCTGAGGACACAGAGACAAAAATGTCCCTTAAGGAGCACTGGCCACTTGGTAGGGCATCCATGCAGATGAAATAAATACTCGGCAATGTGTCAGTTGATGGAATGGACATTTAATAGTTTTTCAAACCTGATGCTCTAAATATTTACCAGTTCCCCCCACTATACCATTAAATATCAAGTCTCCAATATCTTTGAAGGAATATAAGGTGGGAGAAGGGCAAAGGCCATACAAGTCACTGTCAATTTATTGAACACCCACAAAGCGAAGGATGGTTTGAGAAATCCTGGTACCCGTGCCTTCTTGATGAGCTGGCCTTAGATCATTTGCATATTTAGCTGATTTCTAAGACTTCAGGGTGAAGTGGCTGTGTTTTACTTTTTTTCCCTTCAGCCTTCTCTGGGTTCTCTGATTTTTGTCCATTTTTTTCCTCCTTCCCTACCTTTCCCTACTCTTTGACCAATTTACTTCCATTATCCTATTAACTTTATTGAGGGTTAACTCTGTCCGGCATAGATCATTATTTTATCTAGATCATTATTTGATGCTAACAACATATTTTGATGGAGAAGGAAACCGAGGCCCAGTAATGCTAAGTCATTTGGCCAAGGTCACAGAATAAGGAGCAGAGCTCCAAGAGGATCCTAGGTCAGTGTGATGTGTCCAAATCCAGCCCGTACAGCTTCCGTGCAGGGCAGCTTTCTTTCGTCAATTAAGTGTGCCTGAGGCTTTTCAGATGACCTCTGAAAAGTTAAGGTGACTGTGTCTTCTTTTATAACAGACACAATTATTTGAGAAACCAGGGGCTAAAACTTGCATAGTCTGTAGGAAAGAACTTCTGGTCCCTTTGGAGATTTTTGCCAAGTACCAACATCTCCTCAAAGAGAAGAAACAGCAATTATGATAAAAGAGACTAGAAAATAAAAGGAATAAACAATGTAGTGATTGCTCTGAAAAAAAAAAAAACATAGTCCAGCTTCTATTTCCATTTTATAATGACCCCCTAAGCTTTCTGGGGATTTTGGAGCATGCATGTTATCTTAAAAGACTTTTCAAACTTCGGCATTTTCGTTGGCTTTACAAGGGTAGCCGTAATGAAGGGAAGACTCTCTTAGCTGCCAGGAGTGGAACAATTAGTTGTGTTTACCTGCTGACGTTCCAAACCACTTCTTGCTTAGAAGCAAAGGGGTGAACCAACTCTGGTGTTTATGAGCAAGGATTTTTTAAAAAATACTATTTTCCTGGAAGCTGCTTTGAGTGTTGTGCTTTTGATTTCCTTCAGTTTGTCTGAGCTTGAAAATAAGAATGTAAATTCAGAGTGAAATACAATTCTTATTGCCACTTTAGTTTTATATTGTCTATTTACCCGATAGTGGGTAGGAATTAATCTTGGAATCATGCCCAAGTTAAACTAGTTATTGGATCCCACTGAATCTGACATTAGTGATATGATTGGGAGAACCTAGGAACCTAAGTCATTTTCCCCTTACTTTATGAAACTCTCATACCTGGCAGTAAAAATTCCCTTAAATCAGACAGAAGAATGACTCGTCAGCTCCCTTTGAGACTTGATCTAGAACCCTTCTGACTTTAGAATTATTGTGCTTAACGTCTTCCTCATTTATTGCTGCACAGTCTTAGTTCAGAGCAATAAAAAGAAGAACAACTGTCTTTACCACCCTGACCCCGGACTTCTTCCCAGAGGTACTGCAGAGAGTGGCAGCGTCAACCACCGTGGAGCATGTGGTTGCCGAGAGCTTCCAGAAGAGCCCCCAGGAAAGGATGGAGGGGAAAAACATGTTATAAATTGTCCAACACTGTGATTTAAAGACTTTTAATATCATGTCCTTTGAGGGACCTAAAGTTGTGTTGAATTATATTATGACCAGCAAACATTTGTTCAGTATTTACGATGCGCCGGGCATGAACTAGGTCCTAAGGATACAAAACTAAATGAGGGACAGTCCCTGTCGTCAAAGAGTTTCTTCAGCCAGACAGAAACTGGAGAGAACTGAAGTTTCCTGACGACTTTGAATTGTAAGGAGAAAATGTTGATTGCATTTCTTTGTTTGTAAAAATAATAAATTCAGATTTGAAATGGTCAGTTGTCCACTATTCGTCATTTTTTTGGTTACTATGACTAAAGCCGTTAAGAACATATGCGTACAAGTCTTTATGTGGACGGTACTGTGTATTTTCATTTCTCGTGAGCGAATACCTTGGAATGGAGTTGACAGATCACATGATATGCATAGTTGAAATTTATGAGAAACTCTCAAACTTTTCCAAAGTGGTCGTCTCATTTTACACTCCCATCTGCAATGTATGGGAATTCTAGTTGCTCCAAATTGTTGCCAACACTTGACGTTTTTAGTGTTTTTAATTTTAGCCATTCTAGTGCTAGTGGGTGTGCAGAGACATTTCATTGTGGTTTTATTTTTCATTTCCAGATGACTACTGATTCTGAGCATCCTCTCGTGTGGGCATTGGCTATTCAAATAACTTATTTTGTAAAGTGTCATCTGCGTATTCTAAATTCTGTCAAATTGAGAGTTTTGAAATATATTCTGAATACAAGTCCTTTGCCGTAAGCATAAATTGTGAATATTTTCTTCCAGTCTGTGGCTTACCTTTTCACTTTATCAGTGGTGTCTCTCAGCAACCAAAAGTGCTTAATTTTGATAAAGTCTAGCTTATCAAATTTTTTTCCTTTTATCATTTATGCTTTTTATATCTTATGTGGGAAGTCTTGGCTTCCCTCAAGGTCACAAAGATCTCTCTTATGTTTTCTTCTAGAAGTTTTACCTTTTATGTTTAGGTGTATGACATATTTGTAGTTAACTTTTGTGTATAGTGTACGGTAAGGGTTATGGTTAATTTTTATCCATATAACTATCCAGTTGTTTCAGGACCAGTTGTTGAAAAGTCTATCCTTTCCTTCACTGAATTTCCTTGGCGTCTTTGTGAAAAATCAAATAACCATATATGTGTGTGTCTACTTTGGATTCTTTATTCTGATCTGTTGATACACATATCTGACTTTATGACAATATCACAGTCTTTAGTACCACAGATTTATAGTAAATCCTGGTATCAGGTAATAATGCAAGTCCTCCAATCTTTAAAAAAATTCCTCCTTTAAAAAGATTGTTTTAATATTTATGGTTCTTTGCATTTTAGAATACTCTTGGTCAATTTCTACAAAATGCCTGCTAGCGTTTGATTGGTATAACATTAAATATGTATATTAATTTGTGGAGAATTGGCATCTTAACAATATTGAATTTCCCATTCCCTAAGTATAGCATCTCTCTCCACTTATTTAAATCATTTTAGTTCCTTTCAGCAATGCTTTGTCAGTTTTAGTTATAGGTCTTACACATATTTTGTTAAATTTATTCATAAATATTTTGTGTTTTGGGATGATATGATATATTGTTTCTAAATTTCAATTTTCAATTGCTAGTGTATAGAATACATTGAATTTTGTATATTGACCATGTGTCCTGAGACCTTGCTAAATTCACCTTTTAGCACTTGTTTTAGCTTTTTTGGGGGGAGGGGTTCCCTATGAATTTCTATGTATGTGAGCATGCTGTTTGTAAGTAGATGCTTTTAATTTCTACTTTCCAATCTACTTGTGTCTTTTTTCCCCTTCTTTTCTTATTGTACCATCTAAAGTCTCCAGTACAGTGTTGGACAGAAGTGGTGAGAGTGAATATCCTTACCTTTCTTGCTATCTTGGGGGAAAGCACTGAGCACTGACACTAAATATAACATTAGCTGTATCTTTTTTTAAGATGCCATTTGTCAGGTTGCTAATTTGCTGAAAGGTTCTTTCC